>NC_135238.1:173225240-175725240 GCF_051348905.1 Ranitomeya variabilis
TGCCGCAACCGAGGCCTCTAGGGCTGGCCTATGTGATTCCCAGATTAAGCAAATTGGCAGATGGGAATCAGGGAGGTTTAAGCTGTATGTTCGACATGACCTGTATGAATACTAACTGTTGATTTATTTTTAGGTCCAACCATAGTTTGGATAATCGGTCACTCTTTTGATCTCTGGGCTCAGAAGCGAGCTTCTCAACGATCCTACACAGAGAATCTATCCTTCGACCTTTCTTTAGTCCAAATATTTTGGCGTGGTGTTCGCGGACTAAGATGGTATAACTTGATTGTAGAATTTAAGCATTGTTTTAATTTGTTTCCATTTCCTGATTTGGTTGTTTTTCACTTAGGTGGCAACGATCTCGGAAAATTGAGAACTTTGGATTTGCTCGCTAATATGCGTGCCGATATGGTTAGTCTCAGGCAATCTTTCCCCTATCCGGGTTTTGTATTTTCTGAGATCGTTCCTAGGTTGGCGTGGAATTCACCTGAAGCTGGTTTTCTGGATAAAATTTGCAAAAGAGTAAACAAAAACATGGAGAGATTCTTTCCGTTGGTTAACGGTTTTTCTTATAGGCACGTCAACCTTGAAGGCTTTTTACCTGGACTTTACCGGCAAGATTTGGTGCATTTATCCAACATTGGTTTGGACATTTTTAATCTAAATATGCAGAGCATAGTGGACAAATGGCTGTGCGGTTTGGAGGGCGCGTTGCCAAGCTGTCGCCGGGATATTTAAAGTATTACACTGGCAGGTTTCAATCATCCTGAGGTACCGTTTGAAGAAAGAAGATCCCGCCCTCCCTCCCTTAATTATTTGCTTTGTCGTGATGTTTATATTGTGGGAAAATCGCCCAGTCTCTGGGTGGATGGTTTATTTGGTTTTTGGAGTGTTTTGGGTTATATATCTGATTAAGTTAATTTGGTATGGTATTGTTAATTTATTCTGAGTTACCCAAAATAAACATCACGGCCTTATTTTTCCACTAAAAGCCTTGTCGTCTTATTATTTATGTATGAATGAGGCTTGTGTTTCCATGTACACTGTGTTCCAAATTATTATGCAAATGACATTTTTCTTGGATTTTCCTAAATGATCAGTGCAAATGACAGTCAGACTAATAAAAGTCATCACCCTTTAGAGTATACATCGAATTTTATTGAAGAAACCTCCCAATGATAACAGTATAATCTCCAAAATGAATAAAAACTCAAAATGCACAGTTCCAAATTATTATGCATAGTAGAATTTCTGAACATTTGATATGTTTTAAAGAACTGAAAATGCTCATTTGTGGAATTTGCAGCATTAGGAGGTCACATTCACTGAACAAAAAAGCTATTTAACTCCAAAACATCCTAACAGGCCAAGATACATGTTAACATAGGAGCCCTTCATTGATATCACCTTCACAGTTCTTGCATCCATTGATCTTGTGAGTTTATGGAGAGTTTCTGCTTGTATTTCTTTGCATGAAGTCAGAATAGCTTCGCTTAGCTGCTGTTTTGATGTGAACTGCCTCCCACCCTCATAGATCTTTTGCTTGATGATACTCCAAAGGTTCTCTATAGGGTTGAGGTCAGGGGAAGATGGTGGCCACACCATGAGTTTATCTCCTTTTATGCCCATAGCAGCCAATTACTCAGAGGTATTCATTGTCAGCATGAAGGTGATTTTTCTCCTGAAGGCACATTTCTGCTTTTTAGACCATGGAAGAAAGTTGTCAGTCAGAAACTCTATTTACTTTGCTGAGGTCATTTTCACACCTTCAGGAACCTTAAAGGGCCCTATCAGCTGGTTCCCCATGATTCCAGCCCAAAACATGACTCCTCCACCTCCTTGCTGATGTCGCAGCCTTGTGGGGACATGGTGGCCATCCACCAACCATCCACTACTCCATCCATCTGGACCGTCCAGGGTTGCTCGACACTCATCAGTAAACAAGACTGTTTGAAAATTAGTCTTCATGTATGTCTGGGCCCAATGCAACCATTTCTGCTTGTGAACACTGTTTAGGAGTGGCCGAATAGTAGGTTTATGCACCACAGCAAGCCTTTGAAGGATCCTACACCTTGAGGTTCGAGGTACTCCAGACACACCAGCAGCTTCAAATAACTGTTTGCTGCTTTGTAATGGTATTTTGGCAGCTGCTCTCTTAATCCAATGAATTTGTCTGGCAGAAAACGTCCTCATTATGCCTTTATTTGCATGAACTCTGTGCTCTGTTTCAGTCACAAATCTCATCAGAGTATGATGATCACTCTTAAGTTTTCGTGCAATATCTAATTTTTTCATACCTTGTCCAAGGCATTGCACTATTTAATGCTTTTCAGCAGCAGAGAGATCCTTTGTATTTCCCATATTGCTTGAAACCTGTGACCTGCATAATAATGTGGAACATCATTTTTGAGTAGTTTTCCTTTAATTAGAATCACCTGGAAAACTAATTATCACATGTGTTTAAGATTGATTTCAGTGATTCATTGAGCCCTGAGACACAATACCATCCACAAGTTTATTTGAAAAACAAAACATGTAAATCTTTATGACACTTAAATCCAATTTGCATAATAATTTGGAACACAGTGTACATGAGAATTCAGTACATAGACGTGCCTTATACATACTGTACATGAAGTGATGTACTTATGTTCTGTTATCAGTAGGTTGGTAAGAGTTGACAAAACAGTCTTGCTTTCCATATATTTCCATAAGTTCACATGGTTAGAACACATAACTGGGTCCTGAAGGAAGGAGACATTTTGTGGAAGAAAACAGCCAGAGCCAGGGCTCCTGTCAGCTGTGCATGGTCCCTTATATCTTTTTAATACTCTCAACCCACCTCTGAGTCCTTTTCCAGTTGGCATCTGGTCTGAATCCAGGAATGTAGCATTCTATCATCCACAGCTTCTGTGTGAGACAGGTCATGAGGTGAGCTCCACTGGTTTCTCTCATCATCATTGATCACAGAGTAATTCTGGATGTGGTTGTTTTACTAATAAAGCAAAAGATTCATTATATGAGTTATTATTAGTGTTGAGCATTCCGATACCGCAAGTATCGGGTATCGGCCGATATTTGCGGGATCGGAATTCTGATACCGAGTTCCGATATTTTTGCGATATCGGGAATCGGGATCGGGATGCATATTCATGTGTAAAATAAAGAATAAAAATAAAAAATAGGGATATACTCACCCTCTGACGCGCCCTGGTTGTAACCGCTGCAACCGGCAGCCTCCGTTCCTAAGAATGAGCGAGTGAAGGACCTGCGATGACGTCGCGGTCTTGTGATTGGTCGCATTAGCGGTCACATGAGCGGTCACGCGACCAATCACAAGCCGCCACGTCATCGAAGGTCCTTCACTCGCTCATTCTTAGGAATGGAGGCTGCCGGTTGCAGCGGTTACAACCAGGGCGCGTCAGAGGGTGAGTATATCCCTATTTTTTATTTTTATTCTTTATTTTACACATGAATATGGATCCCAGGGCCTGAAGGAGAGTTTCCTCTCCTTCAGACCCTGGGAACCATCCAGGATCACTTCCGTTATTTGTGTCCCATTGACTTGTATTGGTATTGGGTATCGGTATCGGCGATATCCGATATTTTTCGGATATCGGCCGATACAATCCGATACCGATACTTTCAAATATCGGAAGGTATCGCTCAACACTAGTTATTATTATTTATTTTGAGAGCACCATTGATTACATTGTGCTGTACATATGAAAAGGGCTTACATAAAAAAATACAAATATAAAATTACAATGAACAAACACAATGACAGACAGGTAAAGAGGGGAGAGGACCCTGCCCTCATTAGGATTACAATTTACAGTATTATTGGTACGGAGACAGGAGGTTGCGGGTTGCAGCAGCTCCAGTGGTGGAGAGGTGGCTGCGGGGTCATTACAGGCTGTATGTTTTCTTGAAGAGATGGGTTTTCAAGTTCAGTCTGAAAGTTCTGAGTGTGGTGGATAATTGGATGTGCTGGGGTACAGAATTCCATAGAACGGGGAATACTTTGGAAAGGTTTTGGAAGTGATTGGGTGGAAAACATATAGGTTTAGAAGAGATGTGGATATGGAGGTCTTGAGAGGACTGGAGGTTAATTGTGTGAAGATATATGGAGGAGATTATGGACGGTCTTGTAGGTCAGGGTTACTTTATATTATGTCCATAAGGATTTCAGAATAGTAGCATTATACTTTTTAAAAGTGGTGTGCTCAAATTTGACATAGAAAAACTCTAAAAGTAGCCTAAACCAAGATAGCCTTAATTAATCTAGTTAAGAAACATTCCAGTATAAGCAAGATTCAACACATTTTAATAATTTCCACATTATCCATACCTCCCAGCCATCCCAGGTTTAGAAACAAAATCTCTGATTTGGGGAGCAGTCTGATGCTCATTGAGGGGTTTTCGTAAATATGGAAGGTTTTTTATGTCAGTCTTAACAAAAAGTGCCA
This sequence comes from Ranitomeya variabilis, assembly GCF_051348905.1. Classification (NCBI taxonomy): domain Eukaryota; kingdom Metazoa; phylum Chordata; class Amphibia; order Anura; family Dendrobatidae; genus Ranitomeya; species Ranitomeya variabilis. The sequence continues at coordinate 173,229,710 of NC_135238.1, forward strand.
ATAACAAGAACTAAGGAGTAACAATTTAATAAAACAAGAAAAGGAGAAAAACCAGCTCACCCTCCCATGTGTTCATTGTCAATCCAGGAGTCCGTGATCAATGCCACTGTAGGAAAACAGGAAAAAAGATCCAGCTCCCAGTGCTTCAAAGCTTGATAAAATATGTGATTCTTTATTCCAGACTTGTTAAAATAAGATAAGTATCAAAAGACATATATGGTGGCAATCCATAGTATAAGGGTGGGGTGGGGGGGGGACATATTGAAATTGCTATTACCAGATACATTTCAAACCCTTTGCCACACTGGGAGGTGGAACTTTCTTCCTTCCAGTAAGATAATTTGACAACTTTACATAAAAACAGCTATGAACAGCGGAAAAGAAAAAAAAAAGTTGCAAATCATTGGGTGAATATGACATGTGCCATAATGTTGAACTGTTTTTATGACAATAATCTGCAATAAGTGCAATGGTAAATTCCCCTCAACATGCTTAGAAAGGGAAGCATATATAAATGGTTTTGAGTTTCCCGGCAAAAAAAAAGTTAAGAATATTAGTATGCGTCATTTTTGCACTGAAGTTTGTGACTTTTTACAATTCTAATCTTCTCTTCCCAATTTTCAAAAGTGGTTGTGTTTAGCTATACAAATTAAGCCTCAAATTGGACATGCCCAATTGTAATGATACAGCATTTCTTCTTAATTATGTCAGATGTAAATTTTGTAGGCCCAGAATCAGACTATTTTCAAAAAACTGACCGTCACATCCAAGCATAGATCAAGTGTGAACAGCTGCTGAACCTAGAGTCACCAACTCGTACACAGTCAAACAAACAAACAAGGCAGCACACTGTAACGCCAAAACATGCAAACATGAAACATGAAAGTTAGACTGCATTACTGCACTAGAAATATGAAAAAATGAGAGCGATTAGCGCATAAATTGGCCAATTTATGTGTACCTGGTAACCACTTTACGGCATCTCTCTTATATCAGGTCCTATTCCCAGAATCAGACTATTGTCTGAATTATTTGCTTTTCTTGTAGGTTGAATTGATATTTGTAAATTGATGAATGATTGTTATTTACCTCTTTTATCAGCTCCTGAAGTTTAGGCCATGTGCACACGTTCAGGATTTTTAGCGTTTTTTTCGCGTTTTTTCGCTATAAAAACGTGATAAAAACGCGAAAAAAACGCTAACATATGCCTCCTATTATTTACAAGGTATTCCGCATTTTTTGTGCAAATGTTGCGATTTTTTCCGCGAAAAAATCGCATAGCGGAAAAAAAAGCAACATGTTCATTAAAAATGCGGAATTGCAGGGATTCCGCACACCTAGGAGTCCATTGATCTGCTTACTTCCCGCACGGGGCTGTGCCCACGATGCGGGAAGTAAGCAGATTATGTGCGGTTGGTACCCAGGGTGGAGGAGAGGAGACTCTCCTCCACGCACTGGGCACCATATAAGTGGTCAAAAAATAAGAAATAAAATAAAAAATAGTCCTATACTCACCCTCGATGTCCCGCGCAGTGTTCCCGCCTCACCGCTGCACGCTGTCGTTCGGTTCCTGTAGCTGATGTGCGGCGAAGGACCTTGCCGATGACGTCACTGTCCTGTGATTGGTCGTGAGCGGTCATGTGACCGCTCACGTGACCGTGACGTCACGGAAGGCCCTGTGCGCACAGACCAGCTATAGGAAGACGAACGGACGCCGCTGATGAGATGTCTGGGTGAGTATAAGCATTTTTTTATTTTTTTTATTATTTTTAAACATTCTATCTTTTACTATAGATGCTGCATAAGCTGCATCTATAGTAAAAAGTTGGTCACACTTGTCAAACAGTATGTTTGACAAGTGTGACCAACCTGTCAGTCAGTTTTCCAAGCGATGCTACAGATCGCTTGGAAAACTTTAGCATTCTGCAAGCTAATTACGCTTGCAGAATGCTAAAAAAACGCAAAAAAAACGGAAAAAAACCGCAAAAAAAAAAATGCGGATTTCTTGCAGAAAATTTCCGGTTTTCTTCAGGAAATTTCTGCAAGAAATCCTGAACGTGTGCACATACCCTTATTGTACAGTTATCTTTGCCAAACAGGGACGCAAAGGTCAATAAACAATGATGTTTGCTAATATGTTGATTACACACCTAATCCCTCCTTGACAGAAGAAAAAATAATGAAAAACCAGCTCACCTACTAGGCATTTGTTGTGGGGAAGCCCGGATGACGTGCAGTCTTCACGTGAAACAATAGAGCAAATAGAAAAAAGAATCCAGCTTCCAAAAATATCAAAATTTATTGAAGATAAAATCCAAACTCCAAAGACATGGTTCACAGGAGAGAGAGTAGCAGCAGGCTACGCGTTTCGAACAATAAGTTCTTTTTCAAAGCTGCTCACTATGCATCAGAATGAGGTTTAAATAGCAGCTGCGACTAATCACAGTAAATCAACCCATCACCTGATACAGCAGTGAATTTATACAATAAAAACACAAGAATATCACAAAAAACAAAACAATATATAATATGCACATATGTAAAACATATAATATAACTAAACAATGTTGATCTCTTAGTAATGGAACATAATTTCTTTGCGAGCATTTAAGCCCATGGGATAGCAAGTGTTAAGGCAGAACATCCAGTAAGCTTCGCGCGTCATTAAGCGTCTTTTCAGATCTCCTCCTCTAGCTGTTATCACAAGTTTTTCAATGCCGACAACCCGAAAGAATGCAGTACTTCTTTGATGACTTTCTTGCTTTAAAATACTTGTCGGGTAATAGTATCCTACATGCGTCCAGCAGCCATCCTGGACATACAATGAAATCTATACCAGTGGGTGAGCTTACTAGAATAACTAGAAATTGCAACGATGCTAGTAGGAAATTTTCAGCCATCTCCTGCAGCTTGCTGAATCTTAGCAGTGTGCAAAGCAAACACCACTAGGGTTGAGCGAAACGGGTCGTTCATTTTCAAAAGTCGCCGACTTTTGGCTAAGTCGGCGTCTCATGAAACCCGATCCGACCCCTGTGCTTGTCGGCCATGCGGTACGCGACTTTCGCGCCAAATTCGCGTATCAATGACGCTAAAAGCGCCATTTCTCAGCCAATGAAGGTGAACGCAGAGTGTGGGCAGCGTGATGACATAGGTCCTGGTCCCCACCATCTTAGAGAAGGGCATTGCAGTGATTGGCTTGCTGTCTGCGGCGTCACAGGGGCTATAAAGGGGCGTTCCCGCCGACCGCCATCTCACTGCTGCTGATCTGAGCTTAGGGAGAGGTTGCTGCCGCTTCGTCAGAAGCAGGGAGAGCGTTAGGCAGGGTCCACTAACCACCAAACTGCTTGTGCTGTAGCGATTTCCACTGTCCAACACCACCTTCGGTGTGCAGGGACAGTGGAAGCTACATTTTTTTTTTCTCTCAGCGCTGTAGCTCATTGGGCTGCCCTAGAAGGCTCCGTGATAGCTGTATTGCTGTGTGTACGCCACTGTGCAAACCAACTGCTTTTTTCAAAGCACATATCCTCTTGTTCCTTCCTTTCTGCACAGCTATCTTTTTTGTTTGTCCACACTTTTTATTTAATTTGTGCATCAGTCCACTCCTATTGCTGCCTGCCATACCTGGCTGAGATTACTGCAGGGAGATAGTAATTGTAGGACAGTCCCTGTTTTTTTTTTGTTTGTTTGTTTTTTTTGTGGGAGATTAAGATTTGCATTTCTGCTACAGTGCCATCCATGTGTGTGCCATCCCTGTGTGCGCCATCTCTCACTCAGTGGGCCATAGAAAGCCTATTTATTTTTTTGCTTGATTTGGGTTCTAAAATCTACCTGAAAAAAAAAACACTACATCCATTAGTGGGAGATTAATACTGTCCTCAGGGCTTGTGTGCCACTCCTGATCCTGACTCCTGTGAGCGCCATCTCTCACTCAGTGGACCATAGAAAGCCTATTTATTTTTTTGCTTGATTTGGGTTCTAAAATCTACCTGAAAAAAAAATCACTACATCCATCAGTGGGAGATTAATACTGTCCTCAGGGCTTGTGTGCCACTCCTGATCCTGACTCCTGTGCGCGCCATCTCTCACTCAGTGGGCCATAGAAAGCCTATTTATTTTTTTGCTTGATTTGGGTTCTAAAATCTACCTGAAAAAAAAAACACTACATCCATCAGTGGGAGATTAATACTGTCCTCAGGGCTTGTGTGCCACTCCTGATCCTGACTCCTGTGAGCGCCATCTCTCACTCAGTGGGCCATAGAAAGCCTATTTATTTTTTTGCTTGATTTGGGTTCTAAAATCTACCTGAAAAAAAAACACTACATCAATCAGTGGGAGATTAATATTGTCCTCAGGGCTTGTGTGCCACTCCTGATCCTGACTCCTGTGAGCGCCATCTCTCACTCAGTGGGCCATAGAAAGCCTATTTATTTTTTTGCTTGATTTGGGTTCTAAAATCTACCTGAAAAAAAAAACACTACATCCATCAGTGGGAGATTAATATTGTCCTCAGGGCTTGTGTGCCACTCCTGATCCTGACTCCTGTGAGCGCCATCTCTCACTCAGTGGGCCATAGAAAGCCTATTTATTTTTTTGCTTGATTTGGGTTCTAAAATCTACCTGAAAAAAAAATCACTACATCCATCAGTGGGAGATTATTACTGTCCTCAGGGCTTGTGTGCCACTCCTGATCCTGACTCCTGTGCGCGCCATCTCTCACTCAGTGGGCCATAGAAAGCCTATTTATTTTTTTGCTTGATTTGGGTTCTAAAATCTACCTGAAAAAAAAACACTACATCAATCAGTGGGAGATTAATATTGTCCTCAGGGCTTGTGTGCCACTCCTGATCCTGACTCCTGTGAGCGCCATCTCTCACTCAGTGAGCCATAGAAAGCCTATTTATTTTTTTGCTTGATTTGGGTTCTAAAATCTACCTGAAAAAAAAATCACTACATCCATCAGTGGGAGATTAATACTGTCCTCAGGGCTTGTGTGCCACTCCTGATCCTGACTCCTGTGCGTGCCATCTCTCACTCAGTGGGCCATAGAAAGCCTATTTATTTTTTTGCTTGATTTGGGTTCTAAAATCTACCTGAAAAAAAACACTACATCAATCAGTGGGAGATTAATACTGTCCTCAGGGCTTGTGTGCCACTCCTTATCCTGACTCCTGTGTGTGCCATCTCTCACTCAGTGGGCACTGGGCCATAGAAAGCTTTTTTTTTTATTATTATTTGGTTTCTAAATTGTCCCTGAAAAAAACAATTTATCTTATTTGGTTTCTAAAGTCTCCCTGAGGAAAAAAAAAAAAAAAAAAAAAAAAAGGTGGGAGATTAATATTGACATTTGTGCTTGAGTGACAGTCCTGCGTGTGTGGCATCTCTGTGATTTTGTGCCACAGAAAACAGAGTGTGTAACATTGTGCCTGATTTTCCTTGTGGTCTCACCAACCTGTTAAGGGATATTGAAATCATACTGAAGTTATAGCTTACCGTGTAAGTTGTTTGACAGCAACAAATAAAGTTACTTTGGTTAAGTTTTTAAAACAATGAGGAAGTCTGGTGCAAGAGGTCGTGGCCGTGGGCGTTCATTGTCAGCTGGTAATGATGGTAGTGGTAGTGGAGCATCAGGTGGTCGTGGGGATAAAAATATTCCACGTAAGTCTGGAGCTGTGGAGCCAGTTTCGTCGTCTGGCTACACAAGGCCTCGAACGCTCTCTTTTCTGGGAGTAGGAAAACCGCTTTTAAAGGCGGAGCAGCAACAGCAAGTTTTGGCTTACATTGCAGACTCAGCCTCTAGCTCTTTTGCCTCCTCTTCTGAAACTGGTAAATGTAAAAGCAGCGCGTCGCTTGTGGATGTCCACGGTCAGGGACAAGTCGCTTCCTTGTCCTCTTCAGCAAAAACTACAACAAGAGAGAAGGATGCAGCAGGCGACACAACGGGTTACTCCATGGAGCTCTTTACACATACCGTCCCTGGCTTACAAAGTGAAACACTTAACAGGCCATGCCCATTACAAGTTGATTCTGACATGGAGTGCACTGATGCACAGCCACAGCCAGAGTACTATGCTGCTCCTTTGACTCAGACCACCACATTGCCCTCTCAGGGTACTGATCCACAATCAGACCCTGATGAGACTATGTTGCCCCGCCACGAACGCTATACCACCGACCGACACAGTGACACAGACGAAGTTGCACACGAGCTCGAAGAGGAGTTAATAGATGACCCAGTTATTGACCCCGATTGGCAGCCATTGGGGGAACAGGGTGCAGGCGGCAGTAGTTCAGAAGCGGAGGTGGAGGAGGGGCCACAGCAGGCATCAACATCGCAACAGGTTCCATCTGCCGGGCCCGTATCTGGCCCAAAACGCGTGTCAAAGCCAAAACCTGTTGGAGGACAGCGTGGCCACCCGGTTAAAGCTCAGTCTGCAATCCCTGAAAAGGGATCTGATGCTAGGAAGAGTGCAGTCTGGCATTTTTTTAAACAACATCCAATTGATCAGCGCAAAGTCATCTGTCAAAAATGTTCAACTAGCTTAAGCAGAGGTCAGAATCTGAAATGTCTCAATACTAGTTGCATGCATAGACACTTAACCACCATGCATTTTCAAGCCTGGACTAACTACCAAACGTCCCTTAAGGTTGTAGCACCCTCGGCCAATGAAGCTAGTCAGCAACGCAACATCCCTTCCGTCACTGTAAGGCCACCATTTTCCGCACCACCGGCAGTATCTGTGCAGGTTTCTTTGCCAGCCAAAAGCACTCAGGGTCAGGGAATCACCAGTTTTGTAGGAGGAAATATTGCATCTAGGTCACCGGCGGAAACAATACCATCTCCAACCGTCTCGCAGTCTGCCATGTCCACCGGCACACCCGCAAGTTCCACGATCTCCATCTCTCCAGTTCAGCTCACACTACATGAGACTCTGGTTAGAAAAAGGAAGTACTTATCCTCGCATCCGCGTACACAGGGTATTAATGCCCACATAGCTAGACTAATATTGTTAGAGATGATGCCCTACCAGTTAGTTGAAAGCGAAGCTTTCAAAGCCCTGATGGAGTACGCTGAACCACGATACGAGCTACCCAGTCGACACTTTTTTTCCAGAAAAGCCATCCCGGCCCTGCACCAGCATGTTAAACAGCGCATCGTCCATGCACTCAGGCAATCTGTGAGTACAAAGGTGCACCTGACTACAGATGCATGGACCAGTAGGCATGGCCAGGGACGTTATGTGTCCATCACGGCACACTGGGTGAATGTGGTGGATGCAGGGTCCTCAGGGGACATCAATTTCGGGACAGTTGTGCCTAGCCCACGGTCTAGGAAACAGTTGGCTGTAGGCGTTCGCACCACCTCCTCCTCCTCCTCCTCGTCCTCCTGCAGAAGCTACAGCTCTTCCACAGACCACAGTCGGCCAACCACTCCATCGGCAGATGACACTGTTGCACACCAGTTGTCCCATTATGGGCCAGCTACTGCCAAGCGTCAGCAGGCTGTATTGGCTATGAAGTGTTTGGGCGACAACAGACACACCACGGAAGTTCTGTCCGAGTTCTTGCAACAAGAAACGCAGTCGTGGCTGGGCACAGTAGATCTTGAGGCAGGCAAGGTAGTGAGTGATAACGGAAGGAATTTCATGGCTGCCATCTCCCTTTCCCAACTGAAACACATTCCTTGCCTGGCTCACACCTTAAACCTGGTGGTGCAGTGCTTAGTGAAAACTTATCCTGGGTTCTCCGACCTGCTCCTCAAAGTGCGTGGACTTTGCTCACATATCCGACGTTCGCCTGTATACTCCAGCCGTATTCAGACCTATCAGCGGTCTTTGAACCTTCCCCAGCATCGCCTAATCATAGACGTTGCAACAAGGTGGAACTCAACACTGCACATGCTTCAGAGACTGTGCCAACAGAGGCGGGCTGTTATGTTTTTGTGGGAGGATACACATACACGGGCAGGCAGTAGGATGGCAGACATGGAGTTGTCTGGTGTGCAGTGGTCCAAGATACAAGACATGTGTCAAGTCCTTCAGTGTTTTGAGGAATGCACACGGCTGGTTAGTGCAGACAACGCCGTAATAAGCATGAGCATCCCCCTAATGCGTCTGCTGATGCAAAGTTTGACGCACATAAAGGAGCAGGCGTCTGCACCAGAGGAAGAGGAAAGCCTTGATGACAGTCAGCCATTGTCTGGTCAGGGCAGTGTACAGGACGAGGTAGCGGGCGAAGAGGAGGTGGAGGACGAGGAGGATGATGGGGATGAGTATATTTTTAATGCGGAAGCTTTCCCGGGGGCACTGGAAATTGGTTGCGTGGCAAGGCCGGGTTCTGGTTTTTTGAGGGACACAAGTGACGTAGATTTGCCTGAAACTGCCCCTCAACCAATCACAACCGGAGATTTGACAACTGGAACTTTGGCCCACATGGCGTATTATGCCTTACGTATCCTAAAAAGGGACACACGCATAACGAAAATGATGAACGATGACGATTACTGGTTGGCCTGCCTCCTTGATCCACGCTATAAAGGCAAATTGCAAAATATTATGCCACATGAGAACTTGGAACTAATATTAGCAACCAAACAATCAACTCTTGTTGACCGTTTGCTTCAGGCATTCCCAGCACACAGCGCACGTGATCGTTATCACACGAGCTCCAGGGGGCAGCAGATTAGTAGTGTTAGGGGTGCACACATCAGAAGTGGCATTGGACAAAGTGGTTTTCTGACCAGGTTGTGGAGTGATTTTGCTATGACCGCAGACAGGACAGGTACTGCTGCATCAATTGAAAGTGACAGGAGACAACATTTGTCCAGTATGGTTACTAACTATTTTTCATCCCTTATCGATGTTCTCCCTCAACCGTCATTCCCATTTGATTACTGGGCCTCAAAATTAGACACCTGGCCAGAATTGGCAGAATATGCATTGCAGGAGCTTGCTTGCCCGGCAGCAAGTGTCCTATCAGAAAGAGTATTCAGTGCTGCAGGTTCAATATTAACCGAAAAAAGGACTCGTCTGGCTACCCAAAATGTTGACGATCTAACATTCATTAAAATGAACCACAACTGGATTTCAAAATCTTTTGCCCCACCTTGCCCGGCCGACACCTAGCTTTCCTATGAAAAGCTCTTGCCTGTGGACTACTGTGAATTACTTTTCTAATGTCTAATTTTCTGCAGCTGATTGTCCGGCATATGACATGTTTACACCTCCCTAAATGGCCAAACTCACCACACGGGGCCGTGGTATCGCGACTTGGCGCAAGCACCCGTGAGACAGCTGTTTGCCTAAAGAGGTGGGTGTGCTCGCTTTTGGTCGACGGCATTGGTACTGGGTCCCTCATAGTACAATAAAGTGTCTCTGGCGGTGGTGGTGCGCACCCAACGTCAGACACACTGTTGTAACATGAGGGGCCCTGGGCCTGTACCGCCGGCCACAAGAGAGTTCACCCACCCCCAGGTCAAACATTGCTCTACCACTTCCACAGTTATCTCTCACACTTCCACCAATGTTTAGTCTATGCGCTGACATCCTTCCATACCTGCCACTGACAATACCATTGTGTTGACATGTATGATGGTACATAACATAGTCAGGGGCAGTGTCCTCTATTTACCACAGTAAATACTTTGCGCTAAATTAGTAGGTCTGAAACAACGCAGAGGATCCCACCCCTGAACCTAATGATTGCTCCCTTTAGTGTCTTTGTTTTAATGCGAGACATTCACATTTATTTGTTCTTTTTTGACTACTAACTGGCAGACACTCATTACAATCGGCCTCCGTTGACCACACCACTGCTGCCCGTGTACCCCTGGAACCTATTTTACAGTGCCTACAGCCAGCCCATTCTATTATGTTAGGCCTTCGAAGCCTGTCTGCGGTCCTTCCTTCCACTAGGCCTCCACTGACCAGACCACTGCTGCCCGTGTACCCCTGGAACCTATTTTACAGTGCCTACAGCCAGCCCATTTTATTATGTTAGGCCTTCGAAGCCTGTCTGCGGTCCCTCCTTCCACTAGGCCTCCACTGACCAGACCACTGCTGCCCGTGTACCCCTGGAACCAATTATAAAGTGCCTACAGCCAGCCCATTTTATTATGTTAGGCCTTCGAAGCCTGTCTGCGGTCCCTCCTTCCACTAGGCCTCCACTGACCAGACCACTGCTGCCCGTGTACCCCTGGAACCAATTATAAAGTGCCTACAGCCAGCCCATTTTATCATGTTAGGCCTTCAAAGCCTGTCTGCGGTCCTTCTTTCCACTAGGCCTCCACTGACCAGACCACTGCTGCCCGTGTACCCCTGGAACCTATTTTACAGTGCCTACAGCCAGCCCATTTTATTATGTTAGGCCTTCGAAGCCTGTCTGCGGTCCCTCCTTCCACTAGGCCTCCACTGACCAGACCACTGCTGCCCGTGTACCCCTGGAACCTATTTTACAGTGCCTACAGCCAGCCCATTTTATTATGTTAGGCCTTCGAAGCCTGTCTGCGGTCCTTCCTTCCACTAGGCCTCCACTGACCAGACCACTGCTGCCTGTGTACCCCTGGAACCAATTATAAAGTGCCTACAGCCAGCCCATTTTATTATGTTAGGCCTTCGAAGCCTGTCTGCGGTCCCTCCTTCCACTAGGCCTCCACTGACCAGACCACTGCTGCCCGTGTACCCCTGGAACCAATTATAAAGTGCCTACAACCTGCCCATTTTATCATGTTAGGCCTTCGAAGCCTGTCTGCGGTCCCTCCTTCCACTAGGCCTCCACTGACCAGACCACTGCTGCCCGTGTACCCCTGGAACCAATTATAAAGTGCCTACAGCCAGCCCATTTTATTATGTTAGGCCTTCGAAGCCTGTCTGCGGTCCCTCCTTCCACTAGGCCTCCACTGACCAGACCACTGCTGCCCGTGTACCCCTGGAACCTATTTTAAAGTGCCTACAGCCAGCCCATTTTATTGTGTTAGGCCTCCGAAGCCTGTCTGCGGTCCCTCCTTCCACTAGGCCTCCACTGACCAGATCACTGCTGCCCGTGTACCCCTGGAACCAATTATCAAGTTTATAAGCGTGTCCCGAGGAACACTCCGGTATAAAACATCAGAAAATATAAAAATAAGTATTTTGCTTATAATAAAGAAAATACTGGAGAGATATCAAATGCATACATTTTAACATTAAAAACAAAAACACATACAACCAAAAACTGGTACAGTACCAAAATTGGCCACCAGCTACAAAAACTTTCTCCAGCAAGTAGTTAACTGAAAGGTTTTTTTCCATTGAAAACACAGATATGGCATCCACCGAGTGTTGTCCTGTCGCATCTTCTTTATATTATTGCAAAGAAGCTGCAACTGAATAAAGCTGTGCTTCAACCTTCTGGCTTTCGGCCTATAGTATCAGATATTAAACTGCATTTGGCCTTCAACTTTGGTTACGGCCTACTAACGGTGTCTGCCCCTCCCTGGTGTTGCCCTCAACTGAATAAAGCTGTGCTTCAACCTTCTGGCTTTCGGCCTATAGTATCAGATATTAAACTGCATTTGGCCTTCAACTTTGGTTACGGCCTACTAACGGTGTCTGCCCCTCCCTGGTGTTGTCCTCAACTGAATACAGCTGAGCTTCAACCTTCTGGCTCTCATTAAGTGCTGTGTTTTTAAAAATTGGTGGTTAGGACCTACTAACGGTGTCTGCCCCTCCCTGGTGTTGCCCTCAACTGAATACAGCTGAGCTTCAACCTTCTGGCTCTCATTAAGTGCTGTGTTTTTAAAAATTGGTGGTTAGGGCCTACTAACGGTGTCTGCCCCTCCCTGGTGTTGCCCTCAACTGAATAAAGCTGAGCTTCAACCTTCTGGCTCTCATTAAGTGCTGTGTTTTTAAAAATTGGTGGTTAGGGCCTACTAACGGTGTCTGCCCCTCCCTGGTGTTGCCCTCAACTGAATAAAGCTGTGCTTCAACCTTCTGGCTTTCGGCCTATAGTATCAGATATTAAACTGCATTTGGCCTTCAACTTTGGTTACGGCCTACTAACGGTGTCTGCCCCTCCCTGGTGTTGCCCTCAACTGAATAAAGCTGTGCTTCAACCTTGTGGCTTTCGGCCTATAGTATCAGATATTAAACTGCATTTGGCCTTCAACATTGGTTACGGCCTACTAACGGTGTCTGCCCCTCCCTGGTGTTGTCCTCAACTGAATACAGCTGAGCTTCAACCTTCTGGCTCTCATTAAGTGTTTTTTAAAAAACAAAATGGTGGTTAGGGCCTACTAACGGTGTCTGCCCCTCCCTGGTGTTGCCCTCAACTGAATAAAGCTGAGCTTCAAACTTCTGGCTCTCATTAAGTGCTGTGTTTTTAAAAATTGGTGGTTAGGGCCTACTAATGGTGTCTGCCCCTCCCTGGTGTTGCCCTCAACTGAATAAAGCTGAGCTTCAACCTTCTGGCTCTTATTAAGTGTTTTTAAAAAACAAAATGGTGGTTAGGGCCTACTAACGGTGTCTGCCCCTCCCTGGTGTTGCCCTCAACTGAATAAAGCTGTGCTTCAACCTTGTGGCTTTCGGCCTATAGTATCAGATATTAAACTGCATTTGGCCTTCAACTTTGGTTACGGCCTACTAACGGTGTCTGCCCCTCCCTGGTGTTGCCCTCAACTGAATAAAGCTGTGCTTCAACCCTGTGGCTTTCGGCCTATAGTATCAGATATTAAACTGCATTTGGCCTTCAACTTTGGTTACGGCCTACTAACGGTGTCTGCCCCTCCCTGGTGTTGTCCTCAACTGAATACAGCTGAGCTTCAACCTTCTGGCTCTCATTAAGTGTTTTTTAAAAAACAAAATGGTGGTTAGGGCCTACTAACGGTGTCTGCCCCTGCCTGGTGTTGCCCTCAACTGAATAAAGCTGAGCTTCAACCTTCTGGCTCTCATTAAGTGCTGTGTTTTTAAAAATTGGTGGTTAGGGCCTACTAACGGTGTCTGCCCCTCCCTGGTGTTGCCCTCAACTGAATAAAGCTGTGCTTCAACCTTCTGGCTTTCGGCCTATAGTATCAGATATTAAACTGCATTTGGCCTTCAACTTTGGTTACGGCCTACTAACGGTGTCTGCCCCTCCCTGGTGTTGCCCTCAACTGAATAAAGCTGTGCTTCAACCTTGTGGCTTTCGGCCTATAGTATCAGATATTAAACTGCATTTGGCCTTCAACTTTGGTTACGGCCTACTAACGGTGTCTGCCCCTCCCTGGTGTTGCCCTCAACTGAATAAAGCTGTGCTTCAACCTTGTGGCTTTCGGCCTATAGTATCAGATATTAAACTGCATTTGGCCTTCAACTTTGGTTACGGCCTACTAACGGTGTCTGCCCCTCCCTGGTGTTGCCCTCAACTGAATAAAGCTGAGCTTCAACCTTCTGGCTCTCATTAAGTGCTGTGTTTTTAAAAATTGGTGGTTAGGGCCTACTAACGGTGTCTGCCCCTCCCTGGTGTTGCCCTCAACTGAATAAAGCTGTGCTTCAACCTTCTGGCTTTCGGCCTATAGTATCAGATATTAAACTGCATTTGGCCTTCAACTTTGGTTACGGACTACTAACGGTGTCTGCCCCTCCCTGGTGTTGTCCTCAACTGAATACAGCTGAGCTTCAACCTTCTGGCTCTCATTAAGTGCTGTGTTTTTAAAAATTGGTGGTTAGGGCCTACTAACGGTGTCTGCCCCTGCCTGGTGTTGTCATCCTCTGAACAAAGCTGAGTTTCCACCTTCTGGCTCTTTTTTTTTTTTTTTAAATTGCTGGATGGGGTCTAATAGCTCTGTTTGCTCCTCCCTGGTGTTTGTCCTCAACTAAAAAAAGCTGAGCTTCAACCTTATGGCTTTCGGCCTATAGTATCAGATATTAAACTGCATTTGGCCTATTAGTGTGTTTGGGCCCTTAAAACAGTGTCTTCTGCTCCTGGGTTTGCTACTCCACTCAACAAAGCAATGCCGCCTGTTTAGTCCTGTTACCAATTTTGAACTGCATTTAGCCTACTTTATTCTTTGGCCCTATATCTGTTTCCTCCTCATCCTGCCCACTGCCCAGCCACTGCTACATGAGTCTGCTGGTACATTGACCTAGACCACTACATTCCCCTTGCACTCTACACAGCCAGAATCTGACCCTACTGAAAGTCAGGTTCCCCTTCCCGCATGTTATACCACCTTACACAGGGACAAAGAGGAAGGTGCAGATGAAAGTGCAGGTTCCTTCATCAGGTGGGGGGGGGCATACTCGTTGGCGACGTCACTGGCACATGGCCCCTCAGAGTACGCAAAAGTGTCGCTGCTGGTGGGAGGCGCCCCCGCCGTGCAAACACACCGCTGTACTTTGAGGGGCCCTGTGCCAGTGCCAATGCCAACGAGTGGGCCCCCCTGCTTGCTTAGGATCACAGCACTTGCAAACTTGACATACTTACCTCTCACTGCTCCACCACCGTGATGTAGTCCATGTTTCCTGTGCCCACTAAAACCTTGAACCAGCCCTACCCCCCACAACTTTTGCCAAATCACCCCCAATTTCCAGTGCCCAACTATTATTATAAAGTTAATTTAGATTGACAAGCTTCAGAAAACAAGAATGGATGTTTTTGGCATTAAAATGGGCACTGTAGGTGTTTTCCTGGCCTCCACTCACTGCCGGCTATGCTTCCCCATTGACTTGCATTGGGTTTCGTGTTTCGGTCGATCCCCGACTTTTAGCGATAATCGGCCGACTTCACTCGACTCGACTCTGGACTAAGTCGGGTTTCACAAAACCCGACTCGATCTTAAAAAAATGAAAGTCGCTCAACCCTAAACACCACTATGATTCATCACATGACTGCAGGAATGAGAATTTCCATGTTGCAGTCATATTCCAACTAGAGTCTCCACTGCTTCTCTTATAGTACTACTGGATGAGCCCCTTTAACCATCCTACATTATATACAGTCATTGTAGTGTCCCATGTAGCTGTCTGATCGTAAATATCTTACGATTGACAATAAGCAAGCAATTTGCAGTCAATTTCTAACAATACAGCTGATAGCTGCTACAACTTTGGCCTAATCACAGCCATACAAAAGCTGTGTGTTAATTGTACATGGACCACCACGCAAAACCCTATCCTAGTTGAGTAATTTTCATATCATATACTGATTTTGCCCTTTAGTCCCCTCCCTCTAGACTAGTATGTCAGAGGAATCATACAGGCTATTTGCCGGAGCCAGCTGTATTTTATAGTTGACACCCCTCTCCTCTAAGGCTGGATTCACATTTGCAGACGAGGGCTTTGCAGAGGACTACGTAGTTCTTCCGTTAAGCCCCGCCCACTGCCACGCCTCTTTTTTCAGCTCCACCTATGTCAGCATGCGTCCTGCGTACCCTATCTTTAAAATTGGGTATGCAAGCCATGCGGATGTATGCGGATGCCTCCGCATGCGTCGTTTTCATGCTGCGCCAACCTGCGTCGAACGCAACATGTTGCATTTTGTTGTGGTTGGTGCAGCATGAAAACGATGCATGCGGAGGCATCCGCATACATCCGCATGGCTTGCATACCCAATGTTAAAGATAGGGTATGCAGGACTCATGCTGACGTAGGCGGAGCTAAAGAAAGAGGTGCAGCAGTGGGCGGGGCTTAACGGAGGAACTATGCAGTCCTCCGCAAAGCCCTCTTCTGCAAATGTGAAACTAGCCTTAGCTAGTATTTAAGATAACTTTGATACCAGCAGTTTAGCCCCTTAGATGCTGCAGTCAAAGCTCAAAAGGAACGGAGAGTTCACTTCTTACCCCATTATTATACTCTCTAATGGTACAAAGGAAAACTAAAAGTCATCCATCCTGCAAAAATATACTGTCATACAAATAATAAAACTAAAATGTGTTATTTATACCGCATAATAATCACTGCAAAACGAAACCCAAAAATCAATTAACAAATTACCTTACCCCCCCCCCCCCAGGCTGCATTCATACGATGAGCTGTTGATGTTGCGGAATTTCTGCACCTATTAGGCTGCAGTCACACTATCAGTATTTGGTCAGAATTTCTCATCAGTATTTGTAAGCCAAAACCAGGAGTAAGTGATAAATCCAGAAGTGGTGACATGTTTCTATTATACTTTTCCTCTGATTGTTCCTCACCTGGTTTTGGCTTCCAAATACTGATGTAAAATACTGACCTAATACTAATAGTGTGCCTGCAGCCTTAGGCCTGTTTCACACGTCAGTGGCTCCGGTACGTGTGGTGACAGTTTTCTCACGTACCGGAGACACTGACTCACGTAGACACATTAAAATCAATGTGTCTCTGCACATGTCAGCATGTTTTCACGGACCGTGTGTCTGTTTGAAAAACACGGAGACATGTCAGTGTTCGTGGGAGCGCACGGATCACACGGATCCATTAAAGTCAATGGGTCCGTGTAAAACACGTACCGCACACGGATGCTGTCCGTGTGCCGTCCGTGTGCCATGAAGGAGACAGCGCTACGGTAAGCGCTGTCCCCTGCTTTGGGTGCTGAAGCCGCCATTCATTTCTTCTCTCCAGCAGCGTTCGCTGGAGAGAAGGAATGAAAAATCATTGTTTTTTTTATGTTTTTTGCTGTTGAAAAAGTTCCCGGGAAACCAACCCTCTCCCACCCCCTCCCAACCCCTGTGCACCCGCCCGCTGGAAATAAAATACTCACCCAGCTCCCTCCATGCTTCCTCTCAGCATCGCAGCTTGTCCTGTATGAGCGGTCACGTGGTGCCGCTCATTACAGTGATGAATATGAGGCTCCACCTTACTGTAGCACTGTCTCCTGCACGGTCCGTGTGGTACCCAGTTGGCACACGGGTGGCACACAGCTGACATACCTGGACCCATTGAAGCGCAATCCGTGCAAAACGGCCGTCGTCCGGTTCTCTCCCTGCACCCTCTCGTTTTGAACTGCTGCCCGAAAGGCATGTCCGTACTCCAATTTATGGATGAATAAAGGATTTTTTATTTACATCACCTGGGTGAGTGCCACCTTTTCTGTTTTCTCTGGATGTTCTAATATGAATTACTTCTTGGTTGTGCACCACAGTGCGATAGTTGTCCACGGTTGGTCTGTCTGCCACATGAAACTTTGATTATCGCAGCGAACTGCCCACTTTAATTGCCATCAAAAACCATTCATCCTGGTGCCGTCATACCTTTATATATATATATATATATATATATATATATATATATATATACAGTACAGACCAAAAGTTTGGACACACTGTCTCATTTAAAGATTTTTCTGTATTTTCATGACTATGAAAATTGTACATTCACACTGAAGGCATCAAAACTATGAATTAACACACGTGGAATTATATGCTTAACAAAAAAAGTGTGAAACAACTGAAATTATGTCTTATATTCTAGGTTCCACAAAGTAGCCACCTTTTGCTTTGATGACTGCTTTGCACACTCTTGGCATTCTCTTGATGAGCTTCAAGAGGTAGTCACCGGGAATGGTTTTCCAACAGTCTTGAAGGAGTTTCCAGAGATGCTTAGCACTTGTTGACCCTTTTGCCTTCACTCTGCGGTCCAGCTCAACCCAAACCATCTCGATTGGGTTCATGTCTGGTGACTGTGGAGGCCAGGTCATCTAGCGTAGCACCCCATCACTCTCCTTCTTGGTCAAATATCCCTTACACAGCCTGGAGGTGTGTTTGGGGTCATTGTCCTGTTGAAAAATAAATGATGATCCAACTAAACGCAAACCGGATGGAATAGCATGCCGCTGCAAGATGCTGTGGTAGCCATGCTGGTTCAGTATGCCTTCGATTTTCAATAATCCCCAACAGTGTCACCAGCAAAGCACCCCCACATCATCACACCTCCTCCTCCATGCTTCACGGTGGGAACCAGGCATGTAGAGTCCATCCGTTCACCTTTTCTGCGTCGCCCAAAGACACGGTCGTTGGAACCATAGATCTCAAATTTGGACTCATCAGACCAAAGCACAGATTTCCACTGGTCTAATGTCCATTCCTTGTGTTCTTTAGCCCAAACAAGTCTCTTCTGCTTGTTGCCTGTCCTTAGCAGTGGTTTCCTAGCAGCTATTTTACCATGAAGGCCTGCTACACAAAGTCTCCTCTTAACAGTTGTTGTAGAGATGTGTCTGCTGCTAGAACTCTGTGTGGCATTGACCTGGTCTCTAATCTGAGCTGCTGTTAACCTGCGATTTCTGAGGCTGGTGACTCGGATAAACTTATACCAGAAGCAGAGGTGACTCTTGGTCTTGCTTTCCTGGGGCGGTCCTCATGTGAGCCAGTTTCTTTGTAGTGCTTGATAGTTTTTGCAACTGCACTTGGGGACACTTTCAAAGTTTTCCCAATTTTACGGACTGACCTTCATTTTTTAAAGTAATGATGGCCACTCGTTTTTCTTTACTTAGCTGCTTTTTTCTTGCCATAATAAAAATTCTAACAGTCTATTCAGTAGGACTATCAGCTGTGTATCCACCAGACTTCTGCACAACACAACTTATAGTCCCAACCCCGTTTATAAGGCAAGAAATCACACTTATTAAATTTGACAGGGCACACCTGTGAAGTGAAAACCATTTCCGGTGACTACTTCTTGATTGAAGCTCATCAAGAGAATGCCAAGAGTGTGCAAAACAGTAATCAAAGCAAAAGATGGCTACTTTGTAGAACCTGAAATATAAGACATATCTTCAGTTATTTCACACTTTTTTTGTTAAGTATATAATTCCACATGTGTTAATTCATAGTTTTGATGCCTTCAGTGTGAATGTACAATTTTCATAGTCATGAAAATGCAGAAAAATCTTTGAATGAGAAGGTATGTCCAAACTTTTGGTCTGTACTGTATAAGTATTATATCTATTCTATTTTGTCGGGTCATGTTGTGATTTTAGTATAAGCGGTAGATGAATTGCAGGCTTTTCAAAAGAACATCAGTATGTAAAAATCAGACGGCACTCGCATGGTCAGAGTGCCGTGCAATTTTTATCTCCCACCCATTGACTTGCATTGGCGAGTCTCGTCCAAGATACAAGGACAATTGCAGCATGCTGTGATTTTTTTCTCAGTCCTATTTCAGCTGAGAAAAAAAATTGCAGTTTAGCTGTGACTCATAGATTAACATTGGTCAGAGTGCAATCTGATTTTTTATCGGATTTCACTCATCTGTTTTCCATGCAGAGGAGTATGAACCCTTATTCAAACATCTGTAAATCATTTATACCTGTTCTATTCTTTTAACGGAAAGAACATGTACCCATTAGGCTGGTGTCACACATAATGTATAAAAAATCTGTCCGATTTTGTCTGCTGAGAATCGCACAAATGTTCTCCGTATGGTGATCCGTATCTCATCCGTGTGCAGTGCCAGGATGCGCTTTTTTCTCAAAAAAGTATCCGTGTGTCATCCGTATCTCATCCATAGGCTGGAGTCACAGTACAGCGACATACGGCCGAGTCTCGCAGGTTAAAACCAAGCAGCTCCATGTATTGCTGTGCGGCTGCACGCTCCGCTCTGGAGTGCCGGTGCCAGAGCTTGGTTTTAACCTGCAAGACTCGGCCGTATTTTGCTGTGTTTGATCCTGGCTTTATGGTGAGATTTTCTCACACACTTGCAAAATGAGCAAATAATGGTTGAGCCTTTCCTGTCACCTACCCAATGCCTGAGAATTTCTCACAAGTCACACTGATGGTCCGTGTGCTGTGCAATTTTTTCTCACACCCATAGACTTGCATTGCCGTTTCTCAGCTGAGATACGCAGACAATCGCAGCATGCTGTGATTTCACTCACAAGCGTAATAAGGACGAGAAAAAAAACGTATGATGGGAGATGCCCCATAGATTAACATTGGTCCGAGTTCTATGCGATTTTTTATCGCATAGCACTGGTCCGTATTACAGAATAGTGTGACCCCAGCCTTAGGAGTCACACTCAGCTTAGGGAAATATGGTCTGTATTTTACATGCGAAATACGCAGAAATTATTCCAAAACAGTGATCCGTATGTCAGCTGTAGGCAGGGTGTGTCTGCGTATTTTACACTTGTTAACCTCCGTATGTAATCCGTATGGCATCCGTAATGCGTTTTTTTCTCGCAACCAGACAAAATGGTCATTTAACGGTTTTGAGGGCTGAAATTAATTTAAATCATCACCAAAATCCTATTTAAGGCCTCTACAACAGGTGGAACCCTCCCATATGGCCATTTTGCTGCTGTGCTTGTGTAGGTGTTTTGGTGCTTCTTGGGCAACATGTGTGACCTCCTGCAATTCACACCAACTCAGCAGGTGTTATTTAATTGGGTCTTGTCACGCCGTTTTGGGCACCCATACCCTGTGATAGTTGATCCGCGAAGGAGGAGAAGAAGAATGTGGGTCCATCCACTTTTGCGGCAATACCTCACTAAAGGCCATTTTCACAGGCTACATTCATCTCTGCGGACACATCTGGGAAAATTCTTCCAGTACTGTCGCATGACAATACCCATATTTGATATCCTGTTGGAGACAGTACGTCCTGGAATCACATATCAGGATACAAGGATACGGAAATGCATATCTGCAGAGTATCTGCAGAGGAGCGTCTTCTACTTACATTACGGTATGTATTCACCATACTCACACACTGTATGTAGACGATGTTTTAGTTACTAGTTTTATTTTCAAACCATCTGATTTAAATTATATCATTAAATTTTCATGAGAGCATATCTAAATATGTAGTAAATGTTAAATGTTAGTATCCATTGTAAATTTAGGAAGGTACACTCGTCTCCTGCCTTTTGTTTTCCTCATAATACTTTTGTCTACTATGGTTTTAGAAAAGCATTGTTACTTAGCTAATTTTTTTTTGTGTGCTTTCAGATTCCTGTCAACTGGATTATCTTATGTGGGACTACATCTTGAATTCCTCATCAGACGATCCACTATTTCAGGCATAGTCTGCAAATATGGGACAAACTACATGAACTTGTGATGCCTGAGCCAAAAATGGAGGATTGGCTGAAAATAGCCCGTGGTTTTTCTGATGGTTGTCAGTTTCCGCACAGTATTGGAGCCCTGGATGGGAAACATATCAGGGTGCGTAAGCCGCCGAAGTCAGGCACCCAATTCTATAATTATAAGCAGTTTTTCTCTGTAGTTCTGTTAGCTGTAGTTGACAGTAACTACAGGTTTATAATTGTAGATATTGGGGCCTATGGGCAAACTGGAGACTCTAGAGTCTTCAATGCGTCCATTATGGGTCGGCGGCTAAGTGAAAACCTGTTGGACCTCCCACCACCACGACAACTCCCAGGCTCCAATGCTGAAGCAGTCCCATATGTTCTTGTGGCAGATGAGGCCTTCCAATTGAGCAGGAATGTCAGGAGGCCTTATCCCCGGCGCAACCTGGACCACCGGCGGCGTTTATTTAATGTCAGACTTTCACGGGCATGGCGACTGGTGGAGTGCGCCTTTGGCATTCTGACATCCAAATGGCGTGTTCTCCAGTCTGCCATTCAGCTGAGTGAGCAAAATGTAAATGAAGTAATTAAAGCTTGTGTTGTTCTGCACAACTTCACAAGAATTCATGAGTGTTCCTCAGCTGACTGTCCCTGGCAAGATAATGCTGTTTCTTTGTTGTAATGTTTATATATACATATATATATATATATATATATATATATATATGTGTGTGCGTGTGTGTGTGTGTGTATCTTCTTGTTTTTTTTTCTCGTAATGCATAAATTACTTAAATTAGTTAACCATGTGTGTTTCTGTGATTTATTTGCCTGACTGTTATGAACCGAGTAATTGATTATGATATTGTAATGATTGGTCCAACAACATAAAATTGACTTTTGAATATATATTTTTACTTATGCCAAAAGCCTTTTTTTTTACAAACACCATATTGATATCACATGGTTTTATATCTAAAAGTAAGTGTAGCCCCCCACTGCCGCAGGGCCGAGGGGTACCCGGTACCGGGCCTCTGAGTCTCTGCTCTGGGGTTGTCACGGTGGCTACAGCTGGTCCGTGACCCTGCTGAGGGGCGTACAATGAAGGTGGTGGTATGGTGATGATGTTATGGTGCGGTGAAGTGCCGGTCGCAGTAAATAACGAGGACACCAGGTTGCAGTCTCTTTACCTCTTTACTGAAGGCTTCAGGATCCTCAGTCCGGAATACGGTTAACCGGGCTGCGCAAGTCCGACCGGTCCGATGGCACCTCCAGAGTTCCCTTTGCAGGTGGAAATCTGTGCCTACCTTCTAGCGCTTGTGTGTTGTGGTCCTCCCCTGCTGTGCTTACGGGATAGTCCCCACAACTGTTGTGTCTGTTTCTCGTGTTCCCTCACAACTCGATTCTGATGTTCTTCTTTGTCCCCCAGATGATATGGCTAGGACGCACCCGTATGACGGGTAGGCTCGGAGCTCTTCCTGGACCCTAGAGTCGCCCTTCTCCTGTTGTTGCCCCCCTATGTCTTCCTAGGTGAATTGAGTGAGACAGCCCGCCTATAACTGACTGTCCTGCCGTAGGTTTGAAGTTAGGCCTGGAGCTCTATACTTCCTCGGCGTTCCGGCCACTGGTTGCGCGCCTCAGTAGGATGTTGCCTCATCTTACAGCACGACTCCTACTGGTGTTTCTCCTTGTTGCGTTGATCTCGTTTCTCACTCAGCACAATAAACCTCGCTTCTTGTCCTTTCTTAGGGCACCGCCGCAATCAGGTGCAGGCGCGGTCCCGTAACGTTCTCTCAGTTCGCTAGGTCTCTGTCAGGATCCCACCCCTGACAAGGACCCCCCTGAGTCTCTCCCCGCAACACCCTCTGCCACAGGATGTTGCTTGTTCGATTCCCAGTCAGCTTCTTCCTAACTTCCTATCCAACCCCCAGTTTTACCAGACTGTGAGGAGTGGCCTAATACATAGCACCCTTAGCTCCCCCTGGAGGCCAGACTGTGAAGTGTATTGGTGTCTGTGATACCTGGTCAGGTGAACTCCTTCAGTGCCATCAGACATACCTTAGCCCCCCTTAGCCGCGGAGCATCAGTACTGCAATGACCAGGACTCTGGGGCACTGCACTCCCCCCCGGTTAAATCCAGTACTCCTGGACTGGGAAGAAAACAACAATACATGTCAGCAAAAAGACATACAATTTTAGAAATGCAGTAACAATAAGCACATTTGAACAGAGCTTCCCTTTATGGGAGGTAAGGACACTTGAATGTTACAAACATCGTTAAATACTTTAAATAGCATACTAGAAATAACTTTTCTTACCCAACCGAGTATTCTACTAAGTGCAAATTTCTGAACAATAATTTAACGTTGCCTTTAAGGACGTACACGCTGAATCCACTAAAGACCTTCTTATAAAACATTATAAGGCTAATCAACTTTTCTTCATTTTTCCATCTTTACATCTGCAGGACCGCCTGTCTATCTGCCCCAGGCCTACTGCCTCTCGTTCTGTTGCAGGACCGCCCCTTTCTGCCCGGGCCTACTGCCTTTCTGCTACTATACAGAGTATAGAACGTATCATCCATCTCTCAGTTCAAGATCACTGAGCCATCTCTGTATGGCTCCTAGGAGGACTCACTGACTAACCCCGTCTGGGTTCGCTTCCTGTCCTCATTTTCTAACACATTATTAAACATTCTTTACAATTAACTAGCTTACTACATATAACTTTTACATATCAGCATTATTACTTCTTTTAAAGCATCATCACTCTCTAAGTGCTATCGATGAACGTTCCCTTTAAGAGGGGACCAAGTCTCTATGAGGTAGTGCAACTTCTCAAGCTGCAAGTCCGTACGCAGCAAGGACTCCGGTACTGCTTCCAGGAACAGTTTCTTAGCAAAGAGTCCTTTCTTTTATAAAACCAGTAGAGGGCACCTTTAAGAAGGTGCAAACTATTTACAAGGAGTTTGTAATCATGCAGTGTTCATGATCCAGCAGTTCTTTCAACAATGATAAAACAGGAAACAAAAACAAAAAGCAAAAGAAGGGATCCCGGGTAAACAAAGGGATCCCTTTAAGAGTTAACCCTCATCGGGTTGTAGCAGCGAGAAGACAAACAGTTAACTATTTACAAATGATGAAGCATTCTTGCTTACTCAGTTTTTGGCTGCCCCCACCGAGGCTTCACCTGGCAGGTGGCCCTCTGCGGCCCAGGCAGGCCGGACTCCAAGTCTACTCCCAATGCCAGGTGTACCCCATGGGTTCGGGTCTTCTGCACGACCAAGTCGTGCGCTGCGATGAGTGTCTGCGTGGGTCGATGGATGATGCTGTCGGCTGCAGAGGCTGCAGCAGCGGCTTCAGCGGCAAGCTCCTTCCCCTCGGTTTGGGATACCGCCAGAACGGCCGTACAGCGCTGCATATCCCGGGCCCACCAGCAGCTTCCCTTTAGACGCCGGCGGTACGTCACCACATCCCCCGGCTTCAGTAGGGACTTGGCGCCGTCTCCACACAGGCAGGGCTTCACTTCGTCCCGGGTGATGCGGACCCTCAGTGCTGTTCCAATCTCCTGCACGAAGCCCTTCCCTTCCTGGGGCTGGTAGATGATTACGACACCCCATTTCGGCAGGGAGCCCTCCAGCAACTCACCACGCGCCTCCCGCTCCACTTCCCACTGGAACTCCGCAACCAGGTGGTTCCTGTATTCTCCCCAAGGGAAGGGCCCCAGGTCTGGCCCCCCCGGTACTTTGGGGCCAGGCGGCGGGAACGCTGGGGCACCCATGGTCGCAGCGGCGGCCGGGTCTGGTGCAGAGGTGAGGCGGCCTCCCTGGGGGTCGCGGCATTCAGTACCCCTACTTGGGGTAACTCCTCTGGTGCCACTCCTCTCTCCTGAGGGAGGCACACAGGCTGGGGACCGCGCAGGCAAAGGATGCCCCATCAACAGCTCCCACGGGTCCAAATCCTCCAGCGGGGACATATCGGAATAATCCTCCGGTGACGGGGATCAATGCGGGGCCATCCTTTTCCGCAGGCCTTCTCGGGTCTCTAGTCCCACCTTGTCTGAGTCATAGTTTCGTTTCTTCGGTCTCCGCCCGCCATAGAAAATCAGAAGGCGGGTCTCCACTGCTGACGGACACGTCCTCAGGATGCAGAAATATTTAGACTGGGCGGCCATTATCTTTTGCGCTCTTCAGCTTGTTTACGCCCACTTCACGCCCCTCTTCTTCTCCTGCGTTCTCCTTAGCGCTGTAATGGCGGCGTTTTTCGGTGGGAATTTTTGGCGGCAAGTGGCAATGCACAGTCTTTGCAATAAGTCACAGTTCAAGCACAATTCAATCACAGTTCCAAGGCACATATGACCCGATTCCTCAGGCTTAAGTAGATCCTGTTCGTGACGCCAAGTTTGCAGCGCCCCCACTGCCGCAGGGCCGAGGGGTACCCGGTACCGGGCCTCTGAGTCTCTGCTCTGGGGTTGTCACGGTGGCTAAACCCGGTCCGTGACCCTGCTGAGGGGCGTACAATGAAGGTGGTGGTATGGTGATGATGTTATGGTGCGGTGAAGTGCCGGTCGCAGTAAATAACGAGGACACCAGGTTGCAGTCTCTTTACCTCTTTACTGAAGGCTTCAGGATCCTCAGTCCGGAATACGGTTAACCGGGCTGCGCAAGTCCGACCGGTTCGATGGCACCTCCAGAGTTCCCTTTGCAGGTGGAAATCTGTGCCTACCTTCTAGCGCTTGTGTGTTGTGGTCCTCCCCTGCTGTGCTTACGGGATAGTCCCCACAACTGTTGTGTCTGTTTCTCGTGTTCCCTCACAACTCGATTCTGATGTTCTTCTTCGTCCCCCAGATGATATGGCTAGGACGCACCCGTATGACGGGTAGGCTCGGAGCTCTTCCTGGACCCTAGAGTCGCCCTTCTCCTGTTGTTGCCCCCCTATGTCTTCCTAGGTGAATTGAGTGAGACAGCCCGCCTATAACTGACTGTCCTGCCGTAGGTTTGAAGTTAGGCCTGGAGCTCTATACTTCCTCGGCGTTCCGGCCACCGGTTGCGCGCCTCAGTAGGATGTTGCCTCGTCTTACAGCACGACTCCTACTGGTGTTTCTCCTTGTTGCGTTGATCTCGTTTCTCACTCAGCACAATAAACCTCGCTTCTTGTCCTTTCTTAGGGCACCGCCGCGATCAGGTGCAGGCGCGGTCCCGTAACGTTCTCTCAGTTCGCTAGGTCTCTGTCAGGATCCCACCCCTGACAAGGACCCCCCTGAGTCTCTCCCCGCAACACCCTCTGCCACAGGATGTTGCTTGTTCGATTCCCAGTCAGCTTCTTCCTAACTTCCTATCCAACCCCCAGTTTTACCAGACTGTGAAGAGTGGCCTAATACATAGCACCCTTAGCTCCCCCTGGAGGCCAGACTGTGAAGTGTATTGGTGTCTGTGACACCTGGTCAGGTGAACTCCTTCAGTGCCATCAGACGTACCATAGCCCCCCTTAGCGGCGGAGCATCAGTACTGCAACGACCAGGACTCTGGGGCGCTGCATAAGCATCCAAAAAACATTTGAAAAAAAAAACATACCGAAGTGCTATCACAGCAGAATAAAATAAAAAATTTTCTTACAGCAAAATATAAAACCAAGGGTTAAAGTGACACTGTCACCCCCTCCAGCCGTTATAAGCTAAAAGAGCCACCTTGTGCAGCAGTAATGCTGCAGTCTAACAAGGTGACTCTTTCTGTTTTTGTTGCTGATATTCCCACAATAAAGGTATTTATAATTTTGCTCAAATACCTATCTTTGCACCTGGAGGCAGGTCTGAAGCCTCCTCTTTGAAGCGCCCAACTGCCGTCAGTCATCTCTTCTGGGGCGATTGTCGCCGCCTCCTCAGCACTCTTTTCGTCCGAAATCCGGCGCCTGCGCTCTGCTCTTCTGCCTGGAGCAGGCGCATAGAGCATTGGCCGTCCTAGCTCTGATGCTGGGTTCCGGTCTGCGCCTGTGCAGGCAGTGTGGCCACCCTGTTACTGAATCCCCGCCCCGCACTGTGTTATGCATTATGCACATTGCGGGGCTGGGATTCCTGGGCATGCGCACTGCGCTTGTCAGACGCGCGTATGCTGCGCCATCGTCTCTTAACATCTTCCACTGCAATGAAAGGACCAGAAAAAATGTATAAGGCCATTGTGCACAGTGGTACCACAATGTGTCATTGATTTTACAGATTTTAATGTGGCCTAGTAACATGCATTTTTCCAAAAAGATCATCAACATAAATATTGTAACCTCCAACAGCACAATATGATATAATGTAAAAGACAAGTGCAGCGCCCCAGAGTCCTGGTCGTTGCAGTACTATGGCTCAGCCACTAAGGGGAGCTATGGTACGTTCGATGGCACTGAAGGAGTTCATCTGATCAGGTATCACAGACACCAATACATTTCACAGCCGGGCCTCCGGGGGGAGCTAAGGGTTCTATTCATTAGGCCACTCCCCACCATAGTGGGTAAACTGGGGGTCAGGCAGGAAGTTAGTCAGAAGCTGACTGGGTTGGAACCAGGCAACACCTTGTGGCAGAGGGTGTTGTGGGGGAAGATACAGTAGGGTCTCTGTCAGGGGTGGGATCCTGACAGAGGCTTGGCAACTTGAACGAACGTAATGGGACCGTGCCTGCTCAGGATAGCGGCGGTGCCCAAGGAGGGATCAGAAGCGAAATAGATTGTGCTGAGTGAGAAACGAGATCATCGCAATAGGAGAATACCAGTAGGAGTCGTGCTGTAAGACCGAGGCAACATCCTACTGAGGCGCACAACCGGTGGCCGGAACGCCGAGAGAGTATTATAACATACAGCTTCAAGCAATACTCTAAACAGCGGCAGGACAGTCAGTCTCAGGCGGGCTGTCTAACTCAAATCACCTATGAAGTCTTGGGGGGCAACTTGTGGAGAGGGGCGTCTCTAGGGTCCCGGAAGAGCTCCGAGCCTACCCGTCAAACGGGTGCCGTTCCTACCCGAACCTCAGGGAGGGACGGAGGATTAGCAGAACATCATCTAGTCGAGTTGTGAGGGAACTTAAGAAACAGACACAACAGTTGTGGGGACTTTCCGTAAGCACAGCAGGGAAGGACCACAACACATAGCGCAAGCAGGAAGGCACATATTTCCACCTGTGAAGAGAACTCTGGAGGTGCCATTGGACCGGCCGGACTTGCGCAGCCTGGTAAACCGTATTCTGGACTGAGGACTCAGAGATCTTCAGTAAAGAGGTAAAGAGACTGCAACCTGGTGTCCTCGTTATTTACCACGACCTGCACCCCACAACTGCACTGCTACACCACCACTTATTGCACCGGACGTCCCCACTGACAGACAGGGCCACGGACCAGGTCTAGCCACCGTGACAACCCCAGAGCAGAGACTCAGAGGCCCGGCTCTGGGTACCCCTCGGCCCTGCGGCGGTGTGGGGGCGCTCCAACTTGGCGTCACGAACAGGATCTACTTAAGCCTGGAGAGTCGGGTCATGTGTGCCTTGGAACTGTGATTTACTGTGCTTGGACTGTACTTTATTGCAAAGACTGTGTGTTGCCACTTGCCGCCAAAAGTTCCCGCCAAAAACCACCGCCATTGCTGCGCCAAAGAAGGAGGAGGGCGTGCCAGAGGGGGAGCCTATCAAAGTGGCGCCCGAAACGGCGACCGCCCCCTGCGTCTCTTGCTGCAAAGCGATGACCTGCCTCGAAGCAGAGAACCGCCCCCTGATTTGCAACGGCGGGAAGCAGGAGATGGAGAAGCTCGGCCCAGGAAAAATGGCGGAGTCCGATGCATGCATTGCCACCGATCAGCAGATCATGATGAAGAACAGCGAGTGTCGGAACGGGGAAGGAGCAATCCCGGTTTACCCTCGTTTATCGGAGGCAGACCCGTGTCTCCTGCAGCCGGAGGATCCGAAGCCCCTGGAACAGATGGCAGAGCTGAGTCCACCAATCCCGACCTCGGAGCCAGCGGAGGAGGAACCACAGCGAGCGGAGCCGCGTTCGGGGACCGCATTGGAGGAGCCGCGGTCCGAGCAGCAGCTGATTCCAGTGTCCTTGTCAGCGGAACGAATCGAC
This sequence comes from Ranitomeya variabilis, assembly GCF_051348905.1. NCBI lineage: Eukaryota > Metazoa > Chordata > Amphibia > Anura > Dendrobatidae > Ranitomeya > Ranitomeya variabilis. Next base: position 173,258,751 of record NC_135238.1, read on the forward strand.
ACCGGTGGAATCACATCAGGCGCAGGTATGGAAAGCGCCCCTACTCCCCCGGTCGGTTCTGCTCCCCTGACCGGTCCGGTGCCCCTGCTCGATCCCGCTCTCGTGACCGATCCTCATCACAGTAAGAGCCGCCTCCTCTCGGCAGAGCTAGTGGTGTTGCCCCCCGACGCAATGGGGAAGCTGGTACCACCGCTGCCGACCCGGATGGGGGAACCCATAGACGTGGGCCCAGATGGGGTGATTCTCCAGTGGGACACCCCCCGGATCGGGCCAGATGGAGCTCGGGAGGAAGGGGTCCACTTTCGGCTGATGTCTTGTGATCTACTATGAGAATAAACCTCAATACCATGAGTATGTATATAGTTACTGTTTCCTGTTTTGCTGCTAAACCCGTTCAGGGTTAACTTTTTAAAGGGATCCCTTTGTTGACCCGGTATCCCTATTGTTGTTTTGTTTATTTTTTCTGAGTTTTGCACAAGTTTTAAAAAAAAACTGCCGCAATCATGAACAGTGCATGATACAAACTTCTTGTATATAGTTTGCACCTTATTAAAGGCGCTCCCTACTGGTTTTACTTCAAAAAGGACTCTTTGCGAAGATACCATACCGGAGCCTTTGCTGAGTAAGGACTGGTAGCCTGAGGAGATACGCTACCTCATAAAGACTCGATCATCTCTTAAAGGGGATGCTCAACTGTGTACTTATGAGTGATACTGTTTTAGAACAGTAATGTGATGATAATGCTTATATGTTGAAGTTACTTGTATTGAACTAGTTGGCTGTAAGACAAAGAAATGTTGATAATGTCCTTTAGAAGAAAGAATGAGAGCTAGAAGAAAGATGCAGTAGGCCCGTGGGGGTAGACACAGTGTCCTGCATAGTCGGTAGTAAGAAGAGTAAAGATGGAAGTTCGATATTTAATAATGTTGATAGAAAAGGGGGGATAGAAGGTAGACCCTGAGTCCTCCATAAGAAGTTAGTTATTGTAAGAAGAAGAGTTAATAATGTGATACCGGGGACAGAGAGTGAACCCGTAGGGGTTAGGTGGTAGGTCCTCTTAGGAGCCATATGTAGATGGCTCAGTGTTCTCAAACCCGAAAGTGTGTTATGTTCTATACCATGTATAGTAGTTGAAAAGACAGAAGGCTCGGGCTGAAAGGAGCGGTCCTGTAAGAAAGGAGAGGCAGTAGGTCTGGCGCCGATAGGACAGGCGGTCCTGCAGATTAAAGAAGGAGAATGTAAAGTTAAATTTGCCTTATAATGTGATTATAAGAAGGTCTTTAATGGATGCCGAGTGTACGTCCTTAAGGGTGATGTTAAATTATTGCTCTAGAATTTATACTAAGTAGAATGCCCGGTTGGGTAACAGGAGTTATTTATAGCCTGTAATTTATAATGTTTAATGTTTAACCATGTTTTGTAACGTTCAAGTGTCCTCACCTCCCATAAAGGGAAGCTCTGTTCAAGTATACTTATTGTTATTTGCACTCAACAAAAATTGTATGTCTTTTTGCTAACCTGTATTGTTGTTTTCTTCCCAGTCCCGGAGTACTGTGTTTAACCAGGGGGGAGTGCAGCGCCCCAGAGTCCTGGTCGTTGCAGTACTATGGCTCAGCCACTAAGGGGAGCTATGGTACGTTCGATGGCACTGAAGGAGTTCATCTGATCAGGTATCACAGACACCAATACATTTCACAGCCGGGCCTCCGGGGGGAGCTAAGGGTGCTATTCATTAGGCCACTCCCCACCATAGTGGGTAAACTGGGGGTCAGGCAGGAAGTTAGTCAGAAGCTGACTGGGTTGGAACCAGGCAACACCTTGTGGCAGAGGGTGTTGTGGGGGAAGATACAGTAGGGTCTCTGTCAGGGGTGGGATCCTGACAGAGGCTTGGCAACTTGAACGAACGTAACGGGACCGTGCCTGCTCAGGATAGCGGCGGTGCCCAAGGAGGGATCAGAAGCGAAATAGATTGTGCTGAGTGAGAAACGAGATCATCGCAATAGGAGAATACCAGTAGGAGTCGTGCTGTAAGACCGAGGCAACATCCTACTGAGGCGCACAACCGGTGGCCGGAACGCCGAGAGAGTATTATAACATACAGCTTCAAGCAATACTCTAAACAGCGGCAGGACAGTCAGTCTCAGGCGGGCTGTCTAACTCAAATCACCTATGAAGTCTTGGGGGGCAACTTGTGGAGAGGGGCGTCTCTAGGGTCCCGGAAGAGCTCCGAGCCTACCCGTCAAACGGGTGCCGTTCCTACCTGAACCTCAGGGAGGGACGGAGGATTAGCAGAACATCATCTAGTCGAGTTGTGAGGGAACTTAAGAAACAGACACAACAGTTGTGGGGACTTTCCGTAAGCACAGCAGGGAAGGACCACAACACATAGCGCAAGCAGGAAGGCACAGATTTCCACCTGTGAAGAGAACTCTGGAGGTGCCATTGGACCAGCCGGACTTGCGCAGCCTGGTAAACCGTATTCTGGACTGAGGACTCAGAGATCTTCAGTAAAGAGGTAAAGAGACTGCAACCTGGTGTCCTCGTTATTTACCGCGACCTGCACCCCACAACTGCACTGCTACACCACCACTTATTGCACCGGACGTCCCCCACTGACAGACAGGGCCACGGACCGGGTCTAGCCACCGTGACAACCCCAGAGCAGAGACTCAGAGGCACGGCTCCGGGTAGCCCTCAGCCCTGCGGCGGTGTGGGGGCGCTCCACATAGATTTTACTCCCATAAGGACAGGGTCCTTTCCCCTCTGTAGCAGTATGTGATAGTAAATTTGTAAAGTGTAAACGACATGTCAACAAATCTGAGCGGAACCCCTTTCTCATGTCCAGAACCATGTAATTAATGGTGCGATATAAATAAATGAGATAAATCTTATTTTAAAGAACATTATGCCCACATTCCTGTTGGTAATGCAGTTTGCAATATTATTCAGAGTGTGAGAAACATGAGTTTACTTACTTATCTGCCTCTGGACCTCACGTGGCCACTGCTCATATTCTGGGAAAAGGATCCCACATATGTTCCTCCATGCCGCATCTTTTCTGGCTCGGTTGGAGTAATGGGCATCTCTCTGATCCCAAATTTCGGGCCTCTCTTGCACCAGGACCAGCAGCATTTCCACATTTATAATATTGGCCATGATGCTGAAGACTCCGTAGAGGCGTGCGGCAGATTTCTGGGATGTCTGTCTGGGTTTTTCAGCTAATTAGCATGTCTGAGCTTCCTGATTGAGGGCTTGGAAGATTTCCTGTCACCTGCTGTACTCTTGCATATTTTACGCTAGTCACACTGTTGGTCCGTGTGTAATCCGTATTTTTCTCGCCCCCATAGACTTTCATTGGCGTATTTTCTGCAAAATAAGCTGACAAACGCAGCATGCTGCAATTTTGTACGGCCGTAAAATACGATTGCGTAATATATGCCAGATAGACGCTGCCCCATAGAGAATCATTGTACCATGTGCAATGCGTTGTTTTTGCGCCTCTCGTACGTCCGTAAAACTCTCTAGTGTGACCCCGGCCTTATAGTCTATGTTCTTGTTAACATGTTTGTTTTTTTGTGGACCACTTGGTCCACAATAAAAGTATGCCTGTCCATTTTTAATCTGAATCAAAATAACCCATACAAGTCTATGGATCTATGAAAAATCATTGTTTGCAGTCCGTGTTCAGTCCTTTTTTAATATTGCAGTGGATCGTAGATTTTTTGCAATTTATTTAATTTTTCATATGAGAAAATCAATGATGAAACGTTGCTGGTAAAAATTAACACAGATCAAATGCTGATGAAAATCGGATGCAAAATACTGACGAAAATAGTATAATTTTTGTGCATACAAGAAAAATTGCTGACATCTGATTGATAGTGTATACAGACTAATGAGTTTTGAAATGCACCAAAAGGCTCATGTTGGATGATATGGCACCTTCTGAGGCTTTGTGCAAACACTGAATATTGGGTGAGTTTTTTACCTTAGTATTTGTAAGTAGTGTTGAGCATTCCGATACCGCAAGTATCGGGTATCGGCCGATACTTGCGGGTATCGGAATTCCGATACCGAGATCCGATACTTTTGTGGTATCGGGTATCGGTATCGAAACAACATTAATGTAATAATGTGTAAAAGAAAGAATTAAAATAAAAAATATTGCTATACTCACCTCTCCGACGCAGCCTGGACCTCACGGAGGGAACCGGCAGCGTTCTTTGCTTAAAATTCGCGCGTTTACTTCCTTCCGTGAAGTCCCGGCTTGTGATTGGTCGCGTGCCGCCCATGTGGCCGCGACGCGACCAATCACAGCAAGCCGTGACGTAATTTCAGGTCCTTCAGTGATTTTAAAATTACGTTCTGGCTTGTGATTGGTCGCGTCACGGTCACATGGGCGACGCGACCAATCACAAGCCGTGACGTCATGGGAGGCGGGACACGCGCTCATTTTAAAATGCGCACGTGTCCTGCCTCCCATGACGTCACGGCTTGTGATTGGTCGCGTCGCCCATGTGACCGCGACGCGACCAATCACAAGCCAGAACGTAATTTTAAAATCACTGAAGGACCTGAAATTACGTCACGGCTTGCTGTGATTGGTCGCGTCGCGGCCACATGGGCGGCACGCGACCAATCACAAGCCGGGACTTCACGGAAGGAAGTAAACGCGCGAATTTTAAGCAAAGAACGCTACCGGTTCCCTCCGTGAGGTCCAGGCTGCGTCGGAGAGGTGAGTATAGCAATATTTTTTATTTTAATTCTTTATTTTACACATTTATATGGATCCCAGGGCCTGAAGGAGAGTTTCCTCTCCTTCAGACCCTGGGAACCATCAGGGATACCGTCCGATACTTGAGTCCCATTGACTTGTATTGGTATCGGGTATCGGTATCGGATTGGATCCGATACTTTGCCGGTATCGGCCGATACTTTTCGATACCGATACTTTCAAGTATCGGACGGTATCGCTCAACACTATTTGAAAGTCAAAACCAGGAGTGTGTGATAAATGCAGAAGTGGTGCATATGTTTCTATTATACTTTTCCTCTGATTGTTCCACTCCTGGTTTTGGCTTACAAATACTGATGGAAAATAATGATCGTGTGAATGTGACCTGACTGTATATTTGGTCAGTTTGTTGTCCATGTGTACAGTGTACAGCACAGTGACCTAATGTGCACATGGGTGGAAAAAAATTGCAGCATGCAATAATGCAAATCAATAATAGAGAGCTTCTGCACCTTATACGAATAAGCACATTGAAACAGGCCATGAAAAAAATACATATTACATGGGTGTCATCCTTGTTTTACTGTTGTCCATATTTTACGGTTTATAATTGATAGGAGAAGCTAAGACATAAAAAAAAACGGATGCAAGGATTGTAAAAACTGACACACGCACCAAAAAGGGATGAAAAACATTGCAAAAAAATGCAAAGCATTGAAAAAAACACACACTTTTTTCACGTATAACAAACACTAATGTGAAACCAGCCGTCTTTTTACTTTCAATCCCACCCACCGAAACAAAAAAAACCCTGAAGCACTTTACAAATACCATCAGCCACAACCTATTTTCTAGCCAGTTTCTAAAAGTGTCAACTAAGGCCAAATTCAGGAGTCTGTGTATCATGGTCTGAGTTCGGCCTGCTATCCATAATTTGACTGTAGGTCCCCTGACCCGAATTTGACATGCTTATAGGCATTTATGAGGCTAAGTCTGGACCATGGTACATGGACGTCTAATTTCAGCCTAAGGTTCTAAAGAGGGTGACAGATAAACAAGAACCCTCAGAAGATTGTATTTAATGTTTGAAAAATAATTGGTTTTTGCTCCTTAGTGTGAGAGCAGCGCATGATGTAGGGACAGCGATGTGTCACTTATTAGGCTGTTTAGTAACATATATAGGCTAATGGAAACAGAATAATTATAAATAGTCAAGTGACCCTGTATCAGAGTGAGGATAATGTATAATCAGGGGCTTATCTACAGCATTCTGTAAAGCTGGAGATAACCCCCTCCCCCGATGATACCTGAAAGATGACAAATAAGGCTATGTGCACACGTTAAAAAAGAGGTGCAGAATTTTCTGCACAAAATTCGCATCTCCTGGCAGAATCCGCAGCTGCGGATTTGCCGCGGTTTTTATGCGGTTTTAGTGTGGTTTTTGTGCGGATTTTCTGCAGTTTTTACCACTGCGGATTTCTATTAATGGAGGGGTGCAGAAACGCTGCAGATCCGCACAAAAGAAGTGACATGCACTTCTTTGAAATCTGCAGCATTTCTGCGCGGATTTTTCTGCACCATGTGCACAGCTTTTTTTTTTTCACATTGATTTACATTGTACTGTAAATCACAGTGCAGATCTGCACTACATCTGCACTAAATCTGCATCGTGTGCACAGGCCCTTAAGGTTATATTATACTCACCCAGGGGCGGTCCCGCTGTGGTCCGGGTCCGACACCTCCTATCTTCATACGATGATGGCTTCTTGCTGTGGCTCCGGCGCAGGCGTACTTTGTCTGCCCTGTTGAGGCACTGCAGTGCGCAGGCGCCGGGAAAGGTCAGAAAGGCCTGCGCACTGCTGTACTTTGCTCTGCCCTCAACAGGGCAGACAACGTACGCCTGCGCCGGAGCCGCAGCATGAAGACAAGAAGAGGACGGCTCATTTACAGTAATGAATATGCGGCTCCACCCCTATGGGAGGTGGAGCCGCATATTCATGACTGTAATCGGCGGCCCCACGTGACCGCATACAGTAGAAGGTGCGGCCAGGACAGGAAGCAGCGACAGCCAACGAGGGAGCCGGGTGAGTATTTTCAGAACAGCGGGGGGGCGCACAGGGGGTGGGGACATGGAGCTTTATTTTAAACATGAAATACCACTAAAAAAATGGATTATTCATATCTTCTTTACAGCAAACGCTGCTGCACAGAAGATATGAATCGCGGCTTCAGCACCATGTGGGGGGGACAGCGCTTACTGGAGCGCTGTCTCCTGCACGGCACACAGAGAACGTCCATGTGCGGTACGTGTTTTACATGGACCCATTGACTTTAATGGGTCGTGTAATATGTGCGCTCCCATGAACACTGACATGTCTCCGTGTTTGGCACACGGAGACACGGTCCGCAAAAAATCAATGACATCTGCACAGATGCATTGATTTTAATGTGTTTATGTGTGTCAGTGGCTCAGGTACGTGAGAAAACTGACACCTCACGTACCGGAGCCACTGACGTGTGAAACCGGCCTAAGTCACAGCCCTAGACTACAGTTTAAAACAGTTAGTTGGGGCAGCCTAATTATCTAATAGAAAATCACTTTTTAGTGTAGATGCAGCAAACTTTCTTTTTTATTAGATTGCCAATATATACATTATAGACATGATCAATAGTGTTATATACTTTTAATACTAAAAATGTTTTTGTGTCTTTTTAAGGGAAAAAATCCTTCTCTATATTGCCAGTGGGTGTATACTTTTTGAGCAACTTATCAAAACTAACTCTTTTTACAGACAAGCATATGTGGGGTTATGGTTGAGAGTCGTTATCCCACATTGTTACTGGAAGAGGCGTCTCTTATTATGTGTCATCCTCTCTAGTTATGTATGGGGCAGTCCCTTATTATGTAGCGTCCTCTTTTATGTACAGTGCTGTCCCATTATTTCATAGTATTTTGTTTTTATATATATAGCACCTGCCCTTACACAGTGTATTCTCATTATTTTTGATAGTCATAGCACCATCACTTTATTACATTGTGCTCTCTTGACTGTTGATGGGGCAGCATCTCACCAGAAGACCAGTCCATAAGTCTCCTCCATCAGAGAAGAAGCTTTTCCATGCTTCATCAGCAGTCAGTTCAGTTTGTAATAAAAAGAGAGGATGATATGTAATAAAGAACAGGGCAATATAAATAACAAAAGTAATGAGAATTCGATATGTAAGGAACAATGCTGTACATAACTAAAGAGAGAACTTTGTAATAAGAGACAGCAGTATACATAAGGAGAGGAGACTATGTAAAATCATATAACAGTTTATATACAGTCATAGCCAAAAGTATTGTCATCCTTGAATTGTTTCAATTTAGTATTTCTTTCAGAAAATTATTGAAATTACAAATGTTTGTTATACAAATGTTTGTTTCCCTTGTGTGCATTGGGACAACACAAAAAAACAGAGAAAAAAAGCCAAATTGAACAGAATTTCACACAACATCTCAAAAATGTGCTGAACCAAATTTAAAAAATTGTGGGTAAACAACTTTTGTGACAAATAGCAGGTGTGGTCAATAGGAAAAGCTTACCCTAAACCAAATAAAAAGTGGAGAAATTGACTCAATCTTTGTATTGTGTGTCTGTGTGTGCCACCCTAAGCATGGAGAACAGAAAGAAGAGAAGAGAATTGTCTAAGGACTTGAGAACCAAATTATTAACCAATATCAGCAATCTCAAGGTTACAAGTTCATCTCAAGAGATCTTGGTGTTCCTTTGTACACAGTGCCAGCATAATAAAGAAGTTTACAACCTGTGGCCCTGTAGCTAATCTCCCTAGACATGAATGGCAGAGAAAAAATGATGAAACACAGGATAGTGTGGATGGTGGATAAGAGGCCCACAATCAAGTTCCAAAGAAATTGAAGCTGTCTAGCTGGCTCAGGGTGCATCAATGTCAGCATGAACTATCCGTCAACATTTCAATGAAATGAAACGCTATGGCAGGAGACCCAGGAGGACCCCACTGCTGACACAGAGACACAGAAAAGCTAAACTGCAGTCTACCAAAATGTATGTGAGTAAGCCAAGATCCTTCTGGGAAAGCGTCTTGTGGACATATGAGAACATGGTAGAGCTTTGTTGTAAAATACATAAGTCTGCTGTTTCCAAAAACACAGAATGAGGCCTACTGTAAGATAGCGCTTACTGAGTGTGTTGGGGGACACTCGCTTATCAATGGGATTCAGTCACACAGGCACGATTTTCTCTATTAAACAGTCTATGCGGTTTATTTGCACTTCATAAACCGCTGTAGGCCATGTTAAACATCACAGACCTCATAAAGTCCATAGCACTTCATAACTATACAGTTTTGACTCAGATACTTCATAGCACGACATTAGGTTTCAGGCACTATGCATGCTGGACCTTACTCCGTCCAGTTATCATGGGAGACCGCACAGTTAATTATCTGACCCCTGTCAGTGCACACAGTTCCCCAACTCTGGGTTACCATTCCAGGAGCTCCTGCTCCACACGCTGACTCCTGTCAGTACTCTCTCTCCCAGGGAAGCTGGTGAACAGGGATCACCGTCCCGGACAAGGCCTTGCTCACCAGGCCACCTGCCAGTCCAGATCCTCAGATGGACGGTAGCTCCCCCAATGCAGTGCCATCACAGACTCTGCATACATGGCCACTTCATGCGCTATTCAAGAAGTCCTACTCCCAGGATCTTCCAACACAGGATGTGCTATTCAGGAAGTCTTACTCCCAGGATCTTTCAACACAGGCCTTCAGATCTGAGGCCTCACCATGTGCTCTTCAGGGATCCGATCCTACTCCCAGAATCTCCCAATACATAGACCTTCCAGGATCTTACACACAGACCATTCAGGTCCATACACTCTCTACCACAGAGACCATGTGACCCAAACCCTGGTCACATTATAAATAGTGATGAGCGAATATACTCGTTACTCGAGATTTCCTGAGCACGCTCGGGAGTCCTCCGAGTACTTTTTAGTGCTCGGAGATTTAGTTTTTCTTGCTGCAGCTGAATGATTTACATCTGTTAGCCAGCATAAGTACATGTGGGGATTCCCTAGCAACCAGCCAGCCCCCACATGTACTTATGTTGGCTAACAGATGTAAATCATTCAGCTGCGGTAATAAAAAATAAATCTCCGAGCACTAAAAAATACTCGGAGGATCCCCGAGCGTGCTCGAGAAATCTCGAGTAACGAGTATATTCGCTCATCACTAGTGTTGAGCATTCCGATACCGTAAGTATCGGGTATCGGCCGATACTTGCGGGTATCGGAATTCCGATACCGAGATCCGATACTTTTGTGGTATCGGGTATCGGTATCGAAACAACATTAATGTAATAATGTGTAAAAGAGAGAATTAAAATAAAAAATATTGCTATACTCACCTCTCCGACGCAGCCTGGACCTCACCGAGGGAACCGGCAGCGTTGTTTGCTTAAAATTCGCGCGTTTACTTCCTTACGTGAAGTCCCGGCTTGTGATTGGTCGCGTGCCGCCCATGTGGCCGCGACGCGACCAATCACAGCAAGCCGTGACGTAATTTTCAGGTCCTTCAGGATTTTAAAATTACGTTCTGGCTTGTGATTGGTCACGTCGCGGTCACATGGGCGACGCGACCAATCACAAGCCGTGACGTCACGGGAGGCTGGACACGCGCGCATTTTAAAATGCGCGCGTGTCCAGCCTCCCGTGACGTCACGGCTTGTAATTGGTCGCGTCGCCCATGTGGCCGCGACGCGACCAATCACAGCAAGCCGTGACGTAATTTCAGGTCCTTCAGGATTTTAAAATTACGTTCTGGCTTGTGATTGGTCGCGTCGCGGTCACATGGGCGACGCGACCAATCGCAAGCCGTGACGTCACGGGAGGCTGGACACGCGCGCATTTTAAAATTACGTTCTGGCTTGTGATTGGTCGCGTCGCGGTCACATGGGCGACACGACCAATCACAAGCCGTGACGTCACGGGAGGCTGGACACGCGCGCATTTTAAAATGCGCGCGTGTCCAGCCTCCCGTGACGTCACGGCTTGTGATTGGTCGCGTCGCCCATGTGACCGCGACGCGACCAATCATAAGCCAGAACGTAATTTTAAAATCCTGAAGGACCTGAAATTACGTCACGGCTTGCTGTGATTGGTCGCGTCGCGGCCACATGGGCGGCACGCGACCAATCACAAGCCGGGACTTCACGTAAGGAAGTAAACGCGCGAATTTTAAGCAAAGAACGCTCCCGGTTCCCTCGGTAAGGTGCAGGCTGCGTCGGAGAGGTGAGTATAGCAATATTTTTTATTTTAATTCTTTCTTTTACACATTAATATGGATCCCAGGGCCTGAAGGAGAGTTTCCTCTCCTTCAGACCCTGGGAACCATCAGGGATACCGTCCGATACTGGAGTCCCATTGACTTGTATTGGTATCGGGTATCGGTATCGGATTGGATCCGATACTTTGCCGGTATCGGCCGATACTTTCCGATACCGATACTTTCAAGTATCGGACGGTATCGCTCAACACTACTCATCACTAATTATAAACCTGTAACCCCATCCCCTGTGTAGGAGGTGTGTGTGATTAGTAAGATCCGCCCAGCTCTCTGACTAACCCTGCAAGCATCCACTTAAGTAAACAAACACAAATACTTGTGGGACTACAGGTCCCATATGTAGCTAAAGCTTGGAAGAACCAAGCTATTGCACAACTCTTTTGGGAAACAGTAAATTCAGCTAGAAGAGTTTAACCCATATATAGAATATTAAAACATAACTTTTACTGTCATATTTAAAATAGGACAAACAAATAATAAACACAAGTGCTCACGCCGAAAACAGTGCACGTAATAAAATAATAATAGGGCGCATGTATCTACGTCATACTGTGCGCCCTATCCTTGGAACGCACACTTACATCGGCGCACCGGAAGTGGGTCGTTGAAAATGGCGCGGATACTTCCGGTTATTCGGTACGCACATTACTAATGGCGGCCGGATTTTAGACACTCCCTGGAGTCGCTGTGTGTCCCATGAGGTGGGACATAGTAATGCGTACTAACCACGCAACCGTTCCATAGGATATACTCATTGTCGGCGTACCGGAAGTAGGTCACCCAAGATGGCGTCGGCACTTCCGGTTATCCGGCACACCCAGCATGAGCGGCGGCCGGATGTGATTCATCTATAGTCGCCGGCGTGCGTTCCAGGAAGGTGGAACGCAGCAAGGTATATGATCGATGGGGGTATGACATATTAGGGGGGGAGTTCACTTTTACTTTATCCCCAGGTGGGATACCGCCCACCATTTCTATAAATAGGCAGCAGGTGCCAGGCCTGGTGTACTCACCGGTTGTGGCAGATGGCCACACAGAAATCTTTCTGCTACCAGAGGACACACAGCCACTGCTGACATCCTCAACATTTTATACCTGAGCAAAATCTGGCTTATGGACTGACTAAACTCCCCTGATGAATCTCTGTGACTGGAGAAGAAACGCGTTGGGAGGCGTTCTACATCTAACATATTTGGTGGGGTGGTGTCCAGTTTAGGGCTCATCTGGGCCTGTCCTTGTTAGGACAGGAGCTAATGCTGGGGCACGACAGGGGAGTAGACAAGAGTTCCCTATCCCCGTACACATTGCTGCACTTTATTGCTGGACCCTCCCTGGTACCCCTATTTATCTACGTGGGTACCCCAGTCTACGATTGGTGAGATACAACCAGTTTTTATTACGTGCACTGTTTTCGGCGTGAGCACTTGTGTTTATTATTTGTTTGTCCTATTTTAAATATGACAGTAAAAGTTATGTTTTAATATTCTATATATGGGTTAAACTCTTCTAGCTGAATTGACTGTTTCCCAAAAGAGTTGTGCAATAGCTTGGTTCTTCCAAGCTTTAGCTACATATCTATCCTTATAAGTTTTGTTATGGCTGGCTTTTTGGCGGCAGGTCCAGACACCGATTTATGGCTGACAGAAGCCAGGGACATTTTCTCTGAGAAAACTTTTGCTCAGAAAAAATATACACCTACTTATAGTACGGTCTTTAAAGATCTCACCAGAACCTATAAAGAACAGATAGTTTCATGGTGGGAGTTGCAAAGCCTTGAGAACTATATAGCCAACAGTATTGTACCCAGGGGGCTCCGGATCTCATTATTTCCAGCGGTGCGTTGTAGAACACCACAGCTCATGAGCCTGTGGGAGAAAGAGGCAACCTCCAGTTCCCTCAGACTCATGCAGATATTGGTACGAGAAGAAAAAACAAACTTGGAGAGACTTAATCTTAAACTTCAAGAACAAATTGAGATTACCAAGAAATTCAGTACTGAAAGTGACTTCTCTACTAAGGAAAGTCAGTTACAAAATACAATTGAAAAATTCCAATATAATCTCAAGGAAAGGAAACATAAACAATATCTTAGAGACCTACAAGACTTTAAAGACAATAAAATATATCAGGTGGTGAGCGAACGACAGGAGAGGGGTGATAGAGAGACAGACTTCTCATCTACAGAGACCGACCTGTCTGACACGGAGGGCAGGGGTGGACCGTCTAGAGGACGACAACGAGGGAGAAACAGGGGTCACCAAAGAGGAGGGAGGTATCATTCCACTACACCCAGGTCTGGTTTTTTAGACCGTCCCTACCAATTGAGGAGCCACAACACATACAACAGGGACTAGCTGCACAGGTCATCAATTTGTCCAGTAGGAATCTGAATGGCATAGAAATGTCAGTCCTATCGAAAGGACTCTCTTTTATACCAACTACCGACTTTGCCGTATTTGACATGATCAAGGATCTACATCTTTTTGTTAGGAGATTGAGGTGGCACAAGCTCTTTAAACAGAAGGACAAAAAGACTGCAGCTGACTTAGGGATCCCTCTTGATATGATACAAGATGTGCAACTTTTAGCAGGTCTTGACTCTGTACCTCAGACATCTAGGGGGTTAGGCCCATTCACACAACTTAGAAATCCAAGTAAGAGGATGGCACCAGTGGGGGCGGATGTGTCAGCAATCGATGTCTTTCTTAATTTGGCTACTAGAGACATTAAACAACTCACCGGTGAAGGAGCAAGGCACAACCTGAGTAGAGCACAAATTATGGCACTCCATAATCTAGAAACAGATAGTACTATCATTTTTAAACCCTCCGATAAGGGGGGTAATGTGGTAGTTATGGATGTTGAGCAATATAAGGGTATGTGTCTGGCCCTACTTAATGACCAGACTACTTATGCCCGAGTCATGCAGAACCCGACGGCACGGTGTATGGGAGAGCTTGAGGGTATTTTACAAAAAGCTAAGACTGATGATCTCATAAGTCAAGAGGAATATCGTTTCCTCCTCCCTCAGCACCCGATCACGGCCACATTTTATGCCCTCCCAAAGGTCCACAAAGGCACGGTACCTTTAAAGGGAAGACCTATCATGTCTGGAATAGGCAGTATCTGCCAGAATGTGGGTACCTATATCGATCAGATCCTAAGACCTTTTGTGCTGTCCCTTCCGTCATATATAAGGGATACTATGGACTTGTTGCGCAGATTGGAGGGAATTTCTGTTGAACCTGGGTCTTTCCTGGCAAGTATAGACGTGGAGTCGCTGTACTCCTCTATCCCACATGACTGTGGGATACGGGGGGTGCGACACTTCTTGAGTACGAGAGGGCAACAATTTGTCCCTCATAATGAGTTTTTACTTACCCTCCTTGAGTATGTCCTCAACAACAACTATTTTCTCTTTGACGGGAAAGTCCTCCACCAGCTCAGGGGCACAGCAATGGGTAGCCCTTGTGCACCCAGCTATGCTAACTTGTTCCTGGGCTAGTGGGAGGACACCACCGTTTTTACTGAGGCAAATGAACACTTCACCGTCTATATTGACCTTTGGGTCCGTTATATAGACGATGTATTTGTCTTGTGGAGGGGTACTAGAGATACTTTCCATGAATTTATGTCATCACTGAATCAGAATGATTTGGGGCTAAGGTTTACATCCGAATTGGAGGAAAAAAGTCTCCCGTTTCTTGATATTCTGATTTCTAAAAATGGTCGGGATGGTCTAGGTACTACAATTTTTAGAAAACCTACCTCTACGAACTCTGTTCTAAGGTGGGACAGTCATCACCCATACTCCCTCAAAAAAGGTATACCAAAAGGTCAATACCTCCGCCTGAGAAGGAATTGTTCTGATGAGGCTGACTTCAGGATCAAAGCAAAGGATCTTAGATCCAGGTTTCTGGAGAGGGGATACCCTGATCGGGTGCTGAGGGAGGCATACCAGCATGCTAGGACCCGGATGAGAAATGATTTATTAATACCACGAAGGAGGGAGAATGAAGACTCTAATACCATCAGAATGGTCTGCGCATTTGATAATGGGGCGCCACAGGTGAGAGATGTCCTAAATAAATATTGGGGCATCCTTGTGATGGATGAGGACCTCAAGGGGGCAGTGGGTACGGTGCCACGAGTGACCTACAGAAAATGTAGAACACTAGGGGACAGACTGGTACATAGTCACCTAAATACACCTGTACAATCCACTTGGCTACCCAAAAGGCCCCATGGCTGCTACAGATGTAGTGGTTGTGTCGCATGTGAATCAATACAGGTTGCCAAGGAATTTTACAACGTTCGCACAAGGAAAACATACACCATCAAGCAGTTTATCAACTGTAAATCCAAAGGGGTGGTGTACCGGGCTGTGTGTATTTGTGGTATCACATATATCGGTAAAACCATCCGGGAACTCAGGAGACGAGTAGGAGAACACTTGGGGGATATTCGCAATCAGAGGGATACCCCCATTGCCAGACATGTGAATGTGGAGCATGGTGGAGACACTAAAGCTATTACCTTTATGGGGATCGACAAGGTGTCTGTACCACCCAGGGGAGGTGATTTTGACAAAATCTTGCTACAAAGAGAGGCAAGGTGGATATTTTTACTAGACACCTGTCATCCTTATGGGCTTAATGAACAGCTTAATTTTGGCTGTTTCTTATAGTCCAGCCTCCACTGGTGTACTGTCCTCCATCCCATGGTCGACTGTGCCTTCGGCACTTTTCGTTGTGTTTTCTGTTTTCTCATGATACCCTTTATATATTCTTGTCTGCATTTATTCTTATAGTGTTTGGACCTGGTCCCCTTAGAGTGGACATAGTAAACAAAACATATGCAAAAATACGGTGCAGGGTCACTATCCTGCTCTAGGGTTTCCCCTTTTTAGGTAGTCTGGTACCGATGGTTATATAACCTTGCTAAATACATTGGGTTATCTTCCGGCAATTGGGGAAACATATGTCTAGTCGGACAAACTGTATTAATTTTGCTGCTGTCAGTTTATTTATCTAGTCTATTTGTGTACCTCCCTCTTCCTTTATTACGAATATGGCGGCAATATATGTATTTATACACGCCGCTATTGCCGCACAGGGTGGAATATAAGTATGCCGCTGGTTATATGGGTATAATAGGGCGCATGTATCTACGTCATACTGTGCGCCCTATCCTTGGAACGCACACTGACATCGGCGCACCGGAAGTGGGTCGTTGAAAATGGCGCGGATACTTCCGGTTATTCGGTACGCACATTACTAATGGCGGCCGGATTTTAGACACTCCCTGGAGTCGCTGTGTGTCCCATGAGGTGGGACATAGTAATGCGTACTAACCACGCAACTGTTCCATAGGATATACTCATTGTCGGCGTACCGGAAGTAGGTCACCCAAGATGGCGTCGGCACTTCCGGTTATCCGGCACACCCAGCATGAGCGGCGGCCGGATGTGATTCATCTATAGTCGCCGGCGTGCGTTCCAGGAAGGTGGAACGCAGCAAGGTATATGATCGATGGGGGTATGACATATTAGGGGGGGAGTTCACTTTTACTTTATCCCCAGGTGGGATACCGCCCACCATTTCTATAAATAGGCAGCAGGTGCCAGGCCTGGTGTACTCACCGGTTGTGGCAGATGGCCACACAGAAATCTTTCTGCTACCAGAGGACACACAGCCACTGCTGACATCCTCAACATTTTATACCTGAGCAAAATCTGGCTTATGGACTGACTAAACTCCCCTGATGAATCTCTGTGACTGGAGAAGAAACGCGTTGGGAGGCGTTCTACATCTAACATATTTGGTGGGGTGGTGTCCAGTTTAGGGCTCATCTGGGCCTGTCCTTGTTAGGACAGGAGCTAATGCTGGGGCACGACAGGGGAGTAGACAAGAGTTCCCTATCCCCGTACACATTGCTGCACTTTATTGCTGGACCCTCCCTGGTACCCCTATTTATCTACGTGGGTACCCCAGTCTAAGATTGGTGAGATACAACCAGTTTTTATTACGTGCACTGTTTTCGGCGTGAGCACTTGTGTTTATTATTTGTTTGTCCTATTTTAAATATGACAGTAAAAGTTATGTTTTAATATTCTATATATGGGTTAAACTCTTCTAGCTGAATTGACTACAGGTCCCAGAACAACCTTTCTTCAGGCTTACAGCGCAGACTCCCTCAGTGACACATCCTGGCCATTTACAATCCTGCCAGTCACTGTTTCACCATCATAATCACAGATATGCCTCCATGCGCATCACGAGGAGCACCTACAGTGCCCCCTAGCTGTAACAGGGGTCACTGCATCACACTACAAAGAAAATAACACAGTACCTACAGTCAAATATGGTGGAGGATTAAAGATGTTTTGGGGTTGTTTTGCTGCTTCTGGCACTGATTGCTTTGACTGTGTGCAAGGCATCATTAAATCTGAAGATTAACAAAGGATTTTGGTCTTAATGTAATGTTCAGTATCAGAAGACTGGGTTTGCAACCTAGGTCATGGGTCTTTCTACAGGACAATGACGCCAAACATACTTCAAGCTGCATCCAGAAATGGATGTAAACAAAGGGCTGAAAAGTTCTCAAGTGGCCAGCAATGACTTCGGATCTAAATACCATTGAGCACCTGTGAAGAGATCTTAAAATTGCTGTTGGGAGAATACACCCTTCAAATATGAGTGACCTGTAGCAGCTTGCATAAGAAGAGTGGTCCAAAATTCAAGTTGAGAGGTGTAAGAAGCTTGTTGATGGTGTGAGGCATTGAGGGGAATCATATATGAGGGTCGTTATGTGTCCCCCAGGATGTGAATGGAAACCATAATAAAACCACTATAGAGCACTATAATTACAGCCACAGGTGTGGTTACAATGCAAAGTAAAAGAGAGTGTGGATTTGATAAACTATTTGACCAAGTCAGATTTGAGAAAATCTGACGGGCTTTTATTTTTGGAGAGATCTGTAGGATGGTAGAGGGACGGATCTCTCCCTCCACTCTGGGTCTTGGGAGGGGCCTATGTCCACAATTCCCAGTTAAACTTTCAGTTAAGGTTTGGGTGTGTCAGTATTAGGCTTTGCAAGCAAAAAAGCAGGAGCTCTGTACAGGCCAGTCTGTGTGAGACTAAATACAAACCAGGGATTTAAGCAAGTTATTACGGCACCCACAGATTATATGGTGGTGCAGTTCTCCATGGCAATGGACTGACACTGAAGTTCTGTCTGCAAACCGAAGGATGACATTTTTTAATTTGTTTGTAAGCTGGATGTAATGACGCTGCCTGGTGTAGTAGAGAGGCAGCTTGAGGGGGCGCTAGAGGGAGCGCAGGGAGAGGGAGGATTGAGGCACGCAGTGCACACAGGACCTGAGGTAGGCAGGTCACGAGATCACTGCAGGGATGATGGGGGTGGAGCTACTGTGCGAGAACGGAGGGTCTACAAAAAATGCAGGACACAGAGTACTAAGACAGAGATGTAGTCAAAGGTCAAGCCGAGAGTCAGGAGCCAGACGGGAGAGAGGTTCCAAGGGACAAAACAGCAGATTAGTCAGAGACAAGCCAAGGGACCACAAAGTCAGGACAGACAGAGAAGTACAAAGCCGAAAACAGGGACAGTAGTCAGGGGGCAAACCAGGTCATACACAGCAAGGCACGCATTCACAGAGGAACAAAAATTACAGACAAATAAACTGGGTCAGCTATCTGAAACCGGGTAGACCGAAGTATAACCGACTCAGAACCCAGGAAATACCAGCTGTCATGATCTCAATGGCAAGAGAACATAGCATAAGCATATATAGGAACTAGCTCTTGGAAGATGGGAACTGAGCTGACCATGAACTAAACCTAACGCACAACTAGCAGTGGCCGGGTAGCATGCCTACGTTGATTCTAGATGCCCAGCACCAGCCGGAGGACTAAATAATGCTAGCAGAGGAAAATATCAGTCCTAGCTCACCTCTAGAGAAATACCCCGAAAGGAGACAGAGGCCCCCCACATGTATTGGCGGTGAATTAAGATGAAATAACAAACGTAGTATGAAAATAGGTTTAGCAAATTTGAGGTCCACTTACTACATAGCAGAAGACAGAAAGGACACTTTCATGGTCAGCTGAAAACCCTATCAAAACACCATCCAGAAATTACTTTAAAACTCTGGCATTAACTCATAACACCAGAGTGGCAATTCCTGTTCAAAAGAGCTTTCCAGACACAGTAACGAAACTACAGCTGTGAACTGGAACAAAAATGCAAAAACAAACATGGACAAGAGTCCAACTTATCTAGTAGTTGTCTAGGAGCAGGAACAAGCACAGAGAGGCTTCTGATAACATTGTTGACCGGCAAGCAACTAACAGAGCAGCAAGGTTATATAGCGACTCCCACATCTTGATGGGAACAGGTGAACAGAGAAGATGAAAACACCAGTTCAATTCCACCAGTAGCCACCGGGGGAGCCCAGAATCCAAATTCACAACAGTACCCCCCCCTCAAGGAGGGGGCACCGAACCCTCACCAGAACCACCAGGGCGATCAGGATGGGCCCTATGAAAGGCACGAACCAGATCAGAGGCATGAACATCAGATGCATTCACCCAAGAATTATCCTCCTGGCCGTATCCCTTCCACTTGACCAGATACTGGAGTCTCCGTCTGGAAACACGAGAGTCTAAGATTTTCTCCACAACGTACTCCAACTCACCCTCAACCAACACCGGAGCAGGAGGCTCAACGGAAGGCACAACCGGTACCTCATACCTGCGCAATAATGACCGATGAAAAACGTTATGAATAGAAAAGGATGCAGGGAGGTCCAAACGGAAGGAAACAGGGTTAAGAATCTCCAATATCTTATACGGGCCGATGAACCGAGGCTTAAACTTAGGAGAAGAGACCCTCATAGGGACAAAACGAGAAGACAACCACACCAAATCCCCAACAACAAGCCGAGGACCAACACGACGGTGGCGGTTGGCAAAAAGCTGAGTCTTCTCCTGGGACAACCTCAAATTGTCCACCACCTGCCCCCAGATCTGATGCAATCTCTCCACCACAGCATCCACTCCAGGACAATCCGAAGATTCCACCTGACCAGAGGAAAATCGAGGATGAAACCCCGAATTACAGAAAAACGGGGACACCAAAGTGGCAGAGCTGGCCCGATTATTGAGAGCGAACTCTGCCAATGGCAAAAAAGCAACCCAATCATCCTGGTCAGCAGACACAAAACACCTCAGATATGTCTCCAGGGTCTGATTAGTCCGCTCGGTCTGGCCATTCGTCTGAGGATGGAAAGCGGACGAAAAAGATAAATCTATGCCCATCCTAGCACAGAATGCCCGCCAAAATCTAGACACGAATTGGGTCCCTCTGTCAGAAATGATATTCTCAGGAATACCATGCAAACGAACAACATTTTGAAAAAACAGAGGAACCAACTCGGAAGAAGAAGGCAACTTGGGCAGAGGAACCAAATGGACCATCTTAGAGAAACGGTCACACACCACCCAGATGACAGACATCTTCTGAGAAACAGGCAGATCTGAAATAAAATCCATCGAGATGTGCGTCCAAGGCCTCTTAGGAATAGGCAAGGGCAACAATAATCCACTAGCCCGAGAGCAACAAGGCTTGGCCCGAGCACAAACGTCACAAGACTGCACAAAGCCTCGCACATCTCGTGACAGGGAAGGCCACCAGAAGGACCTTGCCACCAAATCCCTGGTACCAAAAATGCCAGGATGACCTGCCAACGCAGAAGAATGAACCTCAGAGATGACTCTACTGGTCCAATCATCAGGAACAAACAGTTTATCAGGTGGGCAACGATCCGGTCTATCTGCCTGAAACTCCTGCAAGGCCCGCCGCAGGTCTGGAGAAACGGCTGACAATACCACTCCATCCTTAAGGATACCTGTGGGCTCAGAGTTACCAGGCGAGTCAGGCTCAAAACTCCTAGAAAGGGCATCCGCCTTAACATTCTTAGAACCCGGTAGGTATGACACCACAAAATTAAACCGAGAGAAAAATAATGACCAGCGCGCCTGTCTAGGATTCAGGCGCCTGGCGGTCTCAAGATAAATCAAGTTTTTGTGGTCAGTCAATACCACCACCTGATGTCTGGCCCCCTCAAGCCAATGGCGCCACTCCTCAAAAGCCCACTTCATGGCCAAAAGCTCCCGATTCCCAACATCATAATTCCGCTCAGCGGGCGAAAATTTACGGGAAAAGAAGGCACAAGGCCTCATCACGGAGCAGTCAGAACTTTTCTGCGACAACACCGCCCCAGCTCCGATCTCAGAAGCGTCGACCTCAACCTGAAAAGGTAGAGCAACATCAGGCTGACGCAACACAGGGGCAGAGGAAAAACGGCGCTTAAGCTCCCGAAAGGCCTCCACAGCGTCAGGGGACCAATCAGCAACATCAGCACCCTTCTTAGTCAAATCGGTCAATGGCTTAGCAATATCCGAAAAACCAGCAACAAATCGACGATAAAAGTTAGCAAAGCCCAAAAATCTCTGAAGACCCTTAAGAGAAGAGGGCTGCGTCCAATCACAAATAGCTTGAACCTTGACAGGATCCATTTCAATGGAAGAGGGAGAAAAAATATATCCCAAAAAGGAAATCCTCTGTACCCCAAAAACACACTTAGAACCCTTCACACACAAAGAATTAGACCGCAAAACCTGGAAAACCCTCCTGACTTGCTGGACATGAGAGTCCCAGTCATCCGAAAAAATCAGAATATCATCCAGATACACAATCATAAATTTATCCAAATAATCGCGAAAAATATCATGCATAAAGGACTGGAAAACCGACGGAGCATTTGAAAGACCAAAAGGCATCACTAAATACTCAAAGTGGCCCTCGGGCGTATTAAATGCGGTTTTCCACTCATCCCCCTGCCTGATTCGCACCAAATTATACGCCCCACGAAGGTCAATCTTAGAGAACCACTTGGCCCCCTTTATGCGAGCAAACAAATCAGTCAGCAACGGCAATGGGTATTGATATTTTACAGTGATTTTATTCAAAAGCCGATAATCGATACATGGTCTCAAAGAGCCGTCTTTTTTTGACACAAAGAAAAAACCGGCTCCTAAGGGAGATGACGATGGACGAATATGTCCCTTTTCCAAGGACTCCTTTATATATTCTCGCATAGCAGCATGTTCAGGCACAGACAGATTAAATAAACGACCCTTTGGGTATTTACTACCCGGGATTAAATCTATGGCACAATCGCACTCTCGGTGCGGAGGTAATGAACCAAGCTTGGATTCTTCAAAGACGTCACGATAGTCAGACAGGAACTCAGGAATTTCAGAGGGAATAGATGATGAAATGGAAACCACAGGAACATCCCCATGAGCCCCCTTACATCCCCAGCTCAACACAGACATAGCTCTCCAGTCGAGGACTGGGTTGTGAGATTGCAGCCAAGGCAATCCTAGCACCAAATCATCATGTAGATTATACAGCACCAGAAAGCGAATAATCTCCTGGTGATCCGGATTAATACGCATAGTTACTTGTGTCCAGTATTGTGGTTTATTATTAGCCAATGGGGTGGAGTCAATCCCCTTCAGAGGAATAAGAGTCTCCAAAGGCTCTAAATCATACCCACAGCGTTTGGCAAAGGACCAATCCATAAGACTCAAAGCGGCGCCAGAGTCGACATAGGCGTCCGTGGTAATAGATGACAAAGAGCAAATCAGGGTCACAGATAGAATAAACTTAGATGGTAAGGTGCAAATGGAAACAGATTTATCAAGCTTTTTAGTGCGCTTAGAGCATGCTGATATAACATGAGTAGAATCACCACAATAGAAACACAACCCATTTTTCCGTCTAAAATTCTGCCGCTCGCTTCGGGACAGAATTCTATCACACTGCATACTCTCTGGCGACTTCTCAGTGGACACCGCCAGATGGTGCACTGGTTTGCGCTCCCGCAAACGCCTATCGATCTGAATAGCCATTGTCATGGACTCATTCAGACCCGCAGGCACAGGGAACCCCACCATAACATCCTTAATGGCATCAGAGAGACCCTCTCTGAAAGTCGCCGCCAGGGCGCACTCATTCCACTGAGTAAGCACAGACCATTTACGGAATCTTTGGCAGTAAATTTCCGCTTCATCTTGCCCCTGAGATAGGGACATCAAAGTTTTTTCTGCCTGAAGCTCCAAATGAGGTTCGTCATAAAGCAACCCCAAGGCCAGAAAAAACGCATCCACATTGAGCAACGCAGGATCCCCTGGTGTCAATGAAAAAGCCCAGTCTTGAGGGTCGCCCCGGAGCAAGGAAATCACAATCCTGACCTGCTGTGCAGGGTCTCCGGCAGAGCGAGATTTCAGGGACAAAAATAATTTGCAATTATTTCGAAAATTCTGAAACCCAGATCTATTCCCCGAGAAAAATTCCGGCAAAGGAATTCTCGGCTCAGATACAGGTGCATGACAAACAAAATCTTGCAAATTTTGTACCTTCGTGGCGAGATTATTCAAACCTGCAGTTACACTCTGAAGATCCATTACAAACAGGTGGACACAGAGCCATTCAAAGATTAGAAGGAGAGAAAAAAAAAAAAAAAAAAAAAAAATTTCAGCAGACTACTTATTTCTCTCCTTTCTCAGCCAAGGATTTTAACCCTTTAGTGGGCCGGTCAAACTGTCATGATCTCAATGGCAAGAGAACATAGCATAAGCATATATAGGAACTAGCTCTTGGAAGATGGGAACTGAGCTGACCATGAACTAAACCTAACGCACAACTAGCAGTGGCCGGGTAGCATGCCTACGTTGATTCTAGATGCCCAGCACCAGCCGGAGGACTAAATAATGCTAGCAGAGGAAAATATCAGTCCTAGCTCACCTCTAGAGAAATACCCCGAAAGGAGACAGAGGCCCCCCACATGTATTGGCGGTGAATTAAGATGAAATAACAAACGTAGTATGAAAATAGGTTTAGCAAATTTGAGGTCCACTTACTACATAGCAGAAGACAGAAAGGACACTTTCATGGTCAGCTGAAAACCCTATCAAAACACCATCCAGAAATTACTTTAAAACTCTGGCATTAACTCATAACACCAGAGTGGGAATTCCTGTTCACAAGAGCTTTCCAGACACAGTAACGAAACTACAGCTGTGAACTGGAACAAAAATGCAAAAACAAACATGGACAAGAGTCCAACTTATCTAGTAGTTGTCTAGGAGCAGGAACAAGCACAGAGAGGCTTCTGATAACATTGTTGACCGGCAAGCAACTAACAGAGCAGCAAGGTTATATAGCGACTCCCACATCTTGATGGGAACAGGTGAACAGAGAAGATGAAAACACCAGTTCAATTCCACCAGTAGCCACCGGGGGAGCCCAGAATCCAAATTCACAACAACCAGCATTAAATAGCCGCCCCAGAACCAAAGAGAGGAGGACTAATTTAACCCAGACCTGACCAGGAAGGACCCAGAACCAGCCCATACAGAGTCATGACATTGGAAAATAAAAGTTCCTTAAGTTTAACTGGGTCACTGCCTCATTGCCGCACAGACACAAAGGGCGCTGTGTTAGGAAGCGATTTACTGCAGTTATTTATATCAAAGGGTGTGCAACCAAATATTAAGATGAGGGTGCCAACAATTTTGCCCAACCTGTTTTTGGGGTTTCGTGTGAAATTATTTCCTATTCGC
Organism: Ranitomeya variabilis; assembly: GCF_051348905.1. Classification (NCBI taxonomy): domain Eukaryota; kingdom Metazoa; phylum Chordata; class Amphibia; order Anura; family Dendrobatidae; genus Ranitomeya; species Ranitomeya variabilis. The sequence goes on from NC_135238.1 coordinate 173,283,568, forward strand.
CATTCTTTTTCTCTTTTTTTGTGCGGTTCCAATACACACAAAGTTAATAAACGTGTATATACTTCATTTTCTGGAACAATTTCATGGGTGCCAACACTCTCGGGCACTTGTGAGTGTATATACTCACATATACAGTCTATATATATGTATATATATATAAAATATATATATATACATTCATACATAAATACATAATCTATCATAGTTGCTATAAAAGGAGGGAGCCCCAAACAGGTTACTTGCACAGGAGCCCCAAGTTGTCAGTGTCCACCCATGGATGAATGACATTACTAATCTGCTGTTGAGACATGAATCCAGATGGATTTACAACCTGGGAACGTTTGCCTCAAAGGGAATAAATGAGGAGCTTATTTTTGCAGGTTTCTTACATAAAAATATTTCATTGATACATTATTTCTTCTTATAGTCAACCAGAATTTTTTTTTAAATGCTTTGTTTTTTTATTCTTCTCCTTAACATACATAATTTTTAAATACATTCTTTTTTGTTGTTTCCTCATAAGTAGTGTTGAGCGATACCGTCCGATACTTGAAAGTATCGGCATCGGATAGTATCGGCCGATACCCGAAAAGTATCGGATATCGCCGATACCGATACCCGATACCAATACAAGTCAATGGGACACCAAGTATCGGAAGGTATCCTGGATGGTTCCCAGGGTCTGAAGGAGAGGAAACTCTCCTTCAAGCCCTGGGATCCATATTAATGTGTAAAATAAAGAATTAAAATAAAAAATATTGATATACTCACCCGTCCGGAGGCCCCTGCACCTTACCGCTGTTAACCGGCAGCCTGCTTTGCTTAAAATGAGCGCGTTCAGGACCTTCCATGACGTCACGGCTTCTGATTGGTCGCGTGCTGCTCATGTGACCGCCACGCGACCAATCACAAGCCGCAACGTCATTCTCAGGTCCTAAATTCCTAAAATGAGGAGTTTAGGGCCTGAGAATGACGTCGCGGCTTGTGATTGGTCGCGTGGTGGTCACATGAGCGGCACGCGACCAATCAGAAGCCGTGACGTCATGGAAGGTCCTAAACGCGCTCATTTTAAGCAAAACAGGCTGCCGGTTAACAGCGGTAAGGTGCAGGGGCCTCCGGAGAGGTGAGTATATCCATATTTATTATTTTAATTCTTTATTTTACACATTAATATGGTTCCGATACCGATTCCCGATACCACAAAAGTATCGGATCTCGGTATCGGAATTCCGATACCGCAAATATCGGCCGATACCCGATACTTGCGGTATCGGAATGCTCAACAGTACTCATAAGCAGTCATTTTACCACCTTTTCTCTCCGTTTCTTCTTTTCCTTTCTTGTTGAGCAATTTTCTTTCTATGGCCTCTTGTCAAAACCGATGTGTCTAAACAAGTAAGTGGGGTTTGGGACTTACAGATCCGATGCTGCACCCACCTTTAACACTGTAAATCGTCCTGCTGCCACGTGGGAGACAATTTCCACATTCAAAGCATGCATCCATCATTCTCTAGACAGACAGGCATGCATGACAAGGGAAGACACTAATTTCTATGTTACCGGACTTCTTCCAAGAACATATAGGCAGACCATACACAGTTGGTTCTGAGCTTCCTATAAAAGCAGGCTTTACCGTGTTATTAGCCATAGGTAAGTGTTCACACTAGGCAGTCAGCTCAGTTACCCATCCGATCTGAGATCACCTTGACGTTTGGTGGATGGGCTCACAACGTTTGGCCAAATATTGTGCTAAGAATCTCATGTGTTTTTTCATATATTTCCCTAGCCATTATGCTATTCACATTTCATGTATTGCACATTTTCCTTGTCTTAGCACAGTAAATTTTGTGTGCAGCCATTGATCTATTTGCTATATGACTTTTTTTGGCTATGCACCAGTTCATATTATATTGTTGTTCGGTCAGTTTTCTTATATTTAGTATATACTATTTTTCTGGCTTGAACGCCTCGCCCTTCACCATGCTGTGATTTTAATTACATCCATACACAGTTGGTTCTGAGCTTCCTATAAAAGCAGGCTTTACCGTGTTATTAGCCATAGGTAAGTGTTCACACTAGGCAGTCAGCTCAGTTACCCATCCGATCTGAGATCACCTTGACGTTTGGTGGATGGGCTCACAACGTTTGGCCAAATATTGTGCTAAGAATCTCATGTGTTTTTTCATATATTTCCCTAGCCATTATGCTATTCACATTTCATGTATTGCACATTTTCCTTGTCTTAGCACAGTAAATTTTGTGTGCAGCCATTGATCTATTTGCTATATGACTTTTTTTGGCTATGCACCAGTTCATATTATATTGTTGTTCGGTCAGTTTTCTTATATTTAGTATATACTATTTTTCTGGCTTGAACGCCTCGCCCTTCACCATGCTGTGATTTTAATTACATCCATACACAGTTGGTTCTGAGCTTCCTATAAAAGCAGGCTTTACCGTGTTATTAGCCATAGGTAAGTGTTCACACTAGGCAGTCAGCTCAGTTACCCATCCGATCTGAGATCACCTTGACGTTTGGTGGATGGGCTCACAACGTTTGGCCAAATATTGTGCTAAGAATCTCATGTGTTTTTTCATATATTTCCCTAGCCATTATGCTATTCACATTTCATGTATTGCACATTTTCCTTGTCTTAGCACAGTAAATTTTGTGTGCAGCCATTGATCTATTTGCTATATGACTTTTTTTGGCTATGCACCAGTTCATATTATATTGTTGTTCGGTCAGTTTTCTTATATTTAGTATATACTATTTTTCTGGCTTGAACGCCTCGCCCTTCACCATGCTGTGATTTTAATTACATCCATACACAGTTGGTTCTGAGCTTCCTATAAAAGCAGGCTTTACCGTGTTATTAGCCATAGGTAAGTGTTCACACTAGGCAGTCAGCTCAGTTACCCATCCGATCTGAGATCACCTTGACGTTTGGTGGATGGGCTCACAACGTTTGGCCAAATATTGTGCTAAGAATCTCATGTGTTTTTTCATATATTTCCCTAGCCATTATGCTATTCACATTTCATGTATTGCACATTTTCCTTGTCTTAGCACAGTAAATTTTGTGTGCAGCCATTGATCTATTTGCTATATGACTTTTTTTGGCTATGCACCAGTTCATATTATATTGTTGTTCGGTCAGTTTTCTTATATTTAGTATATACTATTTTTCTGGCTTGAACGCCTCGCCCTTCACCATGCTGTGATTTTAATTACATCCATACACAGTTGGTTCTGAGCTTCCTATAAAAGCAGGCTTTACCGTGTTATTAGCCATAAGTAAGTGTTCACACTAGGCAGTCAGCTCAGTTACCCATCCGATCTGAGATCACCTTGACGTTTGGTGGATGGGCTCACAACGTTTGGCCAAATATTGTGCTAAGAATCTCATGTGTTTTTTCATATATTTCCCTAGCCATTATGCTATTCACATTTCATGTATTGCACATTTTCCTTGTCTTAGCACAGTAAATTTTGTGTGCAGCCATTGATCTATTTGCTATATGACTTTTTTTGGCTATGCACCAGTTCATATTATATTGTTGTTCGGTCAGTTTTCTTATATTTAGTATATACTATTTTTCTGGCTTGAACGCCTCGCCCTTCACCATGCTGTGATTTTAATTACATCCATACACAGTTGGTTCTGAGCTTCCTATAAAAGCAGGCTTTACCGTGTTATTAGCCATAGGTAAGTGTTCACACTAGGCAGTCAGCTCAGTTACCCATCCGATCTGAGATCACCTTGACGTTTGGTGGATGGGCTCACAACGTTTGGCCAAATATTGTGCTAAGAATCTCATGTGTTTTTTCATATATTTCCCTAGCCATTATGCTATTCACATTTCATGTATTGCACATTTTCCTTGTCTTAGCACAGTAAATTTTGTGTGCAGCCATTGATCTATTTGCTATATGACTTTTTTTGGCTATGCACCAGTTCATATTATATTGTTGTTCGGTCAGTTTTCTTATATTTAGTATATACTATTTTTCTGGCTTGAACGCCTCGCCCTTCACCATGCTGTGATTTTAATTACATCCATACACAGTTGGTTCTGAGCTTCCTATAAAAGCAGGCTTTACCGTGTTATTAGCCATAGGTAAGTGTTCACACTAGGCAGTCAGCTCAGTTACCCATCCGATCTGAGATCACCTTGACGTTTGGTGGATGGGCTCACAACGTTTGGCCAAATATTGTGCTAAGAATCTCATGTGTTTTTTCATATATTTCCCTAGCCATTATGCTATTCACATTTCATGTATTGCACATTTTCCTTGTCTTAGCACAGTAAATTTTGTGTGCAGCCATTGATCTATTTGCTATATGACTTTTTTTGGCTATGCACCAGTTCATATTATATTGTTGTTCGGTCAGTTTTCTTATATTTAGTATATACTATTTTTCTGGCTTGAACGTCTCGCCCTTCACCATGCTGTGATTTTAATTACATCCATACACAGTTGGTTCTGAGCTTCCTATAAAAGCAGGCTTTACCGTGTTATTAGCCATAGGTAAGTGTTCACACTAGGCAGTCAGCTCAGTTACCCATCCGATCTGAGATCACCTTGACGTTTGGTGGATGGGCTCACAACGTTTGGCCAAATATTGTGCTAAGAATCTCATGTGTTTTTTCATATATTTCCTTAGCCATTATGCTATTCACATTTCATGTATTGCACATTTTCCTTGTCTTAGCACAGTAAATTTTGTGTGCAGCCATTGATCTATTTGCTATATGACTTTTTTTGGCTATGCACCAGTTCATATTATATTGTTGTTCGGTCAGTTTTCTTATATTTAGTATATACTATTTTTCTGGCTTGAACGCCTCGCCCTTCACCATGCTGTGATTTTAATTACATCCATACACAGTTGGTTCTGAGCTTCCTATAAAAGCAGGCTTTACCGTGTTATTAGCCATAGGTAAGTGTTCACACTAGGCAGTCAGCTCAGTTACCCATCCGATCTGAGATCACCTTGACGTTTGGTGGATGGGCTCACAACGTTTGGCCAAATATTGTGCTAAGAATCTCATGTGTTTTTTCATATATTTCCCTAGCCATTATGCTATTCACATTTCATGTATTGCACATTTTCCTTGTCTTAGCACAGTAAATTTTGTGTGCAGCCATTGATCTATTTGCTATATGACTTTTTTTGGCTATGCACCAGTTCATATTATATTGTTGTTCGGTCAGTTTTCTTATATTTAGTATATACTATTTTTCTGGCTTGAACGCCTCGCCCTTCACCATGCTGTGATTTTAATTACATCCATACACAGTTGGTTCTGAGCTTCCTATAAAAGCAGGCTTTACCGTGTTATTAGCCATAGGTAAGTGTTCACACTAGGCAGTCAGCTCAGTTACCCATCCGATCTGAGATCACCTTGACGTTTGGTGGATGGGCTCACAACGTTTGGCCAAATATTGTGCTAAGAATCTCATGTGTTTTTTCATATATTTCCCTAGCCATTATGCTATTCACATTTCATGTATTGCACATTTTCCTTGTCTTAGCACAGTAAATTTTGTGTGCAGCCATTGATCTATTTGCTATATGACTTTTTTTGGCTATGCACCAGTTCATATTATATTGTTGTTCGGTCAGTTTTCTTATATTTAGTATATACTATTTTTCTGGCTTGAACGCCTCGCCCTTCACCATGCTGTGATTTTAATTACATCCATACACAGTTGGTTCTGAGCTTCCTATAAAAGCAGGCTTTACCGTGTTATTAGCCATAGGTAAGTGTTCACACTAGGCAGTCAGCTCAGTTACCCATCCGATCTGAGATCACCTTGACGTTTGGTGGATGGGCTCACAACGTTTGGCCAAATATTGTGCTAAGAATCTCATGTGTTTTTTCATATATTTCCCTAGCCATTATGCTATTCACATTTCATGTATTGCACATTTTCCTTGTCTTAGCACAGTAAATTTTGTGTGCAGCCATTGATCTATTTGCTATATGACTTTTTTTGGCTATGCACCAGTTCATATTATATTGTTGTTCGGTCAGTTTTCTTATATTTGGTATATACTATTTTTCTGGCTTGAACGCCTCGCCCTTCACCATGCTGTGATTTTAATTACATCCATACACAGTTGGTTCTGAGCTTCCTATAAAAGCAGGCTTTACCGTGTTATTAGCCATAGGTAAGTGTTCACACTAGGCAGTCAGCTCAGTTACCCATCCGATCTGAGATCACCTTGACGTTTGGTGGATGGGCTCACAACGTTTGGCCAAATATTGTGCTAAGAATCTCATGTGTTTTTTCATATATTTCCCTAGCCATTATGCTATTCACATTTCATGTATTGCACATTTTCCTTGTCTTAGCACAGTAAATTTTGTGTGCAGCCATTGATCTATTTGCTATATGACTTTTTTTGGCTATGCACCAGTTCATATTATATTGTTGTTCGGTCAGTTTTCTTATATTTAGTATATACTATTTTTCTGGCTTGAACGCCTCGCCCTTCACCATGCTGTGATTTTAATTACATCCATACACAGTTGGTTCTGAGCTTCCTATAAAAGCAGGCTTTACCGTGTTATTAGCCATAGGTAAGTGTTCACACTAGGCAGTCAGCTCAGTTACCCATCCGATCTGAGATCACCTTGACGTTTGGTGGATGGGCTCACAACGTTTGGCCAAATATTGTGCTAAGAATCTCATGTGTTTTTTCATATATTTCCCTAGCCATTATGCTATTCACATTTCATGTATTGCACATTTTCCTTGTCTTAGCACAGTAAATTTTGTGTGCAGCCATTGATCTATTTGCTATATGACTTTTTTTGGCTATGCACCAGTTCATATTATATTGTTGTTCGGTCAGTTTTCTTATATTTAGTATATACTATTTTTCTGGCTTGAACGCCTCGCCCTTCACCATGCTGTGATTTTAATTACATCCATACACAGTTGGTTCTGAGCTTCCTATAAAAGCAGGCTTTACCGTGTTATTAGCCATAGGTAAGTGTTCACACTAGGCAGTCAGCTCAGTTACCCATCCGATCTGAGATCACCTTGACGTTTGGTGGATGGGCTCACAACGTTTGGCCAAATATTGTGCTAAGAATCTCATGTGTTTTTTCATATATTTCCCTAGCCATTATGCTATTCACATTTCATGTATTGCACATTTTCCTTGTCTTAGCACAGTAAATTTTGTGTGCAGCCATTGATCTATTTGCTATATGACTTTTTTTGGCTATGCACCAGTTCATATTATATTGTTGTTCGGTCAGTTTTCTTATATTTAGTATATACTATTTTTCTGGCTTGAACGCCTCGCCCTTCACCATGCTGTGATTTTAATTACATCCATACACAGTTGGTTCTGAGCTTCCTATAAAAGCAGGCTTTACCGTGTTATTAGCCATAGGTAAGTGTTCACACTAGGCAGTCAGCTCAGTTACCCATCCGATCTGAGATCACCTTGACGTTTGGTGGATGGGCTCACAACGTTTGGCCAAATATTGTGCTAAGAATCTCATGTGTTTTTTCATATATTTCCCTAGCCATTATGCTATTCACATTTCATGTATTGCACATTTTCCTTGTCTTAGCACAGTAAATTTTGTGTGCAGCCATTGATCTATTTGCTATATGACTTTTTTTGGCTATGCACCAGTTCATATTATATTGTTGTTCGGTCAGTTTTCTTATATTTGGTATATACTATTTTTCTGGCTTGAACGCCTCGCCCTTCACCATGCTGTGATTTTAATTACATCCATACACAGTTGGTTCTGAGCTTCCTATAAAAGCAGGCTTTACCGTGTTATTAGCCATAGGTAAGTGTTCACACTAGGCAGTCAGCTCAGTTACCCATCCGATCTGAGATCACCTTGACGTTTGGTGGATGGGCTCACAACGTTTGGCCAAATATTGTGCTAAGAATCTCATGTGTTTTTTCATATATTTCCCTAGCCATTATGCTATTCACATTTCATGTATTGCACATTTTCCTTGTCTTAGCACAGTAAATTTTGTGTGCAGCCATTGATCTATTTGCTATATGACTTTTTTTGGCTATGCACCAGTTCATATTATATTGTTGTTCGGTCAGTTTTCTTATATTTAGTATATACTATTTTTCTGGCTTGAACGCCTCGCCCTTCACCATGCTGTGATTTTAATTACATCCATACACAGTTGGTTCTGAGCTTCCTATAAAAGCAGGCTTTACCGTGTTATTAGCCATAGGTAAGTGTTCACACTAGGCAGTCAGCTCAGTTACCCATCCGATCTGAGATCACCTTGACGTTTGGTGGATGGGCTCACAACGTTTGGCCAAATATTGTGCTAAGAATCTCATGTGTTTTTTCATATATTTCCCTAGCCATTATGCTATTCACATTTCATGTATTGCACATTTTCCTTGTCTTAGCACAGTAAATTTTGTGTGCAGCCATTGATCTATTTGATATAGGCAGACCAATAGCCTGAGGATAGTGTGGGGGGGGGGTGAATATGATGAATTGTAATATAATAGGAAAGGGGGGAATAAATATGCTATTGAGAAAGAAATCCAGAAGAGTTTAGAAGAGTTTATACTACATCTTTGCGCCACAGGGCATAAATGGAAGCTTCTTTTTATAGGTTTTGTTATGTAAAGAAGATTAATTGATATAATCGTTGTCGTTATACTCAGACATCTTTAATCCCTTCACCCCGGGCCATTTTCTGTTTTATCATTTTTTTCTCCCCTTCTTCCAAGAGCCATAACTTTTTAATTTTTCCGTGAATATAGCCATATGAGGGTTTGTTTTTTGCAAAATGTGTACTTTGAATTAACCACATTTTACTGTATAGTGTACTTGAAAAATATGGAAAAAGAAAAAATTGCAATTTCCCAGTTTTTTTTGGGGGGGGGTTTAATTTACCATGTTCACTGTATGGTAAAACTGACCTGGTAGTATGATTCTACAGGTCAGTATGAGTATACCTATACCAAACATGTATGCATTTTTTTTTTATTTACATGAAAAAAAAATTAGGAAATTTGTATGAATTTTTTTTTTTGCTTTTTTGTAGCGTTTTCATTTTTCTGGATAGTGGACTGCGTGAGGACTTACTTTTTGTGCCTTGAGCTATCCTTTTCAATGATACCATTTTGGCATAGATATGATGTTTTGATCACCTCTAATTGCATTTTATTGCAATGTTGAGGAGGACAAAAGAAAATCTAATTCTGGCTTTTTGGTTTATTTTGTTCCTTGCTACACTGTTTACTGATCGGATTAATTTATTTCATATTTCGGTGGATCAAGTAAATTCTGAATTCAGCTATACCAAATATGTGTTTTTTTCCCATAGCTATATTTTCAATGGGGCAAAATGAAGGTGATTTGAAGTTGGTTTTTTTTTTTTATATTTTTAAAAGTGGACTTGAAGCTGCGATCATCTTATTGCTTGTGCTATACATAGCAGTGCTTCAGATATGCCACAAGACGACTTTCACAAGAAAATCATAATGACAGGTCATCAGCAGACTCCTGACTGTCATGACAACATATCCGCTCACCGCGATCATGTCACAAGCGTGCCGATGGGACAGTACTGGTATAAACGTGGAAGTTAAGGGGGTTTTACAAGTTGGGGGGGAATTGAGGGGCCATTATTACTTTGTAGGGGCACTTGGGGCATTGCTTATTGTTAAGGTGAAACTCTTGGGGAATTATTATATTATAGAGGCACTTAGGGTATTATAACAATTACAGGTGTACACTGATAGGAAAGTGTGGAGAAATGCTGCAAAATCAGAATTCTGAAAGAGCAAAATAGAAACCTAAATCAAATGAATGTTTAGTGTTACCACAATTTGCCTGTCCCAAATATCTTAGAGAGCTAACTACAGATCTTCTCTTGATATCGCTTGCACAAATTCTTTGGTCTTTTCATAAAATCTCAGACAGACTCAATAATGTTGAGGTCAGCATTCTGTGGATGCCATATCTTCACTTCCAGGACTTCTTTTCTCTTCTTTAGGCTATGTCCACATTTTCAGTATTTGGTCAGTATTTTTCATAAGTATTTGAAAGCCAAAATCAGGAGTGAGGAGTTAGCAAAGAAGTATGATAGAAACACTTGCACCACTTCTGCATTTTTCGCCCACTTCTGGTTTTGGCTTACAAATACTAATTTCAGAACACCTCATGAAGTAAAACATCACAATGATTGTAGTATAAAATATAAATATCCTGTGATGTTTACGGACATCAATGGAAAAAATGTTGAACAAATAGTAAGCAACGAAGAAAAACCACGACAACAAACTTCCAATATAATAAACATAATTCACAAAATTTTTTATTTTTTTATTTAAGTGACCAGATACAGATGACACAGGAAAATGGGGGGGTAAGTACACCCACTCACACATGTCAGAGTCAAGTGTTCACAGAGATATATATTAATATAGCAGCATAGATCTATGGGTTTAATGTAATTTTGGCAGGTATAAAGATCTATTGCACGTTAGCCCATATGGCCTATTATATCAACAAAAACCCGGCAAACATTATACAAATCATTGAGAGGTAGCCCTAAGGCTGTTATAATTACCAGTAAAGCCGGGAATATATCTGTGAGCGTCCTCCCCGATGAGCGTTTCGGCGGTGTTGCCTTTCTCAAAAGACAGGAGGGACCAGTAGAGGAAGACCAGGATGTTGACCAAAGACAATAAAAAATGGAGACTTGCTAGAAGATTCGCTGGGATGGTTATTGTAGGAGAATTCGGACCACGGGAGTAAGTCCGACCAGTCATTCTGATGGGCATTAGTGAAATGACGAAGATAGGTCATCAACGTCTGATTTGTACCTTCCACATGGCCATTGGATTGTGGATGATAGGCCGAGGAAAAGTCAAGCGAGATATTCAGAGACTTGCAGAGGGATCTCCAGAATCGGGCGACGAATTGAACTCCATGATCTGAGACAATATGTTGAGGAAGGCCATGAAGACGAAAAACATGATGAACAAAAATTTTTGCCAACTCTGGAGCAGAAGGTAAACCTGAGAGAGCGATGAAATGAGCCATTTTTGAAAAGCGATCCATGACCACAAAGATAATGGAGCAACCTGAGGAACTAGGCAAGTCCGTAATGAAATCCATAGACAGATGTTGCCACGGAGAAGAAGGCACCGGCATAGGGTGAAGAAGACCGGAAGGCTATAGTCTAGGACTCTTATTCTTGGCACAGGAAGGGCAAGAGACGACGAAACTCCGGACGTCTTTAGACAGGGTAGGCCACCAATAGTAACGAGAAATCAAATGTAAGGTTTTCTTGAAACCAACATGTCCAGCTAGTTTGGAAGCATGACCCCAAAGTAAGACGCGTCTTCTGTTCTCCTCGGTGACGAAGGTTTTACCCGGAGGCAAAGATGAGAAAGGGACCGGAGCGACTGTGATGATTCTGGCAGGATCGATGATGTGCGCAGGCCTCTCCTCAATATCCTCCGAAAGAAACGACCTGGAGAGAGCGTCGGCTTTGGAATTTTTATTGCCAGGCAGAAAATGAAGTTCAAAATCGAACCGAAGGAAGAACAAGGCCCACCTGGCCTGTCGCGGATTTAGTCTTTGCGCTGAATGAATGTAAGCCAGGTTCTTGTGGTCCGTGTATATCACAAACCGATGTAAAGCTCCCTCTAAGAGATATCGCCACTCCTCCAGTGCCAATTTAATGGCCAATAGCTCCTTATCTCCAATGGAATAATTCCTTCTAGGAGAAGAAAAAATCTTGGAAAAGAAACCACACGGTACAAGGTGACCAGAAGAAGATTTTTGAGAGAGCACAGCTCCGGCTCCGATGGCAGAAGCATCAACCTCTAGGACGAAGGGTTTACTGGTAACTGGACGATGAAGAATTGGCACAGAGGCAAAGGCTTGCTTGAGGGTTTGGAAAGCCTCTTCGGCCTCAGAGGACCAAAGGTGAGGGTTGGCACCCTTACGAATCATGGAGGAGATGGGAGCCGATAAGGAGGAGAAGTAAGGGATAAACTGTCGATAATAGTTAGCAAATCCGAGAAAGCGCTTGATAGCCTTAACTCCATGAGGACGAGACCAATTGAGCACAGCGGAAACCTTTTCAGGATCCATACGCAGGCCGGCATCGGAAATTATGAAACCCAGGAACGGTAGAGATGATTGCTCGAAGATGCACTTCTCAAGTTTAGCATAAAGCCGATTCTCTCTCAAGCGCAGAAGTACTTGCCGAACATCCCTCCTGTGGGTGGACAAATCTGGAGAAAACATGAGAATATCGTCCAGGTACACTACTACACAAGTGTAAAGGAGGTCCCGAAAGACGTCATTCACGAACTCCTGGAAGACTGCAGGAGCGTTGCATAAGCCGAAGGGCATAACCAAATACCCGTAATGACTAGGGTTGAGCGACCTTGACTTTTTTAGGGTCGAGTCATGTTTCGCGAAACCCGACTGTTGGAAAAGTCGAGTCGGGCGAAATCGGCCGATTACTGCGCAAAGTCGAGGATCGGACGGAACATGAAACCCTATGCAAGTCAATGGGGATTTTTTTTTCTCTCTCTCTCTCTCTCTCCTCCGTCCCAGCACAGAAAATTTCATTTTACACATTCCAAATCGCTACTGCGCACAAGCGATAAAATGATGATAGGCGTGCACACCCTAACCCCTATGTCATCACTCTGCCCACGCTCCTTCATTGGCTGAAAAAATGGCGCTAAACGCGTCATACGAAACGCGACTTTGGCGCCAAGATCGCGTACCGCATGGCCGACCCCACACAGGGATCGGGTCGGGTTTCATGAGACGCCGACTTTACCAAAAGTCGGCGACTTATGAAAATGAACGATCCGTTTCGCTCAACCCTAGTAATGACCATCCCTGGTATTGAACGCAGTCTTCCACTCGTCTCCAGAGTGAATACGGACCAAATTATAGGCCCCTCGAAGGTCTAGTTTAGTAAAAATTTGCGCCCCACGCAACCGGTCAAAAAGTTCTGGAATTAGAGGGAGAGGGTACTTGTTCTTGATAGTGATGGAATTGAGGCCCCGGTAGTCAATGCATGGACAAAGGGATCCATCCTTCTTTTTAACAAAAAAAAACCCAGCTCCAGCTGGAGAGGAAGACTTTCGAGTAAAGCCTCTGGCCAGATTCTCCTGGATGTACTCGGTCATGGCTAAAGTTTCAGTTGGCGACAGTGGATAAATGCGACCTCTAGGGGGAGAAGAACCAGGAACCAAATCAATCGAACAGTCGTAAGGGCGATATGGTGGTAGGATCTCTGCCTCCTTCTTATTGAACACATCCGAAAAGGAGCGATAAGCTGATGGAAGGTCCACAGATTCCGGAATGGAATGGGAGACTCTAGTAGGCTTGATGATGAGCATGCATCTATTCTGACAGGACTGTCCCGAACGTAAAATGTCACCTGTTCGCCAGTCCAGGATGGGTTCGTGATTTCTTAGCCAAGGAAGACCTAGAAGAAAAGAATGAGACAACGAGGGCAAGACAAAAAAAAACAATTTCTCACGGTGTAGAGCTCCAATCTGAAGTTCAACCTCCTCCGTAACCAAGTTGACGGTCTCCCGCAAAAGCTGACCATCGACAGAAGCTATATGTCTAGGAGTCTCCAAAGGTCTAACAGGTATCCCAAGTCTGTTTACTACTTTAAGTTGAATAAAGTTTCCGGCTGCTCCAGAATCAACATAAGCGTCAAGAGAAAAACGACGGAAACCCAAATGTAAAATAACGGACAGAATCAGAGGAGGAGAGGATTCATCATTACCTAGGAAGACCTCTCTTACCTGTCCTAGGCGGAGGTGTTTCCCGGCTTCAGAGGATAGGAACGTAGAAGGTGAGAAGCACTACCACAATAAAAACAAAGACCCTGTGCGAGTCTTTCTTTGCGGCGCTGCTCGGCAGACTTGAGGCGATCAACCTGCATAGGTTCAGGCGAAGATGTGGAAGTAGCCAGAGCGGCAGAGGGAAAAGACCCATGAGTAGGAGTAGACAGGCAAGGAAGTCTCCTCTCTTTGACGACCTCGCGGGAGCGCTCCTGAAAACGCAAATCAATGCGTATAGCCAGAGAGATTAGATCGTCCAGAGAGGTGGGGGTATCTCGACCTGCCAACTCATCCTTGATCCGAGAGGACAACCCACGCCAGAAAGCACCGACCAGAGCCTCGTTGTTCCAGCCTAAATCTGAGGACAGCGTCCTAAAACGAATGGCATACTGGGCTACGGAAAGAGTACCCTGGTGAAGGTTAAAGAGGGACTCTGTGGTTGAAACCAGACGGCCAGGTTCGTCAAACACTTTGCGAAAGGTCTCCAATAAAGGAGCGAGTTGAGTGACCAGCGGATCGTCTCGTTCCCAGAGGGGATTAACCCACGCCAGAGCCTTGCCTTCCAGATGGGAAACAATGAAAGCTACCTTAGCTCGGTCGGTGGGATAGAGAAGCGGAGACAATTCAAAATGCAGTTGACATTGATTGAGAAATCCGCGGCATAATTTTGGATCCCCTGCGTACCGAGGAGGCCTAGCCAAACGGGGCGAAGGTTGGGGGGTGGAGGCCTGAACTGGAACGGTGGCAGCATTTTGGAGAGAAAGAAGCCGATTATCTACTGAGGCCATAAAATTCAAAATATGAGACTGAGTGTCTCGCTGTTGGCCTAGCTCCTGCTGAAGCGCTGCCAGCTGCGAAGCATTACCTGGATCAGAGGACTGTAGAGCCGCAAGACGAGATTCCATGTTCTTTAGGAAGGACATGATCCTGGTCTGGTTTTCACGTAAGAAGAGTAGTTCCTTCTGAGTTGCGACGACACCGGCGGGGTCCATGGCCTGTTGTTACTGTCAGGTACCAAGAAGGAAAGAGTGGACCCACTAGACCGTGACAACGATCCCCTCACGGGCGAGCTGACCAGATGGACCTCCCTATACAGGGAGAGTTAGGGGCAGGACCGTGAGGGACTATCGCCACGGAAGCCGGAGAGACCAAGGAGGGAAAAAGGAAGAAGGGACGGAGAAAACAAGAAACAAAGGTAGACGGGAACGTATGAGACAAAGGACTGACGGAGTATTCAGAGACACAGGTCTGTGGAGACACAGGGACCGCTGGGAGACAGGGACTACGGGGGCTGCCGGGAGACACAGGTGCCACTGCGTGGCTGGAGCAGGGGGAGGACAGGGACTGAAGTTGCAAAGAGATTACGGAAACACAGTAACAGGAAAGCGACGGAAGCTGCTGGGAGACTTGGTGCTGCGGAGAGACAGGAACTGCGGGAACACAGGAAGTACCAGGGCTATAGATACCGAAAGGTTCTGCAGAGAGAAAAACAGGAAATACAATCAGGAAATAGATGCACCTACGTGCGGCCTGAAGCACAAGGGAAATACTATTGAACAACAGGCACAGGAGAGAGACACCGGGAGGAAGAAATAGACATGCAGCGCCTTACTTCCGGGTCAGGAGGGTCCTCCAGGACGATAGAGAGGAGCAGGCAGAAGGAGCCGGCAGGTTACAGGTGCGCGCGCATAGAAGAGAATCTATCGTGTGCGCGCGTGCGATGGCCAGCAGAGGTCGGGAGTGAGCGCCGGGGGGAGGAAGCTGCAGGAGAGTCGCGCCGAGACGCCGGGAACAGGTAAGTATGAGCGGTTGCAGGAGGCGGCGTGACAGCAGTTTGTTTGCCAAAGAACTTGAGATCGGTACAATAATGAGTATCTGCAGGCAATAGTGAAGCATTGCAGGGGCTCTTTGCAAGTTTGGGGCTGGTTTTTAGTAATGAAGGTGGGAAATTGGTCAAGGGTAATAGTGTTCTCAATGCTGAGAAATTCGGGAAGATACTTATCCATACTGCAATACAATCGAGGAGTTGTCTGATTGGCTCTAAATTTATTTTGCAGCATTAAAATGACTCCAAGCATACATCCAATGTCATTAAGAACTAACTTCAGCATAAAAAAAGAACAAGGAGTTCATAGCCCTGATTGCAACTAGAGATTAGCGACCTTGTTCGGAAAACGCTCACCAATCTCAAATTCGGCACAAACCTTACATATTCTTGTTCGGATTCACAAGCATTTTGCTCAAAATTGACAAAATTTGGCCAAAGTTTGGTAAATGATAGAGTTTCCACTAATGCTTTTTAACCACTTAAGCCCCGAGGGTGGTTTGCACGTTAATGACCGGGCCAATTATTACAATTCTGACCACTGTCCCTTTTTGAGGTTATAACTCTGGAACGCTTCAACGGATCTTGGCGATTCTGACATTGTTTTCTCAAGACATATTGTACTTCATGATAGAGGTAAAATTTCTTCGATATAACTTGCGTTTATTTGTGAAAAAATTGAAATTTGGAGAAAATGTTGAAAATTTTGCAATTTTCCAACTTTGAATTTTTATGCCTTTAAATCACAGAGATATGTCATGCATCTACTTTACATCAGCACAATTTTTTTGTTAGGGAGTTATAAGGGTTAAAAGTTGACGAGCAAGTTATCATTTTTATAACACCATTTTTTTTTAGGGACCACATCTCATTTGAAGTCATTTTGAGGGGTCTATATGATAGAAAATACCCAAGTGTGACACCATTCTAAAAACTGCACCCCTCAAGGTGCTCAAAACCACATTTAGGTGTTTCACAGGAATTTTTGGAATGTTTAAATAAAAATGAACATTTCACTTTCTTTCACACAAAATGTATTTCAGCTCCAATTTGTTTTATTTTACTAAGGGTAACAGGAAAAATTGGACCCCAAAAGTTGTTGTACAATTTGTCCTGAGTACACTGATACCCCATATGTGGGAGTAAACCACTGTTTGGGCGCATGGCAGAGCTCGGAAGGAAAGGAGCGCTATTTTACTTTTCAATGCAAAATTGACTGGAATTGAGATGGGACGCCATGTTGCGATTGGAGAGCCCCTGATGTGCCTAAACATTGAAACCCCCCACAAGTGACACCATTTTGGAAAGTAGACCCCTTAAGGAACTTATCTAGATGTGTGGTGAGCACTTTGACCCAACAAGTGCTTCACAGAAGTTTATAATGCAGAGCCGTAAAAATAAAAAATCATATTTTTTCACAAAAATGATCTTTTCGCCCTCAATTTTTTATTTTCCCAAGGGTAAGAGAAGAAATTGGACACAAAAATTGTTGTGTAATTTGTCCTGAGTACGCTGATACCCCATATGTGGGTGTAAACCATTGTTTGGGCGCATGGCAGAGCTCGGAAGGGAAGGAGCGCCATTTGACTTTTCAATGCAATATTGACTGGAATTGAGATGGGACGCCATGTTGCGTTTGGGGAGCCCCTGATGTGCCTAAACATTGAAACCCCCCACAAGTGATACCATTTTGGAAAGTAGACCCCTTAAGGAACTTATCTAGATGTGTGGTGAGCACTTTGATCCAACATGTGCTTCACAGAAGTTTATAATGCAGAGCCGTAAAAATAAAAAATCATATTTTTTCACAAAAATGATTTTTTTGCCCCCAATTTTTTATTTTCCCAAGGGTAAGAGAAGAAATTGGACCCCAAAAGTTGTTGTGCAATTTGTATAGTTTATCCTGATACCCCATATGTGGGGGTAAACAACTGTTTGGGTGCATGGCAGAGCTCGGAAGGGAAGGAGCGCTGTTTGACTTTTCAATGCAAAATTGATTGGAATTGCAATGGGACACCATGTTGCGTTTGGAGAACCCCTGATGTGCCTAAACATTAAAACCCCCCACAAGTGACACCATTTTGGAAAGTAGACCCCCTAAGAAACTTATCTAGATGTGTTTTGAGAGCTTTGAACCCCCAATTGTTTCACTACAGTTTATAATGCAGAGCCGTGAAAATAAAAATTCTTTTTTTTTTCACAAAAATTATTTTGTAGCCCCCAGTTTTGTATTTTCACAAGGGTAACAGGATAAATTGGACCCCAATAGTTGTTGTCCAATTTGTCCTGAGTATGCTGATGCCCCATATATCGGGGGGAACCACTGTTTGGGCGCATGGCAGAGCTCGGAAGGGAAGGAGCGCCATTGGAATGCAGACTTAGATGGATTGGTCTGCAGGCGTCACGTTGCATTTGCAGAGCCCCTGATGTACCCAAACAGTAGAAACCCCCAAGAAGTGACCCCATATTGGAAACTAGACCTCCCAGGGAACTTATCTAGATGTGTTGTGAGAACTTTGAACCCCCAAGTGTTTCACTACAGTTTACAGCGCAGAGCCGTGAAAATAAAAAATCCTTTTTTTCCCACAAAAATGATTTTTAGCCCCCCAAATTTTTATTTTCTCAAGGATAACAAGAGAACTTGGACCCCAAAAGTTGTTGTCCAATTGGTCCCGAGTATGCTGATACCCCCTATGTTGGGGTAAACCCCTGTTTGGGTGCACGGGAGAGCTCAGAATGGAAGGAGCACTGTTTTACTTTTTCAACGCAGAATTGGCTGCAATTGAGATCGGACGCCATGTCGCGTTTGGAGAGCCCCGATGTGCCTGAACAATGGAAACTCTCCAATTCTACCTGAAACCCTAATCCAAACACATCCCTAACCCTAATCCCAATGGTAACCCTAACCACACCCTTAACCCTGACACACCCCTTACTCTAATCCCAACCGTAAATGTAATCCAAACCCTAACCCTAACTTTAGCCCCAACCCTAACCCTAACTTTAGCCCCAACCCTAACCCTAACTTTAGCTCCAACCCTAACCCCAACCACAACCCTAGCCCTAACCCTAGCCCTAAACCTAGCCCTAACCCTAGCCTTAACCCTAGCCTTAACCCTAGCCCTAACCCTAGCCCTAACCCTAACCCTAGCCCTAACCCTAATGGGAAAATGGAAATAAATACATTTTTTTTATTTTATTATTTTCCCTAACTAAGGGGGTGATGAAGGGGGGTTTGATTTACTTTTATAGCGTTTTTTATATCGGATTTTTATGATTGGCAGCTGTCACACACACTAAAAGACGCTTTTTTTATAGCAAAAAAGTTTTTGCGTCTCCACATTTTGAGAGCTATAATTTTTCCATATTTTAGTCCACAGAGTCATGTGAGGTCTTGTTTTTTGCGAGATGATTTGATGTTTTTATTGGTAACATTGACAGTTTTTGATCGCTTTTTATTCTGATTTTTGTGAGGCAGAATGACCAAAAACCAGCTATTCATGAATTTCTTTTGGGGGAGGCATTTATACCGTTCCATGTTTGGTAAAATTGATAAAGCAGTTTTATTAATCGGGTCAGTACGATTACAGCGATATCTCATTTATACCATTTTTTTATGTTTTGGCGCTTTTATACGATAAAAGCTATTTTATAGAAAAAATAATTATTTTGGCATTGCTTTATTCTGAGGACTATAACTTTTTTATTTTTTTGCTTATGATGCTGTATGGTGGCTCATTTTTTGCAGGACAAGATGACGTTTTCAGCAGAACCATGGTTATTTATATCCGTCCTTTTTGATTGCGTGTTATTCCACTTTTTGTTCGGCAGTATGATAATAAAGCGTTGTTTTTTGGCTCGTTTTTTTTTCTTACGGTGTTCACTGAAGGGGTTAACTAGTGGGACAGTTTATAGGTTGGGACGTTACGGACGCGGCAATACTAAATATGTGTACTTTTATTGTTTTGTTTTTTTATTTAGATAAAGAAATATATTTATGGGAATAATATTTTTTAACTTTTTTACTTTGTCCCAGGGGGGTCATCACAGATCGCTGATCTGACAGTTTGCACAGCACTCTGTCAGATCAGCGATCTGACTGACAGCGCTGCAGGCTTACCAGAGCCTGATCTGTACCCGGAAGTAATCCCTGCAGGACCCAGATGCAGCCCCGCGGCCATTTTGGATTCGGGGCCTGCAGGGATAGGAGGTAAGAGACGCTCGGAGCAACGCGATCACATCGCGTTGCTTCGGGGGTCTCAGGGAAGCTTGCAGGGAGCCCCCTCCCTGCGCGATGCTTCCCTATACCGCCGGAACACTGCAATCATGTTTGATCGCAGTGTGCCGGGGATTAATGTGCCAGGGGCGGTCCGTGACCACTCCTGGCACATAGTGCCGGATGTCAGCTGTGATAGTCAGCTGACACCCGGCCGTGATCGGCCACGCTTTCCCGTCACTGGGAATTAAGTCCCAGGTCACCTTGACGGGATAGTACATCCAATGGGATTAAGGGGTTAACCCCTTTCCGACATTGGACATAAATGTACGCCGATGTCAGGCACCCTCCCTTTGATGTGGGTGCCGGCGTTGAGCCCACATCTTTCCCGACACATGCCAGCTGGTTTTAAAAGCTGACATGTGCCCAGGAACAGCCGCAGGTGGCTATTAACCCAATAAATGCCACTGACAGTGTCATTTAACATGCGCTTCCGGCAATTTTTTAAAGGTTTTTTTTTATTGTTTTTCTGTTTACTTCCCTTTTTATGATACTATAAAGATTTGTTGAGCAATATGAATTTGGATTGTGTTGTGCCATATCTTTATTGTATAGATTTTGCTCATTATTGTGTTCACAGACTAGCAACTCGTGTGCAGTGATTCTTCAACAGTGATGCCTATCTGTTGCTAAAGACGAGATTTTCTCTCAAATGGAAACCAACCTCAGGTATCGCTGTTAATAGGCACCTATAATTGGGAGAAATAAATCAGAGAGACAGACTACAGGTTGTTTTTCCAAAATATCCTGTTTTATTGTCCCCAATGCACTTCTTTTATAGCCCAAAAGTCACAAGGAGTATAGGTTACATAATACTTGGCAGACATGGATCACTTGACGGGTTGTCACTTACTGTATGTCCTGGGATACAAGATAGATTTCTATAAAAAAAGAATGCGGGGGTGTTTTGTACATATTTGTGGTTAACAATGAATTTGGCAGAACAGTATGGGTTATTCTGGTGAAGAGGGTAATAACAGATGCATATATCCTTGAAAGGACAACAACTCCCAACTTATTGACAGCTTTCCAGGAATAACTGACCTTTTGCTACATGGAATGTATGGGAAACTAGACACGGGGAGACTAAGATGATAACACAAGACTTTTTGCTTATTGAGAAATATACATTTATATTTGAAATTAACCATTTCTTGAACAAATCCCCTCTTTTTATCATCTAATCTACCTTGCCCTATCTGATCCCTTCCTACCGCTAGGTCTGCAGGATAGCCCTACTTCATGAAATACACGGCTTATCCTATGTATATCATAGGATAGCAGTCCTGCTGCGCATCCATTCAGACTATGCCTGGTATTCAGACCCATTTTCCCTTGACAACCCTATTCATTATGGGAGGTACTAAATATGGGGATTGATATATGTGTATAGATTTTGTGTTAATATATTAATGCATATATGTAAGGATATAGGATTTAGATATAGATATATATATTTCAGTGCATAAACTGTTTCTTTATGTAAGGTTCATTGAGGAAAGTTCATTTGGTAAAGAAATCTTGATAAGATCTTGTGAGCACCCTTCTTTTGGCTAGACCATCGGCTTTCCACATTGCATACAATCCGTCAAGTCCACAGAAGTTTGTTTGTTGCAGAAGATGCATTCACGCTGGAGTGAAGTTATGAAGGTAGTCATCATCACTTGTGTAGACTTTATCTCTGAATCAGTATCGATCTTTACTTCACGTTTACCTGGAAAACATTTGCATTTAGAACTGAGAATTTTCTTAATCAACTCTACGAACAACTTTATCATTACTGCGAGGATCAAAATTACGAACACAATTTGAAAGAGGAAGTGCATCACCCCAGACAACCAGCCGCCTATTCCCTTGAACCAATTTAAAGGATTCAACAAAGAGAGCCACTCAGGGAAGGGCAAATCTTCGCGTGAATTAGCTTTTCGCACTCCTTCCTTGATTAGCCTTGCTTGCTCTATGTCGTGGGTGACTCTCATTGGTCCGGAAGGATCTATATAGTGGCAGCACGCAGGTCTTACCACCTGACAAAATCCTCCCTGTGAGGCGGTGAGATAGTCAAGGA
This sequence comes from Ranitomeya variabilis, assembly GCF_051348905.1. Lineage (NCBI taxonomy): Eukaryota > Metazoa > Chordata > Amphibia > Anura > Dendrobatidae > Ranitomeya > Ranitomeya variabilis. The sequence continues at coordinate 173,305,599 of NC_135238.1, forward strand.
CCATGGAATGCTGGTTGGTGATAACTATAAGCTGTTTCATATATGCGGATTCAAGATTAAGACCGTCAAACAAGTATTCAGTCACATTGTCAAAGATATCCCCCAGTTCCTCTATCATCTGAGCATTTCTTATGGTCCCAAACATAAGTCCAAGGGGACCGGTCATTATCATTCCTGTCTTAAGATACCATGGGGTTTGCATTAGATGGCCTTTTCGTGTGGATGGCACACTCCGCTTTACTATCATATGGTTTGGGATATTACTATTTGGGAAATCCCTTTCTTCCCACACCCACGTGGCTGGCTCCAGTCTAGCCAAGGTACAGGCACCCTCTGCCCCTCGGGGAATCCACCTATATGCATTGCTTCCACATACTATGTATATTCCCTTGGGCAACTCAAATTGATATTCACTTATGAGGGCCACTGCTATTGAGACCATGAGTGTGGTATCAGAGTAGAGACACCAGGAATCATTTAAATCAGTGGTGACTGACCTATAATATTGTAACGGTTGGCATTGGGGATTAGTATTAATGCTTATGGACATCTCAGCTGCCCCATCCCCATTCTCGCCTTCGCTGGTTTCTTCATCTACATGGACAGCTTCTCTCTCCTTGCATAAGTTAGTGTCTCCTCCTATGAAGAAATAATTTCTTGACCAGTTGGAGTTATGCAGCATCCGTTCTAGACAGATGTGCCTGTAACATTGTAGTTTACCTTCCTTGTGGAAAGGGACCATGGCTGCAAAACTAACTTTCAACTCCTGGTCCAGAACTTTTCCTATATAATTCCTGTCTACTTCTCTATTTCCCCAAGTGCCATCATTATCCTTGAATTCAAACAGATTATTTGGACACTTACTCAAAGGATCTTGGTTCCCGGTAAGATTAAATTGGAACCATGGTTGCCTGGTCCACCCTGTGATGGGTAAAGCAGCGGCAGTTTTACTCTGCTGCTCAGAAAGATCCAAAGGCCGCATTTCCCAACACCCCCTTGTGAACAGGTCCTGTTCAGATAATGGAGTAACAAAATAAGGCATAGTCTTAGCAGCTATGGGGGCATGGGAACAGATCCAACAATTCGACACATTTCAGGCCTGAGCAATATAATTATGATACTGGACAAATTTATTAGTCCACTACTTTGACATATCACTATCCCACGCCTCAGGTACTTCATTACTCGCTCTGCCATGCACCAGGAAAACAAGCATGAGAAGTGTGAAGGGATAGTACTTTCCTAGTTCCATTTCCTTAGTTCTTGTGGAATCTTTTACAGTGAGATGTGTGGATCCAGGCAGGCTTTCCTTCCAGCCTGACTGAAGTTGGTGTGGTCAGCTGTAGGGTTGAGCGACTTTTACTTTTTTTAGGATCGAGTCAGGTTTCGCGAAACCCGACTTTGTCAAAAGTCGAGTCGAGTGAAATCGGCCGATTATCGCGCAAAGTCGGGCATCCACCGAAACACGAAACTCAATGTAAGTCAATTGGGAAGCAAAGTTGGCAGTGAGAAAGAGGACAGAAAAACACCTACAGTGCCCATTTTAATGTCAAAAACATCAATTTGTGTCACTTAAGCTTGTGAATCTTAATTTACCTTATAATAATAGTTAGGCATTAAAAATTGGGGGCCATTTGGCTAAAGTTGTGGGGGGGGGGTAGGGCTGGCTCAAGTTTTTCGTGGGCCCAGGAAACGCGGACTACGTCACGGCGGTGGAGCAGGGAGAGGTCAGTATTTCAACTTTGCAAGTGCTGTGATCCTGAGCAAGCAGGTGGGGCCACTCATTTGCATTGGCACTGGCACAGGACCCCTCAAAGTATGGCGTTGTGTTTGACGGCGGGGGTGCCTCCCGCCGGAAGCGACACTTTTGCGTACTCTGAGGGGCCCTGTGACATTGAAGTCACCAACGAGTATGCCCTCCCCACCTGATGAAGGAACCTGCACTTTCATCTGTGCCTTCCTCTTTGTCCCCGTGTAAGGTGGTATAGTATGCGGGAAGGGGAACCTGACTTTCAGCAGGGTCAGATTCTGGCTGTGTAGAGTGCAAGGAGAATGTAGTGGTCTGAGTCAATGTACCAGCAGACTCATGTAGCACGGGCTGGGCAATGGGCAGGATGAGGAGGAAACACAGATATAGGCACAAATAATAAAGTGGGCTAAATGCAGTTCAAAATTGGTAACAGGACTAACCAGGCGGCATTGCTTTGTTCAGTGGAGGACAACTGTAATGAGAGGCAGAGACAGTTGGTAGGCCCAAATAATAAAGTGGGCCAAATAAAGTTCAAAATTGGTAACAGGAGTAAACAGGCGGCACTGCTTTGTTCAGTGGAGGAAAACACCAAAAAGTGGCAGACACCGTTAGTAAGGCGCAACCAAACTAGTCGGCTAAATGCAGTTTAATTTCTGATATAGGCTGAAAGCCTGAAAATTGAAGCTCAGCTTTGTTCAGTGGAGCAGAAAAGTAAGCAGCGGCAGACACCGTTAGTAGGGCCCAACCAAACTAGTAGCCCCAATGCAGTTTAAAATTTGGAAATATAGGCCGAAAGCCTGAAGATTGAAGCTCAGCTTTGTTCAGTGGAGGACAACACCAAGGAGCGGCAGACACCGTTAGTAGTGCCCAACCAAACTAGTAGGCCAAATGCAGTTTAAAATTTGTAAATCTAGGCCGAAAGCCTGAAGATTGAAGCTCAGCTTTGTTCAGTGGAGGAAAAAAGCAAGGAGCGGCAGACACCATTAGTAGGGCCCAACCAAACTAGTAGGCCAAATGCAGTTTCATATTAAAAATATAGGCCGAAAGTCTGAAGATTGAAGCTCAGCTTTGTTCAGTGGAGGACAACACCAAGGAGCGGCAGACACCGTTAGTAGGGCACAACCAAACTAGTAGGCCAAATACAGATTAAAATTTGTAAATCTAGGCCGAAAGCCTGAAGATTGAAGCTCAGCTTTGTTCAGTGGAGGACAACACTAAGGAGCTGCAGACACTGTTAGTAAGGCCCAACCAAACTAGTAGGCCAAATGCAGTTTAAAATTTGTAAATCTAGGCCGAAAGCCTGAAGATTGAAGCTCAGCTTTGTTTAGTGGAGGAGAACACCAAGGAGTGTCAGACACCGTTAGTAGGGTGTTATGACCCCAATGGCGAGGGTCTCAGAGGAACAAGTAAGTCTGCGACGTACAAAAATCCAGCTCATAGGGCAGTGGTAACTGGGTTGACCATATATCTACTCCTAACGCCAACACTAGCAGTAGCCGGGGAACATGCCTACGTTGGTCGCTAGATGTCTCGCGCCAGCCGGAGGACTAACTACCCCTAGAAGAGGAAAACAAAGACCTCTCTTGCCTCCAGAGAATAGACCCCAAAAGTAGGATAGTAGCCCCCCACAAATAATAACGGTGAGGTAAGAGGAAATGACAAACACAGAGATGAACTAGATTTTAGCAAAGAGAGGCCCACTTTACTAATAGCAGAATATAGCAAGATAACTTATATGGTCAACAAAAACCCTATCAAAATCCACGCTGGAGATTCAAGAACCCCAGAACCGTCTAACGGCCCGGGGGGAGAACACCAGCCACCCTAGAGCTTCCAGCAAGGTCAGGAAACAGATAATATGCAAGCTGGACAAAAATGCAAACAAAAACAAATAGCAAAAAGCAAGAAAGCAGACTTAGCTTAATCAAGCAGGAACCAGGATCAGTAGACAAGAGCACTACAGATTAGCTCTGATATCAACGTTGCCAGGCATTGAACTGAAGGTCCAGGGAGCTTATATAGCAACACCCCTGACCTAACGACCCAGGTGAGCATACAAGGGATGAATGACATACCCAGAGTCAAATCACTAGTAGCCACTAGAGGGAGCCAAAAGGTAAATTCACAACAGTACCCCCCCCTTAGTGAGGGGTCACCGAACCCTCACCAAGACCACCAGGGCGATCAGGATGAGCGGCGTGAAAGGCACGAACTAAATCGGCCGCATGCACATCAGAGGCGACCACCCAGGAATTATCCTCCTGACCATATCCCTTCCACTTGACCAGGTACTGAAGCCTCCGCCTGGAGAGATGAGAATCTAAGATCTTCTCCACCACGTACTCCAACTCGCCCTCAACCAACACCGGAGCAGGAGGCTCAGCAGAAGGAACCACAGGCACAACGTACCGCCGCAACAAGGACCTATGAAATACGTTGTGGATGGCCAACGACACCGGAAGATCCAAGCGAAAGGATACAGGATTAATGATTTCCAATATCTTGTAAGGACCAATGAAGCGAGGCTTAAATTTGGGAGAGGAGACCTTCATAGGAACAAATCGAGAAGACAGCCATACCAAATCCCCAACGCGAAGTCGGGGACCCACACCGCGGCGGTTGGCAAAACGCTGAGCCTTCTCCTGTGACAACTTCAAGTTGTCCACCACATGCCCCCAGATCCGCTGCAACCTATCCACCACGGAATCCACCCCAGGACAGTCAGAAGGCTCCACATGTCCCGAGGAAAAACGAGGATGGAAACCAGAGTTGCAGAAAAATGGCGAAACCAAGGTGGCGGAACTAGCCCGATTATTAAGGGCAAATTCAGCCAACGGCAAGAAGGTCACCCAATCATCCTGACCAGAAGAGACAAAACACCTCAAATAAGCCTCCAGAGTCTGATTAGTTCGCTCCATTTGTCCGTTAGTCTGGGGATGGAAAGCGGATGAAAACGACAACTCAATGCCCATCCTACCACAAAAGGATCGCCAGAACCTGGAAACAAACTGGGATCCTCTGTCCGACACAATATTCTCAGGAATGCCGTGCAAACGAACCACGTTCTGGAAGAACACAGGAACCAGATCAGAAGAAGAGGGCAGCTTAGGCAAAGGAACCAAATGGACCATCTTGGAGAAACGATCACATATCACCCAGATGACAGACATGCCCTGAGACACCGGAAGATCAGAAATGAAATCCATAGAGATGTGTGTCCAAGGTCTCTTCGGGACAGGCAAGGGCAAGAGCAACCCGCTGGCACGAGAGCAGCAAGGCTTAGCTCGAGCACAAGTACCACAGGACTGTACAAATAACCGCACATCCCTAGACAAGGAAGGCCACCAAAAGGACCTGGCCACCAGATCTCTGGTGCCAAAAATTCCCGGGTGCCCTGCCAACACCGAGGAATGAACCTCGGAAATGACTCTGCTGGTCCATCTAGCAGGCACAAACAATCTGTCAGGTGGACAAGAGTCAGGCCTACCAGCCTGAAATCTCTGCAACACACGTCGCAGATCTGGAGAAATAGCAGACACGATAACTCCTTCCTTAAGAATACCCACAGGTTCAGCGACTCCAGGAGCATCAGGCACAAAGCTCCTAGACAGAGCGTCGGCCTTCACATTCTTAGACCCTGGCAAATACGAGACCACAAAGTCAAAACGGGAGAAAAACAATGACCAGCGGGCCTGTCTAGGATTCAGGCGTTTAGCAGACTCGAGATACATCAGATTTTTGTGATCAGTCAAGACCACCACACGATGCTTAGCACCCTCGAGCCAATGACGCCACTCCTCAAATGCCCACGTCATGGCCAACAACTCCCGATTGACCACATCATAATTTCGCTCTGCCGGTGAAAACTTCCTAGAGAAAAAGGCACAAGGTCTCATAGTAGAACAACCAGGGCCTCTCTGTGACAAAACGGCCCCTGCCCCAATCTCCGAAGCATCCACCTCAACCTGAAAAGGAAGTGAGATGTCAGGCTGGCACAAAACAGGCGCCGAAGTAAACCGGCGTTTTAACTCCTGGAAAGCCTCCACGGCAGCAGGAGCCCAGTTAGCTACATCAGAGCCTTTCTTGGTCATATCCGTCAGCGGTTTAACAACACTAGAGAAATTTGCGATAAAACGACGGTAGAAGTTAGCAAAACCCAAGAACTTCTGAAGACTCTTAACTGACGAGGGTTGAGTCCAATCATGAATAGCTCGGACCTTGACTGGATCCATCTCCACAGCAGAAGGGGAAAAAATGAACCCCAAAAAGGGAACCTTCTGTACACCAAAGAGACACTTTGAACCTTTTACAAACAAAGAATTTTCACGCAGAATCTCAAAAACCATCCTGACCTGCTCCACATGCGAGTCCCAATCATCAGAAAAAACCAGAATATCATCCAGATAAACAATCAAAAATTTATCCAGATACTTCCGGAAAATGTCATGCATGAAGGACTGAAAAACTGAAGGTGCATTAGAGAGACCGAATGGCATCACCAAGTACTCAAAATGACCTTCGGGCGTATTGAATGCGGTTTTCCATTCATCGCCCTGCCTAATGCGCACAAGGTTGTACGCACCACGAAGGTCTATCTTGGTGAACCACTTGGCACCTTTAATCCGGGCAAACAAATCTGACAACAGCGGCAAAGGATACTGAAATTTGACAGTGATCTTATTTAAAAGCCGATAGTCAATACAAGGCCTCAAAGATCCGTCCTTTTTGGCCACAAAAAAGAATCCCGCACCAAGAGGGGAAGAAGAAGGACGGATATGCCCCTTCTCAAGAGACTCCTTGATATATGAACGCATCGCGGTATGTTCAGGTACCGACAGATTAAACAGTCTCCCCTTAGGAAACTTACTGCCAGGAATCAAATCTATTGCACAGTCACATTCCCTATGAGGAGGCAGTGCACTGGACTTAGACTCGCTGAAGACATCCTGATAATCAGACAAATACGCCGGAACTTCCGAAGGCGTAGAAGAAGCAATAGACAAGGGCAGGGAATCTCCATGAATTCCATGGCAGCCCCAACTTGACACTGACATAGCCTTCCAGTCCAAGACTGGATTATGGGTCTGTAACCATGGCAACCCCAAAACAACCAAATCATGCATTTTATGCAGAACAAGAAAACGTATTACCTCCCGATGTTCGGGAGTCATGCACATGGTAACCTGTGTCCAAAACTGCGGTTTATTTTTTGCCAATGGCGTAGAATCAATACCCCTAAGAGGGATAGGATTTTCCAATGACTCAAGAAGAAATCCGCAGCGCTTGGCAAATGACAGATCCATAAGGCTCAGGGCAGCACCCGAGTCCACAAACGCCATGACAGGATACGATGACAGTGAGCAAATCAAAGTTACAGATAGAATAAATTTAGGTTGCAAATTACCAATGGCGACCGGACTAACAACCTTAGTAAGACGTTTAGAGCATGCTGAGATAACATGTGTAGAATCACCACAGTAGTAACACAAGCCATTCTGGCGTCTATGAATTTTCCGCTCATTTCTAGTCAGGATTCTATCACATTGCATTAAATCAGGTGTCTGTTCAGACAACACCATGAGGGAATTAGCGGTTTTGCGCTCCCGCAACCGCCAGTCGATTTGAATAGCCAGGGCCATAGAATCATTCAGACCTGTGGGAATGGGAAAACCCACCATCACATTCTTAATGGCTTCAGAAAGGCCATTTCTAAAATTAGCAGCCAATGCACACTCGTTCCACTGGGTCAGCACGGACCATTTCCGAAATTTTTGGCAATACACTTCAGCCTCGTCCTGGCCCTGAGACATAGCCAGCAAGGCCTTTTCTGCCTGAATCTCAAGATTAGGTTCCTCATAAAGCAAACCGAGCGCTAGAAAAAACGCATCAATGTCAGCCAATGCCGGATCTCCTGGCGCCAGCGAGAAGGCCCAATCCTGAGGGTCGCCCCGTAAAAAAGAAATAACAATTTTTACTTGCTGAGCGGAGTCTCCAGATGAACAGGGTTTCAGGGACAAAAACAATTTACAATTATTCCTGAAATTTCTAAATTTAAATCGGTCTCCGGAAAACGGTTCAGGAATCGGTACCTTAGGTTCTGACATAGGACTTCTGAAAACATAATCTTGTATGCCCTGCACACGAGCAGCAAGCTGGTCCACACTTGTAATCAAGGTCTGGACATTCATGTCTGCAGCAAACACAAGCCACTCAGAGGTAAAGAGGAAAAGAAAAAAAAATGAGAGAGAAAAAAAAACTCAGAACTTTCTTTCTTATAATCCCGCTTCTGCAATGCATTTAACATTTAATACGGGCCTGGCAAACTGTTATGACCCCAATGGCGAGGGTCTCAGAGGAACAAGTAAGTCTGCGACGTACAAAAATCCAGCTCATAGGGCAGTGGTAACTGGGTTGACCATATATCTACTCCTAACGCCAACACTAGCAGTAGCCGGGGAACATGCCTACGTTGGTCGCTAGATGTCTCGCGCCAGCCGGAGGACTAACTACCCCTAGAAGAGGAAAACAAAGACCTCTCTTGCCTCCAGAGAATAGACCCCAAAAGTAGGATAGTAGCCCCCCACAAATAATAACGGTGAGGTAAGAGGAAATTACAAACACAGAGATGAACTAGATTTTAGCAAAGAGAGGCCCACTTTACTAATAGCAGAATATAGTAAGATAACTTATATGGTCAACAAAAACCCTATCAAAATCCACGCTGGAGATTCAAGAACCCCAGAACCGTCTAACGGCCCGGGGGGAGAACACCAGCCACCCTAGAGCTTCCAGCAAGGTCAGGAAACAGATAATATGCAAGCTGGACAAAAATGCAAACAAAAACAAATAGCAAAAAGCAAGAAAGCAGACTTAGCTTAATCAAGCAGGAACCAGGATCAGTAGACAAGAGCACTACAGATTAGCTCTGATATCAACGTTGCCAGGCATTGAACTGAAGGTCCAGGGAGCTTATATAGCAACACCCCTGACCTAAGGACCCAGGTGAGCATACAAGGGATGAATGACATACCCAGAGTCAAATCACTAGTAGCCACTAGAGGGAGCCAAAAGGTAAATTCACAACAGTAGGGCCCAACCAAACTAGTATCCCAAATACAGTTTCATATTAAAAATATAGGCCGAAAGCCAGAAGATTGAAGCTCAAGAAAAAAACCAGGAGAACACCAAGGAGCGGCAGACACCGTGTGTAGGCCCCAACCAAACTAGTAGGCCAAATGCAGTTTAAAATTTGTAAATATAGGCCGAAAGCCTGAAGATTGAAGCTCAGCTTTGTTCAGTGGAGGAGAACCCCAAGGAGCGGCAGACACCATTAGTAGGCCCAACCAAACTAGCAGCCCCAATGCAGTTTTCAAATTCCTACAGGCTGAAAACCTGACAACTGAAGCTCAGCTTTTTTCAGAGGAGGACAGCTTTATTGAGTGGTGCAGACAGACACAGGTAGTAGGCCTTACACAAAAAAGTTGGCTCAATGCAGTTTAAAAAAGGTTACAGGGGTACACAGGCAGCATTGGTGTGGTCAGCGGAGGACGATTGGAAGGAGGGACCGCAGACAGACTTACTAGGCCTAAAATAAAAAAGTAGGCTCTATGCAGGTTTAAATAGGTTACAGGGGTACACAGGCAGCATTGCTGTGGTCAGCGGAGGACAATTGGAAGGAGTGGTGCAGACTTACTAGGCCTAAAATAAAAAAGTAGGCTCTATGCAAGTTTAAATAGGTTACAGGGGTACACAGGCAGCATTGCTGTGGTCAGCGGAGGACAATTGGAAGGAGTGGCGCAGACTTACTAGGCCTAAAATAAAAAAGTAGGCTCTATGCAGGTTTAAATAGGTTACAGGGGTACACAGGCAGCATTGGTGTGGTCAGCGGAGGAAGATTGGAAGGAGAGACCGCAGACAGACTTACTAGGCCTAAAATAAAAAAGTAGGCTCTATGCAGGTTTAAATAGGTTACAGGGGTACACAGGCAGCATTGCTGTGGTCAGCGGAGGACAATTGGAAGGAGTGGCGCAGACTTACTAGGCCTAAAATAAAAAAGTAGGCTCTATGCAGGTTTAAATAGGTTACAGGGGTACACAGGCAGCATTGGTGTGGTCAGCGGAGGAAGATTGGAAGGAGAGACCGCAGACAGACTTACTAGGCCTAAAATAAAAAAGTAGGCTCTATGCAGGTTTAAATAGGTTACAGGGGTACACAGGCAGCATTGCTGTGGTCAGCGGAGGACAATTGGAAGGAGTGGCGCAGACTTACTAGGCCTAAAATAAAAAAGTAGGCTCTATGCAGGTTTAAATAGGTTACAGGGGTACACAGGCAGCATTGGTGTGGTCAGCGGAGGAAGATTGGAAGGAGAGACCGCAGACAGACTTACTAGGCCTAAAATAAAAAAGTAGGCTCTATGCAGGTTTAAATAGGTTACAGGGGTACACAGGCAGCATTGCTGTGGTCAGCGGAGGACAATTGGAAGGAGTGGCGCAGACTTACTAGGCCTAAAATAAAAACGTAGGCTCTATGCAGGTTTAAATAGGTTAAAGGGGTACACAGGCAGCATTGCTGTGGTCAGCGGAGGACAATTGGAAGGAGTGGCGCAGACTTACTAGGCCTAAAATAAAAAAAGTAGGCTCTATGCAGGTTTTAATAGGTTACAGGGGTACACAGGCAGCATTGGTGTGGTCAGCGGAGGACGATTGGAAGGAGGGACCGCAGACAGACTTACTAGGCCTAAAATAAAAAAGTTGGCTCTATGCAGGTTTAAATATGTTACAGGGGTACACAGGCAGCATTGGTGTGGTCAGCTGAGGACGATTGAAATGAGGGACCGCAGACAGACTTACTAGGCCTAAAATAAAAAAAGTAGGCTCTATGCAGGATTAAATAGGTTACAGGGGTACACAGGCAGCATTGCTGTGGTCAGCGGAGGACAATTGGAAGGAGGGACCGTAGACAGACTTACTAGGCCTAAAATAAAAAAGTAGGCTCTATGCAGGTTTAAAAAGGTTAAGTGGTAGTTGGCGCAAAGTATTAACTGGTGTTAATGTAGGACAGGGCCCCTGAATATTTTTACTAGCAATAATCATGTCAACAAATTGGTATTGGCAGTGCCATTGAAGGATTTAACAGCACAGACTAAACAGTGGTGGAGCAGTGAGAGGTAATTTTGCAAGTGGTAGAGCACTCTTTGAGCTGGAGGGGGGGGGACACTCTCTCGTGGGTGGCGGTACTGGCCCAGGGCCCCTCATGTTACGACGGTGTGTCTGACATTGGGTGTGCACCACCGCCAGAGACACGTCATTGTACTATGAGGGACCCTTTGCCAGTGCCGTCGACCAAAAGTAGGCACACCCACCTGTTCAGCCAAACGACACTCGCACGGGTGCTTGTGCCAAGTGGTGACCACGGCCCCGTGGGGGGAGTCAGCCCATTTAGGGAGGTGTAAAAATGGCCTATGGTGGACATACAGCAGCTGCAAATGGAGAAATTGGAGCAGTCAGTAAGATGAGTCCAAAAGCAAGACCTTTTTACAGGAAAGCTAGGTGTCAGCAGGGAAAGGTAGGGCAGAATAATTAGAAATACATGATTGGTTCATTTTAATGATGGTTAGATCATCAACATTTTGGGTAGCCAGACGAGTCCTTTTTTCGGTCAGTTTTGAACCAGCAGCACTGAATACTCTTTCTGATAGCACACTAGCAGCTGGGCAAGCGAGCTCCTGTAATGCATATTCTGCCAATTCAGGTCAGGTGTCTATTTTGGATGTCCAGTATTCAAATGGGAATGACGTGTGAGGGAGAACATCGATAAGGGCGGAAAAATAGTTCGTAACCATACTGGACAAATGTTGTCTCCTGTCACTTTGAATTGATGCAGCAGTACCTGTCGTGTCTGCGGTCATTGCGAAATCACTCCACAACCTGGTCATAAAACCCCTCTGTCCAACGCCACTTCTGATTTGTGCACCTCTAATACCTCTGCCATGTTGCCCCCTGCAGCTCGTGTGAGAACCATCACCGCCGCTGTGTGCTGGGAATGCCTGAACCAAACGGTCTACAAGAGTTGCTTGTTTGGTAGCCAATATTTGCTCAAGGTTCTCATGTGGCATGATATTTTGCAATTTCCCTTTATAGCGTGGATCCAGGAGGCAGGCCAACCAGTAATCGTCATCGGTCATCATTTTGATAATGCGGGGGTCCCTTTTTAGGATACGCAAGGCATAATCAGCCATGTGGGTCAATGTTCCAGGTGTCAATTCACTGCTTGTGCTGGGTTGAGGAGCACTTTCTGGCAAATCAACATCAGTTGTCTCCCGCAAAAACCCTGTACCTGACCTTGCTACGCCACCAGTTTCTATTGCCCCCTGAGAAGCTTCCTCCTCCCATAAATATTCATCCCCATCATCCTCCTCGTCCTCCTCCTTTTCGTCCGCCACCTCGTCCAGGAGACTTCCCTGAGCAGACAATGGCTGACTGTCATCAAGGCTTCCCTTGTCCTCGGCTGCAGATGCCTGCTCCTTTATGTGCGTCAAACTTTGCATCAGCAGACGCATTAGGGGGATGCTCATGCTTATGATGGCGTCGTCTGCACTAACCAGGCATGTGCATTCCTCAAAACACTGAAGGACTTGACACAGGTCTTGTAGCTTCGACCACTGCACACCTGACAACTCCATGTCTGCCATCCAACTGCCTGCCCATGTATGTGTATCCTCCCACAAATACATTACAGCACGGCTCTGTTCGCACAGTCTCTGAAGCATGTGCAGTGTGGAGTTCCACCTTGTTGCAACGTCGATTATTAGGCGGTGCTGGGGAAGATTGAGCGATCGCTGATGGTTCTGCATACAGCAGGAGTGTACGGGCGACCGACGGATGTGCGAGTAAAGTCTTCGCACCTTCAGGAGCAGGGCGGGTAACCCCGGATAACTTTTCAGGAAGCACTGCACCACCAGGTTCAAGGTGTGAGCCAGGCAAGGAATGTGTTTCAGTTGTGAAAGGGCTATGGCAGCCATAAAATTCCTTCCGTTATCACTGACTACCTTGCCTGCCTCCAGATGTACACTGCCCAGCCATGACTGAGTTTCTTTCTGCAAGAACTTGGCCAGAACTTCCGCAGTGTGTCTGTTGTCGCCCAAACACTTAATTTCCAACACAGCCTGCTGACGCTTACCACTAGCTGTTCCATAATGGGACATCTCGTGTGCAACACTGGCAGCTGCGGATGGAGTGGTCATGCGGCTGCGGTCTGTGGACGAGCTCTCGCTTCTGCTGGAGGACGAGGAGGAGGGGTGGTGAACGCCTACAGCCAACTGTTTCCTAGACCGTGGGCTAGGCAGAACTGTCCCAATATGGCTGTCCCCTGTGGACCCTGCATCCACCACATTAACCCAGTGTGCCATGATGGACACGTAACGTCCCTGGCCATGCCTACTGGTCCATGCATCTGTTGTGAGGTGCACCTTTCTACTGACAGATTGCCTGAGTGCATGGACAATGTGGTCTTTGACATGCTGGTGGAGGGCTGAGATGGCTTTTCTCGCAAAGAAGTGTCGACTGGGTAGGTCAAAGCATGGTACTGCATAGGCCATCAGGGCTTTGAAAGCTTCGCTTTCAACCAACTGGTAGGGCATAATCTCTAACGAGATTAGTCTAGCAATGTGGGTGTTCAAACCCTGTGTACGCGGATGAGAGGATGAGTACTTCCTTTTCCTAACGAGAGTCTCTTGTAGGGTGAGCTGGACTGGAGAGCTGCATATGGTGGAACTAGCGGGGGTGGTGGTGGACATGGCAGACTGAGAGAGGGTTGGTGATGGTATTCTTGCTGTTGGCCTACATACAGTGTTTCCTACCAAGAACCTGGTGATTCCCTGACTGCTTTGGCCTTGCGACGTTACCTCCACATTTGCTGCACGTGGTGTCGTAAACGGTGGGCTTAGAGTGAGGGAAGGAATATAGCGTTGCTGACTAGCTTCATTGCGAGCAGGTGCACCAACGTTACGGGACGTTTGGTAGTTCGTCCAGGCTTGCAAGTGCATGCTGGTTAAATGTCTACGCATGCACGTTGTATTTAAATTTTGGACATTCTGCCCTCTGCTAAAGGTCCTTGAGCTTTTTTTGCAGATAACTTTGCGCTGATCATTCGGATCTTGGTTAAAAAATTGCTAGACTGCACTCTTCCTACTATCGAATACCTTTTCAGGCATTGCACACTGTGCTACTTTAACCGGATGGCCACGCTGTCCTACAACTGTTTTTTGTTTTGACACCTGTTTTTGGCCAGATACGGGCCTGCCAGATGAAAGCTGTTGAGATGTAGATGCCTGCTGTGGCTCCTCCTCCTCCACTTCAGAGCTACTGCCAGCGGCACCCTGTTCCCCCAATGGCTGCCAATCGGGGTCAACAACTGGGTTATCTATCACCTCCTCTTCTATGTCCTGTGCACCTTCCTGTGTGTCACCATGTAAGGTGCTATAGCGTTCGGGATGGGGCACCATAGTCTCATCAGGGTCAGATTCTGGCTGAGTACACTGCGAGGGCAATGTTGTGATCAGAGTCAATGGAACAGCATAAAAATCTAGCTGTGGCAGTGCATCTGTGCACTCCATGTCCAACTCATCTTGTAATGGACTGTGAACTATTTCCCTTTCTAACCCTGGCATGGCATGTGTAAAGAGCTCCATGGAGTAAACTGTTGTGTCGCCTGACGCATCCTTCACTGTTGTTCTGGGTGAAGGACACAAGGAAGCGACTTGTTCCTGATCGGGAGCATCGACTGACGACGCGCTGCTTTTAAATTTTGCACTTTCCGAAGAGGAGGCGAAAGAGCTAGAGGCAGAGTCAGCAAGGAAAGCCAAAACTTTTTCCTGCTGCTCCGGCTTTAAAAGCGGTTTTCCAACTCCCAGAAAAGGGAGCGTTTGAGGCCTTGTGTAGCCAGACGATGACGCTGGCTCAACAACACGAGACTTGGTTGCTATATTGCTTTTCCCACGACCACCTGATGCTCCACGACCACCACCACTACCATCATTACCAGCTGGCAATGACCGCCCACGGCCATGACCCCTTCCACCAGAATTCCTCATTCTTGGAAAAATGTAACCAAACTAACAACCGTTATATGGTACTGTAAAACCAGGTAGAAGGTGTACGTAAACTTGTTGTGAATTTAAGTTTCCCTTTATAGGTGTGGGAGACTGCCCACTGTATTACACTACACAGTTTCAGTGTCAGAAAGTGGCTGACAGATATGCCACAAACAGGACTGACGCAGATGCCCTTAGTGGCAATAGAAATTTCCCTTTATAGGTGTGGGAGACTGCTGGGGAAATCAGGTCCACTGTATTACACTACACTGTTTGAGTGGCAGAAAGTGGTTGGCAGATATACGCCACAAACAGGACTGACGCAGATGCACTCAGTGGCAATATAAATCTACCTTTTTTATGTGTGGGAGAATGCAGGAAAAAATCAGGCCCACTGTATTACACTACACTGTTTGAGTGGCAGAAAGTGGTTGGCAGATATACGCCACAAACAGGACTGACGCAGATGCACTCAGTGGCAATATAAATCTACCTTTTTATGTGTGGGAGACAGCAGAAAAATAAGGCCCACTGTATTACACTACATAGTTGGAGTGGCAGAATGTGGCTGGCAGATACACGCCACAAACAGGACTGATGCAGATGCACTCAGTGGCAATATAAATCTACCTTTTTATGTGTGGGAGACAACAGGAAAATCAGGCCCACTGTATTATACTACACAGTTTGATTGGCAGAAAGTGGCTGGCAAATATATCAAAAAATACAAGGGCTGTAGTAGAATTTCAATCTCCCTACAATGATCAAAGGACAAGTATGGCAGCAATAAAAAAGGACTGCTGCACACAAGAGTGTGGACAAAGAAACAAGAGAACTGTGCAGAAAGAAGCAACAGGACTTTTGCTTTTAAAAAAGCAGTTGGTTTGCACAGCGGCGTACAAACAGCAATGCAGCTATCAGGGAGCCTTATAAGCCACAGAGCTGATGCACAGAAATCTAGCCTCCACTGTCCCTGCAAAGAAAAGGTGGTGTTGGACAGTAGAAATCGCTACAGCACAAGCGATTTGGCGGTTTATATTTCCTCCCTAACAATATCCCTGCTGCAGACGAAGCTACAGCAACCTCTCCCTATGCTCAGATCGGCAGCAGTAAGATGGCGGTCAGCGTGCATGCCACTTTATAGCCCCTGTGACGCCGCAGAAAGCAAGCCAATCACTGTCATGCCCTTCTCTAAGATGGTGGGGACCGAGACCTATGTCATCACGCTGCCCACACTCTGCATCCACCTTCATTGGCTGAGAAATGGCGCTGAACTCATCATATGAAACGTGACTTTGGCGCGAAGATCGCCGACCGCATGGCCGATCCCACACTGGGATCGGTTCGGGTTTCACGAAACCCGACTTTGCCAAAAGTCGGCGATTTATGAAATTGACCGATCCGTTTCGCTCAACCCTAGTCAGCTAGACTTGGTATGGTCCCTCGAATCGGGGGTCAATGCTTTTTCTCAAATGTTTCCGCGTCACCACCCAGTCTCCAGGCTTAAGTGTTGTGAATTCTGCTCTTGGGTTCCCTCTGGTGGTCGTTGGTAGTAATGCAGTTGTCCCTGGGTTGTAATCCTGGGCAGGTGTCCCTGCTGATTGCAGCTCTGACTGGGATATTTAGGTGTGCAGGATTCATTAGCCCTTGCCAGTTGTCCATTGTTCTTGGAGGTTTAGCATCTCTGTCTGGTTCCTCCTGCCCTGCTGCCAAATCAGCTAAGATAAGTGTCTGGTTTTGTTTCTGCAGCATACATACTGTACATTCAGTACTATTCAATGTTTTTTCTTGTCCAGCTTAGACTGTGTTTGGATATTTCAGTCAAATTGGATTCTCAGGAGATGCAGATACACATTCCATGTCTTTAGTTAGCTGTGGAATTTTTGTATTATCTGCTGTGGATATTTTTAAGGTTTTAATACTGACCGCTTAGTACTCTGTCCTATCCTTTATTTAGCTAGCGTGGCCTCTTTTGCTAAATCATGATTTCTGCCTGCGTGTGTCTTTCCTCTAATACTCACAGTCAATATTTGTGGGGGGCTGCCTATCCTTTGGGGTTCTGCTCTGAGACAAGATAGAATTCCCATTTCCATCTATAGGGGTATTTAGTCCTCCGGCTGTGTCGAGGTATCTAGGATGTGTTAGGTACACCCCACGGCTACTTCTAGTTGCGGTGACAGTTTAGGGATTGCGGTCAGTACAGGTTCCACCTACTCCTGAAAAAGTCTCATGCGGCTCCAAGGTCACCGGATCACAACAGTACAACTGGCCAACAATGAGTTAAATGCATCTCAGAAGAAGGGAAGAAAGAGACATTTTTTTTCTGTAGCCTGCTTTGTCTTTTCTTCCCTCTTTTTTTCTGGGTGGCTGAGGAGTCTTGTGCTAGCATGGATGTTCAAGGATTAGCTTCTCGTGTAGACCAGCTTGCTGCTAGGGTACAGGGTATTTCTGATTATATTGTTCAGACTCCAGTTTTAGAGCCTAAGATTCCTACTCCTGATTTGTTTTTTGGGGACAGTGTTATGAGCTGGTGGTTTAGGAGCAACATGGGACGTGCTCTGGAGGAGGTGGTACCTGTACTGACCGCAGTTCCTGAGCTTAACACAACACTAGAAGTAGCCGTGGGATGTTCCTGTCACTCCCTAGACACCTAGTCACAGCCGGAGGACTAACTACCCCTAAAGATAGAAACAGGAAAGCTATCTTTCCTCAGAGAAAATCCCCAAAGGATAGGACAGCCCCCCACAAATATTGACTGTGAGTGGAGAGGGAAATGACATGCGCAGAATGAAACCAGGATGTAGCAAAGGAGGCCAGTCTAACTAGATAAATAGAACAGGAAAGAATACTGTGCGGTCAGTATTAAAAACTAGAAAAATCCACCACAGAGTTTACAAAAATCTCCACACCTGACTAAAGGTGTGGAGGGTAAATCTGCTTCCCAGAGCTTCCAGCTTAACTGAATAAATCCATACTGACAAGCTGGACTAGAAAAAACATAGAAAGTGCAGAAAGATTAAGTCCACAACAAGTGGACTGCAAAAGAACAAAGCAAGGACTTATTTTTGCTGAACTGGTCAGAATATCAGGGAAATCCAAGCAGAGATGTGAATCCAACCAGGAACCATTGGCAACTGGCACAGGCTGAAGGATAGAACCAGGCTAAATAGTCGCGCCAGAAAGACAATCAGTGGAAGCAGCTGCTGACTACTAAATCCAAGGAGCAGCATTACCACTTAAAACCACCGGAGGGAGCCCAAGAGCAGAACTCGCAAAAATGCCACTTACAACCACCGGAGGGAGCCCAAGAGCGGAATTCACAACAGGACAGGTCCAAATTTTTGAGTTTTAAAAACAACTGTAAACTGTTTTTTGCTCTGAGACCTCGATCCTCTGGTGATTCCATTCAGCAGGTTAAAATTGTCATCTCCCTGCTGCGTGGTGATCCTCAGGATTGGGCATTTTCCCTGGAATCTGGGAATCCGGCCTTGCTTAATGTAGACGCCTTTTTTCAGGCTTTAGGATTATTATATGATGAACCAAATTCTGTGGATCAAGCGGAGAAGACCTTGTTGGTCCTGTCTCAGGGTCAAGAAGCGGCAGAATTGTATTGTCAGAAATTTAGAAAATGGTCTGTGTTGACTAAATGGAATGATGATGCTTTGGCGGCAATTTTCAGAAAGGGTCTTTCTGAATCCGTTAAAGATGTTATGGTGGGGTTTCCCACGCCTTTCGGTCTGAGTGATTCTATGTCTCTGGCCATTCAGATTGATTGGCGCTTGCGGGAGTGCAGAACTGTGCGCACTGTGGCGTTGTCCTCAGAGCAGAAGCCTGAGTCAATGCAGTGTGATAGGATTCTGTCTAGAACGGAAAACAGGGATTCAGACGTCAGAATAGGTTGTGTTTTTATTGTGGCGATGCTTCTCATGTCATTTCAGTCTGCCCTAAGCGTACAAAGAGGATCGCTAGTTCATTTACCATCAGTACTGTACAACCTAAATTTTTATTATCTGTGTCTTTGATCTGCTCATTGTCATCATTTTCTGTCATGGCGTTTGTGGATTCAGGCGCCGCCTTGAACTTAATGGACTTTGAGTTTGCCAGGCGTTGTGGTTTCCCCTTGCAGTCTTTGCAGAACCCTATTCCTTTAAGGGGCATTGATGCTACACCTTTGGCTAAAAATAAGCCCCAGTTCTGGACACAGGTGACCATGTGCATGGCGCCAACCCATCAGGAAGATTGTCGATTTCTGGTGTTGCATAATTTACATGATGCTATCGTGCTGGGTTTTCCGTGTTTGCAGGCACATAATCCTGTGTTGGATTGGAAGTCTATGTCTGGTCTGTGACTAGTTGGGGATGTCAGGGGGTACATAATGACGTTCCTTTGATGTCAATCTCCTCTTCTTCCACTTCTGAAATTCCAGAGTTTTTGTCTGATTTTCAGGATGTATTCGATGAGCCCAAGTCCAGTTCCCTTCCACCGCATAGGGACTGTGATTGTGCGATTGACTTGATTCCAGGCTGTAAGTTTCCTAAGGGCCGACTTTTCAACCTGTCTGTGCCTGAACATACCACCATGCGGAGTTATGTTAAGGAGTCTTTGGAGAAAGGGCATATTCGGCCATCTTCTTCACCGTTAGGAGCAGGTTTTTTTGTTGCTAAGAAGGATGGCTCCTTGAGACCCTGTATTGATTATCGCCTCTTGAATAAGATCACGGTCAAGTTTCAATGCCCTTTACCTCTGCTTTCTGATTTGTTTGCTAGGATTAAGGGGGCTAGTTGGTTTACGAAGATTGACCTTCGGGGGGCATATAATCTTGTTCGTATTAAGCAGGGTGATGAATGGAAAACTGCGTTTAATACGCCCGAAGGCCATTTTGAATACCTTGTGATACCATTCGGGCTCTCTAATGCTCCATCTGTTTTTCAGTCCTTCATGCAGGATATCTTCCGGACTTATCTTGATAAATTCATGATTGTATATTTGGATGACATTTTAATTTTTTCCGATGATTGGGAGTCTCATGTGAAACAGGTCAGGATGGTATTTCAGATCCTTCGTGATAATGCTTTGTTTGTGAAGGGGTCTAAGTGTCTCTTTGGAGTGCAGAAGGTTTCTTTTTTGGGCTTCATTTTTTCTCCCTCATCTATGGAGATGGATCCAGTTAAGGTTCAGGCCATTCATGATTGGATTCAACCCACCTCTGTGAAGAGTCTTCAGAAATTTTTGGGCTTTGCTAATTTTTATCGCCGTTTCATTGCTAACTTCTCCAGTGTGGTTAAGCCCCTGACCGATTTGACGAAGAAAGGCGCTGATGTGACGAATTGGTCCTCTGCGGCTGTCTTTGCCTTTCAGGAGCTTAAACGCCGATTTACTTCTGCCCCGGTGTTGCGTCAACTGGATGTTTCTCTTCCGTTTCAGGTTGAGATTGACGCTTGTGAGATTGGGGCAGGGGCCGTTTTGTCTCAGAGGGATCCTGTTGGTTCCTTGATGAAACCGTGTGCCTTCTTTTCCCGTAAGTTTTTGCCCGTTGAATGCAATTATGATGTCTGCAATCGGGAGTTGTTGGCTATGAAGTGGGCGTTTGAGGAGTGGCGACATTGGCTCGAGGGAGCTAAGCACCGTATTGTGGTCTTGACCGATCATAAAAATCTGATTTAGCTCGAGTCTGCCAGGCGGCTGAATCCTAGACAGGCTCGATGGTCCTTGTTTTTTTCCCGTTTTGATTTCATGGTCTTGTATCTTCTGGGTTCTAAGAATATTAAGGCTGATGACCTCTCTAGGAGTTTTTTGCCTGATTCTCCTGAGGTCCTTGAACCGGTCGGCATTCTGAAAGAAGGGGTGGTACTTTCTGCCATTTCTCCGGATTTACGATGGGTTCTTCAGGAATTTCAGGCTGACAAACCTGACCGCTGTCCAGTGGGGAAACTGTTTGTTCCTGATAGATGGACTAGTAGAGTGATTTCTGAGGTTCATTGTTCTGTGTTGGCTGGCCATCCTGGTATTTTTGGTACCAGAGATTTGGTTGGTAGGTCCTTTTGGTGGCCTTCTTTGTCACGTGATGTGCGTTCTTTTGTGCAGTCCTGTGGGACTTGTGCGCGGGCCAAGCCTTGCTGTTCCCGCGCTAGTGGGTTGCTTTTGCCTTTGCCGGTCCCTGAGAGGCCCTGGACGCATATTTCTATGGATTTTATTTCTGATCTTCCGGTTTCCCAGAAGATGTCTGTCATCTGGGTTGTTTGTGACCAGTTTTCTAAGATGGTCCATTTGGTGCCTTTGCCTAAATTGCCTTCCTCTTCTGATTTGGTTCCGTTATTTTTTCAGCATGTGGTTCGTTTGCATGGTATTCCGGAGAATATTGTGTCCGACAGAGGTTCCCAGTTTGTTTCTCGGTTTTGGCGGGCCTTTTGTGCTAAGCTGGGCATTGATATGTCTTTTTCTTCCGCATTTCATCCTCAGACAAATGGCCAGACCGAGCGAACTAATCAGACTTTAGAAACTTATCTGAGATGCTTTGTGTCTGCTGATCAGGATGATTGGGTGGCTTTCTTGCCATTGGCTGAGTTTGCCCTTAATAATCAAGCTAGTTCGGCTACCTTGGTTTCGCCCTTCTTTTGTAATTTTGGTTTTCATCCTCGTTTTTCTTCGGGGCAGGTTGAGCCTTCTGACTCTCCTGGTGTGGATTCTGTGGTTGACAGGTTGCAGCAGATTTGGGCTCATGTGGTGGACAATTTGGTATTGTCTCAGGAGGAGGCTCAACGTTTTGCTAACCATCGTCGGTGTGTTGGTTCCCGGCTTCGGGTTGGGGGATCTGGTCTGGTTGTCTTCCCGTCATATTCCTATGAAGGTTTCTTCCCCTAAGTTTAAGCCTCGCTTTATTGGTCCTTATAGGATTTCTGAGATTATTAATCTGGTGTCTTTTCGATTGGCCCTTCCGGCTTCTTTTGCTATCCATAATGTCTTCCATAGATCTTTATTGCAGAAATGTTTGGTTACCGTTGTTCCCTCTGTTGATCCTCCGGCCTCTGTGTTGGTTGATGGGGAGTTGGAGTATGTGGTAGAGAAGATTTTGGATTCTCGCTTTTTGAGGCGGAGGCTTCAGTACCTTGTCAAATGGAAGGGTTATGGCCAGGAGGATAATTCTTGGGTTTTTGCCTCTGATGTCCATGCTGCTGATTTGGTCCGTGCCTTTCATCTGGCTCGTCCTGATCGGCCTGGGGGCTCTGGTGAGGGTTCGGTGACACCTCCTCAAGGGGGGGTACTGTTGTGAATTCTGCTCTTGGGTTCCCTCCGGTGGTCATTGGTAGTAATACAGTTGTCCCTGGGTTGCAATCCTGGGCAGGTGTCCCTGCTGATTGCAGCTCTGACTGGGATATTTAGGTGTGCAGGATTCATTAGCCCTTGCCAGTTGTCCATTGTTCTTGGAGGTTTAGCATCTCTGTCTGGTTCCTCCTGCCCTGCTGCCAAATCAGCTAAGATAAGTGTCTGGTTTTGTTTCTGCAGCACACATGCTGTGTGCTTTACAATTCAGTACTATTCAATGTTTTTTCTTGTCCAGCTTAGACTGTGTTTGGATATTTCAGTCAAATTGGATTCTCAGGAGATGCAGATATACATTCCATGTCTTTAGTTAGATATGGAATTTTTGTATTATCTGCTGTGGATATTTTTAGGGTTTTAATACTGACCGCTTAGTACTCTGTCCTATCCTTTCCTATTTAGCTAGCGTGGCCTCTTTTGCTAAATCATGATTTCTGCCTGCGTGTGTCTTTCCTCTAATACTCACAGTCAATATTTGTGGGGGGCTGCCTATCCTTTGGGGTTCTGCTCTGAGACAAGATAGAATTCCCATTTCCATCTATAGGGGTATTTAGTCCTCCGGCTGTGTCGAGGTGTCTAGGATGTGTTAGGTACACCCCACGGCTACTTCTAGTTGCGGTGACAGTTTAGGGATTGCGGTCAGTACAGGTTCCACCTACTCCTGAGAAAGTCTCATGCAGCTCCAAGGTCACCGGATCACAACACTTAAGATCATGCGAGCCTGGCAAGGAGGAGGGATCTGGAACGGAACTGAAAACACGAGTATGAATTTGCTGCAATATTTGTTGCAATGCGCCAACATAAGCTGTCATATTTGAATGTGAGACCTGCATTTGCTGAGGGAAGTACAACCCCGTTTTTGCAGGACCTCCGAAAAGAATCTCATATGGACTCAGACTAGCCTTTTTGGTTGGCGTGACCCTAACTGTATATAATGCAATGGGAAGACACTCAGTCCATGGTTACCCGTTTCTGCCATTGCTTTCTGGATTTTCATTTTTAAAGTACCATTCAACCTTTCCACCTTACCGCTACTCTGCGGATGATACGGAGTGTGGAATGATTGCTCAATTCCTAGAGCTCGGGTAATTTCTTGACACACCTGTGACGTGAAGTGACTACCTCTGTCGCTTTCAATGACCTCTGGTACTCCAAATCTGCAAACTACCTCTGATAATAATTTATTTGCGACAGTGCATGCATTAGCACAAGAATAGGGCCAAGCTTCTGGCCAGTTGGAAAACAAATCTATACACACTAGCACATATTCATAGGTGCCTACCCTTGGAAGCTGTATGAAATCAATTTGTACTCGCTGAAAAGGATACAATGGTCTGGAGGTGCACTTTGGCACTTATGTCCTGGGATACAAGATAGATTTCTATAAAAAAAAGAATGCGGGGGTGTTTTGTACATATTTGTGATTAACAATGAATTTGGCAGAACAGTATGAGTTATTCTGGTGAAGAGGGTAAAAACAGATGCATATATCCTTGAAAGGACAACAACTCCTAACTTATTGACAGCTTTCCGGGATAACTGACCTTTTCTGATTTCTTTAACACTGTTCATGTTTCATATGTAGCACCTGCCTCAGAAAGCCTCTACACAGCACAGTTCCTGGAATTGTATCATGCCTGTGATGTTTTTTGTATCTGTCATTCACTTGATATTTCCAATTGCCTGCATGTCTTTCATAGATCCACCCAGTAAATTTCATAGAATTATGTGTCCCTCCTTTACCCACCCAAGGGGTTTACTTTGCTTTCTGATGTGGCTGAACTAAGGTGCTATAAAAGGAAAGCGGTAGGTAAAAAAAAAATAGGATTTGAAAGAAGAAGTTCAATACCTGTAAGTAATTAACTTTTCCTTACTTTTCATTATTCATTACTGTTTTTTGCTGGATTTGATCATGGATAGGAGGATTAATGGTTTCCTTCAATGTACAGTATGGATCAGGCAAAACAAGCATGAAACTGGGTTAATGTAATAATTAGTAGTGGAAAGGGTTCTAAGAAAAGAAAGAACTCTCCTGTTTCTGTACTTCCAAGCAAAATGTACAAATTTTGTAATGATTCAAGGTTTTATGTCACAGATATGGCCATCCTAGTGGAGATGGCTCTACCAACAGCTGTAAGAATAACCTAGCTGGTAGCCAGGAAGGTGGCATGGTAGGTAGGGTAAAAATGTTGTATATTTATTGCAATCTATAATAAGGAAAATAGAATAAATTGTCGCCAACACTGATTAACCAAATGATTTGCTGTATCCCGGTGCCAGGATCTGGCATTTTCTGGAACGGGCTACAAAACTACTGCTGGGACTGGTGATGATCCAGCAGTCATGGTCCATGTGTGAGTAAATCAGAGAATAGGTGATAGGTGGAGGATCCTTAAGAATAATGCTAAAGAATTAGGAGGCAAGCTGAAGGCAAGAACCTTTAGAGGGTTTCTCAGAAAAATTAAATAAAATACATTTAAATATTACAAAATTTACTACTAAATACCTTTATTTAGCAAAAAATTAGCAAAAAAGTAATCTTTATTTAGTGAACTGTCAGGATTTTAAATATATCAGCTCCCATAGCAGTTTCGCAACTGTGATATTTTAGGAGGGGCTGCGTACAGATGTCAGGTGCGAACAACATCCTTCAGGTGCGCATTCCTCTGTTCACTGAACCTGACAGGACAAGCGGATGAGAGGAGCAATGACTAAAACAGAAGATACCGTAACTTTTCTTTGCCTGAGAACATTCTGATGGTTTACTGGGTGACAGGAGGACCGAGCTGATGGACAAACAAAACAAACTGTCTTCGGCTGTCCTGGGCATTTCTATTCAGTGACAGAATCCTCTCAGAATTGTGAGTAAAAATGTATGTTGCACTGTATATGCTGTCACCTGTATGGTACACTGTATATACAGTCAAATGTGTGTGCCATATTTTTCACACAAGATGCACTTTTTTCCCAAAAAATTTGGGAGGAAAATGGGGGTGTGTCTTATAGTTCAGATGTAGCTTACCTGGAGGGGGGGGGGGGGGTGGCAGCGAAGTGGGGTCACAGGAGGCAGGGTCGCCACTGCAGGAAGCCGGCGGTGGCAAGAGTGGGGGGATGCTGCGGGTCTTCAGATGGGAGGAGGTGGTGTCCCAGCAGTGCGAGGCAGCAGCCACTGATCTCTGAGCACTGAACTTCAGGAAAATATAGATCAGGAAGATTTAGATCCCAGCTGAATGATGAGCCGAGATCTCAATCTGCGCATTTGCAGCCATTTTCCTGAGCCCCACTATCAGGAGATCAATAGGCAGAGCAGGAACTCTCGCACCATTGACATGTTCTTGAAGCCAGCTACCATGATATAAATGCTTCAGCCTCGAACTGCCAAGACACCTCCTAACCCAAGCCCAGAGCCAGCAGCATGTGTTTTACAGTCTACTCTCTGCTATAACGGGGATAACAGGTATTTGAATAAGTCTGTAAGGTGGGCTCCTAGAATCAATTCCTCCTGTGGGCCCAAGACACCCCAGTGTAACCCTGATTGTGAGGAAGTTGAACCCTTGTGGGTAGGAATTACAAAAATAGGTAAAGACTGTGGGCTGATTCATTACTTCACTTGCACTTTTTTCTGTTTAATTTGTGGGTTTTTTTTGTATTTTTTGTTTACTCCATAGATTAAGGCGATGTGCACACGTTGCTGATTAGTGTGCGGATTTTTCCACACTGTTTTTCAAAATCCACAGGTAAACCACACTGCGGATTACCCGTGGATTTACGGCAGATTTACCGTGGTTTTTGTGCTGATTCCACCTGTGGTTTTACACCTGCGGATTCCTATTGAGGAGCAGGAGCAGGAGTAAACCGCTGCGGAATCCGCACAAAGAATTGAAATGCTGCGGAAAAAACACAGCTGCGTTTCCGCACGTTTTTTTCCGCAGCATGTGCACTGTGAATTTTGTTTTCCATACGTTTACAAGGTACTGTACAATGCATGTAAAACTGCTGGAGATCCACAGCGTCAAATCCGCTGCGGATCCGCAGCAAAATCCGCAACGTGTGCACATAATTTTAACATTGCTTGAGCTGGGGGGGGGGGGTCAGCTGCATAATCATATGGCGTGGTCTGCACCAGCTGCTACAATACTGATTAGAGGTTTTAACTACTGTAAGGCTGCAGTAGCATCGTACGCAGTGAAGAAGCAGTGACCCACAAATTCAAACACAAAAGTCTCTTTTAATGTGTTTCTTCACAGCATTAAAGTCCAATTCACATAAATGCATATAACTTTATTGGATATTATCAGTGACTAGGGTTGAGCGAAACGGGTCGATCATTTTCAAAAGTCGCCGACTTTTGGCTAAGTCGGCGTCTCATGAAACCCGATCCGACCCCTGTGCTTGTCGGCCATGCGGTACGCGACTTTCGCGCCAAAGTCGCGTTTCAATGACGCGAAAAGCGCCATTTCTCAGCCAATGAAGGTGAACGCAGAGTGTGGGCAGCGTGATGACATAGATCCTGGTCCCCACCATCTTAGAGAAGGGCATTGCAGTGATTGGCTTGCTGTCTGCGGCGTCACAGGGGCTATAAAGGGGCGTTCCCGCCGACCGCCATCTTACTGCTGCTGATCTGAGCTTAGGGAGAGGTTGCTGCCGCTTCGTCAGAAGCAGGGAGAGCGTTAGGCAGGGTCCACTAACCACCAAACCGCTTGTGCTGCAGCGATTTCCACTGTCCAACACCACCTTCGGTGTGCAGGGACTGTGGAAGCTATTTTTTTTTTTTTTTCCCCTCAGCGCTGTAGCTCATTGGGCTGCCCTAGAAGGCTCCGTGATAGCTGTATTGCTGTGTGTACGCCACTGTGGAAACCAACTGCTTTTTTCAAAGCACATATCCTCTTGTTCCTTCCTTTCTGCACAGCTATCTTTTTTGTTTGTCCACACTTTTTATTTAATTTGTGCATCAGTCCACTCCTATTGCTGCCTGCCATACCTGGCTTACATTACTGCAGGGAGATAGTAATTGTAGGACAGTTTTTTTTTTTTTTTTTTTTTTTTTTTGTGGGAGATTAAGATTGGCATTTCTGCTACAGTGCCATCCCTGTGTGTGCCATCTCTCACTGAGTGGGCCATAGAAAGCCTATTTATTTTTTCCGTGATTTGTGTTCTAAAATCTACCTCAACACAAAAACACTACATCAATCAGTGGGAGAAAAATATTGGCCTCAGTCAGGGCTTGTGTGCCACTGCTGTGTGTGCTATCTCTCATTCAGTGGGCTATAGCAAGCCTATTTTTTTTTTTTTTTTTTAATATTATTTGGTTTCTAAAGTCTCCCTGAAAAAAAAAAAAAACCTAAAAAAACAGTGGGAGAGTAATATTGCCCTTTCAGCTTGTGTGCCAGTCTTGACTCCTGGGTGTGCCACCTCTCTCCCTCTCATTCAGTGGGCCATAGAAAGCCTATTTATTTTTTTTAAAAAATATTATTGGGTTTCTAAAGTCTCCCTGAAAAAACAAAAAATACATAAAAAAACAGTGGGAGAGTAATATTGCCCTTTCAGCTTGTGTGCCAGTCTTGACTCCTGGGTGTGCCACCTCTCTCCCTTTCATTCAGTGGGCCATAGAAAGCCTATTTATTTTTTCCGTGATTTGTGTTCTAAATTCTACCTCAACACAAAAACACTACATCAATCAGTGGGAGAAAAATATTGGCCTCAGTCAGGGCTTGTGTGCCACTGCTGTGTGTGCTATCTCTCATTCAGTGGGCTATAGCAAGCCTATTTTTTTTTTTTTTTTTTTTTTTTTTAATATTATTTGGTTTCTAAAGTCTCCCTGAAAAAAAAAAAAAAACCTAAAAAAACAGTGGGAGAGTAATATTGCCCTTTCAGCTTGTGTGCCAGTCTTGACTCCTGGGTGTGCCACCTCTCTCCCTCTCATTCAGTGGGCCATAGAAAGCCTATTTATTTTTTTTTTTTAATATTATTTGGTTTCTAATTCTCCCTGAAAAAAAAAAAAAAACCTAAAAAAACAGTGGGAGAATAATATTGCCCTTTCAGCTTGTGTGCCAGTCTTGACTCCTGGGTGTGCCACCTCTCTCCCTCTCATTCAGCGGGCCATAGAAAGCCTATTTATTTTTTTTTAAAAATATTATTGGGTTTCTAAAGTCTCCCTGAAAAAACAAAAAATACATAAAAAAACAGTGGGAGAGTAATATTGCCCTTTCAGCTTGTGTGCCAGTCTTGACTCCTGGGTGTGCCACCTCTCTCCCTTTCATTCAGTGGGCCATAGAAAGCCTATTTATTTTTTTTTTTAAATATTATTGGGTTTCTAAAGTCTCCCTGAAAAAAAAAAAAAAACCTAAAAAAACAGTGGGAGAGTAATATTGCCCTTTCAGCTTGTGTGCCAGTCTTGACTCCTGGGTGTGCCACCTCTCTCCCTCTCATTCAGTGGGCCATAGAAAGCCTATTTATTTTTTTTTTAAAATATTATTGGGTTTCTAAAGTCTCCCTGAAAAAAAAAAAAAAAACCTAAAAAAACAGTGGGAGAGTAATATTGCCCTTTCAGCTTGTGTGCCAGTCTTGACTCCTGGGTGTGCCACCTCTCTCCCTCTCATTCAGTGGGCCATAGAAAGCCTATTTATTTTTTTTTTTAAATATTATTGGGTTTCTAAAGTCTCCCTGAAAAAACAAAAAATACATAAAAAAACAGTGGGAGAGTAATATTGCCCTTTCAGCTTGTGTGCCAGTCTTGACTCCTGGGTGTGCCACCTCTCTCCCTTTCATTCAGTGGGCCATAGAAAGCCTATTTATTTTTTCCGTGATTTGTGTTCTAAATTCTACCTCAACACAAAAACACTACATCAATCAGTGGGAGAAAAATATTGGCCTCAGTCAGGGCTTGTGTGCCACTGCTGTGTGTGCTATCTCTCATTCAGTGGGCTATAGCAAGCCTATTTTTTTTTTTTTTTTTTTTTTATATTATTTGGTTTCTAAAGTCTCCCTGAAAAAAAAAAAAAAACCTAAAAAAACAGTGGGAGAGTAATATTGCCCTTTCAGC
The DNA here is from genome assembly GCF_051348905.1 of Ranitomeya variabilis. NCBI lineage: Eukaryota > Metazoa > Chordata > Amphibia > Anura > Dendrobatidae > Ranitomeya > Ranitomeya variabilis. The sequence goes on from NC_135238.1 coordinate 173,334,801, forward strand.
TTGTGTGCCAGTCTTGACTCCTGGGTGTGCCACCTCTCTCCCTCTCATTCAGTGGGCCATAGAAAGCCTATTTATTTTTTTTTTTAAATATTATTGGGTTTCTAAAGTCTCCCTGAAAAAACAAAAAATACATAAAAAAACAGTGGGAGAGTAATATTGCCCTTTCAGCTTGTGTGCCAGTCTTGACTCCTGGGTGTGCCACCTCTCTCCCTTTCATTCAGTGGGCCATAGAAAGCCTATTTATTTTTTTTTTAAAATATTATTGGGTTTCTAAAGTCTCCCTGAAAAAAAAAAAAAAACCTAAAAAAACAGTGGGAGAGTAATATTGCCCTTTCAGCTTGTGTGCCAGTCTTGACTCCTGGGTGTGCCACCTCTCTCCCTCTCATTCAGTGGGCCATAGAAAGCCTATTTATTTTTTTTTTAAAATATTATTGGGTTTCTAAAGTCTCCCTGAAAAAACAAAAAATACATAAAAAAACAGTGGGAGAGTAATATTGCCCTCTCAGCTTGTGTGCCAGTCTTGACTCCTGGGTGTGCCACCTCTCTCTCTCTAATTGTGGGCCATAGAAAGCCTTTTTTTTTTTTTTTTTTAATATTATTTGGTTTCTAAAGTCTCCCTGAGAAAAAAAAAAAAATAAATTAGGTGGGAGATTAATATTGACATTAGTGCTTGAGTGACAGTCCTGCGTGTGTGTCATCTCTGTGATTTTGTGCCACAGAAAACAGAGTGTGTAACATTGTGCCTGATTTTCCTTGTGGTCTCACCAACCTGTTAAGGGATATTGAAATCATACTGAAGTTATAGCTCACCGTGTAAGTTGTTTGACAGCAACAAATAAAGTTACTTTGGTTAAGATTTTAAAACAATGAGGAAGTCTGGTGCAAGAGGTCGTCGTGGGCGTTCATTGTCAGCTGGTAATGATGGTAGTGGTAGAGGAGCATCAGGTGGTCGTGGGGATAAAAATATTCCACCTAAGTCTGGAGCTGTGGAGCCAGTTTCGTCGTCAGGCTACACAAGGCCTCGAACGCTCTCTTTTCTGGGAGTAGGAAAACCGCTTTTAAAGGCGGAGCAGCAACAGCAAGTTTTGGCTTACATTGCAGACTCAGCCTCTAGCTCTTTTGCCTCCTCTTCCGAAACTGGTAAATGTAAAAGCAGCGCGTCGCTTGTGGATGTTCACGGTCAGGGACAAGTCGCTTCCTTGTCCTCCTCAGCAAAAACTACAACAAGAGAGAAGGATGCAGCAGGCGACACAACGGGTCACTCCATGGAGCTCTTTACACATACCGTCCCTGGCTTAGAAAGTGAAACATTTAACAGGCCATGCCCATTACAAGTATATTCTGACATGGAGTGCACTGATGCACAGCCACAGCCAGAGTACTATGCTGCTCCTTTGACTCAGACCACCACATTGCCCTCTCAGGGTACAGATCCACAATCAGACCCTGATGAGACTATGTTGCCCCGCCACGAACGCTATACCACCGACCGACACAGTGACACAGACGAAGTTGCACACGAGCTCGAAGAGGAGGTAATAGATGACCCAGTTATTGACCCCGATTGGCAGCCATTGGGGGAACAGGGTGCAGGCGGCAGTAGTTCAGAAGCGGAGGTGGAGGAGGGGCCGCAGCAGGCATCAACATCGCAACAGGTTACATCTGCCGGGCCCGTATCTGGCCCAAAACGCGTGTCAAAGCCAAAACCTGTTGGAGCACAGCGTTGCCATCCGGTTAAAGCTCAGTCTGCAATCCCTGAAAAGGGATCCGAGTCTAGGAAGAGTGCAGTCTGGCATTTTTTTAAACAACATCCAACTGATCAGCGCAAAGTCATCTGTCAAAAATGTTCAACTAGCTTAAGCAGAGGTCAGAATCTGAAAAGTCTAAATACTAGTTGCATGCATAGACACTTAACCACCATGCATTTTCAAGCCTGGACTAACTACCAAACGTCCCTCAAGGTTGTAGCACCCTCGGCCAATGAAGCTAGTCAGCAACGCAACATCCCTTCCGTCACTGTAAGGCCACCATTTTCCGCACCACAGGCAGTATCTGTGCAGGTTTCTTTGCCAGCCAAAAGCAGTCAGGGTCAGGGAATCACCAGTTTTGTAGGAGGAAATATTGCATCTAGGGCACCGGCGGAAACAATACCGTCTCCAACCGTCTCTCAGTCTGCCATGTACACCGGCACACCCGAAAGTTCCACGATCTCCAGCTCTCCAGTCCAGCTCACCCTACATGAGACTCTGGTTAGAAAAAGGAAGTACTTATCCTCGCATCCGCGTACACAGGGTTTTAACGCCCACATAGCTAGACTAATCTCGTTAGAGATGATGCCCTACCGGTTAGTTGAAAGCGAAGCTTTCAAAGCCCTGATGGAGTACGCTGAACCACGATACGAGCTACCCAGTCGACACTTTTTTTCCAGAAAAGCCATCCCAGCCCTGCACCAGCATGTTAAACAGCGCATCGTCCATGCACTCAGGCAATCTGTGAGTACAAAGGTGCACCTGACTACAGATGCATGGACCAGTAGGCATGGCCAGGGACGTTATGTGTCCATCACGGCACACTGGGTGAATGTGGTGGATGCAGGGTCCACAGGCGACATCAATTTAGGGACAGTTGTGCCTAGCCCACGGTCTAGGAAACAGTTGGCTGTAGGCGTTCGCACCCCCTCCTCCTCCTCCTCCTCGTCCTCCTGCAGAAGCTACAGCTCTTCCACAGAACGCAGTCTGCCAACCACTCCATCGGCAGATGACACTGTTGCACACCAGTTGTCCCATTATGGGCCAGCTACTGCCAAGCGTCAGCAGGCTGTATTGGCTATGAAGTGCTTGGGCGACAATAGACACACCGCGGAAGTTCTGTCCGAGTTCTTGCAACAAGAAACGCAGTCGTGGCTGGGCACAGTAGATCTTGAGGCAGGCAAGGTAGTGAGTGATAACGGAAGGAATTTCATGGCTGCCATCTCCCTTTCCCAACTGAAACACATTCCTTGCCTGGCTCACACCTTAAACCTGGTGGTGCAGTGCTTATTGAAAACTTATCCTGGGTTCTCCGACCTGCTCCTCAAAGTGCGTGCACTTTGCTCACATATCCGACGTTCGCCTGTACACGCCAGCCGTATGCAGACCTATCAGCGGTCTTTGAACCTTCCCCAGCATCGCCTAATCATAGACGTTGCAACAAGGTGGAACTCAACACTGCACATGCTTCAGAGACTGTGCGAACAGAGGCGTGCTGTTATTTATTTGTGGGAGGATACACGGGCAGGCAGTAGGATGGCAGACATGGAGTTGTCAGGTGTGCAGTGGTCTAAGATACAAGACATGTGTCAAGTCCTTCAGTGCTTTGAGGAATGCACACGGCTGGTTAGTGCAGACAACGCCGTAATAAGCATGAGCATCCCCCTAATGCGTCTGCTGATGCAAAGTTTGACGCACATAAAGGAGCAGGCGTCTGCACCAGAGGAAGAGGAAAGCCTTGATGACAGTCAGCCATTGTCTGGTCAGGGCAGTGTACAGGACGAGGTAGCGGGCGAAGAGGAGGTGGAGGACGAGGAGGATGATGGGGATGAGTATATTTTTAATGCCGAACCTTTCCCGGGGGCACAGGAATTTGGTTGCGTGTCACGGCCGGGTTCTGGTTTTTTGAGGGACACAAGTGACGTAGATTTGCCTGCAACTGCCCCTCAACCAATCACAACCGGAGATTTGACAACTGGAACTTTGGCCCACATGGCGGATTATGCCTTACGTATCCTAAAAAGGGACACACGCATTACGAAAATGATGAACGATGACGATTACTGGTTGGCCTGCCTCCTTGATCCACGCTATAAAGGCAAATTGCAAAATATTATGCCACATGAGAACTTGGAACTAATATTAGCAACCAAACAATCAACTCTTGTTGACCGTTTGCTTCAGGCATTCCCAGCACACAGCGCACGTGATCGTTCTCACACGAGCTCCAGGGGGCAGCAGACTAGGAGTGTTAGGGGTGCACACATCAGAAGTGGCATTGGACAGAGGGGTTTTCTGACCAGGTTGTGGAGTGATTTTGCTATGACCGCAGACAGGACAGGTACTGCTGCATCAATTGAAAGTGACAGGAGACAACATTTGTCCAGTATGGTTACTAACTATTTTTCATCCCTTATCGATGTTCTCCCTCAACCGTCATTCCCATTTGATTACTGGGCCTCCAAATTAGACACCTGGCCAGAATTGGCAGAATATGCATTGCAGGAGCTTGCTTGCCCGGCAGCAAGTGTCCTATCAGAAAGAGTATTCAGTGCTGCAGGTTCAATATTAACCGAAAAAAGGACTCGTCTGGCTACCCAAAATGTTGACGATCTAACATTCATTAAAATGAACCACAACTGGATTTCGAAATCTTTTGCCCCACCTTGCCCGGCCGACACCTAGCTTTCCTATGAAAAGCTCTTGCCTGTGAATTACTTTTCTAATGTCTAATTTGCTGCAGCTGATTGTACAGCATACGACATGTTTACACCTCCCTAAATGGCAAAACTCCCCACACGGGGCCGTGGTATCGCGACTTGGCGCAAGCACCCGTGAGACTGCTGTTTGTCTGAAGAGGTGGGTGTGCTCGCTTTTGGTTGACGGCATTGCTACTGGGTCCCTCATAGTACAATGTAGTGTCTCTGGCGGTGGTGGTGCGCACCCAACGTCAGACACACCGTTGTAACATGAGGGGCCCTGGGGCGGTCCCGCCGGCCTCAAGAGAGTTCCCCCCTACCCCAGCTCAAAATGTGCTCTACCACGTGCAAAATTATGTCGCACAGCTCCACCAATCTTTAGTCTATTCGCTGACATCATTCAATGTCTGGCACTGACAATACAAATTTGTAGACATCTATGATGCAACTTAAAGTAGTCTGTGTCTGTGTCCTATATTGGCACCATTAAATAGTTACTGCCAAATTACTATGTCAGAAACTCAGTAGATGAGCCCACCCCTGTACCTAAGTATGCCACCTTTTTTTTTTGTTTTGGTTGTTTTGCGAGACATTAACATCTATTTATATTTTGGGAGTACTGGGACAGACACTCCTTGCACTACTCCTCCACTCACCACCAAGCTGCCTGTGTATCCATGTAACCGCTGTAAAACTGCCATGAGCCTATTGTTTGTTATTTTAGGCCTTTGATAGCCTGTCTGCGGCCCCTACTTGCAATACTCCTCCACTGACCACCAAGCTGCCTGCCCGTGTATCCATGTAACCGCTGTGAAACTGCCATGAGCCTATTGTTTGTTATTTTAGGCCTTTGATAGCCTGTCTGCGGTCCCTACTTTAAATACTCCTCCACTGACCAGACCACTGCTGCCCGTGTACCCCTGGAACCAATTATAAAGTGCCTACAGCCAGCCCATTTTTTTATGTTAGGCCTTTGAAGCCTGTCTGCGGTCCCTACTTGCAATACTCCTCCACTGACCACAATGCTGCCTGGAGTGCCTGCCTGTGTATCCATGTAACCGATGTAAAACTGCCATGACTGCCTACTGTTTGTTATTTTAGGCCTTTGATAGCCTGTCTGCAGCCCCTACTTGCAATACTCCTCCACTGACCACCAAGCTGCCTGCCCGTGTATCCATGTAACCGCTGTGAAACTGCCATGAGCCTATTGTTTGTTATGTTAGGCCTTTGATAGCCTGTCTGCGGTCCCTACTTTAAATACTCCTCCACTGACCAGACCACTGCTGCCCGTGTACCCCTGGAACCAATTATAAAGTGCCTACAGCCAGCCCATTTTCTTATGTTAGGCCTTTGAAGCCTGTCTGCGGTCCCTACTTTAAATACTCCTCCACTGACCACCAAGCTGCCTGCCCGTGTATCCATGTAACCGCTGTAAAACTGCCATGAGCCTATTGTTTGTTATTTTAGGCCTTTGATAGCCTGTCTGCGGCCCCTACTTGCAATACTCCTCCACTGACCACAATGCTGCCTGGAGTGCCTGCCTGTGTATCCATGTAACCGATGTAAAACTGCCATGACTGCCTACTGTTTGTTATTTTAGGCCTTTGATAGCCTGTCTGCAGCCCCTACTTGCAATACTCCTCCACTGACCACCAAGCTGCCTGCCCGTGTATCCATGTAACCGCTGTGAAACTGCCATGAGCCTATTGTTTGTTATGTTAGGCCTTTGATAGCCTGTCTGCGGTCCCTACTTTAAATACTCCTCCACTGACCAGACCACTGCTGCCCGTGTACCCCTGGAACCAATTATAAAGTGCCTACAGCCAGCCCATTTTCTTATGTTAGGCCTTTGAAGCCTGTCTGCGGTCCCTACTTTAAATACTCCTCCACTGACCACCAAGCTGCCTGCCCGTGTATCCATGTAACCGCTGTAAAACTGCCATGAGCCTATTGTTTGTTATTTTAGGCCTTTGATAGCCTGTCTGCGGCCCCTACTTGCAATACTCCTCCACTGACCACAATGCTGCCTGGAGTGCCTGCCTGTGTATCCATGTAACCGATGTAAAACTGCCATGACTGCCTACTGTTTGTTATTTTAGGCCTTTGATAGCCTGTCTGCAGCCCCTACTTGCAATACTCCTCCACTGACCACACCAATGCTGCCCGTGTACCCCTGGAACCTATTTAAAAGTTCATAGAGCCTAGTTATATATTTTATTTACTATTAATAAGGCCATGATGGACTACGCTGTACCACGCTACAAGCTAACCAGTCGACACTTCTTTTGCGAGAAAAGCCATCCCAACCCTCCACCAGCATGTAGAAGACCGCATTGTCCATGCACTCTGGCAATCTGTGAGTACAAAGGTGCACCTGACAACAGACGCATGGACCTGTAGGCATGGCCACGGAAGATTACGTGTCCATTACGGCGCAATGGGTTAATGTGGTGGATGCATGGTCCACAGGGGACAGCCTACTAAGTCTGTCTGCAGTCCCTAATTCAAATTGTCCTCCACTGTCTAAATCGGAACTTCCACCTTCTGGCTTTCGGCCTATAGTATCAGAAATTAAACTGCATTTGGCCTTCAACTTTGGTTAGGGCCTACTAACGGCTTCTGCCCCTCCCTGGTGTTGCCCTCAACTAAATAAAGCTGAGCTTCAACCTTCCGGCTCTCATTATGTGGTTTAAAAAAAAAAAATGGTGGTTAGGGCCTACTAACGGCTTCTGCCCCTCCCTGGTGTTGCCCTCAACTAAATAAAGCTGAGCTTCAACCTTCCGGCTCTCATTATGTGGTTTAAAAAAAAAAAATGGTGGTTAGGGCCTACTAACGGCTTCTGCCCCTCCCTGGTGTTGCCCTCAACTAAATAAAGCTGAGCTTCAACCTTCTGCTCCAAATTACCATTTTAAAAAATGCAATAGGCTTTTCAGGCCTACTAAAGGTGTCTGTCTGTGTGCCCCTCCCTGGTGTTGTCCTCAACTAAATAAAGCTGAGCTTCAACCTTCCGGCTCTCATTATGTGGTTTTAAAAAAAAAATGGTGGTTAGGGCCTACTAACGGCTTCTGCCCCTCCCTGGTGTTGCCCTCAACTAAATAAAGCTGAGCTTCAACCTTCTGCTCCAAATTACCATTTTGAAAAATGCAATAGGCTTTTCAGGCCTACTAAAGGTGTCTGTCTGTGTGCCCCTCCCTGGTGTTGTCCTCAACTAAATAAAGCTGAGCTTCAACCTTCCGGCTCTCATTATGTGGTTTAAAAAAAAAAAATGGTGGTTAGGGCCTACTAACGGCTTCTGCCCCTCCCTGGTGTTGTCCTCAACTAAATAAAGCTGAGCTTCAACCTTCCGGCTCTCATTATGTGGTTTTAAAAAAAAAATGGTGGTTAGGGCCTACTAACGGCTTCTGCCCCTCCCTGGTGTTGCCCTCAACTAAATAAAGCTGAGCTTCAACCTTCTGCTCCAAATTACCATTTTGAAAAATGCAATAGGCTTTTCAGGCCTACAAAAGGTGTCTGTCTGTGTGCCCCTCCCTGGTGTTGTCCTCAACTAAATAAAGCTGAGCTTCAACCTTCCGGCTCTCATTATGTGGTTTTAAAAAAAAAAATGGTGGTTAGGGCCTACTAACGGCTTCTGCCCCTCCCTGGTGTTGTCCTCAACTAAATAAAGCTGAGCTTCAACCTTCCGGCTCTCATTATGTGGTTTTAAAAAAAAAAATGGTGGTTAGGGCCTACTAACGGCTTCTGCCCCTCCCTGGTGTTGTCCTCAACTAAATAAAGCTGAGCTTCAACCTTCCGGCTCTCATTATGTGGTTTTAAAAAAAAAATGGTGGTTAGGGCCTACTAACGGCTTCTGCCCCTCCCTGGTGTTGCCCTCAACTAAATAAAGCTGAGCTTCAACCTTCTGCTCCAAATTACCATTTTGAAAAATGCAATAGGCTTTTCAGGCCTACTAAAGGTGTCTGTCTGTGTGCCCCTCCCTGGTGTTGTCCTCAACTAAATAAAGCTGAGCTTCAACCTTCCGGCTCTCATTATGTGGTTTAAAAAAAAAAAATGGTGGTTAGGGCCTACTAACGGCTTCTGCCCCTCCCTGGTGTTGCCCTCAAGTAAATAAAGCTGAGCTTCAACCTTCTGCTCCAAATTACCATTTTAAAAAATGCAATAGGCTTTTCCGGCCTACTAAAGGTGTCTGCCCCTCCCTGGTGTTGTCCTCAACTGAACAAAGCTGAGCTTCCACATTCTGGCTTTCGCCCTATACTATCAGATATTAAACTGCATTTGGCCTACTAGTGTGGTTAGGCCCTTGAAACAGTGTCTGCTGCTCTTGGGTTTGCTACTCCACTGAACAAAGCAATGCCGCCTGTTTAGTCCTGTTACCAATTTTGAACTGCATGTAGCCTACTTTATTCTTTGGCCCTATATCTGTTTCCTCCTCATCCTGCCCATTGCCCAGCCACTGCTAAATGAGTCTGCTGGTACATTGACCTAGACCACTACATTCCCCTTGTACTCTACACAGCCAGAATCTGTCCCTGCTGAAAGTAAGGTTCCCCTTCCCGCATGTTATACCACCTTACACAGGGACAAAGAGGAAGGTGCAGATGAAAGTGCAGGTTCCTTCATCAGGTGGGGGGGCATACTCGTTGGCGACGTCACTGGCACAGGGCCCCTCAGAGTACGCAAAAGTGTCGCTGCTGGTGGGAGGCGCCCCCGCCATGCAAACACACCGCCGTACTTTGAGGGGCCCTGTGCCAGTGGCAATGCGAACGAGTGGGCCCCCCCCCTGCTTGCTCAGGATCACAGCACTTGCAACTTTTAAATACTTACCTTTCCCTGCAACACCGCCGTGACGTAGTCCGCATTTCCTGGGCCCACGAAAAACTTGAGCCAGCCCTACTCCCCCCACAACTTTCACCCAATTCCCTATGCCCAACTATTATTATACAGTTAATTAAGATTGGCAAGCTTCAGAAACAAGAATGGATGTTTTTGGCATTAAAATGGGCACTGTAGGTGTTTTCCTGGCCTCCACTCACTGCCGACTATGCTTCCCCATTGACTTGCATTGGGTTTCGTGTTTCGGTCGATCCCCGACTTTTAGCGATAATCGGCCGACTGCACTCGACTCGACTCTGGACAAAATCGGGTTTCCCAAAACCCTACTCGATCTTAAAAAAATGAAAGTCGCTCAACCCTATCAGTGACCAGTTTACACCAGTTCAAAGCAATACATATCACATGGCTTTAGATTTGCGGTCCCTAAACAGGCCAGACTTCCCTTGTCCAGTTTCCCTGGGCCACCGCACGCCATCTCACAGTCTCCATACGTGTCCATACACACAGCCTCATATGTTGCAGACACTACACACGCCAGCCCTCCTCTGACTAGTTCTCGTGGGTGTCCTGCATCGCTGTATCACAGTCTCTTTACAGACTCTTTACTCACACAGTCGCATACAGTTCAGGATATCCTCCGGATAGCAGCCGGGCACCATATCCACCTGTTTGCTATTGTTGCACCTGCTAGTCCTCTTTCAGGCACAGGACATCCACCTCCGGGCACAGGACTGTCCACATCCGACTCCTTCGGGCACAGGACTGTCCACATCCGAGACCAGTACCATGGACGACTTGCATCTCTGTGTACGCTGCAGGTGCCAGCACACACCAGACTGACACTGACGTGCACCTCACACACCTGACACACCCATAACCCTTACTGCAGGGTTTTTAAACACACACACAAACCTGTGGCCTTCAGCCACATGGAAAACCCGGAACGGAAATCTGTGACTCTCATGCACACCTATGGACTTCATCCGTCTGCATGCACATTCTGGGGAGAACAAACAGTGCCCTATAGCTGTATCAGAGGCCACAGCCTCACACTACCCAGATATTAACTTGGGTCATGGTGCTTCAACTGCTCAGGGGTGAAAGGTCCTCGGCTTGATTTAGCATATTTTTAGACAGTTTGTGGAAGACCTGACATGAAGCAATGCTCTTTTAGAGTATATCTTGTCATTTTTAACAATGCAGAACATATTAGAATTGTCACTGTTTGCAAAAACTTTATTAGTACCAATGACCACAATATATTTTCAGTTTACTTACAAATAGAGATGAGAAAATTTGCTCTGGTTCCTTCTTATTTGGCAAGTTATAGCGCTTTCCAAATAAGCTGCAGAGGGAACCCAGCTTCCTGGATCGCACTGGTGCTGCATGTGTTGCGGCTGTGTCACAGTAATGACTCATGCATGGAGAGCCTGTTTGTTGGTCTCTCCATGCATGTGTCATGACTGTCATTCAGCAGTCACACATGCACCTGCGGCACCGATCAGCGTGATCCAGGACTCTTGGTTCACTCTGCAGCTTAGGCCGGCGTCACACTAGCAAGTTTTACGGACGTATGAGCGCAGAAAATACGTCCAGAAAATATGCATTGCACACGGCCCAATGGGGCAGCTCCTATCTGCCGTATATTACGCATCCGTAATATACGGCATGTTACGGGCGTAGAAAATCACAGCATGCTGCGTTTGTCAGCGTATTGCGCCAAAAATACGCCAATGAAAGTCTATGGGGGCGAGAAAATTACGGATTACACACGGACCATGCTTGTGACTTGCGAGAAATACGCACCGGTGTTCTATAGAAAAGCTGGCAATTCACCACGATGTACAGTAAAATCACACTGACAGAATAGAATAAAATAACTGTAGTTACCTCGAGTCGCGGTGATGCGCCCTCTGCTGGATGAACTCATATGAACTCGAGCGTGGGAACTTTTCAGAATATTTTCCCAGGCTCGAGTTCATATGAGTTCATCCAGCAGAGGGCACATCACAGCGACTCGAGGTAACTACAGTACATTCCCCTGCACTCCATTCATTCACCAAGTTTTACAGACAGGAGCACAGCTGCATTGGCAGAGCTCCTGGGTGTAAAATGATTTAACCCCTTCAGATGGATTTACAGTGTGGGACAAGACTGAATGACGGAAGGTATGGAATATTGTTGTTTGTTTTGTTTAACTTTATTTCAGGTGACAAGGGTCTTCAGGTGGATTAAGAGTATAATAAAATATTAAAACACCCTGTGTCTTTATTTCATTAAAATACTTTTTAATAATGTGTGTGTGTTTTATTAACCATTTCGTACTATTGGATTAATAATGGATAAGTGTCATAATTGACGCCTCTCCATTATTAACCTGGCTTAATGTCACCTTACAATAGCAAGGTGACATTAACCCCTTATTACTCCATATCCCACCACTACACGGGAGTGGGAAGAGAGAGGCTATGTGCCAGAATAGGCGCATCTTCCAGATGTGCCTTTTCTGGGGTGGCTGGGGGCAGATGTTTTTAGCCAGGGGGTGTCCTATAACCATGGGACCTCCATAGGCTATTAATATCTGCCCTCAGTCACTGGCTTTCCCAATCTGGCGGAGAAAATTGCGCAGGAGCCCACGCCATTTTTTTCCGGTATTTAACCCTTTAATAGTTAGAGACACCAAATTTTACACAGAGACACTTGTTACATTAGTAAAGAGGAATATGCAATAAAAGAAGGGATATGAGATGGTTTACTGTATGTAAACCATGTCTCATATCCTGTCGGGTTTGTGAAGGAGAGAGCAAAAGCCGGCAATTGAATTACCGGCTTTTCTGCTATCTAGCGCTGAATTAAATATATATATATATATACACTCACCGGCCACTTTATTAGGTACACTATGCTAGTAACGGGTTGGACCCCCTTTTGCCTTCAGAACTGCCTCAATTCTTCGTGGCATAGATTCAACAAGGTGCTGGAAGCATTCCTCAGAGATTTTGGTCCATATTGACATGATGGCATCACACAGTTGCCGCAGATTTGTCGGCTGCACATCCCAAAGATGCTCCATACAAGGCAGGATGGATCCATGCTTTCATGTTGTTTACGCCAAATTCTGACCCTACCATCCGAATGTCGCAGCAGAAATCGAGACTCATCAGACCAAGCAACGTTTTTCCAATCTTCTACTGTCCAATTTCGATGAGCTTGTACAAATTGTAGCCTCAGTTTCCTGTTCTTAGCTGAAAGGAGTGGTACCCGGTGTGGTCTTCTGCTGCTGTAGCCCATCTGCCTCAAAGTTCGACGCACTGTGCGTTCAGAGATGCTCTTAGGCCTACCTTGGTTGTAACGGGTGGCGATTTGAGTCACTGTTGCCTTTCTATCAGCTCGAACCAGTCTGCCCATTCTCCTCTGACCTCTGGCATCAACAAGGCATTTCCGCCCACAGAACTGCCGCTCACTGGATTTTTTTTCTTTTTCGGACCATTCTCTGTAAACCCTAGAGATGGTTGTGCGTGAAAATCCAGGTAGATCAGCAGTTTCTGAAATACTCAGACCAGCCCTTCTGGCACCAACAACCATGCCACGTTCAAAGGCACTCAAATCACCTTTCTTCCCCATACTGATGCTCGGTTTGAACTGCAGGAGATTGTCTTGACCATGTCTACATGCCTAAATGCACTGAGTTGCCGCCATGTGATTGGCTGATTAGAAATTAAGTGTTAACAAGAAGTTGGACAGGTGTACCTAATAAAGTGGCCAGTGAGTGTATATATATATATATATATATATATATATATATATATATTTGTCTCACTGACATATTATATATATATATATATATATATATATATATATAAAGACTGTATATATGTTTTTTAGAATATTTGAGCCGATGGATCCATGATATGTCCATTTTGCAAGCCTGCGAGAAAAAAACGGAAGCCATATGGATGCCATAAGGATGACACACGGATAAATTTGTGCATAAAAATCGCATCCTCGCATTAAATACGGAACAGTGTTTTGGGACAATTACTGCATATTACGGCTGTAAAAAACGGACCGTATTTTCATACGCCTAGTGTGACGCCGGCCTTATTCGGCAAGTGCTATAGCTATAAGAGAGAAACCGAGCAAATTCACTCATCTCTACTTGCAAACACATACTCAGTTGGGGAGGGCAAAACAATTTAAAACAACACAATTTTCCTAGTTTGAAGGATGCACTTCAACTCTTCAAGACATTAACTAAGAGAAGCTAGTTTCAGAAAATGATAGTATACAAATGATGATGATGGGAGTAATTCAATGGGAATCTGTCAGCAGGATTTAACCTCCAAATCTATTTATATATAAAGCTCTGGCAAAAATTAAGAGACCACCACATCAAAACCCTGTCATGGGCAGCCCAATCTCCAGATCTGAGCCCCATTGAAAACCTCTGGAATGTAATCAAGAGGATGATGGATAGTCACAAGCCATCAAAGAACTGCTTAAACGTTTGTGCCAGAAGCAGTGTGAAAGACTGGTGGAAAGCATGCCAAGATGCATGAAAGCTGTGATTAAATCATCATTATTCCACAAAATCTTGATTTCTGAACTCTTCCTGAGTTAAAACATTAGTATTGTTGTTTCTAAATGATTATGAACTTGTTTTCTTTGCATTACTTTAGGTCTGAAAGCACTGTTCTTATTTTAATTTTGACCATTTTTCTTTTTCCGAAAAAAAAAAATTATTGCTTGGAAATTCAGAGACATGTTGTCAGAAGTTTTTAGAATAAATGAACAATTTACATTTTACTCAAAAATATACCTATGAAGGGATAAATCAGACAAACTGAACATTTTTCAGTGGTCTCTTAATTTTTTCCAGAGCTGTATACATCTAGCTCTTTAAAAGACAAGTGCAGCAATAACTTTACATTGCCATTTGTTCCTTGGAAAATAAGTCAATATTTGAATTTTTATGCAATTGAGGCTGAAAAGCTACTGTAGATCTGAAGCCTCAGTTTCTTAAACTATATTCCCCCCCAGAACAGCCTCCTGCTTAACATGACTGCCTCTATGCTGTGTGTCTTCATGCAAAGGAACTGTCAGTCAAGCAGGAGGAGGCGACACTGGGTGGGGAGTAGAGCTTTAGTGACAGAGGCTTCAGATCTAGTATTTCAACCTTATTTGCAGATCAATAAAAAAATACTGATTTCCTTAATGGAGGAATGGAATGGCCATGTAAAAGTATTGCTGGACCTGTCTCTAAAGAGCTACATGTGGAAATAATAATTAAGGGTTGAAATCTTGGTCAGACTGCAAAATGTATTTGTCAGGGCATTGTTGCAGGATATCCTGGGGCTAGGGGCTCCTTCCCTCCTTTGGGGGTCCATTTAAGGTCTGAAAACGTCTGAAAATGATGGAAACACTGCTCAAATGACATAGGGACCTCATGAGGATCGCCCCTGGAAGCATTGAGTCGGGCACATCTGCAGCAAAACCTCAGATCTAAAAAAGATCTGCGGTTTTGCTGTGGAGTTGGGTACGAGAAATGCTGCAGATCGGGGCCAGGGCTGTCGGGGGTCTGTGCGGGGCTGTCAGAGGTCTGTGCCGGTTGTTGGGGGTCTGCCGGGTCTGTCGGGGTCTGTGTGGGCTGTCCGGGGTCTGTGCGGGGCTGTCGGGGGTCTGTACGGGCTGTCGGGGGTCTGTGCGGGGCTGTCTGGGGTCTGCCGGGGTTGTCGGGGGTCTGTGTGGGGCTGTCGGGGGTCTGTGTGGGCTGTCGGGAGTCTTTGCGGGGCTGTCGGGGATCAGCTGGGGCTATCGGGGGTCTGTACGGGGCTGTCAAGGGTCTGTGCGGGCTGACGGGGGTCTGTGCGGGCTGTCGGGGGGTCTTTGGGGTGTGTGTGTGCATGCAGGCATAGTCCGATGGGACTACAAGTCCCATTAGGCTATGCCTGTTACAGTGACAGTGATTGACACATTAGCCAATGATGGGACAGTAGTAGTCCCATCATCCGGCTAATGTGTTAAATGTAAAAAAAAAAATACGAACATACAACAGTACATACATCATACAACATATAACAGTACATACAACATATAACAGTGCATACATCACACAACATATAACAGTACATATATCATACAGCATATAACAGTACATACAACATATAACAGTACATACATCATACAACATATAGCATACAACAGTACATACAACATATAACATACAACAGTACATACAACATATAACAGTACATACATCATACAACATATAACAGTACATAAATCATACAGCATATAACAATACATACATCATACAACATATAACAGTGCATATATCATACAACATATAACAGTACATACATCATACAGCATCTAACAGTACATACAACATACAACAGTACATACAACATAAAACAGTACATACAACATATAACAGTGCATACATCATACAACATACAACAGTACATGCATCATAGCATACAACAGTACATACAAAATATAACAGTACATACATCATACAACATATAGCATACAACAGTTCATACATCATACAACATATAACAGTACATACATCATACAACATATAACATACAACAGTACATACATCATATAACATACAACGGTACATACAACATATAACAGTACATACATCATACAACATATAACAGTACATACAACATATAACAGTACATACAACATATAACAGTACATACATCATACAACATATAACATACAACAGTACATACAACATATAACAGTACATACATCATACAGCATATAACAATACATACATCATACAACATATAACAGTGTATATATCATACAACATATAACAGTACATACAACATATAACAGTACATACAACATATAACAGTTCATACATCACACAACATATAACAGTACATATATCATACAACATATAACAGTACATACAACATATAACAGTACATACATCATACAACATATAGCATACAACAGTACATACATCATACAACATATAACATACAACAGTACATACATCATATAACATACAACAGTACATACAACATATAACAGTACATACATCATACAACATATAACAGTACATAAATCATACAGCATATAACAATACATACATCATACAACATATAACAGTGCATATATCATACAACATATAACAGTACATACAACATATAACAGTACATTCAACATATAACAGTACATACAACATATAACAGTACATACAACATACAAAATACAACAGTACATACAACATTAAACATATAACAGTACATACATCATACAACATATAACAGCTACATACAACATATAACAGTGCATACATCACACAACATATAACAGTACATACATCATACAACATATAGCATACAACAGTTCATACATCATACAACATATAACAGTACATACATCATACAACATTTAACATACAACAGTTCAAACAGTACATACAACATATAACAGTACATACATCATACAACATATAACAGTACATACATCATACAACATATAACATACAACAGTACATACATCATATAACATACAACAGTACATACAACATATAACAGTACATACATCATACAACATATAACAGTACATAAATCATACAGCATACAACAATACATACATCATACAACATATAACAGTGAATATATCATACAACATATAACAATACATACAACATATAACAGTACATACAACATATAACACAACATACATCATAACACATATAACAGTACATGCAACATAAAACAGTACATACACCACATAACTGCATACATCATACAACATATAACATACAACAGTGCATACAACATAGAACATATAACAGTACATATATCATACAGCATCTAACTGTACATACAACATACAACAGTACATACAACATAAAACAGTACAAACAACATATAACAGTGCATACAACATACAACATACAACAGTACATACAACATACAACATATAACAGTACATACATCATACATCTAACAGTACATACAACATACAACAGTACATACAACATAAAACAGTACATACAACATATAACAGTGCATACATCATATAACAGTGCATACATCATGCAACATACAACATATAACAGTACATACAACATACATCTAACAGTACATACAACATACAACAGTACATACAACATAAAACAGTACATACAACATATAACAGTGCATACATCATATAACAGTGCATACATCATGCAACATGCAACATATAACAGTACATACAACATATAACAGTACATACATCATACATCTAACAGGACATACAACATAGAACAGTACATACAACATAAAACAGTACATACAACATATAACAGTGCATACATCATACAACATACAACAGTACATACAATATACAACATATAACAGTACATACATCATACAACATATAACAGTACATACAACATATAACAGTGCATACCTCACACAACATATAACAGTACATATATCATACAACATATAACAGTGCATACATCATACAACATATAGCATACAACAGTTCATACATCATACAACATATAACAGTGCATGCATCATACAACATATAACAGTACATACATTATACAACATATAACATAAAACAGTACATACATCATATAACATACAACAGTACATACAACATATAACAGTACATACATCATACAACATATAGCATACAACAGTTCATACGTCATACAACATATAACAGTACATACATCATACAACATATAACATACAACAGTACATACATCATATAACATACAACGGTACATACAACATATAACAGTACATACATCATACAACATATAACAGTACATACATCATACAACATATAACATACAACAGTACATACAACATAAAACATATAACAGTACATACATCATACAACATATAGCATACAACAGTTCATACATCATACAACATATAACAGTACATGCATCATACAACATATAACAGTACATACAACATATAACAGTACATGCATCATACAACATATAACAGTACATACATTATACAACATATAACATACAACAGTACATACATCACTGTTGTGAAATTGGATTTTGGGCTCCCCCGGTGGCCACTGGTGGAATTGAACTGGTGTGCATCATCCTCTCTGTTCACCTGTTTCCATCAGGATGTGGGAGTCGCTATTTAGCCTTGCTCCTCTGTCACTTCCATGCCGGTCAACATTGTAATCAGAAGCCTTTCTGTGCATGATCCTGCTGCTAGACAACTCCCAGCTAAGTTGGACTTTAGTCCTTGTTTGTTTTTGCATTTTGTTCCAGTTCACAGCTGTAGTTTCGTTTCTGTGTCTGGAAAGCTCTTGTGATCTGAAATTGCCACTCTGATGTTATGAGTTAATACTAGAGTCTTAAAGTAATTTCAGGATGGTGTTTTGATAGTGTTTTTAGCTGACCATGAAAGTGCCCTTTCTGTCTTCCTGCTATCTAGTAAGCGGACCTCAATTTTGCTAAACCTATTTTCATACTACGTTTGTCATTTCATCTAAAATCACCGCCAATATTTGTGGGGGCCTCTGTCTGCCTTTCGGGGAAATTTCTCTAGAGGTGAGCCAGGACTATATTTTCCTCTGCCAGGATTAGTTAGTCCTCCGGCCGGCGCTGGGCGTCTAGGGATAAAACGCAGGCTACGCTACCCGGCTACTGTTAGTTGTGCGGCAGGTTTAGTTCATGGTCAGTTTAGTTTCCATCCTTCCAAGAGCTAGTTCTTATGTTTGCTGGGCTATGTTCTCTTGCCATTGAGAACCATAACAGTTTGACCGGCCACAAAGGGTTAAATTAATTGACAGAGAAAGGAGAGAAAAGAGAAGTCTGCTGAAGATTTTTTTTTTTTTTTCCTTCAGTTCTGAGTGTGCTTGTAATTGAATCTCTTGCAAGTCTGCCTATATTGCAGCCTTTCTCTCTCTCTCTCCTTCTAATCCTGGAATGGCTCTGTGTTCACCTGTTTAAAATGGATATTCAGAGTTTAGCTGCAGGTTTGAATAATCTTACCACGAAAGTTCAAACTTTACAAGATTTTGTTGTTCATGTTCCTATATCTGAACCTAGAATTCCTTTGCCTGAATTTTTCTCGGGGAATAGATCTTGCTTTCAAAATTTCAAAAATAATTGCAAGTTGTTTTTGTCCCTGAAATCTCGCTCTGCTGGAGATCCTGCTCAGCAGGTCAGGATTGTGATTTCCTTGCTCCGGGGCGACCCTCAGGATTGGGCTTTTGCATTGGCTCCAGGGGATCCTGCGTTGCTCAATGTGGATGCGTTTTTTCTGGCCTTGGGGTTGCTTTATGAGGAACCTCAGTTAGAACTTCAGGCGGAAAAGGCCTTGATGTCCCTATCTCAGGGGCAAGACGAAGCTGAAATATACTGCCAGAAATTCCGTAAATGGGCTGTGCTTACTCAGTGGAATGAGTGCGCCCTGGCGGCGAATTTCAGAGAGGGTCTCTCTGATGCCATTAAGGATGTTATGGTGGGGTTCCCTGTGCCTGCGGGTCTGAATGAGTCCATGACAATGGCTATCCAGATCGATAGGCGTCTGCGGGAGCGCAAACCTGTGCACCATTTGGCGGTGTCTACTGAGAAGACGCCAGAGAATATGCAATGTGATAGAATTCTGTCCAGAAGTGAACGGCAGAATTTTAGACGAAAAAATGGGTTGTGCTTCTATTGCGGTGATTCAACTCATGTTATATCAGCATGCTCTAAGCGTACTAAGAAGCTTGATAAGTCTGTTTCAATTGGCACTTTACAGTCTAAGTTTATTCTATCTGTGACCCTGATTTGTTCTTTATCATCTATTACCGCGGAGGCCTATGTTGACTCTGGCGCCGCTTTGAGTCTTATGGATTGGTCCTTTGCCAAACGCTGTGGGTATGATTTGGAGCCTCTTGAAACTCCTATACCCCTGAAGGGGATTGACTCCACCCCATTGGCTAGCAATAAACCACAATACTGGACACAAGTAACTATGCGGATTAATCCGGATCACCAGGAGATTATTCGCTTTCTTGTGCTGTATAACCTACATGATGTGTTGGTGCTTGGATTGCCATGGCTGCAATCTCATAACCCAGTCCTTGACTGGAAAGCTATGTCTGTGTTAAGCTGGGGATGTAAGGGGACGCATGGGGACGTACCTGTGGTTTCCATTTCATCATCTATTCCCTCTGAGATTCCTGAATTCTTGACTGAATATCGTGACGTTTTTGAAGAACCTAAGCTTGGTTCATTACCTCCGCACCGGGAGTGCGATTGTGCCATAGATTTGATTCCGGGTAGTAAATACCCTAAGGGTTGTTTATTTAATCTGTCTGTGCCTGAACATGCTGCTATGCGAGAATATATAAAGGAGTCCTTTGAAAAGGGACATATTCGTCCTTCGTCATCTCCCTTAGGAGCCAGTTTTTTCTTTGTGGCTAAGAAAGATGGCTCTTTGAGGCCGTGCATTGATTATCGGCTTTTGAATAAGATCACGGTTAAATATCAATATCCGTTGCCACTGCTGACTGATTTGTTTGCTCGCATAAAGGGGGCCAAGTGGTTCTCTAAGATAGATCTCCGTGGGGCGTATAATTTGGTGCGAATTAAGCAGGGGGATGAGTGGAAAACCGCATGTAATACGCCCGATGGCCACTTTGAGTATTTGGTGATGCCTTTTGGTCTTTCAAATGCCCCTTCAGTCTTTCAGTCCTTTATGCATGACATTTTCCGTGATTATTTGGATAAATTTATGATTGTGTATCTGGATGATATTTTGATTTTTTCGGATGACTGGGACTCTCATGTCCAGCAGGTCAGGAGGGTTTTTCAGGTTTTGCGGTCTAATTCCTTGTGTGTGAAGGGTTCTAAGTGCGTTTTTGGGGTTCAAAAGATTTCCTTTTTGGGATATATTTTTTCCCCCTCTTCCATCGAGATGGATCCTGTCAAGGTTCAGGCTATTTGTGATTGGACGCAACCCTCTTCTCTTAAGAGTCTTCAGAAATTTTTGGGCTTTGCTAACTTTTATCGTCGATTTATTGCTGGTTTTTCTGATGTTGTTAAACCATTGACTGATTTGACTAAGAAGGGTGCTGATGTTGCTGATTGGTCCCCTGCTGCTGTGGAGGCCTTTCGGGAGCTTAAGCGCCGCTTTTCTTCCGCCCCTGTGCTGCGTCAGCCTGATGTTGCTCTTCCTTTTCAGGTTGAGGTCGACGCTTCTGAAATCGGAGCTGGGGCAGTTTTGTCGCAGAGAAGTTCCGATTGCTCCGTGATGAGACCTTGTGCTTTTTTCTCACGTAAATTTTCGCCCGCCGAGCGGAATTATGATGTTGGGAATCGGGAGCTTTTGGCCATGAAGTGGGCTTTTGAGGAGTGGCGTCATTGGCTTGAGGGGGCTAGACATCAGGTGGTGGTATTGACTGACCACAAAAATCTAATTTATCTTGAGTCCGCCAGACGCCTGAATCCTAGACAGGCGCGCTGGTCGTTGTTTTTCTCTCGGTTTAATTTTGTGGTGTCCTACCTGCCGGGTTCTAAGAATGTTAAGGCGGATGCCCTTTCTAGGAGTTTTGAGCCTGACTCCCCTGGTGATTCTGAACCTACAGGTATCCTTAAGGATGGAGTGATATTGTCTGCCGTTTCTCCAGACCTGCGGCGGGCCTTGCAGGAGTTTCAGGCGGATAGACCTGATCGTTGCCCACCTGGTAGACTGTTTGTTCCTGATGATTGGACCAGTAAAGTCATTTCTGAGGTTCATTCTTCTGCGTTGGCAGGTCATCCTGGAATCTTTGGTACCAGGGATTTGGTGGCAAGGTCCTTCTGGTTGCCTTCCCTGTCTCGAGATGTGCGAGGCTTCGTGCAGTCTTGTGACGTTTGTGCTCGGGCCAAGCCTTGTTGTTCTCGGGCTAGCGGATTGTTGTTGCCCTTGCCTATCCCGAAGAGGCCCTGGACACACATCTCGATGGATTTTATTTCGGATCTTCCTGTTTCTCAGAAGATGTCTGTCATCTGGGTGGTGTGTGATCGTTTCTCTAAGATGGTCCATTTGGTTCCCCTGCCTAAGTTGCCTTCTTCTTCCGAGTTGGTTCCTCTGTTTTTTCAAAATGTGGTCCGTTTGCATGGTATTCCGGAGAATATCGTTTCTGACAGAGGTACCCAATTCGTGTCTAGATTTTGGCGAGCATTCTGTGCTAGGATGGGCATAGATTTGTCTTTCTCGTCTGCTTTCCATCCTCAGACTAATGGCCAGACCGAGCGGACGAATCAGACCTTGGAGACATATTTGAGGTGTTTTGTGTCTGCAGATCAGGATGATTGGGTTGCTTTTTTGCCTTTAGCGGAGTTTGCCCTCAATAATCGGGCCAGCTCTGCCACCTTGGTGTCTCCCTTTTTCTGTAATTTGGGGTTTCATCCTCGATTTTCTTCTGGTCAGGTGGAATCTTCGGATTGTCCTGGAGTGGATGCTGTGGTGGAGAGGTTGCATCAGATTTGGGGGCAGGTAGTGGACAATTTGAAGTTGTCCCAGGAGAAGACTCAGCTTTTTGCCAACCGCCGGCGTCGGGTTGGTCCTCGGCTTTGTGTTGGGGACTTGGTGTGGTTGTCTTCTCGTTTTGTCCCTATGAGGGTTTCTTCTCCCAAGTTTAAGCCTCGGTTCATCGGCCCGTACAAGATATTGGAGATTCTTAACCCTGTGTCCTTCCGTTTGGACCTCCCTGCATCTTTTTCTATTCATAATGTTTTTCATCGGTCATTATTGCGCAGGTATGAGGTACCGGTTGTGCCTTCCGTTGAGCCTCCTGCTCCGGTGTTGGTTGAGGGCGAGTTGGAGTACGTTGTGGAAAAAATCTTGGACTCCCGTGTTTCCAGACGGAAACTCCAGTATCTGGTCAAATGGAAGGGATACGGTCAGGAGGATAATTCTTGGGTGACTGCCTCTGATGTTCATGCCTCCGATTTGGTCCGTGCCTTTCATAGGGCTCATCCTGATCGCCCTGGTGGTTCTGGTGAGGGTTCGGTGCCCCCTCCTTGAGGGGGGGGTACTGTTGTGAAATTGGATTTTGGGCTCCCCCGGTGGCCACTGGTGGAATTGAACTGGTGTGCATCATCCTCTCTGTTCACCTGTTTCCATCAGGATGTGGGAGTCGCTATTTAGCCTTGCTCCTCTGTCACTTCCATGCCGGTCAACATTGTAATCAGAAGCCTTTCTGTGCATGTTCCTGCTGCTAGACAACTCCCAGCTAAGTTGGACTTTAGTCCTTGTTTGTTTTTGCATTTTGTTCCAGTTCACAGCTGTAGTTTCGTTTCTGTGTCTGGAAAGCTCTTGTGATCTGAAATTGCCACTCTGATGTTATGAGTTAATACTAGAGTCTTAAAGTAATTTCAGGATGGTGTTTTGATAGTGTTTTTAGCTGACCATGAAAGTGCCCTTTCTGTCTTCCTGCTATCTAGTAAGCGGACCTCAATTTTGCTAAACCTATTTTCATACTACGTTTGTCATTTCATCTAAAATCACCGCCAATATTTGTGGGGGCCTCTGTCTGCCTTTCGGGGAAATTTCTCTAGAGGTGAGCCAGGACTATATTTTCCTCTGCCAGGATTAGTTAGTCCTCCGGCCGGCGCTGGGCGTCTAGGGATAAAACGCAGGCTACGCTACCCGGCTACTGTTAGTTGTGCGGCAGGTTTAGTTCATGGTCAGTTTAGTTTCCATCCTTCCAAGAGCTAGTTCTTATGTTTGCTGGGCTATGTTCTCTTGCCATTGAGAACCATAACACATCATATAACATACAACAGTACATACAACACATAACAGTACATACATTATACAACATATAGCATACAACAGTTCATACATCATACAACATATAACAGTACATACATCATACAACATATAACATACAACAGTACATACATCATATAACATACAACGGTACATACAACATATAACAGTACATAGATCATACAACATATTACATACAACAGTACATACAACATAAAACATAACAGTACATACATCATACAGCATATAACAGTACATACAACAGTACATACAACATTTAGCAGTACATACATCATAGAACATATAACATACAACAGAACATACAACATACAACAGTACATACAACATGTAACAGTACATACAACATATAACAGTGCATACATCATACAACATATAACAGTACATACATCATACAACATATAACAGTACATACATCATACAACATATAACATACAACAGCACATACATCATACAACATTTAACAGTACATACATCATACAGCATATAACATACAACAGTGCATACATCATACAACATACAACAGTACATACAACATATAACAGTACATACATCATACAACATATAACATACAACAGTACATACAACATACAACATATAACAGTACATACATCATACAACATATAACAGTACATACAACATACAACAGTACATACAACATTTAACAGTACATACATCATACAACATACAACATATAACAGTACATACATCATACAACATATAACAGTACATAAATCATACAGCATATAACAATACATACATCGTACAACATATAACAGTGCATATATCATACAACATATAACAGTACATTCAACATGCAACATATAACAGTACATACAACATGTAACACAACATACATCATAAAACATATAACAGTACATGCAACATAAAACAGTACATACACCACATAACTGCATACATCATACAACATATAACATACAACAGTGCATACAACATACAACATATAACAGTACATACATCATACAGCATCTAACAGTACATACAACATACAACAGTACATACAACATAAAGCAGTACATACAACATATAACAGTGCATACATCATATAACAGTGCATACATCATACAACATACAACAGTACATACAACATGCAACATATAACAGTATGTACAACATACAAAATACAACAGTACATACAACATTCAACAAATAACAGTACATACAACATATAACAGTACATACAACATACAACAGTACATACAACATACAACATAAAACTGAACATACAACATATAACAGTACATACAACATACAACACATACAACAGTACATACAACATACAACAGTGCATACAACATACAACAGTACATACAACATATAACAGTACATACATCATTCATCTAACAGTACATACAACATACAACAGTACATACAACATAAAACAGTACATACAACATATAACAGTGCATACATCATACAACATACAACAGTACATACAATATACAACATATAACAGTACATACAACATATAACAGTACATACATCTTACAACATATAACAGTACATACATCATACAACATATAACAGTACATACAACAAATAACAGTACATACAACATATAACAGTACATACAACATACAAAATACAACAGTACATACAACATATAACAGTACGTACAACATATAACAGTACATACATATAAGGCTATGTGTCCACGATCCGGAAGTAACTGTCCTTTGGACACAGCGTATGTTTGCTGCGTCCAAAGCACTGCCTTCTATTGAACGCAGGTAAATCCGCATGTGTTCACTGAACCATGCAGATGTACCACATTCAATATTTTCTATTGATTCATTTTCTGTTGTGGAGACTAGCGTCTCCACAAGAGAAATTGACATGCTGTTGTCTTGAAAGTTGCACCGCAGGTGATATGCAGGCGCACATGCACACATAATGGACATGGGATTTCTAGAAATCCCATCCAATCTGCTGTAACATCTGGCCACTGCGGGTTTGATGCTGCAAAAATACGGAGTGTCAAACCCGACGCAATTCCAGATTGTGGGAATGTACTGTCATGACACAGCTGTCGGGTGACCCAGGACCATTGGCTCATTCCCTGTCCCTAACCCTAGAGGGCGCCCTAGCTCTCCCTGCTCCTCAGGATACTTCAGATGGCGAAGATGCCAGGGCCTCTGCCCTTGCCTTATGTCCTGAGTTAGCCCTCCATCTATTTTCTTCCCCACCCAAGGAAGAGGGGGTGCTACTGTGCACCGTATTACACCAACCCGACAAACAGGGTAACATAGATGAGGGTTAACAGAAAACTCCAGGCTTACAAAATATTCACTCACATGTAACACAGGAATGCACCGGGGTGTGAAGGTAGGGGAATAAACCAAATAGAGAAGGATAGGGAGTTACCACACATAAAAACCAAACAACAGTCACAGATAACTCCTTCAGCTCTCCTTCTCATATTTACTTCTCTACCATTAGCAAATGCTTGCCCTGACAAGGATTTGTAACAGAGCCCAAATTATAAAGGGGAAAGGAGTGGCTAACCAAGCCCAGCTGAGAACACAGGGATTTCCAACATGGCTGATTAACCCCTGTTCTGCCAGAAGAAATAAACACATTTAAAATGAAGGAGAAGTGCTTCTTCTCAGTGCTGGAATAGGAGCTATCAGATGCTGTGGTCTTCTGGCTCCACACTGTCGCGTTAACCTCGTGACATGTATGTAACATGCAGAAATAGTGCAGAAATAGTGCTAACTGCTGTTGCTTCAAAAGCATCCAGCAACTAGATGGGTTAACACAGTCACAGGAGACAGGGAGTGGTTAGCAGAGCCCCAGGGGGATTGTGGGAAATTTGTTTACTGTTTGGTCACCAGCCAAAAGAATGAGTGGTGTGTGAACTCTCTCTCACAAAAGTTCATGCAAGTGAGCCATAGGGACACAGGACTCCATTACAGAGTGGAGTTGGGCTAACCCCCTGTACTGCTAGTTGAGGAAGTCTAACAGGAGCAGGAAGATAAGGCCTGGAAGAAGTTGTGTTACAGGGATAATCTCCCTCAGCAAACTCCCCTCCCTCCTCCATTACATTGTGCTGGAAGGAATGCTGTGGACTGCTGTGCTTTTGTAAAGAGTCTTGATTTGTGCTATCAAAAGAGACTGTTAGTCAATGTGCCTTGTAGTGAATATGCTGTGACATTAAACTACACTGTTCATATTCATGAGGACTCTATCAATTGTCTCTGTGTGAGCAAGTGGATCCATCTGATGAAGCTGATGAAGCTGCAGTGCATGGTTGCCCTGAGTAATGGTTCCCCCATAGTTCCAAAGAATTCATGAGACTTGTCCTGCCCCTGTCTGAACCTAACAGCGTACATGTAACACATACCCTCAGATTTTTACTGGCAGCCAAGTAGTGGAGATTTCACTGCATGCAATGGAGCATTGTCTTGCAGAAAAATCATGGTTCTCTTGAAAGATGCAGACTTTTTCCTGTACATTTGCTTGAAGAATATGTTTTCTAAAAACAGGTAGAAGGTTTGGGAGTTGATTTTGACTCCATCTTCAACCTGAAAAGGTTAAACTAGAGTCGAAGTGGAGTTCGATGGTAACCATCTTTAGGCCTACCAAGTGACCACAAACAGGCTTGGATATTCCATATTCCAGATCCCAGCAGTTGCCCTGGCCTTTTCCCTTTAACCATTATTCAGGGATTTGGTCCTAACAGGGAACCCTAAACTGAGGCCACAGTGTTAGCTGCTGTTCGGGGGTATGAGCTGGCAACAAGGATGGTCTGGTAGCCAGGTCAGAATAGGCACAGAATCATAAAGCAGTAGAATAGTAAAAAAAAACAAGCCTAGGTCAAAATCAGGAATATTTACTGGGAATTAAAGCAGGATGGTAAGCTGTTCACTGGAGCTAGTCAAATTATAATAGGAAGTTTCAGGAGCTTAACCCCTTTACCCCCAAGGGTTGTTTGCACGTTAATGACCGGGCCAATTTTTACAATTCTGACCACTGTCCCTTTATGAGGTTATAACTCTGGAACGCTTCAACGGATCTTGGCGATTCTGACATTGTTTTCTCGTGACATATTGTACTTCATGATAGTGGTAAAATTTCTTCAATATAACTTGCGTTTATTTGTGAAAAAAACGGAAATGTGGCGAAAATTTAGAAAATTTCGCAATTTTCCAAATTTGAATTTTTATTCCCTTAAATCACAGAACTATGTCACACAAAATACTTAATAGGTAACATTTCCCACATGTCTACTTTACATCAGCACAATTTAGGAACCAACATTTATTTTTGTTAGGGAGTTATAAGGGTTAAAAGTTGACCAGCAATTTCTCATTTTTACAACACCATTTTTTTTTAGGGACCACATCTCATTTGAAGTCATTTTGAGGGGTCTATATGATAGAAAATAACCAAGTGTGACACCATTCTAAAAACTGCACCCCTCAAGGTGCTCAAAACCACATTCAAGAAATTTATTGACCCTTCAGGTGTTTCACAGGAATTTTTGGAATGTTTAAATAAAAATTTACATTTACATTTTTTTTACACAAAATTTAATTCAGCTCCAATTTGTTTTATTTTACCAAGGGTAACAGGAGAAAATGGACCCCAAAAGTTGTTGTACAATTTGTTCTGAGTACGCTGATACCCCATATGTGGGGGTAAACCACTGTTTGGGCGCACCGCAGAGCTCGGAAGGGAAGGAGCGCCATTTGACTTTTCAATGCAAAATTGACTGGAATTGAGATGGAACGCCATGTTGCGTTTGGAGAGCCCCTGATGTGCCAAAACATAGAAACCCCCCACAAGTGACACCATTTTGGAAAGTAGACCCCCTAAGGAACTTATCTAGATGTGTTTTGAGAGCTTTGATCCCCCAAGAGTTTCACTACAGTTAATAACGCAGAGCCGTGAAAATAAAAATAATTATTTTATTTTTTTCACAAAAATGATTTTTTAGCCACCAGTTTTGTATTTTCCCAAGGGTAACAGGATAAATTGGACCCCAAAAGTTGTTGTCCAATTTGTCCTGAGTATGCTGATACCTGATATGTGGGGGGGAACCACTGTTTGGGCGCATGGCAGAGCTCGGAAGGGAAGGAGCGTCATTTGGAATGCAGACTTAGATGGATTGGTCTGCAGGCGTCACGTTGCATTTGCAGAGCCCCTGATGTACCCAAACAGTAGAAACCCCCAAAAGTGACCCCATATTGGAAACTGGACCTCCCAAGGAACTTATCTAGATGTGTTGTGAGAACTTTGAACCTCCAAGTGTTTCACTACAGTTTACAACGCAGAGCCGTGAAAATAAAAAATCCTTTTTTTCCCACAAAAATGATTTTTAGCCCCCCAAATTTATATTTTCCCAAGGGTAACAAGAGAACTTGGACCCCAAAAGTTGTTGTCCAATTTGTCCCGAGTATGCTGATGCCCCATATGTTGGGGTAAACCCCTGTTTGGGCGCACGGGAAAGCTCGGAAGGGAAGGAGCACTGTTTTACTTTTTCAATGCAGAATTGGCTGGAATTGAGATCGGACGCCATGTGACGTTTGGAGAGCCCCTGATGTGCCTAAACAGTGGAAAGTCCCCAATTCTAACTGAAACCCTAATCCAAACTCACCCCTAACCCTAATCCCAATGGTAACCCTAACCACACCCCTAACCCTGACACACCCCTAACTCTAATCCCAACCCTAATCCCAACTGTAAATGTAATTGCAGCGCCCCAGAGTCCTGGTCGTTGCAGTAACGTCGCTCTGCCACTAAGGGGAGTGATATTACGTCTGATTGCACTAAAGGAGTTCACCTGACCAGGTATCACACACATTACACTTCACACTCCGGCCACCAGGGGGAGTGGTTCTATCTAGTAGGCCACTCCTCACACTCTGGTAAAACTG
The DNA here is from genome assembly GCF_051348905.1 of Ranitomeya variabilis. Taxonomy (NCBI): domain Eukaryota; kingdom Metazoa; phylum Chordata; class Amphibia; order Anura; family Dendrobatidae; genus Ranitomeya; species Ranitomeya variabilis. Next base: position 173,364,755 of record NC_135238.1, read on the forward strand.
GGGGTTGGACAATAAGACGGAGAGAAGTAACTGGGAAGAGCTAGAGAGAGGACCTGTCAGGGATGGGATCCTGGCAGACTCCTAAGAGAACAAAGCAACAAGTGAGCAACGGGAATACAGCAAGGAGGCAATAGGACCAGAAGGAGTCATGCTGAAAGATCGAGGCAACATCCTTCTGAGGCGCAAACAGTCGGTGGCCGGAACGCTGAGAAAGTAAGAGACTTTAAGCATTACTTCAAACCACGGCAGGACAGCCAATTATAGGTTGGCTGTCTCACTTAAACACCTAAGCAGACAACGGAGGCAGCTGTGGGAGAGGGGCGACCCTAGAGTCCCAGAAGAACTCCAGGCCTACCCCGTCATACGGGTGCGTCCTAGCCATATCATCTGGGGGACGGAGAGAGAACGAACATCAGAGACAGACAGAACCAGTTGTGAGGACTATCCCAGGGTGCTCAGCAGGGAAGGACTACAACACACAGGCGCTAGCAGGTAGACGCTGATTCTCACCTGTCAAGGGAACTCCTAATGTGCCTTTGGACCGGCCGGTCTCAGACAGCCCGGTTAACAGTGCTCTGGATTGGCTATCTCGAAGCCTTCAGTAAAGAGGTAAAGAGACTGCAACCTGGTGTCCTCGTTATTTACTGCGACCTGCACCGCACCACCACAACATCATCACCATCCACACCTTTCATTAGGCGCCCCTCAGCAGGGTCACGGACCAGGTCTAGCCACCGTGACAACCCCAGGACAGAGACTCAGAGGCCCGGTACCGGGTACCCCTTGGCCCTGCGGCAGTGGGGGCGCTACAACTTGGCGTCACAAACAGGATCTACTTAAGCCTGAAGAATCAGGTCATGTGTGCCTTGGAACTGTGATCTATTGTGCTTGAACTGTGACTTATTGCAAAGACTGTGCATTGTTATTGTGCCAAGAGTTCCCGCCACAATTCGCCATCGCCGCGCACGGAGGGAGGAGCCTTAGCTTCGTGGGCGGAACCGGTCAAAAAGAAGCGCGGAACGAGAAAGCGCGGTAAAGTGCCAACCCCGGAAGAGGAACTCCGACCTCCAGCAGGTTAGTGGGAGGAAGGGACAGCCATGTCTGAGTCAGGGGAAGCGGAGGTGGCGGTCGCAGCCGTGAACGCAGAGACAGCTCCGGTCCCCGTAGCGGACGTAGCCACGGCCCTAATACCACCACCGGTGGCCACGGAGCCCGCTGCCCCCATCAGCCAGTCGGACACTGCCGCTACCACAAAGGCCATAATGCCCTTCTCTATGCCGTACCTGCCCGGAGCGGCCTGGCTCCCCCGATACTCTGGGGAGTCGCACACATTAACTGATTTTAAAGAAGGAATCTGCAGCCTGCTCAAGTTCTATCCCCTGATGGAGCCTCAGAAGGTTCATATGATAATCGGCCAACTCTTCGGGGCGGCTCACAGAGAAGTGAAGTCCTGGCCCGCCGCGGATAAGGGAACTGCACAGCAGGTTTTTGCAAAGCTTAAAACCACCTTCGATACCAGCACTGCTACAGAAATTAAACTGACTTTCTATGGATACAAACAGAGACCGCAGGATAGCTTACGGGACTATGCCCTTAATCTCCAGGAGGCGCTGCGGGCCATTAAGCAGAGTGACCCCGACAGCATGCAGGACGAGGATAAACTCCTGAAGGAGCGGTTCATTGAGGGGCTCCTGTGCAGTCACCAACGGGGCCAATTGCACTTCCTGTCCATGCAAAATCCAGACTTGATTTTTGCGCAATTCAAGGATAAAGCTATCCAGGCATTGCAGGAGCGACAGCCCAGCCGCGCAGCGCCTCCCAGGCATCCTGCTCTCACATACCACCAGGAGGTGACGTCGGATGCCCCAGTCGCCGCCGAGGCCGATGCCCAGACTCCGCCTCCAGATGCAGGAGCTGACCAAGAGCGTTGCTGCCCTGGCCCGGACGGTGCAGTTCCTACAGGAGGCCCCCAAGGAGAAGATCCAGCTGGCCTCCAGACCAGAGGAAGTCCCTTGGATGCGACAGAGGAGGACTCCGCCGACCAGAGGCCGGGACGACGATCGCTTCCATCGTGACGGACGACCCATCTGCCGCCGCTGTCATCAGGTGGGCCACCTTGCAAGGTACTGTCCTTTAAATGAGCAACCCCTGGGGCAAAGGGCCAACCCCCAGGAGTAGAACGGTCAGGCCCGCAGCATTGGAGAGCCAAATACATTGGAGGGCAACCAGTTCTTCCTGTAGTGGTTGGCGGTATCCCCATGAACGCTTTGCTGGACACCGGTTCTCAGGTGACGACTATGCCTTACGTGCTTTATAAACGGTATTGGGAGGACACCGATGACGATTTCACCATAATAGCCAGTAATGGTCAGCCGCTGCCACAAGTGGGGTATAAAGAGATCACCATCAAGGTGGGGCGGGTGGAATTGAAAGCCCAAGGGATTGTGATTGTTGATATTGATCGTAGAGAATGTAATACCATGATGACTATTGGTACTAATATTATAGAAAATTGTCTTGCAGAAGTTATTGTTTTGTTGCAACAGGTAGCAGAAACCACTGGCCACAGTGAACAACGCGCCCTGCAAAAAGAAATCAGAGCTCTGATGCAGAGACAGCAGGTAGAGCTGACTGGTGGTGAGATTGGTCGTGTCACTGTGAGTAGTGTTGAGCGATACCGTCCGATACTTGAAAGTATCGGTATCGGATAGTATCGGCCGATACCCGAAAAGTATCGGATATCGCCGATACCCGATACCAATACAAGTCAATGGGACACCAAGTATCGGAAGGTATCCTGATGGTTCCCAGGGTCTGAAGGAGAGGAAACTCTCCTTCAGGCCCTGAGATCCATATTACTGTGTAAAATAAAGAATTAAAATAAAAAATATTGATATACTCACCTCTCCGGAGGCCCCTGGACATCACCGCTGGTAACCGGCAGCCTTCTTTGCTTAAAATGAGCGCGTTTAGGGCCTTCCATGACGTCACGGCTTCTGATTGGTCGCGTGCCGCTCATGTGACCGCCACGCGACCAATCACAAGCCGCGACGTCATTCTCAGGTCCTAAATTCCTAGAATGATACTTGCGGTATCGGAATGCTCAACACTAACTGTGAGTGATTCAAACCCCATCGCGATACCCCCCAGGAGTGAGATGTTAATATGGTGTCGGGCAGCCTTAGGCCTCAAGGGTAAGGACTACCAGGCCTTGGTAGAACCCATATATTCAGACAATAGGCCTACTATCCTGACAGCCCGGGAGGTGGTCGACGTCCACCAGGGGAGGGTGCCCGTACCTGTCCTCAATTGTGGGGAGGAAGAGGTTCACCTCACCAAGTATGCCACGCTCGCCAAACTGTTCGCTGTCAATAATAGTGTGATACAGACACCTGAACCCTTGGTCCCGTCAAACGTGGCACTCGAAAGATTGGTGTCGGGAACTGCATGTGGGCACTGACTCTACCCCATCTACCCCATCCCATCAGAAACAGGGAGCCTACAGGGTGGTTCACGAGTACGAGCAGGTATTCAGCAAACACCCCTTAGATTTTGGACAGGTGAAAGGGATCCAACATCACATCCCCACGGGAGATCACCGACCCATAAAAGAGAGATATCGCCCTGCACCCCCAGCTCATTACCAGTGTGCCAAGGACATGTTGCGAGAAATGAAGGAGGCTGGGGTGGTGAGAGACAGTTGTAGCCCCTGGGCAGCTCCATTAGTCCTTGTTAAAAAGAAGGATGGTACAAAGAGGATGTGTGTTGATTACAGGCAGTTGAATCGCATTACACATAAAGACGCATACCCACTGCCCAGGATAGAGGAGTCTCTGGCTGCCTTAAAATCTGCTAACTACTTCTCTACCTTAGATCTCACCAGTGGGTACTGGCAGGTTCCTGTGGCGGAGGCGGACAAAGAGAAGACGGCCTTCACAACACCGATGGGTCTCTGCGAATTTAACTACATGCCCTTCTGATTGTACAATGCCCCGGGGACATTCCAGAGGATGATGGAATGCTGCCTGGGGCACAAGAACTTTGAAACCGTACTGCTGTATTTGGATGATGTCATTGTCTTCTCTAAGACCTACGAAGACCTTCTGAAGCACCTGGCTGAGGTGTTTGAAGCCCTGTCCAACTTTGGCTTAAAGGTGAAACCGTCCAAATGTCATCTCCTGAAACCAAAAGTGCAGTACCTGGGCCATGTGGTGAGCGCCGAAGGAGTGGCCCCAGACCCCGACAAGGTCACGGTGATCCAGGACTGGCCAAAGCCCAGCAACCTCCACGAAGTCCGGCAGTTCCTCGGGCTGGTAGGCTATTACCGGAGGTTCATTAAGGACTTCACCAAGAAGGCCGCGCCCTTGCAAAACCTGTTTGTGGGCCAATCAAAGAAGACAAAGGGGAGGAACACCCCATTTGATTGGAACGAGGGTCTGGAGGAATCCTTCACTTTCTTAAAGTCGGCACTGATGGGAGAAGAGGTACTGGCCTACCCCGAATACGACCAACCGTTTGTGCTATACACGGATGCCAGCAATGTAGGATTGGGAGCCGTGCTGTCCCAGGTCCAGAAAGGTAAGGAGAGGGTAATCGCTTACGCCAGCAGGAAGCTTTGTCCCACGGAAAGGAACCCTGACAACTACAGTTCCTTTAAGCTGGAATTCCTTGCCATCGTCTGGGCAGTGACAGAGAGGTTCAAACACTACCTGGCCTCAACGAAATTCACCATCTTCACGGATAACACATCTGGATACCGCCAAACTCGGGGCCTTGGAACAGCGGTGGATGGCCCGGCTGTCCAACTACGACTTCACCATCAAGTACCGGGCAGGACGCAAGAATGCAAATGTCGATGCCTTGTCCCGAATGCTCAATTTGCCAGAAACGGGGGAAGACCCGGAGGCACTTGAAGAGGTGGAGCTGCCTGCATTCCATCGCCCCAAAGCCACTCAGAACTCCCATCATGTGAAGAACAGACACAAGAACCAACCGGATGCCACGCTGAATCCCCTGCCCCACCACGGATGGGCGGAGACCCAGGATGGCGACCCCGCGGTCCGTCGGGTGAAAGAGCTCTTGACGCAGGCAGGGTTGCATCCTGGCCCAGATGATCCACAGGAGACCCAACAGCTGTGGAAGGGGAGAAGCAAACTGTTTATCCATGATGGCAAGCTGTGCCGGAGAAGCATCGACCCACGTACTCACAAATTGGTATGGCAGATAGTAGTGCCAAGGCGAGATGCGCCCATGGTTCTGGGAGCCTACCACGATGGAGTCGGACACTTCGGATGGAAGAAGCTGGAGAGGCTACTCCGAGGGAGGTTCTATTGGATTGGCATGAAGGGAGCCATTGAGAAGTGGTGTCGAGAGTGCGGTCCATGTAGCCTACGCAGGAAGGACCGTGACAGCCAATGGGCTCCCTTGCAGCCCATCATCACCAAACGGCCGCTCGAACTGGTCACGCTGGATCATGTGAAGCTGACACCTAGCCGGTCAGGCTATATCTACGCTCTTACCATCGTAGATCACTACTCCAGATTTTTGGTGGTTGTACCTGTCAAGAATCTAACGGCCAGGACGGCTGCCAAGGCCTTCCAGCAGTACTTTTGTAGGCCCCATGGGTACCCGGAGAAGGTACTGACCGATCAGGGACCAGCATTCGAAGCAGAGGTGTTCCAAGAGTTCTGTCATCTGTACGGGCGTAAGAAGATCAAAACCACACCGTACCATCCCCAAACCAACGGGATGTGCGAAAAGATGAACCAAGTGGTGATCGACTTACTGAAGACCTTACCCGTAGAGGAGCGGAACCTGTGGCCAACAAAGTTGCCTGACTTGGTGGACATATACAATCATATCCCAGTAAATTCCACCAACTGCACTCCAGCGTACCTGATGCGAGGAAGATCTAGCAAGTTACCCGTTGACTTGGACATGGGGGTCCTAGTCCCCGAAGATACCTCGTCGGATGCAGATTGGGATGCAGAAAGGCAGCGAAGGTACCGCAAAGTACAGGAATGCATGGAAAGAAGTCTCGCCCAGGCTAGACAAAAACAAGAAAGAGACTACAACCAGCATGCTCCTGTGATTACCTTGTCACCCGGTGAGCACGTACTCAAACGAAAGAGGAGGCTACACAAACTCGACGACCAATGGGAAGCGGAACCGTATACCGTCCTGCCATCCGATTTTGACAACACGAAGGTTTGTCTCATCAGCAAGGATGGAGGAGAGACCTCGACGGCGATATCCAGGGACCACCTTAAAGTCTGCCCTGATAAGTTGAGAGAGAGGGAAACGTATCCAGGAACCTCCCCACCTGTAGAAAAGGAGAAGATGATACACACGGTTCTTGGCGATTTTCCCCAGTCCTGGACTCAGATAAATCAGGCCATCGTGGTACCTGTTCTAACATTCCGCCAGCCGGACCCACCAGAACTAATTGTGGTGCCAGATCCTCCAGGCCCGCAATCTCAGCAAGCCTTGCCATGCCAACCGTTGAACCGGCAAATCCTCACACTGCTATCGGCGAATCTGCCGTACCCACTGTTGGTAGCAGCAGCCCTGAGAGCTCCAGCCTGCCAGTGCTACCTAGACTCACTAGAAGCGTAGCTAGAAGACAGTGCACTACACCAGCGGTAGCAAGCATAGCAGGCCCTGTTAGGCCAATAGCAACCCCTGCGCTGCGAAGGTCTACACGCAGCACCAAGAATCAAACTCCCCTCCGCTACAAGATTTGGAGGTATTAGTGAGGGCTGCTATTTAGTTGAAAATGTTTGTGTGCATATCTTTTGTTACAGGTTTTAAAATGGACAACGGAGTAATGGACAGTGAATTGCTCCAAAAACTTCTAAAAGGGGACCCCTTTTGTTTACCCGGGGTCCCCGCTGTTTCAACCACTGAACTGAGAGTCATAAACTGTGCATGACCTAACTTTCGCAACGTTCAAGAGTCGTCACCTCCCATAAAGGGAAGCACTGTTATGTTTAATTGTTTATAATATTTCAACATTTTGTGTGTTTTCTGTTAACATGTATTGCTGTTCTTGTTTTCCCAGTCCGGGAGTACTGGATTTAACCGGGGGGGAGTGCAGCGCCCCAGAGTCATGGTCGCTGCAGTAACGTCGCTCTGTCACTAAGGGGAGTGATGTTACGTCTGATTGGACTAAAGGAGTTCACCTGACCAGGTAACACACACACTACACTTCACACTCCGGCCACCAGGGGGAGTGGTTCTATCTAGTAGGCCACTCCTCACACTCTGGTAAAACTGGGGGTTGGACAGGAAGACAGGGAGAAGTAACAGGGAAGAGCTAGAGAGAGGACCTGTCAGGGATGGGATCCTGACAGATTCCTAAGAAAGGACAAAAAGTGAGAAAGCGGGAATACAGCAAAGAGTAGTGTTGAGCATTCCGATACCGCAAGTATCGGGTATCGGCCAATACTTGCAGGTATCGGAATTCCGATACCGAGATCCGATACTTTTGTGGTATCGGGTATCGGTATCGAAACAACATTAATGTGTAAAAGAAAGAATTAAAATAAAAAATATTGCTATACTCACCTCTCCGACGCAGCCTGGACCTCACCGAGGGAACCGGCAGCGTTCTTTGCTTAAAATGCGCGCGTTTACTTCCTTCCGTGACGTCACGGCTTGTGAATGGTCGCGTCGCCCATGTGACCGCGACGCGACCAATCACAAGCCGGAACGTAATTTTAAAATCCTGAATGCCTAGAATTAGGCATTCAGGACCTGAAAATTACGTCACGGCTTGCTGTGATTGGTCGCGTCGCGGCCACATGGGCGGCACGCGACCAATCACAAGCCGTGACGTCACGAAAGGAAGTAAACGCGCGCATTTTAAGCAAAGAACGCTGCCGGTTCCCTCGGTGAGGTCCAGGCTGCGTCGGAGAGGTGAGTATAGCAATATTTTTTATTTTAATTCTTTCTTTTACACATTAATATGGATCCCAGGGCCTGAAGGAGAGTTTCCTCTCCTTCAGACCCTGGGAACCATCAGGGATACCGTCCGATACTTGAGTCCCATTGACTTGTATTGGTATCGGGTATCGGATTAGATCCGATACTTTGCCGGTATCGGCCGATACTTTCCGATACCGATACTTTCAAGTATCGGACGATATCGCTCAACACTAGCAAAGAGGCGATAGGACCAGAAGGAGTCGTGCTGTAAGATCGAGGCAACATCCTTCTGAGGTGCAAACAGTCAGTGGCCGGAACACCGAGCAAGTAAGAGACTCTAAGCATTACTGCAAACCATGGCAGGATAGCCAATTATAGGTTGGCTGTCTCACCCAAATCACCTAAGCAGACAACGGAGGCAGCTGTGGGAGAGGGGCGACTCTAGGGTCCCGGAAGAACTCCAGGCCTACCCCGTCATACGGGTGCGTCCTAACCATATCATCTGGGGGACGGAGAGAACAAACATCAGAGACAGACAGAATCAGTTGTGAGGACTATCCCGGGGTGCTCAGCAGGGAAGGACTACAACAAACAGGCGCTAGAAGGTAGACGCTGATTCCCACCTGTTAAGGGGACTCCTGATGTGCCTTCGGACCGACCGGTCTCAGACAGCCCTGTTAACAGTGCTCTGGATTGAGTACCTCGAGACCTTCAGTAAAGAGGTAAAGAGACTGCAACTCTGTGTCCTCGTTATTCATCGCACCCCACACCCCAACATCATCACGTTCTATCTTCTCTGGACGCCCCTCAGCAGGGTCATGGACCAGGTCTAGCCACCGTATCCACCCCAGAACTGAGACACAGAGGCCCGGTACCGGGTGCCCCTCGGCCCTGCGGCAGTGGGGGCACTCCATTAGCATGGTTGGACCTCCTAAATTATATATAAATAAATCGCAGACTAGGGGTAAGTGTAACTCAGGAAGGGACTGCTCATTGTTTGAAGTTGGTCATACTGTACAACTGAAGGAAGGATCATTATAAATAGTCTGCTGACATAACACTATGTTTTACATGAATCTAGAATTATCCAACTTTACACATTACATTAATAAAAAAACATTATTGGGCGTAACCAGCAGTTATAAATAACCTCTTAGTAACTCCAAAAAGGAAAATGATCTTAAGAGAGACCCTGTCATCAGGATTTTCTACCACAAAAGAATGGCATGCATGTAAAGGAGCGTCAATGCAGATTAATTCCTTACCTTTTTTGTATAAATACAGTTTGCTGTCTTTAGAGAAAGCTGTAGTTGAAATTATATGCTTAAGAGTTTCAAGTGCAGTGGGCAGGCGCTGCACTTACAGTTCTCCTGCCTCTCTTCCTTTTCCCCATTCTGTTGCCTGCCTTGTGTGAGTGACTGACAGATCTATGAAACATGATTGACGTGACAGAACAGTCAGGGACATGAGGCAGGCAAAGGACGGGAATAGAGAGAGGGCACAGAAGAACTGTAAGTGCAGTATCCACCCCACTGCACTTGCAAATCATTGCCATACAATGTCAACTATGGATTTCTGTAAAACTGCATAATGGAAGAAATGTAAGGATTTAATCAGCATGAGAGCCCCTTTATATTTACATGCTATTAGTTTGGATATAAAATCCTGATGATAGGTTCTCTTTAAATAATCTTAAAGGGTACAAGTCATAAAAAATGCTATTAACCTGCAGATATGGGGTTAATCTGCATGTTAATAGCGTTCTGAACGTGCCCTGCACCAGCACTTAGACTCCCACTGCCAGAAGGAACAAAACTTTATTTCTCCCACTAGTGTTTGTGTTTCAGTCAAAAGGGTGGCTTCAACCTGGGCCAAGGACTGGCTGACAGCTGGCCCTAATGCTGAGCCATAGTCAGTCATTTTCAGAACGCATTCACAGCACCACTCTTTATGCACAGAAAGGTAACTGAACCTGTGCCGGCGTCATCCCTGTGACTAAAACCCAATGATGTTGGGGAGCAATAAAGTTAATTTCCTCCTGGCATCTGGAGCCTAAGTGCTGGCGCAGGGCAGGTTCAGAACGCTATTAACCTACAAAAAAAGAGGTAAGTCCAGCAATCTCAGAAAATGGAAGAAAAAATGGGAAAATGAAAATATCACATTTAATTGTACAATTAAGAACAGGTAAGTACATTAAAAACATTTGAAAAAAGGGGATAGACATTGGGTCTACAAGCTATCTATGCAACTCTTAATCCAAAAAAATATAACATGAAGGAGGAAAAGAGTAATTGGTGGTAATAAAATACAAAGGTCTTGGTCAAATAAACCAACAATGAATAATAATAACTGAAAATAAATAAGTTGTGCCTACATCAAAAACAGACAGCTTAGTGATGCCTAAGAAGGAGTTAGGAATTTTGATTATAAGTAGTGATGAAAGAATGTACTCGTTGCTCGGGTTTTCCCGAGCACGCTCAGGTGGTCTCCGAGTATTTGTGACTGCTCAGAGATTTAGTTTTTGTTGATTCAGCTGCATGATTTACGGCTGCTAGCCAGGCTGAGTACATGTGGGGGTTGCCTAGTTGCTAGAGAATCCCCACATGTAATCAAGCTGTCTATCAGCTGTAAATCATTCAGCTGTGGTGAAGAAAACTAAGTCTCCGAACACTAACAAATACTCAGAGATCACTCGAGCATGCTCGGGAAAACCCGAGCAACGAGTATATTCGCTCATCACTAATTATAAGACAAAAAAAAGATTATCAATGAAACAGAATATATGGTAAATATCTGTCTCTAAATATTTTATTACATACAATACCTAATGGAACCACCCACTCCCCTAGCAGACCAATTGTGATGGGCAATATCTATTTAATTCCTTCCAGACCAGGTGATTTTTCGCATTTTGCATTTTTATTTTTTTCTTACCTCTCTTCTAAGATACATACCTTTTTTATCTGTCCATCTACATAACCACATGATGGCTTGGTTTTTATGGGACAAGTCATAGCTGCACTGTTGTTTTGACATCACGTTCGAGGAAGCAGTACTGATCTCTGATTTTACTGTGCGCCAGATTATCTCCTTACAATGCAGACTGACAGTGCACTCTCTCATCGGCTTGCCTTGTCTCAACAGAGCCGTTGAGGGAGCGCACTGTCAACATCCATTAAATAGAATATTGCAAAGTGACATGATTCTAATTAACATATGTAGAAATTTACAACCGACGCTCACTCTGTAGTGCAAGGAGTAGCCCAGCGGGTGAAACAGTCATCACTGATGATGCTTTGTTTCACGCGGTGGGGTAGAAGCTGCAACAGTATTGGCAGACTCTGCCTCCTGATGATGTATCATTTGAGTATTCCACCATGCTCTTTGGGTACTTAAGCGAAGTGTCATCAATAAGGACGTAAGTAAGGAAAAATCAGTTTGAGGAGTGAGGGAAGAGTAGAGAATTTTTAGTTAAAGTAAATTGAAAAAGAAAGTAGATTAATACATTACATAGACATTTAGGATTAAAATAAATGTTAACTTTGGACCACCCCTTTAACTGTAACTTCTTTTTCTCAATCTTTTGCTATACCCCTTGTGGCCAGAGAAGCTGGAACTGCTTATATAAAAGCCTAGTCCACTTGGCTGCATGGGCATATCCCTTATAACAGTCCTTGAACTAGACCATGCCTGACATTAACCCTTTTCCCTCCTAATCATCCCTGCAATCATCATACTCCCTAGTTGCACAGTGTTTACCTACTCAAGTTATAAAAAAAGAAACTGATGAACCTTGATTTACATTATCTCATGCATGACTCCCCCTGACGAAGGCACGCCGCCGAAACGCGCGTAGGGGCAGTGGCACCATTGTCTGAGTGTTTAGGTAAAGTATTCATTACGTACATTTTCTATATCCTATCTGCTATCTGCTATTTGCTATCATGCAGTTACTATCATGTTACTTGGCGTTCTATGTAGCGTGTATGTATATATATTATAGAAGATCACAATGGTAGTATAGAGACAGTGACCCCTTACTATGGGAGCTTAGCCTGATTTGTATCACTTGGCACCAGGCTTGATATGCTATTAGTATGATAGGATGTATGTATACTCCCTTTTGATTTGGTTATTATAAACATTCACTCAGTTTTGGTGCCACTTTAATCTGTTTTGGCTCATCTATATGATACACTTGTGGCTACCAGTTTTTAAAGTGTTTTTATTGGGATTATATCCCCTGATTTTGTTATGTTTTTTCTTCAATAAAGTTTATTATATTATCTTTGTTCTTATACGCATTTCTTTATATGATTATATTATCTCATGCATGTTTTTATTGTTTGTAATTATTCTACTTTATTCTACATTTCGTGATGCATTCTATTTCTAACAATAGATAAATAAATACAAAACAATATTTTAAAATAGTTAAAAGGGTAAACATTTCTACAATGCATAATGTATCTCTTCATTTGACAGATTTTTCCATCAGGAGTAACCAAAAACCAAAGCAAGCACAGATCATCATGGCAGTCCACTTGTTCAAGAAGATGGATTTTTCATTAAAATATCAAAAGTATATGATTCCAGTCTCTAATGAGCTCATCAATGTTGTTTTTTCCTACGTGAAAGGAAAAGTAAGTATAAAAAGAAGTTATGCTATGAATGAAGAATTCCAATCCTATTTACAGTATATGTAATGTCTGTTCTCCTGAAAAGTCTGCAATTCTACAGACTTGCATTTCCCATAAAATAATTCTGGAGCATTTTTTCCTTGAAATCCAAATGGTGCCATTTCCTTATTAGTCAATCTAGAAATATCTAACAATGGCTGGTTTCACAGATCCGACATTCATATTCTTAGCACAGACCATGATGACCGGACTGGTAAAAGATTTTCCTCACTGAATCTCTTGACTTGAGTATTATAGGGGCCGTCCTTCGACCACCTTTTATCAAATACCCAGCATTGAAACTCCTTGTTTTCCCCCAAATAAAAGCAGGTCCATTGTTTTAGATTAAATGGCCAAGTCAACCTTTATTCTAACAAACTTAACAATAAATAATCACTTTTTGGTTGAAAGAGGCTCTTGGAGTCCCAAAGGTTTGGCGGTACCCGAATATTGAACTCTTCCAGCATTACCCCCAGCCACAACTACCAGCTCGGGAGCACCTCCATCGTCAGAAAACCTTCTCCATTCCACCGACTCCCCAGGGATCTCACCCTGAAGAGTCACAAAACTCCGCCAAGCTATTACTAAATTCCAAACACATTTATAGGGTGCCATCTACTTGATGTACAAACCCATCACTATAATTTTTCACCAACTTCAAGAACCCCCTTGCACTGGCAAGCTGAAATGATTTCTTTATAAAAAAAAATAAATAAATAAAAGAGACCTAAAGCAACAGTAAAGTATCTACAGGAATTTCTGGCAATTACTAGTTGTGTACTAAAAAGAATGATTTATTTACTTGCATATAAAACCAGATGTAAAGGCAAGTTCACATGACCGTATAGCAGCGTATAGCAGCTACGCATTTCAAACACACTAGGTGTTCTTTGTCAAAACTTTGACAAAGAACACCTAGTGTGTTTGAAACGCATAGCTGCTATACACTGCTATATGGTCATGTGAACTTGCCTTTACATCTGGTTTTTTATGCAAGTAAATAAATCATTATTTTTGGACTCTTTGGATGCTGGAACAATCTCTTTTTTGTACTTTGATGTTATCAGCGTGCAACTACACGTGCTCCGTGCTTCCCCACACATAAGCTGCATCAGGTGATCTGTTTTTTTTCTCTGTCTTCTACTAGTTGTGTACTGTATGTGACAACAATATCCCATATTGTTTATATGCAGTAGGGTGGCAAGATGGAATCCCTTTCTTAAAAAGAAAAACATTCAAGCACGGCTGTCAAAACCCTGTTGTCGGGTGTCCAGGGACCAGGGGCTTCTTCCCTGTTCCAAACACCAGGGGGCCCTAGCTGGCACTGCTCCTCAGATTACTTCTGATGGTGAAGACACTGGGGCCACCTACCTTGCCTTAACTCCTAAATCTGTCCTCTGTCTGTACCCTTCTCCCACCCAGGTAAGATGGGAGTAGTAGTGTACCGCAATACACCAATCAGACTTAATAAGGTAATATGAACAGGGGTAATGGAAAATACCAAACATAGAAATATACACACACATATAACAAAGGTATGAACCAGGAAGTGGAGAATGTGGTTAAACCAAAGTAGGAGAAGAAAGAGGATTATCACACATTCAAAACCTAGCAACAATCACAGATAAATCCACCAACCACCTACTCAAATAACCACCAACAACCTCTAAGCCATGCAGCAAAAGCTAGCTCTGACAATGTGTGTTAGTCAGGACCCAGATTATATAGGAGATGGGAGTGGCTAACAGTGCTCAGCTAAGAGTCTTAACTCCAAGAGCTCTCAACAGAGTAGATTAACCTTTGCACTGGCAAAATAAATTTACACTGTTTAATATAAATGTGAAGTGCTTCTATTCAGCGCACGAGTAGGAGGAATCAGACTTTGTGGTCCTCTGGCTCCTCTCTGCCGTGGTAAACCTGTGACAGTAACCCCCTTCTACAAGGGACCCCTGGATACTGGGTTTATCAGTGTGTGCCACGTTAAAAGACTGGATTAGCCTGGTGCATGAACTTCAGATGCTCGTACCCACATACTTTATTCAGGACTGTATCCCTTCCAGTGTACCAGATAATGAAGCGACCTACGAACTAAGCAAGAATAAATGATCTTTGCTATCTGAAATTTGTAAATTTCCATCCACAATGACAGGGGATGGCGGTGGCAGTGATGGTACATCACGCAACATATTTTTGAGAAGAGATCGATGAAACATTATGTATCCTAAAGGTGGGACGCAAAGCAAGACGGAATTCTAAGGGATTGACAATGGCCTCAATCTTTCCTCAGGACCAATGAACCTGGGACTCAGTTTCCAAGCGCGAAACTTCAACTTAATGTTCCTTGAGGACAACCACACCAAGTCACCAACACAGGGCCAGACCCACCAAACGTCTCTGATCAGCCAAACTTTTATATTTGGACCCCATCTTCCTCAAATTATCAAGAACCCCTTGCCACACAGAAGTAATTGATGATGACAACCATTCTTCTTCAGGTATTCCAGAAGAAAGACTCCAATTAAATGAGCTGAACTGAGGATGAAACCCATATTCTCCAAAAAATGGGGACTTACAGTAGACTCATGACAACGATTATTTACTGTGAATTCAGCTAAAGGTAAGTAGGTATCCCAATCCTCCTGATTCTCAGATAAGTCTCAAGATTCTGGTTAACCCATTCAGTTTGCCCATTAGACAGCGGGTGAAATGCTGAAGAGAACGACAGATGGATCCCCAAACAAGTGCAAAATGTCCTCCAAAATTTGGAAATAAGCTGCACCCTCTGGTCATAAACAATATCAGTAGGGATCCCATGTAATTTTATAATCCCTCTGATGAAAATTTGCGCCAAGGTCTTAGCATTAGGTAAAGCGGCTAGCACAATAAAATGAGACATTTTACTGAATCTGTCCACCACCAAAATTACAGTATTACTCGCCATCATGGGTAGATCAGTAATAAAATTGACTGATAAATGAGTCCAAGATCTACAGGGAATCGCCAATGGTTGGAGACACCCCAATAGATGAGCATGAGAGGTTTTAGAACACGCACAGACACTACAAGCGGGTACATACTCCCGGACATCCCAATGTACCTCTGACCACCAAGATGTCTGGCCAAGATGGAATCATGCTATTCACTAGGAACTCTCAGATGGAAATTCACAGGTACAGTTTACCTAACGGACAAGCAGCAGGGGCATCCCCCTGAGCATCAACAAACTCTTTTTCAAGATCGTAGCATAGAGATGCAATAATCACCCATTTTTGTAGTGTAAGTGTAGAGACCGCAGGTAAAGAAGGATGCAGGGACAAATAGGAGCCAGAAAGCAAACAGCGTTTTTAACTTTTCTTTTAACTCCCAACCCAAAAATATAACAACAGTTTTCCACGCAGGGAACTTGAGTACAAGTATACAATATCACAGTAAATCCTAACTACTATATAGGAGGCCTGAACTATACCCGAAGAACGCGGCCGCGCCTCACTAGTACCTCTCCTACTAAGGTAAAGTCAACAACGTTCACTTATCAGTGCTGTCTCAGCGATGTAGTCCTGGTGGTGCGGCTCCGTCAGCGACGTAGTCCTAGTGGTGAGGGAAGGCGGTGTCCTCCGACGTCGAACCCAGGTGTAGATTCGAGTCCAGAATGTCTTTTGCGGTGCTGCGTTACCTCCCGCAGGCGGACGTTGATCCGAGATAACCGTTTCCACGTCCAGAGAGGAGTCTTTTTGAGGAGAATTAGCAGAATTATCAGTATCAGTCACAGCTAAGAAAAACCCAGGAGGATCCGGAGCACTCGGTGGCAAGATGCTCCCGGGGAGCGCGGTAATACTGTCCCCGAGCTGATCAGCACTACCCCTCTGCCTGGGGGGTCGCTGACGACGAATGCGCCTCTTTTTGGGGGCTCTGGTAATTGCCCGCAGTGTCTGTTGTACGTTTTCCCCCTGCTTCCAGCAAGTCCCACTGCGGCCTGCACACACACGACAACTGCGCTGCAGTTTCCTCTCCTCAGAGTTTTCCCGCGCTTCTCTGTCCCTGCTTTCGCGCGTTTTTCTTTTTATCCTCTTCTCTCCCTGCGTCACTCTGCCTCCTGTCACATGAGCCTGGCTTCCCATGCGCCCCTCAAATCCGTCCCCCGGAACCCCGACTCCCGGCAACAATGGTTCCACCCGTCTGCACAGCTCACCAGGTCCCTGTCCCCTACATTCCCCCACCCTGTATGCTCGCCAGTCCCCGGGCGAGGCCTTCGCACTGACAGGTCGCCCATCTGACGGGTTGTTCCACACTTGGGTCTGTCTAGTGTGTAAGTCAGGACTGTAGCGAGTTGGGGGTCTACCGGCAGTAGAACGTTCAGAACGTCGTGGCTCGGGTCCCTGTGTAGGGGGTGTTGGGGGAATGTCGTCAGCGGAAGGGTGACTGGTCAGGGGTAGTGTAGTAGTCGAGATAGGGGGAGTATTTTGACGCCGTTCTTCTTCTTCATCATCTTCATCCCACCAATGGTTGTTGGGGGACTCAGTCGTAGGTGGCTCTTCCCTGATTGCGGATTCTGGGGTGTCCGAGTCAACAGAGCGACACAACCGGAGCATGTTGCGATGAAGAATGCGAGTACCTGTACTTCCGTGGGCCTCAGACTGCACTTCATATACAGGTCCATGCGGGTCTATACGGCGAAGCACCCGATAGGGTGTTTTTTCCCAACGATGGTCTAACTTGTTTTGCGGTCTTTGCTCTCGAACGAGTACTCGATCACCTGGCCGGAACTCTGGGGGTTTTGCTGTAGGGGTGCTCCGATGCTCCACTTCCCGAATTCGAGTGTGTACCAGTCGGTGTAAGGTCTGCAGCCGATGCCGATGATCACGCACCCACGAAGCCATCCCTGTTCGGGGGCCTTCTTCCTCCGAAGACAGTTCCAGATCTGTCATGCCTTTTCCTGGGCGCCCAAAGACCACTTCATACGGGGTGCGTCCTGTGACTTGATGAACTCTATTGTTGTAGACCCACACTAGGTCAGACACATACTCCGGCCAGCGGGCCTTCTGATCTTGTTCTAGCGCACGCAGCATTTGAAGCAAAGTCCGGTTAAACCGCTCACAAGCCCCGTTTCCCTGGGGGTGATACGGTGTGGTGCGTGACTTATCAATGCCGTAGAGGCGATGCAGCTCTTCCATGACTTTGCCCAAGAAACAGGCGCCTTGATCCGAATGTATTCTCCTCGGACAGCCGTAAACTTGAATAAAGTTCTTACAGATAGCGCTCGCCGCCGACTCAGCCGTCTGATCACGGGTAGGGGTGACTACCGCGAATTTTGAAAAATGATCTACCATAACGAGGCAGTGTTCGTAGCCTTGATGCGCTGCTCCAATGGTAATGTAGTCTATCAATAATACTTCAAAAGGGGCAGACGTCGTGATGCTCTGCACAGGCGCCCTTTCCTCCGGTGACTTGGTTAGCTCACATTGTCGACATTGTCTACAGGCAGTTTGTACTTCCGCAAGCAGCCGAGGATGATAGAACCGAGTTTGCAGCCACTTAAACGTCCTCTTCACTCCGAAGTGTGCCCCGGACTCTTGAGCTTCTTTAGCAACTGCGGCCACCACGGGCCCTGGTAAGACCATCTGCCAGGTCGGCTCGGAATCTGCCTGAGCCATGGTTAAGTGGCATAAGAGCCCGTCCTGAAGAGTTAGGCGCTCCCACTGCCGCAGAAGAAGGTTCAGGTCTGACGGGAGAGTTTGTCCAGGGGTTCTCACGGGCAATAGACCATTCGTTATCCACTGTCGCAATGGAGCTAGTTCCTGGTCTTCCTGTTGCAGCCGTATCCATTCGTCCCGACTCTGAACCAACAGTCCTGTAGCCGTTCCGTTCCCGGTCTGTTCCCGGCTCACAGCCGTCCGAGCAGCGCCCCCGATGGCGTAGGGGATTTCTTCTCCCTCCAGCTCCTCATCTCAGTTAGTTCTTGGGGGGGTTCTTACGCAGACGAAATAACGCGTCAGCATGAACATTCTTCGCTCCTCGCTTGTAGAGGATATGGTATCTGTACTTGGCCATCCGGGCTACCCAGCGCTGTTCCAGGGCACCCAATTTCGCATTTTCCAGATGTGCCAATGGGTTGTTATCCGTGCGTATCAGCACCTCGGAACCGGCCAGGTACTCAGCGAACCGCTCCGTCATAGCCCACACCACGGCCAACAGCTCCACCTTGAAAGAACTATAATTGTCCGGGTTCAACTCAGAGTCATGAAGAGACCGACTCGCATAGGCGATCACTCTCTCCCGCCCATCCTGAACCTGAGACAACACAGCCCCCAATCCCTGAGAGCTGCCGTCGGTGTGTAGGATGAACGGTTGCGAAAAGTCCGCATAAGCCAACACCGGCGGCTCCATGAGAGCTGTCTTCAAGTCCCGGAACGCTGCTTCTTGTGGCTCCTGCCATTGTATCTTCTTTCCCCGTTCCTTGGGGGAGCTTCCTTTCAGCAGGACTTGTAGATTGTGAGAACGGCGAGCAAAGTTCTTCACGAAGCGCCGGTAGTACCCAGCGAGGCCCAAGAACGCCCGTACATCCTTGGCGGTCTCCGGTGTGGGCCACTCCTGGATTGCGGCAATCTTCTCCTGCGATGGCCGGACTCCTTTGGCGGACACCACATGCCCCAGGTACTCGATCTGTTCCCGGAACAAGTGACACTTCTGGGGCTTCACCTTAAGCCCGTATTTCAGCAACCGGTCTAGTACTTGCTCCAGTCGGCACAGATGTTCCTCGAATGTTGGAGCATAGATGATGATGTCATCCAGATAAATGAGAGTGGCCTCGAAGTTCAAATCCCCCAGACACCGCTCCATTAATCGTTGGAAGGTGCCTGGAGCGTTGGCCAGCCCAAACGGCATTCGATTGAACTCGAATAGTCCCATGGGAAGGATAAACGCTGTCTTAGGATGATCTGCTTCTGTCATCGGGACCTGCCAGTATCCGCTGGCTAGGTCTAAGGTGGAAAAATATTTGGCCCGACCCAGCACGGAGAGAGACTCCTCGATACGGGGAAGTGGATAAGAGTCTCGGACGGTGCATGCATTTAGCTTACGATAGTCCACACAGAACCGGAGCGTGCCGTCCTTTTTCCGCACCAGCACGATCGGGGCAGCCCACGGGCTCTGACTCTCGCGGATCACTCCCTTTTGTAGCATCTGGCCTAACAACGTCTTTACTTCCTGGTACATCTGCGGGGGAATCTGTCTGTACCGCTCCCTGATGGGCACTGTATCTCCGGTCGGAATTCCATGTTCGATGGCCGTGGTACAGCCAAAATCATCTTCATGTTGTGCGAACACTTTAGCATAATGTCCAAGGAGTCGCTGCACTTGTGAGATCTGTGATGGATCCAGGCCCGACAATTCCGTCCGCATGTGCTCCAGAATAGTTTGACCCTTTCGAAACGCTATTGGCTCAGGATCCTGCGTAGACCGGACACTGACCATCCAGGGATCAGGGGAATCCACCGTTAACTGCAAAGTATCTGGAGGGGGCATCACTTCTAAAGGTCGTAACACTTTGGCCATCTCACTTCGGACCCGTAGCACGACATTGTGTTCGTCCACATTCACACATCGCACTGGTACGGCTCCATTTTTAACAGTAGCCAGAGATCGGGCCACCAGCAGTCCTGTGGGCAAAGGGGATGTAAACGTGGGCTCAATCTGTACTTGTACTCCTTCTAGAGGGATGCGGGCTCGTATGGGCAGGGATATAACAGTCTGTCCTGGGGGGAACGTCACCTTAGCTGTCGGGGAAGTAATCACTCTCCCTAGTATGTCTCCCTCTTGACAGGTCTCTTGTACCCGGACTTCTCTCACTAACTGTCTGAACACGGAGCCCTGAGGTGTACTGGTCCCCCACTGATTGAGTGTCTCTTGCGTAGTCTCCCCTAACAGAAAACTGCCAAAATCTTTCAATACGTTCATCCCCAAGGTCACGGTATGTTGTGGGCTGGGATCTCCCCGAGTTAACACAACCCCCCGGCGGCCCAGGTCCTTCCCACATAAAGATATTTGCATCCAGGTGACCCCTTCCACTGGGATGGGCAGCTGATTGGCGGCCTGTAACCGAATTACGGGACCACATTGGGGTCTGACTGTCAAAGGAAAGTGTTTTCTAAAATAAGCCTCGGGCATAGTCGTGACTTGGGACCCGGTGTCCACCAGACAACGGACAGCCCGCCCTTCAAACTCTGCCCAAACCAGGGGGCAGCTGGCAACCAAATTTCCGGGATTTTCACCACCCATCCGCGGGGACTCTGGCTCCGAGCGTCGTCCCCTTAGCTCGGAGCCCTCTAGTTTAACGCCTGACGGGACGAGGCCCTCCCTCTCCGGGGGCACTCCCGTGCGAAATGTCCTGCCTCCCCGCAACCATAACAAGCACCGGGGACCGGATAATATCCTGGATGAGCGCCACGAGCTGGACTCCCAGACCCTTGCCCCCGGGGTAGCTCCCTTGGGCTTCGCGCATTCTTTTTAACTTCAGCCAGTTCGTCCCTGATTTGTTTGAGCTCCTGCCGCATCTCCTGAACCCACGACGGCTCACCCCCTCCTGGTGCAGCGGTCTGGATAACCCGAGTCTCTCCTGTCAGGACCGTCACCCCCCTCTCTTGCTCCCGGGTGCGGGCCTCATTGCCTATGTCGGAGAAAGTCAGGCGCGGGTCGACCCGCACTCGTTCACGTAGAGCCTGTTTGGTCAACTCATCTTGCAGTCCCGTCACCAGTTGGTCGCGCAGGGTCACGTCAACATGTCCCATCCCCATACCATCTTTCCGCACGATCGCAATGTTTAGCTCTTGCAGAGCATTCATGTACTGAGTGACAGTCTCGCCTTCTTTTTGTCGCCGTCCAAACAACCGGGCCCGCAGCTCTCCCACGTTGGTGGGATCCCCGTGCGTCCCCTCTAACACATTTAACACCCCGGTAAAAGTATTCCGCTCTGTGGGGGGTCTCAACATCACTGAATCTCGGGCCTCTCCGTCTAAGGCCATAATGGCCACCTCTGCTTCCAGGGCCGGGGTCATAGGATGCATTCTCAGCAGCCCCCGCATCCTTTCAGTCCAACTCCACAACAACATGTTGCTCCCATTAAACTTGGGCAGGTTATTCAACATGGCCCCCAATGAGAGAGACGCTCTCGGGCCAGCCCCATCCTCCGTATCTTCTGGCTCCCTCTTTGGATCCTGCATCCTGCCGACTACGCCAAATGTAGAGACCGCAGGTAAAGAAGGATGCAGGGACAAATAGGAGCCAGAAAGCAAACAGCGTTTTTAACTTTTCTTTTAACTCCCAACCCAAAAATATAACAACAGTTTTCCACGCAGGGAACTTGAGTACAAGTATACAATATCACAGTAAATCCTAACTACTATATAGGAGGCCTGAACTATACCCGAAGAACGCGGCCGCGCCTCACTAGTACCTCTCCTACTAAGGTAAAGTCAACAACGTTCACTTATCAGTGCTGTCTCAGCGATGTAGTCCTGGTGGTGCGGCTCCGTCAGCGACGTAGTCCTAGTGGTGAGGGAAGGCGGTGTCCTCCGACGTCGAACCCAGGTGTAGATTCGAGTCCAGAATGTCTTTTGCGGTGCTGCGTTACCTCCCGCAGGCGGACGTTGATCCGAGATAACCGTTTCCACGTCCAGAGAGGAGTCTTTTTGAGGAGAATTAGCAGAATTATCAGTATCAGTCACAGCTAAGAAAAACCCAGGAGGATCCGGAGCACTCGGTGGCAAGATGCTCCCGGGGAGCGCGGTAATACTGTCCCCGAGCTGATCAGCACTACCCCTCTGCCTGGGGGGTCGCTGACGACGAATGCGCCTCTTTTTGGGGGCTCTGGTAATTGCCCGCAGTGTCTGTTGTACGTTTTCCCCCTGCTTCCAGCAAGTCCCACTGCGGCCTGCACACACACGACAACTGCGCTGCAGTTTCCTCTCCTCAGAGTTTTCCCGCGCTTCTCTGTCCCTGCTTTCGCGCGTTTTTCTTTTTATCCTCTTCTCTCCCTGCGTCACTCTGCCTCCTGTCACATGAGCCTGGCTTCCCATGCGCCCCTCAAATCCATCCCCCGGAACCCCGACTCCCGGCAACAATGGTTCCACCCGTCTGCCCAGCTCACCAGGTCCCTGTCCCCTACATAAGAACTAGTGATGAGCGAGTGTACTCGTTGCTCGGGTTTTCCCGAGCACGCTCGGGTGACCTCAGAGTATTTATGACTGCTCAGAGATTTAGTTTTCATCATCGCAGCTGAATGATTTACCACTACTAGCCTGCTTGATTACATGTGGGGATTCCCTAGCAACCAGGCAACCCCCACATGTACTCAGCCTGGCTAATAGCTGTAAATCATTCAGCTGCCGTGATGAAAACTAAATCTCCGAGTAGTCATAAATACTCTGAGATCACCCGAGTGTGCTCGGAAAACCCGAGCAACGAGTACACTCACTCATCACTAATAGGAACCTGTTCACAATTATCTCCACCTCTAGGAAAACAAGATAATGCATCTGCCTTAATGTTCTTGTTCCCTGGCCTATGTGTGAAAAAAGTCTAATCAAAAATACAGAATAGATTAGTGCATGCTGAGATTTTTTTATGTGAACATTTGGTCTGTGTTAAAAAACACTATAATCTAAGCAGCCATTTTGATTGATGATCCCGTGCTGTCAGTTTTTCTCAGAAAGCAGGAACAGTGAAGTCAGCGCTGATTTGACGCAGTGCTTAGTGACGTAACAATCACTGAAATGGTGCCTGCATGGAAGGTGAGTAGAGGTGTTATTATTTCAACAAGTTGTGGGAGTTTCAGCTCTCTTCTAGCCAATGGTGTACTGCCAATGGCCGGATGCCACCCCCATCATTCTGCCTCGGTGTCTGACGTGGCAGAACAGTAGGCGCGATTATGTCATTAAAGCGCTGTACTGAGATGTGCGGCGCTTCACACCACACACTCAGGAGATTGGAGCATCGGGTGGAATGAGGAGAGGTGAGCATTGTATATATTATTTTTTTAAATCAGTGACTGGTGGCCATAATAGAGTATGGAGAACCATGGGGGGTGCTTTATATTGTATGGAGGACCGTGGGGGATGCATTATATTGTATGAAGGACCATGGTGGGTGCATTATATTGTATTGGGGACCATGGGGAGTCATTATATTGTATGGGGGACTGTAGAGGTGCATTATATTGTATTGAGGACCATGGTGGGTGAATTATATTGTATAGAGGACCATGGCGAGTCATATTGTTTGGAGGACCATGATGGTGCATTATATTGTATGGAGGAACATAAGGAGTCATTATATTGTATGGAGGACCATGGGGAGTGCAGTATATTCTATGGTGAGTGCATTATATTTTATGGAGGACCATGGAGGGTGCATTATCTTGTATGAAGGACCATGGAGAGGGCATTATATTGTATGGAGGACCATGGGGAGTGCATTATATTGTATTGAGAGCCATGGGCAGTATATTATATTGTATGGAGGACCATGGAGATGCATTATATTGTATGGTGGATCATAGAGGTTGCATTATATTGTATTGAGGACCATGTGGGTGCATTATATTGTATGGAGTACCATGGGGATTGCATTATGTTGTACGGAGGACCATGGGGAGTACATTATATTGTATGGAGGATGATGGGGAGTGCATTAAATTGTATGGAGGACCATGGGGAGCTCATTATTTGTTATGGAGGACCATGGGGAGTGCATTATACCATATGGAGGATTATAGTGGTGAATTATACTATATGGAGGATTATATGGGATTCATTATAATATATGGGAGGCTATGTGTTGCCATTATAATGTGTGCAAGCAATTATACAGTATGAAGGTTTGTGTGGGGTCCACCATACTGTGTGGGGGCCATTATACTGTTTGGAGGGTAAGTGTGGAGGGTATTATACATTGTGGAGAGGTGGGGGCCATTATACTGTATCTAGGCCCATTATACTATATGAAGGGCTGTGTGGGTGTCACAGTCAGGGGATCATACTGTGTTGGGGTCACCATACTTTGCCTTGGAAGTTGAGGTGGGGTAAAGTAGGGTCATTATACTTGCATGTGGAGGCCAATCTGGTGGAATTCACGATGGGGATATCATACTGTGTTTGGGGGATACTTTGTTACTTTGTTGGCATCATACTTTACGGGGCAATGAAAGAGGAATCTAGGACTTCAGCATGAGTAAAATTGCTATGTAAAGACTGGAAAGATATATATCTTGGTACCGTGTTAGCCAATGGATAGAAAAATATTTAGAATTGAGAGTCCTCAGTGGTTGATACCTTTTAATTAAAAGGTATCAACCACTGAGGACTTTCAATTCTAAATATTTATACAAAGGCTGGAGACTTGTGAGATTTGCTCTTCTGTGATCCTGACAATTATTACAAAAACCTGTAGGGGGGAGGGAGGGGGGGGGCAATTAGAACTTCTGATATGGGGCCACATAAATTCTATGTACGCCCCTGCTGGTAGCCACTTGGATACGCAAAGGCTCAGGGTTTTTATATCAAAACAGAGTAAAGTTTATAGTCCTTCATAAACTTTACAACTCTAAAAATAAAAACAGACTTTTTTTCAGCACAAATTAATAATAAAAACAGTCCTTTCTCTGGGTAAGGCAAAGTAAATCAAATGGTCTCATAAGCTTGGTATTACAGGCACTTCTCAGTCTCTAATACAGACTATCCACCATGAATGGTCTTTCTTTAGCCATCCCAGTTGCCTTTTATTAGGTCTGTAAGACCCAGACTGGAGTATGGAAACAACCTTTAACAAGTAAAAAGAAAAAAGTTCCAGCTCTCAGAATATCACAATGCGAAAACAAATTCACTTTGCTAAAATATTCTTTTTAATGTGTAAAAATAGCAACTAATTTAAAAAAATATACAGTGCCTTGCGAAAGTATTCGGCCCCCTGGAACTTTCCAACCTTTTCCTACATATCATGCTTCAAATATAAAGATACCAAATGTAAATGGTGAAGAATCAACAACAAGTGGAACACAATTGTGAAGTTGAACAAAATTTATTGGTTATTTTAAATTTTTGTGGAAATTCAAAAACAGAAAAGTAGGGCGTGCAATATTATTTGGCCCCTTTACTTTCGTGCAGCAAACTCACTTCAGAAGTTCATTGTGGATCTCTGAATGATCCAATGTTGTCCTAAATGCCTAATGATGATAAATAGAATCCACCTGTGTGTAGTCAAGTCTCCGTATAAATGCACCTGCTCTGTGATAGTCTCAGGGTTCTGTTTGAAGCACAGAGAGCTTCATGAAAACCAAGGAACACAACAGGCAGGTCCGTGATACTGATGTGGAGAAGTTTAAAGCAGGATTTGGATACAAAATGATTTATAAAAGTTTAAACATCCCAAGGAGCACTGTGCAAGCGATCATATTGAAATGGAAGGAGTATCATACCACTGCAAATCTACCAAGACCCGGCCGTCCCACTAAACTTTCATCTCAAGCAAGGAGAAGACTGATCAGAGATGCATCCAAGAGGCCCATGATCACTCTGTATGAACTGCAGAGATCTACAGCTGAGGTTGGACAGTCTGTCCATAGGACAACAATCAGTCGTACACTGCACACATCTGGCCTCTATGGAAGAGTGGCAAGAAGAAAGCCATTTCTCAAAGACATCCATAAAAAGTGTCATTTAAGGTTTGCAACAAGCCACCTGGGAGACACACCAAACATGTGGAAGAAGTTGCTCTGGTCAGATGAAACCAAAATCAAACTTTTTGGCAACAATGCCAAACGATATGTTTGGCGTAAAGGCAACACAGCTCATCACCCTGAACACACCATCCCCACTGTCAAATACGGTGGTGGCAGCATCCTGGTTTGTGCCTGCTTTTCTTCAGCAGGGACAGGGAAGTTGGTTAAAATTGATGGGAAGATGGATGGAGCCAAATAAAGGACCATTTTTCGAAGAAAACCTGTTGGAGTCTGCAAAAGACCTGAGAATGGGACGGAGATTTGTCTTCCAACAAGACAATGATCCCAAACATAAAGCAAAATCTACAATGGAATGGTTCACAAATAAACGTATCCAGGTGTTAGAATAGCCAAGTCAAAGTCCAGACCTTAATCCAATCGAGAATCTGTGAGAAGAGCTGAAAACTGCTGTTCACAAACGATCTCCGTCAAACCTCACTGAGCTTCAGCTGTTTGCCAAGGAAGAATGGGCAAGAATTTCAGTTTTTCGATGTACAAAACTGATAGAGACATACCCCAAGCGAATAATATTGCACGCCCCACTTTTCAGTTTTTTTATTTCCACAAAAACTTAAAATAACCAATAAATTTCATTCAACTTCACAATTGTGTTCCACTTGTTGTTGATTCTTCACCAAAAATTTACATTTGGTATCTTTATGTTTGAAGCATGATATGTGGGAAAAGGTTAAAAAGTTCCAGGGGGCCGACTACTTTCGCAAGGCACTGTAAATCTGGTATCGCTGTAATCATACCGACCCGACAAACAAATCAGTTTTATCACTTTTACCGCACGGTGAACAGCACACAAAAAATAAAATAAAAGCAATAACTGAATTTCTGGGTTTTGATCATTTTATATCAACACAGAGCACCATGAAGTACAAAGAACACCAAAAGGTAAAATAAAACCAAAAAATCATTTATTGAGTCAAGTGAAGCACCTGAATTTGTGAAAAAAGTAAGATGGGTTAAAAATGCAGCAAAAATGCTGAAAGAATTGGCATGCTTCAGACTTGAATCTGCACCAAATCTGCAAGTCACAAATAAGCAATGTGTGCATCACACATCAGGATTCTCATTCGATCCCTTTAGGCTTTCTGACAAATACGCTCAAGCCTCCCCACAGTCCATAGCATGAAATGACCACAGTCTGAACCTGCTCTTACAAGTTGCTTGTATACCAACTTATGTTCAAGCTCAATTCTTTGGTTTTGCTATTGTTTCTTTCACTTTATACAAAAAGGGGCATGGTCCCCCTTCGGAGCTAGGCATTTTATCTATATAGCTCCCCATGGAAAGGTGTCTGAACATTCGGGTCCCTGTCCTGCTCTGCCCTTCACATTGAGGTCAGCTAACACAAGGTAAAGTTTAAGTACAAGAGACAGGATAGGACCATCCCAATTCGGTACACCTTTGTCACGGTGGGATGCCTTTTACGCCTTTTTTTTGTCAAAATAGTGGGCAACCAAGTACCGTGATATTTATATATATACTGTTACTATTTACTTATTTACTTACTTAAGGGTATATTCCCATTTTGTTTTAGACAAATGGGCGGCCCCTTGAAATGGCGCTGGATGTTGGCTGTGGGACTGGACGTTACACTTTACCTCTAGCTCCTCACTTCAAGAAGGTCCTTGGACTAGACATCAGTGAATCCCAATTAAGTGTGGCAAAAAAAATGACTCTGGCAAATAATGTGTCGTACATGTGAGTACTAAACTGGATTTCCTAATTTTGTTGGTGTAATGAGAGGGTTAGATGGTATAAGTGACACTGGTAATCATTTGTCTTGTGTAGGGTGGCTCCGGCTGAGAAGTTACCACTGAAAGATGCTTCTGTGGACTTGGTACATTCTGGACTTGCTGCCCATTGGTTCACATTAGACAAGTTTATCAATGAATCAGTTCGAGTGCTGAAGACGAGAGGATGCTTGGCTTTCCACGGTTTTGTACCATTGTTTGAGCTTGAATACAAACATTTGTCTCATGACCTAAATGTAGTTGTGAAAGAGGTAACTTACTGATGTAGTTTGGATATAATGTTTGTAGTATTTATACTCTTATCCTCTTGAATAGTATGGTTCAATTATGCTGTTTTTAAATGCTGCTTGTCTATAATTTTGCATTTCTTTAATACCTAGAATCTGTAATTTCTATTCTGTATCCTATTCTGGTGCATGTAACACGAACGGCACTGGGATGTCACACAGATGATACGCACGTGCACATGGATGTCATTTGGGTGTCACACGGATAGTAAAAACAAAACTTCTCACGTGTACTTTTTTTAAGCGGAAGTGTGAAAGGGATCTTATACTGAGGTTTCCTAGGCCCACCAGAAGAAGCTCCACTGTTTTGTCTACACAGAACATACTTACTTCCACTTTCAAGTGCAATTTTTGTAATTACGGTATATTACGTACTAAACTTTTTGTTACTAAGATTTAACATGTCATTTGTGAATTATTCTTTAACAAATACACTCTAGTAGCAGGTAACAGGCTCACAATTCAGCCCAAATAAGTTTGTTGTGTACCGCAATTTTAAGGATTTGTTAAATTAGGGTTCACTGCTGAGTCAGAGCCCTGGCCATCTAAAAGATTGTTGGCCTGACACAAGACCTGCATAAATGGTGGGACCACTGAGTTGACATAGATGGAGATCAGTGCTCAAATGTAGTGTATGAGCAACGGCTGAAGAATCAGTCAAAGGCTCGTGTCACACTTGCAACTGAAATGTGAGAAACTAGCGTGAGTCTCTCGCCTCAATACCCGGCATGGCCGCTGGCACTCAGGATCAGAGTGTGCGGCTGCATGTATTTCTATGCAGCTGAACACTCCGGTCCGAACCGCTAGAGGCAGTGCTGGGTATTGAGGCGAGAGACTCACGCTAGTTTCTCGCATTTCAGTTACAAGTGTGACACCGGCCACATAATGGCAGTTTGTGTACAAAAAACAGTTTGTATGTAAAAACAAAATGTTTTTAAAGGGGTATTAACTAGTAGACAACCCCTCATTAGTGCATACAGGGGAGGTGGAAAAAATTTGAATGTCAAGTGAGTGCTGAGTATGGAAGAATAGAGTTAGTCCAGAAGGTTAATATGAATTTAAAAAAAAATCACTTCCATGGGACTATTTATAAGACTTTACAGATAATAATCTGTCACCATGCAAGCAGTGACCTGAAAAATGTAGTCAGGAAAAAGCCAAATCTTTAGCAGGAATCACAAAAGAGAAGCACCAGTGAAAAAAGTGGTAATCTCAGAAACCTATTGCTTAGTGAGGATGTGGAACCCAAACCATGTCAACGAATATAGCTAATAACCACATTTTTATGAAAACTTTTTTTTGCAGGAATGGGTTACTTTGTTCGACCATGTTGATATTTCAACAGATGAAATGATTTGTCAGTACCAAAACATCTATGAGGCGATTCCACTAAAAGATAAGAAACAGTAAGTTTTTACATATAGAGTATAAATCTATAGGTAGGCGCAAGTGTAATCAATGAGAAAAGGATATTAGCTGCAAACAGGACAATACCACAACGTTGTCATAAACCAAAGTCAATTATACCGAAGTCTGCACCATAAATACCCTTTCATTCAATTGAGAAAGAGGGAAAAAATGTTTAATAGAATTAAAGCAAGGCAGCAGGACCTTGTGTGACGTCATTTTTTCCCTCTTTCTCAATTGGATGAAAGGGTATTTATAGCGCAGACTTTGGTATAATTGTTTAATAATTATAATACGTTTTTACATATGCAATATTTACTTCTCTGTTAAGGCACACAGGTTTAAAAGACCAAATTTTTCCAGGTCTCCCAAAACATTGACGCTGCTGGAATCAGCAATAGATTTTTTTACAGTTCCTGGACTATTTTTTTAATTTAAATTGTTTCAAATCACATTGATTATTTGACATTATTCAATGGCTCATTGAGATTTAAACAGTGCATACTGTGTAGTTATTTTATGGCAAAATACTTTTAAAAATTTTTTGGGACAAACTGGTTTATTCACCTGGCAGGGGTTATATTTAATGAGTTTATATGAAAGAAAACCTGTCGTTTTGAGAATGATATCTAATTTGCAGGCCGGATATTTTAGAGCAGAAGGAGCTGATCATCTTGATATACATTTTTGTTGGGAAAAATTCAATATAACTAGCATTTTACAGAAATCCCTATTGCTTGTACGTATATGAGTCCAGTGGGTCATCCTATTAAGGGACTGACAGTCTTCCCTTTATGACTAGGTAGAGATAGCTGTCAATCACTGGCTAGGACCACTCACTGGGCACATCCAGAATTTGACTGTTCTTATTACGCCAGGGACAGCTATGCCCTCACCAGACATCGTAATCTCAATGGTATTTGCAACCTCATATTCATAAAGTATAACATTTAATAGTATATTTAAAAGTTCAAAAACACAACAAACAAATAAAATCAGATCCCTCAAGAATGTGCAAAAATAACAAACAAGCTCAATCAGGGCACCAACAGTCTATACTGTGCTACCTATGCCAATACCACTGGCAGTGTAGTGAAAAGACTCAATGGAGTGTAACAGAATTATCTATGCCAGTACCACTGACATGCAGTCAGAAACTCCAATAGTGTAGTATAGATCCATATAAATAACTAGAATGGTCTCACCAAAACCAGTTGTTGTTTGGACTTCTGGCAAAGAGTTTACAAACACTCATGTGGAGCAATGGGCATTAAGCCACTGGGAAGTCATCCATATCATGAGTTGAAATCTTTGTGCCATTTCAAAGAGAACCGCGCCCGACACGTGTCATCCAACCAGGACTCATCATGGGATATGGCAGCTGAAAAAGGAGGGCTCCACCATGTTAGGTAGAAAGAAAGAGCCTCCCATAGGGACGATTTCATGATAAGATCCATTTATATAGACATTTGCATAATACAAAACACATGGTATTTTTCACCTGTTCAACAAATATCCAATATGCAGTCAGTTGGATAGAGGGGGAACGCCTTTCGCCCAGTCATGATGATATATGAATAATTGTATTACGGTTCACGTGACTGCAGAGTCAGACCTCATTGGTTGCGCTAATGAAACGCTGGCACCGTGGACTGCACACATAAATTCAAGCATGAGGAACTTTTCAATATCCGGTGCGCCCACGGCTGGGCACATGCGTGAACTGCATGTGTGATGAAACCCATATACTGCTTCCGTTATACCAGAAGAAGGTGCTTCCAGTACGTTGTGAGGCGTAGATCACCATTAATAGCGGCATAGAAGAATTTTCCAACTTCAATATTACCACATGCTACACATCCGCTACATTTGTAGCAACCAGACAAGTTTTTGCCAAATCAGACAAGGTGATTTTCTGGATTTGTTTTCTCATTTTGACTCTCATAGTTGTGTTCTACCTATGATGTCAATTATAGGCTTCTCTCATCTTTTTAAGTGGGAGAACTTGCACAATTGGTGGCTGACTAAATACTTTTTTCCCCACTGTAATTCAATAGCTGGGTTCTACCTAATGGGTTTAGAGTTGTTTTGTTAAGTTTGTAAGCTGCCATGCTGCATCACCAATAGGCCATCCCTGGGATTCATTTGACTATTACAGCTTTCCAGGTAAATGCTCAGTAGTTGCACTAGGCATGTGCATAATTAGGTAAATTATAGTAACGTAGCCAACATTTCTGTGCCTATTGAGTGACGCAGCACAGTGGCCCCGGCCATTTCTGAATTGTCCTGTAACATTTTATTGGTTGGTGGAAGCGTAACAAGTCTGAGTTTAACATTAAAAGTTAATTTTAAAATTTTAGTGTTTACTGCTTTCCTTGTTCAAGGATTTGCTGTTGTCATGTCGGTCGCTGTTCAGACCAGGTCGTTCGACAGACAGCGGTAATTCCGCTTTTGACCACTATGTGCTCATTGGCGTCGGCTAGATTTTATCTAGCTGTTCCGGGGTTAATTTACCTGATCCTCGGATTGGAAGCTGGGCCATGCCGATTGCCTTTAAATAGTTCTCCTGATCATTGGGCGTCACCGATTATAGCTTCTGTCTTGTGCGTTGTTATCTCGGTCTGGAGTGGTGAGCTGGTTGTTAAAGATTCGTTGCTGGCGGTGTATTTTCCTTTGTCTTATTTACTCCTTCCTGTATTTGTATTTATTTTGCCCTGCACATTTATAGTGTATTCCTGAGTGACTGCGGCGTGGTGTATATTTTCCTTTATCCTTGTCTGTGCTAACTGTGGGTATTGGTGTATTACCTCTTCACTGGGTGGTGGGCAGGGGTTTCAGCCTAGGGTTGAAACAGGAGACAGGGTGAGGTTCGAGGCCTGGACATGCACACCATCAGTGTAAACTCCAGGTAGAGGGTCAGTCAGGATTTCTCTAGTCTGAGGGAAATTGCAGGGGCCCGGGTTATTAGCTCTCGCCCACCTAGTCTCCCTGTGACATTATAATTGGCCCAACAACAAAAAAGAAAAAAAAAAAAGGGGTTTCTTTTTTTGTGTGTTTTGTCATGGATCCCATGACTTCCATAACCCGCCAGTTGGAGGCGCTGTTCCTACAGGTCACTGAGTTGAGGGGGGCAGTACAGCAACAGGGACTAGCAGTATCTAATGTGCAAGCTGGAGCGACAGGAAGAGTTGCTGAGCCTAAATTTCCTTTGCCTGAAAAATTTGCTGGGGAACGCAGTAAGTTTGTTTCTTTTTGTGAAGCTTGCAAACTATATTTCCGTATGCGCCCGATCTCCTCGGGTAGTGAGGCTCAGCGTGTGGGTCTGGTGTTGTCATTGTTAAGCGGGGATCCCCAAGCATAGGCGTTTTCTTTGCCATCTGATTCTGCTGCATTTGACTCTGTGGAGTTTTTTTTCCTCTCTTGGAAAAATCTACGATGAACCTGACAGAATGGCTCTAGCAGAATCTAAGATACGCACTATTCGCCAGGGGGAGCGAGTTGCAGAGGATTACTGTTCTGAATTTCATCGCTGAGCGATCGATACACAATGGAATGATCCAGCATTGCGGAGTCAGTTTATACATGCGATATCTGGAAGGGTTAAAAAAGCCCTTCTGATGTACGAGACTCCTGCTTCTCTAGATTCCGCTATGAGTCTGGTTGTCCGCATTGATCGCCGTTTGCGTTAGGGGGAGCATGAGACACCGCCTATGGGAGAGGGTTTAGGTTCACATGAGGTTGCTGCAGGTGAGCCTACGGAGCCTACGCAAATCGCAGGGGTGTCACATGTGAAGCGTCAAGCCGCTGAGCTCAGGAAGCAGGGAGCCTGTTTTTACTGTGGTAAAACTGGTCATTTTATTAACATCTGTCCTCTGCTGTCTAAGAAAAACGCAACGGCGGAAAACTTCTAAGCTCAGAGGGTGTGGAGGAGACCAATCTGAGCTTATGTATATCCTCCATGGTGGTTTCTCAATGCATGCTCCCTGCTAAGGTTGTTATCGCTGGCAGTGAGCTGCCAATTACTGTTTTTGGGGATAGTGGTTCAGCCACAAATCTCATTGATGAGGAGTTTGCGCGCACAGCAGGTTTTAGGATTGAAAAACTGTCTCATCCTATCCACGTGGTCACCGTCAATGCTGCTCCTCTCTCTCAGGGGGAGATTACTGAATTTGTGGCTGAGGTAAAACTCCACATTGGGGTTCTACATTCTGAGCGGGTTACATGTAAGGTGCTCAGGAATCTTCCTGCTCAGGTGGTTTTGGGTTTTCCTTGGTTGTCTATGCACAACCCGGTAATTGACTGGAAAACTCAGGACATAATTCAGTGGAGCGAGTTCTGCCAGGAGAATTGCCTGGCCACATGTGTGGCTGCGGTGACTTCAAGCGTTCCGGAGTCACTTCTGGATTTTGTGGATGTGTTCTCTGAGAAGGGTTGTTCAGAGTTGCCGCCACATCGTCCCTATGACTGTTCTATCAGGTTTAAACCTGGAGCCAAATTCCCTAAAGCAAGGATGTTTAACATCTCCAGTCCGGAGAGACAAGCGTTAAAAGATTACATTGCTGAAAGCTTGAGCAAAGGGCACATCAGGCCGTCATCCTCGCCGGTGGCAGCAGGGTTCTTCTTCGTGAAGAAGAAAGATGGTGAATTACGCCCGTGTTTGGATTTCAGGGAGTTGAACCAAATTACGGTTCGTGATCCATATCCTATGCCACTGATACCAGATTTGTTCAACCAGGTGGCAGGTGCTAAGTGATTTACCAAGCTTGACCTCAGGGGGGCGTACAACCTCATAAGAGTCTGTCAAGGTGATGAGTGGAAGACGGCTTTTAATACCCCTGAGGGTCATTTTGAAAATTTGGTGATGCCATTTGGGTTGACTAACGCACCCGCAGTGTTCCACCATTTCATCAATGATGTGTTCTCGCATGTTTTGGGAAAGTTTGTTATCGTGTACCTAGATGACATTCTCATATATTCTTGCGAACGTGATGCTCATTTAGATCATGTCAGGCAGGTGTTACAGCTTCTCAGAGAGAATAAGCTGTATGCTAAACTTGAGAAATGTGTATTTTCTGTTCAAGAGTTGCCTTTCTTGGGTTATATTGTGTCTGCTTCTGGTTTTAAAATGGACGCCGCTAAGGTGCAAGCGGTGCTGCATTGGGAACGGCCTGATAACCTGAAAGCACTTCAGCGGTTCCTTGGGTTTTCTAACTACTATAGGAAATTTTTCAAGGATTTTTCCATCATTGCTAAACCGCTAACTGACATGACTAAAAAGGGTACCAATTTCTCCGTTTGGCCTGAGGCTGCTGTGCGCGCATTTGAATTTCTTAAGAACAGCTTTGTTTCAGCCCCCATTCTTGTGCAGCCAGACGTATCAAAACCCTTTGTTGTGGAAGTCGATGCGTCTGAGGTTGGTGTGGGGGCGGTACTATCTCAAGGCTCATCTTTGAATGGTTTGCGTCCGTGCGCCTATTTCTCCAAGAAAATGTCGTCCACTGAACGTAACTACGATATCGGCAACAGGGAGTTGTTGGCAATTAAGTTGGCCTTTGAGTAATGGCGACACTTCTTGGAGGGGTCGGTACATCAGGTTACTGTTATTACCGATCATAAGAATCTGCTGTATTTGGAGTCAGCCAAGCGTCTGTCCCCCAGGCAGGCCCGCTGGGCATTGTTTTTCACGTGGTTCAACTTTGTTGTCACTTACAGACCTGGTTCTAAAAACACTAAGGCGGATGCCCTGTCCAGGTGTTTTCCAGGGGGAGAACCTCGGGAAGATCCAGTACCCATCCTCCAAAAGGGTGTTTTGGTTTCGGCTCTCACTACCGAGGTTGAGGCTGAGATTGCCGAGGCTCAGGAGGAGGTACCATCTGAGCTTCCCATCAACAAATCTTTTGTACCGCTTCATCTCTGCTTAAAGGTTTTGGCGGAGCATCATGATGCTGTCCTGGCTGGCCACCCAGGGGTTAGAGGTACCTTGGAGTTGGTGTCACGTCGGTTTTGGTGGCCCAAGATCCGACAGGACGTGGTCATACGTGCCAGCTTGTACCACGTGCGCTAGGGCTAAGATGCCCCGCTCCCGTCCTGTTGGCACACTACTTCCTCTTGAGGTACCTAGTAAGCCATGGACGGAAATCTCCATGGATTTCATCACTGATTTGCCCTCATCAGCTGGGAACACGGTCATCTTGGTGATTGTTGATCAGTTTTCTAAAATGTCTCACTTTGTGTCTTTGCCTTCATTGCCTAACGCTAAGACTCTGGCTCAGGTATTTGTGCAGGAGGTGATCAGACTTCATGGGGTTCCATCTGACATCATGTCTGATAGGGGGTCTCAGTTTGTGGCAAAATTTTGGAAAGCATTTTGCTCACGGCTGGGGATCAAGTTGTCTCATTCTTTGGCGTTTCATCCTCAGTCAAATGGTCAGACTGAGCGTATGAACCAAAATTTGGAACAGTACCAATGCTGCTTTGTCTCTGAAAACCCGGAGGAGTGGTCTACCTTTCTTCCTTTGGCTGAGTTTGCCATCAATAATCACCGCCAGGAGTCGTCTGGGGAGTCTCTGTTTTTTTGTGTTTACGGGCTACATCCTCAATTTTGTACTTTGAGTCAGAGGGGCTCTTCCGGCGTTCCGGAGGAGGACCAGTTAGGAGCACAATTGTCATCAGTCTGGAGGAGAGTTAAACAGCGCCTGTTGAGTGTGGGTGCTAGGTACAAACGTGTGGCTGACAGTAGGCGTGTGCCAGGTCCGGACCTGAGTGTGGATGACTGGGTGTGGTTATCCACAAAAAACATAAGACTCAAAATACCATCCCTTAAATTGGGTCCACGGTTTATTGGTCCATTTAGGGTCACCGCCGTCATTAACCCAGTAGCGTACCGATTGGAGCTCCCTGCGGTGTATAAGATACACAACGTGTTCCACAGGTCTCTTTTAAAGAAGGTGGTGGGTTCTGTGGACCCGGCGCCTATGCCACCTCCAGTCTTGGTGGATGGTAATTTGGAATTTGAAGTCTCCAAGGTGGTTGACTCTCATGTAGTGCGCCGCACTTTACAGTACTTGGTACACTGGCGTGGTTATAGGCCTGAGGAGAGGTCCTGGGTACCAGTCTCGGACTTTCATGCGGATCGGCTGGTCAGGTTTTTTCATCGTCGCCATCCGGACAAGCCGGGTCCTATAAGCCGTGAGGGCCCTGGGGTCCCTCGTAGAAGGCGGGGTACTGTCATGTCGGACACTGTTCAGACCAGGTCATTCGACAGACAGCGGTAATTCCGCTTTTGACCACTATGTGCTCATTGGCGTCGGCTATATTTTATCTATCTGTTCCGGGGTTAATTTACCTGATCCTCGGATTGGAAGCTGGGCCATGCCCATTCCCTTTAAATAGTTCTCCTGATCATTGGGCATCGCAGATTATAGCTTCTGTCTTGTGCGTTGTTATCTCGGTCTGGAGTGGTGAGCTGGTTGTTAAAGATTCGTTGCTGGTGGTGTATTTTCCTTTGTCTTATTTACTCCTTCCTGTATTTGTATTTATTTTGCCCTGCACATTTATAGTGTATTCCTGAGTGACTGCGGCGTGGTGTATATTTTCCTTTACCCTTGTCTGTGCTAACTGTGGGTATTGGTGTACTACCTCTTCACTGGGTGGTGGGCGGAGGTTTCAGCCTAAGGTTGAAACAGGAGACAGGGTGAGGTTCGAGGCCTGGACATGCACTGTTGTGAACTCTGTTTTCAGGCTCCCTCTTGTGGTCACTGGTGGTATGGTGTGACTTTTGCTTTGGGCTCCCCCTGGTGGCTTTGTTTGTTATCCTGCTGGTCTCTGGCTATCAGCTGGTTCGTTATCCTCTGGGAGGTTCCTATATAGCTCTGTTTTGCTTTCACTTGTTGCCGGCTGTCGATGTAATCAGTGCTACTCAGATTCCTTCTGACTACCTTGCTCCCAGTCCATCCAGGACAAGCTAAGTTTTGTTTGCTCATTTTTTGATCAGCAGTGTTTATCATGTTTTCTTGTCCAGCTTGCTAAAATGTGATTCCCTCGCTTGCTGGATGCTCTAGTGGACTGAGTTTCTCCCCACACACCATTAGTTGGTGCGTGGGTTCTTGAAATCTCAGGATGGATATTTTGTAAGGGTTTTTTATTGATCGCATAGACCCCTGCTCTATTTTCTGCTTTCTAGTACTAGTGGGCCTCTTTTGCTGAATCTGATTTCATCCCTACATATGTGCCTTCTTCTTACTTCACCGTTAATATTTGTTGGGGGCTTCTATATCTTTGGGGATTATTTCTCTGGAGGCAAGCGAGGTCTTTCTTTCTCTTTAGGGGTAGCTAGTTCCTCAGGCTGGCTCAAGACGTCTAGGAATTTTTTAGGCACGTTCACCGGCTACCTCTAGTTGTGTTGGATAGGTTCAGATTTGCGATCAGTCCAGTTACCATCTCCCTAGAGCTTGTCCTTAGTTTATTCACTTGCTGGTCTATTCGTGATCCTCAGCCACTAAGGATCATAACAGTACAGCCGGCCGATAAAGTGTTAATTGCATGGCAGAAGCAGGAGAAAAGAAGCCTTGAGAATTATTTTTTTTGTTGTTGTTGCCATGTGTCTAGCTGCGGTGGCTAGCTTCTCTCCTCCTCTTAATCTTGGTGTGGCTCTGAGTTCAGCTGCTGACATGGATGTCCAGAGCTTGGCTTCCAGTCTGGATCATCTTGCTGCTAGGGTTCAAAGTATTCAGGATTTTGTTGTTCACAGTCCTATGTCTGAGCCTAGAATACCTATTCCGGAGTTGTTTTCTGGAGATAGATCTAGGTTCCTGAATTTTAGGAACAATTGTAAGTTGTTTCTTTTTTTGAAACCTCGTTCCTCTGGTGATGCCGTTCAGCAAGTTAAGATTATCATTTCCTTTTTGCGCGGTGACCCTCAAGATTGGGCCTTCGCATTGGAACCAGGGGATCCTGCATTGCTTAGTGTAGATGCGTTTTTTCTAGCCCTTGGATTGCTCTATGAGCAACCTAATCTTGAGAACCAGGCTGAAAAAACGTTATTGGCCCTCTCGCAGGGGCAAGATGAAGCAGAGGTGTACTGCCAGGAATTTCGGAAATGGTCGGTGCTTACTCAGTGGAATGAGTGTGCCCTGGCTGCAAATTTCAGAGAAGGTCTTTCTGAAGCCATTAAGAATGTCATGGTGGGGTTCCCTACACCTGCAGGTCTGAATGAGTCAATGACTCTGGCCATTCAGATTGATCGGCGTTTGCGGGAGCGCAAACCTGTGCACCATTTGGTGGTGTCTTCTGAACAGACACCTGAATCTATGCAATGTGACAGAATTATGACCAGAAGTGAACGGCAAAATTATAGATGGCAAAATGGGTTGTGCTTTTAATGTGGTGA
The DNA here is from genome assembly GCF_051348905.1 of Ranitomeya variabilis. Lineage (NCBI taxonomy): Eukaryota > Metazoa > Chordata > Amphibia > Anura > Dendrobatidae > Ranitomeya > Ranitomeya variabilis. Next base: position 173,403,976 of record NC_135238.1, read on the forward strand.
CTCAGCTCATGTTATCTCAGCATGCTCTAAGCGCAAAAAAAAGGTTGATAAATCTGTCACCATTGGTACTTTACAGCCTAAGTTCATTTTGTCTGTTACCCTGATTTGTTCCCTGTCATCTTACCCGGTTAATGCTTTTGTAGATTCAGGTGCCGCCCTGAGTCTGATGGATTGGTCATTTGCCAGGCGCTGTGGTTTTGATTTGGAGCCTTTAAAATTCCCTATTCCACTAAGGTGAATTGATTCTACACCATTGGCTACGAATAGACCTCAGTACTGGACACAAGTGACCATGTGCATGACTCCTGTTCATCAGGAGGTGATTCGCTTTCTTGTACTGCATAATTTGCATGATGTCGTCGTGTTGGGTCTACCATGGTTGCAGACTCATAATCCAGTCCTGGATTGGAAAGCTATGTCGGTGTCAAGTTGGGGTTGTCAGGGAATTCATGGTGACGCTCCTGTGGTGTCAATTGCTTCGTCCACTCCTTCTGAAGTCCCTACGTTTTTGTCAGACTACCAGGATGTATTTGAGGAGCCCAAACTCAATTCTCTACCTCCTCATAGGGACTGTGATTGTGCTATAAATTTGATTCCTGGTAGTAAGTTTCCTAAGGGACGACTTTTCAATTTATCTGTGCCGGAGCATGCTGCCATGCGGAGTTATATAAAGGAGTCTTTAGAGAAGGGACATATTCGCCGGTCCTGATCCCCTCTTGGTGCAGGATTCTTTTTTGTGGCTAAAAAGGATGGTTCCCTGAGACCCTGTATTGATTATCGCCTTTTGAATAAAATCACGGTCAAATTTCAGTATCCTTTGCCATTGTTAACTGATTTGTTTGCTCGCATTAGGGGGTCTAGTTGGTTCACCAAGATAGATCTTCGTGGTGCGTATAACCTTGTGCGTATAAAACAGGGTGATGAATGGAAAACTGCATTTAATACATCTGAAGGCCATTTTGAGTACTTGGTGATGCCTTTTGGACTTTCTAATGCTCCTTCAGTCTTTCAGTCCTTTATGCATGACATCTTCCGTGAATATCTTGATAAGTTTATGATTGTGTATCTGGATGATATTCTGTTTTTTTCGGATGATTGGGAGTCTCATGTTAAGCAGGTCAGGATGGTCTTTCAGGTCCTGCGTGACAATGCTTTATTTGTGAAGGGCTCAAAATGTCTTTTTGGAGTCCAGAAGATTTCTTTTTTGGGTTTCATTTTTTCTCCTTCTACTATTGAGATGGACCCAGTCAAGGTTCAGGCTATTCATGACTGGACGCAGCCTACATCTGTTAAGAGTCTTCAGAAGTTCTTGGGTTTTGCTAATTTTTACCGTCGCTTCATAGCTAATTTTTCTGGCGTTGTTAAGCCTTTGACGGATTTGACCAAGAAGGGTTCTGATGTGACTAATTGGTCTTCTGCGGCTGTGGAGGCCTTTCGGGAGCTGAAGCATCGGTTTTCTTCGGCTCCGGTCTTGTGCCAGCCAGATGTCTCACTTCCCTTCCAGGTGGAGGTTGATGCTTCCGAGATTGGAGCGGGGGCTGTTTTGTTGCAGAGAAGCCCCGATGGCTCTGTGATGAAGCCATGTGCTTTCTTTTCAAGAAAGTTTTCGCCTGCCGAGCGGAATTATGATGTCGGTAATCGGGAGCTGTTGGCTATGAAGTGGGCATTTGAGGAGTGGCGACATTGGCTCGAGGGAGCTAAACATCGTGTGGTGGTCTTGACTGATCACAAGAATTTGATTTATCTCGAGTCGGCCAAGCGGCGGAATCCCAGACAGGCTCGTTGGTCGTTGTTTTTCTCTCGTTTTGATTTCATGGTCTCGTACCTGCCGGGTTCGAAGAATGTGAAGGCTGATGCTCTTTCTAGGAGTTTTGTGCCTGACTCTCCTGGAGATTCAGAGCCGTCTGGTATCCTTAGAGAAGGGGTGATTTTGTCTGCCATCTCCTCAGATTTGCGACGTGTGCTGCAAGAGTTTCAGGCGGATAGACCTGACCGCTGTCCACCGGAGAGACTGTTTGTCCCGGATAGATGGATTTTTGCATACTCAGGTCTAGGGTGATGGATTGGGAGGCTAGGGAGGCGGCCTGGCTAGCCAAGCCATCCAATGTGTTTGATCTTTCTGGATCGGTTGCTGTTGAGTCAGAATCAGGTTTTTCCAATGTATGCTCAGAATTGATGAGGGCACATAAGACAGGGATTAGACTCTGGTGGAATATGAGGAGTCTAGAAGAGTATTTGAAATTAGGCTTAATACCTCGTGGTTTGAGGGTTTCCATATTTCCAGCTTGGGAACCCTCAGGATCATTTAAACAGATTTGGGAACAGGGCCTTACACGCTGTTCCAATATACTGATCAACCTATTATTGGAGCATGACAGAGATTTATTTATGATGACCAAGTCCTCTATTAAAGAATTGGAAACCAAATTGAATACATTTGAAGGGATACAGGTGCATACCTTCAAGACCACACTTAAAGAGACCTTGGACAAATACGAGATAAAGGTGACGAGCAGGAAGCGTAAAAAACTTCTCAGGGACAAGACTGATTTGGAGCAAAATGCAGTGTATAGATGGACGCACAGGGGTAACCCACGCCGGACTAGATCCTATGGCCATGGTTCCGTGACAACAGCTACAATATCCACCTCTCTACCTCGTGGTGAAGAAAGCTCCAGTGATGATTTTTTATCTTCCACCGGAAGCGAGGTAGACCACGGACCAGGCGTGGGAGGAGACAGAGGGGGAACAAGAAAACGCATAACGCGTTACAGGGACCACAATCCGACTTACCCCCACAAATACTCAACCAGACGGAAATAAACCAAGCCTCCTCCCCCCCTGATACGGAGCAGACTTCTGGAGCCTCCACATCCACCCTCCAGGTAATAAATCTTTCTAAACATGAACTTACTGCGGTGGAACTTGCCGTCTTGAAGAGGGGTTTAACTTTTGCTCCCACGCACACAGCTGACAAATTTACCTTAGTTAAGGACCTCTATTTGTTTTGTAGGAGCCTTACGTTTCAGGTGATCTACAAAAAAACGGATATTCTACAATCAATACCTGAGGATGAGCGCCAAGCCTTCCAAGATCTACTAGCCCTATTGGAGGAGAACGAATCTGGGTGTACCAGAAGAAAGTTCCCTGGCAGGAATAGATCCCTTAAAACGCCTTCCTTCTCCTTGGTACCCGCCATCAAGATATTCTTTGAGCTGGTGAAAAGAGACATTCTGGCAATGCCAATACAGGTGAGTAGATCTTCTAACCTTAATCTCGCTGAAAAATGGGCTTTGCGGGACTTACAAAGTAACAAGGAATTTGTGATTAAAGAGGCGGACAAGGGGGGCAATGTGGTGCTGTGGTCAAGTGAAGCATATCTAGAGGAGGCCAATAGACAGCTCACTAACCCCAGATGCTATCAAAAATTACCCTCAGATCCCACGGCAGTGTTTGCGTCTAAATTTGACTCTTTACTCTGCAGGACGCTAAGTTTCGGCATTATCTCACCCCAAGAGAAAAAATATTTATGGGTGGAACATCCGGTCACGGCAACATTTTATATGTTGCCAAAGATACACAAAAATGAGAAGAAACCACCAGGAAGGCCGATAGTTTCTAGCATTGGGAGTATTTGTGAACGTGCAAGTGAGTATTTGGACTTCTTCTTCCAGCCAATAGTCGCGGCCTTGCCCTCCTTCATAAGGGACTCTTCCCATTTTATTGAGGCTTGTGGACGGATAGAACTGCCGGGAGAATTCTATCTGGTAACTTGTGATGTGGAGTCCTTGTACTCCAACATCAGGCATAGTGATGGTCTGCATGCGGTTACTTTTTACCTAGACAAACTTTCACACTCGGATCGTGGGCATGATTCCTTTCTGCTGGATTTGTTGAAATTTGTTCTTTATCATAACTATTTTTTGTTTGATAGAACATTTTATTTACAGACAGCTGGAGTGGCCATGGGGGCTAAATGTGCACCAACCTATGCAAACATTTTCTTAGGTTGGTGGGAGGAGGTGTTTGTGTACCCATCCCTGGCATATCAACATCATGTTCAGAATTGGCATCGTTATATCGATGACTTATTCTTTATTTGGTCAGATAGCATAGAGGGTTGTACTGATTTCATCCACAGCCTCAATTCCAACCCCCATAATATCTTTTTAACGCACTCTATTTCCAACAGTTCGATTAGCTTTCTGGATTTGAGAATTTTCATACAAGGGAATAAGCTGGCCACGGACCTCTTTCGGAAGCCCACTGCTACTAACGCTCTTCTGGAGTTCAACAGTTTTCACCCTTGGCATACGAAGGTGGGTGTCCCGACAGGACAATTTTTACGCATTAGACGTAATTGCACTCGGGATCAAGACTTCTTGACACGAGCTCGGGATTTGACGGACCATTTCAAACAGAGGAGTTATCCCAAACGAGTGGTTGCCACGGCTTTCCAGCGGGCAAGACAACATGATCAGGCTTCACTTCTGATTCCTGTGGGTCGTTCCCGAGAATCGCAGACGAGGTTTATTACGGACTATAATGACAGCTGGGGACAGGTAAGACACATCCTCACTAGACATTGGCCGATCTTGCAAACAGATATGCAAACTACACAAGTCATTAGCAATAGGCCGTTATTGACATCTAGAAGAGCCCCGAATCTGAGGCAGCTGTTGACCAGGAGCCACTTTTCCAGGCCCACGGTTAAACTTAATAGGGGCATTGTCCTCAAGGGATCATTTCCCTGTGGGGAATGTAATGTTTGCCTCTTCATGACGCCCACCCGGGACATATTCACACACCCCACGAACTCCAGCAGACATATGTTAAAGGCTTACATCAACTGCAGGAGCAGAAATGTTATTTATGTGCTAATTTGCCCTTGTAATATGATCTATGTAGGGCAAACATCCCAGGAATTACGCAAGAGGTTTCAAAAACATGTATCCACTATACGCCTAGCTGCCACGGACCAAGGCAAAGGTAAAATTTTGACTCCTGTGGCGGCACATTTTCTGCTGAAACATAGGGGTTTGCCCATTGACTTGCAAGTTGTGGGGCTACAGAGGGTTTCCTGTGGCAAAAGGGGTGGCAACATATCTAACTATCTCCTGCGGGCTGAGTCCAGGTGGATTTTCGATCTGCAGGCGGTTGCACCCATGGGCCTAAATGAGGAATTACTCTTTACGGGGTTCCTGGGATAGTTGGCGTGTAGACTCTTTTGGGGTAGTGTTAGTCTCGGGATTTGGTGCCTATATCTAACTTTGTATTTGTCTCCATTCAGGAAGGCTGAGGATGCACCCATAAGGGTGAGGATCATCCCTGGACATTGGGATATGGAAATTACAAGCTTATTCTGGGGACCAATATGGATATAGAGGTCTTTGACATATTGGATAACGAAGTGGACCCTGGAGGGTGGATATGTGGTATGCCATCATGACAAATGGAAGGACATCTCATGCAGAAGAGATTTTGCTTTCATCGCTATAATGTGGATTCTATGGCGAATTCTTGTCATGGACTATGGGCTCGGATGCGCATCTGAGATTGGCAGGTCGGAAGAGGCTTGTGATGAAGAATGCCTTCTCTCGTACAGATCAGGATAGTGTCGGCTCCATTGAATATGGGACTATCAACTGGGGACCAGAAATTTCTACACAGTGGCATTGAGAGAATACCTGTGGATATATATTCACGGACTTAAGGGACATCAGTTGGTTAATATTTATATATGTGTGTGTTTTTTACCTGACATTGTTATACATTGTATATTGTTGCTGTATAGGTGCTTACGTGTACCTATACCTATGTACTTGCAAATAACAATAATATGCCTTTTTTCCCTTTCAGGTGCTCTATGTAGCTTCATACTCCCTGCCTCTTTATGTACTCTGGCGGATTTGCCTTTAATTATTAATTATCAGTACATGTCCATGATTGTGATATCTCCCGGTATTTTGTGGGTGGATATCCTGTGCCTCCGTGTTTTGCTACAACATGCTCACTTTGCCTCCCCCTTTTTTATCTGGGTTTATTTTGTTTGTTGTGTTTCCTTTTTCCCTCCTCCCTCTCTTGCTTTTAGGTCCTCATCTTATTCCCTCTGCTCTGTGTCCCATTATGTATTCATTTAGCCGGCCTTGTCTTTCTAGTCCGGTTCTCGGGCTCTATTCCACTTCTGGCTCTGTGTCCTATGATGTGTCCGTCTAGCCGGCTGGTACGGCGCGTGCGCAACGTGGTCCCATCGGATACCGCGGTTTGCGCATGCGCATGTGACCTTTTTGGACGCTCTAGGATTGCCGTTCATTATGATTGTGCTTCTGTCATCATGGCGTCACCGGCGTCTTCCGGCTTTCATCTTTCTCTCCTCTACACCGGTATGCAATTTACCTCATTGGATTTATTATTTAATCACATACTGTTGCACCTTTAGCATCACTTCCCCTGACGAAGCTGCAGAGGCAGCGATACGCGTGGGGTGCGCTCCCACCTTATCCTTCTTTCCTACCTCAGGGCCATTTTTGGGGCTGTCATGTTCCCTGGCTCCATGTGGATCTAACCCCTGTGATGCTTTGTGCCCTTTGACATTGCTGCATCTCCATATACCAGAATGGACACAGGACAGGTTGTATCTACAGCTGTTATATAGCATGTGACCACATCTTTATCTCAGGACCATGCATAGCATGGATGTTTTCATTTTTTAATTTTTTGGTCATTAGCAGTTCACATTGACACAGTGTGGTTCAGTCCTTGGCGGCCTGTATAGGCACATTTTTTCAGTAGAGCACACATTATCAGGTGCATCCAGGGTAGGTTATTATTGTTTCCCCATTGTACTATGGGACTGCTATTTATCATGGGATATGGTGGGTATAGGGATTTGTACATTCGTTTTTAAATGTTTTTAACATGTTTTTTGAGGTGTTTAATAAAGGTGTTTTTGCTTATTGGTATTATCGATTGTCTTTACATTTTTTGGGTTGTGCATACTATTTTTAGTCTACCTTTTTTCTTCTCATTTGTCCATGTTCCATATGTAGACTAAGTATTGCACCCCTTGATGGTGACTGTGACATTATATATTGGTGCGCCCCTTTCTATCTTTACTCTTGTGCCGGATAGATGGACCAACAGAGTCATCTCCGAGGTTCATTCTTCGGTGTTGGCGGGCCATCCTGGAATATTTGGTACCAGAGACTTGGTGGCCAGGTCTTTTTGGTGGCCTTCCTTGTCGCGGGATGTGCGTTCCTTTGTGCAGTCTTGTGGAATTTGTGCTCGGGCGAAGCCTTGCTGTTCTCGTGCCAGTGGTTTGCTGTTACCTTTGCCTGTCCCGAAGAGGCCTTGGACGCACATTTCCATGGATTTTATTTCAGATCTCCCTGTCTCTCAGAGAATGTCTGTCATCTGGGTGGTGTGTGATAATTTTTCTAAGATGGTCCATTTGGTGCCCTTGCCTAAGTTGCCTTCCTCCTCCGAGTTGGTTCCACTGTTTTTTCAAAATGTGGTTCGTTTGCACGGGATTCCTGAGAACATTGTTTCTGACAGAGGATCCCAGTTTGTGTCTAGATTTTGGCGGACCTTTTGTGCTAAGTTGGGCATTGAATTGTCTTTTTCGTCGGCCTTCCATCCTCAGACGAATGGCCAAACCGAGCGAACTAATCAGACCTTGGAGACTTATTTAAGATGTTTTGTTTCTGCTGACCAGGACGACTGGGTTACTTTTTTGCCGTTGGCCGAGTTTGCCCTTAATAATCGGGCTAGTTCTGCTACTTTGGTTTCTCCTTTTTTTTGCAATTCGGGGTTTCATCCTCGTTTTTCCTCGGGTCAGGTGGAGCCTTCTGACTGTCCTGGACTGGATGTTGTGGTGGATAGGTTGCATCAGATTTGGAATCATGTGGTGGACAATTTGAAGTTGTCACAAGAGAAGGCTCAGCTCTTTGCCAACCGCCGTCGCTGTGTGGGTCCCCGACTTCGCGTTGGGGACTTGGTGTGGTTGTCTTCTCGCTTCGTTCCTATGAAGGTCTCCTCTCCTAAGTTCAAGCCTTGGTTTATCGGTCCTTATAAGATTCTGGAAGTCCTTGGCCCTGTGTCATTCCGTCTGGACCTCCCGGCATCATTTGCTATTCATAATGTGTTCCATCGCTCGTTGTTGCGGAGGTATGTGGTACCTGTGGTTCCTCCGGTTGATCCTCCTGCCCCGGTGCTGGTTGAGGGAGAATTGGAATACGTGGTGGAGAAGATCTTGGATTCTCGTGTTTCTAGACGGAGGCTCCAGTATTTGGTCAAGTGGAAGGGCTATGGTCAGGAGGATAATTCTTGGGTTGTCGCCTCTGATGTCCCTCTTGTGGTCACTGGTGGTATGGTGTGACTTTTGCTTTGGGCTCCCCCTGGTGGCTTTGTTTGTTATCCTGCTGGTCTCTGGCTATCAGCTGGTTTGTTATCCTCTGGGAGGTTCCTATATAGCTCTGTTTTGCTTTCACTTGTTGCCGGCTGTCGATGTAATCAGTGCCACTCAGATTCCTTCTGACTACCTTGCTCCCAGTCCATCCAGGACAAGCTAAGTTTTGTTTGCTCATTTTTTGATCAGCAGTGTTTATCATGTTTTCTTGTCCAGCTTGCTAAAATGTGATTCCCTCGCTTGCTGGATGCTCTAGTGGACTGAGTTTCTCCCCACACACCATTAGTTGGTGCGTGGGTTCTTGAAATCTCAGGATGGATATTTTGTAAGGGTTTTTTATTGATCGCATAGACCCCTGCTCTATTTTCTGCTTTCTAGTACTAGTGGGCCTCTTTTGCTGAATCTGATTTCATCCCTACGTATGTACCTTCTTCTTACTTCACCGTTAATATTTGTTGGGGGCTTCTATATCTTTGGGGATTATTTCTCTGGAGGCAAGCAAGGTCTTTCTTTCTCTTTAGGGGTAGCTAGTTCCTCAAGCTGGCTCGAGACGTCTAGGAATTTTTTAGGCACGTTCACCGGCTACCTCTAGTTGTGTTGGATAGGTTCAGATTTGCGATCAGTCCAGTTACCATCTCCCTAGAGCTTGTCCTTAGTTTATTCACTTGCTGGTCTATTCGTGATCCTCAGCCACTAAGGATCATAACAATGCACACCATCAGTGTAAACTCCAGGTAGAGGGTCAGTCATGATTTCCCTAGTCTGAGGGAAATTGCAGGGGCCCGGGTTATTAGCTCTCGCCCACCTAGTCTCCCCGTGACAGCTGTATCCTGGGGAGCCCACCCCGGACCACGGCTTACAACCCAGTTCTTTGTCCGCTGATACAAAAATATTGTTGTCTTGTTCTTACCATTGTTAATACAGTATATGTAAAAATATTTAATTGTGTACTTTGCCAGATAAAATATATCATAAACATCTCTTCTGTTACAGTATCACCGAAATGTTGCAGAAGGTTCCGATGTCTATTCCAGAATTTATTGGATTCATCGAGTCACTTCATATGTGTCAAAATTTCAAAGAAAACAATGTGGAAAAAGCAGAGCAATTTCTAATACAAACGGAAAAAAGGTGAAATATAAATACATGCTTTTATTACATCCTCTTGGCCTCTTATGGATATATAGTTTCTTGAAAAAGTGTTCATACCTTGTGTACCTTTCTACGTATTATCAGGTTACATGCGCAAACTTAAATGTATTTTATTGGGACTTTCTGTGATATGCCAAAACTAAGTAGCAAGTATTTGTGAAGTGTAAAGGAAATGATATGTGGTTTTCTAAATATCTAAAAAGATATGAATCTGAAAATTGTGACATGCAGTTGTGTTCAGTCCCCCTGAGTCAATGCTTTGTAGGACCCCTTTCATTGCAATTACTGCAACAAGTCTTTGGTGGCATGTATGTGTCAGCTTTGCACAAATAGAGGCTGGAATTTTTGCCCATTCTTCTTTGTAAAATATCTTTAGAACTGTGCGATTGGATGGACAGCGTCTGTGAACAGCAATTCTCAAGTCATTCCTCAGATTCTCAATGGGATTCAGGTCTGCACTTTGACTGGACCATTTAAACACATGAATGTGCTTTACTCTAAACCATTTAATTGCAGCTCTGGCAGTATGGGTATGCTCGTTGTTCTGCTGGAAGGTTAACCTACTCTCCACTTTCAAATCTTTTTCCTCTAATGTGTTTTCCTCCTGGATTTCCCTATTCTTCGCTCAGTACATCTTCCCATCAACTCTGACCAGCTTGCCTGTCTCTGCTGAACAGAAGCATCCCAACAGCATGATGCTGCCACCACCATGTTTGATGGTGGGGATTGTGTATTCACAGTGACTGCAGGGCTAGTTTTCCGCTACACTTACCATTTTGCATTTAACCCCAAAATGTTCTACTTTGTTATCATTTGACCAGATCACCTTCTTCCACATGCTATGTTCCCTACATGGCTTTTTGCACACTGCAAACAAGACTTCTTATGGCTTGCTTTCATAACTGGCTATCTTTTTGCCATGCTTCCATAAAGACCTGATTTGTGGCTTATATGTCTAATAATTGTACTGTAGACAGATTTTCTCACCTGCGCTATGGATCTTTGAGGCTCCTCCAGAATGACCATGGGCCTCTTGGCTGCTTCTCTAATTAGTGTTCTCCTTGCTTGGGATGTCAGTTTTGGAAGACGGCCATGTCTTGATAGGTTTGCAGTTGCATCATACCCCTTCCAATTTTGAATGATGTATTGAACAGTAGTTCATGAGTAGTGTTGAGCGATATCTTCCGATATGCAAAGGTATCGGTATCGGATTGGATCGGCCGATATCCAAAAAATATCGGATATCGCCGATACCGATACCCGATACCAATGCATATCAATGGGACACAAAATATCGGAATGGTTCCCAGGGTCTGAAGGAGAGGAAACTCTCCTTCAGGCCCTGGGATCCATATTCATGTATAAAATAAAGAATACAAATAAAAAATATTGATATACTCACCCCTCCGGCGGCCCCGGCTCTCACCGGTCCAAGCGTCTGCCTCCGTTCCTAAGAATGAGGGGGTTTAGGACCTTCGATGACGTCGCGGCTTGTGATTGGTCACGTGACCGCTCATGTGACCGCTCACGCGACCAATCACAAGCCGTGACGTCATCGAAGGTCCTTCACTCCCTGCATTCTTAGGAACGGAGGCTGCCGGTTACACTGCTAAGGTCCAGGGTCCGCCAGACGGGTGAGTATATCAATATTTTTTATTTTTATTATTTATTTTTTACATGAATATGGATCCCAGGGCCTGAAGAAGAGTCTCCTCTCCTCCAGACCCTGGGAACCATACGCACCGCACACTTCCGATTCCGATTTCCGATATCGCAAAAATATCGGAACTCGGTATCGGAGTTCCGATACAGCAAATATCGGCCGATTCCCGATATTTGCAGTATTGGAATGCTCAACACTATTCATGAGCTGTTCAAAGTATGGTCAATTTTTTTATAAGGTAACTTTACTTTTCTCTTCTCCACAATTTTATTCCTGACTAGTGTTGAGCATTCCGATACCGCAAGTATCGGGTATCGGCCGATATTTGCTGTATCGGAATTCCGATACCGAGATCCGATACTTTTGTGGTATCGGGTATCGGTATCGAAACAACATTAATGTGTAAAAGAAAGAATTAAAATAAAAAATATTGCTATACTCACCTCTCCGACGCAGCCTGGACCTCACCGAGGGAACCGGCAGCGTTCTTTGCTTAAAATGCGCGCGTTTCCTTCCTTCCGTGACGTCACGGCTTGTGATTGGTCACGTGCCGCCCATGTGGCCGCGACGCGACCAATCACAGCAAGCCGTGACGTAATTTTCAGGTCCTTCTAGGCATTCAGTATTTTAAAATTACGTTCCGGCTTTGTGATTGGTCGCGTCGCGGTCACATGGGCGAAGCGACCAATCACAAGCCGTGACGTCACAGGAGGCAGGAAACGCGCGCATTTTTAAAATTACGTCACGGCTTGTGATTGGTCGCGTCGCCCATGTGGCCGCGACGCAACCAATCACAGCAAGCCGTGACGTAATTTCAGGTCCTTCAGGATTTTAAAATTACGTTCTGGCTTGTGATTGGTCGCGTCACGGTCACATGGGCGACGCGACCAATCACAAGCCGTGACGTCACGGGAGGCATTTTAAAATGCGCGCGTGTCCAGCCTCCCGTGACGTCACGGCTTGTGATTGGTCACGTCGCCCATGTGACCGCGACGCGACCAATCACAAGCCAGAACGTAATTTTAAAATCCTGAAGGACCTGAAATTACGTCACGGCTTGCTGTGATTGGTTGCGTCGCGGCCACATGGGCGACGCGACCAATCACAAGCCGGGACGTCACGGGAGGCAGGACACGCGCGCATTTTAAAATGCGCGCGTGTCCAGCCTCCCGTGACGTCACGGCTTGTGATTGGTCGCGTCGCCCATGTGACCGCGACGCGACCAATCACAAGCCAGAACGTAATTTTAAAATCCTGAAGGACCTGAAATTACGTCACGGCTTGCTGTGATTGGTCGCGTCGCGGCCACATGGGCGGCACGCGACCAATCACAAGCCGGGACTTCACGGAAGGAAGTAAACGCGCAAATTTTAAGCAAAGAACGCTGCCGGTTCCCTCGGTGAGGTCCAGGCTGCGTCGGAGAGGTGAGTATAGCAATATTTTTTATTTTAATTCTTTCTTTTACACATTAATATGGATCCCAGGGCCTGAAGGAGAGTTTCCTCTCCTTCAGACCCTGGGAACCATCAGGGATACCGTCCGATACTTGAGTCCCATTGACTTGTATTGGTATCGGGTATCGGTATCGGATTGGATCCGATACTTTGCCGGTATCGGCCGATACTTTCCGATACCGATACTTTCAAGTATCGGACGGTATCGCTCAACACTATTCCTGACCTCACTGGTATGTTCCTTGGTTTTCATGTTACCGTTTGATCCATCATGTTGTCAAACAAAACTCTGAGGCCCTCACAGAACTGCTGTAGTTATAGTAAGAATAAATTACAAATAGCTGGACTCACTTTACTTGTTAGGTGGCCTCTTGAGACTGGAAATTGGTCACTCAGGATTTTATTCAGAGGTATAAGACTACAGAGGGCTGAATACAAATGCACATCACAATTTTCAGATTTATATTTTTGTAAATATTTAGAAAGCCATGTATTATTTCCTTTTCCACTACACAATCACTTGCTGCTTTGTGTTGGTATATCACATAAAATCCCAATAAAATACATTTAAAGCGAACCTGTCACCTGGATTTTGCTCAGTAAACTACAGACACTGTCAGGTTGGTGCTGTTCTACTGATTAAAATGATACCTTGATTGAGGAAATCCATCTTGTGGTTGTTGTTTAATCTGTATCTGTAGTTTTCAGTTAATGAGATTCTTGAGCTTCTGTGGTGCTCTGCTCACATATTTATCTGTATTGGATTATGACAGGTCACGGATAGTGTTGAGCGATACCGTCCGATACTTGAAAGTATCGGTATCGGAAAGTATCGGCCGATACCGGCAAAGTATCGGATCTAATCCGATACCGATACCCGATACCAATACAAGTCAATGGGACTCAAGTATCGGACGGTATTCCTGATGGTTCCCAGGGTCTGAAGGAGAGCAAGCCGTGACGTAATTTCAGGTCCTGAATGCAGAAATAGGCATCAGGACCTGAAATTACGTCACAGCTTGCTGTGATTGGTCGCGTCGCGGTCACATGGGCGGCACGCAACCAATCACAAGCCGTGACGTAATTTTAAAAATGCGCGCGTCTCCTGCCTCCCGTGACGTCATGGCTTGTGATTGGTCGCGTCGCCCATGTGACCGCGACGCGACCAATCACAAGCCGGAACGTAATTTTAAAATCATGAATGCCTAGAATTAGGCATTGAGGACCTGAAAATTACGTCACGGCTTGCTGTGATTGGTCGCGTCGCGGCCACATGGGCGGCACGCGACCAATCACAAGCCGTGACGTCACGGAAGGAAGTAAAAGCGCGCATTTTAAGCAAACAACGCTGCCGGTTCCCTCGGTGAGGTCCAGGCTGCGTCGGAGAGGTGAGTATAGCAATATTTTTTATTTTAATTCTTTATTTTACACATTAATGTTGTTTCGATACCGATACCCGATACCACAAAAGTATCGGATCTCGGTATCGGAATTCCGATACCCACAAGTATCGGCCGATACCCGATACTTGCGGTATCGGAATGCTCAACACTAGTCACGGATGCTTCAGTGACCTGCTCCTATTTTACATACTGCATATACTATTGTGGGGTTAGAAAAAAAATGTAGCTTTATCAAAATGGCACGGGCAGCGGCACCTTTACTGTAGCATGATTCAGGCCTATATGCATTTATGTTTTATGCCTATACATGCCTACATGCCTATACAATTATGGGGTAAAAAAATAAATACATTATTTTCATTAAATTGCTGCCAGTGACTGTGCAGCAGCATCTATTGCGTTCCAATAGATGCTAATGCGCAAGCGCTTGCACTATTTTGCTGAAGGAAACAAATTCTACCCTTCTGCATCTCTGATACTGACTAGGCCTCACAGTGTCATGATGTCATGGGGCGAGGCATAATATGACATTGTAAGGCTTAGCGATTGACAAAGCCTCAAGTGATGTCATGATCTGCATCGGCCTGCAATGACATGCAGTCTAGTCAGTAGCAAAGTTAGGCTGTGAAAATCAAAGTGCTGTTAAGACACGTCTGGACCACAACAGTGAGGTCTGTGTTTGGAACTGTGAGAAGATGAGGGCCAGGTTTGAGAATCAAATGACAAAAAAATAAACTCAGGTTCTGGTGAATCTAAATTTTCTGTGAAATTTGAGGCAAATTTGATTTGTCATGGATCAATTCACTCATCTCTATAGATCATCTTTTGGCTCTTATCACCAGCTTCAAACAAGATCAATAACCAGGCTTCAGCTTCTGGCAGTTTTCTTGAGAAATCTTACCTCTTTCCTAATGGATAATGACTGTCAGTTAACCAATAATCTTGGGTTTGCATGCTACAACTGCCTTTCAAATTCCACCAAACATTTTTTTTGGAGTTCAAGTCGGGCAGTTCCAGAATCTTCCAGGATTTCTTCTGAATCCAACCCTTGGTGGACTTGGAAAACATTACAATATTCTCAATCATACCACAAAGTCCACTGATGCCTAAGCTTCAGCTCCATCTGAGGAGCAATGTTTTCTCCCAGAATTTCCTGATACTATTTTTAATCCATCTTGCCCTTCACGCATTTTAAGTTTCCGATGCCAGAGGGAGGCAAAGCAGCTCCAGAGCATCACAAGCCATGCTTTACAATAAGTAGGGCATTATATTCAGCATAAGCTCCCTGCGTGCTTCCCTGTGACCCTTGGAGCAATGCGGTGTAATCATGTTGCTCCGAGGGTCTCCTACCTCCTCCTTCCTGCAGGCCCTGGATCCAAAATGGCCACGGAGGCCTTCAGGGTCCTGCAGGGAGGTGGCTTGCAAACGCCTGCTCAGAGCAGGCGCGGGCAAGCCTCCTTCAGTGCCTGTGTGATTGCTGATCTGACACAGTGCACTGCAAAGTGTCAGATCAGCGATCTGACACTATAGTATGATATCCACCCCAAAGCAATGTTACACGTGTAAAAAAAAAAAAAAACTAAATAAAGAAAAAAAATATTGTTCCAATAAATACATTTCTTTGTCTAAATAAAAAAAACATTAAAAGTACACATATTTAGTATCACCGCGTCCGTAATGACCCGACCTATAAAACTGTCCCACTAGTTAACCCCTTCAGTGATCATCGTAAAAAAAAAAAACAGGCAAAATACAAGGCTTTATTATCATACCGCCAAACAAAAAGTGGAATAACACGCGAATCCGCAATCAAAAAGAGGGATATAAAAAAACATGGTACCACTGAAAATGTCATCTTGTCCCACAAAAAAGGAGCCACCATGTGGCATCATCAGCGAAAAAATTAAAAAGTTATAGTCCTCAGAATAAAGCGATGCAAAAATAATTATTATTTATATAAAGTAGATTTTATCGTATAAAAGCGTCAAAGCATAAAAAAAATATAAATGAGGTTTCGCTGTAATCGTAATGACCCAAAGAATAAAACTACTTTATCAATTTTATCAAACGTGGAACGGTATAAACGCCCCCCCCCCCCAAAAGATATTCACGAATTGCTGGCTTTTGTTCATTCTGCCTCACAAAAGTCGGAATAAAAAGCGATCAAAAAAAGTCACGTTCCTGAAAGTGGTACCAATAAAAATGTCAAGTTAGGGTTAAGGGTGTGTCAGGGTTAGGGGTGTGGTTAAGGTTATGGTTGGGATTAGGGTTAGGGGTGTGTTGGAGTTAGGGTTGTGGTTTGGGTTGGGATTAGGGTTAGGGGTGTGTTAGGGTTGGGGCTACAGTTAGGGTTAGGATTGGGGCAACACTTAGGGTTAGGGTTGGGGCTACAGTTAGGGTTAGGGCTGGAGCTAAAGTTAGGGTTAGGGTTGGGGCTAAAGTTAGGGTTGGGGCTACAGTTAGGGTTGGGGCTAAAGTTAAGGTTAGGGTTGGGGCTAAAGTTAGGGTTAGGGTTGGGGCCAAAGTTAGGGTTAGGGTTGGGGCTAAAGTTAGGGTTGGGCTACAGTTAGGGTTAGGGTTGGGGCTAAAGTTAAGGTTAGGGTTGGGGCTAAAGTTAGGGTTGGGCCTACAGTTAGGGTTAGGGTTGGGGCTAAAGTTAGGGTTAGGGTTGGGGCTAAAGTTAGGGTTGGATTACATTTATGGTTGGGATTAGGGTTGGGATTAGGGTTAAGGGTGTGTCAGGGTTAGGGGTGTGGTTAGGGTTATGGTTGGGATTGGGGTTAGGGGTGTGTTGGAGTTAGAGGTGTGGTTAGGGTTGGGATTAGGGTTAGGGGTGTGTTGGGGTTTAGGATGTGGTTGGGAACATATGGGGTATCAGCGTACTCAGGACAAATTGGACAACAACTTTGGGGGTCCAATTTCTCTGGTTACCCTTGGGAAGATAACACAATGTGATGCCTGCAGACCATTCCATCTAAGTCTGCATTCCAAACAGCGCTCCATCCCTTCCGAGCTCTGCCATGCACCCAAACAGTGGTTTCCCTCCACATATGGGGTATCAGCGTACTCAGGACAAATTGGACAACAACTTGTGGGGTCCAGTTTCTCCTGCTACCCTTGGGAAAATACAAAACTGGGGGATAAAGAATAATTTTTGTGGAAAAAAAAAATATTTTCACGGCTCTGCGTTATAAACTGCAGTGAAACCCTTGGGGTTCAAAGTTCTCACAACACATCTAGATAAGTTCCTTTGGGGAACTAGTTTCCAATATGGGGTCATTTGTGGGGGGTTTCTACTGTTTAGGTACATCAGGGGCTCTGCAAACGCAATGTGATGCCTGCAGACCATTCCATCTAAGTCTGCATTCCAAACAGCGCTCCTGTTGTGAATTAGACTTTTTGGCTCCCTCTGGTGGTTACTAGTGATATGACTCTGGGATTTTCTTCCCTCAGTTTGCACCCACCTGGGTCGTTAGTCCAGGGGTGTTGCTATATAAACCTCTTGGATCCTTAGTCCAGTGCCTGGCATCGTTGTAATCAGATCCTTTTTGTTTGCTCCTATCTGCTGGTCCTGGTTCGTGCAAAATTAAGCTAAGTCCTGCTTCTTTGTTTTTTCAGTTATTTGCTTGCTCTCATTTTTGTCCAGCTTGTACTAAATGTGATTCCTGACCTTGCTGGAAGCTCTAGGGGGCTGGTGTTCTCCCCCCGGGCCGTTAGACGGTTCGGGGGTTCTTGAATTTCCAGCGTGGATATTTTTGATAGGGTTTTTGCTGACCATATAAGTTATCTTACTGTATTCTGCTATTGGCTAGTGGGCCTCTCTTTGCTAAATACCTAGCTCATTCTTACGTTTGTCTTTTCCTCTTGCCTCACCGTTATTATTTGTTGGGGGCTTGTATCCAACTTTTGGGGTCTTTTTCTCTGGAGGCAAGAAAGGTCTTTCTTTTCCCTTCTGGGGTTGGTTGGTTCTCCGGCTGGCGCGAGACGTCTAGAATCAACGTAGGCACGTTCCCCGGCTGTTGTTATTTGTGGTGCTGGGATTAGATGTATGGTCAGCCCAGTTGCCACTGCCCTGTGGGCTGGTTTTTGTGTTTGCAGACTTAGTAACTATTTCTGAGACCCTCTGCCATTGGGGTCATAACAGTATGCCAGGCCTACATTGAATGTTTAATGCATTGCAGAAGTGGGATAATAAGAAAGGAAATTCTGAGTTTTTTTTTTTTCCTTCCTCTCTTCCTCCCCTTTACCTTTGAGTGGCTTGTGCTTGCTGCAGACATGAATGTCCAGACCTTGATTACAAGTGTAGACCGGCTTGCTGCTCGTGTGCAGGGCATACAAGATTTCGTTACCAGTAGTCCTATGTCTGAACCTAAAATACCTATTCCGGAACTGTTTTCTGGAGACCGATTTAGGTTTAGGAATTTCAGGAATAATTGTAAATTGTTTCTTTCTCTGAGACCCCGTTCATCTGGAGATTCAGCTCAGCAAGTTAAAATTGTTATCTCTTTTTTACGGGGCGACCCTCAGGATTGGGCTTTCTCGCTAGCGCCAGGAGATCCGGCATTGGCAAATATTGATGCGTTTTTTCTGGCGCTCGGATTGCTTTACGAGGAACCCAATCTTGAAGTTCAGGCAGAAAAAGCCTTGCTGGCTATTTCTCAGGGCCAGGATGAAGCTGAAGTGTATTGCCAAAAATTTCGGAAATGGTCCGTGCTTACTCAGTGGAATGAGTGTGCTCTGGCCGCAAATTTCAGAAATGGCCTTTCTGAAGCCATTAAGAATGTGATGGTGGGTTTCCCCATTCCTACAAGTCTGAATGATTCCATGGCGCTGGCTATTCAAATTGACCGGCGTTTGCGGGAGCGCAAAACCGCTAATCCTCTGGTGGTGTTGTCTGAACAAACACCTGATTTAATGCAATGTGATACAATTCAGACTAGAAATGAGCGGAAAAATCATAGACGTCAGAATGGGTTGTGTTTTTACTGTGGTGATTCTACACATGTTATATCAGCATGCTCTAAACGCCTAACCAGGGTTGTTAGTCCTGTCGCCATTGGAAATTTGCAACCTAAATTTATTTTGTCTGTGACTTTAATTTGCTCATTGTCTTCTTACCCTGTTATGGCGTTTGTGGATTCAGGTGCTGCCCTGAGTCTTATGGATCTGTCATTTGCCAAGCGCTGTGGTTTTGTTCTTGAACCGTTGGTAAATCCTATTCCTCTTAGAGGTATTGATGCTACGCCATTGGCTGAAAATAAACCGCAGTTTTGGACGCAGGTAACCATGTGCATGACTCCTGAACATCGGGAGGTGATTCGTTTTCTTGTTCTGCATAAAATGCATGATTTGGTCGTTTTGGGTCTGCCATGGTTACAGACCCACAATCCAGTCTTGGATTGGAAGGCTATGTCTGTGTCAAGTTGGGGTTGTCAGGGAATTCATGCTGATTCCTTGCCGGTGTCTATTGCTTCCTCTACTCCTTCGGAAGTTCCTGAGTATTTGTCTGATTATCAGGATGTATTCAGCGAGTCCAGATCCGGTGCTCTGCCTCCTCATAGGGACTGTGACTGCGCCATAGATTTGATTCCAGGTAGTAAATTTCCTAAGGGTAGATTATTTAATCTGTCTGTACCTGAGCATACCGCAATGCATTCGTATATCAAGGAGTCTCTGGAGAAGAGGCCTTGGACACACATTTCCATGGATTTCATTTCTGATCTCCCGGTGTCTCAGGGCATGTCTGTCATCTGGGTGGTATGTGATCGCTTTTCTAAAATGGTCCATTTGGTGCCTTTGCCTAAGCTGCCTTCCTCTTCCGATCTGGTTTGTTGTGAATTAGACTTTTTGGCTCCCTCTTGTGGTCACTAGTGATATGACTCTGGGATTGTCTTTCTTCACTTTGGCACTCACCTGGGCCGTTAGTCCAGGGGTGTTGCTATATTAACTTCCTGGATCCTTAGTCCAGTGCCTGGCATCGTTGTAATCAGATCCTTCTGTTTGCTCCTGTCCGCTGGTCCTGGTTTTTGCAAAATTAAGCTAAGCCTTGCTTTTTGGTTATTTGGGTTATTTGCTTTGCTTCTATTTTTGTCCAGCTTGTACTAAATGTGATTTCTGACCTTGCTGGAAGCTCTAGGGGTGCTGGTGTTCTCCCCCCGGCTGTTAGACGGTTCGGGGGTTCTTGAATATCCAGCGTGGATATTTTAATAGGGTTTTTTGCTGACCATATAAGTCATCTTACTATATTCTGCTATTAGCTAGTGGGCCTCTCTTTGCTAAATACCTAGTTCATTCTTATGTTTGTCTTTTCCTCTTACCTCACCGTTATTATTTGTTGGGGGCTTGTATCCAACTTTTTGGGGTCTTATCTCTGGAGGCAAGAAAGGTCTTTCTTTTCCCTTCTAGGGTTAGTTAGTTCTCCGGCTGGCGCGAGACATCTAGAACCAACGTAGGCACGTTCCCCGGCTACTTCTATTTGTGGTGCTAGGATTAGATATATGGTCAGCTCAGTTACCACTGCCCTATGAGCTGGTTTTTTGTGTTTGCAGACTTGGTTATTATTTCTGAGACCCTCTGCCATTGGGGTCATAACACTGGTTCCTGTGTTCTTTCAGAATGTGGTTCGTTTACACGGCATTCCTGAGAATATTGTGTCTGACAGAGGATCCCAGTTTGTTTCCAGGTTCTGGCGATCCTTTTGTGCTAGGATGGGCATTGATTTGTCGTTCTCGTCTGCCTTTCATCCTCAGACTAATGGACAAACGGAGCGAACTAATCAGACTCTGGAGGCTTATTTGAGGTGTTTTGTTTCGGCAGATCAGGATGATTGGGTGACCTTCTTGCCGTTGGCTGAGTTTGCCCTTAATAATCGGGCTAGTTCCGCTACTTTGGTTTCGCCATTTTTCTGCAACTCTGGTTTTCATCCTCGTTTTTCCTCGGGACATGTGGAGCCTTCTGACTGTCCTGGGGTGGATTCTGTGGTGGATAGGTTGCAGCAGATCTGGAATCATGTGGTGGACAACTTGAAGTTGTCACAGGAGAAGGCTCAGCATTTTGCCAACCGCCGCCGCGGTGTGGGTCCCCGACTTCGTGTTGGGGATTTGGTATGGCTGTCTTCTCGATTTGTTCCTATGAAGGTCTCCTCTCCTAAATTTAAGCCTCGCTTCATCGGTCCTTACAAGATATTGGAAATCCTTAATCCAGTTTCCTTTCGCTTGGATCTTCCGGTGTCGTTTGCCATTCACAACGTGTTCCATAGGTCTTAGTTGCGGCGCTACGTTGTGCCTGTGGTTCCTTCTGTTGAGCCTCCTGCTCCGGTGTTGGTTGAGGGCGAGTTGGAGTATGTGGTGGAGAAGATCTTGGATTCTCGTCTCTCCAGATGGAGGCTTCAGTATCTGGTCAAGTGGAAGGGCTATGGTCAGGAGGATAATTCCTGGGTGGTTGCCTCTGATGTGCATGCGGCCGATTTAGTTCATGCCTTTCACGCTGCTCATCCTGATCGCCCTGGTGGTCGTAGTGAGGGTTCGGTGACCCCTCCTTAAGGGGGGGGTACTGTTGTGAATTAGACTTTTTGGCTCCCTCTGGTGGTTACTAGTGATATGACTCTGGGATTTTCTTCCCTCAGTTTGCACCCACCTGGATCGTTAGTCCAGGGGTGTTGCTATATAAACCTCTTGGATCCTTAGTCCAGTGCCTGGCATCGTTGTAATCAGATCCTTTTTGTTTGCTCCTATCTGCTGGTCCTGGTTCGTGCAAAATTAAGCTAAGTCCTGCTTCTTTGTTTTTTCAGTTATTTGCTTGCTCTCATTTTTGTCCAGCTTGTACTAAATGTGATTCCTGACCTTGCTGGAAGCTCTAGGGGGCTGGTGTTCTCCCCCCGGGCCGTTAGACGGTTCGGGGGTTCTTGAATTTCCAGCGTGGATATTTTTGATAGGGTTTTTGCTGACCATATAAGTTATCTTACTGTATTCTGCTATTGGCTAGTGGGCCTCTCTTTGCTAAATACCTAGCTCATTCTTTCGTTTGTCTTTTCCTCTTGCCTCACCGTTATTATTTGTTGGGGGCTTGTATCCAACTTTTGGGGTCTTTTTCTCTGGAGGCAAGAAAGGTCTTTCTTTTCCCTTCTGGGGTTGGTTGGTTCTCCGGCTGGCGCGAGACGTCTAGAATCAACGTAGGCACGTTCCCCGGCTGTTGTTATTTGTGGTGCTGGGATTAGATGTATGGTCAGCCCAGTTGCCACTGCCCTGTGGGCTGGTTTTTGTGTTTGCAGACTTGGTAACTATTTCTGAGACCCTCTGCCATTGGGGTCATAACACGCTCCATCCCTTCTGAGCTCTGCCATGCACCCAAACGGCGGTTCCCCCCCACATATGGGGTATCAGCGTACTCAGGACAAATTGGACAACAACTTGTGGGGTCCAATGTCTCCTGTTACCCATAGGAAAATACAAAACTGGGGCTAAAAAATAATTTTTGTGGAAAATTTTTATTTTTTATTTTCACGGCTCTGCATTATAAACTGCAGTGAAACCCTTGGGGTTCAAAGTTCTCACAACACATCTAGAAAAGTTCCTTTAGGGGACTAGTTTCCAATATGGGGTCACTTGTGGGGGGTTTCTACTGTTTAGGCACATCAGGGGCTCTGCAAACGCAATGTGAAGCCTGCAGACGATTCCATGTAACTTTGCATTGCAAACGGCGCTCCTTCCCTTCCAAGTTCTGCCATGCGCCCAAACAGTAGTTTTCTCCCACATATGGGATATCAGCATACTCAGGACAAATTGGACAACAACTTGTGGGGTCCAATTTCTCCTGATACCCTTGGGAAAATGCAAAACTGGGGGCTAAAAAATAATTTTTGCGGAAATTGTTTTTTTCTTATTTTTACAGCTCTGCGATATAAACTGTAGTGAAACACTTGGGGGTTCAAAGTGCTCACCACACATCTATATAAGTTCCTTAGGGGGTCTACTTTTCAAAATGGTGTCACTTGTGGGGGGTTTCAATGTTTAGGCACATCAGGAACTCTCCAAACGCAGCATGGCGTCCCATCTCAATTCCAGTCAATTTTGCATTGAAAAGTTAAACAGCGCTCCTTCCCTTCCGAGCTCTGCCATGCGCCCAAACAGTGGTTTATCCCCACATATAGGGTATCAGCGTACTCAGGACAAATTGCAAAACAACGTTTGTGGTCCAATTTCTTCTGATACTGCTGGGAAAATAAAAATTTGGGGACGAAATATCATTTTTGTGAAAAAATATGATTTTTTATTTTTACAGCTCTACATTATCAACTTCTGTGAAGCATTTGGTGGGTCAAAGTGCTCACCACACATCTAGATAAGTTCCTTAGGGGGTCTACTTTCCAAAATGGATTCACTTGTGGGGGGTTTCAATGTTTAGGCACATCAGGGGCTCTCCAAACGCGACATGGCGTCCTATCTCAATTCCAGTCAATTTTGCATTGAAAAGTCAAATGGCGCTTCTTCTCTTCTGAGCTCTGCCATGCACCCAAACAGTGATTTACCCCCACATATGAGGTATCAGCATACTGAGAACAAATTGTAGAACAACTTTTCGGGTCCAATTTCTCCTGTTACTCTTGGAAAAATAAAACAAATTGGAGCTAAAAACATTTTTTTGTGAAAAAAAGTTAAATGTTCTTTTTTTTTTTAAACATTCCAAAAAATCCTGTGAAACACCTGAGGGGTTAATAAACTTCTTGAATATGGTTTTGAGCACTTTGAGGGGTGCAGTTTTTAGAATGGTGTCACACTTGGGTATTTTCTATGATATAGACCCCTGAAAGTGACTTCAAATGTGGTGCGGTCCGTAAAAAAAAATGGTGTTGTAAAAATGAGAAATTGCTGGTCAAATTTAATCCTTATAACTCCCTAACAAAAAAAATTTTGGTTCCAAAATTTTGCTGATGTAAAGTAGACGTGTGAAATGTTACTTATTAAGTATTTTGTGTGATTTAAGGGCATAAAAATTCAAAGTTGGAAAATTTTACCACTAACATGAAGTACAATATGTCACGAGAAAACATTGTCAAAATCACTGGGATCCATTGAAGCATTCCAGAGTTATAACCTCATAAAGGGACAGTGGTCAGAATTGTAAAAATTGGCCCGGTCATTAACGTGCAAACCACCCTTGGGGGTAAAAGGGTTAAGACCTGAATTGCAATGAGTGTTCTTTATAGAGAATCTATTAAAGAAGCTGAATAATACTGGTATAGCAGGGTTCACTAAAATTTGCTTTAGGTGGTGAATTTGGGTAAACAACTAGTTATTTGTTGTGCTAAATAGTGACAAGCGAACATGCTGGGATAAGGTCTAAATGCAAGCATGTTCAGGTGCTAACCAAGTGACTTCGGGTGCTTGAATAATATGCTAGAGTCCCCAGAGGTGTATCTAGGGTTTCTGGCACCCGGGGCAAGAATTCATTTTGGCGCCCCCCCCAACAAAGGACATATGCGATTTTCACACTTAGTCATGTACCGACGAGCTCCTCTCCCTAATGCTCTCAATGATCAGTGAAAAACTGAGAGAAGCAGGAAGTGAAGCTCATCATCACAGGACCACAAGCATGAAAGTCGCATATGAGTGAAGTGTCCATGTGACGACTACAGGAACCTGCAGGGCGGAATCCTGACATCGCAGGCTTCTGAATTCTCACAACAAATGCACTACACTTTTAGGATTCTCCCTTGCCCGTGGACAGTCATGTCAGCACAAGCATGCGATTTGTATACCTCTGGCCACATTCCGACTAGACATGCCCGGCCTCACTCAGTTCATTTTCATTGAGTGAGGCCACATATGTCTAGTCAGCACATGACCGCATGTATCTAAATCGCCAGCACGAGAAAATCCTGACAGCGTGCAGGGCGCACTGTGAGAATTCAGAAGTCTGCAGTCACAAAGAGTAACTGCAGACTCATTACAAACCTGGACATCCCCTTTAAACCTCCTAACATAAATAAAAACATCAGAGTTAGTTAGCATCACACATAACATTTAGATTGAGGTACCTTATAGATGACGTCGTCTCTGGAGTAATTCTCCTTCTTTTCTTCATCTTGTCCAGATCCCATGATGCGTTTTCTCATCCACAGTCGTCTCTGCAGACTTCCATCTTCTCCGCTCTTTTGCAGAAAATTTCCACATGATACCCTTAAAGATACAAGTGTCATTAAAACGCTCCTGAACAAAAAAATGCCCCTCACTATATTGTCTGCACAAAATATGACCCCCACACTGTCTCTCTTATGGTACATGCTCTTCACACTGATCTCTCCTTTCAATATTGGCCCCCTCTTCACACGGTCCTCTCATACTGTGTGCCCCACTATAGGGCCCAGTATTTATACTGTACTCTATCATCACACTCCCCCTTCCTGGTATACTGTCACCTCCTGGCTGTGCCCTCACACTGTCCATCCATGCTACACCTCCACTATTCAGTTTCTATTCTGTGCCCACTCACTTTTGTCCCCCCATACTGTCTCCTCACACTATTCCCCTCCCTCCTCATCCTATCTCCTCTCACATCCCCCTGTTCACCATACTGTCTCCTCATATATTTACCCCTTCTCTTTCTATACTGCCTGCTCACCTAACTCCTCATACTGTGTCTGCCCACATCCCATCACCCTCACTCCCCGTACTCTGTCCGCATACATTTTTCACATCGCTCCTCATACTGTGCCCTCATTCTCCCATATTGTTTCCTCATACATGCCCCCCATTCCCTCATACTGTTTCCTCAAACATGCCCCCAATTCCCCCATACAGTTTCCTCATACATGCCCCCAATTCCCCCACACTGTCTCTTCATACATGCCCCCAATTCCCCTATATTGTTTCCTCATATATGTCCCCATCTCCGCTTTTGCTCTTCATTTTGTGTCCTCAAATCTCCCCCACACATTAACCCCTTCCTGACATCCGACGTACTATCCCGTCGAGGTGGGGTGGGCCCGTATGACCGCCGACGGGATAGTACGTCATAGCCGATCGGCCGCGCTCACGGGGGGAGCGCGGCCGATCGCGGCCGGGTGTCGGCTGCATATCGCAGCTGACATCCGGCACTATGTGCCAGGAGCGGTCACGGACCGCTCCCGGCACATTAACCCCCGGCACACCGCGATCAAACATGATCGCGATGTGCCGGCGGTGCAGGGAAGCATCGCGCAGGGAGGGGGCTCCCTGCGGGCTTCCCTGAGCCCCCCGCAGCAACGCGATGTGATCGCGTTGCTGCGAGGGTCTTACCTCCCTCCCTGCCTGCTCCAGACCCGGATCCAAGATGGCCGCGGATCCGGGTCCTGCAGGGAGGGAGGTGGCTTCACAGACGCCTGCTCAGAGCAGGCACTGTGAAGCAGCCTGTACTTCTCGCAGATCAGTGATCTGTCAGAGTGCTATGCAAACTGGCAGATCACCGATCTGTATTGTCCCCCCCTGGGGCAAAGTAAAAAAGTTAAAAAAAAAATTTCCAAATGTGTAAAAAAAAATAAAAAAAAATATTCCAAAATAATGAAAAAAAATATATATATTATTCCCATAAATACATTTCTTTATCTAAATAAAAAAAAAAAACAATAAAAGTACACATATTTAGTATCGCCGCGTCCGTAACGACCCCACCTATAAAACTGCCCCACTAGTTAACCCCTTCAGTAAACACCGTAAGAAAAAAAAAAAAAACGAGGCAAAAAACAACGCTTTATTACCATACCGCCGAACAAAAAGTGGAATAACACGCGATCAAAAAGACTGATATAAATATCCATGGTACCGCTGAAAACGTCATCTTGTCCCGCAAAAAACAAGCCGCCATACAGCATCATCAGCAAAAAAATAAAAAAGTTATAGTCCTGAGAAAAAAGCGATACCAAAATAATTATTTTTTCTATAAAATAGTTTTTATCGTATAAAAGCGCCAAAACATAAAAAAATGATATAAATGAGATATCGCTGTAATCGTACTGACCCGAAGAATAAAACTGCTTTATCAATTTTACCAAACGCGGAACGGTATAAACGCCTCTCCCAAAAGAAATTCAGGAATTGCTGGTTTTTGGTCATTCTGCCTCACAAAAATCGGAATAAAAAGCGATCAAAAACGGTCACGTGTCCGAAAATGTTACCAATAAAAACGTCAACTCGTCCCGCAAAAAACAAGACCTCACATGACTCTGTGGAGCAAAATGTGGAAAAATTATAGCTCTCAAAATGTGGAGACGCAAAAACTTTTTTGCTATAAAAAGCGTCGCTGGTTTCACACTTGCGTTTTTGTCTGCAGCGTTTTTTGCACAAAAAAACGCATGCGTTTTTTCCCTATATTTAACATTGAAAACGCATGCGTTTTTTTTGTAGACGTTTGGTCGCGTTTTCAAACGCATGCGGTTTTTTTCTGCATGCGTTAATTTTCAGAAATACAACCTGCAGTATTTTCTTGGTGTTTTTAAGCACATGCGTTTGTTTGCGTTAAAAACGCATGCATTTTTATCGAAAAAAAACAGAAAACACACTGAAAAGCCACCCACCACCATCAAGGTGATAAAGGGATCCAAACCCTAACCCTAACTCTACCCCTAACCTCACCCCTAACCGTTTAATGAACATTTTCTGACAGTCATAGTGCCACGTATTTCAGTGCCACGTATTTCAGTGCCACGTATTTCAGTGCCACGTATTTCAGTGCCATGTATTTCAGGGCAACGTATCACGTATTTCAGTGCCACGTGTTTCAGTGCCACGTATTTCAGTGCCACGTATCACGTATTTCAGTGCCACGTATCACGTATTTCAGTGCCACATATTTTAGTACCACGTATTTCAGTTGCACGTGTTTCAGTGCCACGTATTTCAGTGCCACGTATTTCAGTGCCACGTATTTCAGTGCCACGTATCACGTATTTCAGTGCCACGTGTTTCAGTGCCACGTATTTAAGTGCCACGTATCACATATTTCAGTGCCACGTATTTAAGTGCCACGTATTTAAGTGCCACGTATTTAAGTGCCACGTATTTCAGTGCCACGTATTTCAGTGCCACGTATTTCAGTGCCATGTATTTCAGTGCCACGTATTTAAGTGCCACGTATCACATATTTAAGTGCCACGTATTTAAGTGCCACGTATTTAAGTGCCACATATTTCAGTGCCACGTATTTCAGTGCCACGTATTTCAGTGCCACGTATTTCAGTGCCACGTATCACGTATTTCAGTGCCACGTGTTTCAGTGCCACGTATTTAAGTGCCACGTATCACATATTTAAGTGCCACGTATTTCAGTGCCACGTATTTCAGTGCCACGTATTTCAGTGTCACGTATTTCAGTCACGTTTAGGGTTAGGGTTAGGGGTAGGGTTAGGGTTAGGGCTAGGGTTGGAGGTAAAGTTAGGGTTGGGGCTAAAGTTAGGGTTGGGGCTAAAGTTAGGGTTGGGGCTAAAGTTAGGGTTAGGGTTTGGATTACATTTACGTTTGGATTAGGGTTGGGATTAGAATTATGGGTGTGTCAGGGCTAGGGGTGTGGTTAGGGTTACCGTTGGGATTAGGGTTAGGAGTGTGTTTGGGTTAGTGTTTCAGGTAGAATTGGGGAGTTTCCACTGTCCAGGCACATCAGGGGCTCTCCAAGCGCGACATGGCGTCCAATCTCAATTCCAGCCAATTCTGCGTTGAAAAAGTAAAACAGTGCTCCTTCCCTTCCGAGCTCTCCCGTGCGCCCAAAAAGGGGTTTACCCCAACATATGTGTTATCAGCGTACTCGGGACAAATTGAACAACAACTTCTGGGGTCCAAGCTCTCTTGTTATCCTTAGGAAAATAAAAATTTGGGGGGCTAAAAATCATTTTTGTGGGAAAAAAAAGATGTTTTATTTTCACGGCTCTGCGTTATAAACTGTAGTGAAACACTTGGGGGTTCAAAGTTCTCACAACACATCTAGATAAGTTCCTTGGGAGGTCTAGTTTCCAATATGGGGTCACTTGTGGGGGGTTTGTACTGTTTGGGTACATCAGGGGCTCTGCAAATGCAACGTGACGCCTGCAGACCAATCCATTTAAGGCTGCATTCCAAATGGCGCTCCTTCCCTTCCGAGCTCTGTCATGCACCCAAACAGTGGTTCCCCCCCACATATGGGGTATCGGCGTACTCAGAACAAATTGGACAACAACTTTTGGGGTCCAATTTATCCTGTTACCCTTGTGAAAATACAAAACTGGGGGCTAAAAAATCATTTTTGTGAAAAAAAAAAAGAATTTTTATTTTCACGGATTTGCGCTATAAACTTTAGTGAAACACTTGGGGGTTCAAAGTTCTCAAAACACATCTAGATAAGTTCCTTGGGAGGTCTAGTTTCCAATATGGGGTCACTTGTGGGGGGTTTGTACTGTTTGGGTACATCAGGGGCTCTGCAAATGCAACGTGACGGCTGCTGACCAATCCATTTAAGTCTGCATTCCAAATGGCGCTCCTTCCCTTCCGAGCTCTGTCATGCGCCCAAACAGTGGTTCCCCCCCACATATGGGGTATCAGCGTACTCAGGACAAATTGGACAACAAATTTTGGGGTCCAATTTATTCTGTTACTCTTGTAAAAATACAAAGCTGGGGGCTAAAAAATCATTTTTGAGAAAAAAAAAAAATTATTTTCACGGCTCTGCGTTATAATCTGTAGTGAAACACTTGGGGGTTCAAAGCTCTCAAAACACATCTAGATAAGTTCCTTAGGGGGTCTACTTTCCAAAATGGTGTCACTTGTAGGGAGTTTCAATGTTTAGGCACATCAGGGGCTCTCCAAACGCAACATGGCGTCCCATCTCAATTCCAGTCAATTTTGCATTGAAAAGTCAAATGGCGCTCCTTCCCTTCCAAGCTCTGCCATGCGCCCAAACAATGGTTTACACCCACATATGGGGTATCAGCGTACTCAGGACAAATTGCACAACATTTTTTGGGGTCCAATTTCTTCTCTTACCCTTGGGAAAATAAAAAATTGGGGGCAAAAAGATCATTTTTATGAAAAAATATGATTTTTTATTTTTACGGCTCTGCATTATAAACTTCTGTGAAGCACTTGGTGGGTCAAAGTGCTCACCACACATCTAGATAAGTTCCTTAGGGGGTCTACTTTCCAAAATGGTGTCACTTGTAGGGAGTTTCAATGTTTAGGCACATCAGGGGCTCTCCAAACGCAACATGGCGTCCCATCTCAATTCCAGTCAATTTTGCATTGAAAAGTCAAATGGCGCTCCTTCCCTTCCAAGCTCTGCCATGCGCCCAAACAATGGTTTACACCCACATATGGGGTATCAGCATACTCAGGACAAATTGCACAACATTTTTTGGGGTCCAATTTCTTCTCTTACCCTTGGGAAAATAAAAAATTGGGGGCAAAAATATCATTTTTATGAAAAAATATGATTTTTTATTTTTACGGCTCTGCATTATAAACTTCTGTGAAGCACTTGGTGGGTCAAAGTGCTCACCACACATCTAGATAAGTTCCTTAGGGGGTCTACTTTCCAAAATGGTGTCACTTGTAGGGAGTTTCAATGTTTAGGCACATCAGGGGCTCTCCAAACGCAACATGGCGTCCCATCTCAATTCCAGTCAATTTTGCATTGAAAAGTCAAATGGCGCTCCTTCCCTTCCAAGCTCTGCCATGCGCCCAAACAATGGTTTACACCCACATATGGGGTATCAGCGTACTCAGGACAAATTGCACAACATTTTTTGGGGTCCAATTTCTTCTCTTACCCTTGGGAAAATAAAAAATTGGGGGCGAAAAGATCATTTTTGTGAAAAAATATGATTTTTTATTTTTACGGCTCTGCATTATAAACTTCTGTGAAGCACTTGGTGGGTCAAAGTGCTCACCACACATCTAGATAAGTTCCTTAGGGGGTCTACTTTCCAAAATGGTGTCACTTGTAGGGAGTTTCAATGTTTAGGCACATCAGGAGCTCTCCAAACGCAACATGGCGTCCCATCTCAATTCCAGTCAATTTTGCATTGAAAAGTCAAATGGCGCTCCTTCACTTCCAAGCTCTGCCATGCGCCCAAACAATGGTTTACACCCACATATGGGGTATCAGCGTACTCAGGACAAATTGCACAACATTTTTTGCGGTCCAATTTCTTCTCTTACCCTTGGGAAAATAAAAAATTGGGGGCGAAAAGATCATTTTTGTGAAAAAATATGATTTTTTATTTTTACGGCTCTGCATTATAAACTTCTGTGAAGCACTTGGTGGGTCAAAGTGCTCACCACACATCAAGATAAGTTCCTTAGGGGGTCTACTTTCCAAAATGGTGTCACTTGTAGGGGGTTTCAGTGTTTAGGCACATCAGGGGCTCTCCAAACGCAACATGGCGTCCCATCTCAATTCCAGTCAATTTTGCATTGAAAAGTCAAATGGCGCTCCTTTCCTTCCGAGCTCTGCCATACGCCCAAACAGTGGTTTACCCCCACATATGGGGTATCAGCGTACTCAGGACAAATTGTACAACAACTTTGGGGGTCCATTTTCTCCTGTTACCCTTGGTAAAATAAAACAAATTGGAGCTGAAATAAATTTTGTGTGAAAAAAAGTTAAATGTTCATTTTTATTTAAACATTCCAAAAATTCCTGTGAAACACCTGAAGGGTTAATAAACTTCTTGAATGTGGTTTTGAGCACCTTGAGGGGTGCAGTTTTTAGAATGGTGTCACACTTGAGTATTTTCTATCATATAGACCCCTCAAAATGACTTCAAATGAGATGTGGTCCCTAAAAAAAAAATGGTGTTGTAAAAATGAGAAATTGCTGGTCAACTTTTAACCCTTATAACTCCGTCACAAAAAAAAATTTTGGTTCCAAAATTGTACTGATGTAAAGTAGACATGTGGGAAATGTTACTTATTAAGTATTTTGCGTGACATATGTCTGTGATTTAAGGGCATAAAAATTCAAAGTTGGAAAATTGCAAAATTTTCAAAATTTTCGCCAAATTTCCATTTTTTTCACAAATAAACGCAAGTTATATCAAAGAAATTTTACCACTAACATGAAGTACAATATGTCACGAGAAAACAATGTCAGAATCGCCAAGATCCGTCAAAGCGTTCCAGAGTTATAGCCTCATAAAGGGACAGTGGTCAGAATTGTAAAAATTGGCCCGGTCATTAACGTGCAAACCACCCTTGGGGGTGAAGGGGTTAAATCCCCCATCCCCACTCCGTCTCTTCCCACACATAATAAATACCCCCATCCCCAAATTCTCCCCACACAAATAATAAATCCCCCTATCCCCACTCAAATTGTCCACACACATATTATTGTCCTCTACCCCACCCCATCATTGCTCTCTTCACCACCTCCATCATTGCCTTCTCCATCACACCCATCATTGCCCATTTCACCACCTCCAGCATTTCCTCCCCCCAATGCCATCATTGCCCTTTCCACCACATCCATCATTTCCTCCTCCCCCACCATCCCCATCCTTGCCCATTCCACCACTTCCATCATTTCCTCCTCCCCTACCATCCCCATCCTTGCCCATTCCACCACTTCCATCATTTCCTCCTCCCCCACCATCCCCATCCTTGCCCATTCCACTACTTCCATCATTTGCTCCTCCACCACCATCCCCATCAGCCCCATCATTGCCCTCTCCTCCCCCACCATCCCCATCATTGCCCTCTCCCCGTCTGCCCCATCATGGTCCTCTCCTCCTCCACCATCCCCATCACTGCCCTCTCCCCGTCAGTCCCATCATTGCCCTCTCCCCGTCAGCCCCATCATTGCCCTCTCCTCCCCTACACATACACACCATTTACTTCTCGGCACATTCCCCTGCAGCACGCCACACACACACACACACACACGCACACACACACCCCTCTCACCTCGCCTCGCGCTCTGCTGCAGCATCTCCATCGCCTTCCTCTGACACAGCCGGCTGCTGATTGATGACGTAATCCAGCGGCGCGTCTGTGTGAGAGGAAGCTTGGGCAGGAAACAGGAAGATAGATCGCTGCAGCTCTGCTGCTATTTTCTCTTGTAGGCAGCGGAGCTGCAGTGATTTCTCCCTGCCCGCCGCAGCCACCCTGCAGGGGCCCCCCTCCACCTCCGCACATGTTGGGAACCAGTGCTCTGCAGCTTCTCTGTGCCAGCTGTCAGCTTGACTGTCGGCACAGAAAACAGCTGACTCCCAGGCTGGAGGAGGCAGAATGCAGCCGCCGGGGAGACACTGCGGACCGCCACATTAGGCGGTCCGACTGCACCCCCCTGCCGGCTATGCCCGGGGCACATGCCCCGGCTGACCCCCCTAGATACACCACTGAGAGTCCCTGTGGCTGCATGTGTTGCGGCTGTCGAACAGCTGTGAGGCATGCAGCCGCAGGGACACAAACATATTATTCTAGCACCCCGAAGTCACTCTGTTAACACCTGAACATGCTCAGACAACACCTTATCCCAGCTCGTTCGCTCATCACTAGTGCTGAACTATTTAAATTGCTCTTATTTGATAGGTTTATTGGAAACAGTAGAAATTTAGTTCATTTTGACAGTATATCTAGTTTGCAAGGTGGGTAGACTTATTTTTTTTGCAATTACATGATATATGTATGTGTGTGTTTTCCTATGGTCTTGTGGGTTTCCTTGAAAATTACTAACAAAAATAAATTTGATTGTTAGCTCTACTGAAAAAGAATCATGTCAAATCAGACAAATATTCTATATAAAGACATACAATAATCCTCAGACGCTAAAAATATTAAATACATGATGTGAACTATAAAGAAATGCACAATGGCATGTAAAAGTGTGGACTTTCTGTCATTACTGTCATTGTGATCAGTTAAGCAAGTTGAATATTAAATTATCTCTAAAAGGCCTAAAGTTAAATATGAAACATTTCCTTTGGATTTCAGGCAATATATATATATATAATTGTCTAAGGTGTACTTCTGTCTGTTTGTCTGTCTGTTTGTCTGTCGTGGAAACCCCGCGTCGCTGATTGGTCGCTGCCGGCCGGCCGCGACCAATCAGTGACAGGCTTAGTCCGGCTGCAAATTGGCCCCTCCCTACTCTCTTCAAGTCAGTGCCCCCTCCCTACTCTCTTCAAGTCAGTGCCCCCTCCCTACTCCCCTCCAGTCAGTGCCAGTGTGTCGCCCCATCCCGGACCAACTTTTTTACTATTGATGCTGCCTATGCAGCATCAATAGTAAAAAGAAATAATGTTAAAAATAATTTTAAAAATTAAAAACTTGTGCTATCCTCACCTTCTGCCGTCCACCGATGCGTGCAATGCTGCCTCCAGCTTCCATTCCCAGTGACGCATTGCGAAATTACCCAGATGACTTAGCGGTCTCGCGAGACCGCTAAGTCATCTGGGTAATTTCACAATGCATCACTGGGAACGGAAGCTGGCGGCAGCATCGCGCGCATCGGGACAGCTTTGGTGGATGCCGGAGGGTGAGTATATAACTATTTTTTATTTAAAACATTTTTTTTAACAGGGATATGGTGCCCACACTGCTATATACTACGTGGGCTGTGTTATATACTGCATGGGCTATGTTATATATTGCGTGGCCTGTGTTACATACTTTGTGGGCTGTGTTATATACTACGTGGGCTGTGCTATATATTACGTGGGCTGTGTTATATACTGCCTGGCTGCTATATACTACGTGGGCAGTGTTATATACTATGTGGCCTGTGTTATATACTGCGTGGGCTGTGCTATATATTACGTGGGCTGTGCTATATATTATGTGGGCTGTATTATATACTACATGGCTGCTATATACTATGTGGCTGTGCTATATACTACGTGGCTGTCTGTGTTACATGGGCTGTGCTATATACTATGTGGCTGCTATATACTATGTGGCTGTGCTATATACTACGTGGCTGTGCTATATACGACGTGGCTGTGCTATATACTACGTGGCTGTCTGTGTTATATACTACATGGCTGTCTGTGTTATATACTATGTGGCTGTGTTATATACTGCGTGGCTTTGCTATATACTGCGTGGCTGTGCTAAACGCAATGTACATACATATTCTAGAATACCCGATGCATTAGAATCGGGCCACTATCTAGTATATATATATATATATATATATATATATATATATATATACTAACGAACCCGTTCTACGCCTGGGTGGCGAGCATTTATATTGGTATATGGTCTCCATCCTGGTATGTGCTGCTCCCATCTTGCTCTCCCATCCTGTCATGTGCTGCTCCATCCTGCGCCCCCATCCTGTCATGTGGTGCTCCCATCCTGCGCCCCCAAGCTGTCATGTGCTGCTCCATCCTGCATCCGCATCCTGTCATGTGCTCCCATCCTGCGCCCCCATCCTGTCATGTTCTCCCATCCTGCGCCCCAATCCTGTCATGTGCTGTTCGATCCTGTGCCCCCATCCTATCATGTGCTGCTCCATCCTGCGTCTCCATCCTGTCATGTGCTCCCATCCTGCGCCCCCATCCTGTGATATGCTTCTCCATCCTACACCCCCATCCTGTCATGTGTGTGCGCCCCCATTCTGTCATGTGCTGCTCCCATCCTGTGCCCCCATTCTGTCATGTGCTGCTCCCATTCTGTCATGTGCTCCCATCCTGTGCCCCATCCAGTCATGTGCTCCCATCCTGCACCCCCATCCTGTCATGTGTGCGCCCCCATTCTGTCATGTGCTGCTGCCATCGTGCGCAATCATTCTGTCATGTGCTGCTCCCATCCCACGCCCCCATTCTGTCATGTGGTGCTCCCATCCTGCGCCCCCATTCTGTCATGTGCTGCTCCCATCCTGTGCCCCATTCTGTTGTAATGTGCTGCACCCATTCTGCCTGTTCCTGTTTCCATTCTGCCATATGTTGCTCTCATCTTTCTCTCTCCGGCTCTACTGCCCGAGTGCGGCTGTGCTGAGTGCGGGCAGCTGTGCTGAGTGCGGGCGGCTGTGCGTGGCTGTGCTGAGTGCAGGCGGCTGTGCGTGGCTGTGCTGAGTGCGGGCGGCTGTGCGTGGCGGTGCTGAGTGCGGGCGGCTGTGCGTGGCGGTGCTGAGTGCAGGCGGCTGTGCTGAGGGCAGGCGGCTGTGCGTGGCTGTCCTGAGTGCGGGCGGCTGTGCGTGGCTGTGCTGAGTGCCGGCGGCTGTGCTGAGTGCCGGCGGCTGTGCTGAGTGCCGGCGGCTGTGCGTGGCTGTTCTGAGTGCGGGCGGTTGTGCGTGGCGGTACTGAGTGCGGGCGGCTGTGCGTGGCGGTGCTGAGTGC
The DNA here is from genome assembly GCF_051348905.1 of Ranitomeya variabilis. Taxonomy (NCBI): domain Eukaryota; kingdom Metazoa; phylum Chordata; class Amphibia; order Anura; family Dendrobatidae; genus Ranitomeya; species Ranitomeya variabilis. The sequence continues at coordinate 173,440,334 of NC_135238.1, forward strand.
GGGCGGCTGTGTGTGGAGGTGCTGAGTGCGGGCAGCTGTGCGTGGCGGTGCTGAGTGCGAGCGGCTGTGTGTGGCGGTGCTGAGTGCGGGCGGCTGTGCGTGGCGGTGCTGAGTGCGGGCGGCTGTGCGTGGGGGTGCTGAGTGCGGGCGGCTGTGTGTGGAGGTGCTGAGTGCGGGCGGCTGTGCGTGGCGGTGCTGAGTGCGAGCGGCTGTGCGTGGTGGTGCTGAGTGCGGGCGGCTGTGCGTGGTGGTGCTGAGTGCGGGCGGCTGTGCGTGGCGGTGCTGAGTGCTGGCGGATGTGCGTGGCAGCGCTGAGTGCGGGCGGCTGTGCGTGGCGGCGGTGAGTGCGGGCGGCTGTGCATGGTGGCAGTGAGTGCGGGCGGCTGTGCGTGGCGGCGGTGAGTGCGGGCGACTGTGCGTGGTGGCGCTGAGTGCGGGCGGCTGTGTGTGGCGGCGGCGAGTGCGGGCGGCTATGCGTGGCGGCGGTGAATGCGGCCGGCTGTGCATGGCGGGGGTGAGTGCGGGCGGCTGTGCGTGGCGGCGGTGAGTGCGGGCGGCTGTGCGTAGCGGCGGTGAGTGCGGGCGGCTGTGCGTGGCGGCGGTGAGTGCGGGTGGCGGTGAGTGCGGGCGACTGTGCGTGGCGGAACTGAGTGCGGGCGGCTGTGCGTGGCGGTGGCGAGTGCGGGCGGCTGTGCGTGGCGGCAGTGAATGCGGCCGGCTGTGCGTGGCGGCGGTAAGTGCGGGCGGCTGTGCGTGGCGGCGGTGAGTGCGGGCGACTGTGCGTGGCGGTGCTGAGAGCGGGCGGCTGTGCGTGGCGGCAGTGAGTGCGGGTGGCTGTGCGTGGTGGCGGTGAGTGCGGGCGGCTGTGCGTGGCTGCGGTGAGTGCGGGCGACTGTACGTGGCGGCGCTGAGTGCGGGTGGCTGTGCGTGGCGGCGCTGAGTGCGGGCAGCTGTGCGTGGCGGCGTTGAGTGCGGGCATCTGTGCGTGGCGGCGGTGAGTGCGGGCGGCTGTGCGTGGCGGCGGTGAGTGCGGGTGGCTGTGCGTGGCGGCGGCGAGTGCGGGCGGCTGTGCATGGCGGCGGTGAGTGCGGGCGGCTGTGCGTGGCGGCACTGAGTGCAGGCCGCTGTGCGTGGCGGCGCTGAGTGTGGGCGGCTGTGCGTGGCGGCGCTGAGTGCGGGTGGCTGTGCGTGGCGGCGCTGAGTGCGGGCCGCTGTGCGTGGCTGTGCTGAGTGCGGGCGGCTGTGCGTGGCGGCGGTGAGTGCGGGCGGCTGTGCATGGCGGCGGTGAGTGCGGGTGGCTGTGCGTGGCGGCGGTGAGTGCGGGCAGCTGTGCGTGGCGGCGGTGAGTGCGGGCGGCTGTGCGGGGTGGTGCTGAGAGTGCGGGCGGCTGCGCTGGGCACCGAGTGCTGGGGGCCTGATCAAGCGGGGACACCGGCGCGCTGTGGGGGTCAGGTGCCGGAGTCGCCGCTAGCTCAGGCCCCCGGCACTTGCTATATTTACCTGTCCCCCATTCCATTCCACTGCTGCGCGCCTCTCTGTCTTCCGGGGTCCTCTGCCTGTGACTGTTCAGTCAGAGGGCGGCGCGCATTAAGCGCGTCATCGCGCCCTCTGAACTGAACGTCACAGGCAGAGGAGGTGGAGGATGGAGTAGCGCGCATCGGTGGAACGGGGGACAGGTAAATATAGCATACTCACCCTCCTGGCTCATCCCTGCTTCTCCGTTGGAGATCGCGGTGTGCGTTCAGTGCTTACGCATACCGCGATCTCCTGGGAGCGTTGCTCTGTGGGGTCCAGACTAGGGTTGAGCGACTTTTATTTTTATAGGATCAGGTCGGGTTTCACGAAACCCGACTTTCTCAAAAGTCGGGTCGAGTGAAATCGGCCGATCCTATAAAAAAGTCGGGGTCGGGGTCGGCCAAAATGCGAAACCCAATGCAGTGCAATGGGATACTATGGTTCCCAGAGTCTGAAGGAGAGGAAACTCTCCTTCAGGCCCTGGGATCCATATTTAAGTGTAAAATAAAGAATTAAAATAAAAAATATTGATATACTCACCCTCTGACACGCCCTAGTAGTAATTGGCATCTTCCGTTCCTAAGAATGGCGCTTGAAAGACCTTTCGATGACGTCACGGCTTGTGATTGGTCGCGGCGGCCCACGTGACCGCTGAGCGACCAATCACAACAAGCTGTGACGTAATTCTCAGGTCCTAAATTCCTCATTCTAGGAATTTAGGCCATGAGAATTACGTCACGGCTTGTTGTGATTGGTCGCTCAGCGGTCACGTGGGCCGCCGCGACCAATCACAAGCCGTGACGTCATCGAAAGGTCCTTCACGTGCTCATTCTTAAGAAGGAAGGCTGCCGGAAAGAAGCCGAGGGTGAGTATATTCCTATTAGGTATATACTCACCCTCGGACGCACCCTGCTTCTTTCCGGCAGCCTTCCTTCTTAAGAATCAGCGCGTGAAGGACCTTTCGATGACGTCACGGCTTGTGATTGGTCGCGGCGGCCCACGTGACCGCTCAGCGACCAATCACAAGCCGTGACATAATTCTCATGGCCTAAATTCCTAGAATGAGGAATTTAGGACCTGAGAATTACGTCACGGCTTGTTGTGATTGGTCACTCAGCGGTCACGTGGGCCGCCGCAACCAATCACAAGCCGTGACGTCATCGAAAGGTCTTTCAAGCGCCATTCTTAGGAACGGAAGATGCCGGTTACCAGCGGCGATGTCCAGGCTGCGTCGGAGAGGTGAGTATATCAATATTTTTTATTTTAATTCTTTATTTTACACTTAAATGTGGATTCCGATACCGAGTTCAGATATCGCAAACATATCGGAACTTGGTATCGGAATTCCGATACCAGATTCAGAAGATCGCCGACCTCATGGCCGACCCCACACAGGGGTCGGGTTTCATGAAACCCGACTTTGCCAAAAGTCGGCGACTTCTGAAAATGGCCGACCTGTTTCGCTCAACCCTAGTCCAGACTACGCCGGCGCTTGCGCAGTCTATAAAGGCTTCGGACAGAGTGACGCTCCCAGCGTTATATTATAGATATATATATACACTCACTGGCCACTTTATTAGGTACACCTGTCCAACTTCTTGTTAACACTTAATTTCTAATCAGCCAATCACATGGCGGCAACTCAGTGCATTTAGGCATGTAGACATGGTCAAGACAATCTCCTGCAGTTCAAACCGAGCATCAGTATGGGGAAGAAAGGTGATTTGAGTGCCTTTGAACGTGGCATGGTTGTTGGTGCCAGAAGGGCTGGTCTGAGTATTTCAGAAACTGCTGATCTACTGGGATTTTCACGCACAACCATCTCTAGGGTTTACAGAGAATGGTCCGAAAAAGAAAAAAAATTCAGTGAGCGGCAGTTCTGTGGGCGGAAATGCCTTGTTGATGCCAGAGGTCAGAGGAGAATGGGCAGACTGGTTCGAGCTGATAGAAAGGCAACAGTGACTCAAATCGCCACCCGTTACAACCAAGGTAGGCCTAAGAGCATCTCTGAACGCACAGTGCGTCGAACTTTGAGGCAGATGGGCTACAGCAGCAGAAGACCACACCGGGTACCACTCCTTTCAGCTAAGAACAGGAAACTGAGGCTACAATTTGTACAAGCTCATCGAAATTGGACAGTAGAAGATTGGAAAAACGTTGCTTGGTCTGATGAGTCTCGATTTCTGCTGCGACATTCGGATGGTAGGGTCAGAATTTGGCGTAAACAACATGAAAGCATGGATCCATCCTGCCTTGTATGGAGCATCTTTGGGATGTGCAGCCGACAAATCTGCGGCAACTGTGTGATGCCATCATGTCAATATGGACCAAAATCTCTGAGGAATGCTTCCAGCACCTTGTTGAATCTATGCCACGAAGAATTGAGGCAGTTCTGAAGGCAAAAGGGGGTCCAACCCGTTACTAGCATCGTGTACCTAATAAAGTGGCCGGTGAGTGTATATATATATATATACTGTATAAAAATTTTTTTTTCATCTTTTGCATTTTAAAACATACAAAAAGAAAATGTGCAAGAGTTTGGGTGCATTCTTGAAATTATCACAGCTTGTAAATGCTTTTTGTAGCCAGCCAACAAGAGTCTTTCAATTCTTGATTGAGGGATTTTCATCCATTCTTCCTTGGAAAATTCTTCCAATTCTGTGAGATTCCTGAGTCTTCTTGCATGCACTGCTATTTTGAGGTTTAGCCACAGATTTCCAATGATGTTCAGATCAGAGAACTGTGAGGGCAACTGTAAAACCTTCAGCTTGCACCTTTTGAGTCAGTCTATTGTGGATTGTGGATCATTATCCATTTGTAGAAGTCATCCTCTTTTCTACCTCAGGTTTTTTATAGATGATATGTTTGCATCAAAAATTTGGTGAAAGTTAATTGAATCCATGCTTTACTCTACACATGAAATGTTCCCCGTGCCATTGGCTGCAACATTTTTATTTGCAGAGTGCTAGACCATTGCTTAGAAGAACCCATGGCTGCTGTTTTTTGGCAAAAGGATAGAGGAGCCTGGGTTTTTATAAAGCTGGGAAATTTGCATCACTTGGCCTTTCCTATTGATGTTATTGTATAAGCCGTAACCTTAACAGGTTAATTAAGGTCTGAACCCTTGGTCAAAGTTCTCTATGCACACAAATCTCCAAGGGCGCCCTTTACATCGGTCCATTTTCCTTTTTGAGGTTTTTAAAATGTGAAAGATGTGCATATACAGTGGGGCAAAAAAGTATTTAGTCAGTCAGCAATAGTGCAAGTTCCACCACTTAAAAAAGATGAGAGGCGTCTGTAATTTACATCATAGGTAGACCTCAACTATGGGAGACAAACTGAGAAAAAAAAATCCAGAAAATCACATTGTCTGTTTTTTTATCATTTTATTTGCATTTTATGGTGGAAAATAAGTATTTGGTCAGAAACAAAATTTCATCTCAATACTTTGTAATATATCCTTTGTTGGCAATGACAGAGGTCAAACGTTTTCTGTAAGTCTTCACAAGGTTGCCACACACTGTTGTTGGTATGTTGGCCCATTCCTCCATGCAGATCTCCTCTAGATCAGTGATGTTTTTGGCTTTTCGCTTGGCAACACGGACTTTCAACTCCCTCCAAAGGTTTTCTATAGGGTTGAGATCTGGAGACTGGCTAGGCCACTCCAGGACCTTGAAATGCTTCTTACGAAGCCACTCCGTTGCCCTGGCGGTGTGCTTTGGATCATTGTCATGTTTAAAGACCCATCCACGTTTCATCTTCAAAGCCCTTGCTGATGGAAGGAGGTTTGCACTCAAAATCTCACGATACATGGCCCCATTCATTCTTTCATGTACCCGGATCAGTCGTCCTGGCCCCTTTGCAGAGAAACAGCCCCAAAGCATGATGTTTCCACCACCATGCTTTACAGTAGGTATGGTGTTTGATGGATGCAACTCAGTATTCTTTTTCCTCCAAACACGACAAGTTGTGTTTCTACCAAACAGTTCCAGTTTGGTTTCATCAGACCATAGGACATTCTCCCAAAACTCCTCTGGATCATCCAAATGCTCTCTAGCAAACTTCAGACGGGCCCGGACATGTACTGGCTTAAGCAGTGGGACACGTCTGGCACTGCAGGATCTGAGTCCATGGTGGCGTAGTGTGTTACTTATGGTAGGCCTTGGTACATTGGTCCCAGCTCTCTGCAGTTCATTCACTAGGTCCCCCCGCGTGGTTCTGGGATTTTTGCTCACCGTTCTTGTGATCATTCTGACCCCACGGGGTGGGATTTTGCGTGGAGCCCCAGATCGAGGGAGATTATCAGTGGTCTTGAATGTCTTCCATTTTCTAATTATTGCTCCCACTGTTGATTTCTTCACTCCAGGCTGGTTGGCTATTGCAGATTCAGTCTTCCCAGCCTGGTGCAGGGCTACAATTTTGTTTCTGGTGTCCTTTGACAGCTCTTTGGTCTTCACCATAGTGGAGTTTGGAGTCAGACTGTTTGAGGGTGTGCACAGGTGTCTTTTTATACTGATAACAAGTTTAAACAGGTGCCATTACTACAGGTAATGAGTGGAGGAAAGAGGAGACTCTTAAAGAAGAAGTTACAGGTCTGTGAGAGCCAGAAATCTTGATTGTTTGTTTCTGACCAAATACTTATTTTCCACCATAATATGCAAATAAAATGATAAAAAAACAGACAATGTGATTTTCTGGACTTTTATTTCTCAGTTTGTCTCCCATAGTTGAGGTCTACCTATGATGTAAATTACAGACGCCTCTCATCTTTTTAAGTGGTGGAACTTGCACTATTGCTGACTGACTAAATACTTTTTTGCCCCACTGTATATATATATATATATATATATATATATATATACACTCACCGGCCACTTTATTAGGTACACCATGCTAGTAACGGGTTGGACCCCCTTTTGCCTTCAGAACTGCCTCAATTCTTCGTGGCATAGATTCAACAAGGTGCTGGAAGCATTCCTCAGAGATTTTGGTCCATATTGACATGATGGCATCACACAGTTGCCGCAGATTTGTCGGCTGCACATCCCAAAGATGCTCCATACAAGGCAGGATGGATCCATGCTTTCATGTTGTTTACGCCAAATTCTGACCCTACCATCCGAATGTCGCAGCAGAAATCGAGACTCATCAGACCAAGCAACGTTTTTCCAATCTTCTACTGTCCAATTTCGATGAGCTTGTACAAATTGTAGCCTCAGTTTCCTGTTCTTAGCTGAAAGGAGTGGTACCCGGTGTGGTCTTCTGCTGCTGTAGCCCATCTGCCTCAAAGTTCGACGCACTGTGCGTTCAGAGATGCTCTTAGGCCTACCTTGGTTGTAACGGGTGGCGATTTGAGTCACTGTTGCCTTTCTATCAGCTCGAACCAGTCTGCCCATTCTCCTCTGACCTCTGGCATCAACAAGGCATTTCCGCCCACAGAACTGCCGCTCACTGGATTTTTTTTCTTTTTCGGACCATTCTCTGTAAACCCTAGAGATGGTTGTGCGTGAAAATCCCAGTAGATCAGCAGTTTCTGAAATACTCAGACCAGCCCTTCTGGCACCAACAACCATGCCACGTTCAAAGGCACTCAAATCACCTTTCTTCCCCATACTGATGCTCGGTTTGAACTGCAGGAGATTGTCTTGACCATGTCTACATGCCTAAATGCACTGAGTTGCCGCCATGTGATTGGCTGATTAGAAATTAAGTGTTAACAAGAAGTTGGACAGGTGTACCTAATAAAGTGGCCAGTGAGTGTATATATATATATATATATATATATATATATATATATATATATATATATATATATACATATATATTTGCCTAAAATAAAAAGGAAATGTGTCATCTTGAACTTTAGCCCTTGTAGGGATCATTTTATCTTCAACTAGCTTAACTGTTTACAATAAAATTAATTTTGACGAGGGGTTCACAAACTTTTACATGCCACTGAAAGTCAAAAAAAGACTATATGCTGACCACTGTACTATTGACAGAGAATTATATTTAATTTTAGCAGAACTTGTATTTTGCTGCCATAGATTCATAGGAATTCATGTAATTTCTTTTACGTGTGAAGTTATAAATCTGGGGTACACATCTGGTATTATAGAGAGAGGTCCCTTACAAGTGTAAAAGATCACCAATACTACAGTAAACAACATGCAAGCTTTGGCACTACGTTAATAAATTATAGAAAATTTGGGATTTTGGAAGGAGGGGAATTTTGTCATTTGTGCTGGGTACCATGGCACCATCTCCACCATGCTGGGAAATCATCCAATTAAATATGTTCCAAATAATTTATAAAGAAATATAAAGTAAGACTTGCAGTATATCGCAGTTTAGTTTATAGAAGGCATTTGCTACATTTCTATTACTAAATAACATGTATTGTTGCAGACTACGGGAGGTACTTGGAGAAGAGGCTGATACTGCCTGCATGAACATGTATGTGAAATATTACTGTGTCCTTGCTTGCAAGCAATAATGTGGAAACCTGAGGAATCTGACTATTCAAAGTAAAGTTTTCTTTTTTCTTATATTATCTTGAACAGACCAAACATGAGTATTGTTACAAATGAATGTCATGAAAAAGAGAAGATCACCTAAAGAAAGGGTTTTCTCATATAATGACATAGTAGCACAACAAGTGTTTTTGCAATCTTTGGACTCCAGAATTCAAAGGCTACAGGTAGACTTTTTAAACCCTTCCCACCACAGGAAGTTTTAGCAGAATTTCAGCAATTACCTTAGGCTACTTTCACACTAGCGTTAACTGCATTCCGTCACAATGCGTCGTTTTGCCGAAAAAACGCATCCTGCAAAAGTGTGTGCAGGATGTGTTTTTTCACCATTGATTAACACGAAGCGACGCATTGTGACGGATTGCCACACGTCGCACCCGTCGTGCGACGGATGCGTCGTGCAGTGGCGGACCGTCGGGAGCAAAAAAAGCTACATGTAACGTTTTTTGCTCACGACGGTCCGCTTTTTCCGACCGCGCATGCGCGGCCGGAACTCCGCCCCCACCTCCCCGCACTTCCCCGCACCTCACAATGGGGCAGTGGATGCACTGGAAAAATGCATCCGCTGCCCCCGTTGTGCGGTGGAGACAACGCTAGCGTCGGGAACGTCGGCCCAACGCACAGCGACGGGCCGAGCCCGACGCTAGTGTGAAAGAAGCCTTACATGGCCTTTCTACTATTTATGAGAAATTAGTGTTTGAATTCATATATAAATGAGACTGTAGATCTGAAGCCTGTGTCACTCCAGCTCTATTCTTCACCCAGTGTTGCCTCCTCATATTGACTGATGGCTCTTTTGACTGAAGTCACAAAGCATAGAGGCTATCAGTCAATCAGTAGGAGGGTGCACATGGCAGAGAATAGGGCTGGAGTGATAAAAACGTCAGATCTACCATAGCTCTTCAGCCTCATTTGCTTATGTTATTAATGGAGTAACAGACCGGACATGTAAAGGTATTGTTGGACTTGTCTTTGAAAATACTGTATCTGCATTTAAATAGTTTTTTTTTTTTTTTTTGGGGGGGGGTAAAACCCTAGCAACAGATTCCCATTAAAATCTGACTTAAGTCAAATTTGGAATTCTTCCATGTATCCTTGTTTTTTTTCATGAAACATTGTACTTAAGAGCATTGGTAAATTAAGACTGACGTGTTTTTGAAAAAAAAACTTTGAACACCTGGACCTTGATTCAAAGAGATTACACTTTGATTTCTTGGGTAAATTGAATTGAAAAGTCACAACATTTTTGTGTAATGCAGTAGTGCACACAAATGTTGTGACTTTTGTCATTTTCACACCAGTTTTGCCCAAATCTACCGAATTTGGCAAAGTTGGGACAGGAGAGAGATGTAATGATGATGTGACATCACAGTTAATCTAATTCATGTTGAGCTGTGGTGCGCCTTATGCCAGAAAGGTATGCTAAAATGCCAAATGAGGTGGGTGCTTTAATGAATCAGATGTGTCTGACTCCAACATGCCTCCTCATCTAGAAAGTAAAGGGGTTCTCCCAGGAACAAAGCACATTTTAATTAATAGATCTTGGAATAATAATCTATATATATAATTGTCTAAGGGGTACTTCTGTCTTTCTGTCGCCAACTTCCGTCACAGAAATCCCGCATCGCTGATTGGTCTGGCCAGCTGCCTGTCATGGCTGCCGCAACCAATCAGCGACGGGCACAGTCCGATTAGTCCCTCTCTACTCCCCTGCAGTAAGCGCCTGGCGCCCGCTCCATACTCCCCTCTGGTCACCGCTAACACAGGGTTAATGCCAGCAGTAACGGACCGCATTATACCGCGGGTAACGCACTCCGTTACCGCTGCTATTAACCCTGTGTGTCCCAAACTTTGCCTATGCAGCATCAATAGTAAAAAGATGTAATGTTAAAAATAATAAAAAAACAAAAAACCTGCTATTCTCACCTTCCGTCGAGGCGCGCGGCTGCCGCCATCTTCCGTTCCCAGAGATGCATTGTGAAATTACCCAGAAGACTTAGCAGAATCGTGAGACTGCTAAGTCATCTGGGTTAGGGTTGAGCGAAACGGGTCGGCCATTTTCAGAAGTCGCCGACTTTTGGCAAAGTCGGGTTTCATGAAACCCGACCCGACCCCTGTGTGGGGTCGGCCATGAGGTCGGCGATCTTCTGAATCTGGTATCGGAATTCCGATACCGAGTTCCGATATGTTTGCGATATCGGAAATCGGTATCGGAATCCATATTTAAGTGTAAAATATAGAATCAAAATAAAAAATATTGATATACTCACCCTCGGACGCGCCCTGGTACTAACTGGCAGCCTTCCTTCCTAAGAATGAGCGCGTGAATGACCTGCGGTGATGTCGTGGCTTGTGATTGGTCGCCTGAGCGGTCACATGGGCGGCCGCGACCAATCACAAGCTGTGATGTCATCTAAGGCCCTTCACACGCTCATTCTTAGGAAGGAAGGCTGCCGGAAAGAAGTCGAGGGTGAGTATATTCCTATTAGGTATATACTCACCCTCCGACGTGCCATGCTTCTTTCTGGCAGCCTTCCTTCTTAAGAATGAGCGCGTGAAGGGCCTTAGATGACGTCACGGCTTGTGATTGGTCGCGGCCGCCCATGTGACCGCTCACGCGACCAATCACAAGCCGTGACGTCATCTAAGGCCCTTCATGCGCTCATTCTTAAGAAGGAAGGCTGCCAGAAAGAAGCATGGCGCGTCCGAGGGTGAGTATATACCTAATAGGAATATACTCACCCTCGACTTCTTTCCGGCAGCCTTCCTTCCTAAGAATGAGCGCGTGAAGGGCCTTAGATGACGTCATGGCTTGTGATTGGTCGCGGCTGCCCATGTGACCGCTCACGCGACCAATCACAAGCCGTGACGTCACCGCATGTCATTCACGCACTCATTCTTAGGAAGGAAGGCTGCCAGTTAGTACCAGGGCGCGTCCGAGGGTGAGTATATCAATATTTTTTATTTTGATTCTTTATTTTACACTTAAATATGGATCCCAGGGCCTGAAGGAGAGTTTCCTCTCCTTCAGACCCTGGGAACCATAGTATCCCATTGCACTGCATTGGGTTTCGTGTTTCGGCCGACACGACCCTGACTTTTTTATAGGATCGGCCGATTTCACTCGACCCAACTTTTGAGAAAGTCGGGTTTCGTGAAACCCGACCCGATCCTATAAAAATAAAAGTCGCTCAACCCTAATCTGGGTAATTTTGCAATGCATCCTGGGAACAGAAGATGGCGGCAGCCGCGCTCGCATCGCCAGAGCTCCGCTGGATCCCGGCGGGTGAGTATATAACTATTTTTTATTTTAATTATTTTTTTAACAGGTATATGGTGCCCACACTGCTAAATACTACGTGGGCTGTATTATATACCGCGTGGCTGCTATATACTACATGGTCAGTGTTATATACTGCGTGAGCTGTGCTATATACTACGTGCCCTGTGTTATATACTGCGTGGCCTGTGCTATATACTACGTCGCCTGTGTGCCTGTGTTATATACTGCGTGGCTGCTATATACTGCGTGGGCTGTGTTATATAGTACGTGGGCTTTGTTATATACTGTTTGGGCTGTGTTATATACTGCATGGACAGTGTTATATACTGCGTGGCCTGTATTAACGCATCAGCTATTCTACAATATGTATGTATGTATATAGCAGCCACATAGTATATAGCACAGGCCGTGTACTATTTGTCTGCTATATACTACATGGCTCCTATATACTACGTGGCCTGTGCTATATACTATGTGGCTGCTATATACATGCATACATATTCTAGAATACCCGTTGCGTTAGAATCGGGCCACCATCTAGTAAGTTCCATAATTGGTTGTAATCCAAAAAAATGTTCCTGTGCTGAGATAACATATATATGTGCCCCTGCTATGTACTGTGTTATAACGGTGTCTGACCATGTAGGAACATTGCCTGATCATACCACATCTCCTGGGCAGGAAGGGGGGGAAAGCAAAAGAGCATACAGACAGGACACCACAGGGTCACAGCTGATTCTTCTTGTGAGGCAGAACATTTCCCTGCCTGTATTTAATTAATGTTTTACCTCAAAGAAATAATCAGCTCCAATCCAATACTGGAATATCTGTACAATCTTTTCCTTCCTCCCCTTCCCAGGAGCTGTGGTATGATCAGACTATGCTCTTGTACAGTCAGACACGGCCATTACACAGTACACAGCAGGGGCACATTTATAAAATTATCTCAGTACAAGAACAGTTTGTTTTTACGTATCCAGTTGTGGAACTTATTATCATTCAAAGATCTGTTGATTAAAGTGATGATTAAAATTTACTTTGTTCGTGGTAAACCCCCTTTAATAAATCAGGTCCATAATTTTTCTGCCCTTGAAACAATTATACCAAGCAAAATGGTTAATTCATATTTTGAGTCTGTCAGCTTTACATTGGTATCATTTTTTAAATGTCAGATTATTATGTAAATGGAAAACAGAGGGCACAATAGGGTTATATTTATACCCTATGGAGGGAGAGTAGGAGAGCGCTGGTTATGCAGGATTTGTGACATGTAGGAATGAAGAAAACAGCTGATGCTGTCCCATGTCCGGTGGAGAAATCCTCCAGGAGATATTGGATCCAGTTGGATGAACACTTAGTGGGCTAAAGCTGTTTCTCCTGTACTCCAAACTCCAATCTTTTCACTCCTTTCTCTTCAAGACAGTTTGTTAAATAAGGTGCAAGTCTTAAAATTTTCAAAAACTTTTGTTTTAGGAACCAATCAAGGTGCCTTTATGTTATTAACACATCATAAATAGTGTTGAGCGATACTTTCTGATATCGGAAAGTATCGGTATCGGAAAGTATCGGCCGATACCGTCACAGTATCGGAATCCAATCCGATACCGATACCCGATCCCAATGCAAGTCAATGGGACGAAAATATCGGAATTAAAATAAACCCTTTCTTTCCTTGTAGGTTAATTCTACATGAAGGAAAACAACTAAGAATAATGTAGGATGTATTGGGGGAGGTGGCGGAGACATTAAAGGCACAGGGGTTTATCCCAATCAAATAGAATAGCAGTATTTTTAATTTTTTTATGACGTTCGGCGTTAGAAAGAATTTGACTATGTTAATTTTTTATTTATTTTGTCAGATATTGATGTTTCACTACTTCCACGCCCTTCACCCTATTTTTTACTTCTCCCACACTTTCTTCTTCATTATCCTCATCATCAGCTTCTGTGACATCAACTTCTTCACCTTATTCATCTTCTTCTTTTCTACGTATATATATATTTTTTTTTTTACATTGTTCATATTCTTTTTATTTAACTATTATCTTTTTTATATTCAACTTCTTCATCATATTCTTATTTGTGACAGGCATTCCCGTAGTTGTTATCTATAAAAGTTTGAAGATTACACCTTCCGTTCTGCCTGTCACAAAACAGTTACATTTGTCCGCGTTCAGTTTGGCCTGCAGCATCAGGCTTTATCCAGGGGCACCACGAGGAGGAACGGACTCACCCCCATACACTGCTTAGTCTTCTTCTGCTTATAATTTAGATAATATCTTTTGCTCTGATATTTAGTCTTATGCTTAATGTTCTTCTGCTCTTTGTTCTGCAGCCTCTTGTTCTTCTGCTTCTCGGTCTTCCAGGTTGTCGTCGTCATCTCCAGGGTCGTCATCTCCAGGGTCGTCGTCATCGGGGTCGTCGTCATCGGGGTCGTCGTCATCGGGGTCGTCTTCAGGGTCATCGTCTCCAGGGTCGTCGTCATCTCGGTGGTTGTCGTCTCTGGTGTCGTCATCATCTTAGGGGTGGTCTTCCGGGTCATCGTCTTTCGGGTCTTGAACTTGGAAATGTAGCAGAAGGTACAAGAAGGCTGAGAAAATGCCGAGAAACAGCTGATGGAACTGGAACTCGGATGGCTACCCGAAGGTCCAAGAGCCAATGGAACTACCGAGGACCAGCTGACGTTACTGGAACCCGGTTACTAAGCAGGAGGTACCCGTGCCTGAAAGCACTACCAAGGACCACCTGACGTTGGTGGAACTCGGATACCCAGAGGGAGGCACCTAAGCCAAAGGCTCTGCCCGGAACCAGCTGACGGTACTGGAACCAGGATGGGGAGCAGAAGGTACAAGAGCAAAAGACACTGCCGAGAACCAGCTGACGGTACTGGAACCCGGATGGGTAGCCGAAGGTCCAAGAGCCAATGGAACTACCGAGGACCAGCTGACGTTACTGGAACCCGGTTACTAAGCAGGAGGTACCCGTGCCTGAAAGCACTACCAAGGACCACCTGACGTTGGTGGAACTCGGATACCCAGAGGGAGGCACCTAAGCCAAAGGCTCTGCCCGGAACCAGCTGACGGTACTGGAACCAGGATGGGGAGCAGAAGGTACAAGAGCAAAAGACACTGCCGAGAACCAGCTGACGGTACTGGAACCCGGATGGGGACCTATTCAAGCTTGTCTTCCTAGGGCCCCAACTGGCGGTGTGTTAGAGCCCAGGGACAGCAGGAGGAGGAGCAGGGGGAGGGGAGTGTAGGCCGAAGCCTGCACAGGCGGCAGCTTTGGGTGTGTTGTGTCTGCGTGGCTTTTGCAGGACACGTTGCCGGCTACACAGCAGGGGAACAGCTGGCGGTGCTGGACCCCACTGACACATTGGCGAGGTGTTTGGCTCTGTGCAGCCAGCACTTCCGGACAGCAACTAGCGTTGTTGGAGCCCGGGCTCTGCAGGTGGAGCAGAGTGTAGGCCGAAGCCTAATTGAACCGATTTCAAAAGTCACCTTTAACCCCCCCTCAGGGGTTACAAAGTAGAAGAGCCACAGCTTATGCAGCAGCAGTGCTGCGCAAGTCAAAGGTTGCTCTTGTAATTTTTCTCCTTGCACACGCTGAATGGAACACGTATAACATTTAGCCCTTTATACAGTCAAACTGTGTAATGGAGGCGAGAGTTCCCTTTGTAATGAGACGCAGCACAGGTGTCAAGAATCCCACCTTGGTGCTGGGTGCAGCCTCCCGAGCGTTGTTATTTGCTGTACAGGAGTCTGCGCTGTCGTGTTATCCCCTGGCCTAGCGCCGTTAGCGCTGCCCATCTTCTGGCATCATGTAATGTCGGCCGGTGCGGTTCGCGATGCCCCTGAATCCCAGCCCCGCAGTGTCTTAACATTGTTAAAACACTGCGGGGCTGGGATTCAGGGCCTGGCGCAGCACATATGTTCGCCTCTCACACTCGGGTCCTTACACCCGCTTCAGACTGTGCGGCGTCATCTGATCCCTTATCGCATGCCACGGCCATGAAGCCGCACAGTCCGAAGAAGGCGGAAGGAGAGGAGGGACAGGCGAACTGATGCACTGATCCTGCCCATCAATCACACCCTCGCAGTCCCAATAAATAAGACACCGAGGGGCGTTGTGTGGGTCAGGGCGGCCGCAGAGGCGCAGCCAGCCAAACAATGATGCCAGAAGACGGGCAGCGCTACCAAGGGGGTTGCAGCGTGTCATTACAAAGGAAAGTCACACCACCGGGACGGTTAAATGGTCACACAGAGGACACATTTCAGACGTGTTTTCAGTTCCACATGTGCGAGGAGAATACGTTTATGAGCCACCTTGCACACATGCAGCATTACCGCTGTACAAGGTGGCTGGATAACGTAAAAACGCCTGGGGGAGGGGGGACAGGTTCCCTTCAATTTCAGTTCTTGTGTCTGCGTGGCTTTTGCAGGACACGTTGCCGGCTGCACGGCAGGGGAACAGCTGGCGGTGCTGGACCCCACTGACACATTGGCTGGTGTTTTTCTCTGTGCAGCTAGCACATCTGGGCCCCAACTGGCGGTGTGTTAGAGCCCAGGGACAGCAGGAGGAGGAGCAGGAGGAGGAGGAGCAGGGGGAGGGGAGTGTAGGCCGAAGCCTGCACAGGCGGCAGCTTTGGGTGTGTTGTGTCTGCGTGGCTTTTGCAGGACACGTTGCCGGCTACACAGCAGGGGAACAGCTGGCGGTGCTGGACCCCACTGACACATTGGCGAGGTGTTTGGCTCTGTGCAGCCAGCACTTCCGGACAGCAACTAGCGTTGTTGGAGCCCGGGCTCTGCAGGTGGAGCAGAGTGTAGGCCGAAGCCTAATTGAACCGATTTCAAAAGTCACCTTTAACCCCCCCTCAGGGGTTACAAAGTAGAAGAGCCACAGCTTATGCAGCAGCAGTGCTGCGCAAGTCAAAGGTTGCTCTTGTAATTTTTCTCCTTGCACACGCTGAATGGAACACGTATAACATTTAGCCCTTTATACAGTCAAACTGTGTAATGGAGGCGAGAGTTCCCTTTGTAATGAGACGCAGCACAGGTGTCAAGAATCCCACCTTGGTGCTGGGTGCAGCCTCCCGAGCGTTGTTATTTGCTGTACAGGAGTCTGCGCTGTCGTGTTATCCCCTGGCCTAGCGCCGTTAGCGCTGCCCATCTTCTGGCATCATGTAATGTCGGCCGGTGCGGTTCGCGATGCCCCTGAATCCCAGCCCCGCAGTGTCTTAACATTGTTAAAACACTGCGGGGCTGGGATTCAGGGCCTGGCGCAGCACATATGTTCGCCTCTCACACTCGGGTCCTTACACCCGCTTCAGACTGTGCGGCGTCATCTGATCCCTTATTGCATGCCACGGCCATGAAGCCGCACAGTCCGAAGAAGGCGGAAGGAGAGGAGGGACAGGCGAACTGATGCACTGATCCTGCCCATCAATCACACCCTCGCAGTCCCAATAAATAAGACACCGAGGGGCGTTGTGTGGGTCAGGGCGGCCGCAGAGGCGCAGCCAGCCAAACAATGATGCCAGAAGACGGGCAGCGCTACCAAGGGGGTTGCAGCGTGTCATTACAAAGGAAAGTCACACCACCGGGACGGTTAAATGGTCACACAGAGGACACATTTCAGACGTGTTTTCAGTTCCACATGTGCGAGGAGAATACGTTTCTGAGCCACCTTGAACACATGCAGCATTACTGCTGTTCAAGGTAGCTGTAAAACATAGAAACACCTGGGGGAGGGGGGACAGGTTCCCTTCAATTTCAGTTCTTGTGTCTGCGTGGCGGTCGCAGGACACGTTGCCGGCTACACAGCAGGGGAACAGCTGGCGGTGCTGAACCCCACTGACACATTGGCTGGTGTTTTTCTCTGTGCAGCTAGCACATCTGGGCCCCAACTGGCGGTGTGTTAGAGCCCAGGGACAGCAGGAGGAGGAGCAGGAGGAGGAGGAGCAGGGGGAGGGGAGTGTAGGCCGAAGCCTGCACAGGCGGCAGCTTTGGGTGTGTTGTGTCTGCGTGGCTTTTGCAGGACACGTTGCCGGCTACACAGCAGGGGAACAGCTGGCGGTGCTGGACCCCACTGACACATTGGCGAGGTGTTTGGCTCTGTGCAGCCAGCACTTCCGGACAGCAACTAGCGTTGTTGGAGCCCGGGCTCTGCAGGTGGAGCAGAGTGTAGGCCGAAGCCTAATTGAACCGATTTCAAAAGTCACCTTTAACCCCCCCTCAGGGGTTACAAAGTAGAAGAGCCACAGCTTATGCAGCAGCAGTGCTGCGCAAGTCAAAGGTTGCTCTTGTAATTTTTCTCCTTGCACACGCTGAATGGAACACGTATAACATTTAGCCCTTTATACAGTCAAACTGTGTAATGGAGGCGAGAGTTCCCTTTGTAATGAGACGCAGCACAGGTGTCAAGAATCCCACCTTGGTGCTGGGTGCAGCCTCCCGAGCGTTGTTATTTGCTGTACAGGAGTCTGCGCTGTCGTGTTATCCCCTGGCCTAGCGCCGTTAGCGCTGCCCATCTTCTGGCATCATGTAATGTCGGCCGGTGCGGTTCGCGATGCCCCTGAATCCCAGCCCCGCAGTGTCTTAACATTGTTAAAACACTGCGGGGCTGGGATTCAGGGCCTGGCGCAGCACATATGTTCGCCTCTCACACTCGGGTCCTTACACCCGCTTCAGACTGTGCGGCGTCATCTGATCCCTTATCGCATGCCACGGCCATGAAGCCGCACAGTCCGAAGAAGGCGGAAGGAGAGGAGGGACAGGCGAACTGATGCACTGATCCTGCCCATCAATCACACCCTCGCAGTCCCAATAAATAAGACACCGAGGGGCGTTGTGTGGGTCAGGGCGGCCGCAGAGGCGCAGCCAGCCAAACAATGATGCCAGAAGACGGGCAGCGCTACCAAGGGGGTTGCAGCGTGTCATTACAAAGGAAAGTCACACCACCGGGACGGTTAAATGGTCACACAGAGGACACATTTCAGACGTGTTTTCAGTTCCACATGTGCGAGGAGAATACGTTTATGAGCCACCTTGCACACATGCAGCATTACTGCTGTTCAAGGTAGCTGTAAAACATAGAAACACCTGGGGGAGGGGGGACAGGTTCCCTTCAATTTCAGTTCTTGTGTCTGCGTGGCGGTCGCAGGACACGTTGCCGGCTACACAGCAGGGGAACAGCTGGCGGTGCTGAACCCCACTGACACATTGGCTGGTGTTTTTCTCTGTGCAGCTAGCACATCTGGGCCCCAACTGGCGGTGTGTTAGAGCCCAGGGACAGCAGGAGGAGGAGCAGGAGGAGGAGGAGCAGGGGGAGGGGAGTGTAGGCCGAAGCCTGCACAGGCGGCAGCTTTGGGTGTGTTGTGTCTGCGTGGCTTTTGCAGGACACGTTGCCGGCTACACAGCAGGGGAACAGCTGGCGGTGCTGGACCCCACTGACACATTGGCGAGGTGTTTGGCTCTGTGCAGCCAGCACTTCCGGACAGCAACTAGCGTTGTTGGAGCCCGGGCTCTGCAGGTGGAGCAGAGTGTAGGCCGAAGCCTAATTGAACCGATTTCAAAAGTCACCTTTAACCCCCCCTCAGGGGTTACAAAGTAGAAGAGCCACAGCTTATGCAGCAGCAGTGCTGCGCAAGTCAAAGGTTGCTCTTGTAATTTTTCTCCTTGCACACGCTGAATGGAACACGTATAACATTTAGCCCTTTATACAGTCAAACTGTGTAATGGAGGCGAGAGTTCCCTTTGTAATGAGACGCAGCACAGGTGTCAAGAATCCCACCTTGGTGCTGGGTGCAGCCTCCCGAGCGTTGTTATTTGCTGTACAGGAGTCTGCGCTGTCGTGTTATCCCCTGGCCTAGCGCCGTTAGCGCTGCCCATCTTCTGGCATCATGTAATGTCGGCCGGTGCGGTTCGCGATGCCCCTGAATCCCAGCCCCGCAGTGTCTTAACATTGTTAAAACACTGCGGGGCTGGGATTCAGGGCCTGGCGCAGCACATATGTTCGCCTCTCACACTCGGGTCCTTACACCCGCTTCAGACTGTGCGGCGTCATCTGATCCCTTATCGCATGCCACGGCCATGAAGCCGCACAGTCCGAAGAAGGCGGAAGGAGAGGAGGGACAGGCGAACTGATGCACTGATCCTGCCCATCAATCACACCCTCGCAGTCCCAATAAATAAGACACCGAGGGGCGTTGTGTGGGTCAGGGCGGCCGCAGAGGCGCAGCCAGCCAAACAATGATGCCAGAAGACGGGCAGCGCTACCAAGGGGGTTGCAGCGTGTCATTACAAAGGAAAGTCACACCACCGGGACGGTTAAATGGTCACACAGAGGACACATTTCAGACGTGTTTTCAGTTCCACATGTGCGAGGAGAATACGTTTATGAGCCACCTTGCACACATGCAGCATTACTGCTGTTCAAGGTAGCTGTAAAACATAGAAACACCTGGGGGAGGGGGGACAGGTTCCCTTCAATTTCAGTTCTTGTGTCTGCGTGGCGGTCGCAGGACACGTTGCCGGCTACACAGCAGGGGAACAGCTGGCGGTGCTGAACCCCACTGACACATTGGCTGGTGTTTTTCTCTGTGCAGCTAGCACATCTGGGCAAAAACTGGCGGTGTTAGAGCCCAGGGTCAGCAGGAGGAGCAGGGGGAGCGGAGTGTAGGCCGAAGCCTGCACTCGAGCAAGTTGAAAGGAAACCTTTAACCCCCCCCCCCCCCCAGGCGTTTGTAGCTGAAAGAGCCATTGAGTACAGCACTAATGCTGGAAAAGGTAAACTTAGCTCTTTTAATTATGGTCCTTGTACATGCGGAACCTAACATTTATGAAATGTGTCTCCTCACAGCGTTAAACCGTCCGGTAGGTGGAACTTTCCTTTGTCGTGTGACGCAGCACAGCCATCATTTTTACCCCCTTGGCGCCGTGCGCCGCCTCCTCAGCGTTGTTTAAATCTGTCCCGGAGCCTGCGCTGTTAGGTTAGCCCTTGGCCATGCACACATGTTGCGCTGCCCGTCTTCTGACCTCATTTGGTGTCAGGCTGGCTGCGCCTGTGCGGGTGCGCTGGCCGAGATCCCGCCTCGCAGTGTCGTCTAATGTAATCCCACCGCGGGCCTGTGATCCGTGCCCGTGCGCAGTGCATATCCTCTCCTCTCACTCCCCTCCCTACGGCTTTTTCAGACTGTGCGGTGTCACGGCCGTGGCATGCTATTAGGGACCAGCTGACATCGCACAGTCTGAAGAAGCCGTAGGGAGGGGAGTGAGAGGAGAGGATATGCACTGCGCACGGGCACGGATCACAGGCCCGCGGTGGGATTACATTAGACGACACTGCGAGGCGGGATCTCGGCCAGCGCACCCGCACAGGCGCAGCCAGCCTGACACCAAATGAGGTCAGAAGACGGGCAGCGCAACATGTGTGCATGGCCAAGGGCTAACCTAACAGCGCAGGCTCCGGGACAGATTCAAACAACGCTGAGGAGGGGGCGCACGGCGCCAAGGGGGTAAAAATGATGGCTGTGCTGCGTCACACGACAAAGGAAAGTTCCACCTACCGGACGGTTTAACGCTGTGTGGGGACACATTTCATAAGTGTTTGGTTCAGCATGTGCAAGGAGCATCACGAAAAGAGGCACTTTTTCCCTTTGCATCATTACTGCTGCACAAGGTGGCTCCTTCAGTAACAAACGCCTGGGGGGGGGGGGGGGGGTCAGGTTCCCTTACATTTAACTTGTTGTGTCTGCGTGGCGGTCGCAGTACACGTTGCCGTATACACAGCAGGGGAACAGCTGGCGGTGCTGAACCCCACTAACACATTGGCGAGGTGTTTGGCTCTGTGCGTACAGCACTTCTGGACGGCAACTAGCGGTGTTGGAGCCCAGGGACAGGTGGAGGAGGAGGAGGTTGGAGGAGGTAGGAGGAGGTAGGAGGGATTGCCACACACACAGCAGGGGAACAGCTGACGTTACTGAACCCCAATAACAGAGGAGGGACTGTTGACTGTGCGTACAGCACTTCTGGACGGCAACTGGCGGTGTTGGAGCCCAGGGACAGGTGGAGGAGGAGGAGGTTGGAGGAGGTAGGAGGGATTGCCACACACACAGCAGGGGAACAGCTGACGTTACTGAACCCCAATAACAGAGGAGGGACTGTTGACTGTGCGTACAGCACTTCTGGACGGCAACTGGCGGTGTTGGAGCCCAGGGACAGGTGGAGGAGGAGGAGGTTGGAGGAGGTAGGAGGAGGTAGGAGGGATTGCCACACACACAGCAGGGGAACAGCTGACGTTACTGAACCCCAATAACAGAGGAGGGACTGTTGACTGTGCGTACAGCACTTCTGGACGGCAACTGGCGGTGTTGGAGCCCAGGGACAGGTGGAGGAGGAGGAGGTTGGAGGAGGTAGGTGGGATTGCCACACACACAGCAGGGGAACAGCTGACGTTACTGAACCCCAATAACAGAGGAGGGACTGTTGACTGTGCGTACAGCACTTCTGGACGGCAACTGGCGGTGTTGGAGCCCAGGGACAGGTGGAGGAGGAGGAGGTTGGAGGAGGTAGGAGGGATTGCCACACACACAGCAGGGGAACAGCTGACGTTACTGAACCCCAATAACAGAGGAGGGACTGTTGACTGTGCGTACAGCACTTCTGGACGGCAACTGGCGGTGTTGGAGCCCAGGGACAGGTGGAGGAGGAGGAGGTTGGAGGAGGTAGGAGGGATTGCCACACACACAGCAGGGGAACAGCTGACGTTACTGAACCCCAATAACAGAGGAGGGACTGTTGACTGTGCGTACAGCACTTCTGGACGGCAACTGGCGGTGTTGGAGCCCAGGGACAGGTGGAGGAGGAGGAGGTTGGAGGAGGTAGGAGGAGGTAGGAGGGATTGCCACACACACAGCAGGGGAACAGCTGACGTTACTGAACCCCAATAACAGAGGAGGGACTGTTGACTGTGCGTACAGCACTTCTGGACGGCAACTGGCGGTGTTGGAGCCCAGGGACAGGTGGAGGAGGAGGAGGTTGGAGGAGGTAGGAGGGATTGCCACACACACAGCAGGGGAACAGCTGACGTTACTGAACCCCAATAACAGAGGAGGGACTGTTGACTGTGCGTACAGCACTTCTGGACGGCAACTGGCGGTGTTGGAGCCCAGGGACAGGTGGAGGAGGAGGAGGTTGGAGGAGGTAGGAGGAGGTAGGAGGGATTGCCACACACACAGCAGGGGAACAGCTGACGTTACTGAACCCCAATAACAGAGGAGGGACTGTTGACTGTGCGTACAGCACTTCTGGACGGCAACTGGCGGTGTTGGAGCCCAGGGACAGGTGGAGGAGGAGGAGGTTGGAGGAGGTAGGAGGGATTGCCACACACACAGCAGGGGAACAGCTGACGTTACTGAACCCCAATAACAGAGGAGGGACTGTTGACTGTGCGTACAGCACTTCTGGACGGCAACTGGCGGTGTTGGAGCCCAGGGACAGGTGGAGGAGGAGGAGGTTGGAGGAGGTAGGAGGAGGTAGGAGGGATTGCCACACACACAGCAGGGGAACAGCTGACGTTACTGAACCCCAATAACAGAGGAGGGACTGTTGACTGTGCGTACAGCACTTCTGGACGGCAACTGGCGGTGTTGGAGCCCAGGGACAGGTGGAGGAGGAGGAGGTTGGAGGAGGTAGGAGGGATTGCCACACACACAGCAGGGGAACAGCTGACGTTACTGAACCCCAATAACAGAGGAGGGACTGTTGACTGTGCGTACAGCACTTCTGGACGGCAACTGGCGGTGTTGGAGCCCAGGGACAGGTGGAGGAGGAGGAGGTTGGAGGAGGTAGGAGGAGGTAGGAGGGATTGCCACACACACAGCAGGGGAACAGCTGACGTTACTGAACCCCAATAACAGAGGAGGGACTGTTGACTGTGCGTACAGCACTTCTGGACGGCAACTGGCGGTGTTGGAGCCCAGGGACAGGTGGAGGAGGAGGAGGTTGGAGGAGGTAGGAGGGATTGCCACACACACAGCAGGGGAACAGCTGACGTTACTGAACCCCAATAACAGAGGAGGGACTGTTGACTGTGCGTACAGCACTTCTGGACGGCAACTGGCGGTGTTGGAGCCCAGGGACAGGTGGAGGAGGAGGAGGTTGGAGGAGGTAGGAGGGATTGCCACACACACAGCAGGGGAACAGCTGACGTTACTGAACCCCAATAACAGAGGAGGAACTGTTGACTGTGCGTACAGCACTTCTGGACGGCAACTGGCGGTGTTGGAGCCCAGGGACAGGTGGAGGAGGAGGAGGTTGGAGGAGGTAGGAGGAGGTAGGAGGGATTGCCACACACACAGCAGGGGAACAGCTGACGTTACTGAACCCCAATAACAGAGGAGGGACTGTTGACTGTGCGTACAGCACTTCTGGACGGCAACTGGCGGTGTTGGAGCCCAGGGACAGGTGGAGGAGGAGGAGGTTGGAGGAGGTAGGAGGAGGTAGGAGGGATTCCCACACACACAGCAGGGGAACAGCTGACGTTACTGAACCCCAATAACAGAGGAGGGACTGTTGACTGTGCGTACAGCACTTCTGGACGGCAACTGGCGGTGTTGGAGCCCAGGGACAGGTGGAGGAGGAGGAGGTTGGAGGAGGTAGGAGGGATTGCCACACACACAGCAGGGGAACAGCTGACGTTACTGAACCCCAATAACAGAGGAGGGACTGTTGACTGTGCGTACAGCACTTCTGGACGGCAACTGGCGGTGTTGGAGCCCAGGGACAGGTGGAGGAGGAGGAGGTTGGAGGAGGTAGGAGGAGGTAGGAGGGATTGCCACACACACAGCAGGGGAACAGCTGACGTTACTGAACCCCAATAACAGAGGAGGGACTGTTGACTGTGCGTACAGCACTTCTGGACGGCAACTGGCGGTGTTGGAGCCCAGGGGCAGGTGGAAAAGCAGAGGAACACAATGTAGGCCGAAGCCTGAGAAAGTCGAAAGGGAACCTTTAACCCCCCCCCCCAAGGCGTTTGTAGCTGAAAGAGCCAGCTTGTGCAGCACAAAAGATGCAAAAGGAAAAGGTGGCTCTTTTCATCATGCTCCTTGCAAACACAGAACTAAACACTTTTAAAATGTGTCCCCTGAAGCCGTGAAACCGTCCCGGAGGTGGGACTTTCCTTCGTAATATGACGCAGCACAGCCATCATTACTACCCCCCCGCCGCCGTGCCCCGGCTCCTCAGCGTTGTTTGATTCCGTCCCGGAGCCTGCGCTGTTATGTTATCCCGTGGCCAGGCACACTTAGCGCTGCCCATCTTCTGACATCATTTGGTGTCAGGCTGGCTGCGCCTGTGCGGCCGCGCTGGCCGAGAGCCCGCCTCGCAGTGTCTTCTGATGTAATCCCACTGGGGGCCTGGGATCCATGGCCATGCGCAGTGCATATCCTCGCCTCTCACTCCCCTCCCTACGGCTTCTTTTTCAGACTGTGCGGTGTCACGGCCGTGGCATGCTATTAGGGACCAGCTGACACCGAACAGTCTGAAGAAGCCATAGGGAGATGAGTGAGAGGTGGAGGTTCAGATATGCACTGCGCATGTCCATAGATCCCAGGCCCCCAGTGGGATTAAATCAGAAGACACTGCGAGGCGGGCTCTCGGCCAGCGTGGCCGCACAGGCGCAGCCAGCCTGACACCAAATGATGCCAGAAGACGGGCAGCGCTAAGTGTGCCTGGCCACGGGATAACATAACAGCGCAGGCTCCGGGACGGAATCAAACAACGCTGAGGAGCCGGGGCGCGGCGCCGGGGGGGTAGGAATGACGGCTGTGCTGCGTCATATTACGAAGGAAAGTCCCACCTCCGGGACGGTTTTACGGTATCAGTGGACACATTTTATAAGTGTTAAGTTTTGCGTGTGCAAGGAGCAAAACCAAAATAGCTACCTTTTTCCTTGTGCAGCATTACTGCTGCACAAGGTGGCTCTTTCAGTAACAAACGCCTTGGGGGGGGGGGGACAGATTCCCTTACATTTCAGTTGTTGTGTCAGCGTGGCGGTCGCATGACACATTGCCGGCTACACAGCTGGGGATCAGCTGACGTTACTGAAACCCAATAACACTGGGTCGTATGTTTTGACTGTGCAGACGGCACATCTGAGCCTCAACTGGCGGTGTTGGAGCCCAGGAATTTAAGTTCAGGTGGTAGAAAGATGAACACAACAGGAGACCTGGATAACGTATACAGTGACCTAATTATTTAATCAGGAGGAGGAGTGGCAAATTCCTGCGAGATCCAGGCCTTGTTCATTTTCAGGAAAGTAAGCCGGTCAACGTTATCGGAGGATAGTCGCATGCGACGGTCAGTTAGTACACCACCTGCAGCACTAAAGACACGTTCCGATAATACACTGGCCGCAGGGCAAGACAGCACCTCCAATGCATACTGGCTTAGCTCTGGCCATGTATCCAGCTTTGAGACCCAAAACTTGAAAGGGGAAGAGCCGTCTGGGAGTACAGCAAGAGGGCAAGACATGTAGTCTGTCACCATCTGACGGAACCGTTGCCTCCTGCTGACTGGAGCCGTCTGTGATGGTGTAGACTTTTGTGGCGGGCACAGAAAACTGTGCCACAGTTCGGCCATACTGGTCTTGCCTTGGGCAGAGGCACTGCTTCTGCTCCCTCTTTGTGCAGAGCCTCCACCACTGCCTGGACGCACTGAGCTGCTTTGGAATGCACTAGCAGCACTTCTCTCAGTTGGAATGGAGAAGATGATGGAACTGACCAGTGTGTCTTGGTACTCCCGCATTTTTCGCTCCCGGTTCAACGGTGTGATGAGGCTTTCTACGTTGTCCCGGTAGCGAGGATCGAGGAGGGTGAACACCCAATAATCAGACATGTTGAGAATGTGGTCGATGCGGCGGTCGTTTCTCAGGCACTGCAGCATGTAATCCACCATGTGCTGCAGACTGCCAACTGCCCAAGAAACGCTGTCCCCAGCTGGAGGCGTGATCTCTGCCCGCTCGTCATCACCCCACCCTCGCTGTACACACTGAGTACTGGACAATTCGGGAACTCCCTCCTCTGGACGGATGTCTTCCTCCTCCATTGACTCCTCCTCATCCTCCTCACAAACTGTCCCCTGCCTACGCGTTTGTGAGGAACCACGTGGCGCTGACTGTCCAGAAGATGATGGAAGTGGTGAATCCTCATCCTCCACCTCTTCCACAACATCATCCCTTAGCGCTTGCAGTGATTTTTCAAGCAGGCAGATAAGGGGGACAGTCATGCTGACTAGTGCATCATCTGCACTCGCCATCCGCGTGGAATAATCAAAGGGACGCAAAACCTGGCAGACATCCTTCATAGTGGCCCACTCTGTGGTTGTGAAGTCTGTACGGCGCTGACTGCGACTTTTTTGCGCCTGATACAGCTGGTACTCCATTACAGCTTGCTGCTGCTCACACAACCGCTCCAACATATGTAACGTGGAATTCCACCTGGTAGGTAGGTCACATATGATGCGATGTTCCGGCAGGCGGTGTCGGCGCTGCAGAGCCGCAATGCGCGCTTTTGCCGTGCTGGAACGCCGCAAGTGAGCACACTCTAGGCGGACCTTGTGCAGCAGTGCATCAAGATCCGGATAGTCCCTCAAAAAACTCTGCACGACCAAATTGAGCACATGTGCCAGACATGGGATGTGAGTGAGGTTGCCGAGGCCCAGGGCTGCCACCAGATTTCGGCCATTATCACACACTACCATGCCTGGCTGGAGATTCGCTGGCTCAAACCACACATCGCTCTCCTGCTTGATGGCATTCCAGAGCTCCTGCGCTGTGTGGCTACGATTCCCCAAAAAAATTAATTTCAAGACGGCCTGTTGACGTTTGGCCACGGCTGTGCTCATGTCAGTCGTAACAGGTACACGTTCATCACGGGTCCATGTGGAGGTGGACTGTGACGGCTCCTGCAGCGATGATTCTGAGGAACTGGTGTAAGAGGAGGAGTCAATGCGTACAGAATGGATTCCTGCAATCCTTGGAGTGGGCAGGACACGTCCTGCGCCACTCGCACGGTCTGTACCCGGCTCAACGACATTAACCCAATGGGCAGTGAGGGAAAGGTATCGCCCCTGTCCATGTTGACTGGTCCACGCATCGGTGGTGAGGTGGACCTTGCTACTGACGGCGTTCAGTAGCGCGTGTTTTATGTGTCCCTCCACATGCTTGTGCAGGGCAGGGACGGCTTGCCTGCTGAAGTAAAAGCGGCTGGGCACACTGTACTGTGGGACTGCCAATGACATCAAGTCACGGAAGCTGTCAGTCTCCACCAGCCTGAATGACAGCATTTCCAGTGACAGAAGTTTGGCAATGCCTGCAGTCAGAGCCTGTGCTCGTGGGTGGTTTGACGAGAAAGGCCGCCTTTTCTCCCATGCCTGTACTACCGATGGCTGTAGACTGGGCTGGGAGTGTGTGGTTGACTGGGAAAGTGGTGCTGCGGGTGGAATGACAGCGGGTCTCTGGACAACAGGGCCAGAGGTTCTTCCACGGCGATCCTGGGAGGAAGCCGAACCAGCTGCGTGTGAGCTAGAGGAAGAGGCAACACGAGCTGAAGAGGTGGTAGCTGCCGCTGTTGGTTGGCCTAGCTCTTCAGTGTGTTTGTCTAACTCCGCCGGGTGCCTGTTGCGCACATGTTTCCACATGTTGGAGGTATTGAGGTTGGCGACTTTTTGACCTCTTTTGATTTTTTGATGACACACCTTGCATCTGACATAGCAAATGTCATCTGCAACTGTGTCAAAAAAGGACCAGGCACTGCAAGTCTTGGGAGCCCCCCTTTTGACTTTTGGAAGAGACATGCTCCTTACGGGTGCCAAAGCGGAGGCTGCAGGATCCGCAGTCTTCCCCCTCCCTCTTTGGGCCGTATGGGGAATCTCTTCCTCAGAGCTGCTCCCACCACCTTCCTGTCCCTGACGCCAAGATGGGTCAAGGACCTCATCATCTACACTACCCTCTGCCCCCAACTGCTCCTCCTGGGTAGTCTCAGCAGCAGAGCACGCACCAGTAAGTGGCACCTGAGTGTCATCATCAGCTGATGCGGCCTGCGAGGTGGTGACCGGAGCCACTGGCCCACCCGCCTCTTCAGAGGAAGACAGAAAAAGCTGTTGGGCATCACTGCACCCTGCCTCTTCTTCCATTTCTCCAATGCTGCTTGGCTGGCCCCCTGTTTCCAAGCCAAGAGATGATTCAGAGAACAGAAGTAGAGACTGCTCCTGTCCTGGGATCTCTGTCTGCCTGGGCAATTTTGCAGGTGGTGAAGAGACAGATGGCTGCTCTCCAGTGCTCTGTGTCTGAGAGGATGTGGCACTAATGGAAGTTGATGCATTAGCTGCCATCCATCCCACAACGGCTTCAATTTGGTCTTCACGCAGCAGCGGTGTACGGCGCTCGGCGACAAAGCTGCGCATGAACGACTGTTCCCTTGTGAAAGTGGGTGCTGATGACTCACCGGTGCCCGCAGCAGGCACAGAATCCCCACGTCCCCTCCCTGCTCCGCGCCCACGCCCACGCCCACGTGCCTTACTCACTGCCTTCTTCATCTTGGTTGACTGATAAAGATAAGCAGAAAAGTACTAACGGCTTTGTGTGCTTATTCCTGAGCAACTCCTCCTAACAGGTATAAGACACACTAATTTTCTAAAGTGTGGACTAGACTTGAATATGAGCTAATGTGGCCTACACAAATGTAAAGTGGTGTGTAACTGGTGTGTTTGGTGAACTTTATTATTTATTTATTTTTTGGGGGCTGAACTGACAACGGATAGAGCTGCAATCACACGGAGACCGTGCAGACAGCCGTAAACGGCGCTGCAAGGCCCAAAAACCCTCCTCTACTTTATCCTATGTAGTGTTTTTCCACAAATTAGCTGGAGACGGGTGGAAAGACACTAATAGGATTTTTTAAAATAAATTAGCAGCAGACTACACTACTTTGAAAAAAAAGAAAATTGATTTGGCGGTATGACGCAGTGAAAAACCCTGAGCTGCAGACAACCAGGCTACGGCTGCTCACAGACTACAGGGCGAGCTGCAGTCACACGGAGACCGTGCAGACAGCCGTAAACGGCGCTGCAAGGCCCAAAAACCCTCCTCTACTTTATCCTATGTAGTGTTTTTCCACAAATTAGCTGGAGACGGGTGGAAAGACACTAATAGGATTTTTTAAAATAAATTAGCAGCAGACTACACTACTTTGAAAAAAAAGAAAATTGATTTGGCGGTATGACGCAGTGAAAAACCCTGAGCTGGAGACAACCAGGCTATAGCTGCTCACAGATTACAGGGCGAGCTGCAGTCACACGGAGACCGTGCAGACAGCCGTAAACGGCGCTGCAAGGCCCAAAAACCCTCCTCTACTTTATCCTATGTAGTGTTTTTCCACAAATTAGCTGGAGACGGGTGGAAAGACACTAATAGGAATTTTTGGAAAAAATGTGCAGCAGCCTGCACTACTTCAAAAAAAAAAAAAAAAAGGACAGTATGAGGCAATGAACCACCCTCCCTGAACTGAATACAACCAGCTATGGATGGCCTATGTGGCTGCACTCAGACTAGAGAGTGGGCTGCACTCACACACACACACACACACAGACCTTGCAGATCGCTGTGAAAACAGCGCTACAAGGCAAAAGCAAGGTGAATAGTAGGTGAACACAGCGGTTGCTAAATTAGCCTTTGGAAAGCACAAAGAAGCAAATCGCTATCTCTAAACTGTCCCTCAGTCAGCAAACAGCGTCCTGTCACTAACTGAATTCACAGCAGAGTGATCGGAAAATGGCGCCAGCGACTTTTAAACTGCATCATGACATCATTTCAGCAGCCAATCACAGCCTTGCCAGTAGTTTCATGCCCTCCATGCTAAACAGGATGTGCCCACACTTGGAATCTTTCTCATTGGCTGAATTTCTGAATTTTGAATCATTGAACTTCCGATTCCGGTATCCGATACGCGCCAAGTATCGGAATCCCGGTATCGGAATTCCGATACCGCTAGTATCGGCCGATACCCGATACTTGCGGTATCGGAATGCTCAACACTAATCATAAACTATGCTATTTTATAAACTACAATCCTATACCCCTATATGTATTCAAAAAAAGCACTAAGGAAATGTGTTAGCTCTTTAGAAGATCTAAAGGAATTAAATAAATGGGCAGATGAAACTTAAAAGTGCCACTTTTCCTTAGGCTGGTTTCACAATTGCGTTTTTTGCCGCTGCGTTTTAGCGCAAAAAAAGCGTGCGTTTTTTCCCTATATTTAACATTAAAAACGCATGCGTTTTTTTGTATGCGTTTTGCCACGTTTGACGACGCATGCGTCGTTTCTATGCTTGCGTTTTGTTGCAGAAATGCAACATGTAGTAATTTCTAGAGGTGTTTTTTGCCGCAAAAAACGCATGTGTTTTTTTGCGGCAAAAAAACATATTGCTGTCTATGTAAATGAATGCGTTTTTAAGCACATGCGTTTGGTTGCGATTTAAACGCATGCGTTTTCATATAAAAAAACAAGAATACACACTGATAAGCCACCCCCCACCATCAAGGTGATAAAGGGATCCAAACCCTAATCCTAACCCTACCCCTAACCCTACCCCTAACCCTAGGGAACTAACCCTAACCCTACCCCTAACCCTACCCCTAGCCCTAGGGATACTAACCCTAACCCTACCCCAACCCTACCCCTAACCCTAGGGATACTAACCCTAACCCTACCCCTAATCCTACCCCAAACCCTACCCCTAACCCTACCCCTAACCCTAGGGATACTAACCCTAACCCTACCCCTAACCCTAACCCTACCCCTAACCCTAACCCTAACCCTAACCCTAGAGATACTAACCCTAACCCTAACCCTACCCCTAGCCCTACCCCTAACCCTAGGGATACTAATCCTAACCCTACCCCTAACCCTACCCCTAACCCTAGGGATACTAACCCTAACGCTACCCCTAACCCTACCCCTAACCCTACCCCTAACCCTAGGGATACTAACCCTAACCCTACCCCTAACCCTAACCCTAGGGATACTAACCCTAACCCTAACCCTACCCCTAACCCTAGGGATAATAACCCTAACCCTACCCCTAACCCTAGGGATACTAACCCTAACCCTACCCCTAACCCTACCCCTAACCCTAACCCTACCCCTAACCCTAGGGATACTAGCCCTAACCCTACCCCTAACCCTAACCCTAACCCTAACCCTAGGGATACTAACCCTAACCCTACCCCTAACCCTACCCCTAACCCTACCCCTAACCCTACCCATAACCCTAGGGATACTAACCCTAACCCTAACCCTAACCCTACCCCTAACCCTAGGGATATTAACCCTAAACCTACCCCTAACCCTACCCCTAATCCTACCCCTAAGCCTACCCCTAACCCTAGGGATACTAACCCTAACCCTACCCCTAACCCTAACCCTACCCCTAACCATTTCTATTTATAGTGGGTTTTCTTGTTGATTTTGATGATTGGCAGCTGTCACACACTTCTCAGCATGCGTTTCAAAAACGCAAACGCAGGAAAAAACGCATGTAAATGCGGCAAAACGCCGCGTTTTTTTACCGCATGCGAAAACGCATGCGTCTAAAAAACCCAGCGTTTGCACGCGTTTACATGCGTTTTTTTCACCACCTGCATTTGCGTTTTAAACAATGCGTTTTTAAACGCAAAAGTGAAACTAGCCTTACAGATGTCTCAGCTTAATTCTTCTTTTCTTTTAACACTGCAAGTGTCAACTGAGAAACACAACTCGATAATTATTACCTTGATTCTACAATTTTAATTGCATTTCAAATGTCACCATAGATTGCAACTTGACACAAACACGGATCCCAGAATTAACGGAGCACCTTGGGGATTTTGTGGTCTCTTTTGCATTTGAACCTTTTCTAGACACCAGTTAATATTTTTCAAAGGCTGTGAGAGACAAAATATAACATATAGTATTTTGACTCCATAGTTGATTCATAAAGTTTATTACAATTGGGCCATGAAAATCAAATAAATAATTTTTCCTAGTAATTTGTAGTTTTAGCCTTTAGCCTAAAGGTACCGTCACACTCAGCGACGCTGCAGCGATATAGACAACGAGCCGATCGCTGCAGCGTCGCTGTTTAGGTCGCTGTAGAGACGTCAAACACAGCAGCTCCACAGCGATGCAGGAGCGATCCTGTGACGTAACGGTGACTCACTTATCGTTCTCACAGGTCGTTAGCTCCATGTAAAACATTGCTGGCATCGTTGCTTTTGCTGTCAAACATGACGATACACGCCGACCTGACGACCAAATAAAGTTCTGGACTTCTAGCTCCAACCAGCGATATCACAGCGGGATCCAGATCGCTGCTGCGTGTCAAACTCAACGAGATCGCTATCCAGGATGTTGCAACGTCACAGATCGTTTTCGTTCTCGTTGTAAAGTTGCTGAGTGTGAAGGTACCTTAAGTACCCCACATGTGGTCATAAACTGTTATTTGTCCACACGGCAGGGCTCAGAAGGAGCATTGTTTGGCTTTTAGAGTGCAGAATTTGCTGGAATGCTTTGGAAGTACTGTGTTACTTAGACACCAAAAATGATCCCAAATGGGAAACTACACCCTTTAAGAAACTGTCATCTATGGGTGTAGTGAGTATTTTTATCAAACATCTATTTTTCACATTTTTGTGCTGAGTAGATGGCGCAAAGTGAATATTGCAATTTTTCACAGGCATGCCATTCCTTTCTCACAGATCTTGTATCACTGTTGAAGGGGTTTTCTGGTCTAAAATTAAAATTCTGCAGTCACTCTGTGTGACTGCAGATTTGTGAATCCTCCCAGCATGTGCATTGTGACTGCAGACTTTTCATTTTAGACCTGACAGCTAGTGTTGAGCATTCCGATACCGCAAGTATCGGGTATCGGCTGATATTTGCTGTATCGGAATTCCGATACCGAGATCCGATACTTTTGTGGTATCGGGAATCGGTATCGGGATCGATATTAATGTGTAAAATAAAGAATTAAAATAAAAAATATTGATATACTCACCTCTCCGACGCAGCCTGGACCTTACCGATGTAACCGCCAGCTTCCGTTCCTAAGAATGAGCGCTTGAAAGTCCTTAGATGACGTCGCGGCCTGTGATTGGTCGCGGAGCAGTCACGTGACCGCAACGCAAGCAATCACAAGCCGTGACATCATCTAAGGTCTTTCAAGCGCTTGAAAGACATTAGATGACATCACGGCTTGTGATTGCTTGCGTTGCGGTCACGTGACTGCTCCGCGACCAATCACAGGCCGCGACGTCATCTAAGGACTTTCAAGCGCTCATTCTTAGGAACGGAAGCTGGCGGTTACAACCAGGGCGCGTCAGAGGGTGAGTATATCAATATTTTTTATTTTTATTCTTTATTTTACACATTAATATGGATCCCAGGGCCTGAAGGGGAGTTTCCTCTCCTTCAGACCCTGGGAACCATCAGGACACCTTCCAATACTTGGTGTCCCATTGACTTGTATTGGTATCGGGTATCGGTATCGGCAATATCCGATACTTTTCGGGTATCGGCCGATACTATCCGATACCGATACTTTCAAGTATCGGACGGTATCGCTCAACACTACTGAGAGCCCATTTAACCCCTTTCTGACCTCGGACGGGATAGTACGTCTGAGGTCAGATCCCCTGATTTGATGTGGGCTCCGGCAGTGAGCCCATATCAAAGCCGCGACATGTCAGCTGTTTTGAAAAGCTGACATGTGCGCGCAATAGCGGAAAGTGGAATCGTGATCCACCTGCAGCTATTAACTAGTTAAATGCCTCTGTCAAACGTTGACAGCGGCATTTAACTACCGCTTCCGTCCGCGCGGCCGGAAATGCGCTCATCGCCGGCACCCCCGTCACATTATCGGGGGTCAGCGATGCATCGGCATAGTAACCAGAGGTCTCCTTGAGACCTCTATGGTTCCTGATGCTGGCTTGCTGTGAGCGCCACCCTGTGGTCGGCGCTCATAGCAAGCCTGTATTTAAGCCACATAGGAGCGATCTGATGATTGCTGCTATGTAGCAGCCGATCAGGCTATGCCAGCTTGTAGCCTCCCATGTAGGCTATTGAAGCATGGCAAAAGCAAAAAAAATGGTTTAAAAAAATATGAAATAAATAAAAAAAAATAAAAGTTTAAATCACCCCCCTTTCGCCCCATTCAAAATAAAACAATAAAAATAAAATCAAATATACACATATTTGGTATTGCTGCGTTCAGAATCGCCCGCTCTATGAATAAATAAAGGATTAACCTGATCGCTAAACGGCGTAGCGAGAAAAAAATTCAAAACGACAAAATTACGTTTTTTTGGGCACCGCGACATTGCATTAAAATGCAATAACGGGCGATCAAAAGAACGTATCAGCACCAATATGGTATTACTAAAAACATCAGCTCGGTGCACAAAAAATAAGCCCTCACCCGACCCCAGATCACGAAAAATGGAGATGCGATGAGTATCGGAAAATTGTGCAATTTTTTTTAAGCAAAGTTTTGAATTTTTTTTCACCACTTAGATAAAAAATAACCTAGTCATGTTTGGTGTCTTTGAACTCGTAATGACCTGGAGAATCATAATAGCAGGTCAGTTTAAGCATTTAGTGAACCTAGGAAAAAAGCCAAACAAAAAACACGCAGGGGATTGCACTTTTTTTTGCAATTTCACCGCACTTCGAATTTTTTTCCCATTTCCAAGTACACGACATGGTAAAACTAATGATGTAGTTCAAAAGTACAATGCGCCCTGCAAAAAATAAGCTCTCACTTGGCCATATTGACAGAAAAATAAAAAAGTTATGGCTCTGGGAAGGAGGGGAGCAAAATACGAACACAGAAAAAATGGAAAATCCCAAGGTCATGAAGGGGTTAAAAGGCAGCTTTGTAATTATTAGGCTATGTCTCCACGTTCAGGATGGCCTGCGGTATCGCCGCAGCGGCGCTAAGCCCCGCCCCCTTTCTGGGACGCGATCATGCCGGATGTGTTAACTCTTCACATCCGGGATGATCGCTCTGTCCCATAGGGCCCTGTGATATGCCTTGCGGGGACGCTGCATCCCCGCAAGGTGTACGGACATGCTGCGATCTGATAAGATGCGCAGCATGTCCGGAGTCGCAGGGCCGCCGCGTGCGGGTTTCCACGCATAGTGGACACGGGATTTCATAAAATCCCCTCCACTATGCTGGAACATCTGGACGCTGCTTGTTTGACGCTGCAGCTCTGCGCAGCGTCAAACAAGCAGCGTTTCCTGACCGTGGAAACATACCCTTATGCTGTTTTTAGAAACACACTATATTTGGCCCTATTTTTTGCCAGGACATACAACACAGCTCTAATATAAAAGAACACCATACACACTTGAGGCCTAATTTAGCAATTTAAACAACATAGGACCTCAGATGCTCTGAGATGAAATAAGAAAAAAAACACAGGAAATTACCCAACTTCGAAAACTATACCCCTCAAGTAGAGATCAGCAGATTGATATTGCCCAGAAACATTTCCTAAGCTGCGTCAATGATATAAAGTGGATTTTCATACCTTATACAGTGGTGGTCAGTTCCTGGTACATCACAGATCAGTAGTTTCCAGTGGAGCACAATTTGTATAGTAGAGTCGTTTTCAATCTCTACAGTCACTGTGTGAGTCTCTCTTTTCTGCAGACT
Organism: Ranitomeya variabilis; assembly: GCF_051348905.1. Taxonomy (NCBI): domain Eukaryota; kingdom Metazoa; phylum Chordata; class Amphibia; order Anura; family Dendrobatidae; genus Ranitomeya; species Ranitomeya variabilis. Next base: position 173,476,417 of record NC_135238.1, read on the forward strand.
CTATGCTCTCATTAGAATGTGAGCAGGTTTCGTTTTCTCCTCTCCACTGCATGTATTTTTCGAGCAATTACAAGTTTTCTATTATTGAGAGTCGCACGGATTTATTTGCCGCAAATCTCATTTGGGGGGAAATTTGATGAAGGCAGTGAATTCAGATTTCAAAAGATCTGCTTATCGCTACTCTCAATGGATTTATGAAGAGGCACGGCAGGTATTTTGACCCTCGAGGTGTTTTCCAGAAGTGAACCATCTGAAAATTGCATGTTTTCCACAGTTATAACATTATAGTGCACAATATACTGTGACCAACATATGACGCTATAAACTTTGTCATATGTAGTGAAATATGCCAAGAAACTACTGTAATAAATTATTTATTGAAGGGAGCAATGGGCATTTTGACCCCATATAAGTTTTTTCACAAACTAATGCACAGCAAATAGCGAGAGTGAAAACTGTAATTTTCCACACATACGTCAATTTGTGGCCAACATGTTGTGCCCAGCTTGTACAACTGAAGACTCACACCCCTAAACCTGTTAGGCCGGCTGTCCTGAGTACAGCAATGCTCTAAACCTTGGACATAGACTATTGTATGGGCACAATACTGGATCATTGAAATATGACTTTTGACCATATGTCTTCCTCAAGATATAGTAGGAATAGATCAACAGGATTGAAAAAAAAGGAAAATGGAATGAAATTATGAGTGAGCGCACCTTAAGGGCTGTCCCACACGTCCAGATAATTCCGGTACCGGAATAAATCGGTACCGGAGTTATCCGTGTCCGTGTGCCTGGGAACTCATGTAGGCCATACGTGCGGCACACGTGTGCCGCCCGTATGGCGAGTGGGTACCACACGGAGCGTGTGGTACCCACGCGTGTGGTACCCTGCATCGTGCTGAAGCCGCGATTCATATGTTCCCTGCAGCAGCGTTTGCTGCAGAGAAAATATGAATAACAGTGTTTAAAATAAAGATCTATGTGTCCGCCGCCCCCCCACCCCCTGTGCGCCCCCCCGCTGTTCAGAAAATACTTACCCGCCTCCCTCGCTGCTTCCTGGTCTGGCAGCGGCTTCTAGTGTATGCGGTCACAAGGGGCCGATCATTTACAGTCATGAATATGTGTCTCCACCTCCCATAGGGGCGGAGCCGACTATTCATGATTGTAAATGATCGGCCCCACGTGACCGCATACAGTGGAAGCCGCAGCCAGACCAGGAAGGAGCAACAGCCAACGAGGGAGCGGGTGAGTATTTTCAGGACAGCGGGGGGCGCACAGGGGGTGGGGGGGCGGCGGACACATAGATCTTTATTTTAAACACTATTATTCATATTTTCTCTGCAGCAAACACTGCTGCAGGGAACATATGAATCGCGGCTTCAGCACCATGTGGGGGGGACAGCGCTTACTGTAGCGCTGTCTCCTGCACACACACGGACCCCAGACGGAGAACGTCCGTGTGAGGTGCGTGTTTTACACGGACCCATTGACTCTATTGGGTCCGTGTAATACGTGCGCTCCCACGAACACTGACATGTCTCCGTGTTTGGCACACGGAGACACGGTCCGCAAAAAATCAATGACATCTGAACAGATGCATTGATTTTTATGGGTCTACGTGTGTCAGTGTCTCCGGTACGTGAGGAAGCTGTCACCTCACGTACCGGAGCCACTGACGTGTGAAACCGGCCTAACACTTGTTTTCATTGTAGAAGGGGTTTTCCTTTAAGCCAACATTTGTCCTGTACTTGCCCTTTTCAGTGAGGTTAGTTTTTATATAGATTATGTAACTTTTTTCATTTCTCTATTTTTTTTCTTTCAGATTTCCTTGAGATGGATATGAATTTGACCCACCCAACAAGAACTATTCTCATGTTTTAATGTTCAATCTTTAAGCACAAAAGACAAACATATCTGGTATTGTTGTTTCCCTAAAAGTCTGGTCTATCGAAATATAAAATTAATTAACTCATATGATAAACACTTTTAACCTTAACCCCCGGAGGTATTTTTGTTTTTGCGGTTTGATTTTTTGCTGTCCTTCTTCCCAGAGCCATAACTTTTTTATTTTTCAGGCAAAATGGCCATGTGAGGGCTTGTTTTTTTGCGGGGTGAGTTGTACTTTTGAATGACACATTGTTATTAATATATCTTGTACTGAAAAACAGGAAAAAAATTACAAGTGCAGTGAAATTGCAAAAAAAGTGCAATTGCACAGTTGTTTTTTTTACCATGTTCACTAAAACTGACCTGTCATTATAATTCTCCAGATCATTATGAGTTCATAGACACTAAACATATCTAGGTTCTTTTTTATTTAAGCTGTGAAAAAAATTCCAAAGTTTGTTAAAAAAAAGAAATTGTGCCATTTTCAGAAACCTGTAGCGTCTCCATTTTTAAAAATCTGGGGCTGGGTGAGTCTTATTTTTTGTGTGCTGACTGAGCTGACCCTTTCAACTATACCATTTTTGTGTAGATATTGCATTTTAATGTTGCAGCGACCAAAAAAACGTAAGTCTTGTGTTTTGACTTTTTTTCTCGTTACGCCATTTAGCGATCAGCTTAATCATATCAGCTGATATGTGTCTCAGAAAGGTGCAGGCTCAGCACCAGAGCCCGCATCAAACAGGGGGAGTCCGACATTGGCGTACTATTATGCCCAATGTCGGAAAGAGGTTAAAAAGGAAAAAAATCCAGTCTAAAATGCAGCTTTTTTTGGTCAGCACACAAAAACCAAACCCTCACACATCTCCATCGACAGACAAATTTAAATGTTATGGAAAATGGCTGCAGAAATAAAATTTTAATCTTTTTTCAAACTTCTGATTTTATTACTTAAATAAAAAAAGCTATGCAAATTTGTATCACCATAATTATACTGAATCATGTGTTTAAGCATTTTTTATATTTACTTTTTAAGTGTGCAATGAAAACTGTAAAAAAAAAATAACCAAAAAAGGTCAAAATTATTTTTTTTACCATTTAATCCAAATGAATCCATGATCCAAGTTAATCTGCGCCAGTGGAAGTCAGTCCATATGTTTTGCAGAGTTTGGTTGTGTGTGTTTTTTCTATTGGGACTTGTGTCTAGTGAGTACGGTACTTTAGTAGATAATCTTTGGTGAGCAGCTAAGGTCAGGTCAAGTCAATATATAAATATGTGACTGACTGGATATTTTATGTTATTTTATATGCGTTTGCTTTATCTTTCAGTATGTTTCACTATTTTGAACATTTTTATCTTGTGAATTAATAAAGACATTATTTTCTGTTAAGTGTGCGTATATCACTGTGTACATTATATTACAGCACATGAAACTCTTACATGTATACTATAGATGAGCGATTACTAACTTGCTTGGATGCTCATTACTCGAACCGAGCAATTTATGATGCTTGGGTGTTTGTTTTGAGCAACAAGTATAATGGGAGTCTGAGCATTTTTCCAACAGACCCTACAAGTAGGTCTGGAGGGTAGTGGAAATGTTGAAATTGATGGAAATAGTGCTGAATGGAAGGAGAAGGCATGGGAAAGACCCCGAGAAGCATATCTGACTCCCAGATCACTGCTGAGAACAATGGTGTCACATTTTTACTCCACTTTAAGGACTGACAATACAACATTCAAAGTCGATAAGAAATTGGAATTTACAATAAAAAAATATTAACCCCTTAACCCCCAAGGGTGGTTTGCATGTTAATGACGGGCCAATTTTTACAATTCTGACCACGGTCCATTTATAAGGTTATAACTCTGGAACGCTTGCATGGATCCCAGCGATTCTGATAATGTTTTCTCAAGACATATTGTACTTCATGTTAGTGGTAAAATTTCCTTGACATTACCTGTGTTTATTTGTGAAAAAAAACAAAAATTTGGCAAAAATTTTGAATATTTCGCAATTTTCCAGCTTTGAATTTTCATGCCTTTAAATCACAGAGATATGTCACACAAAATGCTTAATAAGTAACATTTCCCACATGTCTACTTTACATCAGCACAATTTTGGAACCAAATTTTTTTTTTTGTTAGGGAGTTATACAGTGCCTACAGGTAGTATTCAACCCCCTGCAGATTTAGCAGGTTTAATAAGATGCAAATAAGTTAGAGCCTTCAAACTTCAAACAAGAGCAGGATTTAGTAACAGATGCATAAATCTTACAAACCAAAAAGTTTTGTTGCTCAGTTAAATTTTTATAAATTTTAAACATAAAAGTGTGGGTCAATTATTATTCAACCCCTAGGTTTAATATTTTGTGGAATAACCTTTGTTTGCAATTACAGCTAATAATCGTCTTTTATAAGACCTGATCAGGCCGGCACAGGTCTCTGGAGTTATCTTGGCCCACTCCTCCATGCAGATCTTCTCCAAGTTATCTAGGTTCTTTGGGTGTCTCATGTGGACTTTAATCTTGAGCTCCTTCCACAAGTTTTCAATTGGGTTAAGGTCAGGAGACTGACTAGGCCACTGCAACACCTTGATTTTTTGCCTCTTGAACCAGGCCTTGGTTTTCTTGGCTGTGTGCTTTGGGTCGTTGTCTTGTTGGAAGATGAAATGACGACCCATCTTAAGATCCTTGATGGAGGAGCGGAGATTCTAGGCCAAAATATCCAGATAGGCCGTGCTATCCATCTTCCCATGGATGCGGACCAGATGGCCAGGCCCCTTGGCTGAGAAACAGCCCCACAGCATGATGCTGCCACCACCATGCTTGACTGTAGGGATGGTATTCTTGGGGTCGTATGCAGTGCCATCCAGTCTCCAAACGTCACGTGTGTGGTTGGCACCAAAGATCTCGATCTTGGTCTCATCAGACCAGAGAATCTTGAACCAGTCAGTCTCAGAGTCCTCCAAGTGATCATGAGCAAACTGTAGACAAGCCTTGACATGACGCTTTGAAAGTAAAGGTACCTTACGGGCTCGTCTGGAACGGAGACCATTGCGGTGGAGTACGTTACTTATGGTATTGACTGAAACCAATTTCCCCACTGCCATGAGATCTTCCCGGAGCTCCTTCCTTGTTGTCCTTGGGTTAGCCTTGACTCTTTGGACAAGCCTGGCCTCGGCACGGGAGGAAACTTTCAAAGGCTGTCCAGGCCATGGAAGGCTAACAGTAGTTCCATAAGCCTTCCACTTCCGGATTATGCTCCCAACAGTGGAGACAGGTAGGCCCAACTCCTTGGAAAGGGTTTTGTACCCCTTGCCAGCCTTGTGACCCTCCATGATCTTGTCTCTGATGGCCTTGGAATGCTCCTTTGTCTTTCCCATTTTGACCATGTATGAGTGCTGTTCACAAGTTTGGGGAGGGTCTTAAATAGTCAGAAAAGGCTGGAAAAAGATATAATTAATCCAAACATGTGAAGCTCATTGTTTTTTGTGCCTGAACTACTTCTTAATACTTTAGGGGAACCAAACAGAATTCTGGTGGGTTGAGGGGTTGAATAATAAATGACCCTCTGAAAAGACTTTTCACAATTTAAAAAAAAAAATAAACAAAGAAATAACATTCTTTTTTGCTGCAGTGCATTTCACACTTCCAGGCTGATCTACAGTCCAAATGTCACAATGCCAAGTTAATTCCAAATGTGTAAACCTGCTAAATTTGCAGGGGGTTGAATACTACTTGTAGGTACTGTAAGTTTTAAAAGTTGACCAGCAATTTCTCATTTTTACAACATCTTTTTTTAGGGACTACATCACATTTGAAGTCACCTTGAGGGGTCTATATGATAGAAAATACCCAAGTGTGACAAAATTCTAAAAACTGCACCCCTCAAGGTGCTCAAAACCACATTCAAGAAGTTTATTAACCCTTCAGGTGTTTCACAGGAATTTTTGGAATGTTTAAAAAAAATGAACATTTAACTTTTTTCACAAAAAATTTAATTCAGATCCAATTTGTTTTATTTTACCAAGGGTAACAGGAGAAATAGGACACCAAAAGTTGTTGTACAATTTGTTCTGAGTATGCCTATACCCCATATGTGAGGGTAAACCACTGTTTGGGTGCATGGCAGAGCTCAGAAGGGAAGGAGCGCCGTTTGACTTTTCAATGCAAAATTGTCTGGAAATGAGAGAGGACGCCATGTTGCGTTTGGAGAGCCACTAATGTGTCTAAACAGTGGAAACCCGCCACAAGTGACACCATTTTGGAAAGTAGACCCCCTAAGGTACTTATCTAGATGTGTGGTGAGCACTTTGAACCCCAAAGTGCTTCACAGATGTTTATAATGTAGAGCCGTAAAAATATAAATTCTTATTTTTTTCACAAAAATTATATTTTAGCCCCCAATTTTGTATTTTCCCAAGGGTATCTGGAGAAATTGGACCCCAAAAGTTGTAGTGCAATTTGTTCTGAGTACGCTGATACCCCATATGTGGGAGAAAACTACTGTTTGGGCGCATGGCAGAGCTCGGAGGGGAAGAAGTGGCGTTTTGGAATGCAGACTTTGATGGAATGGTCTGCGGTCGTCAAGTTGTGTTTGCAGAGCCCCTGAAGTACCTAAACAGTAGAAATGCCCCCCCAAGTGACCCATATTGGAAACTAGACATCCCAAGGATTTATCTAGATGTGTAGTGAGAATTTTGAACCCCCAAGTGTTTCACTAAAGTTTAAGGGGTAACGTTTCTCCTTATGGAGAGTGACATACCAGCTGGCTTGTCAAGGTAAGAAGGCTTATTTGCCGTCCAATGCTCCTCTGGGAAATTAAATATGCAAATTGCTGCTTCTGAGAAAAAGGGGACTTAAACTCTATAGCGCCACCTGTTGGAAGTAGCGATCCTACAAGTCACAATCAACCCTTTAACGAGTCTTAGGATAAAAGCCAAATCAGTATCTCAATTCGCAGACACGGTGTTTCGGGCTGTTGGCCTTCTTCAGTGCAAAGCATGAGAACTTATTTGGCTAGGTGAGAGGCTCTGGACTGGGGTCTAAGGGGTAACGTTTCTCTTTATGGAGAGTTACATACCAGCTGGCTTGTCAAGGTAAGGAGGCTTATTCGCCTTGCAATGCTCCTCTGGGAAATTAAATATGCAAATTGCCTCTTCTGAGAAAAAGAGGACTTAAACTCTATAGCGCTACCTGTTGGAAGTAGCGATCCTACAAGTCAACAGGTGGCGCTATAGAGTTTAAGTCCTCTTTTTCTCAGAAGAGGCAACTTGCATCACTAAAGTTTATAACGCAGAGCTGTGAAAATAAAAAATCTTTTTTTTCCACAAAAATGATTTTTTAGCCCCCAGTTTTGTTATTTCCCAAGGGTAACAGGAGAAATTGGACCCCAAAAGTTGTCCAATTTGTCCTGTGTACATTGATACCCCACATGTAGGGGTAAACCATGGCAGAGCTCGGAAGGGAAGGAGCACCGTTTTACTTTTGCAAAGCAGAATTGGATGGAATTGAGATCGAATGTCATGTTGCGTTTGCAGAGCCCCTGGTGTGCCTAAACAGTGGAAACCCCCCAATTCTAAATCCAACCCTAACCACAACACACCCCTAACCCTAATCCTAACCCAAACACACCCCTAACCCCAACACACCCCTAACCCTATTCCCAACCCTAACCACACCCCTAACCCGAACACACCTCTAACCCTAATTCCAACCCCAACACACTCCTAACCCTAACACCCCTAACCCTAATCCCAACCCTAATCACACCCCTAACCCAACACACCCCTAACCCCAACACACCCCTAACCCTAATCCCAACCCTAACCATACCCCTAACCCTGACATACCCCTTACCAACCGTAAACGTAATCCAAACCCTAACCCCAACTCTAACCCCAACCTTAACTTTAGCCCCAACCATAACTTTAGCCCCAACCCTAACCTTAACTTTAGCCCCAACCCTAACTTTAGCCCCAACCCTAACCCTAACCCTAATGGGAAAATGGAAATAAATGTTTTTTTTATTTTATTATTTTTCCCTAACTAAGGCGGTGATAAAGGGGGGTTTGATTTACTATTATAGTGGGGTTTTATGTTTGGCAGCTTTCACACACTAAAAGACGCTTTTTATTGCAAAAAAATATTTTTTGTGTTACCACATTCTGAGAGCTATAATTTTTCCATATTTTGGTCCACAGTGTTAGGGCTAGCGGAACGCACCAAATAATAAAGGAATTGATACGAGGTGCGTTCGTAGCCTGGGGTCAACCGTGCAGAGATGGTACCTGCTGCTATGTAATGGTGGATAGACACTTAGCTCACACGTGGGTTAGACTTCACCCCGTGTGAAATGGTAGCGAGCTCTGTTGCGTCAGAGTCACACAATATGCTGCACCCTGCTAGCATTCACAAGATGCAGCTACAAGACACTAGTGGGATCCCTAAGAATCACCCCCACTAATCTGGTGATTGAACTGGCTCTGACCCTCGGTGGCTTTTGAGCCCGCGCCTGAGGACGCCCCGAGTCAGATGCTCAGTTCAAGTGGGAATTCCCACCCTATACTGACGGTTGTCAGGAGAGCACACAGATGGCGCACAGTGCCGTAGAGACGGGCACTGCAACGTGTGCTTAGTGAGCAGATAGCACTGTCGGGCGCTAGATAGCATGCATCCACCATTCGCGAGCAGTCAACAACACTAGGAAGGGGGATGATTAATGAGCGACAGTCACATATCTACACACAAATTTTCAAGTATACACTAGCGCATGGCCAAGCGGCCATGTGAACCTTTTATAGCAGCAGTGCTATGGGATCTTCCAGATGGCCCAATAGGAACCGCCACAGGACCTGATCATGTGACCCCCGACCTCCAATAGGAGGTCATCCCGTGGACATGCTCAGTATGGGAAAAGCAGGACTTAGGCCCAGAAAGACCTGCTCACTGCTGATCAGTGCTGGCTACAAAGGCAGAGCCTGGAAGGGCAGCAGTAACCAGTCGCACATTATCAGCCTGAGCCAGATGCTGGGACCGACGTCACTGCTGAGCAGGCTCCACTGCAGCTGGAGAAGAATGGGAGACCACAGCGGAGATGGTTTGAGATTCCCCCTGTGCAGAGGCGGGAACTTGACACCTAACATGGGCTCCCCCTCCTTGGACCTCGCTATGCATGAAGGCAGCAATGAGCTGCGGAGCTCGAATGTGTTCAGCAGGCTCCCAGGACCTGTCCTCTGGGCCATAACCCTTCCAATCCACCAAATAAAATTTCTTACCACATACCACCTTACACCCCAAGATAGTTTTCACCTCTTAATCGTCCATAGATGAACCCGATGTCCCGGCAGATAACTCGGAAAACTGGGACATGTGTACGGTGTCGGCGACACCTAGGCGTGGAGGAAGGGCCAGACGGTAGACCACCAGGTTAACCTGTTTCAGGACCTTGAAGCGACCCAAGTAGTGAGGTGCAAACTTAGTGGACTCAACTCGCAGCCTGATGTTACAGGCGGAAAGCCACACTAAATCGCCAGGAGCAAAGGTCGGAGCGGGGCGCCGATGTGCATCAGCGGAGGATCTTATTCTCTCCTTGGAGGCCTGGATGGCATCCTGAGTGCGGTCCCAACTGTCCTGTGCCTCCACAGCCCAGTCTGCCACCCTGGAGTCGGCGGAAGACACGGGCATAGGCACAGGAACCCGCGGATGCTGACCGCAATTAAGGAGGAATGGGGTCTGCCCAGTGGAGTCGGCTACAGTGTTGTTGAGCACAAACTCCGCCCACGGTAGCAAAGATGCCCAGTCATCCTGCCTGGCTGAAACAAAATGTTGCAGATATGTGACCAAGGTCTGGTTGGCCCTCTCTACCAACCCATTTGTCTCGGGATGGCATGCTGAAATAGTAGTGAGCTCTGTTGCTTCACATAGTCGCACAATACACTGCACCCTGTTAGCAGTCACAAGGTGCAGCTACAAGACACTAGTGGGATCCCTAAGAATCACCCCTACTAATCTGTGGATTGAACTGGCTCTGACCCTCGGTGGCTTTTGAGCCCGTGCCTGAGGACGCCTCAAGTCAGATGCTCAGTTCAAGCGGGAATTCCCACCCTATACTGACGGTTGTCAAGAGAGCACACAGATGGCGCACGGTGCCGTAGAGATGGGCACTGCAACGTGTGCTTAGTGAGCAGATAGCACTGTTGGGTGTTAGATACTGTAGCATGCATCCACCATTCGCGAGCAGTCAACAACACTAGGAAGGGGGATGATTAATAAGCGACAGTCACACATCTACACACACATGTTTTCAAGTATACTGTACACTAGCGCATGGCCAAGCGGCCATGTGAACCTTTTATAGCAGCAGTGCTATGGGACCTTCCAGATGGTCCAATAGGAGCCGCAACAGGACCTGAGCATCTGACCCCCGACCCCCAATGGGAGGTCGTCCCGTGGGCATACTCAGTATGTGAATAGCGGGACTTAGTCCCAGAAAGACCTGCTCGCTGCTGATCAGTGCTGGCTACAAAGGCAGAGCCTGGAAGGGCAGCAGTAACCAGTCACACAGTATCAGCCTGAGCCAGATGCTGGGACCAACGTCTCTGCTGAGCAGGCTCCAATGCAGCTGGAGAAGAATGGGAGACCGCAGTGGAGATAGCTCGAGATTCCCCTGTGCAGAGGCAAGATCTGGACACTTAACACACATAGTCATGTGAGGTCTTGTTTTTTGCGGGACAAGTTGACGTTTTTATTGGTACTATTTTCGGGCACATGACATTTTTTGATTTTTTATTCCTATTTTTGTTAGGCAGAATGAACAAAAACCAGCAATTTGTGAATTTCTTTTGGGGGGGTTATACCGTTCCACATTTTGTAAAATTGATAAAGCAGTTTTATTCCTTGGGTCAGTACGATTGCAGCGATACCTCTTTTTTATCTTTTTTTATGTTTTGGCGCTTTTATACAATAAAAACTATTTTATAGAAAAAATAATTATTTTTGCATCGCTTTATTCTGAGGGCTATAACTTTTTTATTTTTTTGCTGATGATGCTGTATGGTGGCTTGTCTTTTGTGGGACAAGATGACGTTTTTGGCGGTACCATGGTTATTTATATCTGTCTTTTTGATTGCGTGTTATTCCACTTTTTGTTCGGCGGTATGATGATAAAGCATTGTATTTTGCCTCTTTTTTTATGGTGTTCACTGAAGGGGTTAGCTAATGGGACAGTTTTATAGGATGGGTCGTTACGGACGCGGCAATACTAAATATGTGTACTTTTATTGTTAATTTTATTTACATAAAGAAATGTATTTATTGGAACAATATATATATATTTTAATTTATTTAGGATTTTTTTTTTTTTACACATGATAATATATATATTTTTTTAACATTTTTACTTTGTCCCAGGGTGGGACATCATGGTATAGTGTCAGATCACTGATCTGACACTTTGCACAGCACTGTGTCAGATCAGCGATCTGATAGGCAGTGCTGCAGGCTTGACGGCGCCTGCTCCCAGCAGGCGCTTGCAAGCTACCTCCCTGCAGGACCTGGAAAGAGCCCTGCAACCATCTTGGATCCAGGGCCTGCAGGGAGGAGGACGGAGGAGACGCTCAGAACAACGCGATCACATCGTGTTGTTCCGAGGGTCTCAGGGAAGCACGCAGGGAGCCCCCTGCCTGAGCGATGCTTGCCTATGCCGCTGGAACACTGCGATCATTTTTGATCGCAGTGTTCCAGGGGTTAATGTGCCGGGAGTGGTCCATGACTGCTCCTGGCACATAGTGCCAGATATCGGCTGTAATAATCAGCTGACACCCGGCTGCAATCGGCTGCTGTCCCCTGTGAGCGCGGACGATCGCCTATGACGTAATATCCCATCCCTGGGAATTAAGTCCTGGGTCACCTTGATGGGATAGTACGTCTAGTGACAGAAAGGGTTAAGGGTTAAGAAACATTTATTTCTGTATAGTGACTTGTCATAGAGTTGAAGACCTCCTGGGCTATCTGGTCCAACCCCCTGCTCAAAGTAAGATTCACTAAATCATCCCAGACAGATGTATGTCCAGCCTTTGAAGTTGAAATCACCACCTCTCGTGGCAGCTTGTTACACTCATTGATCACCCTAACTATCAAAAAGTTTTTTCTAGTATCTAATCTGGGTCTCCTCCCATTCAGTTTCATCCTATTACTTCTAGTCTTTGATTGCGCAAATGAGAATAAAGATGATCCTTCTACAAAGTGACTGCCTTTGAGATATTTGTAGACAGCTATTAAATCTCCTCTCAGTCTTCATTTTTGCAAATTAAACATTCCCAAATCCTGAAACCGTTCCTCATAGGACATGGTTTGAAGACCGGTCACCATTCTGGTCACTCTTCTCTGACAGCAAAGCAAAATTTAAAAAGGACTAAAAATATATATGTTTTAAGTAAACCAAAATTGAATTTTTATTAAAAAAAATTGGAAATTTCAGCGTAATGGGACATGTAAGAAGTGTAAAAAATTAGGGACACAGATACACACTGTAACTGTATTAGACATAAAGGTGGGCCTCATACACGTTCTGTTCAAATTGTCATGTAGTGGTCATGAACTGGTTTTGGCTTTTATCCTAAGTCATATGACAAGGCTCATTAAAGGGTTGACATTGACTTTTAGGATTGCTGCTTCCTATAGGTGGCACTACAGTTCTACTTCTCTTCCTCTCTGAAGAGACCATTTTCATATTTCCCAGAGGAGCATTGCGGCTTTAAGTCTCCTCATCTCGGCATGCCTAACATGTCACTCTCAGCAAGGAGAAAAATTATCCCTTGGATACCGGCCAGACGCCTCTCACACAGCCAGACCAGATCTTACACTTTGTGTTTCGTGGTTCTGCCCGAAGTGCAGTGTCTGCAAACTGAGATTCTGGTTTTGGCTTTTATCCTAAGTCAGGCTCGTTAAAGGGTCGACACTGACTTTTAGGATTGCTACTTCCTATAGGTGACACTAGAGTTCTGGTTATCTTCTTCACTGAATAGACAACATGCACGAAGTGCAAATCCTGCTAAAAATTACAAGCAGTGTTATCCATACACCTTTGAAGGCACCAACTGTAGTGCCTCATAAAAAAATTAAGAAAGTATAGTTGTGATACTTCTACACTCATAAAGGCTTTGCTCAAAGTGCAAATTATAAAGAGGGTCATCCAGTCATCCATAGGTACTAGAAGGCAATAACTGGCAGGTCTCATTCAAATGTTGAACATTAGAAATACTTTTTGTGCTGCTGTCATCTGGTCATGTGGAAAAGTCTAGTTTAATCTAATCTTTGTTCATGTTTATCAAAGTGAGCCTCTCAGCACTTTCTGTTGACATGCTCCTTTCTGTTATTACCACCCCAGGTGGATCTAAAAACCCGCTCAGACAAGACATTTGCGGCAGGGCAGCACAACACCTCCAATGCATAGAGGTACAGCTCTGGAGCATCTTATGGGGCCAATCATATATGGAGCACTTTATGTGGCCAATTACATATGGAGCATCTTATGGGGCCAATTACATATGGAGCTTCTCATGGGGCTCATTATATAGAGCATCTTATGGGGCTCATTATATATGGAGCATCTTATGGGGCCCATCATATACTGGAGCATTTTATTGTACCCATCATATACTGTATGGAGCATTATATGGGGCCTATTCTGCATGGAGCAATATATTGGACCCATCACATACTGTATGGAGCATTAAATGGGGCTTATTATACTGTATGGAGCATTATATGGGGTTCATTATTCTGAATGGAGCAATTCATAGAGCTCATTATTCTGTATGGAGCATTATATGGGGTCCATTATTCTGTATGGGGCTCATTATTCTACATGGAGCATTATATGGGGTCCATTATTCTGCATAGAGCAATATATAGGGCTCGTTATTCTGTATAGAGCATTATATGGAGTCCATTACAGCTCATGCCAAGTGTCCAGCTTTGAGACCCAATAGCTGAAGGGTGCAGAGGAATTAGTGAATAAGCTGGTTTTGTAGGCCAGGTATTGCTTGGCCATCTTTAAAAATGTTTCCCTCATTGCCAAAGATACTCGTTTATCAGGCCTTGGATGCTTAGCTCTTAACATGAAATTGGCCCAAGCCTTTGACAATGTACCCCTGCCCCTGCTGCGTGTTTCCCTTGCCTCTCCTCCTTGGTTAGGCAAGGAAACGTGCCCACTGCCACTTAGCATTGTCTGATGGGAATTTTTTCAGCAGATTTTCCACAATGGCCTGTGGCCTGTAGCACCATTTTACAAGAACTCTCCGCCTCAGGAAGAAGAGATGCAAAATTCTGCTCGTAGTATGGGTCTAGCAGGGTGAACAACCAGTACTCTTTTTTGGCCGATTGTAATTCGAGAGAAAGGCAGCAGTGCATAAAGTCTGCCATATTTGCCAAAGTCCCTACAGCCAACACTTCCCTGCCACTTCACCTCCATGATGACTACTCTTCATTTTCTCCTCCTCCATCTCTTCCTCCTCATTCGCCTCCTCAGCTCATCCACGTAAGAGAGACGGGATGAAGCTTGTGTGGCTACTAGTCTCTTTAGAGCTATCAGCCAGCTCCTCTTCATCAGCTTCCACCTCGTCATTGTTACCTACTCTGCACTGAGCAGATGAGATGAGGCTGGGCTGGGTAGGAGTTCCCTGTCTCATGTCTTCCTCTGTCTCCACCTGGTCAGCATTCAACACTTCATGTGTCATGATCCATTCCAGGGTTTATTAGTGTCTGCCCTTTTTTGGACCGATCATGTCAAGGGTTAACTTTGCTCTGCCTCATTCTGGGTTCAGGTTTGCTATTTAGCTCCCATGAATCTTGCTGGGAGTGTCAGCTATAGTTCTATCTTTGGCTTGTGAACCTGACTCTGGAAGCCCTTGGTTTGTCCTGCTGTGAACCCTGACTTGTCCTGTGTCGGTAATCTCCCTCTATCTGCCCTTTCCCAGCATTTGTCTGTTCTGCTTGATTCTTTGATTCTGACCTCTTGGCTTGGCTATTGACTCTGTTTCGATTTGTCCCTATTGTACTGTATTTTGCCCGTCCTGGTTTACTGATCTCTTGCTACGTCCTGACTATCCTTTCTGTTTAAATCCTTTTTGTACTGCTATCTTGTGCTCCGACTCAGCTTTTCTGACTACTCACTTGCCACTAGGTGGCATCTGCTCTGCTGCTCAGTGTGTGCAGTCTCGCTTCCCTATCAAGCTCCCCCTGGTGGAGGTTGCGCTGTACTGTACTGCACTGCAGTATCATGACATCATGTTTTATTGTCAAATAACAAAAGACTGACTGTTACTTCCAAACAGAAAAACTGTTGTGTGCAGGTGCGAACTGAGAGTAGCCATTTCTATACATAACAAACAAATAAAGTCGCACTTTATAGTGCTGTAGCAAGTAAACATGAAATATGTGAAATTAGAATTCCATTACTGCTCTAGATAATAAGAAAAAATGGAGATGCTTAGCACATACTGTAATTTGGCCAATTCATGCATGCCCAGCAGCCAACAACAAGGCTATCTCTGGTTGCTGGGAACCTATCTAATGTGAATCCTCTCCTTTAGGCTGAAGCCTGCATTTATGGGTAGGTCCCTGCTGCAATTAAAGCCACCACAAGCTGGTGTGTGGAGTGCTTGGTCACAGAATCAATATACTGTACAAATAACAAAAGCTTCATGTTTAATTGTCAAATAACAAAAGACTGACTGTCACATCCAGACAGAAAAACTGGTGTGTAGAGGCGCTAACTAAAAGTAGCCATCTTTATACGCCACAAACAAATAAAGTTGCACTCTGTAGTGCTATAGCATGTAAACATGATATATGTGAACAAAATCCATAGGTGGCCTAGATTGCTGGAATTTACATCAAGTAAATTAAACCTACAAACAAAAGGAAGCCTTATGCCAAATATATACAATTGTATAGAAATCTTTATTAGGACATATACATAAAGTGAAAAGGGTTAATTTTTGGGGGGTAGATACTAATGCAAAAATTTACTGAATTCATGGAGTGTACACTAAATTCATCAATAGATAGCTGACTCCATATGTTTACATGATTAACCACTTAATCTTAACGAATAGTTTACAAGGTTGTGTATGACCAATGTAAGTATGTTTTATGAAGAGATAAGCCACATGCATATAATCTGAAAAGGGGTTAAATTAGGCCAGAAGGTCTTAGTAAGAATATGGAGGGCCAAATCACTCCTATATTTCAGTTTAATGTGTAGGGAAAAAAATCTTAGAGGTAAAAAGGTGTAGCATGAATGGAGCACTAAATTGATCACCTAAAAAAGTCCATAGGGAAAGGGTTGTCATAAGGTGCTTTCAGTGCATTAGGTGCCAATAAATGTACTTGCTGTTGCTGCAATTAAGCGAAGTATAGGTAAAGTGCCTTATAGTAGTTAAAAGCATGTCACATAAATTAGTAGCACAGTATCACTAAACATAAGCACATATAATAAAGGTAATAGCCTAAAAGGAGTCGATAAGAAAAAGGGGTATCACAAGGTGCTTACAGTGCATAAAGTGCTAATAAATATACTTATTGCAATTAAACTAATTGCAGGTAACGTGTCTTATGTTAATGTCTCCTAGTGAGATTATAGCAGCATGTCACATGAGTTAGCAGCACAGTATCACTAAGGGTAAGCCCCTGCTGATGTGACGGTTTCATGAAAATGGTCCAGTGGGTGGATATTTTGCCCCACCTGAGTTGCACCTGGTGTGCATGTCCCTCACTTGTATTCCTTAAGGGTAAAAAGAGCTGATACCTCTGCCAGCAGCATTTTCTTA
The DNA here is from genome assembly GCF_051348905.1 of Ranitomeya variabilis. Classification (NCBI taxonomy): domain Eukaryota; kingdom Metazoa; phylum Chordata; class Amphibia; order Anura; family Dendrobatidae; genus Ranitomeya; species Ranitomeya variabilis. The sequence continues at coordinate 173,493,143 of NC_135238.1, forward strand.
GGGTAATCTTTACAGCAACTGAAAATGGCACGTCTGCTTCTGACATGAGAAAAGGAAATTTCTCCTTGTACCATGGGTCAAGAAAGGTGCACAACCAGTATTTCATGGTGGACAAAATGTCTTTTGTGCGAGGGCCTTGGGAAAGGCATTGTGAGGGTGAACTGCGGAGACTAAAGAGTGAACCCACTGGACCCAGACGACGAACCTCCCACGGGCGAGCTGACCAAGTGAACCACCCCCTATACAAGGAGCGTTAGGGGCAGGCCCGAGGGAGACTATTGCCAGGGCAGCTGGTACAGAAGAACTGACAAAGGAGACTGAAAGGGAACAGTGTAAATACGGACTGCACAGAAGAGATGAGCAGAAAGGAAAAACACAAGGACAGGAACCAGACGGGGGGGCTAAGGGTAGAGAGGCCAGAGGAAGAACACAGACAAGGGGGAGAACGGAAAAGGACTGGCAGACAAGGACACCGGGAAATGGAGTAGGCGGGAAACACTGGAGGAAGGACCCTAAAGAAAGCAACAGAGAAGACCAGGATTAACTACTGAACGCAGCAACAGGAAATGAGCGACAAGCAAGGAGATGGAAAGAAATGCAGAGGAGATGAGGAGCCAGATTCACTTGCGGAACACAAATGACCATCAGGCACCGCCGAGAGGAAGAGGCGGCCTGATAAAGGGAGTGGAGACATACCTTCCGGGTTGGGGTCACAGAGCGACGCAGAAGGCAGGCCAGGATCAGAGGGGGAAGTGTGCACGTGCGCCGTGGAAACCAGAGCGCGCGCGTGCCCGGGAAGGAGCAGAAGACCGGAAGTGAGGAGAGACGCGCCGGGACGACGCAGAGCGGTAAGTATGCGGCGAGGCCGGCGGTGGCATAACAGGCATCTGGACATGAACTGTGCCATGTGTGGCAGACTGCAAAGACTCAAATGTTCAGTGTCCCCACCAGGAAGAACACTAACCATCCTCTCCTCACAATGCCTCGCCGCCTCCTCCTCCTCCTCTTCTTCAGGCCATCCAAGCTGGACAGTCATGAAGCTGGGATTGGGAGTTTTGTCTGTAGCACAGGCCAAAAGCTCCTGTTCCTCATCATCACCCAATGTGGCCTGAGAATAATGTCTGAGGCTGGGCTGTGTGGTATCAGCCACTATAAAATCTTGCACCATAGCCACCTGCTTGGCATTCAAAGCTTCCTCTTTGAGATTCTGCAGCGAATGTTATAATAGAGCATAGGGATGGGTACACTGATAATAGTGTCATCAGCACCTGCCATCTTGGTACAGTACTCAAAGCTTTAAAGAACCTCACATGTGTCAGCGATACACACCCACTCGGCAGTTGCTATGTGTGGGGGCTGAGTGTCACTCTGAAGGGCATCGAGAAGCTGGAATTCAGACACTGTCCTCTGCTGCTCACTTAGCCTTGCCAACATATGAAAGGTCGAATTCCAGCATGTGGGCAGGTCACAAATCAGTTGGTGACAAGGCAAAGTAAAGCACTGCTGCAGCACAGCCAGACCGGCGAAAGCCTTAGATGACATTCAGAAATGACATGAAGCACCTTGGCAAGTCGGTCCATCAAGTCAGGGTATGTTTTTAAAAACCGCTGTACAACCAAGTTCAGCACGTGGGCCATTCATGGAATATGTACCAGCTTGCTGAACTGTAAAGCCGCCACCAAGTTACGCCTTTTATCGCACATAACTACACCTGGTTATAAGGTTCAGCAGTGAGAGCCACTGATCGGTATGGTCTTTTATCCATTTCAACAGCACTGCTGCATTGTGAGCTTTATTACCTAAACAGATGAGATTCAGCAGAGCGTGCTGCTGCTTTGCCAAGGCAGTGCTGAAGAGTTCTTAGCTGGGGAGTGATGGGGAGGCTAGTGTAGCTGAGGATGAGGAGGAGCAGGAGAGACATGAACTGGAATATGAGCAGACTCAAACCCTGATGGAAGTTGGGCCCGCTATTCTTGGTCTGGGTAAGATGTGTGATGTCCCAGCCTCTGACTCTGTCCCAGACTCCACTAGGTTCACCCAGTGTGCCGTCAGGTAAATGTAGCATCTCTGTCCACAAAAACTTGTCCACATGTCTATGGTTAGGTGGACCTTGCCTGTGACTGCATTGGCCAGAGCACGGATGATATTGTGTAACACATGCTTCTGTAATGCAGGGATGGCACACCAGCAAAAATAGTGGTGACTGGTAATCGAGTACCATGGGGCTGCCACTGTCAAGAGGTCACGGAAAGACTCAGTTCCCACAAGCCGAAGCGGCAACATTGCCAGGGCTAGCAATCTGGCAATGTGGGCTTTTAGCGTTTGGGCTTGTGGGTGGCAGGGTGTATATTTCTGCTTCCTTTGAAATGTCTGGGGCAGGGACAACTGAGCTCTGTGTTGGGACAACGAACTGGACATGGTTGCTGAATGTTGTGTCTGTGCAATCGGTTGCTTCCTGGACAGCAGATTAGGAAGGCCATAAGACAGGGGAAGGGGCAGTGGTTTCACCCTCAGTCACAGATTTTGTACCCAGGCATTTCACCCACCTACTGGGGAGCTTGGCTACCATCTGCTTCTTCATGCTGGTGGTGCTCTGGTTGGCAGTGTTTTTGACTCTTTTCAGCTTGGGATGGCAGATGCTGCAAATTACAATTGTTTTGTCTGAAGGACTATAAAAAACTGCCATACAGTGGAACAATGCACCCTTGGTCTATTATCTACCCGGGGGGGATGCTCTGTGGAATTGTTGACCTATTTCTCCCTCTTGGCAAACCACTGCCTTTTCTGTTTTCGTTCTACAGATCCATCCCTCTCTGCACTGCTGTGCTCGCTATGTGTGCCACTGTGCCAGGTTGGATCAGTGGCCTCATCATCAACCATGTCGTCTTCCAATTCATAAATCTGATCCTCCTTCTGAGTTGTGATTTTAGGCTGACCTGATGACAACTGTGTGTCAGGATTATCCTCCACCTCTTCAGACATAAATTGACCTTCCCCAATGTGGCTTCTTCTGGCCATGGATACTCAAATGTTTGTGCATCACTGCACTTTACCTCCTCATGACCCTCTTTAATGGTGCATGGTGGGAGGCTAGAATAATTACAAGAGAACGTAAACAGTTCCTTGGCGTGGTCAGCATTGGGGCCATATGTCTCCTGGGACTCTTGATGGGGGGAGGAAGGAGGACCAGGTTGAGGATTCTGAGACCCAGCCTGTTGGCTACTGAGACTGGACCGTTTGGAAGACTTTGTGGTGCTGCTTGTCACCACACTGGAGCCTTTGTGTGCCATCTACCCCACAACACCCTTGCACTTGTCTGGATTCGACAGTGGTGTAGCGTGCAAACCAAATTTTCTCAGGAAGATGGAACGAGATAAATTCACCTTCTGATCTGTCACATGGCCTTGGCGGGCACCTCCACATCCACAGTGAACATTCCTTAACGTCACCGTTTCCCATATTGAATGCATTCTGAAAAATAATTCCTGGCTTTATTTTTAACAAGTACCCTCACAGAGGTGTTATGTACAAATTTCCTCTATCTAGCAATGTGTGGGTAATTTGTTTTAACTATCAGCTTTATTACACATGGCAGCAGCAGACTCAGGAAAATTACTTGTAAATATTGACATTTGCGTACCTCAGCAGGCTTTGTGCCAGTCGCACAACTGCTAGATAAATATACACTATTAATTTAACCAATTGCAAAGTATTTTTTAATTTCACCTTTATGACATATGCCAAAAGTAGACTCAGGAAAATTACTGGTAAATAGTGACATTTGAATATCTCAGCAGGCTTTTCGCCAGTCGCACAACAGCTAGATAATTATATGCTATTTATTTAACCAATATCAGAGTAATTTTTTTATATCAGCTTTATTACATACGCCAACCGCAGACTCAGGAAAATTACTAGCAAATAGTGACATTTACATATCTCAGAAGACTTTACGCCAGTCGCACAACAGCTAGATAAATATATGCTATTTCAGCAATAGGCCAGGAATATTATTTAGCTCTAAAAAAAGATGTTTAGTATATGCTGACACTGAGGAATATTATTTAGCTGTAAAAATAGAGCAATTTTAGTACATGCTGGAGCCGAGGAATATTATTTAACTGTAAAATAAAAAGTGGTTTAGTGTTTGCTGGTAGTCAGGAATACTATTAAGCTCTAAAGTATTTTGTTTAGAATATGCTGGCACTGAGGAATATTATTTTGCTCTAAAAAGAGCTGTGTTGTGTATTATGTTACTGGATATGAAACCCTGCCTCTCTCCCTACTCCCACAATCTGTTCCTACACTAAACACAATGCAACCTAGCAGAGATCTGTAGCATGTACTTGCAATGCTAACACCCTATATGCCTTTCCCTCTCCCTCATATGAAATGGTTTGGGCCTACAAATACTGATGTAAAATACTGACCAAATACTGCTAGTGTGACGGCAGCCTCATTATGATATTTATTATTATTTTCCCAGCTGTTTATTTTTATATTTTTTATTATTTTGTTCTATTTTTTCTATATTTTTTTAAACATTTTTGAGTCATGAGATTTATTTTCTTTGTCAGCCCCAGTTATCCAGTTTATAACTTAAACCCCATTTTCCTAATGTATACTTATATGGCCGGCCTCACACTCAGCGTATAAAAATACGGTCCGTTTTTTACGGCCGTAATACGCAGAAAAGTCCCCAAAATCGTGGTCCGTATGTCATCCGTAGGCAGGGTGTGTCAGCGTATTTTGCGCATGGCATCCTCCGTATGTAATCCGTATGGCATCCGTACTGCAATATTTTCTCGCAGGCTTGCAAAACCGACATCTAATGGATTTATGTGCTCAAATGTTCGGTAAAACATATATACAGTATATATATATATATATATATATATATATATATATATATATATATATATATATATATATATGTCATTGAGACACATATATATATGCTGTATTTATATTTAATCCAGCGCGATATATGTGAAAAGCCGGTAATTCAATTGCCAGCTTTTCATTTCTCCTTCCCAAACCCGACAGGATATGAGACATGGTTTACATACAGTAAACCATCTCATATCCCCCTTTTTTTTGCATATTCCACACTACTAATGTTAGTAGTGTGTATGTGCAAAATTTGGGTGCTGTAGCTGCTAAAATAAAGGGTTAAATGGCGGATAAAATTGGCGTGGGCTCCCGCGCAATTTTCTCCGCCAGAGTGGTAAAGCCAGTGACTGAGGGCAGATATTAATAGCCTAGAGAGGGTCCATGGTTATTGGCCCCCCCCCGGCTAAAAACATCTGCCCCCAGCCACCCCAGAAAAGGCACATCTGGAAGATGCGCCTATTCTGGCACTTGGCCTCTCTCTTCCCACTCCCGAGTAGCGGTGGGATATGGGGTAATGAAGGGTTAATGCCACCTTGCTATTGTAAGGTGACATTAAGCCAGATTAATAATGGAGAGGCGTCAATTATGACACCTATCCATTATTAATCCAATTGTCTGAAAGGGTTGAAAAACACACACACACACACACACACATTATTAAAAAGTATTTTAATGAAATAAACAAACAGGTTGTTTTAGTATTTTATTGCTCTCTCGATCCACCAGAAGACCCTCGCTTGGCAAAATAATAAACCAACAATATACAGTACATACCTTCTGTTGATCTGTCACGTCCCATGAAGTAAATCCATCTGAAGGGGTTAAATCATTTTACAGCCAGGAGCTGCGCTAAAGCACTGCTCGTGGCTTTAAAAACCCCGGGTGCTGAAAGGAAAGCTGGGTGATCTGTACTTACATTGAGTTGCGGTGCTGCGCCCTCTGGTGGATGACCTCATGAACTGGAGCCTTGGAAAAGTTCCCACGCTCGAGTTCATATGAGGACATCCAGCAGAGGGCGTTTCACCGCGACTCAATGTAAGTACAGATCACCCAGCTTTCCATTCAGCACCCGGGGTTTTTACAGCCACGAGCAGTGCTTTAGCGCAGCTCCTGGCTGTAAAATGATTTAACCCCTTCAGATGGATTTACTTCGTGGGACGTGACAGTTCATCAGAGGGTATGTATATTGTTGGTTTATTATTTTGCCAAGCGAGGGTCTTCTGGTGGATTGAGAGAGCAATAAAATATTAAAATAACCTGTTTGTTTATTTCATTAAAATACTTTTTAATAATGTGTTTGTGTGTTTTTTAACCCTTTCAGACAATTGGATTAATAATGGATAGATGTCATAATTGACGCCTCTCCATTATTAATCTGGCTTAATGTCACCTTACAATAGCAAGGTGGCATTAACCCTTCATTACCCCATATCCCACCGCTACACGGGAGTGGGAAGAGAGTGGCCAAGTGCCAGAAGAGGCGCATCTTCCAGATGTGCCTTTTCTGGGGTGGCTGGGGGCAGATGTTTGTAGCCAGGGGGGGCCAATAACCATGGACCCTCTCTAGGCTATTAATATCTGCCCTCAGTCACAGGTTTTACCACTCTGGCGGAGAAAATTGCGCGGGAGCCCACGCCAATTTTTTCCGCCATTTAACCCTTTATTTTAGCAGCTACAGCACCCAAATTTTGCACATACACACTACTAACATTAGTAGTGTGGAATATGCAAAAAAAAAGGGGATATGAGATGGTTTACTGTATGTAAACCATGTCTCATATCCTGTTGGGTTTGTGAAGGAGAAATGAAAAGCCGGCAATTGAATTACCGGCTTTTCACTAACACCGCTGCGTATTTCTCGCAAGTCACACTGCTGCTCCGTGTGTAATCCGTATTTTTCTCGCCCCCATAGACTTTCATTGGTGATTTTTTTGCGCAATACGGTGACAAACGCAGCATGCTGCGATTTTCTACGGCCGTACAAGACCGTATATTACGGATGCGTAATATACTGCAGATAGGAGCTGGGACATAGGGAATCATTGGGCCGTGTGTAATGCGAATTTTACGGACGTAGTTTATGCGCTCATACGTCCGTAAAACTCGCTAGTGTGAGGCCGGCCTATATCTCTGTTCCTAATTAGGTTATTTACCATGAATCTTTATTATTTATCCCAACTCCCTCAGATAGTGTTATCACGCTGCAGAGCCTAAGGCCATGTTTTCGCTATAAAAACGTGATAAAAACGCGAAAAAAACCGCTTACATATGCCTCCTATTATTGACAGTGTATTCTGCATTTCTTGTGCAAATGTTGCATTTTTTTCCGCGAAAAAATCGCATCGCGGAAAAAAAAGCAACATGTTCATTTAAAAATGCGGAATTGCGGGGATTCGGCACACCTAGGAGCGCATTGATCTGCTTACTTCCCGGACGGGGCTGTGCACACCATGCGGGAAGTAAGCAGATTATGTGCGGTTGGTACCCAGGGTGGAGGAGAGGAGACTCTCCTCCACGGACTGGGCACCATATAATTGGTCAAAAAAAAGAATTAAAATAAAAAATAGTGATATACTCACCTTCGATGGCCCCGGAGGCATGCTGCCACTTCCATTCCTTTAGATGATCTGTGTTCAGGACCTGCGATGACGTCGCGGCCTTGTGATTGGTCGCGTGACTGCTCATGTGACCGCTCAGCGACCAATTACAAGCCGCGACGTCATCGAAGGTCCTGAACACACACAGCATCTATAGGAACGGACGCCTGCAGATGAGTATAACCATTTTTTTTATTTTTTTTTATTATTTTTAAACATTCTATCTTTTACTATTGATGCTGCATAGGCAGCATCTATAGTAAAAAGTTGGTCACACTTGTCAAACACTATGTTTGACAAGTGTGACCAACCTGTCAATCAGTTTTCCAAGCGATGCTACAGATCGCTTGGAAAACTTTAGCATTCTGCAAGCTAATTACGCTTGCAAAATGCTAAAAAAACGTGAAAAAAACGCAAAAAAAAAAATGCGGATTTCTTGCAGAAAATTTCCGGTATTCTTCAGGAAATTTCTGCAAGAAATCCTGACGTGTGCACATACCCTTACATGGCAGCTTTGCGCTCCCCATGGGTACTTTCAACACCATCTCTAGGGCGATGAGTCATCCTTGGCCTGCCTCTTGATGTGATGCACCCTGATGGGTGTGTATATGGGAGGCAGCACAGGGTGTAGTGTGAAGCCACAGCCAGAAATCTGAGTGACATCAGCGCCCCAGATGAGAGCTATGCACAGCTACCTGGGATGACGTGGGTGCCACACGTGAGTGGGATGTGCAGATGAGGGGGGTGATTAAGATGGATTCCATAGGCTGTCTGTATATATAAAAGTTTTGAAGAGAACAACACTCATTCCCTTTCTGAAGAAACCATAAGGGTAAGTTCACACAGGGCATTTTTGCTGCGTTTTTTATGCTAATTTTCAGTTGCTTTTTACAGTACCAGCAAAGCCTATGAGATTTCAGAAATCTCATGCATACACATTGGGTTTTTGTGTAATCAGTATTTTGTGCTTTGCAGCGTTTTTTTTTTACATAGAGCATGTCACTTCTTTCACTGTTTTTTCAGAGTTTTTTCAGCATTTTTCAACCACTGATTTGAATGGGTGGTGAAAAAATGCTGCAAATATGCTAGGTTGACTTTTCTTGCAGCGTATTTTCTGCAGAAAAGGCAAGGAGAGCCGGATGTGACATCACACTCGGCTCTGCTACATCTAGATGGCAGGCTGCATGATGCGTTAATGCAGCCTGTCATCCAGCAGCGGACCCCCCATTCACTTGAATGGGGGTCCGACATTAGTGTTTGACACACTGTCATATGCATGACAGCGTGGCAAACACCGCTTCTGAAATCCTCCTCGATGGTCAGAGAGCCGCGGCTTCCCGCTGTCAGAAGACAGCGGGGAGCACTAAGCTGTGATCGGATCTGTAAACTGACCTCCGATCACTGGTGTCAGATGATGGGACTACTGAACCGATCATCCAACACCTGCTAATGCTAATTACAGTGACAGCAGGAGCGGCGGTTGGGAGTTTTCATCTGCCGCTCTGGCGCTATAAATAAATAATTTAAAAAAAAAACGGCATGGGTTCCCCCCTAGTTTGATAACCAGCCAGACAAAACTCACATCTGGGGGCTGCAACTCCCTGCTGTCAGCTTCAGCAAGGCTAGTTATCAAGAATAGAGGGGTCCTCACGCTTTTAAAAAAAAAATTATTTAAATAAATAATTTAAAAAAACGGCGTGGGGTCACCCCTATTTTTGACACCTCAATAAGACACCTATCCATTACTAATCCTATAGTAATTAAAGGGTTAAATAAACACACACACATGCAGAAAAAAGTATTTTAATGAAATAAAACACCACACAGTTTTGACTATCTTTTTATTGTTCTGCCATTTCAAAGCGAAGCCATCGATATTCTGTAATAAAAATAAAATTAAAAAGCAAAAGTATACTCCCTGATCGTCGTAGTCCAATATACCGAGTGTTATACGCAGTATCTGGGGGAGGCAAAGCTTAAAACCGGGAGCGCTGCTAATGTGACCGATCCTGGCTGTAAGTACTGGGGAATGAATGAGACGGAGCAGGCGCAGGCTGAGTAACTAGCAGTGACATCACCGAGCCTGCGCTCCCTCACTGCCTGACCTGAGGTAACCTCTACACCGTGGGAAAATGCCAGGGAAGAGGATACCGCAGGTAATCTATCTATTCTATTCTATCAATCTATCTATTCTATCAATCGATCTATTCTATCAATCTATCTGTTCTAACTATTCATTCTATCTACAGGAAGTTCTTTTTTTTCTCTGTGTGCACTCAACTTTATTGACATGCACAAAGAGAAAAAAAAGCGAGAAAAAAACTAACCAAAAAGCCGCAAAAACGCAGCAAAAAATGCACCAAAAACGCACCTAAAGCTGCATTTTTGGTGCAGCTTCTTTCCTGCCAAAATGATCAGGTTTTGCTGCAGAAAAAAAAGAAGCAAAAACGCCCTGTGTGAACTTACCCTAAGAGTGAAATGCTCATCAGGGAAACAGATGATAATTATTATTCACATGTACTGATGTTGTCATATTCTTTTGTGACACCTATACTCACTATGGATACTTTAGGCAGCAGCTGTGTACCCATTTATGAAAGTGGATATATGAATGATATGGTCTAATCTCATGAATACTTATACTTCTAGGATACTAAGCATTTATTAAGACTGCCATTCAGAGAGTATGTCAGCTATACATGCACTTGCTGTATATTCCTTCTCATTTTTACGCTATCATTATTTAAAAAAACCACCAGAGGGAGATTGTGTACTGCAATGTAATACATCTGTCATTGTTAACTTGGAATGAGATAATACTATCTCTAATTTTTCAATTGCGTAATTGATTGGTTATATATTGGAACAAACTTCTGTGGACTTTGTGCACTATAAACTTGAAAATTACATCAAGTATGAAGTAGCATGCCAATTGGAGTTCGATTTTATATATATATATATATATATATATATATATATATATATATATATATATATATATATATATATACAGCTCTGGCAAAAATTAAGAGACCACTGCAAAATTTTGAAAAATTTTCAATTTGTCTGATTTTTCTCTTTATAGGTATATTTTTGAGCAAAATGTAAATTGTTCTTTTATTCTATAAACTACCGACAACATGTCTCCGAAGTTCCAAGCAATAAATTTTGTACTTATTTTCAGAAAATGAGAAATGGTCAAAATAACAAAAAAACGCATTGCTTGAAGACCTCAAATAATGCCAAAAAAAACCCAAGTTCATAATAATTTAGAAACAACAATACTAATGTTTTAAAACGGGAAGAGTTCAGAAATGAATATTTGTGCAATAACCATGATTTTTAACCACAGCTTTTGGAGCGCCCGCTAGGACCTTGGGGTACTCGGGCCAGATCCGGTGGTCATTAAAGGGGTGGTCATGGTGGCAGTGACCCGGTCTGTGGCCCTGGGCGTCCAAGTTAGGCTGGCGTCACACTCAGCGTAGGGAAATACGGTCTGTATTTTACATGCGTAATACGCAAAAATTATCCCAAAACAGTGATCTAACCTGTCAGTGTGATTTTACTGTACACCGCACTGAATTACCGGCTTTTCTCTAGAACACCTGTGCGTATTTCTCGCAAGTCACACTGATGGTCCATGTGTAATCCATATTTTTCTTGCCCCCATAGACTTTCATTGGCAGATTATTTGCGCAATACGCTGACAAACGCAGCATGCCGCAATTTTGGCAGATAGTAGCTGCCCAATAGAGAATCATTGGTCCGTGTGCAATGCATAGTTTTTGCGCCTCTCATACATCCGTAAAACTCTCTAGTATGACGCCGGCCTTAAAGGAAAGTTCTTTAAAGGGGTTGTTTTGAATATAGCATGTTCTTGACGCCACCTGTGGTATTTGGTCAGGGATGACTGATGCTGCTTAACCCCTTCACCCCAAAGCCTGTTTTCACCTAAGTGACACGGCCAATTTTTACAATTCTGACCACTGTCAATTTATGAGGTCATAACTCTGAAACGCTTCAACGGATCCTGGTGATTCTGAGACTGTTTTCTCGTGACATATTGTACTTTATGATAGTGGTAAAACATCTTCGATATGACTTGCATTTATTTGTGAAAAAAACAGAAATTTGTCGAAAATTATGAAAATTTAGCAATTTTCAAATTTTTCGTTTTTATGCCCTTAAATTAGAGAGGTATATCACATAATATAGTTAATAAACAACATTTCCCACATGTCTGCTTTACATCAGCACAATTTTGGAACCATAATTTTTTTTTGTTAGGGAGTTATAAGGGTTAAAAGTTGACCAGCGATTTCTCATTTTTGCAACATAATTTGCAAAACCATTTTTTTTACGGACCACCTCACACTTGAAATGACTTTGAGGGGTCTATATGACAGAAAATGCCCAAAAGTGACACCATTCTAAAAACTGCACCCCTCAAGGTACTCAAAACCACATTCAAAAAGTTTATTAACCCTTCAGGTGCTTCACAGGAATTTTTGGAATGTTTAAAAAAAATTGAACATTTAACTTTTTTTTCACAAAATTTTTACTTCAGATCCAATTTGTTTTATTTTACCAAGGGTAACAGGAGAAATTGGACCAAAAAAGTCGTTGTACAATTTGTCCTGAGTACGCCGATACCCCACATGTTGGGGTAAACCATTGATTGGGCACATGGCAGAGCTCGGAAGGGAAGGAGCGCCATTTGACTTTTCAATGCAAAATTGGCGAAAATTTAGATCGGAACCCATGTCGTGTTTGGAGAGCCCCTGACGTGCCTAAACAGTAAAAACCCCCACAAGTGACACCATTTTGGAAAGTAGACCCTCTAAGGAACTAATCTAGATGTGTGGTGAGCATTTTGAACCTCCAATTGCTTCACAGAAGTTTATAATGTAGAGCCGTAAAAAAAAATTAATATTAATTTTCACAAAAAATGATCTTTTTGCCCCAAATTTTTTATTTTCCCAAGGGTAGCAGGATAAATTGGACCCCAAAAGTTCTTGTGCAATTTGTCCTGAGTACGCTGATACTTCATATATGGGGATAAACCACTGTTTGGGCGCATGGCAGAGCTCGGAAGGGAAGGAGCGCCATTTGACTTTTCAATGCAAAATTGGCTGGAATTGAGATCGGAACCCATGTCGTGTTTGGAGAGCCCCTGACGTGCCTAAACAGTGGAAACCCCCACAAGTGACACCATTTTGGAAAGAAGATGCCCTAAGGAACTTATATAGATGTGTGGTGAGCACTTTTAACCCCCAATTGTTTCACTAAAGTTTAGAATGTAGCGCTGTGAAAATTAAAAAAATCATTTTTTCTTTCCACAAAATGATGTTTTAGCCCGCAATTTTTTTTCCCCCAAGGGTAACAGGAGAAATTGGACCACAAAAGTTATTGTCCAATTTGTCCTGAGTACGCTGATACCCCATACATTGGGGGGAACCACTGTTTGGGAGCACGGCAGAGCTCGGAAGGGAAGGAGCGCCGTTTGAAATGCAGACTTAGATGGATTGGTCTGCAGGTGTCATGTTGCATTTGCAGAGCCCCTGATGTACCTAAACAGTAGAAACCCCCCACAAGTGACCCCATATTGGAAACTAGACCCCCCACGGAACTTATCTAGATGTGTTGTGAGAACTTTGAACCCCCAAGTGTTTCACTACAGTTTATAACGCAGAGCCGCGAAAATAAAAAATATATTTTTTTCCACGAAAATTATATTTTAGCCCCCACATTTTTATTTTCCCAAGGGTAAGGCTGGTTTCACACTTGCGTTTTTATCTGCATGCGTTTTTTAAAAAACACATGTGTGAAAAAACGCATGTAAACACGGTAAAACGCATGCGTTTTTTAGACACATGCGTTTTTATAGAAAAACACAGGAAAACAAGAAAAAACCAAAAAACTCTAACCCTACCCCTAACCCTACCCCTACCCCTACCCCTAACCCTACCCCTAACCCTAACCTGAAATACGTGGCACTGAAATACGTGGCACTGAAATACGTTTATATACGTATATACGTATATACTGAACCGCCGCACAACCAGCTCTGCCCTCTCCTAGTGTATCATCACCCATCCCCTGCAGATTGTGAGCCCTCGCGGGACAGGGTCCTCCCTCCTTATGTACCCGTGTGCCTTGTTTTTTTTTTTTTGCTCATGTCTAATGTATTTGTCTATATTTGCCCCGTGTTTCACATGTAAAGCGCCATGGAATAAATGGCGCTATAAAAATGAATAATAATAATAATAATATAAGTGCCACGATATTTCAGTGGCCACGTATTTAAGTGCCACGTATAAAAGTGCCACGTATAAAAGTGCCACGTATATAAGTGCCACGTATATAAGTGCCACGTATATAAGTGCCACGTATATAAGTGCCACATATTTCACGTAAATGCCACGATATTTCAGTGGCCACGTATTTAAGTGCCACGTATATAAGTGCCACGTATTTAAGTGCCACGTATTTCACGTAAATGCTGCGATATTTCAGTTCCACGTATTTCACTGAAATATCGTGGCACTTAAAGACGTGGCACTGAAAGACGTGGCACTGAAATACGTGGCACTGAAATATCGTGGCACTGAAATACGTGGCACTGAAATATCGTGGCACTGAAATACGTGGCACTGAAATACGTGGCACTATGTCAGAAAATGTTCATTAAACGGTTACAGCACGTTACATGTAACTTTTTTTGTGCCGACGGTCCACCATTTCCGACCGCGCATGCGCGGCTGGAACTCCGCCTCCACCTCCCCGCACCTCACAATGGGGCAGCGGATGCCTGGAAAAACAGCATCCGCTGCCCCCGTTGTGCGGCGCTTGCACAGTATGCGTCGGTATGTCGGGCCGACGCAGTGCGACGGCCCCGTACCGACGCTAGTGTGAAAGTAGCCTAACGGGAAAATGGAAATAAATATACATTTTTAAATTTTATTATTTTTCCCTAACTAAGGGGGTGATGAAGGGGGATTTGATTTACTTTTATAGCGTTTTTTGGGCGGATTTTTATGATTGGCAGCCATCACACACTAAAAGACGCTTTTTATTGCAAAAAATAGTTTTTGCGTTACCACATTTTGAGAGCTATAATTTTTCCATATTTTGGTCCACAGAGTCATGTGAGATCTTGTTTTTTGCGGGACGAGTTGTCGTTTTTATTGGTACCATTTTCGGGTACATGACATTTTTTGATCGCTTTTTATTTAATACCAGCAATTCCTGAAATTCTTTTGTGGGGGGCGTTTATACCGTTCCGCGTTTGGAAAAAAGGATAAAGCAGTTTTATTCGTCGGGTCAGTACGATTACAGCGATACCTCATTTATGTAATTTTTTTATGTTTTGGCGCTTTTACACAATAAAAACTATTTTATATAAAAAAATAATTGTTTTTGCATCGCTTTATTCTGAGAGCTATAACTTTTTTATTTTTCTGCTGATGATGCTGTATGGCGGCTTTTTTTTTGCGGGACAAGATGACGTTTTCAGCGGTATCATGGTTATTTATATCTGTCTTTTTGATCGCGTGTTATTCCACTTTTTGTTTGGCGGTATGAGAATAAAGCGTTGTTTTTTGCCTCGGTTTTTTTTTTTTTTTACGGTGTTCACTGAAGGGGTTAACTAGTGATACAGTTTTATAGGTGGGGTCGTTACGGACGCGGCGATACTAAATATGTGTACTTTTATTGTGTGATTTTTTTTTTTATTTAGATAAAGAAATGTATTTATGGGAATATTTTTTTTTTTTTCTTTATTTAGGTTTTTTTTTTTTACACATATGGAAATTTTTTTTTTTTACTTTGTCCCAGGGGGGGACATCACAGATCGGTGATCTGACAGTGTGCACAGCACTCTGTCAGATCACCGATGTGACAGGCACATTGCAGAGGCTTGCCGGCGCCTGCTATGAGGAATTCTCAGCAGACGCCGGCAAGCAGGGTCATCTCATGACCCGGAAGGAGTCCCGTGGCCATCTTGGATCCGGGGACTCCTTCCAGGTCACCGGAGCAGCGCGATTTTATCGCGTTGCTCCGGTGGGAGAGCGCAGGGAGCCCCCGTCCCTGCGCGATCCCCCTCTATGCCGCTGTCACTATTGACAGCGGCATCAGAGGGGTTAAATGCCCGCGATCGGCGATAGCGCCGATCGTGGGCATTGCTGCGGGGTGTCAGCTGTCATATACAGCTGACACCCGCACCCGATCACCGCGGCGCTCAGCGTGAGACCGCGGTGATCGGGGCGCCGTACTAGTACTGCGGCTGGCACTAATGCAGTGCCGGCAGCGCAGTACTAGTACGGCGCATGTCGCGGAGGGGTTAAAGGGGTCCACTAGGGATGATGGTACTGCAGCAGGGATGGTATGGCTTCCCACAGGTGAAGCTTTAATCCCCAGGGCTCCTGGTGTAGTGGGTAAAGATGATAGATGGTGTAGACACAAGGTTGCAGTCACTTTACCTTTTACTGGTGGTATACAGCCACAGTCCAGGGTACGGATCACAGGTGATGGAGAGGTCCGGGCAGCCTGAAAGCAATTTGGAGCCCCTTTAACCAGGTGGGGTTAGAAGTCTTCCTTACTGCGCTGCAGTGTGCGTCCCTTGTCACCTGAGGCTTCTCACAAGGTCCTCTCTCTCTGTCCTAGGACAGTACTCGCATGGCAGGTAATGCGAGCCTTTTTACAGGTGTCCCTAGTTGCGGAGACTCCGGGCTCTATATGCTGCTGTGCCTTCGGGTGTAGTTGTGGACAGGCAACTTTAAATCTCCTGCCCTCCGGTTTCTGCTGTGGTGCATACAGTCTCACACGGCCTCGGGCTCCCGGTGTCCAGTTCCTGTGCTTCAGCATGGAGGGAGCTCAGTTGCAGCTCCCCTCCAGCTCCTTACTTCAACTGTGCTTCTTTTCCCCGCACACGTTCCTACAGACTCAACTCTGTCTGACTCCTCTACTCTGGTCTGGAGCTGCAGAACCTCGTGCCTGCACAACTCCAGCTCTCCTCTCACTCTCCCTCCATCTCACTTCTCTCCCAGACTCACTAACTCCTCTTCCAGCCAGAAAATATTATATATATATATATATATATATATATATATATATATATATATATAGAAGCTCCCCTGATACCGGGTCTAGAGCTTCCCCTTCCTGCCTGGAATCGGAACATGTTGCATGTATGTGCTACCTTTTAAAGGGATCCTTGTCGCTTCTAGGCATGGCATCACCCTCCCCAAAAGGAAGGCAACACCACTGTAACAACCGGCTTCCTGGGGTGTTACACTTTCATGCATCTTGGCATTCTTTCAATCAGTCTTTCACTTCTTTTGAGTGACCTTATGCCACTCCTATTACAACATTTTTTCCTTCATCCACACAATGATTGACCTAGCTGTGTGGAATGGCGCCTTTTCCTGCTAGAAAAATGAGTCCTCAGAGTTGGGGAACATAGCCTGAACAGAAGGAATCAACTGTTTTTCCAGGATACCCTTGTATGCGGCTTGTGTTGTGAATTTGGATTCTGGGCTCCCCCGGTGGCCGCTTGTGGAATTGGACTTGTCATCCTCTTTCCTGTTTCACCTGGTTCCATCAGTAGTGGGTGTCGCTATTTAAGCTCATTTCTCTGGTGGTTTCTTGCCGGTCAACAATGTTATCTGATGCCTCTCAGTGCTTGTTCCTGCTTCTAGACAACTACTAGATAAGTTGGACTTTTGTCCATGTTTTGTTTTGCCTACTTGTTCCAGTTCACAGCTGAAGTTTTGTTACTGTGTCTGGAAAGCTCTCGTTGATCAGGGATTGCTACTCTGGCGTTATGAGTTAATGCCAGAGTTTAAGGTAATCTCTGGATGGTGTTTTGTTAGTGTTTTTCTGCTGACCATGAAAGTATACTATCTGTCTTCTGCTATCTAGTAAGCGGACCTCAAATTTGCTAAGACTATTTTCCTGCTGCGTTTGTTGTTTCATCTGAACTCACCGTCATTATATGTGGGGGGCTACTGTCTTC
This sequence comes from Ranitomeya variabilis, assembly GCF_051348905.1. Taxonomy (NCBI): domain Eukaryota; kingdom Metazoa; phylum Chordata; class Amphibia; order Anura; family Dendrobatidae; genus Ranitomeya; species Ranitomeya variabilis. Next base: position 173,510,648 of record NC_135238.1, read on the forward strand.
TTTGGAATATTTCTCTAGAGGTGAGCCAGGTCTTATATTTCCCTCTGCTAGCTATTTAGGTCTTAGGCCAGAGCTGGGCATCTAGCTATAAATAGGAAATGCTACCTGGCTATTTCTAGTTGCGCGGCAGGCTTAGTTCATGGTCAGTATAGTTCCATCTTCCGAGAGCTTGTCCCTCTATAGGCTTGCTATGATCTCTGCCTGCAGAGATCATGACAGTTTGACCGGCCAATAAAGTGTTAAAGACCCAGGTTGAGAAAGGAGAGTTATAAGAAGTCTGCTGGAATTTTTTTTTTTTTTTTTTTTTTTTTTTTTTTTTCCTCCAGTCTGCCTTGCTGCAGTCTTTTTTCTCTCTCTCCTCCTAATCTCTGTATGCTCTGTGTGCACCTGACAATAATGGATCTCCAGAGTGTAACTGCGGGTTTGAATAATCTCATCACGAAAGTACAAAATTTACAAGATTTTGTGGTACATGCTCCGGTATCTGAACCGAGAATTCCTTTGCCGGAGTTCTTCACAGGGAATAGAGCTAGCTTCCAGAATTTCCGAAATAATTGTAAGCTTTATTTGTCCCTGAAGTCTCGTTCAGCTGGAGACCCTGCTCAGCAGGTTAGGATTGTGATTTCCTTGCTCAGGGGTGACCCTCAAGATTGGGCCTTCTCATTGCCAGCAGGGGATCCTGCGTTACGCGATGTGGATGCGTTTTTTCTGGCCTTGGGCTTGCTTTATGAGGAACCTCATTTGGAACTTCAGGCAGAAAAAACTTTGATGGCACTATCTCAGGGGCAAGACGAAGCTGAAGTTTTCTGCCAAAAATTCCGTAAATGGTCTGTGCTTACTCAGTGGAATGAGTGCGCCTTGGCGGCAACTTTTAGAGAAGGTCTCTCTGATGCCGTTAAGGATGTTATGGTGGGGTTCCCTTTGCCTGCAGGTCTGAATGAGTCCATGACAATGGCTATTCAGATTGATAGGCGTCTGCGGGAGCGCAAACCGGTGCACCATCTGGCGGTGTCTATGGAAAAGACGCCAGAAAGTATGCAGTGTGATAGAATTCTGTCCAGGAGCGAGCGACAGAATTTTAGACGGAAGAATGGATTGTGTTTCTATTGTGGGGATTCTACTCATGTTATATCAGCATGCTCTAGGCGTACAAAGAAGCTTGATAAGTCTGTTTCCATTGGCACCATTCAGTCTAAGTTTATTTTGTCTGTAACCCTGATTTGCTCTTTGTCATCCATTGCCACGGACGCCTATGTTGACTCTGGCGCCGCTCTGAGTCTTATGGATTGGTCCTTTGCCAATCGTTGTGGTTTTGATTTAGAGCCTTTGGAGACTCTTATTCCTCTGAAGGGGATTGACTCCACCCCATTGGCTAATAATAAACCACAATACTGGACACAAGTAACCATGCGTATCAATCCGGATCACCAGGAGATTATTCGTTTCCTGGTGCTGTATAATTTACATGACGATTTGGTACTGGGATTGCCATGGTTGCAGTCTCACAACCCAGTCTTGGACTGGAGAGCAATGTCTGTGTTGAGCTGGGGATGTAAGGGTATTCATGGGGACGTACCTTTGGTTTCTATTTCGTCGTCCATTCCCTCTGAAGTCCCTGAGTTCCTCTCTGATTATCAAGACGTCTTTGACGAACCCAAGCTTGGGTCGTTACCTCCGCACCGTGAGTGCGATTGTGCCATAGATTTGATACCGGGTTGTAAATATCCAAAGGGTCGTTTGTTTAATTTGTCTGTGCCGGAACATGCTGCTATGCGGGAATATATAAAGGAGTCTTTGGAAAAGGGACATATTCGTCCATCTTCTTCTCCCTTGGGAGCTGGGTTTTTCTTTGTCTCAAAAAAAAACGGCTCTTTGAGACCATGTATTGATTATCGGCTTCTGAATAAGATCACTGTTAAGTATCAATACCCATTGCCATTGCTTACTGATTTGTTTGCTCGTATAGAGGGTGCTAAGTGGTTCTCTAAAATTGATCTTCGTGGGGCGTATAATTTGGTGCGGATCAGGCAGGGGGATGAGTGGAAGACCGCATTTAATACGCCCGAGGGCCACTTTGAGTATTTGGTCATGCCTTTTGGTCTTTCTAATGCCCCTTCAGTTTTCCAGTCTTTTATGCATGATATTTTCCGCGATTTTCTGGATAAATTTATGATAATATATCTGGATGATATTCTGATTTTTTCTGATGACTGGGACTCTCATGTCCAGCAGGTCAGGAGAGTTTTTCAGGTTCTGCGGTCTAATTCTTTATGTGTGAAGGGGTCTAAGTGCGTTTTTGGGGTCCAGAAAATTTCCTTTTTGGGGTATATTTTTTCTCCCTCTTCCATTGAGATGGATCCCGTCAAGGTGCAAGCTATTTGTGACTGGACTCAGCCCTCCTCTCTTAAGGGTCTTCAGAGATTTTTGGGCTTTGCCAACTTTTACCGCCGATTTATTGCTGGTTTTTCGGATGTCGTTAAACCACTGACTGATTTGACCAGACAAGGCGCTGATGTTGCTAATTGGTCCCCTCATGCTGTAGAGGCCTTTCAGGAGCTTAAGCGCCGTTTTGCCTCTGCCCCTGTGTTGCGTCAGCCTGATGTGAATCTGCCTTTTCAGGTTGAGGTTGACGCTTCGGAGATCGGAGCTGGGGCAGTGTTGTCGCAGAAAGGTTCCGACTGCTCCGTTATTAGGCCTTGTGCCTTCTTTTCTCGCAAATTTTCGCCCGCAGAGCGGAATTATGATGTTGGGAATCGGGAGCTTTTGGCCATGAAGTGGGCGTTTGAGGAGTGGCGCCATTGGCTCGAGGGGGCTAGGCATCAGGTGGTGGTATTGACTGACCACAAAAATTTGATTTATCTTGAGACTGCCAGACGCCTGAATCCTAGACAGGCGCGCTGGTCTTTATTTTTTTCTCGCTTTAATTTTGTGGTGTCATACCTACCGGGTTCTAAGAATGTTAAGGCAGATGCCCTTTCTAGGAGTTTTGACCCGGACTCTCCTGGTAATTCTGAACCCACAGGTATCCTTAGGGAGGGAGTAATTTTGTCGGCCGTTTCTCCTGATCTGCGGCGGTCCTTGCAAGAGTTTCAGGCGGATAGACCGGATCGTTGTCCGCCTGATAGACTGTTTGTTCCGGATGATTGGACCAGCAGAGTCATCTCTGAGGTACATTCTTCTGCATTGGCAGGTCATCCCGGAATTTTTGGTACCAGGGATTTGGTGGCAAGATCCTTCTGGTGGCCTTCCCTGTCACGAGATGTGCGAGTCTTTGTGCAGTCATGTGACGTTTGTGCTCGGGCCAAGTCTTGTAGTTCTCGGGCTAGCGGACTGCTGTTGCCCTTGCCTATTCCTAAGAGGCCTTGGACACACATCTCGATGGATTTTATTTCAGATCTGCCTGTTTCCCAGAAGATGTCTGTCATCTGGGTGGTCTGTGACCGTTTCTCTAAAATGGTCCATTTGGTTCCTCTGCCCAAGTTGCCTTCTTCTTCTGAGTTGGTTCCTCTGTTTTTTCAGAATGTTGTCCGATTGCACGGTATTCCTGAGAATATTGTTTCTGACAGAGGTACCCAATTTGTGTCTAGATTTTGGCGGGCATTCTGTGCTAGGATGGGCATAGATTTGTCTTTTTCATCTGCTTTTCACCCTCAGACTAATGGCCAGACCGAGCGGACTAATCAGACCCTTGAGACATATCTGAGGTGTTTTGTCTCTGCTGACCAGGATGATTGGGTTGCTTTTTTGCCATTGGCAGAGTTCGCCCTCAATAATCGGGCCAGTTCTTCCACCTTGGTGTCCCCGTTTTTCTGTAATTCGGGGTTTCACCCTCGATTTTCCTCCGGTCAGGTGGAATCCTCGGATTGTCCTGGAGTGGATGCGGTGGTGGAGAGATTGCATCACATCTGGGGGCAGGTTATGGACAATTTGAAGTTGTCCCAGGAGAAGACTCAGCGTTTTGCCAACCGTCATCGTCGTGTTGGTTCTCGGCTTTGTGTTGGAGATTTAGTGTGGTTGTCTTCTCGTTTTGTCCCTATGAGGGTCTCTTCTCCTAAGTTTAAACCTCGGTTCATCGGCCCTTATAGAATATTGGAGATTCTTAATCCTGTTTCTTTCCGTTTGGACCTCCCTGCGTCCTTTTCCATTCATAACGTTTTTCATCGGTCGTTATTGCGCAGGTATGAGGTACCTGTTGTACCTTCAGTGGAGCCTCCTGCTCCGGTGTTGGTTGAGGGTGAGTTGGAGTACGTTGTGGAGAAAATTTTGGACTCTCGTGTTTCCAGACGGAAACTCCAGTATCTGGTCAACTGGAAGGGTTACGGCCAGGAGGATAATTCTTGGGTCAATGCATCTGATGTTCATGCTTCTGATCTTGTTCGTGCCTTCCATAGGGCTCATCCTGGTCGCCCTGGTGGATCTGGTGAGGGTTCGGTGCCCCCTCCTTGAGGGGGGGGTACTGTTGTGAATTTGGATTCTGGGCTCCCCCGGTGGCCGCTTGTGGAATTGGACTTGTCATCCTCTTTCCTGTTTCACCTGGTTCCATCAGTAGTGGGTGTCGCTATTTAAGCTCATTTCTCTGGTGGTTTCTTGCCGGTCAACAATGTTATCTGATGCCTCTCAGTGCTTGTTCCTGCTTCTAGACAACTACTAGATAAGTTGGACTTTTGTCCATGTTTTGTTTTGCCTACTTGTTCCAGTTCACAGCTGAAGTTTTGTTACTGTGTCTGGAAAGCTCTCGTTGATCAGGGATTGCTACTCTGGCGTTATGAGTTAATGCCAGAGTTTAAGGTAATCTCTGGATGGTGTTTTGTTAGTGTTTTTCTGCTGACCATGAAAGTATACTATCTGTCTTCTGCTATCTAGTAAGCGGACCTCAAATTTGCTAAGACTATTTTCCTGCTGCGTTTGTTGTTTCATCTGAACTCACCGTCATTATATGTGGGGGGCTACTGTCTTCTTTGGAATATTTCTCTAGAGGTGAGCCAGGTCTTATATTTCCCTCTGCTAGCTATTTAGGTCTTAGGCCAGAGCTGGGCATCTAGCTATAAATAGGAAATGCTACCTGGCTATTTCTAGTTGCGCGGCAGGCTTAGTTCATGGTCAGTATAGTTCCATCTTCCGAGAGCTTGTCCCTCTATAGGCTTGCTATGATCTCTGCCTGCAGAGATCATGACAGGCTTGATTCATACGTCCTTCGCAAAGATTAACATGTCCAATTCCAGCCTTGCTGAAGCATCCCCAGATCAACACCTGTCAGCTAATGGTTAGACAGAGACCTGGAGAGACATACAAGACACAGTGTCTTGCACCCACTGTGAAATTTGGTGGAATATCGGTGATGATCTGGGGATGCTTCAGCACGGCTGGAATTGGGCAGGTTGTTCTTTGCGAAGGACGTATGAATCAAGCCGCATACAAGGGTATCCTCGAAAAACTGTTGATTCCTTCTGCTCAGGCAATGTTCCCCAACTCTGAGGACTCGTTTTTCCAGCAGGAAAATTCGCCATGCCACACAGCTTGGTCAGTCAAGGTGTGGATGAAGGACCACCACATCAAATCCCTGTCATGGCCAGTCCAATCTCCAGACCTGAACCCCATTGAAAACCTCTGGAATGTAATCAAGAGGAAGATGGATAATCACAAGCCATCAAACAAAGAACTTGCTTACATTTTTTGTTCCAGGAGTGGCTTCAGGTCACCCAAAAGCAGTGTGAAAGACTGGTGGAAAGCATGCCAAGACGCATAAAAGCTGTGATTAAAAATCATGGTTATTCCACAAAATATTGATTTCTGTACTCTTCCTGAATTAAAACATTAGTATTGTTGTTTCTAAATGATTAGAAACTTGTTTTGTTTTTGTTTTTGTTTTTTTGGGGGGAGTTGCATTATTTGAGGTCTGCAAGCAATGCTTTTTTTTTTGTTATTTTGACCATTTCTCATTTTCAGAAAATAAATACAAAATGTATTGCTTGGAACTTTGGAGACACATTGTCAGTAGTTTATAGAATAAAAGAACAATTTACATTTTACTCAAAAGTATACCTATAAAGAGAAAAGTAAGACAAACTGAAAATTTTGCAATGGTCTTTTAATTTTTGCCAGTGCTGTATATATTGTGCAAAGTCACTGGCAAGGTGCTGAAGGGGAGATATGTTTCCCTAAGACTATGAGCTTTAGTGATGTGAAGCCCAGAAGTGTGTCTGGAGAGGCTAACTCCAGAGAGATTCTCATATTGGTGCTAAACTGATCCATGTGGTTTTCCTAACCCTGAGCTAGTGGATCCCCGCAGATGTATGGATTGTGATACACAAGTTTGTTTTGTTTTTCTGTTTTTCCCAAAGGGCCATGTTTATTTTTACGTCATCATGGTTTATGCCGCATGTACATCTTAAACCAGTGAAGGACTTAAGAAGACAGTGTTCCTGTGTCTACCTCCGTGCAAAACTGAGTGAGCCGATCAACCACAGGTGGTGTTTAGAATGCTGGCAATGTTCCAGGAACACGTATAGCAGCTGTGGACAAACTGCATGTCCTTGGCAAAGGCTGACATAAGCAAGGAGATGATGATATACAGCATGGAGGAGCTTATCAAGCACCTTGTCCAGGTCCAGCAACAGCAGCATCAACAGCAGCAGCTGGTGCAACAGGAGACAAATAAATTCTTGGTGCAGCAATTCCAACAGCAGCAGCAGTGAAAGCAACATGAGGTGCTTACAAGGCAGATGGAACTCTTCGTAGAGGTCATTTGGGGAGGCTGTCAGTCCCTCCCCTAAGTCCACGTGATGACTCATATGCCTGGACAATGGTAAGACAAGCCATGCAAAAAATGACCCCGGAGGATGATGTGGAAGTGCTTTTGACTGTTTTTGAGTGGGTAGCAGAGAGTGAGAAACTATATTATGATTTGATGTTACAGGATGCAGAGGAGTATTCCAAATGAAAAACTTAAATTTTGGAACTCGAAGAAGTGATTATGTCGGTCAGAGCACAAAGGGTTCAACACTGGGTGTATTATGGTGACAAACTCCATCTCTTCAAAATGTTTGACTTACTGCAACTTGTACAGAAGTGGTTCCACTCCAGTCCAGGTGGTCGAGTGGGTTGTCATAGACAGATTTGTTCACTTCCTTCCTAGGCCGATGCAGACCTGATTTACCCAGGGAGGCCCCTGGAAAGTGGATGACCTGGTTGGCCTAGTGGAGAGGTTCCGAGTGGTCGAGAAGTCTCTAAGGTAGTCAATCAGTGTTGCATCCCCATAATGTGGTACCCTGAAGGAGCCTGAATCTAAAAGGGGTTGTAGAGTCATGACTGGAAGAGTCTGAGGTCCCAAGAGGTGGCTGAGGGGTTTCCAAAGGCCACTGGTAAAGACGACATCTGCTGGAGATGCCATGGTCCAGGACACATAGCTGCCCGTTGTCCTATGTCCTAGGGAGGTGTTGTTTGTACAATGCCTATTGCGCCTGCAGTGTGGACTATCAGCCCAGTGAGGGGCCACAGTCAAGTACTGTGAAAATAAATGGCGTACTGGTGTCGGGACTAGTGGACTCAGGGAGTTTGGTGACTCTGGTAAAGGCCACATTTCCCCACCAGTTGATCCCCAGAAAAAGGTGGCCATCCATTGTAGTTCACAGGGACACCAAGGACAAGCCCATCACCAGAGTGACTGTAAAAGATAACTGTGGGGCTGATTCGCATGAGGTTGGGGTGCTTAAGGATCTGCTACACCCAGTAAGAATAGGGTGGGACTTTAGTTTGTTCTGGGACTTATAACGGAAGGTGGGGGTGCCAAGTGACTCAGAAAGGAGCCAGTTCCACCATGATGAATCCACATTGTAGTTTGTGACGGATGAGTTTCCCATGTGCCCTTGCTGGTGACAAGGACCAATGAGGCTGAGGTTCCTGAGTTGAGGGTTTCTGGGAGGAATTTTGGGACTGCTCAAATGCAAGATTTCACTTTGAAAAGAGCTTTTGATAACATGTCTGTGAAAAATAGGGTTGCTCAAAAGCGAGGGGGCCGACACGAGGTTTCCATATTTCACTTTAAATGATGAGCTGCTTTATCGTGTCACTAAACAAAGAGGGGAAGTGATAGAGCAGTTGTTGGTGCCAGGTCCCTATAGGCATAGGGTATTAGGTCTGGTCCATTCTCATGTCTTGGGGCGGCATCTGGGAGTAGACAAAACTAAAGAGCGGGTCCTTCAGAGGTTCTACTGGCCTGGGTGTCACAGAGACATTGATAATTTCTGCCAATCCTGCCTTAGGCTACTTTCACACTAGCGTTTTTCGGTGGATGTCACAATGCGTCGTTTAGGAGAAAAAACGCATCCTGCAAAGTTGTCTGCAGGATGCGTTTTTTCCCCATAGACTTACATTACCGACGCATTGCAATGTATCACCATACGTCGCAACAAAAAACGTAACATTTTTTTTGTGCATCGAGACTGCCATTTTGGACCGTGCATGCGTGGCCGAAACTCTTCCTCCTCCTCCCCGGACCTTGCAATGGGGCAGCGGAAGCGTCCTAAGACTGCTTCCGCTGCCCACGTCAGGCTTTTTTTTTTCACAGTATGTGTCGGTACGTCGGGCCGACGCAGCGCGACGGCCCCGTACCAATGCTAGTGTGAAAACAGCCTTATCTGTCAGCTAACTGCTCCCGTATACCACTTCAGCAGTCCCGTGGTGCCATTGCCCATAATAGAAGTCCCATTTGACCAGACTGTCATGGACCTTGTCAGGCCCTTGATTAAGTCTTCCAGGGGGCATCAATACATCCTGTCGGTGATGGACTATGCACCCAAAGGCAGTACCACTGAGAAGCTCTTCCGCCTGGAGTATAGAGCAAGAGTTGGTCCATATTTTCTTCCAGATGGGTTTGCCAAAGGGGATCCTGACAGACCTAGTAACTCCTTTTATGTCAAGAGTGATGATGGAGTTGTGTAAGGCTCTCCAGATTACTCAACTCCGGACGTCATTGTACCATTTGCAGATGGACAGCCTGGTGGAGAGGTTCAACAAGACCTTGAAATCCATGCTTAAAGGGAACCTGTCACCCCGTTTTTTAAAGATGAGATAAAAATAGAGTTAAATAGGGGCAGAGCTGGGCTTTACATTAGTGTCTTTTTTGTGCCTTTATTCCCCAGCTATGCTGCCGAAATACCTTTGTAAAGTCGCCGTTTTGGGCTGTCACTCACGCTGGTCTGGTCAAATGGGCGTGGTGACATCGCTGTTTCTTCCCCCAGATCTTGCTTATCTGTACGTTGGTGGCGTAGTGGTTTGCGCATGTCCAACTGCCGAATCCACTGCGCAGCTGAGGGAAAAGAGCGCGATCTGCGCTATTCCCCTGGTGATCGGTGGGGGCGGCCATCTTCCTGAAGCCGCGCATGCGCAGATGGAGCGCTCTGCTGCCTGCGGCTTCAGAAAATGGCCGCGGGATGCCGCGCGTGCGCAGATGGAGATCGCGGCGGCCATTTTCCTGAAACTGAGTTCGCATCTCGGCTTCAGGAAAATGGCCGCCGCGATCTCCATCTGCGCATGCGTGGCATCCCGCGGCCATTTTCCTGAAGCCCCGTGCAGCAGAGCACTCCATCTGCGCACGCGCGGCCTCAGAAAGATGGAGGCGGGTGAGTATTTTAATAACAGCGGGCGGGTGCACAGGGGGTGGGAGGGGGGTGGGGACATGGATCTTTATGTTAAACACGAGAAACAAACAAAAAAAAGGATTATTCATATCTTCTCTACAGCAAACGCTGCTGCAGAGAAGATATGAATGGCGGCTTCAGCACCATGTGGGGGGACAGCACTTACTGTAGCGCTGTCTCCTGCACGGCACACGGACTGCACACGGACAACGTCTGTGTGCGGTTCGTGTTTTACACGGACCCATTGACTTTAATGGGTCCGTGTAATCCGTGCGCTCCCACGAACACTGACATGTCTCCGTGTTTGGCACTCGGAGACACGGTCCGCAAAAAATCAATGACATCTGCACAGATGCATTGATTTCAATGTGTCTACGTGTGTCAGTGGCTCCGGTACGTGAGGAAACTGTCACCTCACGTACCGGAGCCACTGACATGTGAAACCGGCCTTATACATAGCCCTTAATGAATTGGCTACAGAGCTTGGTGTCATTCCACTTATAGTATCTGTGAACAACCTCCGAAACTCGGAGCAATACTCCTCCTCTGGACAGTCTCCCTACTGAAGATGATATAGAGTAGACTAGACTGGAGAGACGCTGTCAAGGTCATCGTATATATAACCCGGCCTCTGATAAAATTGAGACTGAGAGTCTGCCCAGTAGAGGAAATGCCCAGGCTTTGTGGTCACCCTGAGGAGTGAGGATGTAAGTAGAGATGAGGTAACTTGTTTAGAAAATGTTTGGCAATCTCAAATTCGGCACGAATGTAGCACATTCGGATTCGTGTTTTGTTTCACAAGCATTTTTACGCAAAATTAGGTCACAGTTTGGCAAATCATTGCGTTGCCACTAAAGCTGGAGTCACACTAAACGACTTAACAACGATCACGACCAGCGGTACGACCTGGCCGTGATTGTTGGTAAGTCGTTGTGTGGTCGCTGGGGAGCTGTCACACAGGGGAGCTGTCACACAGACAGCTCTCTCCAGCAACCAACGATCAGGGGAATGACTTCGGCATCGTTGAAACGGTCTTCAACGATGCCGAAGTCCCCCTGCAGCACCCGGGTAACCAGGGTAAACATTGGGTTACTAAGTGCAGGGCCATGCTTAGTAACCCGATATTTACCCTGGTTACCATTGTAAAAGTAAAAAAAAAAAAAACACTACATACTCACATTCTGATGTCTGTCACGTCCCCCGCCAGCGTCCACAGGGTTAAAACTGCTTTCGGCAAGAGCGCTGCAAATGCACGCGCTGCTGCCGAGAGCTTCCCTGCACTGAATGTGTCAGCGCCAGCAGTAACAGCGATAAACAATACAAAACCCGGCACTCAACTTAATGGTGAGAAGAAATTACAAATTTATTGTATCCGAAATCCAACAAAACGTTTCGGTCTCACAATGGGACCTTCATCAGTAACGTAATTGGGATAATGCTGGGAGCAAGTGACTATATGACCTGCCTGGAGAGCTCTAGTCAATATAGTGTAGAATGTCCAACAAAGGAAGAGAGGTTACAGCCTATACGCAGGCTATCATCGCGGCGTCCACCGCTGAATGGTCGGACGCCGCGATGACAGCCGCGATGGACGCCGTGATGACAGCCTGCGTATAGGCTGTAACCTCTCTTCCTTTGTTGGACATTCTACACTATATTGACTGTTATGATCCGTTGACCTTGGAGCCGCATGAGACTTTCTCTGGAGAGGGTGGAACCTGTACCGACCGCAATCCCTAAACTGACACCGAAACTAGAAGAAGCCGTGGGGTGTACATAACACATCCTAGACACCTCGACACAGCCGGAGGACTAAATAACCCTATAGATGGAAATGGGAATTCTATCTTGCCTCAGAGCAGAACCCCATAGGATAGACAGCCCCCCACAAATATTGACTGTGAGTATAAGAGGAAAGACACACGCAGGCAGAAAACAGGATTTAGCAAAAGAGGCACCTCTAGCTAAATAGAAAAGGATAGGACAGAATACTAAGCGGTCAGAATTAAAACCCTAAAAATATCCACAGCAGATAATACAAAAATTCCACCATCTAACTAAAGACATGGAATGTATATCTGCATCTCCTGAGAATCCAACATGACTGAAAAAAATCCAAACACAGTCTAAGCTGGACAAGAAAAAACAATGAATAGCACTGAATTGTAAAGCACACAGCATGTGTGCTGCAGAAACAAAAACCAGACACTTATCTTTGCTGGTTTGGCAGCAGGGCAGGAGGAACCAAACAGACATGCAAAACCTCCAAGAACAATGGACAACTGGCAAGGGCTAATGAATCCTGCACACCTAAATACCCCAGTCAGAGCTGCAATCAGCAGGAACACCTGCCCAGGATTGCAACCCAGGGACAACTGTATTACCACCAACAACCACCGGGGGAACCCAAGAGCAGAATTCACAACAGTACCCCACCCTTAAAGAGGGGTCACCGAACCCTCACCATAGCCCCCAGGCCGATCAGGAAGAGCCAGATGAAAGGCACAGACTAAATCAGCAGTATGGACATCAGAGGCAAAAACCCAAGAAAAATCCTCCTGGCCATAACCCTTCCATTTGACAAGGTTCTGAAGCCTCCGCCTCGAAAAGCGAGAATCCAAAATCTTCTCAACCACATACTCCAACTCCCCATCAACCAACACAAGGGCTGGAAGATCAACAGAGGGAACAACGGGCACCACATATTTCCGCAATAAAGATCTATGGAAGACATTATGGATAGAAAAAGAGGCCGGAAGGGACAATCGAAAAGACACCGGATTAATAATCTCAGAAATCCTATAAGGACCAATAAACCGAGGCTTAAACTTAGGGGAAGAAACCTTCATAGGAACATGATGGGAAGACAACCAGACCAGATCCCCAACCCGGAGCCGGGAACCAACACACCGACGACGGTTAGCAAAACGTTGAGCCTCCTCCTGAGACAACACCAGATTGTCCACCACATGAGGACAGTCAGAAGGCTCAACCTGCCCCGAAGAAAAACGAGGATGAAAACCAAAATTACAAAAGAAGGGCGAAACCAAGGTAGCCGAACTAGCCCGATTATTAAGGGCAAACTCGGCCAATGGCAAGAAAGCCACCCAATCATCCTGATCAGCAGACACAAAGCATCTCAAATAAGTTTCCAAAGTCTGATTAGTTCGCTCGGTCTGGCCATTAGTCTGAGGATGAAATGCGGAAGAAAAAGACAAATCAATGCCCAGCCTAGCACAAAAGGCCCGCCAAAACCTAGAAACAAACTGGGAACCTCTGTCGGACACAATATTCTCCGGAATACCATGCAAACGAACCACATGCTGAAAAAACAACGGAACCAAATCAGAAGAGGAAGGCAATTTAGGCAAAGGCACCAAATGAACCATCTTAGAGAACCGGTCACAAACAACCCAGATAACCGACATCCTCTGGGAAACCGGAAGATCAGAAAAAAAATCCATAGAAATATGCGTCCAGGGACCGGCAAAGGCAAAAGCAACCCACTAGCACGGGAACAGCAAGGCTTGGCCCGCGCACAAGTCCCACAGGACTGCACAAAAGAACGCACATCACGCGACAAAGAAGGCCACCAAAAGGACCCACCAATCAAATCTCTGGTACCAAAAATACCAGGATGGCCAGTCAACACAGAACAATTAACTTCAGAAATCACTCTACTAGTCCATCTATCAGGAACAAACAGTTTCCCCACTGGACAGCGGTCAGGTTTGTCAGCCTGAAATTCCTGAAGAACCCGACGTAAATCAGGAGAAATGGCAGAAAGGACCACCCCTTCTTTCAGAATGCCGACCGGTTCAAGGACCTCAGGAGAATCAGGCAAAAAACTCCTAGAGAGGGCATCAGCCTTAATATTCTTAGAACCCGGAAGATACGAGACCACAAAATCAAAACGGGAAAAAAACAAGGACCATCGAGCCTGTCTAGGATTCAGCCGTCTGGCAGACTCGAGGTGAATCAGATTTTTATGATCGGTCAAGACCACAATACGGTGCTTAGCTCCCTCAAGCCAATGTTGCCATTCCTCAAACGCCCACTTCATAGCCAACAACTCCCGATTGCCGACATCATAATTGCGTTCAGCAGGCGAAAACTTACGGGAAAAGAAGGCACACGGTTTCATCAAGGAACCAACAGCATCCCTCTGAGACAAAACGGCCCCTGCCCCTAGAAGGGAATTTAGGACCTGAGGGATGATGTCTCAGCTTGTGATTGGTCGCGTGGCGGTCACATGAGCGGCACGTGACCAATCAGAAGCCGTGACATCATGGAAGGTGCTGAACGCGCTCATTTTAAGCAAAGAAGGCTGCCGGTTACTACCAGGGCGCGTCCGAGGGTGAGTATATCCCTATTTTTTATTTTAATTCTTTATTTTTTACAAGGATATGGATCCTAGGGCCTGAAGGAGAGTTTTCTCTCTTACAGACCCTGGGAACCATACACTGGGAACTTCCGATTCGGATTCCCGATACCACAAAAGTATCGGATCTCGGTATCGGAATTCCGATACAGCAAATATCGGCCGATACCCGATACTTGCGGTATCGGAATGCTCAACACTATTCAAGAGGCGATAATCAATACAGGGTCTCAAGGAGCCATCCTTCTTAGCAACAAAATAAAATCCCACTCCCAACGGTGAAGAAGATTGCCGAATATGCCCTTTCTCCAAAGATTCCTTAACATAACTCCGCATGGCGGTATGTTCAGGCACAGACAGGTTGAAAATTCGGCCCTTAGGAAACTTACAGCCTGGAATCAAGTCAATCGCACAATCACAGTCCCTATGCGGTGGAAGGGAACTGGACTTGGGCTCATCGAATACATCCTGAAAATCAGACAGAAACTCTGGAATTTCAGAAGAGGAAGAAGAGGAGATTGACATCAAAGGAACGTCATTATGAACCCACTGACAACCCCAACTAGTCACAGACATAGACTTCCAATCCAACACAGGATTATGTACCTGCAACCATGGAAAACCCAGCACGATAGCATCATGCAAATTATGCAACACCAGAAAATGACAATCTTCCTGATGGGCTGGCGCCATGCACATGGTCACCTGTGTCCAAAACTGGGGCTTATTTTTAGCCAAAGGTGTAGCATCAATGCCCCTTAAAGGAATAGGGTTCTGCAAAGACTGCAAGGGGAAACCACAACGCCTGGCAAACTCAAAGTCCATTAAGTTCAAGGTGGCGCCTGAATCCACAAACGCCATGACAGAAAATTATGACAATGAGCAGATCAAGGACACAGATAACAGAAATTTAGGTTGTACAGTACTGATGGTAACTGAACTAGCGATCCTCTTTGTACGCTTAGGGCAGACTGAAATGACATGAGAAGCATCGCCACAATAAAAACACAACCTATTCTGACGTCTGAATCCTTGTTGTTCCGTTCTAGACAGAATCCTATCACACTGCATTGACTCAGGCATCTGTTCTGAGGACAACGCCACAGCGCGCACAGTTCTGCACTCCCGCAAGCGCCGATAAATCTGAATGGCCAGAGACATAGAATCACTCAGACCGGAAGGCGTGGGAAACCCCACCATAACATCTTTAACGGATTCAGAAAGACCCTTTCTGAAAATTGCCGCCAAAGCATCATCATTCCATTTAGTCAACACAGACCATTTTCTAAATTTCTGACAATACAATTCTGCCGCTTCTTGACCCTGAGACAGGGCCAACAAGGTCTTCTCCGCTTGATCCACAGAATTTGGTTCATCATATAATAATCCTAAAGCCTGAAAAAAGGCGTCTACATTAAGCAAGGCTGGATTCCCAGATTCCAGGGAAAATTCCCAATCCTGAGGATCACCACGCAGCAGGGAGATGACAATTTTAACCTGCTGAATGGAATCACCAGAGGATCGAGGTCTGAGAGCAAAAAACAGTTTACAGTTGTTTTTAAAACTCAAAAATTTGGACCTGTCCCCAAAAAACAAATCAGGAGTAGGAATCTTAGGCTCTAAAACCGGAGTCTGAACAATATAATCAGAAATACCCTGTACCCTAGCAGCAAGCTGGTCTACACGAGAAGCTAATCCCTGAACATCCATGCTAGCACAATACTCCTCAGCCACCCAGAGAAAAAGAAGGAAGGAAAGACAAAGCAGGCTACAGAAAAAAAAATGGCTCAACACCTTTCTTCCCTTCTTCTGAGATGCATTTAACTCATTGTTGGCCAGTTGTACTGTTATGATCCAGTGACCTTGGAGCCGCATGAGACTTTCTCTGGAGAGGGTGGAACCTGTACTGACCGCAATCCCTAAACTGACACCGCAACTAGAAGTAGCCGTGGAGTGTACCTAACACATCCTAGACACCTCGACACAGCCGGAGGACTAAATAACCCTATAGATGGAAATGGGAATTCTATCTTGCCTCAGAGCAGAACCCCAAAGGATAGACAGCCCCCCACAAATATTGACTGTGAGTATAAGAGGAAAGACACACGCAGGCAGAAAACAGAATTTAGCAAAAGAGGCACCTCTAGCTAAATAGAAAAGGATAGGACAGAATACTAAGCGGTCAGAATTAAAACCCTAAAAATATCCACAGCAGATAATACAAAAATTCCACCATCTAACTAAAGACATGGAATGTATATCTGCATCTCCTGAGAATCCAACATGAATGAAAAAAATCCAAACACAGTCTAAGCTGGACAAGAAAAAACAATGAATAGCACTGAATAGTAAAGCACACAGCATGTGTGCTGCAGAAACAAAAAACAGGCACTTATCTGTGCTGGTTTGGCAGCAGGGCAGGAGGAACCAGACAGAGATGCAAAACCTCCAAGAACAATGGACAACTGGCAAGGGCTAATGAATCCTGCACACCTAAATACCCCAGTCAGAGCTGCAATCAGCAGGAACACCTGCCCAGGATTGCAACCCAGGGACAACTGTATTACCACCAACAACCACCGGAGGGAACCCAAGAGCAGAATTCACAACAGTACCCCACCCTTAAAGAGGGGTCACCGAACCCTCACCATAGCCCCCAGGCCGATCAGGAAGAGCCAGATGAAAGGCACAGACTAAATCAGCAGTATGGACATCAGAGGCAAAAACCCAAGAAAAATCCTCCTGGCCATAACCCTTCCATTTGACAAGGTTCTGAAGCCTCCGCCTCGAAAAGCGAGAATCCAAAATCTTCTCAACCACATACTCCAACTCCCCATCAACCAACACAAGGGCTGGAAGATCAACAGAGGGAACAACGGGCACCACATATTTCCGCAATAAAGATCTATGGAAGACATTATGGATAGAAAAAGAGGCCGGAAGGGACAATCGAAAAGACACCGGATTAATAATCTCAGAAATCCTATAAGGACCAATAAACTGAGGCTTAAACTTAGGGGAAGAAACCTTCATAGGAACATGATGGGAAGACAACCAGACCAGATCCCCAACCCGGAGCCGGGAACCAACACACCGACGACGGTTAGCAAAACGTTGAGCCTCCTCCTGAGACAACACCAGATTGTCCACCACATGAGGACAGTCAGAAGGCTCAACCTGCCCCGAAGAAAAACGAGGATGAAAACCAAAATTACAAAAGAAGGGCGAAACCAAGGTAGCCGAACTAGCCCGATTATTAAGGGCAAACTCGGCCAATGGCAAGAAAGCCACCCAATCATCCTGATCAGCAGACACAAAGCATCTCAAATAAGTTTCCAAAGTCTGATTAGTTCGCTCGGTCTGGCCATTAGTCTGAGGATGAAATGCGGAAGAAAAAGACAAATCAATGCCCAGCCTAGCACAAAAGGCCCGCCAAAACCTAGAAACAAACTGGGAACCTCTGTCGGACACAATATTCTCCGGAATACCATGCAAACGAACCACATGCTGAAAAAACAACGGAACCAAATCAGAAGAGGAAGGCAATTTAGGCAAAGGCACCAAATGAACCATCTTAGAGAACCGGTCACAAACAACCCAGATAACCGACATCCTCTGGGAAACCGGAAGATCAGAAAAAAAATCCATAGAAATATGCGTCCAGGGACCGGCAAAGGCAAAAGCAACCCACTAGCACGGGAACAGCAAGGCTTGGCCCGCGCACAAGTCCCACAGGACTGCACAAAAGAACGCACATCACGCGACAAAGAAGGCCACCAAAAGGACCCACCAATCAAATCTCTGGTACCAAAAATACCAGGATGGCCAGTCAACACAGAACAATTAACTTCAGAAATCACTCTACTAGTCCATCTATCAGGAACAAACAGTTTCCCCACTGGACAGCGGTCAGGTTTGTCAGCCTGAAATTCCTGAAGAACCCGACGTAAATCAGGAGAAATGGCAGAAAGGACCACCCCTTCTTTCAGAATGCCGACCGGTTCAAGGACCTCAGGAGAATCAGGCAAAAAACTCCTAGAGAGGGCATCAGCCTTAATATTCTTAGAACCCGGAAGATACGAGACCACAAAATCAAAACGGGAAAAAAACAAGGACCATCGAGCCTGTCTAGGATTCAGCCGTCTGGCAGACTCGAGGTGAATCAGATTTTTATGATCGGTCAAGACCACAATACGGTGCTTAGCTCCCTCAAGCCAATGTTGCCATTCCTCAAACGCCCACTTCATAGCCAACAACTCCCGATTGCCGACATCATAATTGCGTTCAGCAGGCGAAAACTTACGGGAAAAGAAGGCACACGGTTTCATCAAGGAACCAACAGCATCCCTCTGAGACAAAACGGCCCCTGCCCCTAGAAGGGAATTTAGGACCTGAGGGATGATGTCTCAGCTTGTGATTGGTCGCGTGGCGGTCACATGAGCGGCACGTGACCAATCAGAAGCCGTGACATCATGGAAGGTGCTGAACGCGCTCATTTTAAGCAAAGAAGGCTGCCGGTTACTACCAGGGCGCGTCCGAGGGTGAGTATATCCCTATTTTTTATTTTAATTCTTTATTTTTTACAAGGATATGGATCCTAGGGCCTGAAGGAGAGTTTTCTCTCCTACAGACCCTGGGAACCATACACTGGGAACTTCCGATTCGGATTCCCGATACCACAAAAGTATCGGATCTCGGTATCGGAATTCCGATACAGCAAATATCGGCCGATACCCGATACTTGCGGTATCGGAATGCTCAACACTATTCAAGAGGCGATAAACAATACAGGGTCTCAAGGAGCCATCCTTCTTAGCAACAAAATAAAATCCCACTCCCAACGGTGAAGAAGATTGCCGAATATGCCCTTTCTCCAAAGATTCCTTAACATAACTCCGCATGGCGGTATGTTCAGGCACAGACAGGTTGAAAATTCGGCCCTTAGGAAACTTACAGCCTGGAATCAAGTCAATCGCACAATCACAGTCCCTATGCGGTGGAAGGGAACTGGACTTGGGCTCATCGAATACATCCTGAAAATCAGACAGAAACTCTGGAATTTCAGAAGAGGAAGAAGAGGAGATTGACATCAAAGGAACGTCATTATGAACCCACTGACAACCCCAACTAGTCACAGACATAGACTTCCAATCCAACACAGGATTATGTACCTGCAACCATGGAAAACCCAGCACGATAGCATCATGCAAATTATGCAACACCAGAAAATGACAATCTTCCTGATGGGCTGGCGCCATGCACATGGTCACCTGTGTCCAAAACTGGGGCTTATTTTTAGCCAAAGGTGTAGCATCAATGCCCCTTAAAGGAATAGGGTTCTGCAAAGACTGCAAGGGGAAACCACAACGCCTGGCAAACTCAAAGTCCATTAAGTTCAAGGTGGCGCCTGAATCCACAAACGCCATGACAGAAAATTATGACAATGAGCAGATCAAGGACACAGATAACAGAAATTTAGGTTGTACAGTACTGATGGTAACTGAACTAGCGATCCTCTTTGTACGCTTAGGGCAGACTGAAATGACATGAGAAGCATCGCCACAATAAAAACACAACCTATTCTGACGTCTGAATCCTTGTTGTTCCGTTCTAGACAGAATCCTATCACACTGCATTGACTCAGGCATCTGTTCTGAGGACAACGCCACAGCGCGCACAGTTCTGCACTCCCGCAAGCGCCGATAAATCTGAATGGCCAGAGACATAGAATCACTCAGACCGGAAGGCGTGGGAAACCCCACCATAACATCTTTAACGGATTCAGAAAGACCCTTTCTGAAAATTGCCGCCAAAGCATCATCATTCCATTTAGTCAACACAGACCATTTTCTAAATTTCTGACAATACAATTCTGCCGCTTCTTGACCCTGAGACAGGGCCAACAAGGTCTTCTCCGCTTGATCCACAGAATTTGGTTCATCATATAATAATCCTAAAGCCTGAAAAAAGGCGTCTACATTAAGCAAGGCTGGATTCCCAGATTCCAGGGAAAATTCCCAATCCTGAGGATCACCACGCAGCAGGGAGATGACAATTTTAACCTGCTGAATGGAATCACCAGAGGATCGAGGTCTGAGAGCAAAAAACAGTTTACAGTTGTTTTTAAAACTCAAAAATTTGGACCTGTCCCCAAAAAACAAATCAGGAGTAGGAATCTTAGGCTCTAAAACCGGAGTCTGAACAATATAATCAGAAATACCCTGTACCCTAGCAGCAAGCTGGTCTACACGAGAAGCTAATCCCTGAACATCCATGCTACCACAATACTCCTCAGCCACCCAGAGAAAAAGAAGGAAGGAAAGACAAAGCAGGCTACAGAAAAAAAAATGGCTCAACACCTTTCTTCCCTTCTTCTGAGATGCATTTAACTCATTGTTGGCCAGTTGTACTGTTATGATCCAGTGACCTTGGAGCCGCATGAGACTTTCTCTGGAGAGGGTGGAACCTGTACTGACCGCAATCCCTAAACTGACACCGCAACTAGAAGTAGCCGTGGAGTGTACCTAACACATCCTAGACACCTCGACACAGCCGGAGGACTAAATAACCCTATAGATGGAAATGGGAATTCTATCTTGCCTCAGAGCAGAACCCCAAAGGATAGACAGCCCCCCACAAATATTGACTGTGAGTATAAGAGGAAAGACACACGCAGGCAGAAAACAGAATTTAGCAAAAGAGGCACCTCTAGCTAAATAGAAAAGGATAGGACAGAATACTAAGCGGTCAGAATTAAAACCCTAAAAATATCCACAGCAGATAATACAAAAATTCCACCATCTAACTAAAGACATGGAATGTATATCTGCATCTCCTGAGAATCCAACATGAATGAAAAAAATCCAAACACAGTCTAAGCTGGACAAGAAAAAACAATGAATAGCACTGAATAGTAAAGCACACAGCATGTGTGCTGCAGAAACAAAAAACAGGCACTTATCTGTGCTGGTTTGGCAGCAGGGCAGGAGGAACCAGACAGAGATGCAAAACCTCCAAGAACAATGGACAACTGGCAAGGGCTAATGAATCCTGCACACCTAAATACCCCAGTCAGAGCTGCAATCAGCAGGAACACCTGCCCAGGATTGCAACCCAGGGACAACTGTATTACCACCAACAACCACCGGAGGGAACCCAAGAGCAGAATTCACAACAGTACCCCACCCTTAAAGAGGGGTCACCGAACCCTCACCATAGCCCCCAGGCCGATCAGGAAGAGCCAGATGAAAGGCACAGACTAAATCAGCAGTATGGACATCAGAGGCAAAAACCCAAGAAAAATCCTCCTGGCCATAACCCTTCCATTTGACAAGGTTCTGAAGCCTCCGCCTCGAAAAGCGAGAATCCAAAATCTTCTCAACCACATACTCCAACTCCCCATCAACCAACACAAGGGCTGGAAGATCAACAGAGGGAACAACGGGCACCACATATTTCCGCAATAAAGATCTATGGAAGACATTATGGATAGAAAAAGAGGCCGGAAGGGACAATCGAAAAGACACCGGATTAATAATCTCAGAAATCCTATAAGGACCAATAAACCGAGGCTTAAACTTAGGGGAAGAAACCTTCATAGGAACAT
Source organism: Ranitomeya variabilis (assembly GCF_051348905.1). Taxonomy (NCBI): domain Eukaryota; kingdom Metazoa; phylum Chordata; class Amphibia; order Anura; family Dendrobatidae; genus Ranitomeya; species Ranitomeya variabilis. The sequence goes on from NC_135238.1 coordinate 173,532,273, forward strand.
GATGGGAAGACAACCAGACCAGATCCCCAACCCGGAGCCGGGAACCAACACACCGACGACGGTTAGCAAAACGTTGAGCCTCCTCCTGAGACAACACCAGATTGTCCACCACATGAGGACAGTCAGAAGGCTCAACCTGCCCCGAAGAAAAACGAGGATGAAAACCAAAATTACAAAAGAAGGGCGAAACCAAGGTAGCCGAACTAGCCCGATTATTAAGGGCAAACTCGGCCAATGGCAAGAAAGCCACCCAATCATCCTGATCAGCAGACACAAAGCATCTCAAATAAGTTTCCAAAGTCTGATTAGTTCGCTCGGTCTGGCCATTAGTCTGAGGATGAAATGCGGAAGAAAAAGACAAATCAATGCCCAGCCTAGCACAAAAGGCCCGCCAAAACCTAGAAACAAACTGGGAACCTCTGTCGGACACAATATTCTCCGGAATACCATGCAAACGAACCACATGCTGAAAAAACAACGGAACCAAATCAGAAGAGGAAGGCAATTTAGGCAAAGGCACCAAATGAACCATCTTAGAGAACCGGTCACAAACAACCCAGATAACCGACATCCTCTGGGAAACCGGAAGATCAGAAAAAAAATCCATAGAAATATGCGTCCAGGGACCGGCAAAGGCAAAAGCAACCCACTAGCACGGGAACAGCAAGGCTTGGCCCGCGCACAAGTCCCACAGGACTGCACAAAAGAACGCACATCACGCGACAAAGAAGGCCACCAAAAGGACCCACCAATCAAATCTCTGGTACCAAAAATACCAGGATGGCCAGTCAACACAGAACAATTAACTTCAGAAATCACTCTACTAGTCCATCTATCAGGAACAAACAGTTTCCCCACTGGACAGCGGTCAGGTTTGTCAGCCTGAAATTCCTGAAGAACCCGACGTAAATCAGGAGAAATGGCAGAAAGGACCACCCCTTCTTTCAGAATGCCGACCGGTTCAAGGACCTCAGGAGAATCAGGCAAAAAACTCCTAGAGAGGGCATCAGCCTTAATATTCTTAGAACCCGGAAGATACGAGACCACAAAATCAAAACGGGAAAAAAACAAGGACCATCGAGCCTGTCTAGGATTCAGCCGTCTGGCAGACTCGAGGTGAATCAGATTTTTATGATCGGTCAAGACCACAATACGGTGCTTAGCTCCCTCAAGCCAATGTTGCCATTCCTCAAACGCCCACTTCATAGCCAACAACTCCCGATTGCCGACATCATAATTGCGTTCAGCAGGCGAAAACTTACGGGAAAAGAAGGCACACGGTTTCATCAAGGAACCAACAGCATCCCTCTGAGACAAAACGGCCCCTGCCCCTAGAAGGGAATTTAGGACCTGAGGGATGATGTCTCAGCTTGTGATTGGTCGCGTGGCGGTCACATGAGCGGCACGTGACCAATCAGAAGCCGTGACATCATGGAAGGTGCTGAACGCGCTCATTTTAAGCAAAGAAGGCTGCCGGTTACTACCAGGGCGCGTCCGAGGGTGAGTATATCCCTATTTTTTATTTTAATTCTTTATTTTTTACAAGGATATGGATCCTAGGGCCTGAAGGAGAGTTTTCTCTCCTACAGACCCTGGGAACCATACACTGGGAACTTCCGATTCGGATTCCCGATACCACAAAAGTATCGGATCTCGGTATCGGAATTCCGATACAGCAAATATCGGCCGATACCCGATACTTGCGGTATCGGAATGCTCAACACTATTCAAGAGGCGATAATCAATACAGGGTCTCAAGGAGCCATCCTTCTTAGCAACAAAATAAAATCCCACTCCCAACGGTGAAGAAGATTGCCGAATATGCCCTTTCTCCAAAGATTCCTTAACATAACTCCACATGGCGGTATGTTCAGGCACAGACAGGTTGAAAATTCGGCCCTTAGGAAACTTACAGCCTGGAATCAAGTCAATCGCACAATCACAGTCCCTATGCGGTGGAAGGGAACTGGACTTGGGCTCATCGAATACATCCTGAAAATCAGACAGAAACTCTGGAATTTCAGAAGAGGAAGAAGAGGAGATTGACATCAAAGGAACGTCATTATGAACCCACTGACAACCCCAACTAGTCACAGACATAGACTTCCAATCCAACACAGGATTATGTACCTGCAACCATGGAAAACCCAGCACGATAGCATCATGCAAATTATGCAACACCAGAAAATGACAATCTTCCTGATGGGCTGGCGCCATGCACATGGTCACCTGTGTCCAAAACTGGGGCTTATTTTTAGCCAAAGGTGTAGCATCAATGCCCCTTAAAGGAATAGGGTTCTGCAAAGACTGCAAGGGGAAACCACAACGCCTGGCAAACTCAAAGTCCATTAAGTTCAAGGTGGCGCCTGAATCCACAAACGCCATGACAGAAAATTATGACAATGAGCAGATCAAGGACACAGATAACAGAAATTTAGGTTGTACAGTACTGATGGTAACTGAACTAGCAATCCTCTTTGTACGCTTAGGGCAGACTGAAATGACATGAGAAGCATCGCCACAATAAAAACACAACCTATTCTGACGTCTGAATCCTTGTTGTTCCGTTCTAGACAGAATCCTATCACACTGCATTGACTCAGGCATCTGTTCTGAGGACAACGCCACAGCGCGCACAGTTCTGCACTCCCGCAAGCGCCGATAAATCTGAATGGCCAGAGACATAGAATCACTCAGACCGGAAGGCGTGGGAAACCCCACCATAACATCTTTAACGGATTCAGAAAGACCCTTTCTGAAAATTGCCGCCAAAGCATCATCATTCCATTTAGTCAACACAGACCATTTTCTAAATTTCTGACAATACAATTCTGCCGCTTCTTGACCCTGAGACAGGGCCAACAAGGTCTTCTCCGCTTGATCCACAGAATTTGGTTCATCATATAATAATCCTAAAGCCTGAAAAAAGGCGTCTACATTAAGCAAGGCTGGATTCCCAGATTCCAGGGAAAATTCCCAATCCTGAGGATCACCACGCAGCAGGGAGATGACAATTTTAACCTGCTGAATGGAATCACCAGAGGATCGAGGTCTGAGAGCAAAAAACAGTTTACAGTTGTTTTTAAAACTCAAAAATTTGGACCTGTCCCCAAAAAACAAATCAGGAGTAGGAATCTTAGGCTCTAAAACCGGAGTCTGAACAATATAATCAGAAATACCCTGTACCCTAGCAGCAAGCTGGTCTACACGAGAAGCTAATCCCTGAACATCCATGCTAGCACAATACTCCTCAGCCACCCAGAGAAAAAGAAGGAAGGAAAGACAAAGCAGGCTACAGAAAAAAAAATGGCTCAACACCTTTCTTCCCTTCTTCTGAGATGCATTTAACTCATTGTTGGCCAGTTGTACTGTTATGATCCAGTGACCATGGAGCCGCATGAGACTTTCTCTGGAGAGGGTGGAACCTGTACTGACCGCAATCCCTAAACTGACACCGCAACTAGAAGTAGCCGTGGAGTGTACCTAACACATCCTAGACACCTCGACACAGCCGGAGGACTAAATAACCCTATAGATGGAAATGGGAATTCTATCTTGCCTCAGAGCAGAACCCCAAAGGATAGACAGCCCCCCACAAATATTGACTGTGAGTATAAGAGGAAAGACACACGCAGGCAGAAAACAGAATTTAGCAAAAGAGGCACCTCTAGCTAAATAGAAAAGGATAGGACAGAATACTAAGCAGTCAGAATTAAAACCCTAAAAATATCCACAGCAGATAATACAAAAATTCCACCATCTAACTAAAGACATGGAATGTATATCTGCATCTCCTGAGAATCCAACATGAATGAAAAAAATCCAAACACAGTCTAAGCTGGACAAGAAAAAACAATGAATAGCACTGAATAGTAAAGCACACAGCATGTGTGCTGCAGAAACAAAAAACAGGCACTTATCTGTGCTGGTTTGGCAGCAGGGCAGGAGGAACCAGACAGAGATGCAAAACCTCCAAGAACAATGGACAACTGGCAAGGGCTAATGAATCCTGCACACCTAAATACCCCAGTCAGAGCTGCAATCAGCAGGAACACCTGCCCAGGATTGCAACCCAGGGACAACTGTATTACCACCAACAACCACCGGAGGGAACCCAAGAGCAGAATTCACAACAATTGACTAGAGCTCTCCTGACAGGTCATATAGTCACTTGCTCCCAGCATTATTCCAATTACGTTACTGATGAAGGTCCCGTTGTGAGACCGAAACGTTTTGTTGGATTTGGGATACAATAAATTTGTCATTTCTTCTCACCATTAAGTTGAGTGCCGGGTTTTGTATTGTTTATCGATTACGGTTTGGGAACCTACCCGTGCACCCGATCTGGTTGTGCACACGTTAACCTAACCAGGCAGTAACAGCGGTGACGTCACAGCTATGCTCTGCTTTACGGCCGGTGCTGACACAGTCAGTGCCGGGAAGCTCTCGGCAGCAGCGCGTGCATTAGCAGCGCTCCTGCCGAAAGCAGTTTTAACCCTGTGGACGCCGGGGGACATGACAGACATCAGAATGTGAGTATGTACTGTTTTTTTTTAACTTTTACAATGGTAACCAGAGTAAATATCGGGTTACTAAGTGCGGCCCGGCGCTTAGTAACCCGATATTTACCCTGGTTACAAGTGAACACATCGCTGGATCGGCGTCACACACGCCGATCCAGCGATGACAGCGGGTGATCAGTGACCAAAAAAATGGTCCTGATCATTCCCCAAGGACCAACGATCTCCCAGCAGGGGCCTGATCATTGGTCGCTGTCACACATAACGAGATCGTTAGCGGGATCGTTGCTACGTCACCAAAAGCGTGACGTTGCAACGATATCGTTAACGATATCGTTATGTGTGACTCAGCCTTAATGCTTTTGTAGAAATACTTGTCACTTGTTTAGGTGTGTTCAAAGGAAATTTATTAAGCGTAGTAAATCCAGAAAAAATAAGAGACATTTCAGTGACCTCAAGACATTTATCAGTCTGATAACAAAAATACAAAAAAAATGTGTAGTAAAGGAAAACACAGAAAGAAAACCAGAAATCTATCCTGTCATTGAATGCAAGAACAAACAATAATTTTATGAAACACCATCTGTACATCAGAGGAAAGATAGGAAGAAGTTTCCAAATAAGCATATATCTAATTTCATTCAAAATAAGAAAAAAAAGGGAAAGAGAATTAGTAGGGGAAAAGTGTGTCCTAAGATCCAAGCAGTATTAAGCACCTCTTAGTATTCAGGTAGAAAAAAGCTGTGGCAGCAACATTTGATTGAATAGAAACAGAGTGCCACATCAGCCCGAAATAGCACGAGGTAAGAGAAACCATGATGTGTTTTAGTGACAAATTAGAAGGCCAGATCTCCACTTAAAAATCGTTAGGTATAACAGTGTTGTTCAGGCACACCATCTAAGAAAATAAATAGAGATATTTCATTTAGCAACAGGTGACTGACAGCTGTGGACCAAAGGTTGTGAAACAGCAGGTTACAAGAGGGGAAGGTTACATAAACATGAGTGAGAAAAAGAGAGGTCATGGTGGAAGGAGGAATAGGCTTGGTGTTCAACATTACGTGGGTTAGGTGTTAATGTTAACCCCTTTCTGACATCTGACATACTATCCCGTTGAGGTGGGGTGGGCCCGTATGACCACCGACGGGATAGTACGTCATACACGATCGGCCGCGCTCACGGGGGGAGCGCGGCCGATCGCGGCCGGGTGTCAGCTGCATATCGCAGCTGACATCCGACACTATGTGCCAGGAGCAGTCACGGACCGCCCCCGGCACATTAACCCCCGGCACACCGCGATCAAACATGATCGCGGTGTGCCGGCGGTACAGGGAAGCAACGCGCAGGGAGGGGGCTCCCTGCGGGCTTCCCTGAGACCCCCGCAGCAACGCGATGTGATCGCGTTGCTCCGAGGGTCTCCTACCTCCCTCCTCGCCGCAGGTCCCGGATCCAAGATGGCTGCGGCATCCGGGTCCTGCAGGGAGGGAGGTTGCTTACCAAGTGCCTGCTCAGAGCAGGCGCTGGAAAGCCTGCAGCCCTGCACAGCAGATCGCCGATCTGACAGAGTGCTGTGCACACTGTCAGATCACCGATCTGTAATGTCCCCCCCTGGGACAAAGTAAAAAAGTTAAAAAAAAAATTTTTCCACATGTGTAAAAAAATAAATAAAAAATAAATTCCTAAATAAAGAAAAAAAAAATATATTATTCCCATAAATACATTTCTTTATCTAAATAAAAAAACAAAACAATAAAAGTACACATATTTAGTATCGCCGCGTCCGTAATGACCCAACCTATAAAACTGTCCCACTAGTTAACCCCTTCAGTAAACACCGTGAGAAAAAAAAAAAACGAGGCAAAAAACAACGCTTTATTACCATACCGCCAAACAAAAAGTGGAATAACACGCGATCAAAAAGACAGATATAAATATCCATGGTACCGCTGAAAATGTCATCTTGTCCCGCAAAAAACGAGCCGCCATACAGCATCATCAGCAAAAAAATAAAAAAGTTATAGTCCTGAGAATAAAGCGATACCAAAATAATTATTTTTTCTATAAAATAGCTTTTATCGTATAAAAGCGCCAAAACATAAAAAAATGATATAAATGAGGCATCGCTGTAATCGTACTGACCCGAAGAATAAAACTGCTTTATCAATTTTACCAAACGCGGAACGGTATAAACGCCTCCCCCAAAAGAAATTCATGAATAGCTGGTTTTTGATCATTCTGCCTCACAAAAATCGGAATAAAAAGCGATCAAAAAAATGTCATGTGCCCGAAAATGTTACCAATAAAAATGACAACTCGTCCCGCAAAAAACAAGACCCACATGACTCTGTGGACTCAAATATGGAAAAATTATCGCTTTCAAAATGTGGTAACGCAAAAAATATTTTTTGCAATAAAAAGTGTCTTTCAGTGTGTGACGGCTGCCAATCATAAAAATCCGCTAAATAACCCGCTATAAAAGTAAATCAAACCCCCCTTCATCACCCCCTTAGTTAGGGAAAAATAAAAAAATAAAAAAAATGTATTTATTTCCATTTTCCCATTAGGGTTAGGGCTAGGGTTAGGGCTAGGGTTAGGGCTAGGGTTATTGCTAGGATTAGGGCTAGGGTTAGGGCTAGGGTTAGGGCTAGGGCTAGGGTTAGGGCTAGGGTTATTGCTAAGGTTATGGTTATTGCTAGGGTTAGGGCTAGGGTTAGGGCTAGGGTTAGGGCTAGGGTTAAGGCTACAGTTAGGGTTGGGGCTAAAGTTAGGGTTAGGGTTTGGATTACATTTACGGTTGGGAATAGGGTTGGGATTAGGGTTAGGGGTGTGTCAGAGTTAGGGGTGTGGTTAGGGTTACCGTTTGGATTAGGGTAAGGGGTGTGTTTGGATTAGGGTTTCAGTTATAATTGGGGGGTTTCCACTGTTTAGGCACATCAGGGGCTCTCCAAACGGGACATGGCATCCGATCTCAATTCCAGACAATTCTGCGTTGAAAATGTAAAACAGTGCTCCTTCCCTTCAGAGCTCTCTCGTGTACCCAACAGGGGTTTACCCCAACATATGGGGTATCAGCGTACTCAGGACAAATTGGACAATATCTTTTGTGGTCCAATTTATCCTGTTATCTTGTGAAAATACAAAACTGGGGGCTAAAAAATAATTTTTGTGAAAAAAAAATAATTTTTATTTTCACGGCTCTGCGTTATAAACTGTAGTGAAACACTTGGGGGTTCAAAGTTCTCACAACACATCTAGATAAGTTCCTTGGGAGGTCTAGTTTCCAATTTGGGGTCACTTGTGGGGGGTTTCTACTGTTTGGGTACATCAGGGGCTCTGCAAATGCAACGTGACGCCTGCAGACCAATCCATTTAAGTCTGCATTCCAAATGGCACTCCTTCCCTTCCGAGCTCTGTCATGCGCCCAAACAGTGCTTCCCCCCCACATATGGGGTATCAGCGTACTCAGGACAAACAACTTTTGGGGTCCAATTTATTATGTTACCCTTGTAAAAATACAAAGCTGGGGGCTAAAAAATCATTTCTGTGAAAAAAAAGAGGAATTTTTATTTTCACGGCTTTGCGTTATAAACTGTAGTGAAACACTTGGGGGTTCAAAGCTCTCAAAACACATCTAGATAAGTTCCTTAGGGGGTCTACTTTCCAAAATGGTGTCACTTGTGGGGGGTTTTAATGTTTAGGCACATCAGGGGCTCTCCAAACGCAACATGGCGTCCCATCTTAATTCCAGTCAATTTTGCATTGAAAAGTAAAATAGCGCTCCTTCCGAGCTCTGCTATGCGCCCAAACAGTGGTTTACCCCCACATATGGGGTATCGTCGTACTCAGGACAAATTGCACAACAACTTTTGTGGTCTAATTTATTTTCTTACCCTTGGGAAAATAAAAAAATGGGGGCGAACAGATCATTTTTGTGAACAAATATGATTTTTTATTTTTACGGCTCTGCATTATAAACTTCTGTGAAGCACTTGTTGGGTCAAAGTGCTCAACACACATCTAGATAAGTTCCTTAAGGGGTCTACTTTCCAAAATGGTGTCACTTGTGGGGGGTTTCAATGTTTCGGCACATCAGGGGCTCTCCAAACGCAACATGGCATCCCATCTCAATTCCAGTCAATTTTGCATTGAAAAGTCAAATGGCGCTCCTTCCCTTCTGAGCTCTTCCCTGCGCCCAAACAATGGTTTACACCCACATATGGGGTATCGTTGTACTCAGGACAAATTGCACAACATCTTTTGTGGTCAAATTTCTTCCCTTACCCTGGGGAAAATAAAAAAATGGGGGCGAAAAGATCATTTTTGTGAAAAAATATGATTTTTTATTTTTACGGCTCTGCATTATAAACTTCTGTGAAGCACTTGTTGGGTCAAAGTGCTCACCACACATCTAGATAAGTTCCTTAGGGGGTCTACTTTCCAAAATGGTGTCATTTGTGGGGGGTTTCAATGTTTAGGCACATCAGGGGCTCTCCAAACGCAACATGGCGTCCCATGTCAATTCCAGTCAATTTTGCATTGAAAAGTCAAATGGCGCTCCTTTCCTTCCGAGCTCTGCCGTGCACCAAAACAGTGGTTTAACCCCACATATGGGGTATTAGCATACTCAGGACAAATTGTACAACAACTTTTGGGGTCCATTTTCTCCTGTTACCCTTGGTAAAATAAAACAAATTGGATCTGAAATAAATTTTGTGTAAATAAAAATGAACATTTAACTTTTTTTCAAACATTCCAAAAATTCCTGTGAAACACCTGAAGGGTTAATAAATTTCTTGAATGTGGTTTTGAGCACCTTGAGGGGTGCAGTTTTTAGAATGGTGTCACACTTGGGTATTTTCTGTCATATAGACCCCTCAAAATGACTTCAAATGAGATGTGGTCCCTGAAAAAAAATGGTGTTGTAAAAATGAGAAATTGCTGGTCAATTTTTAACCCTTATAACTCAATAACAAAAAAAAAATTTGGTTCCAAAATTGTGCTGTTGTAAAGTAGACATGTGGGAAATGTTACTTATTAAGTATTTTGCGTGACATATGTCTGTGATTTAAGGGCATAAAAATTCAAATTTGGAAAATTGCGAAATTTTCAAAATTTTTGCCAAATATCTGGTTTTTTAACAAATAAACGCAAGTTATATCGAAGAAATTTTACCACTATCATGAAGTAAAATATGTCACGAGAAAACAATGTCAGAATCGCCAAGATCCGTTGAAGCGTTCCAGAGTTATAACCTCATAAAGGGACAGTGGTCAGAATTGTAAAAATTGGCCTGGTCATTAACGTGCAAACCACCCTTGGGGGTGAAGGGGTTAATGAAAGCTCAATTAAACAAACACTATCTTGTCCTATTCAAAGACCACTGACAACATCTGTTATTGGTCAGGCTACATGACTCCCTTTTTTTGGCAGCTACACAAAGGTACACCTTGTAAACGAGGTCAGAAATAGCATGTACTCCTGTGAATGGCAAACGCTGTATCAAGTGGCCTTTCCTCCTCCTTAACATCACACACAGTACAATCCTCAGAGGTGGCACTCCAATAACCCTTGTTTCCCCCACATCACAAATTTCCAAACACCCAACTGACTTTGGGAAACTCAGATTGGCCATTCTGCAGAGCTGTTCACACATTCTATTACATGGGTATCTGAGGTCTGCTCAAAAGATTCACTGAATCCAGAGAAGAAAAGCATCTGAACCAATGCCCAAAACTTTTTTCATGTTGGATCTGGAGCTGGACAAAGTAGGGTCTGAGCAGAATCCATAACCTCGTCACCTGACGTTAACCACCAAGGGTGGAGGTGATCCTCATGACACTGAGAAACCAGAAGCTCACACGGACTGTAATATGATGTCAAGGCAGGAACAGGAGGAGGGTGAGTCTCAGGATAAGGAGTGTAAGAACAGAGAGGATAACAATGAGGTTGTAGATCCCATTTGGTGAGAATCCAGAGGTACGCAGCAGAGTAGTTTAGCAGAGGAAGTGCAGGAAGAATAAGAAGATGAGGAGCTCATATTGTTGCTTCCCATACAGAAACAAAGTAATGCAACCATGTCAAGCACTGCATCTTCAGCTCCAGCTCTGGCTGTGGCTAGCACCAGTTGCGTGTGTAGTTCGCAGGGTTGGAAAGGGTTGCGTAGCTCGGGCCTTTTTTGAGGCCACAAAGGATGACACAACCTACATTTTCTGACAAATCTGCAAAAAAAACTCAGCAGAGGTAAAAATTGCAATGATTTTTCAACTACATGCATGAACTGCCACATGCACAATCAACATGCCTTAGTCTGGGAATCTCACTGAGCTAAAATGCGTACTATTGGGCCTTGCCAACCACCTGCTGTTCTGTCCACCATATCTGCTTCTTCCTTCTACATCACCATGTCAAGTCTTTTCACAGAGGTCTCCGGGAACAGAAACTCCACTTGTTTAACCCCTACTGTTGGGGTGAGTGACAGTCCATCAGCTGTTACGGAAGTGGACATAACTACTGTTTTTGTGTCACCTAGCACAGCACATCTTTCTCAATCCACCATACCATCTCCGCCTGCACCTCACTCACAGTCTGGCAGATTGTCCAGTTCTCCTTACTCCACCCTCTTAGCACAGCAGCCGACCATCTGTCCTGCAGTTGTGGTTACGTAAAACAATGTTTCCTCTTACACATGCCAAAGCTTGAACTCCACAATTTCCAATCTTTTGGCCATGAAAATGCTACCTTTCCATCTGGTGTATACAGACGGTTTCAGAAAGTTGCAGTTTCTCAGTACCAGTTGCCCTTTCTCAGTACCAGTTGACCATTTGCCATTACTTCTGTAAGAAAGCTGTGCCTGCGCTACACCAGCATGTCGCAGACAACATCACCCATTACTTTACTAAATCTATGTCTGCCAGGGTGCATTTCAGCATAGTCACTTGGATGAGAAAGCATAGTCAAGGGCATTACATCTCGCTGATTGGGCACCGGGTGAATCTGGTGGCTGTGGGTGCAAGCGGTAAAGGGACTGCTCCACAAGTCTTTGAATCCCCAAGGCTTGTGGGAGAAACCTCTGTATCGAACACTTCCTCCATTGCTTGTGGCTCCTCCACCTCCTCAAGTGCCTCCACCTCTAGTGCCTCCACCTGTGCCCTCAACTTCTCCCTTATTCAGACACACATTCCAACAATGCAGATAGAACCCCCACCTCCGTATTGCGCAGCTATGGCTCACCGCAATCAGGCAGTGTTAAAATTAATATGCCTTGGAGATCGCAGTAAGACGGCTCAAGAGTTGTGGACAGCTATCCAGGCCGAGTTATAGCAATGGCTGTCTCCTCCACTGAACCTGGAGCCAGGGAAGGCTGTGTGTGATATCGGTGCAAACCTGGTTGTGGCTCTATGCTGCTGCAACCTCACACACGTACTTTGCATGGCTCATGTCCTCAACCTGGTTGTACAGCAATTGCTCCCCCACTGTCCTGTCCTGGATGCGTTGCTGCAGAAAGCACGGTCGCTGCGTATTTACTTCCAATGATCATTCCATGCAGGTCATCGAATTGCATCACTACAGAGGTCTTTTGGCTTACCGGTTATTCGTTTGATTTGTGATGTTCTGACACCACATTGGAATTCTACTCTGCACATGTTGCAATGATTCTTACAGTAGCGATGAGCCCTGGTGCAGTATGTCCTTCTGCATATCCAGGACCAATGCCGTACAGATGAGATGCAAATCATGTTAGTGGAGTGGGCACAGATGAAGGACCTCTGCACCCTTCTGCACAATTTTGAAATGGCGACTAAGATTGTTAGCGCTGACAATGCCATCATTGGCATCACTATTCCGGTCACTTACATGCTGGAGCACACTTTAAATAGTCTGTATGAGGAGGTTTTGATCACAGAGGAGGAGGTGGAAGCAGAGGAAGATGCATAAGGGATAACAATATCTCAAATTTCTGTACTGTTGTTGCATAGGCGGGTGCCATGGGAGGGTGTCATACAGATAACGAGGGGGCTCATGGTACCAGACAAATGGTTAGTAAAGGTGTAGGAGCCAAGGAACAAATAGAGGAGGACAAGGAGGAAGAGGCGATGGATGCTCAACAATTTGGTAGATGAGGAGGATAATGATCCCCTCTCTGTTGTCCGTGGTTGGTGGGAGGGGATGGAGGAAGCAAGCTTGAGTGTTGCCATGCCACCTATACACCATTGACTAGGACCTCATGGAAGCGCCCGACACATGAGCCTTCTTGCTGCCCTATCTTCAACATGATTCCCTTATTCTCAGGGTTAGAAATAGAGCTTGCTACTGACTGAGTTTCTACTTCAGGCCCCAATCCTCTAGTGGCCTCTTCTTTACTGTACTCCCTTTTCTCCAGCATCACAGTCACCCGCATAGTCTGTGTCACACCTCACAGTATGGTGAACCCGCAAGTCACACTCTTTCTGGGTGTCAGCTCCACATATTTTATCTACCACACCATTTTCAGTCATATTGTGGCACACATCAGGTGATGTCATGTCCGTAAGTTGGGGGGTGCATTCTCTGCATTAAATTTTCACACACAACAATTCATTTGCCCCGGACAACAGTCCGACTGAATCACCCTTGTGGGATGCTCCGCCCCCTTTTGGGAAACCACCATCCTGTGGGACTCCACCCCTCTCTGGGCAACTACTACCTTTTTGGGTTACTGCCCCCTTTTAGGACTCCGCCCCTTTTTTGGAAACCACCATTCGGTGGAACTCCACCCCCTTTAGAGTTACCACTCCTTTTTGGGCAATTACTCCCTTTTGGGATACCACCCCCTTTTAGGACTCCGCCCCTTTTTAGCAACCATCCCTGTTTGGGTTTTCCGCCCCATTTTTTGGGACGCTACCCTTTGGGACACCACCCCTTCCCTGGGCTACACCCAACATTACCAGTTCACACAGTACAAAGAAAAAAAACACGTCTCTTTGGGTCGCACCGGCCCTTTAAGAGTCTGCACTGAAAGAAGAAAAAAAAATGTTGTTTTTTTTTTTTCCAAACACTTCACCAGGACCTGCTGGCAATCACAAGCTGGTGCTGCTGAACCTCTTGCTGCAACTGCAGCCGCACTCCACAACGCTCTGTACGGCTCCACCGCAGACTTCGTGGACCCGCTGATCCACAGCAAGATGCTTGTCACCTTCGTGGACCCGCCAATCCACAGCAAGACGCTTGTCACCTTCGTAACCCTGCCAAGTTAGAGGCATTACTGCACAAACAGTTTATCTCACTGATCCCGATCAGTATAACACATGGTTGTCAGACTGTCGACTCCTCTGGCTCAGCCAGCACCGCACATGTGCTTCTTAGGGAAACGTTTTGCCCGCATTCGAAACACCAATTGTAGCATAGTGCCTACTATGTGTCTTGGGAGACACTCGCTTGGCACGGGATAAATGCACTCAGGCACAGTTTTCTATCAAAAACACAGTCTCTTAGGTTTATTTCGCACAACATAAACCACATCCACAGGAACTTAGTAACAGCTTGAACAGTATCTGGACATATTCAACTTTACCACAGTTCATCTCTGACCCCAGTCAGCATTACACATGGTTTTCAGACCGTTACCCGTTGGCAACCTTCACGGGTTCCTGGACACCTCTTGGCCTCAGAGGTGCCCCATACACAATGTCTCTCACTCTGACCCCGGTCAATATATCCCACGGATCTCCATCCGTTACCTGTGGGTGCCGCACAGGTTCTCGGATACTTCTCTTCCTTAGAGGCATCCTTCAAGCATTCTCACTCTGGCTTTCCTTTTCTCTGACCCCGGTCAGTACAACACGAATCTCCATTCGTTACCTGCCATTGCTGCACAGGTTTTTGGATACCTCTCTCCACTAGAGGCATCCTTCCGACATTCTCACACTAACCTCGGTCAGTACAACACGGATCTCCATGCATTCCACAGCCTGGTCTGTGCGAGGTCCAGAGCCCCCACCATGTGCTCTCCAGGTAGCCGATACTCCCAACACATGGGGCTCTCTCCAGGACCTTCCAGCATAACCATTCAGATCCACACTTAGAGCCCATGTGACCATCCCTCAGTCACATTATATAGTACCAACCACTCCCACAGGTGGGAGTGTGGATGTGTGGCTAGTTTGCCCCGCCATCTCACACAACTAGCCTAGTAAATCTCCCTTAGAACTACACCATAGATATACACACTCTTGAGGGACTACAGGTCCCAGAACAACATCGCATCAGACTTACCATTCAGACTCCCTCTGCGACACATATCGGCCATTCACTACACTGCCAGTCACTGTTTCACTACCATTATCACAACAGATATGCCTCAATGCATATCCAAGGGAGCACAAACAGCGCCCCCTAGCTGCCACAGGGGTCACTATACTACAATGTCCAACCCCAGGAACGTCAAGGCATCATCAAAAAACATGAGCAGCAGCAGTGTCAGTGGCATAAGCAATTTCTGTGAGTCGTTTCACACATGTTTTAGACCAGTCCATGCACCAGCAGAACAGAGTACAAGTCAGACAAGTTGGTAACAACTGGAGAGGATAGTGCAGGAGTATCTGGAGCTCAATATCAATGCTATCAGGGGAGATTTGGACCCTTTTGCATTTTTGGTCTTCAAAAATGGTAGAAGGGTCTGAGCTCACCTGTCGCTGCTTGGATGTTTTGTCATACCCGGCAGCCAGCATTCTCTCAGATTGTGTCTTCAGCGCTGCTGGTAGTGTCCTGATGGATAAGTGCATCCGGCTGTCCCTGAAAATGTAGAGCGCCTATCTACTATCTTTCATAAAAATGAACAAGTTATAGACCTCCAATGACTTTTGCACCCCAGTTATTGGTCTCGCATTACTGAAGTTTGTGGCTCCTTTGTAGTGGCTTGTGTGCCTGCTGTTGCTACTGCTTTTGATGTTGCAAACAATTTTTTGAAATGTGGAGACTTCAAGTTGGGTCTCCTTCCTGTGGGTTGCCTGTAGTACAAGGTGTATACAGCTAATCCCACCTATATTCATGTGAGAAAGAAGAGGTCCCATAGATAAAAACTAATGTTTATTGATATTCTTTAAAAATCACAGAATAAAAAAGCAAAATTACCGTAGGGGACACCATAGGACCAGGTCATACATCAACAATCCATATTCAAATAGCAGCTAAATAATACGAGTGGTCAACCACTCCAAGACAGTAGTTTGGTGTTACAATAAATGCTCAGTGACATAATACACCAAGAAGTGGTCTGCTAATACAAGAAAACTCCCCATACATAACCTGCCTTAAAACAAAATAAATAATTGCTAGCACAATGGCTTAATGCATAGGCAGTACCAAAACAGGAGAGAACCCAGACCCACTCCACCTAACCGTAACGGAACAGCGTGAGTACCCACTCGATAATGAATCAAGGTATATATTACATATTACCTGAGATAATGGTGTCCCCTCACCCCGACGCGCGTTTCGCCTCCTGCTTCTTCCGGGGGCGCCAGTGGCTTCTGTGCCTGCTGTTGCTACTGCTTTTGATGTTGCAAACAATTTTTTGAAATGTGGAGACTTCAAGTTGGGTCTCCATCCTGTAGGTTGCCTGTAGTACAAGGTGTGTCAAAGGCCTATAATACTGTTTCTATTATGTGAAAATTGATGTCACTTTAGTGGTGCGTGACAATCATTATTTTTTTAATGTGGAGACTCCAAGTTCCGGGACGATAATGCAGCAAGAGGAGGCGGCGCCCAGCTCCAGAGTGACGGGTGTGCTGTGCCTAATTAGGAAGGAAAGTCTCGCCCCGGGACAATTTCAGGGTATGTGGGGGCAAATTTTATAAGTGTTTATTTCAGCATGTGCAGGCATTTGTAACTAAAAAGCCACCTTGTCAGAATGCAGCATTAGTGCTGCACAAGGTGGCTCTTTTAGTTACAAACGCCTGGGGGGGGGGGGGGGGGGTGACAGGTTCCCTTTAACCACCAGGTCCTCATTGAAACTTCAATTTAAAGCAGTACATTTGTGCCCAGTCCCTGATATCTCATGCATGGCCCATGGCTGACTGCTGCTGTCCCATTTGAAAATTTCTACTGTTGGTCAATTTATATCACTTTTCATGGCGTCTGCCCATAATTTTAGCTCTTTGGGAAGCTTTTTGTCACCCCTTAAGGTGTTGTGTACACATTTGATTTGGCCTCCCATTGAATCTAATGGGGTTCGGGTACGTTCACTGAACCATTTGGCAAACATGTTCTGCAAACGTCTAAGCATTCAGCGAATCGAACCGCACCTTGCAAGGTGGGCTCATCTCTACTGAGGAGAATTGAGAATTGTGTGATTTTAAAGAGACAATACTGTTTAGAAGTTGAAAATAAAATATTTTGCCTATTTTAGTAAGACTTGGAAGTACTTGTTTGGTCACCAGTGTGTGTGTTTGTACCTGCTTTTGGTTGTGTGGTTGATAACAGCTAGTTGAGGATCAGCAGACGGGGTAGTCAGCTGCATGGCTGGTCTAGTAGGCGAGAGTCCTACTACACTTGGGCCTTCCTACATTAGTCAACAGGTTTTTTTAGTGGGTCAGAGAGCCACATAAGCTTTCCCATTGTCCATGAAGCTGGTCTAATGCGTGAGAGGCCTATCACACCTGGGCCTTCTGTTGTGAATTCTGCTCTTGGGCTCCCTCTGGTGGTTGTTTGTGATAGTGCAGTTGTCTCTGGGTTGTAATCCAGGGCAGGTGTTTCTGCTGATTGCAGCTCTATTCGGTATTTAGGTGTGCTGGATTCATTAGTCAGTGCCAGTTGTCCATTGTTCTTGGAGGGTTTACATCCCTGTCTGGTTCCTTCTGCTCTGCTGTCAATTCAGCCAAGATAAGTGTCTGGTTTATTTTCCTGCAGCACACATGCAGTGTGCTTTTCAGTTCAGAACAATTCATTGTTTTGTCTTGTCCAGCTTAGACTTGTTTGGATTTTTTCAGTCATGCTGGATTCTCTGGAGATGCAGATATACATTCTATGTCTTTAGTTAGATGTGGAATTTTTGTATTTTCTGCTGTGGATATTTTCAGAGTTTTAATACTGACCGCTTAGTACTCTGCCTATCCTTTACTATTTAGCTAGAAGTGCCTCTTTTGCTAAATCCTGTTTTCAGCCTGTGTATGTCTTTACTCTTATATTCACCATCAATATTTGTGGGGGGCTGCCTATCCTTTGGGGTTTCTGCTCTGAGGCAAGATAGAATTCCCATTTCCATCTATAGGGTTATTTAGTCCTCCGGCTGTGTCGAGGTGTCTAGGATGTGCTAGGTACACCCCACGGCTACTTCTAGTTGCGGTGTCAGTTTAGGGTTGCGGTCTGTACAGGTACCACCTTCTCCAGAGAAGGTCTCATGCGGCTCCAAGGCCACCGGATCATAACAGCCTTCCTATTATAATCAGCTGGTCTAATGGGTGAAAGAGCTGCGATAGCTTTTCCGTTACACCCTGCAGGTCTACCGGGTGAGACAGCATTGAGAGCTTTCCAACTACACCTTGACAACTCATTCTAATGTGCTAGAGTGTGGCCTATGGACAAGATCGAGGCACACTAAGGCCTCTTTCACATTTCCGTTGGTACGGGCCTCTCGCAATGCGTCGGGCCGACGTACCGACAGACGTTGTGAATTCTTTGCAAGACGTGGGCAGCGGATGCAGTTTTTTGATGCATCCGCTGCCCATTCTGCAGTCCGGGGAGGAGGGGGCGGAGTTTTGGCCATGCATGCGTGGCCGAAAATGGCGGACGCGACGCACAAAACAGTTACATTGAACTTTTTTTTGACGACGGTCCACCAAAACACGACGGATCCGTCGCACAACGGACGCGACGTGTGGCAATCCATCGCGATCCGTCGCTGATACAAGTCTATGGGCAAAAAACGCATCCTGCGAGCACATTTAAAGGATCCGTTTTTTGCCCTAAATGACACATTGCGGCAGATTGCAAATGATGGAAGTGTGAAAGAGGCCTAAGGGTATGTGTCCACGTTCAAGAAACGCTGCGTTTTTGAGGCAGCGCTGAGCCGCAGCGTCAAAAACGCAGCGTCCAGATGTTACAGCATAGTGGAGGGGATTTAATGAAATCCCGTCTCCACTGTGAATTAAAAAACGCATGCGTTTTTCCCGCAAAAACGCACATGCGGTGCATTTTTTTAAGAATGCAGCATGTTGCTACAATGAGCAAAACACGCAGGAACACCGCAGGTGACCTGCCAATGACCTCAGGTGCATTTTTGGTCAGGATTTTCCCTGCATAAAATCCTGACCAAAGCCTGAAGCAATCCTGACCGTGGACACATACCCTAAGAGGGCATTTATAGAAAGGTGAGCTACATGAAGAATAAGTGGAAATCATGGGCAACTTGTTCTGTGTGCAGTCAGGGCCCCCACTGGGATCCAAAATAACTATACAGAGAGTAAACGACAAAAAAGGAAAAGAAGCTGTGAAGAATGTGAGACCAATACGGAAAAATGCAAACATGCCAGACCGTGACTGTTACTGTATAACTAGACACCCAGACCAGATAGATGAACATGTAAACATTGTGTTCAGCCAAACCCAGACTGGACAGATACTTGTGTGACCTGAGCACCCGACCTAAACAAGTTACACTAAATCCTGTCCGGACAAGATCACATGTAGTGACTAGTGTTGAGCGATACCTTCCGATACTTGAAAGTATCGGTATCAGATTGTATCGGCCGATATCCGAAAAATATCGGATATCGACGATACCGATATCCGATACCAATGCAAGTCAATGGGACACAAGTATCGGAAGGTATCCCTTATGGTTCCCTGGGTCTGAAGGAGAGGAAACTCTCCTTCAGGCCCTGGGATCCATATTAATGTAAAAAATAAATAATAAAAATAAAAAATATGGATATACTCACCCGTCCGGCGGCCCCTGGACCTTAGCGGTGTTAACCGGCAGCCTCCGTTCCTAAGAATGAGCGAGTGAAGGACCTTCGATGACGTCACGGCTTGTGATTGGTCATGTGATCGCTCACGCGACCAATCACAAGCAGCGACGTCATCGCAGGTCCTAAACACTGCATTCTTAGGAATGGAGGCTGCCAGTTAACACCGCTAAGGTCCAGTGGCTGCCGGACGGGTGAGTATATCAATATTTTTTATTTTTATTATTTATTTTTTACATTAATATGGATCCCAGGGCCTGAAGGAGAGTCTCCTCTCCTCCAGACCCTGGGAACCATACACTGGGAACTTCCGATTCTGATTTCCGATATCACAAAAATATCGGAACTCGGTATCGGAATTCCGATACCGCAAATATCGGCCGATACCCGATACTTGCGGTATCGGAATGCGCAACGCTAGTAGTGACAGAAGAAGCTGACACAGAAGCGAGGAATTTGACCTTTGGGGAGGAAGCTGACAGTAGCTCTGAGAGGGAGAAAAGTGTTGAACGTCATGTCACCCCCACTGAACATCCGGTCAGCTCCACCACCGGACAACCATCCACATCAGGACTAAGGAGGATGACTAGAGTAAGACAGACACATGAGTATTATCCCTGGAGCCCCTCTGGCCAACTATCTATGTTGAAACTGTTGCCTGACCCTGAGAACCAACCTTTCCATTTCACAGGCAAATACAGAAAATGCAACCGACATATGAGTGCACCTGGGCAGACCTAGAGAGTTTGGTGACTGTGAAGGCAGGTGACATACTAGGACACGTAATTAAGACTGATAAAGATATGACAAAGGATCAAGCATTGGTCATGAGTAGGGTTGAGCGAAACGGATCGGTCATTTTCATAAGTCGCCGACTTTTGGCAGAGTCGGGTTTCATGAAACCCGACCCGATCCCAGCATGGGATCGGCCATGCGGTACACGATCTTCGCGCTAAAGTCGCATTTCATATGACGCTTAAAGCGCCATTTCTCAGCCAATGAAGGTGCACGCAGAGTGTGGGCAGCGTGATGACATAGGTCCTGGTCCCCACCATCTTAGAGAAGGGCATAGCAGTGATTGGCTTGCTTTCTGCGGCGTCACAGGGGCTATAAAGGGGCATTCCCGCAGACCGCCATCTTACTGCTGCTGATCTGAGCATAGGGAGAGGTTGCTGCCGCTTCGTCAGAAGCAGGGATAGCGTTAGGCAGGGTAAATTAACCCCCAAACCGCTTGTGCTGTAGCGATTTCCACTGTCCAACACCACCTTTTCTTTGCAGGGACAGTGGATGCAAGATTTCTGTGCAACAGCTCTGTAGCTTATAGGGCTGCCCTAGAAGGCTCTCTGTTCGCTGCGTTGCTGTGTGTACGCCGCTGTGCAAACCAACTGCTTTTTTAAAAGCAAAAATCCTGTTGCTCCTTCCTTTCTGCACAGCTATCTTGTTTGTTTGTCCTCATTTTTTGTGTGCAGCAGTCCTTTTTAGTGCTGCCTGCCATACTTTTCAGAGATTATTGTAGGGAGATAGTAATTGTAGTACAGTCCCTTTTTTTTTTTTTTTTTTTTTTAATATCTTCCAGCCACTTTCAGCCCCTGAAACTGTGTAGTGTAAAACAATGGGCCTGTATTTTTCTGCACTGTCCCACACCTAAGAAGGGAGATTTATATTGCCAATCAGTACATCTGTGCCAGTGCTGTCTGTGGTATCTCTGTCAGACATTTTGTGCCACAGAAACTATACTGTGATATAGTGGGCCTGATTTATTCACTTGTCTCCCATATCAAAAAAAAAATAAATAAAACAAAGGGAGAATAATCTTGCCAAATCTGTGCATCTGTGCCAGTGCTGTCTGTGGTATCTGTCATTCATTTTGTTTCACAGAAAATATACTGTGATATAGTGGGCCTGATTAAATCCCACATTCTCCCACACATAAAGAGGGAGATTTATATTGCCAGTGTGTGCATCTGCATGCGTCAGTCCTGTTCGTGGCATATCTGCCAGCCTCTTTCTGCCAATCAAACTGTGTAGTGTAATCCAGTGGTCCTGATATTTACCTGCATTCTCCTACACCTAAAGAAGGAGATTTCTATTGCCAGTGTGTGCATCTGCGTGCGTCAGTCCTGTTCGTGGCATATCTGCCAGCCTTTTTCTGCCATTCAAACTGTGTAGTGTTATCCAGTGGGCCTGATTTTTTCCTGCATTCTCCCACACATAAAAAAGGGAGATTTAAATTCACAACAAGTTTACGTACACCTTCTACCTGCTTGTACAGGACCACATAACGGTTGTTAGTTTGGTTTCATTTTTCCAAGAATGAGGAAGTCTGGTGGAAGGGGTCGTGGCTGTGGGCAGTCATTGCCAGCTGGTAATGATGGTAGTGGTGGTGGTCGTGGAACATCAGGTGGTTGTGGGAAAAACAATATAGACCCCAAGTCTCGAGTTGTTGAGCCAGCGTCATCGTCTGGCTACACAAGGCCTCGAACGCTCCCTTTTCTGGGAGTAGGAAAACCGCTTTTAAAGCCGGAGCAGCAGGAACAAGTTTTGGCTTTCCTTGCTGACTCTGCCTCTAGCTCTTTCGCCTTCTCCTCGGAAAGTGCAAAAAATAAAAGCAGTGCGTCGTCAGTGGATGTTCCCGGTCAGGGACAAGTTGCTTCCTTGTGTTCTTCACCCAGAACAGAGAAGGATGCGTCAGGCGACACAACAGGTTACTCCATGGAGCTCTTTACACATACCGTTCCTGGGTTAGAAAGGGAAATTGTTAACAGGCCATGCCCATTACAAGATGAATCGGACATGGAGTGCACAGATGCACAGCCACAGCCAGATTATTATGCTGTTCCTTTGATTCAGATCAGAACATTGCCCTCGCAGTGTACTGATCCAGAATCTGACCCTGATGAGACTATTAAGCCCTGTCACGAACGCTATAGCATCGGCTTACACGGGGACCCAGAGGAAGGTGCCCAGGACATAGAAGAGGAGGTCATAGATGACACAGTTGTTGACCCCGATTGGCAGCCATTGGGGGAACAGGGTGCAGGTGGCAGTAGCTCTGAAGCGGAGGAGGAGGAGCCGCAGCAGGCATCAACATCACAACAGGTTCCATCTGGCAGGCACATATCTGGTCAAAAACGTGTGGCAAAACCTAAACCAGTTGTAGGTCAGCGTGGCCATCCGGTTCAAGTAGCTCAGTGTGCAATGCCTGAAAAGGTATCCGATAGTAGGAAGAGTGCAGTCTGGCATTTTTTTAACCAAGATCCAAATGATCAGTGCAAAGTCATCTATAAGAAATGCTCAAGGACCTTCAGCAGAGGTCAGAATGTTAAAAATCTAAATACAAGTTGCATGCGTAGACATTTAACCACCATGCACTTGCAAGCATGGACTAACTACCAAACGTCCCTTAACGTTGTAGCACCCTCTCACAATAAAGCTAGACAGCAACGGTACATCCCTTCCCTCACTGTAAGCCCACCGTTTACCACACCACCTGCAGTAAATGTGGCGGTTTCGTCGCAAGGCCAAAGCAGTCAGGGAATCACCAGGTTCGTGGTAGGAAACAATGTATGTAGGGCAACAGCAAGAATACCATCACCAACCCTCTCTCAGTCTTCCATGTCCACCGGCACCCCCGCTAGTTCCACCCTATGCAGCTCTCCAGTCCAGCTCACCCTACATGAGACTCTCGTTAGGAAAAGGAAGTACTCATCCTCGCATCCGCGTACACAGGGTTTGAATGCCCACATTGGTAGACTAATCTTGTTAGAGATGGTACCCTACCGGTTAGTTGAAACCGAAGCTTTCAAAGCCCTGGAGGACTACGCTGTACCACGCTACGAGCTACCCAGTTGACACTTCTTTTCGAGAAAAGCCATCCCAGCCCTCCACCAGCATGTAAAAGACCGCATTGTCCATGCACTCAGGCAATCTGTGATTAGAAAGGTGCACCTGACAACAGATGCATGGACCAGTAGGCATGGCCAGGGGCATTACGTCTCCATCACGGAACACTGGGTTAATGTGGTGGATGCAGGGTCCACAGGGGACAGCAATATTGGGACAGTTCTTCCTAGCCCACGGTCTAGGAAACAGTTGGCTGTAGGCGTTTGTCCCCCTCCTCCTCCTCCAGCAGAAGCTAGAGCTCGTCCACAGACCACAGTCGCACGACCACTCCATCCGCAGCTGCCACTATTGCACACGAGGTGTCCCATTATGGAACAGCTAGTGGCAAGCGTCAGCAGGCTGTATTGGCAATGAAGTGTTTGGGCGACAACAGACACACCACGGAAGTTCTGTCCGAGTTCTTGCAGCAAGAAACTCGGTCATGGCTGGGCACTGTACATCTTGAGGCAGGCAAGGTAGTGAGTGATAACGGAAGGAATTTTATGGCTGCCATAGCCCTTTCACAACTGAAACACATTCCTTGCCTGGCTCACACCTTAAACCTGGTGGTGCAGTGCTTTCTGAAAAGTTATCCAGGGTTACCCGACCTGCTCCTGAAAGTGCGCAGACTTTGCTTGCACATCCGTCGTTCGCCCGTACACTCCAGCCGTATGCAGAACCATCAGCGGTCTTTGCAACTTCCCCAGCATCGCCTAATCATCGACGTTGCAACAAGGTGGAACTCCACACTGCACGTGCTTCAGAGACTGTGCGAACAGTTATGTATTTGTGGGAGGATACACATACACGGGTAGGCAGTTGGATGGCAGACATGGAGTTGTCAGGTGTGCAGTGGTCGAAGCTACAAGACCTGTGTCAAGTCCTTCAGTGTTTTGAGGAATGCACACGGCTGGTTAGTGCAGACAACGCCATAATAAGCATGAGCATCCCCCTATAATGCGTCTGCTGATGCAAAGTTTGACGCACATAAAGGAACAGGCGTCTGCAGCCGAGGACGAGGGAAGCCTAGATGACAGTCAGCCATTGTCTGCTCAGGGAAGTCTACAGGACGAGGTGGCGGGTGAAGAGGAGGAGGACGAGGAGGATGATGGGGATGAGTATTGTTTGGATGAGGAAGCTTCTCAGGGGGCAATAGAAACTGGTGGCATTGCAAGGCCAGGTTCAGGTTTTTTGAGGGAGACAAGTGACGTTGATTTGCCCGAAAGTGCTCCTCAACCCAGCACATGCACTGATTTGACAACTGTAACATTGGCACACATGGCGGATTATGCCTTGCGTATCCTCAAAAGCGACCCACGCATTATGAAAATGATGACCGATGACGATTACTGGTTGGCCTGCCTCCTTGATCCTCGCTATAAAGGCAAATTGCAAAATATCATGCCACATGAGAACCTCGAACAAATATTGGCAACCAAACAAGCTACTCTTGTAGACCGTTTGATTCAGGCATTCCCAGCACACAGCGCCGGTGATGGTTCTCACACGAGCTGCAGGGGGCAACAGGGCACAGGTGCACAAATCAGAAGTGGCGTTGGACAGAGGGGTTTGCTGACCAGGTTGTGGAGTGATTTCGCAATGACCGCAGACACGACAGGTACTGCAGCATCAATTCAAAGTGACAGGAGACAACATTTGTCCAGTATGGTTACTAACTATTTTTCCTCCATTATCGATGTTCTCCCTCAACCGTCATTCCCCTTTGATTACTGGGCATCCAAAATAGACACCTGGCCTGAATTGGCCGAATATGCATTGCAGGAGCTTGCTTGCCCAGCAGCTAGTGTGCTATCAGAAAGAGTATTCAGTGCTGCTGGTTCAATACTGACCAAAAAAAGGACTTGTCTGGCTACCCAAAATGTTGATGATCTAACCTTCATTAAAATGAACCACTCATGGATTTCTAATTATTTTGCCCCACCTTTCCCGGCTGACACCTAGCTTTCCTGAAAAAAGGTCTTGCTTTGGGACTGGTGTTACTGACTGTTCCAATCTCTTAATTTGCAGCTGCTGTTTGTACAACATACGACATGTTTACACCTCCCCAAAAGGCCTAACTCCCCCCACGGGGCCGTGGTCTCGCCACTAGGGTTGAGCGACTTTTATTTTTATAGGTTCGGGTCGGGTTTCACGAAACCCCACTTTCTCAAAAGTCGGGTCGAGTGAAATCGGCCGATCCTATAAAAAAGTCGGGGTCGGCCGAAACACGAAACCCAATGCAGTGCAATGGGATACTATGGTTCCCAGGGTCTGAAGGAGAGGAAACTCTCCTTCAGGCCCTGGGATCCATATTAATGTGTAAAATAAAGAATCAAAATAAAAAATATTGATATACTCACCCTCGGACGCGCCCTGTTACTAATCGGCAGGCTTCCTTCCTAAGAATGAGCACGTGAATGACCTGCGGTGACGTCGCGGCTTGTGATTGGTCGCGAGCGGTCACATGGACAAGCCGCGACGTCATCTAAGGTCCTTCACGCGCTCATTCTTAGGAAGGAAGGCTGCTGGAAAGAAGCAGGGCGCGTCCAAGGGTGAGTATATTCCTATTAGGTATATACTCACCCTCGGACGCGCCCTGCTTCTTTCCGGCAGCCTTCCTTCCTAAGAATGAGCGCGTGAAGGACCTTAGATGACGTCGCGGCTTGTCCATGTGACCGCTCGCGAGTCGCGACCAATCACAAGCCGCGACGTCACCGCAGGTCATTCACGCGCTCATTCTTAGGAAGGAAGCCTGCCGATTAGTACCAGGGCGCGTCCGAGGGTGAGAATATCAATATTTTTTATTTTGATTCTTTATTTTACACTTACATATGGATTCCGATACCGATTCCCGATATCGCAAACATATCGGAACTCGGTATCGGAATTGAAATCGTCCTCCGCTGACCACAGCAATGCTACCTGTGTACCCCTGTAGCCTACTTTAAACTGCATGGAGCCTACTTTCTATTGTAGGCCTACTACCTGTGTCTGTCTCGGCCAGTCCACTCCTTGCAGTTGTCCTCCACTGAACAAAGCTATGCCGCCTGTGTACTCCTGTTACCAATTGTGAACTGCATTTATCCTACTTACTTATTTGTGCCTAGTAACTGTGTAAGCCTGTCATAACAGTCGTCCTCCACCACAGAACCCAGCTATGCCACTTGTGTACTCCTTTTACCAATTTTGAACTTAATATAGCCTTCATTTTTATTTTAGGCCTACTTCCTGTGTCATAGCCACTAGTTACACATGCCTCCTCCGCTGAACCACGCTATGCTGCAAGTGTACTCCACTTACCAATTTTGAACTGCATTTTGCCTAATTACTTATTTAGGCCTACTTATTGTGTCTGTCTCCCATTACAGTTTTCCTCCACTGCACAAAGCTGAGCTTCAATCTTCAGGCTCTCATTAAGTAGTTGTTGTTAATATGTGTGGTTGGAGCCTACTAACGGTGTCTGCCGCTCCAAGGTGTTCTCCTGGTTTTCTTGGCTGAGCTTCAATCTCATTAAGTAGTTGTTGTTAAGATAACAGTGCAGTTGGCCTACTATTTCGGTTGGGGCCTACTAACGGTGTCTGCCGCTCCAAGGTGTTCTCCAGGTTTACTTGCCTGAGCTTCAATCTTCAGGCTCTCATTAAGTAGTTGTTGTTAATATAACACTGCAGTTGGCCTACTAGTGTGGTTGGGGCCTACTAACGGTGTCTGCTGCTCCCTGGTGTTGTCCTCCACTGTACAAAGCTGAGCTTCAGTCTTCAGGCTTTCGGCCTACAGTATCAGATATTTAACTGCATTTGGCCTACTTGTCTGGTTGGGCCCTACTAATGGTGTCTGCCGCTCCTGGGTTTTCTCCTGTTTGGTTTTCTTGAGCTTCAATCTTCAGGCTCTCATTAAGTAGTTGTTGTTAATATAACACTGCAGTTGGCCTACTAGTGTGGTTGGGGCCTACTAACGGTGTCTGCCGCTCCCTGGTTTTGTCCTCCACTGTACAAAGCTGAGCTGGGAGTCTTCAGGCTTTCGGCCTATAGTATCAGATATTTAACTGCATTTGGTCTACTTGTCTGGTTGGGCCCTACTAATGGTGTCTGCCGCTCCTGGGTTTTCTCCTGTTTGGTTTTCTTGAGCTTCAATCTTCAGGCTCTCATTAAGTAGTTGTTGTTAATATAACACTGCAGTTGGCCTACTAGTGTGGTTGGGGCCTACTAACGGTGTCTGACGCTGCTTTCTGTTCTCCACTGAACAGAGCTGAGGTTCATTCTTCAGGCTCTCATTAAGTTGTTGTTTATATAACACTGCAGTTGGCCTACTATTTTGGTTGGGCCTAGTAACGGTGTCTGCCGCACCTTGGTGTTGTCCTGTGTTATTTTCCAGAGCTTCAATCTTCAGGCTTTTGGGCTACATTTGTAATATTAAACTGCATTGGGCCTACTAGTGTGGTTGGGCCCTTAAAACGGTGTCTGCCGCTCCTGGGTTTTCTACTCCACTGAACAAAGCTATGCCTACTGGTTAGTCCTGTTACCAATTTTGAACTGCATTTAGCCCACTTTATTATTTGGGCCTATATCTGTGTTTCCTCCTCATCCTGCCCATTGCCCAGCCAGTGCTAGATGAGTCTTGTGGTACATTGACCCAGACCACTACATTCCCCTTGCATGCTACACAGCCACAATCTGACCCTGCTGAAAGTCAGATTCCCCTTCCCGCATACTATACCACCTTACACAGGGACAAAGAGGAAGGTGCAGATGAAAGTGCAGGTTCCTTCATCAGGTGGGGGGGCATACTCGTTGGCGACGTCACAGGCACAGGGCCCCTCAGAGTACGCAAAAGTGTCGCTGCCGGTGGGAGGCGCCCCCGCTGTGCAAACACACCGCCGTACTTTGAGGGGCCCTGTGCCAGTGCGAATGAGTGGGCCCCCCCTGCTTGCTCAGGATCACAGCACTTGCAAACTTGAAATACTTACCTCTCACTGCTCCACCGCCGTGATGTAGTCCACGTTTCCTGGGCCCACTAAAAACTTGAACCAGCCCTACCCCCCACAACTTTAGCCAAAAGACCCCCAATTTCCAATGCACAACTATTATTATAAAGTTAATTAAGATTGACAAGCTTCAGAAACAAGAATGGATGTTTTTGCCATTAAAATGGGCACTGTAGGTGTTTTCCTGGCCCCCACTCACTGCCGACTATGCTTCCCCATTGACTTGCATTGGGTTTCGTGTTTAGGTCGATCCCCGACTTTTCGCGATAATCGGCCAATTGCACTCCACTCGACTTTTGAGATAGTCGGGTTTGCAAAACCCGACTCGACCCCCAAAAAGTAAAAGTCGCTCAACCCTAGTCATGAGTGATCAGTCTGTGTGGTCTTGGGAGATGTACTCTGAATCATTGAAAGAATGGGCTACACTGAAACAATTAAAGCTGTCTATACTCCTGACTGACGTGACACAGCAAAAAGGAGACAGTATAGAGACGCACTTTGGACAGTTACAGCTGAAGTGGGTAGACCTGTGGTACAGTCAGGGCCGGCATTAGGGGCAGGCAGACTAGACAGCTGCCTAGGGTCCCCTCTGCCCTAGGGGCTCCCAGCCAGTGGTGGACATACCTCCGGTGTCACTGCTCTGGGGCCCAGAGGTGGAGGGTGGCCCCTGCAGGCAGGCCCGGTATCATGCAGCATTGGGCCCCTTTCACTCCCTCCTTTAATCACACCAACACCCAGAGCCGGGGAGAGAGCAGTGAGCGGAGTGCAGGAGTTCAAAAGGGGGCATGTCATGCAGGGAGAGACGCTGGCCAATGAACGCTTTCCTCACCAGACTGAGGAGAGCGCTCCCTGACTTCTGTTCTCCTGCATGACACCTCCCAATGGTGACTGGTGAGTGTTCACCAGTAATCAGGGCCCCGGCCAGACACCAAACAGTGACAGCAGTGGAGGAAGAGCAGGGCTGTGTTTTTTCTGCTCCCCGCACTGTTCTGTTCCAAGCAGGCTGCAGTATCTCACAGAGAAGACATGGGGAGGAGCACCAGGGGGCTGATATCAGTCCTGTCTTCTCTGTGTCCCCATCCCCCACAGTGAGTTCTGCAGCCCTCTCCCGCTGAACTATGTGACCATCCTCCTCCTGGGCTCATCTGATCACCTGATATACAAGATTAGTATATGTGCATGTATGTGCATCTGTGTATGTGCAGTATGTGTGTATCTATGTGTATGTTTCTATCTGTCTGTGTATCTGTGTATGTACAGTACAGACCAAAAGTTTGGACACACCTTCTCATTTAAAGATTTTTCTGTATTTTCATGACTATGAAAATTGTACATTCACACTGAAGGCATCAAAACTATGAATTAACACATGTGGAATTATATACTTAACAAAAAAGTGTAAAACAACTCAAATTATGTCTTATATTCTAGGTTCTTCAAAGTAGCCACCTTTTGCTTTGATGACTGCTTTGCACACTCTTGGCATTCTCTTGATGAGCATCAAGAGGTAGTCACCGGGAATGGTCTTCCAACAATCTTGAAGGACTTCCCAGAGATGCTTAGCACTTGTTGGCCCTTTTGCCTTCACTCTGCGGTCCAGCTCACCCCAAACCATCTCGATTGGGTTCAGGTCTGGTGACTGGAGGCCAGGTCATCTGGTGTAGCACCCCATCACTCTCCTTCTTGGTCAAATAGCCCTTACACAGCCTGGAGGTGTGTTTGTGGTCATTGTCCTCTTGAAAAATAATTTATGGTCCAACTAAACGCAAACCGGATGGAATTGCATGCCGCTGCAAGATGCTGTGGTAGCCATGCCGCTTCAATTTTGAATAAATCCCCAACAGTGTCACCAGCAAAGCACCCTCACACCTCCTCCTCCATGCTTCACGGTGGGAACCAGGCATGTAGAGTCCATCCGTTCACCTTTTCTGCATTGCACAAAGACACGATGGTTGGAACCAAAGATCTCAAATTTGGACTCATCAGACCAAAGCACAGATTTCCACTGGTCTAATGTCCATTCCTTGTGTTGTTTAGCCCAAACAAGTCTCTTCAGCTTGTTGCCTGTCCTTAGCAGTGGTTTCCTAGCAGCTACTTTATCATGAAGGCCTCCTCTTAACAGTTGTTGTAGAGATGTGCCTGCTGCTAGAACTCTGTGTGGCATTGACCTGGTCTCTAACCTGAGCTGTTGTTAACCTGCAATTTCTGAGGCTGGTGACTCGGATAAAGTTATCCTCAGAAGCAGAGGTAACTCTTGGTCTTCCTTTCCTGGTCCTCATGTGAGCCAGTTTCTTTGTAGCGCTTGATGGTTTTTGCCACTGCACTTGGGGACACTTTCAAAGTTTTCCCAATTTTTCGGACTGACTGACCTTCATTTCTTAAAGTAATGATGGCCACTCGTTTTTCTTTACTTAGCTGCTTTTTTCTTGCCATAATACAAATTCTAACAGTCTATTCAGTAGGATTATCAGCTGTGTATCCACCAGACATCTGCACAACACAACTGATGGTCCCAACCCCAGTTATAAGGCAAGAAATCCCACTTATTAAACCTGACAGGGCACACCTGTGAAGTGAAAACCATTCCCGGTGACTACCTCTTGAAGTTCATCAAGAGAATGCCAAGAGCATGCAAAGCAGTCACCAAAGCAAAAGGTGGCTACTTTGAAGAACCTAGAATATAAGACATAATTTCAGCTGTTTCACACTTTTTTGTTAAGTATATAATTCCACATATATTAATTCATAGTTTTGATGCCTTCAGGGTGAATGTACAATTTTCTTAGTCATGAAAATACAGAAAAATCTTTAAATGAGAAGGTGTGTCCAAACTTTTGGTTTGTACTGTATGTACAGTATATGTGTGTATGCATGTACAGTACTGTATATGTGTATGTCTATGTATAGTATATGTGTGTATCTGTGTATGTGCGATATATTTGTATGTATATATGGCATATATGTATGTTTATGTGCATGCATGTACAGTATATGTGTTTGTATATGTGTGTACGGTATGTGTATACTATATGTGTATATAACTGTATGTATGTGTATGTATGCATGTACGGTATATGTATGTGTATCTGTGTTTATGTACGGTATATGTATGTACAGTATACAGGATACCGATTCCCGATACCACAAAAGTATCGGATCTCGGTATCGGAATTCCGATACAGCAAATATCGGCCGATACCCGATACTTGCGGTATCGGAATGCTCAACACTAATCACAACGATATTAACTTCCACAATGACCACAGGAGAACCATTATTCTAACTGGGCGTATGCACATAACAAGAGGCTAAAAAAACCTCGCCATTCAAAAACCTATATCCCCTACTTGCCTAACACTTATACACCATATCCATGGTTTCTTGAAAGGAAGGGGACCAATTTATCTTTATACGCATTATACATGCTACCCGGACAACCACCTGTTTTTTTCTTTTTTTCTAGTAAAAGGCACCAAGCCATCATATCAGGAATTCCCAGCCAGTCTCCCATGCTGGTACTTACCCAGCCTCAAGCAGCTTAGCATTTGTGATTTGACGAGGATAGGCACATTTTGCTTAAAGTGGCCATTGCTATCTTATTAGAATAACAATGTAGGTAGTCTATTTTCAGACCCCACAATAATAAACCATAGGAAAACTCTCCATACAAAACACCAATTAAAACAACCAAATGTTAAAAACAAACTACACTGACTAGATACCGCACGTATATTTAAGAAGCACATAACTGTAGGTTATATTCAATATTCAAACCTCCCGGATAAAGGGAACCAAGTCTACATATCCACTTTAGTTCTTTCTGTTTCAACAATCTGACCCTATCACCTCCTCTCCTCAAGGGGGTACACTGTCAATTACCCTAAACCTCAACTGACTAACCGAGTGACCACTCTCCACAAAATGCTTAGGCACCGGCAATTCCACCAATTTGGTCCTGATGGTGCTTTTGTGCTTACCAATTCGTGCCTTGACCTCCATGGTGGTCTCACCTACGTAGGTCAAACCACATGGGCACACTATCAAATATATAACAAAGCTGGAGGTACAAGTGTACCTCCCTCTGATATAGATTTTCTTCCCCGTATGGGGGTGATAGAAGAAATCACCTTTAATTAAATTGCCACAACAGGCACACCCCAGGCAGGGAAAATTTCTCATCCTGGGTGGTGCCAATGTCCTTTGAACAGTCGCCCGTTCAGGGCCAATGTCAGACCTAACAAGCTTATCTTTTATGTTATGACCCCTCCTAAATGAAAAAATCGGGGGTTGAGTAAACCCATCTACTCCAGGAAGACCTTGTTTTAATAATCCCCAGTGTTTAACAAGGATATTGTTCATTTGGTGACTGTTGCAGTTCAATAGCCAACATCCCAGAAATATGGTTGAGTCCCTACCCTTGAGTCAGATGTTGAGGGTTCACAGAATTGTGACAAATGAGTCACTCATTGACTCCAGGCTAGATGTGATGTGCAAGAAATTTGTGGATAGAGGTTATCCTGACAGCACAGTTACAACACATAGGAAGAGAGTTAAGGAGATCTGTAGGACAGATACAAGAAAACAAAATAATAAGAGTAAAGACATGCGAATTCCATTCGTGTCCACGTTCAATACAGCTAGTCGCCAAATGAACAATATCCTGGCTTGGTGCCTTTTACTAGAAAAAAAGAAAAAAACAGGTGGTTGTCCGGGTAGCGTGTAAAATGCGTATAAAGATAAATTGGTCCCCTTCCTTTCAAAGAAACCATGGATATGGTGTATACGTGTTAGGCAAGTAGGGGATATAGTTTTTTGAATGGCGAGGTTTTTTTAGCCTCTTGTTATGTGCATACGCCCAGTTAGAATAATGGTTCTCCTGTGGTCATTGTGGAAGTTAATATCGTTGTGATGTATTGGCGTAATATTTTATTTTCCGAGGTGGAGTAGATTTACGATCCTGGATATGAAAATTTATATAAATCACATGCCATGATTATGTAACTTTGTCCTCCTACAGTGTGGGAGCCGGCACCGTGTTTGTGTGTGGGCGTGTCTTACGGCTCTCCTGGGCGTGTCCAATGGGCGCTGCTCATGTGGAGCTGGGTGTCATGCGTATTCGCATACCGGAGTTGGCACTGCACGTTGGAGAGAGGCCGAATCTCTGCTGAATATGACGGGTGAGCGAGGCCCCGATCAGGTGATGTGGAGTTTACTTTGGATTGGTTCTACTGTGTCGGCCTGAGATTCTGGCGCGATAGCCAATGGCAGCCCCTGTATTAGACCATGCTGGTGATAGTGCTGTGATTTGCTGATATATTTAGTGCTCTGATTGGGTTAAACTGGACATGTGACCACTTTTTGTTGGTAGCCAATGGCAGTCCTTGTAGTAAACCATGCTGGAGGTAGCGCTGTGAATTGCTGATATATTTAGAGCTCTGATTGGGTTAAACTGGACATGTGACCACTCTTTGTTGGTAACCAATGGCAGCCCTTCTATTAGACCATGCTGGGCATAGTGCTGTGAGTTAGTGATATATCTGGAGCTCTGATTGGGTTAAACTGGACATGTGACCATTCTTTGTTGGTAGCCAATGGCAGTCCTGGTATTAGACCATGCTAGAGATAGCACTGTGATTTGCTGACTCTTTTTGAGCTGTAATTGGTTTAAACTGGACATGTGACCACTCTTTGTTAGGTTACAGCTTATTGATAGTGAATCAGTGACCAATGCACCGTTTGATGTAACGATTGGTTTAGATACAACAGCATGTTTCTGTTTATTTACGTTGGATGTACTCCATGTGCTAGTAGTGAAATCTATGGTGTTTTTATTAGGAATCTCTCCATATAAATAAGAATTGACACATTTATTTATGTAAATGTGATGTATTAATGTGTGCTTTTATATATTGTTCACTTTATTATATATTTGTATGTAAATTATATGGGCGGTTTCTTGTAAAGAGATTGGTGGGATTTACAACCATTCCCTATTTAAAGCCGCCATTTTTAATCATTTTGTATGCTTGAAAAAGACCTTTGATGGTTGAAACGTTGCACTTGGCACAATAAAAGAAGTGTTTTTTCACCTGGATTGGATGCTGTCCTTCATCATTTTTTTTAAATAAACCAACTAGTCGCTAAATACATAAACAAAGAGGAGTGGGTCAAAGACCCAAAAACGACCCAAAATTCACAGATACCAATACATAAATAATCTTTATTAGAAAACATTTTTTAAATTAAAAACAGGTAGGGGCATGGCGCACAAAAAACACCGCACAGTCGTGTATAGTTACCAAGGGCGCACGGAACCGAGAAACCAAACATCCATGATGAAAACTATGATTTAGCAGAGAACCATACATTCCCCATAGGGGGTAAGATAACATATAATGTATAATATAACATACTGCAAGATGGATGCACTTATCTCAAAGTAAATAATATAATATATACTAAGTGCTCATTACCTCAAAATAAGATTCAAGACTTTCAGGGTCCGTGCGCCCACCCCGACGCGCATTTTGGTAACACACCTTCCTCAGGGGGCACAATGGGGACTACCATACATGTTATTTTATACTGGATAGTGCCGGAAATGAACCCAGCACAATCCCGGAAGTTCCGCTGAGTAGCCATAGCAACAGTTCTGGTTCTTTACTGCCCTGAATAAACACGATGTAGTCTGGTGGCGGACGTGCAGCCAGCACAACCGCCAGGCAAACAAGGGAAGACCGCGTGCATGTGCAATGAAATGCCGATCAGTCAAACGCCATTCAAGCTTAGGGCAACAAGTGTGGGCACACGGTAAGTATAGACAACACCCAAAATACAAAAAGAAAAAGTAAAAGAAAAAAATAAAAGAAAAAGAAAAGGGGAATAATAAACAAGAAATAAGAAAAAATAAAACAAAAAACACATCAAAAAATATAATAACCATAAAACATATATAACAGTTACATGATAACAAGTCGCTTCCAGCACAGAAACACGTAATATGTCTATACACCATAAACGATTGAGAAAAGTAAGTTGGTACACTTAAAAGCTGCCAACTGCCCATAAATATAGTTAGTCCTCAATGGTCTTCAACAAGGCATCCGATTGTCCAATGTCTCACAATACATCATCATGCATGGGTAATTCCTATAGTATAATATTCATTCAAATTGCAATGTACGGTAACTGACGACACATTGAAGACATAATACGGGGCAGTCCTCCATATATCGTAAAGCGTGTCCAGTTGTCCATAATACGCGGTAATAGGAGAACAGCACAATGTACCAAACTAAATCCCGACCGATCCATCCACCGGAAAACCGATACAGCAACACGAAAATCCACTTCTATAGATGTCCATACTCCCTTACATCCAGGAAAAGACCGATAAAAAGCCTTAACTAAGCCTAAAATAAAATAAAATAGAAAAATGAACAATAGATATAAACAAATTAAAAACAAACACCTGTTACGGTGTCAAGTGCAGAAAGCGCAGCAAGCGGTGATCACAAAAAGGACGAAAAACTGAGACTCTCATTCAGGCCCCGTGGACACACCGTGCCCAGGGTCCATATCCACCTTGCCTCTAATTGCTCTAGCCGTTGGGAAATTTTTCCACCACGAATACCCAGATCAATAATGTCAATTCCTCTGACCCGTAATCCCTCACTGTTGCAATTGTGATGGGTTTTAAAGTGTCTGGGAATTGTTTTTAAAAGGGCTACATCCTCCTGGTCACTGGCTGCCTGAATGCCAAGCACGTGCTCCCTGACTCTCACCTTGAGCTGGCGAGTGGTAAGTCCTGCATAAATCAGGGAGCACGGACAAGTGGCATAGTAGATTACATTCTTTGAGGTGCAGGTAATTGATTTAAAAATCTCAAAGTTCTTATGACCTGTAGAATCCACAAAAGAATTACTGCACTCAATATTTTTACATGCCACACAGTGACCACAGGGCCTGCAGCCCTGTCTGACAGGAATATTGCTCAAAGATGTTTTCCGGGATTCACTATTATAGTGGCTGTGCACCAGGTGGTCGCGCAAATTTCTGGCCCGTCTGAATGTAATGGCAGGTCTGTCAGGTAATAACTTTGCAATGGTTGAATCAGTCATGAGTATTGGCCATGCCTTAGTAAGAGCTGAACGTACTGATTCCGATTGGGTATTGAAGTTGGTGATAAATCTCACCACTCCAGGATCACTTATACGGCTGCTGTTATTATATAACAGCGAAGTCCTTTCCGACCATTTGGCTCAATGGTAAGCCTGCTTAATAGTCCGACGGCTATACCCCCTCTCAAGAAACCGTTGCGCAAGTTTCTTAGCCTCCTCCTCAAATAACATTTGTGTGGAACAAATCCTACGAAGACGTAAGAATTGTCCCACTGGCACTGAAAGTATCATGTGGCCAGGATGGGAGGAGGAGGAGTGCAGCAACATGTTAGTTGAGGTTGGTTTTCGGTAAATGCTGGTGCTAATAAACCCACTACCACTTCTCCAAAGTATAACGTCCAGAAAGTCGATTTCGTCAGGATGATATTTGACCGTAAGGTGTATATTTTGGTCATTATCATTAACTTCCTTGAAAAAGTCATTCAGGGATGAAGTTGTACCCTGCCAGATTAGGAAGACGTCATTGATGTTCCGCGCCCAAGTGAGGACGCAGCACACTGACGACGACCGCCCATCCGCAAGGAGGAGGTCCCTCTCCCACAGCCCCAGGAAGAGATTAGCATACCAGGGGGCAAAAGCCACCCCCATAGCAGTCCCCTGGAGCTGCAGGTAGAGAGACCCCTTAAAAGTGAAAAATTATGCGTGAGGGTAAATTCCAACACCTCAAATACTAAGGTCTTGAAGACGGAGGAGTAATCAGATGATTCCAAAAAAAATTTAACTGCACGTAGACCATCACTGTGTCGAATACTAGTGTACAAGGACTCGACATCAGCTGCAACAAGAAGAGTATCTGAATCGAGAGAGAGTTCATCAACAATCCGAAGAAGCTGTGTCGTGTCCTTAAGAAAGGAGGGCAGGCCCTCCACCAAAGGTTGTAAAATGGAATCAATCCATTTATTCACGTTTTCCAGGAAATTCCCTCGCCCCGAAACTATAGGACATCCTGGGGGAGTCTGTATGTTCTTGTGAACCTTGGGGAGGAGGTAAAAGGTGGGTATAGCTGGTTCCTTAACCACCAGAGATGCGGACAATTCCTTAGTAATAACTCCATTGTCAACGGCAGCCGATAAGATTTTAGTTAGACGTGCACTGAAGGCGGACAAGGGGTTGTATGTCAGTTTTTTGTAACACACTGAATTATTCAGCTGGTGGAAGGCCTCGCGCTCATACATAGCTGTGGGCCAAATTACCACTTTACCCCCTTGTCTGCCGGTTTCAGTACCACATCTGGCAGCTGACGCAGACAATGGAGACGCCACGTCTCCTCCCCTGTCAAATTATCACCCCGAATGTATTGAGGAATTTTCAAAAAATCTTTGGTGACTACCTGCACAAATAGATCAATTGTACTACAGATAAGGGAGGGAATTTCCTGGAACGAGGTCTAATGGATGGAGGTATCCTACCTCCCTCAGTTGACTTGTGTTCATCTGACAACTCCTCCAGCACCCTCAAGGCTGCTTGTTGTTCTTCTGTAGGAAAAAGAGCATGCATGTTATCATCAAAAAAATGCCGCTTAAATAACAAGGATCGTGCAAAAATATGCAGATCCTTAATGATGGTAAATACATCAAGGCCTGCTGATGGAGAAAACGAAAACTCCCTGTTCAGTAGAGACAAATCAGAGGGCGTTAATTGATGTTGACTCAAATTAATTACCTTAATGCTACCATGTCCATCATCTGGAGACCGGGCACCCTGACATTTATAAGGATGGTAATTATATTTACTGGGTCTCTTATTCCCCACTCCAGAAAGGGTTACCATTGAAGACACAGAGGCATCCGAGGTTTCACCAGCCGAGGAAACGGATGACAGAGTTAACCCGGTTTCAGATAAAACCCATCACAAATGCAACAGTGAGGGATTACGGATCAGAGGAATTGACATTATTGATCTGGGTATTCGTGGTGGAAAAATTTCCCAACGCCTAGCGCAATTAGAGGCAAGGTGGCTATGGACCCTGGGCATGGTGTGTCCACGGGGTCTGAATGAGAGTCTCAGTTTTTTATCCTTTTTGTGATCACCGCTTGCTACGCTTTCTGCACTTGACACCGTAACAGGTGTTTTTTTTTAATTTTTGCATATCTATTGTTCATTTTTCTATTTTATTTTTTTTAGGCTTAGTTAAGGCTTTCTATCAGTCTTTTCCTGGATGTACGGGAGTATGGACATCTATAGAAGTGGATTTTCGTGTTGCTGTATCGGTTTTCCGGTGGATGGATCGGGCGGGATTTAGTTTGGTACATTATGCTCCTATTACTGGGTATTATGGACAACTGGACAAGCTTTACGATATATGGAGGACTGCCCCATATTATGTCTTCAATGTGTCTTCAGTTACATTGCAATTTGAATGAATATTATACTATAGGAATACCTATGAATGATGATGTATTGTGAGACATTGGACAATCGGATGCCTTGTTGAAGACCATTGAGGACTAACTATATTTATGGGCAGTTGGCAGCTTTTAAGTGTACCAACTTACTTTTCTCAATCGTTTATGGTGTATGGACATATTACGTGTTTCTGTGCTGGAAGCGACTTGTTATCATGTAACTGTTATATATGTTTTATGGTTATTATCACATTGTTTGATGTGTTTTTTGTTTTATTTTTCTTATTTCTTGTTTATTATTCCCCTTTTCTTTTTCTTTTCTTTTTTCTTTCACTTTTTCTTTTTGTATTTTGGGTGTTGTCTATACTTACCGTGTGCCCACACTTGTTGCCCTTAGCTTGAATGGCATTTGACTGATCGGCATTTCATTGCGCATGTGCGCGGTCTTCCCTTGTTTGCCTGGCGGTTGTGCTGGCTGCACGTCCGCCACCAGACTACACAGGGCCCCGTGATTGTCTGCTGGTTGGCGGGGCGCGGCACGTTCGCTGGGCATGCGGAGGCTGGTCGCTCGGCTATGAGAATAACGCCATAGTGTTTATTCAGGGTGGTAAAGAACCAGCACTGTTGCTATGGCTACTCAGCAGCACTTCTGGGATTGCGCCGGGTTCATTTCTGGCACTAGCCAGTATAAAATAACATGTATGGTAGTTCCCCATTGTGCCCCCTGAGGAAGGTGTGTTACCGAAACGCGCGTTGGGGTGGGCGCATGGACCCTGGAAGTCTCGCATCCTATTTTGAGGCAATGAGCACTTAGTATATATTATATTATTTACTTTGAGATAAGTGCATCCATCTTGCAGTATGTTATATTATACATTATATGTTATCTTACCCCCTATGGGGAATGTATGGTTCTCTGCTAAATCATAGTTTTTATCATGGATGCTTGGTTTCTCGGTTCCGTGCGCCCTTGGTAACTATACACGACTGTGCGGTGTTTTTGTGCGCCATGCAGCTCCATGCCCGTTTTGATTTTAAAAAATGTTTTCTAATAAAGATTATTTATATATTGGTATATGTGAACTTTGGGTCATTTTTGGGTCTTTGACCCACTCCTCTTTTTATAGTGGACTATGGGGAGTGTATTATACTATATGGAGGACTAGGGAAGTACATTATACTATATGAAGGACTATGGGGAGTCTATTATACTATATAGAGAACTATGGGGAGTGTTTTATGCTGTATGGAGGACTACAGGGAGTGCAAAATGCAAGATATTCATCAAGTGATTGGATTGGTTATGCCGGAACAAAAATCATTGTTCTCATCAGCATATCGCCCGGTGAAAACTGCAGATATGCTGCTAAGATGATACTGTATGTGGACAGATTGATCTACTACTGATTATTGTGTCCCCATCATTATTCCTCAGCCGGTGTAAAGAGGCCAGGAAACAAGCAGCAAATGACTTCAATATTGTTGATCACACTTGTTTAGTGGCCTGAAATCAGCAGATGTGACTACAACCAAAATGTTTCTGTGTGATTGTGCAATTTGTTAGCATTTGGGGCCCCATTTTAATTTTTTGCCTAGGGCTCCACTTTGCCTAAAACTAGCCCTGGGCACAGTGCTAGGAACCCTTTTGATGTTAAAATACTGATAAATGCAATTTTTAACGGTATGAGCAAAATACTTATGGTACAGACAACCAGATCTGAATGGATAAATATGAATCTGAAAGACATTTACAAGTAGCAAAAGGAGTTGAACAGACAAGGACAAGATGACCAGTCATGTATGCTTGAGCACAAGGAAAACAGTGGAGATACAGTAAGGGACCTAATGACCTAGCAACAGTGGGGTGCTGGAATTTTGGGGAAATTGGACATTACTCCAAACACTGCAAAAACCCTAAAAAGGAGACGGGGCAGGCTGATTTTCTACCTCCTTTGCCTCTATACTAGGAAACTGTGACAAATGTGTACCCTGTTCTTGTCCCTTTAGGACCTGGTCCTACCTTGATGACAATGATATGAATGCCTGGAAGAAAAATGCAAAACTTTTGATTGGCACTGGGGAAGCCCTAACTGTAGTGCACAAAGACTTGATAACGCCAGACCGATTACTAATGAGAAATGTGGGGCAGAAAAACTGGCGACTGAAGTCCCCTCTCAGATAAGCACATGTACAAACTTGCAACAATCTATGTCAGAAGTAGTGAAAGTAGCACCAGAATATCTCAAAACAAGGAAACGAGTCAGGTGCCAGACACTTTTTGGGCAAAGGGAAAACTGATATGGGTAGGCTCCTCATCCCCTCAGTCATGATTAAATTAAAAGAGGGAACCATTCCTCCTTTTTTAAAACAATACCCCTTAAGCCTAGCCAAATCAATGGCGCTGACCAGGGATATGAAAGAGTATGTTAAGGAAGGAACAGTACTGTTGGACAGTCCTCCCACAAGGAGGAATTCACTCCCCTTCGTTTATTCAGCACAATGACAGGGATCCTGGAGCAGTGGCAACCACCTCATCCACAGATTGTACTATTACATTACGTGGATGACCTTTTGTTCTGCTGCCCAGACCAGATGTACTGCAAGGAAGAAACAGTTTCCTTGTTATGTGTCTTAAGGTACCTTCACACATAACGATTTTGTTAACGATATCGTTGCAACGTCACGCTTTTGGTGACGTAGCAACGATCCCGCTTAACGATCTCGTTATGTATGACAGCGACCAACGATCAGGCCCCTGCTGGGAGATCGTTGGTCGTAGGGAATGATCAGGACCTTTTTTGGTCGCTGATCACCCGCTGTCATCGCTGGATTGGCGTGTGTGACGCCGATCCAGCGATGTGTTCACTTGTAACCAGGGTAAATATCAAGTTACTAAGAGCAGGGCCACGCTTAGTAACCCAATATTTACCCTGGTTACTATTGTAAAAGTTAAAAAAAACAGTACATACTCACATTCCGATGTCTGTCACGTCCCCCGCCATCAGCTTCCCTGCACTGACTGTCAGCGCCAGCCGTAAAGCAGAGCACAGCTGTGACGTCACCGCTGTGCTCTGCTTTACGGCCGGCGCTGACACAGTCAGTGCGGGAAGCTGACGGCGGGGGACGTGACAGACATCGGAATGTGAGTAGGTAGTGTTTTTTTTTTTTTTTTTACTTTTACAATGGTAACCAGGGTAAATATCGGGTTACTAAGTGCGGCCCTGCACTTAGTAACCCGATGTTTACCCTGGTTACCCAGGGATTTCGGCATCGTTGAAGACAGTTTCAACGATGCCGAAGTCGTTCCCCTGATCGTTGGTCACTGGAGAGAGCTGTCTGTGTGACAGCTCCCCAGCGACCACACAACGACTTACCAACGATCACGGCCAGGTCATATCGCTGGTCGTGATCGTTGGTAAGTAGTGTTGAGCGATACCGTCCGATACTTGAAAGTATCGGTATCGGAAAGTATCGGCCGATACCGTCACAGTATCGGAATCCAATCCGATACCGATACCCGATACCAATACAAGTCAATGGGACTCATGTATCGGACGGTATCCCTGATGGTTCCCAGGGTCTGAAGGAGAGGAAACTCTCCTTCAGGC
This sequence comes from Ranitomeya variabilis, assembly GCF_051348905.1. Taxonomy (NCBI): domain Eukaryota; kingdom Metazoa; phylum Chordata; class Amphibia; order Anura; family Dendrobatidae; genus Ranitomeya; species Ranitomeya variabilis. The sequence continues at coordinate 173,574,731 of NC_135238.1, forward strand.
CCTGGGAACCATATAAATGTGTAAAAGAAAGAATTAAAATAAAAAATATCGCTATACTCACCTGTCCGACGCAGCCGGGACTTCAGCGAGGGAACCGGCAGCGTTGTTTGTTTAAAAATCGCGCTATTACTTGGTTACGTGAATTCCCGGCTTGTGATTGGTCAGGTCGGCCATGTTGCCGGGACGCGGACCAATCACAGCAAGCCGTGACGAAATTACGTCACGGCTTGCTGTGATTGGTCCGCGTCCCGGCAATATGGCCGCCCTGACCAATCACAAGCCGGGACGTCACGGGAGGCTGGACACGCGCTCATTTTAAAATGGGCGCGTGTCCAGCCTCCCGTGACGTCACGGCTTGTGATTGGTTGCGCCGCGATCAACCAATCACAAGCCGGGAGGCTGGACGCGCTCATTTTGAAATGGGCGCGTGTCCAGCCTCCCGTGACGTCACGGCTTGTGATTGGTTGCGCCGCGATCAACCAATCACAAGCCAGGAGGCTGGACGCGCTCATTTTGAAATGGGCGCGTGTCCAGCCTCCCGGCTTGTGATTGGTTGACCGCGACGCAACCAATCACAAGCCGTGACGTCACGGGAGGCTGGACACGCGCCCTTTTTAAAATGAGCGCGTTTCCAGCCTCCCGTGACGTCACGGCTTGTGATTGGTTAATGGCGGCCATGTTGCCGGGACGCGGACCAATCACAGCAAGCCGTGACGTATTTTCGTCACGGCTTGCTGTGATTGGTCCGCGGCCCGGCAACATGGCCGCCCTGACCAATCACAAGCCGGGACTTCGCGTAACCATGTAAAAGCGGGAATTTTAAACAAACAACGCTGCCGGTTCCTGCGCTGAGGTCCCGGCTGCGTCGGACAGGTGAGTATAGCGATATTTTTTATTTTAATTCTCTATTTTACACATTTTAACATTAATGTTGTTCCGATACCCGATACCCGATACCACAAGAGTATCGGAATCCCGGTATCGGAATTCCGATACAGCAAGTATCGGCCGATACCCGATACTTGCAGCATCGGAATGCTCAACACTATTGGTAAGTCGTTTAGTGTAACGGTACCTTTAGCAGAAAAGGGTTGCGTAATCTCATGTGACAAATTACAGTTCTGCAAACAAAAAGTTGAAGTTTTTTGCCCACTGCATTGCTGAAGGTACAAGACACCTGACTGAAGAGAGAAAACAAGCAGTTCAAAATCTCTCTTTACCCAGGTCGGACTGACAGCTACATACTTTCCTAGGCTTGGTGTCCAATTGTAGGCCTTGGATAAGGTATGCTTCCAAAATGGTGCAACCATTCTATGACTGTTTGTCATCAGAGCCCTTTGACCTCACTCAGGAAGCAAGTGATTCCTTACATTCTCTCAAACTGCTCATTGTGTCATCCCCGGTCCTAGGCATTTCAAACAATAATCAGCCATTTTTCTAGTTTTGCACAGAACAAGGAGGTTATGCTAAAGCAGTGCTGATGCAGCAACATGGTGACAAAGACAAATAGCTTACTACTCAGAACAATAAGACCCAGTGATCAGAGGGTCTCCTACATGTGTCCGTGCTGTAGGGGCTGCTACACTACTGCTAGGAAAGGCATGTGAGATCACTGTAACTTTTCCTTTGATAATTTACTCCCCACATGACATCCATGTCATACTTGTACAAGTTCTGCCAAACTCACCTGTCTATGACTAGACAGCTGAGACTTGAATGTGCTCTACTAATTCCTGAGTATGTCAGCCTCAACATATGTAATGTTCTGAATCCAGCCACCCTTCTGCCTGTGGATTCAGAAAAGGGGGAGTTGGTGACAGTATTAGCAACAGGGGCGGATTATCAGAGGGTCAATATGGGCGGTAGCCCAGGGCCCAGTGGTGTGGGGGGTCCCTGGGCTACCGCACATACTGACCACCTGCCTCTGATAATCCGCCTGAGTGTGAGAATGCCCGCCGGCATTTATGTGCCACCGGACCCGGTGGGCAGAGAGAGGGGGCCCGCATCAGGCCCCTTCTCATCTGCTCACCGGGCCCCTTCCGGCGCTGCGGCGGTTTCCTATGGACGTGCGGGCTCGCGCCCGCACGTCAATGGTTAACAACAGCCGCCAGCCAATTGGAGGCTGGCAGCTGAAGTCGGCCGCAGCGCACACGTCGCCGGCGTCTGACGTCATTGTCAGTCGCCGGCGAGTGCGCTGCTGGAGGGAGCTCAGCGCCGGGAAAGCTGGTCAGGTGAGGAGACTGTTTGTTTTTTGTTTTGTTTTGTTTTATTGATATGCTAACGGACGGTGGACACACTGGGGGCAATGCTGGAGGACACACTGGGACAGATTGCTGGAGACACTGGGGCAGATTGCTGGAGACACTGGGGCAGATTGCTGGAGACACTGGGGGCAATGCTGGAGACACTGGGGCAATGCTGGAGACACTGGGGGCAATGCTGGAGACACTGGGGGCAATGCTGGAGACACTGGGGGCAATGCTGGAGACACTGGGGGCAATGCTGGAGGCACTGGGGGCAATGCTGGAGGCACTGGGGGCAATGCTGGAGACACTGGGGGCAATGCTGGAGACACTGGGGCAGATTGCTGGAGACACTGGGGCAGATTGCTGGAGACAAGGGGGAAAATTGCTGGAGACAGTGGGGCAGATTGCTGGAGACAGTGGGGCAATGCTGGAGGACACACTGGGGCAGATTGCTGGAGACAGTGGGGCAGATTGCTGGAGACAGTGGGGCAGATTGCTGGAGACAGTGGGGCAATGCTGGAGGACACACTGGGGCAGATTGCTGGAGACAGTGGGGCAGATTGCTGGAGACAGTGGGGCAGATTGCTGGAGACAGTGGGGCAGATTGCTGGAGACAGTGGGGCAATGCTGGAGGACACACTGGGGCAGATTGCTGGAGACACTGGGGCAGATTGCTGGAGACAGTGGGGCAATGCTGGAGGACACACTGGGGAAGATTGCTGGAGACACTGGGGCAGATTGCTGGAGACACTGGGGCAGATTGCTGGACACAAGGGGGAAAATTGCTGGAGACACTGGGGCAATGCTGGAGACAGTGGGGCAGATTGCTGGAGACAGTGGGGCAGATTGCTGGAGACAGTGGGGCAATGCTGGAGGACACACTGGGGCAGATTGCTGGAGACACTGGGGCAGATTGCTGGAGACACTGGGGCAGATTGCTGGACACAAGGGGGAAAATTGCTGGAGACACTGGGGCAATGCTGGAGACAGTGGGGCAGATTGCTGGAGACAGTGGGGCAATGCTGGAGGACACACTGGGGCAGATTGCTGGAGACTGGGGCAGATTGCTGGAGACAGTGGGGCAGATTGCTGGAGACAGTGGGGCAATGCTGGAGGACACACTGGGGCAGATTGCTGGAGACAGTGGGGCAGATTGCTGGAAAAAGTGGGGCAATGCTGGAGGACACACTGGGGCAGATTGCTGGAGACACTGGGGCAGATTGCTGGAGACACTGGGGCAGATTGCTGGAGGACACACTGGGGCAGATTGCTGGAGGACACACTGGGGCAGATTGCTGGAGGACACACTGGGGCAGATTGCTGGAGGACACACTGGGGCAGATTGCTGGAGGACACACTGGGGCAGATTGCTGGAGACACTGGGGCAGATTGCTGGAGACACTGGGGCAGATTGCTGGAGACACTGGTGGTAATATGCTGGACACACTGGGGCAGATTGCTGGACACACTAGGGGTAATATGCTGGACACACTAGGGGTAATATGCTGGACACACTGGGGGCAGGACTGGAGGCATGGGCAGAATGTAGACACGGGCATGATTGGATACACGGGGCAGAATGAAAGACATGGGGCAGGATTGGATCATGGGGCAGGGTTGGAGACAGATGGGGCAGGGTTGGAGACAGATCGTGCAGGATCATGGGGCAGGAGAATACGATGGAGACAGATGGGGCAGGATGGGGAGATCATATGGGGCAGAATGGATACTCATGAGGGCAGGATGGGAGAACATATGGCTGGAGCCAGGAATGAGACACACGGGGCCAGGATGGGGAATATTATTACCATAGGGGCTAATTAAGGGATATTATTACTGCAGTGATGTATTTATTCTATTTTTTGAGTATACTGTTTTAAATGGGGGGACGGTCCTGTTATTGTGCAGAGTGACACTATGTCGCCTTTTTTTCTCCATGTGGTGTAATGTAGAAGTTGTGAAAAATTAAGTAATGTGTTTTGCAAGTGGAGCTCTAGATAACTGTGTTATTTCCTGCAGAGACGAGTCCTTGCTGGAAGAAATGATGACGGTCTGTGCTGGATGAAAGATGAAGGACTTCACCTAGAGACGTCACTGGTGAGTCAGTGTGTTACCTATACACTGACACTATACACTGTATACTATATACAGAGGTCCTGTGTACAATTTCACCAGTGATCTCTGTATTACCTCTACACAGACACTGCATACTAAGTACAGATCTCCTGTGAATACTGGCACTTATGGTGATAGTATTGTGTGTTTTTTTTATTACTGATCAGTGTTGTAGTATTCAGTCACTATGTGGTGGTAATATGTGGTCTGGACATGGTGTTGTGGTATTTGTCCCTTGAATGTGCTATTTGGTCACCAAGTGGTGGTAATATGTGGTCTTGACATGGTGCAGTGGTATTGGTTCCTTGTATGTGATATTATTCGATCACTGTGGTTGTAATTTGTGGTCTGGTCACGGCGCGGTGGTATTTGTTCCTTGTATGTGATATTATTGGTCAAAATATACCTAAATTGTATTGCAGATTTTAACAAATATTTAATAGGTTACAGTAGAGTAGGGCCCGGCCATTTTTCTGGAATAATCTGGTTTGGGTATCACATGACCCCCGTCACATGACCCCCGTCACATGACCGGGGGGGGGCCCACAGCGTCTGAACAGCCCGGGGCCCTGGCTACCCTTAATCCACCCCTGCATGTGGTTAAAATGGAAACAACACAGGTGCAGCATAACCGATAAGACAGCCACTTACCAGCTACCAAACTAATGGAGGGGGTGGCTGCTTGGGACATTGCTGCACATAAAAACTTGTATGTGGCGCTGTTCACACTATGGAGATGCACAGCATCCAGGCAGGCCTAGTAGTGACACCCTTCTATTAGATCAGGCGGGCCCGCCCAGCGCTATCCAAATGCACCCCATGTGCACAGACACCACAGTTTACAAGTAGAAAATGGGCCCAACTGCACCCCGACGTTGACGTGGGTTATGAGCTTGCGTATTTTGGCCAGAATATAAACTAATACCTCACATAATAATTTTTTTATGTGTTTTTTGCACTTTTTTCGGGGTGCAGTTGGGCCCATTTTCTACTTGTAAACTGTGGTGTCTGTGCACATGGGGTGCATTTGGATAGCGCTGGGCGGGCCCGCCTGATCTAATAGAAGGGTGTCACTACTAGGCCTGCCTGGATGCTGTGCATCTCCATAGTGTGAACAGCGCCACATACAAGTTTTTATGTGCAGCAATGTGCCAAGCAGCCACCCCCTCCATTAGTTTGGTAGCTGGTGAGTGGCTGCCTTATCGGTTATGCTGCACCTGTGTTGTTTCCATTTTAACCACATGGGTCCACTGCATCCTGTTAGTGCATTGTTTGGAGGCCTAGGCAGGTAAGAATCTCTGCCTTTTGTTGCTGTTTTTTTCTAATTTTTGGAGGATCTCCGAATCCTCTTTTTGTGATATTGCTGTTTAGAGGCATTCATTTTACCAGTCCGGGTTGGTATAATCAAGGTAAAAGCACACGTAAAAGCTGGCTCCCTGTACATAGAAGGCAACAAAAGGGCAGATAAGACTGTTAAAGTAGCTGCAAGGCAACCTAGGGAACAGAGGATGGTGGAGGGGAGTCAGCAAATTCCAGCCACTGTGAGCCTAGATGTCCTGAAATCCCCCCAGCAACAGGCTTCCCCCTCAGAGAAGGAACACTGGGAGAAAATGGGAGCTGAGCTGCACTCAAATGGAGTATGGGAGAATAGGGATAAATTGTGTTTATCGAGGTCCCATTTCATACACAATATTGTCCACAAAGTAGTGGGAAAGTGGATAGGTTAAATGGGACACTTAAGCTAACAAGATAACGGGGGTAGGCTACATGAGTTACATTGAGTTACATTGCTTGTAAATGCTATAAGAGATAGTATTCTTGGGTGAATAAACAGAAATTGAGTTGCTCAAAACAACTGTGCATTCTTTTATCCTAGCTCTCGTTATTTGAGGGCCTTATCTCTTCATTTGGCCTCACTGGTGATCCAGCATATCTGACTTTGGGTCAGAATAAAAACAGCTACAACAGTAAAACATAATGCTCATCCATAGAGTTTAACATATTCTTGAGTAGATTTTGTTGCTATATAAGCCTTCAAAAACTAGTTCAATATTTTAGCCTGTGTGCACACGTTGCAGATTGGGTGCGTTTTTGTCTCATTTCTTAGGTGCGGATTTCTGGCAAAACCTGAAGACAGCAAAGTGAATGAGAAACCTAAAGTGTCATGCAGATGTTAAGTATTTTTGACTTGCAGATTTGGTGCAGAAAATGATCTGCAGTATGTCAGTTCTCTGTGCGTTTTTTTCCCTGCGTTTTTCATCATTGACTTCACTCTAGTAAGCCAAAATCACAGTGCAAAAAAGCACCAAAATTGCTGCAAAATGGCACCAAAAACATGCGTTTTTCCAGCAGCGTTTTTCCTGCCATGAGATGCAGAAATGGTACAGAAATTTTTCTCAACTTGCGCACATACTCTTATTGGTATTATATTGCTCATCCATAGACTATTCTGTGGTCTGGAGTACATTTCCTTGGTATATTACACTCAAAGGTGCATAGCCTTTATGAGTTTAGGAGCACCAATACATGACAATTTGAACAGGATGTGTATGAGGCCCTCTTTTATGTCTAATACAGGGTGTATCTGAGTCCCTAATTTTTGGCAGTTCCTGTCTTGTTCATAAATTCAACTGAAATTTCTTATTTTTTAATAAAAATATCAATTTTGGTTTACCTAAATTATATTTTTCAAAAATCCAATTTGACACCACAGACATAGACCTTTCCTCTGCGAATTTTGTAAACCTCATGGTGGCTGAGACAAATTTGTATGCCCAACAGTTTTTGTTATAAAATCACCCTTCGTCATTTTCTAACTGGATGCCTGTAGACGCAGTAGAAATCATTGACATTTTGGGGCCTGGTTCTTCACATGGAGTTAATGAAGTCAGAACTTTGGCAATATTGAAGTGTAAATGTTTGTATAACACTCCAATGTTTCGCCTTGCCATGATCAGTAAAGGTTTTAAGGCCATCCACACATTTTTGCATTACAATGATAATGCACGTATAAGGACTAGAGAAGTGGACCCTCTGGGTCACGGCTTCAGAGCCCCCGAGGGCGAGCGGACCAGATGGTGCCACCCCCTGTACAGGGAGCGTTAGGGACAGGCACAAGGAGGGTGAAGCCGCAACTGCCAGAGCCAAAGGGACGACTGAGGATAGGACAAAGGGAGAATTGAGGATGGAGGAAGGTCGGAGCTACAGAGGAGACCAAAATGGCGGAGGCACAAGACGGGCAGAGGCAGCAAAGACAAAGTACTGACCGGCAAGATGAAAAACACACGTTAGATGGGACACGACTGGAACACAGGACTGGTAGGTACGGCAAGAACACAGGACTGGCAGGTACAACCGGAAACGCAGGACTGGCTGGAATGGCAGGAAACACAGGACTGGCAAGAACGGCAGGACTGGAAGGCACAGCAGGAAACACAGGACTGGCAGGAACGGCAGGAACACAGGACTGGAAGGCACGGCAGGAACGGCAGGACTGACAGGAACGGCAGAAACACAGGAATGGCAGGAACACAGGACTGGAAGGCACGGCAGGAACGGCAGGACTGACAGGAATGGCAGGAACACAGGAACGACAGGAACACAGGACTGGAAGGCACAGCATGAACAGTGATCAGAGATAAGCAAGAGTCACAGCAAAGGATGCAGAGACCAGAGCCAAAGAACCTACAGAGATGCTGGCAATAAGCCAGCGAACGCAATAGACGCAAAGGCGTCTAAGCAGGGCAGATGCTGGGGAGAAGTACCCAATGGGTGCCGCCATATTGGAGGCGGAGCCACCGGGTTACGACCTCCCAGAAGGCTCGGCGACGAGAGGAGCGCATCTGCGCATGCGCTGACTGCAGAAGGGATGAGCACCGGAGAATTTAGAAGAAGAAGAGCAGGAAGGAGCATCGGGAGCGCGCCGGCCGGACAGGTAAGTATGAGATAGCTGCGTAACAGCACGATGTTCTCCCCGAGACGACCCCAACTTTGACCGACTTTTCAAAGCTCTGCCGTCATTGTTCACTCAAGTTTGCTGAGGTGTACGTGCCCCAAAGGGACTTCTGCATGGATGAGTCCCTAATTCATTTCAAGGTGAGGCTCATATTTCGACAGTAAGTGCCAGTAAGAAGACCAGTTAAAGAATTAAACTCTACAAACTGTGCGAGAGTACCTCAGGTTACACACACAGATTTAGAGTTTATAAAGAGAAGGACACCTGGATTCAACCCCCTGAATGCCTCACTGTCCTGGGAGTGAGTGGGAAAATTGTGTGGGATTTGGTGCACCCACTGATGGATCAAGGTACCAACTTTTATACCAGCATCCCACTCTTCAAGTCCCTCTCTGCACGAGATACCACAGCTTGTGGTACTGTCTGGTAAAATCAGGACGTCCTCCTCAAAATGCTAATTGGGCAGCTGCTCAGAAAGGGGGAGATCAGAGCCCGATGTAGCAACAACATGCTGGTTGTCAAGTACAAGGACAAGAAGGATGTCCTTTTCTTGACCACCATACATGGTGATGGCAGTACCTCCACCACTACATGAGGTACCTCTACACAGGTCCACAAAACACTGTGTGCTGGGGTACAACAAGAACATGGAGGCGTTGATCTCTCTGATTAAGTCCTCTAACTGTTCAGTGCTATGAGAAATGCCAAGGTGTGGTACAAGAAGCTGGTCATGCACATCATGCAGATGGCAATGTACAATGTTTTTGTGCAATCACGATGTGCAAGCCAGACCGAAACATTGTACCTTCAGTGCCAGGAGGTAGTGACTAAGGCCCTGATATTTCGCAAGCAGGCAGGAGTGGGCCTCAGTACTTCGGGAACTGAAGATGCTCACATCGTACCAGGCCATCATTTCATCAGAAAGGTCACTCAAACCACAAAGAAAAGAAGGTCGCAAAAAGGTGCTTACTCTGCAAAAAAAATGGGAAAACGCAAGGACACCATTTGGCAATGTGACACCTGCCCCGACAAACCTGGCCTGTGTATAAATGAATGCTTCAGACTGTACCACACATCCATGGACTACTAAATTAATTTCTGACTTATACAACTCACGTATGCCAACCTGACAAACATTACACAACTCACATATGCCAACCTGACGTACACTACACAACTTAAGTGTACCAACCTGACGTACACTACACAACTCACGTATGCCAACCTGATTCACTCACGCAATTTATGTATATGAGACCATATTATAAAATTCACATACCAGGAAAACACTATAACAATTCAATATAGGGTCATTTGTGGGAGGTTTCTACTATTTAGTCATATCACGGGCTCTGCAAATGCGACATGATGCTCGCAGACCATCAAAGTCAGAATTCGAAAATGTCACTCGTTCACTTCCAAGCCCTGCTGTGCACGCAAAGAGTGGTTTTCTTTCACAAATGGGGTACTCAGGCAAAATTGTAAAACAACTTTTGGGGGTCCATGTTTTTATGTTACCCTTGGGAAAATAAAAAAATTGGGCTAGAAATCATTTTGGGGGAAAAAAAAATGATTTTTTTATTTTCACGGCTCTACATTATACACTTCTGTGAAGTACCTGGGGGTTCAAAGTGCTCACCACACATCTAGTTAAGTTTCCTGAGGGAATATGGTAGCCTTATGCAACTTCACCCTCAGACTTGAATGTCATTTGGGTTTTTATTCGAATGGATGCCTGGATTGGGGTAGCTCTCTCCATCCTCCCATTCCCCCCCCCCACCCTTTTTCTTTTCCTTACATCACACTTTCATTTCTTTCTCTGTCTACTCTTCTCTTTTTGTCTTTTTCTTCATTCCTGAAGTTCTACTCGTTTCCCTTCGATCTCTTTCACCTTCCAATGTTAATATGAAAATTGGACGAAATGAGGTCACAGTGTGGATTCTCGTTCTAGTTGCAGATATTTTGTAAAATATGTCTAATCTATGGCTTTATCAATATATTTGCTGTGTTTTTGTTTAGTTTCTAAATAAAATATAGAAAAAAAAGAAGTTTCCTGAGGGGTCTAGTTTCCAAAATGGGGTCAATTGTTGGGGGTTTCCACTGTTTAGGCACATCAGGGACTCTCCAAATGCTGCCTGGTGTCTGCTAATAATTCCAGCAAATTTTGCATTTGAAAAGTCAAAAGTCGCTCCTTCCTTTCTGAACCCTGCCATGCGCCCAAACAGTGCTTTTTTTCCCACATATGGGGTATCGGCATGCTCCGAAGAAATTGCACAACAATTTTTTGCATTCATTTTTTCCTGTTACCCTTGTGAAATTAAAAAAAAATTGCGTCTAAATTAAAATTTTAAAGAAAAACAGTTAAAAGTTCATTTTTTCCTTTCACATTGTTTCAGTTCCTGTGAAGCACCTGAAGGGTTAATACATTTCCTGAATGAGGTTTTGAGCACCTTGAGAGGTCTAGTTTTTAGAATGGTGTCACTTTTGGGTATTTCCTGTCATATAGACCTTTCAAAGTCACTTCAAATGTGATGTGGTCCCCAAAAAATGGTTTTGTAAAATTTGTTGGAAAAATGAGAACTCGTTGGTCAACATTTAACCCTTATAACTTCATAACAAAAAATATGTTTTCAAAAATGTTGCTGATGTAAAGCAGACATGTGGGAAATGTTATTTATTAACTATTTTGTGTGACATATCTCTCTGACTTGAGGTCGTAAGAATTCAATGTTTGAAACTTTTCTAAATTTGCCAAATTTGTTTTTTTTTCACAAATAAATGCAAGTCATATTGAAGACATTTTACCATTATCATGAAGTACAATATGTAATAAAAAAATGGTCTCAGAATCAGTGAGATCCGTTGAAATGTTCCAGAGTTATTACCTCATCAAGGGACAGTGGTCAGAATTGTAAAATTTGGCCTGGTCATGAAGGTGAAAACAGCATTGGGGGGTAAAGGGGTTACATTTACATTTACTGGTGACTACTTGTGGGTGTAATTTTATTTCCTCTCTACTATATCATCAACTGTAGTCATAGATAGTCAAAGGGGAAACATGGTGTGAGATTGCCCAGCAAATAAGGGACGGAGGAGCCTTTTTTTTCTCTTTTAAATTTTGCCTTACACACAAGTCTTTGTACGGGAAATAATGTGTTAGGGCTAGCGGAATGCACCAAATTATAAGAGAGATGGTATAAGGTGCGTTCGCAGCCCAGGGTCCACCGTGCAGAGATGGAACCTGCTGCTGAGTAATTACGGACTATATGGCGGTAGAATGTGGATACACACGGGTTAACGTGTTAACGGGTTAAGCAAACCCTGTTGCATCACAGGGCCACGGTACCACACCAAGAGCGCAAGCAAGGAGTCTCAGGACTCTAACCCAAGACACAGGATTAGAGTACGTTCAGACTATTTGCGCTCAACACCGCAACTGGGGTGTCAGAGTAACTGAAAATATAATTTAAATGCACAAGAGTGCATGCTGTGCTGCTTTGGCGGATGCCATAACCACCCAGACTTGGGATAGGAAAGCGCTCTAATAGCGCACGGAGCCGCACTGGCGGTCACAGCAATTGACGCTGTATTGTGTTTAGTACTGATGGCTCTGTCGGGCGCCAGATAGCAAACATCCACCTTACACGAGCAGTCATACACAAGGGAGGGGATGATTAATGAGCGACTTTCACACATCAACACACACACGATTTCAAGTATACACTAGCGCATGGCCGTGCGGTCATGCAAACCTTTGATAGCTGCAGCAAGTACAGGACCTTCCCAGAAGGACCAATGGGAGGCTGCCACAGAAGTTGAGCACCTTCAGGACCTTCCTAGAGCACCAATGGGATTTGCTGCAGTATCTAAGCATGTGACCCTTGATCTCCAACGAGAGATCTTACCCTGGGCATGCTCAGTATGTGAAAAGCAGGACTTAGTCCCAGAAAGACCTGCTCACTGCTGAACATTGCTGGCTACAAGGACAGAGCCTGGAAGGGCAGTAGTAACTAGTCATTCAGCGTCAGCCTGAGTTAGACGCTGGGACCGACGTCTCCGCGGAGCAGACTCCCTTGCGGCAGGAGAATGGGATGACCGCAGCGGAGATGGTTCGAGATCCCCCTGTGCAAAGGCAGGAACTCGACACCTGACATTATGTTTCCTAAGATTTGTTCCTTCAAAATCCATTGTATTCTCCTTTTTTTGTATGTTTTATTGTCAGTCCGTAAAAGTGCAGTAATATTCTGATAACATTGTTCTCAGCAGCGACTTGTGAGGGTATTTTGGAAAAAATGCTCAAATTTCCCATCAAGTTCTATTATACTTTGTAGTTGAGATGAGCCTGTCCAAACGTCCAACCTGCTATACTGGAGCATCAAGCATTCAGGCATTTTAGTGCTCAATCATCACTACTTAACATGGGCATCTCGATTCACAAAATTCTTTACATGTATGGAACCTAATGTGTTTATTATATACCTATATATTGTTCTGTTACTGGTCTCTTTGATGTTTTAATGTTTGTATTGATTGTGTAAAATACCAATGTGATAAGGTTTCTGCAAATTGAAGATATGAAAGTATATCAATCATCAGTTAATTGGTTTGTTAAAGTATAGTTTGTTGTGTATTTTTTGTCAAAATTTTAATTAAAACTTTTAAAGAAAGTCAATGTAGCAGCTCTTACTCCCTAATGAGTTGAAACTGCTGAACTTGCCCTCTGTTATCTATTACATCTCTGTACTCTTTGTACTTTTTGTGCCCTATTCTTGCTGGAAAAAAAACAAACATTTTGAAATAGAGGAAATGGATCAACTCCTACCCTGTAATAATAGTTTTTCTACACATGGAACAGATTTTTACTTGAAAACTAGCAGCAAACAAAGCAAACACAGATCACCATGGCAGTCCACTTGTTCAAGAAGTCAGCATTTTCATTAATTTATCAAAAGTATATGATTCCAGTCTCCGATGAAATAACCAATATGGCTTTATCTTATGTGAAAGGAAAAGTAAGTATAATAAGAAGGTAAGCCATTGAGTGAAGTACTGCAATCCTATCAAAATCTTTTAGTTAATCTGGCATGTCAATTTTATTAAATACTTGCATTCCCCATAAAATAATAACACTACTGTGCAAAAATTTTAGCAAGGTGTGGGGAAAATGCTGCTAAGTAAGAATGCTTTAACAAATAGAAGAGAAAGTAGTTCATTTAATAAATTAACAAAATGAAAAGTGAATGAACAAAAGAGAAATTTAAATCAAATTACCGTAATATGTGACTGCTTTTTTCTATCAAAACAGCATCAATTCTTCTATGGTGGCTACACTTGCACACAGATTTTGAAGGAACTCAGCAGGGAAGTTGTTCTAAACATCTTGGAGATCTAACCACAGATCTTCTATGGATGTAGGTTTTTGGAAATCTCTCTGGCTCTTTATGTAATTTCACACAGATTCGATGAAGTTGAGATGAGCAATTGTGCCTCTCCGATCAATGTGAACTGGCCGTACTATACCTTGTTCTTGTCATCTACGATATCAATGCATTAGACAATACTTGTATATCCAAAACCATAATAGCTTCAAAGCATATTGATAGTCCTAATAGAAATAGATCAAAATAAAGGCATATTGTCTTTAGTCATACAATGTCTGTGAGACATATAAAATTTTGCCTATTAATATATTTTGTTATATGGCCAAATAAAAAAAATGAAAAAATAATCGCCAAATTATACAGTTAAGCACCCCAGGAGAGAACTCTTTCTTTGCAGCACTGGGATCCTGGGTTCAAATCCTATCAAAGACAACATCTGCAAGAAGTTTGTATATTCTGCCTGTGCTGGTGTGGGTTTCATCAAGGTTCTCTGGTTTCCTCCCCCACTACAAAAGACAAACTGAATGGAAATTTAGATTGTGAGCTACAATACGGACAGCAATGATACTGTCTATAAAATGCGGCGGAATATAATACCACTACAAGTGCTTCTCACTAAAATAGAATATCATCAAAAAGTTAATTTCAGTTCTTCAATGCAAAAAGTGAAACTCATATATTATATAGAGTAATTACAAACAGAGCGATCTATTTCAAGTGTTTATTTCTGTTAATGTTGATGATTATTGCTTAGGCTGGTTTCACACTTGCGTTTTTGAACGCATGCGTTTTTTAAAAAAAATGCATGGTGCAAAAATGCATGTAAACGCTGCGTTTTTTTGACGCATGCGTTAAACGCGTGCGTCAAAAAAACGCAGCGTTTACACGCATTTACATGCGTTTTTGCATGCGTTTGCGTTTTTTTAAGCATTTCCCAAAAAAAAAAAAAAAAGAAAAAATAGGTCACCAGACACAACCAATGGGAATAGAGAGGGCGTACATGATTGTCTCTCAATATATAGACCCTAGGGGTACAGAAATTTTCACAGCTAGCTACTGTTTCCGGTGTCATGATGGATCTTTCAATGGAGAGCTTTTATTTCAAACTGGAGTTCAGCTTCAAGATTTTCCTTGCCTGTGTTTTTGCTTGGGAGCAAGACCGAAACCGCCAAAGATGGAGAAGGAGACAGCGTCTGCGTTTTTGGAGGCACCCCATCATTGAAGTGCGTGAGACCCGTGGAGCATATCACACGCTCTATGCAGAGCTGAATGCCAACCCGGAGAAATTCCAGGATTACACGAGAATGTCTCAAGAATCTTTCCGGGATTTACTGTCTCGTGTCGAAGGATCCATATTGCGACAGGACACATGGCTCCGTAGAACAATTCCACCCGAGGAACGTCTGTTAGTGACATTACGGTACGTTCCAAAACTAAACCAATGACAGGCCCAATTTTTTTTTATTACATGTATTTTATGTTGTTTTTTTCTTTTTCTTATTTTTAAACACACCATTAAAAGAGCCGATTTTAAATGTTTTTTTTTGTTTCTTTTTCTTCTAGATTTCTTGCCACAGGAGAGAGTTTATCTTCCCTGCACTTCCAATACCGCCTTGGAATATCAACCCTGTCCGGAATTGTTGTGGACACCTGTCGTGCGTTATGGAATGTACTCCGTGAGGAGTTTATACCCGTACCCACCGTGGACATGTGGCGGGAAATTTCAAATACATTTTTGAACGTGGGTGATTTCCCCAACTGTTTAGGGGCGGTGGATGGAAAGCACATCCGCATTGTCAAACCTGCCAGAACTCGATCTGAGTTTTATAATTATAAAAAATATTTTTCGGTAGTGCTCATGGCAATAGCGGATGCGGAGTGTCGCTTCATCGCCGTGGATATTGGAGCTTTTGGCCATGGCAATGATTCCCAGACCTTCAAGAGCTCGGATATGGGCTGTCAGGTGTATGGCAACAATTTTAATTTTCCCCCTCCACAGCCTCTCCCCAACACTCAAGGCCCACCGCTGCCATTTGTTATGGTTGGGGATGAGGCCTTCCAGATGTGTGAAAATCTCCTGAAGCCCTATTCTAGTAGGGACTTGGACCACACTAGAAGAATATTCAACTACAGACTGACCAGGGCCAGAAGAACCGTAGAGTGCAGCTTTGGCATTCTGGTTGCTAAATGGCGCATTCTTGCAACCGCCATCAATCTAAAAGTTGAAACAGTGGACGAGGTGGTCAAAGCCTGTGTGGTTCTACACAATTACCTCATTGCTAAGGAGCGACCCCACATTGAACTTGATGAACCAGTTTCACACCCATTGCCTGATTTTCAGCATCACCCGATGCGGTCAACTGCAGCCGTTGGTCTTATGCGGGACCAATTTGCGGCCTATTTTGTTTCCGATATTGGACGGGTGTCATGGCAGGACAATGTTGTGTAAATGTCCTGTTGTATGTTTATCGTTACCAATTATTAAATACTGATACAAATTTTTCAAATTAATAAACTTTAGTGTTGGTTGTGTTGACCATGTCTCCTATCTTTTTCCTCTCTAAACAAAGGTTGACCAAAGATGGGCAGTAGATATGTATATCATATTTTGTAATCCAAAACCAGGAGTGGGTGATAGATGATGAGGTAATAATTTTTTTTTTTCATCATAATTGACCTCTTATATTGTTGCACTCCCTATTTTGGTTTACAAAGAATGATATAAAACACAGGCCGCATACTTATAATAATGGAACAAAATTTTGATTTATTTATTGGTAATCTTCTTTACGTCATTGCGTCAAGACTGTCACGCTCTCTATACCCATCAAGTCAAGTGTAAGAAATAATGAATTCATGATAAACATATACATGATCATGAATTCACAATTTCTTACACCTGGCCAGGTGAGCATAGATATGTAGCGTGTGACAATCATTGTCCCATCAGTTTGACAACCATTGTCACATAATGTGCTATATAGAATATGGTGAATATACAAGGCAGTAATCAACTAAATAGGTCAGGTGTCTATTTTGACATCTGACCGGTTCAGTTGAGTTCTGAACTTGATTTCCACCATTTTCTCTTTGTACAGTGACACTACACTAGGTACAAAAATAACAGTATGGAAATAACTACTATTTTTTTGGCCAACTCATATCAGTATACTAAAGAAACACATGTAGATGTAGTCTTGTATTTTATACTACTGGAGATATGTTTTGGCCAAAAGAATAAGTGTGTGGCGAAGTTTATTGGTGTGTGTTGAGAGCGGTGAAAGACACAATAAACCAAGCATAATTGTTGCAAATAAACTTTTTTTTTTTATTGAGTAAAAACAAACAAATTTATTTTTTTGTACCGCGACGGGTTGTACCGCGCCGGCTTGGGGTAGAGTGACGTAACTGGGGGGTGTTAAGAACTGAAGCCTGGCTCACCGTGGAGGAGGCAGAGGTAGCAGGAGAAGGGGCAATAAAACTGGAAGGGTCTGGAAGTTCGGGGATGGGGCTTAAAACATGAGGGTCTTGAGACACACTGGAAGGGTGAGACACAACAGACAATAGAGACACATCGGTAGGTGATGGGGGAGGAATACTCAGAGTTTTTTGTTTTTTATGTGTTTTGGTGGTTTTCCTTTGGGTTTTCCTGGTAGGGGGATGTCTTCTTGGGCTAATAGGATGTTGAGTGTTTGCGGGAGACACGTCAGGATCCGGCTCCACAATAACACAGTCCGTCTCCATTGTGGAGCGCTCGGCAACATCAGAGTCCAACAGCATCGTAGTGGGGGGGAAGATAAAGCCCTGCCTGGGTCCTGGTGCATCGTTGGGGTGGGGGAACATAAAACCCTCCCAGGGTCCTGGTGCATCGTTGGGGGGGAACATAAAACCCTCCCAGGGTCCTGGTGCATCGTTGGGGGGGAACATAAAACCCTCCCAGGGTCCTGGTGCATCGTTGGGGGGGGAACATAAGCCCATACCAGGGTCCTGGTGCATAGTTGGGGGGGACCTAAACCCCTCCCAGGGTCCTGCTGCATTGCTGGTGGGGGGGAACATAAAGCCGTGGCAGGGTCCTGCTGCATCGGGGTGGGTCCTGCCCGGAAAGTTATGGCTGGGTCCTGCTGCATGGGGGGGGCCGTCCTATACGCCTGGCCTGGGTCCTGCTGCATCGGGGGGTGTCCTGCCCGGAAAGCAATGCCGGGGTCCTGCTGCATCAGGGGGTGTCCTGCCCGGAAAGCAATGCCTGGGTCCTGCTGCATCGGGGGGTGTCCTGCCCGGAAAGCAATGCCTCGGTCCTGCTGCATCGGGGGGGGCCGGTCCGATATGCCATGCCTGGGTCCTGCTGCATCGGGGGGGGGGTCGGTCCGATATGCCATGCCTGGGTCCTGCTGCATCGGTAGGGGGCCGGGCCGATAAGCCACGCCAGGGTCCTGCGTCATCGTGGTGTCAGCGGAGGAGGTCCAAGCCGGAGCAGCGGTTGTCACGGTGGTGGCGGTGGGATGTCCAACAGCACTCGTCATCGTGTTGGCGCTGTAGTGGAGTACACCTGTGGATGGAATAGAGGTGGCCGTGCAGTGGTATGCAGCAGAGGTAGGAATAGTGGTTAATCGTGACAGTGACGGCACAGTTGGATAGGCCGCCACTGTCTGCTGTAAATTGCGACTCTGACTCTGCTGCATAGCCTGCACAAAAGCAACATTGCAGGCCTGCATCACACTCAGCTGGAGATCAGGGCTAAGGTGTTCCGACATGCCCTGTTGTATTTGATTAAAAAAATGATGAGCTGGCTTCTGGAGGTCGGCTTTCACTTGATCAACGCTTTTGGCGACATCCTGGATGCGGCAATCTAAGAGGTTATGGGACACATCCATTCTGTCACCTAAAGCCTTGATTGCTTCGTGTAAAACCGAGCTCAAGTGCAAAAACTCGGGCATGAGGGACCTATCCGAAGCCCTCTGTCGCTGCCGGGATGAGCCCGCAAAAATGGGTGCAGTGAAAGAGGACTGCGAAAGGGGAAGACCTGATGGGCCAGCCCCCTGGTCTCCAGTGAGTGTGGAAGACCCACCTGGTGCTGCGCTGCTGGATGGCTGGGACGGGTCCGTGGCTGCCGGCTGAAGGACCGCTCCAGAACCTGTTGCGACAGTCGTGCAGTGTGTGCTGTGAAAAAAGAAAACAGAAAATTAATACCAAAATATAACAAGACGGTACATCCTGTGGAATTTAAAATTACAGATTATGTCAATGCAATACAACCGGAAGCATGTGAGAAATACGTTCTCATGAGTAGGACCGGTCTTAGAAAGGCCAGCACACGGTGATATTTGTACAGTCGGTGCCTTGCTCCGGAACCACTTGCTGCACGATTCTCTTCATGAAGGTCCTTATTGAAGCGGTCCTTAATGGAACGCCAACGTGTTCTTATTTTGTCCACTGTGAAATAACAAAAACATATAATGGTCAGAAAAAGTACTTTTTACCGTGCTCTCTTGACTGTGTGTGATGACAGAAACTCCGAAAAGTTTCTTTCATCACACACAGTCAAGAGAGCCCGGCCAAGGTCTCTGCTGCTTCACACTGCAGTGCAATACTTACCAAATGCATTACGGACCCGTGGCGGGGCATTCTCCCAGCCATCCCACAACGCTTGGGCCACCTCACTCCACAACCAACGTAGCGTACTATTGACTGCGTGCTGTGGATCCCGGCTGTCCCACAACGGGACTCGCTCCTGGACCAGGGTGATCAGGAGGTCATTATCGATCCGGTCGTCATCCCGTTGTGAAACCTAAAAGTAAAAGGAAATCATTTAAGTTTGCTCAATCACATTGGGAAAAAAAAACATAACAGAAGATGAGAAAGGGCAGGAATATGAAAGTCAACTTTCAGAAAAGGATCATACAAGAAAAATTAAAAGAAAATCAAGGGTACAGAAAGGAAGATTCAAGAATATTACAATGAGGACAGTCTGCCTTCTATACATACCCGCTGCCGTCTTCTCACCGGACCTCGACTCCGCTGCTCCGTCCCTCTCTGTCCCTCAGTTGAAGTGCTCTATAAAAAAAAAATCAAATTGTCTCATGTGTCGATGTGACAGTCAATACTTACCAAGCTGAAGGACAAAAAACTAACCTCACTGACATGATCCAATTCTGACTGACGTGGCTGGAACTCCTCATCAGATGAACACTCCGTAGAAGACATTCTGATGCATGTTGAAAGAAAAAAAAAGAAGAAATTAGGACATGTAGATCCAAAAAATTTGAAATAAATGCATTGGCTAGGATATACTCACATTGCTCTGGGTCATGTCCACCAATGCGTCTGGGCAGGGTCTTGTCTTCTATGGAGTCTGATGAGAAGTGACCAGAAACTTCCCCCAACCTTCCTTTTATAACCCTGCTGCTATGGGGGAGGCTTATCAGTGTCTAGACAACCTTATCTACAGTCTATTCAACCTTTGTTACAAAAACGCATGCGTCAAAAAACGCATGCAAACGCATGTACAAAAAAAACTCATGCGTCCCCATTGACGACAATGCATTTTTGGTCCCCAAAAAAACGCATGAAAACGCATGCGTTTTTTTTGGTCCAAAAAAAACGCCCCTCTAAAAGCTACTACAAGTTGCATTTTTGAAAATGAACTCATGCAGTAAAAAACGCATGCGTTCAGAAACGCATGCAAACGCGCACACACAAAAATGCATGCGTTTTCAATGTTAAATATAGGAAAAAAAACGCATGCGTTTTTGGTGCAAAAAACGCTGCAGACAAAAACGCAAGTGTGAAACCACCCTAACAGCCAATGAGAACCCCAAAGTCATTATCTCTGTAAATTAGAATACTTTGTAGCATCAGCTTGAAAAATGATTTTAAAATCCAAAATGTTGGCCTACTAAAATGTATGTTCAGAAAATGCACTCAATACTTGTTCTGGGCTCCTTTTGCATCAATTACTGCATCAATGCGGCGTGGCATGGAGGCGATTAGCCTGTGTCACTGCTGAGGTGTTTTGGAAGCCCAGGGTGCTTTGATAGCAGCCTTCAGCTGGTCTGCATAGTTGATTCTGGTGTCTCTCATCTTCCTCTTGACAATACCCCATAGATTATCTCTGGGGTTATGGTCAGGGGAGTTTGCTGGCCAATTAAGCACAGTGATACTGTTGTTTTTAAACCAGGTATTGGTACTTTTGGCAGTGTGGACAGGTGCCTAGTTCTGCTGGAGAATGACATTTCCATCTCCAAAAAGCTTGTCGGCAGAGGGAAGCATGAAGTGCTCTAAAATTTCCTGGTAGATGGCTGCGCTGACTTTGGTCTTGATAAAACACAGTGGACCTACACCAGCAGATGACATGGCTCCCGAAACCATCATTGATTGTGGAAACGTCACACTATATGTCAAGCAGCTTGGATTGTGGACTCTCCACTCTTCTTCCTTACTCTGGGACCTTGATTTCCAAATGAAATGCAAAATTTACTTTCATCTGAAACCAACATCTTGGACCACTGAGCAACAGTCTAGATCTTTTTCTCCTTGGTCCAGGTAAGATGCTTTTGACGTTGTCTATTGGTCATGAGTGGCTTGACTATTGTGAATTCCACTCTTGGGCTCCCTCCGGTGGTTGTAAGTGGCACTTTTGGGAGTTCTGCTCTTGGGCTCCCTCCGGTGGATTTAAGTGGAACTGCTGCTCCTTGGATTTAGCAGTCAACAGCTGCTTCCACTGATCGTCTATTCTGGCTCGGCTATTTATCCTGGCTCTATCCTTCAGCCAGTGCCAGTTGTCAATGGTTCCGGCTTGGATTCACATCTCTCTTGGATTTCCCTGATATTCTGACCAGTTCAGCAAAGATAAGTCCTTGCTTTGTTCTTTTGCTTTCCACTTTTTGTGGACTTAATCGTTCAGCACATTCTATGTTTTTTCTAGTCCAGCTTGTCAGTATGGATTTATTCAGTTAAGCTGGAAGCTCTGGGAAGCAGATTTACCCTCCGCACCTTTAGTCAGGTGTGGAGATTTTTGTAAACTCTGTGGTGGATTTTTCTAGTTTTTAATACTGATCGCACAGTATTCTGTCCTGTTCTATCTGTCTAGCTAGATTGGCCTCCTTTGCTACATCCTAGTTTCATTCTGTGTATGTCATTTCCCTCTCCACTCAGTCAATATTTGTGGGGGGCTGTCTGTCCTTTGGGAATTTTCTCTGAGGCAAGATAGCTTTCCTGTTTCTATCTTTGGGGTAGTTAGTTCTCCGGCTGTGACGAGGTGTCTAGGGAGTGACAGGAACATCCCACGGCTACTTCTAGTGTTGTGTTAAGCTCAGGAACTGCGGTCAGTACAGGTACCACCTCCTCCAGAGCACGTCCCATGTTGCTTCTAAACCACCAGTTCATAACAGTACAACTGGCCAAAAATGAATCAAATGCATCTCAAAAGAAGGAAAAAAGAAAAATTCCGAGCCATTTTTTTTTCTGCAGGCTGTTTTGTCTTTTTTTTTCCTCTTAATCTCTGGGTGGTTCAGGATTTTGGCGCTGGCATGGATGTTCAGGGTTTGTTTTCTCGTGTGGATCAACTTGCTGCAAGAGTACAGAGTATCCAAAATTATGTTGTCCAGACTCCGGCTTTAGAGCCTAAAATTCCTACTCCTGATTTGTTTTTTGGGGACAGATCCAAGTTTTTGAACTTTAAAAATAACTGCAAATTGTTTTTTGCTTTGAAACCCCGTTCCTCTGGTGATCCCATTCAGCAGGTTAAAATCGTCATGCTGCGTGGTGACCCTCAGGACTGGGCATTCTCCCTTGAATCAGGGGATCCGGCATTGCTTAATGTAGACGCATTTTTTCAAGCACTCGGATTATTGTATGACAAACCTAATTCTGTGGATCATGCAGAAAAAACCTTGTTGGCCCTATGTCAGGGTCAGGAAGCGGCAGAATTATACTGCCAGAAATTTAGAAAATGGTCTGTGCTCACTAAATGGAATGAGAATGCTCTGGCAGCAATTTTCAGAAAGGGTCTTTCTGAAGCCTTTAAAGATGTTATGGTGGGGTTCCCCACACCTGCTGGTTTGAGCGAATCTATTTCTCTAGCCATTCAGATTGATCGGCGCCTGCGCGAGCGCAAAGTTGTGCACCATATGGCAGTGTCCTCTGAGCGGAGTCCTGAGCCTATGCAATGTGATAGGATTTTGACTAGAGCAGAACAGCAGGGATTCAGATGTCAGAATGGGCTGTGTTTTTACTGTGGTGATTGTGCTCATGTTATTTCTGATTGCCCTAAGCGTACTAAGAGGGTCGCTAGGTCTGTTACCATCAGTACTGTACAGCCTAAATTTCTCTTATCTGTGACCCTGATTTGCTCATTATCGTCCTTTTCTGTCATGGCATTTGTGGATTCAGGCGCTGCCCTGAACTTAATAGACATGGAATTCGCCAGGATCTGTGGTTTTTCCTTGCAGCCTTTGCAGAGCTCTATTCCTTTGAGGGGGATTGATGCTACACCGTTGGCCAAGAATAAACCTCAGTATTGGACTCAGCTGACCATGTGCATGGCTCCAGCACATCAGGAAGATTGCCATTTTCTGGTGTTGCATAACTTGCATGATGTTGTTGTACTGGGTTTTCCATGGTTACAGGAACATAATCCGGTGCTAGATTGGAAATCTATGTCTGTGACTAGTTGGGGTTGTCAAGGGGTACTGTTGTGATCCTAATGGCAGAAGATCTCAGGGTCTTCAGCAAAGTCTGCAAACATAAAAACTAGCTCTTAGGGAGGTGGTAACTGAGCTGACCACATACCTGATCCTAGCCCACAACTAATAGCAGCCGGGGAACGTACCTACGTTGGTTCTAGACGTCTCGCGCCAGCCGGAGATCTAACTAACCCTTTCAGAGAAAATACAGACCTCACTTGCCTCCAGAGAAAGGTACCCCAAAGTAGATACAGGCCCCCAACAAATAATAACGGTGAGGTAAGAGGAAAGGACAAACGTAAGTATGAACTAGATTCAGCAAAGAGAGGCCCACTAAATAATAGCAGAAATATAGAAAGCGGACTTATGTGGTCAGCGAAAAACCCTACAAAAATATCCACGCTGAATATCCAAGAACCCCCGTACCGACTAACGGTATGGGGGGAGAATATCAGCCCCCTAAGGGCTTCCAGCAAAATCAGGAATCACATTATGAACAAGCTGGACAAAAAACAGAATAATACAAATAAACAAAAAACAAGAAAGCAGGACTTAGCTTATGTTGCAAAAATCAGGACCAGTAGACAAGAGTAACCAGACAAGGACTGATTACATGGATGCCAGGCAATGGACTAAGACTCCAGGAAGTTTAAATAGAAACACCCAGAGTCTTAACGAACCAGGTGACTACCAACCTGGGGAAAGAGTATCCAAGAGCCATACCGCGAGTGACCACAAGAGGGAGCCCAAAAGTATAGTTCATAACAGTACCCCCCCTTTAAGGAGGGGTCACCGAACCCTCACTACGACCACCAGGGCGATCAGGATGGGCAGCGTGAAAGGCACGAACCAAATCGGCCGCATGAACATCAGAGGCGACCACCCAGGAATTATCCTCCTGACCATAGCCCTTCCATTTGACCAGATACTGAAGCCTCCGTCTAGAGAGACGAGAATCTAAGATCTTCTCCACCACATACTCCAACTCGCCCTCAACCAAGACCGGAGCAGGAGGGTCAACAGCAGGAACCACAGGCACAATGTACCGCCGCAACAAAGACCTATGGAACACATTGTGAATGGCAAACGACACAGGAAGATCCAAACGAAAAGACACCGGATTAAGGACCTCCAAAATTCTATAAGGACCAATAAAGCGAGGCTTAAACTTAGGAGAGGAAACCTTCAGAGGGACAAACCGAGAAGACAACCAAACCAAATCCCCAACACGAAGTCGGGGACCCACACCGCGGCGGCGGTTGGCAAAACGCTGAGCCTTCTCCTATGACAACTTCAAGTTGTCCACCACATGATTCCAAGTCCGCTGCAACCTATCAATCACAGAATCCACCCCAGGACAGTCAGAAGGCTCAACATGACCCGAGGAGAAACGAGGATGAAAACCAGAGTTGCAGAAAAATGGCGAAACCAAAGTAGCGGAACTAGCCCGATTATTGAGGGCAAACTCAGCCAATGGCAAGAAGGTCACCCAATCATCCTGATCCGCAGAAAAAAAACATCTCAAATAAGCCTCCAGCGTCTGATTAGTTTGCTCCGTTTGGCCATTAGTCTGAGGATGAAAGGCAGACGAGAACGACAGATCAATGCCCATCCTAGCACAAAAAGATCGCCAGAATCTGGACACAAACTGGGATCCTCTGTCAGACACGATTTTCTCAGGAATGCCGTGCAAACGAACCACATTCTGAAAAAACAAAGGAACCAGATCGGAAGAGGAAGGCAACTTAGGCAAGGGCACCAAATGGACCATCTTGGAAAAACGATCACACACCACCCAGATGACAAACATTCCCTGAGACACCGGAAGATCTGAAATGAAATCCATGGAAATGTGTGTCCAAGGCCTCTTCGGGATGGGCAAGGGCAAAAGCAACCCGCTGGCACGAGAACAGCAAGGCTTAGCCCGAGCACAAGTCCCACAGGACTGCACAAAAGCACGCACATCCCGTAACAAGGAAGGCCACCAAAAGGACCTAGCCACCAAATCTCTGGTACCAAAAATCCCAGGATGCCCTGCCAACACCGAGGAATGAACCTCGGAAATAACTCTGCTGGTCCATTTATCAGGAACAAACAGTCTATCAGGTGGACAAGAGTCAGGTCTACCAGCCTGAAATCTCTGCAACACACGTCGCAAATCAGGAGAAATGGCTAACAAAATCACTCCCTCTTTAAGAATACCAGCCGGCTCTGAGACTCCAGGAGAGTCAGGCACAAAGCTCCTAGAGAGAGCATCAGCCTTCACATTTTTCGAACTAGGCAGGTATGAGACCACAAAGTCAAAACGGGAGAAAAACAATGACCAACGAGCCTGTCTAGGATTCAGGCGTTTAGCAGACTCGAGATACATCAGATTTTTGTGATCAGTCAAGACCACCACACGATGCTTAGCACCCTCGAGCCAATGACGCCACTCCTCAAATGCCCACTTCATGGCCAACAACTCCCGATTACCAACATCATAGTTCCGCTCAGCCGGTGAAAACTTCCTGGAAAAGAAAGCACATGGTTTCATCATAGAGCAACCAGAGCCTCTCTGCGACAAAACAGCTCCTGCACCAATCTCAGAAGCATCCACTTCAAACTGAAAGGGAAGTGAAACATCAGGCTGGCACAAAACAGGCGCCGAAGTAAACCGACGCTTCAGCTCCCGGAAGGCCTCAACGGCCGCAGGAGCCCAATTAGCGACATCAGAACCTTTCTTGGTCATATCCGTCAGAGGTTTAACAACGCTAGAAAAGTTAGCAATAAAACGACGGTAGAAATTAGCAAAACCCAAAAACTTCTGAAGACTCTTAACAGACGTGGGTTGAGTCCAATCATGAATAGCTCGGACCTTGACTGGGTCCATCTCCACAGCAGAAGGGGAAAAAATAAAACCCAAAAAGGAAACCTTCTGCACTCCAAAGAGACACTTTGAGCCCTTCACAAACAAAGCATTATCACGCAAAACCTGAAACACCATCCTGACCTGCTTTACATGAGAATCCCAATCATCAGAAAAAACTAAAATGTCATCCAGATAAACAATCACAAATTTATCTAGATACTTCCGGAAGATGTCATGCATAAAGGATTGAAACACTGAAGGAGCATTAGAGAGCCCAAAAGGCATCGCCAAGTACTCAAAATGACCTTCGGGCGTATTAAATGCAGTTTTCCATTCATCTCCCTGCCTAATGCGCACAAGGTTGTACGCACCACGAAGATCTATCTTGGTGAACCAACAGGCACCCTTAATCCGAGCAAACAAGTCCAACAATAGTGGCAGAGGGTATTGAAATTTAACCGTGATTTTATTCAGAAGCCGATAGTCTATACAAGGTCTCAAAGATCCGTCTTTCTTGGCCACAAAAAAGAATCCCGCACCAAGAGGGGAAGAGGATGGACGAATATGTCCTTTCTCCAAAGACTCCTTTATATAAGAATGCATCGCG
The DNA here is from genome assembly GCF_051348905.1 of Ranitomeya variabilis. Lineage (NCBI taxonomy): Eukaryota > Metazoa > Chordata > Amphibia > Anura > Dendrobatidae > Ranitomeya > Ranitomeya variabilis. The sequence goes on from NC_135238.1 coordinate 173,601,566, forward strand.
GCATGCTCAGGTACCGACATATTAAATAATCGTCCCTTAGGAAACTTACTACCAGGAATCAAATCTATAGCGCAGTCACAGTCCCTATGAGGAGGAAGAGCACTGGACCTGGACTCACTGAACACATCCTGATAGTCAAGCAAATACTCAGGAACTTCTGAAGGAGTGGAGGAAGCAATAGACACCAACGGGGAATCGCAATGAATTCCCTGACAACCCCAACTTGACACAGACATAGCCCTCCAATCCAGAACAGGATTATGAGCCTGTAACCATGGCAGACCCAAAACGACCAAATCATGCATCTTAAGCAGAACAAGAAAATGAATCACCTCCCGGTGTTCAGGAGTCATGCACATGGTCACTTGTGTCCAATACTGCGGTTTATTCTCCGCCAATGGCGTAGCATCAATTCCTCTAAGAGGAATAGGATTTTCTAAAGGCTCCAGGACAAAACCACAGCGCCTGGCAAACGGCAAGTCCATAAGACTCAGGGCAGCGCCTGAATCCACAAACGCCATAACAGGGTAGGAAGACAATGAGCAAATTAAAGTCACAGACAAAATAAATTTAGGCTGCAAGTTACCAACGGCGACAGGACTAACAAACTTTGTTAGGCGTTTAGAGCATGCTGATATAACATGTGTAGAATCACCACAGTAAAAACACAACCCATTCTGATGTCTATGATTTTGCCGTTCAGTTCTAGTCTGAATTCTATCACATTGCATTAAATCAGGCGTCTGTTCAGACAACACCGCCAAAGGATTAGCGGATTTGCGCTCCCGCAAACGCCGATCAATCTGAATGGCCAGCGTCATAGAATCATTCAGACTTGTAGGAATGGGAAAGCCCACCATCACATTCTTAATGGTTTCAGAAAGGCCATTTCTGAAATTTGCGGCCAGAGCACACTCATTCCACTGAGTAAGCACAGACCATTTCCGAAATTTTTGGCAATACACTTCGGCTTCATCCTGGCCCTGAGAAATAGCCAGCAAAGCCTTCTCTGCCTGAATTTCAAGATTGGGCTCCTCATAAAGCAATCCGAGTGCCAGAAAAAACGCATCAATATTCGCCAATGTCGGATCTCCTGGCGCCAATGAGAAAGCCCAATCCTGAGGGTCGCCCCGCAAGAAGGAGATAACAATTTTAACTTGCTGAGCTGAGTCTCCAGACGAACGAGGTCTCAAAGATAGAAACAATTTACAATTATTCCTAAAATTCCCAAATTTAAATCGATCTCCAGAGAACAGCTCAGGAATAGGTATCTTAGGCTCTGACATAGGACTGCTAGTAACAAAATCCTGAATGCCCTGCACACGAGCAGCAAGCTGATCCACACTAGTAATCAGAGTTTGCACATTCATGTCTGCAGCAGAGTTTCAAGCCATTCAGAGATTAAGGGGAAGGAAGACAAAAAAAAAACAAAAACTCAGAACTTCTTTTTCTTTTAATCCCACTTCTGCAATGCATTAACTATTCAGTGGCCTGGCTGTCATGATTCTCAATGGCGAGAGAACATAGCCCAGCATATATGAGAACTAGCTCTTGGAAGATGGAAACTATACTGACCATGAACTAAACCTGCCGCACAACTAGAAGTGGCCGGGTAGCATGCCTACGGTTTTTTATCCCTAGATACCCAGCGCCAGCCGGAGAACTACCTAATCCTAGCAGAGGAAAAGACAGTCCTGGCTCACCTCTAGAGAAATTTTCCCAAAAGGCAGACAGAGGCCCCCACATATATTGGCGGTGATTTAAGATGAAATGACAAACGTAGTATGAAAATAGGTTTAGCAAAATCGAGGTCCGCTTACTAGATAGCATGAAAACAGAAAGGGCACTTTCATGGTCAGCAGAAAACCCTATCAAAACACCATCCAGAAATTACTTTAAGACTCTAGCATTAACTCATAACACCAGAGTGGCAATTTCCGCTCACAAGAGCTTTCCAGACACAGTAACGAAACAGCAGCTGTGAACAGGAACAAAATGCAAAAACACACAAGGACAAAAGTCCAACTTAGCTGGGAGTTGTCTAGTAGCAGGAACATGCACAGAAAGGCTACTGATTACATTGTTGACCGGCATGAAACTGACAGAGGAGCAAGGTTATATAGCGACTCCCACATCCTGATAGGAGCAGGTGAACAGAGGGGATGATGCACACAAGTTAAATTCCACAAGTGGCCACCGGGGGAGCCCAGAATCCAATTTCACAACAGTACCCCCCCCTCAAGGAGGGGGCACCGAACCCTCACCAGAACCACCAGGGCGATCAGGATGAGCCCTATGAAAGGCACGGACAAGATCGGAGGCATGAACATCAGAGGCAGTGACCCAAGAATTATCCTCCTGACCGTATCCCTTCCATTTGACCAGATACTGGAGTTTCCGTCTGGAAACACGAGAGTCCAAGATCTTTTCCACAACGTACTCCAACTCACCCTCAACCAACACCGGAGCAGGAGGCTCAACGGAAGGCACAGCTGGTACCTCATACCTGCGCAACAATGACCGATGAAAAACATTATGAATCGAAAAGGATGCAGGGAGGTCCAAACGGAAGGACACAGGGTTAAGAATCTCCAATATCTTGTACGGGCCGATGAACCGAGGCTTAAACTTAGGAGAAGAAACCCTCATAGGGACAAAACGAGAAGACAACCACACCAAGTCCCCAACACAAAGCCGAGGACCAACACGACGACGGCGGTTGGCAAAAAGCTGAGTCTTCTCCTGGGACAACTTCAAATTGTCCACTACCTGCCCCCAAATCTGATGCAACCTCTCCACCACAGCATCCACTCCAGGACAATCCGAAGATTCCACTTGACCGGAGGAAAATCGAGGATGAATCCCCGAATTACAGAAAAACGGGGACACCAAGGTGGCAGAGCTGGCCCGATTATTGAGGGCGAACTCCGCCAAAGGCAAAAAAGCAACCCAATCATCCTGATCCGCAGACACAAAACACCTCAAATATGTCTCCAAGGTCTGATTAGTCCGCTCGGTCTGGCCATTAGTCTGAGGATGGAAAGCAGACGAAAAAGACAAATCTATGCCCATCCTAGCACAGAATGCCCGCCAAAATCTAGACACGAATAGGGTCCCTCTGTCAGAAACGATATTCTCCGGAATACCATGCAAACGAACAACATTTTGAAAAAACAGAGGAACCAACTCGGAAGAAGAAGGCAACTTAGGCAAGGGAACCAGATGGACCATCTTAGAGAAACGGTCACACACCACCCAGATGACAGACATCTTCTGAGAAACAGGCAGATCCGAAATAAAATCCATCGAAATGTGCGTCCAAGGCCTCTTCGGGATAGGCAAGGGTAACAACAATCCACTAGCCCGAGAACAACAAGGCTTGGCCCGAGCACAAACGTCACAAGACTGCACAAAGCCTCGCACATCTCGTGACAGGGAAGGCCACCAGAAGGACCTTGCCACCAAATCCCTGGTACCAAAGATTCCAGGATGACCTGCCAACGCAGAAGAATGAACCTCAGAGATGACTCTACTGGTCCAATCATCAGGAACAAACAGTCTACCAGGTGGGCAACGATCAGGTCTATCCGCCTGAAACTCCTGCAAGGCCCGCCGCAGGTCTGGAGAAACGGCAGACAATATCACTCCATCTTTAAGGATACCTGTGGGCTCAGAATTACCAGGGGAGTCAGGCTCAAAACTCCTAGAAAGGGCATCCGCCTTAACATTCTTAGAACCCGGTAGGTAAGACACCACAAAATTAAACCGAGAGAAAAACAACGACCAGCGCGCTTGTCTAGGATTCAGGCGCCTGGCAGACTCAAGGTAAATTAAATTTTTGTGGTCAGTCAATACCACCACCTGATGTCTGGCCCCCTCAAGCCAGTGACGCCACTCCTCAAAAGCCCACTTCATGGCCAAAAGCTCCCGATTCCCAATATCATAATTCCGCTCGGCGGGCGAAAATTTACGGGAAAAGAAAGCACAAGGTCTCATCACGGAGCAGTCGGAACTTCTCTGCGACAACACCGCCCCAGCTCCGATTTCAGAAGCGTCGACCTCAACCTGAAAAGGAAGAGCAACATCAGGCTGACGCAACACTGGGGCGGAAGAAAAGCGGCGCTTGAGCTCCCGAAAGGCCTCCACAGCATCAGGGGACCAATCAGCAACATCAGCACCCTTCTTTGTCAAATCAGTCAATGGTTTTACAACATCAGAAAAACCAGCAATAAATCGACGATAAAAGTTAGCAAAGCCCAAAAATTTCTGAAGACTCTTAAGAGAAGAGGGTTGCGTCCAATCACCAATAGCCTGAACCTTGACAGGATCCATCTCGATGGAAGAGGGGGAAAAAATGTATCCCAAGAAGGAAATCTTCTGAACCCCAAAAACACACTTAGAACCCTTCACACACAAGGAATTAGACCGCAAAACCTGAAAAACCCTCCTGACCTGCTGGACATGAGAGTCCCAGTCATCCGAAAAAATCAGAATATCATCCAGATACACAATCATAAATTTATCCAAATAATCGCGGAAAATGTCATGCATAAAGGACTGGAAGACTGAAGGGGCATTTGAAAGACCAAAAGGCATCACCAAATACTCAAAATGGCCCTCGGGCGTATTAAATGCGGTTTTCCACTCATCCCCCTGCTTGATTCGCACCAAATTATACGCCCCACGGAGATCAATCTTAGAGAACCACTTGGCCCCCTTTATACGAGCAAACAAATCAGTAAGCAGTGGTAACGGATATTGATATTTAACCGTGATTTTATTCAAAAGTCGATAATCAATACACGGCCTCAAAGAGCCGTCTTTCTTAGACACAAAGAAAAAACCGGCTCCTAAGGGAGATGACGAAGGACGAATATGTCCCTTTTCCAAGGACTCCTTTATATATTCTCGCATAGCAGCGTGTTCAGGCACAGACAGATTAAATAAACGACCCTTAGGGTATTTACTACCCGGGATCAAGTCTATGGCACAATCGCACTCCCGGTGCGGAGGTAGTGAACCAACCTTGGGTTCTTCAAAAACGTCACGAAAGTCAGACAAGAATTCAGGAATCTCAGAGGGAATAGATAATGAAATGGAAACCAAAGGTACGTCCCCATGAGTTCCTTTACATCCCCAGCTTAACACAGACATAGCTCTCCAGTCGAGGACTGGGTTATGAGATTGCAGCCATGGCAATCCCAGCACCAAAACATCATGTAGATTATACAGCACCAGAAAGCGAATAACCTCCTGGTGATCCGGATTAACACGCATAGTCACTTGTGTCCAGTATTGTGGTTTATTACTAGCCAATGGGGTGGAGTCAATCCCTTTCAGAGGTATCGGAGCCTCCAATGGCTCCAAATCATACCCACAGCGTTTGGCAAAGGACCAATCCATAAGACTCAAAGCAGCGCCAGAGTCGACATAGGCGTCCACGGTAATAGATGACAAAGAACAAATCAGGGTCACAGATAGAATAAACTTAGACTGTAAAGTGCTAATTGAAACAGACTTGTCAGGCTTCTTAGTACGCTTAAAGCATGCTGATATAACATGAGTTGAATCACCACAATAGAAGCACAACCCATTTTTTCGTCTAAAATTCTGCCGCTCGCTTCTGGACAGAATTCTATCACATTGCATATTTTCTGGCGTTTTCTCAGTAGACACCGCCAAATGGTGCACAGGTTTGCGCTCCCGCAGACGCCTATCGATCTGAATAGCCATCGTCATGGACTCATTCAGACTCGCAGGCACAGGGAACCCCACCATAACATCCTTAATGGCATCAGAGAGACCTTCTCTGAAAATCGCCGCCAGGGCGCACTCATTCCACTGAGTAAGCACAGACCATTTGCGGAATTTTTGGCAGTATATTTCAGCTTCATCTTGCCCCTGAGACAAGGACATCAAGGCCTTTTCCGCCTGAAGCTCTAAATGAGGTTCCTCATAAAGCAACCCCAAGGCCAGAAAAAACGCATCCACATTGAGCAACGCAGGATCCCCTGGTGCCAATGCAAAAGCCCAGTCTTGAGGGTCGCCCCGGAGCAAGGAAATTACAATCCTGACCTGCTGTGCAGGGTCTCCGGCAGAGCGAGACTTCAGGGACAAAAACAATTTGCAATTATTTTTAAAATTTTGAAAGTGAGATCTATTCCCCGGGAAGAATTCAGGCAAAGGAATTCTAGGCTCAGACATAGGTGCATGAACAACAAAATCTTGCAAATTTTGTACCTTTGTGGCGAGATTATTCAAACCTGTAGCTACACTCTGAAGATCCATTTGAAACAGGTGAACACAGAGCCATTCAAGGATTAGAAGGAGAGGAAGAGAGGAAGGCTGCAGTATAGGCAGACTAGCAAGTGATTCAATTAAGAGCACACTCAGAACTAGAGGGAAAAAAAAAAAAAAAAAAAAAAAAAAATTGTAGCAGACTTCTTTTTTCTCTCCTTTCTCAGCCAGTAATTTAACCCTTTTTTTGGGCCGGTCAAACTGTCATGATTCTCAATGGCGAGAGAACATAGCCCAGCATATATGAGAACTAGCTCTTGGAAGATGGAAACTATACTGACCATGAACTAAACCTGCCGCACAACTAGAAGTGGCCGGGTAGCATGCCTACGTTTTTTTATCCATAGATGCCCAGCGCCAGCCGGAGAACTACCTAATCCTAGCAGAGGAAAAGACAGTCCTGGCTCACCTCTAGAGAAATTTTCCCAAAAGGCAGACAGAGGCCCCCACATATATTGGCGGTGATTTAAGATGAAATGACAAACGTAGTATGAAAATAGGTTTAGCAAAATCGAGGTCAGCTTACTAGATAGCATGAAGACAGAAAGGGCACTTTCATGGTCAGCAGAAAACCCTATCAAAACACCATCCAGAAATTACTTTAAGACTCTAGCATTAACTCATAACACCAGAGTGGCAATTTCCGCTCACAAGAGCTTTACAGACACAGTAACGAAACAGCAGCTGTGAACAGGAACAAAATGCAAAAACACACAAGGACAAAAGTCCAACTTAGCTGGGAGTTGTCTAGTAGCAGGAACATGCACAGAAAGGCTACTGATTACATTGTTGACCGGCATGAAACTGACAGAGGAGCAAGGTTATATAGCGACTCCCACATCCTGATAGGAGCAGGTGAACAGAGGGGATGATGCACACAAGTTAAATTCCACAAGTGGCCACCGGGGGAGCCCAGAATCCAATTTCACAACACCTGGCATACTGTTGTGATCCTAATGGCAGAGGATCTCAGGGTCTTCAGCAAAGTCTGCAAACATAAAAACTAGCTCTTAGGGAGGTGGTAACTGAGCTGACCACATACCTGATCCTAGCCCACAACTAATAGCAGCCGGGGAACGTACCTACGTTGGTTCTAGACGTCTCGCGCCAGCCGGAGATCTAACTAACCCTTTCAGAGAAAATACAGACCTCACTTGCCTCCAGAGAAAGGTACCCCAAAGTAGATACAGGCCCCCAACAAATAATAACGGTGAGGTAAGAGGAAAGGACAAACGTAAGTATGAACTAGATTCAGCAAAGAGAGGCCCACTAAATAATAGCAGAAATATAGAAAGCGGACTTATGTGGTCAGCGAAAAACCCTACAAAAATATCCACACTGAATATCCAAGAACCCCCGTACCGACTAACGGTATGGGGGGAGAATATCAGCCCCCTAAGGGCTTCCAGCAAAATCAGGAATCACATTATGAACAAGCTGGACAAAAAACAGAATAATACAAATAAACAAAAAACAAGAAAGCAGGACTTAGCTTATGTTGCAAAAATCAGGACCAGTAGACAAGAGCAACCAGACAAGGACTGATTACATGGATGCCAGGCAATGGACTAAGACTCCAGGAAGTTTAAATAGAAACACCCAGAGTCTTAACGAACCAGGTGACTACCAACCTGGGGAAAGAGTATCCAAGAGCCATACCGTGAGTGACCACAAGAGGGAGCCCAAAAGTATAGTTCATAACAGGGTACATTGTGACGTTCCTTTGATGTCAATTTCCTCTTCCCCCTCTTCTGAAGTCCCTGAGTTTTTGTCGGATTTCCAGGATGTATTTGATGAGCCCAAGTCCAGTTCCCTTACTCCACATAGGGACTGTGATTGTGCTATTAACTTGATTCCTGGCTGTAAGTTCCCTAAGGGCCGACCTTTCAGTCTGTCTGTGCCAGAGCATGCCACCATGCGAAGTTATGTCAAGGAGTCTTTGGAGAAGGGGCATATTCGGCCCTCTTCGTCACCATTGGGAGCGGGATTCTTTTTTGTTGCCAAGAAGGATGGCTCCTTGAGACCCTGTATTGATTATCGCCTTCTTACTAAGATCACGGTCAAATTCCAATACCCTTTTCCTTTGCTTTCTGATTTGTTTGCTCGGATTAAGGGGGCTAGTTGGTTTACTAAGATTGACCTTCGAGGGGCATATAATCTTGTTCGTATTAAACAGGGTGACGAATAGAAAACTGCATTTAATACGCCCGAAGGCCATTTTGAATACCTTGTGATGCCTTTCGGGCTTTCTAATTCTCCTTCTGTATTTCAGTGCTTCATGCATGATATTTTCCGCAATTATCTTGATAAATTCATGATTGTGTATTTGGATGATATTTTGATTTTTTCCGATGATTGGGAGTCTCATGTGAAGCAGGTCAGGATGGTATTCCAGATCCTTCGTGATAATGCTTTATTTGTGAAGGGGTCTAAGTGCCTATTTGGAGTTCAGAAGGTCTCTTTTTTGGGTTTTATTTTTTCTCCCTCGTCTATAGAAATGGATCCTGTTAAGGTCCAAGCCATTCATGACTGGATTCAACCCACATCGGTGAAGAGCCTTCAGAAATTTTTGGGCTTTGCTAATTTTTATCGCCGTTTCATTGCCAACTTTTCCAGTGTGGTTAAGCCCCTCACCGATTTGACGAAGAAAGGCGCTGATGTGATGAATTGGTCCTCTGCGGCTGTTGAGGCCTTTCAGGAGCTTAAACGCCGATTTACTTCTGCCCCTGTGTTGCGTCAGCCGGATGTTTCTCTTCCTTTTCAGGTTGAGGTTGACGCTTCTGAGATTGGGGCAGGGGCCGTTTTGTCTCAGAGGAATTCTGATGGTTCTTTGATGAAACCGTGTGCTTTTTTTTCCAGAAAGTTTTCGCCTGCGGAGCGCAATTATGACGTTGGCAATCGGGAGTTGTTGGCTATGAAGTGGGCATTTGAGGAGTGGCAACATTGGCTTGAGGGAGCCAAGCACCGCGTTGTGGTCTTGACCGATCATAAGAATCTGATTTACCTCGAGTCGGCCAAGCGGCTGAACCCTAGACAGGCTCGATGGTCCCTGTTTTTCTCCCGTTTTGATTTTGTGGTCTCGTATCTTCCGGGATCTAAGAATGTTAAGGCTGATGCCCTCTCTAGGAGTTTTTTGCCTGATTCTCCTGGAGTCCTTGAGCCGGTTGGCATTCTTAAAGAAGGGGTGATTCTTTCTGCCATCTCCCCTGATTTGCGGCGGGTGCTTCAGGAATTTCAGGCTGATAAACCTGACCGCTGTCCAGTGGGGAAGCTGTTTGTTCCTGATAGATGGACTAGTAGGGTAATTTCTGAGGTTCCTTGTTCAGTGTTGGCTGGTCATCCTGGGATTTTCGGTACCAGAGATTTGGTTGCTAGGTCCTTTTGGTGGCCTTCCTTGTCGCGGGATGTGCGTTCTTTTGTGCAGTCCTGTGGGACTTGTGCCTGGGCCAAGCCTTGCTGTTCCCGCGCTAGTGGGTTGCTTTTGCCTTTGCCGGTCCCTGAGAGGCCCTGGACGCATATTTCCATGGATTTTATTTCGGATCTTCCTGTTTCCCAGAAGATGTCTGTTATCTGGGTGGTTTGTGACCGGTTCTCTAAAATGGTCCATTTGGTACCTTTGCCTAAATTGCCTTCCTCCTCTGATTTGGTTCCATTGTTTTTTCAGCATGTGGTTCGTTTGCATGGCATTCCGGAGAATATTTTGTCTGACAGAGGTTCCCAGTTTGTTTCTAGGTTTTGGCGGGCCGTTTGTGCTAGGATGGGCTTTGATTTGTCTTTTTCTTTGGCGTTCCATCCTCAAATGGCGAACTAATCAGACCTTGGAAACCTATTTGAGATGCTTTGTGTCTGCTGATCAGGATGATTGGGTGGCTTTCTTGCCATTGGCCGAGTTTGCCCTTAATAATCGGGCTAGTTCGGCTACTTTGGTTTCGCCTTTCTTTTGTAATTTTGGTTTTCATCCTCGTTTTTCTTCGGGGCAGGTTGAGCATTCTGATTGTCCTGGTGTGGATTCTGTGGTGGACAGGTTACAGCAGATTTGGACTCATGTGGTAGACAATTTGACATTGTCTCAGGAAAAGGCTCAACGTTTTGCTAACCGCCTTCGGTGTGTTGGTCCTCGGCTTCGGGTGGGGTATTTAGTCTGGTTATCTTCTCGTCATGTTCCTATGAAGGTTTCTTCCCCTAAGTTCAAACCTCGGTTTATTGGTCCTTATAAGATTTCTGAGATTATCAATCCGGTATCTTTTCGTTTGGCCCTTCCAGCCTCTTTTGCCATCCATAATGTTTTCCATAGATCTTTGTTGTGGAGATATGTGGTGCCCGTTGTTCCCTCTGTTGATCCTCCTGCCCCGGTGTTGGTTGAAGGGGAGTTGGAATATGTGGTGGAGAAAATTTTGGATTCTCGTTTTTCGAGGCGGAGGCTTCAGTATCTTGTCAAGTGGATTGGTTATGGCCAGGAGGATAATTCTTGGGTTGTTGTCTCCGATGTCCATGCCGCCGATTTGGTTCATGCCTTTCACTTGGCTTGTCCTGATCGGCCTGGGGGCTCTGGTGAGGGTTCGGTGACCCCTCCTCAAGGGGGGGGTACTGTTGTGAATTCCACTCTTGGGCTCCCTCCGGTGGTTGTAAGTGGCACTTTTGTGGGTTGTGCTCTTGGGCTCCCTCCGGTGGATTTAAGTGGAACTGCTGCTCCTTGGATTTAGCAGTCAGCAGCTGCTTCCACTGATCGTCTATTCTGGCTCGGCTATTTATCCTGGCTCTATCCTTCAGCCAGTGCCAGTTGTCAATGGTTCCGGCTTGGATTCACATCTCTCTTGGATTTCCCTGATATTCTGACCAGTTCAGCAAAGATAAGTCCTTGCTTTGTTCTTTTGCTTTCCACTTTTTGTGGACTTAATCTTTCAGCACATTCTATGTTTTTTCTAGTCCAGCTTGTCAGTATGGATTTATTCAGTTAAGCTGGAAGCTCTGGGAAGCAGATTTACCCTCCGCACCTTTAGTCAGGTGTGGAGATTTTTGTAAACTCTGTGGTGGATTTTTCTAGTTTTTAATACTGATCGCACAGTATTCTGTCCTGTTCTATCTGTCTAGCTAGATTGGCCTCCTTTGCTACATCCTAGTTTCATTCTGTGCATGTAATTTCCCTCTCCACTCACAGTCAATATTTGTGGGGGGCTGTCTGTCCTTTGGGAATTTTCTCTGAGGCAAGATAGCTTTCTTGTTTCTATCTTTAGGGGTAGTTAGTTCTCCGGCTGTGACGAGGTGTCTAGGGAGTGACAGGAACATCCCACGGCTACTTCTAGTGTTGTGTTAAGCTCAGGAACTGCGGTCAGTACAGGTACCACCTCCTCCAGAGCACATCCCATGTTGCTTCTAAACCACCAGTTCATAACACTTGACACAAGGAATGTGACATTTGTAACCTATGTCCTGCATTGACTCCACCAGTAGTCCACTCCTTGTGAATCCCCCCAAATTTTTGAATGGCCTTTTCTTAACAATCCTTTCAAGGCTGCGGTTATCCCAGTTGCTTGTGCACCTTTTTCTACCACACTTTTTCCTTCCACTCAACTTTATATTAATATGCTTTGATACAGCACTCTGTAAACAGCCAGCTTCTTTATCAATGACCTTTTGTGGCTTACCGTCCTTGTGGAGTGTGTCAATGACTGCCTTCTAGACATCTGTCAAGTCAGCAGTCTTCCACATGGTTGTAGAGCCTACTGAAACAAACTAAGGGACCTTTTTAAATGCTTGGGAAGCCTTTGCAAATGTTTTTTGTTAATTATTCTATTATTAGTAATTTACTAAGATAATGACTTTTGGGTTTTCATCGGCTATAAGCTATAATGATCAACATAAACAGATGTAAATACTTGAAATAGATCACTCGGTTTGTAATGACTATATAATATATGAGTTTCACTTTTTGTATTGAAGAACTGAAATAGATTACCTTTTGATGATATTCTAACTTTTTGAGAAGCACCTGTAGTTCTGATGCTGTATTTATGTACTCTCAATGGCTCTGATGTTCTCTTTATGTACTGATGTACACATGATATGCGAACGAGGTCCTGGGAAAGATAAGATGAGGGGAAAGAGAGGGAGAGCGATATCTAAGCATAGTAGATGATCGAATCTTACTTGGTGAGAAAAGTACATCTTGAATCTTGCTCACCTTGTATGGTTGTGCAAGGAGGCACAACACTGGGAAAAGGTTGCAAACAAGGGTGATCCTTCCACTGGTATGCTGCATGCCTGTAATAACATGGAGATGATTTTCCTCTCCCAGATAAAAAATTCCTCCACGTGGATATTGTGAATAAGCATGTTTCAGGGCGCTTCCTTAAGAGGATCCTTAACCCAATTTGGAATAAGATGGTTAAACAGCTAAAGAAAAAAGTATCTCTGATGTTTAATCAGATGATATTTTATTTGCTACATATAGCAAATACAGCATTTTATAAAAGACAATAAAAACCTCATCAGGTGGATATAAATATGAAAAAAAAAAATCACAAAAATATAAAAGTTTAATCACCTTTATTTTCCCCATTAAAAATGAACAAAGATTTTTTTGTAAAAAAAATGCATATTTGATATTGCTATGTTCATGAAAGCCCAGTCTATCAAAATGTAAAGTAAATTAATCTGATCAGTAGATTGTGTAATTGTGAAACCTCAGAATTGAAGTTTTTCGGCCACTGCAACAACACAAAAAATGTTATAAGAGGCATTGAAAACATTGTATTTACCCCCAAATATATCAATAAAATTATATCAATAAAACATTAGCTCAGGGTGCAAAAAAACAAGCTCTCACACAGCTCCATGTACCAAAAATTGAAAAAGTTCACGGTAAATGACGTCATAAGCAAAATTCTCTATTTTTAAAAGTTTTGGATTTTTTTTCACCACTGAAAAGCTATGTATGTTTGGTATCTCTATAATTGTGCTGACCTGGAGAATCAAATTGCCATGTCATTTTTTGCGTAAAATAAACACTATAAACAAAAAACAATTCCATATTTCACTTTTTTTTTACCACATTGGATTTCTTTCCCCACTTTCCAGGAAAACCCATGATAAAATGGATGGTGTCATTCAAAAGAAGAGCTCATTCTACAAAAAACAAGCCCTCACTTGTTTATGTGAACAAAAAAATTAAAAAGTTATGAGTCTTGAAAGAAGGAGAGGAAAAAATGAAAGAGCAAAAACAAAAAATTGCCCCATCCTTAAGAGGTTAATAATACGTGTAAACAAAAAAATCTGTAGTAATGTTCTTTAGTATACTTAAGTGAATGTAAAGTTCATGTAAATTGTTACAATCACCACAAGACTGTTAGGCTACTTTCACACTAGCGTTAACTGCAATACGTCGCAAATGCGTCGTTTTGCCGAAAAAACGCATCCTGCAAAAGTTCTTGCAGGATGCGTTTTATGAGCATTGACTAACATTAGCGACACATTTGCGACGCATTGCCACACGACGGAACCGTCGTGCGACGGTTGTGCCGTGTTGTGGCGGACCGTCGGGACCAAAAAACGTTACATGTAACGTTTTTTGCTCCCGACGGTCCGCTTTTTCCGACCGCGCATGCGCGGCCGGAACTCCGCCCCCACCTCCCCGCACTTCCCCACACCTCACAATGGGGCAGCGGATGCGCTGGAAAAATGCATCCTCTGCCCCCTTTGTGCGGCGGAGACAGCACTAGCGTCGGGGACCTCGGCCCGACGTACTGCGACGGGCCGAGCCCGACGCTAGTGTGAAAGAAGCCTTATAGATGACTAGCATGTACAGTGGGGAAAAAAGTATTTAGTCAGCCACCAATTGTGCAAGTTCTCCCACTTAAAAAGATGAGAGGCCTGAAATTGACATCATAGGTAGACCACTTTTTTCCCCACTGTACGTCATTTTGTTTAGTACACATAATGTACAGTATATGGAATTAATTTTAACTTTACTAAATGTACTTTATCCTTTATAAAGACAAATGGGCGGCCCCTTGAAATGGCGCTGGATGTTGGCTGTGGGACTGGACGTTACACTTTATCTCTAGCTCCTCACTTCAGGAAGGTCCTAGGACTAGACATCAGTGAATCCCAACTAAATGTTGCAAAAGAAATGACCTTGGCAAAAAATGTGTCGTACATGTGAGTACTAAACGGGATTTCCTAATTTTGTTGATATGGGATCATTAGATTTATAAGAGACATTGGTAATCGTCTGTTCTGTCTGTAGGGTGGCTCCGGCTGAGAAGTTACCTGTGAAAGATGCTTCGGTGGACCTGGTACATGCTGGTGTAGCTGCTCATTGGTTCACAATAGACAAGTTTCTCGATGAGACCATGCGAGTATTGAAGCCGGGAGGATGCTTGGCTGCCCATTCTTATGAACCAGTCCCTGAGTTTGAATATAACAATTTGTCACACGACGTGAATGCAGTGATGGCAGAGGTAACTTATTGATTTAAATTGGACATAATGTATGTAGAATCCATGCTCCTTCCATTTTGTACATTAGAGTATACTACTGCTGTGTATCATTCACTGCTGTTTGTTATGATTTATTACTGGTATCCAATAGTCTCTTTTGTTTTCAACAGACCTAATTTTCTCCCATACTGCATTGCCTGTAAGCCTACATACTCAGCTAATTTCTATAAAGGGATTCTGGCAGATGATACACTCTGCTCGATCTAGGGGCAGCATGTGTATGTACAGCACTGGTTGAATGAACATAATCAGGTATGTTTGATTCTGAAAGCTGTAGGGTTTCTGAGAATAATATACTATAGAGGCCAACAGGTCCCAATTGGCTACTCTGGCAGGTCACTGGCTATCTGTGTGAATTGGCAGAGACCTGTCAATCCAGGGTAGAGGGAGGGGAGAAGCCGCCACAGATCCTTCAGTACGACTAGCCTTTAACAGCTTTTAAACTATGTTTTTCTCTGAAACATCACATCATTTCAAACTCAAACATACCTGGCTAAGCTCATACAGCCAGGGACTGATACATGCTACCTGTGGATCAGCTGTCAGGCTTACATTAAAGGTAATCAGTATTTTCCACACATTGTCTCAATCACATAGCACTTAGCCAACCAACGTGCTCTACACTGATGAAGAGCAAGCACCTCGAAACAGACTGCCTGTAGATCAATTTCTGGCTGGGCATTTATCCCAAGTCATGTTGCTAAAATTGGTTTAAGGGTCAGACAGTCACTTATTGGGTAGTCACCTCTCTTAGGTGGTACTTTCAATATCCAATAGTCTCTTTGATTCTGCACGAGAGCTTCTTTGCAACGGTTTCCCCATAGAGCTTTTAGTTTAAGACTCCATACTCCAGAGAACCAGTACTTCCCACAATTATCTATATAAAATACTGCTTAAAGAAGCACTCTTATCAGAATTGCTATCCTCTTAATATATTGTAGCCATCATATTATATAGCACTGTGTACTTACAATTCCCATTTTGCCTTTCTACCCAGCTAATCCTTCTGTGTTCTATTAGGTCTATGACAACACGTGATTATAAGCAGACTAGCTCAATCCTTGTCATGTCGGACGCTGTTCAGACCAGGTCGTTCGACAGACAGCGCTAATTCCGCTTTTGACCACTATTTGCTCATTGGCGTCGGCTAGATTTTATCTAGCTGTTCCGGGGTTAATTTACCTGATCCTCGGATTGGAAGCTGGGACATGCCCATTGCCTTTAAATAGTTCTCCTGATCATTGGGCGTCGCCAATTATAGCTTCTGTCTTGTGCGTTGTTATCTCGGTCTGGAGTGGAGAGCTGGTTGTTGGAGATTCGTTGCTGGTGGTGTATTTTCCTTAGTCTTATTTACTCCTTCCTATATTTGCATTTATTTTGCCCTGCAAATTTATAGTGTATTCCTGAGTGACTGCCGCGTGGTGTATATTTTCTTTTATCCTTGTCCGTGCTAACTGTGGGTATTGGTGTATTACCTCTTCACTGGGTGGTGGGCAGAGGTTTCAGCCTAGGGTTGAAACAGGAGACAGGGTGAGGTTCGAGGCCTGGACATGCACACCATCAGTGTAAACTCCAGGTAGAGGGTCAGTCAGGATTTCCCTAGTCTGAGGGAAATTGCAGGGGCCTGGGTTATTAGCTCTCGCTCACCTAGTCTCCCCGTGACAATCCTACTAAGCTCTATGTAGAAACAGGAGGTCAATTTTGCCTGCATAAGTCATCACTGCAAAAGTCTCTGACAGGAGGGAGGAGCTTGGTCAGGAGTTAAAGAGGGGAATGATAAATGCAAGGACAAGAGACTTCCTTTTTTTACATAAAGCAGAGAAAAGAGAGGAATTTACTGGGAAGAAAGACAAAAATGAGCAGTTGTAACTACACATTGCTATATAATATGATGAATGCAATATATAAAGAGGATAACAACTTTGATAGGTGGAGTGCTTCTTTAACCATCTGTGATGTTGAGATAGGTCTTTCTTCTAGCAGCTAATTGGACAATAGTTTGCTCATATTTGAATTCATCAATGTTAACTTGGAGTTTCTTGGACCAACCTGAAGAAATTGTGCTGGGATCCATTCTATCTACATAGAACACATGAGCTTACAATGTAAATTACATTTTTTACTACCATAACATAGGCTAAACCTTTTATCAGTAAGATCTAATAGGTCATTTGAGAATTATCTAATAAGAAATAAATTCAAATGGAATGTGATTTTATCCATCCATCCATTGTTTTGTATTGTATATTTAAGGATCTGCATTCTGCAATATTTGGGGTTGATTATTTTATCAAAACTGAGGCAGATTTAAAGATTGTGGCCAGTACAATCATATTGAAAATCTCCACTATTTTTTTCTATTAATAGTTTTTGATTTTTTTTTGCAGGTGTGGGATACATTGTTCCAGTATGTTGATAAATCGACAAAGGACATGTTTTGTCGGTACCAACATTTGTATGAGGCTATTCCACTAAACGACAAGGAACAGTAAGTTTTTACTTGTTGGTTGTCCACTTTTCTATTCATGGACAAAGGTTTGTGAAAGACCACTTTTTTTAACCCCTTTCTGACCTCGGACGGGATAGTACGTCCGAGGTCAGAAGCCCCGCTTTGATGCGGGCTCCGGCGGTGAGCCCGCATCAAAGCCGGGACATGTCAGCTGTTTTGAACAGCTGACATGTGCCTGTAATAGGCGCGGGCAGAATCACGATCTGCCCGCGCCTATTAACTAGTTACCGTATATACTCGAGTATAAGCCGAGATTTTCAGCCCAAATTTTTGGGCTGAAAGTGCCCCCTCGGCTTATACTCGAGTCACGGTCTGTGGCAGGGTCGGCGGGTGAGGGGGAGAGGGCGCTGAGGCATACTTACCTAGTCCCGGCGATCCTGTCACTCCCCCTGCCCGTCCCACGGTCTCCGGGTGCAGCAGCCTCTTCCCCTGAGCGGTCACGTGGGACCGCTCATTAGAGAAATGAATAGGCTGCTCCACCTCCCATAGGGGCGGAGCCGCCTATTCATTTCTCTAATGAAGCGGTGCCGGTGACCGCTGACAGAGGAAGAGGCTGCGGCACCGAACACAGGCAGGGGGAAGGAGCGGGACGCCGGGAGCAGGTAAGTATGTCATATTCACCTGTCCTCGTTCCACACGCTGGGCGCTGTCTCCATCTTCCCGGCGTCTCTCCTCACTGACTGCAGGCAGAGGGCGCGATGACGCATATAGTGTGCGCGCCGCCCTCTGCCTGATCAGTCAGTGCAGGGAGACGCCGGGAAGATGGCGCCGAGAAGCTGCAAGCAAGACAGGTGAGTATGTGTTTTATTATTTTTATTGCAGCAGCAGCAGCACAGCTATGGGGCAATAATGGACGGTGCAGAGCACTATATGGCAGAGCTATGGGGCAATGGTGCAGAGCACTGTATGGCACAGCTATGGGGCAGTAATGGTGCAGAGCACTATATGGCACAGCTATGGGGCAGTAATGGTGCAGAGCACTGTATGGCACAGCTATGGGGCAGTAATGGTGCAGAGCACTATATGGCACAGCTATGGGGCAGTAATGGTGCAGAGCACTGTATGGCACAGCTATGGGGCAGTAATGGTGCAGAGCACTGTATGGCACAGCTATGGGGCAGTAATGGTGCAGAGCACTATATGGCACAGCTATGGGGCAGTAATGGTGCAGAGCACTGTATGGCACAGCTATGGGGCAATAATGGTGCAGAGCACTATATGGCACAGCTATGGGGCAGTAATGGTGCAGAGCACTGTATGGCACAGCTATGGGGCAATAATGGTGCAGAGCACTATATGGCACAGCTATGGGGCAGTAATGGTGCAGAGCACTATATGGCACAGCTATGGGGCAGTAATGGTGCAGAGCACTATATGGCACAGCTATGGGGCAGTAATGGTGCAGAGCACTATATGGCACAGCTATGGGGCAGTAATGGTGCAGAGCACTATATGGCACAGCTATGGGGCAGTAATGGTGCAGAGCACTGTATGGCACAGCTATGGGGCAGTAATGGTGCAGAGCACTGTATGGCACAGCTATGGGGCAGTAATGGTGCAGAGCACTATATGGCACAGCTATGGGGCAGTAATGGTGCAGAGCACTGTATGGCACAGCTATGGGGCAATAATGGTGCAGAGCACTATATGGCACAGCTATGGGGCAGTAATGGTGCAGAGCACTGTATGGCACAGCTATGGGGCAATAATGGTGCAGAGCACTATATGGCACAGCTATGGGGCAGTAATGGTGCAGAGCACTATATGGCACAGCTATGGGGCAGTAATGGTGCAGAGCACTGTATGGCACAGCTATGGGGCAATAATGGTGCAGAGCACTATATGGCACAGCTATGGGGCAGTAATGGTGCAGAGCACTGTATGGCACAGCTATGGGGCAATAATGGTGCAGAGCACTATATGGCACAGCTATGGGGCAGTAATGGTGCAGAGCACTGTATGGCACAGCTATGGGGCAATAATGGTGCAGAGCACTATATGGCACAGCTATGGGGCAATAATGGTGCAGAGCACTATATGGCACAGCTATGGGGCCATAATGAACAGTATGGAGCATCTATTTTTATTTTTGAAATTCACCGGTAGCTGTTGCATTTTCCACCCTAGGCTTATACTCGAGTCAATAAGTTTTCCCAGTTTTTTGTGGCAAAATTAGGGGGGTCGGCTTATACTCGGGTCGGCTTATACTCGAGTATATACGGTAAATGCCGCTGTCAAACGCAGACAGCGGCATTTAACTACCGCTTCCGGCCGGGCGGCCGGAAATGATCGCATCGCCGACCCCAGTCACATGATCCGAGGTCGGCGATGCTTCAGTATGGTAACCATAGAGGTCCTTGAAACCTCTATGGTTACTGATGCAGGCTTGCTGTGAGCGCCACCCTGTGGTCGGCGCTCACAGCACACCTGCATTTCTGCTACATAGCAGCGAACATCAGATCGCTGCTATGTAGCAGAGCCGATCGAGTGGTGCCAGCTTCTAGCCTCCTATGGAGGCTATAGAAGCATGGCAAAAGTTTAAAAAAAAGTAAAAAAAAATGTGAAAAAAATAAAAAAAATATAAAAGTTCAAATCACCCCCCTTTCGCCCCAATCAAAATAAATCAATAAAAAAAAAAATCAAACCTACACATATTTGGTATCGCCGCGTTCAGAATCGCCCAATATATCAATAAAAAAAAGCATTAACCTGATCGCTAAACGACGTAGTGAGAAAAAAATTCGAAACGCCAGAATTACGTTTTTTGGTCGCCACTACATTGCATTAAAATGCAATAATGGGCGATCAAAAGAACGTATTTGCACCAAAATGCTATCATTAAAAATGCCAGCTTGGCACACAAAAAATAAGCCCTCAAGTGACCCCAGATCATGAAAAATGGAGACGCTACGAGTATCGGAAAATGGCGCAATTTTTATTTATTTTTTTTTTAGCAAAGTTTGGAATTTTTTTTCACCACTTAGATAAAAAAATAACCTAGTCATGTTAGGTGTCTATGAACTCGTACTGACCTGTAGAATCATAATGGCAGGTCAGTTTTAGCATTTAGTGAACCTAGCAAAAAAGCCAAACAAAAAACAAGTGTGGGACTGCACTTTTTTTGCAATTTCACTGCACTTGGAATTTTTTGCCTGTTTTCTAGTACACGACATGGTAAAACCAATGATGTTGTTCAAAAGTACAACTCGTCCCGCAAAAAATAAGCCCTCACATGGCCAAATTGATGGAAAAATAAAAAAGTTATGGCTCTGGGAAGGAGGGGAGCGAAAAACGAACACGGAAAAACGGAAAATCCCAAGGTCATGAAGGGGTTAAAGATCTTCCACAATGTTGATCTCCTTAGAATTATATATTTTTTTAGGTGTTAGATTTATTTTAAAATTGTCTCAAATCATATAGTTTATTCAATTAGCAAATGAAAATCTTAATTCAACTTTCAACTATTGAATAGAATACATTGTAGTAGTGGTTATGATACGTTGCGCTCACAAAGCAAGGTGCAATGACCAGGGAAAACAGAGCACCACACTGTTTACTTTCCACAATAATCAGGGCCATTGTGTTGGTCAGGCATTGTTCAATTTCACTCAGGTCAGGTCAGAGTTGGTTAGGCACTGATTACTTTTACTCATTGGTCGGCCATTGAATTTCTCAGGCAATTGTTTACTCTTGCACATATCAGTAGTTTAATGAAACCATAATAATCTTCCATTGTCAGGTGAGGAGCCCCAGACATTTTGGTATAAACTTGAGAAAAATCACAAAAATAAATGTGTTTCATATCCTGCAGTACCTGCCTTTTCCACTAAAAATGTGACTTTTTTTCAGTTTTTTTGCTGCTTTGTTGCGCTTACTCATTGCCTTCTATGCTTGAAAATTCAAGGCAAAAATGCTGCAAAGCGCTGAAAGAAATGGCATGCTGCAGTTTAAAAAAACACAGCAGTTTTCCAATTGTCAGGAAAAAAACCAATGTGCATGCATGAGATTTCTGAAATCTCAGTTTTTGCTGGTATTGTAAAAAGCAGCTTTAAATTTGCAGCAAAAATGCAACGTGCGAACATATCCTCAGAGGTCCATCCTAGTTTTATCCATTTTAATTGATACATTGACAAGAGTCAATTCATAAAAAAATTTAGTCTACTTGCACAGTGAAAAAAAGGATGAGAAAAGATAAAAGAATGGATGCAACTGGGATGACACCTGAGAAAAAAAAGTTTCTCTTGGATGGTAACACTCACATGAATGTGTGAATGTATCCTGAAGCAGGGAGCTGAGAACATTTGAAGACATCCCTTGGTGTTAAACGCTGGATAGAGTGGTTTGTTACAAAAACAAGTTTTATTCTTAGTATAGTAATTATTTTATAATGTTGATTAAAATATTACTTTTGTTGCAGTACGCTATATAAAGTATCTCACAAACATATAGTCTTCTCTTCTAGTATTACAGATATACCTGCCAAAATTCAGCTGTCTATTCCAGAAATAATTGGATTCATCCAGGCCATTTATTTGTGTGAGCAGTTGAAAGAAAAAGATATGAGAAGAGCAGAAAAAATTCTAATACAAACTGAAAAAAGGTGTGTCATGGCATTTTCATGGTTATCTGTACTATTTATGCCATTTTGTGGATTTCTAGTTTTTATCTGGGAAGATTGCCATAGGGTAAAATAAATTATTAACTGTCGTGAAGAGGAAACTCATGCAAAATCATACAAATGTTCAATATAATAACACAATCATTTTCTGGGTCTATAAATACTAAAGGGTTTATAGACTATTTGTCAGTGAGCTTAATGTAACCCTGGTGCTTAAACAATAAATTTAACATAAAAAATCTCACTTATTGGGCAAACACTGCACCCCCATTGTTTTGCACCTGTTCTGGGTACGGGCTTTGCTCCCCTGCCACCCATTCCTGGTCTTCCAAGACCTCTGCTATGTATCTGCCTGCAGCCTCCAGGTTGTCTCCTGTCCACCATAGACTTCCAGGGCCTCTGCTATCTATTCCCCGTCTTCCTCGACCTCTGATACATGACTGCTTGTGGCTTCCTGGATTCTTGCTGTCCATTTACAGATTCCAGGATCTCTGCTACATGTTCCCGGTCTTCCTCGACCTCTGCTACCTGTTCCCAGTCTTCCAGAATCTCTGCTACCTGTTCTCAGTCTTTCAGGACCTCTGCTACAGTACGTGTCCATCTGCAGTTTCCAGGATGTCTGTCTGCCCGTGTCTTCCTGAACCTCTGCTACCCATTCCTGGCCTTCCAAACCTCTGCTAGATGTCTGCCTGCAACTTCCAGGACATCTTCTGTTTGCCTGCAAATTCCAGGGCCCCTGCTACCTGTTTTTTGTTTTACAGGACCTCTGCTACGTGTTTGCTTTCAACTTCTAGGATATCACCTGTCCATCGGAGTCTTTCAGGATCTCTGCTACCTGTTGCTGGTCTTCCAAGACCTGTGCTATGTTTCTGCCTGCAGCTTCCACAACGTCTTCTGTCTATTTGTAGCTTCCAAGACCTCAGCTACCTGCTCCTGGTCTTCCAGGACTTCTTCTACCTGTCTGTGGTCTCCAGGACTTCTGCCTCCTGTTTTGGGATTCCTGTCAGCGTGCAGTCTTGCATTTCTCTGCTCCCTGTTTCCTACATGTCTCAACTGCCTGCTGCCCAATGCCCATGGTCTGTGTGCCTACCAAGGCCTTGGTCTTTAAGGACCCATCTCATCTAATGAGCCTAATAACCATGATTAGCCTCTCAACTGGAGAATATACAAGCTGTCCGAGATAGAAGAAATCCTGTTGTACAAAATGTCAAGACTGTAGCCAATCAGTGGCCAATAATTGTCTGTGGCCATTATGTCACGCCCTGCCACTGAAAGCAGAAGCCATGATCAAAACAAAGGAGTGGCACTGGTGTGGTAAATGTGTCTGATTTATTTTTTTTATCTTTTAAGCACCATGGGTTTATTGTTCCCTTGTTAAAAAGTAGTAAACAATCCCTTTAAATATATCACGTGGACAATACAGATAAGTAAAAAAGAATATACTTTTCTACGTTCATACACTGACTTGATAATAGAGGTTGTACTTTTGAGAGAAGGTCAAATTTAATCTTAGCAGACTTGTATTTTGCTGTGACAGACTTTTACAGATTCATGTACTTTCTTTCAGTGCCATGAAGTGCTAAAGTAGTAGTTAGTTTTCTAATATACTTGCTTTACCGTTCCATAACTACACTATCTGTCTATTTTTTTACTTCCTGTCTGTTGATGATTAGTTTGAGAGCCCTCCTTGGATACTTGGATACTCAAAATAACCGTCATCAAAGCAAATGACAGAGACTGCGGTCACTGTCACGGCTTCTGCCCTCTTCCTGAAACAAAGCATCGTCAGTGATGCTCATTTCACAGGCGGGGCTTGTCCCTGCTTTGTGCCTGCTTTGTGCAATGTGCACAGTGACTGTGCCTGCTTTCTTGTCAGCTCAGATTTGCAGTAATGAGCCCGCAACACAGCAGTGCTGTAATACGCAGGAGATCAACATTGCCAGCTGATGTCCATGTTCTCTACCGCTGTATTGCCGGCTTATTACTGTAGATCTGAGCCAACCAGAAAGCGGGCACTGTCACTCTGCATATCACACAATACACAGCGCAGGAACAGAGTAGGGACTAGCCCTGCCCCTAAAACGAGCAACAATTATTACGCTTTGCTTCAGGGAGAAGGCAGAGGTTGTGACAGTGACTGCAGCATCTGCCCCCTGCTCCGATGATACTTATTTTGAGCATACCAGGATACACTGGGGGCTCTCAAATGAATCATAATCAGACAGGAAGTAAAAAATAGATTAACAGTTAAGTTGTTTTTAGGGAATGGTAGTGAAAGAAAAAAGCTTAGCATATGGCATCAATTAGATAGGGATTTAGATAAATTTTACTTTCGCCTTTGGGCCACCCAATTAAGGTGCACTTCAGTGGTACTCAACGAGTATTTTACATTCCAAATAAATAATAATAAAAAATAATTATTTTTGGAATGGAACACTTAGAATATATCACAATATAAAATTTAATAAGCAAACATAACAGTCTTCTAAAACATTTACACATTTCTATAATGCAGAATATATCTTTTTGTTACAGATTCCGAGAGATACTTGGAGAAAAAGCCAATTCTGACTGTCTGAACATGTATATGAAGTACTACTGTGTCCTTGCTTGCAAACATTAAGGAGGAGACCTGCTAAATCCAAATATTCAGAGTAGCGTTTTGTGTAATCATACTAAACCTTTCTGGACATGGTCAATTTCCATTTTTTATTTTTGTTTTTCTCTCCCCCTTCTTCCAAAAGCCATAACTTTTTTAAATTTTACTGTCCACATAGACATATGAGGGGTTGTTTTTTTGTGGTGCAGGTTGAACTTTTGAATTACTCCATTCATTATTCTACAAGCCTACAACCTGCATTAACCACCGATTGATCGAACCACTGCACGACCAGTTCTACCCTCACCTACTGTATCCTCACCCATTCCTTGTAGATTGTGAGTCCTTGTGGGCAGGGTCCTCTCTCCTCCTGTACCAGTCGTGACTTGTATTGTTTAAGATTACTGTACTTGTTTTTTATTATGTATACCCCTCCCCACATGTAAAGCGCAATGGAATAAATGGCGCTATAATAATAAATAGTAATAATAATAATAGTGTACCGGAAAACAAGAAAAAAAATTCAAGTGCAGCAAAATTATGAAAAAGACCCGCAATTCCGACACTGTTTGGGGAATTGTATTTTTAGTAGACACTGTGTAGTAAAAATGACCTGGCAATATGATTCTCCTCATCAGTACAATTATGCCCATAACAAAGTTTTCCAATTTTTTTTAACAATTTATTGGCGGAAAAAAATGTGAAATTTGTGAAGAAAACATTAACTGTGTTGCTATTTTCCAAAACCTGTAGAATTTTAATTTAATGGATATGTGTGATGGCAAGGGCAATACTACATTTTGTGGTATTCCAAGTACCCTGTCTACTGCTGCTGAGTGAAACAGTTTGTCACAACTCCGTTGTCAGTGTCTAGGGACGAAGGGCTCCTTCCATGTCCTTATCGCTAGGGGCACCCTTGCTTGCCCTGTTTCCTGAGTTACTTCTGATGGCAAGACATCGGTGCTACGTACGATCTCTAAGCTCCTAAATCTGCCCACAGTCTGTACCCTACCCCCACCCAGGGTAGAAGGGAGTAATAATGTACCTGCAATACACTGACCATACTAGCAAGGTAATACTAACAGGGATAATGAAAAATACCAAACATACAAATATACTCACAAAAACAACACGTAAAAAGCTGGGAGTGGAGGATGGGATTAAACAAAAGAAGGAGAAAGGGAATTATCACACACTCAAAACCTAGCAACAGTCACAGATAAATCCACCAAATGCCTTCTCTAATAACAACCACCAACAACCTCCAGGCATGCAACAAAAGCTACTCTGACAATTAGTGCTAGCCAGAACCCAGTTTATATAGTGAAGCCAGGAGGCCAAATTAGCTACTCCAAATGGTTTGTGATAAAACTGTGTTTCAGTGAGAAATCAGAAGGCCAGATTTCCACTTAAAAATAGTTAGGCCTAATATTGGGAAATTGGGATGCAACCACAAGACCCAATTGGCTAATCCAAATTGTTTGTGATAAAACTGTCTTTCAGTGACAAACCAGAAGACCAGATTTCCACTTAAAAATCATTGGGCCTAATATTGGGGTGCAGCCAGGAAGCCCAATTAGCTAAACCAAATATTTTGTAATAAAACTATGCTTCAGTGAGAAATCAGAAGGCCAGATTTCCACTTAAAAATTGTTAGGTACAACAATGTTGTTCAGGCACACTATCTAAGAAAATAAATAGTGATTGTTCATTTAGTGACATATGACTGATAGCTGTGGGCCTAAGGTTGTGAAGCAGCAGTTATAAATATTTTGAAAGCTAAATACAACATGATTGGGAAAAATCGAGGTAGTGGTGGAAGGGGAAATAGACTTGGTGTTTGACATGTACATGGGTTAGCTGCTAATGTTAATGATAGCTCGACTGAACAAACACCGTCTCATCCTATTCAAAGACCACTGACAAGATCTTTTACTGGACGGATTAATCCATTCCCTATCTTTGATAGCTGCACAGTGGTACGCATTGTAGATAAGGGCCAGAAAAAGCATGTACTTCATTGGATGACAAGCACTGCATCAAGTGGCCTCTATTATTCTTCCTCTTCCTCCACCTTAATATCACACACAGTACAATCCTCAGAGGTGGCACCTCAATCACCCATTTTCCCGCCACGGCATACATTTCCAAACGCCCAACTGACTGTGGAGCTCCACAGATCAGATGGGCCATTCTGCAGAGCTGCTCACACATTCTATTCCATGGGCATCAGAGATCTGCTCTGAAGATTCACAGAATCCAAAAGAGGAAAGTATCTGCACCGATGCCCAACATTTTTTCATGTTGGATCCAGGGCCGGACGAAGTAGGGTCTGAGCAGAACCTAGACTTTCATCACTGTGGTGTCAGGGCAGGAAGAGGAGGAGGGTGACTCTCAGGGTGATGAATGTGAGAACAGAGAGGATGACCCAGAAATTAACATAAAATAGAATGCTTTCATCATTATTTATATGCAGTCATTATTTATACATAATGTATATTAGCCAACTATGCACTTATTAAACTGCGTGTTGAATCAAAGAGTGTTGTTCCTTTTTTTTATAAAAAGTTATAACTTTATTGACACAGACAACACACACATTTAATTAAAATAATGCCTCTAAGCCGTAGAAAAATTGTAATAGGTAAGCGTAGAGAAAGTTTACAATAATAGCAGGTAAGCACGAAATAACATTACAAAACAGCTTGATTTGTTAGTATTAATGATAGAGCATGCTGAGATAATATCTCAATTCAATTAAAGCATACTAAGAAAATATCTCAATTAGATTAGAGCATGCTGAGAAAATATCTCAATTCAGGTAATCATTAGATAAGGTAAGCACTAAATAACATTACAAAATAGCTCGACTTGTTCGTATTGATGATAGAGCATGCTGAGATAATATCTCAATTCAATTAAAGCATGCTGAGGAGATATCTCAATTAAATTAGAGCATGCTGAGAAAATATCTCAATTAAGGTAAGCACTAAATAAGATAAGCACTAAATAACATAATATCTCAATTCAATTAAAGCATGCTGAGAAAATATCTCAATTAAATTAGAGCATGCTGAGAAAATCTCTTAATTAAGGTAAGCACTGAATGAGATAAACACTAAATAACATTACAAAACAGCTTAATTTGTTAGTATTGATGATAGAGCATGCTGAGATAATATCTCAATTCAATTAAAGCATGCTAAGAAAATATCTCAATTAAGATTCCCTGTCTGGAAACATTGCACCATTTTTGTAAAAAGCATGCTAAGAAAATATCTCAAACATTTTTAAAGCGATTGTGTTTTGTTATTGGTAGTGTTGAGCATTCCGATACCGCAAGTATCGGGTATCGGCCGATATTTGCTGTATCGGAATTCCGATACCGAGATCCGATACTTTTGTGGTATCGGGTATCGGTATCGAAACAACATTAATGTGTAAAAGAAAGAATTAAAATAAAAAATATTGCTATACTCACCTCTCCGACGCAGCCTGGACCTCACCGAGGGAACCGGCAGCGTTGTTTGCTTAAAATGCGCGCTTTTCCTTCCTTCCGTGACGTCACGGCTTCTGATTGGTCGCGTGCCGCCCATGTGGCCGCGACGCGACCAATCACAGCAAGCCGTGACGTAATTTCAGGTCCTTCTAGGCATTCAGTATTTTAAAATTACGTCCCGGCTTTGTGATTGGTCGCGTCGCGGTCACCATGTGACCGCGACGCGACCAATCACAAGCCAGAACGTAATTTTAAAATCCTGAAGGACCTGAAATTACGTCACGGCTTGCTGTGAGTGGTTGCGTCGCGGCCACATGGGCGACGCGACCAATCACAAGCCGTGACGTCACGGGAGGCTGGACACGCGCGCATTTTAAAATGCGCGCGTCTCCTGCCTCCCGTGACGTCACGGCTTGTGATTGGTCGCGTCGCCCATGTGACCGCGACGCGACCAATCACAAAGCCGGAACGTAATTTTAAAATACTGAATGCCTAGAAGGACCTGAAATTACGTCACGGCTTGCTGTGATTGGTCGCGTCGCGGCCACATGGGCGGCACGCGACCAATCAGAAGCCGTGACGTCACGGAAGGAAGGAAAAGCGCGCATTTTAAGCAAACAACGCTGCCGGTTCCCTCGGTGAGGTGAGTATAGCAATATTTTTTATTTTAATTCTTTATTTTACACATTAATATGGTTCCCAGGGCCTGAAGGAGAGTTTCCTCTCCTTCAGACCCTGGGAACCATCAGGATACCGTCCGATACTTGAGTCCCATTGACTTGTATTGGTATCGGGTATCGGTATCGGATTAGATCCGATACTTTGCCGGTATCGGCCGATACTTTCCGATACCGATACTTTCAAGTATCGGACGGTATCGCTCAACACTAGTGTTGAGCATTCCGATGCTGCAAGTATCGGGTATCGGCCGATACTTGCTGTATCGGAATTCCGATACCGGGATTCCGATACTCTTGTGGTATCGGGTATCGGGTATCGGAACAACATTAATGTTAAAATGTGTAAAATAGAGAATTAAAATAAAAAATATCGCTATACTCACCTGTCCGACGCAGCCGGGACCTCAGCGCAGGAACCGGCAGCGTTGTTTGTTTAAAATTCCCGCTTTTACATGGTTACGCGAAGTCCCGGCTTGTGATTGGTCAGGGCGGCCATGTTGCCGGGCCGCGGACCAATCACAGCAAGCCGTGACGAAAATACGTCACGGCTTGCTGTGATTGGTCCGCGTCCCGGCAACATGGCCGCCATTAACCAATCACAAGCCGTGACGTCACGGGAGGCTGGAAACGCGCTCATTTTAAAAAGGGCGCGTGTCCAGCCTCCCGTGACGTCACGGCTTGTGATTGGTTGCGTCGCGGTCAACCAATCACAAGCCGGGAGGCTGGACACGCGCCCATTTCAAAATGAGCGCGTCCAGCCTCCCGGCTTGTGATTGGTTGATCGCGGCGCAACCAATCACAAGCCGTGACGTCACGGGAGGCTGGACACGCGCCCATTTCAAAATGAGCGCGTCCAGCCTCCCGGCTTGTGATTGGTTGATCGCGGCGCAACCAATCACAAGCCGTGACGTCACGGGAGGCTGGACACGCGCCCATTTTAAAATGAGCGCGTGTCCAGCCTCCCGTGACGTCCCGGCTTGTGATTGGTCAGGGCGGCCATATTGCCGGGACGCGGACCAATCACAGCAAGCCGTGACGTAATTTCGTCACGGCTTGCTGTGATTGGTCCGCGTCCCGGCAACATGGCCGACCTGACCAATCACAAGCCGGGAATTCACGTAACCAAGTAATAGCGCGATTTTTAAACAAACAACGCTGCCGGTTCCCTCGCTGAAGTCCCGGCTGCGTCGGACAGGTGAGTATAGCAATATTTTTTATTTTAATTCTTTCTTTTACACATTTATATGGTTCCCAGGGCCTGAAGGAGAGTTTCCTCTCCTTCAGACCCTGGGAACCATCAGGGATACCGTCCGATACTTGAGTCCCATTGACTTGTATTGGTATCGGGTATCGGTATCGGATTGGATCCGATATTTTGCCGGTATCGGCCGATACTTTCCGATACCGATACTTTCAAGTATCGGACGGTATCGCTCAACACTACTCAACACTAGTTATCGGTTGTCAAAAGAGCATGCTGAGAAAATTCTCAATTGTGCTGAGGGCAACTTTGCTGATACCATGGACATAATTTATAAAGAGTGCAGAAAGCTGCATATCAAAACACAGTATATTAATGCAAAGAGTGTTAAGCGCTCAGTCAAAAGATCAATACCTTCATTTCATAATATGCGCTACATAAATTTTAATGTGCTGACCCCATAAATCAAAACATAAATAAAGCTATTATACTGGCTCAAATGACCTATCAAAAACTGGACAATAAGATCTCCACAAGAATTTATGCCGACTCAATTACCCTATCAAAAATGAGCAATAAAGCCGCAGCTATACTTAATGCTACTCACAGCCATGCAAGGATTATATCCATTTCATTGCCCAGTCAGAGTGAATACTATGACCGCACTTAACCTATATTTAGTGCAGATAGAAACCATGGATTCCAAGAGCCCTATATACCAGCTTTAACCAGATCAATGCGCTCCAAGAGCTACTGCTAACCTGGATCCACTAATATCAAAATACATCGACTAGGGTTGAGCGAAACGGGTCGGCCATTTTCAGAAGTCGCCGACTTTTGGCAAAGTCGGGTTTCATGAAACCCGACCCGACCCCTGTGTGGAGTCGGCCATGAGGTCGGCGATCTTCTGAATCTGGTATCGGAATTCCAATACCGAGTTCCGATATGTTTGCGATATCGGGAATCGGTATCGGAATCCATATTTAAGTGTTAAAGAATCAAAATAAAAAATATTGATATACTCACCCTCGGACGCGCCCTGGTACTAACCGGCAGGCTTCCTTCCTAAGAATGAGCGCGTGAATGACCTGCGGTGACGTTGCGGCTTGTGATTGGTCACGAGCGGTCACATGGACAAGCCGCGACGTCATCTAAGGTCCTTCACGCGCTCATTCTTAGGAAGGAAGGCTGCCGGAAAGAAGCAGGGCGTGTCCGAGGGTGAGTATATACCTAATAGGAATATACTCACCCTCGTACGTGCCCTGCTTCTTTCTGGCAGCCTTCCTTCCTAAGAATGAGCACGTGAAGGACCTTAGATGACGTCGCGGCTTGTCCATGTGACCGCTCGCGACCAATCACAAGCTGCGACGTCACCGCAGGTCATTCACGCGCTCATTCTTAGGAAGGAAGCCTGCCGGTTAGTACCAGGGCGCGTATGAGGGTGAGTATATCAATATTTTTTATTTTGATTCTTTATTTTACACATTAATATGGATCCCAGGGCCTTAAGGAGAGTTTCCTCTCCTTCAGACCCTGGAAACCATAGTATCCCATTGCACTGCATTGGGTTTCGTGTTTCGGCCGACCCCGACCCCGACTTTTTTATAGGATCGGCCGATTTCACTTGACCCCACTTTTGAGAAAGTCGGGTTTCGTGAAACCCGACCCGATCCTATAAAAATAAAAGTCGCTCAACCCTAACATCGACTGTAAAAACTGAAAATGTACGTATTACCTAAATAGGTGGTGCTCCCTGCTTACAGCCACACATGGCACGCTAGTCCTGACTTATTTTTCAGCCTTCAGTTTTGTATTTTCCCAAGGGTAACTAGAGAAGTTCGACCCCAAAAGTTGTTATTCTATTTGTCCTGAGTACGCTGATACCCCATATGTGGGGGTAAATCACTGTTTGGGTGCATGGCAGAGCTCGGAAGGGAAGGAGCGCCATTTGGAATGCAGACTTAGATGGATTGGTCTGCAGGCGTCACGTTGCATTTGCAGAGCCCCTGATGGGCCTAAACAGTAGAAACCCTCCAGAAGTAACACCGTTTTGGAAACTAGACCCCCCATGGAACTTATCTAGGTGTGTTGTGAGAACTTTGAACCCCCAAGTGTTTCACTACAGTTTATAACGCAGAGCCGTGAAAATAAAAAATCATTTTTTTTCCACAAAAATTAATTTTTAGTCCCCAGTTTTGTATTTTTCCAAGGGTAACAGGAGAAATTGGACCCTAAAGCTGTTGTTCAATTTGTCCTGAGTACACTGATACCCCATGTGTGGAGGGGAACCTGTTGTGAATTCCGTTCTCGGGCTCCCTCCTGTGGTCATGAGTGGTACTTTGTGAGTTCTGTTCATGGGCTCCCTCTGGTGGCTTTTAGTGTTACGGCTGGTCTGTAGCTGGACTCCAGCTGCCTCATTTCCTGCTAGGCTTGCTGCCTATTTAACTCCATCTGGACCTTTACTTGTTGCTTGCTGTCGTTGTATTTAGTACTGGTTCAGATCTCTCTGGGACTTCCCTTGTGACCTGTCTCCTCGTGGAGAAGCTAAGTTCATGATAGTCCATTTTGCTCCTTGCGATTTGAAAATGTTTCTCAGTATGTTATGAGTTCTGTCCAGCTTGCTTATATGCTATTTGATTGCTAGCCCCTCACATCGTGAGTCGGTGTGGGGGTCTTTTTGTATTCTCTGCGTGGATAACTTTTGTAGTATTTTATACTGACCGCACAGATTCCTTGTTATCTTCTGACTATTTAGTTGTTAGCAGGCCTCATTTGCTAAAACCTATTTTCATTTATTTGTTTGTGTTTTCCCCTTAACTCACCGTTATTATTTGTGGGGGGCTGCCTACACTTTGGGGAAAATTTCTCTGAGGCAAGTGAGGCTTTATTTCTCTCTAGGGGTAGCTAGTTTCTCAGGCTGTGAACGAGGCGTCTAGGCCGAGTTAGGAACGCTCCACGGCTGCCTATAGTGTGTGTTGATAGGATCAGGATTGCGGTCAGTAAAGTTCCCACATTCCCAGAGCTTGTCCTTATTTTTGGGTTTACTTATCAGGTCAGTTCATGTGTTCTAACCACCAGGATCATAAAGTGTTAATGCATCGCAAAAGAGGGATAAGAGAAGCTCTGAGGTTTTTTTTTTCCTATGCAGTGTGTTTAGCCTCTCTCCTCCCCTTAATCTCTGGGTGGTTCAGGACTCAGCTGCAGATATGGACATTCAAGGTCTGTCCTCTTGTGTGGATCAGCTCTCTACAAGGATACAAAGCATTCAGGATTATGTAGTTCGCAGTCCTATGTCAGAACCTAAAATACCTATTCCTGAGCTGTTCTCTGGAGATAGATCTAGGTTTTTGAATTTCAAAAATAATTGCAAATTGTTTCTTTCTCTGAGACCTCATTCCTCTGGTAACCCTGCTCAGCAAGTTAAAATTATTATTTATTTGTTACGTGGTGACCCTCAAGATTGGGCATTCTCCCTGGCTCCAGGAGATCCTGCATTGCTAAATGTGGATGCATTTTTTCTGGCGCTTGGATTGCTTTATGAGGAACCTAATCTAGTAGACCAGGCAGAAAAGATTTTGCTGGCTCTCTCTCAGGGTCAGGATGAAGCAGAGGTTTACTGTCAGAAGTTTAGGAAGTGGTCTGTGCTCACTCAATGGAATGAGTGTGCCCTGGCAGCGATTTTCAGAAAGAGTCTTTCTGAAGCCCTTAAGGATGTTATGGTGGGGTTCCCCACGCCTGCGGGTCTGAATGAGTCAATGTCTTTGGCCATTCAGATTGATCGGCGTTTGCGGGAGCGCAAACCTGTGCACCATCTGGCGGTGTTTTCTGAACAGAAGCCTGAGTCTATGCAATGTGACAGGATTCTGACCAGAATTGAACGGCAAAATCACAGACGTCAGAATGGGTTGTGCTTTTACTGTGGTGACTCCACTCATGTTATCTCTGATTGTTCTAAGCGCACAAAGAGGTTCGCTAAGTCTGTCACCATTGGTACTGTACAGCCTAAATTCATTTTGTCTGTTACTTTGATTTGCTCTCTGTCATCCTACTCTGTTATGGCTTTTGTGGATTCAGGTGCTGCCCTGAATTTGATGGATTTGTCATTTGCCAGGCGCTGTGGTTTTATCTTGGAGCCATTGCAATTCCCTATTCCACTAAAGGGAATTGATGCTACGCCATTGGCCAAGAATAAGCCTCAGTACTGGACTCAAGTGACTATGTGCATGACTCCTGCACATCAGGAGGTTATTCACTTTCTGGTGTTACATAATTTGCATGATGTTGTCGTGTTGGGTCTGCCATGGCTGCAGGTTCATAATCCAGTCCTGGATTGGAAAGCAATGTCTGTGTCAAGTTGGGGTTGTCAAGGGGTACATAGCGATGTTCCTTTGGTGTCAATTGCTTCTTCTACTCCTTCTGAAGTCCCTGAATTTTTGTCGGATTACCAGGATGTATTTGATGAGCCCAAATCCAGTGCCCTACCTCCTCATAGGGATTGTGATTGTGCCATAAATTTGATTCCTGGTAGTAAGTTTCCTAAGGGTCGACTTTTTAATTTATCTGTACCAGAACATACCGCTATGCGGAGCTATATAAAGGAGTCTTTGGAGAAAGGGCATATTCGTCCGTCCTCGTCACCTTTGGGTGCAGGGTTCTTTTTTGTGGCCAAGAAGGATGGTTCTCTGAGACCCTGTATAGATTATCACCTTCTAAATAAAATCACGGTCAAATTTCAGTACCCTTTGCCTCTGCTGTCCGATCTGTTTGCTCGGATTAGGGGGGCTAGTTGGTTCACCAAGATAAATCTTCGAGGAGCTTATAATCTTGTGCGTATAAAGCAGGGCGTTGAATGGAAGACAGCATTTAATACGCCCGAAGGTCATTTTGAGTACTTGGTGATGCCTTTTGGGCTTTCTAATGCCCCTTCCGTGTTTCAGTCCTTCATGCATGACATCTTCCGAGAGTATCTGGATAGATTCATGATTGTGTACCTGGATGATATTTTGGTCTTTTCTGATGATTGGGAGTCTCATGTGAAGCAGGTCAGGATGGTGTTTCAGGTCCTGCGTGCCAATGCCTTGTTTGTGAAGGGCTCTAAATGTCTCTTTGGAGTCCAGAAGGTTTCCTTTTTGGGCTTTATTTTTTCCCCTTCTACTATCGAGATGGATCCAGTTAAAGTCCAGGCCATCTATGACTGGACTCAACCTACATCGGTGAAGAGCCTTCAGAAGTTCTTGGGCTTTAATAATTTTTACCGTCGCTTCATCACTAATTTTTCTAGTGTGGTTAAGCCTTTGACGGATTTGACTAGAAAGGGTGCTGATGTGACTAATTGGTCTTCTACGGCCGTTGAGGCCTTTCAGGAGCTGAAATGTTGGTTTTCTTCGGCTCCTGTCTTGCGTCAGCCTGATGTCTCTCTTCCCTTTCAGGTCGAGGTTGATGCTTCTGAGATTGGAGCAGGGGCTGACTTGTCACAGAGAAGCTCTGATGGCTCGGTGATGAGACCATGTGCTTTCTTTTCTAGAAAGTTTTCGCCTGCCGAGCGGAATTATTATGTTGGTAATCGGGAGTTGTTGGCAATGAAGTGGGCATTCGAGGAGTGGCGACATTGGCTTGAGGGAGCCAAGCATCGCGTAGTGGTCTTGACGGATCACAAAAATTTGATTTATCTCGAGTCTGCCAAGCAGTTAAATCCTAGACAAGCTCGATGGTCGCTGTTTTTCTCCCGTTTTGATTTCGTGGTTTCATACCTTCCGGGCGCAAAGAATGTGAAGGCTGATGCCTTTTCTAGGAGTTTTGTGCCTGACTCTCCGGGAGTTTCTGAACCGGCTGGTATCCTCAGAGATGGGGTGATCTTGTCTGCCATCTCCCTTGATTTGCGGCGTGTGCTGCAGGAATTTCAGGCCGATAGACCTGACCGTTGTCCACCGGAGAGACTGTTTGTCCCGGATAGATGGACCAGTAGAGTTATTTCCGAGGTTCATTCTTCGGTGTTAGCGGGTCATCCTGGGATCTTTGGTACCAGGGATTTGGTGGCTAGGTCCTTTTGGTGGCCTTCTTTGTCGCGGGATGTGCGTTCCTTTGTGCAGTCCGGTGGGATTTGTGCTCGGGCCAAGCCTTGCTGTTCTCGTGCCAGTGGATTGCTTTTGCCTTTGCCTGTCCCGAAGAGGCCTTGGACGCATATTTCCATGGATTTTATTTCGGATCTTCCAGTCTCTCAGAGGATGTCTGTCATCTGGGTGGTTTGTGATCGTTTTTCTAAAATGGTCCATTTGGTGCCCTTGCCTAAGTTACCCTCCTCCTCTGATTTGGTTCCGCTGTTTTTTCAGAATGTGGTTCGTTTACATGGTATTCCAGAGAACATTGTGTCTGACAGAGGGTCCCAGTTTGTGTCCAGATTTTGGCGGTCCTTTTGTGCTAAGATGGGCATTGATTTGTCTTTTTCTTCGGCCTTCCATCCCCTGACGAATGGCCAAACCGAACGTACTAATCAGACCTTGGAAACTTATCTGAGATGTTTTGTTTCTGCTGATCAGGATGATTGGGTGACTTTTTTGCCATTGGCTGAGTTCGCCCTCAATAATCGGGCTAGTTCCACTACTTTGGTTTCGCCTTTTTTTTGTAATTCTGGTTTTCGTCCTCGTTTTTCCTCAGGTCAGGTTGAACCTTCTGACTGTCCTGGGGTGGATTCTGTGGTGGATAGGTTGCAGCAGATTTGGAACCACGTGGTGGACAATTTGACGTTGTCACAGGAGAAGGCTCAGCGCTTTACTAATCGCCGTCGCTGTGTGGGTCCCCGACTTCGTGTGGGGGATTTGGTATGGTTGTCATCTCGTTATGTTCCTATGAAGGTTTCCTCTCCTAAGTTCAAACCTCGTTTCATCGGTCCTTATAAGATTTCAGAAATCCTCAATCCTGTGTCATTTCGTTTGGACCTCCCAGCATCTTTTACCATTCATAATGTGTTCCATAGGTCATTGTTGCGGAGGTATCTGGTGCCTGTGGTTCCTTCTGTTGATCCTCCTGCTCCGGTGTTGGTCGAGGGAGAATTGGAGTATGTGGTGGAGAAGATCTTGGATTCTCGTATTTCGAGACGGAAGCTTCAGTACTTGGTTAAATGGAAGGGCTATGGTCAGGAGGATAATTCCTGGGTTGTTGCCTCTGATGTCCATGCTGCAGATTTGGTTCGTGCCTTTCATTTGGCTCGTCCTGATCGGCCTGGGGGCTCTGGTGAGGGTTCGTTGACCCCTCCTCAAGGGGGGGTACTGTTGTGAATTCCGTTCTCAGGCTCCCTCCTGTGGTCATGAGTGGTACTTTGTGAGTTCTGTTCATGGGCTCCCTCTGGTGGCTTTTAGTGTTATGGCTGGTCTGTAGCTGGACTCCAGCTGCCTCGTTTCCTGCTAGGCTTGCTGCCTATTTAACTCCATCTGGACCTTTACTTGTTGCCTGCTGTCGTTGTATTTAGTACTGGTTCAGATCTCTCTGGGACTTCCCTTGTGACCTGTCTCCTCGTGGAGAAGCTAAGTTCATGATAGTCCATTTTGCTCATTGCTATTTGAAAATGTTTCTCAGTATGTTATGAGTTCTGTCCAGCTTGCTTATATGCTATTTGATTGCTAGCTGGAAGCTCTGGGGTGCGGAGTTGCGCCCCTCACATCGTGAGTCGGTGTGGGGGTCTTTTTGTATTCTCTGCGTGGATAACTTTTGTAGTATTTTATACTGACCACACAGATTCCTTGCTATCTTCTGACTATTTAGTTGTTAGCAGGCCTCATTTGCTAAAACCTATTTTCATTTCTATGTTTGTGTTTTCCCCTTAACTCACCGTTATTATTTGTGGGGGGCTGCCTACACTTTGGGGAAAATTTCTCTGAGGCAAGTGAGGCTTTATTTCTCTCTAGGGGTAGCTAGTTTCTCGGGCTGTGAACGAGGCATCTAGGCCGAGTTAGGAACGCTCCACGGCTGCCTATAGTGTGTGTTGATAGGATCAGGATTGCGGTCAGTAAAGTTCCCACATTCCCAGAGCTTGTCCTTATTTTTGGGTTTACTTATCAGGTCAGTTCATGTGTTCTAACCACCAGGATCATAACAGGAACCACCGTTTGGGCGCATGGCAGAGCTCGGAAGGGAAGGAGCGCCATTTGGAATGCAAACTTAGATGGATTGGTCTGCAGGCATCACATTGCATTTAAAGAGCCCCTGATGCACCTAAACAGAAGAAACCCCCCAGAAGTGACACCATTTTGGAAACTAGACACCCCAAGGAAATTATCTAGATGTGTTGTGAGAACTTTGAACCCCCAAGTGTTTCACTACAGTTTATAACGCAGAGCCGTGAAAATAAAAAATCCTTTTTTTTTTCACAATAATTATTTTCTAGCCCCCAGTTTTGTATTTTTCCAAGGGTAACGGGAGAAATTGGACCCCAAAGTTGTTGTCCAATTTGTCCTGAGTATGGTGATACCCCATATGTGGGGGGGAACCACCGTTTGTGCGCATGGCAAAGCTCAGAAAGGAAGGAGCACCATTTGGAATGCAGACTTAGATGGATTGGTCTGCAGGCATCACGGTGCATTTGCAGAGCCCCTGATGCACCTAAACAGTAGAAACCCCCTCAAGTGACACCATTTTGGAAACTAGACCCCACAAGGAACTTATCTAGATGTGTTTTGACAGCTTTGAACCCCCAAGTGTTTCACTACAGTTTATAACGCAGATTCGTGAAAATAAAAATTAATTTTTTCCCACAAATATGCTTTTTAGCCCCCCAAATTTTTATTTTCCCAAGGGTAAAAAGAGAAATTGGACCTCGATGGTTGTTGTCCAATTTGTCCTGAGTATATTGATCCCCCATATGTTGGGGTAAACCCCTGTTTGGGCGCACGGGAGAGCTCGGAAGGGATGGAGCGCTGTTTTACTTTTTCAATGCAGAATTGGCTGGAATTGAGATTGGACGCCATGTTGCGTTTGGAGACCCCTGATGTGCCTAAACAGTGGAAACCCCCAATTCTAACTGAAACCCTAATCCAAACACACTCCTAACCCTACTCCCAACCATAACCCTAAACAAACCCTCAACCCTGACACACCCCTAACCCTAATCCCAAAACCGTAAATGTAATCCAAACCCTAACTCTAACTTTAGCCCCAACCCTAACCCTAATTTTAGCACCAACCCTAACTCTAACTTTAGCCCCAACCCTAACTTTAGCCCCAACCCTAACCATAACTTTAGCCCCAACCGTAACTGTAACCCTAACCTTAACTTTAGCCCCAGCTCTAACCCTAACATTAGCCCCAGCCCTATCTGTAGCCCTAACCCTAGCCCCAACCCTAACCCTAGCCCCAACCCTAACCCTAGCCCCAACCCTAACCCTAGCCCTAACCCTAATGCTAGCCCTAACCCTAGCCCTAACCCTAGCCCTAACCCTAAACCTAGCCCTAACCCTAGCCCTAACTCTAGCCCTAACCCTAGCCCTAACCCTAACTTTAATGGTAAAATGCAAATAAATACATTTTTTTTAATTTTTTTTATGTTTCCCTAACTAAGAGGGTGATGAAGGGGGGTTTGATTTACTTTTATAGCGGGTTTTTTAGCAGATTTTTATGATTGGCAGCCGTCACACACTGAAAGATGCTTTTTATTGCAAAAAATATTTTTTGCATTACCACATTTTGAGACCTATAATTTTTCCATATTTTGGTCCATAGAGTCATGTGAGGTCTTGTTTTTTGCTGGACGAGTTGACGTTTTTATTGGTAACATTTTCGGGGACGTGACATTTTTTGATTGCTTTTTATTCCGATTTTTGTGAGGCAGAATGACAAAAAACCAGCTATTCATGAAATTCTTTTGGGGGGGGGCGTTTATACTGTTCCGCGTTTGGTAAAATGGATAAAGCACTTCGGGTCAGTATGATTACAGCGATACCCCATTTACATCATTTTTTAATGTATTAGTGCTTTTATACGATAAAACTATTTTATAGAAAAAATAATTATTTTTGCATCGCTTTATTCTGCGGACTGTAACTTTTTTATTTTTTCACTGATGATCCCGTATGGTGGCTCGTTTTTTGTGGGACAAGATGATGTTTTCGGCGGTACCAGGATTATTTATAGCCATCTTTTTGATCGCGTGTTATTCCACTTTTAGTTCGGCGGTATGATAAAGCGTTGTTTTTTGCCCCTTTTTTTTTACGGTGTTCACTGAAGGGGTTAACTAGTGGAAAAGTTTTATAGGTCGGGTCGTTACGGACTCGTCGATACTAAATATGTGTACTTTTATTGTTTTTTTTTATTTA
The DNA here is from genome assembly GCF_051348905.1 of Ranitomeya variabilis. NCBI lineage: Eukaryota > Metazoa > Chordata > Amphibia > Anura > Dendrobatidae > Ranitomeya > Ranitomeya variabilis. The sequence goes on from NC_135238.1 coordinate 173,641,771, forward strand.
GATAAAGAAATGTATTTATGGGAGCAATATTTTTTTTATCCTTTATTTAGGAATTTTTTTTTTTTTACACCTCTAAAAAAATGTTTTTTTAACTTTTTTACTTTGTCCCAAGGAGGACATCACTGTATAGTGACAGATCGCTGATCTGACACTTTGCAGAGCACTATGTCAGATCAGCGATCTGATGTGCCCTACTCCTGGCTTACCAGCGCCTGCTCTGAGCAGGCACTTGGTAAGCCACCTCCCTGCAGGACCCAGAAGTAGCCCCACGGCCATTTTGGATCCAGGGCCTGTAGGGAGGAGACGCTCGGTACAAGGTGAGCACATCACCTTGTACCGATCGTCTCAGGGAAGCCTGCAGTGAACCCCCTCCCTGTGTGATGCTTCCCTGTACCGCCGGAACACTGAAATCAGGTTTGATCGCAGTGTACCGGGGGATAATGTGCCAAGGGAAAAAACGATCCTCTGTATGTGCTTTCCGTCTGGCGGAAACAGCTTTTTTGACGGATCCAGCAAAAAACGAATGAAACGTGTGGCCATCAGGCGCAATCCGGCGCTATTACAACTCTATGAGAAAAAACGCATCTGGTGGGAAAAACAGATCCGGCGGAAAAAATGGATCCTGCAAATGTGCTCGCAGGATGCGTTTTTTACCCATAGACTTGTATTAGCGATGGATCGCGACGGATGGCCACACGTCGTTTCCGTTGTGCAACGGATCCGTCGTGTTTTGTCGGACCGTCGGCACGAAAAAACGTTCAAGTGAACGTTTTTTTGTTCGTCGCGTCTGCCATTTTCTACCATGCATATGCGGCCGAAACTCCGCCCCATCCTCCCCGGACTTCAGAATGGGCAGCAGATGCGTTTAAACACTGCATCCGCTGCCCACAACGTGCACAAATTTCACAACGTGCGTCAGTACGTCGGCGAGGGTGAAAGAGGCCTTAATGAACGTTTAATTTAAAAAAAAAAACGGAAAAAACCGGTGTGGGCTCCCGCACAATTTTCTGCACCAGAGGGGGAAAGCCGTCAGCCGTGGGCCCATATTTGTAGCCTGCTATGAATATCAGCCCACAGCTGTCTGCGTAGCCTTTACTGGCTATTAAAATAGGGGGACCCAAAAAAAATGGCGTGGGGTCCCCCTATATTTTATAGCCAGAAAGGCTATGCAGACAGCTGCGGGCTGATATTCATAGCCTAGAGAGGGGCCATGGATATTGGTCCCCCAGCTACAAACACCAGTCTGCAGCCGCCCCGGAAATGGCGCATCTGTAAGATGCGCCAATTCCGGCACTTAGCCCCTCTCTTCCCACTCCCGTGTAGCGGTGGGATATGGGGCAATAAGGGGTTAATATATATACTAATATACATTAATTAATATATGTAGTATGTATGTAATGTATGTAGTATGCATGTAGCATGTATGTAGTATGTAGTATGTATGTAGTAAGTATATAGCTTGTATGTAGCATGTATGTAGCATGTAGTATGTAGTATGTGTGTAGCATGTATGTAGCATGTATGTAGTATGTTGTATGTAGCATGTATGTAGCAAGTAGTATGTATGTAGCATGTATGTAGTATGTAGTATGTATGTAGTATGTGTGTAGCATGTATGTAGTATGTTATATGTAGCATGTATGTAGCATGTATGTAGTATGTATGTAGCATGTATGTAGTTTTTTTTACATTCAATGCTACTACTGTCCCATCATTGGCTAAAATGTCAATCACTGTCACTGTAGCAGGCATCGTCCAATAGGACTTGTAGTCCAATCGGACGGTGCCTGCACACCGCACAGAGCCCCAGCAGCCCATACAGAGCCCCGGCACGCCCACACAGACCACTGGCAGCCCATACAGAGCCCTGGCACGCCTGCACAGACCACCGGCAGCCCATTCAGAGCCCCGGGAGGCCCAGACAGACCACCGGCAGCCCATACAGAGCCCCGGGAGGCCTGCACAGACCACCGGCAGCCCATACAGAGCCACGGGAGGCCCGCACAGACCACTGGCAGCACATACAGAGCCCCGGGAGGCTCGCACAGACCACTGGCAGCACAAACAGAACCCCAGGAGGCCCGCACAGACCCCACCCGCACACACAGACACACACAGTGTCCGCCCACGCACCGCCCACACTCTTCCCCCTCCGGAACAGGATGTAGAAGCACAGAAAGGGCTTATTTACATTCAAATATATGTGTCCCATTGACTTGCATTGGTATCGGGTATCGGTATCGGCGATATCTGATATTTTTTGGATATCGGCCGATCCAGTCCGGCACCTGAGTTCAAAGTCTTACTTTATGGCAATTGCTGCGTGGGAAAATTTCTCACACAGCAATGGCATAAAGTGAGACTAGGGACTATTTTTTTTTAAAGCGGTGGAGGAATATAGTGCGGAAGGACACCTTCCTCCTGTCATTGTGTTCCTGGAGCCCCTGGAGAGCGGTCGCACCAGCTGATGCTGCCGTTCTCCACGGGAGATCGTCGTGGGACACTCGTGAATTTCTGCGGACAGGGAGTATATTAGTTGTTATTTTAATCTTTTTTACAGATGACACTGGCTTTGGGGAACAAAGTGACAAGTAATGGTGAGTATGTAATCTATGTTTAATGTACTGTATGTCTGTATGTATGTATTGTATGTAATGCATGAATGTATTGTATGTAGTATGTATGTAGTATGTATGTATGTAGTATGTAAGTATGTATGTATGTTGTATGTAGTATGTATGTATGTAGCATCTATGTAGTATATATGTAGTATGTATGTATGTAGTATGTATGTAGCATGTATGTAGCATGTATGTAGTATGTATGTAGTATACATGTAGCATGTATGTAGCATGTAGTATGTATGTAGTATGTAGCATGCATGTAGTATGTAGTATGTATGTAGCATGTATGTAGCATGTAGTATGTATGTAGTAGGTAGCATGTATGTAGTATGTATGTAGCAGGTATGTAGTATGTAGTATGTATGTAGCATGTAGTATATATGTAGTATGTATGTAGTATGTAGCATGTATGTAGTATGTATGTAGCATTTATTTAGCATGTATGTAGCATGTATGCAGCATGTATGTAGCATGTATGTAGTATGTATGTAGCATGTATGTAGCATGTATGTAGTATGTATGTAGCATGTTTGTAGCATGTTTGTAGTATATATTTTTTTTACATTTAACACATTAGCCGGATGATGGGACTACTACTGTTCCATCATTGGCTAATGTGTCAATCACTGTCATTGTAGCAGGCATCGTCCGATGGGACTTGTATTCCCATCGGACGATGCCTGCACAGACACAAAGACCCCCGACAGGCCGCACAGACCCCCCGGCAGGCCGTAGAGACCATCGGCAGGCACGCACAGAGCCTTCCATGGTCCCACACAGACCCCGCCCGCACAGAGACAGGCAGTCTCTGCCCACGCACCGCCCACACTCAATTATACTGCATCTTTGCACTGTGGGAACTTCCGATTCCGGTATCCGATATCGCAAAAATATCGTAACTCGGTATCGGAATTCCGATACAGCAAATATCGGCCGATACCCGATATTTGCAGTATAAGAATGCTCAAAACTAATTCTGATCCAATGTCAGACATGTCAGATCACCAGTGAGGCCAAATCAGAAGATTACACTCTTCATTTACAAGCACGCTTGGAGAAAAAGGAAGATGCACACAGATTGTGAGCAAAGTCACTTTTATCTGATGTAATGCAGCAAGAGGCAGTATTTTATACCATTTACAACAAATGTAACTCTCAATGTAATTCATCTAGCCCTCCCCCCGTTACCCCGGGTTATGCTGACCTTTATTTCTCACGTACCCAGAACATGCTGTTTTCTGACTATTGAAAACTTATAAGATAAGAAGAATACAATCCTTGAAGAGGAGACTAAGGGTACCGTCTCACATAACAATTTACCAACGATCAAGACCAGCGATACGACCTGGCCGTGATTGTTGGTAAGTGGTTGTGTGGTCGCTGGGGAGCTGTCACACAGTCAGCTCTCCAGCGACCAACGATGCCGAAGTCCCCGGGTAACCAGGGTAAACATCGGGTTACTAAGCGCAGGGCCGCGCTTAGTAACCCGATGTTTACCCTGGTTACCAGCGTAAAAGTAAAAAACAAACAAACAGTACATACTTACATTCCGGTGTCTGTCCCCCGGTGTTCTGCTTCTCTCCACTGTGTCTGTGCCAGCCGGAAAGCACAGCGGTGACGTCACCGCTGTGCTCGCTTTCCGGCCGGCCGGCGCTCACAGTGCAGAAGAAGCAGAACGCCGGGGGACAGACACCGGAATGTGAGTATGTACTGTTTGTTTTTTTTTACTTTTATGCTGGTAACCACGGTAAACATCGGGTTACTAAGCGCGGCCCTGCGCTTAGTAACCCGATGTTTACCCTGGTTACTAGCGAACGCATCGCTGGATCGCTGTCACACACAACGATCCAGCGATGACAGCGGGAGATCCAGCGACGAAAGAAAGTTCCAAACGATCTGCTACGACGTACGATTCTCAGCGGGGTCCCTGATCGCTGCTGCGTGTCAGACACAGCGATATCGTATGGATATCGCTGGAACGTCACGGATCGTACCGTCGTAGCGATCAAAGTGCCACTGTGTGACGGTACCCTTACAGACTACAGTGTCATAAGAATACATTCTAGCAATTAAAGATAAAAGGCAATTAAAGGCAAAACATTAACCCTTCTATATCAATTTCCCCCTTTTGTAAATGGTATAACCTCTACCACTACCAAACTACTAACACTGATCTACAAAGCCATCCACAACCTGTCCCCTCCCTATATCTCTGAACTAATCTCCCAATACCTTCCCTCACGTAATCTCCGATCCTCCCAAGACCTCCTACTCACCTCTACACTTATTCGTTCCTCACACAACCGCCTCCAAGATTTCTCCTGAATATCCCCCATCCTCTGGAATTCCACAACTCAACACGTCCGACTATCCACCACCCTCGGATCCTTCAGACGGAACCTGAAAACCCATCTCTTCAAGAAAGCCTACAGCCTGCAATAACCATTCGGCCACCTCAACATCGCCAGAGCCGCCGCCTCACCACCGCCAGAGCTGCTGCACCTCCGACCTTCTGTCTCTTCCCCATTATCCCAAAGAATGTAACTCCGCAAGGACAGAGTCCTCTCCCCTCTGTACCAGTCTGTGACTGTAAACTTGTTTACTGTAAATGATATTTATAACCCTGTATGTAAACCCTTTCCCATGTACAGCACCATGGAACTAATGGTGCTATATAAATAAATAATAATGATTATTATTATAATACCACAGGGTCACCTATGTCCACAAAGGAGCTACTGTCTCATGGGTCTAGTACCCATAAGGGGGCTTTCTACCTGCTTTGCCCATCCACCCTCAGTGTGGACACTCACTTCCCTAGTCAGCAGTGGTTATCCGGGGTCTATTATACGCTATGGATGAAACAGCCTTAGATTCATTCCTTAAACATACACTCTTCAATAACTTATGTAATGCATATATTAGCACTTTTACATAAAGTAATAAACAAAACAAGAAAAATTTCATGCAAGTCTGTAAAATACCAAAAAAAAAATCCATCCGGCTAGGCCTCTAAGCCAATTGGCTGGATTTAAAACTGAGTCTCTATATTGTAGTAGTCTCATTGAGAACCTTAAGGAACCGAGAAAATCTGAGTCCAAGTCTCATTGTGTATGCAGTGTGGTGTTAATACCTTCCTTGGCTCCATGGGTAAGGCTAAGTACAGCACAGCCCTTGCAGATACTGGGCTGTGTGAACAGATCCAACTGTCTAGCAGTTTTTGTCCTTCCGCATATTTTATAAGAAAAGCATGATGCTGAATAAGTTTGTTGTCCCTGTCAACTTTTAAAGTTTATCCAGTGTCTCTGTAGGGTGCAAAAATCCTACCACAGCCAGCAAGGTGATTAATAGTGATGAGCATTCTGATACTGCAAATATCAGGTATCGGCCGATATTCGCTGTATCGGAGTTCCGATACTGAGTTTCGATACTTTTAAGATATCGGATACCGGAATTAGAAGTTCCTATGGTGCAATGATGCACTATAATGGAGTGTGGGTGGTGCGTGGGCGGAGACTGCGTGTCTGTGTGTGTGGGCGGGGTCTGTGCGTGACCATGGGGGGTCTGTGCGGGTCTGCCGGGGGTCTGTACTAGCCTGCTGGGGGTCTGTGCGGCCTGCCAGGGGTCTGTACGGGCCTCTCAGGGGTCTGTGCTGCTTGCCGGGGGTCTGTACGGGCCTCTCAGGGGTCTGTGCGGGCCTCTTGGGGGTCGTTGTGTGCAGGCATTGTCCGATGGGACTACAAGTCCCATTGGGCTATGCCTGCTATAATGGCAGTGATTGACACATTAGCCAATGATGGGACAGTAGTTGTCCCATCATCTGGCTAATGTGTTGAATGTAAAAAAAAACCATACATACTACATACAACATACAACATACTACATACTTACTACATACATACATACAACATACTACACTACATACATACTACATACATACACATACTACATACATACTACATACATACATACAACACACATACAACATACTATATACTACATACATACTACATACATACAACATACTACATACATACTACATACAACATACTACATACATACTACATACATACATACAACATACATACTACATACATACATACAACATACATACAACATACTGCATACATCCATACAACATACATACATACTACATACATACTACATACAACATACTACATACATAATACATACATACATACACAATACTATATACTGCATACATACAACAAACATACATACAACATACTACATACATACTACATACAACATTCTACATACATACTACATACATACAACATACTACATACATACTTCATACATACATACATACATACATACAACATACATACTACATACATACATACAACATACATACAACATACTACAAACATACTACATACATACAAACAACATACATACATACTACATACATACTACATACATACATAAAACATACATACAACATGGTGGTATATACTCTATGTTATATGTACTGTATGTCTATATTGTTATGGAAATATTAGGGTTGGATAAATATATCCCTGTGTGTGCTGTGGCCGCTCCCAATTAGACTGAGTATTTTGAGCGCTCATCAAGAATGGACTGTACACAACTGTGACAGAACAACATTCCATCAATACTGATACTTTATTGTACATACATAGTTTTATATTTTCACATAGAAAGGAGTGGTTAGGGGTTGTCAGGGGTGGTTAGTTAATTACCATATTGTCTAGCTCCTCTGTCATTGGTTATCTAAACATATATGGAATATTGTGATTAATGCTCATATGACTGCTGATGCTGATCAAGCAACTAAACTCGAGTTCTCTGTCTAGGACAAAGTGGAGACACCTGACACTGTTGGTCTGCCGTTTCAGCAAGATTCAGCTAGATTCTAGGCATTATCTCAGACATCTGACCCGATTTCCTGTTTTTAAGATGGAAAAACACCATATGATCTGTCTGGGTTATATCAGGCTTATATCAGTTCAGTTTGTGTCAGCCATTTTAAACCATTGATTATAATGTATATATTAGTTGTGAGCATATAAGTATATATTTGATTATAGAGGAGTATACATGCAAGTGAGATCTACATGATATATATATTTCTATCACAATATGAATGTATTGTATGTAATGTATGAATGTTTTGTATGTAGTATGTATGTAGTGTGAATATAGTATGTATGTATCTTGTATGTATGTTGTATGTATGTATGTAGTATGTATGTAGTATGTTGTATGTATGTAGTACGTATGTCGTATGTATGTTGTATGTATGTATGTATGTATGTAGTATATTGTATGTATGTTGTATGTATGTAGTATGTATGTATCTTGTATGAAGTATGTTGTATGTATGTTTGTTGTATGTACTGTATGTATGTAAGTATGTAGTATATAGTATGTTGTATGTATGTTGTATGTATGTTGTATGTATGTATGCAGTATGTTGTATGTATGTATGTATTATGTATGTAGTATGTTGTAAGTATGTATGTAGTATGCATGTAGTATGTTGTAAGTATGTATGTAGTATGTTGTATGTTGTATGTAGTATGAATGGTTTTTTTTACATTCAACACATTAGCCGGATGATGGGACTACTACTGTCCCATCATTGGCTAATTTGTCAATCACTGCCATTGTAGCAGGCATAGCCCGATGGGACTTGCAGTCCCATCGGACGATGCCTGCACACAAAGACCCCCGAAAGGCCCACACAGACCTCCGAGAGGCCCATACAGACACCCAGCAGGCCACACAGACCCCCGGCAGGCCACACAGACCCCCAAGAGGCCCATACAGACCCCCGGCAGGCCGCACAGACCCGTGGCAGGCCACACAGACCCCCGAGAGGCCCGTACAGACCCCCGGCAGGCCGCACAGACCTCCGGCAGGCCACACAGACCCCCGAGAGGCCCATACAGACCCACGGCAGGCCGCACAGACCCCCGAGAGGCCCGTACAGACCCCTGGCAGGCCACACAGACCCCCAAGAGGCCCCTACAGACCCACGGCAGGCCGCACAGACCCCCGGCAGGCCGCACAGACCCCCGAGAGGCCTGTACAGACCCCCGAGAGGCCGCACAGACCCCCAAGAGGTTCTTACAGACCCCCGGCAGGCCGCATAGACCTTGGCAGGCCACACAGACCCCCGAGAGGCCCGTACAGACCCCCGGCAGGCCGCACAGACCCCCAAGAGACCCGCACAGACTCCTGGCAGGCTGCACAGACCCCCAAGAGGCCCGTACAGACCCCCGGCAGGCCGCACAGACCCCCATCAGGCCACACAGACCCCCAAGAGGCCCGTACAGAACCCCGGCAGGCTGCACAGACCCCCGGCAGGCCGCACAGACCCCCGAGAGGCCGTACAGACCCCTGGCAGGCTGCAGAGACCTCCGGCAGGCCCACACAGACCCCTGGCAGCCCACACAGACCCCTGAGAGGACCATACAGACCCCTGGCAGGCCCAGACAGACCACCCACTGTCCAGCACAGACACGCAGTCTCCGCCCACGCACCACCCACACTCTTTTTCCCCCCTCCGGAAAAGAATGTACAAGGAAAGAAAGGGCTTATTTTCATTCTGATATTTGTGTTCCATTGACTTGCATTGGTTTCCGGTATCGGTATTGGCGATATCCGATATTTTTTGGATATCGGCCGATCCAATCCGATCCCGATATTTCCGGATATCGGAAGGTATCGCTCAACACTAGTGATTATGAGAACAGTCATTCTGCTGGTGAAAAGATCTTTTTGCAGTGACTGGCATGGATCCAGGTGGGCTTTCCCTCAAGTTTCACTGAGGTGAATGTGGTCAGCTGGACTTTAACCCCTTAATCCCATATGACGTACTATCCTGTCAAGGTGACCTGGGACTTAATTCCCAGTGACGGGATAGTACGTCATATGCGATTGGCCGCGCTCACGGGGGGAGCAAGGCCGATCGCGGCTGGGTTTCAGCTGAATATCACAGCTGACATCCGGCACTATGTGCCAGGAGCGGTCATGGACCACCCCGGCACATTAACCCCCAGCACACTGCAATCAAACATAAATTGCAGTGTTCCGGCGGTACAGGGAAGCATCGCGGAGGGAGAGGGCTCCCTGCGTGCTTCCCTGAAACGATCGGTACAACGCGATGTGCTCACCTTGTACCGAGCGTCTCCTCCCTGCAGGCCCCAGATCCAAAATGGCCATGGGGCTACTTCCGGGTCCTGCAGGGAGGTGGCTTACCAAGTGCCTGCTCAGAGCAGGCACTTTTAAGCCAGGAGTGCTGCATGTCAGATCGCTGATCTGACTCAGTGCTCTGCAAAGTGTCAGATCAGCGATCTGTCACTATACAGTGACGTCCCCCTGGGACAAAGTAAAAAAGTAAAAAAATTTTTTTTTAAATGCTTAAAAAAAAAAAAAAACCTACATAAAGAAAAAAATATATATATATTGTTCCCATAAATACATTTCTTTATCTAAATAATTAAAAAAAATAATAAAGTACACATATTTAGTATCGCCGCGTCCGTAACGACCCGACCGATAAAACAGTCCCACTAGTTAACCCCTTCAGTGAACACCGTAAAAAAAGAAAAAAGGGGACAAAAAACAACGCTTTATTATCATACCACCAAACAAAAAGTGGAATAACACGCGATCAAAAAGACGGATATAAATATACATGGTACCACTGGAAAAGAAATCTTGTCCCGCAAAAAAAGAGCCACCATACAGCATCACCAGCAAAAAAATAAAAAAGTTATAGTCCTCAGAATAAAGCGATGCAAAAATAATTATTTTTTCTATAAAATAGTTTTTATCGTATAAAAGCGCCAAAACATAAAAAAATTATGGAAATGAGGTATCGCTGTAATCATACTGACATGCAGAATAAAACTGCTTTATCCATTTTACCAAATGTGGAACAGTATAAACGCCCCCCAAAAAGAAATTTATGAATAGTTGTTTTTTGGTCATTCTGCCTCACAAAAATTGGAATAAAAAGCGATCAAAAAATGTCACATGCCCAAAAATGGTACCAATAAAAACATCAACTCGTCCCACAAATAACGAGACCTCACAAAACTCTGTGGACCAAAATATGGAAAAATTATAGGTCTCAAAATGTGGTAATGCAAAAAATATTTTTTGCAATAAAAAGCGTCTTTTAGTGTGTGACAGCTGCCAATCATAAAAATCCGCTAAAAAAACCACTATAAAAGTAAATCATCACCCCCTTAGTTAGGGAAACATCATTTTTTTTAAAAAATGTATTTATTTCCATTTTCACATTAGGGCTAGGGTTAGGGTTAGCTTTAGGGCTAGGGTTAGGGTTAGGGCTAGGGTTAGGGTTAGGGCTAGGGTTAGGGTTAGGGCTAGGGTTAGGGCTAGGGTTAGGGCTGGGGTTAGGGTTAGGGCTAGGGTTAGGGCTAGGTTTAGGGCTGGGGTTAGGGTTGGGGCTAAATTTATGGTTAGGGTTGGGGCTAAAGTTAGAGTTAGGGTTGGAGCTAAAGTTAGGGTTAAGGCTAATGTTAGGGTTTGGGTTTGGATTACATTTACGGTTGGGATTAGTGTTAGGGGTGTGTCAGGGTTAGGGGTGTAATTAGGGTTATGGTTAGGATTAGGGTTAGGTTGGGATAGGGTTTCAGTTAGAATTGGGGGTTTCCACTGTTTAGGCACATCAGGGCTCTCGAAACGCGACATGGCGTCCGATCTCAATTCCAGCCAATTCTGCGTTGAAAAAAAAACAGTGCTCCTTCCCTTCCGAGCTCTCCCGTGCGCCAAAACAGGGGTTTACCCCAACATATGGGGTATCAGCATACTCAGGACAAATTGGACAACAATTGGGGTCCAATTTCTCTTGTTACCCTTGGAAAAATAAAAATTTGGGACCTAAAAAAACATTTTTGTGGAAAAAAAAAAAAATTATTTTCACGACTCTGCGTTACAAACTGTAGTGAAACATTTGGGGGTTCAAAGTTCTCACAACATATCTAGATAAGTTCCTTGGGGGGTCTAGTTTCCAATATGGGGTCACTTGTGGGGGATTTTAGGTGCATCAGGGGCTCTGCAAATGCAACATGACGCCTGCAGACCAATCCATCTAAGTCTGCATTCCAAATGGCGCTCCTTCCCTTCCGAGCTCTGCCATGCGCCCAAACGGTGGTTCCCCCCACATACGGGGTATCAGCATACTCAGGACAAATTGGACAACAACTTTTGGGGTCCAATTTCTCATAAAAATGCAAAACAGGAGGCTAAAAAATAAATTTTGTGGAAAAAAAATGATTTTTTATTTTCACGGCTCTGCGTTATAAACTGTAGTGAAACACTTGGGCTTTCAAAGTTCTCACAACACATCCAGATAAGTTCCTTAGGGGGTCTAGTTTCCAAAATGGTGTCACGAGTGGGGGTTTTCTACTGTTTAGGTGCATCAGGGGCTCTGCAAATGCAACGTGACGCCTGCAGACCAATCTTTCTAAGTCTGCATTCCAAACGGCGCTCCTTCCCTTCCGAGCTCTGCCGTGTGCCCAAACGGTGGTTCCCCCCCACATATGGGGTATCAGAGTATTCAGGACAAATTGGATAACAACTTTTGTGGTAGAATTTCTCCTTTTACCTTTGGGAAAATACAAAACTGGGGGCTAAAATATAATTTTTGTGAAAAAATTTTTATTTTTTATTTTCAGGGCTCTGCGTTATAAACTGTAGCGAAACACTTGGGGGTTCAAAGCTGTCAAAACACATTTAGATAAGTTCCTTAGTGGGTCTACTTTCCAAAATGGTGTCACTTGTGGGGGGTTTCAATGTATAGGCACATCAGGGGCTCTCCAAACGTGACATGGTGTCCCATCTCAATTCCAGCCAATTTTGCATTGAAAAGTCAAATGGCGCTCTGTCATGATCTCAATGGCAAGAGAACATAGCATCAGCATATACAGGAACTAGCTCTTGGAAGATGGGAACTGAGCTGACCATGAACTAAACCTACCGCACAACTAGCAGTGGCCGGGTAGCATGCCTACGTTGATTCTAGATGCCCAGCACCAGCCGGAGGACTAAATAAAGCTAGCAGAGGAAAATATTAGTCCTAGCTCACCTCTAGAGAAATACCCCGAAAGGAGACAGAGGCCCCCCACATGTATTGGCGGTGAGTTAAGATGAAACAACAAATGTAGTATGAAAATAGGTTTAGCAAATTTGAGGTCCACTTACTACATAGCAGAAGACAGAAAGGACACTTTCATGGTCAGCTGAAAACCCTATCAAAACACCATCCAGAAATTACTTTAAAACTCTGGCATTAACTCATAACACCAGAGTGGCAATTCCTGTTCGCAAGAGCTTTCCAGACACAGTAACGAAACTACAGCTGTGAACTGGAACAAAAATGCAAAAACAAACATGGACAAGAGTCCAACTTATCTAGTAGTTGTCTAGGAGCAGGAACAAGCACAGAGAGGCTTCTGATAACATTGTTGACCGGCAAGCAACTAACAGAGCAGCAAGGTTATATAGCGACTCCCACATCTTGATGGGAACAGGTGAACAGAGAAGATGAGGACACCAGTTCAATTCCACCAGTAGCCACCGGGGGAGCCCAGAATCCAAATTCACAACAGCGCTCCTTCCCTTCCAAGCTCTGCCATGCACCCAAACAGTGGTTTACCCCCACATATGGGGTATCAGCATACTCAGGACAAATGACACAACAAAGTTTGTGGTCCAATTTCTTCTCTTCCCCTTGGGAAAATAAAAAATTGGGGGTGAAAATATCATATTTGTGAAAAAATATGATTTTTTTGTTTTGACGGCTCTGCATTATAAACTTCTGTGAAGCACATGGTGGGTTAAAGTGCTCACCACACATCTAGATAAGTTCCTTAGGGGGCCTACTTTCCAAAATGGTGTCACTTGTGGGGGGTTGCAATGTTTAGGCACATCAGGGGCTCTCCAAACGCAACATGGCATCCCATCTCAATTCCAGTCAATTTTGCATTGAAAAGTCAAACGGCGCTCCTTCCCTTCCGAGCTCTGCCATGCACACAAACAGTGGTTTACCCCCACATATGGGGCATCGGCATACTCATAACAAATGGCACAACTTTTGGGGTCCATTTTCTTCTCTTATTCTTGGGAAAATAAAAAATTTGGGGTGAAAAGATCATACTTGTGAAAAAATATGATTTTATTTTGACGGCTCTGCATTATAAACTTCTGCGAAGCACTTGGTGGGTCAAAGTGCTCACCACACATCTAGATAAGTTCCTTAGGGGGGTCTACTTTTCAAAATGGTGTCATTTGTGTGGGGTTTCAATGTTTAGGCACATCAGGGGCTCTCCAAACGCAACATGGCGTCCCATCTCAATTCCAGTCAATTTTGCATTGAAAAGTCAAACGGCGCTCCTTCCCTTCCGAGCTCTGCCATGCGCCCAAACAGTGGTTTACCCCCACATATTGGGTATCCGCGTACTCAAAACAAATGGCACAACAACTTTTTGGGTCCAATTTCTTCTCTTTCCCTTGGGAAAATAAAAAATTGGGGGCGAAAAGATCATATTTGTGAAAAAATATCATTTTTTATTTTTATGGCTCTGTATTATAAACTTCTGTGAAGCACTTGGTGGGTTAAAGTGCTCACCACACATCTAGATCAGTTACGTAGGGGGTCTTATTTCCAAAATGGGGTCACTTGTGGGGGGTTTCCACAGTTTAGGCACATCAGGGGCTCTCCAAAGGCGACATGGGTTCCGATCTCAATTACAACCAATTTTGCAATGAAAAGTCAAACAGCACTCCTTTTCTGAGCTCTGCCATACGCTCAAACAGTGGTTTACCTCCATATATGGGGTATCAGCATACTCAGGACAAATTGAACAACAACGTTTGAAGTCCAATTTCTCCTGTTACCTAAAGCTAAAAGGTCATTTTGTGGAAAAAAAAATGATTTTTTAATTTTCACGGCTCTACATTCTAAACTTTAGTGAAACAATTGAGGGTTAAAAGTGCTCACCACACATCTAGATAAGTTTCTTAGGGGGTCTTCTTTCCAAAATGGGGTCATTGTGGGGGTTTCCACTGTTTAGGCACATCAGGGGCTCTCCAAGCATGACATGGGTTCCGATCTCAATTCCAGCCAATTTTGCATTGAAAAGCCAAATGGCACTCCTTCCCTTCCAAGCAATGCCATGCGCTCAAACAGTGGTTTACCCCCACACACAGAGTATCAGTGTACTCATGACAAATTGAACAACAACTTTTTGGGTCCAATTTGTCCTGTTACCCTTGGGAAAATAAAAAATTGGGGGCACAAATATCATTTTTTGTGAAAAAATATGATTTTTTTTACGGCTCTACATTATAAACTTCTGTGAAGCACTTGGAGGTTCAAAGTGCTCACCACACATCTAGACTAGTTCCTTAGAGGGTCTACTTTACAAAATGGTGTCATTTGTGGTGGTTTCAATGTTTAGGCACATCAGGGGCTTTCCAAACGCAACATGGCATCCCATCTCAATTCCAGTCAATTTTGCATTGAAAAGTCAAAAGGCGCTCCTTCCCTTCCAAGCTCTGCCATGCACTCAAACAGTGGTTTACCCCCACATATGGGGTATTAGCGTACTCAGAACAAATTTTACAACAACTTTTGGGGTCCATTTTCTCCTGTTACCCTTGGTAAAATAAAACAAATTGGAGCTGAAACACATTTTTTGTGAAAAAAAGTTAAACGTTCATTTTTTTTTAAACATTCCAAAAATTCCTGTAAAACACCTGAAGGGTTAATAAACTTCTTGAATGTGGTTTTGAGCACCTTGAGGTGTGTAAGTTTTTAGAATGGGGTCACACTTGGTTATTTTCTATCATATAGACCCCTCAAAATGATTTCAAATGAGATGTGGTCCCTAAAAAATATTGGTGTTGTAAAAATGAGAAATTGCTGGTCAAATTTAACCTTTATAACTCCCTAACAAAATAACATTTTGGTTCCAAAATTGTGCTGATGTAAAGTAGACATGTGGAAAATGTTACTTATTAATTATTTTGTGTGACATATCTCTGTGATTTAAGGGCATAAAAATTCAAATTTGGAAAATTGCTAAATTTTCATAATTTTCGCCAAATTTCCATTTTTTTCACGAATAAACGCAAGTTATATCGAAGAAATGTTTCCACTGTCATGAAGTACAATATGTCACTAGAAAACAGTGTCAGAATCACTGGGATCTGTTGAAGTGTTCCAGAGTTATAAAAATTGGCCCGGTCATTAACGTGCAAACCACCCTTGGGGTTTAAGGGGTTAAACCGGGCCATCAAACCGTGGATCTAGGCTCCTTATCACGTGTCTCTGTATGACCACCCAATCACCTGGATTCAGCAGATGTACGTCTGCCCTGGCATTGGGATCTGGAATGGATGAAAACACATGTTTATGCACCACATTTAGCCTGCATGACTTCACTCATTATTTCTCTCGTGAAGTGTGTATGGGACACCATACCTGCAGATCAGTTCTTCCATCGGTTTGTCTGCAGTCGTTTTAGCATTTGCACATTTTACTGGATAGGCTTCCAGCCAACCAGAGAAGAGATCTACACATGTTAGGACATTTTTCATACACTCCTACCTTGGTAGTTGTATGTAGTCAGTCTGCAGTCTCTGAAGCGGGTAGAGAGGCCTTGGTGTCGCTTTCTTAGGGACTTTTATTGTATTATCTGGGTTGTGCTTTTCACAGATGAGACATGACTGTACGAGTTCCACGGCAGCGTAACTGAAACCAGGAGCAATCCAGAAGGCATTTACCATGGACACATGAGACATTTTGAGGTGTGAGTGGGACCATGTGTTGCTTGCACCATAATTAGGAACAGGGACCTTGGTATATACAATTTATCCTTATTCTCCCATACTCCTTTTGGGTTCAGCTCAGCTCTCATTCTTCCACAGTGTTCCTTCTCTGTTTAGGGAGCTGGAGGGATTTCAGGAGATCTAGGCTCAGTGTGGCTGGAATACGCTGACTCCCCGCCACTGTCCACTGCTCCCTAGGCTGCCTTGCTGCTTCTTTAGCAGCTTCGTCTGCCCTTCTGTTGCCCTCTACCTCCACGGAGTCACCGTTTGTGTGTGCTTTCACCTTGATTATGCCAACCTGAACTGGTAACATCAATGCCCCCATTAATTGTTTCACCAGCTCTGCATTTTTAGTGGGCTTACCGGCTGATGTAAGAAATGCTCTGCTTCTCCAGATAGGGCCATATTCATGGAATATTCCCCATGAATAATTCGAATCTGTGTAAATATTAGCGAAATTACCTGCAGCAGCTCTACACGCCTTAGTGAGTGCCTTCAACTCTGCCTCCTGCACCGACATGTGAGGAGGGAGTGGTTCAGCTCGGATAACCTCATGTGAGCAGTGGCGTAACTACAAAGTTATGGGCCCCGGTGCGAACTTCCAAATGGGGCCCCCCGCCATAAAATTCAATGTAACCCCCATAGAATACAATGCAGCCCCCCTCATAGTATAATGCAGCCCCTCCATACAGGGGCAGTGAGAAAGACACGAGCAAATGGTGACGAGGGGGCAGGGGAGAGGGCACAAGGGGGCAAGGAAGACAGGCACAAGGGGACACATGGGGGCTAGGAGGCAGGGGAGAAGGTTACAAGGGGACTATTGGGCAAGGGAGACTGACACAAGGGGACAATGGAGACTGACACAAGGGGCACACGGGGACAAGTGGGCAAGGGAGACTGACACAAAGGGCACACGGGGACTAGTGGACAAGGGAGACTGGCACACGGGGACACAGGGACTAGTGGGCAAGGGAGACTGACACACGGGGAATAGTGGGCAAGGGAGACTGATACAAGGGGACTAGTGGGCAATGGAGACTGACACAAGGGGACACACGGGGACAAGCACAAGGGGACAAGGGAGACAGGCACAAGGGGACACACAGGGACTAGTGGGCAAGAGACTGACACAAGGGGACAAGGGATACAAGCCAAGTGGGAAAGGGAGACTGACACACAGGGACTAGTGGGCAAAGGAGACTGACACAAGCACAAGGGGACATAGGAGACAGGCACATGGGGACACACAGGGACTAATGGGCAAGGGAGACTGGCACATGGGGACAAAAGCATAAGGGAGACAGGCTCAAGGGGACACACGGCCCCCTGACCTGCCAGAGCCGCTTGCAGCTGCGACCGTGGTAGTTACACCGCTGCCTCACACACACACATACTACAGATATCACACACACACTACAGATATCACACACACACACACATCATACTACAGATATCACACACACATCAGTTATCACACACACACACTACAGATATCACACACACACACATACTACAGATACACACACACACTACAGATATCACACACACACATCATATTACAGATATCACACACATACTAGTTATCACACACACACTACAGATATCACACACACACACACAGACATACTACAGATATCACACACACACTACAGATATCACACACACACACATCATACTACAGATATCACACACACATACTACAGTTATGACACACACACTACAGATATCACACACACACACACACACATACTACAGATATCACACACACACCAGAGATACCAGCTCATATACACAACTCACAATCTCCTCTCTGGTACAGGGGTGGCTGATGTAAACCGGCTGCAGCTCCTCAGCTTCTCCTGACTAAAGCGGCTCTGTCCCGCAACTCCCCCCTGCTCTCGCCTTCTGTCCCGGGGTTATTTTGGCTTTCTCTTAAATACGATCTCATTCAGACGTAGATGAGATGTATGATGGGGGAAAAATACAGACTGAGAAGCTGTCTCATCGTGATGACTGGAGCTGCTTCCTGTCTCTCACGTGCCCCGGCTGCCCCCTTCCCCTAGATACGCCTCGGACTGTTGCCGTGCAGGAGGAATCTCCTGCACTGCAACATGGTGTTGGGTGCCAGCACAGCCCGCACAGTGGTCTATCCAGCACAGCCCGCACAGTGGTCTATCCAGCACAGCCCGCACAGTGGTCTATCCAGCACAGCCCGCACAGTGGTCTATCCAGCACAGCCCGCACAGTGGTCTATCCAGCACAGCCCGCACAGTGGTCTATACAGCACAGCCCGCACAGTGGTATATCCAGCACAGCCCGCACAGTGGTATATCCAGCACAGCCCGCACAGTAGTATATCCAGCACAGCCCGCACAGTGGTATATCCAGCACAGCCCGCACAGTGGTATATCCAGCACAGCCCGCACAGTGGTATATCCAGCACAGCCCGCACAGTGGTATATCCAGCACAGCCCGCACAGTGGTATATCCAGCACAGCCCGCACAGTGGTATATCCAGCACAGCCCGCACAGCCCGCACAGTGGTATATCCAGCACAGCCCGCATCTCTCGCCCCCCCGAGAATGCCCCCACAGTCCAGTAAAAAAAACAAAACACTCTCCTTACCTTTCCTCTTGCCAGCGTTGCTTCCTGCTCTGGTCTCAGGCTCGGCTGCAGTCTGCCCGGAACACAGCAGGTGCGCGATGATGTGACGTCATCGCGCACCCGCAGTGTCAGAGGCAGAGCAGGGAATGATGGGAGAGGGAGCGTCATAGCCGCCGGTATAGTTGAATGCGACGGCAGGGGGGGGTGAGGCGGCGGGGGGAGGCGGATCAAGCGGCCCATGACTGGCACTAGCATTTGCCAGAAGTGCCCGATGGCCAGTCCGGCCCTGCTCTGACCTGCCGGCCCCGGGCCCCTGACCTGCCGGGCCCGGTCGCAATGGCGACCGCTGCAACCGCGGTAGTTACGCCCCTGTCCATACTGTACAATGGCCACACATAGTGCTCCATACTGTACAATGGCCACACATAGTGCTCTATACTGTACAATGGCCACACATGATGCTCCATACTGTACAATGGCCACACATGATATTGCCTACAGTATAATGGCCACACATAGTTACTCCTACACACGCGGCTGAGCTCCGTACACATTGCACATGCGGCTCCCCTCCGTACACCTCGTACACACCCGGCTCCGCTCTGTACACCTTGCACATACGGCTCCGCTCCGTATACCTCGTACACACATGGCTCCGCTCCGTACACCTCGTACACACACGGCTACGCTCCGTACACCTCGTACACACGCGGCTACGCTCCGTGCACCTTGCACACACGGCTCCGCTCTGTACACCTCATACACACGCGGCTCCGGTCCGTACACATCGTACACACCCGGCTCCGCTCCATATACCTCATACACACCCGGCTCCGCTCCGTACACCTCATACACACCTAGCTCCGCTCC
This sequence comes from Ranitomeya variabilis, assembly GCF_051348905.1. Taxonomy (NCBI): domain Eukaryota; kingdom Metazoa; phylum Chordata; class Amphibia; order Anura; family Dendrobatidae; genus Ranitomeya; species Ranitomeya variabilis. Next base: position 173,661,723 of record NC_135238.1, read on the forward strand.
GTACACCTCATACACACCCGGCTCCGCTCCGTACACCTCATACACACCCGGCTCCGCTCCGTACACCTCATACACACCTAGCTCCGCTCCGTACACCTCATACACACCCGGCTCCGCTCCGTACACCTCGTACACACACGGCTCTGCTCCATATACCTCATACACACCCGGCTCTGCTCCGTACACCTCATACACACACGGCTCCGCTCCATATACCTCGTACACACACAATGTTCTGCTCCGTACACCTCGTACACACACAGCTCCGCTCCGTACACCTCGTACACACACGGCTCTGCTCCATATACCTCATACACACCCGGCTCCGCTCCGTACACCTCATACACACACGGCTCCGCTCCATATACCTCGTACACACACAATGTTCCGCTCCGTACACCTCGTACACACACAGCTCCGCTCCGTACACCTCATACAATCGCGGCTCTGGTCCGTACACCTCGTACACACCCGGCTCCGCACCATACACCTCATACACACACGGCTCTGCTCCATACACCGCATACACACACGGCTCCGCTCCATACACCGCATACACACCCAGCTCCGCTCCGTACACCTCATACACACCTAGCTCTGCTCCGTACACCTCATACACACCCAGCTCCGCTCCGTACACCTCATACACACCCCGGCTCCGCTCCGTACACCTCGTACACACACGGCTACGCTCCGTACACCTCGTACACACACGGCTACGCTCCGTACACCTTGCACACACGGCTCCGCTCTGTACACCTCATACACACGCGGCTCCGGTCCGTACACATCGTACACACCCGGCTCCACTCCATATACCTCATACACACCCGGCTCCGCTCCGTACACCTCATACACACCTAGCTCCGCTCCGTACACCTCATACACACCCGGCTCCGCTCCGTACACCTCATACACACCCGGCTCCGCTCCGTACACCTCATACACACCTAGCTCCGCTCCGTACACCTCATACACACACGGCTCTGCTCCATATACCTCATACACACCCGGCTTCGCTCCGTACACCTCATACACACACGGCTCCGCTCCATATACCTCGTACACACACAATGTTCCGCTCCGTACACCTCGTACACACACAGCTCCGCTCCGTACACCTCGTACACACACGGCTCTGCTCCATATACCTCATACACACCCGGCTCCGCTCCGTACACCTCATACACACACGGCTCCGCTCCATATACCTCGTACACACACAATGTTCCGCTCCGTACACCTCGTACACACACAGCTCCGCTCCGTACACCTCATACAATCGCGGCTCTGGTCCGTACACCTCGTACACACCCGGCTCCGCACCATACACCTCATACACACACGGCTCCGCTCCATACACCGCATACACACACGGCTCCGCTCCATACACCGCATACACACCCAGCTCCGCTCCGTACACCTCATACACACCTAGCTCTGCTCCGTACACCTCATACACACCCAGCTCCGCTCCGTACACCTCATACACACCCCGGCTCCGCTCCGTACACCTCGTACACACACGGCTCCACTCCGTACACCTCGTACACACCCGGCTCCGCTCCGTACACCTCATACACACCCATCTCCGCCTTGTACACCTCATACACACACGGCTCCGCTCCGTATACCTCATACACACATGGCTCCGCTCCGTACACCTCGTACACACACGGCTACGCTCCGTACACTTCGTACACACACGGCTACGCTCCGTACACCTTGCACACACGGCTCCGCTCTGTACACCTCATACACACGCGGCTCCGGTCCGTACACATCGTACACACCCGGCTCCGCTCCATATACCTCATACACACCCGGCTCCGCTCCGTACACCTCATACACACCTAGCTCCGCTCCGTACACCTCATACACACCCGGCTCCGCTCCGTACACCTCATACACACCCGGCTCCGCTCCGTACACCTCGTACACACACGGCTCCGCTCTGTACACCTCTGTTGTGAAATTGGATTCTGGGCTCCCCCGGTGGCCACTTGTGGAATTTAACTTGTGTGCATCATCCCCTCTGTTCACCTGCTCCTATCAGGATGTGGGAGTCGCTATATAACCTTGCTCCTCTGTCAGTTTCATGCCGGTCAACAATGTAATCAGTAGCCTTTCTGTGCATGTTCCTGCTACTAGACAACTCCCAGCTAAGTTGGACTTTTGTCCTTGTGTGTTTTTGCATTTTGTTCCTGTTCACAGCTGCTGTTTCGTTACTGTGTCTGGAAAGCTCTTGTGAGTGGAAATTGCCACTCTGGTGTTATGAGTTAATGCTAGAGTCTTAAAGTAATTTCTGGATGGTGTTTTGATAGGGTTTTCTGCTGACCATGAAAGTGCCCTTTCTGTCTTCATGCTATCTAGTAAGCGGACCTCGATTTTGCTAAACCTATTTTCATACTACGTTTGTCATTTCATCTAAAATCACCGCCAATATATGTGGGGGCCTCTGTCTGCCTTTTGGGAAAATTTCTCTAGAGGTGAGCCAGGACTGTCTTTTCCTCTGCTAGGATTAGGTAGTTCTCCGGCTGGCGCTGGGCATCTAGGGATAAAAAAACGTAGGCATGCTACCCGGCCACTTCTAGTTGTGCGGCAGGTTTAGTTCATGGTCAGTATAGTTTCCATCTTCCAAGAGCTAGTTCTCATGTATGCTGGGCTATGTTCTCTCGCCATTGAGAATCATGACACACCTCATACACACACGGCTCCGCTCCGTACACCTCATACACACACGGCTCCGCTCTGTACACCTCATACACACACTGCTCTGCTACATTCACACAAACCCCTCCTGACCTCACACAAAAGCTTACCCTCCTCCAGCACGATGACAACCAGCACTGCACTACTGTCCTGCACTACACGGAAGCCCTTGATCATGTGACTCCGACTCCTCCCCTCCTGTGACCTCATCACAGGTCCTGTGCGCACAGAGCAGCGGCAGCTATAGTTGTGGTGTGCGGCTCTCTGCGGTGGAGGGGCTCTGCTGCGGGACAAGTGCAGTCCCACCCGTGATCGCGCATGCACTGAGAGAGTGCACGCGCACCAGGGCCTGTAAAGATGATTTATTTAAAGGGCAGCGGCCCATTTTGTAGCTCAGAGTTCTTAGGGGCCCGCCCAGTCTGCTGGACTGAGAGGGCCCCTAAGCACTGCGGGCCCCGTCGCAATTGCGACCCCTGCGACCGCGGTAGTTACGCCCCTGCATGTGAGGATACTACTGCATATCCAATGTAGAAACGCCCATCCTGGTGGTATCTGGAGCCATCTACAAAAATAAAAACCTCAGAATATGCATTAGGATCAGGTTTTTTTTTCTTGAACATATGTAAAACCCACTGTCTCCTGACTCATTAGTTCCTATGCAGTCATGTTCGTGCGCCATGTCAAAGTACCAAAGCACTCTTCTTCACCTGCCAACACCACCACCAATTAACCCCTTTTCTGAATCCACAGGCAGATGAGTGGCTGGATTCTGGACATTATATCTTTTGAGGGTGACGTATTCAGGAATTAGTATTAGAGCACATTCAAGTCTGAGCTGTCTGGCCATAGACAGGTGTTTTGGTTGAACATGTGTGTGTGTGGCATTAATGTCATATGGGGAACAAATTGTCAAAGGAAAAAGTCAGTGTGAGCTCACATGCCTAGCAGTAATACAGCAGCTCTTACAGCACAGACACACGTAGGAGACCCTCTAATCACTGGGTCTAACTGTGCTAAATAGTAAGCTATCGGTCTCTGTTTTCATCCATGTTGTCGTGTCAGTACTGCCTGTTTTCTTTCTTTAATCAGGAGTCTTATACCTTTATCAATATTGTGGCCTAAAAATGTCACCTTTTGTTTGCAATACTGTAGTTTGTCACGTGAGATTTTGCAACCCTTTCCTGCCAAAAACCACAGCAAGGACATCTGGTCCGGCCAGCAGAGCAGGAGGTCATCCAAGTACTGTAATAGTACAATCTGTGGATGAGGTGAAGAATGCATTTGCCAAATCAGTGATTGTGAAACATTTTGACGTTGCTGGGATCTGTGACAGTACAGTGAGTGTATTAGGGACAATTGAGGTCACACTCACTGTAACATCATTAATAGCCCTTAAGTCATGACCCATTCTGTAAGTGTCAGGGGAATACTTGGGTCCTTTTTTCTTACTGGGATACAAAGGGGTGTTGCAGGGGGAAGATCTTTGCACCAGAACCCCTGCCTTAACATACTCTTTAGCCCCTTCCCGATATGCGCCATACTAGTAAGGCTCTGTGGGAACTGAGTTTCCGCAAACTGCAGTACTAGTACGGTGGCACGATCGAGTGGCCTCACGCTGAACGCCGCCGCGATCGCATGGAGGTGTCAGCTGTATATGACAGCTGACACCCCGCAGCAATGCTAGCGCCGATCGTGGGCATTTAACCCCTCTGATGCCGCTGTCAGTAGTGACAGCTACATAGAGGGGCATCGCGCAGGGACGGGGGTTCCCTGTGCTCTCCCACCGGAACAACGCGATGCAAATTGTTCCGGTGTTCTGGAAGGAGTCCCCGGATCCAAAATGGTCACGGGGATCCTTCCGGGTCCTGAAGTGAGGTGGCTAGCCGGCGCCTGCTCAGAGCAGGCGCCGGAAAGCCTCCTGCACTGCCTGTCAGATCGCTGATCTGACACAGTGCTATGCAAAGTGTCAGATCAGTGATCTGATCGAACATAGTGATGTCCCACCCTGGGAGAATGTTAGAAAGTAAAAAAAAAAATAGAATGTAAAAAAAAATAAAAAATCCCCAAATAAAGAAAAAAAAATCCCAACAAATCCATTTATTTATGTAAATAATAAAAAAACAATAAAAGTGCACATATTTGGTATCACCGCGTCCGAAACGACCCGCTATATAAAACTATTCCACTAGTTAACCCCTTCAGTGAACACCGCAAAAAAATGAAACTAGGCAAAAAAAAAACAGCACTTTACTATCATACCGGCGAGCAAAAAGTGGAATAACACGCCATCAAATGAAGGATATAAATAATCATGGTACCGCTGAAAACGTCATCTTGTCCCGCAAAAAAAGCTGCCAAACAGCATCATCAGCAGAAAAATAAAAAAGTTATAGCTGTCAGAATAAAGTGATGCAAAAATGAAGGATATGAATAATCATGGTACCGCTGAAACGTCATCTTGTCCCGCAAAAAAAAAGCTGCCAAACAGCATCATCAGCAGAAAAATAAAAAAGTTATAGCTGTCAGAATAAAGTGATGCAAAAACAATTATTTTTTATATAAAATAGTTTTTATTGTGTAAAAGCGCCAAAACATAAACAAAATGATATAAATGATGTACCTCTGTAATCAAAATGACCTGAAGAATAAAGCTGCTTTATCAATTTTACCACATGTGGAACGGTATAAGGGCCCCCCCTAAAAAAAATTCAGGAATTGCTGGTTTTTGTTCATTCTGCTTCCCAAAAATCGGAATAAAAAACGATCAAAAAATGTCACATGCCCGAAAATGGTACCAATAAAAATGTAAACTTGTCTCGCAAAAAACAAGACCTCACATGACTCTGTGGGCCAAAATATGGATAAATTATAGCTCTCAAAATGTGGTGATGCAAAAACTATTTTTTGCAATAAAAAGCGTCTTTTAGTGTGTGACGGCTGCCAATCATAAAAATCTGCCAAAAAAACGCTATAAAAGTAAATCAAACCCCCCTTCATCACCCCCTTAATTAGGGAAAAGTAATAAAATTTTAAAAAATGTATTTATTTCCATTTTCCCATTAGGGTTAAGGTTAGGGTTGAGGTTAAGGTTAGGGTTGGGGTTAGGGTTAAGGTTCGGGCTAAAGTTAGGGTTAGGGTTAGGGTTGGGGTTAGGGTTGGGGTTAGGGATGGGATTAGGGTTAGGGTTGGGGCTAAATTTAGGGTTAGGGTTAGGGTTGGGGCTAAAGTTAGGGTTTGGCTTACATTTACGGTTGGGATTAGGGATGGGATTAGGGTTAGGGGTGTGGTTAGGTTGATGGTGGGATTAGAGTTAGGGGTGTGTTTGGGTTAGGGTTTCAGTTAGAATTGGGGGGTTTCCGATGTTTAGGCACATCAGGGACTCTCCAAACGTGACATGGTGTCCAATCTCAATTCCAGCCAATTCTGCGTTAAAAAACTAAAACAGTGCTCCTTCCCTTCCGAGCTCTCCCGTGCTCTTAAACAGGGGTTTACCCCAACATATGGAGTATCAGCGTACTCAGGACAAATTGAACAACAAATTTTGGGGTCCAATTTCTCCTGTTACTCTTGGGAAAATGCAAAACCAGGGGCTAAAAAATAATTTTTGTGGAAAAAAAAGATTTTTTATTTTCACGGCTCTGCATTATAAACTGTAGTGAAACACTTTGGGGTTCAAAGTTCTCACAACACATCTAGATAAGTTCCATGGGGGGTCTAGTTTCCAAAACGATGTCACGTCTGGAGGATTTCTACTGTTTAGGTCCATCAGGGGCTCTGCAAATGCAACGTGACGCCTGCAGACCAATCCATCTAAGTCTGCATTCCAAATGGTGCTCCTTCCCTTCCGAGCTCTACCGTGCGCCCAAACAGTGGTTCCTCCCCACATATGGGGTATCAGCGTACTCAGGACAAATTGGACAACAACTTTTGTGGTCCAATTTGTCCTGTTACCCTTGGGAAAATAAAAATTTGGGTGCTAAAATATCATTTTCATGGAAAAAAAATATTTTTTATATTCACGGCTCTGCGTTATAAACTTTAGCGAAACATTTGGGTGTTCAAAGTTCTCGCAACACATCTAGATAAGTTCCTTTGGGGTCTAGTTTCCAATATGGGGTTACCTGTGGGGGGTTTCTACTGTTTAAGTACACCAGGGGCTGTGCAAATGCAACATGACACTTGCAGACCAATCCATCTAAGTCTGCATTCCAAACGGCGCTCCTTCCCTTCCAAGCTCTGACGTGCGCCCAAACGGCGGTTCCCCCCACATATGGGGTAACAGCGTACTCAGGACAAATTGAATAACAACTTGTGGGGTAGAATTTCTCCTTTTACCTTTGGGAAAATACAAAACTGGGGGCTAAAATATAATTTTGTGAAAATTTTTTATTTTTTATTTTCAGGGCTCTGTGTTATAAACTGTAGCGAAACACTTGGGGGTTCAAAGCTGTCAAAACACATTTAGATAAGTTCCCTAGTGGGTCTACTTTCCAAAATGGTGTCACTTGTGGGGGTTTCAATGTATAGGCACATCAGGGGCTCTCCAAACGTGACATGGTGTCCCATCTCAATTCCAGCCAATTTTGCATTGAAAAGTCAAATGGCGCTCCTTCCCTTCCAAGCTCTGCCATGCACCCAAACAGTGGTTTACCCCCACATATGGGGTATCGGAATACTCAGAACAAATGGCACAACTTTTGGGGTCAAATTTCTTCTCTTATTCTTGGGAAAATAAAAAATTTGGGGCGAAAAGATCATATTTGTGAAAAAATATGATTTTATTTTGACGGCTCTGCATTATTAACTTCTGTGAAGCACTTGGTGGGTCAAAGTGCTCACCACACATCTAGATAAGTTCCATAGGGGGGTCTACTTTTCAAAATGGTGTCATTGTGTGGGGTTTCAATGTTTAGGCACATCAGGGGCTCTCCAAACGCACCATGGCGTCCCATCTCAATTCCAGTCAATTTTGCATTGAAAAGTCAAAAGGCGCTCCTTCCCTTCCAAGCTCTGCCATGCACCCAAACAGTGGTTTACCCCCACATATGGGGTATTAGCATACTCAGAACAAATTTTACAACAACTTTTGTGGTCCATTTTCTCCTGTTACCCTTGGTAAAATAAAACAAATTGGAGCTGAAACACATTTTTTTTAAACATTCCAAAAATTCCTGTAAAACACCCCTGAAGGGTTAATAAACTTCTTGAATGTGCTTTTGAGCACCTTGATGGGTGTTAGTTTTTAGAATGGGGTCACACTTGGTTATTTTCTATCATATAGACCCCTCAAAATGATTTCAAATGTGATGTGGTCCCTAAAAAATATTGGTGTTGTAAAAATGAGAAATTGCTGGTCAAATTTAACCCTTATAACTCCCTAACGAAAAAAAATTTTGGTTCCAAAATTGTGCTGATGTAAAGTAGACATGTGGAAAATGTTACTTATTAATTATTTTGTGTGACATATCTCTGTGATTTAAGGGCATAAAAATTCAAATTTGGAAAATTGCTAAATTTTCATAATTTTCGCCAAATTTCCATTTTTTTCACAAATAAACGCAAGTTATATCGAAGAAATGTTTCCACTGTCATGAAGTACAATATGTCACTAGAAAACAGTGTCAGAATCACTGGGATCTGTTGAAGCGTTCCAGAGTTATAACCTCATAAAGGGACAGTGGTCAGAATTGTAAAAATTGGCCCGGTCATTAACGTGCAAACCACCCTTGGGGCTTAAGGGGTTAAACCGGGCTATCAAACCGTGGATCTAGGCTCCTTATCACGTGTCTCTGTATGACCACCCAATCACCTGGATTCAGGAGATGTACGTCTGCCCAGGCATTACGATCTGGAATGGATGAAAACACATGTTTATGCACCACATTTAGTATTTCCTGCAAGGCCTGGACATGGGCTGTCATAGCACGGTGTTGCATTTGTAGCACCTGTGGGAAGTACAGACCAGTCTTTGGGGGCACTACCAAACAGGGCTTCAAAAGGATATAAGCCTGTCTTTCTATTTGGAGTGTGTCTGACTGAAAAGAGTGTAAGAGGCAAGCACTCTACCCAGCTCTTACCTGTGTCTGCCATAGCCTTTGAATTTTCAGCTTAAGTGTCCCGTTAAGTCTTTCCACTTTCCCACTACTTTGTGGTCTATATGGTGCATAATATGCTTGCTGTACTCCCAGGGCCTGCATGACTTCACTCATTATTTCTCCCGTGAAGTGTGTATGGTGTTGTGAATTCTGCTCTTGGGCTCTCTCCGGTGGTTATAAGTGGTAGCGCTGCTGTCTTTGGATCGCAGCATTCATCAGGTGTGTTACTTATGGCAATTCTGACTGGGCTATTTAGTCTTGCTTGACCCTTTAGTCAGTGCCAGTTGTCCATTGTTCCTGGAGGATTCACATCCCAGCCTGGTCTCTCCTGCTTTGCTGTTTATTTCAACAAAGATAAGTTCTGGCTTGGTTTTTTGCAGTCCACATGCTGTGGGCCTTATAGTTCAGTTCATTTCCATGTTTTGTCTTGTCCAGCTTGGTCTGTTTAAGGATTTGTTCAGCCAAGCTGGTATCTCTGGAGATGCAGATATACCCTCCATATCTTTAGTTAGCTGTGGAGATTTTGTATTTTATGTGGTGGATATTTTCTAGTGTTTTAATACTGACCGCATAGTACTCTGTCCTATCCTTTCTATTTAGCTAGAGCGGCCTCCTTTGCTAAATCCTGATTTCAGTCTGTGTATGTTATTTCCCTCTCCTCTCACAGTCAATATTTGTGGGGGGCTGTCTATCCTTTGGGGATTTTCTCTAAGGCAAGATAGTTTTCCCTTTTCTATCTCTAGGGGTATTTAGTCCTCCGGCTGTATCGAGGTGTCTAAGGAGTGTTAGGTACATCCCACGGCTACTACTAGTTGCGGTGTTAAGTTCAGGGTCTGCGGTCAGTACAGGTACCACCTTCTCCAGAGTACGTCTCATGCTGCTCCTAGGCCACCAGATCATAACAGTATGGGACACCATACCTGCAGATCAGTTCTTCCATCGGTTTGTCTGCAGTCATTTTAGCATTTGCACATTTTACTGGATAGGCTTCCAGCCAACCAGAGAAGAGATCTACACATGCTAGGACATTTTTCATACACTCCTACCTTGGTAGTTGTATGTAGTCAGTCTGCAGTCTCTGAAGGGGGTAGAGAGGCCTTGGTGTCGCTTTCTTAGGGACTTTTATTGTATTATCTGGGTTGTGCTTTTCACAGATGAGACATGACTGTACGAGTTTCACGGCAGTGTAACTGAAACCAGGAGCAATCCAGAAGGCATTTACCATGGACACATGTGACATTTTGAGTAGTGTTGAGCATTCCGATACTGCAAATATCGGGCATCGGCCGATATTCGCTGTATCGGAATTCCGATACCGAGTTCTGATATTTTTGTGATATCGGAAATCGGAATCGGAAGTTCCTGTAAGTTCCCAGGCGTGTGCGGTGCGTATGGTTCCCAGGGTCTGGAGGAGAGGAGACTCTCCTTCAGGCCCTGGGAACCATATTCATGTAAAAAATAAAGAATAATAATAAAAAATATGGATATACTCACCCCTCCGACAGAGCCTGGACCTCAGCGGTGCAACCGGCAGCCTCCGTTCCTAAGAATGCAGTGAGTGTAGGACCTGCGATGACGTCGCGGCTTGTGATTGGTCGCGTGAGCAGTCACATGAGCGGTCACGCGACCAATCACAAGCCGTGACGTCATCGAAGGTCCTTCACTCTGCATTCTTAGGAACAGAGGCAGACGCTTGCAGCGGTGACAGCCAGGGCTCGTCCGAGGGGGAGTATATCCATATTTTTTATTTTTATTCTTTATTTTTTACATGAATATGGATCCCAGGGCCTGAAGGAGAGTTTCCCCTCCTTCAGACCTTGGGAACTATCCAGGATCACTTCCGATATTTGTGTTCCATTGACTTGTATTGGTATCGGGTATCGGTATCGGCGATATTCGATATTTTTTGGATATCGGCCGATCCAATCCGATACCGATACTTTCAAATATCGGAAGGTATCGCTCAACACTAATTTTGAGGTGTCAGTGGGGCCATGTGTTGCTTGCACCATAATTAGGAACAGGGACCTTGGTATATACAATTTATCCTTATTCTCCCATACTCCTTTTGGGTTCAGCTCAGCTCTCATTCTTCCACAGTGTTCCTTCTCTGTTTGGGCAGCTGGAGGGATTTCAGGAGATCTAGGCTCAGTGTGGCTGGAATACGCTGACTCCCCACCACTGTTCACTGCTCCCTAGGCTGCCTTGCTGCTACTTTAGCAGCCTCATCCATCCTTCTGTTGCCCTCTACCTCCACGGAGTCACCGTTTGTGTGTGCTTTCACCTTGATTATTGCAACCTGAACTGGTAACATCAATGCCCCCATTAATTGTTTCACCAGCTCTGCATTTTTAATGGACTTACCGGCTGATGTAAGAAACGCTCTGCTTCTCCAGATAGGGCAATAATCATGGAATATTCCCCATGAATAATTTGAATCTGTGTAAATATTAGCGACTTTACCTGCAGCAGCTCTACACGTCTCAGTGAGTGCCTTCAACTCTGCCTCCTGCACCGACATGTGAGGAGGGAGTGGTTCAGCTCGGATAACCTCATGTGAGGATAGTACTGCATATCCAATGTAGAAACGCCCATCCTGGTGGTATCTGGAGCATCTGCAAAAATAAAAACCTCAGAATATGCATTAGGAACAGGTTTTTTTTTCCTTGAACATATGTAAAACCCACTGTCTCCTGACTCATTAGTTCCTATGCAGTCATGTTCATGCGTCATGTCAAAGTACCAAAGTACTCTTCTTCACCTGCCAACACCACCACCAATTAACCCCTTTTCTGAATCCACAGGCAGATGAGTGGCTGGATTCTGGACATTATATCTTTTGAGGGTGACGTATTCAGGAATTAGTATTAGAGCACATTCAAGTCTGAGCTGTCTGGCCATAGACAGGTGTTTTGGTTGAACATGTGTGAGTGTGGCATTAATGTCATATGGGGAACAAATTGTCAAAGGAAAAAGTCAGTGTGAGCTCACATGCCTAGCAGTAATACAGCAGCTCTTACAGCACAGACACACGTAGGAGACCCTCTAATCACTGGGTCTAACCGTGCTAAATAGTAAGCTATCGGTCTCTGTTTTCCTCCATGTTGTCATGCAGGACTGCCTGTTTTCTTTCTTTAATCAGGAGTCTTATACCTTTATTGATATTGTGGCCTAAAAATGTCACCTTTTCTTTGCAATACTGTAGTTTGTCACGTGAGATTTTGCAACCCTTTCCTGACAAAAACCACAACAAGGACATCTGGTCCGGCCAGCAGAGCAGGAGGTCATCCAAGTACTGTAATAGTACAATCTGTGGATGAGGTGAAGAATGCATTTGCCAAATCAGTGATTGTGAAACATTTTGATGTTACTGGGATCTGTGACAGTACAGTGTGTGTATTAGGGACAATTGAGGTCACACACATTGTAACATCATTAATAGCCCTTAAGTCATGACCCATTCTGTAAGTGTCAGGGGAATACTTGGGTCCTTTTTTCTTAATGGGATACAAAGGGGTGTTGCAGGGGGAAGATCTTTGCACCAGAACCCCTGCCTTAAAGGGAACCTGTCACCCCGTTTTTTGAAGATGAGCTAAAAAAAAGCGTTAAATAGGGGCAGAGCTGGGCCTTACATTAGTGTCTTTTGTGTGCCTTTATTACCCACCTATGCTGCCGAAATACCTTTGCAAAGTCGCCGTTTTCTGCTGTCACTCACGCTGGTCTGGTCCTATGGGCGTGGTGACAGCGCTGTTTCTCCCCCAGATCAGGCTCATCATTCCGTTGGTGGCGTAGTGGTGTGCGCATGTCCAACAGAGAATATCCACTGCTCAGGAGATGAAAAAGAGCGCGATCTGCGCTATTCAGCCGTTTACCGTTGGGCATGGCCATCTTTCTGTGGCCGCGCGTGCGCAGATGGAGCGCTCTGCTGCCCGGGGCTTCAGGAAAATGGCCGCCGCGGTCTCCATCTGCGCACGTGCGGAATCCCACGGCCATTTTCCTGAAGCCCCGGGCAGCAGAGCGCTCCATCTGCGCACGCGCGGCCACAGGAAAGATGGCCGCGCCCACCGGTAAACGGCTGAATAGCGCAGATCGCGCTCTTTTTCATCTCCTGGGCAGTGGATATTCCCTGTTGGACATGCGCACACCACTACGCCACCAACGGAATGATGAGCCTGATCTGGGGGAGAAACAGCACTGTCACCACGCCCATAGGACCAGACCAGCGTGAGTGACAGCAGAAAACGGCGACTTTGCAAAGGTATTTCGGCAGCATAGGTGGGTAATAAAGGCACACAAAAGACACTAATGTAACGCCCAGCTCTGCCCCTATTTAACGCTATTTTTAGCTCATCTTCAAAAAACGGGGTGACAGGTTCCCTTTAACATACTCTTTAACCCCTTCCCGACATGCGCCGTACTAGTAAGGCTCTGTGGGAACTGAGTTCCCGCAAACCGCAGTACTAGTACGGCGGCACGATCGCGCGGCCTCACGCTGAGCGCCGCCGCGATCGCATGCAGGTGTCAGCTGTATATGACAGCTGACACCCCGCAGCAATGCTAGCGCCGATCGTGGGCATTTAACCCCTCTGATGCCACTGTCAGTTGTGACAGCTACATAGAGGGGCATCGTGCAGGGACGGGGGCTCCCTGTGCTCTCCCACCGGAACAACGCGATGCAATCGCATTGTTCCGGTGTTCTGGAAGGAGTCCCCGGATCCAAAATGGTCACGAGGATCCTTCTGGGTCCTGAAGTGAGGTGGCTAGCCGGCGCCTGCTCAGAGCAGGCGCCGGAAAGCCTCCTGCACTGCCTGTCAGATCGCTGATCTGACACAGTGCTATGCAAAGTGTCAGATCAGCGATCTGATCTAATATAGTGATGTCCCACCCTGGGAGAATGTTAGAAAGTAAAAAAAAATAGAATGTAAAAAAAAATAAAAAATCCCCAAATAAAGAAAAAAAAAATCCCAACAAATCTATTTATTTATGTAAATAATAAAAAAAACAATAAAACTGCACATATTTGGTATCGCCGCATCCGTAACGACCCGCTCTATAAAACTATCCCACTAGTTAACACCTTCAGTGAACACCGCAAAAAAAAAAATAAAACTAGGCAAAAAAAAACAATGCTTTACTATCATACCGGCGAGCAAAAAGTGGAATAACACGCTATCAAAAAGAAGGATATAAATAATCATGGTACCACTGAAAACGTCATCTTGTCCCACCAAAAAAAAGTTGCCAAACAGCATCATCAGCAGAAAAATAAAAAAGTTATAGCTCGCAGAATAAAGTGATGCAAAAACAAATATTTTTTATATAAATTAGTTTTTATTGTGTAAAAGAGCCAAAACATAAACAAAATGATATAAATGATGTATCTCTGTAATCAAAATGACCTGAAGAATAAAGCTGCTTTATCAATTTTACCACATGTGGAACGTTATAAGCGCCCCCCCTAAAAAAAATTCAGGAATTGCTGGTTTTTGTTCATTCTGCTTCCCAAAAATCGGAATAAAAAACGATCAAAAAATGTCACATGCCCGAAAATGGTACCAATAAAAATGTAAACTTGTCTCGCAAAAAACAAGACCTCACATGACTCTGTGGGCCAAAATATGGATAAATTATAGCTCTCAAAATGTGGTGATGCAAAAACTATTTTTTGCAATAAAAAGCGTCTTTTAGTGTGTGATGGCTGCCAATCATCAAATCTGCCAAAAAAACGCTATAAAAGTAAATCGTTTGATTTACCCCCCTTAATTAGGGAAAAGTAATAAAATTTTTAAAAATGTATTTATTTCCATTTTCCCATTAGGGTTAGGGTTAGGGTTGGGGTTAGGGTTAGGGTTGGGGTTAGGGTTAAGGTTCGGGCTAAAGTTAGGGTTAGGGTTAGGGTTGGGGTTAGGTTTGGGATTAGGATTAGGGTTAGGGTTAGGGTTGGGGCTAAATTTAGGGTTAGGGTTAGGGTTGGGGCTACAGTTAGGGTTTGGATTACATTTACGGTTGGGATTAGGGATGGGATTAGGGTTAAGGGTGTGGTTAGGGTGATGGTGGGATTAGAGTTAGGGGTGTGTTTTGGTTAGGGTTTCAGTTAGAATTGGGGGGTTTCCACTGTTTAGGCACTTCAGGGGCTCTCCAAATGTGACATGGTGTCCGATCTCAATTCCAGCCAATTCTGCGTTAAAAAACTAAAACAGTGCTCCTTCCCTTCCGAGCTCTCCCGTGCGCTTAAACAGGGGTTTACCCCCACATATGGAGTATCAGCGTACCCAGGACAAATTGGACAACAAATTTTGGGGTCCAATTTCTCCTGTTACCCTTGGGAAAATGCAAAACCAGGGGCTAAAAAATAATTTTTGTGGAAAAAAAGTTTTTTTTATTTTCACGGCTCTGCGTTATAAACTGTAGTGAAACACTTGGGGGTTCAAGGTTCTCACAACACATTTAGATAAGTTCCATGGGGGGTCTAGTTTCCAAAACGGTGTAACTTCTGGAGGGTTTCTACTGCTTAGGTCCATCAGGGGCTCTGCAAATGCAACGTGACGCCTGCAGACCAATCCATCTAAGTCTGCATTCCAAATGGTGCTCCTTCCCTTCCGAGCTCTGCCGTGCGCCCAAACAGTGGTTTCTCCCCACATATGGGGTATCAGCATACTCAGGACAAATTGGACAACAACTTTTGTGGTCCAATTTGTCCTGTTACCCTTGGGAAAATAAAAATTTGGGGGCTAAAATATCATTTTCGTCGAAAAAAATATTTTTTATTTTCACGGCTCTGCGTTATAAACTTTAGCAAAACATTTGGGGGTTCAAAGTTCTCACAACACATCTAGATAAGTTCCTTTGGGGTCCAGTTTCCAATATGGGGTTACTTGTGGGGGGTTTCTACTGTTTAGGTACATCAGGGACTCTGCAAATGCAACATGACACTTGCAGACCAATCCATCTAAGTCTGCATTCCAAACGGCGCTCCTTCCCTTCCAAGCTCTGACGTGCGCCCAAACGGCGGTTCCCCCCACACATGGGGTATCAGCATACTCAGAATAAATTGGACAACAACTTTTGCAGTCCAATTTCTTCTGTTACCCTTGGGGAAAAAATTGGGGGGCAAAAAGATCATTTTGTGGAAAAAAAAATCATTTTTTAATTTTCACGGCTCTACATTCTAAACTTTAGTGAAACAATTGGGGGTTAAAAGTGCTCACCACACATGTAGATACGTTCCTTAGGGGGTCTTCTTTCCAAAATGTGGTCATTTGTGGGGTTTCCACTGTTTAGGCACATCATGGGCTCTCCAAACGCGACATGGTTTCCGATCTCAATTCCAGCCAATTTTGCATTGAAAAGTCAAACGGCGCTCCTTCTTTTCTGAGCTCTGCCATGCGCTCAAACAGTGGTTTACCCCCATATATGGGGTATCGGCGTACTCAGGACAAATTGAACAACAACTTTTGCAGTCCAATTTCTCCTGTTACCCTTGGGGAAAAAAACTTGCGAGCTTAAAGTTCATTTTTTGGAAAAAAAATGATTTTTTAATTTTCACGGCTCTACATTCTAAACTTTAGTGAAACAATTGGGGGTTAAAAGTGCTCACCACACATCTATATAAGTTTCTTAGGGGGTCTTCTTTCCAAAATGGGGTCACTTGTGGGGGGTTTCCACTGTTTAGGCACATCAGGGGCTCTCCAAGCGTGACATGGGTTCTGATCTCAATTCCAGCCAATTTTGCATTGAGAAGTCAAACGGCGCTCCTTCCCTTCTAAGTAATGCCATGCGCTCAAACAGTGGTTTACCCCCACACACAGGGTATCGGCGTACTCAGGACAAATTGAACAACTTTTGTGGTCCAATTTGTCCTGTTACCCTTGGGAAAATAAAAAATTTGGGGTGAAAAGATCAATTTTTGTGAAAAAAATATGATTTTTTTCACGGCTCTACATTATAAACTTCTGTGAAGCACTTGGAGGTTCAAAGTGCTCAGAGTCACCGCACATCTAGATTAGTTCCTTAGGGGGTCTACTTTCCAAAATGGTGTCACTTGTCGGGAGTTTCCACTGTTTAGGCACATCAGAGGCTCTCCAAACGCGACATGGTGTCTGATCTGATTTCCAGCAAATTTTACATTGAAAAGTCAAATGGCGCTCCTTACCTTCCGAGCTCTGCCATGCGCCCAAACAGTGGTTTACCCCCACATATGGGGTATCGGTGTTCTCAGGACAAATTGTACGACTTTTGTGGTCCAATTTCTTCTGTTACCCTTGGTAAAATAAAACAAATTGGATCTGAAGTAAAAATTTTGTTTAAAAAAGTTAAATGTTCAATTTTTTTTAAACATTCCAAAAATTCCTGTGAAGCACCTGAAGGGTTAATAAACTTTTTGAATGTGGTTTTGAGTACCTTGAGGGGTGCAGTTTTTAGAATGGTGTCAATTTTGGGCATTCTCTGTCATATAGACCCCTCAAAGTCACTTCAAGTGTGAGGTGGTTTTTAAAAATATGGTTTTGCAAATTTTGTTGTAAAAATGAGAAATCGCTGGTCAATTTTCAACCCTTATAGCATCCTAACAAAAAAATTATGTTTCCAAAATTGTGCTAATGTAAAGCAGACATGTGGGTAATATTATTTATTAACTATTTTGTATGATATGACTCTCTAATGTAAGGGCATATAAACTAAACATTTATAAATTGCAAAATTTTCAAATTTTTTGCCAAATTTCCATTTTTTCACAAATAAACGCAAGTCAAATCGAAGAAATGTTACAGCTATCATAAATTACAATATGTCACGGGAAAACATTCTCAGAATCACCAGGATCCGTTGAAGCATTTCCGAGTTATGACCTCATAAATTGACAGTGGTCAGAATTGAAAAAAATGTCCTGGTCAGGAAGTTGAAAACAGGCTTCGGGGTGAAGGTTTTAATATCCCTGCTCAGGGCCATTGATTTAGCTAGGCTCAAAGGGGTATTGCTTTAACCAGAGGAGTGGTTCCTTCATTTAATTTATCATGGCTGGGGGAATGGGCAGCCAACCCACATCAGTTTTTCCCCTTGCCCAAACTGTGTCTGGCACCTGTCTCATTTCGCCATCCTCAGACATTTTGGTGTCAGGCGTTACTTTCACTGTTTTTGTCATATACATCATTTCTGCAATCTTACACAAGTGTTTATATGAAAGTGGACTTGTGACTGTAATACCCTCAAGAGAGTACTTTATGGGGGCCTAAATAGCACTCCACACATCTGCTCCCAGCAAATTTATAGGGGTATTGTCACTAACAATAAGTTTTGTAAGCACCTTTTGACTGTCTCGTAATTTTAGTCTTATTTGTTTAGTCATAGGGGCTCCAGTCACTTGTCCCTTTACCCCTACACATTCCACAGTCTCGTTAGTAATTATGTCTGGCATTATCAAGTCTTTGTGTACCACAGTCCCGGCTGCCCCAGTGTCAATCAAAAATTCTGTCTCTTCCCCTCCCGGCATTGTTATGGTGGTCATCAAGGCAGGACCAAGTCCGGAGTGGACAAGTACAGGGCACACATTTGTCACCGGGTTGCCAGTTTCCTACTTCAATGCTCAAAACAATTCCAAAACATTTTAGAAGCCATCATGGCAGTAATCCAAAATGGTTCAAAGTTAGAGGAATTGATAGGGTGCAGTTAGGGATACGAGGAGGGGATTACAAGAGGGAACTCCTAAAAAGAGAGACCAAATGGATAGTTTCCCTCAATACGATTGCTCCCAAAGGTCTCAATGATGTGTTGAGCTTCAAATCCTTTTTATAGTTTGAGCGCGAATTTTAATGTTCTGTATCTTTGTGGTTTTTAATTTGTTCTTCCATGTATGTTTCTGTCTCAATCATGCAGCCACCCTCTGCCTGATGAGTGTGGGGGTGAAATGCAATGCACTATGTGTTTGATATCGGTATTTATATTTATTTTCATCTCTTTTCGCAATAGAATTTTCATTTCCGATTATTATTATGAAAATCTGATGACAAGTCCTGTGGTAATCGAAATATGGGATATGAAGATTATCCCCGTATGGCATCCCCCCCTTTCTGAATGATCGGGACCTTCATCATTGTGAAGGGATGTTCCGTACGAGTAGAGACAAGCTATCAGTCTGCCATCATGTACATGTTTTATGTTAAATAAGATAACATGTTTATAAACAAGATATGTTGTTTTTTTGTCAATATACACATTGTGTTGCACTTATTGTTGTATAGGGCGGCTTTAGTTGCAAGAATTAATCAAATAATAATCTAGGGTTTAGGTCATAACATAGTGCACTTTGGGACCCGCCTGTGTGGGGACTCATATATATATATAAATATTGTTGGCTTATTGCTGGTTTATTATTATCCCCTATAGCAACTTACAGCCATTCACACTATGGTCGGGTTGTAGGCTGGTGCGCGCACCGCGCATGCGCTGCCTTTCGGTGAGATGGGCGGCTGCTCTTCATGGTGATGCGTCGGCATGGTTACGAGCCCGGTCATGTGACCGGGTCACGTGACCGTGTGACGCGCTCCTTGAGCGCCGCCCCTCCCTCCGCGACGCAACATGGCGGAAGTGCGCCGGTATCAGCTGGTTGTTTAGACACACTAGGAAGGGAGTAGTATAAAAAGGGTAACCATCAGGGCATCCATACCTCCTGACGAAACTGCGGGGGCAGTGAAACGCGCGTCGAGGTGTGCTATTAGGACCACTCCCTGGGGTTGCATCATGGCTGCAGGTAATATGAGAACTCTATATGGTAGGCGTTACTATTAGTGTACATGATTATGTTATGGGCACCATATAGATCCTGTTGTTATTGGCTATCATTGTAGCTATAACTTTACCAACACCATTATATGTACATGATTATTTTATGGGCACCATATAGATCCTGTTGTTATTGGCTATCATTGTAGCTATAACTTTACCAACACCATTATATGTACGATGGTATGGTGCATGAAGTGCGCTGGTATTTGACTATATAATCACATCATGGGCACTATAGCTATACTAGTTGATCATTAATGTGGCCAATAATCTTACCAACATTTCCCTATTATTATTCTATGGTATATGGCATACTTAAGATCTAATCTTCAACTGTAGTATCTGAGATAGCAACTGTCTCTAAATTGGACATTGCTATATCTGGACATGTGATACAGCCCTGTATGGGCATTAGGTTCAGATGCTATCAAATACATGTTAGCCAATGTGATGCATACTCTTGGGGTATTGTGGTCCTTTTTGGTTTTCTGTTGATATACAGCCTGTCTTACTCTCCCCCTATTTTTAGGGTATTGTTATGTATATGTAGGTACATTTATGTATTGTCCTTGCTACGTAATGTTCAATATGTATTTATATATGTGTGCTTAATAAATTTATACTATTTTCACATATTTTGCACCTTCCTTATTCTCTATTGGATCCATGTTGATAGTGGAAGGGATCACCTGGTGATCATATGTTAGGCTTTTTCGCCGTAGTTGCTATGTGCCAGTTTCCTAGTCTGAAGGTGAAGGAGGTGGAGATTGGTCTGCTTAGTCTACTCTGTAGGGTTTTTGCAGTGGTTGGCTTAGTGTCCATTTTCTCCACAATTCGAGCACTTCACTGTCTCTAAGTCCTTAGGTCGCTCACTACGTCTCTACTGTTTTCCTTTTGCTCCAGCATACATGACAAGTTTGTACTCACCAAGCTCTCTAGGTCTGCCCAGGTGCACTTATACTTCCGTCGTATTGTCTTCATTTGTCTGTAAAATGGGAAAGGTTGGTTCTCAGGGTCAGCCACTGTTTTAGCTTAGCTAGCTAGTCAGAGGGCCTCCAGGGATAATGCTCCTGTATCTGTCTTACCCTATTCACCCTTCTTGGTCCTGATGTGGTTGGTTCTCTGGTAGTGGGTCTAGTGGTGGAGGAGACTGGATGATCGGTTGGGGGTGACATGCTGTTCTACAGCTTCCTTCCCAAAAGGATTACTGTCAGCTTACTCCCAAAAAGTCAATGTCCCCACTACCCACTAACCACACTCCAGTCAAAACACATATAAATCATATCAATGTCAAACCATATATAACACGAGTTTCACTGAATCTCAGATGTAAATTAAATGTAAATTAAAAATATCCACAACTCATCCATCCTGGACCCTCAGCAACAGTTGGATAAGTAATGATACTTATGTGATGATTCATTCATACGAGCTCATTCAGGGATTTTTCCTTTTTTTTCCTTTTCTCTTTCACTTTTCAGTTGATTTTTACAAGAACAAAATCACTTATCTCAATCACTCCACCTAATTCAGCTCAAATTTAGCAAATTGCACAGCTATATGCCCCCCTCCCATCAGAGACTCAGCGGAGATAAGAACAGAGGAGAAAATCACAAGCAATCACGCAGCTGCTACATCTACCCCTCCCATCAGAATTCTAGAAATTGAGTGCATTTCACACAGAAATAGAATGCAGCAGTTCTCAGACTTAATTTATTTCTACAAACCCTTCATGCTCTGGGAATCAAAAAGAGTTTCGCTATACAGGCAGATCACTGCACAATTTGAATCAGATGATTCTGACCGCGTCTGACCAAAACAATATAAAAACCTGTCAATGTCAAATCATATATAACACGGGTTTCACTGAATCTCAGATATTAATTAAAAATATCCACAACTCATCCGTCCTGGACCCTCAGCAACAATTGGATAAGTAATGATACTTATGTGATCATTCATTCATACGTGCTCATTCAGGGATTTTTTTTTTTTTTTTCCTTTCACTTTTCAGTTGATTTTGGCAAGAAGAAAATCCCTTATCTCAATCACTCCACCTAATTCAGCTCAAATTGAGTTGAATAATGTCTTCTGTCACATACAGAGGACCACACCTAACGGAACCCCTAATCAATCAGGGATTTATTTATTTATTCCTTATCTCAATTACTCACCTCTCATCTCATTCAAAGGTTCTCATAGGCTACGTTCACATTAGCGGCGCCCGCCGCAGCGGCGGGCGCCGCAGCGGCGCCGCATGCATCATGCGCCCCTATATTTAACATGGGGGCGCATGGACATGCGGTGCACTTGCTTTTTGCGCCGCATGCGTCCCTGCGGCGCCCGCGTCGGGTCGCGGAGGACGCAGCAAGTTGCATTTTTGCTGCGTCCAAAATCAATGAAAAAAAGGACGCATGCGGCGCAAAAAGCTGCGTTGTGCATGTGTTCACATTTGCGCTGTGCGTTGCGGCGGCGACGCTGCGGCGCACACCGCAAATGTGAACGTAGCCATAGACATACATACAAGGTTCACACTGCCTGCCTATTTTGCACTTTGGAATTAACACAACTTATCTAAAACTACAGCAGTGTCCACTGACACTCTGAGAGCACTTAAGGCCAAAACAACAGAAACCACGGCCCTATACAAAATACAGCTTTATATGATGTACTGCCAATCCAAAATGACCAAAATAACAACACTGCACAGAGTCTATCCCAGCTCTGTACTACACAGTACACAACCAGTTAGTATATTGACAGAAAATACAGATAACAATTATCTTCTTATTACACTATTATTCAACTCCCATACGGAAATAAACAGACAAAACACAAAACTCACTGGTAGTGTTGAGGGAAAAAAAAGAAATTGCTACAAACTGCGTCCTACGCTGGTCGCCGCATCGTCAAAACGACACATGCGGAAGCATCCGCATACTGCGGCACGACCTGCGTACCTAATGTTAAAGATAGGTACACAGGCCGCATGCCGGCCGCATGCAGAAATAGGCGGAGCTAGCGGTGGAGGTGCGGCCGAGGGCGGGGCTTCACGGAGGAAGTCCGCAGCCTTCCGCAGCTGCTACAAATGCTAGTGTGAAACTAACCTAAGTCATGTTTATCTGGCCTTATATAGGGATTTACACTGTGTAACTCCGGTTCAGCCTTTCTAGTGACCAGCTTTTGGGATAAGATGAATCAGAGATACCAAGCAAACATCAGACAATGAGCAATAAACCCACACAATTCAAAAGCTCTCAAGGATTATATAACTCTACAACAGACAGAGGTTTTACAACAACAAACTACAAACATAGAGAAACATAGAACTACTTGTGAGGTAAAAGCTTTTATACAATAATTAAACAGTTCTCAAGATTGTGTCACTAGGAGCATTGTCTATCTGTAAATGTATGACAAACAATGCTGCACTGTCATGGTTTGAATGCATTCTATATATTTCAATATGGACTCAAAATATCCATTTCTATATTCACACTAAAACCTGGCATTGCACTACCTTCCTTGCAAGATTATTGAGCTCCCAGCCTATAGTCAAGCTTTCTTTCCATCTGCTGTTTATCCTCCAAACTATATTGTTTTTCCTGTGTATCAACCTCTGTCTAACTCCTGACTATGCAACCTGCTTGTCAACCAAACTATCCTGCTGCTTCCATGTACTAACCCCTGGCTGATTCCTGACTACGTAGTCTGCTGGTGCAGCCCTTAGTGGTTGCAATACCACTAATCCAAATCAGGTCAGTTTATAAAAGGTGTAGGGTGGAAGTCATCTACGCAAGTGTCATGGACAGGGGATTGGGACGCACTTAGCACAGGGGAAGAGGCAATGCTGATTCTGGTGCTTAAATGACGTGTGCCTGATCATGCTGATGGTGGTTAGGCTCTCAGTGGTTAGGCCTCTGCTGACTTTGCCATGGCACAGTGTTATGATCCGGTGGCCTTGGAGCCGCATGAGACCTTCTCTGGAGAAGGTGGTACCTGTACAGACCGCAACCCTAAACTGACACAGCAACTAGAAGTAGCCGTGGGGTGTACCTAACACATCCTAGACACCTCGACACAGCCGGAGGCCTAAATAACCCTATAGATGGAAATGGGAATTCTATCTTGCCTCAGAGCAGAAACCCCAAAGGATAGGCAGAACTGGCGATTCTCTTTGTACGTTTAGGACAGACTGAAATAACATGAGAAGCATCGCCACAATAAAAACACAACCTATTCTGATGTCTGAATCCTTGTTTTTCTGTTCTAGACAGAATCCTATCACACTGCATTGGCTCAGGCATCTGCTCTGAGGACAACGCCACAGCGCGCACAGCTCTGCACTCACGCAAGCGCCAACCAATCTGAATGGCCAGAGACATAGAATCACTTAGACCAACAGGCGTGGGAAACCCCACCATAACATCTTTAACGGATTCAGAAAGACCCTTTCTGAAAATTGCCGCCAAAGCATCATCATTCCATTTAGTCAGCGCAGACCATTTTCTAAATTTTAGACAATACAATTCTGCCGCCTCTTGACTTTGAGACAGGGCCAATAAGGTCTTCTCCGCTTGATCCGCAGAATTTAGTTAATCATATAATAATCCTAGAGCCTGAAAAAAGGCGTCTACATTAAGGAAGGCCGAATTCCCAGACTCCAGGGAAAATGCCCAATCCTGAGGATCGCCACACAGCAGGGAGATGACAATTTTAACCTGCTGAATGGGATCACCAGAGGAATGAGGTTTCAGAGCAAAAAACAGTTTGCAGTTGTTTTTAAAACTCAAAAATTTGGACCTGTCCCCCAAAAACAAATCAGGAGTAGGAATCCTAGGCTCTAAAACCGGAGTCTGAACAATATAATCTGCAATACCCTGTATTCGAGCAGCAAGCTGGTCTACACGAGAAGCTAATCCCTGAACATCCATACTAGTACAAGACTCCACAGCCACCCAGAGGAAAAGAGGGAAGGAGAGACAAAGCAGACTACAGAAAAAAAATGGCTCAACACCCTTCTTCCCTTCTTCTGAGATGCATTTAACTCATTGTTGGCCAGTTGTACTGTTATGATCCGGTGGCCTTGGAGCCGCATGAGACCTTCTCTGGAGAAGGTGGTACCTGTACAGACCGCAACCCAAAACTGACACAGCAACTAGAAGTAGCCGTGGGGTGTACCTAACACATCCTTGACACCTCGACTGTTATGATCCCAGTGGCTGGGGATCACAGGAAATATCAGCTAAGTTACTAAGCAAAGAACAAGCTCTAGGGAGGTGGTAACTGGACTGACTGCAAATCTGATCCTATCCAAACACACTAAAGGTAGCCGGTGAACGTGCCTAAAATCCTGGACGTCTCGACGCAGCCTGAGAAACTGACTACCCCTAAAGAGAAAGCAAGACCTCACTTGCCTCAAGAGAAATAACCCCAAGGATATAGGAAGCCCCCAACAAATAATAACGGTGAGGTAAGGAGAAAAGACACACGTAGGAATGAAAACAGATTCAGCAAATGAGGCCCGCTAATACTAGATAGCAGAAAACAGATAGAGAACTGTGCGGTCAGCAAAAAACCCTACCAAAATATCCACGCTGAGAATTCAAGACCCACACACCAACTAACGGTGTGGGGGGGAGAAACTCAGCCCCCTAGAGCTACCAGCAAGCTGAGAAATCACATATTAGCAAGCTGGACAAGAAACATATAGAACACAGATGATCAAAAAATGAACAAAACGGAAACTTAGCTTCTCTTGAAGAGACTGGTAGCAAGGTAGTCAGAAGAAATCAGAATAGCACTGAATACATTGACAGCCGGCAACAAGTGGAAGTGAAACAGAGCTAAATAGGAAACTCCCAAGTGAATAACAAGGCAGCTGATCAGCCACAGACCAGCAGGATAACAAACAAAGCCACCAGGGGGAGCCCAAAACAAAAGTCACACAATACCACCTGTGACCACAAGAGGGAGCCTGAAAACAGAGTTCACAACAGTACCCCCCCTTGAGGAGGGGTCACCGAACCCTCATCAAAACCCCCAGGGCGATCAGGGTGAGCCACATGGAAGGCACGAACCAAATCGGCCGCATGAACATCAGAGGCGACAACCCAGAAATTATCCTCCTGACCATAGCCCTTCCATTTAACCAAATACTGAAGCCTCCGTCTAGAAATACGAGAATCCAAGATCTTCTCCACCACGTATTCCAATTCTCCCTCAACCAGCACAGGGGCAGGAGGCTCAACCGGAGGACCCACAGGCACCACATACCTCTGCAACAATGACCGATGAAACACATTATGAATAGTAAACGATGCTGGGAGGTCCAAACAAAATGACACAGGGTTAAGGACTTCCAAAATCTTATAAGGACCGATAAACCGAGGCTTGAATTTAGGAGAGGAGACCTTCATAGGAACAAAGCGAGAAGACAACCACACCAAGTCCCCAACGCGAAGTCGGGGACCCACACAGTGACGGCGGTTGGCAAAGCGCTGAGCCTTCTCTTGTGACAGCTTCAAATTGTCCACAACATGATTCCAAATCTGTTGCAACCTATCCACCACAGAATCCACCCCAGGACAGTCAGAAGGCTCAACCTGACCTGAGGAAAAACGAGGATGAAAACCAGAATTGCAGAAAAAAGGCGAAACCAAGGTAGCAGAACTAGCCCGATTATTAAGGGCAAACTCGGCCAATGGCAAAAAAGTCACCCAGTCGTCCTGATCAGCAGAAACAAAACATCTCAAATAGGTTTCCAAGGTCTGATTAGTTCGTTCGGTTTGGCCATTCGTCTGAGGATGGAAGGCCGACAAAAAAGACAAATCAATGCCCATCTTAGCGCAAAAGGTCCGCCAAAATCTAGACACAAACTGGGATCCTCTGTCGGAAACAATATTTTCAGGGATCCCATGCAAACGAACCACATTTTGAAAAAACAGCGGAACCAACTCGGAGGAGGAAGGCAACTTAGGCAAGGGCACCAAATGGACCATCTTAGAAAAATGATCACACACCACCCAGATGACAGACATTTTCTGAGAGACAGGGAGATCCGAAATAAAATCCATGGAAATGTGCATCCAGGGCCTCTTCGGGACAGGCAAAGGTAACAGCAAACCACTGGCACGAGAACAGCAAGGCTTAGCCCGAGCACAAATTCCACAAGACTGCACAAAGGAACGCACATCCCGCGACAAGGAAGGCCACCAAAAGGACCTGGCCACCAAATCTCTGGTACCAAATATTCCAGGATGGCCCGCCAACACCGAAGAATGAACCTCGGAAATAACTCTGCTGGTCCATCTATCCGGGACAAACAGTCTCTCCGGTGGACAACGGTCAGGTCTATCCGCCTGAAACTCCTGCAGCACTCATCGCAAATCTGGGGAGATGGCAGACAAAATCACCCCTTCTCTGAGAATACCAGCCGGCTCTTAATCTCCAGGAGAGTCAGGCACAAAACTCCTAGAAAGAGCATCAGCCTTTACATTCTTCGAACCAGGCAGGTACGAGACCACGAAATCAAAACGAGAGAAAAACAACGACCAACGAGCCTGGCTAGGATTCAGCCGCTTGGCCGACTCGAGATAAATCAGATTCTTGTGATCAGTCAAGACCACCACACGATGCTTAGCTCCCTCGAGCTACCAGCAAGCTGAGAAATCACATATTAGCAAGCTGGACAAGAAACATATAGAACACAGATGATCAAAAAATGAACAAAACTGAAACTTAGCTTCTCTTGAAGAGACTGGTAGCAAGGTAGTCAGAAGAAATCAGAATAGCACTGAATACATTGACAGCCGGCAACAAGTGGAAGTGAAACAGAGCTAAATAGGAAACTCCCAAGTGAATAACGAGGCAGCTGATCAGCCACAGACCTGCAGGATAACAAACAAAGCCACCAGGGGGAGCCCAAAACAAAAGTCACACAATACCACCTGTGACCACAGGAGGGAGCCTGAAAACAGAGTTCACAACACTCGACACAGCCGGAGGACTAAATAACCCTATAGATGGAAATGGAAATTCTATCTTGCCTCAGAGCAGAAACCCCAAAGGATAGGCAGCCCCCCACAAATATTGACAGTGAATATAAGAGTAAAGACACACACAGGCTGAAATCAGGATTTAGCAAAAGAGGCACTTCTAGCTAAATAGTAAAGGATAGGACAGAGTACTAAGCGGTCAGTATTAAAACTCTGAAAATATCCACAGCAGAAAATACAAAAATTCCACATCTAACTAAAGACATAGAAAGTATATCTGCATCTCCAGAGAATCCAGCATGACTGAAAAAATCCAAACAAGTCTAAGCTGGACAAGACAAAACAATGAATTGTTCTGAAATGAAAAGCACACTGAATGTGTGCTGCAGGAAAATAAACCAGACACTTATCTTGGCTGAAATTGGCAGCAGAGCAGAAGGAACCAGACAGGGATGTAAACCCTCCAAGAACAATGGACAACTGGCACTGACTAAAGAATCCAGCACACCTAAATACCGAATAGAGCTGCAATCAGCAGAAACACCTGCCCTGGATTACAACCCAGAGACAACTGCACTATCTCAAACAACCATCGGAGGGAGCCCAAGAACAGAATTCACAACAGCACAGTTTTCAAATGACCATTTTTTTTGTCAAAAACCTCTCTTTAAAAAGACAGAGAAATTCAGGAGTATTGTTGCTTTGTGGAGCAGTTGCCCGCCTTCTCCCTCTGGTCAATTTCTGCCTCTTCCAGCCTGTTTCGGTGATGTCCATCTCTCCCCTCAGCACTGCTGGCCTCACTCTTCATAACAGCTTTCCAGGCTGGGTCAATGACTTCATCAACCACCTCGTCTTCCAGCGGTGCACCCTTATCCTCCTTACTTGGTGAACTAACAACAACCTGACTTACCAGCAACTGCGTCTCATCATCATTTACCTCCTTGGACAAAATTTGCTGTTCCCTACCATTTTTTAATACTTTTTTGGAGTGTTATATACCATCGAAATGTAAAACAAAGCACATAATACTCTATGGATAACAAATTAAATCCAGAAAAATTTTGAACGCTTTTCTGGAGTGTTATATACCACCGTAATATAATACTAAGCAAGTTAAAGGGCCACTGTCACCCCCTCCAGCCGTTATAAACTAAAAGAGCCACCTTGTGCAGCAGTAATGCTGCAGTCTAACAAGGTGGCTCTTTTAGTTTTTGATTCAGTTATTCCCTCAATAAAGCGTTTTAAAATTTGTACACAGTAACCTGTCCTTAGACCTGGAGGCGGTCCGAAGCTTCCTCTGTGAATCTCCCAACGGCCATCACTCTTCTCTTCTGGGGATGTGGTCGCCGCCCCCTGCGCGCTGTTTCTTCTTAAATCCGGTGCCTGCGCTGTGCGTGCCTGCCTGGGACAGGCGCAGTCTTCATTGTCCGTCATAGGTCAGATCCAGGGTGCCTGACTGCGCCTGTGCGGGCAGTGCGGCCACCCTGTTGCTGAATCCCCGCCCCGCACTGTGTTATTCATTATGCACAGTGCGGGGCTGGGGTTCCTGGGCATGCGCACTGCGCTGTTCAGACGCTCCCCCAGCTCCCCCGCCTTCCAGCATTGTTATTTGCGGCTGCTTCATTCCAAACGCTGGCAAGGAAACCTGTATATTACGGCAACGCTGGAAGGCGGGGGACCGGGGGAGCGTCTGAACAGCGCAGTGCGCATGCCCAGGAACCCCAGCCCCGCACTGTGCATAATGAATAACACAGTGCGGGGCGGGGATTCAGCAACAGGGTGGCCGCACTGCTGGCACAGGCGCAGTCAGGCACCCTGCATCTGACCTATGACGGACAATGAAGACTGCGCCTGTCACAGGCAGGCACGCACAGCGCAGGCGCCGGATTTAAAAAGAAACAGCGCTCAGGGGGCGGCGACCACATCCCCAGAAGAGAAGAGTGACGGCCGTTGGGAGATTCACAGAGGAAGCTTCGGACCGCCTCCAGGTCTAAGGACAGGTTATTTTGTACAAATTTTAAAACGCTTTATTGAGGGAATAACTGAATCAAAAACTAAAAGAGTCACCTTGTTAGACTGCAGCATTAATGCTGCACAAGATGGCTCTTTTAGTTTATAACGGCTGGAGGGGGTGACAGTGGCCCTTTAAGCTATATGGGTCACAATATAGTCAATTTTTTTACCCCCAAAAAAAAGAATGTGGTCATGTGCAGCAGCTATATATTATCTGCTCAAAAAAATAAAGGGAACACTAAAATACCACATTCTAGAAATAATACAGTTGAAAATCTTCATTCATTACATAGTGGAATGTGTTGATAACAATAAAGCATAAAAATAATCAATGTAAAACAAAATTATTATCCCATGGAAGTCGGTACTTGAAATGGTACTCAAAATCAAAGTGGAAACTCAAATTACATGCTGATTCAACTTCAGTAGAAATGTTTCAAGACAATGTAATGATGCTCAGTATTGTGTGTGTCCTCTGCTTGCCTGTATGGCCTCCCTACAATGCCTGGACATGCTCCTGATGAGGCGGCGGATGTTCTCCTTAGGGATCTCCTCCAGACCTGGATTAAAGCATCAGTCAACTCCTGGACAGTGTGTGGTACAGCATGGCATTGGTGGATGAAACGAGACATGATGTCCCAGAAGTGCTTTATTGGATTCAGGTCTGGCGACCGGGCAGGCTAGTCCATAGCATCAATGCCGTCATCATGCAGGAACTGCTGAAACACTTCAGCCACATGAGGCCTAGCATTGTCATGCATAAGAAAGAACCCAGGGCCCACTGAACCTGCATATGGTCTCATAATGGGTCTGAGGATCTCATCCTGGTACCTAATGGCAGTCAGGGTACTTCTGGTCAGCACATGAAGGGTTGTGTGGCCCTCAGAAGAAATGCCTCCCCATACCATTACTAACCCACTGCCAAACCAATCATGCTAGAGGATGTTGCAGTTAGCAGAATATTCTCCATGGTGTCTCCAGACTCTGTCATGTTTGTCAAATGTTCTCAGTATGAACCTGCTCCTATCCGTGAAGAATGTAATGGCCAGAGGTCCTAATAAGATCCAGTGGGTCACAAACCGAGACTGAGGCAGAAATCCCAATATTGTCTTTACTAAAACAACATTAGGAGTGAGATTTAGTATTTGAAAGAAACAGACTAAAATCCCCTTATTGAATACACTCACTCAGCTGGAGCTGAAATCAATATGCCAATCCAAAGGTTCCCTTTCTAAATGTGTTACACTGGGATATAGAATAAATGTACCTGTTCAAAAGGTCAAATCAGACCTAAGAAAACCGGTGTAAATCAGCTGAGGTGGTATTATGGGACCACCTGGGATGGCACACTGAGTATAAATCGATCAAAACCACAATACAATACCTATAGATATAACAGGAGCTCTAAAACACATAATCTGGGGATACCCTGGTATCTATTATTATGGTACCATTAACCTGAGGGAAGACTCTACTCAGGCATATAACTTGCATCAGCTGCAGACAGTACCAAGATCTTCGGCTCCAAATCAGCTATAGAAAAACAAAGCTCCCCGTCTTGTTGGCCGATGCCAAGCCCACAAGCTGGGGACTTACGGTTCTGTAGCCTCAGGATACGGTACAGGATAGCACTTCATCTGTGCTTGTCTGGGTC
The DNA here is from genome assembly GCF_051348905.1 of Ranitomeya variabilis. Taxonomy (NCBI): domain Eukaryota; kingdom Metazoa; phylum Chordata; class Amphibia; order Anura; family Dendrobatidae; genus Ranitomeya; species Ranitomeya variabilis. The sequence goes on from NC_135238.1 coordinate 173,692,973, forward strand.
CCTGTCAATATGGATGGTACTGGATACCGGCTTTCCTCCAGCAGTCACTCACGAATTCTCCTGAGAGGAAACCGCCTGAATATGCACAGGATGTTTTCTACTGCTTCTCAGCACACCACAAAAGGGACTCCATAGAGCTCCACAGGCACACAGCCCTCAAGAATGCTCTGTCCTTGTTCCACAGCAGAACCACAGGTTCCCAAGCTGAAGGAGTTAACACCCTCACACACACATTGGCAGCAAACAGTCTTTACTGAGTCCAGTCTCCTTGCTTTTTTTCAGCTGCCTCACACACAGCGTCTATCATAGCAGTCTCTCCTTCGGGAAGCTTCACTTCACTTCTTACCACAACTCGCATTGATGTGCCATCCTGGCTGAGCTGCACTACCTGAGCACCTTCTGCGGGATGTAAACACCACCTCATGCTACTGTACAGTACCTGTAGGGGTGAGAGCAATGATAAAATGCTAAATTTATCAAAACAACAGGCAATAAGGCTGATAACAGAGAAATAGTCTGTGGTCATCCCCTGCAGAACCATTCCTTTTTAGGGGTTGTCTTGCTAATTGACTGTCATTTCTAACTGTTGTCTATTCCGTTTGCACAACAGCAGGAGAAATTGATTCATAATCTGTGTTCCTTCATAACTGAACAGCTTTATTTCACTGAAGTGTGATTGACTTGGAGCTACATTGTGTTGCTTAAGTGTTCCCTTTTTTGAGTAGTGTGTTTAGCAACAGACTGTAAAGCCCTAAAGCCTGCCTAGAGGCTGAACTCTGCCACTCTCCCTGCTCCTACAACTGACACTAGGCTAAATGCAGAATGTATCTGATACAAACAGCAAAGCACAAGATTAGCCCTTAGGACTATTTTTATGATTGTTCAACATCTTCAACAGTATCAACACTGGTGGACTGATTAGTTAAACTGTGCACACACAGGCCTGGATAACTGCTCACTCTCTCTTTAATCACCACTGTCCCTGAGTTGTGCAATGATGTGAGTTTGCTGAGCGTGACAGCACCTGTCCTTTTATAACTTCTGATGAGGTAATGTGGCCAGGCAATCACAGTAATAACACAACTAAGGCTAGTTCCACACTAGCATTTGGCAGAGCTGCGGATGGCAGCCTTCTTCCTCCATTAAGCCCCACCCACTGCCGCACCTCTTCCTTCAGCTTCGCCTACGTCTGCATGTGTCCTGTGAACCCTATCTTTAACATTGGGCATGCAGGCTGTGCTGAACTGCATCAAACGCAACATGTTGCATTTTTTTGTGGTCGGTTCAGCATAAAAACGATGCATGCGGAGGCATCCGCATACATCCACATTGCCTGCATCCTCGATATCAAAGATAGGCTACGCAGGATGCATGCAGATGTAGAGAGAGCTGATGTAAGAGGTGCAGCAGTGGGCGGGGCTTAACAGAGGGAGAAGGCTGCCATCCACAGCCCTGCCGAATGCTAATGTGACACTAGCCTAAGATGGCTACGGCATTACAGTGAGAGGCAGGCAATCCCCACATGTTTATTGGCTGTGTAACAAGCTTCAAATCCAAGAACCAGCCAATGCTCGTCAAGTTCCAAGCACATCTGAGCACCCAGATACGACAGTGATATCCGAGTATCACTAAGCATGTCCGCTCATCCCTTTTGTGAACTCTTCAACCGGACCTTGTTGCAAATGTTACGAACGTTGGAGAAAGACAAGAGAATGAGGTGGCCTGACTTGGTCTTTGAGCTGGTGAGGGTGTATAACAATCGAGTCCAACAGATAATTGCCTTACGGAGCCAATTCCAACAGTGTAATCTCTTGACCACTCTGAATGAACAGCAACATATATGGTGTATATCCACACTACTGGATATAAACCATATATGTTGCTGTTCATTCAGAGTGGTCAAGAGATTACACTGTTGGAATTGGCTCCGTAAGGCAATTATCTGGGAAATAGTTAAGGTGGCTGATGAGCACAAGTTCCAAAAAGAGGAGCATTCGGAAAGGTCCCCAACACATGTATAACTACTCAGGCTTGGAGACTGTGGGATGGTATGGGCCAAATGGCCCAAGAACAAATTAGACTACCACTGGGAGGCAGTACCCTATCGAGTAGTAAGGAGAGTCCATCCTAATAACCCAGTCTACAAAGTTTGGCCTGGTGAAAATGAAGAGACTCTAATTTGAGTACTGGATCATAATATGATCCATTCATGGTCTTCTGAAATTGAAGCGGGATGAGGCACCTAGAGAAACCGCATGATACTACCCAGGGAAGAGCTATCAGTGATAAGAAAGACTAGGCTACTGTGCCTGTGAGGCTAGAAGAGATGGTGGCATCGCCTTTAGAAGGGCTGAAGGATGGGTCAGAGGATGATCAGTATAACCAAGCGATTGAAACTCCGAAGGTTCAGGAGACACTCTTACAAGAGGAACCGTAGAGAACTGGCATTCCCCCTGGCATTAAGCAGAAGACCCAGGAGTATGCCCAACTTTTGACAGAAATTGGACTATCCTTAGGTAAACTCAAGGCATTTCGGGATTCTACCCACCTGAGAATTGGCAAGCAAAATGGAGGAAGAATGTAAGAAGGTGCGGGACACTCTGGAACCAACCAGAAGAGGTAGAACTTCAGAGAGGAAGAGTTTTAATGGAGCACCCAGCCAGTTCCCTGATATAAAATGCCAGTGTGCCAAAGCGGAAGAAGATTTGGCGCAAAGTAAAGGAATGGGCAGAACGTGTATCCAGGAACAAGCTGAGGCTGAGGTGACAGACTGCATTAGAATGCTTGAGGCACCACTGGGTGGTGCCAAGTGAGTTCCGGAATCCACACAACAATGGTCAAGGCCCGATCTACCTCAAGCAAGTTCCAGACTGCAGATGACGCCGGTCAAGTTCCAAAAACCCAACATGCATCAGTCAAGACCTGGAGTCAAGATTACACCCTTCAAGAACAGAGACCTAGCCCTCATCTCATAGGGTACAAGAGACCTAATCCATCGGTCAAGATCTGAAGATCTGAGAGTAGACACCGCTCGAGGGTGAACGCCCGCAGTGAACTGGAGGCGCAAGTGAGGCAGGCCATTGGTTCCAGCACCGACTTATGGTACAGAGGCTGATCTGGGCTAGTACAAAAGACAGGGCAGGGACCTATTGAAGCAAAGGTAGCCCAGCGAGCTTTGTTAGATTTTGTCAGGACGACTTTCAGCCTAGCAGGAAAGAACTGGAGATCCCCTGCTACGGCCTGTGTTAGAAGAAGCGATAATACAGTGACTTTCTCTAGTACCGGCATTATCCCCTTTGTCAGAAGTTATAAGAATGTACGTATAACCAGAGACTGCCATTGCAGCTACAGTGAGCCTGAGGTTTCTTTGTACATTTGTTATTGCATATTTCATGCTGTAATCATCCTGTTTGGCATTACATGCTGTTGAAATATTTACCATAATTTCTGCCATATCAGGGAAATAAATAGTTTAACTGGTTACTTCCGCTTTGTGTTTGCCTGTGCATTGCATTCAGTCAAATGCTTACATATACATTGGCTTGCGAAAGTATTCACCCTTCTCTCCTTGGCATTTTTTGTGTTTTGCTACCTCATATCCTGGAATTTCATTGTTTATTTTGAGGGTTTGCATCAGTTTATGTAAAGAAGATGCATACATCTGTGAACATTTTGTTTTCTTTGTATTGTGAAGCAAATAACGAATGACACTTAGATTGCACTCAGGTGAACTTATTTTCACTAAGCATGTGACTTATGAAGGTAATTGCTTGCACAAGAAATTTTTAGGATCTTCATCACAAAAGGAATGAATACATATATACATGCCAATTTTTAGTTATTTGATCCCAAAAATTTCATTCATGCCTATATTTCTCTCACTTCACAAACTTAGACTATTTAGTGCAGAATGGATGCATCACACATAAATTGAATTACAAAAATATTTAAACACAAGTTGTAATGTAACAAAATAGGTAGAAAGGCAAAAGGGGCAAATACTTTCCCAACCCACTATACAAGAATGCAGTGGCCTAAACCAAGTCTAAGAACACACTTGAATTCGAAACGCATCTGATAGTCTCAAGTTTTTTGCGTCACCCCTATTACTCCTCCATCATATAGGATTTGGTTTCCTATTTTTGTATTTTTGAATTTCTCTATAGATTTGTAACTCTTCTGGAAATAAAGACTTCATGATTTTAAACCACGTCTCTTTTGAACTGTGGATCAGAAGCTGGATCAACTTCTTCCTCCCCTGTGTCTAACGCCGTGCAGTGGCGTGGATCGCGGGCTTCTTTGCAGATTGAGCTATATTGAGGAGTGAGCTGGTTTCCCTTTTTTTAATATTCATTGCATTTTATTGCAATGTTGCAGTGAGCAAAAAAAGTAATTCTGGTGTTTCATTTTTTTTTCCTTGTTGCGCGGTTTACCTATCGGTTGAATTTACTTTATATTTTGATAGATCGAACATTCCTGAACATAGTGATATCAAACGTGTAATTTTTATTTAGTTATTGTTTTATTTTGAATGGGGTAAAAAGGGTGTGATTTGAACTTCTTAAATTTTTTTAGTTTTTTAATATTTTTTGAAACTTTCTTTTAACTTTTTACTTGTTTCAGTAGTCCCCTTAGGAGACCTGAAGCTGCTATCTTCCGATTGCTTGTGCTACACACTACACATAGCAGGGCTTAAGCCCAGATATCTGTAGCTAAAAAATCATCACCTCCTGCTGAACCTGCTGCTGTCATACCAACACATCGGCGCCCCATGATCACACAACAATAATGCCCTTCTAGCGTGCTTGAGTTACATGCTGCTGTCAAGTGTAGCCCGATTCAACCCGTGGATGTTAGAGGCACATGACAGTTGATCAAATGCCAGGAAAAGTGTGGGCTCAGTGCCGGAGCTCGTATCAAAGGGGAGTAGACGATCTATGACCTACCTATATGTGGAAAGTTGTAAAATAGTTAAAGGCACTGTGAATACTTGTGAATAGAGAGGAGCGACTTTGTTCGGTTTTTGTCCCTGAATCTGATTTTGACGTATTTGTGTCATATTCAAACACTATTCGTGCCGAATGCATGTTTGATGATCGGTTCCGAAAATATTCGATAATTTCTACTCCCGATCTACCGCAAGCAAGTTCCAGACTGCAGATGACGCCGGTCAAGTTCCAAAAACCCAACATGCATCAGTCAAGACCTGGAGTCAAGATTACACTCTTCAAGAACAGAGACCTAGCCCTCATCTCACAGGGTACAAGAGACCTAATCCATCGGTCAAGATCTGAAGATCTGAGAGTAGACACCGCTCGAGGGTGAACGCCCGCAGTGAACTGGAGGCGCAAGTGAGGCAGGCCGTTGGTTCCAGCACCGACTTATGGTACAGAGGCTGGTCTGGGCTAGTACAAAAGACAGGGCAGGGACCTATTGAAGCAAAGGTTGTTCGGTTTTTGTCCCTGAATCTGATTTTGACGTATTTGTGCCATATTCGAACACTATTCGTGCCGAATGCATGTTTGATGATCGGTTCCGAAAATATTCGATAATTTCTACTCCCATTTACTCTAATGACATTCGGCTGTGTTTGACGAATATTGCAAAAACAATATTCGATGCCGATCGTATTCGGAACCGAATCCGAACAAATTCGCTCAACTCTACTTGCGAATTTACTGCAGAGAGCAGCAATATGCAGTATGTGAACATAGCCTAAGTATGTTTGTTGGGACATCTCACATCATTATTTGTTTCCATGGTTCACTCACATTTCAGCAATAAACTTAAAATGTTCATTTTTGGCACTTATTGTATGTTTTGCACATACGCTGATTCTTTGTTATCTCATGCTCTTTGTACCCGATGTACGGTACTTTTTGTTATTTACCATATTCTATTTTTACACAGAAAGAAAAATATTGTGAAATGGTCAACATTATCAACTGCAATAAATGTTACATCTCATTTGACAGATTTTTTCACCAAAATTAGCAGCAACAAAATCAAGCACAGATTATCATGGCAGTCAACTTGTACAAGAACATGGCATTTTCATTGATTTATCAAAAGTATATGATCCCAGTCTCAAATGAAATTGTCAATATGGTTTTATCCTACTTGAAAGAAAAAGTGAGTATAATAAGAAGTTAAGATGTTGAATTAAGCATTTCAATCCTCTTTATACATTTCAGACCATTCATCAAACATCTGTTTTACTAAATACTTGTATTCTACTGTACATAGAATAACAATACGGGAGCATCTTTTCTTTGAACTCTGCTTTATACCATTGCCAATTTTACTTCTTCTGGAAATATATGACTGTATTAACTAGTGGATTCTTCCATTCTCCTTTTCAGTAGCCTGTGCTGTATTACAAGAGTTATACAGAAATAGGCTTCATTGAGATTTCATCAGTTTTTCACTGACTGATAGGAGAAGGATGAGAAATTTTTTTTCTCACCAGTGAAAAAAACTGATGAAACTGGGACCAAAGTCTGATAAAACTCAGATGACAAACGCTGAAGAAACTTGATCCATTTTTCTCTTGCGTCAAAAAAATTGACAACTGAATGAGACCTTAGAAAAATAATGCTTTTTTCTAGGAACAGTGCCACACATACCCACGAGTTGGCACTGTGTGGCAATGTTCTATTAAAGCAAATGGGGGTGAGGGTGATAGGTAGCTCACTGTTTGTGGATGAAAATAGCCATGTCTTTCTAACCCTGTACAATCCCTTTGAAGATGTTATTCCTTTTCATTAAACTGAACCTGTCACCATGAAAATGCAGTGCAATCTGCAGCCATCATGATATAGAGCAGGGGGACAGCACATGTTGCTTTATAGTTTTGTGAGAAAAGATTCAGCATAACCTGTGCTTTAATTATTTAAACCTCAGCTCTTTCTGGGATTTTCGGTCCAATGGGCAGTCCTATCAGTGATTGACAGACATCTCTGTATGCACTTTTGTACACATAAAGTTGTCAGTCACTTGTAAAACCGCCCTCTGGACCAAAAATCCCAGAAAGAGCAGAGGTTTAAATATATAACGCACATGTTATAATGAATAGTTTCCCACAAAATTATATAGCAATCTGCTCAGCTCCTCCTGCTTCATATCATGCTGCTTTAAGATTAGATTGCATTTTCCTGGTGACAGGTTCCATTTAATACTAATTCCCGACTCCAGGCTATTGTAAAGAAAACACTTTCCCACGGTCAACTAGTGAGTCTCACTTCCCAAATACCAGAGTTTACTGCATCCACTGGAGTTCATGTACAGACAACCACTTGGAAGACATTGAAATTTTACAATTATTTTTTATGATGAGCTGATCCCAGTAATTGTTAATCAAACTAGCCTCTAATTCCAGAAATTTATTTAGGTGAATCCCAATTCTATGTTTGCAAGTGCCTTATGAATGCCCACATACCCTGCTGAAATGAAACAATATTGGGAGTTGCTGAATAATGACCTTACTAAAAAAAAAAAAAATACGTTTCCACTGGTCCACTGAAAATGTCCATTCTTTTATAATGCAATAAAATGCATAATGTAAATTTTGAGGCCATCCAAAAATATATCCACTACAATGATAGCTTCCAAATTTGATAGGCATTTTATAATTAGAAAAGCCTAAGATCGCTGTGAGTGACAGCTCATCCACCCTATAGGGAGAAGAGAATTCGGGGCTGACAGTATTGTGAATGACAGCCCAGCTGCTCAATCTGGCTGGGCTTGTGGGGTTTCCTCCAGGTGTCACCTGTTCAGAGTGATTAACTGGCTATTTAGCTGTCTGGCAGTGGTCAGACCTTTTCCAGTTGTAGCCTTATTCAGTGGTGTGTTTGCTCTGTGCTCTGTATTCTGATCTTCTGCTCTTTGTTACTGGACCTTGGATTTGTCTTTTGACTACTTGTTTGTATTACCCCTTTTGCCTTTCACACACTCTGACCTTAGTTATGTGACCCTCGCTTGGAGTATATGGTACTTATAGTCCTTCAAGCAGCAAGCACAGGTGCAGCTAAAAGAATCTACAAGAAGCTTTTAACTTAATTACATGCACGAATCACAAGATCCCTTTTTTTCCTCACAAGATTAAACCCACCCACAATCATGGACAATTCCTCAAATAAATACAACTATTACACAGTTATCACAGCTATGATATTTTGTTTAACTATGTACTTGTCTGCAGCCCCCTACTTAAATGCAGCCCTCTCTTTGCTCAGCAGCCCTCGCTTGGAGTATACACACGTGGTCAAAATTGTTGGTACCCCTTGTTTAATGACAGAAATACCCACAATGGTCACAGAAATAAGTTGAATCTGACAAAAGTAATAATAAATAAAAAATCTATGAAAATGAACAAATGAAAGTCAGACATTGCTTTTCAACCATGCTTCCACATAATTTAAAAAAAATAAATAAAACTCATGAAATAGGCCTGAACAGAAATGATGGTTCCTGTAACTTAATCTTTTGTTGCACAACCTTTTGAGGCAATCACTGCAATCAAAAAACTCCTGCAACTGTCAATGAGACTTTTGCACCTCTCAACGGCATGTTTCAGCTCTTTCCAAAGATGCTCAATAGGATTTAGGTCAGGGCTCATAGAAGGCCACTTCAGAATATTCCAATGTTTTCCTTAGCCATTCTTGGGTGTTTTTAGCTGTGTGTTTTGGGTCATTATCCTGTTGCAAGACCCATGACTTGCAACTGAGACCAAGCTTTCGAACACTGAGCATCACATTTCTCTCTAGAATCCCTTGATAGTCTTGAGATTTCATTGTACCCTGCACAGATTCTAGACACCCTGTGCCAGATGCATCAAAGCAGCCCCAGAACATAACAGAACCTCCTCCATATGTCACAGTAGGGACAGTGTTCTTTTCTTGATATGCTTCCTTTTTCCATCTGTGAACATAGAGCTTATGTGCCTTGCCAAAAAGTTCCATTTTTGTCTCATCTGTCCATAGAACATTCTCCCAGAAACGTTGTGGCTTGTCAACATGTAGTTTGGCAAATTCCAGTCAGGCTTTTTTATGATTTTTTTTCAACAATGGTGTCCTCCTTGGTCATCTTGTATGAAGTCCACTTTGGCTTATACAATGACGGATGTTGCAATCTGACACTGATGTTCCTTGACCTTGAAGTTCACCTTTAATCTGTTTAGCAGTTTTTCTGGGCTCTTTTGTTACCATTCGTATTATCCGTCTCTTTGATTTGTCATCAATTTTCCTCCTGCGGCCACGTCCAGAGAGGTTGGCTACAATCCTATGGATCTTAAATTTCTGAATAATATGTGCAAATGTAGTCACAGGAACATCAAGCTGCTTGGAGATGGTCTTATAACTTTTACCTTTAACATGTTTGTCTATAATTTTCTTTCTAATCTCCTGAGACAACTCTTTCCTTCACTTTCTCTGGTCCAAGTTGAGTGTGATACACACCATGTCACCAAACAGCACAGTGAGTATCTGTAGCCCGATATACAGGCCCATTCACTGATTCCAAGATTGTAATACCCGGTGATGCTAGTTATTGGACACACCTTGATTTAACAAGTCCCTTTTGTCACATTATTTTCAGGGGTACCATCATTTCTGTCCAGACCTATTTCATGAGTTTTATTTTTTTTAAATTATGTGGAAGCATGGTTGAAAAGCAGTGTCTGACTTTCATTTGTTCATTTTCATAGATCTTTTATTTATTATTACTTTTGTCAGATTCAAGTTATTTCAGTAACCATTGTGGATTCTTCTGTCATTAAAGAGGGGTACAAACAATTTTGACCAAGTGTGTATGGTGCTTATAGCACTTCAAGCAGCAAGCAGATGTGTTCTAAAATATAACACCTGCCCCTCCAAGCACGGACTCAATACCAGTTTTCAGCTCACAGTTTTCAAAATGCGATCACTTTTGGGGGTCTTCTGTCATCACAGCCCCAAGGTGGTTTGCACGTTAATAACCAGGCCAATTTTTACAATTCTGACCAATGTCACTTTATGAGGTAATAATGCTGAAACGCTTCAACGGATCCCACTGATTCTGAGAATGTTTTTCATGACATACTACTTAAAGATAGTGTTAAAATCTCTATGAAATAACTAGCGTTTATTCGTGAAAAAAAATGGAAATTTGGCAAAAAATGTGGAAAATTTTGCAATTTTCAAACTTTGAATTCTTATGCTCTTAAATCAGAGAGACGTGTCACACGAAATAGTTAATAAAAAACGTTTCCCACATGTCTACTTTACATCAGCACAATATTTTAAACAAATTTTTTCTTGTTAGGAAGGTACAACGGTTAAAAGTTGACCAGTAGTGTTGAGCGATACCGTCCGATACTTGAAAGTATCGGTATCGGAAAGTATCGTCCGATACCGGCAAAGTATCGGATCTGATCCAGTACCGATACCCGATACCAATACAAGTCAATGGGACTCAAGTATCGGAAGGTATCCCTGATGGTTCCCAGGGTCTGAAGGAGAGGAAACTCTCCTTCAGGCCCTGGGATCCATATTAATGTGTAAAATAAAGAATTAAAATAAAAAATATTGATATACTCACCTCTCCGACGCAGCCTGGACCTTACCGCTGTGAACCGGCAGCCTTCTTTGCTTAAAATGAGCGCGTTCAGCACCTTCCATGACGTCACGGCTTCTGATTGGTCGCGTGCCGCTCATGTGACCGCCACGTGACCAATCAGAAGCCGTGACGTCATCCCTCAGGTCCTAAATTCCTAGAAGGGAATTTAGGACCTGAGGGATGACGTCGCGGCTTGTGATTGGTCGCGTGGCGGTCACATGAGCGGCACGCGACCAATCAGAAGCCGTGACGTCATGGAAGGTGCTGAACGCGCTCATTTTAAACAAAGAAGGCTGCCGGTTACCAGCGGTGATGTCCAGGGGCCTCCAGACAGGTGAGTATATCAATATTTTTTATTTTAATTCTTTATTTTACACATTCATATGGATCCCAGCGCCTGAAGGAGAGTTTCCTCTCATTCAGAACCTGGGAACCATACACTGGAAACTTCCGATTCCGATTCCCGATACCACAAAAGTATCGGATCTCGGTATCGGAATTCCGATACCGCAAGTATCGGCCGATACCCGATACTTGCGGTATCGGAATACTCAACACTATTGACCAGCTATTTCTCCTTTTTCCAGCAAAGATTTACAAAGCCATTTTTTAGAGACCATCTCACATTTGAAGTGACTTTGAGGGTCTAAATGATAGAAAATATGAAAAAGTGACACCATTCTAAAAACTTTACCCATCATGATGTTCAAAACCACATTCAAGAAGTTTATTCGCCCTTCAGGTGCTTCACAGGAATTTTTGCAATGTGAAAAAAATGAAAATTTTACTTTTTTTTCACAAAAAATTTACGTCAGACCCAATTATTTTATTTTCGCAATGGTAACTGGAAAAATGGACCCCAAAATTAGTTATGCAATTTCTCTAGGGATGCAGTGATCATATTGACACCACGGGTGTGTCACAGAATTTTATACCATTGGGCAGTGAAGAAAAAATAACTACATTTTTAAAACTAAAATTTTGTTTTAGCCCCAGATTTTACATTTTCACACAAGAAGTGGGTAAAAAATGGCATCATAATTTGACCCACAATTTCTAATGAAAGTGGCCATATACCATATGTGACTGTACAGTATTGCCTAGCCATATGGAGAGACTCGGGAGGGACAGTGTGCTATTTGCCTCCTGGAGCGCACAGTTTCCTAGAATAGTTTGTGGACTCCATATACAAAGCCCCCAATTGCTAGAAGAGCAGAATCCTTCCACAAGTGAGCCCATTTTGAAAATTATACCCCTTTGGGAATTTATCTACAGGTGTAGTGATGATTTTTACTATCATGGGTGTTTTCTAGAAACAAGCAGCAATGAATGTTGCTTAGTGAAAATTGCAAACTGCTATTGTAATGACCAGTACGTTGTAGTTACCAGTGTATTGTAGTGACAAATGCATTGAAGTCACCAGTGTGTTGAAGTCACCAGTACGTTATGCCCAGCTCATGCTTCTGGAGACACACACCTGTAAGTTAGGCGGGCTCTCATCATTTAAAAAATGCCAAACATGTGCACGCTATATGTGTTTTAGGTACACTGCGGGGCTCAGAAGGCAGGTTGGCATATGGATTTGGGAGGGCAGAATTTGCTGATTTTTTTTGAGGGGTGTACAGCATCCATTTTGCTTTTCCTGAGCCACTGTATACCAGTAACATGGAAGCCCCCTATATTTCCATTAACAGACGACAAACCTGTGTGGGGACTTGCTTTTTTGTGGATTGATTTGACGTGTTTATTGAGAACATTTTACATAACTTTTGGGATCACATTTATCTGGCGTTCTATGCTGTTATTTTGATTCTCCATAGATTAAGATTAGTACAACATTGGGGAGCGGGGGCAACCTTGTCGAGTACAATTCCTTATAGTAAAGGGAGCCAAAAGGGAGCTAATAATTTTTAGCTGGGCTGAAGGGGAATGGTAGAGGGATAAGATTTTTGAGGTAAATAAAGGACCCAAACTGATGTGGCTCAAGGTTTGAAATAGAGAAGGCCATGAGGTACTATCAAAAGCCTTTTCAGCATCAAGCTATAGGATCATTAGAGGGATTTTTGAGCATGTGCATGATTAATAATATCTATTGTTTTCAATGTGTCATCTCGTGCTTCCACTCCTGGTGCAAAACCCACCTGGTCTGGGTGTATTAACCCTTTAACAATCGCCGATATGCCTTTTAATGGTGGCAGTAAGGTGACATCCTCAGCTCTGCCTTTTAACGGCGCTGAGAAATAAAGTTATAGCGCCCCCCAGCTTCAGAAAATCTCTGGGATCTCAGCTTCCGGGGGTAGCCAAGACCCAGAAGAACATGAGTGGGGTCAGTTTTTACTGACCCCGGTGTTGCAATCACCATTATTGAGGGAATAACAGCGATTACAAAAAAAAGTCAGATTTCCCATTTATTTTTCTCTCCTTTGACATGATCTAGCACATCAGAGGAGAGAGAAATGGGGTCCCCTGAGCCCCCTGGTACCTGCGATGTCCCCCAGCCCTCGGCATTTTCTTCCAGGCAAAAAATGGAGGGCGCATGCGCAATGCGCTCGCTGAGATCTGCCGGCAACAATAGATTTCTCCTATTGGCTCACTTTGATCACTGTGATAGACCCTATCACAGATATCAAAATAAAAAAAATAGCAAATCAAACCCCCTTTATCACCCCCTTAGTTAGGTAAAAATAATACAATTAAAAAATATATTTTTTTTTCAACTTTTCCATTAGGGCTAGGGTTATGGTTGGGGTTATAGTTCGGGTTACACAGCTCTGGCAAAAATTAAGAGACCACCACATCAAAACTCTGTCATGGGAAGCCCAATCTCCAGACCTGAAAACCTCTGGAATGTAATCAAGAGGATGATGGATAGTTACAACAAGCCATCAAACAAAGAAGAACTGCTTTAATTTTTGCACCAGAAGCAGTGTGAAAGACTGGTTGAAAGCATGCCAAGACGCATGAAAGCTGTGATTAAAAATCATGGTTATTCCGCAAAATATTGATTTCTGAACTCTTTCTGAGTTAAAACATTAGTATTGTAGTTTCTAAATGATTATGAACTTGTTTTCTATGCATAATTTGAGGCCTGAAAGTACTGGATATTTGTTTTTAATTTTGACCATTTTGCCTTTTCAGAAAAAAATACAAAATGTATTGCTTGGAAATTCGGAGACATGTTGTCAGAAGTTTATAGAATAAATGAACCATTTACATTTTACTCAAAAATATACCTATAAAGACAAAAATCAGACAAACTGAACATTTTGCAGTGGTCTCTTAATTTTTACCAGAGCTGTAGCTAGGGTTAGGGTTGGAGCTAGTGTTAGGATTATGGTTGGGGTAATAGTTGGGGTTATAACTAGGGTTGCGGTTGGGCTAGGGTTATGGTTGGAGTTATAGTTGGGGTTATAGCTAGGGTTAGGGTTGGGCTAGGGATAGGGTTGGGGCTAGGGTTGGGGATAAGGCTAGGGATAGGGTTATGTTTGGTCTAGGGTTAGGGTTGGGGCTAGGGTTAGAGCTAGGGTTAGGGTTGCGCTAGGGTTAAGGTTGTGTTGCAGGTATAATTGTGTTGGGGTTAGGGTTGTGATTAGGGTTTAGTTAGGTGTTATGTTGAGCTGGTGGTTAGGAGCACTAGAAATGACCAAATGAGCAAACTAGTAATACAGGACGATCTCTGGGAAGTGGGAGCTCTGCTGACCGCAACCCCTAATCCTATCACAACAACTAGAAATAGCCGTGGAGCGTTCCTGACTCTACCTAGACACCTCTTCACAGCCTAAGAGCTAACTACCCCTAAAGATAGAAAATACAGCCTACCTTGCCTCAGAGAAATTCCCCAAAGAAATAGGCAGCCCCCACATATATTGACTGTGAGTTAAGATGGAAGTCACAAACACAGGAATGAAATAGGTTTCAGCATAGGAGGCCAGACTTAACTAAACAGACTGAGGATAGAAAAGGTATCTTTGCGGTCAGCATAAAAAACTAACAAAAAAACACGCAGAGTGTGCAAAAGAAACCACCGCACCGACTCACGGCGCGGTGGTGCCACTCTGCATCCCAGAGCTTCCAGCTAACAGGACAAAATCATGATAGCAAGCTGGACAAAAAAAACAGTGGTAACAAATAAGCTAGCAGGGACTTAGCTTTTGCTGAAGTAGACAGGTCATCTGAAAGATCCAAGAGAACTGAACCAGTACTAGGACATTGCCAGCTGGCATCAAGTAACGATCTGAGTGGAGTTAAATAGAGCAGCCAGCCAAGGCCTAAATGAGATCAGCTGGGGAAGGAACCTCAGAACCAGCAGCTCCACTCACAGCCACCAGAGGGAGTCCATGAACAGAACTCGCCGAAGTAGCATTCATAACCACATGAGGGAGCTCGAGAACAGAATTCACAACAGTTAGGGTTGGGATTAGGATTAGTGACGTGTGGGTTTAGGGTTGGGGTTAGGGCTGTGTTAGGGTTGGAGTTAGAATTGGGTGCTTTCCACTGTTTAGGTACATCCGGGGGTCTCCAAACGTGACATGGTGCCCGCCATTGATTCCAGACAATTTTGCGCTCAAAAAGTCAAACAGTGCTCCCTCCCTTCTGTGCCCTACCATGTGCCAAAACAGTGGCTTTCCCCAACATACGAGGTATAGGTGTATTCAAGAGAAATTGCAAGTTTTGTACTCCATATTTTCCTGATACCCTTGTGAAAAAAAAGTTTGGTTCTAAAGTAAATTTTTTGTGTAAAAAGTAAAATGTTCATTTTTTCATGCCACATTGCTTTAGTTCTTGTGAAGCACCTGAAGGGTTAATAACTTCTTGAATGTGGTTTTGCGCACATTGAGGGGTGCAGATTTAAAATGGTGTAACTTTTGGGTATTTTCTGTCATATTGACCCCTCAAACTCGCTTTAAATGTGAGTTGGGCCATAAGAAAAATGGTTTTGTAAATTTTGTTGGAAAAATGAGAAGTCGCTGGTAAACTTTTAACCCTTATAATGTCCTAACAAATAAAAGTATGTTTCCAAAATTGTACTGATGTAAAGTAGGTGTTAGGGTTTGCGGAACGCACCAAATATATTTATTGAGGTGATTGGTGTGTTCGCAACCCGGGATCCACCGTGCAGGAATATCCTGCTGCTAAGTGGATGGCGGCGCTATATGGCGGTAATAACCAGCTCTGGTAGCTTCACAGAGTGGCTGAGAAGACAAAGCTCTGTGTCCTGTTAACTGTCACAGAGACACAGGCTAACTACCCAGACGCGAGCAGCCAGTGGTCATTCATGCATACTACACTCCTCGCCGGAGGTGCCAGCATTCTAAGGGCTTGTTTCAGCCGGGTCCATGAATACTCTCACACACAAACTCCTCGCCGGAGGTGCCAGCATTCTAGGGGCTTATTTCAGCCGGGTCCCTGAACACATTCACACAAATGACCACAATGGCGCAAAGCATGTAACGTATGAAGATACTAGCGCATGGCCGTGCGGCCATGCGGGCCTTAAATAGCTGCAGTACCTACAGGACCTTAAAAAAGAGGACCAATGAGAGATCGCCATACCTGAGCATGTGACCCTAGATCTCCACTGAGAGATCTTGCCCTGGGCATGCTCAGTGTGTGCAGAGCAGGACTTAGTCCAAGCACCTATAGGACCTTCCTGAAAGGACCAATGGACTTGGCTGCAGAAGCTGAACATGTGACCCCTAATCTCCAGTGAGAGATCTTGCCCTGGGCATGCTCAGTATGTGCAAAGCAGGACTTAGTCCCAGAAAAGCCTGTTCGCCGTAGATCAGTGCAGGGTACAATAGTAGAGCCTGGAGAGGCAGCAATAACCCTTTGCACTGAATCAGACTCAGTGAGACGCTGGGACCGACGTCTCCGCTGAGCAGGCTCCACTGCGGCTGATGGAGAATGGGAGACCGCAGCAGAGACGGATCGAGATTCCCCCTGTGCAGCAGAGGAAACTCGACTCCTAACATTACCCCCCCTCCTAGGGCCCCCCCCTCCTTGAGCCTTGCTACGCTCAAAAGCTGCAATGAGCAGCGGAGCCCGAATGTGCTCCACAGGCTCCCAGGTTCTATCCTCAGGACCGTGACCCTTCAAATCCACCAGATAAAATTTCTTGCCACGTACCACCTTGCACCCCACGATAGCATTCACCTCAAACTCATCCGTAGATGAACCCGATGTCCCGGCAGATGACTCAGAAAACCGGGACAAAAGAATGGGCTTTAAGAGGGAAACGTGAAAGGTATCGGTGATACCAAGGCGTGGAGGAATAGCCAAACGGTAGACCACAGGGTTCACCTGTTCCAGAACCTTGACCGGACCAATGTAGCGAGGCGCAAACTTAGTGGACTCAACTCGCAGCCTGATGTTACGGGCGGAGAGCCACACTAAGTCGCCAGGAGCAAAGGTCGGAGCGGGGCGTTGGTGTGTATCAGCCGAGACCCTCATTCTCTCCTTGGAGGCCCGGATGGCATCCTGTGTGCGGTCCCAGATGTCACGTGCCCCCACCGCCCAGTCTGCCACCCTAGAATTGGTGGATGACACGGGCATGGGCACAGGGACACGCAGATGCTGGCCGTAATTAAGGAGAAAAGGAGTCTGACCAGTGGAATTGGCTACGGCATTATTCAAGGCAAATTCCGCCCAAGGTAGCAAAGATGCCCAGTCATCCTGCCTAGCAGAGACAAAATGTCACAAGTATGTCACCAGAGTCTGATTGGTTCTCTCTACCAACCCATTTGTCTCGGGATGATATGCAGAGGAGAGATTCAGCTCTATGCTGAGTAAACGGCAGAGCTCTCTCCAAAACCGAGACGCAAAGTGGGGACCCCGGTCGCTGACAACTTTATCAGGCATACCATGTAAGCGGAAAATATGCTTAATGAACAACGCCGCCAAGGCCCTTGCAGAAGGTAACCGTGGTAGTGGCACCAAATGCACCATTTTCGAGAAATGATCGGTGATGACCCAAATGATGGTACAGCCACGAGACTTGGGCAAACCCACCACAAAGTCCATCCCGACCATCTCCCAAGGCCTGTCTGCCACCGGCATGGGGTAAAGTAACCCGGCAGGCCGTTGCCGTGAAGACCGATTCTGGGCGCAGGAGACACACGCCCGAATATAGTCCCCGACGTCACGGGCCATATGCAGCCACCAGTACGTCCTCGCCAAAAGCTCAGATGTCCTCTTGGTTCCAAAATGTCCACCCACTCTGGACGAGTGTGCCCAAGAGAGAACCTCCGGTCGCAAATTTGCTGGTACAAAAGTTTTGCCCGGGGGCACGGACTCAAGCGAAACCGGGGCCACAGTTCTCAGGCTCTCAGAGGGGACAATAAGCCGAGGCTCCTCATCCTCCTCCTCAGATGACACTACGGAGCGAGAGAGAGCATCGGCACGAGCGTTCTTCTCTCCAGAGAGAAAATGGAGAGTAAAATGGAACCGGGAGAAGAATAGGGACCATCTGGCCTGGCGAGAATTCAGCCGCTGGGCCGTCTGTATATACACCAAGTTTTTGTGGTCGGTGAATACTTGAAAGGGAAAGCGAGCTCCCTCCAAGAGGTGTCTCCACTCAGAAAAAGCCAATTTCATTGCTAGCAACTCCCTGTCCCCAATGGAATAATTCCTCTCCGCTGGTGTGAAGGTCTTGGAGAAGAAGAAGCAAGGATGCTTCCGACCTTGAGCATCCTTTTGGAAAAGGACTGCTCCAGCACCAACGGATGAGGCATCCACCTCCATAATAAATGGCTTATCTACATCGGGACGATGTAGAATGGGAGCGCTAGCAAAGTGTGACTTAATCGAAAGGAATGCCTTGGAGACATCCTCCGACCACAACTTGGGATTTGCTCCCTTCTTGGTGAGGGCAACCAAGGGAGCTACCAAAGTTGAAAAGTGTGGAATGAACTGGCGATAGTAATTGATGAACCCCATAAAGCGCTGCACCGCTTTAAGTGAATGGGGTTCCTGCCAGTCCATCACAGCCTGTAGCTTGGCAGGATCCATAGCCAAACCCTGGGCAGAGATGATATAACCAAGGAATGGCAAGGACTCCTGCTCAAACACACACTTGTCCAATTTAGCGTAGAGGGAGTTTGCCCGTAAGAGGTCGAAGACTTTGCGAACATCTCTCCGGTGGGAGTCAATATCTGGAGAGTAGATGAGAATATTATCCAGATAGACTACGACCGAGGTGGTGAGCATCTCCCGGAAGATGTCGTTCACGAAGTCTTGGAAAACGGCTGGGGCATTACAGAGCCCAAAGGGCATCACCAGATATTCATAGTGCCCATCCCTGGTGTTAAAAGCCGTCTTCCACTCGTCCCCCTCACGGATGCGGATCAGGTTATAAGCACCCCACAGATCTAATTTAGTAAAAACCTTTGCTCCCCGTAGCCTATCAAAGAGCTCAGATATCAGGGGTAGTGGGTACTTGTTTTTAACGGTGATGGCGTTAAGACCCCTGTAGTCAATGCATGGATGCAATTCTCCACTCTTCTTCTGTACGAAGAAGAACCCAGCCCCAGCAGGTGACACTGACTTCCTAATAAAACCTCTTGCCAGATTTTCTTGGATATACTGAGACATTGCCTCCGTCTCCCGGAGAGATAACGGATAGACTCGACCCCGGGGAGGCTCAGCTCCAGGCAAGACATCGATAGGACAGTCATAGGGGCGGTGAGGCGGAAGGGTCTCCGCAGCCCTTTTGGAGAATATGTCCACATAAGGCCAATAGTGCTTGGGGAGAGAGGAAATATCCGCGGGTACCTCAGTTGTAGCAACCTGAACGCACTCCCTCTGACATCTACCCTCACAGGATTTACTCCATCCCAAAATTTTCCCTGAGGACCACTCTATATGAGGAGAATGAAAACGAAGCCAGGGTATCCCCAACAGGACCTCATCAATTCCCTCAGGAAGGACCAAAAGAGAAATAATCTCCTGATGTGATGGAGATAACGAGAGAGTGAAAGGGATGGTTTGGTGTGTAATCTGTAAAGGTAGTGTCGACCCATTTACCACTCGAATGGTTATTGGCTTGGCGAGCATCACCAGGGGTATTGCGTGTCACTGAGCGAAAGTGGAAGACATAAAATTACCCTCCGCTCCAGAGTCCACGCAAAGCTCTACCATAAGAGTGGATGGGCCTATGGTAATTGTCCCCTTGAAGGACAATTTTGAGGTAAACGTCGCCGTGTCTAATGCACCTCCTCCAACTGCCACTAGACACTGACGTTTCCTCGACCGCTGCGGACACTTAGAGGCAAAATGTCCGGACTGCCGGCAAACATGACAGACCTTAGAGGCAAGAGCAGCCTGGGACTTAGACCCCGCTCGTGACCCCTCCATGGCCTCATGTGACTCGGGCGCCTGGACAGGAGATTCCAAAGGTCTGGCAAAGGTGGGAGCCAGCTGAAACCTCTGGTTACACTGGGCTCGCTCCAACCTTCGCTCGTGAAAACGAAGGTCTATGCGAGTTGATATGGATATGAGCTCCTCCAGTGTAGCGGGAATCTCCCTAGTGGCCAAAGCGTCCTTCACATGGTCAGCCAGCCCCCTCCAGAAGACTGGGATGAGGGTTTTATCAGACCACTCCAACTCAGACGCTAAGGTCTGGAAGAGAATGGCAAATTGACTGACCATGGTCGAACCCTGAGTCAATGCCAGCAGTTGGAGCGCCGTATCATGGGTGACTTGAGGTCCTACGAAGACCTGCTTCAGAGTGTCCAGAAACCGAGGAACACTCTGCACCACATGATCGTTGCGCTCCCACAGCGGCGTAGCCCACTCCAAAGCTCTGTCCGACCGAAGAGAAATTACAAATCCCACCTTTGCCCGCTCTGTGGGAAAACGTGCAGCCAGGAGCTCGAGATGAATACCGCACTGGCTCATGAATCCCCTACAGGACTTACTGTCCCCAGAGAATTTTTCAGGCAATGGAAGATGGGATAAGGTTGGGACAAAGGTGGCAGTGGGTAAAGCTGCTGCAGCCACGCTAGCAGCCTGAACAGCAATTGCGGTAACATCCACCGCCGAGGTTGCACGCTCGAGAGACGCCAACCGGCCCTCCAGCAGCTGGATGGACCCCTGCAATCACTGTTTGTCCGCCATTACTTAGCCAGATCCTGGTGCTAGTATAATGTTAGGGTTTGCGGAACGCACCAAATATATTTATTGAGGTGATTGGTGCGTTCGCAACCCGGGATCCACCGTGCAGGAATATCCTGCTGCTAAGTGGATGGCGGCGCTATATGGCGGTAATAACCAGCTCTGGTAGCTTCACAGAGTGGCTGAGAAGACAAAGCTCTGTGTCCTGTTAACTGTCACAGAGACACAGGCTAACTACCCAGACGCGAGCAGTCAGTGGTCATTCATGCATACTACACTCCTCGCCGGAGGTGCCAGCATTCTAAGGGCTTGTTTCAGCCGGGTCCCTGAATACTCTCACACACAAACTCCTCGCTGGAGGTGCCAGCATTCTAGGGGCTTATTTCAGCCGGGTCCCTGAACACATTCACACAAATGACCACAATGGCGCAAAGCATGTAACGTATGAAGATACTAGCGCATGGCCGTGCGGCCATGCGGGCCTTAAATAGCTGCAGTACCTACAGGACCTTAAAAAAGAGGACCAATGAGAGATCGCCATACCTGAGCATGTGACCCTAGATCTCCACTGAGAGATCTTGCCCTGGGTATGCTCAGTGTGTGCAGAGCAGGACTTAGTCCAAGCACCTATAGGACCTTCCTGAAAGGACCAATGGACTTGGCTGCAGAAGCTGAACATGTGACCCCTGATCTCCAGTGAGAGATCTTGCCCTGGGCATGCTCAGTATGTGCAAAGCAGGACTTAGTCCCAGAAAAGCCTGTTCGCCGTAGATCAGTGCAGGGTACAATAGTAGAGCCTGGAAAGGCAGCAATAACCCTTTGCACTGAATCAAACTCAGTGAGATGCTGGGACCGACATCTCTGCTGAGCAGGCTCCACTGCGGCCGATGGAGAATGGGAGACGGATCGAAATTCCCCCTGTGCAGCAGAGGAAACTTGACTCCTAACAGTAGGCATGTGGGCTCAACACAAAAAAACTGAGAAAAAGCAAGTTAGACATACTATATTTTTCGGATTATAAGACGCACTTGTTTTCGTCAAAATTTGGGTAGAAGATGGGGGTTCGTCTTATAATCCAAATTGTAGCTGTGGTGGAGCTTATCTGCTGCTAGGGAGCGGGTTCACAGGGTCACTGTTGCTAGAAGCTTCTGGCGGAGGCAGGTGTCAAGTGATGGCTGCAGGCCCCACACTGCTATGACGAGGTGTTTGGCGGTGTGGGGGCTCCGCCAACATTTTGTGAATGCCCAGAGCCCTGCACTTTCCATACTCTTCTATGCCGATGGCTTCGTGAAAATGACCGCCACAGTCTGCGAATGAGCAATTTGGTGCCGATATCTCATCTCCTGAGATCTCAGCTCCCGAGATCTCAATTGTGCAATGCGGACATTTTTCTGGAGTCCACGGCATTAGAAAGTATGGAAGGTGCAGGGCTCCATGCTGTCACAAAATGTCAGCCTCCGCACCACTGAACATCTCATTGTACCAGCCTGGGACCCGCAGCCATGGTCCAACTCCTGCTGAACACTGAATACCCCATCCTACCAGTCTGGAGCCCGCAGCATCTCCTGCCTCTGCTAGCATTGACTCATCATCTGAAACCCTGCTACACCACCACTGCCCCAAGGGAAGCTACCGCAAAAGCGAATTATAACACGCAACATTTTTTTCCTATTTTCTTCCCAAAATTTGTGTGTCTTATAATCCACAAAATATGGTAATTTCAGGACAAAATTGTTGACATCCTCAACTTAATGTTTGGTTGCACACCCTTTGGCATAAATGACTGTAGTCAATCACTTCCTATAACAATCAATAAGCTTCTTACACCTCTCATTTTTTTGTGTGTGTACTGTATTTAAACATCACAAAAACAGAGAAAAAAAAGCAAATTGATCATCATTTCACACAAAACTGCAAAATTGGGCCTGAAAAAATTGTTCAATACAAGGAGAGAGGATTCCAGCGAGACCGTGATGAAAAGGTTAGTAAAAGCCAAGATTTATTAGTCAGATTAAAAGTAGAAAGAGATCACATCATCCAGTGGCTGAGCCAAACCAATGTGTTTCAGATAATAAAAGCCTTACTCATGGTTACAATGTGTAAGATAAAGCAATGGATATATATAAAACATGTGAAGACATATGTTGAGAAAGATCCAATAACAATATAGAATGTAAATGAGTCTCCAGATATTTACTTATACTCATTTACATGCTACATTGTTGGATCTTTCTCATCATGTGCCTTCACATGTTTTATATACAGGTCCTTCTCAAAAAATTAGCATATAGTGTTAAATTTCATTATTTACCATAATGTAATGATTACAATTAAACTTTCATATATTATAGATTCATTATCCACCAACTGAAATTTGTCAGGTCTTTTATTGTTTTAATACTGATGATTTTGGCCTACAACTCCTGATAACCCAAAAAACCTGTCTCAATAAATTAGCATATTTCACCCGTCCAATCAAATAAAAGTGTTTTTTAATAACAAACAAAAAAACCATCAAATAATAATGTTCAGTTATGCACTCAATACTTTGTCGGGAATCCTTTGGCAGAAATGACTGCTTCAATGCGGCGTGGCATGGAGGCAATCAGCCTGTGACACTGCTGAGATGTTATGGAGGCCCAGGATGCTTCAATAGCGGCCTTAAGCTCATCCAGAGTGTTGGGTCTTGCGTCTCTCAACTTTCTCTTCACAATATCCCACAGATTCTCTATGGGGTTCAGGTCAGGAGAGTTGGCAGGCCAATTGAGCACAGTAATACCATGGTCAGTAAACCATTTACCAGTGGTTTTGGCACTGTGAGCAGGTGCCAGGTCGTGCTGAAAAATGAAATCTTCATCTCCATAAAGCATTTCAGCCGATGGAAGCATGAAGTGCTCCAAAATCTCCTGATAGCTAGCTGCATTGACCCTGCCCTTGATGAAACACAGTGGACCAACACCAGCAGCTTACATGGCACCCCACACCATCACTGACTGTGGGTACTTGACACTGGACTTCAGGCATTTTGGCATTTCCTTCTCCCCAGTCTTCCTCCAGACTCTGGCACCTTGATTTCCGAATGACATGCAAAATTTGCTTTCATCAGAAAAAAGTACTTGGGACCACTTAGCAACAGTCCAGTGCTGCTTCTCTGTAGCCCAGGTCAGGCGCTTCTGCCGCTGTTTATGGTTCAAAAGTGGCTTTACCTGGGGAATGCGGCACCTGTAGCCCATTTCCTGCACACGCCTTTCCACACCAGACTCAGTCCACTGCTTCCTCAGGTTCCCCAAGGTCTGGAATCGGTCCTTCTCCACAATCTTCCTCAGGGTCCGGTCACCTCTTCTCGTTGTACAGCGTTTTCTGCCACATTGTTTCCTTCCAACAGACTTACCATTGAGGTGCCTTGATACAGCACTCTGGGAACAGCCTATTTGTTGAGAAATTTCTTTCTGGGTCTTACCCTCTTGCTTGAGGGTGTCAATGATGGCCTTCTTGACATCTGTCAGGTCGCTAGTCTTACCCATGATGGGGGTTTTGAGTAATGAACCAGGCAGGGAGTTTTTAAAAGCCTCAGGTATCTTTTGCATGTGTTTAGAGTTAATTAGTTGATTCAGAAGATTAGGGTAATAGGTCATTTAGAGAACCTTTTCTTGATATGCTAATTTATTGAGACAGGTTTTTTGGGTTATTAGGAGTTGTAGGCCAAAATCATCAGTATTAAAACAATAAAAGACCTGACAAATTTCAGTTGGTGGATAATGAATCTATAATATATGAAAGTTTCATTGTAATCATTACATTATGGTAAATAATGAAATTTAACACTATATGCTAATTTTTTGAGAAGGACCTGTACATCTCTGGCAGAAATTAAGACACCACCACATCAGAACCCTGTCATGGGCAGCGCAATCTCCAGGCCTGATCCTCATTGAAAACTTCTGGAATGTAATCAAGGGGATGATGGATAGTCACAAGCCATCAAACAAAGAAGAACTGCTTACATTTTTATGCCAGAAGCAGTGTGAAAGACTGGTGGAAAGCAAGCCAAGACGCATGAAAGCTGTGATTAAAAATCATGGTAATTCCACCAAATATTGATTTCTGAACTCTTCCTGAGTTGAAACATTAGTATTGTTGTTTCTAAATGATTACGAACTTGTTTTCTTTGCCTAATTTGAGGTCTGAAAACACTTTTTTTTAATTTTGACCATTTCTCCTTTTCAGAAAAAAAAACATAATTTATTGCTTGGAAATTCAGAGACATGTCAGAAGTTTATAGAATAAATGAACAATTTACATTTTACTTAAAAATATTTTGCAGAGGTCTCTTAATTTTTGCCAGAGCTGTATATCCATTGCTTTAGCTCACACATTGTAACCATGAGTAAGGCTTTTATCAGCTGAAATGCATTGGTTTGGCTCAGCCACTGGATGATGTGAAAACTTTCTACTTTTAATCTGACTAATAAATTGTGCATTTTACTAACCTTCTCATCATGGTCTCACTGGAATCCTCCCTCCTTGGGTTGTTTACAAGCCGAATCCTTGGCTAATCCATGTGAGACAACCAGCTTCATCAACTGAACTGCACACATGGTGAGCTGACTTTTTCTCTCCTTCACACACCCTTTTTTCATGAAAAAATTGCTGGCACCTTTCCAAGATTGTGGGTAAACAACTTTGTTTCTAGCATGTGATGCTCATTCAAGCTCATCTGTGGTAAGTAACAGGTGTGGGCAATATGATAATCACATCTTAAACCAGATAAAAAGGGGAGAAGTTGATCTAATCTTTGATTTGTGTGTCTGTGTGTGCCATACTAAGAATGGAGAACAGAAAGAGGAGAAGAGAACAGTCTGAGGACTTGAAAACCAAAATTGCTGAAAAATATCAACAATTTTAAGGTTACAAATCTTGATCTTGATATTCCTTTGTGTATGGCACGCAACATAATAAATACGTTTACAACCTATGGCACTGTAGCTAATCTCCTTGAAAGTGGATGGCAGAGAAAAGTTGATGAAAAGTTGCAATGCAGGATAGTCCAGATGAAGCAGCCCCAATCAAGTTCCAAAGAAATTCATGCTGTTTTGCAGGCTCAGGGTGCATCAGTGCTACCTCAAACTATCTGTTGACATTTTAATGAAATGAAACACTATGGCAGGAGAACCAGGAGGACCCCACTGCTGACACAGAATCATAAGAAAGCTAGACTTCAGTTTGCCAAAATGTATATGTGTAAAACATGTCTTGTGGACAGATGATAACAAGATAGAGCTTTTTGGTAAAGCACATCATTTTCCTGTTTCCTCAAATGGAATAAGGCCTGCAAAGAAAAGAACACAGTACCTACAATCAAATATGGTGGACATTTGAAAATGTTTAGGGGCTGTTTTGCTACCTCTCTCACTCTGTGCCTTGACTGATTGCAAGGCATCATGAAATCTGAAGATTACCAAAGGTTTTTGGGTCGCAATGTAGTGTCCAGTGTCAGAAAGCTGGGTTTGAGTCCTTGGTCATGGGTATTCCAGTACAACAATGACCCCAAACATACTTCAAGAAGCACCCAGGAATGGATGGAAACAAAGTGCTGGAGAGTTCTGAAGTGGCCAGCAGTGAGTCAAGATCTATATCCTATTGAACACATGTGGAGAGATCTTAAAATTGTTGTTGCGAGAAGGCACCGCTCAAATGTGAGAGACCTGGAACAATATATCCAGAGAAAAAGAAAAAAGAGATCACCTCCGCACAGCTGCAGCCAAGCTAACCACCTAGCATAACAAACAAAAATAATGCTGAGAGTCCCACACGGCAGCTCCAGTGGTGCAGTATCCAAGGAAAACAAGACAATAAATATCCAAATGTATAAGAAGAGAGGAACGCACTCACCGGGCAGGTAAAATCCAATCCTTTATTGAAGCATGGATAAACTTAGCAGGGAGGGGAGTGGAGGGTGACGGACGACGGACGTTTCACGCTGACAAGCGCTTCTACCGGTCCTGACAACAGGAAGCGGGGAGATCCCTTTTCACCTGTGTTAGCTCAAGGTAAACTCCCACAAGTCCTGTGTCATAGTCATCAGCTCCGCCTAACAGAGCAAAATACATGTGACTTAAAATGCATAAAAACAATGATACAAAAGACCTATTTTTTGGAATACAAAAGGACCTTCATAATAATCACCTTATTTCACAAACCCTTTTTACAAAAAAACTTTTTTTTACAAAAAAACCGCCATGTCGATTTTATCATTAAGCCCAACAGGACCGGCAGCATTAGTGCGTATTATCCACCTGGCCTCTCTTCTCAAGAGAAGCCGGTGCCAGTCTCCTCCATGGCGTGGTGTATCCTCCCGTTCTAAACCCGCAAAACGCAGCATACTTACGTCACCCGCATGGACCTGTCTAACATGGGTTATCAGGCGGGGGGCTCCCTTCCCAGTGCAAATAGAGTGCAAGTGTTCCCTGATTCTTTTAAATAGAGGTCGAATTGTTTTGCCGATGTAAAAGAGCCCACACGGGCAAAAAATGATGCAGACAACATGTGTAGTTCGACATGAAATAAAGTCCCGGACCTGATGGTGGATGGGACCCACCTGCACTCTATCGCCTGTAAGATGTAATTGGCAAAAATTGCACTGGCCATATCTAAAATTGCCCTTAGGAATGCTGGTTACCAACCAATTATCTTTTTTTGTTTCAAAACGATTCTGCACAAGTAAATCCTTAATTTTCTTACCACGCCTGCAAGCAAAAAGCGGACCTTTTGCTACCATCTCCTTCAAATCAGCATCACCCCCCAGAATATGCCAATTCTTTCTCACTGCCGACCTAATATGTGCATCCATGGGACTGTATTTGAAACTAAAGACACATTTTTTATCATTTCTATTAGTCTGTCTTCTTTTTGCCGCATGTCCCTCAGGATATCCGTTGTCCATTATAGCTCTATCCAATGCTCTGTCTAACACAGGGCGAGGATAACCCCGTTGGACAAACCTAGCATAAAGGTCCTGTGATTGGCGTTCAAACCCTCCGTCAGTATTGTTCACTCTTTTGACCCTTAGGAATTGGCTGTATGGTAGAGCATGCCTAGTGTACACTGGATGAGCACTGTTATAGTGTAACAGTGAATTAGATGCAGTGGGCTTTCGATAGATCTCAGTACACATGCCCCCTGATTCCACCCTTATCATGATGTCCAGGAATGCCAGTTCATTTCCCCCAAAATTGGAGGTGAATCTCATGTTCATGGTGTTGGATGTACCCAGGTGGTGAACAAAGGCTTCAAACTCATCCTGGGTACCATCCCACACCATGAAGATGTCGTCGACATACCTTAGATACAATTTAATGTGTTTTAAAAAAGGATTATCAATGGAATAGACATGTAAATCTTCAAAAACCGCTAGAAACAGGTTTGCCAGCGTACAAGCTACCGGCGTGCCCATGGCTGTACCCTCTATTTGTGTATACCATGTCGTGTCGAATTTGAATGAATTATGGTTCAGAATGAAGGTCAAACCCTCGCAAATAAAATCTACCGTGTTGCGGTCAGAGGGTGTATTTACTAGAATTTTTCTGACCACGTCAACCCCTTGCACCTGTGGTATTCTGGTGTACAAACTTTCAATGTCGATTGATGTTAAACAAAACCCCTCCTGCCACTCAAAGCCACGGATAACCCTTAAAAAATCCTTTGTGTCTTTTACAAAGGACGGCATATCTAACAGAAGGGGATTGAGTAACCAATCCAGGTAACAAGAAAGAGGTTCTGTAACGGATCCTACCCCTGAAACGATAGGGCGGCCAGGTGGCCTGCTTAGGGATTTGTGGACCTTGGGTATCTGGTACCAGTGAGGTTTTCTTGGAAATTCTGGTAGAAGCTTTTCAGCCTGTCTTTGAGACAAAATCCCCAATTCCACATAGCCCCTAAGCAAGGACCAGAGTTCACCCTTTGTTTTATTTGTTGGATCCCCCTTCAAAACCACGTATGTATTCCTATCAGAGAGTTGCCTTAGACATTCCTCCACATATGCCTCTTTTGACAGCAATACCGTATTACCGCCCTTGTCTGCCGGGCGCACAACAGTATCTGTCCAGCTCTGTATTTCTTTTAGGGCGGCATGCTCTATAGTACTCAAATTCTGTAAGGGTTTATTATAGATTAGTGCTTCCACATCTCTGATAACCTGGGATTCAAATACCTCAATCAAATTACCTGGGGAACTTGGCGGCACACAGGTAGACTTAACTCCCCCCAAAAAGGGTTTGGTCGGCACTACGGTAGTAACCCCAATATCGCTAGGAGACTGTGTGAGACTTAATAACAAATGCGTGTCTTCTCGCATGCTATTGGTAGAATCCCCATGAACCATGAAGCCCAATGGGCCAACCTGGCAGGGGATTTCTCCTGGTGGTTTAATAACTGCCGACTGTTGGGAGGAAGAAAAGGACTTAAACAGATGAATTTTAGATGTGGCCAGTCCAATTTTTGCCAATTACATCTTACAGGCGATAGAGTGCAGGTGGGTCCCATCCACCATCAGGTCCGGGACTTTATTTCATGTCGAACTACACATGTTGTCTACATCATTTTTTGCCCGTGTGGGCTCTTTTACATCGGCAAAACAATTCGACCTCTATTTAAAAGAATCAGGGAACACTTGCACTCTATTCGCACTGGGAAGGGAGCCCCCCGCCTGATCACCCATGTTAGACAGGTCCATGCGGGTGACGTAAGTATGCTGCGTTTTGTGGGTTTAGAACGGGTGGATACACCACGCCATGGAGGAGACTGGCACCGGCTTCTCTTGAGCAGAGAGGCCAGGTGGATAATACGCACTAATGCTGCCGGTCCTGTTGGGCTTAATGATAAAATCGACATGGCGGTTTTTTTGTAAAAAAAAGTTTTTTTGTAAAAAGGGTTTGTGAAATAAGGTGATTATTATGAAGGTCCTTTTGTATTCCAAAAAATAGGTCTTTTGTATCATTGTTTTTATGCATTTTAAGTCACATGTATTTTGCTCTGTTAGGCGGAGCTGATGACTATGACACAGGACGTGTGGGAGTTTACCTTGAGCTAACACAGGTGAAAAGGGATCTCCCCGCTTCCTGTTGTCAGGACCCGTAGTAGCGCTCGTCAGCGAAAAACGGCCGTCGTCCATCACCCTCCACTCCCCTCCCTGCTAAGTTTATCCATGCTTCAATAAAGGATTGGATTTTACCTGCCCGGTGAGTGCGTTCCTCTCTTCTTATACATTTAGAGACCTGGAACAGTTTGCAAAACAAATGGTCCAAAATTCCAGTTGAGAGGTGTAAGAAACTTGTTGATGGTTCTAGGATGTGATTGATTGCAGTTATTTATTCCAAAGGGTGTGCAACCAAATATTAAGTTGAGGGTAGTAACGGGTGAACCCCTGGATGTTCAGGTCCTGCGGATTTGGCCAAACAGTTAAAAAAAAGTTTGGTTCAGGTACCAGAACAGTACCCAAACCAGGACCCCATTAAGATCATTACCACAGGTCAAAAAGATGCGGTTCTCATGCTGTCAGATGTCGGCTGATGAGTGTACTCATAGGGTGGTGCCTGCGTAATAATTAAATAATGAATAAAATGACTTGGGGTCTTTCTATTTTCGATAACCGGCATGGCAAAACTGACAGCTGGGGGCTCCAACCCTCAGCTGTCGGCGTTATCATGGCTGATTACCAAGAATAGATGGGTCCCCGCGCTGTTTTTTAGAATTATTTAAATAATTTAAAAAAACAGTGCTGGGTCCCCTCCATTTTTGACAACCAGCCAAGCTAAAGCAGGCAGCTGGGGGCTGGTATTCTCAGGCTGGTAAGGGGCCATAGATATTGGCCCCCCATTCTAAAATAGCAATTCTGGCACTTTGCCCAGGTTTTTCCTACTTGCCCTGTGGCAGTGTAAATTGGGGTTATATTTGTGCGGTTGATGTTACTTTTGTATTTTCAGGTGACATCAAGCTTATGAGTTAGTAATGGAGAGTTGTCTATAAGACGCCTATCCATTACTAACCCCATAGTTTCATTGTCAGTAAAAAAAAAAAGATACAGAATAAAGTCCTTTATTTGAAATAAAAATGAAAAACATTTTGCTGATTTATTTAAAAATAACAAACACCTTTATACTCACTTTACGCCCATTCCATTAAAGCCCTGGTCCCTTGTAAAAGACAGAAAATAATAAACATTAAAATTACTCACCTAATGCCCATTCCATTGAAGCTCTGGTCTTTTGAAGAAAAATAAAAAAACAACAATATCCCTCACCTGTCTGACTTACTGTCCCATGTCTGCGAAAATTGGTTTTCAACTAGGATGGTGCCAAGATGTGATCATCCAGCCTGAAAACCACAGGAGAATGAGCTGCTGCAAGCTCAGCATCAGTGACTAGCAGCTATGTCATCGAGGTTACCACAGGTCACTGAGGCTGTGTTGACAGCTCACTTCAGTGTGAGCAGGACTGATGAACTGCAGTGACATCACCGCTAATACCGTGAGAAAAATTCTAACGCTGCAGCAATGAACTCAGTCAGTTCACCACAGTTCACCGTACAAAATTTATCACAGTGAGTATTTTTGTTGTTTAACATTTTCTGGGGTTTTTTTTACAGGGGACCAGGGCTTCAATGGAATGTGTGTAAGGTGAGTATAATTGTTTTTTTATTCTTAAATATATTTGTAAAAAAGTGTGTATTTTTATTTCAAATAAATGATTTTATTCTGGGTGTTTTTTTTTTTACTGACAATAAGAAAATGGGATTAGTAGTGGATAGGCTTCTGATAGACTCCTCTCTATTGCTAACTGCTGGGCTTGATATCACCTGAAAATACAAAGGTGACATCAACCCCACAAATATGAACCCCACTTGCCACCCCCACAGGGCAAGTGAGAAGAGCAGGGCAAAGTGCCAGAATTGGCGCATCTAATAGATGCGCTTTTTCTGGGTCGGCTGTGGGCTGCTTTTTTGAGGCTGGGAGTGGCCAACATCTGGTGAGAATTTTATGTCATGAGCACCTTCAGATATATATTTACTTAGGAAATTGGTGACGTGTTCAATATTTCACCCACTCTATGTCAGTGTAATAAACATTTGACTTTATGTAATGTACTCTACCCTTCTTTAAAGACAAATGGGCGACCCCTTGAGATGGCGGTGGATGTTGCCTGTGGAACCGGACGTTACACTTTACCTCTAGCTTCCCATTTCAAAAAGGTCCTGGGACTAGACATCAGTGAATCCCAAATAAGTGTGGCTAAACAAATGACCTTGGCAAAAAATGTGTCATACATGTGAGTACTAAACTGAATTTCTAAATTCTGCTGATATAATAAGATGATTTGATGGCCTAATTGACACTCACAATCTTCTATCCCCTGTCTGTAGGGTCTCTTCGGCTGAGAAATTGCCTGTTAAGAATGATTCTGTGGACCTGGTACACGTTGCAGTTGCAGCTCATTGGTTCAAATTAGACAAATTTCTCGACGAAACAATTCGGGTATTGAATACAAGAGGATGCTTGGCTGTCCATGCTTTTGACCCAATTGCTGAGTTTGAATACAAGAATTTGTCAGATGACCTGAATGCAGTGATGCCAGAGGTAGCTTAAGATGGGTTTACACCAACCGACTTGCAGTATTAAATAACAACCGATCGAAGATAATTTAGCAACCTGTTTACATACAGGCAAACAGCGTCATATAGTTAAATCCATGCAAAGCAAATTTATAGTAAGCCGTATTCTCAAAATTGCTGATTTTTGTTGTATATTCGAGTAGAATTTTAATGAAATCGTATAAATTCTCTTATCTCTAATCCTTACTGATGTAGATTGCATACAATGTAGGGAGAATATATACTTATTGTAGGTATAAAAATAAAGCACTCTTCATTGTTATTTAAAATTAACTTTATTTGTGGTTTCAAACAGAGTTTGTGGCGACAAAGTGGCTGTCAGCCATTTTGCGTGTGACTCAGAAGAAGCATGCCATACATGCGAAACGACTGTCAGCCACTTTGTCTCCACAAACTCTGTTTGAAACCTCAAATAAAGCTTATTTTAATGTGCAGTGGTGAACTCCCTAT
Organism: Ranitomeya variabilis; assembly: GCF_051348905.1. Classification (NCBI taxonomy): domain Eukaryota; kingdom Metazoa; phylum Chordata; class Amphibia; order Anura; family Dendrobatidae; genus Ranitomeya; species Ranitomeya variabilis. Next base: position 173,725,790 of record NC_135238.1, read on the forward strand.
TTTTCTACCTACAATGTGAAATAGACTTTTTCCTCGCAAGCATTATCGAGACAGGTTATTAGCTACTGAATCTTGACAATCTTGACAATTTTTTAATTGCCTTTTAATGTACATCATGTGCATGGAAGCACTGCCAGATCGCTGTTTTTCTACAATCAGTGAGACTCTTATAGTACAGGGTAATTCACTCCTCACATTACCAGAAAAAATTGCTGTAATTTCTAAAATAATCAGTTGACCGTACTGACACATAGACTTGAACAAACTTTGGGTAACGAGAAGTGAGAGTCAAATGAACCTCATCGACAGCGACTAGAAACATCCTCACCCCAAGTGGTCTCGCCATCTAGTCGCGCCAGCGGTCGCCTGCACTACGAGACAAATTACTGACATGCAGAAAGAAATGCAGTAAGTCTATGTATGGTATTTGCACATCACTCCTGCCGAATTCCATCTTTATTTGTTAACATTGTACAGATACAGTTTGGCGGTGCGTGTTTTCATTGTGAAAATTTATTGGAAAGCTGAGTCTTTAAAGAGGTGCCAAAGTGGGGTTCTAAAGAAGTTTGAAAGTTGAAATCTACCGTCCAAATCGTGTATTGAAGCTTTGTTTGATAAAAAAGTAATCTCCAAGGAACTCTGGTCACCAAAATCCACTGATTTAACACCACTGTTTTTTTTTCCTTTGGGGCTACTTGAATGGTCGAGTGTATAGTAACAAGTATGAACATTACAGACACTCTGAGAGAGCATACAGCAAGAAATTCAGGCTATGAACCCAGACATCATGCTGAATACATTCAACAATATGTAACGGCGCAGGCAGGCATGCTTGGATGCGAACGGTGGACATTTTCAACATCTGCTTTAAAACGTCAGTTTCTCATGAACCAATGGGTGTACAGTCCAAATTTCAGTATGATAGACCATATTTTTTAGAAGTTACAGCAATTTTTCCAGGTAAAGTAGCGAATTAATCACCATGTCAAATATAAATTTGCTGTTATCATTTACTTCCTCGTCAGGATATTTAGTTAAAATACTTAGCGTGTCAATCTCCGCATGCAGAAATGATACTTCCTGGATATCGGTCAGACGCCTCTCACTCAGCCAAACCAGACCCCGAAACACAGTGTCTGCAAATTGAGATTCTGGTTTGGCTTTTATCCTAAGTCATGTGACAAGGCTTGTTAAAGGGTTGACATTGACTTTTAGGATTGCTGCATCCAATAGGTGGCACTAGAGTTCTAGTCCTCTTCCTCTCTGAAGAGACAATTTTCATAGTTAAAATACTGTAATTCTTTCTCTAGTGTGTAACAACCTCTTATGTTGTGATGGGTCTTTGTTCTTACAGTGATTTAGGTGGGGAATAATTTGCTTATATTTGAATACCATCAGTTTACCATCCGAAAAAATTATACACTGGGTCTGCTATCTATCCATATACTTCAAGTGCAGTGCCACTTTAAATTGCAATTTTTGGCATCATAGCACAGGCAAAACCTTGTATAAGTAACGTCTAATAGGTAATTTGTGAATAACATAATAAGAATTAGACTTAAGTAGCATGTCAATAGATCTAAGGTGGGTTGACCTCTACCATAGCCTTAAAAGCCTGCTGCATTGGGTGCTTATTATGTTGTCAAAGTTTTGGACCCAGAAAGATTTGTGGACATCTCATCGATGTTAAAGACATCAGTAACGTTTTTTATTACTAAAAGTTTTTTTAAAATATTTACAGGTCTGGGATACATTGTTCCAGAACGTTGATAACTCAACAGATGATATGCTTTGTCGGTACCAAAATTTATATGAAGCCATTCCACTAAAAGACAAGCAACGGTAAGTTTTTGATGTCCACTTTTCTATGCATGCAAAAAGTTTGTAAAAAAAAAATAAATCACTTTTTATAGGTCTACCAAAATACTGATCCCTTCAGATGTAGTATTTTTTAGTTCCAGAATTATTTTATTTATTTTAAAATTGTTTAAAATCACCCATGGAATGTAAGTCCGCAAGGACAGGGTCCTCTCCCCTTTGTACCAGTCTGTCACTGTAAACTTGTTTACTGTAAGCGATATTTATAACCCTGTATGTAACCCCTTTCTCATGTACAGCACCGTGGAATTAATGGTGCTATATAAATAAATAATAATAATAATAACATTGTTAGTTTGCTGAAACTGTTTTACATCTAAGGACTTGAGGAGAATTTTCATTCAACTTTCCTTTGAAAAGCTAAATATACTGTGACAATGGACACACTATTGTACCTTGTGCTCACGGAGCCCAGTGTCATAAACAGAAAAGAGACAGACTCAAATTAGACCCCACAGATCATTTTCTATGCAGATTTTCCTGGAAATAAGTGACTAAATTTGTATTTTGCTATGGAATTTCAACATATTTTAAGCACTGCATTGCAGGAAGGAAAAACCTCACACATTTTCATAATAATATACTGTAATAATAATAATCTTTATTTTTATATAGTGCTAACATATTCCGCAGCGCTTTACAGGTTGCACACATTATCATCGCTGTCCCCGATGGGGCTAACAATCTAAATTCCCTATCAGTACGTATTTGGAGTGTGGGAGGAAAACGGAGAACCCGGAGGAATTTTTCTGCTATACGTGGTTGGGGTTTTCACCTTTTTTACTGTACATTATTGAGAATTTTGAAGCAGAATCCAAGAGATGTAAAACTAAAATAATACAAATTAAGGCAGAATTTGTCAGCATCTGCTCTGAGTAAGTATGCATTGTCAGCATTTACTGAGTGAAGCAGAGAGCTAAGGGAAGATTCCATGGTGAGTACGCCTGGATAAAGTTCTTTGTTACCAAATGAAAAAACATGTTTTGTTCTCAGTACTGTTATTATTTTCCCATGTTGATTAAAATATGCATTTTTTTGTACTTTGCCAGATAAATTATATATCTTTTCTCTCTTATAGTATCACTGATATACCTGCTAAAGTTCAACTGACTATTCCAGAAATGATTGGATTCACTCAGTCAAGTTATATGTTTCAACAATTAAAAGAAAAAGATGTGAAAAGAGCAGAGCAGTTTATAATGCGTATTAATAAAAGGTACAATATAAATACATGATTTTGTTGCATTATTTTGGTCATTATATTTCATACAGTTAGGTCCATATATATTTGGACAGAGACAACATTTTTCTCATTTTGGTTATAGACATTACCACAATTAATTTTAAACAAAACAATTCAGATGCAGTTGAAGTTCAGACTTTTAGCTTTCATTTGAGGGTATCCATATTAAAATTGGATGAAGAGTTTAGGAGTTTCAGCTCCTTAACCTGTGCCACCCTGTTTTTAAAGGGACCAAAAGTAATTGGACAATTGACTCCAAGGCTATTTCATGGGCAGGTGTGGGCAATCCCTTCATTATGTCATTCTCAATTAAGCAGATAAAAGGCCTGGAGTTGATTTGAGGTGTGGTGCTTGCATTTGGAAGGTTTTCCTATGAAGTAAACTTGCGGTCAAAAGCGCTCTCCATGCAGGTGAAACAAGCCATCCTTAAGCTCTGAAAACAGAAAAAACCCATCCGAGAAATTGCTACAATATTAGGAGTGGCAAAATGTACAGTTTGGTACATCCTGAGAAAGAAAGAAAGAAAGCACTGGTGAACTCATCAATGCAAAAAGACCTGGGCGCCCACGGAAGACAACAGTAGTGGATGATCGCAGAATTATCTCCATGGTGAAAAGAAACCCCTTCACAGCAGCCAACCAAGTGACCAACACTCTCCAGGAAGTAGGAGTATCAATATCCAAATCTACCATAAAGAGAAGACTGCATGAAAGTAAATACAGAGGGTTCACTGCACGGTGCAAGCCACTCATAAGAGTCAAGAATAAAAAGGCTAGACTGGACTTTGCTATAAAACATCTAAAAAAGCCAGCACAGTTCTGGAAAAACATTCTATGGACAGATGAAACCAAGATCAACCTCTACCAGAATGATGGAAAGAGAAAAGTATGGCGAAGGCGTGGTACAGCTCATGATCCAAAGCATACCACATCATCTGTAAAACACGGCGGAGGCAGTGTGATGGCTTGGGCATGCATGGCTGCCAGTGGCACTGGGTCACTAGTGTTCATTGATGATGTGACACAGGACAGAAGCAGCAGAATGAATTCTGAGGTATTCAGAGCCGCCATACTGTGTGCTCAGATCCAGCCAAATGCAACCAAACTGATTGGCCGTCGTTTCATACTACAGATGGACAATGGCCCAAAACATAAAGCCAAAGCAACCCAGGAGTTTATTAAAGCAAAGAAGTGGAATATTATTGAATGGCCAAGTCAGTCACCTGATCTCAACCCAATTGAGCATGCATTTTACTTGTTAAAGACTAAACTTCAGACAGAAAGGCCCACAAACAAACAGCAACTGAAAACCACCGCAGTCAAGGCCTGGCAGAGCATCAAAAAGGAGGAAACACAGCGTCTGGTGATGTCCATGAGTTCAAGACTTCAGGCAGTCATTCCCAACGAAAGGTTTTCAGCCAAGTATTAAAAATGAACATTTTATTTAAAATTATTGAATCTGTCCAATTACTTTTGGTCCCTTTAAAAACAGGGTGGCACATATTAAGGAGCTGAATCTCCTAAACCCTTCATCCAATTTTAATGTGGATACCCTCAAATGAAAGCTGAAAGTCTGAACTTCAACTGCATCTGAATTGTTTTGTTTAAAATTCATTGTGGTAATGTCTATAACCAAAATGAGAAAAATGTTGTCTCTGTCCAAATATATATGGACCTAACTGTAGATTGCTATTATGTCTCATGTTTGTTTGCAGGGGGGCATTGCTACCCTGCCATTTTTTTTCCTGCTAGCAAGGGGGTGGTGTGCTCCTTATGATTGACCGTTTTGACTAGCGGCATGGAATGAGCTGCTGGGCCGAACTGCGTTCTCTTTGATGTTGCTAGCAGAGGCAACGGGAAATAAAGCTGGCCAGATCCAGTGATCCATCCAGCTTCAGAACAGTATTTATTAGCTGAAAAGCAAACAGCTTTCCAGAGCATCCTCTATCTACGAAATCAGCCATTGGATAGGTGTCCAGTAACTTAAGAAATAAGCTGTAAACTACAAAATTATGAATCGCTTTGTTCTTGAGAATAGTTGGGGTTTTTTTATATGAAAAGTTAAATAAGCTTGTTTTTACAAGCACTTTGCAATTTTAACCATTTTAAAACATAAGATAGTCTTTTAATATAAACTGCCAACCTGCAAGTTCTTAGTTCCAAAAGAATAAAAAATACAAAAGTCCTGGATAACGCCTTTAGCCCTTCACAACATGAGCCGCACTAGTACTGCGCATGTTGTGTCTCCCACTTTGATGTGGGCTCCATCGCTGAGCCCACATCTTTCCCTGTACTTGTCAGTTGTTTTGAACATCTGACATTTGCCTCTATCACCCAAGGGAGGAATTGCGATCCACCAGTGGCTTTTAATCTGTTAAATCCCGCTCTCAATCTCTGACAGATTAACGCACACTTCCAGCAAGCACGCTGGAAATCCTACCCATCGGTGACCCCGTCATGTGATCGCGGGTCACCGATGGGTCGGCGTGACAACCAGAGGTCTCCAGCAGACCTATATGGTTGTCACTGCCGGATTGATATGAGCACCACCTGGTGGTCAGCACTTATTGCATGTGAGCAATTCTGCTACATACAGGCAATCTGATCATCACTCGTACATAGCAGAGCCAATTGGACAACTGGAGCTTATAGTCTCCCATGGAGACTATTGAAGCATGCAAAAAGTAAAAAAAAAAGTTTTCTGCATCATCTGACTGCCTACATCGGCAGAATACCAAGACAGACACTAGGTTCTCTAGTGCTGGGACAATGCATACCTCATACGGTAATAGACAGTTTATTAATGTCTTGTGGCCGGTAATATTTTTAAGACTGAATATCTTTAAGAATGAATGCCTTTAGGTACTTTACTGTGCAAAACTGTATATGCAGAATTGGTGTAATATTTATGGTGTTTTTCAATCCCTACCTGCTATTACCATAATACTATACCACCATTGGTTACGATATTTATTGGCCATTTCTCTACTAAAAATAAGGATTTATCAGCGCGAATACACTCTTTAAGTATTCATTCTTCTGACAAATTACACAAGTGGGCAAATGCAAAAGTTTGGACACCATTGGAGATTTGTGTGCTCAGATAACTTTGACCAAGGTGTCAGACCTGAATTAGTCTGTTAGGGTTATGGCTTGTCCACTATACGGCCAGGTGATAGATACAAATTTTTTAGCTTTATAAAAATCCAAGCTTCTCTAATCTTGTACCAATGCACACAGTATGTTAGCTGGTGGTCAGTAGCAGTTAATCTTCTGTAATTGTACTATTTATCCTATGCAACACTATGGTGGTTTCCGTTTTTAAACCCTATTTTATTACTCAAAAATAATAATGAGATAAATTTATACACACTTTCACTGTCCAAATTATTTTTCGATTTAGCCTCTTTAGCCAGTCCTTGACCAGAGTACATTTCTAATGGCGGCGCTCTCCAATTAATAAATGCACCTAATTCATTGAGCGGCATGCAAAAAAAAATGTAAAATTAGAAATGTCATGTAATGTTAAGGAAGAGAATTTAGCAACTTGTGATGGATACAATTATACTTAGGAACCACACTCCCCCTTAAAACCCCGGCATCTGCTCTGTACACAGGCTAAATTTGTAAAGATTCTTCTTGTAATTATTTACAGCATAATACAGTATGACGTTTACCAAGTACACATATCATGTAAAGTATTTTCCACATTTCCATAATGTTGCTGAATTTACCTTATCATTACAGATTCCGAGATATACTTGGAGAAGAGGTTGATTCTGTCAGAATGAACGTTCATATGAAACACTACTGTGTCTTTGCTTGCAAACATTAACATGGAGACCTGATAACCCACCCACCAGACGAATCAACTATGAAATGCGTCAATATACTCTATTTTATACTATACTACAGTATATTGTACTATATATTATGCATTTGATATATTTTCTTATACAGTGTGTACATGTAGGCGGTATTATATATAATTCATCTATGTCCATTTGCATATGGTCATAGTTGTTGGGTGACTGCCTTTATGATATATACTTTAACTAATCATTAAATTAACCATATATAAAGTGGGGGAAACAAAAATTTGATCCCTTGCTGATTTTCTAACTTTGCCCACTGACAAAGACATGAACAGTCTATAATTTTAACCCCTTTACCCCCAAGGGTGGTTTGCACGTTAATGACCAGGCCAATTTTTAAAATTCTGACCACTGTCCCTTTATGAGGTCATAACTCTGGAACGCTTCAACGGATCCCGGTGATTCTGACATTATTTTCTCGTGACTAGTGTTGAGCATTCCGATACTGCAAATATCGGTTATCGGCTGATATTCGCTGTATCGGAATTCCGATACCGAGTTCCGATATTTTTGTGATATCGGAAATCGGAATCGGAAGTTCCCAGTGTATGGTTCCCAGGGTCTGGAGGAGAGGAGACTCTCCTTCAGGCCCTAGGATCAATATTCATGTAAAAAATAAAGAATAAAAATAAAAAATATGGATATACTCACCCCTCCGACGGACCCTGGACCTTAGCGGTGCAACCGGCAGCCTCCGTTCCTAAGAATGCAGTGAGTGTACAGGACCTGCGATGATATCGTGGTCTTGTGATTGGTCGCGTGACCGCTCATGTGACCGCTAACGTGACCGCGACGTCATCAAAGGTCCTTCACTCACTGCATTCTTAGGAACGGAGGCTGCCGGTTGCACCGCTAAGGTCCAGAGTCCGTCGGAGGGGTGAGTATATCCATATTTTTTATTTTTATTCTTTATTTTTTACATGAATATGGATCCCAGGGCCTGAAGGAGAGTTTCCTCTCCTTCAGACCCTGGGAACCATCCAGGATACCTTCCGATATTTGTGTCCCATTGACTTGTATTGGTATCGTGTATCGGTATCGGCAATATCCGATATTTTTTGGATATCAGCCGATCCAATCCGATACCAATACTTTTGAATATCGGAAGTTATCGCTTAACACTACTCGTGACATAATGTACTTCATGATAGTGGTAAAATTTCTTTGACATTACCTGCGTTTATTTGTGAACGGAAATTTGGCGAAAATTTTGAAAATTTCGCAATTTTCCAACTTTGAATTTTTATGCAATCAAATCACAGAGATATGTCACACAAAATACTTAATAAGTAACATTTCCCACATGTCTACTTTACATCAGCAGAATTTTGGAACCAAAATTTTTTTTTGTTAGGGAGTTATAAGGGTTAAAATTTGACCAGCAATTTCTCATTTTTACACCACCATTTTTTTTAGGGACCACATCTCATTTGAAGTCATTTTGAGGGGTCTATATGATAGAAAATAACCAAGCGTGACACCGTTTCAAAAACTGCACCCATCAAGGTGCTCAAAACCACATTCAAGAAGTTTATTAACCCTTCAGGTGTTTCACAGGAATTTTTGGAATGTTTAAATAAAAATGAACATTTAACTTTTTTTCACAAAAAAAAATTTTCAGCTCCAATTTGTTTTATTTTACCAAGGGTAACAGGAGAAAATGGACCCGAAAAGTTGTTGTACAATTTGTCCTGAGTATGTCGATACCCCATATGTTGGGGTAAACCGCTGTTTGGGCGCACGGGAGAGCTCAGAAGGGAAGGAGCACTGTTTTACTTTTTCAATGCAGAATTGGCTGGAATTGAGATCGGACGCCATGTCGCATTTGTAGAGCCCCTGATGTGCCTAAACAGTGGAAACCCCCCAATTATAACTGAAACCCTAATCCAAACACATTCCTAACCCTAATCCCAACGGTAACCCTAACCACACCCCTAACCCTGACACACCCCTAACCCTAATCCCAACGCTATTCCCAACCGTAAATATAATCCAAACCCTAACCCTAACTTTAGCCCCAACCCTGACTGTACCCTTTACTCTAGCCCCAACCCTAACCCGAACCCTAGCCCTAACCCTAGCCCCATCCCTAACCCTAGCCCTAGCCCTAACCCTAACCCTAGCCCTAACCCTAAACCTAGCCTTAACCCTTACCCTAGCCCTAACCCTAGCCCTAATGGGAAAATGGAAATAAATAAATTTTTTAATTTTTCCCTAACTAAGGGGGGTGATGAAGGTGGTTTGATTTACTTTTATAGCGGGATTTTTAGCGGATTTTTATGATTGGCAGCTGTCACACACTGAAAGATGCTTTTTATTGCAAAAAATATTTTTTACGTTACCACATTTTGAGAGCTATAATTTTTCCATATTTTGGTCCACAGAGTCATGTGAGGTCTTGTTTTTTGCGGGACAAGTTGTTGTTTTTATTGTTAACATTTTCAGGCACGTGACATTTTTTGATCGCTTTTTATTCCGATTTTTGTGAGGCAGAATGACCAAAAACCAGCTATTAATGAATTTCTTTTGGGGGAGGCGTTTATACCGTTCCGCCTTTGGTAAAACTGATAAAGCAGTTTTATTCTTTGGGTCAGTACGATTAGAGCGATACCTCATTTATTTTTTTTATGTTTTGGCGCTTTTATACGATAAAAACTATTTTATTGAAAAAATAATTATTTTTGCATTGCTTTATTCTGAGGACTATAACTTTTTTCTTTTTTCTTTGATGACGCTGTATGGCAGCTCGTTTTTTGCGGGACAAGATGACATGTTTAGCGGTACCGTGGTTATTTATATCCGTATTTTTGATCGCGTGTTATTCCACTTTTTGTTTGGCGGTATGATAATAAAGCGTTGTTTTTTGCCTTTTTTTTTTTTTTCCACTAAAGGGGTTAACTAGTGGGACAGTTTTATAGGCCGGGTCATTACGGACGCGGCGATACTAAATATGTGTACTTTTATTGTTTTTTTTTAAATTTAGACAAAGAAATGTATTTATAGGAACAATATATATATATATATATATATATATATATATATATATATATATATATTTTTATTTTTTTTTTACACATGTGAATATTTTTTTTTTTACACTATAACATTGCCCCAGGGGCAATCACATGAGATCAGATCAGCAATCAGTTCAGCGATCTGACATGCACTCCTGGAGGCTTCCTGGCGCCTGCTCAGAGCAGGCGCTGTGAAGCTACCTCCCTGCAGGACCCGGATGCAGCCCCCGTCCATTTTAAATCCGAGGTAAGGAGGAGGAGGTAAGAGACCTCGGAGCAGTGCGATCACATCACGTTGCTCCGGGGGGTCTCAGGGAAGCACACAGGGAGCCCTCTCCCTGCGCGATGCTTCCCTATACCGCCGAAACACTGCGATCATGTTTGATCGCAGTGTGCCGGGAGTTAATGTGCCGGGGGCGGTCCGTGACCAGTCCTGGCACATAGTGCTGGATGTCAGCTGCGATAGTCAGCTGACACCAGGCCGCAATCGGCCGCGCTCCCCTGTGAGCATGGCCGATCGCATATGACGTACTATCCGGTCGGTGGTCATACGGGCCCACCCCACCTCGACGGGATAGTACGTCTAATGTCAGAAAGGGGTTAAGTGTAGGTTAATTTTAACATTGATAGATAGAATATCAAAAATAAAATTCAGAAAATCACATTGTATAAATTGTATAAATGTATTTGCATTTTGTACTGAGAAATAAGTATTTGATCCCTCTGGCAAACAATACATAATACCTCGTGGCAAAACCCTTGTTGGCAAGCGCAGCAGTCAGACGTTTTTTGTAGCTGATGGTGAGGTTTGCGCATGTCAGGAGGAATTTTGGTCCACTACTCTTTGCAGATCATCTCTAAATCATTAAGATTTTGAGGCTGTCGCTTGGCAACTCGGAGCTTCAACTCCCTCCATACGTTTTCTATAGCATTAGGGTCTGGAGACTTGCAAGGCCACTCCATGACCTTAATGTTCTTCTTTTTGAGCCATTCCTTTGTTGCCTTGGCTGTATATTTTGGGTCATTGTCTTGTTGGAAGACCCTGTCACAATCCATTTTTAATGTCCTAGTGGAGGGAAGGAGGTTGTCTCTCAGGATTTTATGGTACATGGCTCCATCCATTCTCCCATTGATGCGGTGAAATAGTCCTGTGCCCTTAGCAGAGAAACACCCCATAACATAATGTTTCCACCTCCATGATTGACAGTGGGGATGGTGTTCTTTGGGTCATAGGCAGCATTTCTCTTCCTCCAAACACGACGAGTTGAGTTAATGCCAAAGACCTCAATTTTTTTCTCATGTGACTACGGCAACTTCTCCCAATCACTCACAGGTGTTCTTTGGCAAACTTCAAGATGGGCCTGCACATGTGCCTTCTTGAGCAGGGGTACCTTGCAGACACTGCAGGATTTTAAACCTTTACGACGTAATGTTTTACCAATGGTTTTCTTGGTGACTGTGGTCCCAACTGTCTTGAGATCATTAACACGTTCACCCTGTGTATTTTTAGACTGATCTCTCACCTTCCTCATGATCAAGGATACCCCACGAGGTGAGATTTTACTTGGTGCCCCAGATCGATGTTGATTGACAGTCATTTTGTATTTCTTAAATTTTCTTACTATTGCACAAACAGTTGTATCCTTCTCACCCAGCATCTTACTTATGGTTTTGGAGCTCATTCCAGCTTTGTGCAAGTCTATGATCTTGTCCCTTACATCCTTATAAAGCTCTTTGATCTTGCCTATGTTGTAGAGGTTAGAGTCTGACTGATTAATTGGGACTGTGGACAGGAGTCTTTTATAAAGGTGACTATGTAAGACAGCTGTCTTTAATGGAGGTTATGAGTTGATTAGGAGCGTCTAACTGGTCTGTAGAAGCCAGCCCAGAAATCTTAATGGTTGGTAGGGGATCAAATATTTATTTCTCACTGCAAGATGCAATTAAATGTATATAATTTTTACAAAGTGATTTTCTGGATTTTATTTTTGGTATTCTGTCTCTCAATGTTAAAATTAACCTACCCTTAAAATTATAGACTGTTCATGTCATTGTCAGTGGGCAAACTTACAAAATTAGCAAGGGATCAAATACTTATTTCCCCCACTGTATATACCTTTGTGTGTCACCCCATAACTGAATTTTCATGTCAATGTGGTTCCTACAGTAGCTCACCCACCAATTTGTTTATTTTTGTGTCTGTAATTTGGAATTTTATTATATGATTTTATTATATGTTTTTATATATTTGTATTCAATAAAATTCATTTAATTTTTCCTGTCCTGTCACATTTTTTGTTTTTGTTATTGCCATGGTTTTAAACATAACAAATATTTTTAGTTTTATTCTTGACTATATTCCTTCATCAAGACATGGTGGTAATAGATCAGCTTGATTGAAAAAAAAAAAGTGAAATGAAATTATCAATAAAACATCTGACCGTTACCGGTCTGTTTACCTGAAAGGCAAACTATTTAAGGGCACTTTCAACATCACCATGATTTAGAATAACCATGATTAAAAGGTGCATTGTGTGCCAAAAATGTGTCAGTGTTTCCAAACATGGACTAATGCTTGGATTATATAATGTTTTATATGCTCACTCATAAAAATGAAGATTCTAAGTCCATGAAGCTGGATCTTCCTTGATTACTTGAGATTCAAATTTGCCAAATTGCACCGATTTTACCAGGTTATTCAATCTTCTGCTTTCCTTATTATGCTCTAGGGTCTGGAGAGGCTAGACAACATAATAAACAAAGCATGTAGAAAAAAAAACTAATACTGCTTATCTCCACTGCTCAATGTCCCCAGTGTCGTATGAAAAATTTAAAGGGGTCTGACTACTTTCCGTACCCACTGTATACACAACACCTTAAGAGGTGACAAAAATCTTCCCAAACAACTAAAATTAGGAGTAGACACCATGAAAAGTGGCATCAATTTACTAGCTCCTCAATTTGTTTCTCGACTCCTGCACATTCACTAATAGTTTGTCTGGTACCATGAGCTACTGTTGATTGCTGTAAGCCACTCTCCCATAGCACCCGCCTGTGCGATGACAGTGCGGAAATTTGAGATATTGTTATCCCTTCTGCATCCTCCTATGCTTCCACCTCTTCTTCTGGGACCACCACCTCCTCACGCAGACTATTCAAATTGTGCTCCAGCATGTAGATGACCGGAATAGTAATGCTGATGATGGCGTTGTAAGCGCTACCCATATTAGTTGCCATTTCAAAACTGTGCTGAAAGGTGCTGAGGTCCTTCATCTGTGCATCATATCCATATTACATTGGCCCAGGCTATGCAAAAGAACATACTGCACCAGAGCTTGCCACTGCTGTCACAGTCACTGCAACATGTGCAGAGAGGAATTCCACCTTGTCGGAACATAGCAAATTAAACGGTTAATCGGTAGGTCAAAAGAACTCTGTAGTGATGCAAATCGATGACCTGTGCGAACCAGTGCGATCATCAAAAGTAAGCACACAGCGACCATGCTTCCCGCAGGAGCACATACAGGCCAGGATAGTGGTGGAGAAATTGCTGTACCATCAGGTTGAGGATATGAGCCATGCAAGGCATGTGAGTGGGGTCATCCTTTGTAGTCTCAAAAAAAGGCCCAGACTAGGCAGACCTTGTTGCCCCTGTGAACTGCACACTCATGACTGGTGCTGGCCACATCCAGAATTGGGGCTGAGGATGCAGTGCTTGTCGTGATTGCATTACTTTGTGTCTGTGTGGGAAGCTGTAATATAACCTCCTTGTCTTCTTCCTCCTCCACTTCCTCTGCTGAGCTGCTCAGCTGCGTACCTCTGAGTTCACCCCAAGTGGGATCTACTACCTCATCATCCTTTCTGTTCTCACACTCCTCACCCTGAGAGTCACCCTCCTCCTCTTCCTGCCCTGACACCACAGTGCAGTCCACATGCTCCTCTCATATCTGAGTCTCATCAGGAGCGAGTGGAGTAGCCCATCTAGCAACAGATGTTGTCAGTTGTCTTTTGATAGGACGAGACGCATTAGTTCATTAATTAGTTCATTCGAGCTTTCATTATTATTAACACCTAACCCACTAACAAGTCGAACACCAAGTTTATTCCCCCTTTTACCATGACCTTGCTTTTTCCCCACTCATGTTGTATGTACCCTCCCTCTTGTAACCTGCTGTTTTACAACCTTAGGCCCACACCTGTCAGTCACCTGTCACTAAATGAACAATCACAATTTTTATTCTAAGATAGTGTGGCTGAATAACACTGTTATGCCAAATGATTTTTAAGAGGAAATATGGTCTTCTGATTTCTCACTCAAACACAGTTTTATAACAAAGATTTGGATTAGCAAATTGGGCCTCATAGTTGCATCCCAATATTAGGCCTAATGATTTTTAAGTCAAAATGTGGCTTTCTGATTACTCACTGAAACAGGTTTATCCCAAGCGATATGAATTAGCAAATTGGGCCTCCTAGCTGCATCTCAATATTAGGCCTAACTATTTTTAAGTGGAAATCTGGCATTCTGATTTCTCACTGAAACACAGTTTTATCACAAATGATTTAGACTAGGAAATTGGGCCTCCTGGCTGCACCCAAATATTAGGCATATATTAGGCATAACGATTTTTAAGTGGAAATTTGGCCTTCTGATTTGTCACTAAAATACAGTTTTATCACAAATGATTTGGGTTGGCAAATGGGGCCTCCTGAGACTGCAACACAGTTTTTGCTCAATCTAGTTAGATGCTGGAAGATCAATTTCACAGAAAACAGGATCCAATCTAGCTGATAAGTTCACTTGCAGCACTATCAGGAGCGACTTCTCTGCATTTTGACATTGAGAAAATGGCGCCAGCAAAACAGGATGTCCGCTTTTTACTGTATATGGTCAGGAACATATGAATTTGGCAGAAAATCACAGAAGCCCTGTGTCATGATGTTGTGTATGGTATCTGAGCCCTGATTGGCTGCCGGAATCAACAAACATAAAGTTAAGTGGAGAAAAAAAAAGAGTGCGCCGCTCCTCTAACCTTTCCACACCCCCTCCCCTCATCAAACACGTCCCCCTGCTCATCATACAGCACCACTATCCTAGCCAAAGTAATAACAAAAGCATTAGTGAAAATGTGATGATTTACCGATCTGTGACAAAATTAGCTCGACTTTGAAGAAAAATGCTTGGAAACTGGATCAATTATATGAGTGTAATGTATGTGGTAGCCTGCAGTTTAGCACAGCAGTTTACAATGTTTAAAACATTTACTTCTATTTCTCAACCAAATATCCCTCTTTCGCCCCAAAGTGACCTCAATGAACTCAGAGGAATAGTCCGTGCTCAATTATATTGAAAATACTCCAAAATTAATCATCTGTATCAGTGAATTAGCTGTGAACAAAATCTGTTGAAGTTGAAAAACTGCCCCGTACTATAATGTTCCACAGAAAACTCTGATTCATACCTGTCCCAAAATTGCACCAATAAGTGGGAAAGGCATTAAAAAAAATTAGTGATGGTTTGGGGAAGCATGTAATCTAGTGGTGTAGGTCCACTGTGTTTTATCAAGACTAAAGTCGGCGCAGCCGTCTACCAGGAAATTTTAGAGCGCTTCATGCTTCCCTCTGCCGACAAGCTTTTTGGAGATGGAAATTTAATTCTCCAGCAAGACTTGGCACCTGTCCACACTGCCAAAAGTACCAATACCTGGTTTAACCCCTTCCCGACATGTGACGGAATAGTACGTCACATGTCGGGACCCCCGCTTTGATGTGCGCTCCGGCGGTGAGCGCACATCAAAGTCGCGACATTTCAGCTGTTTTTTACAGCTGACATGTGCGCGCAATAGCGGCGGGTGAAATCGCGATCACCCGCCGCTATTAACTAGTTAAATGCCGCTGTCAAACGCAGACAGCGGCATTTAACTACCGCATCCGGCCGTGCGGCCGGATATGAGCGCATCGCCGACCCCTGTCACATGATCGGGGGTCGGCGATGCTCCTCCATTGTAACCATAGAGGTCCTTGAGACCTCTATGGTTACTGATTGCCGGTGGCTGTGAGCGCCCCCCTGTGGTCGGCGCTCACAGCACACCTGCATTTTAGCTACATAACAGCGATCTGATGATCGCTGTTATGTAGCAGAGCCGATCGGGCTGTGCCTGCTTCTAGCCTCCCATGGAGGCTATAGAAGCATGGCAAAAGTAAAAAAAAAAAGTTTTTAAAAATGTGAAAAAAATAAAAAAAACATAAAAGTTTAAATCACCCCCCTTTCGCCCCAATCAAAATAAATCAATAAAAAAAAAAAAAAAAAACTACACATATTTGGTATCGCCGCGTTCAGAATCGCCCGATCTATCAAATAAAAAAAAGCATTAACCTGATCGCTAAATGGCGTAATGAGAAAAAAATTCGAAACGCCAGATTTACGTTTTTTTGGTCGCCACGACATTGCATTAAAATGCAATAACGGGCGATCAAAAGAACGTATCTACACCAAAATGCTATCATTAAAAACGCCAGCTCGGCACGCAAAAAATAAGCCCTCACCTGACCCCAGATCACGAAAAATGGAGACGCTACGAGTATCGGAAAATGGCGCAATTTTGTTTTGTTTTGTTTTTTGCAAAGTTTGGAATTTTTTTTCACCACTTAGGTGAAAAATAACCTAGTCATGTTAGGTGTCTATGAACTCGTAGTGACCTGGAGAATCATAATGGCAGGTCAGTTTTAGCATTTAGTGAACCTAGCAAATTAGGCAAGCAAAAAACAAGTGTGGGATTGCACTTTTTTTGCAATTTCACTGCACTTGGAATTTTTTTCCCGTTTTCTAGTACACGACATGCTAAAACCAATGATGTCGTTCAAAAGTACAACTCGTCCCGCAAAAAATAAGCCCTCACATGGCCAAATTGACGGAAAAATAAAAAAGTTATGGCTCTGGGAAGGAGGGGAACGAAAAACGAAAACGGAAAAACGGAAAAAGCTCCGGGGGTGAAGGGGTTAAAAACAACAGTATCACTCTGCTTCATTGGCCAGCAAACTTGTCTGATCTTAACCCCATAGAAAATCTATGTGGTGTTGTTAAGAGGAAGATGAAAGATACCAGACCCAACAATGCAGATGAGCTGAAGGCTGCTTTCAAAGCAACCTGGGCTTCCATAACACCTCAGCAGTGCCACAGACTGATGGCCCCCATGCTACTCCGCATTGATGTAGTAATTGATGCAAAAGGAGCTCCGGCCAAGTATTGCCTGCATTTAGTGAACATACATTTCAGTAGGCCAACATTTCAGATTTTAAAATCGTTATTTCAAGCTGGTGTTATAAAGTATTCAAATTTACTGAGATAATGATTTTTGGGTTTGTGGGTTTTCATTGGCTGTAGCCCATAATAATCAACATTAACAGAAATAAATACTTGAAATACATCACTCTGTTTGCAATGACTAATATATGTGTTTCACTTTTTGTATTGAAGAACTGAAATAAATTAACTTTTTATGATATTCTAATTTTGTGAGATGCTCCTGTGCTCACCACACATCTAAATACATTCCATTAGGGGTCTAGTTTCCAAAATGCCATCACTTGTGGGGGTTTCCATTGTTTAGGAAGATCAGGGAACCAAAAAAAAACAACAGGTGCAATAAAACCTGTAAAGGTGATGTCCAAACCTCCAAAGTAAAAAATCAGAAAAAAAAGGCAGCACTCCAAAAATCTAAATGAAAACCCGTGTCATTACTGATCCATTAGCAGCAACATTTCAGCATAGAAAGGCACAGAAATCTTCCAAAACGTTGCTGCTAATGGATCAGTAAAGCCACGGTTTTTCATTTTGATTTTTGGAGTTCTGCCTGTTTTTTTCTGATTTTAGATCTATAGATAGATATATCTATAGATAGATAATACCAAGCCCGATGTTTAGTAATAAACATAATAAAATGGTACATAAAGAGTTAAATAAAGACACACACACACACACAAA
Organism: Ranitomeya variabilis; assembly: GCF_051348905.1. Taxonomy (NCBI): domain Eukaryota; kingdom Metazoa; phylum Chordata; class Amphibia; order Anura; family Dendrobatidae; genus Ranitomeya; species Ranitomeya variabilis. The sequence goes on from NC_135238.1 coordinate 173,743,783, forward strand.
ATCTGCATTAGGCCGGGGTCACACTTGCGAGAAACTCGCATGAGTCTCACACCTCAATACCTGGCACTGCCACCGGCACTCGGGACTGGAAAATTCAGCTGCATAGAAATACATGCAGTCGCACACTCCGGTCCCAAATGTCGGCGGCAGTGCCGGGTTTTGATGTGAGAGACGCGTGCGAGTTTCTCACAAGTGTGACCCCAGCCTTAAATATAATATCTGTTTATATATTTATATATATGTATTTATAAAAAAAAATTTAAAAAAATTGCATGGTCTCCCGCACAATTTTCTGCACCAGAGAGGGAAAGCCAGCGACTAGGGGCTGATGATTATAGCCTGGGAAGGGATTAATACCCATGAATCTTCCCAGGCTATGAATATCAGCCCGCAGCTGTATATTTAGCCTTTACTGGCTATTAAAAAGGGGGACCCCCCAAAAAATGACATCCCCTATAATTAATAGCCAGAAAAGGCTATGCAGACAGCTGCGGGCTGATATTCATAGCCTAGGAAGGGACCATGGATATTGGCCCCCCGGCTACAAACACCAGCACTCAACCGCCCCAGAAATGGTGCATCTGTAAGATGCACCTATTCTGGCACTTAGCCTCTCTTTTCTAACTGCCCTGTAGTGGTGGCATATGGCGTAATAGAGGGTTAATGTCACCTTTGAATTGTAAGATGACATTAAGCCGACTTAGTAATGGAGAGGCGTCAATAAGACACCTATCCATTACTAATCCTATAGTTGTTAATGAGTTAAATAGACACACACATGCAGAATAAAGTATTTTAATGAAATAAAATACCACACAGTTTTGCCGTCTTTATTTTTCTGCCAATCTATGTGATGCCCTCGATCTCCTGGAAAAAAATTAAAAAAAAAATAAACCAACACAAATACTCCCTAATTTGACGCAGTCCATTTAATAATGAGTGTCCCACAACAAACTCCCCTATAGAGCTGTCACATCAGGAGATGTGACAGCTCTATAGGCCTCCAGTGACACACTGACAGGAGACAGTGGCTCCTGCAGTGTTATCACTGAGGGTTCAATGGCCTTTCACTTTACGGCACTGCTGCATGAGAATTTTCCCATGCAGCAGTGCTGCAAGTGACAGTATGAACTATACTGTACTCACAGCAGTGGAGGGATACAGTGCGGAAGGATACCTTCCATCATTGTATCCCAGAGCCCTTGGAGAGCGGTCACATCTGCCGATGTGACAGCTCTCCAAAGGAGATCTTCGTGGGACACTCGTTATTAAATGGATTACATCGGATCAGGGAGTATACTGTTGGTTTATTAGTTTTAATTTTTTTACAGGTGATCGAGGGCTTTGGGGATTAGCTGCATGGTGAGTATGTACTGTATGTACTGTATGTGTATATGTATATACTGTTTGTGAATATATGTGTATTTGTTTTTTTACACTTGAACACAGTAGCCGGATAATGGGATTATTACTGTCCCACCATCCGGCTACCTGTCACTGTAGCAGTCATAGCCAGATGGGACTAGTAGTCCCATCGGACGATGCCTGCTTACACACAGACCCACATGCGCACACACATAAAGCCCCGCACACCCACGCACACACACAGATACACACAAACACCCGCACACAGCCCCGCACACCTCCGCACACACACATTCTCCGCCCACACACACAGTATCCTCCCACACTCCACCCACACACTCTTCCCCGTCGCGATCTGCAGAGTTTCTCACAGGCACATCCGCAGATTTTTTTTAAGCCTGCGGTTTTGCTGCAGATTGGCCTGACACAATGGAAGTCAATGGGTGCAGAAACGCTGCAGATCCGCAAAAAGAATTGACAAGCTGCAAGAAAAAAGCTGCAATTCTGCACATTTTATTCCACAGCATGGGCACATCAAATGTCAATTTCACATTGGCTAACATTGCTTGTGTACTACACTGCGGATTTGATGCAATTCCACGCTTTCAAAAATGCTGCGGATCCAATCAAAATATGCAACGTATGCACATAGCCTAAGGGTATTGGTAATAGGCTGATATACAGACAGAGGTGCAGCCCACTTAATGGTGTGAATGACACCCTATGCAAGCCTGTGTGCATTTAGAATAATAGGCAGCCACCCCACAGATGTTTGGTGAGTTAGTAAGGCAACTTTCACACATCAGTTTTTTGCCGTCAGGCACAATCCAGCGAATTCTGAAAAAAACGGATGCGGCAAAAATTGTGAAAAACTGATGAGACGGATCCATTTTTTTGTTGGGTCTGTTTAAAAAAAACAACAAAAACCTGGGGATAGAGTTTGGACTTCCTGTTTGAGAGAAAGAGAGAGAGAGATGGGAAATGCATGATTTGAATGAAAAAAATGCATGAAAAACCGGAATCGGTCGCCGGATTCATCATTTCACCTCACGTTTCATTCGTTTCTCGCTGGAACCGTCGCTGTGCATTTTTTCGCCGGACAGAAAAAACGTTCCTAGGTACGTTTTCTTCGGCCGCTGGAAAACTAATTTTCGACAGATTCGCCAAAAAATAAATGAAACGTGAGGACATCCGTTGCGATCCGGCACTTATACAAGTCTATGAGAAAAAATAGGATCCGGTGGCAACTTTTGCCAGATCCATTTTTTTCAGGATTCACCGGATTGTGCCTGACGGTAAAAACCTGATGTGTGAAAGTAGCCTGTGTTTCTTTTATTAGTATTTTGCACCTGTGCTGATTTTAACATGAGGACCTGCTGCATCCTGTTTGTGTATTTGTCTCTGGACATGGTATTGCAAATATGGCTACAATTTTTCTTTTTCAGTGATGTGATGTGAACATAGACTGATTCCCAAATGAAAAAAACAGAAAAGATTCTAGTGATAACGATCATGTAAGTTGTAGAAAAAGGCCGATCTGTCAAGATGTAAATTTGCCAAATTGTGCAGATTTTACTGGGAAATTAAATTGGAAACAAAATTATTCTCCAGAAATTGAATGTTTCATATTATGTTCGTGTTTCTGGAGAGCCCCTATGGCATAACTAACAGAAGATGTAGGTAAAAAAAAACAACTAATACTCAACTCATGGCTCATCTATGCTGCTCACTGTCCACCATACAGTACTTGGCACCTGTCTTTACTGCCATCGCACGCTGGGCTGGGACAAAGTTCAGGATGTTCATGTATATGCACATTGACATTTTGAATCTAGTCGCAATTGAAGGTCCTGGCCTAGAACATGAGTCATAAGATTGTGGCACACATTGTACAGTAATATCATAATGTTCCTGCAACCTTACTACATGCATGCACAGAGATGTCTTGGCCAGTACTCCTGATTTAGCATGAAGAAGCTTGGCAGGAGTCCCGGCCTAGTGAGCAGATGTCGGGGTTTTAGCACACAGCGGTAGTGTGAACCCCTTAACGACCGGAGGTATTTTCGTTTTTGAGTTTTCGTTTTTTGCTCATTTTTTTCCCAGAGCATAACTTTTTTATTTTTCAGTCAAAATGGCCACGTGAGGGCTTGTTTTTTGCAGGACAAGTTGTATTTTTGAACAACACCATTGGTTTTAACATATCGTTTACTGGAAAATGGTAAAAAAATTCCAAGTGCTATGAAATTGCAAAAAGAAGTGCAATTTCACACTTTTTTTAATTTTTTTACCATGTTTACTAAATGCTAAAACTGACTTGCCATTATGAATTTCCAGGTCATTACAAGTTCATAGACACTATGTCAAGGCTCTTTTTTATTTAAGTAGTGAAAAAAAATCAAAACTATAGTAAAAAAAAAAAAATGGCGCCATTTTCCGAAACCTGTATTGTCTCCATTTTACATGATTTGGGGTTGGGTGAGAGCTTATTTTTTGTATGCTGAGCTGACTTTTTTATTGATGCTATGTTGGTGTAGATATGATCTTTTGATCACCTGTTATTACATTTTATTGCAATGTAGCTGTGACCAAAAAATGTAATTCTGGCGGTTTGAATTTTTTTCTCGTTACGTCGTTTACCGATCTGGTTAATTCTTTTTTTATATTGATAGATCAGGCGATTCTAAATTTGACAATACCAAATATGTGTATGTTTGATTTTTTTGCGTTTTATTTTGAATGGGTCGAAAGGGGGGTGATTTGAACTTTTATATATTTTTTTTTATATATTTTTAAAAACTTTTTTTTTTTTACTTTTTGCATGCTTCAATTGTTTCGAAGGTGCAATACAATGAACGGCTCTGTTACATACAGGAGATGATCAGATCACCTGTATGTAGCAGAAATGCTCACTTGCTATGAACGTTGACCACCGCAGGTCTGCTACGATCCTCCAGGAAGAAGCGACAAGCGAAAAGCTCATTGGGGTCTCTCTCGTTATGTATTTGCACTTTAGTTTGTACACTGTCACTTTCGGAAGTTGAATTATCCTAATATCCCATAGCCTGCTGTTATACCTATATACATCTACACCACTGGACATTTGTATTTATTTGAGATTTACTGGTCCCTACGATTTTTTGTGGTTGTTACTATTACACTTTGTGGATTGTTTGGAGTTCACTCTGCTTTGTTCAATCTCCCTATTTATATTGATGATTATTGATTTTAATTAACCCCTTAAGCCCCGAGGGTGGTTTGCACGTTAATGACCGGGCCAATTTTTACAATTCGGACCACTGTCCTTTTATGAGGTCATAACTCTGGAACACTTCAACTGATCCCAGTGATTCTGACATTATTTTCTCGCGACATATTGTACTTCATGATAGTTGTAAAATTTCTTTGATATTACCTGCGTTTATTTGTAAAACAAACGGAAATTTGGCGAAAAGTTTGAAATCTTCGCCATTTTCCAACTTTGAATTTTTATGCCCTTAAATCACAGAGATATGTCACACAAAATCCTTAATAAGTAACAATTCCCACATGTCTACTTTACATCAGCACAATTTTGGAAGCAATTTTTTTTTGTTAGGGAGTTATAAGGGTTAAAATTTGACCAGCAATTTGGAGAGCCCTGATGTGCCTAAACAGTGGAAACCCCCAATTTAAACTGAAACCCAGACCCAAACACACCCTAATCCCAACCACAACCCTAGCCCCAACTCCAACACACCCCTAACCCTAATCCTAACCATAACCCTAACCACACCCCTAACCCTGACACACCCCTTACCCTAATCCCATCCGTAAATGTAATCCAAGCCCTAATCCTAACCCTAGCCCTAACCCTATCCCTAACACTAACCCTAGCCCTAACCATAGCCCTAACCCTAGCCCTAACTCTAACCCTAACCCTAACCCTAGCCCTAACCCTAACCCTAACCCTAATGGGAAAATGGAAATAAATACTTTTTTTAATTTTTTTATTTTTCCCCAACTAAGGGGGTGATGAAGAGGGGTTTGATTTACTTTTATAGCCTTTTTTTAGCGGATTTTTATGATTGGCAGCCGTCACACACCAAAAGACGCTTTTTATTGCAAAAAATATTTTTTACGTTACCACATTTTGAGAGCTATAATTTTTCCATATTTTGGTCCACAGAGTCATGTGAGGTCGTGTTTTTTGCGGGACCAGTTGACGTTTTTACTGGCAACATTTTCGGGCACGTGACATTTTTTGATCGCTTTTTATTCTGATTTTTGTGAGGCAGAATGACCAAAAGCCAGCTATTCATGAATTTCTTTTTTTTGGGGGGCGCTTATACCATTCCACGTTTGGTAAAATTGATAAAGCAGTTTTATTCTTCGGGTCAGTACGATTACAGCGATCCCTCATTTATATCATTTTTTTTATGTTTTGGCGCTTTTATACGATAAAAACTATTTTATAGAAAAAAATTATTTTTGCATTGCTTTATTCTGAGGACTATAACTTTTTTATTTTTTCGCTGATGATGCTGTATGATGGCTCGATTTTTGCGGGACAAGATGACATTTTCAGCGGTACCATGGTTATTTTTATCCGCCTTTTTGATCGTGTGCTATTCCACTTTTCGTTCGGTGGTAATAAAGCATTGTTTTTTGCCTCGGTTTTTTTGTGTTTGTTTTTTTTTACGGTGATCACTGAAGAGGTTAACTAGTGGGACAGTTTTATAGGTCGGGTCGTTATGGACACCGCGATACTAAATATGTGTACTATTATTGTTTTACTTTTTTATTTAGATAAAGGAATGTATTTATTGGAACAATATTTTTTGTTATTATTATTTATTTAGGATTTTTTTATTTTTTTTAACACATCTGAATATTTTTTTATTTACTTTATAACATTGCCCCGGGGGGGGGGGGGGGCTGTTATGATGACCTGGTGGTTAGGAGCACTAGGAATGACCTGATGAGCAAACTAGTAATACAGGACAAGCTCTGGGAAATGGGAACTCTGCTGACCGCAACCCCTAAACCTATCACAACAACTAGAAATAGCCGTGGAGCGTACCTGACTCTGCCTAGGCGCCTCTTCACAGCCTAAGAGCTAACTACCCCTAAAGATAGAAAATAAGGCCTAACTTGCCTCAGAGAAGTTCCCCAAAGAAATAGGCAGCCCCCCACACGTATTGACTGTGAGTTAAGATGGAAGTCACAAACACAGGAATGAAATAGGTTTCAGCAAAGGAGGCCAGACTTAACTAAACAGACTTGAGGATAGAAAAGGTATCTCTGCGGTCAGCATAAAAAACTACCAAAAAACCACGCAGAGTGTGCAAAAGAGACCCCACACCGACTCGCAGCGTGGAGGTGCCACTCTGCCTCCCAGAGCTTCCAGCTAGCCAGACAGAATCATGATAGCAAGCTGGACAAGAAAACAGTGGTAAACAAATAAGCTAGCAGGGACTTAGCTTTTGCTGGAGTAGACAGGTCATCTGAAAGATCCAAGAGCAAACTGAACCAGTACTAGGACATTGACAGCTGGCATTCAGTAACGATCTGAGTGGAGTTAAATAGAGCAGCCAGCCTAGGACTAAACGAGGTCAGCTGAGGAAGGGACCTCAGAACCAGCAGCTCCACTCACAGCCACCAGAGGGAGTCCATGGACAGAACTCGCCGAAGTACCATTCATCACCACAGGAGGGAGTTTGAGAACAGAATTCACAACAGTACCCCCCCCTTGAGGAGGGGTCACCGAACCCTCACCAGAGCCCCCAGGCCGATCAGGACGAGCCAAATGAAAGGCACGAACAAGATCGGCAGCATGAACATCAGAGGCAACCACCCAGGAATTATCCTCCTGACCATAACCTTTTCACTTGACTAGGTATTGAAGTTTCCGTCTCGAAATACGAGAATCTAAAATCTTCTCCACCACATACTCCAACTCCCCCTCAACCAACACCGGGGCAGGAGGGTCAACGGAGGGAACCATAGGAGCCACATATCTCCACAATAACGACCTATGGAACACATTATGGATGGCGAAAGAAGCTGGAAGGTCCAAACGAAATGACACAGGATTAAAAATTTCAGAAATCTTATAAGGACCAATGAAACGAGGCTTAAACTTAGGAGACAAAACCTTCATAGGGACATAACGAGATGACAACCAAACCAAATCCCCAACACGAAGTCGGGGACCAACACAGCGATGGCGGTTAGCGAAACGTTGAGCCTTCTCCTGGGACAATGTCAAATTGTCCACCACGTGGGTCCAAATTTGTTGCAACCTGTCCACCACAGAATCCACACCAGGACAGTCCGAAGGCTCAACCTGCCCTGAAGAAAAACGAGGGTGGAAACCAGAATTACAGAAAAAAGGCGAAACCAAAGTGGCCGAGCTGGCCCGATTATTAAGGGGGAACTCAGCCAAAGGCAAGAAGGACACCCAATCATCCTGATCAGCAGAAACAAAGCATCTCAGATATGTTTCCAAAGTCTGATTGGTTCGTTCGGTTTGGCCATTTGTCTGAGGATGGAAAGCTGAAGAAAAAGACAAACTAATGCCCATCTTAGCACAAAAGGACCGCCAAAACCTTGAAACAAACTGGGAACCTCTGTCCGACACGATGTTCTCCGGAATGCCATGTAAACGAACAACGTGCTGGAAAAATAATGGAACCAAATCAGAGGAGGAAGGCAATTTAGGCAAAGGTACCAAATGGACCATCTTAGAGAAGCGATCACAAACCACCCAGATAACCAACATCCTTTGAGAGACAGGGAGATCTGAAATAAAATCCATGGAAATATGCGTCCAGGGCCTTTTCGGGACCGGCAAGAGCAAAAGCAACCCACTGGCACGAGAACAGCAGGGCTTAGCCCGAGCACAAGTCCCACAGGACTGCACAAAAGAACGCACATCCCGTGACAAGGAAGGCCACCAAAAGGATCTAGCCACCAAATCTCTGGTACCAAAGATTCCAGGATGACCAGCCAACACTGAACAATGAACCTCAGAGATAACTCTACTAGTCCATCTATCAGGGACAAACAGTTTCTCTGCTGGGCAACGGTCAGGTCTAGGGTTGAGCGACTTTTATTTTTATAGGATCGGGTAGGGTTTCACGAAACCCGACTTTCTCAAAAGTCGGGTCGAGTGAAATCGGCCGATCCTATAAAAAAGTCGGGGTCGGGGTCAGCCGAAACGCGAAACCCAATGCAGTGCAATGGGATACTATGGTTCCCAGGGTCTGAAGGAGAGGAAACTCTCCTTCAGGCCCTGGGATCCATATTTACGTGCAAAATAAAGAATTAAAATAAAAAAAATTGATATACTCACACTCTGACGCGCCCTGGTAGTAACCGGCATCTTCCGTTCCTAAAAATAGCTCTTGAAAGACCTTTCGATTCGAAAGTTTCGAATGCTTCACGGCTTGTGATTGGTCGCGGCGGCCCACGTGACCGGAAAGAAGCAGGGCACGTACGAGGGTGAGTATATACCTAATAGGACTATACTCACCCTCGGCTTCTTTCCGGCAGCCTTCCTTCTAAAGAATGAACGCGTGAAGGACCTTCCGATGACGTCACGGCTAGTGTAGAGCGATACCGTCCGATACTTGAAAGTATCGGTATCGGAAAGTATCGGCCGATATCGGCAAAGTATCGGATCTAATCCGATACCAATACCCGATACCAATACAAGTCAATGGGACTCAAGTATCGGACGGTATCCCTGATGGTTCCCAGGGTCTGAAGGAGAGGAAACTCTCCTTCAGGCCCTGGGATCCATATTAATGTGTAAAATAAAGAATTAAAATAAAAAATATTGCTATACTCACCTCTCCGACGCAGCCTGGACCTCACCGAGGGAACCGGCAGCATTGTTTGCTTAAAATGCGCGCTTTTACTTCCTTCCGTGACGTCACGGCTTGTGATTGGTCGCGTGCCGCCCATGTGGCCGCGACGCGACCAATCACAGCAAGCCGTGACGTAATTTTCAGGTCCTCAATGCCTAATTCTAGGCATTCATGATTTTAAAATTACATTCCGGCTTGTGATTGGTCGCGTCGCGGTCACATGGGCGACGCGACCAATCACAAGCCTGACGTCACGGGAGGCAGGAGATGCGCGCATTTTTAAAATTACGTCACGGCTTGTGATTGGTTGCGTGCCGCCCATGTGACCGCGACGCGACCAATCACAGCAAGCCGTGACGTAATTTCAGGTCCTGAATGCAGAAATAGGCATCAGGATTCTGGATTCTGATACCGATTTCCGATATCGCAAACATATCGGAACTCGGTATCGGAATCCCGATACCAGATTCAGAAGATCGCCGACCTCATGGCCGACCCCACACAGGGGTCGGGTCGGGTTTCACGAAACCCGACTTTGCCAAAAGTCGGCGACTTCTGAAAATGGTCGACCCGTTTCGCTCAACCCTAGTCAGGTCTATCAGCCTGAAACTCCTGCAGCACCCACCGCAAATCAGGGGAGATGGCAGACAAAATTACCCCCTCTTTGAGAATACCAGCCGGCTCAGGAACTCCCGGAGAATCAGGCACAAAACTCCTTGAAAGGGCATCAGCCTTCACATTCTTAGAACCCGGAAGGTACGAAACCACAAAATCGAAGCGGGAGAAAAACAGTGACCATCAAGCCTGTCTAGGATTCAACCGCTTGGCAGACTCGAGATAAGTCAGATTCTTGTGATCAGTCAAGACCACCACGCGATGCTTGGCTCCTTCAAGCCAATGTCGCCACTCCTCGAACGCCCACTTCATAGCCAACAACTCTCGATTGCCCACATCATAATTACGCTCAGCAGGTGAAAACTTTCTAGAAAAGAAAGCACATGGTTTCATCACCGAACCATCAGAACTTCTTTGAGATAGAACAGCCCCTGCTCCAATCTCAGAAGCATCCACCTCGACCTGAAACGGGAGCGAAACATCTGGCTGACACAACACAGGGGCAGAAGAAAAACGACGCTTCAACTCCTGAAAAGCCTCAACGGCCGCAGAGGACCAATTGACCACATCCGCACCTTTCTTGGTTAAATCAGTCAATGGTTTAACAACACTAGAAAAATTAGCGATGAAGCGACGGTAAAAATTAGCAAAGCCCAGGAATTTCTGAAGACTCTTCACAGAAGTAGGCTGAGTCCAATCATAAATAGCCTGAACTTTAACAGGGTCCATCTCGATAGTAGAAGGGGAAAAAATGAAGCCCAAAAATGAAACCTTCTGAACTCCAAAGAGACATTTAGACCCCTTCACAAACAAGGAGTTAGCACGAAGGACCTGGAACACCATTCTGACCTGCTTCACATGAGACTCCCAATCGTCCGAAAAGACCAAAATATCATCCAAATATACAATCATGAATCTATCCAGGTACTTTCGGAAGATGTCATGCATAAAGGACTGAAACACAGATGGAGCATTAGAAAGCCCGAATGGCATCACCAGGTACTCAAAATGGCCCTCGGGCGTATTAAATGCTGTTTTCCATTCGTCGCCCTGTTTAATACGCACAAGATTATACGCCCCTCGAAGATCTATCTTGGTGAACCAGCTAGCCCCCTTAATCCGAGCAAACAAATCAGACAGTAGCGGCAAAGGGTACTGAAATTTGACGGTGATTTTATTGAGAAGGCGGTAATCTATACAAGGTCTCAGAGAAACATCCTTCTTGGCCACAAAAAAGTACCCTGCTCCCAACGGTGACGACGACGGGCGAATATGCCCTTTCTCCAAGGACTCCTTTATATAACTTCGCATAGCGGCGTGTTCTGGCACAGATAAATTGAACAGTCGGCCCTTCGGAAACTTACTACCAGGAATCAAATTAATAGCACAATCGCAATCCCTATGAGGAGGTAGGGCACTGGATTTGGGCTCATCAAATACATCCCGGTAATCTGAAAAGAACTCAGGGACTTCAGAAGGATGGGGAGACGAAATTGACAACAATGAGACATCCCCATGTACCCCTTGACAACCCCAACTGGATACAGACATTGATTTCCAATCCAATACTGGATTATGGACCTGTAGCCATGGCAAACCCAAAACGACCACATCATGCAGATTATGCAACACCAAAAAGCGAATATCCTCCTGATGTGCAGGAGCCATGCACATGGTCAATTGAGTCCAGTACTGAGGCTTATTCTTGGCCAAAGGCGTAGCATCAATTCCTCTCAATGGAATAGGATACTGTAAGGGCTCCAAGAAAAAACCACAGCGCCTGGCAAACTCCAAGTCCATCAAATTCAGGGCAGCGCCTTAATCCACAAATGCCATAACAGAATAGGACGACAAAGAGCAAATCAGAGTAACGGACAAAAGAAATTTTGGCTGTACAGTACCAATGGTGGCAGACCTAGCGAACCGCTTTGTGCGCTTAGGACAATCAGAGATAGCATGAGTGGAGTCACCACAGTAAAAACACAGCCCATTCTGACGTCTGTATTCTTGCCGTTCAGCTCTGGTCAAGGTCCTATCACATTGCATAGGCTCAGGCCTCTGCTCAGAAGATACCGCCAAATGGTGCACAGTTTTGCGCTCACGTAAGCGTCGATCGATCTGAATGGCCAAGGACATAGACTCATTCAGACCAGCAGGCGTGGGGAATCCCACCATAACATCCTTAAGGGCTTCAGAAAGACCCTTTCTGAAAGTTGCCGCTAGGGCACACTCATTCCACTGAGTAAGCACAGACCACTTTCTAAACTTCTGACAATATACCTCCGCTTCATCCTGACCCTGACACAAAGCCAGCAAGATTTTCTCTGCCTGATCCACTGAATCTGGTTCATCATAAAGCAATCCAAGCGCCAGAAAAAACGCATCAACATTACGCAATGCAGGATCTCCTGGCGCAAGGGAAAATGCCCAGTCTTGAGGGTCGCCACGTAGCAAAGAAATAATGATTTTTACTTGCTGAATGGGGTCACCAGAGGAGCGGGGTTTCAAAGCAAAGAACAGTCTACATCGGGTTCTGAACTACATAATCTTGAATGCTTTGTACCCTTGCAGTGAGTTGATCCACACAAGAGGACAGACCTTGAATGTCCATATCTACACCTGTGTCCTGAACCACCCAGAGATTTAGGGGAAAAGAAAAACAAAACACGCTGCAGAGGAAAAAAAATGGTCTCAGAACTTCTCTTATCCCTCTATTGAGATGCATTAACACTTTACGGGCCAGCTGTACTGTTATGATGACCTGGTGGTTAGGAGCACTAGGAATGACCTGATGAGCAAACTAGTAATACAGGACAAGCTCTGGGAAGTGGGAACTCTGCTGACTGCAACCCCTAAACCTATCACAACAACTAGAAATAGCCGTGGAGCGTACCTGACTCTGCCTAGACGCCTCTTCACAGCCTAAGAGCTAACTACCCCTAAAGATAGAAAATAAGGCCTAACTTGCCTCAGAGAAGTTCCCCAAAGAAATAGGCAGCCCCCCACACGTATTGACTGTGAGTTAAGATGGAAGTCACAACCACAGGAATGAAATAGGTTTCAGCAAAGGAGGCCAGACTTAACTAAACAGACTTGAGGATAGAAAAGGTATCTCTGCGGTCAGCATAAAAAACTACCAAAAAACCACGCAGAGTGTGCAAAAGAGATCCCACACCGACTCACGACGTGGAGGTGCCACTCTGCCTCCCAGAGCTTCCAGCTAGCCAGACAGAATCATGATAGCAAGCTGGACAAGAAAACAGTGGTAAACAAATAAGCTAGCAGGGACTTAGCTTTTGCTGGAGTAGACAGGTCATCTGAAAGTTCCAAGAGCAAACTGAACCAGTACTAGGACATTGACAGCTGGCATCAAGTAACGATCTGAGTGGAGTTAAATAGAGCAGCCAGCCTAGGACTAAACGAGGTCAGCTGAGGAAGGGACATCAGAACCAGCAGCTCCACTCACAGCCACCAGAGGGAGTCCATGGACAGAACTCGCCGAAGTACTATTCATCACCACAGGAGGGAGTTCGAGAAAAGAATTCACAACAGGGGGCATCATGTTATAGTGACAGATTGCTGATCTGACACTTTGCTGTGCACTGTGTCAGATCAGCGATCTGACGTGCACTTCTCCTGGCTTTCCAGCGCCTGCTCTGAGCAGGCGCTTTTAAGCCACTTCCCTGCAGGACCCAAAAGTAGCCCCGCGGCCATTTTGGATCCGGGGCCTGCAGGGAGGAGACGCTCGGTACAAGGTGAGCACATCGCCTTGTACAAAGGGTCTCAGGGAAGCCCACAGGGAGCGCCCTCCCTGCGCGATGCTTCCCTATACCGCCGATCATGTTTGATCGCAGTGTGCCGGGGGTTAATGTGCCAGGGGTGGTCCGAGCCGGATGTCAGCTGCGATAGTCAGCTGACACCCTGCTGTGATTGGCCACGCTCCCCCCGAGAGCGCGGCTGATCGCTATGACGTACTATCCCATCCTTGGGAGTTAAGTCCCAGGTCACCTTGATGGGATAGTATGTCAAATGGGATTAAGGGGTTAATTATGAATAAACTTTTTTTAGTTTTACTTTTGGTCTTGTTTTTCCCTTTTTTATGGGCTATCTTACTTTAGGAAGTATATCAATTTATCCTCCTTTCTAGGTCTTTAATTTTGGGTATCTGCTCCGAACAAAACAATTAGTGCACACAGGCGGATGTGGAGCTCCTCCAACAGGTGAGCAATACCGAGGGTGCTTGTGGTTTAACTCTTCAACAGAGTGCTGCGCCTCTCACTTCAGATCTCGACCTCTTCTGTTCCTTAGCAGCTTTTCTGGCAGGAATTTCCTCGCATTCGGACAGGTTCTGATCATGGACAAGTTCGGCTCTTATCTGCTGCTGCTTTTAACTCAGTGGGGTGCTTTCACGAGAGAATGTTATCAGATCCTTCTCCAGCACATCCTCTCCCACTACTCATTGCTGCAGACTCTGCTTAAGATGGCCACACTTTATCTTCCTATGTCTCACATTAATCACATTATAATCCCTCCTCTGACATCTTATAATCATATCACAGTTTTTCAACCATGCTTAAACAACAGTGACTTCTTGTGACCAGTTAACAACATTACCTATAAAGAAACAAATCCATTTACAGCAAGTACAGAGATTATTCTGGCGTGAGTACAGGTATACTCAATTATAAGGCTCTAGTGAGGCAGCACACATCTCACATGCCACCCCACTAGAGGTTGACGTCCTCAGCAACCCTCCCCATACAAATTTATCTTGCGCATAGCACTGTGGAGGTACACCAGCATTAGATCTGGCTGATCTACGCAGATTCATAGGATCAGACATGGTCGGTAAATCCTTTGGAGACGGAGTTGCCGGGTGCACAACTTCCTCTTCTGGAAAGAGCCCAGCAACATCTGAATGCTCTGCTGGTACCGGAACTGGACCCACCCACCTTCTGTCAACCACTGGAGGTTCTGCTACTCTAGGTAGGTGTAGGTGCCTCCCTTTTGGGAAGAGGCTCCTCGAAGGTACAGCGTTTCAGCATTTTACGGTGAAGGTTGAGAGGGACCCGCAGTTCCTACCGGCTGTCAGGACTCTGAACATTTTTTACCTTTTGTGCATTACTGCCCTCTTCCAAGATGGCGTCTTTGGTCTCATGTGCACTGTGTCTTCCTGCGTTAAAACTCCACCCCAGCCTTCAGTCTGTGCTAGAGTATTCTGCCTTGCATCCAGCTCCTGACCTCTGATTACTCCCTGGCTATACACCTGCTCCTGTGAATCTGTGTGGTGATCCTGCTACTCTGCTCTGAGTTCCTGCTGCAAACACAAGTTTCCAGTAATCCTCTTTCATCTGCTGCTCGTGTTTACTTCATCTGCATTTGCTGGACATGTAAGCTGCTGCTGCTTTGCATTAACCTGAGACTATTAACCAGACCTCCCTGTTGGAGCTAAGATATTATTTGAACTGCCTATAAGCATATCTATCTGTGTCTGGACTAAGACAAGGATTTATTCGTGTCAAGTATCCTCAAGAATAGCTGTGCTTCATAGACTTTCTGCTTGATTGCATTTGTCTCTGAAGACTGCTAAGCTGCATTTATTATTTGCATCAAGTGTTGTGGACTTGAGTTTCTCTCTGCACCTGTTTGAATCACCGTGTGATAATATAGACTTTACCACTTATAAAACTGTGTCCTGTAGTTGTCTTCTTCCATGCAAAGAGTCTCCTGAGTTATGCCCTATAATTATTACACCGGCTTTACCTCAAAGACAGGAAAGTTCATGTCTACCTATTTTTTTACCACATATGGGATTGCTTCCCACCGCACATCCAACTTTCCAAATGGCCTCTTGGCCTTAAGAATCACCCAATCATCTGAACATATTTGTCTTTCTGCATGGGCCTTGAACTGGGGTGTACTACTTGTCTCAGACACTAACCCACAACCTTGTGCAAAGCCCTCTGTGGCCGGCCATGCTCTTGGGCCCACATGGTGGCATTTCTCAGCGGTGGGCTCATTGGATCATGCATTTGGAGATCCTCGATTTCCCAGCCTGCCCTCCCGAACATGAGCATATGCGGGGAGTAGCCGGTGGTGCTGTGCACCCTGTTGTTATAGGCCCACATTAACTCGGGTAGATATTCTGGCCAGCGAACCTTTTAACTGTCCTCTAAAGTTCTCAGCATGTGGAGAAGAGTGCAGTTAAACCATTTGAATGCCCCATTCCTTTGGGGGTGGTATGGGGTCATAAGGAAACGCATGACATCATAAAGCTGATACAGCTCGGTCATCAGGGTGCCCTGGAAGCATTCTCCCTGGTCTGAATGAATTCTCTGTGGACACCTGAACACTTGTATAAAGTGTTTGCAGACTGCCACAGGGGCTGAATTTGCTGTCTAATCACTTGTGGATATGGCCACCACCAGGGCCGGCTCCAGGTTTTTGAGGGCCCCGGGTGAAAGAGTTTCAGTGGGCCCCCTACTTGCACACATACCACGATTTATGATGTACAGATACAGCAGAGAAAAATACCACAGCCAAGTAGCCTATAACACAGCCCACGCAGCGTACAGCACAGCCCACGCAGCGTACAGCACAGCCCACGCAGCGTACAGCACAGCCCACGCAGTGTACAGCACAGCCCACGCAGTGCACAGCACAGCCCTCGCAGCGCACAGCCCACGCAGCGCAAAGCACACGCAGCGCACAGCACATGCAGCGCACAGCACACGCAGCGCACAGCACAGCCCATGCAGTGCACAGCCCACGCAGCGTACAGCACAGCCCACGCAGCATACAGCACAGCCCACGCAGTGTACAGCACAGCCCACGTAGTATATAGCACAGCTCACGCAGTGTATAACAGCCCACGTAGTATATAGCACAGCCCATGTAGTATATAGCATAGCCCATGCAGTGTATACACACAGCCCACGCAGACGCAGTATATAGTACAGCCCACATAGTATATAACACAGGCAGCCCACGTAGTATGCAACACAGGCAGCCCACGTAGTATATTATACTATGTGGGCTGCCTGTGTTATATACTATGTGGCTGTGCTATATGTTACGTGGATACAGGCAGCCCACGTAGTATATAACATAGGCAGCCCATGTAGTATATAACATAACACAAGCAGCCCAACTCACCCACCACCACGCCATCGCCGCCCGTCGCCCCCCGACCGTTGTGGACACAGGATCTGTGCTGCTCGTCTTCTGCTGCTGGCTGCGCCGGAACTTGACGGTGGACCATCACCTGGGTCCCGGACAGTGTCGCGACGCGATCTGTGTGTCAGCGCCGCTGCTCTTCTTAGGATGCCGAGCTCTTCACTCTCACCCGGAAGTGAAGACCGCCGGCCCAGAAGTGACTCTTTAATCCCCATGGACGGTGATTGGTGAGTATTCCTGCTGCAGTGAGTCCCAGTCAGTGAGTCCCGCCTCCTGCTGCCGGGAATCATATATCCACTCCAGCTCCGCTTCCGAGTCCTGGCTGCAGTCACACACACAGTAACAGCACACTAGTGGAGGGAGGAAGTTAGGGTTGGACTCGGTCACTCGGGGATGATGTAGTCCGGCTTCAGGGGCCCCCCAGGAGCGCATGATGCGCTGCGCATCAGTGTCGGCAATGCCGGCAGAATAAGTGTCTTACCGGCGTTATGGGCCCCCCAGTCTCGCCAGGGCCCCGGCACTTGCCCGGGTGCTGACGCCGGCCCTGGCGACCACGTATTTTGTGAAATGGTCTGTCATGACCAGACAGTAAGAGTGTCCTATGTCAGAGTACCCAATCTGTAGATAGTCAATCATCAGGATCTCTAAGGGTGCAGACGTTTGAATGGTCTGAACTGGAGCCCGCTGTTCCGGGCTCTTACACGCTCGAGCCAATTGTACACGTCTTGTCGCTTCCAAGATGGGTGTCTCTCTCATGGGCATCCTGGGCAGCTGCCGGCTCCAGTGACATTGCAATGACTACCTGCTGTCGGTACTGCAATTCCAATGGTAAGTGATTGTGATGATGTTCGTCCTTCGTAGTCAAAGATGACGATGACTTCAGGGTTAGAAAAGAATTAGTAGTTATGGGTCTGGAGGTGGCTGATGAGTCCAATCCGGGCCCTGATGGTTCGCCCACATACTTTACATAAGGAAGCAGATGTAGTCAGTACACCAGATTCTACTTTGTGTCTTGTGGACAGCAGGCTTTCTTTTGGTGTTAAAGATTTTCCTATCTTCAGCTGCACTTGCTCCTGAGGTGATCATGACCTGCCAACCTGGACGATCCAGGGCAAGCTCTTCCCATTCATTGGTGTTGACTTCCAGGTTTTTGAGAGACACTTTATGGCCATCTTTATAGCGCTTTTTCTGCCTCCCAACTGCTTGCTTTCCTTGGCACAGTTCTCCGTACAGCAGTTTTTTTGGTAGTTGGCTGTCAGGCATTCTTACCACATGACCTGCCCACCTGGCTTGGACTTTCAGCAGGAGAGTGTAAACGCTGCAGAGCCCAGTTTGTTCCAGAATTACCATGTCACAAGTTGTTAAAGACATCACTTAGCATGGCAGAGAATAGCATACTGAACAGGGTTGGAGCAAGAACCCAGCCTTGTTTTACCCCGTTTGCTACTGGGAAAGCCTCAGATTTGTCTCCATCATTCAGAACCTTCCCCATCATGCCATCATGGAACTGCAGGATGATTGAGATGAACTTGCTTGTGCAGCCGAATTTTGCCATGATCTTCCACAGGCCATCTCTACTGACTGTGTCGAAAGCCTTGGTCAAATCAACAAAAGTTACATAAAGGTCACGTGCTGCAAAGACCATATCTACTGTTCCACGTCTAGCACGGAAACCACACTGACTTTCAGGTAATAGGCCTTGCTCAAGGTGATGTAAAAGGCAGTTGAGCAAGAGACGAGCTAATATCTTTCCTGCAGTGGACAGAAGGCAGATGCCTTGATGGTTGTCACAAGATTGGCAATTACTTTTCCTCTTGTATATGTGAATTAAGCTGGCATCTTTCAGCTGTTGCGGAACCTGTTCCTTTTTCCACATATACTGGAATAGTTTGGTCACCGTTTACATCAGAGCAGGGCCACCAGCTTTATTTACCTCAGCAGGTATAGCATCATTTACGGGTGCTTTTCCACAAGAAAGTTCTTTTACTTCTTTCCTAACTTCATCTCCACTTGGAAGAACATCAAAGTCCTTGTTGATTTCTACCTGGGGCAGGCGAGCAATAGCGTCATCATTGATATTGGCAGGGCGATTAAGAATATTATTAAAGTGCTCAGTCCACCGTTCCAAAATTTGTTTATTTTCTGTCAGCGGCTTAGTTCCATCTGCATTAAGCAGAAATGAAGAGCTTGATGACTGGGGTCCAAATACAGCTATGAGCTCATCATAGAAGCGTTTCTATTCATGAGTATCTGCATAGGCCTGAATTTCATCAGCCTTCTTGCTAAACCAGTTATCCTGCATCTCGCGTAGCTTGATCTGTACCTTTCTTTTTATGTTGGTAAAGGCATCTTTCTTAGCTAACGACGTGGGGTCATTTTGATAAAATAAAAACCAAAATAGTTTATTAAATCAAATACACATACAAACATAATAGCCAAATAATAAGGCTATACATAAAGGAGGAAAATAATTATATAGGGAACCTGCTGGCACAGCAGGAGGAACAAGAAATAAAGCAAGTAAAAAAGCCAAGGGTGAAGAGGCAGCAGCCCCTATTTAGACGGGTAATTGTGGGGTTATAAAACCATAGTAGGTTTCGTGTATATGCTTCTTCAAGAAGGGGAATGAAGAAGCATATACGCGAAACGCGCATCAAGGGGGTCACAGTGGGAGGACCCATTTACCACTGGCAACTATGGGTGAGTTGTAGCTAACCCTTGGGATATGTAGGGGTACTGGGGATTTGTCTCATGTAGGCAGTCTTTACGGTATCTATTCATAGTACCTTTACTTTTTCACCTACTATGGTTTTATAACCCCACAATTACCCGTCTAAATAGGGGCTGCTGCCTCTTCACCCTTGGCTTTTTTACTTGCTTTATTTCTTGTTCCTCCTGCTGTGCCAGCAGGTTCCCTATACTTATTATCCTCCTTTATGTATAGCCTTATTATTTGGCTATTATGTTTGTATGTGTATTTGATTTAATAAACTATTTTGGTTTTTATTTTATCTCTTTGGTGTTTTCTGTACTCCATGTTTTCTGGTGTTGATCTGAGATGCTCCAGAGCAGTATTATAAACAGCATCTCTCAGAATCGTCCACTGTTCCTCAACGCTGGTAAACAGCTCGAGACAGCAGTCCTTGAGTAACACTCATCTTATCCCACTGTCTCAATAGCTTCTGACACTCTGGGGTCAGATGGGCCTATTCCTCCGCCCCTGGTCAGACATTGATCCGGACACACTCTTTCACTCTCTGTAGGTTCAGACAATCTTCTTGAAGTTCTCCCCAATCAGCCAAGGTCTTGCCCAACACCACCGGCATCCCTGAAGCCAGCCCACTTGAATGTGCCAGGTTTCGGAATGCAGGTAATCTACTGAGATTCGGGGTTTCAGTGTCTTCTAGCTCCTTGTCAACATGCTGAATTGGCGATCCAACCGGAAGTCAGGTGAGTGCATCAGCATTGCCGTTCTCTCGTCCCGATCGGAAATGGATGCAATATTGGTACATTTTCTAGGTGGGCTAGTGAGTTATCGTCTGTCATTACAGTCACTACTAGGGTTGAGCGAAACGGGTCGATCATTTTCAAAAGTCGCCGACTTTTGGCTAAGTCGGCGTCTCATGAAACCCGATCCGACCCCTGTGCTTGTCGGCCATGCGGTACGCGACTTTCGCGCCAAAGTCGCGTTTCAATGACGCGAAAAGCGCCATTTCTCAGCCAATGAAGGTGAACGCAGAGTGTGGGCAGCATGATGACATAGATCCTGGTCCCCACCATCTTAGAGAAGGGCATTGCAGTGATTGGCTTGCTGTCTGCGGCGTCACAGGGGCTATAAAGGGGCGTTCCCGCCGACCGCCATCTTACTGCTGCTGATCTGAGCTTAGGGACAGGTTGCTGCCGCTTCGTCAGAAGCAGGGAGAGCGTTAGGCAGGGTCCACTAACCACCAAACCGCTTGTGCTGCAGCGATTTCCACTGTCCAACACCACCTTCGGTGTGCAGGGACTGTGGAAGCTATTTTTTTTTTTTTTTCCCCTCAGCGCTGTAGCTCATTGGGCTGCCCTAGAAGGCTCCGTGATAGCTGTATTGCTGTGTGTACGCCACTGTGGAAACCAACTGCTTTTTTCAAAGCACATATCCTCTTGTTCCTTCCTTTCTGCACAGCTATCTTTTTTGTTTGTCCACACTTTTTATTTAATTTGTGCATCAGTCCACTCCTATTGCTGCCTGCCATACCTGGCTTAGATTACTGCAGGGAGATAGTAATTGTAGGACAGTCCCTGTTTTTTTTTTGGTTTTTTTTGTGGGAGATTAAGATTGGCATTTCTGCTACAGTGCCATCCCTGTGTGTGCCATCTCTCACTGAGTGGGCCATAGAAAGCCTATTTATTTTTTCCGTGATTTGTGTTCTAAATTCTACCTCAACACAAAAACACTACATCAATCAGTGGGAGAAAAATATTGGCCTCAGTCAGGGCTTGTGTGCCACTGCTGTGTGTGCTATCTCTCATTCAGTGGGCTATAGAAAGCCTATTTATTTATTTTATTTTTTTTAATATTATTTGGTTTCTAAAGTCTCCCTGAAAAAAAAAAAAAAACCTAAAAAAACAGTGGGAGAGTAATATTGCCCTTTCAGCTTGTGTGCCAGTCTTGACTCCTGGGTGTGCCACCTCTCTCCCTCTCATTCAGTGGGCCATAGAAAGCCTATTTTTTTTTTTTTTTTAATATTATTGGGTTTCTAAAGTCTCCCTTAAAAAACAAAAAATACATAAAAAAACAGTGGGAGAGTAATATTGCCCTTTCAGCTTGTGTGCCAGTCTTGACTCCTGGGTGTGCCACCTCTCTCCCTCTCATTCAGTGGGCCATAGAAAGCCTATTTATTTATTTTTTTAAATATTATTGGGTTTCTAAAGTCTCCCTTAAAAAACAAAAAATACATAAAAAAACAGTGGGAGAGTAATATTGCCCTTTCAGCTTGTGTGCCAGTCTTGACTCCTGGGTGTGCCACCTCTCTCCCTCTCATTCAGTGGGCCATAGAAAGCCTATTTATTTTTTTTTTAAATATTATTGGGTTTCTAAAGTCTCCCTTAAAAAACAAAAAATACATAAAAAAAACAGTGGGAGAGTAATATTGCCCTTTCAGCTTGTGTGCCAGTCTTGACTCCTGGGTGTGCCACCTCTCTCCCTCTCATTCAGTGGGCCATAGAAAGCCTATTTATTTTTTTTTTTTAATATTATTGGGTTTCTAAAGTCTCCCTTAAAAAACAAAAAATACATAAAAAAAACAGTGGGAGAGTAATATTGCCCTTTCAGCTTGTGTGCCAGTCTTGACTCCTGGGTGTGCCACCTCTCTCCCTCTCATTCAGTGGGCCATAGAAAGCCTATTTATTTTTTTTTTTAAATATTATTGGGTTTCTAAAGTCTCCCTTAAAAAACAAAAAATACATAAAAAAACAGTGGGAGAGTAATATTGCCCTTTCAGCTTGTGTGCCAGTCTTGACTCCTGGGTGTGCCACCTCTCTCCCTCTCATTCAGTGGGCTATAGAAAGCCTATTTATTTATTTATTTTTTTTCTTATTATTTGGTTTCTAAAGTCTCCCTGAAAAAAAAAAAAAAAACATAAAAAAACAGTGGGAGAGTAATATTGCCCTTTCAGCTTGTGTGCCAGTCTTGACTCCTGGGTGTGCCACCTCTCTCCCTCTCATTCAGTGGGCCATAGAAAGCCTATTTATTTTTTTTAAAAAATATTATTGGGTTTCTAAAGTCTCCCTTAAAAAACAAAAAATACATAAAAAAACAGTGGGAGAGTAATATTGCCCTTTCAGCTTGTGTGCCAGTCTTGACTCCTGGGTGTGCCACCTCTCTCTCTCATTCAGTGGGCCATAGAAAGGCTATTTTTTTTTTGGTTTTTTTTAATATTATTTGGTTTCTAAAGTCTCCCTGAAAAAAAAAAAAAAACATAAAAAAACAGTGGGAGAGTAATATTGCCCTTTCAGCTTGTGTGCCAGTCTTGACTCCTGGGTGTGCCACCTCTCTCCCTTTCATTCAGTGGGCCATAGAAAGCCTATTTATTTTTTTTTTTAAATATTATTGGGTTTCTAAAGTCTCCCTTAAAAAACAAAAAATACATAAAAAAACAGTGGGAGAGTAATATTGCCCTTTCAGCTTGTGTGCCAGTCTTGACTCCTGGGTGTGCCACCTCTCTCCCTCTCATTAAGTGGGCTATAGAAAGCCTATTTATTTATTTATTTTTTTTCTTATTATTTGGTTTCTAAAGTCTCCCTGAAAAAAAAAAAAAAAAACATAAAAAAACAGTGGGAGAGTAATATTGCCCTTTCAGCTTGTGTGCCAGTCTTGACTCCTGGGTGTGCCACCTCTCTCCCTCTCATTCAGTGGGCCATAGAAAGCCTATTTATTTTTTTTAAAAAATATTATTGGGTTTCTAAAGTCTCCCTTAAAAAACAAAAAATACATAAAAAAACAGTGGGAGAGTAATATTGCCCTTTCAGCTTGTGTGCCAGTCTTGACTCCTGGGTGTGCCACCTCTCTCTCTCATTCAGTGGGCCATAGAAAGGCTATTTTTTTTTTGTTTTTTTAATATTATTTGGTTTCTAAAGTCTCCCTGAAAAAAAAAAACATAAAAAAACAGTGGGAGAGTAATATTGCCCTTTCAGCTTGTGTGCCAGTCTTGACTCCTGGGTGTGCCACCTCTCTCCCTCTCATTCAGTGGGCCATAGAAAGCCTATTTATTTTTTTTAAAAAATATTATTGGGTTTCTAAAGTCTCCCTTAAAAAACAAAAAATACATAAAAAAACAGTGGGAGAGTAATATTGCCCTTTCAGCTTGTGTGCCAGTCTTGACTCCTGGGTGTGCCACCTCTCTCTCTCATTCAGTGGGCCATAGAAAGGCTATTTTTTTTTTGTTTTTTTAATATTATTTGGTTTCTAAAGTCTCCCTGAAAAAAAAAAACATAAAAAAACAGTGGGAGAGTAATATTGCCCTTTCAGCTTGTGTGCCAGTCTTGACTCCTGGGTGTGCCACCTCTCTCCCTCTCATTCAGTGGGCCATAGAAAGCCTATTTTTTTTTTTTAAATATTATTGGGTTTCTAAAGTCTCCCTTAAAAAACAAAAAATACATAAAAAAACAGTGGGAGAGTAATATTGCCCTTTCAGCTTGTGTGCCAGTCTTGACTCCTGGGTGTGCCACCTCTCTCCCTCTCATTCAGTGGGCCATAGAAAGCCTATTTATTTTTTTTAAAAAATATTATTGGGTTTCTAAAGTCTCCCTTAAAAAACAAAAAATACATAAAAAAACAGTGGGAGAGTAATATTGCCCTTTCAGCTTGTGTGCCAGTCTTGACTCCTGGGTGTGCCACCTCTCTCCCTCTCATTCAGTGGGCTATAGAAAGCCTATTTATTTATTTATTTTTTTTCTTATTATTTGGTTTCTAAAATCTCCCTGAAAATAAAAAAAAAAAAACTTAAAAAAACAGTGGGAGAGTAATATTGCCCTTTCAGCTTGTGCGCCAGTCTTGACTCCTGGGTGTGCCACCTCTCTCTCTCTAATTGTGGGCCATAGAAAGCCTTTTTTTTTTTTTTTTTTTTTTAATATTATTTGGTTTCTAAAGTCTCCCTGAGAAAAAAAAATAAATAAATTAGGTGGGAGATTAATATTGACATTAGTGCTTGAGTGACAGTCCTGCGTGTGTGTCATCTCTGTGATTTTGTGCCACAGAAAACAGAGTGTGTAACATTGTGCCTGATTTTCCTTGTGGTCTCACCAACCTGTTAAGGGATATTGAAATCATACTGAAGTTATAGCTCACCGTGTAAGTTGTTTGACAGCAACAAATAAAGTTACTTTGGTTAAGATTTTAAAACAATGAGGAAGTCTGGTGCAAGAGGTCGTCGTGGGCGTTCATTGTCAGCTGGTAATGATAGTAGTGGTAGTGGAGCATCAGGTGGTCGTGGGGATAAAAATATTCCACCTAAGTCTGGAGCTGTGGAGCCAGTTTCGTCGTCAGGCTACACAAGGCCTCGAACGCTCTCTTTTCTGGGAGTAGGAAAACCGCTTTTAAAGGCGGAGCAGCAACAGCAAGTTTTGGCTTACATTGCAGACTCAGCCTCTAGCTCTTTTGCCTCCTCTTCCGAAACTGGTAAATGTAAAAGCAGCGCGTCGCTTGTGGATGTTCACGGTCAGGGACAAGTCGCTTCCTTGTCCTCCTCAGCAAAAACTACAACAAGAGAGAAGGATGCAGCAGGCGACACAACGGGTCACTCCATGGAGCTCTTTACACATACCGTCCCTGGCTTAGAAAGTGAAACATTTAACAGGCCATGCCCATTACAAGTATATTCTGACATGGAGTGCACTGATGCACAGCCACAGCCAGAGTACTATGCTGCTCCTTTGACTCAGACCACCACATTGCCCTCTCAGGGTACAGATCCACAATCAGACCCTGATGAGACTATGTTGCCCCGCCACGAACGCTATACCACCGACCGACACAGTGACACAGACGAAGTTGCACACGAGCTCGAAGAGGAGGTAATAGATGACCCAGTTATTGACCCCGATTGGCAGCCATTGGGGGAACAGGGTGCAGGCGGCAGTAGTTCAGAAGCGGAGGTGGAGGAGGGGCCGCAGCAGGCATCAACATCGCAACAGGTTCCATCTGCCGGGCCCGTATCTGGCCCAAAACGCGTGTCAAAGCCAAAACCTGTTGGAGGACAGCGTGGCCATCCGGTTAAAGCTCAGTCTGCAATCCCTGAAAAGGGATCCGAGTCTAGGAAGAGTGCAGTCTGGCATTTTTTTAAACAACATCCAACTGATCAGCGCAAAGTCATCTGTCAAAAATGTTCAACTAGCTTAAGCAGAGGTCAGAATCTGAAAAGTCTAAATACTAGTTGCATGCATAGACACTTAACCACCATGCATTTTCAAGCCTGGACTAACTACCAAACGTCCCTTAAGGTTGTAGCACCCTCGGCCAATGAAGCTAGTCAGCAACGCAACATCCCTTCCGTCACTGTAAGGCCACCATTTTCCGCACCACCGGCAGTATCTGTGCAGGTTTCTTTGCCAGCCAAAAGCAGTCAGGGTCAGGGAACCACCAGTTTTGTAGGAGGAAATATTGCATCTAGGGCACCGGCGGAAACAATACCGTCTCCAACCGTCTCTCAGTCTGCCATGTACACCGGCACACCCGAAAGTTCCACGATCTCCAGCTCTCCAGTCCAGCTCACCCTACATGAGACTCTGGTTAGAAAAAGGAAGTACTTATCCTCGCATCCGCGTACACAGGGTTTTAACGCCCACATAGCTAGACTAATCTCATTAGAGATGATGCCCTACCGGTTAGTTGAAAGCGAAGCTTTCAAAGCCCTGATGGAGTACGCTGAACCACGATACGAGCTACCCAGTCGACACTTTTTTTCCAGAAAAGCCATCCCAGCCCTGCACCAGCATGTTAAACAGCGCATCGTCCATGCACTCAGGCAATCTGTGAGTACAAAGGTGCACCTGACTACAGATGCATGGACCAGTAGGCATGGCCAGGGACGTTATGTGTCCATCACGGCACACTGGGTGAATGTGGTGGATGCAGGGTCCACAGGCGACATCAATTTAGGGACAGTTGTGCCTAGCCCACGGTCTAGGAAACAGTTGGCTGTAGGCGTTCGCACCCCCTCCTCCTCCTCCTCCTCGTCCTCCTGCAGAAGCTACAGCTCTTCCACAGAACGCAGTCTGCCAACCACTCCATCGGCAGATGACACTGTTGCACACCAGTTGTCCCATTATGGGCCAGCTACTGCCAAGCGTCAGCAGGCTGTATTGGCTATGAAGTGTTTGGGCGACAACAGACACACCGCGGAAGTTCTATCCGAGTTCTTGCAACAAGAAACGCAGTCGTGGCTGGGCACAGTAGATCTTGAGGCAGGCAAGGTAGTGAGTGATAACGGAAGGAATTTCATGGCTGCCATCTCCCTTTCCCAACTGAAACACATTCCTTGCCTGGCTCACACCTTAAACCTGGTGGTGCAGTGCTTATTGAAAACTTATCCTGGGTTCTCCGACCTGCTCCTCAAAGTGCGTGCACTTTGCTCACATATCCGACGTTCGCCTGTACACGCCAGCCGTATGCAGACCTATCAGCGGTCTTTGAACCTTCCCCAGCATCGCCTAATCATAGACGTTGCAACAAGGTGGAACTCAACACTGCACATGCTTCAGAGACTGTGCGAACAGAGGCGTGCTGTTATTTATTTGTGGGAGGATACACGGGCAGGCAGTAGGATGGCAGACATGGAGTTGTCAGGTGTGCAGTGGTCTAAGATACAAGACATGTGTCAAGTCCTTCAGTGTTTTGAGGAATGCACACGGCTGGTTAGTGCAGACAACGCCGTAATAAGCATGAGCATCCCCCTAATGCGTCTGCTGATGCAAAGTTTGACGCACATAAAGGAGCAGGCGTCTGCACCAGAGGAAGAGGAAAGCCTTGATGACAGTCAGCCATTGTCTGGTCAGGGCAGTGTACAGGACGAGGTAGCGGGCGAAGAGGAGGTGGAGGATGAGGAGGATGATGGGGATGAGTATATTTTTAATGCCGAACCTTTCCCGGGGGCACAGGAAATTGGTTGCGTGTCACGGCCGGGTTCTGGTTTTTTGAGGGACACAAGTGACGTAGATTTGCCTGCAACTGCCCCTCAACCAATCACAACCGGAGATTTGACAACTGGAACTTTGGCCCACATGGCGGATTATGCCTTACGTATCCTAAAAAGGGACACACGCATTACGAAAATGATGAACGATGACGATTACTGGTTGGCCTGCCTCCTTGATCCACGCTATAAAGGCAAATTGCAAAATATTATGCCACATGAGAACTTGGAACTAATATTAGCAACCAAACAATCAACTCTTGTTGACCGTTTGCTTCAGGCATTCCCAGCACACAGCGCACGTGATCGTTCTCACACGAGCTCCAGGGGGCAGCAGACTAGGAGTGTTAGGGGTGCACACATCAGAAGTGGCGTTGGACAGAGGGGTTTTCTGACCAGGTTGTGGAGTGATTTTGCTATGACCGCAGACAGGACAGGTACTGCTGCATCAATTGAAAGTGACAGGAGACAACATTTGTCCAGTATGGTTACTAACTATTTTTCATCCCTTATCGATGTTCTCCCTCAACCGTCATTCCCATTTGATTACTGGGCCTCCAAATTAGACACCAGGCCAGAATTGGCAGAATATGCATTGCAGGAGCTTGCTTGCCCGGCAGCAAGTGTCCTATCAGAAAGAGTATTCAGTGCTGCAGGTTCAATATTAACCGAAAAAAGGACTCGTCTGGCTACCCAAAATGTTGACGATCTAACATTCATTAAAATGAACCACAACTGGATTTCGAAATCTTTTGCCCCACCTTGCCCGGCCGACACCTAGCTTTCCTATGAAAAGCTCTTGCCTGTGAATTACTTTTCTAATGTCTAATTTGCTGCAGCTGATTGTACAGCATACGACATGTTTACACCTCCCTAAATGGCAAAACTCCCCACACGGGGCCGTGGTATCGCGACTTGGCGCAAGCACCCGTGAGACTGCTGTTTGTCTGAAGAGGTGGGTGTGCTCGCTTTTGGTTGACGGCATTGCTACTGGGTCCCTCATAGTACAATGTAGTGTCTCTGGCGGTGGTGGTGCGCACCCAACGTCAGACACACCGTTGTAACATGAGGGGCCCTGGGGCGGTCCCGCCGGCCTCAAGAGAGTTCCCCCCTACCCCAGCTCAAAATGTGCTCTACCACGTGCAAAATTATGTCGCACAGCTCCACCAATCTTTAGTCTATTCGCTGACATCATTCAATGTCTGGCACTGACAATACAAATTTGTAGACATCTATGATGCAACTTAAAGTAGTCTGTGTCTGTGTCCTATATTGGCACCATTAAATAGTTACTGCTAAATTACTATGTCAGAAACTCAGCAGATGAGCCCACCCCTGTACCTAAGTATGCCACCTTTTTTTTTGTTTTGGTTGTTTTGCGAGACATTAACATCTATTTATATTTTGGGAGTACTGGGACAGACACTCCTTGCACTACTCCTCCACTCACCACCAAGCTGCCCGTGTATCCATGTAACCGCTGTAAAACTGCCATGAGCCTATTGTTTGTTATTTTAGGCCTTTGAAGCCTGTCTGCGGTCCCTCCTTCCACTAGTCCTCCACTGACCAGACCACTGCTGCCCGTGTACCCCTGGAACCAATTATAAAGTGCCTACAGCCAGCCCATTTTTTTATGTTAGGCCTTTGAAGCCTGTCTGCGGTCCCTCCTTCCACTAGTCCTCCACTGGCCAGACCACTGCTGCCCGTGTACCCCTGGAACCAATTATAAAGTGCCTACAGCCAGCCCATTTTTTTATGTTAGGCCTTTGAAGCCTGTCTGCGGTCCCTCCTTCCACTAGTCCTCCACTGACCAGACCACAGCTGCCCGTGTACCCCTGGAACCAATTATAAAGTGCCTACAGCCAGCCCATTTTTTTATGTTAGGCCTTTGAAGCCTGTCTGCGGTCCCTCCTTCCACTAGTCCTCCACTGACCAGACCACTGCTGCCCGTGTACCCCTGGAACCAATTATAAAGTGCCTACAGCCAGCCCATTTTTTTATGTTAGGCCTTTGAAGCCTGTCTGCGGTCCCTCCTTCCACTAGTCCTCCACTGACCAGACCACTGCTGCCCGTGTACCCCTGGAACCAATTATAAAGTGCCTACAGCCAGCCCATTTTTTATGTTAGGCCTTTGAAGCCTGTCTGCGGTCCCTCCTTCCACTAGTCCTCCACTGACCAGACCACTGCTGCCCGTGTACCCCTGGAACCAATTATAAAGTGCCTACAGCCAGCCCATTTTTTTATATTAGGCCTTTGAAGCCTGTCTGCGGTCCCTCCTTCCACTAGTCCTCCACTGACCAGACCACTGCTGCCCGTGTACCCCTGGAACCAATTATAAAGAGCCTACAGCCAGCCCATTTTTTTATGTTAGGCCTTTGAAGCCTGTCTGCGGTCCCTCCTTCCACTAGTCCTCCACTGGCCAGACCACTGCTGCCCGTGTACCCCTGGAACCAATTATAAAGTGCCTACAGCCAGCCCATTTTTTTATGTTAGGCCTTTGAAGCCTGTCTGCGGTCCCTCCTTCCACTAGTCCTCCACTGGCCAGACCACTGCTGCCCGTGTACCCCTGGAACCAATTATAAAGTGCCTACAGCCAGCCCATTTTTTTATGTTAGGCCTTTGAAGCCTGTCTGCGGTCCCTCCTTCCACTAGTCCTCCACTGGCCAGACCACTGCTGCCCGTGTACCCCTGGAACCAATTATCAAGTGCCTACAGCCAGCCCATTTTTTTATGTTAGGCCTTTGAAGCCTGTCTGCGGTCCCTCCTTCCACTAGTCCTCCACTGGCCAGACCACTGCTGCCCGTGTACCCCTGGAACCAATTATAAAGTGCCTACAGCCAGCCCATTTTTTTATGTTAGGCCTTTGAAGCCTGTCTGCGGTCCCTCCTTCCACTAGTCCTCCACTGACCAGACCACTGCTGCCCGTGTACCCCTGGAACCAATTATAAAGTGCCTACAGCCAGCCCATTTTTTTATGTTAGGCCTTTGAAGCCTGTCTGCGGTCCCTCCTTCCACTAGTCCTCCACTGACCAGACCACTGCTGCCCGTGTACCCCTGGAACCAATTATAAAGTGCCTACAGCCAGCCCATTTTTTTACGTTAGGCCTTTGAAGCCTGTCTGCGGTCCCTCCTTCCACTAGTCCTCCACTGACCAGACCACTGCTGCCCGTGTACCCCTGGAACCAATTATAAAGTGCCTACAGCCAGCCCATTTTTTTATGTTAGGCCTTTGAAGCCTGTCTGCGGTCCCTCCTTCCACTAGTCCTCCACTGACCAGACCACTGCTGCCCGTGTACCCCTGGAACCAATTATAAAGTGCCTACAGCCAGCCCATTTTTTTATGTTAGGCCTTTGAAGCCTGTCTGCGGTCCCTCCTTCCACTAGTCCTCCACTGGCCAGACCACTGCTGCCCGTGTACCCCTGGAACCAATTATAAAGTGCCTACAGCCAGCCCATTTTTTTATGTTAGGCCTTTGAAGCCTGTCTGCGGTCCCTCCTTCCACTAGTCCTCCACTGGCCAGACCACTGCTGCCCGTGTACCCCTGGAACCAATTATAAAGTGCCTACAGCCAGCCCATTTTTTTATGTTAGGCCTTTGAAGCCTGTCTGCGGTCCCTCCTTCCACTAGTCCTCCACTGGCCAGACCACTGCTGCCCGTGTACCCCTGGAACCAATTATAAAGTGCCTACAGCCAGCCCATTTTTTTATGTTAGGCCTTTGAAGCCTGTCTGCGGTCCCTCCTTCCACTAGTCCTCCACTGGCCAGACCACTGCTGCCCGTGTACCCCTGGAACCAATTATAAAGTGCCTACAGCCAGCCCATTTTCTTATGTTAGGCCTTTGAAGCCTGTCTGCGGTCCCTACTTTAAATACTCCTCCACTGACCACCAAGCTGCCTGCCCGTGTATCCATGTAACCGCTGTAAAACTGCCATGAGCCTATTGTTTGTTATGTTAGGCCTTTGATAGCCTGTCTGCGGTCCCTACTTTAAATACTCCTCCACTCACCACCAAGCTGCCTGCCCGTCTATCCATGTAACCGCTGTAAAACTGCCATGAGCCTATTGTTTGTTATGTTAGGCCTTTGATAGCCTGTCTGCGGTCCTTACTTTAAATACTCCTCCACTCACCACCTAGCTGCCTGTGTATCCATGTAACCGCTGTAAAACTGCAATGAGCCTATTGTTTGTTATTTTAGGCCTTTGATAGCCTGTCTGCGGCCCCTACTTGCAATACTCCTCCACTGACCACAATGCTGCCTGGAGTGCCTGCCTGTGTATCCATGTAACCGATGTAAAACTGCCATGGCTGCCTACTGTTTGTTATTTTAGGCCTTTGATAGCCTGTCTGCGGCCCCTACTTGCAATACTCCTCCACTGACCACAATGCTGCCTGGAGTGCCTGCCTGTGTATCCATGTAACCGATGTAAAACTGCCATGACTGCCTACTGTTTGTTATTTTAGGCCTTTGATAGCCTGTCTGCGGCCCCTACTTGCAATACTCCTCCACTGACCACAATGCTGCCTGGAGTGCCTGCCTGTGTATCCATGTAACCGATGTAAAACTGCCATGACTGCCTACTGTTTGTTATTTTAGGCCTTTGATAGCCTGTCTGCGGCCCCTACTTGCAATACTCCTCCACTGACCACAATGCTGCCTGGAGTGCCTGCCTGTGTATCCATGTAACCGATGTAAAACTGCCATGACTGCCTACTGTTTGTTATTTTAGGCCTTTGATAGCCTGTCTGCGGCCCCTACTTGCAATACTCCTCCACTGACCACAATGCTGCCTGGAGTGCCTGCCTGTGTATCCATGTAACCGATGTAAAACTGCCATGACTGCCTACTGTTTGTTATTTTAGGCCTTTGATAGCCTGTCTGCGGCCCCTACTTGCAATACTCCTCCACTGACCACACCAATGCTGCCCGTGTACCCCTGGAACCTATTTAAAAGTTCATAGAGCCTAGTTATATATTTTATTTACTATTAATAAGGCCATGATGGACTACGCTGTACCACGCTACAAGCTAACCAGTCGACACTTCTTTTGCGAGAAAAGCCATCCCAACCCTCCACCAGCATGTAGAAGACCGCATTGTCCATGCACTCTGGCAATCTGTGAGTACAAAGGTGCACCTGACAACAGACTCATGGACCTGTAGGCATGGCCACGGAAGATTACGTGTCCATTACGGCGCAATGGGTTAATGTGGTGGATGCATGGTCCACAGGGGACAGCCTACTAAGTCTGTCTGCAGTCCCTAATTCAAATTGTCCTCCACTGTCTAAATCGGAGCTTCCACCTTCTGGCTTTCGGCCTATAGTATCAGAAATTAAACTGCATTTGGCCTTCAACTTTGGTTAGGGCCTACTAACGGCTTCTGCCCCTCCCTGGTGTTGCCCTCAACTAAATAAAGCTGAGCTTCAACCTTCTGCTCCAAATTACCATTTTAAAAAATGCAATAGGCTTTTCCGGCCTACTAAAGGTGTCTGTCTGTGTGCCCCTGCCTGGTGTTGTCCTCAACTAAATAAAGCTGAACTTTAACCTTCTGCTCCAAATTACCATTTTAAAAAATGCAATAGGCTTTTCCGGCCTACTAAAGGTGTCTGTCTGTGTGCCCCTGCCTGGTGTTGTCCTCAACTAAATAAAGCTGAGCTTCAACCTTCTGCTCCAAATTACCATTTTAAAAAATGCAATAGGCTTTTCCGGCCTACTAAAGGTGTCTGTCTGTGTGCCCCTGCCTGGTGTTGTCCTCAACTAAATAAAGCTGAGCTTCAACCTTCTGCTCCAAATTACCATTTTAAAAAATGCAATAGGCTTTTCCGGCCTACTAAAGGTGTCTGTCTGTGTGCCCCTGCCTGGTGTTGTCCTCAACTAAATAAAGCTGAGCTTCAACCTTCCGGCTCTCATTAAGTGGTTTTTAAAAAAAAAAATGGTGGTTAGGGCCTACTAACGGCTTCTGCCCCTCCCTGGTGTTGCCCTCAACTAAATAAAGCTGAGCTTCAACCTTCTGCTCCAAATTACCATTTTAAAAAATGCAATAGGCTTTTCCGGCCTACTAAAGGTGTCTGTCTGTGTGCCCCTGCCTGGTGTTGTCCTCAACTAAATAAAGCTGAGCTTCAACCTTCTGCTCCAAATTACCATTTTAAAAAATGCAATAGGCTTTTCCGGCCTACTAAAGGTGTCTGTCTGTGTGCCCCTGCCTGGTGTTGTCCTCAACTAAATAAAGCTGAGCTTCAACCTTCTGCTCCAAATTACCATTTTAAAAAATGCAATAGGCTTTTCTGGCCTACTAAAGGTGTCTGTCTGTGTGCCCCTGCCTGGTGTTGTCCTCAACTAAATAAAGCTGAGCTTCAACCTTCTGCTCCAAATTACCATTTTAAAAAATGCAATAGGCTTTTCCGGCCTACTAAAGGTGTCTGTCTGTGTGCCCCTGCCTGGTGTTGTCCTCAACTAAATAAAGCTGAGCTTCAACCTTCTGGCTCTCATTAAGTGGTTTTTAAAAAAAAAAATGGTGGTTAGGGCCTACTAACGGCTTCTGCCCCTCCCTGGTGTTGCCCTCAACTAAATAAAGCTGAGCTTCAACCTTCTGCTCCAAATTACCATTTTAAAAAATGCAATAGGCTTTTCCGGCCTACTAAAGGTGTCTGTGTGTGTGCCCCTGCCTGGTGTTGTCCTCAACTAAATAAAGCTGAGCTTCAACCTTCTGCTCCAAATTACCATTTTAAAAAATGCAATAGGCTTTTCCGGCCTACTAAAGGTGTCTGTCTGTGTGCCCCTGCCTGGTGTTGTCCTCAACTAAATAAAGCTGAGCTTCAACCTTCTGCTCCAAATTACCATTTTAAAAAATGCAATAGGCTTTTCCGGCCTACTAAAGGTGTCTGTCTGTGTGCCCCTGCCTGGTGTTGTCCTCAACTAAATAAAGCTGAGCTTCAACCTTCTGCTCCAAATTACCATTTTAAAAAATGCAATAGGCTTTTCCGGCCTACTAAAGGTGTCTGTCTGTGTGCCCCTGCCTGGTGTTGTCCTCAACTAAATAAAGCTGAGCTTCAACCTTCCGGCTCTCATTAAGTGGTTTTTAAAAAAAAAAATGGTGGTTAGGGCCTACTAACGGCTTCTGCCCCTCCCTGGTGTTGCCCTCAACTAAATAAAGCTGAGCTTCAACCTTCTGCTCCAAATTACCATTTTAAAAAATGCAATAGGCTTTTCCGGCCTACTAAAGGTGTCTGTCTGTGTGCCCCTGCCTGGTGTTGTCCTCAACTAAATAAAGCTGAGCTTCAACCTTCTGCTCCAAATTACCATTTTAAAAAATGCAATAGGCTTTTCCGGCCTACTAAAGGTGTCTGTCTGTGTGCCCCTGCCTGGTGTTGTCCTCAACTAAATAAAGCTGAGCTTCAACCTTCTGCTCCAAATTACCATTTTAAAAAATGCAATAGGCTTTTCCGGCCTACTAAAGGTGTCTGTCTGTGTGCCCCTGCCTGGTGTTGTCCTCAACTAAATAAAGCTGAGCTTCAACCTTCTGCTCCAAATTACCATTTTAAAAAATGCAATAGGCTTTTCCGGCCTACTAAAGGTGTCTGTCTGTGTGCCCCTCCCTGGTGTTGCCCTCAACTAAATAAAGCTGAGCTTCAACCTTCTGCTCCAAATTAACATTTTAAAAAATGCAATAGGCTTTTCCGGCCTACTAAAGGTGTCTGTCTGTGTGCCCCTGCCTGGTGTTGTCCTCAACTAAATAAAGCTGAGCTTCAACCTTCCGGCTCTCATTAAGTGGTTTTTTTAAAAAAAAAATGGTGGTTAGGGCCTACTAACGGCTTCTGCCCCTCCCTGGTGTTGCCCTCAACTAAATAAAGCTGAGCTTCAACCTTCTGCTCCAAATTACCATTTTAAAAAATGCAATAGGCTTTTCCGGCCTACTAAAGGTGTCTGTCTGTGTGCCCCTGCCTGGTGTTGTCCTCAACTAAATAAAGCTGAGCTTCAACCTTCTGCTCCAAATTACCATTTTAAAAAATGCAATAGGCTTTTCCGGCCTACTAAAGGTGTCTGTCTGTGTGCCCCTCCCTGGTGTTGTCCTCAACTAAATAAAGCTGAGCTTCAACCTTCTGCTCCAAATTACCATTTTAAAAAATGCAATAGGCTTTTCCGGCCTACTAAAGGTGTCTGCCCCTCCCTGGTGTTGTCCTCAACTGAACAAAGCTGAGCTTCCACATTCTGGCTTTCGCCCTATACTATCAGATATTAAACTGCATTTGGCCTACTAGTGTGGTTAGGCCCTTGAAACAGTGTCTGCTGCTCTTGGGTTTGCTACTCCACTGAACAAAGCAATGCCGCCTGTTTAGTCCTGTTACCAATTTTGAACTGCATTTAGCCTACTTTATTCTTTGGCCCTATATCTGTTTCCTCCTCATCCTGCCCATTGCCCAGCCACTGCTAAATGAGTCTGCTGGTACATTGACCTAGACCACTACATTCCCCTTGTACTCTACACAGCCAGAATCTGACCCTGCTGAAAGTAAGGTTCCCCTTCCCGCATGTTATACCACCTTACACAAGGACAAAGAGGAAGGTGCAGATGAAAGTGCAGGTTCCTTCATCAGGTGGGGGGGCATACTCGTTGGCGACGTCACTGGCACAGGGCCCCTCAGAGTACGCAAAAGTGTCGCTGCTGGTGGGAGGCGCCCCCGCCATGCAAACACACCGCCGTACTTTGAGGGGCCCTGTGCCAGTGCCAATGCGAACGAGTGGGCCCCCCCCTGCTTGCTCAGGATCACAGCACTTGCAACGTTTAAATACTTACCTTTCCCTGCAACACCGCCGTGACGTAGTCCGCATTTCCTGGGCCCACGAAAAACTTGAGCCAGCCCTACTCCCCCCACAACTTTCCCCCAATTCCCTATGCCCAACTATTATTATACAGTTAATTATAGTGCTTTGGAACAAAGCACTATACTGTTATTCCACTGTGGATAACTTCTTCTTATTATTATAGTGCTTTGGAACAAAGCACTATACTGTTATTCAACCGTGGTAAACTTCTTCTTATTCTTATTATTCAGTCCGCACGTAATGCGGCCCGAACCGCTAAACTCACAGACTCCAGTGAGGTGTCATTTCGAAGCCAGCGTTCCTGAGAGGTGTGCTAAGTATTTTTCGTGTCGATCGGATTTGTAGTTTTTGCGCAATTTGTGTTTGAAAAAAGTCTTTCAATGCGTTTCAATGGAGAAATTTTCCTATACGTTTATAATGGGCTGGTTTCTGAGGCAATTTCTAAAAATAACTGCCACCTGGCTGATTAGCTCATTGATATGCGCAGTCAGACACAGTTACTATGCCAACTCCTATGAAATCTACATCAGCTCACCAGGTCACAAGTTTTGTCAGATAATATCAGCTCTTAAAGTGACAGTACAGCACAATTCCAAACCACTATCCGTAGTCTTATGATTATTAGACTGTTGCCCGATTCTAACTCATCGGGTATTCTAGAATATGCATGTCCACGTAGTATATTGCACAGCCACGCAGTATACAGTGCAGAGCCGTGCAGTACACAGCGCAGAGCCGCGCAGTACACAGCGCAGAGCCGCGCAGTATAAAGCGCAGAGCCGCGCAGTACACAGCGCAGAGCCGCGCAGTACACAGCGCAGAGCCGTGCAGTACACAGCGCAGAGCCGCGCAGTATAAAGCGCAGAGCCGTGCAGTACACAGCGCAGAGCCGCGCAGTACACAGCGCAGAGCCGCGCAGTATAAAGCGCAGAGCCGCGCAGTACACAGCGCAGAGCCGCGCAGTACACAGCGCAGAGCCGTGCAGTACACAGCGCAGAGCCGCGCAGTATAAAGCGCAGAGCCGTGCAGTACACAGCGCAGAGCCGCGCAGTACACAGCGCAGAGCCGTGCAGTACACAGCGCAGAGTCGCGCAGTATAAAGCGCAGAGCCGTGCAGTACACAGCGCAGAGCCGCGCAGTACACAGCGCAGAGCCGTGCAGTACACAGCGCAGAGTCGCGCAGTATAAAGCGCAGAGCCGTGCAGTACACAGCGCAGAGCCGCGCAGTACACAGCGCAGAGCCGCGCAGTACACAGCGCAGAGCCGCGCAGTATAAAGCGCAGAGCCGCGCAGTACACAGCGCAGAGCCGCGCAGTACACAGCGCAGAGCCGTGCAGTACACAGCGCAGAGCCGCGCAGTTTAAAGCGCAGAGCCGTGCAGTACACAGCGCAGAGCCGCGCAGTACACAGCGCAGAGCCGTGCAGTACACAGCGCAGAGCCGTGCAGTATAAAGCGCAGAGCCGTGCAGTACACAGCGCAGAGCCGCGCAGTACACAGCGCAGAGCCGCGCAGTACACAGCGCAGAGCCGCGCAGTATAAAGCGCAGAGCCGCGCAGTATAAAGCGCAGAGCCGCGCAGTACACAGCGCAGAGCCGCGCAGTACACAGCGCAGAGCCGTGCAGTACACAGCGCAGAGCCGCGCAGTATAAAGCGCAGAGCCGTGCAGTACACAGCGCAGAGCCGCGCAGTACACAGCGCAGAGCCGTGCAGTACACAGCGCAGAGCCGCGCAGTATAAAGCGCAGAGCCGTGCAGTACACAGCGCAGAGCCGTGCAGTACACAGCGCAGAGCCGCGCAGTACACAGCGCAGAGCCATGCAGTACACAGCGCAAAGCCGCGCAGTATAAAGCGCAGAGCCGCGCAGTATAAAGCGGAGAGCCGCGCAGTACACAGCGCAGAGCCGAGCAGTACACAGCGCAGAGCCGCGCAGTAGACAGCGCAGAGCCGTGCAGTACAGAGCGCAGAGCCGCACAGTATAAAGCGCAGAGCCGCGCAGTATACCGCGCAGAGCCGTGCAGTACACAGCGCAGAGCCGCGCAGTACACAGCGCAGAGCCGCGCAGTACACAGCGCAGAGCCGCACAGTACACAGCGCAGAGCCGCGCAGTACACAGCGCAGAGCCGAGCAGTACACAGCGCAGAGCCGCGCAGTACACAGCGCAGAGCCGCGCAGTACACAGCGCAGAGCCGCGCAGTATACAGCGCAGAGCTGCGCAGTACACAGCGCAGAGCCGCGCAGTACGGAGCGCAGAGCCGCACAGTATAAAGCGCAGAGCCGCGCAGTACACAGCGCAGAGCCGCGCAGTACACAGCGCAGAGCCGCGCAGTACACAGTGCAGAGCCGCACAGTACACAGCACAGAGCCGCGCAGTACACAGCGCAGAGCCACCCAGTATACAGCGCAGAGCCGCGCAGTACGCAGCGTAGAGCCACGCAGTATGCAGCGCAGAGCCGCGCAGTATACAGCGCTGAGCCGCGTAGTATACAGCGCAGAGCCCCGCAGTATACAGCGCAGACACGCGCAGTACACAGCACGGACACGCGCAGTACACAGCGCAGAGCCGCGCAGAGCCGCGTAGTATACAGCGAAGAGCCACGCAGTATATAGCGCAGAGCCGCGCAGTACAAAGCGCAGAGCTGCGCAGAGCTGCGCAGTATACAGCGCAGAGCCGCGCAGTATACAGCGCAGAACGCGCAGTACACAGTGCAGAGCCGCGCAGTACACAGCGCAGAGCCGTGCAGTACACAGCGCAGAGCCGCGCAGTACACAGCGCAGAGCCACGCAGTATACAGCGCAGAGCCGCGTAGTATACAGCGCAGAGCCGCGTAGTATACAGCGCAGAGCCACGCAGTATACAGCACAGAGCCACGCAGTATACAGCGCAGAGCCACGTAGTTATACTGCCCAGTCACGTAGTATATTGTCCAGTCACATAGTATACTGCATATCCCTGTTAAAAAAAAAAAAGAATTAAAATAAAAAAGTTACATACTCACCTCCTGGAGCGGCCGGTATCTGATGGTTGTTGCACCTCCTAGAGCGGCCGGTACAC
Source organism: Ranitomeya variabilis (assembly GCF_051348905.1). NCBI lineage: Eukaryota > Metazoa > Chordata > Amphibia > Anura > Dendrobatidae > Ranitomeya > Ranitomeya variabilis. Next base: position 173,783,336 of record NC_135238.1, read on the forward strand.
GATGCTTGTTGCACCTGGAGTGGCCGGTACCCGATGCTTGTTGCGCGCTCCGGTCCCAAGAGTGCATTGCGGTCTCACGAGATGATGACGTAGCGGTGTTGTGAGACAGAAAGACGGAAGTGCCCTTAGATAATTAGATAGTAGATTACCCCGCTCACCAATTCGGAACCCGAGAGGCCCGGCCCACCAAATCGGACCCCGAGGGGCCCGGCCCACCAAATCGGACCCAGAGTGACCCCGCCCCCTAAATCAGACCCAGAGTGACCCCGCCCACCAAATCGGACCCAGAGTGGCTCCGCCCACCAAATCAGACCCAGAGTGACCCCTTCCACCAAATCAGACCCAGAGTGACCCCTTCCACCAAATCGGACCCAGAGTGACCCCTTCCACCAAATCGGGCCCAGAGTGACCCCGCCCACCAAATCGGACCCAGAGTGACCCCACCCACCAAATCGGACCCTGAGGTGCCCAGCCCACCAAATCAGACCCTGAGGTGCCCAGCCCACCAAATCGGACCGAGTGACCCCACCCACCAAATTGGTCCCTAAGGTGCCCCGCCCACCAAATCGGACCCAGAGTGGCTCCGCCCACCGAATCGGACCCAGAGTGGCCGCGCCCACAGAATCGGACCAAAAGTGACCCCGCCCACCGAATCGGACCTAGATTTACCCCGCCCACAAAATCAGACCCAGATTGACCCAACCCACCAAATCGGACCGCCTGAGGGGCACCCAAGTGTGAAAGTCTTGCAGGGGCAGCCCGGGCACCATTCCAAAGCACTATCTGTAGTTCCTTCAGGAAATACCCATCTAGTTCTTATTCTTATTATTATTCAGTCCGCACGTAATGCGGCCCGAACCGCTTCACTCACAGACTCCAGTGAGGTGTCATTTCGAAGCCAGCTTCCCCAAGAGGTGTGCTAAGTATTTTTCGTGTCGATTGGATTTGTAGTTTTGGCGCAATTTGCGTTTGAAAATGTTTTTTCCCCTCATTGTAATGCTTTTCAATAGGGAAATTTTCACATAGGTTATAATGGCCGGGTTTCTGAGGCAATTTGAAATGTACCTGCCACCTGGCTGATTAGCTCATTGATATGCTCAGTCAGGCCCAGTTACTATGCCAACGCCTGCGAACTGTACATGACCCTAGCAGGACAGTTTTGGCAGATAATATCAGCTCTTAAAGTGATAGCACAGCACAATTTCAAAGCACTATCTATAGTCTTATTATAATTATTGCCCCGCTCACCAAATCGGACCCAGAGTGGCGCCGCCCGACAAATCGGACCCGGAGTGGCGCCGCCCGCCAAATCGGACCCGGAGTGGCGCCGCCCGCCAAATCGGACCCGGAGTGGCGCCGCCCGCCAAATCGGACCCGGAGTGGCGCCGCCCGCCAAGTCGGACCCGGAGTGGCGCCGCCCGCCAAGTCGGACCCGGAGTGGCGCCGCCCGCCAAGTCGGACCCGGAGTGGCGCCGCCCGCCAAATCGGACCCGGAGTGGCGCGGCCCGCCAAATCGGACCCGGAGTGGCGCGGCCCGCCAAATCGGACCCGGAGTGGCGCGGCCCGCCAAATCGGACCCGGAGTGGCGCGGCCCGCCAAATCGGACCCGGAGTGGCGCGGCCCGCCAAATCGGACCCGGAGTGGCGCGGCCCGCCAAATCGGACCCGGAGTGGCGCGGCCCGCCAAATCGGACCCGGAGTGGCGCGGCCCGCCAAATCGGACCCGGAGTGGCGCGGCCCGCCAAATCGGACCCGGAGTGGCGCGGCCCACCAAATCGGACCCCGAGTGGCGCGGCCCGCCAAATCGGACCCCGAGTGGCGCGGCCCGCCAAATCGGACCCCGAGTGGCGCGGCCCGCCAAATCGGACCCCGAGTGGCGCGGCCCGCCAAATCGGACCCCGAGTGACCCGGGCCACCAAATCGGACCCAGAGTGGCCTCAACCCTGAGGGGCTACAACTACCAAACCAGCACCTGAGGGGCACCCAAGTGTGAAAGTCTTGCAGGGGCAGCCCGGGCACCATTCCAAAGCACTATCTGTAGTTCCTTCAGGAAATACCCATCTAGTTAAGATTGGCAAGCTTCAGAAACAAGAATGGATGTTTTTGGCATTAAAATGGGCACTGTAGGTGTTTTCCTGGCCTCCACTCACTGCCGACTATGCTTCCCCATTGACTTGCATTGGGTTTCGTGTTTCGGTCGATCCCCGACTTTTAGCGATAATCGGCCGACTGCACTCGACTCGACTCTGGACAAAATCGGGTTTCCCAAAACCCTACTCGATCTTAAAAAAATGAAAGTCGCTCAACCCTAGTTATAGCGATAAACATGTCCACAGATATGGAAGGTCGCCTCATCGCTAAACACAATCTTCTTCAAAAATCTTGCATCATTGTCGATCTCTCTGCAGCATACGCGTATCATTTGGGTCTATCCACCGGTATGATAGCATGCAACAGCCAGAATTTGTACCCAGTAAAACAGAGATGTTTCTTTAACACCTTAAGAACTGTAGTCTTGCATAGGTGTAATTGTCGAGCACACACAAGCACAAATTTTTTAGGGCTCCTTAGGTAGCTATCCCGTATAGCCTCTACAGACTCATCGCTGACTGATGGCCTACCAGAATGGGGTTTCTCCACCAAACTGACGATGGTTTCCTTCAACTGCTTATCCCACTGAACAATGTTATTCCTATGTGGTGGCACTTTCTTATAAACGCGCCGATATTCACATAGCACTTTGATCATGGATTCAAATTTAGCGAGCCACAGAACACACTGAACTTTCCTCTGTACCTTCCAAATCTCGACTGGCATGGAAAACCACACTGCTGGCATAAGCTTGTGGTTGTATGATGTCACAGACCTGGCAGTGTATTAATCAGAGTTCAATTTATCAGGGGTTAATCTGACTGGGGGCTCAGCTACAGCTTAAATGAGTTTGTGTTGTTTGATTGGTTCTTGTTATCTCTTCTCATGAACAGGTCTGATATGATTGGGCCAGAGAAAGGGTGCCAAAATGTAAACTATAAAAGAACACCATGACTTTACGGGCACACTGTATTTTGCCAGAAGGCTGTATCCACTGTGCTGAACAGCTCGGCACCCAAGAGAACTGTATCTACTGTATTCTCTAAGTATATTTACCTGCTAATGAGCCTGTCTGAACTGGCTGCCCGTTACCTGCTTACACCCTGGAAAGCTGGATTAATTAAATGAGTGTAATGCATTTGCTCACATGTGATTCAACACAGTGCTTACAATCTTATAAATATGTATTTCTATTTCTCAACCAAATATTCCCCTCCTACCCCAGTATAATTTCAAGGAACTTAGAGGAATAGTCTGACCTCAATTATATTGAGAATACTCCAAAATTAACCATATATATACATATCAGCAAAGGTGCCATTGACAAAGTCTATTGGAGCTGAACCACTGCTCCATATTAGAATGTTCTACAGAAATTCTCCCTCCAGGAAAAAAAGAGGACGCACAAGTCTTGTCTGGGGTTTGTTGCATGCTGTGTCAGCACCAAAGTGTAGTATAGAATCCTTACTTACTGAGCTAAAAGAAAACGTAGCAACAAATCTGGAAGTTCTGGCTCCTGATTCCAGCAGGTAGTGTAGTCTGAACACTCAATATACCTGACTATCGGCATTATTCCAGCCTTGTGTCTTCTGGGGCCAAAATATAGTGTGATGCGTGCACGGTTACTTACTGCGGCATCGCAATGGGCTTTAGTGTTCTTACCGCCAGGTCTGCTCAGAACAAAACAATCAGTACACGCAGGTGGATGCGGAGCTCCTCCAACAGGTGAGCAATGCCGAGGGTGCTTGTGCCTTAACTCGTCAACAGTGAGAAGCACCTCTTACTTCAGATCACGGCCTCTTCTGTTCCTTAACAGCTTTCCTGGCAGGAATTTCCTCGCATCGAGACAGGTTCTGATCACAGACAAGTTCAGCTCCAATCTGCCACTGCTGTTAACTCAGTGGAGTGCTCTCATGAGAGGATGTTATCAGATCCCTATCCAGAACATCATCTCCAACTCCTCATTGCTACAGATTGTGCTTAAGATGGCCGCACTTCCTCTTCCTGTGTCTCACATTAATCACATTGTAATCCCTCCTCTGACAACTTGTAAGCATATCACAGTCTTTCAACCATGCTTAAACAACAGTGACATCTTGTGACCAGTTAACATTATCTACTATATAATTGTCTAAGGGTCACTTCCGTCTGTCTGTCTGTTATGGAAATCACAAGTCGCTGATTGGTCGCGGCCAATCAGCGACTGGCACAGTCCGGCCGCGAAATAGCTGCTCCCTACTCCCCTGCAGTCAGTGCCCCCTCCATACTCCTCCCCAGTCAGCGCCCGCCACCCACATAGCGTTGTAGCAGTCCGTTAAACCGACTGCATTACACCGCGGCATAGCGCGGTGTAATGCAGTCTGTTAACGCTGCTATTAACCCTGTGTGACGAACTTTTTACTATTGATGCTGGCTATGCAGCATCAATAGTAAAAAGATCTAATGTTAAAAATAATAAAAAAAAAATCATGATATACTCACCTTCCGGGGCCTTTCCCACTCCTCGCGACCCTCCGGGCCATGCATTGTGGTCTCACGAGATGATGACGTAGCGCTCTCGCAAGACCGCTACGTCATCATATTCGCGAGACCGCAATGCATTCTTGGGACCGGAGCATCACGAGGAGCATCGCTAAATGCCTCGCCTGGATCCGGGGGCCGCCGGAGGGTGAGTATGTAACTCTTTTTTTTCTTTTAATTTTTTCTTTTTTAACGTGGATATGGTGCCCACACTGCTATATAGTACTTGGGCTGTGTTATATAATGCGTGTCTGCTACATACTACCTGGGCAGTGTTATATACTATGTGGGCTGTGCTATATATTACGTGGGCAGTGTTATATACTATGTGGGCAGTTATATACTGCGTGGGCTGTGTTATATACTATGTGGGCTGTGTTATATACTGCGTGGGCTGTGCTATATACTGCGTGGGCAGTGTTATATACTACATGGGCAGTGTTATATACTACATGGGCAGTGTCAGATACTACGTGGGCAGTGTTATATACTACGTGGGCAGTGTTATATACTGCGTGGGCTGTGTTATATACTACGTGCCTGTGTTATATACTACGTGGGCTGTGTTATATACTACGCGGCAGTGTTATATACTAAGTGGCTGCTATATACTACGTGGCTATGCTATATACTATGTGGCTGTCTGTTACGTGGGCTGTGTTATATACTGCATGGGCTGTGCTATATACTGCGTGGGCTGTGTTATATACTATGTGGGCTGTGTTATATACTACGTGGCTGTGCTATATACTACGTAGCTGTGCTGTATACTACTTGGGCTGTGTTATATACTATGTGGCTGCTATATACTATGTGGCTCCTATATACTACGTGGCTGTCTGTGTTACGTGGGCTGTGCTATATACTATGTCGCTGCTATATGCATACATACATATTCTAGAATACCCGATGTGTTAGAATCGGGCCACCATCTAGTTAACTATAAAGAAACAAATCCATTAACAACAAGTACAACCATTAATTCCAGTAAGCTTTCATTAAAGAAGTCCTTGAACAAAATTCACTTCAATATATCCCCCAAATATAAAAGGGGTGTCCAGGTTTAGGATGAAAGTCTGCAGTCACCCTGTGTAACTGCAGACTTCTCAATCCTCACAGCATGCATTCACCACTCTGTCAGAATTCTGTTATGATCTGGTAACCTTGGAGCCGCATGAAAGACTTTCTCAGGAGAGGTGGTACCTGTACTGACCGCAGACCCTAAACTAACACCGTAACTGGAAGTAGCCGTGGGATGTACCTAACGTGACCTAGACACCTCGACACAGCCGGAGAACTAAATACCCCTATAGATAGAAATGGGAATTCTATCTTGCCTCAGAGCAGAACCCCAAAGGATAGACAGCCCCCCACAAATATTGACTGTGAGTATAAGAGGAAGACACACGCAGGCAGAAAAACAGGATTTAGCAAAAGAGGCACTTCTAGCTAAATAGAAAGGATAGGACAGAATTCTAAGCGGTCAGTATTAAAATCCTAAAAATATCCACAGCAGAAAATACAAATATTCCACATCTAACTAAAGACATAGAAAGTATATCTGCATCTCCTGAGAATCCACCAGACTGAAAAATCCAAACAAAGTTTAAGCTGGACAAAAAACACAATAAATTGCACTGAATTGCAAAGCACACTGCATGTGTGCACAGAGACAAAAAAAACAGACACTTATCTTATCTGAATTGGCAGCATGGCACGAGGAGCCAGAGAGAGATGCAATCCCTCCAAGTACAATGGACAACTGGCACTGACTCATAGAGCCTGCACACCTAAATACCTAATAGAGCTGCAATGAGCAGAAACACCTGCCCGGATTACAACCCCAAGACAACTGCACTACCACCAACAACCAACGGAGGGAGCCCAAGAGCAGAATTCACAACAGAATTCTCTGGAGAAAGTAGGGAGAGCAGGTGCATATGAGATCGCAAGTATGGAATTTGCATAAATGTGGTCAAGTGCTTACTAGACATGCTTGGCCACACTCAATTTATTTATATTAAGACGAGCCACATATGTCTAGTTGGAATGTGGCAGGAGGTATTCAAATAAAGTATGCGTGGTCACTTGATTGCCGACTCTTGCCGTCGGCACCGGAGAATCCTGACAGCGTGCATGTGTGTTCTGTGAAAATTCAGAAAAGTCTGCTGTCACACAGAGTGATCAACAGAAACACTCATTCCTGATAGGATAATGTAATAATTCACAAAAATAAGCATCTGTAAGCCACTGCTGTATGATCAGTATTTTAATTTATGCTACTTCCACTGGCCAAGAGCTGTGATATGCTCCAATCATGCACTGGAGCACCTTTGCATTGGTTGAGCACCGGAAATATGACTTTATGTAGTAGGGGCACATTCGCAAGATCACAGCACAAGAACATTGTTGTTTAAACACATAAAATTGTGAAACGTATTATTTTTCAAAGATTTATTAATTAAAATGTACTTTGATCATGGTAAAATTCCTTTAACCTCTTCACGCTTGATGTGGGCTGCGGCATTGAGCCTGCATCTTTCCCTTCACTTGATGGCTAACTTAATTAGCCATCAAATGCCTCTGACAGCCACGGATGTATCTCAGCAGTTATGTAAGTAAATGCATTTAACACTTGCCGGCCAGAATTGCATCACAACCCCTAGCCATCGGCACCCCTGTCATGTCATCAAAGGACACCGATGGGTTGTCATGACAGCTTGGGGTCTGCAGAAGACCACTGTGCTTATCATCAAGATGCTTCTGTGAACACTGGCTACTAGCTTGCATCCATAAGAGATCATGTTTTTTTTTGCTATACATGCAGTGCTGAAGCACTGTTATATACAGTTGTGATTAAAAGTTTACATACCTCAGCAGAATTTGTGCTTTCTTGGCTTTTTTCAGCAAATATGAATGCTAACTCCAAAACTTTTTCTCCACTCATGGTTATTGGTTGGGTGAAGCCATTTATTGGCACACTACTGTGTTTTCTCTTTTTAAATCATAATGACAACCCAAAACATCCAAATGACCCTGATAAAAACTTCACATACCCCATTTTTTAATACTGTGTATTGCCCCTTCTAACATCACTGACAGCTTGAAGTCTTTTGTGGTAGTTGTGGATGATATTGTTTATTTTATCAGATGGTAAAGCTGCCCACTCTTCTTGGCAAAAAGCCTCCAGCTCCTGTAAATTTCTGGACTGTGTAGCATAACCTGCGTGCTTGAGATCTCTCCAGAAGTGGCTCAATGATACTGAGGTCAGGAGACTGAGATGACTCCAAAACCTTCACTTTGTTCTGCTGTAGCCAATAATGGGTCGACTTGGCCTTGTGTTTTGGATCGTTGTGACGTAAGAACATCCAAGTACATCCCATACACAGCTTCCGAGCTGATGAGTGCAAATTTGCCTCCAATATTTCCTGAACTTTGACCAAGTTTCCTGTGTCTTGTAGCTCACATATCCCCAAAACATCAGCGATCCACCTACGTGCTTTACAGTAGGAATGGTGTTCCTTTCATCATAGGCCTTGTTGACCTCTCTCCAAAAGTAACGTTTATGGTTGTGGCCAAAAAGTTCAATTTTGGTCCCATCAGTCCAAATTACCTTGTTCCAGAAGTTTTGAGGCTTGTCTCTGTCCTGTTTTGCATATTGTAGGAGAGATACTTTGTAGCATTTGCACATTAATGGCTTTCTTCTGGCGACTTGACTATGCAGCCCATTTTTCTTCAAGTGCCTCCTTATTGTGCATCTTGAAACAGCCACACCGCTAGTTTTCAAAGTCTCCTGTATTTCAGCTGATATTACTTGTGCGTTTTTCTTTGCATCTCGAAACAATTTTCCTGGCAGTTGTGGATGACATATTATTTTGTGTAAATCATGTTTATTGAAGCAAATAAACAATACAAAAATGAAATAAAGTAGGAACATAATCAATCTGGTTAATAGAATACAGCCTACATTTCCGGCATAAAGTTAATGTCCCAACAATTTCAAGGTTTTATTGGCCAAAGCCAGTATTATCTCTTTTTCAGTTTAATAATGTTAATTATTATTATTATAGTAAACAATCATCAGGAAAGCTATTCGTACCTCCAAAAACTAAGTTACATGTATTGATAGAAAACATCACGTGTAAGATAAGAAGATTTTGAGAGGAAGAAAGATAATGAAAAGAGGAAAGAAGGGGAATAGAAAAGAATAGAGATAAGGACAAGAAGGTATATTATATGAAATTGGGTACTGGGGAACTGGATTCCCTCCCTCGGGCGGACCCACATCTCCGACCAACGATGGAGAAGATGATAAAATATTAAAATTGGTTTCATATCATGGAAGCAGGTTGAATTTGATGAACAGTGTTCAGAATATAGAAACATCTGGAGCTATTTCAGATATAAGTCAGGGTCTAGAGAACCATAGGTCCAATTCTGGAGTTTCTCTAAATGCAATCCAGGGAGCCCAAGTATTGTAGAATTTTATAGGGTCCCCAGTAGTCTGGTTTATCAATTGCTCCATTCTATAAATATCGTTAAGTTCCGCAACAAATTCAGAACATGAGGGGAATTTTTCTTGTTTCCAATACCGAGGAATCAAGTTCCTTGTAGCAGTAAGGAAATGTCTGAGGAGATTCTTTTTAAACTCAGATATTGACAAGTCACATAAGGACAAAAGGGCTAATTCTGCTGTGGTCCAGGCCTTACGAATAGATAGTTTGTTACAGAGATCAAAGATTGACATCCACAATTTCTTTATAGGCGGACAATCCCACCAGATGTGAACATATGTTCCCTTTTCCTCTGCGCATCTCCAGCATGTATCTGGAATCACCGGGAACATAGTATGTACAAAGGAAGGGCATCTACAGTATACCACCTCGACAAGATCTTATATTATTATTATTATTTATTGTTATAGCGCCATTTATTCCATGGCGCTTTACATGTGAGGAGGGGTATACATAATAAAAACAAGTACAATAATCTTAAACAATACAAGTCATAACTGGTACAGGAGGAGAGAGGACCCTGCCCGCGAAGGCTCACAATCTACAAGGGATGGGTGAGAATACAGTAGGTGAGGATAGAGTTGGTCATGCAGCGGTTTGGTCAATCGGTGGTTACTGCAGGTTGTAGGCTTGTCGGAAAAGGTGGGTCTTCAGGTTCTTTTTGAAGATTTCTATGGTAGGCGAGAGTCTGATGTGTTGTGGTAGAGGGTTCCAGAGTAGGGGTGATACGCAAGAGAAATCTTGTATACGATTGTTGGAAGAGGAGATAAGAGGGAAGTAGAGAAGGAGATCTTGTGAGGATCGGAGGTTGCGTGTAGGTAAGTACCGGGAGACGAGGTCACAGATGTATGGAGGAGACAGGTTGTGGATGGCTTTGTACGTCATGGTTAGGCTTTTGTACTGGAGTCTCTGGGCAATGGGGAGCCCCTTATAGCTCCCATCCTGCAACACAGAGAACAATGAGGTCCTAAAAGTAAATAATAGGATCTTGTCTCTCTCCTCTTGAGATAAGGATATCCCCAAGTCATTCTCCCATTTCGAGAAAAATATTGGAAAATTGTGCGTTGAGGATTGACCCCTTTGGAAAAGATTATATAGTAGAGAGAACGTGTGGACCGGAAGTTCCCCAGCAATACAGAGTTTCTCAAAGGGAGTCAATGCTCTTACAATATTGTTTTGTTTAGATGTCGTGTTTATGAAACTTTTTAATTGTTCATAGAAAAACCAAGTCCCCGTAGGGGGCTTCTCCCCCTGATATATTTCATGTAGAGACTTGATACCGGTCTGATTTAAGTAGTCATATACTGTATGATAGGTCTTGAGACTACATTTGTTCAGGTAGGTCTCCATATGAAGTCCTGCTGGAAAATTAGGGTTATCGTATATTGGGATTAATGGTCCAGGGGATGTTGAGGTTTGTAATCGCCCGCCGCTCTGCTGGATAAATAAAATTATGTTTCTAGTCATAAAGGGTAGGCAAAGCCCTCCTCCTCTTCCTCCCCTCGTGTTCCATAATGTTATTTGAGGATCGCCTCCAATAAGGTCACCCTCCAAATTAACCCACTTCTTACTATTCCTGCTGTGATATAGATCCAAGATACAGGTTCCTATTGATGCACGACTTTAAACTATAAAATCCGGTAGTCCAATTCCCCCATTTGCTTAGATCTGTTTAATACAAAGTATGATGAACGTGATCTAGTATGTGACCAAACAAATCGGGTGATTGCCTTAGGCCTCTTTCACACTAGCGTCATGCACTGCACATCGCAATGCGTCGTTGTGGAGAAAAAACGCGTCCTGCAAAGTTGTCTGCAGGATGCATTTTTTCTCCATAGACTTTTATTAGCGACGCAGCGTGACGGCTAGTGTTGAGCATTCCGATACCGCAAGTATCGGGCATCGGCCGATATTTGCTGTATCGGAATTCCGATACCGAGATCCGATACTTTTGTGGTATCGGGTATCAGTATCGAAACAACATTAATGTGTAAAAGAAAGAATTAAAATAAAAAATATTGCTATACTCACCTCTCCGACGCAGCCTGGACCTCACCGAGGGAACCGGCAGCGTTCTTTGCTTAAAATGCGCGCGTTTCCTTCCTTCTGTGACGTCACGGCTTGTGATTGGTCGCGTGCCGCCCATGTGGCCGCGACACGACCAATCACAGCAAGCCGTGACGTAATTTCAGGTCCTTCAGGATTTTAAAATTACGTTCTGGCTTGTGATTGGTCGCGTCGCGGTCACATGGGCAACGCGACCAATCACAAGCCGTGACGTCACGGGAGGCTGGACACGCGCGCATTTTAAAATGCGCGCGTGTCCAGCCTCCCGTGACGTCACGGCTTGCTGTGATTGGTCGGGTCGCGGCCACATGGGCGGCACACGACCAATCACAAGCCGGGACTTCACGTAAGGAAGTAAACGCGCGAATTTTAAGCAAAGAACGCTGCCGGTTCCCTCGGTGAGGTGAGTATAGCAATATTTTTTATTTTAATTCTTTCTTTTACACATTAATATGGATCCCAGGGCCTGAAGGAGAGTTTCCTCTCCTTCAGACCCTGGGAACCATCAGGGATACCGTCCGATACTTGAGTCCCATTGACTTGTATTGGTATCGGGTATCGGTATCGGATTGGATCCGATACTTTGCCGGTATCGGCCGATACTTTCCGATACCGATACTTTCAAGTATCGGACGGTATCGCTCAACACTAGTGACGGCCCCTTACCGATGCTAGTGTGAAAGCAGCCTTATTAAGACGCGAGAAAAAAGAAGCAGGTAGATATAATGGAATTGTTTGGAAGTAGTATAAAAGATGTGGCAATAAATCCATTTTAATTACACTAACTATACCAAACCAAGACAGCTGAAATCTGTGCCACCTCTCTAGGTCTAATTCCGCTTTATGTAACGCAGTTTTAAAGTTTGCGTCATTTAGTCCAGAAATTTTAGCTGTTATTTTAACTCCTAGATATGTAAGCAAATCAAAGCACCATCTAAAGGGAAAGGAGGCGCGCAACTGATCCACCTAGGATAATTGTAATGATATATTTAGGATCTCAGATTTATGGGAGTTCATTTTAAAATTGCTTAAGAGACCAAACTTCTGCATCTCTAAGATAATGTTCGGTATACTGGTTATCGGGGATGTGACATATAAAAGAATGTCGTCGGCAAAAAGTGCCAGTTTATGCTCTTCTGATCTTAGTTTAATTCCCCTAATAGAGGGGTTGTTGCGTATTGCGGTGGCCAGATATTCCATCGTCAGGATGTACAAGAGAGGGGAAAGTGGACACCCCTGCCTCGTGCCATTCCTGATTGGAAACGCATCGGAGAGGACGCCATTAACCTTTACCTGAGCGCTAGAGGAGGCATATAAGGCCATAATTCTATGGAGCATATTCTCTCCTAAACCGATTCCTCTCAAGACCTGGAATAAGAATTCCAAGTGCACCCTGTCAAAAGCTTGTTCAGCATCAATCGACAGAATGCACATGGGATCTCCCCCTCCCCCCCCGCTCGATCTATTAATGAGATGGTTCGTATGGTGTTATCTCGTGCCTCCCTTCCCGGGACAAAACCCACATGGTCTTGATTTATTAAGCCCAGAAGAAGGGGACCCAATCTGTTTGCAATCATCTTTGCATATATTTTAACGTCTAGGTTTATCAGAGATATTGGATGATAATTATTACACAGAGAGAGATCCTTATCGGGTTTTTGGTAGTACTGTAATGTGAGCGGTTAGGGCCTGAGGAGGAAAGGAACCACCTGAAGAGATAAAGTTGCATACTGTAAGGAAGATTGGGCTTAACGATGTGGAGAACAGCTTGCAAAAACCAGCTGAATACCCATCCAGGCTAGGACTTTTCCCCTGCTTCAGGTCTTTAATAGTTTCCGACACCTCCTCCAACGTAAATTCTTTTTCTATATCCAATACCATATCGCCCGATAGGAGGGGTATATTATTCTGTTGTAAATATGTGTTGATTTTGTTATGGAGTAAAAGTGTTGACATCTTTGTAATGCCCAGCTATGTTGTATAAAGCTTCATAATAGTCACTGAAACCCAAAAGGATATCCCTGGTGTTATGTACCTTCTTTCCTCCCTTATCCTTAATGAAGGGGATAAATGTGTTTGGACTACGTGGATTGATGTTTCTGGCCAAAAGCTTGCCGCTTTTATTTTCAAATTGGTAAAAGCGGTTCCTGAGCCTCTCTCTAAGGCATCATGATTTTTGATCTAATATGGCGAGCAACTTTTGCCTTGCTGTAGATAGGTGAGCAAATGTAACAGCATTAAGGTCTCGCTTGTGTTGTGTTTCTAATTTATGAATTTGATTGGATAGTTTGATTATTTCTGCCATTCTCTCTCTTTTTAAGCGTGCACCGTGCGAGATAAGTATACCCCTTATTAAGCTTTTTAATGCTTCCCATTTCATAGGAGGAGATGTGGAGTCCCCATCGTGGTCTATTATAAAGTTGGAAATCGTTTTTTCAAGTTCGGATTTACATGATATGTCTTTGGAGTAAATTCTCATTTAGACACCATGAGAAGCCCGATTTTACACTTGGATGTAACAAAAGTGAAAAATATATTGGGGCATGATCTGACCACAGTATCGGGCCCACCTCGGCCTCCACTGGTAGATCTAGTAAGTTATGTGATATAAAGAAATAAGCTATTCTACTACAGGTCCTTCTCAAAAAATTAGCATATAGTGTTAAATTTCATTATTTACCATAATGTAATGATTACAATTAAACTTTCATATATTATAGATTCATTATCCACCAACTGAAATTTGTCAGGTCTTTTATTGTTTTAATACTGATGATTTTGGCCTACAACTCCTGATAACCCAAAAAACCTGTCTCAATAAATTAGCATATTTCAACCGTCCAATCAAATAAAAGTGTTTTTTAATAACAAACAAAAAAAACATCAAATAATAATGTTCAGTTATGCACTCAATACTTGGTCGGGAATCCTTTGGCAGAAATGACTGCTTCAATGCGGCGTGGCATGGAGGCAATCAGCCTGTGACACTGCTGAGATGTTATGGAGGCCCAGGATGCTTCAATAGCGGCCTTAAGCTCATCCAGAGTGTTGGGTCTTGCGTCTCTCAACTTTCTCTTCACAATATCCCACAGATTCTCTATGGGGTTCAGGTCAGGAGAGTTGGCAGGCCAATTGAGCACAGTAATACCATGGTCAGTAAACCATTTACCAGTGGTTTTGGCACTGTGAGCAGGTGCCAGGAAGCATGAAGTGCTCCAAAATCTCCTGATAGCTAGCTGCATTGACCCTGCCCTTGATGAAACACAGTGGACCAACACCAGCAGCTGACATGGCACCCCACACCATCACTGACTGGGTACTTGACACTGGACTTCAGGCATTTTGGCATTTCCTTCTCCCCAGTCTTCCTCCAGACTCTGGCACCTTGATTTCCGAATGACATGCAAAATTTGCTTTCATCAGAAAAAAGTACTTGGGACCACTTAGCAACAGTCCAGTGCTGCTTCTCTGTAGCCCAGGTCAGGCGCTTCTGCCGCTGTTTATGGTTCAAAAGTGGCTTTACCTGGGGAATGCGGCACCTGTAGCCCATTTCCTGCACACGCCTGTGCACGGTGGCTCTGGATGTTTCCACACCAGACTCAGTCCACTGCTTCCTCAGGTTCCCCAAGGTCTGGAATCGGTCCTTCTCCACAATCTTCCTCAGGGTCCGGTCACCTCTTCTCGTTGTACAGCGTTTTCTGCCACATTGTTTCCTTCCAACAGACTTACCATTGAGGTGCCTTGATACAGCACTCTGGGAACAGCCTATTTGTTGAGAAATTTCTTTCTGGGTCTTACCCTCTTGCTTGAGGGTGTCAATGATGGCCTTCTTGACATCTGTCAGGTCGCTAGTCTTACCCATGATGGGGGTTTTGAGTAATGAACCAGGCAGGGAGTTTTTAAAAGCCTCAGGTATCTTTTGCATGTGTTTAGAGTTAATTAGTTGATTCAGAAGATTAGGGTAATAGGTCGTTTAGAGAACCTTTTCTTGATATGCTAATTTATTGAGACAGGTTTTTTGGGTTATCAGGAGTTGTAGGCCAAAATCATCAGTATTAAAACAATAAAAGACCTGACAAATTTCAGTTGGTGGATAATGAATCTATAATATATGAAAGTTTAATTGTAATCATTACATTATGGTAAATAATGAAATTTAACACTATATGCTAATTTTTTGAGAAGGACCTGTATATCTGTTATGTACTTGTGAAAAAAAGCTATAGTCCCTAGTGTCAGGGTGAAGAACCCTCTATATGTCCACCAGTCTCATACCATACATCTGTTTCCTTATTTGACTAATGGAAGAGGAGGAGTATGAAGTCTTACCCGAGGAGACGTCTACTGCAGGGTTCATGGGGATGTTGAAATCACCTCCCAGTATCACAAGAGAAGAGCCAGCGAACACCCAAGGCGTCTCTTGCACTCTACCCCAAAGTTCTGCTGTCCTTGATTCGGAAAATATACATTAGCTATGACCAACTGACGCGCAGCGCAAGAAATTTTTAGGAAAGCATATCTACCATCTGGGTCTATTAAGGAATTCAACACCTCAGGCATAAAATTTTTATGAAAAGCTCCCTTGGACTTGGCATATGGATTGGAACTGTGATACCATTTGGGATAATATTTTGAGATACATTGTGGGAAAACTCCAGTTTTAAAATGGGTCTCCTGAAGCATTAAAACCGAGATTTGCTGTTTATGGCTTGTGAATAAAACCTGTCTTCGTTTTTCAGGAACATTTAGCCCCTTAACATTAAAGGAGCAAAACTTTATTTTATCCATGATCTAGATATTTCAGAGTACAACAAATTTTCTAAAATCCACCCGAGGAAGGGATCCATAGAGTTAAAAAGCATTTAAGTGGGAGAAGAGATAAGACAAGGAGGAAAAGAAAAGAGAAGAGGAACTTAGAGTAGAGAGAGAGAAGCAAAGAAGGAAAAGAACATGGTAATAGTTGCAATGGAGCCGGTGCTCCATAATTCTTGCATCGCTGGAGAAGATTTTGGTAGCACACTACCCGAGAACCCTACCAGGAGAAAGGAAGCTTAAAGTGAGCTATATACCCCCTCCCCCATCCCAAAAAATCATGAGGAATTGTAGATAGAAATTTGTCAACACTACTAATTGAGAGTATTACAGACAAATACAAAGTGATTAACTTTTTGTGTAGATACTACAGTGCAGGGCCAAGACTGTTTTTTATGCTATAGGAAATGGCGGTATAAACGTCTGTGCGTAGAAAGGGTTTATAACCTAATTGAACGGGTCATATTGATCTTGTCTAGGTTAGGACATCACCCTTAGAGAAGAAAAAAGGGAGGGAGGAAGAAGAAAAAAAAAAAAGGGGGGGGGAGGAGGAAAAGGAGGGAGATTATCTACTGCGAATCTATAACCCCCTATGGCCCATACTATCCGCACTTAAGAAACTGGAAATATGAAAATAGAGTGTAAACAAAATAAAACTATGCAATGATTGCAGGACATCTATGTCATATATAACATAGAAAGAAGAAAAAACAGGCTATATGAAGCCTCTATGTGAAGCCGGATCTATCTGTGGTCAAGGTTCACACAACAGGGAGTACAAACAAAAGTAAGCAGTCCTCATGTCAGATAGGATGAAGCTCGCTTTTTGTCGCGTTTTTTGGTCTGCTGAACTTTAAGCCATTTTGGTGGGGCTTCTGGGAGCATCGGCCTCCAGGGCCACCCAGGGAGAGCTATCGAAGGAAGTTCGAAAGTACCTAGAAAATTAGACAGATCGCCCATCCGTCTAAAAGAAGCCGTTTTGCCTCCCTTGAAAGCTGTTAATTGGAAGGGGAACCCCCATCTATATGGGATGTCTTTCTTTTTAAGTTCAGCCAACAGTGGTTTCAGAGCTCTACGCAGCAGCAGTGTACATCTGGACAGATCTGAGAGAATTAATATTTGATGGCCTTCGAATCGGACAGTCTCTTTTTTCCTTGAGGCCATCGTTATAGCTTCCTTAATTCTATAGTAATGGATTCTACATATGACATCACGAGGACGTGTATCGGAAGTGGGTTTGGGGCCCAAAGATCTGTGGATCCTGTTGAATTCAATAGAATTACCCTCTTTGTCATCTAGCAAATCTAGAAAGATTTTCTGCACTGTTTGGTCTAGATCAGAAGGACCAATAGATTCTGGTAGACCTCGTATGCGAATATTATTTAGCCTATTGCGGATTTCAAGGTCTTCCATGCCAGATGAGATTTCTTCCAGCTTAAGGGTTTGATCTATTAAAATGTCTCTGTGTGCCTGTAGTTCTCGAGAAATATGTTCCTGGATTTTTTCCACGTCTTCAATTCACGTGGTAAATTCCTTCTGTAAGTTGTGAATTTCTTGCTTATATGAATTTTCAAGTCTACAAGCAAATCCTTCAAGATCTTTTTTTGTAGGGAGAGTTTTTAGATACTTGCTTAATTCTACAATATTCATTTCCTCCATATCTGTGTTGTCCTCCTCAAAGTCATCAGCAAGCGAACCACGTGCACCCATTGACTCCTTAGATGGAGAATTGTCTCGATTAGTAGTATGTGTCATTGTGGACCTTGTGTGTCTAGTCTGAGGAGTTGGGTTTAGATAACATTTCATATCCTCTGAGGTGGTTTCCCTAATTAAATTTGCCTTCTGTTCAGGAATCCGTCTGGTTTTACTCATAGATGTCTACAGCTAATGTTGTGTATCTATAATTTTGATGGGATATGGGGAAGTGGAGCAGTCACTCCATGGAGTCTAGCCCCTCATCAGGAAGCCAAGTTCCTGCGTATCTCAGTATTTATTGGGGACGTGCACAAATTCCCGCAAGACGGTCCACAAAAAGATGTTATTGTGAGTACAGTACAATTCTGGTGTTATTCTAGGATTTGCCACAAGATGTCGCCAGAATCCGCTTAACACTTATTCCAGCATCTTTATATAAAATCACACAGTTTGGTATTCACTGGGGAATCCAGGGAGTAAAATTAATAGTGGTTTGTGCAGTACAAATAAAGTCAATGAAGTATCCGATTCGTGCCACAGAAGCCCAGCACAGGCAACCCCACATCCAAGCCCAAGGCACAAAGCCGAGTTGCCCCTTCAATAGTCAGTCTCCCAAGATGGTGGTGGGTATTTTGGTGGGAAAAGTTCTCCAAGCTATGGTCCCAGGGTGGGAGCCGTCCCGGGTTCCTGCCGCACTCCCTCCAAGTCCTCCCGGGGCTCCCCTTTACCAAGCTCAGGACTGCAGCAGACTTCAGGGCAAAGTTCGTCCACACAAAGCCCAGCGGGTTCGCTATGGGGTGCCCAGATCGTGGTCTGTGCTGTACGGTCAGCGTTCGGGAGCAAGCGGGATCCCCCTTTCCTCCACTCCACGTTCTGTGCGGGACGAGCGAGGATCCTCGGTTGGGATCTTTGCGGTGTCGCAAGTGTCGCGACTCATACGCCCTCCTGCTGTGTTGCCTGTGATACTCACAGTCGACTCGCCTGTGTCTCCCGCATTCTCCTGCCTGTGAGTTGTGGATGCCGCAGTCTCTGGTGCGGACGCGCCGGACCGTCGGCACCTATTCCTCCGATCCTGGGGTCCCCGGCCAGCGAGCTCCTCCGTCCCAGGTCCTCCTTGATGTGGTAGGGGCACTGGGTAAGATGTGGGTGCCCGGTAAGATCTTTCAACTTCACTCGTTTTATGGAGTTCTTCCAGCATGCGTCCTGCTCTTACAGTGGTTGGACACGCCCCCCCATGGATGACATTTCTGTTGACCTACTTGACCGTGGTTTTGTTTTTACAGAGCCTCTGTTTTTCTGTTTGTTAATCACAGTTTGAACGCTGCTGACTGGCATTATCAATTCCTTGGATATCTTTTTGTATCCTTTTCCTGTTTTATACAGTTCAACTGCCTTTTCCCGTAGATCCGTTGACAATTCTTTTGCTTTCCCCATGACTCCAATTCCAGGAACATCAGTGGCTGGATGAAAGAAGGAAGAGTCTGTCTGGTGTTCTGGATTCCAGAAACTCACTCAGCTTTTATGCGCACACACTGATTACAAGCAAACAGGTCACAGGTGAGGGTGTTACCTTTAGTAGCCTGTTGTGAATTAGACTTTTTGGCTCCCTCTTGTGGTTACTAGTGATATGACTCTGGGATTGTCTTTCCTCAGTTTGGCACCCACCTGGGTCGTTAGTCCAGGGGTGTTGCTATATAAACTTCCTGGATCCTTAGTCCAGTGCCTGGCATCGTTGTAATCAGATCCTTTCTGTTTGCTCCTGTCTGCTGTCCTGGTTCGTGCAAAATTAAGCTAAGTCCTGCTTCTTTGTTTTTTGGTTATTTGCTTTGCTCTTATTTTTGTCCAGCTTGTACTAAATGTGATTCCTGTCTTTGCTGGAAGCTCTAGGGGGCTGGTGTTCTCCCCCCGGGCCGTTAGACGGTTCGGGGGTTCTTGAATATCCAGCGTGGATATTTTGATAGGGTTTTTGCTGACCATATAAGTCATCTTACTATATTCTATTATATATATTCTGCTATTAGCTAGTGGGCCTCTCTTTGCTAAATACCTAGCTCATTCTTACGTTTGTCTTTTCCTCTTACCTCACCGTTATTATTTGTTGGGGGCTTGTATCCAACTTTTGGGGTCTTTTCTCTGGAGGCAAGAGAGGTCTTTCTTTTCCCTTCTGGGGTTAGTTAGTTCTCCGGCTGGCGCGAGACGTCTAGAACCAATGTAGGCACGTTCCCCGGCTGCTGCTATTTGTGGTGCTAGGATTAGATATATGGTCAGCTCAGTTACCACTGCCCTATGAGCTGTTTTTTTGTGTTTGCAGACTTAGTAATTATTTCTGAGACCCTCTGCCATTGGGGTCATAACAGTATGCCAGGCCAACATTGAATGTTTAATGCATTGCAGAAGTGGGATAATAAGAAAGGAAATTCTGAGGTTTTTTTTTTTTTTTTCCTCTCTTCCTCCCCTTTACCTCTGAGTGGCTTGTGCTTGCTGCAGACATGAATGTCCAGACCTTGATTACAAGTGTAGACCAGCTTGCTGCTCGTGTGCAGGGCATACAAGATTTTGTTACCAGTAGTCCAATGTCTGTACCTGAGCATGCCGCAATGCGTTTGTATATCAAGGAGTCTCTGGAGAAGGGGCATATCCGTCCATCCTCTTCCCCTCTTGGTGCGGGATTCTTTTTTGTGGCCAAGAAGGACGGATCTTTGAGACCTTGTATTGACTATCGGCTTCTGAATAAAATCACTGTTAAATTTCAGTATCCTTTGCCTCTGTTGTCGGACTTGTTTGCCCGGATTAAAGGTGCCAAGTGGTTCACCAAGATAGATCTTCGTGGTGCGTACAACCTTGTGCGCATTAAGCAAGGAGATGAATGGAAGACAGCATTTAATACGCCCGAAGGTCATTTTGAGTACTTGGTGATGCCTTTTGGGCTCTCTAATGCTCACTCACTGTTTCAGTCCTTTATGCATGATATTTTCCGGAAGTATCTGGATAAATTTATGATTGTTTATCTGGATGATATTCTGGTTTTCTCTGAAGATTGGGACTCACATGTGGAGCAGGTCAGGATGGTGTTTCAGGTTTTGCGTGAGAATGCCTTGTTTGTTAAGGGCTCAAAGTGTCTCTTTGGAGTACAGAAGGTTCCCTTTTTGGGGTTTATTTTTTCCCCTTCTGCTGTGGAGATGGACCCAGTCAAGGTCCGAGCTATTCATGATTGGACTCAACCCACGTCAGTTAAGAGTCTTCAGAAGTTCTTGGGTTTTGCTAACTTCTACCGTCGTTTTATCGCTAATTTTTCTAGCGTTGTTAAACCTTTGACGGATATGACCAAGAAAGGTTCTGATGTTGCTAACTGGGCTCCTGCAGCCGTGGAGGCGTTCCAAGAGTTGAAGCACCGGTTTACTTCGGCGCCTGTTTTGTGCCAGCCTGATGTCTCACTTCCCTTTCAGGTCGAAGTGGATGCTTCTGAGATTGGGGCAGGGGCCGTTTTGTCGCAGAGAGGCCCTGGTTGCTCGGTAATGAGACCATGTGCTTTCTTCTCTAGGAAGTTTTCGCCTGCTGAGCGGAATTATGATGTTGGCAATCGGGAGTTGCTGGCCATGAAGTGGGCATTTGAGGAGTGGCGTCATTGGCTCGAGTGTGCTAAGCATCGTGTGGTGGTCTTGACTGATCACAAAAATTTGATGTATCTCGAGTCTGCTAAACGCCTGAATCCTAGACAGGCCCGCTGGTCATTGTTTTTCTCCCGTTTTGACTTTGTGGTCTCGTATTTACCAGGTTCAAAGAATGTGAAGGCTGATGCTCTTTCAAGGAGCTTTGTGCCTGAATCTCCTGGAGTCGCAGAACCAGTTGGTATTCTTAAAGAGGGAGTTATCTTGTCGGCCATTTCTCCTGATTTGCGACGTGTGTTGCAGAGATTTCAGGCTGGTAGACCTGACTCTTGTCCACCTGACAGACTGTTTGTTCCTGATAAGTGGACCAGCAGAGTCATTTCCGAGGTTCATTCCTCGGTGTTGGCAGGGCATCCGGGAATTTTTGGCACCAGAGATCTGGTGGCTAGGTCCTTTTGGTGGCCTTCCTTGTCACGGGATGTGCGGTCATTTGTGCAGTCCTGTGGGACTTGTGCTCGAGCTAAGCCTTGCTGTTCTCGTGCCAGCGGGTTGCTCTTGCCCTTGCCTGTCCCGAAGAGGCCTTGGACACACATTTCCATGGATTTCATTTCAGATCTCCCGGTGTCTCAGGGCATGTCTGTCATCTGGGTGGTATGTGATCGCTTTTCTAAAATGGTCCATTTGGTGCCTTTGCCTAAGCTGCCTTCCTCTTCCGATTTGGTTCCTGTGTTCTTTCAGAATGTGGTTCGTTTACACGGAATTCCTGAGAATATTGTGTCTGACAGAGGATCCCAGTTTGTTTCCAGGTTCTGGCGATCCTTTTGTGCTAGGATGGGCATTGATATGTCGTTTTCGTCTGCCTTTCATCCTCAGACTAATGGGCAAACGGAGCGAACTAATCAGACTCTGGAGGCTCATTTGAGGTGTTTTGTTTCGGCAGATCAGGATGATTGGGTGACCTTCTTGCCGTTGGCTGAGTTTGCCCTTAATAATCGGGCTAGTTCCGCTACTTTGGTTTCGCCATTTTTCTGCAACTCTGGTTTCCATCCTCGTTTTTCCTCGGGACATGTGGAGCCTTCTGACTGTCCTGGGGTAGATTCTGTGGTGGATAGGTTGCAGCAGATCTGGAATCATGTGGTGGACAACTTAAAGTTGTCACAGGAGAAGGCTCAGCGTTTTGCCAACCGCCGCCGCGGTGTGGGTCCCCGACTTCGTGTTGGGGATTTGGTATGGCTGTCTTCTCGATTTGTTCCTATGAAGGTCTCCTCTCCTAAATTTAAGCCTCGCTTCATCGGTCCTTACAAGATATTGGAAATCCTTAATCCTGTGTCCTTTCGCTTGGATCTTCCGGTGTCGTTTGCCATTCACAACGTGTTCCATAGGTCTTTGTTGCGGCGGTACGTTGTACCTGTGGTTCCTTCTGTTGAGCCTCCTGCTCCGGTGTTGGTTGAGGGCGAGTTGGAGTACGTGGTGGAGAAGATCTTGGATTCTCGTCTCTCCAGACGGAGGCTTCAGTATCTGGTCAAGTGGAAGGGCTATGGTCAGGAGGATAATTCCTGGGTGGTTGCTTCTGATGTGCATGCGGCCGATTTAGTTCGTGCCTTTCACGCTGCTCATCCTGATCACCCTGGTGGTCTTGGTGAGGGTTCGGTGACCCCTCCTTAAGGGGGGGTACTGTTGTGAATTAGACTTTTTGGCTCCCTCTTGTGGTTACTAGTGATATGACTCTGGGATTGTCTTTCCTCAGTTTGGCACCCACCTGGGTCGTTAGTCCAGGGGTGTTGCTATATAAACTTCCTGGATCCTTAGTCCAGTGCCTGGCATCGTTGTAATCAGATCCTTTCTGTTTGCTCCTGTCTGCTGTCCTGGTTCGTGCAAAATTAAGCTAAGTCCTGCTTCTTTGTTTTTTGGTTATTTGCTTTGCTCTTATTTTTGTCCAGCTTGTACTAAATGTGATTCCTGTCTTTGCTGGAAGCTCTAGGGGGCTGGTGTTCTCCCCCCGGGCCGTTAGACGGTTCAGGGGTTCTTGAATATCCAGCGTGGATATTTTGATAGGGTTTTTGCTGACCATATAAGTCATCTTACTATATTCTGCTATTAGCTAGTGGGCCTCTCTTTGCTAAATACCTAGCTCATTCTTACGTTTGTCTTTTCCTCTTACCTCACCGTTATTATTTGTTGGGGGCTTGTATCCAACTTTTGGGGTCTTTTCTCTGGAGACAAGAGAGGTCTTTCTTTTCCCTTCTGGGGTTAGTTAGTTCTCCGGCTGGCGCGAGACGTCTAGAACCAACGTAGGCACGTTCCCCGGCTGCTGCTATTTGTGGTGCTAGGATTAGATATATGGTCAGCTCAGTTACCACTGCCCTATGAGCTGGTTTTTTGTGTTTGCAGACTTAGTAATTATTTCTGAGACCCTCTGCCATTGGGGTCATAACAGTAGCCATTCAAACTTCTTTGTGTAACTTCTGTGCATGTTTTCTGGCCAAAATTACCAGGGTATGTGAACTTTTGATCAGGGTCATTTGGATGTTTCAGCTTGTCATTATGATTTAAAAATAGAAAACACAATAGTTTTACAATCAATGGCCTCACCGAACCACTTACCATTAGTGGAGAAAAAGTTTTGGTGTTATCATTCATATTCTCTGAAAACAAGACAAGAAAGCAAAAATTCTGCCGGGGCATGTAAACTTTTCAGCACAACTGTATAAAACAGGAGATCGGATGATTCCCTGCTTCTAGTTTCCTAAGGGGATTTAAACAATTAAAAAAATATGAAAAAAAACAAAAAAGTTCAAATCTCCTCTTTTTGCCTGATTAAAAATAAAACAATAAAAACACATACTTGGTATTGCTACATTCAGCAATGTCTGATCTGTGAAAATATAAAGTAAATTAATTTGATCAGTAAATGGGATAATGAGAAAAAAAAATCCAAATACCAGTTTTTTTTGGTTACTGCAACATTGCAATAAAATGCAGTAAGAGGCAATCAAAACATCATATCTACTCCAAAATGATATCAATAAAAACGCCAGCTCAGGTCGCAAAAAAATAAGCCATCAAACAGTTCAAGATCTCAAAAAATGAAAACGCTACATCTCAGAATATGGCGACAAACGCAAAAACTTTTTTCAAATAAATTTCTGAACTTTTTTCACCACTTAAATGAAAAAGAAACTATATATGTTTGGTATCTGCATACTCGTACAGCCCTCTGAAATAATATTACCAGGTCAATTTTACCATATAGTGAACATGGTAAATAAACAAAAACATTGTGGAATTGCATGTTTTTTTGCAAATTCACAGCACTTGGATTTTTTTTCCCATTTTCCTGTACACCATATGATAAAATTAATAGTGTCATTCAAAAGCACAAGCCCTAAAATTTACGGAAAAATTAAAAAGTTAAGGCTCTTGGAAAAAGGGGGAGGGGACTAAAGCAAAAAACGTAAAATTGCCTGAGAGTGAAGTAGTTAACTTCCAAATGTTTATCTTGTCTTGGTAGTCTTAAGTTCTTCCTGTTATCACAGGCAATATGGCAGGCTCCTGCAAGTCTCCAGGCCCTGCTTTATCTCTGGTTTCTGTTTTATCTTGTTGAAGTTTTCCTCCCAGGCAAACTGTTACCTCAGATGACTTTTCAAACATGTTTTACATCTGTTTATTTTCTTATCAGCTGCACCTAGTTACCTTGTCTGCACTCTGCAGGTGTACCCATAAAGTTACATCTCTGCTTCTTTAATATTCTGCCTTCCTTTTATCTGTTCTCAGACTTAAATGCAAGCACTACATTTTGTGACACAGAAAAACTGAGGGGTTTTTTTTCCATCTGATCCGGCTTGGAACAACTCTTGTTCAAGACAAGTATAAGTTCAAGTGAAGTTCTATTACATCAAGGTATATGACTATGGTCTATAACTAGGGTCTGTATGCCTAAGATAAAAGAATTAATATAAATACACCAGAAAGATCATTTCCATTGCTCTGTTCTCTTTATTAGTTAAAATGATGCAAAGTGGTAAAAAAATGATTCTTCAATTGCAGCTATTAAGCAGAATAGATTATAGAAAATTCCAACACATGAAACTATTAAAATGGCTACAGTCTCAGTCAAAATTGAGGTAAAAGATCCGGTGCCCACTGAACTTTTATGTCACTAATATGATTTATGATGAGCTCACAGCTCTGATAGACAGCAGAAACACTGGCTCCTGTGACAATTTAAGCAGACACGGAAATGTGTTAGGCTGGTTTCACACTTGCGTTTTTGTCTGCAGCGTTTTTTGCACAAAAAACGCATGCGTTTTTTTTTCCTATATTTAACATTGAAAACGCATGCGTTTTTTTGCACATGCGTTTGGTCGCGTTTTCAAACGCATGCGTTTTTTGACTGCATGCGTTCATTTTCAAAAATGCTACCTGCAGTATTTTCTTGCGCGTTTTTTTGCCGCGAAAAAACGCATGCGTTTTTTCGCGGCAAAAAAATGCATTGCTGTCTATGTAAACGCATGCGTTTTTAAGCACATGCGTTTGTTTGCGCTAAAAACGCATGCGTTTTTATAGAAAAAAAACAGAAAACACACTGAAAAGTCACCCACCACCATCAAGGTGATAAAGGGATCCAAACCCTAACCCTAACTCTACCCCTAACCTCACCCCTAACCGTTTAATGAACATTTTCTGACAGTCATATTGCCACGTATTTAAGTGCCACGTATCACGTATTTCAGTGCCACGTATGCCACGTGCCACGTATTTAAGTGCCACGTGCCACATATATAAGTGCCACGTGCCACATATATAAGTGCCACGTGCCACGTATTTAAGTGCCACTTGCCACGTATTAAAGTGCCACATGCCACGTATTAAAGTGCCACGTATTTAAGTGCCACGTGCCACGTATTTAAGTGCCACGTGCCACGTATTAAAGTGCCACGTGCCACGTATTAAAGTGCCACGTGCCACGTATTTAAGTGCCACGTGCCACGTATTTAAGTGCCACGTGCCACGTATTAAAGTGCCACGTATTTAAGTACCACGTATTTCAGTTGCACGTATTTCAGTGCCACGTATTTCAGTCACGTTTAGGGTTAGGGGTAGGGTTAGGGTTAGGGTTTTCTTGTTTTTTCTTGTGTTTTCTTGTGTTTTTCTATAAAAACGCATGCGTCTAAAAAACGCATGCGTTTTACCGCGTTTACATGCGTTTTTCACACATGCGTTTTTTTAAAAAAACGCATGCAGACAAAAACGCAAGTGTGAAACCAGCCTTACCTCACAAAAAGAAGCTACTGGGAGCTACTGGAAGCCCTTGCTGTGTGGTCAACTAGGTGGTCAAGGGAGGAGAATTCAGCCCAACCCAGAGGGGCGGTGGCAAATATGGGACGGGGGGCGCTAAAGTGTTTAAAGCTAGCTACACACGTTTAGCCCCATCTTTGTCCTGCCATAGAAGCCACGTCATGTCACATGTGGAGACGGACCAGGAACTAAGAAGGTGCCTGTGGATATTATTATTATTTATATAGCACCATTGGTTCCATGGTGCTGTACATGAGAATGGGTTACATACAAATTACAGATATCACAGTAAACAAACTAACAATGACAGACTCATACAGAGGGCCGAGGACCCTGCCCTTGCAGGCTTACATTCTACGGGATTATGGGGAAGGAGACAATAGGTTGAGGGTTGCAGGAGCTCCGGTGTTGGCGAGGCAGGATCTCCGGTAGTGATGAGGAGGCAGCGGGGTCAGTGTAGGCTGTAGGCTTTCCTGAAGAGATGGGTTTTCAGGTTCCATCTGAAGGATCCGAATGTGGTTGATAGTCGCACGTGTTGGGGCAGAGAATTCCAGAGGATGGGGGATATTCTGGAGAAGTCTTGGAGGTGGTTGGATGAGGAGTGGATAAGTGTGGAGGAGAGAAGGAGTTCTTGGGAGGACCAGAGATTATGTGAGGGAAGATATCGGAAGATTAGTTCAGAGCTATATGGAGGAGACAGGTTATGGATGGCTTTGTAGGTCAGTATTAGTAATTTGAACTGGATATGCTGAGGGAATGGGAGTCAGTGAAAAGATTTGCAGAGGGGGGAAGCAGAGGAGTAGCAAGGAGAGAGATGAATTAGTTGGGCATCAGAGTTAAGGATGGACTGGAGAGGTGCAAGGGTGTTAGCAGGGAGGCCACAGAAAAGGATGTTGCAGTAATCAAGGCAGGAGATGATGAGGGCATGCACAAGCATTTTAGTAGATTGACGGTTGAGGAAAGGATGGATTTTGGAGATATTTTTGAGCTGGAGGTGACAGGAGGTGGACAGAGCTTGGATGTACGGTTTGAAGGACAGGGCAGTGTCAAAGGTTACTCCGAGGCAGCGGACTTCCGGTATGGGGGAAAGCATGATGTCATTGATTGCGATAGATAGGTCAGGTAAGGAAGATCTATGGGATGGAGGAAAGATGATGAGTTCGGATTTGTCCACATTGAGTTTGAGGAAGCGAGAAGAGAAGAAGGAGGATATGGCTGATAGACACTCTGGGATTCTGGAGAGCAGAGCGGTGACGTCTGGGCCAGAGAGGTAGATCTGAGTGTCATCAGCATAGAGGTGGTACTGGAATCCATGGGACTTTATGAGTTGTCCCAGGCCAAGTGTGTAGATTGAGAAGAGTAAGGGTCTTAGAACAGAGCCTTAGGGGAGTCCAACAGAGAGAGGGTGGGATGAGGAGGTAGTGTGGGAGTGGGAGATGCTGAATGTGCAGTTGGAAAGGTACAAGGAGATCCAGGATAGGGCGAAGTCTTTGATGTCAAAGGAGGAGAGGATCTGTAGTAGGAGGCAGTGGTCAACTGTGTCAAAAGCAGAGGACAGGTCTAGAAGGAGGAGTATAGAGTATTGTCCATTAGCATGGGCAGTAAGTAGGTCGTTAGTGATTTTGGTTAGGGCTGTCTCAATTGATTGATGGGGGCGGAAACCAGATTGCAGATTGTCAAAGAGCAAGTTAGATGAGAGGTGGGAGGAAAGTTCAGAGTGGACGTGCTGCTCCAGGAGTTTGGAAGCGAATGGGAGCAGCAATATTGGGTGATAGCTGGACATAGCAGTTGGATAGAGGGTTGGCTTTTTAAGGATAGGCATGATTGTGGCTTGTTTGAAAGCAGAAGGGAAGGTGCCAGAAGATAGTGATAGGTTGAAGAGGTGGGTTAGGGATGGGATAAGTGTGGTGGTGAGGTTGGGGAGGAGGTGGGATGGGATGGGGTCGAGCGCCCTGGTGGTGAGGTGCGATTTGGAAAGGAGACAATTATGCCCCCTTTAGTGATGTTTGCTAGGGAGGTTATGGGGTTTGGGCATTGGTCTGGTATACAAAGGGGTTGCAGTGGTTGAACAATGAAGACTTGCCTTGTCTGGTCGATCTTATTTTTAAAGTGTGTGTGGCAAAGTCCTCAGCAGAGATGAGGGAGGAGGAAGGTTGGAGGGGGCAGTGGAGGGCAGAGGAGGGAGTTAAAGGTTTTGAATAGCTGTTTGGGGTTGTAGGATAGGGAAGATATGAGGGTTGTGAAGTAGGCCTGTTTAGCAGAGGTGAGAGCAGATTTAAAAGCGAGTGTTGCCTGTTTGAATGTAGTGAAGTCATCTTGCGAGCGTGTTTTCTTCCAATGCTGCTCTGCAACCCTGGACACTTGCCGGAGCTTTTTAGTGGTGTTATTGTGCCAAGGTTGTCTATTGATACGTTGCACTCTGCCATGGACGAGAGGGGCAACCGTGTCAATAGCTGATGCGAGAGTGGCATTGTAGAAAGCAGTCCATGAGTTCGGCTACTACTTATACGCTAACTAGGGTTGGTTTCTGACCCGATATAAGCTTGTTAACAGACCAGGCTTATATCTAACGAGGAACTGGTGGCAGCATACCGTTCTTGTGTTATTGGGGGATCCTGGCAGTGATGGATCCGAGGTTTATATATACAGGGTGGGCCATTTATATGGATACACCTAAATAAAATGGCTATGGTTGGTGACACCAACTTCCTGTTTATGGCGCATTAGTATATGGGAGGGGGAAACTTTTCAAGATGGGTGGTGACCATGGCGACCATTTTGAAGTTGGCCATTTTGGATCCAACTTTTTTGTTCAAAATGAAGAGGGTCATTTGACACATCAAACCTTTTGAGAATTTCACAAGAAAAGCAATGGTGTGCTTGGTTTTAACGTAACTTTATTCTTTCATGAGTTATTTTCAAGTTTATGACCACTTATAAAAAGTGTTCAAAGTGCTGCCCATTGTGTTGGATTGTCATTGCAACCCTCTTCGTCCACTCTTGACAAATTGATAGCAACACTGGAGAAGCAATGTTAGCACAGGCTTCCAGTATCCATTGTTTCAGATGTTGCATATCTCGTATATTCACAGGATAGACAAATGTCTTCAGATGAGCCCAAAGATAAAAGTCTAAGGGAGGCAGATTGGGAAACCTTGGTGGCCATTCAACTGGCCCATGACGACCAATCCACTTTCCATGAAACTGTTCATATAGGAATGCTCGGACTTCACACCCATAAAGTGGTGGTGCACCATCTTGGGTGTCAGGTCCGAGCATTCCTACATGAAGTTTCCTGGAAAGTGGATTAGTTGTCGTGGGCCAGTTGAATGGCGCCAAGGTCTCCTGATTTGCCCCCCTTAGACTTTTATCTTTGGGGTCATCTGAAGGCAATTTTCTATGCTGTGAAGATATGAGATATGCAGCCTCTGAAACAACAGATACTGGAAGTCTGTGCTAGCATTTCTGCCGCGGTGTTGCATCAGTGTGTCAAGAGTGGGAGAAGAGGATTTCATTGACAATCCAACACAAAGGGCAGCACTTTGAACACATTTTATGAGTGGTCATAAACTTGTAAATAACTCATGAAATAATAAAGTTACATTAAAACCAAGCACATAATGGTTTTCTTGTGAAATTCTCAATAAGTTTGAAGTGTCACATGACACTCTTCCCATTGAAAAAATAATGCTGGATCCAAAATGGCGGACTTGAAAATGGCCACCGTGGTCACCACCCATCTTGAAAGGTTTTCCCTCTCCCATATACTAAATGTGCCTCAAACAGGAAGTTGATATCACCAACCATTCCCATTATATTTAGCTGTATCCATATAAATGGCCCACCCTGTATATTCCCGGCCTTGGACTGAAAATATTTATACCGCCCTCATTTCAGAGTGCCCCGATAACCAGTACGTGATAGGGCAGCCTCTCTGGTGGCTACTTATCCTAGATGCAGTTCCCTGATTGACCTGAGGGTAAGGGGTTGCCAGAGAGCTGCGACTGTGTAAGCTCCATCACAAATTGTCACAATCCGTCACAAATTGTTGACAGCAGGGGGAAATCTGTATCCCCAGCTCTCTCTCGTGTGTGTTTTCCTTACAGCTGCAATGAAACAAAGTGAAAAATTTAAAGGGGTATGAATACTTTCTGTACCCACTGTAGCTTATATATAGCTTAACCATAGACTACATGTAGCTTACACATAAACTACATATACTTCTTCAAGATGTTAAACACATAGTGCTCCATATATTGAAAGAGGTTCATATAGGATTCAGCAGTAGAAATATTTCCTTAAATATTTTAAAATTATACTCAGCATAGTGGGAGGAAATTATTTAAATCACTGTCAATAGCCTATTTTAATTAAAAAACGAGAGAGAATTATTCATGATGTCTGCCAAACTGAGAAATCAGCTTGTTCAATCTTAATCAAATAATAAATTGTTTTTTAGTCAGGTCCTCAAAGCAGAAGCAGCTACACAAGACAAATATAATAGTGCACTTTTAAAAACAAAAAAGATAAAATCATATACCCATATGTTATCATGAATTTTCGATCATTTTAGCTTTAAACTACTTAGCGAATACAGATGTTAATGTAGTGGGATCTGGAATTAAAGAAAAGCGCTGAAGGAAAAACCTTCATTCAAGCCGGCTGGGCTCATGGTGCGAAGGCAATTTATCCATCTAGCTTCTTCTAATAGTTGGTCATGGTTCCCTTTTCTCTGTTTTAGTATATATTTTTTAATACCCCAGAAACATAATGCAAGAGGGTCCTAACTGTGATTTAAACGCATATGCAGTGATATTGGTTTTTCATAGCCATTTCTAATAGACAAAATGTGTTGCAAAATCTGTCTTCTGAATTGTTAGCTTGTTTTGCCCACATATAGAAGGGAACATGGGTATCTAGCGGCATAAACAATTCCTGATGACTAGTGATGAGTGAGTATACTCGTTGCTCGGGTTTTCCCGAGCACGCTCGAGTGATCTCCGAGTATTTGTAAGTGTTCGGAGATTTAGTTTTTGTCACCTCAGCTGAATGATTTACGGTTACTAGCCAGGCTAAGTACATGTGGGGGTTGCCTGGTTGCTAGGGAATTCCCACATGTGTTCAGCCTGTCTAGCAGCCGTAAATCATTCAGCTGAGGTGACGAAAACTAAATCTCCGAGCACTTTCAAATACTCGGAGATTACCCGAGCTTGCTCGGAAAAACCCGAGCAACGAGTATACTCGCTCATCACTACTGATGACGTACAATTTATAAAGTCTCTTATGTCAAAAATCTTCCCAGACTGTTTGGGATTATTAAACTGTTTAGTTGTTAAAATAAAATTGCGCACCTTAGAGAGGACGCATTTGTAACAACCCACTGTCTTATTTCTGAGCCAATCACAGCCCTGTTCATTATAAGATGGGAAGTGGCTAGGCACCAGCATGTTTTTTATGTTAGGATCTCTTCGGTATGTGATGGTGGCATGTTGTGAAACCTCCTCACTTGGAGCAGCTTGCTCCGCTCATGTGATGTTAAGTGACATCTGCCACGTCATCACAATTCAGAGACTATGAGTCCCAAGCAGACTGGATGGGCTAGATGCAGATACACCCACAGGACACACATCTAACTGATGTGAACATATACTTGAAAAATAACTAATCATGGAGTAGTTTGCTCCACTTATATGATGCTAAGTGAGCCAATTGAAATCGTCATCTCAATACGTAGATGAGTCCTAAGCAGATTGGATGAGCCAGATGCTGACACGCCTACAGGACAGTCGCATCTGACTGATGTGAACACATACTTGAAATATAGCCAATCAGGGAGCAGCTTTCTCCTCTCATGCTATGTCAAGTGAGCCAATTGAAAATTGGCCACGTCATCTCAATACAGTGACGATGAGTCCCAAGCAGATTGGACGAAGCATAAACTGACACACCTGCAGGACACTCACATCAGAATGATGTGAACTCATACTTGAAAAATAATCAATTATGGAGCAGCTTGCTGTGCTCATGTGATGCTAAGTGAGCCAATTGAAATCTACCATGTCATCCCAATACGCAGATGATGAGTCCTAAGCAGAGATGCGTGAATAAAAAGAAAGCCTGGAGGAACCAGGAGTGTGTGGTCATGGAGGCGACTAGGGATGTACACATGAGGAATCCTCTGGCACCAGCCAAGGATGTGGCCAGGGGTCAGGGTAAAATTGATAGAGCTTTCGCTAGACAGCAGCATCAGGAGGCTCAGGTTTGGATGCGACATGGTACGAATGTGTGCCTGGAGTTGCTGGAGCGGACCTCGGCGCTTTGACGGAATGAGGTCACCAAGGGATGGGTAAGGGAATAGAGGAAATGGTACCAAGGGCCAGAAGGCAGGTACTTAAGTTATGGGATGAGCTGAGGGGTTAGTGAACCCCAAATAAACTGGGTCGAGGCCACTCAAAACTGGCCCAAGTTTACTGTCAGTCAGGAAAGGGGGCGTATCATCTGCAACGGAGAACGAGGACGTGGTTGGTAGGGTAACAAAAAATGGAGGAGAAACACAGAGGGGGATACTTGGTTCCGGTCTGTACTTTGGTTTCTCAGTACAGTGTCAGGCGGGGCTGTCATAGGGACATGCGGATGCCCTGTCACGCTCCTATGTGGGGTGACAAGCATTCAACCCCACAGGTTTAAACAGAGAGGGGATATGTGAGACAGTGACGGATGTCACATGTAGGGGTCACTGTATGTTCCCCCCAGGATGTGCCCAGAGGCATATTGAGGCCATGCAAGTGCATTGCAATCACAAGCTTAGCTGTGATAGCAATGCAGAATAAAAGTGAGTATAAGTCTTTTGCAAGCTATTTGTCCAGGGCAGATTTAAGAAAACCTGCTTGGCTTTTGTGTTTTGAAACGGACTACAGGATGGTAGTGGTGCAGTCCATTTCATTCCTGTGGCTGAAGGCCACAGGTTGCTTGTAAAAAGCCCTGCAGTAAAGGGTTTGGGTGTGTCAGGTTCAATGTCAGTCTGGTGTTTGCAGGAGTGCAGAGCAAGAAGCTCTGCAGAGCTCTACCTGTGTGAGGCAACACAGGCAAGAAGAGCCAAACAGCCAAGGGAGCTGAAGGGGCTGGCACCCACAGCATACACAGTGGTGCAGTCGCCCATGGTAACATCTCATGGCGGTGGACTGGAATGTTTATTGGCTGCAATCCAGAGGATATGTTTCCCGGCTGTGATCCAGAGGATATCGTGTACTGTGGAGTGCTGTGAGTTGGACATTAAAGAGACGTTTGTTTTGAACTTTGCTGGGTCAATGCCTCATCACGGCATAGGGTACTACCGCTGCACTACACTCCTGACTGCACAGATACCCAATATGTGGAAGAAAACAACTGTTTGGGTGCACGGCAGGGCTTGGAAGGGAAGGAGTGCCATTTGACAGTTTGAGTGTAAAATATGCTGGAATAATTAGCGGATGCCATGTCGCGCTTGGAGAGCCCCTGATGTGCCTAAACAGTGGAAACCCCACACAAGCGACAGCATTTTGGAAACTAGACCCCTTATGGAACTTATCTAGATGTGTATTGAGCACCGTGAACCCACATATGCTTCGCAAAAGTTTACAATGTAGAGCTGTGAAAATAAAAAAAACAAATTTTTCCAAAATAAATATTTTTTAGCTCCATATTTTGCATTTTCATAAGGGTAACAGGTGAAATTGCTCCATACAATTTGTTGTTGATATCTCTTGAGAGAGGATAGAGATTTAAGTGAGAAGGTTTCACAACATGTCACCATCACATACCGAAGAGGTCCTAACTTAAAGAAAATGCTGGTACCTAGCCACTTCCCATCTAATAATTAATTGAGCTGTGATCGTCTTAGAAATATGACAGTGGGTTGTTACAAATGTGTTCAATGTAAAGCGTGCAATATTATTTTAACAACTAAAAAGTTTAATAATCTGTTATGATCCGGTGACCTTGGAACCGCATGAGAGACTTTCTCAGGAGTAGGTGGTACCTGTACTGACCGCAAACCCTAAACCAACACCGCAACTAGAAGTAGCCTTGGGATGTACCTAACACGTCCTAGACACCTCGACACAGCCGGAGGACTAAATACCCCTATAGATGGAAATGGGAATTCTATCTTGCCTCAGAGCAGAACCCCAAAGGATGGGCAGCCCCCCACAAATATTGACTGTGAGTATAAGAGGAAAGACACACGCAGGCAGAAAAACAGGATTTAGCAAAAGAGGCACTTCTAGCTAAATAGAAAAGGATAGGACAGAATACTAAGCGGTCAGTATTAAAATCCTAAAAATATCCACAGCAGATAATACAAATGTTGTACATCTAACTAAAGACATAGAAAGTATATCTGCATCTCCTGAGAATCCAGCATGACTGAAAAATCCAAACAAAGTCTAAGCTGGACAAAAACACAATGAATTGCACTGAACTGCAAAGCACACTGCATGTGTGCACAGAGACAAAAAACCAGACACTTATCTTAGCTGAATTGGCAGCAGGGCATGAGGAACCAGAGAGAGATGCAATCCCTACAAGAACAATGGACAACTGGCAAGGACTCATGGATCCTGCACACCTAAATACCTAGTAGAGCTGCAATCAGCAGAAACACCTGCCCTGGATTACAACCCCAAGACAACTGCACTACCACCAACAACCACCGGAGGGAGCCCAAGAGCAGAATTCACAACAGTACCACCCCCTTGAAGAGGGATCACCGAACCCTTACCAGAGCCCCCAGGCCGATCAGGACGAGCCAGATGAAAGGCACGGACCAAATCAGCAGCATGGACATCAGAGGCAAAAACCCAAGAATTATCCTCCTGGCCATAACCCTTCCATTTGACAAGGTACTGAAGCCTCCGCCTCGAAAAGCGAGAATCCAAAATCTTCTCAACCACATACTCCAACTCCCCATCAACCAACACAGGAGCAGGAGGATCAACAGAGGAAACAACGGGCACCACATATTTCCGCAATAAAGATCTATGGAAAACATTATGGATGCAAAAGAGGCCGGAAGGGCCAAATGGAAAGACACCGGATTGATAATCTCAGAAATCCTATAAGGACCAATAAACCGAGGCTTAAACTTAGGGGAAGAAACCTTCATAGGAACATGACGGGAAGACAACCAGACCAAATCCCCAACCCGAAGCCGGGAACCAACACAC
Organism: Ranitomeya variabilis; assembly: GCF_051348905.1. NCBI lineage: Eukaryota > Metazoa > Chordata > Amphibia > Anura > Dendrobatidae > Ranitomeya > Ranitomeya variabilis. The sequence goes on from NC_135238.1 coordinate 173,819,143, forward strand.
CGACGACGGTTAGCAAAATGCCAAGCCTCCTCCTGAGACAACACCAAATTGTCCAGCACATGAGCCCAAATCCGCTGCAACCTGTCAACCACAGAATCCACACCAGGACAATCAGAAGGCTCAACTTGCCCCGAAGAAAAACGAGGATGAAAACCAAAATTACAAAAGAAGGGCGAAACCAAGGTAGCCGAACTAGCCCGATTATTAAGGGCAAACCCGGCCAATGGCAAGAAAGCACTCCCAATCATCCTGATCAGCAGACACAAAGCGTCTCAAATAAGTTTCCAAAGTCTGATTAGTTCGCTCGGTCTGGCCATTTGTCTGAGGATGAAATGCGGAAGAATAAGACAAATCAATGCCCAGTCTAGCACAAAAGGCCTGCCAAAACCTAGAAACAAACTGGGAACCTCTGTCGGACACAATATTCTCCGGAATACCATGCAAACGAACCACATGCTGAAAAAACAACGGAACCAAGTCAGAAGAGGAAGGCAATATAGGCAAAGGCACCAAATGAACCATCTTAGAAAACCGGTCACAAACCCCCCAGATAACCGACATCCTCTGGGAAACCGGAAGATCTGAAATAAAATCCATAGAAATATGCGTCCAGGGCCTCTCAGGGACCGGCAAAGGCAAAAGCAATCCACTAGCACGGGAACAACAAGGCTTGGCCCGTGCACAAGTCCCACAGGACTGCACAAAAGAACGCACATCACGCGACAAAGAAGGCCACCAAAATGACCTACCAACCAAATCTCTGGTACCAAAAATACCAGGATGGCCAGCCAACACAGAACAATGAACCTCAGAAATCACTCTACTAGTCCATCTATCAGGAACAAACAGTTTCCCCACTGGACAGCGGTCAGGTTTGTCAGCCTGAAATTCCTGCAGAACCCGTCGCAAATCAGGGGAAATGGCAGAAAGGACCCCCTTCCTTCAGAATGCTGACCGGCTCAAGTACCTCAGGAGAATCAGGCAAAAAACTCCTAGAGAGGGCATCAGCCTTAATATTCTTAGAACCCGGAAGATACGAGACCACGAAATCAAAACGGGAGAAAAACAGGGACTATCGAGCCTGTCTAGGATTCAGCCGTTTGGCAGATTCGAGGTAAATCAGATTTTTATGATTGGTCAAGACCACAATACGGTGCTTGGCTCCCTCAAGCCAATGTCGCCATTCCTCAAACGCCCACTTCATAGCCAACAACTCCCGATTGCCGACATCATAATTGCGTTCAGCAGGCGAAAACTTACGGGAAAAGAAGGCACACGGTTTCATCAAGGAACCATCAGAATCCCTCTGAGACAAAACGGCCTCTGCCCCAATCTCAGAAGCGTCAACCTCAACCTGAAACGGAAGAGAAACATCTGGCTGATGCAACACTGGGGCAGAAGTAAATCGGCGTTTAAGCTCCTGAAAGGCAGAGACAGCCACAGAGGACCAAATCGTTACATCAGCGCCTTTCTTCGTCAAATCGGTCAGGGGTTTAACCACACTGGAGAAGTTAGCAATGAAACGGCGATAAAAATTAGCAAAGCCCAAAAATTTCTGAAGGCTCTTCACGGATGTGGGCTGAATCCAATCATGAATGGCCTGAACCTTAACCGGATCCATCTCTATAGATGAGGGAGAAAAAATGAAGCCCAAAAAAGAAACCTTCTGCACTCCAAAGAGACACTTAGACCCCTTCACAAACAAAGCATTATCACGAAGGATCTGAAATACCATCCTGACCTGTTTCACATGAGACTCCCAATCATCGGAAAAAATTAAGATGTCATCCAAATATACAATCATGAATTTATCAAGATAATTCCGGAAGATATCATGCATGAAGGACTGAAAAACAGATGGAGCATTAGAGAGCCCAAATGGCATCACAAGGTATTCAAAATGGCCTTCGGGCGTATTAAACGCAGTTTTCCATTCGTCACCCTGCTTAATACGAACAAGATTATATGCCCCCCGAAGGTCAATTTTAGTAAACCAACTAGCCCCCTTAATCCTGGCAAACAAATCGGAAAGCAAAGGTAAAGGGTATTGAAACTTGACCGTGATCTTATTCAAGAGGCGATAATCAATACAGTGTCTCAAGGAGCCATCCTTCTTAGCAACAAAAAATAATCCCGCTCCCAACGGTGAAGAAGATGGCTGAATATGCCCTTTCTCCAAAGACTCCTTAACATAACTCCGCATGGCAGTATGTTCAGGCACAGACAGGTTGAAAAGTCGGCCCTTAGGAAACTTACAGCCTGGAATCAAGTCAATAGCACAATCACAGTCCCTATGCGGTGGAAGGGAACTGGACTTGGGCTCATCGAATACATCCTGAAACTCAGACAAAAACTCTGGAACTTCAGAAGAGGAGGAAAAGGAGATTGACATCACAGGAACGTCATTATGAACCCCCTGACAACCCCAACTAGTCACAGACATAGACTTCCAATCCAACACAGGATTATGTATCTGCAACCATGGAAAACCCAGCACAATAGCATCATGCAAATTATGCAACACCAGAAAACGACAATCTTCCTGATGGGCTGGCGCCATGCACATGGTCACCTGTGTCCAAAACTGGGGTTTATTTTTAGCCAAAGGTGTAGCATCAATGCCTCTTAAAGGAATAGGGTTCTGCAAAGACTGCAAGGGGAAACCACAACGCCTGGCAAATTCAAAGTCCATTAAGTTCAAAGCGGCGCCTGAATCCACAAACGCCATGACAGGAAATGACGACAATGAGCAGATCAAGGTCACAGATAACAGAAATTTAGGTTGTACAGTTCCGATGGTAACTGAACTAGCGATTCTCTTTGTACGCTTTGGGCAGACTGAAATTACATGAGAAGCATCGCCACAATAAAAACACAACCTATTCTGACGTCTGAATCCTTGTTGTTCCGTTCTAGACAGAATCCTATCACACTGCATAGGCTCAGGCATCTGCTCTGAGGACAACGCCACAGCACGCACAGTTCTGCGCTCCCGCAAGCGCCGATCAATCTGAATGGCCAGAGACATAAAATCACTCAGACCAACAGGCGTGGGAAACCCCACCATAACATCTTTAACAGATTCAGAAAGACCCTTTCTGAAAATTGCCGCCAAAGCATCCTCATTCCATTTAGTCAGCACAGACCATTTTCTAAATTTCTGACAATACAATTCTGCCGCTACTTGACCCTGAGACAGGGCCAACAAGGTCTTCTCCGCTTGATCCACAGAATTTGGTTCATCATATAATAATCCTAGAGCCTGAAAAAAGGCATCTACATTAAGCAAGGCCGGATTCCCAGATTCCAGGGAAAATGCCCAATCCTGATGGTCGCCACGCAGCAGGGAGATGACAATTTTAACCTGCTGAATGGGATCACCAGAGGAACGAGGCTTCAGAGCAAAAAACAGTTTACAGTTGTTTTTAAAACTCAAAAATTTGGACCTGTCCCCAAAAAACAAATCAGGAGTAGGAATCCTAGGCTCTAAAAGCGGAGTCTGAACAATATAATCAGAAATACCCTGTACCCTAGCAGCAAGCTGGTATACATGAGAAACTAATCCCTGAACATCCATGCTAGCACAAGACTCCTCAGTCACCCAGAGGAAAAGAGGGAAGAAAAGACAAAGCAGGCTACAGAAAAAAATGGCTCTTTCTTCCCTTCTTCTGAGATGCATTTAACTCATTGTTGGCCAGTTGTACTGTTATGATCCAGTGACCTTGGAGCCGCATGAGAGACTTTCTCAGGAGTAGGTGGTACCTGTGCTGACCGCAAACCCTAAACCAACACCGCAACTAGAAGTAGCCGTGGGGTGTACCTAACACGTCCTAGACACCTTGACACAGCCGGAGGACTAAATACCCCTATAGATGGAAATGGGAATTCTATCTTGCCTCAGAGCAGAACCCCAAGGGATAGGCAGCCCCCCACAAATATTGACTGTGAGTATAAGAGGAAAGACACACGCAGGCAGAAAAACAGGATTTAGCAAAAGAGGCACTTCTAGCTAAATAGAAAAGGATAGGACAGAATTATAAGCGGTCAGTATTAAAATCCTAAAAATATCAACAGCAGATAATAATAATACCTAGTAGAGCTGCAATCAGCAGAAACTCCTACCCTGGATTACAACCCCAAGACAACTGCGCTACCACCAACAACCACCGGAGGGAGCCCAAGAGCAGAATTCACAACAATAATCCCAAACAGTCAGGGAAAAATTAGGACGTAAGAGACTTTATAAAGTGTATGTCCTCAGGTTTTGGTTAGGCTGCCAGAAGCCCAAGTTCCCTTCTATATGTGGGCAAAACAAGCAAACAATTTAGAAGATGGATTTTGCAACACATTGGGTCTATTAGAAATGTTTATGATACGTTATATGCATTTTCATCACAGTTTGGGCCCTCTGGCATTATGTTTTTGGGATATTCGAAAATATATACTAAAAAAGAGAAAAGGGAACCTTGACTAACTATTATTAAAAGAAGAAGCTAGATGGATACATTGCTTTCGCACCATGAGCGTGGCAGGCTTGAATGAAGGTTTTTCGTTCAACACTTTGCTTTAATTCCAGATCCAACTACTTTAACACTAAGCTAAGGAGTTTATAACTAAAATGATCGAAAATTTATAATATATGGGTATGTGATTTGAATTTTTTTGTTTTTAAAAGTGCACTATTATGTCTGTCTTGTGTAGCTGTTTCTGCTTTGAGGACATGACTCAACAACAATTTATTATTTGATTAAGATTGAACAAGCTGATTTCTCAGTTTGGCAGATATCATGAATAATTCTCTCTCATTTTCTAATTAAAATAAACTAGTAACAATGGTTTAAATCATTTCCTCCCACTATGCTCAGTATAATTTTAAACTATTTAAGGAAATATTTTTACTGCTGAATCCTATTTGAGCCTCTTTCAATATATGGGGCACTATGTGTTTAACATCTTGAAGATGTATATGTAGGCTATGTGTCAGCTACATGTAGTCTATGGTTAAGCTATATCTAAGCTACATATAATCTATAAATAAGCTACATACAAGTTATTTAAGGAAATATTACAATTGCGGAACTCTTGGTAAGCTATCTCCAATAGATAGAGCACTTTGTGTATAACATCTTTAAGATGTATACATAATAAAAAATAATGTTATATACACTTTATTATGGTTCTATTATCTTTATACATAACCTTAATGGTGTCTGACTAATTATGTCTGAGAGGAATAGGGAAGAATAGCTGTTTAACCTTCTACAATACTTATATCTGAAACGCTCTCAAGATGTATAATACATAACATTACTCAATCTGTGTTCTAAAATAACTTGTACCTTATTATTTTATTAAGCTTGTAAATTTTTGAGTACTTTCTATAATAATGGCATATAACCTAAGAGGGAGTAATAATGTCGCTTCTTAATAATTATTACTAAGCTTATAAATTATATATATTAATAGTACACAGCTATAGAGAGATTAATACTATTGCTTTTTAATAGTATATATTGAGTTCATTAAATTATGTCTTCCAACAAAGCTTACTCAACAAATAGATCAAATTTTAAATAGATCACTTTTCTGTTCTATTGCTCATTGGATGGGAACTCATATTTGAAAAATAACAGCAGCTTGCTCTCATCATGTGACTCCAATTGAACCAATTGCAATCTTCTACATCATCTTAGTATACACACTGACTAGTTCCTAGCAGGTTGGACGAGCTAGATACTGAGAAGCCTCTAGGACACTCGCATCTGCCTGATGTGAACTCTCTTGAAAAATAACCAATCATGGAGCAGCTTGCTCTGCTCATATGACATTAAGTGAGCCAATTGAAATCTGCCACGTCACCTCAATACAAAGATGATGAGTCCTAAGCAGATTGGATGAGCTAGATACTGACATGCCTGCAGGACACTCGCATCTGACTGATGTGAACTCATACTTGAAAAATAACCAATCATGGAGCAGCTTGGTCTACTCATGTGATGTTAAGTGAGCCAATTGACATCTGTCACTGTTACGGCACCCCCCAGCACCCAGAATATGTTGGGCAGTTATATGTATGTATAATAGGTTCCATGTGAGATGCATGTCCCTAATGCATCAGCCCACAGGCTGCGCCCCTGGGCAGAGGGGACAAGATATCCCCCTTCTAACCTCCCCCACCTTTGTAATTCCCACAGTAAATATCGGCAGGCTCCGGCCACTTGCGGCTATTGTAATGTATGTCTGGCCTGCTGCTTTTCAATTGGCCTGCTCTCTGTATCTGTGTGATATATTCTGTGTCCTGTGAGTAAAGCGTTGTCACACTGGAAATACGTGGAGAAGCAGTGATCTTTTATATGCGCCCATGTAACCAAGCAATTCCAGCCAGCGTCCTTCATTCAGACTCCTGCCAAAGCAGAGTGGAGCTCCTGAAACACGGGGTGGTACTGAAAGAGGTACCCCAGCACGGTAGACCCAGTTACACTGGTGGCAGACAGCGGGATGTGATACCCCGTCTACAGGAGGAAAGGAATGAATGGAAAACAACTACCAGAAGTTAAACAGGACTACATTAAAAGATCTGGTGGAAGCACGAGGGTTAATCGCCAGCAACAAAACAAAAGTGGATTTGATAGCAGCCATCATGGAACAGGACAGTGCAGCGCCCCCCAATGTGAACGTGGAGGAGACTGAATTCCAGAGGGAGGTAAAGAACAGACTGGCATTCTATGGCCCAAACCCTGCAGTAGAGATCATACGAGAGGTGATGGCTGATGTGCGTACTGATCTGAAGGAAAAGATGGCAGAGCGGACCAGGATAGAGCTAGCCAAGATGGAGATGACAGAGTGGACCAAAGTGGAGCTGGCCAAGATGGAGATGGCAGAGTAGAGAGTGGAGAGTCAGCGAGCAGGGGGAGCTCTGGCCTCCGTCCAGGTACGTTCAACAGTAAACCACAAAAAGATCCAGTATAATGCCTTCCGACAGTTGGGAGAGACAGAGGAAGACATTGATGGCTTTCTGCAGGGCTTTGAGTGGCAGTGTGCCCTTCATCAAGTGAAGCCGGAGGAACGGGTTCAGATTCTGGCCAGCAAGCTGACAGGCCGGGCAGCATATGCCTATCGCACGGTACCTGATTAGGACTGTATGGACTATGAGCAGATCAAAGAAGTGATCTTGGCCCGGTATGCACTGACACCAGAGGCATATCGCCAACAGTTCCGCGGACTTATAAAACGCGTAACCGATACCCACGCTGAATGGGCCTGTAAATTACGGCGGTCACTGCTACAGTGGGTACAAGGGAGCCAAGCAACCACTAAGGAGGATGTCTTCTTGTTAGAATGATTCTTTAATGGACTAACCCCTGAGACACAGGAATGGCTTCGGGACAGGCTGCCAACGACTCTTGAGGAGGCCGCTCGTCTGGCCGATGAACATCATGATGCCAGGAGGCCTCAGTTGTCCGGATCAAAGATGGTCACTAGGGGTCCACCCATGGACCTGGAGGCCCCCAAACCACAGAAGATTGTAGGGGGACCAGCTAAAAACCCGGCCTACCACAGTCCCCCTGAGGCGTGATGCCACACCTGCCATCAGCTGGGCCACCTGCAAAGACAATTATTTAAGCAAAGGAGAAAAGCATTACTGCAAAGAAAATTGCACACCATCCAATAATGAACAGTGATTTGTAAAAAAATAATAACACGCTGATTTTATTGAACACTTCAAAAACACCACAAACCGTTAAAAACATAGTTAAAAAATACAAACAACATCCAATACACACAGGTAATAGAGACCGCAGCCCAGTATGGTAATAAGACCCAAATATAACCTAGTGGCTCATGAGGATATGCACAAAACTCCTATTTTGGACAGAATAATGCACGGTTCATGTGTGCACATGGAACAACCATATGCAGAGCATAACAAGCAATTGCCCAAATGAATCTAGGGCTAGACCAGCCAAAAGGGCTTAAGGATCACCTATATATGGAGATATTTTACTATGTCTCACAAGTATATACGGAGGAAACCCCCCATAAGAATACAACCTGGTGATGGAGTGATGCCCACGCGTATCGCCTGGCGAACAGGCTTCGTCAGGGAAGATGTCATCTGAATTGTTCAACAGCTATAAATATTGTGAGCCTAATAACTCATGAGAGACCGGTGTGTATGAGCACAGGACCGCCGAAAGGGGCCCGTGCCGCCCAGAGGAAAGGACTGCGCATGGTCAGAAGTACCAATAATCAGTGTCCACAAACACTGGAACGCCAAGCTTCAACAATGCGCATGCGCAGGAAGCAAAGGCCGAGGTGTCCACGCATGGGTAACTGTTAAGGTAGACAGCGCCTGCGCCAGATGGAATGCATAAATCCAAAGCGCGCATGCGCAGAAAAAAAGACGTCGGCCGAGGCACCAGCACATGGAATTAGAGGCCATGAACAAGGCGACTGAGTATACAACAGCATAAGGAGCAAAAATATGAGCAGGAACCAACGGAGGGTCCTATATCAGGGCTATAACCCGGGCACCAAGGCAGGGTATGCCAGCAGAAGCAAAATTTTGCATGTGATAAAAGAAGGACGTAATAAAAGGGACACTACAAGGTGCAAATACACCCGTAGACGAGCCCATATTTAATGGTACATCACCTAGAGGGAATTAAGGTCAAGAACACATAGATGCCAATAGAGTAACATAAAACCATGGCAATAAAGTGTAAGAAATAACCAAGGGACAATGCCCTATAATTGGTGTAAACATATTGTTGTGCGTGTAGCACATATAGGCACGAACCCCTATGCACCCCAAGGGTAAAGACATATAGGTATATAGTAGGCCACATACATGCCTCACAGATCATCTACTCCGTCCCCCGGGGGCACTCATACACGCAATCATGCAGACCCAGATGTACAAAAACAAAAGGAGATATCGAAGGGTACCAAAACTTGTCCATAATGTTAGAAAAAAAGCTTTTTATTATTATTATTATTTTATTATGCAAACAAACATAACACATAATATGCAATATATAAATAGTTCCATAAGCAGTGAAGAATAGGACCGCAGTATGATTAAGTAGTATGGGCGAATAAACACCCATGACATAGCAGCAATGAAACATGAGAGAAAGGGGAGTACCCTAGGCCATAATAATATACAGCCCTCCTCATGAGCCAGACCAAAGTGCAACACCTCCTGAGCCAATGTATGAATGCAGTCAAGCACATACCCAGAACAAATGCTGGATCAAAAATTGCACATAAAATAGGTACACCCCCAAATATGGAACCCACAAACCAAGCTAGCCATTAATACAATGACCGCAACCGGGACCCAAGCATCACAGACCAGGAGCACCACCAGGTATATATGGATCAATAATTAACATTTCCCAGTCGAAATGACCAAAATCCAGAATAAAATCACAACAGAATTGGAAAAGCTTTCCTTCAGGTCCAAAGATGATGAGAGAAAGGGCATCCCTTCAGGCCCAAATCACGGTCGACTGGAAAAGAGGAAAATGATCATCCCAGAAATCCAGTAAATAGTAGTTCCTCATTCAGACCTGCGGGAGCAACAGAGCCAAGATTAAAAATCCATTTTGCCTCCATACGTAACAGTAATTGCTTGTATGCCCCTCCCCTGTTGGACATTTGGACTTTATCCAAGCCAACAACTTTAGTGCCGGAAACTCGACCACCATGATGGGCCAGGAAGTGAGACGCCATTGGGGTAAGCACCTTACCCTTTAGAGACTCAGATCATGCAAGGTTAATGGTAGACAGATGCTTTGTATCCTACGTCGCAATTCCTGAGACGTCTGGCCAACATAAACACGTTGGCATGGACATATAAGGGCATAGACTACATAGGCCGTTTTGCAGTTGATATAAAATCGCAATCTATGTCTATTGCCATCCCCTGGATTAACAAAAAAGTCCCCAATTGGAGACATATGTGGGCAGATGCTACAATTGCGACACGCAAAAGACCCCCGAAGTTCAATGCCCCGATGAAGCTTGGTGGTTTGTCGCTTGCAGTGACTCCTAGTCAGGAGATCCCTAAAGCTGGGGGCTTTTCTGGCTGTAAGTTGTGGCCAATCTCCCATTACCACAGAAGTGCAGAGATCGGTGGTGAGAATGCCCCAGTGCCTTTGAAGGATAGCCCTAATTTGTGACCAATTGTTATTGTAATTGGTAATGAACCTTGACTTGCCATCCCGTACCTTATTGTAAGGTGTCAAGAGCGACTCTTGTGTATGGGCCCTGGCCCGTTGGAAAGCTGTACTGAAACTCCTCCGTGTATAATGTCTTTGCTTAAATCGATTTGTCAATTTACGAGCCTCCTGACAAAAATCCTCATCCGAGGTACAGTTTCTTCTGATCCTTAAAAACTGTCCAATTGGAACTCCATTTTTCGTATGTATCGGATGAAAACTTCTATAGTCCAGAAGGCTGTTTGTTGCAGTCGGCTTACGAAATAGTTTAGTGGAGAGAGAGCCGTCCCTAGCCAACACATGCAGGTCCAAAAAGGTCACTGTAATGGGAGAAAAAGAAAATGTGAGCACAATATTGTGGGAGTTCCTATTCAAGGACTCGATGAAGCTACAACACTCCTCCCTGCCACCTGTCCAGATAAAAAACACGTCGTCGATATAACGACTCCAATGGTGTACATACCTCCTGAACCCTTCAAGGGAATAGACCATAGTGGCCTCCCACCAACCTAAAAAAAGGTTGGCAACGGCCGGGGCACACCTCGCCCCCATGGCCACACCTCAGGTCTGGAGGTAATAGGCTCTATCAAACAGGAAGAAATTGTGCTTCATGATGAATTTCAGAAGGTCGACCACTAGAGAATCGTGCATCCTGTCCGAATGTCCTAGTTGGTCAAGGAAGTCCAAAGTAGCTGTAATCCCATCCTCGTGACTAATGTTTGAATACGATTCAACGTCGCAGGTAACCAATAGAAAGTCAGAGGGTAAAGAGACTCCACGGCAAATCTGGATAAAGTGTGATTAATCCTGAACAAATGAGCACAGGTTTTTGACTAAAGGCTGTAAGAAATGGTCCACGTATACACGCCTTCTCACAGAGGCTGCCAATGCCGGTTACAATAGGCCGGCCCGGCGGTCTCTGTAAATCTTTGTGGACTTTCGGTAACATATAGAAAGTAGCCGTAATAGGGGATTCCACCCACATGATTTCAAACTCATGATGGCTAATAATTCCTAAGTCCCTGGCCCTTTCTAAAAGCTGTCTGAATTTGACTGCAAACACCGCCGTAGGATCCGACGGGAGTCTCCTATAGAACTGGCTATTGCCCAGCTGGCGATGTGCCTTCTCCAGGTAGAGTGAATGTGGCCATAAGACCACATTACCCCCCTTGTCCGCCTCTTTTATCAAGAAGGCGTTATTGGCTCTAAGGTCGTTAAGAGCACACCTCTCCTTTCCACTGAGATTGCTCAGGGTGGAGGTGCACGGGCGCAAAGCCATAATGTCCTTCTTAGTAAGCTCAAAAAACACCCTAATGGCAGGAACAAGGGAGAAAGGTTGAGCCACACTGGACTTATTCCTGAATGAACAGGGGTTCTTACCATCATCCGGGCTGTTTTCCTGTAGGAGTTGCAGGAGGTCACGAAACACTTGTTGGTCCATTTGCTCAAGTCCCTCCATCATACGTGGTCTGTTATGTAGCACCTGTAACAAAAGACGTCGACAAAATAGGTATAGGTCCTTAACCAGAGTAAACTTGTCCAACACATGGACAGGAGAAAACGTTAAACCCCGTTGTAGTACAGAGAGTTCAATCGGGGACAAAGTATATTCCGACAGGTTAATAACCTGTAATGTCCCCATAGATACCTGAGCATCCGCAGCGGAATCCCCGGAAGACCCGGACTCCCCTACTTGCGATTGTTCTTGTAGGGCCTCTGTACAGGGGGTCTGCGACCTCCGTATCTAGTGGTCCATGGCACTAGAGACACGGCACCTCCTCCCCCTTCGAGTCCGGCGTCGGGCTCGCTTTCCACTGAAGATAAAAAAAATCGCTCTCCGAGGTGCAATCCATTCTCCTAGAGGAATCACGTTTAGTATCCACCACTTTCTGATTTTGTGGACCCTGTCTCCCGTTCCCTTGATGTCTCCATTTAAATGCTTTATTCAAGTCAAAATCATTACGATCTCTGAAAAATTTGGCTTTCTTTTTTGACATAATGTCACGGTCATATTTGTCCAACCCCTCCTTCAATTTAGTCCTCAAAGGCTGGACCTGTTCGGCATCATCAAAATTAACCAGCTTGGTTTCCAAGTCCTTGCTCTTCGCCTTTGTATCGGCCAACAACTGCCTATCATGCTCCAAAAGCATGTTTATAATAATGTTGGAGCATTTTAGTAAGCCCTGCTCCCATGTGACCCGGAAGGCTGGGGAGGGTTCCCATGTGGATAAATGGGGACCCTGAGGCCCCAAGGGGCGATGTTAAGTTTGATGTACTCCTCCAGGCTACGGATGTTCCACCAAAGTCTTATACCCGCTCGATGTGCAGCCGTAAGCTCTGAGGAAAGCTTGTTAAAATCAGAGTCTGGTGATATCTGCTCCCCTGATGAAAAAACATTACTGGATTGGGCCCTCCAAGCAGCTTCACGAGCCTCCCAGTCCATGGCTAGCCGTGCCACACAACCACAACCAGTCTCTATAGAAACAGAATAAAAGGGGTGACACAATTATTATAAATATGTACAGCCCATATATACAAAAGAACTCGAAATAGAATGCGTGCAACCCAAAAGGAACACCCAACACAAGGTGGGTAAAACGCATGTATCAAATAATCAAACAATATTTATAGCTGTTGAACAATTCAGATGACATCTTCCCTGACGAAGCCTGTTCGCCAGGCGATACGCGTGGCGTTATGATCCTTAGTGGCTGAGGATCACAGAATGAACTAGCTAAGTTACTGGACATAGAACGAGCTCTAGGTAGGTGGTAACTGGACTGACCGCAAAACCTGATCCTAACCAAACACACTGAAGGTAGCTGGTGAACGTGCCTAAATTCCTGGACGTCTCGACGCAGCATGAGAAACTTGCTACCCCTATAGAGAAAGTAAGACCTCACTTGCCACAGAGAAATGACCCCAAAGATATAGTAAGCCCCCAACAAATATTAACGGTGAGGTAAGGGGAAAATACAAAACGTAGAAATGAAAACAGATTCAGCAAATGAGGCCCACTAATACTAGATAGCAGAAGACAGGCAGGGAACTGTGCGGTCAGTAAAAAACCCTATACAAAATATCCACGCTGAGAATACAAGAACCCCCACACCAACTAACGGTGTGAGGGGAGAAACTCAGCCCCCTAAAGCTACCAGCAAGCAAGGAAATCACATATTAGCAAGCTGGACAAGGACAAGTAAATAACCAAACAGAAAACTTAGCTTCTCTTGGAGAGACTGATAGCGAAGGAATTCAGGAGGATCAAGATAGCACTGAATACATTGACAGCAGGCAAACACTGAAAGTCCAGGTGAGCTAAATAGGAAACCAGCTAACAGATAACGAGACAGCTGATCCGCCTCAAACCTGCAGAAAGACACAAAGAGCCACCAGAGGGAGCCCAAAGACAGCACTCACACAGTACCACTTGTGACCACAAGAGGGAGCCCAAAAACAGAGTTAACAACAGTACCCCCCCCCTTGAGGAGGGGTCACCGAACCCTCATCAAAACCCCCAGGGTGATCAGGATGAGCCACATGGAAGGCATGAACCAAATCGGCCGCATGAACATCAGAGGCGACAACCCAGGAATTATCCTCCTGACCATAGCCCTTCCACTTAACCAAATACTGAAGCCTCCGTCTAGAAATACGAGAATCCAAGATCTTCTCCACCACGTACTCCAATTCGCCCTCAACCAGCACCGGGGCAGGGGGCTCAACAGAAGGAACCACAGGCACCACATACCTCTGCAACAAAGACCTATGGAACACGTTATGAATGGCAAACGACGCTGGGAGGTCCAAACGAAATGACACCGGGTTCAGGATTTCCAAAATCTTATAAGGACCGATGAAGCGAGGCTTGAACTTAGGAGAGGAGACCTTCATAGGAACATACCGAGAAGACAGCCATACCAAATCCCCAACACGAAGTCGGGGACCCACACCGCGACGGCGGTTGGCAAAGCGCTGAGCCTTCTCCTGTGACAACTTCAAATTGTCCACCACATGGTTCCAAATCTGCTGCAACCTATCCACCACAGAATCCACCCCAGGACAGTCAGAAGGCTCAACCTGACCCGAGGAAAAACGAGGATGGAAACCAGAATTGCAGAAAAAAGGCGAAACCAAAGTAGCAGAACTAGCCCGATTATTAAGGGCAAACTCGGCCAATGGCAAAAAAGTCACCCAATCATCCTGATCAGCAGAAACAAAACATCTTAAATAAGTTTCCAAGGTCTGATTAGTTCGCTCGGTTTGGCCATTCGTCTGAGGATGGAAGGCCGACGAAAAAGACAAATCAATGCCCATCTTAGCACAAAAGATCCGCCAAAATCTGGACACAAACTGGGATCCTCTGTCAAACACAATATTTTCAGGGATGCCGTGCAAGCGAACCACATTCTGAAAAAATAGAGGAACCAAATCGGAGGAGGAAGGCAACTTAGGCAAGGGCACCAAATGGACCATTTTGGAAATACGATCACACACCACCCAGATGACAGACATTCTCTGAGAGACTGGAAGATCCGAAATAAAATCCATGGAAATGTGCGTCCAAGGCCTCTTCGGGACAAGCAAAGGCAAAAGCAAACCGCTGGCACGAGAACAGCAATGCTTAGCCCGAGCACAAATCCCACAGGACTGCACAAAGGAACGCATATCCCGCGACAAGGAAGGCCACCAGAAGGACCTAGCTACCAAATCTTTGGTACCAAAAATCCCAGGATGGCCTGCCAACACCGAAGAATGAACCTCGGAAATAACTCTGCTGGTCCATCTATCTGGGACAAACAGTCTCTCTGTTGGGCAACGGTCAGGTCTATCCACCTGAAATTTCTGCAGCACTCGTCGCAAATCTGGGGAAATGGCAGACAAAATCACTCCCTCTCTGAGGATACCAGCCGGCTCTGAAACTCCCGGAGAGTCAGGCACAAAACTCCTAGAAAGAGCATCAGCCTTCATGTTCTTTGAACCAGGCAGGTACGAGACCACGAAATCGAAACGGGAGAAAAACAACAACCAACGAGCCTGTCTAGGATTCAGCCGCTTGGCAGACTCAAGATAAATCAGATTTTTGTGATCAGTCAAGACCACCACACGATGCTTATCTCCCTCGAGCCAATGTCGCCACTCCTCAAATGCCCACTTCATAGCCAACAACTCCCGATTACCAACATCATAATTCCGCTCGGCAGGCGAAAACTTTCTTGAAAAGAAAGCACAAGGTTTCATCACAGAGCAAACAGAGCTTCTCAGAGACTGATAGCAAAGGAATTCAGGAGGATCAAGATAGCACTGAATACATTGACAGCAGGCAAACACTGAAAGTCCAGGTGAGCTAAATAGGAAACCAGCTAACAGATAACGAGACAGCTGATCCGCCTCAAACCTGCAGAAATACACAAAGAGCCACCAGAGGGAGCCCAAACACAGCACTCACACAGTACCACTTGTGACCACAAGAGGGAGCCCAAAAACAGAGTTCACAACAGCGTGGGCATCGCTCCATCACCCGGTTGTATTCTTATGGGGGGTTTCCTCCGTATATACTTGTGAGACATAGTAAAATATCTCCATATATAGGTGACCCTTAAGCCCTTTTGGCTGGTCTAGCCCTATATTCTTTTGGGCAATTGCTTGTTATGCTCTGCATATGGTTGTTCCATGTGCACACATGTGTTGTGAATTCTGCTCTTGGGCTCCCTCCGGTGGTTGTAAGTGGTAGCGCTGCTGTCTGAATCGCAGCATTTATCAGGTGTGTTCACTCTTTGCAATTTTGACTGGGCTATTTAGTCTTGCTTCACCCTTTAGTCAGTGCCAGTTGTCCATTGTTCCTGGAGGATTCACATCTCTGCCTGGTCTCTCCTGCTTTGCAGTTCTTTTCATCAAAGATAAGTTCTGGCCTTGACTTTTTGCTGTCCACATGTCGAGACACATGTCGCTGTCGAGATGTCCAGGGAGTGCTAGGTACATTCCACGGCTACTTCTAGTTGCGGTGTTAAGTTCAGGGTCTGCGGTCAGTACAGGTACCACCTTCTCCAGAGTACATCTCATGCTGCTCTTAGGCCACCAGATCATAACACACATGAACCATGCATTATGCTGTCCAAAATAGGGGTTTTGTGCATCTCCTCATGAGCCTCTAGGTTATATTTGGGTGTTATTGCCATACTGGGCTGTGGTCTCTATTACCTGTGTGTATTGGATGGTGTTTGTATTTTTTAACTATGTTTTTAACGGTTTGTGGTGTTTTTGAAGTGTTCAATAAAATCAGCGTGTTATTATTTTTTTAAAAAATGACTGTTCATTATTGGATGGTGTGCAATTTTCTTTGCAGTAATGCTTCTCTCCTTTGCTTAAATTGTTTCTATTACTGACATTGCACCCTGGATATATTTTGAATACTATATGGCAGTGTGCCCAATCCTTTGATTATTTGATACCTGCAAAGACAATGGCCCAACCGAACTCAGCATACCCAGTGGCCAAAGGCGGGAAAAGCTACCTTCAGCCAGGCCACTGTACACTGCTACCAAGACGAAGCTGACCCGGCATTGGGGGCTACGACTAACCAGGGGGTGGAAGAGATGGAGGAAGTGCTGCATGAAGTAGACCCCGTGCAGACAGCCTGGGCAGATAATCGACAACTGCATTGACAGGTCGTGTAGGTTAATGGGAAACGTATGCAGGGACTAAGAGATTCCGGGGCAACTTTGACTCTTGTGAAGCCTCATCTCGTCCGAGACCAAGAGAAGATGGACTGGACACTGGCAGTCCGTGTAGCAGGGGGAGCCATACATCGACTGTCCACTGTCAGGATTCACCTGAACTGGGGAGTCGGGGATGGCCTTGTTGATGTCGGCTTAATGAAGGATTTGCCTGCAGACGTCTTGCTGGGAAATGACTTGGGGCCCATATTGTCTGCCTTCTCGGTTGCCCCTCTGGCTGAGGCATATCCTGTGACCATCCGGAGTCAAGCTCGAGCTGCGGAGGCGGAATCACACTCAGAGGAGGCCCAGGTAAGACATCCCAGCCCTACACGTATTCCCATAGCCAGACACATTTCTTGGGCCACCCCAGCTGAATTTAAGAGGGAGTTACTTGAGGATCCTTCATTGGAGGGATATCGTGGGAAGGCACAGGAGGGGAGAGTGGTACTGGAAGGGGAACAGTTTGTATGGAAGCAGGGACTCCTCTACTGGATCACAGAGCAGTACCACACAGGGACGAGCCCCACTATAAAATGACAGCTGGTAGTTCCCAAGAAGTATAGGCAGGAGTCACTGTGAGTCTCTCATGACATACCCTTGGCCGGGCACTTCGCGTCAGTCGCACCAGGCATCGTCTGACACAAAACTTCTTTTGGCCGGGGGTAACCTATGATGTTCGTCAGTACTGCCAGACCTGTGGCAGTTGCCAGCGCATTGGCAAGAGGGGAGATCGATGCAAGGCCACATTACGCCCCCTCCCCATTGTGGAGGAACCATTTAGCGGTCGATCTGATAGGGCCGTTAGCCAAACCCAGTCCGTCAGGGAAAAGGTATATATTGACAGTGGTAGATTATGCCACATGGTATCCAGAGGCGGTTGCGGCTGCCTTGCTCCAGGTTTTCTCACGGGTTGGATTTCCCAGGGAGATTATCTCGGACCAGAGTATCCAGTTTACAGCAGAGGTGACCAACCAACTGTGGAAGCTGTGCGGCGTAAAGTCCATTAGAGGTGCCCCATACCCCCCGCAAACCAATGGGTTGTGTGAACGCTTTAACCGGATGTTAAAACAACTCATTGGGACTTTTACCAGGACCTACAGGGACTGGGAGAAATTCTTGCCACACCTCCTGTTTGCCTATCGGGAGGTGCCCCAAGAATCCATGGGGTTCTCCCCATTCAAACTGGTATATGGGAGGCGGGTAAGGGGATCCCTAGAACACTGGGAAGGGGAGGGCATCATAGAAGGGGTACCTATTGTACCCTATGTGCTGGAATTCCGGGACCACCTACAGGAGCTGACCCAGGCTGTACGTGGGAACATGCAGGTGGCCCAGCGGCACCAGCGCGTATGGTATGATCGGAGGGCCAGAGAACGCACCTTGGAAATAGGACAGAAGGTCCTGGCGTTAGAGCCCACTAGGCAGAATCAGTTCCAAGCTGCATGGCAGGGGCCCTACCAGGTAGTGGGGAAAATAGCCGACACCACCTATAATGTCGTTGATTGTGACGACCCCAAGGTTATCCGCATGTTCCACGTGAATATGCTGAAGCCCTACCGGGAGCGCCCTGAAGGGGTAATGGCCATCTGTGCACCTGAAGCAGAGGATTTAGCCTGACTTCCCTTGCCTGATGTCTTAGGGGAAAGGACTCAGTCCAAAATATGGGACCAGGTACACTTGGGTGAAGACCTAGGTCCCCGGGAGAGACAGCAGGCGGAGGCGTTGTTGAGGCAGCAACAGAGGATGTTTTCGGGGAGACCAGGGTACACTCGCCTGGCACAATACTAGATTGAGACCCAGGATCAGACCCCCCTGCGACAACCCCCCCTTCCGCGTCCCTGAGTCTGTACGAGAAGGGATGCGACAAGAGATGTTGCGCTTAGGGGTCATTGAAGAGTCAGATAGTCCCTGGGCATCCCCCATAATGTTAGTGCCCAAGAAGGAGGGGACTACACGGTTTTGTGTAGACTATCATAAGCTCAATGAGAAAACGGTGACGGATGGGTATCCCATGCCACGTGTGGATGAGTTGTCAGACCGGCTGGTGGGGGCAAAGTATTTGACCACCATCGATCTATGCAAAGGCTACTGGCAGATTCCCCTTAGTCCTGACGATATTCCCAAGTCGGCATTTGTCACCCCGTTCGGCTTCTTCCAGTGTCGAGTTTTGCCATTCGGGATGAAGAATGCCCCGGCGACCTTCCAGAGGCTGGCTGACTGGCTTCTGGATGGTCTCCAGGACTATGCTTGTGCCTACCTGGATAACATCGCCATCTACAGCGCGACATGGGAAGAGCATCTAAATCACCTAGAGACAGTATTGGACAGGATCCACAAGGCCGGAATCACCCTGAACCCAAACAAGTGTCACGTGGGCAAAGCAGAGGTTCAGTATTTAGGGCATTGGGTGGGAAGTGGGAAACAGCGACCAGAACCTGCCAAGATTGAGGCCATAGCCAAATGGCCCACCCCACGCACTAAAACCCAGGTCATGGCGTTTCTAGGGACAGCGGGGTATTACAGGAAATTACAGCTGCGTAGCCAAGCCCCTCACTGATCTGACCCATAAGAACCAATTTCGCCAGGTAACCTGGACTCCAGAGTGTGAGGAAGCATTCCGCCAGCTAAAGGATGCCCTCACCAATGCCCCTGTATTGGCCGCACCTGATCCAACTAAACGTTTCCTTGTTCACACAGACGGTTCTATGTTCGGATTGTGGGCAGTACTGAGCCAAGTCAGGCCGGACGGCCAAGAACACCCGGTAGCTTACCTTAATGGGAAACTACTGCCCCGTGAAGTAAGCTAAGCGGGCATCGAGAAGGAGTACCTGGCGGTAGTATGGGCACTCAAAAAGTTGAAACCATATTTGTATGAATGACAGTTTTCCCTCCTAACGGACCATAATCCCCTAGTCTGGCTTAAACGGGTCTCCGGAGACAACACCAGATTACTGCAGTGGAGTTTAGCCCTACAACCTCTGGACTTCAACATCCACTACAGACCAGGCAAACAAAATGGTAACGCTGATGGACTAAGTCGACAAATGAAACTTGTACCAACCCCATAAACTTCGGTCATCCCCAAACTGATCCGTTAAGGATCAGACTGTGTATGCCGATCGTGTTGCTGAAAAGGGGAGCTGTGTTACGGAACCCCCCAGCACCCAGAATATGTTGGGCAGTTATATGTATGTATAATAGGTTCCATGTGACATGCATGTCCCTAATGCATCAGCCCACAGGCTGCGCCCCTGGGCAGAGGGGACAAGATATCCCCCTTCTGACCTCCCCTACCTTTGTAATTCCCACAGTAAATATCGGCAGGCTCCTGCCACCTGCGGCTATTGTAATGTATGTCTGGCCTGCCGCTTTTCAATTGGCCTGCCCTCTGTATCTGTGTGATATATTCTGTGTCCTGTGATTAAAGCATTGTCACACTGGAAATACATGGAGAAGCAGTGATCATTTATATGCGCCCATGTAACCAAGCAACTCCAGCCAGCGTCCTTCATTCAGACTCCAGCCAAAGCAGAGTGGTCCTCCTGAAACTCGGGGTGGTACTGAAAGAGGTACCCTAGCACGGTAGACCCCGTTACAGCCACATCATCACAATTCACAGACGATGAGTCCCAAGCAGTGTGGATAGGCTAGTCATTTTTCCCCAAGTTCGGTCCTCAAGAGCCACCAACGGGTCATGTTTCAGGATTTCCTTAGTATTGCCCAGGTGAGAATTTCATCATCTAGACAGGAGACAATTCCATCACTAAGGAAATACTGAAAACATGACCTTTTGGTGGCTCTTGAGGACTGGAGTTGGGGAATACTGGGCTAGATGCTGATACGCCAACAGGACACACATCTAACTGATGTGACCATATATTTGAAAAATAACCAATCATGGAGCAACTTGCTCAGCTTATGTGATGCTAAGTGAGCTAATTGATATCTGCCACATCATCTCAATACAGAAATCATGAGTCCCAAGCAGATTGGATGAGCCAGATGCTGATACACTGTTAGGGCTAGCGGAACACACAGAGTATAGCCACTTAACCCTATCCTGGTGTCAGAGTCTTCTTTCTGCGCTCCTTAGACTGAGCTTTAATTTTTTTTTCTGTGTCTGTATCCTCCATTGGAGGTGTTCGGCTGGAGCTGCGGGGGGACTTTGCACTTTCCCCCTTCCTTTGGGGCTACCTTCTTGGTGCTCTGAAGTAAACCGCCCACTATTGATTTTATTAATAGCGAGAAAGGCTTTGGAGACCTCCTCCAACCACAATTTGGGGTTTGCTCCCTTCTTGGTGAGGGCAACCAAGGGAGCTACCAGAGTTGAGAAGTGGGGAATGAACTGGCGATAGTAATTAATGAACCCCATAAAGTGCTGCACCACTTTAAGAGAATGGGGTTCCTGCCAGTCCATCACAGCCTGTAGCTTGACAGGATCCACAGCCAATCCTTGGGCAGAGTTGATATAGCCCAGGAAAGGCAAGGACTCCTGCTCAAACACACACTTCTCCAACTTGGCGTTGAGGGAGTTTGCCCATAAGAGGTCGAAGACTTTGCAAACATCTTTCCTGTAGGAGTCAATATCTGGAGAGTAGATGAGAATATCATCCAGATAGACTACGACCGAGGTGGTGAGCATATCCCGGAATATGTCGTTCACAAAGTCTTGGAAAATGGCTGGGGCATTAGAGAGCCCGAAGGGCATCACCAGATAGTCATAGTGCCCATCCCTGGTGTTAAAAGCCGTCTTCCATTCGTCCCCCTCACGGGTGCGAATCCGGTTGTAAGCACCCCGCAGATCTAATTTAGTAAATACCCTTGCTCCCCGTAGCCTATCAAAGCTCAGATATCAGGGGTAGTGGGTACTTATTCTTAAAGGTGATGGTGTTAAGACCCCTATAGTCTATGCATGGATGTAGTTCTCCACTCTTCTGCATGAAGAAGAATCCAGCCCCAGCAGGTGACACTGACTTCCAAATGAATCCTCTTGCCAGATTCTCTCGGATGTACTCGGACATTGCCTCTGTCTCCAGAAGAGATAACAGATAGACTCAACTCCGGGGAGGCTCTGCACCAGGCAAGAGGTCAATAGGACAGTCATAGGGGCAGTGAGGTTGAAGGGTCTCCGCAGCCCTTTTGGAGAACACATCCGCATCGGGCCAATAGTGCTTGGGGAGAGAGGAAAGATCTGCGGGTACCTCAGTTGTAGCAACCTGAACGCACTCCCTCTGATATCTACCCTCACAGGGTTTACTCCATCCCAGAATTCTCCCTGAGGACCACTCTCTATGAGGAGAGTGGTACCGTAGCCAAGGTATTCCTAACAGGACCTCATCAATTCCCTCAGGAATGACTAGTTGGGAAATAATCTCCTGACGAGATGGAGACATGGAAAGAGTGAATGGAATGGTTTGGTGTGTAATCTGTGAGGTTAGTGTCAACCCATTTACCACTCGAATGGTCACAGGTTTGGCGAGCATCACCAAGGGTATTGCGTGTCGTTGGGCGAAAGCAGATGACAAAATTGCCCTCCGCCCCGGAGTCCACGCAAAGCTCTACCATAAGAGTGGATGGGCCTATGGTAATTGTCCCCTTGAAGGACAATTTGGAGAAAAATGTCGCTGTGTCTAGTGTACCTCCTCCGACTACCACTAGACGCTGACGTTTTCCCGACCACTGAGAACACCTGGGGGCAAGGTGTCCTGACTACCGGCAAACATGACAGACCTTAAAGGGAACCTGTCACCTGAATTTGGCGGGACCAGTTTTGGGTCATATGGGCGGGGTTTTCGGGTGTTTGATTCACCCTTTCCTTACCCGCTGGCTGCATGTTGGCCGCAATATTGGATTGAAGTTAATTCTCTGTCCTCCGGAGTACACGCCTGCGCAAGGAAATATTGCCTTACGCAGGCGTGTACTATGGAGGACAGAGAATGATCTTCAATCCAATATTGCAGCCAGCGGGTAAGGAAAGGGTGAATCAAACACCCGAAAACCATGCCCATATGACCCAAAACTGGTCCCGCCAAATTCAGGTGACAGGTTCCCTTTAAGTGCACGAGCGGTCCGGGACTTAGATCCCGCTCATGACACCTCCATGGCCTCATGTGACTCAGACACCTGGACTGGATATTCCAGAGGTTTAGCGAAGGTGGGAGCCAGCCGAAACCTCTGCCTACACTGGGCTTGCTCCAACCTTCGCTTGTTAAAACGAAGGTCAATGAGAGTTGATACTGCTGTGAGCTCCTCCAGTGTGGTGGGAATCTCTCTAGTGGCCAAAGCGTCCTTCACATGGTCAGCCAGCCCCCTCCAAAATACTGGGATGAGGGCTTTATCTGGCCACTCCAGCTCGGATGCTAAAGTTCGGAAGTGGACGGCAAAATGACTGACCATGGATGAACCCTGAGTCAATGCCAGCAGTTGGAGCGCCTGCAGGACACTCGCATCTGACTGGTGTAAACTCATACTTGAAAAATAATCAATTATGGAGCAGCTTGCTCTGCTCATATGATGCTAAGTGAGCCAATTGAAATCTACCAGTTTCTCGCATCACTCAGGTTGTGTGATCCTGGCCTAAAGTGCACAGTTTAACAATTTTTTTTCCCTGTTTACAGTGAACAAAGTCAAAACCCATTGGCGTTTGATGAAGGATCGCTTCAAAAAGGACCTGAGACAGAATATCCAAGGATAGGGAAATACAAGTAACACCAGCTGCTGGATTTCCTGAGGCCAGTCCTTGCTCAGAGAACGTAAGCATTTTTGTGTTGTATTCCCTAAGCTGAGTTTTTCTATTCCACAGGAGTTGGTGCTTTTACTTTTATTTTTTGGGTGTAATGTTTTACTTTTCTTTTCACAGAACCTGGATTAGCACCCTCAAACCTGGATCGTCCTCTGGAGCGGTTCCTCATCGAACAGCCACAGACCAGTCACCAGCGAAGCAGCAAGTGGGCCGGCGTCACAGGCTGGAGAACAAGCAGCTGGTCCTTCAGGTGTTCCCCTATCCCAGTCCTCTGCCTCTTTTTGGGGGGGCTCTTCCCGCCAGTGGCAGAAGGCCTCGGACAGGTCACTCATGCCCGAGTTTATTCACTAGAGCTCGATCTTCCAGAATGGCTTGAAGGCGCTGGGAGATAGACTGGAAAGTGGTCTGACCCATATTAACACACTTTTCCAGGATGTCAACCAACGCCTTAACTGTCTAGAAGCCGACCTCCAGAGACCAGCACACCATTTTTTTTAATAAGATAAAGCAGGGCATGTCGGAACACCTTATGCCTGAACTCCAGCTCAACGTGATGAAGGCCTGCAATGTTGCTTATGTTCAGGCTAAGCAGCAGACTCGGTACTTCCACCAGCCACAGATGGTATTTCCACCTGTGCCACAAATTACACACTTAACATCAATATTGAGTTCTGCTGCATATCACTGTACGGCCACCACCATGCTCAGTCCTGCCGCACACCACTACACCGCCACCACCGTGCTGGGTGCTGCTCAAAGCTATTCCACCACCATGCCGAGTAACGCTCCTGCACGGCTGATGTTATGATCTGGTGACCTTGGAGCCGCATGAGAGACTTTCTCAGGAGTAGGTGGTACCTGTACTGACCGCAAACCCTAAACTAACACCGCAACTAGAAGTAGCCATGGGATGTACCTAACACGTCCTAGACACCTCGACATAGCCGGAGGACTAAATACCCCTATAGATGGAAATGGGAATTCTATCTTGCCTCAGAGCAGAACCCCAAAGGATAGGCAGCCCCCCACAAATATTGACTGTGAGTATAAGAGGAAAGACACACGCAGGCAGAAAAACAGGATTTAGCAAAACAGGCACTTCTAGCTAAATAGAAAAGGATAGGACAGAATTATAAGCGGTCAGTATTAAAATCCTAAAAATATCCACAGCAGATAATACAAATATTCTACATCTAACTAAAGACATAGAAAGTATATCTGCATCTCCTGAGAATCCAGCATGACTGAAAAATGCAAACAAAGTCTAAGCTGGACAAAAACACAATGAATTGCACTGAATGGCAAAGCACACTGCATGTGTGCACAGAGACAAAAAACCAGACACTTATCTTAGCTGAATTGGCAGCAGGGCATGAGGAACCAGAGAGAGATGCAATCCCTACAAGAACAATGGACAACTGGCAAGGACTCATGGATCCTGCACACCTAAATACCTAGTAGAGCTGCAATCAGCAGAAACACCTGCCCTGGATTACAACCCCAAGACAACTGCACTACCACCAACAACCACCGGAGAAAGCCCAAGAGCAGAATTCACAACAGTACCCCCCCCTTGAAGAGGGGTCACTGAACCCTCACCAGAGCCCCCAGGCCGATCAGGACGAGCCAGATGAGAGGCATGGACCAAATCAGCAGCATGGACATCAGAGGCAAAAACCCAAGAATTATCCTCCTGGCCATAACCCTTCCATTTGACAGGGTACTGAAGCCTCCGCCTCGAAAAGCGAGAATCCAAAATCTTCTCAACCACATACTCCAACTCCCCATCAACCAACACAGGAGCAGGAGGATCAACAGAGGGAACAACGGGCACCACATATTTCCGCAATAAATGGAATCTATGGAATGCAATCTATGGAAAACATTATGGATGGCAAAAGAGGCCGGAAGGGCCAAACGAAAAGACACCGGATTGATAATCTCAGAAATCCTATAAGGACCAATAAACCGAGGCTTAAACTTAGGGGAAGAAACCTTCATAGGAACATGACGGGAAGACAACCAGACCAAATCCCCAACCCGAAGCCGGGAACCAACACACCGACGACGGTTAGCAAAACGCTGAGCCTCCTCCTGAGACAACACCAAATTGTCCACCACACGAGCCCAAATCTGCTGCAACCTGTCAACCACAGAATCCACACCAGGACAATCAGAAGGTTCAACTTGCCCCGAAGAAAAACGAGGATGAAAACCAAAATTACAAAAGAAGGGCGAAACCAAGGTAGCCGAACTAGCCCGATTATTAAGGGAAAACTCAGCCAATGGCAAGAAATCCACCCAATCATCCTGATCAGCAGACACAAAGCATCTCAAATAAGTTTCCAAAGTCTGATTAGTTCGCTCCGTCTGGCCATTTGTCTGAGGATGAAATGCGGAAGAAAAAGACAAATCAATGCCCAGCCTAGCACAAAAGGCCCGCCAAAACCTAGAAACAAACTGGGAACCTCTGTCGGACACAATATTCTCCGGAATACCATGTGTCATGTTCTCAATGGCAAGAGAACATAGCATCAGCATATATAGGAACTAGCTCTTGGAAGATGGGAACTGAGCTGACCATGAACTAAACCTAACGCACAACTAGCAGTGGCCGGGTAGCATGCCTACGTTGATTCTAGATGCCCAGCACCAGCCGGAGGACTAAATAATGCTAGCAGAGGAAAATATTAGTCCTAGCTCACCTCTAGAGAAATACCCCGAAAGGAGACAGAGGCCCCCCACATGTATTGGCGGTGAATAAAGATGAAATAACAAACGTAGTATGAAAATAGGTTTAGCAAATTTGAGGTCCACTTACTACATAGCAGAAGACAGAAAGGACACTTTCATGGTCAGCTGAAAACCCTATCAAAATACCATCCAGGAATTACTTTAAAACTCTGGCATTAACTCATAACACCAGAGTGGCAATTCCTGTTCACAAGAGCTTTCCAGACACAGTAACGAAACTACAGCTGTGAACTGGAACAAAAATGCAAAAACAAACATGGACAAGAGTCCAACTTATCTAGTAGTTGTCTAGGAGCAGGAACAAGCACAGAGAGGCTTCTGATAACATTGTTGACCGGCAAGCAACTAACAGAGCAGCAAGGTTATATAGCGACTCCCACATCTTGATGGGAACAGGTGAACAGAGAAGATGAAAACACCAGTTCAATTCCACCAGTAGCCACCGGGGGAGCCCAGAATCCAAATTCACAACAGTACCCCCCCCTCAAGGAGGGGGCACCGAACCCTCACCAGAACCACCAGGGCGATCAGGATGGGCCCTATGAAAGGCACGAACCAGATCAGAGGCATGAACATCAGATGCATTCACCCAAGAATTATCCTCCTGGCCGTATCCCTTCCACTTGACCAGATACTGGAGTCTCCGTCTGGAAACACGAGAGTCTAAGATTTTCTCCACAACGTACTCCAACTCACCCTCAACCAACACCGGAGCAGGAGGCTCAACGGAAGGCACAACCGGTACCTCATACCTGCGCAATAATGACCGATGAAAAACGTTATGAATAGAGAAGGATGCAGGGAGGTCCAAACGGAAGGAAACAGGGTTAAGAATCTCCAATATCTTATACGGGCCGATGAACCGAGGCTTAAACTTAGGAGAAGAGACCCTCATAGGGACAAAACGAGAAGACAACCACACCAAATCCCCAACACAAAGCCGAGGACCAACACGACGGTGGCGGTTGGCAAAAAGCTGAGTCTTCTCCTGGGACAACCTCAAATTGTCCACCACCTGCCCCCAGATCTGATGCAATCTCTCCACCACAGCATCCACTCCAGGACAATCCGAAGATTCCACCTGACCAGAGGAAAATCGAGGATGAAACCCCGAATTACAGAAAAACGGGGACACCAAAGTGGCAGAGCTGGCCCGATTATTGAGAGCGAACTCTGCCAATGGCAAAAAAGCAACCCAATCATCCTGGTCAGCAGACACAAAACACCTCAGATATGTCTCCAGGGTCTGATTAGTCCGCTCGGTCTGGCCATTCGTCTGAGGATGGAAAGCGGACGAAAAAGATAAATCTATGCCCATCCTAGCACAGAATGCCCGCCAAAATCTAGACACGAATTGGGTCCCTCTGTCAGAAATGATATTCTCAGGAATACCATGCAAACGAACAACATTTTGAAAAAACAGAGGAACCAACTCGGAAGAAGAAGGCAACTTGGGCAGAGGAACCAAATGGACCATCTTAGAGAAACGGTCACACACCACCCAGATGACAGACATCTTCTGAGAAACAGGCAGATCTGAAATAAAATCCATCGAGATGTGCGTCCAAGGCCTCTTAGGAATGGGCAAGGGCAACAATAATCCACTAGCCCGAGAGCAACAAGGCTTGGCCCGAGCACAAACGTCACAAGACTGCACAAAGCCTCGCACATCTCGTGACAGGGAAGGCCACCAGAAGGACCTTGCCACCAAATCCCTGGTACCAAAAATGCCAGGATGACCTGCCAACGCAGAAGAATGAACCTCAGAGATGACTCTACTGGTCCAATCATCAGGAACAAACAGTTTATCAGGTGGGCAACGATCCGGTCTATCCGCCTGAAACTCCTGCAAGGCCCGCCGCAGGTCTGGAGAAACGGCTGACAATACCACTCCATCCTTAAGGATACCTGTGGGCTCAGAGTTACCAGGCGAGTCAGGCTCAAAACTCCTAGAAAGGGCATCCGCCTTAACATTCTTAGAACCCGGTAGGTATGACACCACAAAATTAAACCGAGAGAAAAATAATGACCAGCGCGCCTGTCTAGGATTCAGGCGCCTGGCGGTCTCAAGATAAATCAAGTTTTTGTGGTCAGTCAATACCACCAACTGATGTCTGGCCCCCTCAAGCCAATGGCGCCACTCCTCAAAAGCCCACTTCATGGCCAAAAGCTCCCGATTCCCAACATCATAATTCCGCTCAGCGGGCGAAAATTTACGGGAAAAGAAGGCACAAGGCCTCATCACGGAGCAGTCAGAACTTTTCTGCGACAACACTGCCCCAGCTCCGATCTCAGAAGCGTCGACCTCAACCTGAAAAGGTAGAGCAACATCAGGCTGACGCAACACAGGGGCAGAGGAAAAACGGCGCTTAAGCTCCCGAAAGGCCTCCACAGCGTCAGGGGACCAATCAGCAACATCAGCACCCTTCTTAGTCAAATCGGTCAATGGCTTAGCAATATCCGAAAAACCAGCAATAAATCGACGATAAAAGTTAGCAAAGCCCAAAAATTTCTGAAGACTCTTAAGAGAAGAGGGCTGCGTCCAATCACAAATAGCTTGAACCTTGACAGGATCCATTTCAATGGAAGAGGGAGAAAAAATATATCCCAAAAAGGAAATCCTCTGTACCCCAAAAACACACTTAGAACCCTTCACACACAAAGAATTAGACCGCAAAACCTGGAAAACCCTCCTGACTTGCTGGACATGAGAGTCCCAGTCATCCGAAAAAATCAGAATATCATCCAGATACACAATCATAAATTTATCCAAATAATCGCGAAAAATATCATGCATAAAGGACTGGAAAACTGACGGAGCATTTGAAAGACCAAAAGGCATCACTAAATACTCAAAGTGGCCCTCGGGCGTATTAAATGCGGTTTTCCACTCATCCCCCTGTCTGATTCGCACCAAATTATACGCCCCACGAAGGTCAATCTTAGAGAACCACTTGGCCCCCTTTATGCGAGCAAACAAATCAGTCAGCAACGGCAATGGGTATTGATATTTTACAGTGATTTTATTCAAAAGCCGATAATCGATACATGGTCTCAAAGAGCCGTCTTTTTTTGACACAAAGAAAAAACCGGCTCCTAAGGGAGATGACGATGGACGAATATGTCCCTTTTCCAAGGACTCCTTTATATATTCTCGCATAGCAGCATGTTCAGGCACAGACAGATTAAATAAACGACCCTTTGGGTATTTACTACCCGGGATTAAATCTATGGCACAATCGCACTCTCGGTGCGGAGGTAATGAACCAAGCTTGGATTCTTCAAAGACGTCACGATAGTCAGACAGGAACTCAGGAATTTCAGAGGGAATAGATGATGAAATGGAAACCACAGGTACATCCCCATGAGCCCCCTTACATCCCCAGCTCAACACAGACATAGCTCTCCAGTCGAGGACTGGGTTGTGAGATTGCAGCCAAGGCAATCCTAGCACCAAATCATCATGTAGATTATACAGCACCAGAAAGCGAATAATCTCCTGGTGATCCGGATTAATACGCATAGTTACTTGTGTCCAGTATTGTGGTTTATTATTAGCCAATGGGGTGGAGTCAATCCCCTTCAGAGGAATAAGAGTCTCCAAAGGCTCTAAATCATACCCACAGCGTTTGGCGAAGGACCAATCCATAAGACTCAAAGCGGCGCCAGAGTCGACATAGGCGTCCGTGGTAATAGATGACAAAGAGCAAATCAAGGTCACAGATAGAATAAACTTAGACGGTAAGGTGCAAATGGAAACAGATTTATCAAGCTTTTTAGTGCGCTTAGAGCATGCTGATATAACATGAGTAGAATCACCACAATAGAAACACAACCCATTTTTCCGTCTAAAATTCTGCCGCTCGCTTCGGGACAGAATTCTATCACACTGCATACTCTCTGGCGACTTCTCAGTGGACACCGCCAGATGGTGCACTGGTTTGCGCTCCCGCAAACGCCTATCGATCTGAATAGCCATTGTCATGGACTCATTCAGACCCGCAGGCACAGGGAACCCCACCATAACATCCTTAATGGCATCAGAGAGACCCTCTCTGAAAGTCGCCGCCAGGGCGCACTCATTCCACTGAGTAAGCACAGACCATTTACGGAATCTTTGACAGTAAATTTCCGCTTCATCTTGCCCCTGAGATAGGGACATCAAAGTTTTTTCTGCCTGAAGCTCCAAATGAGGTTCGTCATAAAGCAACCCCAAGGCCAGAAAAAACGCATCCACATTGAGCAACGCAGGATCCCCTGGTGTCAATGAAAAAGCCCAGTCTTGAGGGTCGCCCCGGAGCAAGGAAATCACAATCCTGACCTGCTGTGCAGGGTCTCCGGCAGAGCGAAATTTCAGGGACAAAAATAATTTGCAATTATTTCGAAAATTCTGAAACCCAGATCTATTCCCCGAGAAAAATTCCGGCCAAGGAATTCTCGGCTCAGATACAGGTGCATGACAAACAAAGTCTTGCAAATTTTGTACCTTCGTGGCGAGATTATTCAAACCTGCAGTTACACTCTGAAGATCCATTACAAACAGGTGGACACAGAGCCATTCAAGGGTTAAGAGGAGGTAAGAAGCAGCTAGACAGCAATTAAGGGCTAGGCAGCAAAACTCTGAGGGGAAAAAAAAAAAAAAAAATTCCCTTAAACACTTCTTTTTCTCCTGCTTCAGCCCAAACAATTAACACTTTTGTGTCCGGTCAAACTGTCATGTTCTCAATGGCAAGAGAACATAGCATCAGCATATATAGGAACTAGCTCTTGGAAGATGGGAACTGAGCTGACCATGAACTAAACCTAACGCACAACTAGCAGTGGCCGGGTAGCATGCCTACGTTGATTCTAGATGCCCAGCACCAGCCGGAGGACTAAATAATGCTAGCAGAGGAAAATATTAGTCCTAGCTCACCTCTAGAGAAATACCCCGAAAGGAGACAGAGGCCCCCCACATGTATTGGCGGTGAATAAAGATGAAATAACAAACGTAGTATGAAAATAGGTTTAGCAAATTTGAGGTCCACTTACTACATAGCAGAAGACAGAAAGGACACTTTCATGGTCAGCTGAAAACCCTATCAAAATACCATCCAGGAATTACTTTAAAACTCTGGCATTAACTCATAACACCAGAGTGGCAATTCCTGTTCACAAGAGCTTTCCAGACACAGTAACGAAACTACAGCTGTGAACTGGAACAAAAATGCAAAAACAAACATGGACAAGAGTCCAACTTATCTAGTAGTTGTCTAGGAGCAGGAACAAGCACAGAGAGGCTTCTGATAACATTGTTGACCGGCAAGCAACTAACAGAGCAGCAAGGTTATATAGCGACTCCCACATCTTGATGGGAACAGGTGAACAGAGAAGATGAAAACACCAGTTCAATTCCACCAGTAGCCACCGGGGGAGCCCAGAATCCAAATTCACAACAACCATGCAAACGAACCACATGCTGAAAAAACAACGGAACCAAATCAGAAGAGGAAGGCAATTTAGGCAAAGGCACCAAATGAACCATCTTAGAAAACTGGTCACAAACCACCCAGATAACCGACATCCTCTGGGAAACCGGAAGATCTGAAATAAAATCCATAGAAATATGCGTCCAGGGCCTCTCAGGGACCGGCAAAGGCAAAAGCAACCCACTAGCACGGGAACAACAAGGCTTGGCCCACGCACAAGTCCCACAGGACTGCACAAAAGAACGCACATCACGCGACAAAGAAGGCCACCAAAAGGACCTACCAACCAAATCTCTGGTACCAAAAATACCAGGATGGCCAGCCAACACAGAACAATGAACCTCAGAAATCACTCTACTAGTCCATCTATCAGGAACAAACAGTTTCCCCACTGGACAGTGGTCAGGTTTGTCAGCCTGAAATTCCTGCAGAACCCGTTGCAAATCAGGGGAAATGGCAGAAATGACCACTAGTGTTGAGAATTCCGATACCGCAAGTATCGGGTATCGGCCGATAGTTAGCGGTATCGGAATTCCGATACCGAGATCCGATACTTGCCGCGTATCGGATACCGGAATCGGAAGTTCCCAGGATTCAAACTGCACAAATTTGCACGAAATCAGCCAATGAGAATGATTCCAAGTGTGGGCACATCCTGTTCAGCATGGAGGGCATGAAACTACTGGCAAGGCTGTGATTGGCTGCTGAAATGAT
The DNA here is from genome assembly GCF_051348905.1 of Ranitomeya variabilis. Lineage (NCBI taxonomy): Eukaryota > Metazoa > Chordata > Amphibia > Anura > Dendrobatidae > Ranitomeya > Ranitomeya variabilis. The sequence goes on from NC_135238.1 coordinate 173,851,766, forward strand.
GTCATGATGCAGTTTAAAAGTCGCTGGCGCCATTTTGCGCTCACTCTGCTGTGAATTCAGTTAGTGACAGGACGCTGTTTGCTAACTGAGGGCCAGTTTAGAGATAGCGATTTGCTTCTTTGTGCTTTTCCAAGGCTAATTTAGCAACCACTGTGTTCACCTACTAATCACCTTGCTTTTGCCTTGCAGCGCTGTTTTCACAGCGATCTGCAAGGTCTGTGTGTGTGTGTGTGTGTGTGAGTGCAGCCCACTCTCTGGTCTGTGTGCAGCCATAGGCCATCCATAGCTGGTTGTATTCAGTTCAGGGAGGGTGGTTCATTGCCTCATACTGTTCTTTTTTTTTTTTTTTTTTTTCAAGTAGTGTAGTCTGCTGCTCATTTTTTCTAATAATTCCTATTAGTGACTTTCCACCCGTATCCAGCTAACTTGTGGAAAAACACTACATAGGATAAAGTAGAGGAGGTTTTTTGGGCCTTGCAGCGCCGTTTACGGCTGTCTGCACGGTCTCCGTGTGACTGCAGCTCACCCTGTAGTCTGTGAGCAGCCATAGCCTGGTTGTATCCAGCTCAGGGTTGTTCACTGCGTCATACCGTAAAATCAATTTTCCTTTTGTTTTAAGTAGTGCAGGCTGCTGCACATTTTTTCAAAAAATTCCTATTAGTGTCTTTCCACCCGTATCCAGCTAACTTGTGGAAAAACACTACATAGGATAAAGTAGAGGAGGTTTTTTGGGCCTTGCAGCGCCGTTTACGGCTGTCTGCACGGTCTCCGTGTGACTGCAGCTCACCCTGTAGTCTGTGAGCAGCCATAGCCTGGTTGTATCCAGCTCAGGGTTGTTCACTGCGTCATACCGTAAAATCAATTTTCCTTTTGTTTTAAGTAGTGCAGGCTGCTGCACATTTTTTCAAAAAATTCCTATTAGTGTCTTTCCACCCGTATCCAGCTAACTTGTGGAAAAACACTACATAGGATAAAGTAGAGGAGGTTTTTTGGGCCTTGCAGCGCCGTTAACGGCTGTCTGCACGGTCTCCGTGTGACTGCAGCTCTCTCTGTTGTCAGTTCAGCCCCCAAAAAATAAATAAATAATAAAGTTCACCAAACACACCACTTTACATTTGTGTAGGCCACATTAGCTCATATTAAAGTCTAGTCCACACTTTAGAAAATTAATGTTTCCTATACCTGTTAGGACTCGGAGCTTTTCAGGAATAAGCACACAAAGCCGTTAGTACTTTTCTGCTTATCTTTTCAGTCAACCAAGATGAAGAACGCAGCGAGTAAGGCACGTGGGTGTGGGCGCAGAGCAGGGAGAGGACGTGGGGATTCTGTGCCTGCTGCGGGCACCGGTGACTTCTTAGCACCCAGTTTCACCAGGGAACAGTCCTTCATGCGCAGCTTTGTCGCAGAGCGCCGTACACCGCTGCTGCGTGAAGACCAAATTGAAGCAGTTGTCGGATGGATGGCAGCTAACGCATCGACTTCAATTAGTGCCACATCCTCTCAGACACAGAGCACTGGAGAGCAGCCATCTGTCTCTTCACCACCTGCCAAATTGGCCAGGCAGACAGAGAGCCCAGGACAGGAGCCGTCTCTACTTCTGTTCTCTGAATCTCTTGGCTTGGAAACAGGGGGCCAGCCAAGCAGCATTGGAGAAATGGAAGAAGAGGCAGGGTGCAGTGATGCCCAACAGCTTTTTCTCTCTTCCTCTGAAGAGGCGGGTGGGCCAGTGCCTCCGGTCACCACATCGCAGGCCGCATCCGCTGATGATGACACTCAGGTGCCACTTTCTGGTGCATGCTCTGCTGCTGAGACTACCCAGGAGGAGCAGTTGGTGGCAGAGGGTAGTGTAGATGATGAGGTCCTTGACCCATCGTGGCGTGAGGGACAGGAAGGTGGTGGGAGCAGCTCAGAGGAAGAGATTCCTAGAACAGGCCAAAGAGGTAGAGGGAGGGAGAAGACTGCGCAGCCTGTAGCCTCCACTTTGGCACCCGTTAGGAGCATGTCTGTCCCAAAAGCCAAAAAGGGCGCTCCCAAGACTTGCAGTGTCTGGCCCTTTTTTGACACAGTTGCAGATGACATTTGCTATGTCAAATGCAAGGTGTGTCATCACAAAGTCAAAAGAGGTCGAAATGTCAGCAACCTCAATACCTCCAACATGTGGAAACATGTGCGCAACAGGCACGCGGCGGAGTTAGAAAAACACACTGAAGAGCTAGGCCAACCAACAGCGGCAGCTACCACCTCTTCAGCTCATGTTGCCTCTTCCTCCAGCTCACACGCAGCTGGTTCGGCTTCCTCCCAGGATCGCCGTGGAAGAACCTCTGGCCCTGTTGTCCAGAGACCCGCTGTAATTCCACCCGCAGCACCACTTTCCCAGTCATCCACACACTCCCAGCCCAGTCTACAGCCATCGGTAGTACAGGCATGGGAGAAAAGGCGGCCTTTCTCATCAAACCACCCACGAGCACAGGCTCTGACTGCAGGTATTGCCAAACTTCTGTCACTGGAAATACTGTCATTCAGGCTGGTGGAGACTGACAGCTTCCGTGACTTGATGTCATTGGCAGTCCCACAGTACAATGTGCCCAGCCACTTTTACTTCAGCAGGCAAGCTGTCCCTGCCCTGCACAAGCATGTGGATGGACACATAAAACACGCGCTACTGAACGCCGTCAGTAGCAAGGTCCACCTCACCACCGATGCGTGGACCAGTCAACATGGACAGGGGCGATACCTTTCCCTCACTGCCCATTGGGTTAATGTCGTTGAGCTGGGTACAGATCGTGCGAGTGGCGCAGGCCGTGTCCTGCCCACTCCAAGGATTGCAGGAATCCATTATGTACGCATTGACTCCTCCTCTTACAACAGTTCCTCAGAATCATCGCTGCAGGAGCCGTCACAGTCCACCTCCACATGGACCCGTGATGAACGTTTACCTGTTACAACCGACATGAGCACAGCCGTGGCCAAACGTCAACAGGCCGTCTTGAAATTAATTTCTTTGGGGAATCGAAGCCACACAGCACAGGAGCTCTGGAATGCCATCAAGCAGGAGAGCGATGTGTGGTTTGTGCCAGCGAATCTCCAGCCAGGCATGGTAGTGTGTGATAATGGCCGAAATCTGGTGGCAGCTCTGGGCCTCGGCAACCTCACTCACATCCCATGTCTGGCACATGTGCTCAATTTGGTTGTGCAGAGTTTTTTGAGGGACTATCCGGATCTTGATGCACTGCTGCACAAGGTCCGCCTAGAGTGTGCTCACTTGCGGCGTTCCAGCACGGCAAAATCGCGCATTGCGGCTCTGCAGCGCCGACACCGCCTGCCAGAACATCGCATCATATGTGACTTACCTACCAGGTGGAATTCCACGTTTCATATGTTGGAGCGGTTGTGTGAGCAACAGCAAGCTGTAATGGAGTACCAGCTGCATCAGGCGCAAAGAAGTCGCACTCCGCGCCGTTCAGATTTCACAACCACAGAGTGGGCCACTATGAAGGACGTCTGCCAAGTTTTGCGTCCCTTCGATTATTCCACGCGGATGGCGAGTGCAGATGATGCACTAGTCAGCATGACTGTCCCCCTTATCTGCCTGCTTGAAAAATCACTGCAAGCGCTAAGGGATGATGTTGTGGAAGAGGTGGAGGATGAGGATTCACCATTTCCATCATCTTCTGGACAGTCAGCGCCACGTGGTTCCTCACAAACGCGTAGGCAGGGGACACTTTGTGAGGAGGATGAGGAGGAGTCAATGGAGGAGGAAGACATCCGTCCAGAGGAGGGAGTTACACAATTGTCCAGTACTCAGTGTGTACAGCGAGGGTGGGGTGATGACGAGCGGGCAGAGATCACGCCTCCAGCAGGGGACAGCGTTTCTTGGCCAGTTGACAGTCTGCAGCACATGGTGGATTACATGCTGCAGTGCCTGAGAAACGACCGCCGCATCGCCCACATTCTCCACATGTCTGATTATTGGGTGTTCACCCTCCTCGATCCTCGCTACCGGGACAACGTAGAAAGCCTCATCACACCGTTGAAACGGGAGCGAAAAATGCGGGAGTACCAAGACACACTGGTGAATTCCATCATCTTCTCCATTCCAACTGAGAGAAGTGCTGCTAGTGCATTACAAAGCAGCTCAGTGCATCCAGGCAGTGGAGGAGGCTCTGCACAAAGAGGGAGCAGAAGAAGTGCCTCTGCCCAAGGAAAGACCAGTATGGCCCAACTGTGGCACAGTTTTTTGTGCCCGCCACAAAAGTCTACACCATCACAGACGGCTCCAGTCAGCAGGAGGCAACGGTTCCGTCAGATGGTGACAGACTACATGTCTTGCCCTCTTGCTGTACTCCCAGACGGCTCTTCCCCTTTCAAGTTTTGGGTCTCAAAGCTGGATACATGGCCAGAGCTAAGCCAGTATGCATTGGAGGTGCTGGCTTGCCCTGCGGCTAGTGTATTATCGGAACGCGTCTTTAGTGCTGCAGGTGGTGTACTAACTGACCGTCGCATGCGACTATCCTCCGATAACGTTGACCGGCTTACTTTCCTGAAAATGAACAAGGCCTGGATCTCGCAGGAATTTGCCACTCCTCTTCCTGATTAAATAATTAGGTGACTGTCTACAGTATCCAGGTCTCCTGTTGTGTTCATCTTTCTACCAACTGAACTTAAATTCCTGGGCTCCAACACCGCCAGTTGAGGCTCAGAAGTGCCGTCTGCACAGTCAAAACATACGACCCAGTGTTACTGGGTTTCAGTAACGTCAGCTGATCCCCAGCTGTGTAGCCGGCAATGTGTCCTGCGACCGCCACGCTGACACAACAACTGAAATGTAAGGGAACCTGTCCCCCCCCCCAAGGCGTTTGTTACTGAAAGAGCCACCTTGTGCAGCAGTAATGCTGCACAAGGAAAAGGTAGCTGTTTTTGTTTAGCTCCTTGCACACGCAGAACTTAACACTTATAAAATGTGTCCACCGATACCGTAAAACCGTCCCGGAGGTGGGACTTTCATTCGTAATATGACGCAGCACAGCTGTCATTCCTACCCCCTTGGCGCCATGCCCCGGCTCCTCAGCGTTGTTTGATTCCGTCCCAGAGCCTGCGCTGTTATGTTATCCCTTGGCCAGGCACACTTAGCGCTGCCCCTCTTCTGACATCATTTGGTGTCAGGCTGACTGCGCCTGTGCGGCCGTGCTGGCCGAGAGCCCGCCTCGCAGTGTCTTCTGATTTAATCCCACTGGGGGCCTGAGATCCATGGACATGCGCAGTGCATATCTGAACCTCCGCCTCTCACTCATCTCCCTACGCCTTCTTCAGACTGTGCACCGTCAGCTGATCCCTAATAGCATGCCACGGCCGTGACGCCGCACAGTCTGAAGAAGCCGTAGGGAGGGGAGTGAGAGGCGAGGATATGCACTGCGCATGGCCACGGATCCCAGGCCCGCGGTGGGATTACATTAGACGACACTGCGAGGGATTACATTAGACGACACTCTCGGCCAGCGCGGCCGCACAGGCGCAGCCATCCTGACACCAAATGATGTCAGAAGATGGGCAGTGCTAAGTGTGCCTGGCCAAGGGATAACATAACAGCGCAGGCTCCGGGACGGAATCAAACAACGCTGAGGAGCCGGGGCACGGCGCCAAGGGGGTAGGAATGACAGCTGTACTGCGTCATATTACGAAGGAAAGTCCCAACTCCGGGATGGTCTCACGGTATCAGGGGAAACATTTTATAAGTGTTTAGTTCTGTGTTTGCAAGGAGCATAATGAAAAGAGCTACCTTTTCCTTTTGCATCCTTTGTGCTGCACAAGCTGGCTCTTTCAGCTACAAACGCCTTGGGGGGGTTAAAGGTTCCCTTTCGACTTACTCCAATCAGGCTTCGGCCTACACTGTGTTCCTCTGCTCCTCCTGCTGTCCCTGGGCTCCAACACTGCTAGTTGTTGCCTGGTAGTGCTGTACGCACAGTCAACAGTCGCTCCTCTGTTATTGGGGTTCAGTAACTTCAGCTGTTACCCAGCTGTGTGTGTGGCAATCCCTCCTATCTCCTCCACCTCCTCCTCCTGCTGTCCCTGGGCTCCAACACCGCTAGTTGTTGCCTGGTAGTGCTGTACGCACAGTTAACAGTCGCTCCTCTGTTATTGGGGTTCAGTAACGTCAGCTGTTCCCCAGCTGTGTGTGTGGCAATCCCTCCTATCTCCTCCACCTCCTCCTCCTGCTGTCCCTGGGCTCCAACACCACTAGTTGTTGCCTGGTAGTGCTGTACGCACAGTCAACAGTCGCTCCTCTGTTATTGGGGTTCAGTAACATCAGCTGTTCCCCAGCTGTGTGTGTGGCAATCACTCCTATCTCCTCCACCTCCTCCTCCTGCTGTCCCTGGGCTCCAACACCGCTAGTTGTTGCCTGGTAGTGCTGAACGCACAGTCAACAGTCGCTCCTCTGTTATTGGGGTTCAGTAACGTCAGCTGTTCCCCAGCTGTGTGTGTGGCAATCCCTCCTATCTCCTCCACCTCCTCCTCCTGCTGTCCCTGGGATCCAACACTGCTAGTTGTTGCCTGGTAGTGCTGTATGCACAGTCAACAGTCGCTCCTCTGTTATTGGGGTTCAGTAACGTCAGCTGTTCCCAGCTGTGTGTGTGGCAATCCCTCCTATCTCCTCCACCTCCTCCTCCTGCTGTCCCTGGGCTCCAACACCGCTAGTTGTTGCCTGGTAGTGCTGTACGCACAGTCAACAGTCACTCCTCTGTTATTGGGGTTCAGTAACGTCAGCTGTTCCCCAGCTGTGTGTGTGGCAATCCCTCCTATCTCCTCCACCTCCTCCTCCTGCTGTCCCTGGGCTCCAACACCACTAGTTGTTGCCTGGTAGTGCTGTACGCACAGTCAAAAGTCGCTCCTCTGTTATTGGGGTTCAGTAACGTCAGCTGTTCCCCAGCTGTGTGTGTGGCAATCCCTCCTATCTCCCCCACCTCCTCCTCCTGCTGTCCCTGGGCTCCAACACCGCTAGTTGTTGCCTGGTAGTGCTGTACGCACAGTCAACAGTCGCTCCTCTGTTATTGGGGTTCAGTAACGTCAGCTGTTCCCAGCTGTGTGTGTGGCAATCCCTCCTATCTCCTCCACCTCCTCCTCCTGCTGTCCCTGGGCTCCAACACCGCTAGTTGTTGCCTGGTAGTGCTGTACGCACAGTCAACAGTCGCTCCTCTGTTATTGGGGTTCAGTAACGTCAGCTGTTCCCCAGCTGTGTGTGTGGCAATCCATCCTATCTCCTCCACCTCCTCCTCCTGCTGTCCCTGGGCTCCAACACCGCTAGTTGTTGCCTGGTAGTGCTGTACGCACAGTCAACAGTCGCTCCTCTGTTATTGGGGTTCAGTAACATCAGCTGTTCCCCAGCTGTGTGTGTGGCAATCACTCCTATCTCCTCCACCTCCTCCTCCTGCTGTCCCTGGGCTCCAACACCGCTAGTTGTTGCCTGGTAGTGCTATACGCACAGTCAACAGTCGCTCCTCTGTTATTGGGGTTCAGTAACGTCAGCTGTTCCCCAGCTGTGTGTGTGGCAATCCCTCCTATCTCCTCCACCTCCTCCTCCTGCTGTCCCTGGGCTCCAACACCGCTAGTTGTTGCCTGGTAGTGCTGTATGCACAGTCAACAGTCGCTCCTCTGTTATTGGGGTTCAGTAACGTCAGCTGTTCCCAGCTGTGTGTGTGGCAATCCCTCCTATCTCCTCCACCTCCTCCTTCTGCTGTCCCTGGGCTCCAACACCGCTAGTTGTTGCCTGGTAGTGCTGTACGCACAGTCAACAGTCACTCCTCTGTTATTGGGGTTCAGTAACGTCAGCTGTTCCCCAGCTGTGTGTGTGGCAATCCCTCCTATCTCCTCCACCTCCTCCTTCTGCTGTCCCTGGGCTCCAACACCGCTAGTTGTTGCCTGGTAGTGCTGTACGCACAGTCAAAAGTCGCTCCTCTGTTATTGGGGTTCAGTAACGTCAGCTGTTCCCCAGCTGTGTGTGTGGCAATCCCTCCTATCTCCTCTACCTCCTCCTCCTGCTGTCCCTGGGCTCCAACACCGCTAGTTGTTGCCTGGTAGTGCTGTACGCACAGTCAACAGTCGCTCCTCTGTTATTGGGGTTCAGTAACATCAGCTGTTCCCCAGCTGTGTGTGTGGCAATCCCTCCTATCTCCTCCACCTCCTCCTCCTGCTGTCCCTGGGCTCCAACACCACTAGTTGTTGCCTGGTAGTGCTGTACGCACAGAGCCAAACACCTCGCCAATGTGTTAGTGGGGTTCAGTAATGCCTGCTGCTCCCCTGCTGTGTATACGGCAACATGTCATGCGACCGCCACGCAGGCACAACAACTTAAATTTAAGGGAACCTGTCCCCCCCAACGCGTTTGTTACTGAAAGAGCCACCTTGTGCAGCAGTAATAATGATGCAAAAGGAAAAAGTGGCTCTTGTTCTGGTGCTCCTTGCACACGCTGAACTTGACACTTATGAAATGTGTCCCCTCACACCGTTAAACCGTCCAGTCGGAGGGACTTTCCTTTGTCATGTGACGCAGCACAGCTGTCATTCTTACCACCTTGGCGCCGTGCGCTGCCTCCTCAGCGTTGTTTGAATCTGTCCCGGAGCCTGCGCTGTTATGTTAGCCCTTGTCCATGCACACATTTTGCGCTGCCCATCTTCTGACATCATTTGGTGTCAGGCTGGCTGCGCCTGTGCGGCCGCGCTGGACGAGATCCCGCCTCGTAGTGTCTTCTGATTTAATCCCACTGCGGGCCTGTGATCCATGGACATGCGCAGTGCATATCTTAACATCCGCCTCTCTCTCATCTCCCTCAGCCTTCTTCAGACTGTGCGCTGTCAGCTGATCCCTAATAGCATGCCACGGCCATGACGCCGCACAGTCTGAAGAAGCTGGAAGGAGGGGAGTGAGAGGCAAGGATATGCACTGCGCAAGCCCATGGATCACAGGTCCGCAGAGTGATTACATTAGATGACACAGCGAGGCAGGATCTTGGCCAGCGCAGCCACACAGGCGTAGCCAGCCTGACACCAAATGATGTCAGAAGATGGGCAGCGCAAAATGTGTGCATGGACAAGGGCTAACAAAACAGTGCAGGCTCCGGGACAGATTCAAACAACGTTGAGGAGGCGGCGCACGGCGCCAAGGGGGTAAGAATGACAGCTGTGCTGCGTCACATGACAAAGGAAAGTCCCTCTGACCGGACGGTTTAACGGTGTGAGGGGACACATTTCATAAGTGTCAAGTTCAGCGTTTGCAAGGACCATAATTAAAAGAGCCAAGTTTACCTTTTCCAGCATTAGTGCTGTACAATATGGCTCTTTCAGCTACAAACCCCTGGGGGGGGGGTTAAAGGTTCCCTTTCAACTTGCTCCAGTGCAGGCTTCGGCCTACACTATGCTCCTCCGGCTGACCCTGGGCTCTAACACCGCCAGTTGGCGCCCAGATGTGCTAGCTGCACAGAGAAAAACACCAGCCAATGTGTCAGTGGGGTTCAGCACCGCCAGCTGTTCCCCTGCTGTGTAGCCGGCAACGTGTCCTGCAAAAGCCACGCAGACACAAGAACTGAAATTGAAGGGATCCTGTCGCCCCACCCCCAGGTGTTTGTATGTTTCACAGCCACCTTGTACAGCAGTAATGCTGCATGTGTGCAAGGTGGCTCAGAAACTTATTCCCCTTGCACACGTGGAACTGAACACGTCTAAAATGTGTCCTCTGTGACCATTAAACCGTCCCTGAGGTGTGACTTTCCTTTGTAATTACACGCTGAAACCCCCTTGGTAGCGCTGCCCATCTTCTGGCATCATTGTTTGGCTGGCTGCGCTTCTGCGGCCGCCCTGGCCCACACAATACCCCTCGGTGTCTTATTTATTTTGACTGCGAGGGTGTGATTGATGGGCATGAGCAGTGCATATGTTCGCCTGTCCCTCATCTCCTTCGGCCTTCTTCAGACTGTGCGGCTTCATGGCCGTGGCATGCGACAAGGGATCAGCTGACGCCGCACAGTCTGAAGCAGGTGTAAGGATCCGAGTGTGAGAGGCGAACCTATGTACTGCGCCAGGCCATGAATCCCAGCCCCGCAGTGTTTTAACAATGTAAAGACACTGCGGGGCTGGGATTCATGGTCATCGCGAACCGCACCGGCCAACATTAAATGATGTCAGAAGATGGGCAGCGCTAACAGCGCAAGGCCAAGGGATAACACGACAGCGCAGACTCCTGTGCAGCAAATAACGACGCTCAGGAGGCCGCGCCCAGCACCAAGGTGGGATTTTTGACAGCTGTGCTGCATCTCATTACGAAGGGAACTAAACCTCCAAAACAGTTTGACTGCTTAAGGGCCTAAATTTTATACGTGTTTCTTTCTGCGTGTGCAAGGAGCAAAATTAAAAGAGCAACCTTTGACTTGTGCAGCATTACTGCTGCCCAAGCTGTGGCTCTTGTAGTTTGTAACCCCTGAGGGGGGTTAAAGGTTAACTTTAAAATCGGTTCAATTAGTCTTCGGCCTACACTCTGCTCCCCCTGCAGAGCCTGGGCTCTAACACCGCCAGTTGGTGCCCCGAAGTGCTGGCTGCACAGAGAAAAACACCTCGCCAATGTGTCAGTGGGGTTCAGCACCGCCAGCTGTTCCCTTGCTGTGTAGCCGGCATCGTGTCCTGCAAAAGCCACACAGACACAAGAACTAAAATTGAAGGGATACTGTCGCCCCACCCCCAGGTGTTTGTATGTTTTACAGCCACCTTGTGCAGCAGTAATGCTGCATGTGTGCAAGGTGGCTCATAAACTTATTCTCCTTGCACCCGTGGAACAGAACACGTCTACAATGTGTCCCCTGAGACCATTAAAACGTCCCTGAGGTGTGACTTTCCTTTGTAATGACACGCAATGACCCCCTTGGTAGCACAGCCCTTCTACTGACATCATTGTTTGGCTGGCTGCGCCTCTGCGGCCGCCCTGCACGACACAACGCCCCTCGGTGTCTTATTTATTTTGACTGCGAGGGTGTGATTGACGGGCATGAGCAGTGCATATCTTCGTCAGGCTGTCACTCAGCTCCTTCCGCCTTCTTCAGACTGTGCGGCTTCATGGCCGTGGCATGCGATAAGGGATCAGCTGACGCCACACAGTCTGTAGCAGGTGTAAGGACACGAGCGAGAGGCGAACATATGTACTGCGCCAGGCCATGAATCCCAGCCCCGCAGTGTGAAACACTGTAAAGACACTGCGGGGCTGGGATTCATGGGCATCGCGAACCGCACCAGCCGACATGAAATGATGTCAGAAGACGGGCAGCGCATGGCCACGGGATAACACAACAACGCAGACTCCTGTACATCAAAATGCGATGCTCAGGAGGCCGCGCCAAGCACCAAGGTGGTATTTTTGCCAGCTGTGCTGCGTCTCATTATGAAGGGAACTACCACCTCCAAGACAGATTGACTGTATAAGGGCCAAAATGTTGTACGTGTTTCATTCAGCTTGTGCAAGGAACAAAATTAAAAGAGCAACCTTTGACTTGTGCAGCACTACTGCTGCATAAGGCGTGGCTCTTCTAGTTTGTAACACCTGAGGGGGGGTTAAAGGTTACCTTTAAAATTGGTTCAATTAGGCTTCGGCCTACACTCTGCTCCCCCTGCAGAGCCTGGGCTCTAACACCGCCAGTTGGTCCCCCGAAGTGCTGGCTGCACAGAGAAAAACACCTAGCCAATGTGTCAGTGGGGTTCAGCACCGCCAGCTGTTCCCCTGCTGTGTAGCCGGCAACGTGTCCTGCAACAGCCACGCAGACACAAAGCTGCTGCCAGTGCAGGCTTCGGCCTACACTCTGCTCCCTCTCCTCCTTCTGCTGACCCTGGGATCTAACACCGCCAGTTGGTGCCCGGTTCTGCTAGCTGCACAGAGAAAAACACCAGCCAATGTGTCAGTGGGGTTCAGCACCGCCAGCTGTTCCCCTGCTGTGTAGCCGGTAACGTGTCCTGCAAACACCACGCAGACACAACAGACCTATAAATGCCTCCAGTGAAGGCTTCGGCCTACACTCTGCTCCCCCTGCTGACCCTTTGCTCCAACACCGCTAGTTGGGGCTCTAGGAAGACAAGCTTGAATAGGTCCCCATCCTGGTTCCAGCACCGTCAGCTGGTTCCGGGCAGAGCCTTTGGCTTAGGTGCCTCCCTCTGGGTATCCGAGTTCCACCAACGTCAGGTGGTCCTTGGTAGTGCTTTCAGGCATGGGTACCTCCTGCTTAGTAACCGGGTTCCAGTAACGTCAGCTGGTCCTCGGTAGTTCCATTGGCTTTTGGACCTTCGGCTACCCATCCGGGTTCCAGTACCGTCAGCTGGTTCTCGGCAGTGCCTTTTGCTCTTGTACCTTCTGCTCCCCATCCTGGTTCCAGTACCGTCAGCTGGTTCCGGGCAGAGCCTTTGGCTTAGGTGCCTCCCTCTGGGTATCCGAGTTCCACCAACATCAGGTGGTCCTTGGTAGTGCTTTCAGGCACGGGTACCTCCTGCTTAGTAACCGGGTTCCAGTAATGTCAGCTGGTCCTCGGTAGTTCCATTGGCTCTTGGACCTTCGGCTACCCATCCGGGTTCCAGTACCGTCAGCTGGTTCTCGGCAGTGTCTTTTGCTCTTGTACCTTCTGCTCCCCATCCTGTTTCCAGTACCGTCAGCTGGTTCCGGGCAGAGCCTTTGGCTTAGGTGCCTCCCTCTGGGTATCCGAGTTCCACCAACGTCAGGTGGTCCTTGGTAGTGCTTTCAGGCACGGGTACCTCCTTCTTAGTAACCGGGTTCCAGTAACGTCAGCTGGTCCTCGGTAGTTCCATTGGCTCTTGGACCTTCGGGTAGCCATCCGAGTTCCAGTTCCATCAGCTGTTTCTCGGCATTTTCTCAGCCTTCTTGTACCTTCTGCTACATTTCCAAGTTCAAGACCCTAAAGACGACGACCCGGAAGACCACCCCTAAGATGACGACGACACCAGAGACGACAACCACTGAGATGACGACGACCCTGGAGACGATGACCCTGAAGACCACCCCGATGACGACGACCCCGGAGACGACGACCCTGGAGACGACGACCCTGGAGACGACGACGACATGGGAGACCGAGAAGCAGAAGAACAAGAGGCTGCAGAACAAAGAGCAGAAGAACATTAAGCATAACACTAAATATCAGAGCAAAAGATATTATCTAAATTATAAGCAGAAGAAGACTAAGCAGTGTATGGGGGTGAGTCCGTTCCTCCTCGTGGTGCCCCTGGATAAAGCCTGATGCTGCAGGCCAAACTGAACGCGGACAAATGTAACTCTTTTGTGACAGGCAGAATGGAAGGTGTAATCTTCAAACTTTTATAGATAACAACTACGGGAATGCCTGTCACAAATAAGAATATGATGAAGAAGTTGAATATGAAGAAGATAATAGTTAAATAAAAAGAATATGAACAATGTAAAAAAAAAATTATAGGTAGAAGATGAAGAAGAAGATGAATAAGGTGAAGATAGTTGATGTCAAAGAAGCTGATGATGAGGATAATGAAGAAGAAAGTGTGGGAGAAGTAAAAAAGAAGGTGAAGGGCGTGGAAGTAGTGAAACATCAATATCTGACAAAATAAAAAAAAAAATAACATAGTCAAAATCTTTCTAACGCCGAACGTCATAAAAAAAAAAAAAATCCTGCTATTCTATTTGATTGGGATAAACCTCTGTGCGTTTAATGTCTCCGCCACCTCCCCCAATACATCCTACATTATTCTTAGTTGTTTTCCTTCATGTAGAATGAACCTACAAGGAAAGAAAGGGTTTATTTTAATTCCGATATTTTCGTCCCATTGACTTGCATTGGGATCGGGTATCGGTATCGGATTAGATCCAATACTTTGACGGTATCGGCCGATACTTTCCGATACCGATACTTTCCGATATCGGAAGGTATCGCTCAACACTAAGGACCACCCCTTCCTTCAGAATGCCGACCGGCTCAAGTACCTCAGGAGAATCAGGTAAAAAACTCCTAGAGAGGGCATCAGCCTTAATATTCTTAGAACCCGGAAGATACGAGACCACAAAATCAAAACGGGAGAAAAACAAGGACCATCGAGCCTGTCTAGGATTCAGCCGTTTGGCAGATTCGAGGTAAATCAGATTTTTATGATCGGTGAAGACCACAATACGGTGCTTGGCTCCCTCAAGCCAATGTCGCCATTCCTCAAACGCCCACCATAGCCAACAACTCCCGATTGCCGACATCATAATTGCGTTCAGCAGGTGAAAACTTATGGAAAAAGAAGGCACACGGTTTCATCAAGGAACCATCAGAATTCCTCTGAGACAAAACGGCCCCTGCCCCAATCTCAGAAGCGTCAACCTCAACCTGAAACGGAAGAGAAACCTCTGGCTGACGCAACACCGGGGCAGAAGTCAATCGGCATTTAAGCTCCTGAAAGGCAGAGACAGCCACAGAGGACCAATTCGTTACATCAGCGCCTTTCTTCGTCAAATCGGTCAGGGGTTTAACCACACTGGAGAAGTTAGCAATGAAACGGCGATAAAAATTAGCAAAGCCCAAAAATTTCTGAAGGCTCTTCACGGATGTGGGCTGAATCCAATCATGAATGGCCTGAACCTTAACCGGATCCATCTCTATAGATGAGGGAGAAAAAATGAAGCCCAAAAAAGAAACCTTCTGCACTCCAAAGAGACACTTCGACCCCTTCACAAACAAAGCATTATCACGAAGGATCTGAAATACCATCCTGACCTGTTTCACATGAGACTCCCAATCATCGGAAAAAATTAAGATGTCATCCAAATATACAATCATGAATTTATCAAGATAATTCCGGAAGATATCATGCATAAAGGACTGAAAAACAGATGGAGCATTAGAGAGCCCAAATGGCATCGCAAGGTATTCAAAATGGCCTTCGGGCGTATTAAACGCAGTTTTCCATTCGTCACCCTGCTTAATACGAACAAGATTATATGCCCCCCGAAGGTCAATTTTAGTAAACCAACTAGCCCCCTTAATCCTGGCAAACAAATCGGAAAGCAAAGGTAAAGGGTATTGAAACTTGACCGTGATCTTATTCAAGAGGCGATAATCAATACAGGGTCTCAAGGAGCCATCCTTCTTAGCAACAAAAAAAAATCCCGCTCCCAACGGTGAAGAAGATGGCCGAATATGCCCTTTCTCCAAAGACTCCTTAACATAACTCCGCATGGCGGTATGTTCTGGCACAGACAGGTCAAAAAGTCGGCCCTTAGGAAACTTACAGCCTGGAATCAAGTCAATAGCACAATCACAGTCCCTATGCGGTGGAAGGGAACTGGACTTGGGCTCATCGAATACATCCTGAAACTCAGACAAAAACTCTGGAACTTCAGAAGAGGAGGAAGCGGAGATTGACATTACAGGAACGTCATTATGAACCCCCTGACAACCCCAACTAGTCACAGACATAGACTTCCAATCCAACACAGGATTATGTATCTGCAACCATGGAAAACCCAGCACAATAGCATCATGCAAATTATGCAACACCAGAAAACGACAATCTTCCTGATGGGCTGGCGCCATGCACATGGTCACCTGTGTCCAAAACTGGGGTTTATTTTTAGCCAAAGGTGTAGCATCAATGCCCCTTAAAGGAATAGGATTCTGCAAAGACTGCAAGGGGAAACCACAACGCCTGGCAAATTCAAAGTCCATTAAGTTCAAAGCGGCGCCTGAATCCACAAACGCCATGACAGAAAATGACGACAATGAGCAAATCAAGGTCACAGATAACAGAAATTTAGGTTGTACAGTTCCGATGGTAACTGAACTAGCGATTCTCTTTGCACGCTTTGGGCAGACTGAAATGGCATGAGAAGCATCGCCACAATAAAAACACAACCTATTCTGACGTCTGAATCCTTGTTGTTCCGTTCTAGACAGAATCCTATCACACTGCATAGGCTCAGGCATCTGCTCTGAGGACAACGCCACAGCGTGCACAGTTCTGCGCTCCCGCAAGCGCCGATCAATCTGAATGGCCAGAGACATAGAATCACTCAGACCAACAGGCGTGGGAAACCCCACCATAACATCTTTAACAGATTCAGAAAGACCCTTTCTGAAAATTGCCGCCAAAGCATCCTCATTCCATTTAGTCAGCACAGACCATTTTCTAAATTTCTGACAATGCAATTCTGCCGCTTCTTGACCCTGAGACAGGGCCAACAAGGTCTTCTCCGCTTGATCCACAGAATTTGGTTCATCATATAATAATCCTAGAGCCTGAAAAAAGGCATCTACATTAAGCAAGGCCGGATTCCCAGATTCCAGGGAAAATGCCCAATCCTGAGGGTCGCCACGCAGCAGGGAGATTACAATTTTAACCTGCTGAATGGGATCACCAGAGGAACGAGGCTTCAGAGCAAAAAACAGTTTACAGTTGTTTTTAAAACTCAAAAATCTGGACCTGTCCCCAAAAAACAAGTCAGCAGTAGGAATCCTAGGCTCTAAAAGCGGAGTCTGAACAATATAATCAGAAATACCCTGTACCCTAGCAGCAAGCTGGTCTACACGAGAAACTAATCCCTGAACATCCATGCTAGCACAAGACTCCTCAGTCACCCAGAGGAAAAGAGGGAAGAAAAGACAAAGCAGGCTACAGAAAAAAAAATGGCTCTTTCTTCCCTTCTTCTGAGATGCATTTAACTCATTGTTGGCCAGTTGTACTGTTATGATCCGGTGACCTTGGAGCCGCATGAGAGACTTTCTCAGGAGTAGGTGGTACCTGTGCTGACCGCAAACCCTAAACTAACACCGCAACTAGAAGTAGCCGTGGGATGTACCTAACACGTCCTAGACACCTCGACACAGCTGGAGGACTAAATACCCCTATAGATGGAAATGGGAATTCTATCTTGCCTCAGAGCAGAACCCCAAAGGATAGGCAGCCCCCCACAAATATTGACTGTGAGTATAAGAGGAAAGACACACGCAGGCAGAAAAACAAGATTTAGCAAAAGAGGCACTTCTAGCTAAATAGAAAAGGATATGACAGAATTATAAGCGGTCAGTATTAAAATCCTAAAAATATCTACAGCAGATAATACAAATATTCTACATCTAACTAAAGACATAGAAAGCATATCTGCATCTCCTGAGAATTCATCATGACTGAAAAATGCAAACAAAGTCTAAGCTGGACAAAAACACAATGAATTGCACTGAATTGCAAAGCACACTGCATGTGTGCACAGAGACAAAAAAACAGACACTTATCTTAGCTGAATTGGCAGCAGGGCATGAGGAACCAGAGAGAGATGCAATCCCTACAAGAACAATGGACAACTGGCAAGGACTCATGGATACTGCACACCTAAATACCTAGTAGAGCTGCAATCAGCAGAAACACCTGCCCTGGATTACAACCCCAAGACAACTGCACTACCACCAACAACCACCGGAGGGAGCCCAAGAGCAGAATTCACAACAGGCTGACTACCGTTACCAGCACTAGGCCGCATATAGAGCCTGCACAGCTGTCCACTGCCACCACCACTAGGTCGCCTGAAGATCCTGCACGGCTGTCCACTGCCACCACCACTAGGCCGCCTGAAGATCCTGCACGGCTGTCCACTGCGACCACCAGGCTGGGGCGACATTGTGAATGACCTGCTGATCCCACCACTCCTACGCTCCCAAGGAGATACAAAAAAAGGAATCTGCCACATAAAACTGGACAGAAAGCCAAAAGGACTCGTGGCAGCAGAAGTGTCCTGCTACCTCCACCCACACCTCCCAATGAGTCTGTGTTGTCCAGTTTTTCTCTCCTTTCCAATGTCTCTCCATCCCATGCTTCCACTCCTAATGGGTCTACTTCCATCCTTGACCTTCTAGACCCCACAAGTTTAGTTACCCCTTCCCCTGGAACCCCTTCATCGTCCACCCATAGCCAATCCTCCCAGCTCCACACCCCCCAGGTCCTTAACATTTCCCCCTCATTGGTTCGTAAAAGTTAATTTAAAAAAAAAAAAAAAATTTGTGTTGTTTTTCCCCAATCACTGCTTGATCTTTGTCTCTTTTGTCGCCGGCAACACACACGGTGCACCATCAACACACATGTCGCCGTGTACGCACAATGTGTTTTAGCCACCTCATAGCTCCATGACACACAATCTATTGCCCCTCTTCTTTATTTGCTTTACACTGCAGCTTTGCTTCTTGTGTCTGTCACGTAGCTATGAGGTGGCAAAAACACAAAGAGGACTGAAAATCCTCCAAAAATATATATTAATACAGCAAAAAAAGATCAGGGGTCAGCAAGCTCACCTGCCCAGGTGTCAGCACTAGGGTTGAGCGAAACGGATCGTTCATTTTCATAAGTCGCAGACTTTTGGCAAAGTCGGCGTCTCATGAAACCAAGCCGATCCCTGTGTGGGGTCTGCCATGCGGTACGCGACTTTCGCGCCAAAGTCGCGTTTCAATGACGCTAAAAGCGCCATTTCTCAGCCAATGAAGGTGGACGCAGAGTGTGGGCAGCGTGATGACATAGATCTCAGTCCCCACCATCTTAGAGAAAGGCATTGCAGTGATTGGCTTGCTTTCTGCGGCGTCACAGGGGCTATAAAGGGGCATTCCCGCCGACCGCCATCTTACTGCTGCTGATCTGAGCGTAGGGAGAGGTTGCTGCAGCTTCTTCGGAAGCAGGGATAGTGATAGGCAGGGTACACAAACCGCTTGTGCTGTAGCGATTTCCACTGTCCAATACCACCTTTTGTTTGCAGGACAGTGGAAGCTACATTTTTTTTTTCCTCAGCGCTGTAGCTCATTGGGCTGCCCTAGAAGGCTCCCTGATAGCTGCGTTGCTTTGTGTGTACGCCGCTGTGTAAACCAACTGCTTTTTTCAAAGCACAAATCCTGTTTTTCCTTCCTTTCTGCACAGCTATCTTGTGTGTTTGTCCACACTTTTGTGTGCAGCAGTCCTTTTACAGCTGCCTGCCATACTTTTCTGAGATAACTGCAGGGAGATAAATATTGGCAAGTCTGCCTCCGTGCCATTGCTGTGTGTGGCATCTCTCTCTCATTGTGTGGCACCGAAAACACTGTGTAATACTTGTCCTTTTTTTTTTTTTTTTCTAAATTCTCCCTTTTCCCAAAAAAAAATTAGTGGGAGATAAATATTGGCAAGTCTGCCTCCGTGCCATTGCTGTGTGTGGCATCTCTCTCTCATTGTGTGGCACTGAAAACACTGTGTAATACTTGGCCTTTTTTTTTTTTTTTCTAAATTCTCCCTTTTCCCCAAAAAAAATTAGTGGGAGATAAATATTGTCAAGTCTGCCTCCATGCCATTGCTGTGTGTGGCATCTCTCTCTCATTGTGTGGCTCTGAAAACACTGTGTAATACTTGGCCTTTTTTTTTTCTAAATTCTCCCTTTTCCAAAAAAAAAATGAGTGGGAGATAAACATTGGCAAGTCTGCCTCCGTGCCATTGCTGTGTGTGGCATCTCTCTCTCATTGTGTGCCACTGAAAACACTGTGTAATACTTGGCCATTTTTTTTTGGGGGGGTACATTCTCCCTTTTAAAAAAAATAAAAAATATTGGGAGATAAATATTGGCAAGTCTGCCTCCGTGCCATTGCTGTGTGTGGCATCTCTCTCTCATTGTGTGGCACTGAAAACACTGTTTAATACTTGGCCTTTTTTTTTTTTTTTCTAAATTCTCCCTTTTCCCAAAAAAAATTAGTGGGAGATAAATATTGGCAAGTCTGCCTCCGTGCCATTGCTGTGTGTGGCATCTCTCTCTCATTGTGTGGCACTGAAAAAACTGTGTAATACTTGGCCTCTTTTTTTATTTTTCTAAATTCTCCCTTTTCCCAAAAAAAAATTAGTGGGAGATAAATATTGGCAAGTCTGCCTCCGTGCCATTGCTGTGTGTGGCATCTCTCTCTCATTGTGTGGCACTGAAAACACTGTGTAATACTTGGCCTCTTTTTTTTTTTCTAAATTCTCCCTTTTCCAAAAAAAAAATTAGTGGGAGATAAATATTGTCAAGTCTGCCTCCGTGCCATTGCTGTGTGTGGCATCTCTCTCTCATTGTGTGCCACTGAAAACACTGTGTAATAGTTGGCCATTTTTTTTTGGGGGGGGTACATTCTCCCTTTTCAAAAAAAAAAATTATTGGGAGATAAATATTGGCAAGTCTGCCTCCGTGCCTTTGCTGTGTGTGGCATCTCTCTCTCATTGTGTGGCACCGAAAACACTGTGTAATACTTGGCCTTTTTTTTTTTTTTTCTAAATTCTCCCTTTTCCCCAAAAAAAATTAGTGGGAGATAAATATTGTCAAGTCTGCCTCCGTGCCATTGCTGTGTGTGGCATCTCTCTCTCATTGTGTGCCACTGAAAACACTGTGTAATACTGGGCCTTTTTTTTTTTTTTTTTTTTTTAGGGTAAATTCTCCCAGAAAAAAAAAAAAATAGTGGGAGATTAAGATTGGCATTTCTGCTTGAGTGCTGGGCCTGTGTGTGCCATCTGTCTCAAATTATTGGGCCACAGAAAACCTAGTGTGTAACATTGGGCCTGATTTTCCTTTCAGTGTCAGGCACCTATAAAGGTATATATAAATCCTACAGAAGTTTGAGTTCACCTTATAAGTTGTTTTACAGTAACAAATAGTGTTACTTTGGTTACGTTTTGCAAGCAATGAGGAAGTCTAGTGGAAGAGGTCGTGGCCGTGGGCGGTCATTGTCAGCTGGTAATGATGGTAGTGGTGGTGGAGCATCAGGTGGTCGTGGTAAAAGCAGTACAGCACCTAAGTCTCGAGTTGTTGAGCCAGGTTCGTTGTCTGGCTACACAAGGCCTCGAACGCTCTCTTTTCTGGGAGTAGGAAAACCACTTTTGAAGCCGGAGCAGCAGGAACAAGTATTGGCTTTCATTGCTGACTCTGCCTCTAGCTCTTTCGCCTCCTCCTCGGAAAGAGCAGCAATGTCAGAGCAGTGCATCGTCAGTGGATGCTCCCAGTCAGGGACAAGTCGCTTCCTTGTCTTCTTCACCCAGAACAAGAGAGAAGGATGCGTCAGGAGACACAACGGGTTACTCCATGGAGCTCTTTACACATACCGTTCCTGGGTTAGACAGTGAAACAGTTAACAGGCCATGTCCATTAGAAGTTGAATCGGACATGGAGTGCACAGATGCACAGCCACAGCCAGATTACTATGCTGTTTTTTTGACTCAGACCAGAACATTGCCCTCGCAGTGTACTGAGGCAGAATCAAACCCAGCGGAAACTATGGTGCCCCGTCACGGACGCTATTCCACCGGCTTACATGGTGACACAGACGAAATCGCACACGACATAGAAGAGGAGGTCATAGATGACCCAGTTGTGGACCCCGATTGGCAGCCATTGGGGGAACAGGGTGCAGGCGGCAGTAGTTCTGAAGCGGAGGAGGAGGAGCCGCAGCAGGCATCAACATCACAACAGATTCCATCTACCGGGCCCGTATCTGGCCAAAAACGCGTGGCAAAACCAAAACCAGTTGGAGGACAGCGTGGCCATCCGGTTAAAGACGCTCATTCTGCAATGCCTGAAAAGGTATCCGATAGTAGAAAGAGTGCAGTCTGGCATTTTTTTAAACAACATCCAAATGATCAGCGCAAAGTCATCTGTCAAAAATGTTCAACAACCTTAAGCAGAGGTCAGAATCTTAAAAGTCTAAATACAAGTTGCATGCATAGACATTTATCCACCATGCATTTGCAAGCCTGGACTAACTACCAAACGTCCCTAAAGGTTGCAGCACCCTCAGCCAATGAAGCTAGTCAGCAACGCTACATCCCTTCCCTCCCTGTAAGCCGACCATTTCCCACACCACCTGCAGTATCTGTGCAGCTTTCGTCGCCAGGCCAAAGCAGTCAGGGAATCACCAGGTTAGTAGTAGGAAACACTGCATGTAGGGCACCGGCAAGAATACCATCTCCAACCCTCTCTCAGTCACCCATGTCCACCGGCACCACCGCTAGTTCCACGATCTCCAGCTCTCCAGTCCAGCTCACCCTACATGAGACTCTTGTTAGGAAAAGGAAGTTCTCATCCTCGCATCCGCATACACAGGGTTTGAACGCCCACATTGCTAGACTAATCTCATTAGAGATGATGCCCTACCGGTTAGTTGAAAGCGAAGCTTTCAAAGCGCTGATGGACTACGCTGTACCACGCTACGAACTACCCAGTCGGCACTTCTTTTCTAGAAAAGCCATCCCAGCCCTCCAACAGCATGTTAAAGACCGCATCGTCCATGCACTCAGGCAGTCTGTGACTACAAAGGTGCACCTGACAACAGATGCCTGGACCAGTAGGCATGGCCAGGGATGTTACGTGTCCATCACAGCACACTGGGTGAATGTGGTGGATGCAGGGTCCACAGGGGACAGCAATATTGGGACAGTTTTGCCTAGTCCACGGTCAAGGAAAGAGTTGGCTGTAGGTGTTCGCCCCACCTCCTCCTCTTCCTCCTCCTCATGCAGAAGCGAGAGCTCGTCCACACACTGCAGTCGCACATCCACTCCATCCGCAGCTGCCACTGTTGCACACCAGGTGTGCCATTATGGGACAGCTAGTGGCAAGCGTCAGCAGGCTGTATTGGCAATGAAGTGTTTGGGCGACAACAGACACACCGCGGAAGTTCTGTCCGAGTTCTTGCACCAAGAAACTCAGTCATGGCTGGGCACTGTACATCTTGAGGCAGGCAAGGTTGTGAGTGATAACGGAAGGAATTTCATGGCTGCCATAGCCCTTTCAAAACTGAAACACATTCCTTGCCTGGCTCACACCTTAAACCTGGTGGTGCAGTGCTTCCTGAAAAGTTATCCGGGGTTACCCGACCTGCTCCTCAAAGTGCGCAGACTTTGCTAGCATATATGCCGTTCGCCCGTACACTCCAGCCGTATGCAGAACTATCAGCGGTCTTTGAACCTTCCCCAGCATCGCCTAATCATCGACATTTCAACAAGGTGGAACTCCACACTGCACATGCTTCAGAGACTGTGCGAACAGAGGCGTGCTGTTATGTTTTTGTGGGAGGATACACATACACGGGCAGGCAGTTGGATGGCAGACATGGAGTTGTCAGGTGTGCAGTGGTCGAAGCTACAAGACCTGTGTCAAGTCCTTCAGTGTTTTGAGGAATGCACACGGCTGGTTAGTGCAGACAACGCCATAATAAGCATGAGCATCCCCCTAATGCGTCTGCTGATGCAAAGTTTGACGCACATAAAGGAGCAGGCGTCTGCAGCCGAGGAAGAGGAAAGCCTTGATGACAGTCAGCCATTGTCTGGTCAGGGCCGTGTAGAGGACGCGGTAGCGGGTGAAGAGGAGGAGGAGGACGAGGAGTAGGATGGGGATGAGTACTTTTTGAATGAGGAAGCTTCTCCTGGGCCAACAGAAATTAGTGGCGTTGCAAGGCCGGGTTCTGTTTTTTTAAGGGAGACAAGTGACGTAGATTTGCCTGTAACTGCCCCTCAAACCAGCACAACCGCAGATTTGCCAACAGGAACTTTGGCCCACATGGCGGATTATGCCTTACGTATCCTCAAAAAGGACCCACGCATTACTAAAATGATGAGCGATGACGATTACTGGTTGGCCTGCATCCTTGACCCTCGCTATAAAGGCAAATTGCAAAATATTATGCCACATGAGAACCTCGAACAAATCTTAGCAACCAAACAAGCTACTCTTGTAGACCATTTGATTCAGGCATTCCCAGCACACAGCGCCGGTGATGGTTCTCACACAAGCTGCAGGGGGCTACATGGCAGAGGTGTTAGAGGTGCACAGATCAGAAGTGGCGTTGGACAGAGGGGTTTTCTGACCAGGTTGTGGAGTGATTTCGCAATGACCGCAGACAGGACAGGTACTGCAGCATCTATTCAAAGTGACAGGAGACAACATTTGTCCAGTATGGTTACTAACTATTTTTCTTCCCTTATCGATGTTCTCCCTCAACCATCATTCCCATTTGATTACTGGGCATCAAAATTAGACACCTGGCCTGAATTGGCAGAATATGTGTTGCAGGAGCTTGCTTGCCCAGCAGCTAGTGTGCTATCAGAAAGAGTATTCAGTGCTGCTGGTTCAATATTAACCGAAAAAAGGACTCGTCTGGCTACCCAAAATGTGGATGATCTCACCTTCATTAAAATGAACCACTCCTGGATTTCAAATTATTTTGCCCCACCTTTCCCGGCTGACACCTAGCTTTCCTATAAAAAGGTCTTGCTTGTGGACTGGTCTTACTGAGTGTTCCAATCTGTTAATTTGCAGCAGCTGTTTGTCCAGCATACGACATGTTTACACCTCCCCCAATGGGAAAAATCCCCCCACGGGGCCGTTGTCTCGCCACTTGGCGCAAGCACCCGTTACAGTGCCGATTGTCTGAAGAGGCGGGTGTGCCCGCTTTTGGTCGACGGCATTGCCACTGGGTCCCTCATAGTACAATGTAGTGTCTCTGGCAGTGGTGGTGCGCACCCAATGTCAGACACACCGTTGTAACATGAGGGGCCCTGGGGCGGTACCGCCGGCCACAAGAGAGTTCCCCCCCCCAGCTCAAACTGTGCTCTACCACGTGCAAAATTATCTCGCACAGCTCCACCAATGTTTAGTCTATGCACTGACATCATTCAATGCCTGGCACTGACAAACAATACCAATTTGTTTGCATCTATGATGCTAGTTAAAGTAGTCTGGGTCAGTGTCCTATATTGACACCAGTAAATACTAATTTACTGCCAAATTACTTTGTCATAAACTCTGCAGATGAGCCCACCCCTGTACCTAAGCATGCCACCCTTTTTTTACTTATAGTTGTTTTGCGAGACATTAACATCTATTTATTTTTTTGGAGTACTAACTGTGTCAGACACTCCTTGCAATACTCCTCCACTGACCACAATGCTGCCTGCCTGTGTATCCATGTAACCGATGTGAAACTGCCATGAGCCTATTGTTGGTTATTTTAGGCCTTTGATAGCCTGTCTGCCGTCCCTACTTGCATTACTCCTCCACTGACCACAATGCTGCCTGCCTGTGCATCCATGTAACCGATATAAAACTGCCATGAGCCTATTGTTTGATATTTTAGGCCTTTGATAGCCTGTCTGCGGTCCCTACTTGCATTACTCCTCCACTGACCACAATGCTGCCTGCCTGTGCATCCATGTAACCGATATAAAACTGCCATGAGCCTATTGTTTGTTATTTTAGGCCTTTGATAGCCTGTCTGCAGCCCCTACTTGCAATACTCCTCCACTGACCACAATGCTGCCTGGAGTGCCTGCCTGTGTATCCATGTAACCGATGTAAAACTGCCATGACTGCCTACTGTTTGTTATGTTAGGCCTTTGTGAGCCTGTCTGCGGCCCCTACTTGCAATACTCCTCCACTGACCACAATGCTGCCTGCCTGTGTATCCATGTAACCAATGTAAAACTGCCATGACTGCCTACTGTTTGTTATTTTAGGCCTTTGTGAGCCTGTCTGCGGCCCCTACTTGCAATACTCCTCCACTGACCACAATGCTGCCTGGAGTGCCTGCCTGTGTATCCATGTAACCGATGTAAAACTGCCATGACTGCCTACTGTTTGTTATGTTAGGCCTTTGTGAGCCTGTCTGCGGCCCCTGTTATGATCCTTAGTGGCTGAGGATCACGAATAGACCAGCAAGTGAATAAACTAAGGACAAGCTCTAGGGAGATGGTAACTGGACTGATCGTAAATCTGAACCTATCCAACACAAATAGAGGTAGCCGGTGAACGTGCCTAAAAAATTCCTAGAAGTCTCGAGCCAGCCTGAGGAACTAGCTACCCCTAAAGAGAAAGAAAGTCCTCGCTTGCCTCCAGAGAAATAATCCCCAAAGATATAGAAGCCCCCAACAAATATTAACGGTGAAGTAAGAAGAAGGCACATACGTAGGGATGAAATCAGATTCAGCAAAAGAGGCCCACTAGTACTAGAAAGCAGAAAATAGAGCAGGGGGTCTATGCGATCAATAAAAAACCCTTACAAAATATCCATCCTGAGATTTCAAGAACCCACGCACCAACTAATGGTGTGTGGGGAGAAACTCAGTCCACTAGAGCATCCAGCAAGTGAGGGAATCACATTTTAGCAAGCTGTACAAGAAAACATGATAAACACTGCTGATCAAAAAATGAGCAAACAAAACTTAGCTTGTCCTGGATGGACTGGGAGCAAGGTAGTCAGAAGGAATCTGAGTTGCACTGATTACATCGACAGCCGGCAACAAGTGAAAGCAAAACAGAGCTATATAGGAACCTCCCAGAGGATAACGAACCAGCTGATAGCCAGAGACCAGCAGGATAACAAACAAAGCCACCAGGGGGAGCCCAAAGCAAAAAGTCACACAATACCACCAGTGACCACAAGAGGGAGCCTGAAAACAGAGTTCACAACAGGCCCCTACTTGCAATACTCCTCCACTGACCACAATGCTGCCTGGAGTGCCTGCCTGTGTATCCATGTAACCGATGTAAAACTGCCATGACTGCCTACTGTTTGTTATGTTAGGCCTTTGTGAGCCTGTCTGCGGCCCCTACTTGCAATACTCCTCCACTGACCACAATGCTGCCTGCCTGTGTATCCATGTAACCGATTTCAAACTGCCATGACTGCCTACTGTTTGTTATTTTAGGCCTTTGTGAGCCTGTCTGCGGCCCCTACTTGCAATACTCCTCCACTGACCACAATGCTGCCTGCCTGTGTATCCATGTAACCGATGTAAAACTGCCATGACTGCCTATTGTTTGTTATTTTAGGCCTTTGATAGCCTGTCTGCGGCCCCTACTTGCAATACTCCTCCACTGACCACAATGCTGCCTGGAGTGCCTGCCTGTGTATCCATGTAACCGATGTAAAACTGCCATGACTGCCTACTGTTTGTTATTTTAGGCCTTTGTGAGCCTGTCTGCGGCCCCTACTTGCAATACTCCTCCACTGACCACAATGCTGCCTGGAGTGACTGCCTGTGTATCCATGTAACCGATGTAAAACTGCCATGACTGCCTACTGTTTGTTATGTTAGGCCTTTGTGAGCCTGTCTGCGGCCCCTACTTGCAATACTCCTCCACTGACCACAATGCTGCCTGCCTGTGTATCCATGTAACCGATTTCAAACTGCCATGACTGCCTACTGTTTGTTATTTTAGGCCTTTGTGAGCCTGTCTGCGGCCCCTACTTGCAATACTCCTCCACTAACCACAATGCTGCCTGCCTGTGTATCCATGTAACCGATGTAAAACTGCCATGAGCCTATTGTTTGTTATTTTAGGCCTTTAATAGCCTGTCTGCGGCCCCTACTTGCAATACTCCTCCACTGACCACAATGCTGCCTGGAGTGCCTGCCTGTGTATCCATGTAACCGATCTAAAACTGCCATGACTGCCTACTGTTTGTTATTTTAGGCCTTTGTGAGCCTGTCTGCGGCCCCTACTTGCAATACTCCTCCACTGACCACAATGCTGCCTGCCTGTGTATCCATGTAACCGATGTAAAACTGCCATGACTGCCTACTGTTTGTTATTTTAGGCCTTTGTGAGCCTGTCTGCGGCCCCTACTTGCAATACTCCTCCACTGACCACAATGCTGCCTGCCTGTGTATCCATGTAACCGATGTAAAACTGCCATGACTGCCTACTGTTTGTTATTTTAGGCCTTTGTGAGCCTGTCTGCGGCCCCTACTTGCAATACTCCTCCACTGACCACAATGCTGCCTGGAGTGCCTGCCTGTGTATCCATGTAACCGATGTAAAACTGCCATGACTGCCTACTGTTTGTTATTTTAGGCCTTTGTGAGCCTGTCTGCGGCCCCTACTTGCAATACTCCTCCACTGACCACAATGCTGCCTGCCTGTGTATCCATGTAACCGATGTAAAACTGCCATGACTGCCTACTGTTTGTTATTTTAGGCCTCTGTGAGCCTGTCTGCGGCCCCTACTTGCAATACTCCTCCACTGACCACACCAATGCTGCCCGTGTACCCCTGGAAACTATTTAAAAGTTCATAGAGCCTAGTTATATATTTTATTTACTATTAATAAGGCCATGATGGACTATGCTGTACCACGCTACAAGCTAACCAGTCGACACTTCTTTTGCGAGAAAAGCCATCCCAACCCTCCACCAGCATGTAAAAGACCGCATTGTCCATGCACTCTGGCAATCTGTGAGTACAAAGGTGCACCTGACAACAGACGCATGGACCTGTAGGCATGGCCACGGAAGATTACGTGTCCATTACGGCGCAATGGGTTAATGTGTTGGATGCATGGTCCACAGGGGACAGCCTACTAAGTCTGTCTGCAGTCCCTAATTCAAATTGTCCTCCACTGCCTAAATCGGAGCTTCCACCTTCTGGCTTTCGGCCTATAGTATCAGAAATTAAACTGCATTTGGCCTTCAACTTTGGTTAGGGCCTACTAACGGTGTCTGCCCCTCCCTGGTGTTTGTCCTCAACTGAATAAAGCTGAGCTTCATCCTTCTGGCTCTCATTAAGTGCTGTGTTTTTAAAAAATGGTGGTTAGGGCCTACTAACGGTGTCTGCCCCTCCCTGGTGTTTTTCCTCAACTGAATAAAGCTGAGCTTCAACCTTCTGGCTCTCATTAAGTGCTGTGTTTTTAAAAATTGGTGGTTAGGGCCTACTAACGGTGTCTGCCCCTCTCTGGTGTTTGCCCTCAACCGAATAAAGCTGAGCTTCAACCTTCTGGCTTTGGGCCTATAGTATCAGATATTAAACTGCATTTGGCCTTCAACTTTGGTTACAGCCTGCTAACGGTGTCTGCCCCTCCCTGGTGTTTGCCCTCAACTGAATAAAGCTGAGTTTCAACCTTCTGGCTTTGGGCCTATAGTATCAGATATTAAACTGCATTTGGCTTTCAACTTTGGTTACGGCCTACTAACGGTGTCTGCCCCTCCCTGGTGTTTGCCCTCAACTGAATAAAGCTGAGCTTCAACCTTCTGGCTTTGGGCCTATAGTATCAGATATTAAACTGCATTTGGCCTACTAGTGTGGTTGGGCCCTTAAAACAGTGTCTGCTGCTCCTGGGTTTGCTACTCCACTGAACAAAGCAATGCCGTCTGTTTAGTCCTGTCCTGTTACCAATTTTGAACTGCATTTAGCCTACTTTATTCTTTGGCCCTATATCTGTTTCCTCCTCATCCTGCCCATTGCCCAGCCACTGCTAGATGAGTCTGCTGGTACATTGACCTAGACCACTACATTCCCCTTGCACTCTACACAGCCAGAATCTGACCCTGCTGAAAGTAAGGTTCCCCTTCCCGCATGCCCCTTCCCGCATGTTATACCACCTTACACAGGGACAAAGAGGAAGGTGCAGATGAAAGTGCAGGTTCCTTCATCAGGTGGGGGGGGCATACTCGTTGGCGACGTCACTGGCACAGGGCCCCTCAGAGTACGCAGAAGTGTCGCTGCTGGTGGGAGATGCCCCCGCCGTGCAAATACACCACTGTACTTTGAGGGGCCCTGTGCCAGTGCCAATGCGAACAAGTGTGCCCCCCTGCTTGCTCAGGATCACAGCACTTGCAACGTTGAAATACTTTCCTCTCCCTGCTCCACCGCCGTGACGTAGTCCACGATTCCTGGGCCCACTAAAACCTTGAACCAGCCCTACCCCCCACAAATTTGCCAAATGTCCCCCAAGTTCCATTGAACAACTATTATTATAAAGTTAATTAAGATTGACAAGCTTCAGAAACAAGAATGGATGTTTTTGGCATTAAAATGGGCACTGTAGGTGTTTTCCTGGCCTCCACTCACTGCCGACTATGCTTCCCCATTGACTTGCATTGGGTTTCGTGTTTCGGTCAATCCCCGACTTTTTGCGATAATCGGCCGACTGCACTCGACTCGACTCTGGACAAAGTCGGGTTTCACAAAACCCGACTCGATCTTAAAAAAATGAAAGTCGCTCAACCCTAGTCAGCACTAGTGGACTCAGGATGCTGTGTTTTCTGCATCCTGAGTGCACTAGTTCTGACACAGGGGCAGGTAAGTACGAGGTGGATTAGCTCCATCATCTCATCAGTCTGCATTAATATAAAGAAATATAGAAACGCAGACTGAAGAAACAGTGGAGCTAATCCAACGTCATCTACCATAGCACTGATGTCAGAGAGAAGAGGTGTAGTGTAAAAGCATGGGTAAGGGTACTTTCACATTTGCATTTCCCTGATCTGTGGACTTCCTCCGTGAAGCCCCGCCCTCGGCCGCACCTCCGCCGCTAGCTCCGCCTACTTCTGCATGCCGCCTGCATGCGGCCTGCGTACCTATCTTTAACATTAGGTATGCAGGTCGCAGGTCGTGCGGCTGTATGCGGAGGCTGCCGCATGCGTCGTTTTGATGCTGCGGATAAAAAAAAAATGCTACAGGCTGCGTCCTACGCTGGTCGCCGCAGCGTCAAAACGACGCATGCGGCAGCCTCCGCATACAGCCGCACGACCTGCGTACCTAATGTTAAAGATAGGTACGCGGGCCGCATGAGGGCGGCATGCAGAAGTAGGCGGAGCTAGCGGCGGAGGTGCGGCCGAGGGCGGGGCTTCACGGAGGAAGTCCGCAGCCGTCCGCAGATCAGGGAAACGCAAATGTGAAAGTACCCTTACATAACCCAATTTGGTTATAATCCAATCCCTGTCTCATGCAATCTGAAAGATGCAGAGAGTGGATTTTATAAAAACTGTAGTGGGGTATTGTAAAGAGGAAGATGAGAGACACCAGACCCCACAATGCAGTTGAGCTGAATGCTGCTATCAAAGCAACCTGGACTTCCATAATGGTATGTGCACATGTTGCAGATTTGCCTGCGTATTTTTTTGCACTAAATCTGCAGCTCTTGGCAGAAAATGCAGGTGCATTTTTTATGTGTTTTTTGGGCGTTTTGGTGCGTTTTTATGCATTTTTATGCGTTTTTTGTATGCATTTTTGAAAGCTAAATAAAGATGTATTATTGAGCAAAAAAAATAAAAAATTTGTGATGCCATTTCTTGTTCAACCTCCTCTTATACATTTGTCCAACCCACATTCCATTGCACATAGATAGATAGATAATAGATATAAATATAGATAGATCTATGTATCTATCTATTGATATATGTATGGATAGATATATCTATGAATAGATGTAGATAGATATATGGATAGTTAGGCTACTTTCACACATCAGTTTTCTTCCGTCAGACAGGATCCGGCGAATGTTTGAAAAAACGGATCCGTTGCAAATAGTGAAAAATTGATGCAACTGATCTGTTGTTTTTTTTTGAGTGCGATAGATAGAGAGAGAGAGAGAGAGAGAGAGAACAGAAAATGTGCATGATTTAAATGGCAAAATGCATGAAAAACAGGATTTTGGAGGCCGGATTCATAATTTCACATCTCAGTTTCATTAGTTTTTCACAGTATCATTCACTGGGCATTTTTTCGCTGGACAGAAAAACGTTCCTCTGCACGTTTTCTCCGTCCTCCAGAAGCGGCTTTTTTTACGAATCCGGCAAAAAACGGATGAAACGTGTGGCCATCAGGTGCAATCCGGCGCTAATATCTCTATGAGAAAAAAACGGATCATGTGGAAAAAAAAACATATCCATTTTTTTTTAAGCTTGCCGAATTGTGCCTGACGGCAAAAACCTGATGTGTGAAAGTAGCCAGATAGATATATGGATAGATATATCTATGTATCTATAGATATATATATCTATCAATATATCTATATCCCCTCCCAGCTATGAATATCAGCCTGCAGCTGTCTGCATAGCCTATACTGGCTATTAAAATAGGGGGACCTCCCCAAAATAAAATGACGTGGGGGTCCCCCTATATTTTATAGCCAGAAAGGCTACGCAGACAGCTGTGGGCTGATATTCATAGCCTGGGAGGGGCCCATGGATATTACCCCCTTCCCGGCTACAAATATTGGCCCCTGGCTGTCGGCTGTCAGCTTTCCCCCTCTGGCGCAGAAAATTGCGTGGGCACTTAGCCCCTTTCTTCCCACTCCCCTGTAGTGGTGGAATATGGGGTAATAAGGGGTTAATGTCACCTTTGTATTGTAAGGTGACATTTAGCCCAGTTAGTAATGGAGAGGCGTCAATAAGACGCCTATCCATTACTAATCCTATAGTAGTGAAAGAGTAAAATTAAAAAAAAGACACAGCCAGAAAAAAGTATTTTAATATTCTTAATTTCACCATACTTACCATACTCGATCACCTGCAATAAGTTAAAAATAATAAACCAACAGTATACTCACTTTCCAACAAACTCCAACATCTGCACCCAGACATCGTATCTACAGAAGAGCGCCGAGGTAGGGTCTTATACCATCTTCATAAGTGCCATCTTCTGCCATTGACAATTGTTGTGGACACGAGGTAAGTGTTTAGGGGTTCAGCAACGCAGCTACTGTGACATTAAAATCCGCTTCCTGTGGAACTACAAGTCCCAGCTGGCCCCCTTGCAACATCTCGCGCCTCACCCTTGGCTCACCACATTCTGTCTTTCACACCTTGTTATCTGTGCTCAGACTCCGCTAGAAGCAGGTACTGAATTTTGTGACAGAAGCTGGAAGGGATTATTTTCACCTTATCCTTCTTGGAAAAACAAGTAACAGCCAGTTTTCTCCAAGGTAAGTACAACTGAGGTTCTATGGCATCAAGGTATGTTACTATAGTCTATATCTGAGGACTGTGTGCTTAAGACAAAAAATCAATGTATCTATCAGAAAGATCATTTACATTGCTCTGTTCTTTGGGTTAGTGAGGCTGCAATGGAAGCTATTAAGTAGAACAATTGACAGAAAAGTTCAACACAAAATACTATTATTATGGCTGCAAAATCTAATGTCCATTCCAAATTTGCGGTGCAAGCTCCAGTGGCCACTGAGCTTCCATGTTATTGACCAGATTTATGATGAGCTCACAGGGCTGGTGACCACCAGAAACACTCACTCCTGTGATAAATCAGACAGACAGTTACTGCCAGCTGCTCAAGGCAGGTTTTCAGACAAAGTGGGGCCCTAAGCAAATGTTTAAATTGAGCCTCAAATGTTAAACATATTGCCCAGTCACGCAGAAACATTAAAGTTGCATTTACATATGCTGAGTTCAGGCTGTTCAATAAGCACTATCAACAGTATTCAACTCGTTCGGTGCTTGTTTACCGGCCTTTTTGCACCAGCTCAGGAACAATGATGGGCACACAACGATCACTAATAGATCAGTCTGTCCCCATACAGCATCATTTTATCAGCAGCACATCTGCAGTTTACACCAGGAGATACGCTGCTGAGAACAGTGATCTTTATTCCAACATAAAAAGTCCAGTCACCCAATAAATGAGCAGCATTTTGTTACTTCGTTGGGCGATTGCCGACATGTTAACACCTATTAACTCTCATCTGCGCTGCTGGTATTTATAAATGTGGATACTACATACAGGATCTCTGATACACACACGTGTGTATATATATATACATATATATATATACAGTTGTGGCCAAAAGTATTGACACCCCTGCAATTCTGTCAGATAATACTCAGTTTCTTCCTGAAAATGGTTGCAATCATAAATTCTTTGGTATTATTATCTTCATTTAATTTGTCTTAAATGAAAAAACACAAAAGTGAATGAAGCAAAAAGCAAAACATTGATCATTTCACACAAAACTCCAAAAATGGGCCAGACAAAAGTATTGGCAACCTCAGCCTAATACTTGGTTGCACAACATTTAGCCAAAATAACTGCGACTAACCGCTTCCGGTAACCATCAATGAGTTTCTTACAATGCTCTGCTGGAATTTTAGACCATTCTTCTTTGGCAAACTGCTCCAGGTCCCTGATATTTGAAGGGTGCCTTCTCCAAATTGCCATTTTTAGATCTCTCCACAGGGGTTCTATGGGATTCAGGTCTGGACTCATTGCTGGCCACCTTAGAAGTCTCCACAGCTTTCTCTCAAACCATTTTCTAGTGCTTTTTGAAGTGTGTTTTGGGTCATTGTCCTGCTGGAAGACCCATGACCTCTGAGTGAGACCCAGCTTTCTCACACTGGGCCCTACATTATGCTGCAAAATTTGTTGGTAGTCTTCAGACTTCATAATGCCATGCGCACGGTCAAGCAGTCCAGTGCCAGAGGCAGCAAAGCAACCCCAAAACATCAGGGAACCTCCGCCATGTTTAACTGTAGGGACCGTGTTCTTTTCTTTGAATGCCTCTTTTTTCTCCTGTAAAGTCTATGTTGATGCCTTTGCCCAAAAAGCTCTACTTTTGTCTCATCTGACCAGAGAACATTCTTCCAAAACATTTTAGGCTTTTTCAGGTAGGTTTTGGCAAACTCCAGCCTGGCATTTTTATGTCTCGAGGTAAGAAGTGGGGTCTTCCTGGGTCTCCTACCATACAGTCCCTTTTCATTCAGACGCCGACGGATAGTACGGGTTGACACTGTTGTACCCTCGGACTGCAGGGCAGCTTGGACTTGTTTGGATGTTAGTCAAAGTTCTTTATCCAACATCCGCACAATCTTGCGTTGAAATCTCTTGTCAATTTTTCTTTTCCGTCCACATCTAGGGAGGTTAGCCACAGTGCCATGGGCTTTAAACTTCTTGATGACACTGCACACGGTAGACACAGGAACATTCAGGTCTTTGGAGATGGACTTGTAGCCTTGAGATTGCTCATGCTTCCTCACAATTTGGTTTCTCAAGTCCTCAGACAGTTCTTTGGTCTTCTTTCTTTTCTCCATGCTCAATTTGGTACACACAAGGACACAGGACAGAGGTTGAGTCAACTTTAATCCATGTCAACAGGCTGCAAGTGTGATTTAGTTATTGCCAACACCTGTTAGGTGCCACAGGTAAGTTACAGGTGCTGTTAATTACACAAATTAGAGAAGCATCACATGATTTTTCGAACAGTGCCAATACTTTTGTCCACCCCCTTTTTTATGTTTGGTATGGAATTATATCCAATTTGGCTTTAGGACAATTCTTTTTGTGTTTTTTCATTTAAGACAAATTAAATGAAGATAATAATAACAAAGAATTTGTGTTTGCAATCATTTTCAGGAAGAAACTGAGTATTATCTGACAGAATTGCAGGGGTGTCAATACTTTTGGCCACAACTGTATATATATATGAATATACACACATACATATATATATATATATATATATATATATATATATATATATATGTGTACAGAGCACATACACACACATATACACATGTATACAGAGCACATGCATGCACATGTATATCTTCACATATATACAACACCAAGAGTCCATACATTGTAGGCTCAACCACACAGACAGACACACACATTCACACACATACACACATCCATTCACATCATTGAGCTATCTGTGTAATACAGGATGGACCCTCGAGGGAAAGAAAGTCTTTGTTAACACAGGACTCCTGATATTAATTAAGAATTACCTAACCATGTTTAAAAAAAATAAGTTTTACAAAATAAAGCATCAGTACACATGTTTTCATACAATCATCTACTTAACCCCTGTCTGACATGTGCCGTGGCTCTGGCACTCTCGTGGCTTTGGTGCAGGCTCTGGCACTGAACCCCACCTTTCCGGGTACATGACAGCTGATCTATACTTTTCTTGCAATTTCACTGCACTGGGAATTTTGTTCCCATTTTCCGGTACACGATATGTTAAAACCAATGGTGTCCTGCAAAAGTACAACTTGTCCTGCAAAAAACAAGCCCTCACATAGCCATATTGATAAAAAAAAATAAAAAAGTTATGGATTTGGGAAGAAGGGGAGCAAGAACAAAAACGGAAAATGGCCTAGGGTTAAAGTGGTAAATGTAATTTTTAACAAAGCACTCCTATATAATTCATGCTAAAGTCTATTTTACACACAAAAAAAGTTACAAAACCTGCCCTCTCTTACAAAAAGCAGGTTTTGTTGAGCGTCTGCTGCAGTTTTTGCTGCATTTTTTGCTGCTTTTTTTATTCCTGAGTTTTTGTTGTCTGTTATGCATGTTGATAAAGTTTAGTGGCCCCAAAAAAGCCTGATTTAACTTACTTAGGTTTTTGCACCAAAAACACAGCAAGAACTGATACCTGCAGGTTTTGCTTTGTTTTTGCTGCATTTTGCATTTACTTATTGTTTCCTATGGGTGAAAAAACACTGCAAATACGCGGAGAAAAACACTGGAAGAAGTGACATGCTGAAGTTTTGCAAAAACGCAACAGTTTTCCTAAAACAATGTGTTTGTATGAGTTTTCTGAAATCTTATACACTTTGCTGGTACTGTAAAATGCTGCTTAAAAATTTGCATAAACAAATGTAGAAAAAAAACCTTCAAAAATGCCAAGTATGAACATAGCCTAACCCTATTTACAATTTTTAGAGATATGATTTTCTTTTTAGTTTGTTAGTAAACTCATCATGAACATTCCAATAATGAAGCCTGCAGGGCACGCTTATGCTACTATTATATGGATATTATAAAGGATTTTAACCCTTTCATGCCCAGGCGATTTTTCCTTTTTTTTTCTCTTGTTTTTTTCTCCCCTTCTTCAAAGAGCCATAACTTTATTTTTCCATCCATATAGCTGTATGAGGGCTTGATTTTTGCAGGACGACTTCTACTTCTGAATGCCACATTTCATTCCACCACATAGTGTATTGGAAAACAGGAAAAAAAACTGAAATGCAAAAAAAAGTGCAATTCTACAATTGTTTTATTGTTTTTTTATTTACCATGTTCACTATTTGGTAAAACCGACTTTACAAGATTATTCACCAGTTAGTTTGATTACGCTGATGCCAAACATGATTAGTTGTTTTTTTTTCTGTAAGTGGTGAAAAAAAACAGAGATTTGTAAGGAAAAAAAAAAAAAGGTGGTGGTGGGGGGGTTCTTTTGTCTCCATTTTCCAAGACCCGTAATGTTTTCAATTTTTGGGATATGGGGCTGTGTGAGGGCTTTTGTTTTTCTGTTTTTATTGATACAATTTAGGGATAGATACAATGTTTTCATTGCCTCTTATTGCAGTGTTGCGGTTGCCAAAAACCTGTACTTCTGGTGTTTTCATTTTTTTCTCATTACACCATTTACTGTTTGGATTCATTTCCTTTAAATTTTGAGAGATCAAACTTTTTTTGTTTTATTTTTTTGAGGCAACAGGAGGTGACTTTTTTTTTTCATTTTTAACCCCCTTCACGACATGCGCTGTATATACATGGCA
Source organism: Ranitomeya variabilis (assembly GCF_051348905.1). Classification (NCBI taxonomy): domain Eukaryota; kingdom Metazoa; phylum Chordata; class Amphibia; order Anura; family Dendrobatidae; genus Ranitomeya; species Ranitomeya variabilis. The sequence continues at coordinate 173,889,065 of NC_135238.1, forward strand.
CTGCGGGAGCTGCGTTTCCACAGCCTCTATTTCTTGTCACCATGCTGCATCGTGCGGTGACCGAGTCAATATAGCTACCGTCTGTGACAGAAGGTCATTCCTACAAATCACCTCGGGAGGCTGTACCACACCCTGTTTTGGCGATCGCTGTGATTGGCGGATCAATTTTAACTAGGCCTTCACAGTAAAGTTTAGAAAAAAAAACAAGTGACATGCTCTCATTGAATCACAGCAGTCACAATGGGTGGGGTGACCGCGACGTCACCTTGCCCGATTACAACCTTTGGCGCTGATTGGCTGAACGATAGTTACTGACCAATCAGCACCAAAGGCGGTAATCTAAAATAGCAATCACCACTCTGCACGTCGTCTTTACCTCAGAGTTGGCATACAGAGTGGTTGTATACCCGGTGTGTTACCCTCAGGCCGGCGTCACACTTAACGTATGAAAAATTGGTCCGATTTTCCTGGCCGACAGTCGCACAAATGTTCTCCGTATGGTCATCCGTGTGTAATGCGTTTGCAATGCGAGGATGCGATTTCCTCGTATCTAAGTATCCATATGGAATCCGTATAACATGCGCATGGCTTTACATTTCTCACTGCTTTTCCCCAATTCATTTAATGGCTGAAATGAGAAAAATGTGTGCTTATTTCTTGTAAATCACACCGATGGTCCATGTGGTGTCCGATTTTTTTCTCGCACCCATAGACTTGCACTGGAAAGACTCGGCCGATATACATGTAAAATTGCAGCATGCTGCGATTTCACTCGCACATAGAATACACATAGAAAACGGTGATGTGAGCTGCCCCATAGATTATCAGCCATGCGAAAAGCTAAAGAGTGGTACAAAAAATTGGTTGTGCACATTATACAGATGGCACTGTACAATGTTTTTTTCCTGTTTAGATCTCCAGACAATACGGGGACCTTCCTTCAGTTTCAAGAGGTAGTCATCAAGGTCCTAATGTTTGGCATTCAGGAAAGTGAGGGTCCCAGTACTTCTGATGGTGCCCATATGATACTTGGTCAATATTTTCGCGGAGAGGTTCAACAAACATGGAAGATCACAAAAAGGTGCAGAGCATGCTCCAACAGGAGAATCCCAAAAGACACAGTTTACTATTGTGAAACCTTTCCTGAGAAACCTTGCCTTTGCATTAATTATTGCTTCAACTTGTACCACAAGTCCACAAATTAACAGAATTTGTTTAAATCCTGTTGAAACAACACACTTTTATAATCTGATATACTCCGCACAACTTACACATAACGTCACATTATAAATTCATTCAACAGTAAAACCAAAAGCATTGTTACAATTACTATAACTATGCCTCTAGATAATTTCTTGAGGGGTATGGTATCCAAAGTGGGGTCACCTGTGGGGGATTTCTACAGTTTAGGCACATCAGAGGGTCTCCAAACACGGCATGGCACACACAGACCTTTCAATCAAAGTCTGCGCTCCAAACCATTTCTCCTTCCCTTCTGAGCCCTAAAGTGCACCAAAACGGTAGTTTTCCACCATATATGTGGTATCAGAGCTCTCAGGGGAAATTGCACAAAAATTTTCGGGTTCCATTTTCTCCTGTTACTCTTGTGAAAAGAAAAAAAATTGTGGCTAAAAAACATTTTTGTGGATTTTTTTTTATTTTCACTGCTCATTATAAATATCTGTGGAGCACACAGGGGCTCACGACACATCTAGATAAGTTCCTTGAAGGGTCTAGTTTCCAAAATGGGGTCACTTGTGGGCGGTTTCCAGTGTTTAGGCACATCAGGGTCTCTCCAAATACGACATGGCATCCGATCTGGATTCCAGACAACTTTGCGTTCAAAAAGTCAAACAGCGCTCCTACCCAAACAGTGGTTGTCCCCTATATATGAGGTATCACCGTACTCAGAAATTGAACTACAGTTATTGTGGTCTATTTTCTTCTGTTACCATTGTGAAAATGAAAAAATTTGGAACTGAATCATTTTTGTGGAAAAATGTGATTTTTTTTATTTTCATGGCTCTACGTTATAAACTTCTGTGAAGCACCTGTGGGTTCAAAGTGCTCACCACACATCTAAATAAGTTCCTTGAGGGGTTTAGTTTATTAAATAGGGTCCATTATAGAGGTTTCTACTTCTTAGGGACATCAGGGGCTCGCCAAACGCAACATGGCGTCTGTTCTCAGTTCCAGACAGTTTTGCCTTCAAAAAGTCAAACAGTCCTCCTACCCTTTCAAGCCCACTGTGCGCCTAAACAGAGGCTTTCCCCTACATATGAGGTATTGGTACTCATAAGAAACTGCACAACAAATTTTGGGGTGCAATTCTCCTGTTCTCTTGTGAAAATAAAAAAAAAATGGGTGTAAAGTATAATTTTTGTGCAAAAAAAGTAAACTGTGTTTTCCTTACACATTCCTTTAGCTCCCGTGAAGCAACTGAAGGGCTAATAAACTTTTTGAATGTGGTTTACTTTTGAGCGGTGCAGTTTTATAATGGTGTAATTTGGGTATTTTCTGTCATATAGACCCCTCAAAATCACTTCAATTGTGATGTGTGTAACAACCCTGCCGGCATCACTGCATGGCCTTCCATCCCCCACCTGCCTGTTGCATCAGCTCACTCACCCTGTGCCATGCTGTGAGATCTGTCTGCTGCCGGATCCATGCTGTGTGCTTCATGGCCGCTTGCTTTGTGTACACTTTCTGTCTGTGTGCATAGGGGGGCGGTGCCAGCAACTCCTGTTTCTTATTCAGTCTGTGTGCACCTCCCTAAGGTGTCTCTGGCCAATAGCCTACAGGCCTCTGATTCTTAAGGCGTCCTCACCCATTGGAGCAAACCGGAGAAAACTTACTTCCTCAGTCAGTACTTTGATGCTGAAGTGTCTGGTTCTGTCTCTGTGTCCTCCTCCTAGTGGGGCATAGTACCCTGGTCTGTGTTCGCCACCCAGTGGGGCATTATACCCTGGTCTGAATCTGTGTTCCTTTACTTCTGTGTCTGCACCCTGGTTTATGTCTGTTCCTGTTCCTTCTTTGGTTGATGCCATTCCCACTCTGCTGTGTGCATCTCTGCGCTATCTCTCTGCTCTGCTTGCCACTATTTGTGGTTCCGCACTTCTCTGCTCTGGTCGCCACTAACCATGGTCCTGTGCTTCTCTGCTTTGCTCGCCACTACCTGTGGTTCTGTGCCTCTTTGCTTTGCTCACCACAACCTGTGGTTCTGTGCCTCCTGGCTCCGCCTCCAGCGTCTCTGCTCTTTGCTCCACCTCCAGCATCTCTGCTCTTGACTCTGCCTCCAGCTTCTCCGCTCTTGGCTCCGCCTCCAGAAGCTCCGTACTTAGCTCCTCCTTCTCCTTTCTCTGCCTTCACCTTCTTTACTCTTAGCACAGCCTTCCTCTTCTCTGCTCCTAGCTCTGTCTTCTCCTTCTCTGCTCTTTCTTGCGTTTCTGTTCTTGACTCTGCCTCCTGCTCTTAACTCCACCTCCTGTGGTTCTGCTTTGCATCCGCTCTTGCGGCCTTGCTCTCTTTGGTGAGTTTTTTATGCATTTTTTATGCGTATTTTTGTATGCATTTTTGAAAGCTAAATAAAGATGTATTATTGAGCAAAAAAAAAAAAAATTGTGATGCCATTTCTTGTCCAACCTCCTCTTTTACATTTGTCCAACCCACATTCCATTACACATACATAGATAGATAATAGATATAAATATAGATAGATCTATGTATCTATCTATAGATATATGTATGGATAGATCTATCTATGAATAGATGTAGATAGATATAAAGATAGTTAGGCTACTTTCACACATCAGTTTTCTTCCGTCAGACAGGATCCGGCGAATGTTTGAAAAAATGGATCCGTTGCAAATAGTGAAACATTGATGCAACTGCTCTGTTTTTTTGAGAGAGAGAACAGAAAATGTGCATGATTTGAATGGCAAAATGCATGAAAAACAGGATTTTGGAGGCCGGATTCATAATTTCACATCTCAGTTTCATTAGCTTTTCACAGTATCATTCACTGGGCATTTTTTCGCTGGACAGAAAAAACGTTCCTCTGCACGTTTTCTCTGTCCTCCGGAAGCAGCTTTTTTTACGAATCCGGCAAAAAACAGATGAAACGTGTGGCCATCAGGTGCAATCCGGCGCTAATACAACTCTATGAGAAAAAAACAGATCACGTGGAAAAAAAAAAACAGATCCGTTTTTTTCAAAACTTGCCGAATTGTGCCTGACGGCAAAAACCTGATGTCTGAAAGTAGCCGGATAGATATATGGATAGATATATCTATGTATCTATAGATATATCTATCTATCAATATATCTATAGATAGATAGATCCACAGTTATATCTATAGATATATCCATAGATATATAGATTTATCCATAGATATATCCATAGATATATAATAGCAAGGCCAATGTTGATTAATGAACATGTTTATTTAAAAAAAAGAAAAAAAAATGGTGTGGGCTCCCATGCAATTTTCTGCGCCAGAGGGGGAAAGCCGACAGCCGGGGCCAATATTTGTAGCCTGGGAAGGGGGTAATATCCATGGTCCCCTCCCAGGCTATGAATATCAGCCTGCAGCTGTCTGCATAGCCTTTACTGGCTATTAAAATAGGGGGACTCCCCCCCAAAAAAAATGACGTGGGGTCCCCCTATATTTTATAGCCAGAGAGGCTATGCAGACAGCTGTGGGCTTAGCCCCTCTCTTCCCACTCCCCTGTAGTGGTGGAATATGGGGTAATAAGGGGTTAATGTCACCTTTGTATTGTAAGGTGACATTTAGCCCAGTTAGTAATGGAGAGGCGTCAATAAGACGCCTATCCATTACTAATCCTATAGCAGTGAAAAAGTAAAATAAAAAAAAAGACACAGCCAGAAAAAAGTATTTTAATATTCTTAATTTCACCATACTTACCATACTCGATCACCTGCAATAAGTTAAAAATAATAAACCAACAGTATACTCACTTTCCACCATACTCCAACATCTGCACCCAGACATCGTATCCACAGAAGAGCGCCGAGGTAGGGTCTTATACCATCTTCATAAGTGCCATCTTCTGCCATTGACAATTGTTGTGGACACGAGGTAAGTGTTTAGGGGTTCAGCAACGCAGCTACTGTGACATTAAAATCCGCTTCCTGTGGAACTACAAGTCCCAGCTGGCCCCCTTGCAACATCTCGCGCCTCACCCTTGGCTCACCACATTCTGTCTTTCACACCTTGTTATCTGTGCTCAGACTCCGCTAGAAGCAGGTACTGAATTTTGTGACAGAAGCTGGAAGGGATTATTTTCACCTTATCCTTCTTGGAAAAACAAGTAACAGCCAGTTTTCTCCAAGGTAAGTACAACTGAGGTTCTATGGCATCAAGGTATGTTACTATAGTCTATATCTGAGGACTGTGTGCTTAAGACAAAAAATCAATGTATCTATCAGAAAGATCATTTACATTGCTCTGTTCTTTGGGTTAGTGAGGCTGCAATGGAAGCTATTAAGCAGAACAATTTGCAGAAAAGTTCAACACAAAATACTATTATTATGGCTGCAAAATCTAATGTCCATTCCAAATTTGCGGTGCAAGCTCCAGTGGCCACTGAGCTTCATGTTATTGACCAGATTTATGATGAGCTCACAGGGCTGGTGACCACCAGAAACACTCACTCCTGTGATAAATCAGACAGACAGTTACTGCCAGCTGCTCAAGGCAGGTTTTCAGACAAAGTGGGGCCCTAGGCAAATGTTTAAATTGAGCCTCAAATGTTAAACATATTGCCCAGTCACGCAGAAACATTAAAGTTGCATTTACATATGCTGAGTTCAGGCTGTTCAATAAGCACTATCAACAGTATTCAACTCGTTCGGTGCTTGTTTACCGGCCTTTTTGCACCAGCTCAGGAACAATGATGGGCACACAACGATCACTAATAGATCAGTCTGTCCCCATACAGCATCATTTTATCAGCAGCACATCTGCAGTTTACACCAGGAGATACGCTGCTGAGAACAGTGATCTTTATTCCAACATAAAAAGTCCAGTCACCCAATAAATGAGCAGCATTTTGTTACTTCGTTGGGCGATTGCCGACATGTTAACACCTATTAACTCTCATCTGCGCTGCTGGTATTTATAAATGTGGATACTACATACAGGATCTCTGATACACACACGTGTGTATATATTAGGGTTGAACAATTAATATAAATGTTCAATTCTCTAGTTGCCTACTCCTGGCCTAATGGATATTGATCATGTGCACTAAAGAAATACACCAGACACAGTCAGCTGTAACTCTCCTTGATCAATGTGTGGCTCAGCTCCAAGAAGGGAAGTTTATTAGTCAAACACAATGTTATATATCTCCTGTAAGGGGGCTCGGTTAGTTCTAAAATGGGAGTGATCGGATGTATTCCATTGGTTAGTGGGTTGGGCATGAGCAAGTCCATGGGCGGATCCATGAGGTCATCTAGGTGGGTTGGTCTGTGAGGTCATCAGAGTGGGCGTCGCTGTGGGTGGATCCATGAGGTCATCAAAGTGGGCGTCATCTTGGATACCAGACCGCATGGTCTGCTGAAACAGGAAATGGTGGCCATCTTCAGTGTCTTCATTGTTCATCTTGGATACCAGACCGCATGGCTCTGGTATAGGAGACGGCAGCCATCTTAAGTGTCTTACTTTGTCTGAGGAAAACTTATGTAAGGTTAAACAATACATGTTATAGGTTGCTTCCCACAATTACCTTATGTGTTGAGGTTAATTAAGTATTTGATCTTATGGCTCTCCTCAACAGTCCCCCCTAAATACTTTATTAACCTTTTCTTTTATCTTGATCCCACCGTGGTTCCCTAACCCATCAATGTTAAGTGTTATTATGACATCAGAGGCTTCATGACAATATGGATGCTATAGACACCAGAGAATGTGTGACTAATTATGGGTATACTGAGGAGGTATATCGGAGCGTGTTACCAGTGTCCTCGGGACTTCCCAACCTGCTGGATCTATTACTCTCCAATCTCCCATCTCCATGGTTACTTAGAGTAAAATACACATGTGCGACTAACCCTGTTGTACACATCCTAGATCCGACCGTCTTGCCCGGGAGGGGGAATTGGAGTTTTCACCAGTTTGAGACAAGTTTTCCCTTGTGGAAAACCTCCCTTTGTAGCTGGACTTTGACAAGCAGGTCAGATCCTACTCTGTCCCTAACTGTCTAACAAGTTTATAATGTGAGAGATGGATCCAGGAGGCGCTCAGCAATCCTGACCGAAGTAGGAGTAGTCAGGAGCACTTGGTAGGGACCCTTAAATCTCGACTCCAGGAATGTCTTTTCTGATGAACTTCTTTACAAGCACGTAGTCACCAGGTTGGAAAGCATGGGTACCTTCACTGGAATCTGGACCTGGAATGGATGATAAAACTCGTACATGTGTTATTGACAGTTCTTTAGTAACAACAATTACATAATTTACAAGAATATCACTTCCCAAGGCTAGCTGTTGTGGAAAATATTGACCCAATCTTGGAGGCCCCCCAAGAAGAATCTCGTATGGTGTGAGTTTAATGGGACCCCTTGTAGTGTTTCTGACTGAGTATAAGGCAACGTGCAAAATGTCTGTCCCAAGTCTGACCTCCTAACTGGCTTTCAGTATTTTATTTTTCAAGGTGCCATTCAGTGTTTCTACTTTCCCACTGCTGTGTAGGTGATATGGAGTATGTAAACCCAAATCCGCTCCCACTAATGTTCATAGTTCCTTAGACAGTGCTGCAATGAACGCAGGTACTTGGTCACTCTCAATTACCTCTGGGACCCCATATCTGCAGACTACTTCAGTCATCAGTCTCTTAACAGTCACTCTGGCAGTCATGTTGGTTACTGGATAGGCTTCGGGCCATCCTGAGAACATGTCAGTCACTACCAGTACGTACTCGCACTTCCCTACTTTTGGCATTTGAATACGATCGATCTGAACTCTCTGAAAGGGATAGTGGTTTAGCCAAATGTTTCTGAGGCGGTGCTGGATTGCATGTTGCACACACAAGGCAGGACTTGCAATATTTTTGGGTGACAGTAGAAATCCCAGGTGCCATGTAGGTCTTCCAAATCAGGTCATTCATCCGATTCTTGCCTCTGTGGGTGATACCGTGTGCCCATTCTGTCACTGAAGGGTACAGATTACGGGGTAGACAGACCTTTGTGTTCACCCTCCAGACTCCATCTTCATCCTTTTTTAGCTCCTCCTTCTTGCCATGACTTATTTTCATCATCTGATGTCTTGTCTTGATGTAGATGGATAATCCTCATAAGAGAGGCTTTAGTCCCTTCTTCAGTGTCTTGTGACACGTACACCGCTGCTTTCTCTTTCCTAAATGGATCCACAGCATAGGTTTTTTCTGTTTTGTCAGCAAAGAAGTTCCCCCTTGCTTCTGGAGAATCCAATCTCCCGTGAGCTTTGATCTTGATTACTGCAACCTCCAAAGGTAGATCTAGAGCGACCACAAGTTCTTGCATGGTAGCAGCATGTTTTACAGGAGTTCCACTGGACGTTAGGTATCCTCTGGCTGCCCAGATACTGCCGAAGTCATGAGCCACTCCAAAAGCGTATCTTGAATCCGTATAGATGTTGACCACCTTCTCCGTCGCTTCCTGACAAGCCAGTGTCAAAGCTTTAAGTTCCGCTTCTTGTGCAGACATGTGCGGTGGTAGCGATCCAGCTGAGATGATCTGGTCATGTGTAACCACGGCATATCCCGTATGGAATCTTCCTGTTTCATCTGCAAATCTGGAACCATCAGTGAAGAATGTCAGGTCAGCATGTGGGAGTGGGTCTTCAGACACGTTTTTCTTGGAGGCTGCTTCTTCCTGCATTTGTTCGAGACAGTCATGATCCTCTGAGTGTGTAGAGGCATCTTCTCCGAGAGCATCAGTATCATCCACATCCCCCCTGGAAAGAGGAAGCAGCGTGGACAGTTTGAAGATGCTGCAGCGGACAAGAGTGACATTATCCGGAACCAAGAGCCAACGTTGGAGTCTCATATGACGCTATAGCGACAGGTGTTTAGGTTGAGTCTGGCCTAGAATAGCTTTTATGTCGTGTGGAGCCATTAAGAGAACCGGATGTCCTAAGATGATATCAGAAGTTTTGTCCAGAAGCATATGTGCAGCATGAACAGCTCTGAGGCAAGTCGGGGAAGCTTGAGACACAGAGTCCAGGCGGGCAGAGTAGTAGCCGATTGGTCTTGTTCTTCCCCCATGTTTTTGTGCTAGGACTCCGGAAGCATGTCCTGCTACTTTACTGACAAACAAGTAAAAAGGTAGTTGATAATTTGGGATTCCAAGAGCTGGTGCAGACTGTATGGCCTGTTTAAGAGCGTAGAAAGCTTCCACGGATTTAGTACATAGTGGAAACGCTGACGTCTTGAGGTCATCGTACAATGGCTGCATCAGCTTTGAGGCATCTGGAAACCTTTGGCAACAATAATAATTGATAGGTCAGCCAACTCATCCGAGGCCCTTGTCTTAGGTTCTTGGCAGAACTCAACACCAGAGTCCCATGCCTCGTCATGCTCCTGTAGAAAGGCATTGGCTGTTTTTCTGGATCTAGAACTTGGTTCAACAGAGTAGCAGCTTGCTGGGGTGTAAACTTGACATAGATGGTGGGCTCCTCAGACATGAGCATTGGCACTGTTGGCGGTGGCACCTGAAGCGGGAGTAGAGATGGCACCGTGAGTACAGATGTAGTCCCTTGTGTATGAGGAGCCGGAGGAGGTAACAGTCCTGGAATGAAGGGCTCTATTTGGGCAGCTCCAGTATCATGGTATGGGCTCCAGGTGACGCAGGCAGTCTTAAAAGCTTTAACAGTCCTGTCCTCATTAATGCGAGTTATTGCTGCATGAAGTTGCTGAGCACTAACGTCTGGATGAATAGGGTCATAAGTAGGGGTCACAGTGTGTATGATCATTCTACACAGGAGACTGCCAGCTTTAGTCACCGCTATGTCCCCAACAGCTATCTGACCACGTGACTCAACAATGATTTGACTGTCAGCTTGAATAGTCGCCCCTCCTGCTTCCACTATAGCTCTAGCTACACCTCCATTGTGCTCTAACCGAGAATTGGCAGCATTAACAATAGCGTCTGTCTCCATTGTTGTTATGTCACCTTTTCCCACCACTAACAAGGGTCCCTCAGGAAGTTCTTTTTCAAAAATAGGTTGCCAACATTCCCTCCCCTTTGTGCTTCCTGTGCTATTGGTATCCCCCTCCCACATTGAGCCCCCCCTTGATGCAGTCGCCACCGTCCCATACAGGTGTGCGCTTGGCTGCGAGACAGCCTGTGAGGTACTGGGCATAGGGTTATGTAGGCTGCGTGAGAGTGCTGTTGTGGAAGCATTGGGAGGAGAGGCCGCTGCTTGGAGCATCTCATGTGGGTGTGCGGCTAAATTGGCAGTGGAAGTGACAGTAGAAAGGGTAGGTGCTGGGGACGATCCAGGTGGGAGGACTGCTGGATTCACAACAGGAGTGATAGAGGAAAGGGTTGGTGCCCCATTGGAAACAACAGAGATAGGAAACATGGGTAAAGCCTGTTCACTTCCCGAAGGAATATAGTATTGGCCGTTAGTGGTCATTACTGGGTAACAAGGATTTGGTGATGTGGCGTGTAGCCTTAACCCCTTCATGACCCAGCCTATTTTGGCCTTAATGACCTTGCCGTTTTTTGAAATTCTGACCAGTGTCCCTTTATGAGGTAATAACTCAGGAACGCTTCAACGGATCCTAGCGATTCTGAGATTGTTTTTTCGTGACATATTGGGCTTCATGTTAGTGGTAAATTTAGGTCGATAATTTCTGAGTTTATTTGTGAAAAAAACGGAAATTTGGCAAAAAATTTGAAAATTTCGCAATTTTCACATTTTGAATTTTTATTCTGTTAAACCAGAGAGTTATGTGACACAAAATAGTTAATAAATAACGTTTCCCACATGTCTACTTTACATCAGCACAATTTTGGAAACAATTTTTTTTTTTGCTAGGAAGTTATAAGGGTTAAAATTTGACCAGTGATTTCTCATTTTTACAACAAAATTTACAAAACCATTTTTTTTAGGGACCACCTCACATTTGAAGTCATTTTGAGGGTTCTATATGGCTGAAAATACCCAAAAGTGACACCATTCTAAAAACTGCACCCCTCAAGGTGCTCAAAACCACATTCAAGAAGTTTATTAACCCTTCAGGTGTTTCACAGCAGCAGAAGCAACATGGAAGTAAAAAATGAACATTTAACTTTTTAGTCACAAAAATGATCTTTTAGCAACAATTTTTTTATTTTCCCAGCGGTAAAAGGAGAAACTGGACCACGAACGTTGTTGTCCAATTTGTCCTGAGTACGCTGATACCTCATATGTGGGGGTAAACCACTGTTTGGGCGCACGGCAGGGCTTGGAAGGGAAGGAGCGCCATTTGACTTTTTGAATGAAAAATTGGCTCCAATCTTTAGCGGACACCATGTCATGTTTGGAGAGCCCCCGTGTGCCTAAACATTGGAGCTCCCCCACAAGTGACCCCATTTTGGAAACTAGACCCCCCAAGGAACTTATCTAGAAGCATAGTGAGCACTTTAAACCCCCAGGTGCTTCACAAATTGATCCGTAAAAATGAAAAAGTACTTTTTTTTCACAAAAAAATTATTTTAGCCTCAATTTTTTCATTTTCACATGGGCAACAGGATAAAATGGATCCTAAATTTTGTTGGGCAATTTCTCCTGAGTACACAAATACCTCACATGTGGGGGTAAACCACTGTTTGGGCACATGGTAAGGCTCGGAAGGGAAGGAGCGCCATTTGACTTTTTGAATGAAAAATTATCTCCATCGTTAGCGGACACCATGTCGCGTTTGGAAAGCCCCTGTGTGCCTAAACATTGGAGCTCCTCCACAAGTGACCCCATTTTGGAAACTAGACCCCCCAAGGAACTCATCTAGAGGCATAGTGAGCACTTTAAACCCCCAGGTGCTTCACAAATTGATCCGCAAAAATGAAAAAGTACTTTTTTTTCACACAAAATTTCTTTTAGCCTCAATTCTTTCATTTTCACATGGGCAACAGGATAAAATGGATCCTAAAATTTGTTGGGCAATTTCTCCTGAGTATGCCGATACCTCATATGTGGGGGTAAACCACTGTTTGGGTGCATGGCAAGGCTCGGAAGGGGAGGCGTGCCATTTGACTTTTTGAATGGAAAATTAGCTCCAATCGTTAGCGGACACCATGTCGCGTTTGGAGAGCCCCTGTGTGCCTAAACATTGGAGCTCCCCTACAAGTGACCCCATTTTGGAAACTAGACCCCCCAAGGAACTTATCTAGATGCATAGTGAGCACTTAGAACCCCCAGGTGCTTCACAGAAGTTTATAACGCAGAGCCGTGAAAATAAAAAAATCATTTTTCTTTCCTCAAAAAAGATGTTTTAGCAAGCAATTTTTTATTTTCACAAGGGTAACAGGAGAATTTGGACCCCAATATTTGTTGCCCAGTTTGTTGTGAGTATGCTGATACCCCATATGTGGGGGTAAACCACTGTTTGGGCGCACGTCAGGGCTCGGAAGGGAAGTAGTGACATTTGAAATGCAGACTTTGATGGAATGGTCTGCGGGCGTCACATTGCATTTGCAGAGCCCCTGATGTGCCTAAACAGTAGAAACACCCCACAAGTGACCCCATTTTGGAAACTAGACCCCCGAAGGAACTTATCTAGATGTGTGGTGAGCACGTTCAACCCCCAAGTGCTTCACAGAAGTTTACAACGCAGAGCCGTGAAAATAAAAAATCATTTTTCTTTCCTCAAAAAAGATGTTTTAGCAAGCAATTTTTTATTTTCACAAGGGTAACAGGAGAATTTGGACCCCAATATTTGTTGCCCAGTTTGTTGTGAGTATGCTGATACCCCATATGTGGGGGTAAACCACTGTTTGGGCGCACGTCAGGGCTCGGAAGGGAAGTAGTGACATTTGAAATGCAGACTTTGATGGAATGGTCTGCGGGCGTCACATTGCATTTGCAGAGCCCCTGATGTGCCTAAACAGTAGAAACACCCCACAAGTGACCCCATTTTGGAAACTAGACCCCCGAAGGAACTTATCTAGATGTGTGGTGAGCACTTTCAACCCCCAAGTGCTTCACAGAAGTTTATAACGCAGAGCCGTGAAAATAAAAAATAATTGTTCTTTCCTCAAAAATTATGTTTTAGCAAGTAATTTTTTATTTTTGCAAGGGTAACAGGAGAAATTGGACCCCAACAGTTGTTGCCCAGTTTGTCCTGAGTACGCTGGTACCCCAAATGTGGGGGTAAACCACTGTTTGGGCGCACGTCGGGGCTTGGAAGGGAGGGAGCACCATTTGACTTTTTGAATGCAAGATTGGCTGGAATCAATGGTGGCGCCATGTTGCGTTTGGAGACCCCTGATGTGCCTAAACAGTGGAAACCCCTCAATTCTAACTTCAACACTAACCCCAACACACCCCTAATCCTAATCCCAACTGTAGCCATAACCCTAATCACAAACCTAACCCCAACACACCCCTAACCACAACCCTAACCGCAACACACCCGTAACCCTAATTCCAACCCTAATCCTAACCCTAATCCCAACCGTAGCCCTAATCCCAACCCTAACCACAACTGTAACCCCAGCACACCCCTAACCCTATCCGTAACCCTAACCACAAGCCTAATCTTAACCCTATTTCAAACCCTAGCCCTAATTCCAACCCTAACTCTAATTCCAACCCTAACCCTAAGGCTATGTGCCCACGTTGCGAATTCGTGTGAGATTTTTCCGCACGATTTTTGAAAAATCTGCAGGTAAAAGGCACTGCGTTTTACCTGCGGATTTACAGCAGATTTCCAGTGTTTTTTTGTGCGGATTTCACCTGCGGATTCCTATTGAGGAACAGGTGTAAAACGTTGCGGAATCCGCACAAAGAATTGACATGCTGCGGAAAATACAACGCAGCGTTTCTGCACGGAATTTTCCGCACCATGGGCACAGCGGATTTGGTTTTCCTTAGGTGTACATGGTACTGTAAACCTGATGGAAAACTGCTTCGAATTCGCAGCGGCCAATCCGCTGCGGATCCGCGGCCAATCCGCTGCGGATCCGCGGCCAATCCGCTGCGGATCCGCTGCCAATCCGCTGCGGATCCGCTGCCAATCTGCTGCGGATCCGCTGCCGATCCGCGGCCCATCCGCTGCCGATCCGCTGCGGATCCGCTGCCAATCCGCTGCGGATCCGCTGCCAATCCGCTGCCGATCCGCTGCGGATCCGCGGCCGATCCGCTGCGGATCCGCTGCCAATCCGCTGCCGATCCGCTGCGGATCCGCGGCCGATCCGCTGCGGATCCGCTGCCAATCCGCTGCGGATCCGCTGCCGATCCGCGGCCCATCCGCTGCGGATCCACTGCCAATCCGCTGCGGATCCGCTGCGGATCCGCGGCCGATCCGCTGCGGATCCGCGTCCGATCCGCGTCCGATCCGCTGCCGATCCGCTGCGGATCCGCGGCCGATCCGCTGCGGATCCACGGCCGATCCGCTCTGTGTGCACATGCCATAACCCTACCCCTAATTACCCTACCCGTAACCCTAACCCTACCCCTAACCCTACCCCTAGTTCTAATCCTAACCCTAGAGGAAAAAAAAAAAAAAAAATTCTTTATTTTATTATTGTCCCTATGGGGGTGATAAAGGGGGGGGGGGTTATTTATTATTTTTTTATTTTGATCGCTGTGATAGAACCTACCACAGCGATCAAAATGTACCTGTAAGGAATCTGCCGACTGGCAGATTCGGCGGGCGCACTGAGCATGCGCCCGCCATTTTCCAACATGGCGGCGCCCAGCGAGGAGACGGACGGACACCGGGAGGATCGGTAAGTATGAAGGGGTGGTGGGGGGGTGGATCGGAGCACGGGGGGGGGGAACGGAGCACAGGGGGGGTGGGTCTGGGCAAGGAGGGAGCGGACAGGAGGACGGGGGAGCCGGCAGGCGGACGGAGGGGACCGGACCCCATAACAGAGGACGGGGGGGGCGATCGGTGGGCGTGGGGGGGGGTACTTCAGTATTTCCAGCCATGGCCGATGATATTGCAGCATCGGCCATGGCTGGATTGTAATATTTCACCATTTTTTTAGGTGAAATATTACAAATCGCTCTGATTGGCAGTTTCACTTTCAACAGCCAATCAGAGCGATCGTAGCCACGGGGGGGTGAAGCCACCCCCCCTGGGCTGAAGTACCACTCCCCCTCTCCCTGCAGATCGGGTAAAATAGGAGTTAACCCCTTCACCCGATCTGCAGGGACGCGATCATTCCATGACGCCACATAGGCGTCATGGGTCGGATTGGCACGGGTTTTCATGACGCCTACGTGGCGTCATGGGTCGGGAAGGGGTTAATCTGAGATGTTCACCACCAGGAGCAGCACATTCGCCATCCACAACATGGCTGCCTTCAGAATTAACACCTTTGCCATCCACAACATGGCTGCCGTCAGAATTATATTTACCACCACCAAGATGGCTGCCGTCAGAATTATATTTACCACCACCAAGATGGCTGCCATTAGAATTATATTTACCACCACCAAGATGGCTGCCGTTAGAATTACATTTACCACCTCCAAGATGGCCGCTATTAGAATTACATTTACCACCTCCAAGATGGCCGCCATCAGAATTATATTTACCACCACCAAGATGGCCGCTATTAGAATTACATTTACCACCTGGCTCTGGGCCACCATTTTGGCTGCTATTACATTTAACACATTGGCCATTAACAAAATGGCGACCATTACATTTACCACATGGCTCTGAGCCACCATTTTGGCTGCTATTACATTTAACACATTGGCCATTAACAAAATGGCGACCATTACATTTACCACATGGCTCTGAGCCACCATTTTGGCTGCTATCACATTTAACACATTGGCCATTAACAAAATGGCGACCATTACATTTACCACATGGCTCTGAGCCACCATTATACGGTGGTGGCCGCTCACAGGATATATTTTTGTAATACACAACTCAAAACTCTATTCTTTCTATTCCTTTTCTCTTCTACCCAATTTCCAATTTTTCCTTTTTTTTTTTTTTTTTTTTATATATATGTACTTTCAGAGACTCTTTCTCCTGCCCTAGCAATAGACAACAATCCATTATCTTCTAGGATACCTTTTCTTTTATCTCAAGACAAGCTTCCACTCCAGGGGCTGTAACCATCCCCCCTTCTGGCATTCCACACAATTTCCACTAATTTGCATGAGTCTAACTTGCCATCTGAATTTGGCTTAGTGCCCATACGGCAGAACTGCATTAATTTCTTCATCTTTCTATAGATATACAGTATATATATATCTATCTATCAAGATAACAAACACCAAACAAACAATAAGACGGGGGAGATGACTCAAACCTGAGATTCTAAAGGGAACTGAGTCTGCAGTACTCAGCTCCTATTGCTTCTTGTCAAGTGGTCCCTGTCTGACTTCCGTGCTCCGTACTTTACAAACCAATTATTCCCTACTTTGTCAAATTGCTCCCTAACTTACCGGTCCCCGTGCAGAGTCACTCACTCGATGTCACGGGGCAAAAAAAAAGGAAAACTATAAATTTAATTGGCTCAAACTGAGTCAATCACTCCAAGCTTTGATGAGCCGCTACACAATTTATTATGCCCGAACTGAGCCAATTCGCTCCAAGATTTACCGGGCCCCCCCTAGGCCGAGTCAATCACTCAAGGTCCTAGTCTTCATGTACAGAACTGAAAATCTTATCACAGGCGACAACCGTATACCACAGACAAAAATTATTTTATTTTTTTTTCCTACACTTGCTTTCTTTCCTTCTTTAAAAACAAAACCTGTTTTTCTCGTCCTACCACATGCTTTGCTTTCTGTAAACACTTGCTTTGACTTTCCTAGAAACCCGTTCTGTTCCAAACACAATGACTACCAGTCATACCCCTCTGTAAAAACCAGTTTTTCTTGTTTTATCACTTGCCTCTAGCCCTCTGTAAACACTAACCTGCTTTGACTGTCCTTACACAATATTTCTCTTCTTTACTACCAATCATCTCCCCTCTTCACAACATGTAACAGGCAGTAGGCAACTAAAACGTGACGGTTCTTGCAATTAAATGACCAGCAGCGGAGATACCCTTTCTGCCGTCTTACAGATACCAAGAAAACCGGACACGGTCAGGCAATCTGCACAGGATACCCCGAAGGACACAGGTAAAGACTACAGATTATAAAAATCAGCAGACTTACCGTGTTCTGTTAAGGAGTTGATCAGTCTCCAGGTTCGGGGTACTCAGTGCATCCAGCCGTTCCAGTCGCCGGTTCTACAGGGTTCAGGGCTCTTCCTCTGCTGGCCCCCCGTTGGGCGGCCAAATATTAGGGTTGAACAATTAATATAAATGTTCAATTCTCTAGTTGCCTACTCCTGGCCTAATGGATATTGATCATGTGCACTAAAGAAATACACCAGACACAGTCAGCTGTAACTCTCCTTGATCAATGTGTGGCTCAGCTCCAAGAAGGGAAGTTTATTAGTCAAACACAATGTTATATATCTCCTGTAAGGGGGCTCGGTTAGTTCTAAAATGGGAGTGATCGGATGTATTCCATTGGTTAGTGGGTTGGGCATGAGCAAGTCCATGGGCGGATCCATGAGGTCATCTAGGTGGGTTGGTCTGTGAGGTCATCAGAGTGGGCGTCGCTGTGGGTGGATCCATGAGGTCATCAAAGTGGGCGTCATCTTGGATACCAGACCGCATGGTCTGCTGAAACAGGAAATGGTGGCCATCTTCAGTGTCTTCATTGTTCATCTTGGATACCAGACCGCATGGCTCTGGTATAGGAGACGGCAGCCATCTTAAGTGTCTTACTTTGTCTGAGGAAAACTTATGTAAGGTTAAACAATACATGTTATAGGTTGCTTCCCACAATTACCTTATGTGTTGAGGTTAATTAAGTATTTGATCTTATGGCTCTCCTCAACATATATATATATACATATATATATACAGTTGTGGCCAAAAGTATTGACACCCCTGCAATTCTGTCAGATAATACTCAGTTTCTTCCTGAAAATGGTTGCAATCATAAATTCTTTGGTATTATTATCTTCATTTAATTTGTCTTAAATGAAAAAACACAAAAGTGAATGAAGCAAAAAGCAAAACATTGATCATTTCACACAAAACTCCAAAAATGGGCCAGACAAAAGTATTGGCACCCTCAGCCTAATACTTGGTTGCACAACATTTAGCCAAAATAACTGCGACTAACCGCTTCCGGTAACCATCAATGAGTTTCTTACAATGCTCTGCTGGAATTTTAGACCATTCTTCTTTGGCAAACTGCTCCAGGTCCCTGATATTTGAAGGGTGCCTTCTCCAAATTGCCATTTTTAGATCTCTCCACAGGGGTTCTATGGGATTCAGGTCTGGACTCATTGCTGGCCACCTTAGAAGTCTCCACAGCTTTCTCTCAAACCATTTTCTAGTGCTTTTTGAAGTGTGTTTTGGGTCATTGTCCTGCTGGAAGACCCATGACCTCTGAGTGAGACCCAGCTTTCTCACACTGGGCCCTACATTATGCTGCAAAATTTGTTGGTAGTCTTCAGACTTCATAATGCCATGCGCACGGTCAAGCAGTCCAGTGCCAGAGGCAGCAAAGCAACCCCAAAACATCAGGGAACCTCCGCCATGTTTAACTGTAGGGACCGTGTTCTTTTCTTTGAATGCCTCTTTTTTCTCCTGTAAAGTCTATGTTGATGCCTTTGCCCAAAAAGCTCTACTTTTGTCTCATCTGACCAGAGAACATTCTTCCAAAACATTTTAGGCTTTTTCAGGTAGGTTTTGGCAAACTCCAGCCTGGCATTTTTATGTCTCGAGGTAAGAAGTGGGGTCTTCCTGGGTCTCCTACCATACAGTCCCTTTTCATTCAGACGCCGACGGATAGTACGGGTTGACACTGTTGTACCCTTGGACTGCAGGGCAGCTTGGACTTGTTTGGATGTTAGTCAAAGTTCTTTATCCAACATCCGCACAATCTTGCGTTGAAATCTCTTGTCAATTTTTCTTTTCCGTCCACATCTAGGGAGGTTAGCCACAGTGCCATGGGCTTTAAACTTCTTGATGACACTGCACACGGTAGACACAGGAACATTCAGGTCTTTGGAGATGGACTTGTAGCCTTGAGATTGCTCATGCTTCCTCACAATTTGGTTTCTCAAGTCCTCAGACAGTTCTTTGGTCTTCTTTCTTTTCTCCATGCTCAATTTGGTACACACAAGGACACAGGACAGAGGTTGAGTCAACTTTAATCCATGTCAACAGGCTGCAAGTGTGATTTAGTTATTGCCAACACCTGTTAGGTGCCACAGGTAAGTTACAGGTGCTGTTAATTACACAAATTAGAGAAGCATCACATGATTTTTCGAACAGTGCTAATACTTTTGTCCACCCCCTTTTTTATGTTTGGTATGGAATTATATCCAATTTGGCTTTAGGACAATTCTTTTTGTGTTTTTTCATTTAAGACAAATTAAATGAAGATAATAATAACAAAGAATTTGTGTTTGCAATCATTTTCAGGAAGAAACTGAGTATTATCTGACAGAATTGCAGGGGTGTCAATACTTTTGGCCACAACTGTATATATATATATATGAATATACACACATACATATATATATATATATATATATATATATATATATATATATATATATATATATATGTACAGAGCACATACACACACATATACACATGTATACAGAGCACATGCATGCACATGTATATCTTCACATATATACAACACCAAGAGTCCATACATTGTAGGCTCAACCACACAGACAGACACACACATTCACACACATACACACATCCATTCACATCATTGAGCTATCTGTGTAATACAGGATGGACCCTCGAGGGAAAGAAAGTCTTTGTTAACACAGGACTCCTGATATTAATTAAGAATTACCTAACCATGTTTAAAAAAAATAAGTTTTACAAAATAAAGCATCAGTACACATGTTTTCATACAATCATCTACTTAACCCCTGTCTGACATGTGCCGTGGCTCTGGCACTCTCGTGGCTTTGGTGCAGGCTCTGGCACTGAACCCCACCTTTCCGGGTACATGACAGCTGATCTATACTTTTCTTGCAATTTCACTGCACTGGGAATTTTGTTCCCATTTTCCGGTACACGATATGTTAAAACCAATGGTGTCCTGCAAAAGTACAACTTGTCCTGCAAAAAACAAGCCCTCACATAGCCATATTGATAAAAAAAAATAAAAAAGTTATGGATTTGGGAAGAAGGGGAGCAAGAACAAAAACGGAAAATGGCCTAGGGTTAAAGTGGTAAATGTAATTTTTAACAAAGCACTCCTATATAATTCATGCTAAAGTCTATTTTACACACAAAAAAAGTTACAAAACCTGCCCTCTCTTACAAAAAGCAGGTTTTGTTGAGCGTCTGCTGCAGTTTTTGCTGCATTTTTTGCTGCTTTTTTTATTCCTGAGTTTTTGTTGTCTGTTATGCATGTTGATAAAGTTTAGTGGCCCCAAAAAAGCCTGATTTAACTTACTTAGGTTTTTGCACCAAAAACACAGCAAGAACTGATACCTGCAGGTTTTGCTTTGTTTTTGCTGCATTTTGCATTTACTTATTGTTTCCTATGGGTGAAAAAACACTGCAAATACGCGGAGAAAAACACTGGAAGAAGTGACATGCTGAAGTTTTGCAAAAACGCAACAGTTTTCCTAAAACAATGTGTTTGTATGAGTTTTCTGAAATCTTATACACTTTGCTGGTACTGTAAAATGCTGCTTAAAAATTTGCATAAACAAATGTAGAAAAAAACCCTTCAAAAATGCCAAGTATGAACATAGCCTAACCCTATTTACAATTTTTAGAGATATGATTTTCTTTTTAGTTTGTTAGTAAACGCATCATGAACATTCCAATAATGAAGCCTGCAGGGCACGCTTATGCTACTATTATATGGATATTATAAAGGATTTTAACCCTTTCATGCCCAGGCGATTTTTCCTTTTTTTTTCTCTTGTTTTTTTCTCCCCTTCTTCAAAGAGCCATAACTTTATTTTTCCATCCATATAGCTGTATGAGGGCTTGATTTTTGCAGGACGACTTCTACTTCTGAATGCCACATTTCATTCCACCACATAGTGTATTGGAAAACAGGAAAAGAAACTGAAATGCAAAAAAAAGTGCAATTCTACAATTGTTTTATTGTTTTTTTATTTACCATGTTCACTATTTGGTAAAACCGACTTTACAAGATTATTCACCAGTTAGTTTGATTACGCTGATGCCAAACATGATTAGTTGTTTTTTTTTCTGTAAGTGGTGAAAAAAAACAGAGATTTGTAAGAAAAAAAAAAAAAAGGTGGTGGTGGGGGGGTTCTTTTGTCTCCATTTTCCAAGACCCGTAATGTTTTCAATTTTTGGGATATGGGGCTGTGTGAGGGCTTTTGTTTTTCTGTTTTTATTGATACAATTTAGGGATAGATACAATGTTTTCATTGCCTCTTATTGCAGTGTTGCGGTTGCCAAAAACCTGTACTTCTGGTGCTTTCATTTTTTTCTCATTACACCATTTACTGTTTGGATTCATTTCCTTTAAATTTTGAGAGATCAAACTTTTTTTGTTTTATTTTTTTGAGGCAACAGGAGGTGACTTTTTTTTTTCATTTTTAACCCCCTTCACGACATGCGCTGTATATACATGGCACTGCGGGAGCTGCGTTTCCACAGCCTCTATTTCTTGTCACCATGCTGCATCGTGCGGTGACCGAGTCAATATAGCTACCGTCTGTGACAGAAGGTCATTCCTACAAATCACCTCGGGAGGCTGTACCACACCCTGTTTTGGCGATCGCTGTGATTGGCGGATCAATTTTAACTAGGCCTTCACAGTAAAGTTTAGAAAAAAAAACAAGTGACATGCTGTCATTGAATCACAGCAGTCACAATGGGTGGGGTGACCGCGACGTCACCTTGCCCGATTACAACCTTTGGCGCTGATTGGCTGAACGATAGTTACTGACCAATCAGCACCAAAGGCGGTAATCTAAAATAGCAATCACCACTCTGCACGTCGTCTTTACCTCAGAGTTGGCATACAGAGTGGTTGTATACCCGGTGTGTTACCCTCAGGCCGGCGTCACACTTAACGTATGAAAAATTGGTCCGATTTTCCTGGCCGACAGTCGCACAAATGTTCTCCGTATGGTCATCCGTGTGTAATGCGTTTGCAATGCGAGGATGCGATTTCCTCGTATCTAAGTATCCATATGGAATCCGTATAACATGCGCATGGCTTTACATTTCTCACTGCTTTTCCCCAAATCATTTAATGGCTGAAATGAGAAAAATGTGTGCTTATTTCTTGTAAATCACACCGATGGTCCATGTGGTGTCCGATTTTTTTCTCGCACCCATAGACTTGCACTGGAAAGACTCGGCCGATATACATGTAAAATTGCAGCATGCTGCGATTTCACTCGCACATAGAATACACATAGAAAACGGTGATGTGAGCTGCCCCATAGATTATCAGCCATGCGAAAAGCTAAAGAGTGGTACAAAAAATTGGTTGTGCACATTATACAGATGGCTCTGTACAATGTTTTTTTCCTGTTTAGATCTCCAGACAATACGGGGACCTTCCTTCAGTTTCAAGAGGTAGTCATCAAGGTCCTAATGTTTGGCATTCAGGAAAGTGAGGGTCCCAGTACTTCTGATGGTGCCCATATGATACTTGGTCAATATTTTCGCGGAGAGGTTCAACAAACATGGAAGATCACAAAAAGGTGCAGAGCATGCTCCAACAGGAGAATCCCAAAAGACACAGTTTACTATTGTGAAACCTTTCCTGAGAAACCTTGCCTTTGCATTAATTATTGCTTCAACTTGTACCACAAGTCCACAAATTAACAGAATTTGTTTAAATCCTGTTGAAACAACACACTTTTATAATCTGATATACTCCGCACAACTTACACATAACGTCACATTATAAATTCATTCAACAGTAAAATCAAAAGCATTGTTACAATTACTATAACTATGCCTCTAGATAATTTCTTGAGGGGTATGGTATCCAAAGTGGGGTCACCTGTGGGGGATTTCTACAGTTTAGGCACATCAGAGGGTCTCCAAACACGGCATGGCACACACAGACCTTTCAATCAAAGTCTGCGCTCCAAACCATTTCTCCTTCCCTTCTGAGCCCTAAAGTGCACCAAAACGGTAGTTTTCCACCATATATGTGGTATCAGAGCTCTCAGGGGAAATTGCACAAAAATTTTCGGGTTCCATTTTCTCCTGTTACTCTTGTGAAAAGAAAAAAAATTGTGGCTAAAAAACATTTTTGTGGATTTTTTTTTATTTTCACTGCTCATTATAAATATCTGTGGAGCACACAGGGGCTCACGACACATCTAGATAAGTTCCTTGAAGGGTCTAGTTTCCAAAATGGGGTCACTTGTGGGCGGTTTCCAGTGTTTAGGCACATCAGGGTCTCTCCAAATACGACATGGCATCCGATCTGGATTCCAGACAACTTTGCGTTCAAAAAGTCAAACAGCGCTCCTACCCAAACAGTGGTTGTCCCCTATATATGAGGTATCACCGTACTCAGAAATTGAACTACAGTTATTGTGGTCTATTTTCTTCTGTTACCATTGTGAAAATGAAAAAATTTGGAACTGAATCATTTTTGTGGAAAAATGTGATTTTTTTTATTTTCATGGCTCTACGTTATAAACTTCTGTGAAGCACCTGTGGGTTCAAAGTGCTCACCACACATCTAAATAAGTTCCTTGAGGGGTTTAGTTTATTAAATAGGGTCCATTATAGAGGTTTCTACTTCTTAGGGACATCAGGGGCTCGCCAAACGCAACATGGCGTCTGTTCTCAGTTCCAGACAGTTTTGCCTTCAAAAAGTCAAACAGTCCTCCTACCCTTTCAAGCCCACTGTGCGCCTAAACAGAGGCTTTCCCCTACATATGAGGTATTGGTACTCATAAGAAACTGCACAACAAATTTTGGGGTGCAATTCTCCTGTTACTCTTGTGAAAATAAAAAAAAAATGGGTGTAAAGTATAATTTTTGTGCAAAAAAAGTAAACTGTGTTTTCCTTACACATTCCTTTAGCTCCCGTGAAGCAACTGAAGGGCTAATAAACTTTTTGAATGTGGTTTACTTTTGAGCGGTGCAGTTTTATAATGGTGTAATTTGGGTATTTTCTGTCATATAGACCCCTCAAAATCACTTCAATTGTGATGTGTGTAACAACCCTGCCGGCATCACTGCATGGCCTTCCATCCCCCACCTGCCTGTTGCATCAGCTCACTCACCCTGTGCCATGCTGTGAGATCTGTCTGCTGCCGGATCCATGCTGTGTGCTTCATGGCCGCTTGCTTTGTGTACACTTTCTGTCTGTGTGCATAGGGGGGCGGTGCCAGCAACTCCTGTTTCTTATTCAGTCTGTGTGCACCTCCCTAAGGTGTCTCTGGCCAATAGCCTACAGGCCTCTGATTCTTAAGGCGTCCTCACCCATTGGAGCAAACCGGAGAAAACTTACTTCCTCAGTCAGTACTTTGATGCTGAAGTGTCTGGTTCTGTCTCTGTGTCCTTCTCCGAGTGGGGCATAGTACCCTGGTCTGTGTTCGCCACCCAGTGGGGCATTATACCCTGGTCTGAATCTGTGTTCCTTTACTTCTGTGTCTGCACCCTGGTTTATGTCTGTTCCTGTTCCTTCTTTGGTTGATGCCATTCCCACTCTGCTGTGTGCATCTCTGTGCTATCTCTCTGCTCTGCTTGCCACTATTTGTGGTTCCGCACTTCTCTGCTCTGGTCGCCACTAACCATGGTCCTGTGCTTCTCTGCTTTGCTCGCCACTACCTGTGGTTCTGTGCCTCTTTGCTTTGCTCACCACAACCTGTGGTTCTGTGCCTCCTGGCTCCGCCTCCAGCGTCTCCGCTCTTTGCTCCACCTCCAGCATCTCCTTTGGCTCCACCTCCAGCATCTCTGCTCTTGACTCTGCCTCCAGCTTCTCCGCTCTTGGCTCCGCCTCCAGAAGCTCCGTACTTAGCTCCTCCTTCTCCTTTCTCTGCCTTCACCTTCTTTACTCTTAGCACAGCCTTCCTCTTCTCTGCTCCTAGCTCTGTCTTCTCCTTCTCTGCTCTTTCTTGCGTTTCTGTTCTTGACTCTGCCTCCTGCTCTTAACTCCACCTCCTGTGGTTCTGCTTTGCATCCGCTCTTGCGGCCTTGCTCTCTTTGGTGAGTTTTTTATGCATTTTTTATGCGTATTTTTGTATGCATTTTTGAAAGCTAAATAAAGATGTATTATTGAGCAAAAAAAAAAAAAATTGTGATGCCATTTCTTGTCCAACCTCCTCTTTTACATTTGTCCAACCCACATTCCATTACACATACATAGATAGATAATAGATATAAATATAGATAGATCTATGTATCTATCTATAGATATATGTATGGATAGATCTATCTATGAATAGATGTAGATAGATATAAAGATAGTTAGGCTACTTTCACACATCAGTTTTCTTCCGTCAGACAGGATCCGGCGAATGTTTGAAAAAATGGATCCGTTGCAAATAGTGAAACATTGATGCAACTGCTCTGTTTTTTTGAGAGAGAGAACAGAAAATGTGCATGATTTGAATGGCAAAATGCATGAAAAACAGGATTTTGGAGGCCGGATTCATAATTTCACATCTCAGTTTCATTAGCTTTTCACAGTATCATTCACTGGGCATTTTTTCGCTGGACAGAAAAAACGTTCCTCTGCACGTTTTCTCTGTCCTCCGGAAGCAGCTTTTTTTACGAATCCGGCAAAAAACAGATGAAACGTGTGGCCATCAGGTGCAATCCGGCGCTAATACAACTCTATGAGAAAAAAACTGATCATGTGGAAAAAAAAAAACAGATCCGTTTTTTTCAAAACTTGCCGAATTGTGCCTGACGGCAAAAACCTGATGTCTGAAAGTAGCCGGATAGATATATGGATAGATATATCTATGTATCTATAGATATATCTATCTATCAATATATCTATAGATAGATAGATCCACAGTTATATCTATAGATATATCCATAGATATATAGATTTATCCATAGATATATCCATAGATATATAATAGCAAGGCCAATGTTGATTAATGAACATGTTTATTTAAAAAAAAGAAAAAAAAATGGTGTGGGCTCCCATGCAATTTTCTGCGCCAGAGGGGGAAAGCCGACAGCCGGGGCCAATATTTGTAGCCTGGGAAGGGGGTAATATCCATGGTCCCCTCCCAGGCTATGAATATCAGCCTGCAGCTGTCTGCATAGCCTTTACTGGCTATTAAAATAGGGGGACTCCCCCCCCAAAAAAATGACGTGGGGTCCCCCTATATTTTATAGCCAGAGAGGCTATGCAGACAGCTGTGGGCTTAGCCCCTCTCTTCCCACTCCCCTGTAGTGGTGGAATATGGGGTAATAAGGGGTTAATGTCACCTTTGTATTGTAAGGTGACATTTAGCCCAGTTAGTAATGGAGAGGCGTCAATAAGACGCCTATCCATTACTAATCCTATAGCAGTGAAAAAGTAAAATAAAAAAAAAGACACAGCCAGAAAAAAGTATTTTAATATTCTTAATTTCACCATACTTACCATACTCGATCACCTGCAATAAGTTAAAAATAATAAACCAACAGTATACTCACTTTCCACCATACTCCAACATCTGCACCCAGACATCGTATCCACAGAAGAGCGCCGAGGTAGGGTCTTATACCATCTTCATAAGTGCCATCTTCTGCCATTGACAATTGTTGTGGACACGAGGTAAGTGTTTAGGGGTTCAGCAACGCAGCTACTGTGACATTAAAATCCGCTTCCTGTGGAACTACAAGTCCCAGCTGGCCCCCTTGCAACATCTCGCGCCTCACCCTTAGCTCACCACATTCTGTCTTTCACACCTTGTTATCTGTGCTCAGACTCCGCTAGAAGCAGGTACTAAATTTTGTGACAGAAGCTGGAAGGGATTATTTTCACCTTATCCTTCTTGGAAAAACAAGTAACAGCCAGTTTTCTCCAAGGTAAGTACAACTGAGGTTCTATGGCATCAAGGTATGTTACTATAGTCTATATCTGAGGACTGTGTGCTTAAGACAAAAAATCAATGTATCTATCAGAAAGATCATTTACATTGCTCTGTTCTTTGGGTTAGTGAGGCTGCAATGGAAGCTATTAAGCAGAACAATTTGCAGAAAAGTTCAACACAAAATACTATTATTATGGCTGCAAAATCTAATGTCCATTCCAAATTTGCGGTGCAAGCTCCAGTGGCCACTGAGCTTCCATGTTATTGACCAGATTTATGATGAGCTCACAGGGCTGGTGACTAGGGTTGAGCGAAACGGGTCGATCATTTTCAAAAGTCGCCGACTTTTGGCTAAGTCGGCGTCTCATGAAACCCGATCCGACCCCTGTGCTTGTCGGCCATGCGGTACGCGACTTTCGCGCCAAAGTCGCGTTTCAATGACGCGAAAAGCGCCATTTCTCAGCCAATGAAGGTGAACGCAGAGTGTGGGCAGCGTGATGACATAGATCCTGGTCCCCACCATCTTAGAGAAGGGCATTGCAGTGATTGGCTTGCTGTCTGCGGCGTCACAGGGGCTATAAAGGGGCGTTCCCGCCGACCGCCATCTTACTGCTGCTGATCTGAGCTTAGGGACAGGTTGCTGCCGCTTCGTCAGAAGCAGGGAGAGCGTTAGGCAGGGTCCACTAACCACCAAACCGCTTGTGCTGCAGCGATTTCCACTGTCCAACACCACCTTCGGTGTGCAGGGACTGTGGAAGCTATTTTTTTTTTTTTTTCCCCTCAGCGCTGTAGCTCATTGGGCTGCCCTAGAAGGCTCCGTGATAGCTGTATTGCTGTGTGTACGCCACTGTGGAAACCAACTGCTTTTTTCAAAGCACATATCCTCTTGTTCCTTCCTTTCTGCACAGCTATCTTTTTTGTTTGTCCACACTTTTTATTTAATTTGTGCATCAGTCCACTCCTATTGCTGCCTGCCATACCTGGCTTACATTACTGCAGGGAGATAGTAATTGTAGGACAGTTTTTTTTTTTTTTTTGTTTTTTTTTGTGGGAGATTAAGATTGGCATTTCTGCTACAGTGCCATCCCTGTGTGTGCCATCTCTCACTGAGTGGGCCATAGAAAGCCTATTTATTTTTTCCGTGATTTGTGTTCTAAAATCTACCTCAACACAAAAACACTACATCAATCAGTGGGAGAAAAATATTGGCCTCAGTCAGGGCTTGTGTGCCACTGCTGTGTGTGCTATCTCTCATTCAGTGGGCTATAGCAAGCCTATTTTTTTTTTTTTTTATATTATTTGGTTTCTAAAGTCTCCCTGAAAAAAAAAAAAAAACCTAAAAAAACAGTGGGAGAGTAATATTGCCCTTTCAGCTTGTGTGCCAGTCTTGACTCCTGGGTGTGCCACCTCTCTCCCTCTCATTCAGTGGGCCATAGAAAGCCTATTTATTTTTTTTTTTAAATATTATTGGGTTTCTAAAGTCTCCCTTAAAAAACAAAAAATACATAAAAAAACAGTGGGAGAGTAATATTGCCCTTTCAGCTTGTGTGCCAGTCTTGACTCCTGGGTGTGCCACCTCTCTCTCTCATTCAGTGGGCCATAGAAAGGCTATTTTTTTTTTGGTTTTTTTAATATTATTTGGTTTCTAAAGTCTCCCTGAAAAAAAAAAAAAAAACATACAAAAAACAGTGGGAGAGTAATATTGCCCTTTCAGCTTGTGTGCCAGTCTTGACTCCTGGGTGTGCC
The DNA here is from genome assembly GCF_051348905.1 of Ranitomeya variabilis. Taxonomy (NCBI): domain Eukaryota; kingdom Metazoa; phylum Chordata; class Amphibia; order Anura; family Dendrobatidae; genus Ranitomeya; species Ranitomeya variabilis. The sequence continues at coordinate 173,918,038 of NC_135238.1, forward strand.
ACCTCTCTCCCTTTCATTCAGTGGGCCATAGAAAGCCTATTTATTTATTTTTTTAAATATTATTGGGTTTCTAAAGTCTCCCTTAAAAAACAAAAAATACATAAAAAAACAGTGGGAGAGTAATATTGCCCTTTCAGCTTGTGTGCCAGTCTTGACTCCTGGGTGTGCCACCTCTCTCTCTCATTCAGTGGGCCATAGAAAGCCTATTTATTTTTTCCGTGATTTGTGTTCTAAATTCTACCTCAACACAAAAACACTACATCATTCAGTGGGAGAAAAATATTGGCCTCAGTCAGGGCTTGTGTGCCACTGCTGTGTGTGCTATCTCTCATTCAGTGGGCTATAGCAAGCCTATTTTTTTTTTTTTTTTTTTAATATTATTTGGTTTCTAAAGTCTCCCTGAGAAAAAAAAATAAATAAATTAGGTGGGAGATTAATATTGACATTAGTGCTTGAGTGACAGTCCTGCGTGTGTGTCATCTCTGTAATTTTGTGCCACAGAAAACAGAGTGTGTAACATTGTGCCTGATTTTCCTTGTGGTCTCACCAACCTGTTAAGGGATATTGAAATCATACTGAAGTTATAGCTCACTGTGTAAGTTGTTTGACAGCAACAAATAAAGTTACTTTGGTTAAGATTTTAAAACAATGAGGAAGTCTGGTGCAAGAGGTCGTCGTGGGCGTTCATTGTCAGCTGGTAATGATGGTAGTGGTAGTGGAGCATCAGGTGGTCGTGGGGATAAAAATATTCCACCTAAGTCTGGAGCTGTGGAGCCAGTTTCGTCGTCAGGCTACACAAGGCCTCGAACGCTCTCTTTTCTGGGAGTAGGAAAACCGCTTTTAAAGGCGGAGCAGCAACAGCAAGTTTTGGCTTACATTGCAGACTCAGCCTCTAGCTCTTTTGCCTCCTCTTCCGAAACTGGTAAATGTAAAAGCAGCGCGTCGCTTGTGGATGTTCACGGTCAGGGACAAGTCGCTTCCTTGTCCTCCTCAGCAAAAACTACAACAAGAGAGAAGGATGCAGCAGGCGACACAACGGGTCACTCCATGGAGCTCTTTACACATACCGTCCCTGGCTTAGAAAGTGAAACATTTAACAGGCCATGCCCATTACAAGTATATTCTGACATGGAGTGCACTGATGCACAGCCACAGCCAGAGTACTATGCTGCTCCTTTGACTCAGACCACCACATTGCCCTCTCAGGGTACAGATCCACAATCAGACCCTGATGAGACTATGTTGCCCCGCCACGAACGCTATACCACCGACCGACACAGTGACACAGACGAAGTTGCACACGAGCTCGAAGAGGAGGTAATAGATGACCCAGTTATTGACCCCGATTGGCAGCCATTGGGGGAACAGGGTGCAGGCGGCAGTAGTTCAGAAGCGGAGGTGGAGGAGGGGCCGCAGCAGGCATCAACATCGCAACAGGTTCCATCTGCCGGGCCCGTATCTGGCCCAAAACGCGTGTCAAAGCCAAAACCTGTTGGAGCACAGCGTTGCCATCCGGTTAAAGCTCAGTCTGCAATCCCTGAAAAGGGATCCGAGTCTAGGAAGAGTGCAGTCTGGCATTTTTTTAAACAACATCCAACTGATCAGCGCAAAGTCATCTGTCAAAAATGTTCAACTAGCTTAAGCAGAGGTCAGAATCTGAAAAGTCTAAATACTAGTTGCATGCATAGACACTTAACCACCATGCATTTTCAAGCCTGGACTAACTACCAAACGTCCCTCAAGGTTGTAGCACCCTCGGCCAATGAAGCTAGTCAGCAACGCAACATCCCTTCCGCCACCATTTTCCGCACCACCGGCAGTATCTGTGCAGGTTTCTTTGCCAGCCAAAAGCAGTCAGGGTCAGGGAATCACCAGTTTTGTAGGAGGAAATATTGCATCTAGGGCACCGGCGGAAACAATACCGTCTCCAACCGTCTCTCAGTCTGCCATGTACACCGGCACACCCGAAAGTTCCACGATCTCCAGCTCTTCAGTCCAGCTCACCCTACATGAGACTCTGGTTAGAAAAAGGAAGTACTTATCCTCGCATCCGCGTACACAGGGTTTTAACGCCCACATAGCTAGACTAATCTCGTTAGAGATGATGCCCTACCGGTTAGTTGAAAGCGAAGCTTTCAAAGCCCTGATGGAGTACGCTGAACCACGATACGAGCTACCCAGTCGACACTTTTTTTCCAGAAAAGCCATCCCAGCCCTGCACCAGCATGTTAAACAGCGCATCGTCCATGCACTCAGGCAATCTGTGAGTACAAAGGTGCACCTGACTACAGATGCATGGACCAGTAGGCATGGCCAGGGACGTTATGTGTCCATCACGGCACACTGGGTGAATGTGGTGGATGCAGGGTCCACAGGCGACATCAATTTAGGGACAGTTGTGCCTAGCCCACGGTCTAGGAAACAGTTGACTGTAGGCGTTCGCACCCCCTCCTCCTCCTCCTCCTCGTCCTCCTGCAGAAGCTACAGCTCTTCCACAGAACGCAGTCTGCCAACCACTCCATCGGCAGATGACACTGTTGCACACCAGTTGTCCCATTATGGGCCAGCTACTGCCAAGCGTCAGCAGGCTGTATTGGCTATGAAGTGCTTGGGCGACAACAGACACACCGCGGAAGTTCTGTCCGAGTTCTTGCAACAAGAAACACAGTCGTGGCTGGGCACAGTAGATCTTGAGGCAGGCAAGGTAGTGAGTGATAACGGAAGGAATTTCATGGCTGCCATCTCCCTTTCCCAACTGAAACACATTCCTTGCCTGGCTCACACCTTAAACCTGGTGGTGCAGTGCTTATTGAAAACTTATCCTGGGTTCTCCGACCTGCTCCTCAAAGTGCGTGCACTTTGCTCACATATCCGACGTTCGCCTGTACACGCCAGCCGTATGCAGACCTATCAGCGGTCTTTGAACCTTCCCCAGCATCGCCTAATCATAGACGTTGCAACAAGGTGGAACTCAACACTGCACATGCTTCAGAGACTGTGCGAACAGAGGCGTGCTGTTATTTATTTGTGGGAGGATACACGGGCAGGCAGTAGGATGGCAGACATGGAGTTGTCAGGTGTGCAGTGGTCTAAGATACAAGACATGTGTCAAGTCCTTCAGTGTTTTGAGGAATGCACACGGCTGGTTAGTGCAGACAACGCCGTAATAAGCATGAGCATCCCCCTAATGCGTCTGCTGATGCAAAGTTTGACGCACATAAAGGAGCAGGCATCTGCACCAGAGGAAGAGGAAAGCCTTGATGACAGTCAGCCATTGTCTGGTCAGGGCAGTGTACAGGACGAGGTAGCGGGCGAAGAGGAGGTGGAGGACGAGGAGGATGATGGGGATGAGTATATTTTTAATGCGGAACCTTTCCCGGGGGCACTGGAAATTGGTTGCGTGTCAAGGCCGGGTTCTGGTTTTTTGAGGGACACAAGTGACGTAGATTTGCCTGCAACTGCCCCTCACCCAATCACAACCGGAGATTTGACAACTGGAACTTTGGCCCACATGGCGGATTATGCCTTACGTATCCTAAAAAGGGACACACGCATAACGAAAATGATGAACGATGACGATTACTGGTTGGCCTGCCTCCTTGATCCACGCTATAAAGGCAAATTGAAAAATATTATGCCACATGAGAACTTGGAACTAATATTAGCAACCAAACAATCAACTCTTGTTGACCGTTTGCTTCAGGCATTCCCAGCACACAGCGCACGTGATCGTTCTCACACGAGCTCAAGGGGGCAACAGACTAGGAGTGTTAGGGGTGCACACATCAGAAGTGGCGTTGGACAGAGGGGTTTTCTGACCAGGTTGTGGAGTGATTTTGCTATGACCGCAGACAGGACAGGTACTGCTGCATCAATTGAAAGTGACAGGAGACAACATTTGTCCAGTATGGTTACTAACTATTTTTCATCCCTTATCGATGTTCTCCCTCAACCGTCATTCCCATTTGATTACTGGGCATCAAAATTAGACACCTGGCCAGAATTGGCAGAATATGCATTGCAGGAGCTTGCTTGCCCGGCAGCAAGTGTCCTATCAGAAAGAGTATTCAGTGCTGCAGGTTCAATATTAACCGAAAAAAGGACTCGTCTGGCTACCCAAAATGTTGACGATCTAACATTCATTAAAATGAACCACAACTGGATTTCGAAATCTTTTGCCCCACCTTGCCCGGCCGACACCTAGCTTTCCTATGAAAAGCTCTTGCCTGTGAATTACTTTTCTAATGTCTAATTTGCTGCAGCTGATTGTACAGCATACGACATGTTTACACCTCCCTAAATGGCAAAACTCCCCACACGGGGCCGTGGTATCGCGACTTGGCGCAAGCACCCGTGAGACTGCTGTTTGTCTGAAGAGGTGGGTGTGCTCGCTTTTGGTTGACGGCATTGCTACTGGGTCCCTCATAGTACAATGTAGTGTCTCTGGCGGTGGTGGTGCGCACCCAACGTCAGACACACCGTTGTAACATGAGGGGCCCTGGGGCGGTCCCGCCGGCCTCAAGAGAGTTCCCCCCTCCCCCAGCTCAAACTGTGCTCTACCACGTGCAAAATTATGTCGCACAGCTCCACCAATCTTTAGTCTATTCGCTGACATCATTCAATGTCTGGCACTGACAATACAAATTTGTAGACATCTATGATGCAACTTAAAGTAGTCTGTGTCTGTGTCCTATATTGGCACCATTAAATAGTTACTGCCAAATTACTATGTCAGAAACTCAGCAGATGAGCCCACCCCTGTACCTAAGTATGCCACCTTTTTTTTTTTTTTTGGTTGTTTTGCGAGACATTAACATCTATTTATATTTTGGGAGTACTGGGACAGACACTCCTTGCAATACTCCTCCACTGACCACCAAGCTGCCTGCCCGTGTATCCATGTAACCGATGTAAAACAGCCATGAGCCTATTGTTTGTTATTTTAGGCCTTTGATAGCCTGTCTGCGGTCCCTACTTTAAATACTCCTCCACTGACCACCAAGCTGCCTGCCCGTGTATCCATGTAACCGATTTAAAACTGCCATGAGCCTATTGTTTGTTATTTTAGGCCTTTGATAGCCTGTCTGCGGTCCCTACTTTAAATACTCCTCCACTGACCACCAAGCTGCCTGCCCGTGTATCCATGTAACCGATGTAAAACTGCCATGAGCCTATTGTTTGTTATGTTAGGCCTTTGATAGCCTGTCTGCGGTCCCTACTTTAAATACTCCTCCACTGACCACCAAGCTGCCTGCCCGTGTATCCATGTAACCGATTTAAAACTGCCATGAGCCTATTGTTTGTTATTTTAGGCCTTTGATAGCCTGTCTGCGGTCCCTACTTTAAATACTCCTCCACTGACCACCAAGCTGCCTGCCCGTGTATCCATGTAACCGATGTAAAACTGCCATGAGCCTATTGTTTGTTATGTTAGGCCTTTGATAGCCTGTCTGCGGTCCCTACTTTAAATACTCCTCCACTGACCACCAAGCTGCCTGCCCGTGTATCCATGTAACCGCTGTAAAACTGCCATAAGCCTATTGTTTGTTATTTTAGGCCTTTGATAGCCTGTCTGCGGTCCCTACTTTAAATACTCCTCCACTGACCACCAAGCTGCCTGCCCGTGTATCCATGTAACCGCTGTAAAACTGCCATAAGCCTATTGTTTGTTATTTTAGGCCTTTGATAGCCTGTCTGCGGTCCCTACTTTAAATACTCCTCCACTGACCACCAAGCTGCCTGTGTATCCATGTAACCGATGTAAAACAGCCATGAGCCTATTGTTTGTTATTTTAGGCCTTTGAAGCCTGTCTGCGGTCCCTCCTTCCACTAGTCCTCCACTGACCAGACCACTGCTGCCCGTGTACCCCTGGAACCAATTATAAAGTGCCTACAGCCAGCCCATTTTCTTATGTTAGGCCTTTGAAGCCTGTCTGCGGTCCCTACTTTAAATACTCCTCCACTGACCACCAAGCTGCCTGCCCGTGTATCCATGTAACCGCTGTAAAACTGCCATGAGCCTATTGTTTGTTATTTTAGGCCTTTGATAGCCTGTCTGCGGTCCCTACTTTAAATACTCCTCCACTCACCACCAAGCTGCCTGCCCGTCTATCCATGTAACCGCTGTAAAACTGCAATGAGCCTATTGTTTGTTATTTTAGGCCTTTGATAGCCTGTCTGCGGCCCCTACTTGCAATACTCCTCCACTGACCACAATGCTGCCTGGAGTGCCTGCCTGTGTATCCATGTAACCGATGTAAAACTGCCATGACTGCCTACTGTTTGTTATTTTAGGCCTTTGATAGCCTGTCTGCAGCCCCTACTTGCAATACTCCTCCACTGACCACACCAATGCTGCCCGTGTACCCCTGGAACCTATTTAAAAGTTCATAGAGCCTAGTTATATATTTTATTTACTATTAATAAGGCCATGATGGACTACGCTGTACCACGCTACAAGCTAACCAGTCGACACTTCTTTTGCGAGAAAAGCCATCCCAACCCTCCACCAGCATGTAGAAGATCGCATTGTCCATGCACTCTGGCAATCTGTGAGTACAAAGGTGCACCTGACAACAGACGCATGGACCTGTAGGCATGGCCACGGAAGATTACGTGTCCATTACGGCGCAATGGGTTAATGTGGTGGATGCATGGTCCACAGGGGACAGCCTACTAAGTCTGTCTGCAGTCCCTAATTCAAATTGTCCTCCACTGTCTAAATCAGAGCTTCCACCTTCTGGCTTTCGGCCTATAGTATCAGAAATTAAACTGCATTTGGCCTTCAACTTTGGTTAGGGCCTACTAACGGCTTCTGCCCCTCCCTGGTGTTGTCCTCAACTAAATAAAGCTGAGCTTCAACCTTCCGGCTCTCATTAAGTGGTTTTAAAAAAAAAAATGGTGGTTAGGGCCTACTAACGGCTTCTGCCCCTCCCTGGTGTTGTCCTCAACTAAATAAAGCTGAGCTTCAACCTTCCGGCTCTCATTCAGTGGTTTTAAAAAAAAAAAATGGTGGTTAGGGCCTACTAACGGCTTCTGCCCCTCCCTGGTGTTGCCCTCAACTAAATAAAGCTGAGCTTCAACCTTCTGCTCCAAATTACCATTTTGAAAAATGCAATAGGCTTTTCCGGCCTACTAAAGGTGTCTGTCTGTGTGCCCCTGCCTGGTGTTGCCCTCAACTAAATAAAGCTGAGCTTCAACCTTCTGCTCCAAATTACCATTTTGAAAAATGCAATAGGCTTTTCCGGCCTACTAAAGGTGTCTGTCTGTGTGCCCCTGCCTGGTGTTGTCCTCAACTAAATAAAGCTGAGCTTCAACCTTCTGCTCCAAATTACCATTCTAAAAAATGCAATAGGCTTTTCCGGCCTACTAAAGGTGTCTGTCTGTGTGCCCCTGCCTGGTGTTGTCCTCAACTAAATAAAGCTGAGCTTCAACCTTCCGGCTCTCATTAAGTGGTTTTAAAAAAAAAAATGGTGGTTAGGGCCTACTAACGGCTTCTGCCCCTCCCTGGTGTTGCCCTCAACTAAATAAAGCTGAGCTTCAACCTTCTGCTCCAAATTACCATTTTAAAAAATGCAATAGGCTTTTCCGGCCTACTAAAGGTGTCTGCCCCTCCCTGGTGTTGTCCTCAACTGAACAAAGCTGAGCTTCCACATTCTGGCTTTCGCCCTATACTATCAGATATTAAACTGCATTTGGCCTACTAGTGTGGTTAGGCCCTTGAAACAGTGTCTGCTGCTCTTGGGTTTGCTACTCCACTGAACAAAGCAATGCCGCCTGTTTAGTCCTGTTACCAATTTTGAACTGCATGTAGCCTACTTTATTCTTTGGCCCTATATCTGTTTCCTCCTCATCCTGCCCATTGCCCAGCCACTGCTAAATGAGTCTGCTGGTACATTGACCTAGACCACTACATTCCCCTTGTACTCTACACAGCCAGAATCTGTCCCTGCTGAAAGTAAGGTTCCCCTTCCCGCATGTTATACCACCTTACACAGGGACAAAGAGGAAGGTGCAGATGAAAGTGCAGGTTCCTTCATCAGGTGGGGGGGCATACTCGTTGGCGACGTCACTGGCACAGGGCCCCTCAGAGTACGCAAAAGTGTCGCTGCTGGTGGGAGGCGCCCCCGCCATGCAAACACACCGCCGTACTTTGAGGGGCCCTGTGCCAGTGGCAATGCGAACGAGTGGGCCCCCCCCTGCTTGCTCAGGATCACAGCACTTGCAACTTTTAAATACTTACCTTTCCCTGCAACACCGCCGTGACGTAGTCCGCATTTCCTGGGCCCACGAAAAACTTGAGCCAGCCCTACTCCCCCCACAACTTTCCCCCAATTCCCTATGCCCAACTATTATTATACAGTTAAATAAGATTGGCAAGCTTCAGAAACAAGAATGGATGTTTTTGGCATTAAAATGGGCACTGTAGGTGTTTTCCTGGCCTCCACTCACTGCCGACTATGCTTCCCCATTGACTTGCATTGGGTTTCGTGTTTCGGTCGATCCCCGACTTTTAGCGATAATCGGCCGACTGCACTCGACTCGACTCTGGACAAAATCGGGTTTCCCAAAACCCTACTCGATCTTAAAAAAATGAAAGTCGCTCAACCCTACTGGTGACCACCAGAAACACTCACTCCTGTGATAAATCAGACAGACAGTTACTGCCAGCTGCTCAAGGCAGGTTTTCAGACAAAGTGGGGCCCTAAGCAAATGTTTAAATTGAGCCTCAAATGTTAAACATATTGCCCAGTCACGCAGAAACATTAAAGTTGCATTTACATATGCTGAGTTCAGGCTGTTCAATAAGCACTATCAACAGTATTCAACTCGTTCGGTGCTTGTTTACCGGCCTTTTTGCACCAGCTCAGGAACAATGATGGGCACACAACGATCACTAATAGATCAGTCTGTCCCCATACAGCATCATTTTATCAGCAGCACATCTGCAGTTTACACCAGGAGATACGCTGCTGAGAACAGTGATCTTTATTCCAACATAAAAAGTCCAGTCACCCAATAAATGAGCAGCATTTTGTTACTTCGTTGGGCGATTGCCGACATGTTAACACCTATTAACTCTCATCTGCGCTGCTGGTATTTATAAATGTGGATACTACATACAGGATCTCTGATACACACACGTGTGTATATATATATACATATATATATACAGTTGTGGCCAAAAGTATTGACACCCCTGCAATTCTGTCAGATAATACTCAGTTTCTTCCTGAAAATGGTTGCAATCATAAATTCTTTGGTATTATTATCTTCATTTAATTTGTCTTAAATGAAAAAACACAAAAGTGAATGAAGCAAAAAGCAAAACATTGATCATTTCACACAAAACTCCAAAAATGGGCCAGACAAAAGTATTGGCACCCTCAGCCTAATACTTGGTTGCACAACATTTAGCCAAAATAACTGCGACTAACCGCTTCCGGTAACCATCAATGAGTTTCTTACAATGCTCTGCTGGAATTTTAGACCATTCTTCTTTGGCAAACTGCTCCAGGTCCCTGATATTTGAAGGGTGCCTTCTCCAAATTGCCATTTTTAGATCTCTCCACAGGGGTTCTATGGGATTCAGGTCTGGACTCATTGCTGGCCACCTTAGAAGTCTCCACAGCTTTCTCTCAAACCATTTTCTAGTGCTTTTTGAAGTGTGTTTTGGGTCATTGTCCTGCTGGAAGACCCATGACCTCTGAGTGAGACCCAGCTTTCTCACACTGGGCCCTACATTATGCTGCAAAATTTGTTGGTAGTCTTCAGACTTCATAATGCCATGCGCACGGTCAAGCAGTCCAGTGCCAGAGGCAGCAAAGCAACCCCAAAACATCAGGGAACCTCCGCCATGTTTAACTGTAGGGACCGTGTTCTTTTCTTTGAATGCCTCTTTTTTCTCCTGTAAAGTCTATGTTGATGCCTTTGCCCAAAAAGCTCTACTTTTGTCTCATCTGACCAGAGAACATTCTTCCAAAACATTTTAGGCTTTTTCAGGTAGGTTTTGGCAAACTCCAGCCTGGCATTTTTATGTCTCGAGGTAAGAAGTGGGGTCTTCCTGGGTCTCCTACCATACAGTCCCTTTTCATTCAGACGCCGACGGATAGTACGGGTTGACACTGTTGTACCCTCGGACTGCAGGGCAGCTTGGACTTGTTTGGATGTTAGTCAAAGTTCTTTATCCAACATCCGCACAATCTTGCGTTGAAATCTCTTGTCAATTTTTCTTTTCCGTCCACATCTAGGGAGGTTAGCCACAGTGCCATGGGCTTTAAACTTCTTGATGACACTGCACACGGTAGACACAGGAACATTCAGGTCTTTGGAGATGGACTTGTAGCCTTGAGATTGCTCATGCTTCCTCACAATTTGGTTTCTCAAGTCCTCAGACAGTTCTTTGGTCTTCTTTCTTTTCTCCATGCTCAATTTGGTACACACAAGGACACAGGACAGAGGTTGAGTCAACTTTAATCCATGTCAACAGGCTGCAAGTGTGATTTAGTTATTGCCAACACCTGTTAGGTGCCACAGGTAAGTTACAGGTGCTGTTAATTACACAAATTAGAGAAGCATCACATGATTTTTCGAACAGTGCCAATACTTTTGTCCACCCCCTTTTTTATGTTTGGTATGGAATTATATCCAATTTGGCTTTAGGACAATTCTTTTTGTGTTTTTTCATTTAAGACAAATTAAATGAAGATAATAATAACAAAGAATTTGTGTTTGCAATCATTTTCAGGAAGAAACTGAGTATTATCTGACAGAATTGCAGGGGTGTCAATACTTTTGGCCACAACTGTATATATATATATGAATATACACACATACATATATATATATATATATATATATATATATATATATGTACAGAGCACATACACACACATATACACATGTATACAGAGCACATGCATGCACATGTATATCTTCACATATATACAACACCAAGAGTCCATACATTGTAGGCTCAACCACACAGACAGACACACACATTCACACACATACACACATCCATTCACATCATTGAGCTATCTGTGTAATACAGGATGGACCCTCGAGGGAAAGAAAGTCTTTGTTAACACAGGACTCCTGATATTAATTAAGAATTACCTAACCATGTTTAAAAAAAATAAGTTTTACAAAATAAAGCATCAGTACACATGTTTTCATACAATCATCTACTTAACCCCTGTCTGACATGTGCCGTGGCTCTGGCACTCTCGTGGCTTTGGTGCAGGCTCTGGCACTGAACCCCACCTTTCCGGGTACATGACAGCTGATCTATACTTTTCTTGCAATTTCACTGCACTGGGAATTTTGTTCCCATTTTCCGGTACACGATATGTTAAAACCAATGGTGTCCTGCAAAAGTACAACTTGTCCTGCAAAAAACAAGCCCTCACATAGCCATATTGATAAAAAAAAATAAAAAAGTTATGGATTTGGGAAGAAGGGGAGCAAGAACAAAAACGGAAAATGGCCTAGGGTTAAAGTGGTAAATGTAATTTTTAACAAAGCACTCCTATATAATTCATGCTAAAGTCTATTTTACACACAAAAAAAGTTACAAAACCTGCCCTCTCTTACAAAAAGCAGGTTTTGTTGAGCGTCTGCTGCAGTTTTTGCTGCATTTTTTGCTGCTTTTTTTATTCCTGAGTTTTTGTTGTCTGTTATGCATGTTGATAAAGTTTAGTGGCCCCAAAAAAGCCTGATTTAACTTACTTAGGTTTTTGCACCAAAAACACAGCAAGAACTGATACCTGCAGGTTTTGCTTTGTTTTTGCTGCATTTTGCATTTACTTATTGTTTCCTATGGGTGAAAAAACACTGCAAATACGCGGAGAAAAACACTGGAAGAAGTGACATGCTGAAGTTTTGCAAAAACGCAACAGTTTTCCTAAAACAATGTGTTTGTATGAGTTTTCTGAAATCTTATACACTTTGCTGGTACTGTAAAATGCTGCTTAAAAATTTGCATAAACAAATGTAGAAAAAAACCCTTCAAAAATGCCAAGTATGAACATAGCCTAACCCTATTTACAATTTTTAGAGATATGATTTTCTTTTTAGTTTGTTAGTAAACGCATCATGAACATTCCAATAATGAAGCCTGCAGGGCACGCTTATGCTACTATTATATGGATATTATAAAGGATTTTAACCCTTTCATGCCCAGGCGATTTTTCCTTTTTTTTTCTCTTGTTTTTTTCTCCCCTTCTTCAAAGAGCCATAACTTTATTTTTCCATCCATATAGCTGTATGAGGGCTTGATTTTTGCAGGACGACTTCTACTTCTGAATGCCACATTTCATTCCACCACATAGTGTATTGGAAAACAGGAAAAAAAACTGAAATGCAAAAAAAAGTGCAATTCTACAATTGTTTTATTGTTTTTTTATTTACCATGTTCACTATTTGGTAAAACCGACTTTACAAGATTATTCACCAGTTAGTTTGATTACGCTGATGCCAAACATGATTAGTTGTTTTTTTTTCTGTAAGTGGTGAAAAAAAACAGAGATTTGTAAGAAAAAAAAAAAAAAGGTGGTGGTGGGGGGGTTCTTTTGTCTCCATTTTCCAAGACCCGTAATGTTTTAAATTTTTGGGATATGGGGCTGTGTGAGGGCTTTTGTTTTTCTGTTTTTACTGATACAATTTAGGGATAGATACAATGTTTTCATTGCCTCTTATTGCAGTGTTGCGGTTGACAAAAACCTGTACTTCTGGTGTTTTCATTTTTTTCTCATTACACCATTTACTGATTGGATTCATTTCCTTTAAATTTTGAGAGATCAAACTTTTTGTTTTATTTTTGTGAGGCAACAGGAGGTGACTTTTTTTTTCATTTTTAACCCCCTTCACGACATGCGCTGTATATACATGGCACTGCGGGAGCTGCGTTTCCACAGCCTCTATTTCTTGTCACCATGCTGCATCGTGCGGTGACCGAGTCAATATAGCTACCGTCTGTGACAGAAGGTCATTCCTACAAATCACCTCGGGAGGCTGTACCACACCCTGTTTTGGCGATCGCTGTGATTGGCGGATCAATTTTAACTAGGCCTTCACAGTAAAGTTTAGAAAAAAAACAAGTGACATGCTGTCATTGAATCACAGCAGTCACAATGGGTGGGGTGACCGCGACGTCACCTTGCCCGATTACAACCTTTGGCGCTGATTGGCTGAACGATAGTTACTGACCAATCAGCACCAAAGGCGGTAATCTAAAATAGCAATCACCACTCTGCACGTCGTCTTTACCTCAGAGTTGGCATACAGAGTGGTTGTATACCCGGTGTGTTACCCTCAGGCCGGCGTCACACTTAACGTATGAAAAATTGGTCCGATTTTCCTGGCCGACAGTCGCACAAATGTTCTCCGTATGGTCATCCGTGTGTAATGCGTTTGCAATGCGAGGATGCGATTTCCTCGTATCTAAGTATCCATATGGAATCCGTATAACATGCGCATGGCTTTACATTTCTCACTGCTTTTCCCCAAATCATTTAATGGCTGAAATGAGAAAAATGTGTGCTTATTTCTTGTAAATCACACCGATGGTCCATGTGGTGTCCGATTTTTTTCTCGCACCCATAGACTTGCACTGGAAAGACTCGGCCGATATACATGTAAAATTGCAGCATGCTGCGATTTCACTCGCACATAGAATACACATAGAAAACGGTGATGTGAGCTGCCCCATAGATTATCAGCCATGCGAAAAGCTAAAGAGTGGTACAAAAAATTGGTTGTGCACATTATACAGATGGCTCTGTACAATGTTTTTTTCCTGTTTAGATCTCCAGACAATACGGGGACCTTCCTTCAGTTTCAAGAGGTAGTCATCAAGGTCCTAATGTTTGGCATTCAGGAAAGTGAGGGTCCCAGTACTTCTGATGGTGCCCATATGATACTTGGTCAATATTTTCGCGGAGAGGTTCAACAAACATGGAAGATCACAAAAAGGTGCAGAGCATGCTCCAACAGGAGAATCCCAAAAGACACAGTTTACTATTGTGAAACCTTTCCTGAGAAACCTTGCCTTTGCATTAATTATTGCTTCAACTTGTACCACAAGTCCACAAATTAACAGAATTTGTTTAAATCCTGTTGAAACAACACACTTTTATAATCTGATATACTCCGCACAACTTACACATAACGTCACATTATAAATTCATTCAACAGTAAAACCAAAAGCATTGTTACAATTACTATAACTATGCCTCTAGATAATTTCTTGAGGGGTATGGTATCCAAAGTGGGGTCACCTGTGGGGGATTTCTACAGTTTAGGCACATCAGAGGGTCTCCAAACACGGCATGGCACACACAGACCTTTCAATCAAAGTCTGCGCTCCAAACCATTTCTCCTTCCCTTCTGAGCCCTAAAGTGCACCAAAACGGTAGTTTTCCACCATATATGTGGTATCAGAGCTCTCAGGGGAAATTGCACAACAATTTTCGGGTTCCATTTTCTCCTGTTACTCTTGTGAAAAGAAAAAAAATTGTGGCTAAAAAACATTTTTGTGGATTTTTTTTTATTTTCACTGCTCATTATAAATATCTGTGGAGCACACAGGGGCTCACGACACATCTAGATAAGTTCCTTGAAGGGTCTAGTTTCCAAAATGGGGTCACTTGTGGGCGGTTTCCAGTGTTTAGGCACATCAGGGTCTCTCCAAATACGACATGGCATCCGATCTGGATTCCAGACAACTTTGCGTTCAAAAAGTCAAACAGCGCTCCTACCCAAACAGTGGTTGTCCCCTATATATGAGGTATCACCGTACTCAGAAATTGAACTACAGTTATTGTGGTCTATTTTCTTCTGTTACCATTATGAAAATGAAAAAATTTGGAACTGAATCATTTTTGTGGAAAAATGTGATTTTTTTTATTTTCATGGCTCTACGTTATAAACTTCTGTGAAGCACCTGTGGGTTCAAAGTGCTCACCACACATCTAAATAAGTTCCTTGAGGGGTTTAGTTTATTAAATAGGGTCCATTATAGAGGTTTCTACTTCTTAGGGACATCAGGGGCTCGCCAAACGCAACATGGCGTCTGTTCTCAGTTCCAGACAGTTTTGCCTTCAAAAAGTCAAACAGTCCTCCTACCCTTTCAAGCCCACTGTGCGCCTAAACAGAGGCTTTCCCCTACATATGAGGTATTGGTACTCATAAGAAACTGCACAACAAATTTTGGGGTGCAATTCTCCTGTTACTCTTGTGAAAATAAAAAAAAAATGGGTGTAAAGTATAATTTTTGTGCAAAAAAAGTAAACTGTGTTTTCCTTACACATTCCTTTAGCTCCCGTGAAGCAACTGAAGGGCTAATAAACTTTTTGAATGTGGTTTACTTTTGAGCGGTGCAGTTTTATAATGGTGTAATTTGGGTATTTTCTGTCATATAGACCCCTCAAAATCACTTCAATTGTGATGTGTGTAACAACCCTGCCGGCATCACTGCATGGCCTTCCATCCCCCACCTGCCTGTTGCATCAGCTCACTCACCCTGTGCCATGCTGTGAGATCTGTCTGCTGCCGGATCCATGCTGTGTGCTTCATGGCCGCTTGCTTTGTGTACACTTTCTGTCTGTGTGCATAGGGGGGCGGTGCCAGCAACTCCTGTTTCTTATTCAGTCTGTGTGCACCTCCCTAAGGTGTCTCTGGCCAATAGCCTACAGGCCTCTGATTCTTAAGGCGTCCTCACCCATTGGAGCAAACCGGAGAAAACTTACTTCCTCAGTCAGTACTTTGATGCTGAAGTGTCTGGTTCTGTCTCTGTGTCCTTCTCCGAGTGGGGCATAGTACCCTGGTCTGTGTTCGCCACCCAGTGGGGCATTATACCCTGGTCTGAATCTGTGTTCCTTTACTTCTGTGTCTGCACCCTGGTTTATGTCTGTTCCTGTTCCTTCTTTGGTTGATGCCATTCCCACTCTGCTGTGTGCATCTCTGCGCTATCTCTCTGCTCTGCTTGCCACTATTTGTGGTTCCGCACTTCTCTGCTCTGGTCGCCACTAACCATGGTCCTGTGCTTCTCTGCTTTGCTCGCCACTACCTGTGGTTCTGTGCCTCTTTGCTTTGCTCACCACAACCTGTGGTTCTGTGCCTCCTGGCTCCGCCTCCAGCGTCTCCGCTCTTTGCTCCACCTCCAGCATCTCCTTTGGCTCCACCTCCAGCATCTCTGCTCTTGACTCTGCCTCCAGCTTCTCTGCTCTTGGCTCCGCCTCCAGAAGCTCCGTACTTAGCTCCTCCTTCTCCTTTCTCTGCCTTCACCTTCTTTACTCTTAGCACAGCCTTCCTCTTCTCTGCTCCTAGCTCTGTCTTCTCCTTCTCTGCTCTTTCTTGCGTTTCTGTTCTTGACTCTGCCTCCTGCTCTTAACTCCACCTCCTGTGGTTCTGCTTTGCATCCGCTCTTGCGGCCTTGCTCTCTTTGGTGAGTTTTTTTATGCATTTTTTATGCGTATTTTTGTATGCATTTTTGAAAGCTAAATAAAGATGTATTATTGAGCAAAAAAAAAAAAAATTGTGATGCCATTTCTTGTCCAACCTCCTCTTTTACATTTGTCCAACCCACATTCCATTACACATACATAGATAGATAATAGATATAAATATAGATAGATCTATGTATCTATCTATAGATATATGTATGGATAGATCTATCTATGAATAGATGTAGATAGATATAAAGATAGTTAGGCTACTTTCACACATCAGTTTTCTTCCGTCAGACAGGATCCGGCGAATGTTTGAAAAAATGGATCCGTTGCAAATAGTGAAACATTGATGCAACTGCTCTGTTTTTTTGAGAGAGAGAACAGAAAATGTGCATGATTTGAATGGCAAAATGCATGAAAAACAGGATTTTGGAGGCCGGATTCATAATTTCACATCTCAGTTTCATTAGCTTTTCACAGTATCATTCACTGGGCATTTTTTCGCTGGACAGAAAAAACGTTCCTCTGCACGTTTTCTCTGTCCTCCGGAAGCAGCTTTTTTTACGAATCCGGCAAAAAACAGATGAAACGTGTGGCCATCAGGTGCAATCCGGCGCTAATACAACTCTATGAGAAAAAAACCGATCATGTGGAAAAAAAAACACAGATCCGTTTTTTTCAAAACTTGCCGAATTGTGCCTGACGGCAAAAACCTGATGTCTGAAAGTAGCCGGATAGATATATGGATAGATATATCTATGTATCTATAGATATATCTATCTATCAATATATCTATAGATAGATAGATCCACAGTTATATCTATAGATATATCCATAGATATATAGATTTATCCATAGATATATCCATAGATATATAATAGCAAGGCCAATGTTGATTAATGAACATGTTTATTTAAAAAAAAGAAAAAAAAATGGTGTGGGCTCCCATGCAATTTTCTGCGCCAGAGGGGGAAAGCCGACAGCCGGGGCCAATATTTGTAGCCTGGGAAGGGGGTAATATCCATGGTCCCCTCCCAGGCTATGAATATCAGCCTGCAGCTGTCTGCATAGCCTTTACTGGCTATTAAAATAGGGGGACTCCCCCCCAAAAAAAAATGACGTGGGGTCCCCCTATATTTTATAGCCAGAGAGGCTATGCAGACAGCTGTGGGCTTAGCCCCTCTCTTCCCACTCCCCTGTAGTGGTGGAATATGGGGTAATAAGGGGTTAATGTCACCTTTGTATTGTAAGGTGACATTTAGCCCAGTTAGTAATGGAGAGGCGTCAATAAGACGCCTATCCATTACTAATCCTATAGCAGTGAAAAAGTAAAATAAAAAAAAAGACACAGCCAGAAAAAAGTATTTTAATATTCTTAATTTCACCATACTTACCATACTCGATCACCTGCAATAAGTTAAAAATAATAAACCAACAGTATACTCACTTTCCACCATACTCCAACATCTGCACCCAGACATCGTATCCACAGAAGAGCGCCGAGGTAGGGTCTTATACCATCTTCATAAGTGCCATCTTCTGCCATTGACAATTGTTGTGGACACGAGGTAAGTGTTTAGGGGTTCAGCAACGCAGCTACTGTGACATTAAAATCCGCTTCCTGTGGAACTACAAGTCCCAGCTGGCCCCCTTGCAACATCTCGCGCCTCACCCTTGGCTCACCACATTCTGTCTTTCACACCTTGTTATCTGTGCTCAGACTCCGCTAGAAGCAGGTACTAAATTTTGTGACAGAAGCTGGAAGGGATTATTTTCACCTTATCCTTCTTGGAAAAACAAGTAACAGCCAGTTTTCTCCAAGGTAAGTACAACTGAGGTTCTATGGCATCAAGGTATGTTACTATAGTCTATATCTGAGGACTGTGTGCTTAAGACAAAAAATCAATGTATCTATCAGAAAGATCATTTACATTGCTCTGTTCTTTGGGTTAGTGAGGCTGCAATGGAAGCTATTAAGCAGAACAATTTGCAGAAAAGTTCAACACAAAATACTATTATTATGGCTGCAAAATCTAATGTCCATTCCAAATTTGCGGTGCAAGCTCCAGTGGCCACTGAGCTTCATGTTATTGACCAGATTTATGATGAGCTCACAGGGCTGGTGACTAGGGTTGAGCGAAACGGGTCGATCATTTTCAAAAGTCGCCGACTTTTGGCTAAGTCGGCGTCTCATGAAACCCGATCCGACCCCTGTGCTTGTCGGCCATGCGGTACGCGACTTTCGCGCCAAAGTCGCGTTTCAATGACGCGAAAAGCGCCATTTCTCAGCCAATGAAGGTGAACGCAGAGTGTGGGCAGCGTGATGACATAGATCCTGGTCCCCACCATCTTAGAGAAGGGCATTGCAGTGATTGGCTTGCTGTCTGCGGCGTCACAGGGGCTATAAAGGGGCGTTCCCGCCGACCGCCATCTTACTGCTGCTGATCTGAGCTTAGGGACAGGTTGCTGCCGCTTCGTCAGAAGCAGGGAGAGCGTTAGGCAGGGTCCACTAACCACCAAACCGCTTGTGCTGCAGCGATTTCCACTGTCCAACACCACCTTCGGTGTGCAGGGACTGTGGAAGCTATTTTTTTTTTTTTTTCCCCTCAGCGCTGTAGCTCATTGGGCTGCCCTAGAAGGCTCCGTGATAGCTGTATTGCTGTGTGTACGCCACTGTGGAAACCAACTGCTTTTTTCAAAGCACATATCCTCTTGTTCCTTCCTTTCTGCACAGCTATCTTTTTTGTTTGTCCACACTTTTTATTTAATTTGTGCATCAGTCCACTCCTATTGCTGCCTGCCATACCTGGCTTACATTACTGCAGGGAGATAGTAATTGTAGGACAGTTTTTTGTTTTTTTTTGTTTTTTTTTGTGGGAGATTAAGATTGGCATTTCTGCTACAGTGCCATCCCTGTGTGTGCCATCTCTCACTGAGTGGGCCATAGAAAGCCTATTTATTTTTTCCGTGATTTGTGTTCTAAAATCTACCTCAACACAAAAACACTACATCAATCAGTGGGAGAAAAATATTGGCCTCAGTCAGGGCTTGTGTGCCACTGCTGTGTGTGCTATCTCTCATTCAGTGGGCTATAGCAAGCCTATTTTTTTTTTTTTTTTTTTAATATTATTTGGTTTCTAAAGTCTCCCTGAAAAAAAAAAAAAAACCTAAAAAAACAGTGGGAGAGTAATATTGCCCTTTCAGCTTGTGTGCCAGTCTTGACTCCTGGGTGTGCCACCTCTCTCCCTCTCATTCAGTGGGCCATAGAAAGCCTATTTATTTTTTTTTTTAAATATTATTGGGTTTCTAAAGTCTCCCTTAAAAAACAAAAAATACATAAAAAAACAGTGGGAGAGTAATATTGCCCTTTCAGCTTGTGTGCCAGTCTTGACTCCTGGGTGTGCCACCTCTCTCTCTCATTCAGTGGGCCATAGAAAGGCTATTTTTTTTTCCGTGATTTGTGTTCTAAATTCTACCTCAACACAAAAACACTACATCAATCAGTGGGAGAAAAATATTGGCCTCAGTCAGGGCTTGTGTGCCACTGCTGTGTGTGCTATCTCTCATTCAGTGGGCTATAGCAAGCCTATTTTTTTTTTTTTTTTTTTTAATATTATTTGGTTTCTAAAGTCTCCCTGAAAAAAAAAACAAAACCTAAAAAAACAGTGGGAGAGTAATATTGCCCTTTCAGCTTGTGTGCCAGTCTTGACTCCTGGGTGTGCCACCTCTCTCCCTCTCATTCAGTGGGCCATAGAAAGCCTATTTATTTATTTTTTTAAATATTATTGGGTTTCTAAAGTCTCCCTTAAAAAACAAAAAATACATAAAAAAACAGTGGGAGAGTAATATTGCCCTTTCAGCTTGTGTGCCAGTCTTGACTCCTGGGTGTGCCACCTCTCTCTCTCATTCAGTGGGCCATAGAAAGGCTATTTTTTTTTTTGGTTTTTTAAATATTATTTGGTTTCTAAAGTCTCCCTGAAAAAAAAAAAAAAAACATACAAAAAACAGTGGGAGAGTAATATTGCCCTTTCAGCTTGTGTGCCAGTCTTGACTCCTGGGTGTGCCACCTCTCTCCCTTTCATTCAGTGGGCCATAGAAAGCCTATTTATTTTTTCCGTGATTTGTGTTCTAAATTCTACCTCAACACAAAAACACTACATCAATCAGTGGGAGAAAAATATTGGCCTCAGTCAGGGCTTGTGTGCCACTGCTGTGTGTGCTATCTCTCATTCAGTGGGCTATAGCAAGCCTATTTTTTTTTTTTTTTTTTAATATTATTTGGTTTCTAAAGTCTCCCTGAAAAAAAAAACAAAACCTAAAAAAACAGTGGGAGAGTAATATTGCCCTTTCAGCTTGTGTGCCAGTCTTGACTCCTGGGTGTGCCACCTCTCTCCCTCTCATTCAGTGGGCCATAGAAAGCCTATTTATTTATTTTTTTAAATATTATTGGGTTTCTAAAGTCTCCCTTAAAAAACAAAAAATACATAAAAAAACAGTGGGAGAGTAATATTGCCCTTTCAGCTTGTGTGCCAGTCTTGACTCCTGGGTGTGCCACCTCTCTCTCTCATTCAGTGGGCCATAGAAAGGCTATTTTTTTTTTGGTTTTTTTAATATTATTTGGTTTCTAAAGTCTCCCTGAAAAAAAAAAAAAAACATACAAAAAACAGTGGGAGAGTAATATTGCCCTTTCAGCTTGTGTGCCAGTCTTGACTCCTGGGTGTGCCACCTCTCTCCCTTTCATTCAGTGGGCCATAGAAAGCCTATTTATTTTTTTTTTTAAATATTATTGGGTTTCTAAAGTCTCCCTTAAAAAACAAAAAATACATAAAAAAACAGTGGGAGAGTAATATTGCCCTTTCAGCTTGTGTGCCAGTCTTGACTCCTGGGTGTGCCACCTCTCTCTCTCATTCAGTGGGCCATAGAAAGGCTATTTTTTTTTTGGTTTTTTTAATATTATTTGGTTTCTAAAGTCTCCCTGAAAAAAAAAAAAAAAACATACAAAAAACAGTGGGAGAGTAATATTGCCCTTTCAGCTTGTGTGCCAGTCTTGACTCCTGGGTGTGCCACCTCTCTCCCTTTCATTCAGTGGGCCATAGAAAGCCTATTTATTTATTTTTTTAAATATTATTGGGTTTCTAAAGTCTCCCTTAAAAAACAAAAAATACATAAAAAAACAGTGGGAGAGTAATATTGCCCTTTCAGCTTGTGTGCCAGTCTTGACTCCTGGGTGTGCCACCTCTCTCTCTCATTCAGTGGGCCATAGAAAGCCTATTTATTTTTTCCGTGATTTGTGTTCTAAATTCTACCTCAACACAAAAACACTACATCAATCAGTGGGAGAAAAATATTGGCCTCAGTCAGGGCTTGTGTGCCACTGCTGTGTGTGCTATCTCTCATTCAGTGGGCTATAGCAAGCCTATTTTTTTTTTTTTTTTTTTAATATTATTTGGTTTCTAAAGTCTCCCTGAAATAAAAAAAAAACTTAAAAAAACAGTGGGAGAGTAATATTGCCCTTTCAGCTTGTGCGCCAGTCTTGACTCCTGGGTGTGCCACCTCTCTCTCTCTAATTGTGGGCCATAGAAAGCCTTTTTTTTTTTTTTTTTTTTTTATATTATTTGGTTTCTAAAGTCTCCCTGAGAAAAAAAAATAAATAAATTAGGTGGGAGATTAATATTGACATTAGTGCTTGAGTGACAGTCCTGCGTGTGTGTCATCTCTGTAATTTTGTGCCACAGAAAACAGAGTGTGTAACATTGTGCCTGATTTTCCTTGTGGTCTCACCAACCTGTTAAGGGATATTGAAATCATACTGAAGTTATAGCTCACCGTGTAAGTTGTTTGACAGCAACAAATAAAGTTACTTTGGTTAAGATTTTAAAACAATGAGGAAGTCTGGTGCAAGAGGTCGTCGTGGGCGTTCATTGTCAGCTGGTAATGATGGTAGTGGTAGTGGAGCATCAGGTGGTCGTGGGGATAAAAATATTCCACCTAAGTCTGGAGCTGTGGAGCCAGTTTCGTCGTCAGGCTACACAAGGCCTCGAACGCTCTCTTTTCTGGGAGTAGGAAAACCGCTTTTAAAGGCGGAGCAGCAACAGCAAGTTTTGGCTTACATTGCAGACTCAGCCTCTAGCTCTTTTGCCTCCTCTTCCGAAACTGGTAAATGTAAAAGCAGCGCGTCGCTTGTGGATGTTCACGGTCAGGGACAAGTCGCTTCCTTGTCCTCCTCAGCAAAAACTACAACAAGAGAGAAGGATGCAGCAGGCGACACAACGGGTCACTCCATGGAGCTCTTTACACATACCGTCCCTGGCTTAGAAAGTGAAACATTTAACAGGCCATGCCCATTACAAGTATATTCTGACATGGAGTGCACTGATGCACAGCCACAGCCAGAGTACTATGCTGCTCCTTTGACTCAGACCACCACATTGCCCTCTCAGGGTACAGATCCACAATCAGACCCTGATGAGACTATGTTGCCCCGCCACGAACGCTATACCACCGACCGACACAGTGACACAGACGAAGTTGCACACGAGCTCGAAGAGGAGGTAATAGATGACCCAGTTATTGACCCCGATTGGCAGCCATTGGGGGAACAGGGTGCAGGCGGCAGTAGTTCAGAAGCGGAGGTGGAGGAGGGGCCGCAGCAGGCATCAACATCGCAACAGGTTCCATCTGCCGGGCCCGTATCTGGCCCAAAACGCGTGTCAAAGCCAAAACCTGTTGGAGCACAGCGTTGCCATCCGGTTAAAGCTCAGTCTGCAATCCCTGAAAAGGGATCCGAGTCAAGGAAGAGTGCAGTCTGGCATTTTTTTAAACAACATCCAACTGATCAGCGCAAAGTCATCTGTCAAAAATGTTCAACTAGCTTAAGCAGAGGTCAGAATCTGAAAAGTCTAAATACTAGTTGCATGCATAGACACTTAACCACCATGCATTTTCAAGCCTGGACTAACTACCAAACGTCCCTCAAGGTTGTAGCACCCTCGGCCAATGAAGCTAGTCAGCAACGCAACATCCCTTCCGTCACTGTAAGGCCACCATTTTCCGCACCACCGGCAGTATCTGTGCAGGTTTCTTTGCCAGCCAAAAGCAGTCAGGGTCAGGGAATCACCAGTTTTGTAGGAGGAAATATTGCATCTAGGGCACCGGCGGAAACAATACCGTCTCCAACCGTCTCTCAGTCTGCCATGTACACCGGCACACCCGAAAGTTCCACGATCTCCAGCTCTCCAGTCCAGCTCACCCTACATGAGACTCTGGTTAGAAAAAGGAAGTACTTATCCTCGCATCCGCGTACACAGGGTTTTAACGCCCACATAGCTAGACTAATCTCGTTAGAGATGATGCCCTACCGGTTAGTTGAAAGCGAAGCTTTCAAAGCCCTGATGGAGTACGCTGAACCACGATACGAGCTACCCAGTCGACACTTTTTTTCCAGAAAAGCCATCCCAGCCCTGCACCAGCATGTTAAACAGTGCATCGTCCATGCACTCAGGCAATCTGTGAGTACAAAGGTGCACCTGACTACAGATGCATGGACCAGTAGGCATGGCCAGGGACGTTATGTGTCCATCACGGCACACTGGGTGAATGTGGTGGATGCAGGGTCCACAGGCGACATCAATTTAGGGACAGTTGTGCCTAGCCCACGGTCTAGGAAACAGTTGGCTGTAGGCGTTCGCACCCCCTCCTCCTCCTCGTCCTCCTGCAGAAGCTACAGCTCTTCCACAGAACGCAGTCTGCCAACCACTCCATCGGCAGATGACACTGTTGCACACCAGTTGTCCCATTATGGGCCAGCTACTGCCAAGCGTCAGCAGGCTGTATTGGCTATGAAGTGCTTGGGCGACAACAGACACACCGCGGAAGTTCTGTCCGAGTTCTTGCAACAAGAAACACAGTCGTGGCTGGGCACAGTAGATCTTGAGGCAGGCAAGGTAGTGAGTGATAACGGAAGGAATTTCATGGCTGCCATCTCCCTTTCCCAACTGAAACACATTCCTTGCCTGGCTCACACCTTAAACCTGGTGGTGCAGTGCTTATTGAAAACTTATCCTGGGTTCTCCGACCTGCTCCTCAAAGTGCGTGCACTTTGCTCACATATCCGACGTTCGCCTGTACACGCCAGCCGTATGCAGACCTATCAGCGGTCTTTGAACCTTCCCCAGCATCGCCTAATCATAGACGTTGCAACAAGGTGGAACTCAACACTGCACATGCTTCAGAGACTGTGCGAACAGAGGCGTGCTGTTATTTATTTGTGGGAGGATACACGGGCAGGCAGTAGGATGGCAGACATGGAGTTGTCAGGTGTGCAGTGGTCTAAGATACAAGACATGTGTCAAGTCCTTCAGTGTTTTGAGGAATGCACACGGCTGGTTAGTGCAGACAACGCCGTAATAAGCATGAGCATCCCCCTAATGCGTCTGCTGATGCAAAGTTTGACGCACATAAAGGAGCAGGCGTCTGCACCAGAGGAAGAGGAAAGCCTTGATGACAGTCAGCCATTGTCTGGTCAGGGCAGTGTACAGGACGAGGTAGCGGGCGAAGAGGAGGTGGAGGACGAGGAGGATGATGGGGATGAGTATATTTTTAATGCGGAACCTTTCCCGGGGGCACTGGAAATTGGTTGCGTGTCAAGGCCGGGTTCTGGTTTTTTGAGGGACACAAGTGACGTAGATTTGCCTGCAACTGCCCCTCACCCAATCACAACCGGAGATTTGACAACTGGAACTTTGGCCCACATGGCGGATTATGCCTTACGTATCCTAAAAAGGGACACACGCATAACGAAAATGATGAACGATGACGATTACTGGTTGGCCTGCCTCCTTGATCCACGCTATAAAGGCAAATTGCAAAATATTATGCCACATGAGAACTTGGAACTAATATTAGCAACCAAACAATCAACTCTTGTTGACCGTTTGCTTCAGGCATTCCCAGCACACAGCGCACGTGATCGTTCTCACACGAGCTCAAGGGGGCAACAGACTAGGAGTGTTAGGGGTGCACACATCAGAAGTGGCGTTGGACAGAGGGGTTTTCTGACCAGGTTGTGGAGTGATTTTGCTATGACCGCAGACAGGACAGGTACTGCTGCATCAATTGAAAGTGACAGGAGACAACATTTGTCCAGTATGGTTACTAACTATTTTTCATCCCTTATCGATGTTCTCCCTCAACCGTCATTCCCATTTGATTACTGGGCATCAAAATTAGACACCTGGCCAGAATTGGCAGAATATGCATTGCAGGAGCTTGCTTGCCCGGCAGCAAGTGTCCTATCAGAAAGAGTATTCAGTGCTGCAGGTTCAATATTAACCGAAAAAAGGACTCGTCTGGCTACCCAAAATGTTGACGATCTAACATTCATTAAAATGAACCACAACTGGATTTCGAAATCTTTTGCCCCACCTTGCCCGGCCGACACCTAGCTTTCCTATGAAAAGCTCTTGCCTGTGAATTACTTTTCTAATGTCTAATTTGCTGCAGCTGATTGTACAGCATACGACATGTTTACACCTCCCTAAATGGCAAAACTCCCCACACGGGGCCGTGGTATCGCGACTTGGCGCAAGCACCCGTGAGACTGCTGTTTGTCTGAAGAGGTGGGTGTGCTCGCTTTTGGTTGACGGCATTGCTACTGGGTCCCTCATAGTACAATGTAGTGTCTCTGGCGGTGGTGGTGCGCACCCAACGTCAGACACACCGTTGTAACATGAGGGGCCCTGGGGCGGTCCCGCCGGCCTCAAGAGAGTTCCCCCCTCCCCCAGCTCAAACTGTGCTCTACCACGTGCAAAATTATGTCGCACAGCTCCACCAATCTTTAGTCTATTCGCTGACATCATTCAATGTCTGGCACTGACAATACAAATTTGTAGACATCTATGATGCAACTTAAAGTAGTCTGTGTCTGTGTCCTATATTGGCACCATTAAATAGTTACTGCCAAATTACTATGTCAGAAACTCAGCAGATGAGCCCACCCCTGTACCTAAGTATGCCACCTTTTTTTTTTTTTTTGGTTGTTTTGCGAGACATTAACATCTATTTATATTTTGGGAGTACTGGGACAGACACTCCTTGCAATACTCCTCCACTGACCACCAAGCTGCCTGCCCGTGTATCCATGTAACCGATGTAAAACAGCCATGAGCCTATTGTTTGTTATTTTAGGCCTTTGATAGCCTGTCTGCGGTCCCTACTTTAAATACTCCTCCACTGACCACCAAGCTGCCTGCCCGTGTATCCATGTAACCGATTTAAAACTGCCATGAGCCTATTGTTTGTTATTTTAGGCCTTTGATAGCCTGTCTGCGGTCCCTACTTTAAATACTCCTCCACTGACCACCAAGCTGCCTGCCCGTGTATCCATGTAACCGATGTAAAACTGCCATGAGCCTATTGTTTGTTATGTTAGGCCTTTGATAGCCTGTCTGCGGTCCCTACTTTAAATACTCCTCCACTGACCACCAAGCTGCCTGCCCGTGTATCCATGTAACCGATTTAAAACTGCCATGAGCCTATTGTTTGTTATTTTAGGCCTTTGATAGCCTGTCTGCGGTCCCTACTTTAAATACTCCTCCACTGACCACCAAGCTGCCTGCCCGTGTATCCATGTAACCGATGTAAAACTGCCATGAGCCTATTGTTTGTTATGTTAGGCCTTTGATAGCCTGTCTGCGGTCCCTACTTTAAATACTCCTCCACTGACCACCAAGCTGCCTGCCCGTGTATCCATGTAACCGATTTAAAACTGCCATGAGCCTATTGTTTGTTATTTTAGGCCTTTGATAGCCTGTCTGCGGTCCCTACTTTAAATACTCCTCCACTGACCACCAAGCTGCCTGCCCGTGTATCCATGTAACCGCTGTAAAACTGCCATAAGCCTATTGTTTGTTATTTTAGGCCTTTGATAGCCTGTCTGCGGTCCCTACTTTAAATACTCCTCCACTGACCACCAAGCTGCCTGCCCGTGTATCCATGTAACCGATTTAAAACTGCCATGAGCCTATTGTTTGTTATTTTAGGCCTTTGATAGCCTGTCTGCGGTCCCTACTTTAAATACTCCTCCACTGACCACCAAGCTGCCTGCCCGTGTATCCATGTAACCGATGTAAAACTGCCATGAGCCTATTGTTTGTTATGTTAGGCCTTTGATAGCCTGTCTGCGGTCCCTACTTTAAATACTCCTCCACTGACCACCAAGCTGCCTGCCCGTGTATCCATGTAACCGCTGTAAAACTGCCATAAGCCTATTGTTTGTTATTTTAGGCCTTTGATAGCCTGTCTGCGGTCCCTACTTTAAATACTCCTCCACTGACCACCAAGCTGCCTGTGTATCCATGTAACCGATGTAAAACAGCCATGAGCCTATTGTTTGTTATTTTAGGCCTTTAAAGCCTGTCTGCGGTCCCTCCTTCCACTAGTCCTCCACTGACCAGACCACTGCTGCCCGTGTACCCCTGGAACCAATTATAAAGTGCCTACAGCCAGCCCATTTTCTTATGTTAGGCCTTTGAAGCCTGTCTGCGGTCCCTACTTTAAATACTCCTCCACTGACCACCAAGCTGCCTGCCCGTGTATCCATGTAACCGCTGTAAAACTGCCATGAGCCTATTGTTTGTTATTTTAGGCCTTTGATAGCCTGTCTGCGGTCCCTACTTTAAATACTCCTCCACTCACCACCAAGCTGCCTGCCCGTCTATCCATGTAACCGCTGTAAAACTGCAATGAGCCTATTGTTTGTTATTTTAGGCCTTTGATAGCCTGTCTGCGGCCCCTACTTGCAATACTCCTCCACTGACCACAATGCTGCCTGGAGTGCCTGCCTGTGTATCCATGTAACCGATGTAAAACTGCCATGACTGCCTACTGTTTGTTATTTTAGGCCTTTGATAGCCTGTCTGCAGCCCCTACTTGCAATACTCCTCCACTGACCACACCAATGCTGCCCGTGTACCCCTGGAACCTATTTAAAAGTTCATAGAGCCTAGTTATATATTTTATTTACTATTAATAAGGCCATGATGGACTACGCTGTACCACGCTACAAGCTAACCAGTCGACACTTCTTTTGTGAGAAAAGCCATCCCAACCCTCCACCAGCATGTAGAAGACCGCATTGTCCATGCACTCTGGCAATCTGTGAGTACAAAGGTGCACCTGACAACAGACGCATGGACCTGTAGGCATGGCCACGGAAGATTACGTGTCCATTACGGCGCAATGGGTTAATGTGGTGGATGCATGGTCCACAGGGGACAGCCTACTAAGTCTGTCTGCAGTCCCTAATTCAAATTGTCCTCCACTGTCTAAATCGGAGCTTCCACCTTCTGGCTTTCGGCCTATAGTATCAGAAATTAAACTGCATTTGGCCTTCAACTTTGGTTAGGGCCTACTAACGGCTTCTGCCCCTCCCTGGTGTTGTCCTCAACTAAATAAAGCTGAGCTTCAACCTTCCGGCTCTCATTAAGTGGTTTTAAAAAAAAAAATGGTGGTTAGGGCCTACTAACGGCTTCTGCCCCTCCCTGGTGTTGTCCTCAACTAAATAAAGCTGAGCTTCAACCTTCCGGCTCTCATTAAGTGGTTTTAAAAAAAAAAAATGGTGGTTAGGGCCTACTAACGGCTTCTGCCCCTCCCTGGTGTTGCCCTCAACTAAATAAAGCTGAGCTTCAACCTTCTGCTCCAAATTACCATTTTGAAAAATGCAATAGGCTTTTCCGGCCTACTAAAGGTGTCTGTCTGTGTGCCCCTGCCTGGTGTTGCCCTCAACTAAATAAAGCTGAGCTTCAACCTTCTGCTCCAAATTACCATTTTGAAAAATGCAATAGGCTTTTCCGGCCTACTAAAGGTGTCTGTCTGTGTGCCCCTGCCTGGTGTTGTCCTCAACTAAATAAAGCTGAGCTTCAACCTTCTGCTCCAAATTACCATTCTAAAAAATGCAATAGGCTTTTCCGGCCTACTAAAGGTGTCTGTCTGTGTGCCCCTGCCTGGTGTTGTCCTCAACTAAATAAAGCTGAGCTTCAACCTTCCGGCTCTCATTAAGTGGTTTTAAAAAAAAAAATGGTGGTTAGGGCCTACTAACGGCTTCTGCCCCTCCCTGGTGTTGCCCTCAACTAAATAAAGCTGAGCTTCAACCTTCTGCTCCAAATTACCATTTTAAAAAATGCAATAGGCTTTTCCGGCCTACTAAAGGTGTCTGCCCCTCCCTGGTGTTGTCCTCAACTGAACAAAGCTGAGCTTCCACATTCTGGCTTTCGCCCTATACTATCAGATATTAAACTGCATTTGGCCTACTAGTGTGGTTAGGCCCTTGAAACAGTGTCTGCTGCTCTTGGGTTTGCTACTCCACTGAACAAAGCAATGCCGCCTGTTTAGTCCTGTTACCAATTTTGAACTGCATGTAGCCTACTTTATTCTTTGGCCCTATATCTGTTTCCTCCTCATCCTGCCCATTGCCCAGCCACTGCTAAATGAGTCTGCTGGTACATTGACCTAGACCACTACATTCCCCTTGTACTCTACACAGCCAGAATCTGTCCCTGCTGAAAGTAAGGTTCCCCTTCCCGCATGTTATACCACCTTACACAGGGACAAAGAGGAAGGTGCAGATGAAAGTGCAGGTTCCTTCATCAGGTGGGGGGGCATACTCGTTGGCGACGTCACTGGCACAGGGCCCCTCAGAGTACGCAAAAGTGTCGCTGCTGGTGGGAGGCGCCCCCGCCATGCAAACACACCGCCGTACTTTGAGGGGCCCTGTGCCAGTGGCAATGCGAACGAGTGGGCCCCCCCCTGCTTGCTCAGGATCACAGCACTTGCAACTTTTAAATACTTACCTTTCCCTGCAACACCGCCGTGACGTAGTCCGCATTTCCTGGGCCCACGAAAAACTTGAGCCAGCCCTACTCCCCCCACAACTTTCCCCCAATTCCCTATGCCCAACTATTATTATACAGTTAATTAAGATTGGCAAGCTTCAGAAACAAGAATGGATGTTTTTGGCATTAAAATGGGCACTGTAGGTGTTTTCCTGGCCTCCACTCACTGCCGACTATGCTTCCCCATTGACTTGCATTGGGTTTCGTGTTTCGGTCGATCCCCGACTTTTAGCGATAATCGGCCGACTGCACTCGACTCGACTCTGGACAAAATCGGGTTTCCCAAAACCCTACTCGATCTTAAAAAAATGAAAGTCGCTCAACCCTACTGGTGACCACCAGAAACACTCACTCCTGTGATAAATCAGACAGACAGTTACTGCCAGCTGCTCAAGGCAGGTTTTCAGACAAAGTGGGGCCCTAAGCAAATGTTTAAATTGAGCCTCAAATGTTAAACATATTGCCCAGTCACGCAGAAACATTAAAGTTGCATTTACATATGCTGAGTTCAGGCTGTTCAATGAGCACTATGAACAGTATTCAACTCGTTCGGTGCTTGTTTACCGGCCTTTTTGCACCAGCTCAGGAACAATGATGGGCACACAACGATCACTAATAGATCAGTCTGTCCCCATACAGCATCATTTTATCAGCAGCACATCTGCAGTTTACACCAGGAGATACGCTGCTGAGAACAGTGATCTTTATTCCAACATAAAAAGTCCAGTCACCCAATAAATGAGCAGCATTTTGTTACTTCATTGGGCGATTGCCGACATGTTAACACCTATTAACTCTCATCTGCGCTGCTGGTATTTATAAATGTGGATACTACATACAGGATCTCTGATACACACACGTGTGTATATATATATACATATATATATACAGTTGTGGCCAAAAGTATTGACACCCCTGCAATTCTGTCAGATAATACTCAGTTTCTTCCTGAAAATGGTTGCAATCATAAATTCTTTGGTATTATTATCTTCATTTAATTTGTCTTAAATGAAAAAACACAAAAGTGAATGAAGCAAAAAGCAAAACATTGATCATTTCACACAAAACTCCAAAAATGGGCCAGACAAAAGTATTGGCACCCTCAGCCTAATACTTGGTTGCACAACATTTAGCCAAAATAACTGCGACTAACCGCTTCCGGTAACCATCAATGAGTTTCTTACAATGCTCTGCTGGAATTTTAGACCATTCTTCTTTGGCAAACTGCTCCAGGTCCCTGATATTTGAAGGGTGCCTTCTCCAAATTGCCATTTTTAGATCTCTCCACAGGGGTTCTATGGGATTCAGGTCTGGACTCATTGCTGGCCACCTTAGAAGTCTCCACAGCTTTCTCTCAAACCATTTTCTAGTGCTTTTTGAAGTGTGTTTTGGGTCATTGTCCTGCTGGAAGACCCATGACCTCTGAGTGAGACCCAGCTTTCTCACACTGGGCCCTACATTATGCTGCAAAATTTGTTGGTAGTCTTCAGACTTCATAATGCCATGCGCACGGTCAAGCAGTCCAGTGCCAGAGGCAGCAAAGCAACCCCAAAACATCAGGGAACCTCCGCCATGTTTAACTGTAGGGACCGTGTTCTTTTCTTTGAATGCCTCTTTTTTCTCCTGTAAAGTCTATGTTGATGCCTTTGCCCAAAAAGCTCTACTTTTGTCTCATCTGACCAGAGAACATTCTTCCAAAACATTTTAGGCTTTTTCAGGTAGGTTTTGGCAAACTCCAGCCTGGCATTTTTATGTCTCGAGGTAAGAAGTGGGGTCTTCCTGGGTCTCCTACCATACAGTCCCTTTTCATTCAGACGCCGACGGATAGTACGGGTTGACACTGTTGTACCCTCGGACTGCAGGGCAGCTTGGACTTGTTTGGATGTTAGTCAAAGTTCTTTATCCAACATCCGCACAATCTTGCGTTGAAATCTCTTGTCAATTTTTCTTTTCCGTCCACATCTAGGGAGGTTAGCCACAGTGCCATGGGCTTTAAACTTCTTGATGACACTGCACACGGTAGACACAGGAACATTCAGGTCTTTGGAGATGGACTTGTAGCCTTGAGATTGCTCATGCTTCCTCACAATTTGGTTTCTCAAGTCCTCAGACAGTTCTTTGGTCTTCTTTCTTTTCTCCATGCTCAATTTGGTACACACAAGGACACAGGACAGAGGTTGAGTCAACTTTAATCCATGTCAACAGGCTGCAAGTGTGATTTAGTTATTGCCAACACCTGTTAGGTGCCACAGGTAAGTTACAGGTGCTGTTAATTACACAAATTAGAGAAGCATCACATGATTTTTCGAACAGTGCCAATACTTTTGTCCACCCCCTTTTTTATGTTTGGTATGGAATTATATCCAATTTGGCTTTAGGACAATTCTTTTTGTGTTTTTTCATTTAAGACAAATTAAATGAAGATAATAATAACAAAGAATTTGTGTTTGCAATCATTTTCAGGAAGAAACTGAGTATTATCTGACAGAATTGCAGGGGTGTCAATACTTTTGGCCACAACTGTATATATATATATGAATATACACACATACATATATATATATATATATATATGTACAGAGCACATACACACACATATACACATGTATACAGAGCACATGCATGCACATGTATATCTTCACATATATACAACACCAAGAGTCCATACATTGTAGGCTCAACCA
Source organism: Ranitomeya variabilis (assembly GCF_051348905.1). Lineage (NCBI taxonomy): Eukaryota > Metazoa > Chordata > Amphibia > Anura > Dendrobatidae > Ranitomeya > Ranitomeya variabilis. The sequence goes on from NC_135238.1 coordinate 173,951,062, forward strand.
CACAGACAGACACACACATTCACACACATACACACATCCATTCACATCATTGAGCTATCTGTGTAATACAGGATGGACCCTCGAGGGAAAGAAAGTCTTTGTTAACACAGGACTCCTGATATTAATTAAGAATTACCTAACCATGTTTAAAAAAAATAAGTTTTACAAAATAAAGCATCAGTACACATGTTTTCATACAATCATCTACTTAACCCCTGTCTGACATGTGCCGTGGCTCTGGCACTCTCGTGGCTTTGGTGCAGGCTCTGGCACTGAACCCCACCTTTCCGGGTACATGACAGCTGATCTATACTTTTCTTGCAATTTCACTGCACTGGGAATTTTGTTCCCATTTTCCGGTACACGATATGTTAAAACCAATGGTGTCCTGCAAAAGTACAACTTGTCCTGCAAAAAACAAGCCCTCACATAGCCATATTGATAAAAAAAAATAAAAAAGTTATGGATTTGGGAAGAAGGGGAGCAAGAACAAAAACGGAAAATGGCCTAGGGTTAAAGTGGTAAATGTAATTTTTAACAAAGCACTCCTATATAATTCATGCTAAAGTCTATTTTACACACAAAAAAAGTTACAAAACCTGCCCTCTCTTACAAAAAGCAGGTTTTGTTGAGCGTCTGCTGCAGTTTTTGCTGCATTTTTTGCTGCTTTTTTTATTCCTGAGTTTTTGTTGTCTGTTATGCATGTTGATAAAGTTTAGTGGCCCCAAAAAAGCCTGATTTAACTTACTTAGGTTTTTGCACCAAAAACACAGCAAGAACTGATACCTGCAGGTTTTGCTTTGTTTTTGCTGCATTTTGCATTTACTTATTGTTTCCTATGGGTGAAAAAACACTGCAAATACGCGGAGAAAAACACTGGAAGAAGTGACATGCTGAAGTTTTGCAAAAACGCAACAGTTTTCCTAAAACAATGTGTTTGTATGAGTTTTCTGAAATCTTATACACTTTGCTGGTACTGTAAAATGCTGCTTAAAAATTTGCATAAACAAATGTAGAAAAAAACCCTTCAAAAATGCCAAGTATGAACATAGCCTAACCCTATTTACAATTTTTAGAGATATGATTTTCTTTTTAGTTTGTTAGTAAACGCATCATGAACATTCCAATAATGAAGCCTGCAGGGCACGCTTATGCTACTATTATATGGATATTATAAAGGATTTTAACCCTTTCATGCCCAGGCGATTTTTCCTTTTTTTTTCTCTTGTTTTTTTCTCCCCTTCTTCAAAGAGCCATAACTTTATTTTTCCATCCATATAGCTGTATGAGGGCTTGATTTTTGCAGGACGACTTCTACTTCTGAATGCCACATTTCATTCCACCACATAGTGTATTGGAAAACAGGAAAAAAAACTGAAATGCAAAAAAAAGTGCAATTCTACAATTGTTTTATTGTTTTTTTATTTACCATGTTCACTATTTGGTAAAACCGACTTTACAAGATTATTCACCAGTTAGTTTGATTACGCTGATGCCAAACATGATTAGTTGTTTTTTTTTCTGTAAGTGGTGAAAAAAAACAGAGATTTGTAAGAAAAAAAAAAAAAGGTGGTGGTGGGGGGGGGGGTTCTTTTGTCTCCATTTTCCAAGACCCGTAATGTTTTAAATTTTTGGGATATGGGGCTGTGTGAGGGCTTTTGTTTTTCTGTTTTTACTGATACAATTTAGGGATAGATACAATGTTTTCATTGCCTCTTATTGCAGTGTTGCGGTTGACAAAAACCTGTACTTCTGGTGTTTTCATTTTTTTCTCATTACACCATTTACTGATTGGATTCATTTCCTTTAAATTTTGAGAGATCAAACTTTTAGTTTTATTTTTGTGAGGCAACAGGAGGTGACTTTTTTTTTCATTTTTAACCCCCTTCACGACATGCGCTGTATATACATGGCACTGCGGGAGCTGCGTTTCCACAGCCTCTATTTCTTGTCACCATGCTGCATCGTGCGGTGACCGAGTCAATATAGCTACCGTCTGTGACAGAAGGTCATTCCTACAAATCACCTCGGGAGGCTGTACCACACCCTGTTTTGGCGATCGCTGTGATTGGCGGATCAATTTTAACTAGGCCTTCACAGTAAAGTTTAGAAAAAAAAACATGTGACATGCTCTCATTGAATCACAGCAGTCACAATGGGTGGGGTGACCGCGACGTCACCTTGCCCAATTACAACCTTTGGCGCTGATTGGCTGAACAATAGTTACTGACCAATCAGCGCAAAAGGCGGTAATCTAAAATAGCAATCACCACTCTGCACGTCGTCTTTACCTCAGAGTTGGCATACAGAATGGTTGTATACCCGGTGTGTTACCCTCAGGCCGGCGTCACACTTAACGTATGAAACATTGGTCCGATTTTCCTGGCCGACAGTCGCACAAATGTTCTCCGTATGGTCATCCGTGTGTAATGCATTTGCAATGCAAGGATGCGATTTCCTCGTATCTAAGTATCCATATGGAATCCGTATAACATACGCATGGCTTTACATTTCTCACTGCTTTTCCCCAATTAATTTAATGGCTGAAATGAGAAAAATGTGTGCTTATTTCTTGTAAATCACACCGATGGTCCGTGTGGTGTCCGATTTTTTCTCGCACCCATAGACTTGCACTGGAAAGACTCGGCCGATATACATGTAAAATTGCAGCATGCTGCGATTTCACTCGCACATAGAATACACATAGAAAACGGTGATGTGAGCTGCCCCATAGATTATCAGGCATGCGAAAAGCTAAAGAGTGGTACAAAAAATTGGTTGTGCACATTATACAGATGGCACTGTACAATGTTTTTTTCCTGTTTAGATCTCCAGACAATGCGGGGACCTTCCTTCAGTTTCAAGAGGTAGTCATCAAGGCCCTAATGTTTGGCACTCAGGAAAGTGAGGGTCCCAGTACTTCTGATGATGCCCATATGATACTTGGTCAACATTTTCGCGGAGAGGTTCCCCAAACATTGAAGATCACACAAAGGTGCAGAGCATGCTCCAACAGGGGAATCCAAAAAGACACAGTTTACCACTGTGAAACCTTTCCTGAGAAACCTTGCCTTTGCATTAAGGATTGCTTCAAATTGTACCACAAGTCCACAAATTAACAGAATTTGTTTAAATCCTGTTGAAACAACACACTTTTATAATCTGATATACTCCGCACAACTTACACATAACGTTACATTATAAATTAATTCAACAGTAAAACCAAAAGCATTTTTATAATTACTATAACTATGCCTCTAGATAATTTCTTGAGGGGTATAGTTTCCAAAGTGGGGTCACCTGTGAGGGATTTCTACAGTTTAGGCACATCAGAGGCTCTCCAAACACGGCATGGAACACGCAGACCTTTCAATCAAAGTTTGCACTCCAAACCATTACTCCTTCCCTTCTGAGCCCTACCTTGCACCAAAACGGTAGTTTTCCACCATATGGTATCAGAGCTCTCAGGGGAAATTGCACAACAATTTTCGGGTTCCATTTTCTCCTGTTACTCTTGTGAAAAGAAAAAAAATTGTGGCTAAAAAACATTTTTGTGGATTTTTTTTATTTTCACTGCTCATTATAAATATCTGTGGAGCACATAGGGGCTCACAACACATCTAGATAAGTTCCTTGAAGGGTCTAGTTTCCAAAATGGGGTCACTTGTGGGCAGTTTCCAGTGTTTAGGCACATCAGGGTCTCTACAAATACCACATGGCGTCTGCTCTGGATTCCAGACAACTTTGCGTTCAAAAAGTCAAACAGAGCTCTTTCCTTTCCGACCCCTGCCGAGTGCCCAAACATTGGTTTTCCCCTACATATGCGGTATCACCATACTCAGAAATTGAACTACAGTTATTGTGGTCTATTTTCTTCTGTTACCATTGTGAAAATGAAAAAAATTTGGGACTGAATCATTTTTGTGGAAAAAATGTGATTTTTTTTATTTTCATGGCTCTACGTTATAAACTTCTGTGAAGCACCTGTGGGTTCAAAGTGCTCACCACACATCTAAATAAGTTCCTTGAGGGGTCTAGTTTATAAAATAGGGTCCATTATAGCGGTTTCTACTTCTTAGGGACATCAGGGGCTCGCCAAACGCAAGATGTCCACCTGCCTGTTGCATCAGCTCACTCACCCTGTGTCATGCTGTGAGATCTGTCTGCTGCCGGCTCCATGCTGTGTGCTTCATAGTCGCTTGCTCTGTGTACACTTTCTGTCTGTGTGCATAGGGAGGCGATGCCAGCAACTCCTGTTTCTTATTCAGTCTGTGTGCACCTCCCTAAGGTGTCTCTGGGCAATAGCCTAGAGGCCTCTGATTCTTAAGGCGTCCTCACCCATTGGAGGACGCCGGAGCAAACTTAATTCCTCAGTCAGTACTTTGATGCTGAGGAGTCTGGTTCTGTCTCTGTGTCCACCTCCGAGTGGGGCGTAGTACCCTGGTCTGTGTTCGCTACCCAGTGGGGCATTATACCCTGGTCTGAATCTGTGTTCCGTTACTTCTGTGTCTGCACTCTGGTTTATGTCTGTTCCTGTTCCTTCTTTGGTTGTTGCCATTCCCACTCTGCTTTGTGTATCTCTGCGCTATCTCTTTGCTCTGCTTGCAACTATCTGTGATTCCACACTTCTCTGCTCTGGTCACCACTACCCATGGTCCTGTGCTTCTCTGCTTTGCTCATCACTACCTGTGGTTCTGTGCCTCTCTGCTTTGCTCACCACAACCTGTGGCTCTGTGCCTTCTGGCTCCGGGCTCCGCCTCCAACATCCCCTCTCTTGGCTCCACCTCCAGCATCTTTGCTCTTGGCTCCCCCTCCTGGATCTCTGCTCTTGGCTCCTCCTCCAGCATCTCCGTCCTTAGCTCCACCTCCAGCAGCTCCATCCTTAGCTCCTCCTTCTCTGCCTTCTCCTTCTTTACTCTTAGCTCTGCCTTCCTCTTCTCTGCCCTTAGCTCTGTCTTCTCCTTCTCTGCTCTTTCCTACGTTTCTGTTCTTGACTCCGCCTCTTGCTCTTAACTCCACCTCCTGTGGTTCTGCTTTGCATCCACTCTTGCGGGCTTGCTCTATCTCTATTCTGCAACTTGCCATACAGGTCTTTACCTGTTTCCAAATACCCTCCAGTCTGAACAAGTTCTTACCTGCCGTGCCCGTCTGCCTGCCAGTATCTCCGTCAAGCCAGTCTGCCCATCAGGGCCTCTGCCGTACCCATCCGTCAGCCAGTGTCACTGCCGTGCCTGCCTGCCTGTGTCCTGTCACCCGGTGGGATCAGCATCCACAGTCAGACTCCACCCTGGAGTGGTACCTGGTAGCTACCTGCCGCACAAGTCTGACCTCACCATCAGAGGCTCCAGCGAACACCTAGGAAGCTATTTAGTTACGCCCCTTCCAGGGAAATCTGGTCGGTGGTCCAGTAGAGCCACACCTCCACACGCCCGCGCCAACCAGTCTGGGCGCGAGCGTTACAATGTGGTCTCTAAAAAATGGTTTTGTAAATTTTGGGGGGGAATAATTAGAAATCTCTGGTCATGTAAAGTAGACATGTGAAAAATGTTATATAGTAACTATTTTCTGTGACATAACTCACTGGTTTAAGGAAGTAGAAATGAAAAATTGCCAAATTTTCAAAATTTTTGCCAAATTTACAATATTTTCACAAATAAACGCAAGTCATATAGAACAAATTTTACCACTATCATGAAGTACCATACGTCACGAGAAAATAGAATCACTAGGATCAGCAGAAGCTTTCCAGAGTTATTACCTCATAAAGTAACAAAATTGATAAAATTGGCCTGGTCAGGAAGATGAAAACAGGCTTTGGGATGAAGGAGTTGAAAACCTTTTTTTATTCTTACTGTATTCAATAGTCCCACTAGAGGACATGAATCTGCAATCATCCGAACTCTTGTACTATACATAGCAGTGCATCGGTGCCCAGCGTTCTGCAGTGAACGGTGCATTGTAGGTGCTCGCTGTGTAAAGAGAATTAAAGGCCTGGTGGTTGGGAAACCAGAATTGCCAGCCCAAGCACAGTGAACCCCAGGAATCTGTTTGACGCTGGAGAAAAGGAAATCACATAGGAAACACCGGGGTTAATGTCAGTGATTTTAGATAAATTGGATACCCATGACTGTCAACATCGGTGGCAGAGTTGTGCTATCCCTAGACACTACTGGAGCGGCCCCCAGACACAGGACGGCGGGGTACTCGGTACCGGGTCTATCGGTTCTGAGGATGTCACGGTGGCCCGACCCGGTCTGTGGTCCTGCTAAGGGGCACCCAATAAAAGGTGTAGGTGGTGGTGTAGGTCGCAGTAAATAACGAGGACACAGTGTTGCAGTCTCTTTACCTCTTTACTGAAGGCTTCAGCATCTGCAATCCAGAGCACTGTTAACTGGGCTGGCTGAGACCGGCCAGTCCGAAGGCACATCCAGAGTTCCCTTTGCAGGTAAAAATCAGTGCCTACCTACTAGCGCCTGGGTGTTGTAGTACTTCCCTGCTGAGCACCACGGGATAGTCCTCACAACTGTTGTGTATGTTTCTGTTCTTTCTCTCCATCCCCCAGATGATATGGATAGGACGCACCTGTATGACGGGGTAGGCCTGGAGTTATTTTATAGGGACCCTAGAGACGCCCCTCTCCCACAATTGCCTCCATTGTCTTCATTAGGTGATTTAGGTGAGGCAGCCAACCTATAATTAACTGCCCTGCCGTTGGTTTGAAGTAATGCGTGGAGCCCAATACTTCCTCTGCTTTCTGGCCACCGGCTACACGCCTCAGTAGAATATTGCCGATCTCGGGGCATGACTCCTACTGGTTCTTTTGCCTTTGTGCTGTGATCTCGTTTCTCACTTCTCCACAATAAACCTCGCTTCTTATCCTTTCTTAAGATACCGCCGCAATGAAGTGCAGGCGCGGTTCCGTAACGATCTGTCCTTTTCGCTAGGCCTCTGTCAGGATCCCACCCCTGACAGGGACCCCCCTGAATCTTCCCAAGCAACCTCTTCTCTCACTAGGTGTTGCCTGGGCAAAACCCAGTCAGCTTCTGTCTAACTTCCTATCCAGCCCCCAGTTTTACCAGATTGTGAGGCGTGGCCTAATACATAGAACCCTTTGCTCCCCCTGGTGGCCTGAGTGTGAAGTGTAATGTGTGACTGTGATACCTGGTCAGGTGAACTCCTTAAGTGCCATCAGATGTACCATCACTCCCCTTAGTGGCGGAGCGACAGTACTGCAACGACCAGGACTCTGGGGCGCTGCACTACCAAGGCTTTTGACTGTCATGAATGGTCTTATCTATAGTTTATATTGAAAAAATGTGTCTCTTGGCCTAATTGCCACAAATAGCCTAAAGGGGTGGTCTGAAATTAACATTGATTTAATCCTAATTATCTAATTAATATAGTAATATTATTTTTTTCCATTATAGATTAATTACAATTTCCATACAATTTACTCTTTACTTTTTCTATACTTTTTTTTGTATTGCCTACTTTCTGTTTAATGACTGTTTGTTTTAGAATCCCCAGTGCATGCTGGGATACTCAAACAAGACTTCTTCTGATCTTAGAGGCTTTGGTCACTGCCGCAGCCTCTGTCCCCACCCTGAAACGAAGCATCATGAGTGATGTCAGTTTCAGGGGCTGGGCTAATCCCTGCTTTAGAGAACATGATTCGGTTGTCAAATCCAATTGTTTTTCCTAATTTTCTTTCATTTCTTTTTTAGAAAATGTGGAACCTAAAAAAAGCCCAAGTGGCTAGAAAGAAAATAGCAAGATTTCTCATTTTTTATACAGATTGTGATATTAGATATAAAAAACTTGCAAAATTAAATTTAATGTAAATACTAGATATAAACAGTAGATAATTTTCTAATTACACATTCCCTTGTCATCAGCTGGTCACTAGTAATATTTAATATTGGGCTTTTAGTGCTATAGGTGGGCAATTTGATTTTCCACTTTAAATAAGTGAGCCGATCTGCTTCCCTTCATCTACAGTCACATTATGCTTGGTTGATCAAAGTAATAATCAGCAGAGTATCTCAGTATAATGTGTGCACAATGCACAACTGTATTTCCACATGTACAAAACTTGTACCTGCCTTGGAGTAACAAAGCTCATCCCAAGATTCATAAGCCAGGCAACCCAGAGAGCACAATAATCTCAGGGGTGGGAACACTCACTGAAAAAATCTCCGGATGGGTAGAGAATATTCTTAAACCACTGGTAAGAAAAGCAGCCAGCTATTTACAGGATACCAAGGACCTTTTGAAAAAGCCTTCTACAATAGGTCCCCTCCCAAGAGTGCTGTCTTAGTCAACATGGATGTGGAATCCCTATATGCTAACGTCCATTATGAAGATGGACTTATCATCTGCCAAATATTTCTGGAAGCTCATGGGATCCCTTCTGAGTCTGTATTAAAACTTACCAGATTTATCCTCATGCATAACTTTTTATGTTTCGGTGAGAAGCTACAGCTACAACCCAATGGAACTGCTATGGGCAGCAAAATGGCACACCAGTATGCCGACAGTTTCATACGAAGTCAAAAGAATGACTTTTTATCATCCTGCGCCATCAAACCCTTGGCCTATTTCCAAGCAAGGAATTTGTAATATTCTATAAATGATTCAATAAATTTAATCCAACCATAAACTTGACATTGGACCATTCAAATACAGAAATCAATTTTCTTGATACCACCTTAAAAATTCAAAATGGTTCAATGCAGACATCCATATATCGGAAACAGATTGACCGACCCACATACCTCAGATGGGACAGCTTTCACTTAAAACATGTTAAAAATGTAATTGTCTATATTCAGGCCCTCAGATATAATATGTTTCAGCCTTAAAGAAAAAGATGAACACTTAACTCATTTTAAAAAGACATTTTTAAACCAAAGCTACCACCAGTCAACTACTTCAATATGGATAAAAAGAGGAAATGAATCATGTATCTCTGGTATCTTAGATCCCACAGCCTGAAGTGCTCAGAAAAACTGTCAAATAACTTTATCATATACTACACAAAGTTGACTGGTTAAAAATAATATTCAAAGACCCTCCCTTTCTATTCTGCAGAAAACCTCCAAATTTAAGAAATATTGTGATCAGAAGCTCAATGCCCTTTGATACACCAAGAGGAACCTATCCTTGCAATATGAAGAGTTGCAAAACCTGCACCCATTTAATGACCACAGACCGGATACAGATCCGCAATGGACACCAGAACTATATGATTCCTGGGACATTCACATGTTCCTCTTCCAATGTGGTGTACTTAATGAAGGATTCATTCTCTGGGCTCAGTGTGTTTTTTTAAAATGTCCATTTATTGTCATATATTTGTGTTTCTTCAGATAATTTGCTATATAATGCCTGATAAGAACACATATTTTACTTTTCTTAGCTATTAAAAGGTATAACTACAAGATTATTATATTTTTTTCCCACTGAGAACAATCTTTTTACCCCAGCTAATGAATACCCGTTAAACACAGTTCCTTAATTAAAAAGCTGTCCATGCAAAATGTCCAGGCAAGAGACTTACACATCTAATTTGTCCCTGCTCGGGAATACACCGTAAAACAGTGACCCAGTAATAGTATTCTTGTATACAGTGCTCTCAGCAAAGATTGCTGCTTTATACTGTGTTAAAGCCATAATAACCCTATCATCAATAGTAAGATCATGTGTTTATGCATTTCTATCCTTTGGAAAAACCATAGCAGATGGCAGGCTGGCTTCAGGAGCTCCAGTACTGCAGGAGATTAAAGATGAGAAAGCACTAAAATATTTGAGTGCTTGTTGCTCGAACCGAGCAATTCCTAATGCTCGAATGCTCATTTCAGGTAATGAGTATAATGGGAGTGAATGAGAAATCTGAGCATTTTTCCAGCAGACCCTACAAAGAGGTCAGGGCGGCAGTGAAAATTTTCAAATGGATGGAAAACTTGCTGAATGGAAGGAGAACAGGATGGGGAAGACCCCTGGAATAGGGTTGAGCGAAACGGGTCGGCCATTTTCAGAAGTCGCCGACATTTGGAAAAGTCGGGTTTCATGAAACCCGACCCGACCCCTTTGTGGGGTCGGCCATGAGGTCGGCGATCTTCTGAATCTGGGATCGGAATTCCGATACCGAGTTCCGATATGTTTGCGATATCGGGAATCGGTATCGGAATCCATATTTAAGTGTAAAATAAAGAATCAAAATAAAAAATATTGATATACTCACCCTCTGACGCACCCTGGTACTAACCGGCAGCCTTCCTTCCTAAGAATCAGCGCGTGAATGGCCTGCGGTGACGTCACGGCTTGTGATTGGTTGCGTGGCGGTCACATGGGCCGTCGCGACCAATCACAAGCCGTGACGTCATCTTAAGGTCCTTCACGCGCTGATTCTTAGGAAGGAAGGCTGCTGGAAAGAAGCCGAGGGTGAGTATATACCTAATAGGAATATACTCACCCTCGGACGCGCCCTGCTTCTTTCCGGCAGCCTTCCTTCCTAAGAATCAGCACGTGAAGGACCTTAAGATGACGTCACGGCTTTGTGATTGGTCGCGACGGCCCATGTGACCGCCACGCGACCAATCACAAGCCGCGGACGTCATTCTCTGGTCCTAAATTCCTAGAATTTAGAATTCTAGGAATTTAGGACCTGAGAATGACGTCCGCGGCTTGTGATTGGTCACGTGGCGGTCACATGGGCCGTCGCGACCAATCACAAAGCCGTGATGTCACGGAAGGCCCTGGACGCGCTCATTTTAACCAAAGCAGGCCGCCGGTTCCCTCGGTAAGTTGCAGGGGCCGCCGGACAGGTGAGTATATCAATATTTTTTATTTTAATTCTTTATTTTACACTTAAATATGGATCCCAGGGCCTGAAGGAGAGTTTCCTCTCCTTCAGACCCTGGGAACCATAGTATCCCATTGCAGTGCATTGGGTTTCGGGTTTCGGCCGACCCCGACCCCGACTTTTTTATAGGATCGGCCGATTTCACTCGACCTGACTTTTGAGAAAGTCGGGTTTCGTGAAACCCGACCCGATCCTATAAAAGTTAAGGTCGCTCAACCCTACCCTGGAAGCATTTCTGTCTCCCAGATCGCTGCTGAGAAAATGATGTCACAAGTTTAGTACACTTTAAGGAGTGACAATGAAACATTCCAAATCGACAATAAATTGCATTTTACAAAAAAAATGTTAAGAAACATTTTTCCTTTTTAAAACTTGTATATAAGGCTACATTTAAAAAATATAAAAAAACAAAATTTAAGTAAACCAACATTGATTTTTTTTATTAAAAGATTGGACATTTCAGTGTAATTTATGAAGAAGACAAGAGCTGCCAAAAATAAGGGACTCAGAGTCACTCAGATACACCCTGTATTAGACATAAAATAGGGCTTCATACACATTCTGTTCAAATTGTCATGTATTGGTGCTCCTTGACTCATAAAGACTATGCACTAAGTGCAAATCTTGCCAAAAATTACAAGCAGGGTCATCCATACATCCTTGAAGGCACCAACTGTATTTCCTCATTCAAATATTGTGAACAAAGTGTCATAGTGGTACTCCTACACTCATAAATTCTTTGAATTTTGGAGGGTTAGATTTCACAGAAATGTACCCCAGACTATGAAATACTGTATGGCTAAGAAACTTAACCCTGCAAAATTGTTACATGCTTTTTTCAGTTTTATAGATCACAGAAAAGTACCCCATACCACACAATAGTGTATGGCTGGGAAATATTTGGAATTGAGAGACCTCAGTGGTTGATAACTTTTAACCCCTTCATGACCCAGCCTATTTTGACCTTAATGACCTGGCCGTTTTTTGCAATTCTGACCAGTGTCCCTTTATGAGGTAATAACTCAGGAACGCTTCAACGGATCCTAGCGGTTCTGAGATAGTTTTTTAGTGACATATTGGGCTTCATGATAGTGGTAAATTTAGGTCGATAATTTCTGAGTTTATTTGTGAAAAAAACGGAAATTTGGCGAAAATTTTGAAAATTTCGCAATTTTCAAATTTTTAATTTTTATTCTGTTAAACCAGAGAGTTATGTGACACAAAATAGTTAATAAATAACATTTCCCACATGTCTACTTTACATCAGCACAATTTTGGAAACAAAATTTTTTTTTGCTAGGAAGTTATAAGGGCTAACCCCTTCAAGTCGCGGCCCTTTTTCGTTTTTCACTTCCCTCCTTCCCAGAGCCATAACTTTTTTATTTTTCCGTCAATATGGTCATGTGAGGGCTCATTTTTTGTGGGACGAGTTGTACTTTTGAAAGACACCATTGGTTTTACCATGTCTTTTACTAGAAAACGGGAAAAAAATTCCAAGTGCGGTGAAATTGCAAAAAAAGTGCAATCCCACACTTGCTTTTTGTTTGGCTTTTTTGCTAGGTTCACTAAATGCTAAAACTAACCTGCCGTTGTGATTCTCTAGGTCATTACGAGTTCATAGACACCTAATATGTCTAGGTTATTTTTTATTGAAGTGGTGAAAAAAAATTCAAAACTTTGCTTAAAAAAAAAAAAAATAGTGCAATTTTCCAATACCCGAAGCATCTCCATTTTTCATGATCTGGCGTCGGTGAGGGCTTATTTTTTGCATGCCGAGCTGACGTTTTTAATAATATCACTTTTGTGCACATACGTTCTTTTGATCGCCCGTTATTGCATTTTAATGCAATGTCGCGGTGACCAAAAAAAGTAATTCTGGCGTTTCGAATTTTTTTTTCGCTACGCTGTTTAGCGATCAGGTTAATGCTTTTTTTTTATTGATAGATCGGGCGATTCTGAACATGCTGATACCAAATACGTGTAGGTTTGATTTTTTTTTTATTGTTTTATTTAGGATGGGGCGAAAGGGGGGTGTTTTAAACTTTTATATTTTTTATATTTTTTTCATATTTTTAAAAACATTTTTTTTACTTGTGCCATGCTTCAATAGCCTCCATGGGAGGCTAGAAGCTGGCACAACTCGATTGGCTCAGCTACATAGCAGCGATCATCAGATCGCTGCTATGTAGCTGAATTGCAGGTGTGCTGTGAGCGCCGTCCACAGGGGGCGCTCACAGCAGGCCGGCATCAGTAACCATAGAGGTCTCAAGGACCTCTATGGTTACTGTCCTGAAACATCGCCGACCCCCAATCATGTGACAGGGGTCGGCGATGCGCTCATTTCCGGCCACATGGCCGGAAGCGGTAGTTAAATGCCGCTGTCAGCATTTGACAGCGGCATTTAACAGGTTAATAGCGGCAGGTGAATAGCGATTTCACCCACCGCTATTGCGCGCACATGTCAGCTGTACAAAACAGCTGACATGTCGCGACTTTGATGTGGGCTCAGCGCCAGAGCCCACATCAAAGGGGGAGACATGACATGCGCAGTAATAGTATGGCGCATGTCGTGAAAGGGTTAAAATTTGACCAGTGATTTCTCATTTTTACAACAAAATTTACAAAACCATTTTTTTTAGGGACCACCTCACATTTGAAGTCAGTTTGAGGGTTCTATGTGGCTGAAAATACCCAAAAGTGACACCATTCTAAAAACTGCACCCCTCAAGGTGCTCAAAACCACATTCAAGAAGTTTATTAACCCTTCAGGTGTTTCACAGCAGCAGAAGCAACATGGAAGGAAAAAATGAACATTTAACTTTTTAGTCACAAAAATGATCTTTTAGCAACACTTTTTTTATTTTCCCAAGGGTAAAAGGATAAACTGGACCACGAATGTTGTTGACCAATTTGTCCTGAGTACGCTGATACCTCATATGTGGGGGGGAACCACTGTTTGGGTGCACGGCATGGCTCGGAAGGGAAGGAGCACCATTTGACGTTTTGAATGGGAAATTGGCTCCAATCTTTAGCGGACACCATGTCGCGTTTGTAGAGTGTCATGAATCCCCAATGGCTAGGGATAGCACAGGACAAGCAAAGTACAAATAAATAACGGACGAGCTCTAGGGTGATGGAACCTGGGCTGACCGCTGCCCTACGCCTGACAAACGCAACTAGAGATAGCCAGGGAGCGTGCCTACGTTGGTTCTAGACGCCACGCACCAGCCTAAGAGCTAACTAGTACTGCAGAGAAAATAAGACCTCACTTGCCTCCAGAGGAATGAACCCCAAAAGATATAGTTGCCCCCTCACATGTATTGACGGTGAAATGAGAGGAAGGCACACACATAGAGATGATATATATAGCTTTAGCAAATTGAGGCCCGCTGTAAACTAGAAAGCAGAAAGATACAAAAGGGGACTGAGCGGTCAGCAAAAAACCCTAATCAAAAAAACCATCCTGAGATTACAAGAACCCATGTGCCAACTCATGGCACATGGGGAGAACCTCAGTCCACTAGAGCTACCAGCTAGCATAGAGACATAATAAGCAAGCTGGACAAAAAACCAAACAACTGAAAATCAGCACTTAGCTTATCCTGAAAGATCTGGGAGCAGGTAGGCAGGAACCAAACAGAGCACATCTGAATACATTGATAGCCGGCAAGGGAATGACAGAAAGGCCAGGTAAAATAGGAAACACCCAGCCTCTGATGGACAGGTGGAAACCAAAGGCCGCAACCCACCAAAGTCACCCAGTACCAGCAGTAACCACCAGAGGGAGCCCACAAACAGAATCCACAACAGTACCCCCCCCTTGAGGAGGGGTCACCGAACCCTCACGAGAACCCCCAGGGCGATCAGGGTGAGCTCTATGGAAGGCGCGGACCAAATCAGTCGCATGAACATCGGAGGTGACCACCCAGGAATTATCCTCCTGACCATAACCCTTCCACTTAACCAAATACTGGAGTTTGCGTCTGGAAACACGAGAATCCAAGATCTTCTCAACAACATACTCCAATTCTCCCTCCACCAGCACCGGAGCAGGAGGCTCAACCGAAGGAACAACGGGCACCTCATACCTCCGCAACAACGACCGATGGAACACATTATGAATAGCAAACGATGCTGGGAGATCCAAATGAAAAGATACAGGGTTAAGAATCTCCGAGATCCTATAAGGACCGATGAACCGAGGCTTGAACTTAGGAGAAGAGACCTTCATAGGGACAAAACGAGAAGACAACCACACCAAATCCCCAACAAGAAGTCGGGGACCCACGCGGCGACGGCGATTAGCAAACTGCTGAGTCTTCTCCTGAGATAACTTCAAATTGTCCACCACCTGATTCCAAATCTGATGTAGCCTGTCCACCACCACGTCCACTCCAGGACAATCCGAAGACTCCACCTGACCAGAGGAAAAACGAGGATGAAACCCCGAATTACAAAAAAAAGGAGAGACCAACGTGGCAGAACTAGCCCGATTATTAAGAGCAAATTCGGCCAGTGGCAAAAAAGCAACCCAGTCATCTTGATCAGCAGAAACAAAACACCTCAAATAAGTTTCCAAGGTCTGATTAGTTCGCTCCGTCTGGCCATTCGTCTGAGGATGGAATGCAGACGAGAAAGACAAATCAATGCCCATCTTGGCACAAAACGTCCGCCAAAATCTAGACACAAACTGGGATCCCCTGTCAGAAACGATATTCTCCGGAATCCCATGCAAACGAACCACGTTCTGAAAAAATAAAGGGACCAACTCAGAGGAGGAGGGCAACTTAGGCAAGGGCACCAAATAAACCATCTTGGAAAAGCGATCACACACAACCCAGATAACGGACATTTTCTGTGAAACCGGGAGATCAGAAATAAAATCCATGGAAATGTGCGTCCAAGGCCTCTTCGGAATGGGCAAGGATAACAACAACCCACTGGCCCGAGAACAGCAAGGCTTAGCTCGAGCACACACTTAACAAGACTGCACAAAGGTACGCACATCCCTAGACAAGGAAGGCCACCAAAAAGACCTGGCCACCAAGTCTCTAGTACCAAATATTCCAGGATGACCAGCCAACACAGAAGAATGGACCTCGGAGATGACTCTACTGGTCCAATCATCCGGGACAAACAGTCTTTCTGGGGGACAACGATCCGGTTTATCCACCTGAAACTCCTGCAATGCACGTCGCAAGTCTGGGGATACGGCGGACAATATTACCCCATCCCTAAGGATACCAGTAGGCCCAGAGTCTCCAGGAGAGTCAGGCACAAAACTCCTGGAAAGAGCATCTGCCTTCACATTCTTTGAACCTGGCAGGTATGAAACCACGAAATTGAAACGTGAAAAAAACAACGACCAACGAGCCTGTCTAGGATTCAAACGCCTGGCAGACTCAAGGTAAATGAGATTCTTGTGATCAGTCAAGACCACCACACGATGTTTAGCACCCTCAAGCCAATGACGCCACTCCTGAAATGCCCACTTCATGGCCAAAAGCTCCCGATTACCCACATCATAATTGCGCTCGGCGGGCGAGAATTTTCTAGAGAAGAATGCACATGGCTTCATCACCGAGCCATTAGAACTTCTCTGTGACAAAACCGCCCCCGCTCCAATCTCGGAAGCATCAACCTCAACCTGAAAAGGAAGAGAAACATCTGGTTGACACAACACAGGAGCAGAAGAAAACCGGCGCTTAAGTTCCTGAAAGGCCTCCACAGCCGCAGGAGACCAATCAGCAACATCAGCACCCTTTTTAGTCAAATCAGTCAAAGGTTTAACAATACTGGAAAAATTAGCAATGAACCGACGATAAAAATTAGCAAACCCCAAGAACTTCTGAAGGCTCTTAACAGATGTAGGTTGTGTCCAGTCACAAATAGCCTGAACCTTGACGGGATCCATCTCAATAGTAGAAGGAGAAAAAATGTACCCCAAAAAAGAAATCTTCTGGACTCCGAAGAGACACTTTGAGCCCTTCACAAACAGAGAATTGGCCCGCAGAACCTGAAACACCTTCCTGACCTGTAGAACATGAGACTCCCAGTCATCAGAAAACACCAAAATATCATCCAAATACACAATCATAAACTTATCCAGATATTCACGGAAAATATTGTGCATAAAGGACTGAAAGACTGACGGAGCATTGGAGAGTCCAAAAGGCATTACCAAATACTCAAAATGGCCCTCAGGCGTATTAAATACGGTTTTCCACTCATCACCCTGTTTTATCCGCACCAGATTATATGCACCGCGAAGATCTATCTTAGTGAACCACCTGGCCCCCTTAATGCGAGCAAACAAATCAGTTAATAATGGCAATGGATACTGATATTTGACTGTAATCTTATTTAGAAGGCGATAATCTATACAAGGCCTCAGGGAACCATCTTTTTTTGCCACGAAAAAAAAACCTGCTCCCAGAGGGGACGAAGATGGACGAATATGTCCCTTTTCCAAGGACTCCTTAATATAATTCCGCATAGCAGTATGCTCTGGTAGTGACAGATTAAATAAACGACCCTTAGGGAACTTACTGCCAGGAATCAATTCTATAGCACAGTCACACTCTCTATGAGGGAGCGAATTGAGCTTAGGCTCCTCAAAAACATCCCTATAGTCAGACAAAAACGCAGGGATCTCAGAAGGAGTAGATGAAGCGATTGAAATCGGAGGTGCATCACCATGAACCCCCTGACATCCCCAGCTTAACACAGACATTGTTTTCCAGTCCAGGACAGGATTATGAGTTTGTAACCATGGCAGACCAAGCACTAGTACATCATGTAAATTATACAGTACAAGGAAGCGAATCACCTCCTGATGAACGGGAGTCATGCGCATGGTCACTTGTGTCCAATACTGCGGTTTATTCATAGCCAATGGTGTAGAGTCAATTCCCTTCAGAGGAATAGGAACTTCCAGAGGCTCCAGACTAAAACCGCAGCGTTTAGCAAATGACCAATCCATAAGACTCAGGGCAGCGCCCGAATCCACATAGGCATCGACGGAAATGGAAGACAGTGAAAAAATCAGAGTCACAGACAAAATGAACTTAGGCTGCAGAGTACCAATGGCAAAAGATTTATCAACCCTTTTTGTGCGTTTAGAGCATGCTGATATAACATGAGCTGAATCACCACAATAAAAACACAATCCATTTTTCCGCCTATAATTTTGCCGTTCACTTCTGGACTGAATTCTATCACATTGCATAGTCTCAGGTGCCTGTTCAGAAGACACCGCCAACTGGTGCACGGGTTTGCGCTCCCGTAAACGCCGATCAATCTGAATGGCCATAGCCATAGACTCATTCAGACCTGTAGGCGTAGGGAACCCCACCATAATATCTTTAATGGCCTCAGAAAGACCATTTCTGAAGTTTGCAGCCAGGGCGCACTCATTCCACTGAGTAAGTACCGACCATTTCCGAAATTTTTGACAATATATTTCCGCTTCATCATGCCCCTGAGAGAGGGCTAATAAAGCCTTTTCAGCCTGAATCTCCAGGTTAGGTTCCTCATAGAGCAATCCCAATGCCAGAAAAAACGCATCCACATTGAGCAATGCAGGATCCCCTGGTGCCAATGCAAATGCCCAATTCTGAGGGTCGCCCCGCAGGAAAGATATTACAATCTTGACCTGTTGAGCAGGGTCTCCAGAGGAGCGAGATTTTAAAGAAAGAAACAATTTACAATTGTTCCTGAAATTCAGGAAGGTAGATCTATCTCCAGAAAAGAACTCTGGAATAGGAATTCTAGGTTCAGACATGGGAGTGTGAACAACAAAATCCTGTATGTTTTGAACTTTTGCCGCGAGATTACTCAGGCTGGAAGCCAAACTCTGGAAATCCATGTTAAACAGCTAAGATCAGAGCCATTCAAGGGTTAAGAGGAGGTAAGAAGCAGCTAGACAGCAATTAAGGGCTAGGCAGCAAAACTCTGAAGGAAAAAAAAAATAAAAATATTTCCCTTAAACACTTCTTTTACTCCTGCTTCAGCCCAAACAATTAACACTTTGTGGGCCGGCTATACTGTCATGAATCCCCAATGGCTAGGGATAGCACAGGACAAGCAAAGTACAAATAAATAACGGACGAGCTCTAGGGTGATGGAACCTGGGCTGACCGCTGCCCTACGCCTGACAAACGCAACTAGAGATAGCCAGGGAGCGTGCCTACGTTGGTTCTAGATGCCACGCACCAGCCTAAGAGCTAACTAGTACTGCAGAGAAAATAAGACCTCACTTGCCTCCAGAGGAATGAACCCCAAAAGATATAGTTGCCCCCTCACATGTATTGACGGTGAAATGAGAGGTAGGCACACACATAGAGATGATATATATAGCTTTAGCAAATTGAGGCCCGCTGTAAACTAGAAAGCAGAAAGATACAAAAGGGGACTGAGCGGTCAGCAAAAAACCCTAATCAAAAAAACCATCCTGAGATTACAAGAACCCATGTGCCAACTCATGGCACATGGGGAGAACCTCAGTCCACTAGAGCTACCAGCTAGCATAGAGACATAATAAGCAAGCTGGACAAAAAACCAAACAACTGAAAATCAGCACTTAGCTTATCCTGAAAGATCTGGGAGCAGGTAGGCAGGAACCAAACAGAGCACATCTGAATACATTGATAGCCGGCAAGGGAATGACAGAAAGGCCAGGTAAAATAGGAAACACCCAGCCTCTGATGGACAGGTGGAAACCAAAGGCCGCAACCCACCAAAGTCACCCAGTACCAGCAGTAACCACCAGAGGGAGCCCACAAACAGAATCCACAACAGTAGAGCCCCCGTGTGCCTAAACATTGGAGCTACCCCACAAGTGACCCCATTTTGGAAACTAGACCCCCCAAGGAACTTATCTAGATGCATAGTGAGCACTTTAAACCCCCAGGTGCTTTACAGAAGTTTATAACGCAGAGCCGTGAAAATAAAAAAATAATTTTTCTTTTCTCAAAAATGATTTTTTTAGCCCTCAATTTTTTATTTTCCCAAGGGTAACAGGAAAAATTGGACCCCAAAAGTTGTTGTCCAGTTTCTCCTGAGTAATCTGATACCCCATATGTGGGGGTAAACCACTGTTTGGGCACACGTCGGGGTTCGGAAGGGAAGTAGTGATGTTTTGAAATGCAGACTTTGATGGAATGCTCTACGGGCGTCACGTTGCGTTTGCAGAGCCCCTGATGTGCCTAAACAGTAGAAACTCCCACAAGTGACCCCATTTTGGAAAGTAGACCCCCAAGAGAACTTACCTAGATGTGTAGTGAGCACTTTGAACCCCCAAGTGCTTCACAGAAGTTTATAACACAGAGCCGTGAAAATAATAAATGTGTTTTCTTTCCTCAAAAATATTTTTTTAGCCCAGAATTTTTTAATTTTCCCAAGGGTAACAGGAGAAATTTAACCCCAAGCGTTGTTGTCCAGTTACTCCTGAGTACGCTGATACCCCATATGTGGGGGTAAATTACTGTTTGGGCACATGCCGGGGCTCGGAAGGGAAGTATAGACGTTTTGGAATGCAGACTTTGATGGAATGGTCTGCGGGCATCATGTTACGTTTGCAGAGCCCCTGATGTGCCTAAACAGTAGAAACCCCCACAAGTGACCCCATTTTGGAAACTAGACCCCCAAAGGAACTTATCTAGATATGTGGTGAGCACTTTGAACCCCCAATTACTTCACAGAAGTTTACAATGCAGAGCCGTGAAAATAAAAAATAATTTTTCTTTCCTCAAAAATGATGTTTTAGCAAGCAATTTTTTATTTTCACAAGGGTAACAGGAGAAATTGGACCCCAATAATTGTTGCCCAGTTTGTCCTGAGTATGCTGGTACCCCATATGTGGGGGTAAACCACTGTTTGGGCACACGTCGGGGCTCGGAAGGGAAGCAGTGACGTTTTGAAATGCAGATTTTGATGGAATGGTCTGCGGGTGTCACGTTGCATTTGCAGAGCCCCTGATGTGCCTAAACAGTAGAAACCCCACACAAGTGACCCCATTTTGGAAACTAGACCCCCCCAAGGAACTTATCTAGATGTGTGGTGAGCACTTTGAACCCCCAAGTGCTTCACAGAAGTTTATAACGCAGAGCCGTGAAAATAAAACATAATTTTAGAGGAATGAAAAATTATTTTTTAGCAAGCAATTTTTTATTTTTGCAAGGGTAACAGGAGAAATTGGACCCCAATAATTGTTGCCCAGTTTGTCCTGAGTATGATGGTACCCCATATGTGGGGGTGAACCACTGTTTGGGCGCATGAAGGGGCTCGGAAGGGAGGGAGCACCATTTGACTTTTTGAACGCAAGATTGGCTGGAATCAATGGTGGCGCCATGTTGCGTTTGGAGACCCCTGATGTGCCTAAACAGTGGAAACCCCTCAATTCTATCTCCAACACTAACCCCAACACACCCCAAACCCTAATCCCAACTCTAGATATAACCCTAACCCCAAAACACCCTAACCCTAATCCCAACCCTAACCCTAATCCCAACCGTAACCATAACCCTAACCCCAACACACCCCTAACCCCGCGAGGCTTGGTAAGTATGAGGGGGGGAGATCGGAGCACGGGGGGGATCGGAGCACGGGGGGAGCGGACAGGTGGACGGAGGGGAGCGGACCACAGTACGGGGCAGAAAAGAGGACTGGGGAGGCGATCGGTGGCGGTAGGGGGGGGCAGATTAGGTTTTCCAGCCATGGCCGATGATATTGCAGCATCGGCCATGGCTGGATTGTAATATTTCACCATTTTCATAGGTGAAATATTACAAATCGCTATGATTGGCTGTTTCACTTTCAACAGCCAATCAGAGCGATCGTAGCCACGGGGGGGTGAAGCCACCCCCCTGGGCTGAAGTACCACTCCCCCTGTCCCTGCAGATCAGGTGAAATTGGAGTTAACCCTTTCACCCGATCTGCAGGGACGCGATCATTCCATGACGCCACATAGGCGTCACAGGTCGGATTGGCACCGACTTTCATAATGCCTACGTGGCATCAAAGGTCGGGAAGGAGTTATTGGCTAACTGAAAAGATGGTAACAAATTGCAAGCTTTCGAGACTACTTAGGTCCCTTCATCAGGCATAGACTAATAGAAATTCTGTAGAATCACATATTTATGCACAATACAGCCCATGAATAATGCCATAGATCAGACAGGTGACATGAAGCAAAACTACCATTATGTGAAAGTGATAAACAGTTGTGTCCATAAATATTGGAACAGTTCATAGATAAGGAAGTCTAAATGTTTTATGGTCCTCTGAATTGGTCTGGTTCTGTGTTATGATGACCCCACACAGTCTGAGGAGCAAATTCCTTAATTGATGTAAAAAGACATAAATCCATGCAACACATTCATTCCTGCACTGAGTGTGTCAAAGGTCGTCATCAGTTTATACTCCCAAACTCTTCTGTCTCTCTGAGATTTCAAATTACCCTTTAATACAAGTAATCTCATGTCCATGGTGCTATGATCAGGGAGACAAAAATGTATTGCCACAGGTACATCTATTCTTTTTTCTCTTATTGTGTGACGGTGAGAGTTAATCCTTGTTTTTGCCCTGTCTCCCCCATAAACAGACCCCAGATGGACATTTGGTACATGTAATTAAGTACACCACATTAGATGTGATGCAGCTAAAAGTACCTGGGATCTTGTAGTCCTGATGTGAATTGGGGATCTTTATCTTGTCCATGGTCAATATGAATGGACAGGTTTTACATTTTTTCTGGTTGCAAAGAAAGGTTCCTGCAGCTGTTTGAGAGGATAGGGAGCTTCTGACAATGATACTTCTTAGATTTGGGGGCTGCCTAAAACACTGTAGTGGGGAGTCTGGAAAAATGGATTGTAATCGGGCATCTTTTTGTAGCAAAGTTTGCAATTTCCGTGCAGCTACCCTTAGCACCTTCAGATTTGGATTGTAGGTGACTACTAGAGGCACCCGGTTATTTTCTTCTTTAGCTTTGTAATATAGCAGGTGATTCTAGTTGCTCTTGTAATTTGGTTTTGAATTGTTCTTGGATGGTAGCCCTGATTCAAAAAGGTCTTTCTGAGGCCACCACGGTGGTCATCTCTATCCATGTGGTTGGAACATATACGATTGTATCTGATGGCTTGGCTGTAGACAATAGAGTTTTTATGTGTTTTGGATGGAAACTGTCCCATTTAAGGTATGTTGGGCGGTCGATTGGCTTCTGATACAGGGATGTCTCTATTTCATTGTCCAGCTGCTTAATGATGGTGTTCAAAAAGTTAATTTCAGTGCTAGAGTAGTTGAGTGTTAAGTTGATGATGGGATGAAATTGATTAAACTGTTCATGGAACATCTTTAGCTGTGGCCCAGACTCCGTTCAGATGATTAAAATATCATTAATGTAACGGTAGTAGGCCTGAGGCCTGATGGGACATGAGGACAAAAAGTCGTTTTCAAGCTTGGCCATGAAAAGATTTGCATACTCTGGGGCCATTTTACTTCCCATTGATGTGCCAGTCTCCTGTAGATATATCTTGTTGTCAAATTCAAAGTAATTGTGGGTGAGGATGAATTTTATAAGTTTCACCACAGAATCAGCATCAGTCCCTGAATTTTCCAGGAAGAATTTGCAAGTATTTAGTCCATCCTGGTGTGGGATTTTAGGGTACAAAGATTCCACATCCATGGTGGCCAGGATGGTTCCTTCTGGTAGGGGACCTATTGCTGATATGTCAGTTGTGTCCTGAATGTAGTTAGTTGTATCCTTTACCAGTGGTTTAAGAATACCCTCTACCCATCTAGATACCTGCTCAGTAAGGTGCCAACACAAGAAATAATTGGTCTTCCTGGATTTCCAGATTTGTGGATTTTGGGAAGCATGTAGAATATCCCTATTCTTGGACTTTCTGGTATCAGGTCATCGGCTCTTGTGGATTCGTCAGGCAGAAAAGATACCAACTTGTTTAATTCCTTGTAATAGTCATGCATAAATATGTGTTTCTTCAGAATTTCTATTAGTCTATGCCTGATGAAGGGACCATAGTCTCGAAAGCTTGCAATTTGTTACCATCTTTTCAGTTAGCCATTAAAAGGTATCAACCACTGAGAATTCTCAATTCTAATTATTTTTCTATCCACCTATATCTTTCCTATAGCAAAATGGCTGAGAAATGTAACTGTGCCAAATTTTTAACCCTTTTTTGGAGTGTTATATTTAAAAAATTCCACAGTACACAGAATAGTTTATTGGTAAGAAATTTAACCCACAAACATTTTTCAATGATTTTTTGGTGTGTTATATAACACAAAAAGAAACACAAAGCACGTAGTACTTGATGATGGATCAAAACATATTACATTTTTTCATCCTCCAAATAAAAATGCAGCTATATATTTGGCAACGAACTGCACAGCCCTAATCCCTGTGTTCTGCCACTCTCTCTACCTCCCTGCACTAAATGCAGAAGGTATGTGATACAAACAGCAAAGCAAACAATTAGCCCTTAGAAAAGCTGTTAGTATGATGGAGTATGATGGTCCAGCTTCAGCACCAGTATTGACACTAAAGGACCTCTGAATCATTATACTGTGCACACACAGTCATAGACAAGCACCCTCTCCCTTCCATACAAAGTGTCACTGAGCTGTGCAATGGTGTCAGTGCCGACCAGTGTGGCGCCTGTTCTTTTATTACCCCTGATCATGTCAAAATGAAACCTATCACAGTTTAAAAAACACACCGCAGGTCAGTTTGCACTGCATGAAAAAAAGCACAGTGGGCATGAGATTTCAATAAATGCAATCCTTTATGCTGGATATGTATGAAACTGCATTATGTGCACAGTGAAAATAGGCAACATCAAAAACTCACTGTGGGAACTGAATTGCTTCCACTACATTATTGTATTCTACTTTTAAGAAATAATATTTTCTTTTCTGTGACCTTCTAAATATGTTTTGCGCACATTTGGTGGGAAAGCCCCATACCATGCCCACCCCTCTTTTTTTACCACAAAACAACTGCCAAAAAATAAGATTTTTTTTTACAGTATAGAAAAATCAAAGCCAAAAGAAGCAGCGTAAATGCATCGTATTGACATTCTAATAATTATAGGGGATAACTCAGGAGACTCTTTGCGTGGAACAAGACAACTACAGGACACAGTCTTATAAGTGGTAAAGTCTATATTATCACACGGTGATTCAAACAGGTGCAGAGAGAAACTCAAGTCCACAACACTTGGTGTAAATATTAAACGCAGCTTAGCAGTCTATAGGGAACTTCAGAGGAAAATGCAATCAAGCAGAAAGTCTATGAAGCACAGTTATTCTTGAGGATACTTGACACGAATAAGTCCTTGTATAGTCCAAACACAGATAAATAAGCTTATAAGGCAGTTCAAGCAAAGTCTTATCTCAACCAGGAAGGCCTGGGTGATAATCTCAGGTTTAAGCAGAGCAGCAACAGCTTTCATGTTCAGCAAATGCAGATGCAAGTAAACACAAGTAGCCAGATGAAGGAGGATTACTGGAAACCGGTGTATGCAGCAGGAACTCAGAGCAGAGTAGCAGGATCACCACACAGGTTCAAAGGAGCAGGTACAAAGCCAGTCAGCCACCAGGGTCAGAAGCTGGATGCAAGGCAGAATACTCTAGCACAGACTAAAGGCTGGGGTGGAGTTATGTAGCAGAAAGACAGAGTGCACATGAGACCAAAGACGCCATCTTGGAAAAGAGCAGTAATGCACAAAAGGTAAATCAAAAAATGTTCAGAGTCCAGACATTACTCCCTTCTTAGAAGCGGCCTCAGGACGATCCTGGACCTGGTTTCTCAGGGAATCTCTGATGAAAACGAGAAATCTTCTGTTGGGCATTGATGTTTTCCACAGGTTCCCAAGAGTCTTCCTCAGGGGGATATCCCTGCCATCTTATCAGATATTGGAGCCGATTCCTGCGAATCCTGGAATCAATAATTTCCTCCACCACAAATTGTTCTTGCCCATCAATCACCACAGGCTGTGGAGGTGGCACAACACATCCCTGGAAGGTATTAGGAGATACAGGCTTTAGTAAAGATACATGAAAAACTGGGTGCACCTTCATAGTCCTAGGCAGCTTCAGCCGGCAGGCCACAGAGCTCAGAATACCATTGATCTTGAAAGGGCCAATGAATTTCTGTCCAAGCTTTTGTGAAGGAACGTTTAACTTCAGATTCTTAGTTGCTAACCACACGGAATCTCCTACCTTGAACATGGGTGCAGGTTTACGGAATCTATCAGCCGATCTCTTATATCGTTCTTGAGCTGTGGTCAGGGATTCCTTCAGAAACTCCTGATTTTGCCTCATCGCAGTCAGCCTTTCCTCCACTGCCGGAACCGGAGAATTAATTGGAGACCTAGGTAAGATACACGGATGATAACCCAGATTGGCAAAGAAAGGTGTAAATTTAGTGGAGGCGCTCTGAAAATTGTTATATGAAAATTCGGCTAACGGCAGCAACTCCAACCAATCATCCTGGAGATGGCTGACATAGCATCTTAGATATTGTTCCAGAGTCTGATTGGTACGCTCAGTCTGACCATTTGTCTGGGGATGGTAAGCGGAAGAGAGACAGACATTAATATTGAGTGCAGAGCAAAACCCCTTCAAGAATCTTGAAGTGAACTGTACTCCACGGTCAGAGATGATCTCATTCAGGACCCCATGTAACCAAAAGACATTCCGTATAACCAAGTTCACTGTATCTTTAGCTGAGGGGAGGCCTGTGCATGGAACAAAATGAGCGGCTTTAGTCAGGCGATCAACTACCACCATGATTGTATTCATGCCTCCCGATCTAGGCAGCTCCACCATAAAATCCATTGATATAGACCCCCAAGGGCGGGACGGAACAGGTAATGATTGCAGAAGACCCGTAGGTGCCACATGAGGAGTCTTGTAATGAGCACATACCTCACAAGAGAGAACATAGTCCTTGGTATCCTTCAGGCAAGTTGGCCACCAGAAGAATCAGCTCAGGAACTCTTGTGTCTTCTGTACCCCCCTGAGACAAGCCAACTTGGAGCCATGTACCAACTTGAGTATCTGCAGACGAACGACCTCAGGGATGTAGATACGTCGATCTCTGAACCACATGCCACCCTTAAAGACAAGATTAATATCCACAGGTGGGTTGGCCAGAAATGCATCACCGTCATAAGCCTCCCTGCACTCCTTCCACAAGTCCTGATCATGGATAACTCCGATGAAATTGGCATCAGATAGAATGGTCTTGGACGGGGCTCCAGGTATGGAATCCGCAGCATGGATTCGGGATAAAGCATCAGCCTTCCCATTACGAGAACCTGGACAGTACGAGATAACAAAGTTAAATTGATTTAAAAATAAGTTCCAATTAGCCTGACGAGGAGAAAGACATCTAGCGGATCTAAGAAACTCTAAATTACGATGGTCAGTTAGCACTATGATCTGTTGTGCAGCTCCTTGCAGATGATGCCTCCATTCTTTGAAAGACACAATAATAGCGAGCAATTCCTTGTCGCCCACGTCATAATTCTTCTCTGCTGAGGTTAGTCTACGGGAAAAGAAAGCACAAGGATGTAGCAGACCCTTCTCTCCAGTTCTTTGGGAGAGAATAGCCCCCAAAGCATTATCAGAAGCGTCCACCTCCACAATGAAAGAAAGTGTTGGATCTGGGTGTATAAACAGCGGTGCTGAGGTGAAACAGATCTTATGCCGATCAAAAGCTTCTTGAGCCTGTGATGACCACTTAAAGGGCTTCTCCTTCTTTGTCAAGGAAGTAATGGGACGGACAATATCAGAAAAATTTCGAATAAAGCGTCTGTAGAAATTTGCAAAACCAATAAAACGTTGGACCTCCTTAACGTTCTTGGGTACCGGCCAGTCAAGGATAGCCTGAATCTTACCAGATTCCATGTTCAGCCCCTGGGGAGAGATGATATAACCTAAGAACTGTATCTCAGAACGATGGAACTCGCATTTCTCCGGCTTAATATACAGATGGTTCTCTTTCAGACGTCTTAAAACAGTTTTGACATGTTCTTCATGTTCCTGTAGAGAGTCAGAAAAGATTAGTATATCGTCCAAATAGATCACCACAAACTGGTCCAACAAATCTCTGAAAATGTCATTAGCAAGGTGTTGAAATGTTGCAGGGGTGTTACAAAGCCCGATGGGCATCACGAGATATTCAAAGTGTCCATACCGGCATCTGAATGCTGTCTTCCACTCATCCCCTGGATGAATACGCACCAAATTATAAGCCCCACGAAGATCCAGTTTAGAGAACACCTTAGCATGGTGGACTCTTTCCAGTAATTCGGGAATCAGAGGCAATGGGTAACGGTTTTGTATGGTTACTTTATTAAGTTCCCGATAGTCAACACAGGGTCTCATCCTTTTTTACAAAAAATATAGGTGCCCCTGCTGGTGAGGAAGAAGGACGCATGAAGCCTTTGGCCAGATTTTCATCAATATACTCCTTTAAGGCTTGAAGCTCAGGTGCTGCCAAAGGGTATACGTTACCAAAAGGAATAGCTGCCCCAGGAAGCAGCTCAATAGGACAGTCATAATGCCTGTGTGGAGGAAGCTGATCTGCATTCTTCTTGTCACAGGTGTCAGAGAACTCTTTATATGCTGAAGGTAAAGTAAATACCTGTACAGATGGTTCCGTAGCTGTGGACTCGGGAACAGCTTCAGTTAACGCTGAGTTGCTCCTTGTTGGAAAGATAATTTCCTTTGTCTCCCAGTTGATAATTGGGTTCTGAGAACGCAACCAAGGAATGCCTAAAATCATAGGAAAATGGGGAGAAGAAAATAGCAAGAAAGAAAGTTGCTCCTGATGATTAGGCTCCAACAAAATTTCAAGGGGTACGGTCTCCTGGTCCACTGGCCCGGAGATTAAAAGGTGACCCATCTACTGTTTCCATGCCAATTGGAGAGGCTCTTTGTTGAATTTCAATACCATGTTCCTTGGCAAATGCGATATCCATGAAATTGCCACCGGCACCCGAGTCAATCATAGCTGCACAGGAAAGCCACTGTCCTGAACACAGGATCTTAATAGGGAGAGAACAGTGAGAGTTCTTTTCCTTAAGCTCCTTGGGGGGTGAAGTCATAGAAAGTGAATGGAATACAGTATTTAATGGCAGGCTACATTCAAACATGTCAGACTCATCATCACAGTTGTCATACTCCCCTACTGCTGCTAGCACCTTGTTAGGCCACTTGGGACACTTGGGATAGTTTATTCAAAAGTGGTCAGACTGACCGCAGTAGAAACATAGACTTTCACGAAGGCGATGCTCCCAGCGCTCATTAATCTCATGCCTCTGAACGGAATCAATTTGCATGGGCACCTCCTCCACCTCCCGAGATATTTTACCTGCAGGCTCTTTGGAAAGAAGGGAAAAGTTAGAAATACGGTTATATGCAGCAAACTTCTCCTGCCTACGCTCAGTAAGGCGAATGTCAATGCGCACACAATGCTGTATAAATGTCTCTAGCTCTTGTGGTGATTCAGAGCGAGCTAGTTCATCCTTTACAATACTAGACAGACCCCTTTTAAAAATAGGCAATTGTGCATAACTGTCCCATTCAGTATCTACCGCTAATCTCCTGAATTCAGTGGCATACTCAATAACAGAACGTTTAGCCTGGCGTAAAGACAATAAAGCAGATTCAGCGGTTGCACGGCGATTAGGATCATCAAACATTAATGCCATAGCAGCCAAGAAATCATCCAAATTATTTAACCGTGGTTCACGAGACTCAATCATCGGATTCGCCCAGGCGAGCGCTCGTGAGGTCAGCAGCATTATTACACACAATACTTTGGATCTATCATTAGGAAAACGGTCAGCATGCACATCAAAATATAGCATACATTGATTCACAAAGCCACAAAATTTGTCGCGATCACCATTAAATCTGAATGGGGGCAACTTAGGTGGGCTAGCTGGTGGCGGTTGCCCAGGTGGTAAAGTCGCTTGTGCAGCCATTTGTGTGCTTATGTCCTGAAAACCCCGTCCATACTGGGACTCTATGCCAGCAAGTTTGTTTTCCTTGGGCCGCTATGCTGGTGCTTAAGTCCTGCAAAGTTTGTCCAAACACTTGTTGATTGTGTTCAATACTTCCAAACTTCTTTTGCAGACCTACCACATCTTTCTGCAGTGATCTAATTATAGAAAACACCTTCTCTAATCTGCTTTCTGCAGTCATTGTTCTAGCAGTCTCCTCTTTTGTGGCTAGAGTATCCTGTAATAATTATAGGGGCTAACTCAGGAGACTCTGCGTGGAACAAGACAACTACAGGACACAGTCTTATAAGTGGTAAAGTCTATATTATCACACGGTGATTCAAACAGGTGCAGAGAGAAACTCCACAACACTTGGTGTAAATATTAAACGCAGCTTAGCAGTCTATAGGGAACTTCAGAGAAAAATGCAATCAAGCAGAAAGTCTATGAAGCACAGTTATTCTTGAGGATACTTGACACGAATAAGTCCTTGTATAGTCCAAACACAGATAAATATGCTTATAAGGCAGTTCAAACAAAGTCTTACCTCAACCAGGAAGGCCTGGGTGATAATCTCAGGTTTAAGCAGAGCAGCAACAGCTTACATGTCCAGCAAATGCAGATGCAAGTAAACACAAGTAGCCAGATGAAGGAGGATTACTGGAAACCGGTGTATGCAGCAGGAACTCAGAGCAGAGTAGCAGGATCACCACACAGGTTCACAGGAGCAGGTACAAAGCCAGGAAGCCACCAGGGTCAGAAGCTGGATGCAAGGCAGAATACTCTAGCACAGACTAAAGGCTGGGGTGGAGTTCTATAGCAGGAAGACAGAGTGCACATGAGACCAAAGACGCCATCTTGGAAAAGGGCAGGGCACAAAAGGTAAATCAAAAAATGTTCAGAGTCCTGACAGTCATACTGTACCCTTACAGCATGCTGCCTTACTAAATTTATTTTCAGACAGATTTTAAGCGATATCAACAACACTTTCTGACCCCCTGACCTCTTTTATGTGTTTGTATAGGTTCACAGGTTCACAGAATGTTATTATTATTTTTTTTTTTTAGAAATGGTTTAAAGTTATCCACTCCCACACTGCAGTAATAATTCTATTTATTTAACAGGTTTTTACATAACAACTAGCAACACTCAAACCAAGCACCGATCATCATGGCAATTAACTTATTCAAGACAAAGGCTTTTTCCTTAATATATCAAAAGCATATGATTCCAGTCTCCGATGAAATCACTAATATGGTTTTATCCTATGTAAAACTAAAAGTAAGTATAATAAGATGGTAAGCCATTGAATTAAGTATTCCAATCCTATTTATAAGTCATGCAAAAGATAGACCTGCCAGTTCATGTCACATATCTTCCTAATAATTTACTTGTATTCCCCATCAAATAAGGATTCTGGGGCATCTTTTCTTTTTGAGTTTTGCATGGTGCATTCCCTTTCCTCTTAAATATATGACTGTATTTTACCATTACCCTAGTAAGTATGATATGGCTCTATTAAAGGGGGTTTACAGAAGTAGAAAAACATAGCTTATGTCTTATCTAATTACTAGTGTTGAGCATTCCGATACCGCAAGTATCGGGTATCGGCCGATACTTGCGGTATCGGAATTCCGATACCGAGTTCCGATACTTTTGTGATATCGGAAATCGGAATCGGATCCATATTCATGTAAAAAATAAAGAATTAAAATAAAAAATATGGATATACTCACCTCTCCGGCGGCCCCTGGACCTTACCGCTGTAACAGGCAGCCTCCGTTCCTAAGAATGAGCACGTGAAGGGCCTTCGATGACGTCGCGGCTTCTGATTGGTCGCGTGCCGCTCATGTGACCGCTCACGCGACCAATCACAGGCCGCGACGTCATCGCAGGTCCTAAACTGAGGAGTTTAGGGCCTGCTATGACGTCACGGCCTGTGATTGGTCGCGTGAGCGGTCACATGAGCGGCACGCGACCAATCACAAGCCACGACATCATCGAAGGTCTTAAACTGCTCATTCTTAGGAACGGAGGCTGCCGGTTACAATCGGTAAGGTCCAGGGGCCCCCGGACGGGTGAGTATATCCATATTTTTTATTTTAATTCTTTATTTTTTACATGAATATGGATCCCAGGGCCTGAAGGAGAGTTTCCTCTCCTTCAGACTCTGGGAACCATCCAGGATACCTTCCGATACTTGAGTCCCATTGACTTGTATTGGTATCGGGTATCGGTATCGGCGATATCCGATATTTTTCGGGTATCGGCCGATACTATCCGATACCGATACTGTCCAGTATCGGAAGGTATCGCTCAACACTACTAATTACCATTAATGCACTGTTTGTGGATTAAAGCTTCTGAATTTTTTTCTATAAAATACACTGCCCCCACCCCCACCTCCAAGGCATCAACCTCCACAACAAAATGTTCAGATGGGTGGGGCTGAATAAGAACTGGGGCATTCATAAAACATAAAACATTTTTTGAGAGTGAGAAACACCGCTACCGCTAAGGCAGATCAATTCTTAATGTCAACCCCTTCTGTGTCAAGTCAGTGAGGGGTTTGACCACCTGAGTGAATCCTTTAATAAACCTCCGGTAGTAATTGGCAAATCCCAAGAAGAGCTGAAGGCCCTTCAGGTCCCGGGGTTGAATCCAATCTACAATGGTATGCACCTTTTTTTGGATCCATACGAAACCCCTCATTAGAGATAATGGCAGTTCCTGGGCGAAAAACGAGCATTTCTCTAGCTTAGCGAAAAGTTGGTTCTCCCTGAGTCTCTGAAAAACCGCCCGAAGGTGACCAATATGTGACTGCTAGTCAAGTGAATAAACTAGAATGTCATCCATTTATATCACCACAAACCACTCAATAAAATCAGAGAACACATAATTGATGAAGTTCTGAAAAACTGCAGGGGCATTGGTCAGACCAAACGGCATAACTAAATTTTCAAACAACCCCTCTGAGGTTCCAAAAGTCAAGACATGGGCAGAGACCATCATCCTTCATGGCGACCCACTCGGGACCAGAAAGGTTAAACAATCGGGCTTTTGGCAATTTAGCCCCAGGAATCAGGTCAATAGCACAATCAAAAGGGCAGTGCGGTGGTAACCCCTCAACATGCCTTTCGGAGAACACGTCCTCGAAGTCCTTCAGGTACTTCAGAACATCCACTAGACCGACGAACGACACAGACACAGAATTCAGACATTTGTTTTCACAGTTGGATCCCCATTTAACATTCTCCTGTGCCTCCCAGTCACTGACTGGATTATGACATTGCAAGCAAGGAAACCTCAAAACCAAATCAGCAGGAAGGTTGTCCAGAATGAAACAGGCTATATGCTCCAAATGAACAGATCCCACCTTAAGGACAAACTCTTTAGTAACAGAGCGGATCCCATCCTTGGTGAATGGGCTTGAGTCAATAGTCACTTTCATGGGTTTGTCCAACCTGACTGTCCCTATCTCACAGTGGGCCACCAACCTCGAGTCAATCAAGTTCACTGAAGACCCACAATCCATAAAAGCTGAAGAAGGAAAAAAAACATTGTTCACACCTAATTCCACCTTTAACAGTAGTCTGAAGGATGCGGAAGAAAGTACCTATGGGTCTGTGTAACCTCCTCAGCAGTTACCCAAACCTAGTTGTTTCCAGAGACCTTGGAATCCAGAGGACAGGAGGGACAGTCCTTATTCCAAAGACCTGGCTCTCCACAATAGAAGCAGAGATTTTTCTCACTGTGGCGTCTCCTCTCCTTTTCCTTCATGGAGACAGCCCCCACCTCCATGGGCTCAACCGACGAAGAAAGCTCTGACTTCCCTGGCAACAAAGGAGTATCACGTGGTACAACACCTCTCTCCCTCTCAGCCTGTGGTCCATGCAGACGGCCTGGATCATGGCCTCCTCCAGAGAGTCAGGCGGGCATTGGGTGCAGGGCCAAGGCATCCTTTAAATGCTCGGAGAGACCCCGACGGAATAGCTCCCTGAGTGCCGAATCATTCCATGAAACCTCAGAAGCTCAATGCCTGTACTCAGAACAGTACCATTCAGCTGAGCGCTTTCCCTGGGTCAGACTCATAACCGTGTCCTCTGCCAGTCTCACACGATCAGGTTCATCGTATATAAGACCCAAGGTCTCAAAGAACTGATCAACAGACATTCACTCAGAAGAGGTAGGAGAAAGGGAGAAAGCCCAGGATTGCGGCCCCTCAAGTAACAGGGAAATAACTATCCCCACCCTTTGATTCTCATCACCCGAGGACCGAGGGAAGAGAAAAAAGTAGTTAACTTTCTTTCTGAATTTTTTCTTATCCTCAGAAAAGGTATCCTGAAGTTTGATAGAGGGTTCAGGAGAGGAGAAGGAAACATCAGACACCGTACCCTCCCATTTGCCAGACAGAGAGGAGGCATCCTGAACAGCATTAACAGTATCTGCCAGCTCCCTCTGTACCTGTTGGTGAGAGGCAAACAACGCCCTTTGCTCAACGGATAGATTCTGCATCATCTTAGTGAGGTTAGATACCTGATCAGTCAGAGCATGCAGCAGGTCCATAACAAATACACAAACCCCCCTTGAAGAATTGTATGGGTCGGTGATAATGTCATGACACCTAAGGTGTCACTGGCGCTGCCTAGGGGGCGCTATCAGTAGTGAGTGCAGAAACAAGTCACGCCGAACTCAAGGACCTTACTCTAATGCAGTGAGCACAGGACCTGACAAAGAGCAGTCACGTGACTAGGGGGATCCACAGCACGTGAGTGAAGGGAATGACACTGAACAAACAGTGTGCAGGGCACAGACAGAAAACATAGTCGAATAGAGCCAAAAGCCAGGAGGGAGTGAAGTACCTTAGGGATAAGACAAAGAGTAAACGGGGACAAGCCAAGGGGTCTGATAACCAGGAGAAACAGAGCAGTACAAAGCAGAATGCAAAGACGGAAGTAACAGAACAAAACATACAAAGCAAGGCACACTAGCACAGAGGCACAACGTTTACGTATGAGAACCTGGGTCAGCAACCACAAGCCGAGTATACGGAAGTATTACCGACACATAATCCACGAACTGCCAACATCAAATAGCCGTCCCAGAACCAAAGAGAGGCGGACTAAAATTAACCCTGACCTGACCAGGATGGAGGCGGCACCATCCTGTCCAGAATCATGACACCTAAACACTGGAAACCCCCCACAAATGACACCATTTTGGAAACTAGACCCCTCAGAGAACTTACCTAGATGTGTAGTGATCACTTTTAACCCTCAGGTGCTTTAAAGATGTTTATAACGTTGAGTCATGAAAATTAAAAAAAATCAAATTTTTCCCACAAAAATGTTTTTTTGCCCAAAATTTTGTATTTTCACAAGGGTAGCAGGAAAAAATGTACCCCAAAATGCGTTGTGCAATTTCTCCTGAGTTCATTGATACCCCATATGTGGTCAAAAACTACTTTTTAGGCACAGTGCAAAGATCAGAAGGGAAGTAGTGCCATATTACGGTGCACATTTTGCTGCAATGGTTTGATGGTGTCATGTCACATTGGCAGAGCCCCTGAGGTGCCAGAACACCAGAACCCCCCAATAAGTGACCCCATTTTAAAAACTTAACCTGTCAATGAATTCATCTAGGGGTGCAGTGATCATATTGACACCAAAAATGTCACAAAAATGTCACAAAAATGTATACCATTGGGCAGTGAATAAAAAAATTACAACTAAAATTGTTTGTTAGCCCCAAGTTTTTCATTTTCGTACTGGGAAATGGGAAAAAATGGCACCAAAATGTATCCCACAATTTCTGCTGAATGTATAAATACCTAATAAGTGGCTGTACTGTACTGCTTAGCCATACAGCGAGACTCGGGAGGGACAGAGAGCTATTGGCCTCCTGGAGCACAAATTTTCCTAGAATAGTTTGCAAACTTCACATACAGAGCCCCTATGTGCTAGAAATGCAGAATCCCCTCACAAGTGACACCATTTGGGAAATTATATCCCTTTTGGAATGTATCTACAGGTGCAGTGATTATTTTGACTCCATGGGTGTTTTCCAGAAACAAGCAGCAGTGGATGTTGCTGAGTGAAAATTGCAAACTGTCATTGTAGTGACTAGTATGTTATGCCCAGCTCATACTTCTGAAAACATGCACTCATAAATTAGGCGGGCTCTACAGAAATGCCAAACGTGGGCTATATGTGGTTTAGACACACTGGGCCTCAGAAGGGAGGGGGCATTTGGATTTAGGAATTTGCTGAATTTCTTTTGAGGGGCTTTTCAAGAGACTTTGTGCTACCAGTAAGGTGGAAGCCCCTATATTTCCATTAACAGATGATGGACCTGAGTGGGGACTTGCTTTTTTTGTGGATTGAGTTGAAGCTTTTATTGGGAACATTTTATATAACGTTTAGGATCGCATTAATCCAGCGCTCTGCGCTGAGCACTTACTTTGGGGTTTCCATCTGAATCTCTGACTGACGTGATTCAGATGAAACCCCCGAGGGATCAACTCACTATAATGAGGCAGCAGAGTTACTATGGACTCTATCCGGCCCCCGTTCAGTGTTGCTTTTCTTTTCAGAAATGCACAAAACCGTGGTCGACTCCACTTTTATGCTCACCTAAAAAGACAGACACTGCGTGATCACACGTCAGATGGCGTCCACAGTGCCTCCATCTGCCTCATTATAGGGAATCTTTCGCCAGAGCTTCAGAATGAATCACATATTTCAGAGATTTACATGGAAACCCTGATGTAAGTGCTCAGTACGGAGCGCAGGATAAATGTGCACTGAGGCTTACTGTGACCTTTGGGAGGTAGAATGAAAAAAAATCAACAGCATGTGAAGAATTGGTTTTATTTATATTTTGTGCCGTTCCTCCTGCGGTATAAGTGATTAGGCGACTTTATTTTTCGGGTCAGAGCAATTACAGCAAAACCAGATTTATATCTCGTTTTTATGTTTGGATGCTGTCACACACTTAAAGATGTTTTTATTGCGAAAACTAGCTTTTGCATCACAATATTTAGACAGCTATTATTTTTCCATATTTCGGCTGACAGAGTCATGTGAGAGCTTGTTTTGTTTCGGCACGAGCTGCATCAATTACTGCATCAATATGGTGTGGCATCGAGGTGATCAGAGGAAAGCATGAAGTGCTCTACAATCTCCTGATAGACGGCTATGCTCACTTTGGTCTTGAGAAAACACAGTTGACCTACACCAGCAGATGACATGGCTCCCCAAAACCTCACTGATTGTGGAAACTGCACACTAGACCTCAAGCAGCTTGGATTATGTGCCTCTCCATTCTTCCTCCAGACTCTGGGACCTTGATTTCCAAGGTCTAATGTGAAGTTTCCACAATCAGTGAGGAGGAGGAGGAAAATCTATGCAAATAGATTACATAATCAAACAAGCCAACTTGGTCATCATTATTCTTCGCCTTATCTGTGCTGCTGGACTGAAGGACCTTGTTAAACATAAAAAGAGGTGATACACCTCTATGAGACAGAGAGAGAGAGTTAGGGTACCGTCTCACTATATGATTTACCAACGATCACGACCTGCGATACGACCTGGCCGTGATCGTTGGTAAGTCGTTGTGTGGTCGCTGGGGAGCTGTCACACAGACCGCTCTCCAGCGACCAACGATGCCGAGGTTCGCTGGTAACCAGGGTAAACATCGGGTTACTAAGCGCAGGGCTGCTGAGTGCCGCCGTACAGTGTAGACTGAGTGCCGCCGTACAGTGAGAGCAGAGTGCAGCGGTGACGTCACCGCTGTGATCTGCTCTCACGTTCCGGCCGGCAGTCAGTCAGAGCAGGATGTAGACGGCAAGGGACCTGAAGGACATCAGATGGTGAGTATGTACGGTTTGTTTTTTTTTACTTTTACGCTGGTAACCACGGTAAACATCGGGTTACTAAGCGCGGCCCTGCGCTTAGTAACCCGATGTTTACCCTGGTTACCAGTGAATGCATCGCTGGATCGCTGTCACACACAACGATCCAGCGATGACAGCGGGAGATCCAGCGACGAAAGAAAGTTTCAAACGATCTGCTACGACGTACGATTCTCAGGAGGGTCCCTGATCGCTGCTGCGTGTCAGACACTGCGAGATCATAACTATATCGCTAGAACGTCATGAATCGTGCCGTCGTAGCGATGAAAATGCCACTGTGTGACGGTACCCTTAGGGTATGTGCACACGTCCGGATTTCTTGCAGAAATTTCCTGAAGAAAACCGGAAATTTTCTGCAAGAAATCTGCATTTTTTTTTTTGCGTTTTTTTTCCATTTTTTTCGCGTTTTTTTAGCATTCTGCAAGCGTAAATAGCTTGCAGAATGCTAAAGTTTTCCAAGCGATCTGTAGCATCGCTTGGAAAACTGACTGACAGGTTGGTCACACTTGTCAAACATAGCGTTTGACAAGTGTGACCATCTTTTTACTATAGATGCTGCCTATGTTTAAAAATAATAAAAAAAATAAAAAAATGGTTATACTCACCTGCAGGCGTCCGTTCCTATAAATGCCGGTGTGGTTCAGGACCTTCCATGACGTCGCGGTCACGTGAGCGGTCACATGACCGGTCTCGACCAATCACAAGACCGTGACGTCATCGCAGGTCCTTCACCGCACACCAGCTATAAAAACCGAAGCGGCAGCATGCAGCTGAGAGGCGGGAAGACATCGAAGGTGAGTATATGACTATTTTTAATTTTAATTCTTTTTTTTTGACCAATTATATGGTGCCCAGTCCGTGGAGGAGAGTCTCCTCTCCTCCACCCTGGGTACCAACCGCACATAATCTGCTTACTTCCCGCATGGTGTGCACAGCCCCGTGCGGGAAGTAAGCAGATCAATGCACTCCTAGGTGTGCAGAATCCCCTGCAATTCCGCATTTTATTGAACATGTTGCTTTTTTTTCCGCGATGCGATTTTTTCGCGGAAAAAAGGCTACATTTGCACCAAAAATGCGGAATACACTGAAAATAATGGGAGGCATATGTTAGCGTTTTTTTCGCGTTTTTATCACGTTTTTATAGCGAAAAAACGCGAAAAAAACACGAAAAATACTGAACGTGTCCTTAGAGATTCAACCAAAACATCCAAACATCCAGAGACAGGACAGCAGCCAAGACATCATGGCTCCATCTCGAGGGACACAGATTTATTATTGTACAGGATGCTGGCCTAGAGGACTTCGGCCTTGGTTGGAAGAATACAAATCTGCTCCATTGACTGCTGCTGAACCATGGATACATTTGGAGAAAGGCAGGATTGGGACCACCGGTCACCTGGCTCCACGGAAATGTTTAGAGAAGCCAGGATATGACCCTCCAATCAACTGGCCTCATACCTCAATGGACTGTCATCTTCCTTCGCCTGTTGTTACCTCCTTTCTGTGTGCATGCCACAGGTGGGGTAGTCGACTCTGGAAGATGAAGCCAGGTTGTGACCCTACAGTCAACTGGCCTTGTACCTGAATGGACAGTCATCTTCCTACGCTTGTCGATACTTCCTCTGTGTGTGTGCCACAGGTGGGGTAGTTGACCCTGGAAGCTCTGAAGTAACAGCTGCCATTTATTCCGGCAAATCAGGAGAAGGGTGAGACTCTGTAATGTGCACCATTATTGTATTTTGCTGGGACTGTTCTACGTGTTATCTGCCTGTTTTGTGGCTCAATAAAGGATTGCCACATTGATTTAACCTCACTCTGTGTTGTCTGAGTAGGGTTATGCCCTTGTTAAAAGGAGAGCGGGCGTTCGGTGGGACAATCCCTGGTCCATGAGGTTTTGGCTAGTGGACCAGGACGCCTGAAAGGAGACTACCATTTAAAATTAAGCTTCTTTTTACTGAAGAATAACTTGATATGAACTATATACAGCAGAGAGGAGGCATTTATCTTCAAAGACATTTCTTAACCCACAAGCGACATGAACACACACATCTCCTTCCCTGAAAACACTATTTTCTTCAGTTACTTCCTCTACTTTTTGCACAGCGCACTGCACTATATTGGGAGCTTCCATTTTCCTGTGTGGGGACTGAACGGGTTGAGGTATAATACTACTGTCCCTTTTTTCTCTGTGTCGACCGCACAGGTCAAGGAGTTATGCTATGACCCCTTACAACTACTGTTAGCATCCAGTCCACAACAGTCATAGACTCAATCCTGTAGCAACACGTCCTGTGATTTCTCCATAGGAGAAGATGTGTTCTAGTATAACAACACTTGACTTTCTTTACTGCAGATGCTTAGTAGCTACAATGGTATATATATTACTCTGCACACTCTGGGCTCTTTCTGACTACCAGGAAGTCCTTTCTGATCCTGCTGCATATACCCTCCCTCTCTGGGTTAAACTATGGACTTACACTACTCACTGGTGCTGGACAGACTATAACAATGTTAGTGCCATCTTGTGGCCATTATAGTTAACATCACATAATATTATGAATCACGCAGTATACACCACGTATTACACTGTACAATATTAAATAAAGGCTTCTCAAGGAGTGTAGGCAACATGCCCATCCCCCTACATAATAATAATAATAATCTTTATTTATATAGCGCCAACATATTCCGCAGCGCTTTACAGTTTAGCAGTTTCAAACACAACAGTCATAAGTAACAACGTTAACATTACAATAATTAAAGCAAAATAAGACAACCCTGCTCGTGAGAGCTTACAATCTACAATGAGGTGGGGGAGATACAAAGTACAGGTGTGTTTTTACAATGATATATTTACAATGATGGTCCAGCCATCTTCAGGGGGTGGGGGATAGATTGAGATAGTGAATGGACTACACACACACAAACATAAAATGATTGATTAGTGAACGTGCTAGGCCGCTCTGAATAAACATGTTTTGAGGGAGCGCCTAAAACTATGCAAATTGTGGATGGTCCTAATATCTTGGGGTAGAGCATTCCAGAGGATTGGCGCAGCACGGGAGAAGCCTTGGAGTTGGGAGTGTGAGGTACGGATTAGTGCAGAGGTTATTCGAAAGTCATTTGCAGAGTGCAGCGATCAGTTAGGCCGATAGACCGAAATAAGCAAGGAAATGTATGGGGGTGCCGCACTGTGGAGAGCTTTGTAGGTGAGAACAAGTACTTTGAATTGTATCCTGTAATGAATGGGCAGCCAGTGTAACGACTGGCGAAGAGCAGATGCGTCTGAGTAACGATTGGCTAGATGGACGACCCTGGCTGCTGCATTAAGGATAGACTGGAGAGGGGAAAGTCGAGTAAGGGCGAGGCCAATTATTAGAGCATTGCAGTAGTCCAGGCAGGAGTGGATCAAAGCGACAGTGAGGGTTTTTGTTGTTTCCATGGTGAGAAAAGGGCAGATCCTAGAGATGTTCTTTAGGTGTAAGCCGCACAAGCGGGCAAGAGATTGTATATGGGAGGTGAAAGAGAGATCGGAGTCAAACATAACACCCAGACAGCGCGCCTGCTGCTGGGGTGTTACTATGGTGCCACCCATGGAGAGGGAAATGCCAGATTTAGGGAGGTTGGTAGATGGCGGGAGCAGAAGAAGTTCAGTTTTGGAGAGGTTGAGTTTCAGATAGAGAGCGGACATGATGTTGGAGACTGCGGACAGACAGTCAGTGGCGTTCTGTAGTACAGCAGGGGTAAGGTCCAGGGATGATGTGTATAGTTGTGTGTCATCAGCATAAAGATGGTACTGAAAGCCAAATCTGCTGATGGTCTGTCCAATTGGGGCCGTGTAGAGCGAGAAGAGAAGGGGGCCCAGGACTGAGCCCTGAGGTACCCCGACAGTGAGAGGAAGAGAAGATGAAGTGGAGGCAGAGAATTGAACACTGAAGGAGCGGTCAGAAAGATAGGAAGAGAACCAGGAGAGAGCAGTGTTCTTAATGTCTAGTGACTGGAGCCTAGAGAGTAGGAGAGGGTGGTCAACAGTGTCAAAAGCCGCAGAATGGTCGAGAAGAATGAGCAGAGAGTGGTCACCATTACATTTTGCTGTCAGAAGGCCATTGGTCACCTTGATGAGTGCAGTTTCTGTCGAATGTAGGGCGCGGAAACCGAACTGTGAAGGGTCTAGGAGGGAATGAGTGGAGAGGTAACGGGTAAGGCGGGAGTAGACCAGGCACTCCAAGAGTTTAGAGATGAAGGGGAGATTGGAGACTGGTCTGTAGTTGTTTGTGCAGGATGGGTCGAGGGCGGGTTTCATTAGTAATGGAGTAATGATGGAGTGTTTGAAGGAGGAGGGGAAAATGCCAGAGGAGAGGGAGAGATTAAAGATTGTAGTTAAGTGAGTTGTGACGACTGGAGAGAGAGACTGGAGGAGATGTGAGGGAATGGGGTCAGTGGTGCATGTAGTCGGACGAGAAGAATAGAGGTACCCTACATAGGTTCACATTCCAACAGGACAACTTCCCTAAACACACTGCCAGAGATACAGTGAAATGGTTTAGATTAAAGCATAATCATGTTTTTCATTGGCCCAGTCAAAGTCCAGACCTAAATCCCATTGAGAACCTGTGGCTAGACTTTAATATTGCTGTTCACAGACGCCTCCATCCAACCTCACTGAGCTAAATCTAGTTTGCAAAGAAGAATGGTCAAAAATTTCAGCCTCTACACCGTGTTCCAAATTATTATGCAAATTGGATTTAAGTGTCATAAAGATTTAATTGTTTTGTTTTGCATAATAATTTAGAACACGGTGTAGATGTGTAAAGCTGATAAACACACACCACAAAAGATTTGCAGCAGTAATTGTAGCGAAAGGTGGTCCTACAAAGCAATGACTTAGGGGAAATTTACCGTATATACTCGAGTATAAGCCGACCCGAGTATAAGCCGAGACCCCTAATTTTGCCACAAAAAACTGGGAAAACTTAATGACTCGAGTATAGTCGAGGGTGGAAAATGCAGCAGCTACCGGTAAATGTCAAAAATACAAATAGATACCAATAAAAGTAAAATTAATTGAGACATCAGTAGGTTAATTGTTTTTGAATATCCATATTGAATCAGGAGCCCCATATAATGCTCCATAAAGTTTATGATGGGCCCCATAAGATGCTCCATACAAAATACGCCCTATATAATGCTCCATACAGTTTATGATGGGCTCCATAAGATGCTCCATATTAAAATATACCCAATATAATGCTGCACAAATGCAGATTATGGCCCCATAAGATGCTCCATACAGACATTTGCCCCATATAATGCTGCACAAATGTGGATTATGGCCCCATAAGATGTTCCATACAGACATTTGCCCCATATAATGCTGCACAAATGCTGATTATGGACCCATAAGATGCTCCATAAAGATATTTGACCCATATAAAGCTCCACAAACGTTGATTATGGCCCCATAACATGCTCCATACAGACATTTGCCCCATATAATTCTGCACAAATGCTGACTATGGCCCCATAACATGCTCTATGCAGTCATTTGCCCCATGTAATGCTCCACAAATGTTGCTTATGGCCCCATAAGATGCTCCATACAGTCATTTGCCCCATATACTGTTGCTGCGATAAAAAAAAATAAAAAATCATATACTCACCTCTCAGGCCCCCGGCACTTGCTATATTCACCTGCTCCTCGTTCCACCATCGCCGGGCACCGCTGTGTCTTCCATCCTCTGCACTGATGATCAGGCAGAGGGCGCACACTAATCGCATCACCGCGCCCTCTGACCTGAGCGTCAGTGCAGAGGAAGGGGAAGATGTGGCAGCTGGTGGCGGCGGCAGTGGAACGAAGAGCAGGTGAAAATAGCGCACTGAGTTATACTCACCTGCTCCTGGCGTGGTCCCTGGCTCCCCCGGCAACGCAGCTTCTTCCTGTAGTGAGCGGTCACACGGTACCGCTCATTACAGTAATAAGTATGTGGCTCCACCCCTATGGGAGTGGAGTGGGGTCCATATTCATTACTGTAATGAGCGGTACCATGTGACCGCTCAATACCGGAAGAAGCTGCGGTGCTTTGATAGCTTTTTGTGTTTGATATTGTGCAGTTCTGGGATCTCTGGTTCTGCTATCTTTAGTTTCTGTTTTCAGTTGGTTTCTGCAGCCGTCTCTGTCTTTTCTATTAGGAGGTGACCTGTTTTTATACCCAGTCCTTAGATCTTTCAGGGACCTCCTTCCCCCTATCTATAGTTATTCGCTGAGATTAACCTAGGATCTTCGGTGGATCTATTTGCAAGGAATGGGTCGCCCACTCCATCGTAGGGTATCAGCCTAGTCTCAGTGCAGGGTCAGTTTTCCCCCTTCTATTCTAGTTCTGTGTTGCAGTTCTGTAACAGTTTGTCCAGCCCTACAAAAAAAAAATTCTCTCCCGGATTCCTTCAATATGTGCAGCGTCCAAGAACTTGCTCAACGCTTGCAAGAGTTAACTTTGGAAGTAGCCGACCTGCAACAGCACGTGAGTAATTACTTTGGAGCACGCTCTGAAGAACCTAAGGTAGGATTACCTGAGTTTTTTCTGGTAAATGGCAGGCATTTTTTACGTTTAAAAATGCATGTTTACTTTATTTTCGGCTTAGACCCAGATCCTCAGGGAGTGAATTGCAATGTGTGGGGATTATTATGTCTTTATTGCGAAATGAACCCCAAATCTGGGCATTTTCATTACATCCTGATGATCCTTGTTTGACATCAGTAGAAGCATTTTTGTTTCTGCTATGGGGTTGTTATATGATGATCCTGATAGGGTCACATCAGCTGAGGTAGAGCTCAGATGGCTTAAACAGGGTTCTGTTGATGCTGAGAGGTATTGCACCCAGTTCAGA
The DNA here is from genome assembly GCF_051348905.1 of Ranitomeya variabilis. Lineage (NCBI taxonomy): Eukaryota > Metazoa > Chordata > Amphibia > Anura > Dendrobatidae > Ranitomeya > Ranitomeya variabilis. The sequence goes on from NC_135238.1 coordinate 173,995,760, forward strand.
CGATGGTCCGCAGATTTCAGGTGGAATAACCCAGCACTCAAGAGTCAGTTTTAAGCAGGTTTGAGTGAAAGAGTTAAAGATTTGCTGATTGCATATCCTGACCCTGATACTTTGGAAACTGCTATGCAGTTAGCTATTCGTGTGGATAGAAGATTGAGAGACAGACAGAATGAAGAGAAGGCTCTTATAATGCTGAACCCCGTCTCTCAGGATAGCCTCGTTGACAGCGGGGAACCGATGCAACTTGGGGCGATGTCCTCTCATTACCAGGAGAGGGAGAAGAGGTTTTCTGAAGGGCTATGCTTGTATTGTGGTAAGGCTGACCATTTTTTTTAAGCAATGTGAGGTTCGCATAAGGAAAGAAAAAAAAGTCAGTAGGAGTAACACTCAAGTTTGTATTGCATTTTTACGATCCACAGGAGGTTTTTTTCTGGTAATACCACATATCATGGTCATTCCATTGATTTCAGGTAATGATGGATTGTGGTTCTGCACTTAATTAGATTGATCAACAATTCCTAGACAAATATAAGTTTGATTCTGAACCATTGTCATCTCCTATTCCTGTTGTGGCTATTGATAACACTCCTCTGAAACATGAGTGTATTTCTCGAAAGGTGACCAGGTTCCCACTTACTGTGAATATGGAACATCAGGAGTGTATAGACTTGTTTGTCCTTGCTAAATTACCTTGCCCAGTCGTCCTGGGTTTACCCTGGTTAAAAATGCACAATCCTTTCCTGGACTGGTCTTCTAGTACTATAAGGTCCTGAGGTCAGGGGTGTTATGGTAATTGTTGTAATGTTCACATTGCTGCTGTTGTGAAGAAGGAGCTACCTGAAGCCATTCAGGATTTCTGGAGGGTATTTTTAGAGGTTGAGTCACAAGTTCTACCACCTCATAGAGATTACGACTGCGCTATTGAGTTCGTCCCAGGTGCCACACTTCCTAACAGTCGTTTATTTAATCTGACGATTCCTGAGAGGAAGGCCTTAAAGGAATACCTACTGACTAGTTTAGCTGCAGGTCATATAAGACCCTCTAAGTCCACTGTGGCTGTAGGATTCTTTTTTCTTCAAAAATAAGGATGGGGGCCTTAGGCCGTGTCTGGATTTTCTGGAGATTAATAAGATCACTGTGCGCAATCCTTACCCATTGCCGCTGATTCCGGATTTGTTTAAACAACTAACCGGAGCGAAGTGGTTCTCTAAGTTTGACCTTCATGGGGCATATAATTTGCTGCGGGTGAAGGAGGGCGATGAATGGAAGACAGCCTTTAATACCCCAGAAGGTCATTTTGAGTGTCTGGTGATGCTTTTTGGCCTTAGTAATGCATCAGCATTTTCAAAATTTCTTTAATGACATTCTGAGGTCATTGATCGGTAGGAGTATTATTGTTTATTTGGATGATATTTTGATTTACTTGTCCGATCTGGAATCGCATTGGCAGAGAGTCTGCAAAGTTCTACAGATTTTGAGCGAAAACTCACTCTTTGCTAAACTGGAGAAGTGCGAGTTTGCGGTACAGAAAATGAGCTTTTTGGGGTACCTTGTCTCCAGTGATGGGTTTGAGATGGACCCGGTGAAGGCTCAGGCAGTATTGGAGTGGCCTAGGCCTGAATGTTTGAAGCCGGTTCAGAGATTTTTAGGGTTCGCTAATTAATACAGAAAATTAATAAAGAATTTTTCTGTGATTGCTAAAACTATAACTGATCTCATCAAGAAGGGTTCTAATACTGTTCAATTGTCCTCTGAGGCTGTTAAGACTTTTGAGCATCTCAAGGAGAGGTTTAGCTCTGCTCCTGTTTTGATCCAGACAGATGAGACCAAGCCATTTCTGGTAGAGGTTGATGCCCCTTCAGTTCAGGGGTGGGGGCAGTTCCGTCCAAGGAGGGAGAGGATGGGGTGCATCCCTGTGCTTTCTTTTCTAAAAACTTTTCGGAGACTGAGCTCAACTATGATGTTGGGAACAGAGTTGCTGGCCATTAAACTCGCGTTTGAGCATTGGCGACATTTTTTGGATGGGGCTAGACATCCAATACAGGTTTTTACTGATAATTAGAATCTGATATATCTGGATGCTGCTAAATGTTTGAATGCCCGTCAAGCTAGGTGGGCCCTGTTTTTTGCCCGGTTTCATTTCTCTGTAATATATATCCCTGGGACAAAGAATGTTAAAGCGGATGCTTTGTCTCTTAGTTTCTCTCCAGCAGTTAATACTGAGAAGGAGGAATGTATTTTGCAGAGAGGGGTGGTGGTGGCAGCATTGGGTTCTGAGTTGGAGAGTAGCATCCTAGAGGCCCAGAATGCTGCACCAACTAACACTCCGTATGGTAAATTATTTGTGCCTAGAGCCTTGCGGAGAGCTTTGTTTGCTGAATGTCATGAATCTCGGTTGGCGGGTCATCCTGGGATTTTAGAAACTAGAAAGTCGATAGGTTGAAGTTTCTGGTGGCCAGGGTGGCAAAGAGAAATCATCAAGTGGGTGCGTCAGTGTATGTGTGCGCTAGGTCGAAGGCCTCACATGCCCTTGCTGTGCCCTTTGGAGGTTCCTAGTTTGCCATGGTCACATCTTGCTATGGATCTTATCACCGAACTGCCGGTCTCCGAGGGTTTTTCTGTTATCTGGGTTGTTGTGGACCGGTTAGTAAGATGTGTCATCTGGTTCCATTCGATAAATTACCCTGCTCCAAGACTCTAGCTAAGGCATTTGTGAAAGAGATTGTCAGGCTCCATGGGTTTCCCATGGACATTGATTCCAATAGAGGACCACAGTTTGTGGCTCGCTTTTGGCATGCTTTTTGTGACAGATTAAAGGTTCCTTTGTCATTTTCGTCAGGTTATCATCCGGATTCTAATGGACTAACTGAAAGGAAGAACCAGGATGACGCGACGAGTTTTTGAGATGTTTTGTAGCAGACAATCAGGAGATGTAGTCGGAATATCTACAACTAGCTGAGTTTTCTCTTAATAGTCATACGTCTTCCTTGGCTGGGTGTTCTCTTTTTTTTTGCTGTACAGGGGGGCATTCATCTTTCAGTCCATTTTCAAAGATTGGGGCAGCGGTGCCTGAGAAGGAGAGTTTTTCTGGAAAATTTGGGCAGGGTTTGGACCAATGTACACCATAATCTGAAGGAGGCAAATAGGAGGTCAAAGAAATATTTTGACAAGAAAAGAAGGGAGGCGTTGTTTGCATTTGGGGACATGTGTTGTGAATTCTGTTTGTGGGCTCCCTCTGGTGGCTGCTGGTGGTACTGGTTGACTTCTGTCTTTTATCTCCAGTGCACCTGTTTCCATCAGGAAATGGGAGTTTCCTATATAGTCTGGCTTCTCAGTCATTTACTTGCCGGCTATCAATGTTACCAGAGCTCCTCTGTTACTTGCTACCTGCTCCAAGTCTGCTGATTCAGATAAGTTGGATCATCTGTACCTTTTGTCCAGCGTGCATTTATATGAATCTTGCTGCTGGAAGCTCTAGTGAACTGAAATGACCACTCCGGTGTAATGAGTTGATACCGGAGTTTAAAGTCATTTCAGGATGGTATTTTGTAGGGTTTTGAGTTGACCGCGTAGTCCACTTTTGTATTTTCTGCTATCTAGTTAGTGGGCCTCTCTTTGCTGAACCTGTATTCATACTGCATATGTGTTTTCTTCTTAACTAACCGTCATTATATGTTGGGGGCTACTATCACTTTGGGGTTTTCTCTGGAGGCAAGCCAGGTCTGTGTTTCCTCTATTAGGGGTAGCTAGATCTCCGGCTGGTGTGAGACGTCTAGGGATAAAACGCAGGTACATTCCCCGGCCACTGGTAGTTGTGCGTGAGGTTCAGCATCGCGGTCAGCATAGATTCCATCATCCTAGAGCTAGTCCTGTTTTTGCCTATGTCCCTGCCATTGGGAATCATGACAGTATAGCCGGCCTGACTGTGTTAAGTATTGGCTGAAGAAGGAGAGAAAAGAAGTCTCTGACACCTTTTTTTTACTCTGACTTCTGTCTAGCCATAATTGCAGTCTGCTTCTTTCCCCTCCTCTTAATCCCTGAATGGCTCAGATCTCAGCTGCTGAGAAATGGATATCCAGAGTTTAGCTTCAAATCTGAATAATCTTGCTTCTAAGGTTCAAAATATACAAGACTTTGTCATACATGCTCCTATGTCTGAACCTAAAATTCCTATACCAGAGTTTTTTTCTGGAGATAGATCTCGTTTTTTGAATTTTAAGCACAATTGTAAATTGTATCTTTCTCTGAGATCTTACTCCGCTGGAGACCCCGCTCAGCAGGTTAAGATTGTTATTTCCTTGTTGCGGGGTGACCCCCAGAATTGGGCATTTGCATTGGCGCCAGGGGACCCTGCGCTGCTCAATGTGGATGCGTTTTTTCTGGCGCTGGGGTTGCTCTATGAGGAACCTAATTTGGAGATTCAGGCTGAAAAAGCCTTGATAGCCCTCTCTCAAGGGCATGATGAAGCTGAGGTATATTGTCAAAAATTTCAAAAATGGTCTGTGCTTACTCAGTGGAATGAGTGCGCCCTGGCGGCGAATTTCAGAGAGGGTCTCTCTGACGCCGTTAAAGATGTCATGGTGGGGTTTCCTACGCCCACAGGTCTGAATGAGTCCATGACAATGGCTATTCAGATTGACCGGCGTTTGCGGGAGTGCAAACCTGTGCACCATTTGGCGGTGTCTTCTGAGCAGGCACCGGAGAATATGCAATGTGATAGAATTCTGTCCAGAAGTGAACGGCAGAATTATAGTCGTAAAAATGGGTTGTGCTTCTATTGTGGCGATTCTGCTCATGTTATATCAGCATGCTCTAAACGCACAAAAAGGGTTGATAAGTCTTTTGCAGTTAGCACTTTGCAGTCTAAGTTCCTTTTGTCTGTGACTTTGATTTGTTCGTTATCATCTATTACCGTGAATGCCTATGTGGACTCTGGCGCCGCCCTGAGTCTTATGGATTGGTCCTTTGCCAGGCGCTGTGGGTTTAGTCTAGAGTCTCTGGAGGTCCCTATTCCTTTGAAGGGTATTGACTCCACGCCATTGGCTAGGAATAAACCTCAATACTGGACACAAGTGACTATGTGTATGACTCCAGACCATCAGGAGGTGATTCGTTTCCTTGTGTGGCATAATTTGCATGATGTCTTAGTGCTTGGATTGCCATGGTTACAAACTCACAACCCAGTTCTTGACTGGAAAACAATGTCCGTATTAAGCTGGGGATGTCAGGGGGTTCATGGGGAAGTACCTTTGGTTTCCATTGCTTCATCTACTCCCTCTGAGGTTCCGGCATTTTTGTCTGACTATTGTGATGTTTTTGAGGAGCCTAAACTTAGTTCGCTCCCTCCTCACAGGGATTGCGATTGTGCTATAGATTTGATTCCTGGCAGCAAATTTCCTAAAGGTCGTTTGTTCAATCTGTCTGTGCCAGAGCATGCTGCTATGCGAGAGTATATTAAGGAGTCCTTGGAAAAGGGACATATCCGTCCATCCTCATCCCCTTTAGGAGCAGGTTTTTTTTTCATGGGTAAAAAAGATGGTTCCCTGAGGCCTTGTATTGATTATCGGCTGTTGAATAAGATTACAGTCAAATATCAGTATCCTTTGCCACTGTTGACTGATTTGTTTGCTCGTATTAAGGGGGCAAGGTGGTTCTCTAAGATTGACCTTCGGGGTGCGTATAATTTGGTGCGGATTAAGCAGGGAGATGAGTGGAAAACTGCATTTAATACGCCCGAGGGCCATTTTGAGTATCTGGTAATGCCTTTTGGTCTTTCTAATGCCCCTTCAGTCTTTCAGTCCTTTATGCACAATATTTTCCGTGAATATCTGGATGGAGTTATGATTGTGTATTTGGATGATATTTTGATTTTTTCCGATGACTGGGAGTCGCATGTTCAACAGGTCAGGAAGGTTTTTCAGGTTTTGCGGGCCAATTCTTTGTTTGTAAAGGGTTCAAAGTGTATTTTTGGGGTTCAGAAGATCTCTTTTTTGGGGTACATTTTTTCCCCTTCTTCTATTGAGATGGATCCTGTCAAGGTTCGGGCTATTTGTGATTGGACGCAACCGACTTCCCTTAAGAGTCTTCAGAAATTCTTGGGCTTTGCTAATTTCTATCGTCGATTTATAACTGGTTTTTCAAGTGTTGTTAAGCCTCTAACGGATTTGACTAAGAAGGGTGCTGATGTTTCCAATTGGTCCTCGGCGGCTGTGGAGGCCTTTCGGGAGCTTAAGCGCCGCTTTTCTTCTGCTCCTGTGTTGCGCCAGCCTCATGTTTCACTTCCTTTTCAGGTTGAAGTTGATGCTTCGGAGATCGGAGCGGGGGCGGTTTTGTCGCAGAGAAGTTCTGATTGCTCGGTGATGAGACCATGTGCGTTCTTTTCTCGAAAATTTTCGCCCGCCGAGCGAAATTATGATGTTGGTAATCGGGAGCTCTTGGCTATGAAGTGGGCCTTTGAGGAGTGGCGTCATTGGCTTGAGGGTGCTAGGCATCAGGTGGTGGTCTTGACTGATCACAAGAATCTGATTTACCTTGAGTCAGCCAGGCGTCTGAATCCTAGACAGGCGCGCTGGTCATTGTTCTTCTCCCGGTTTAATTTCGTGGTCTCGTATCTACTGGGTTCAAAAATGTGAAGGCAGATGCCCTTTCTAGGAGTTTTGAGCCTGACTCCCCTGGTGATTCTGAGCCTACGGGTATCCTTAAGGATGGGGTGATATTGTCTGCTGTCTCTCCAGACTTGCGACGTGCTTTGCAGGAGTTTCAAGTGGATAGGCCTGATCGTTGTCCGCCTGGGAGACTGTTTGTTCCAGATGAGTGGACCAGTAGAGTCATCTTGGAGGTTCATTCTTCTGTGTTGGCTGGCCACCCTGGAATCTTTGGTACCAGAGAATTGGTGGCCAGGTCCTTTTGGTGGCCTTCCTTGTCCCGGGATGTGCATACTTTTGTGCAGTCTTGTGATGTTTGTGCTCGGGCCAAGCCTTGCTGTTCTCGGGCTAGTGGATTGTTGTTGCCCTTGCCTATTCCGAAGAGGCCTTGGACGCACATCTCTATGGACTTTATTTCGGATCTCCCGGTTTCTCAGAAAATGACCGTCATCTGGGTGGTGTGTGACCGTTTTTCTAAAATGGTTCATTTGGTACCCTTGCCCAAGTTGCCTTCTTCATCTGAGTTGGTTCCTCTATTTTTTCAGAATGTGGTTCGTTTACATGGCATCCCGGAAAACATCGTTTCGGACAGGGGATCCCAATTTGTGTCTAGATTTTGGCGGGCGTTCTGTGCCAGGATGGGCATTGATTTGTCTTTTTCGTCTGCCTTCCATCCTCAGACGAATGGCCAGACAGAGCGAACTAATCAGACCTTGGAGACTTATTTGAGGTGTTTTGTGTCTGCTGATCAGGATGACTGGGTCGCCTTTTTGCCGTTGGCGGAGTTTGCCCTTAATAATCGGGCTAGTTCTGCCACTCTGGTTTCTCCTTTCTTTTGCAATTCGGGGTTTCACCCTCGTTTTTCATCTGGCCAGGTGGAATCTTCGGATTGTCCTGGAGTGGACACTATGGTGGATAGATTGCACCAGATTTAGAGTCATGTGGTGGACAACTTGAAGTTGTCCCAGGAGAAGACTCAGCAGTTTGCTAATCGTCGTCGTCGTGCTGGTAATCGTCTTCGCGTTGGGGACTTGGTGTGGTTATCTTCTCGTTTTGTCCCTATGAAGGTCTCTTCTCCTAAGTTTAAACCTCGGTTCATAGGTCCTTATAAGATTTTGGAGATTCTTAATCCTGTATCGTTTCGTTTGGACCTACCAGCATCTTTCACTATTCATAATGTCTTCCATCGGTCTTTGTTGCGGAGGTACGAGATACCGGTTGTTCCTTCTGTTGAGCCTCCTGCTCCTGTGCTGGTGCAGGGTGAATTGGAGTATGTTGTGGAGAAGATTTTGGACTCTCGCATTTCCAGACGGAGACTTCAATATTTGGTTAAATGGAAGGGATACGGTCAGGAGGATAATTCTTGGGTGACGGCCTCTGATGTTCATGCCTCTGATTTGGTTCGCGCCTTTCATAGGGCTCATCCAGATCGCCCTGGTGGTTCTCATGAGGGTTCGGTGCCCCCTCCTCAAGGGGGGGTACTGTTGTGAATTCTGTTTGTGGGCTCCCTCTGGTGGCTGCTGGTGGTACTGGTTGACTTCTGTCTTTTATCTCCAGTGCACCTGTTTCCATCAGGAAATGGGAGTTTCCTATATAGTCTGGCTTCTCAGTCATTTACTTGCCGGCTATCAATGTTACCAGAGCTCCTCTGTTACTTGCTACCTGCTCCAAGTCTGCTGATTCAGATAAGTTGGATCATCTGTACCTTTTGTCCAGCGTGCATTTATATGAATCTTGCTGCTGGAAGCTCTAGTGAACTGAAATGACCACTCCGGTGTAATGAGTTGATACCGGAGTTTAAAGTCATTTCAGGATGGTATTTTGTAGGGTTTTGAGTTGACCGCGTAGTCCACTTTTGTATTTTCTGCTATCTAGTTAGTGGGCCTCTCTTTGCTGAACCTGTATTCATACTGCGTATGTGTTTTCTTCTTAACTAACCGTCATTATATGTTGGGGGCTACTATCACTTTGGGGTTTTCTCTGGAGGCAAGCCAGGTCTGTGTTTCCTCTATTAGGGGTAGCTAGATCTCCGGCTGGTGCGAGACGTCTAGGGATAAAATGCAGGTACGTTCCCCGGCCACTGGTAGTTGTGCGTGAGGTTCAGCATCGCGGTCAGCTTAGATTCCATCATCCTAGAGCTAGTCCTGTTTTTGCCTATGTCCCTGCCATTGGGAATCATGACAGACATGGTCTGGTTGTCCTCTAGGAATCTGCGTTTGAAAATGCCTTCTAAAAAACTGGGGCCTAAGTTTGTAGGACCCTTCAAAGTGGTTCAGGTTGTCAACTCGGCAGTGGTGAGATTAGACATCCCCTCGTCCTGGAGAATTAATTCAGTTTTTCATGTATCTTTACTGAAGAAAGTTGACACACCAGATAAGGAGGCGATGCCGACTGTTCCCCCAGTTGATGAGGATGGCGAGTTTGAGATTTCACGCATTTTAGATTCCAGGTGGCACAGAGGAATGTTGCAGTATCTCGTGTCCTGGAAGGGTTTTGGTCCCGAGGATAATTCCTAGGTGAAAGCTGAGGATGTCTCGGTCTCAAGGCTGATTAAGGCTTTTCACAGGAGATTTCTGAATAAAGCTCAGCCAAAAGGATCTGGAGGATCCTCGTAAAAGAGGAGGTACTGTTAGAATCTGTTTTGTTTTTTGGCCTTCCGCCATCTTGTTGTGGTTTTCTGGCTGCTGGTCTTTTTCCCTCGGTGGTGGGTTGCCTTAGGTCAGGTGATTGTATCACCCTTTATTACCCAGCACCTGCCTCCCATTCCTTGCTGGATAACAGTGTTAATCCGCTAGAGTTCTGGCTAGGTGCTTTGATAGCTTTCTGTGTTTGATATTGTGCAGTTCTGGGATCTCTGGTTCTGCTATCTTTAGTTTCTGTTTTCAGTTGGTTTCTGCAGCTGTCTCTGTCTTTTCTATTAGGAGGGTACCTGTTTTTATACCCAGTCCTTAGATCTTTCAGGGACCTCCTTCCTCCTATCTATAGGTCTTCGCTGAGATTTGATATTGTGCAGTTCTGGGATCTCTGGTTATGCTATCTTTAGTTTCTGTTTTCAGTTGGTTTCGGCAGCCGTCTCTGCTTTCTATTAGAAGGTGACCTGTTTTTATACCCAGTCCTTAGCTCTTTCTGGGACCTCCTTCCTCCTATCTATAGGTCTTAGCTGAGATTAACCTAGAATCATCGGTGGGTCTATTCGCAAGGAATAGGTCGCCCACTCCATCGTAGGGTATCAGCCTAGTCTCAGAGACAGGGTCAGTTTTCCCCCTTCTATCCTAGTTCTGTGTTGCAGTTCCATACCAACAATCTCAATACATGTCTAAACTCTTTAGCTGTCTGCGCTAATACGCCTAAGCTGGATACAGTTCTGGCAAATACTTTCCTTTGTGGATCCTAATGGTTATATTCATGTGTAAATAAGCAATTGTGTAGAAATGTGTACATGCCATGCTGCAATGTATTTTAAGTGTATGTAAATGGACCAAAATACCAAATGATTGCACCTACAACTTACATCTATCAGTATAATAAACAATGTATGTGGAAAGCATTCTAGCTTTACAAAATGTACTCTACCTTTTTATAAAGACAAATGGGCGGCCCCTTGAAATGGCATTGGATGTTGGCTGTGGGACTGGACGTTACACTTTACCTCTTGCTCCTCACTTCACGAAGGTCCTTGGACTAGACATCAGTGAATCCCAAATAAATGTGGCTAAACAACTGACTGTGGCAAAAAATGTGTCATACAGGTGAGTGCTACACTGGATTTCCTAATTCTGCTGGTATAATGAGAGAATTAGATGGTATAAGTGGCACTGGCCATTATCTGTCCTGTCTGCAGGGTGTCTCCGGCTGAGATGTTACCTCTGAAGGATGCTTCTGTGGACCTGGTACATGCTGGACTTGCGGCACATTTTTTCTCAAAAGAAAAGTTTGTCGATGAGTCAGTTCGAGTGTTGAAGACGAGAGGATGCTTGGCTGCACACGGTTTTGAACCATCTAGTGTGCTTGAATACAGAAATTTGTCAGATGACCTGAATGTAGTGATGTCAGAGGTGAGTTAATGATTACATATAACGTAAGTAGCATCTGTGACAATTGATGGAGGAGCACAGAGGAGAAAAGACGTGTCAGTATATAAGCGTAGTAATATTGAATTTATTTAATTAAAAAGGTGAGTTGTAAATGAAACTTGCTCACCTGATATAGTTGTGCAGTTTGAGGCTCAACTCCCACTTCCACTTGTTTGCAATAGACTGCAGCCTTCCTGGTAGAGCAGGGAAAACCGCTTCCAGGAGTTTCCCACAGTGTCAAGACCAGGTAGGTGGCATCTACGGTATATTAATTTCTCATTGCACAGTAGAATTGAATTCTGCTTGAATATTGGCAAAATTTGGATTTTTTTTGGTAATTTGCTTCTGCACAGATTCAACTAAATGATTGGCACTGGCTGCCATATTGCTAATCTGCAAATGGGCATAAACAATTTAAAAAAATCACTTATACTCACTTTACTGCTCACCTTTAAAGGGAATCTATCAGGTCCCCCATGTTCCCAGAACCACCAACATATATACTGATATTTAGAAAAAGTATTTCTAAAGTCTGTTTATGATATGTAAATGTGGGCTTTGGCTACTTGAAGGGGCATTAGTGTCTCAGACTAGTTGGCCCACTAAACATGATATTACCTTCCCTGTGTTGGTGACGTGTAATAACAAATTACAAGTACCGGCGACATCGCAGGAGAAATGCTACCCCTTGGATTCCGTTCAGACACTCTGTGTAAATACTTCCCAAACTTTGCATTGGCGAGAGGCAGTAACCCAAAACACAGTGTCTCCAAACTGAGATTCAGATTTTGGCTTTTACCCTAAGTCATGTGAGAAGGCTCATTGGAAAGTCTACATTGACTTTTAGGATTGCTATGTCCAGGAGATGGCACTAGAGTTCTAGACCTCTTCCTCTCTGAAGAGACAATTTGCATTTTTCCCAGAGTAGCATTGTGGCTTAAAAGTCTCCTCACCTCAGCATGCCTGTCATGTCACTCTACGCAAGGAGAAGCGTTACCCCTTGGATTCCAATGTATGTAATATAACACAGGGATTGTCAGGCAGTGTGTCTACATATGCAAATACACTGCTGGTGGTTCTGGGGGCACGGGACACCTAACAGGTTGCCTTTAAGGCTTGTCACATCTTTCTATCTCCGCTTCCAACCACTGAATCCCCGGGCCTCATCACACTATGCTTGGACTTTCTAGTTTGAAGAGGTCCGGGACAGTTCTTTGAATGCGCTCAGAAGGTTATGGGGCACAGACATCCTGACCTTATGAGCACTTACCCAGAAAGGTCCCCAGCCTGGTGGGAAGAGGTTCATGGATTCAGCGAGAGCGAGAAGAGTAATACGATGTGAAGAGCAGAGGGGCCAGTACAGTCAGTGTAAGATTTTTTTTTCTTTTACATCTCATGTTTATTATGCTATATTTATTATGGGGTCTGGAGACATCCCAGGGCATAATAAGGGACATTCAATAACATCTCTGTAAATCAAATTTTCAGTGACAATTTGCACAAACAGGCAAATTCAAAGTTTGCCTGATCTGTTCATAGTGGAGTTATTATATTCCGATGGGCCCAAGCGCGAAACTCGGACCCGGGCCCTGCTCCACCTGTTGATCAGATGGCTCATTGTAGCATTCTAAATGTTATAAGGACATATGTGTTGCACCCTCTTTCCTACTAGGTAGTAATGCCCCTTATCCTGTACTAATGTTCCCCATTTTGAGCCCATCCTGATATATATGTCTCATATCCTGGTATATATAGTATATGACCCCTTCATAGTAAGATGTCAGTCATCCTGGTATATATATATGTTAGGTGTCGAGTTCCCGCCTCTGCACAAGGGGAATCTCAAACCATCTTCGCTGCGTTCTCCCATTCTTCTCCAGCCACAGTGGAGCCTGCTCAGCTGAGACATCGGTCCCAGCGTCTGACTCGGGCTGATAATGGGCGACTGGTTACTACTGCTCTTCAAGGCTCTGCCTTTGTAGCCAGCGCTGATCAGCAGCGAGCAGATCTTTCTGGGACTAAGTCCTGCTTTTCCCATACTGGGCATGCCCATGGGACGACCTCCCAATGGAGGTTGGGGGTCACATGCGCAGGTCCTGAAGCGGTTCCTGTTGGACCACTAGGAAGGTCCTTGAGTGCTTAAACTATAAAAGGTTCGCATGGCCGCATGGCCATGCGCTAGTATCAAACCAATGTTAAAGAGCTCAGCGCCAGTGTGGTCATGCTTGTATGTGGTCAGGGTTTGGCTGAAATAAGCCCCTAGAATACCAGCACCTCCGGTGAGGAGTTGTTTGTCTGCTACTCTAACTGCATGACCACAGTTTTGCTCTGTTTGGTAGCTGTGTTCCTCTGTGAGGTTAACAGGGCACAGCATCTTGTTATTCTAGCGAATCTGTGATGTAACAGAGTTCCCTAATACCACCGTATAGTACCCCCTATTACTAGCAGCAGGTTTCTCTCCTGCACGGTGGACCCTGGGTTGCGAACTCACCAACTGTCTCATATATATATATATTTGGTGCGTTCCGCCAACCCTAACAATACTAGCGCCAGGGTCTGGCTAGTAAATGGCGGACAAACAACAATCCTTGCGGTAAATCCAGCAGCTGGAGGGTAGGTTGGCGGCTCTCGAGCATACAACCTCAGCTGTGGATGTTACCACAGTTGCTGTTCAAGCTGCTAGCGTGGCTGCAGCAACCTTGTCCACTGCCATCCCTGTTCCGACTCTCTCACCTCCCGCTGCCAGAAAATTTTTCTGGCGATAGTAAATCTTGTAGGGGTTTCATGAGCCAGTGCTCTATACACCTCAAGCTCCTGGCCGCACGTTTCCCCACAGAGGGGGCAAAGGTGGGATTTATTATGTCTCTCCTGTCGGACAGGGCGTTGGAATGGGCTACGCCGCTGTGGGCGCGTGGCGATCATGTGGTGCAGAGTGCTCCGCTTTTCCTGAGCACTCTGAAACAGGTCTTTTTAGGACCTCGAGTCACCCATGATACGGCGCTCCAACTGTTGGCATTGACTCAGGGCTCGTCCTTGGTCAGCCATTTTGCCGTCCACTTCCGTACCCTAGCATCTGAGCTGGAGTGGTCGGATAAAGCCTTTATCCCTATATTTTGGAGGGGGCTGGCTGACCACGTGAAGGACGCTCTGGCCTCTAGGGAGATTCCCACCACACTGGAGGAGTTAATAGCTGTGTCTACTCGTATTGACCTCCGTTTTCATGAGCGGAGGTTAGAGCGGGTCTAGTGTAGGCAGAGGTTTTGGCTGGCTCCCACCTTCGCCAAACCTGTGGAATCTCTGGTCCAGGTCCCTGAGTCACATGAGGCCATGGAAGTGTCACGAGCGGGATCTAAGTCCCGGACCGCTCGTGCACTCAAGGTCTGTCATGTTTGCCAGCAGTCAGCACATCTTGCCACCAGATGTTCCCAGCGGTTGAGGAAACATCAGCGTCTAGTGGTAGTAGGTGGAGGTACACTAGACACGGCGACGTTTGCCTCCAAATTGTCCTTTAAGGGGACAATTACAATAGGCTCATTCACTCACACGGTAGAGCTCTGCGTGGATTCTGGGGTGGAGGGCAATTTTATGTCTTCTGCCTTCGCCCAACATCACGCAATACCCCTGGTAATGCTAGCTCAACCAGTAACCGTACGAGTGGTGAATGGGTCGACACTGCCCTCACAGATAACACACCAGACCATACCTTTCACTCTGTCCATGTCGCCATCTCATCAGGAGATTATATCTCTGCTCATCATTCCTGAGGGAATTGATGAGGTCCTGTTAGGGATACCTTGGCTACGGTACCACTCTCCTCATATTGAGTGGTCCACTGGCAGAATTTTGGGATGGGGTGAATCTTGTGGGGGTAGATGTCAGAGGGCAAGCGTTCAGGTAGCTACTACTGAGGTACCAGCAGATCTCTCCTCTCTCCCTAAGCAATATTGGCCCTATGCGGACGTGTTCTCCAAAAGGGCTGCGGAGACCCTTCCACCTCACCGCCCCTATGACTGTCCTATTGAGCTCTTGCCTGGTGCTGAGCCTCCCCGAGGGTCGAGTCTATCCGTTATCTCTCCCGGAGATGGAGGCAATGTCACAATACATTCAGGAAAATCTGGCAAGAGGATTCGTTAGAAAGTCAGTGTCACCTGCAGGGGCTGGGTTCTTCTTCGTGCAGAAGAAGAACGGGGAAATATGTCCATGCATTGACTACAGGGGTCTTAACGCCATCACCATTAAGAATAAGTATCCCCTGCCCCTGATATCTGAGCTTTTTGATAGGCTTCGGGGAGCAAGGGTATTTACTAAACTAGATCTGTGGGGTGCTTACAACCTGATTCGCATCCGTGAGGGGGACGAATGGAAGATGGCTTTTAACACCAGGGATGGGCAATATGAATATCTATTGATGCCTTTTGGGCTCTGTAATGCCCCAGCCATTTTTCAAGACTTTGTAAACGATATCTTCCGGGATATGCTTTCCACCTCGGTCGTAGTCTATCTGGATAATATTCTCATCTACTCTCCAGATATTGACTCCCACCGGAGAGATGTTTGCAGAGTCTTCGACCTCTTACGAGCTAACTCCCTCTACGCCAAGTTGGAGAAATGTGTGTTTGAGCAGGAGTCCTTACCTTTCCTGGTGGATGGCCCCCAGATGCAGGGCAGTGGGGTACTCGGTACCAGGTCCCTTCTGTCTCAGTTCTGGGGATGTCACGGTGGCCCGACCCGGTCCGTGGCCCTGCTAAGGGGCGCCCAATCAAAGGGTAGAGTTTGTCAAGTGTTCGTGATGCCACCTGTGGTACTCGGTCAGGATGACCGACGCTGCTAGGGGTCCACTGGGGTGATGGAATGGCAGCTAGATGGTATACCTTCCCACAGGTGAAGTATGTCCCCAGGGCCTCCCAGTAAGGTAGATGATGATGGTGTAGGTCACAGTAAATAATGAGGACACAAGGTTGCAGTCTCTTTACCTTTTTACTGTAGACTTCAGCATCCACAATCCAGAGCACTGATAACAGGGCTGGCTGAATCCGGCCGGTCCGAAGGCACATCCAGAGTTCCCTTTGCAGGTGGAAATCAGTAGCCTTCCTACTTGCGCCTGTGTGTTGTAGTACCTCCCTGCTGAGCACCACGGGATAGTCCTCACAACTGTCGTGTATATTTCTGATATTCTCTCTCTACGTCCCCCAGATGATATGGATAGGACGACTCGTATGATGGGGTAGGCCTGGAGCTATTTTATAGGGACCCTAGAGATGCCCCTCTCCCACAATTTGCCTCCGTTGTCTTCATTAGGTTAAAGGTTGGGCAGCCAACTTGGAATTAACTGTCCTGCCGTAGTTTGAAGTAATGCTTAGAGTCTATTACTCCCTCGGTGTTCCGGCCACCGGCTACGCGCCTCAGAAGGATGTTGCCGATCTTAGGGCAGAATTCCTCCCAGTATTATCTCCTTGTGCTGTGATCTCATTTCTCACTTCTCTACAATACACTCCGCTTCTTGTCCTTTCTTAGAATTATGCAGCAATGAGGTGCAGGCGCAGCTCCGTAACGTTCTATCTCTCGCTCAGTCTCTGCCAGGATCCCACCCCTGACAGGGACCTCTGTCTGCAGCTCAGATGTTCCTCCTTCTCCCCCTGTCTGCCTGACAGGTCTTTCCTGGGTCTCACCCAGTAGCGTTCTCCTCTAACTTCCTATCCAACCCCTAGTTTTACCCGAGTGTGAGGAGTGGCCTAATACATAGAACCCTTTGCTCCCCCTGGTGGTTGGAGTGGGAAGTGTAGTGTGTGACTGTGATACCTGGTCAGGTGAACTCCTTTAGTACCATTAGACGTACCGTCACTCCCCTTAGTGGAAGAGCGACAATACTGCAACGACCAGGACTCTGGGGCGCTGCACTGGGCTATATCATCTCTGCTCAGGGATTGGCTATGGATCCTGCCAAACTGCAGGCTGTGATGGACTGGCAAGAACCCCATTGTCTTAAAGCGTTGCAGCGCTTTATGGGGTTCATTAACTATTATCGCCAGTTCATCCCTCATTTCTCAACTTTGGTAGCCTGTCAGGGTTCCCAATGGCAAGGGAACGTCAGAGAACATAAATAACAGAACAGCTCTTGGGTGATGGAATCTCGAGCTGACCGTGAGCTAAACCTACCACACAACTAACAGTGGCCGGGTGGCGTACCTACGGTTTATCCC
Source organism: Ranitomeya variabilis (assembly GCF_051348905.1). Classification (NCBI taxonomy): domain Eukaryota; kingdom Metazoa; phylum Chordata; class Amphibia; order Anura; family Dendrobatidae; genus Ranitomeya; species Ranitomeya variabilis. Next base: position 174,012,677 of record NC_135238.1, read on the forward strand.
TAGACGCCTAGCGCCAGCCGGAGGACTAACTAACCCTAATAGAGGAAAAGACAGACCTGGCTTACCTCTAGGGAAATTCCCCCAAAAAGGAGACAGAAGCCCCCCACATATATTGACGGTGAGTTCAGAGGAAAAGACATACGCAGTATGAAGGTAGGTTCAGCAAAGCGAGGTCCGCTTACTAGATAACAAGAAGATACAATAGGGAACTTCACGGTCAGCTGAAAACCCTATTAAAATACCATCCCGAAATTACTTTAAGACTCATGTGTCAACTCATGACACCGGAGTGGCAATTTCGGCCCACAAGAGCTTCCAGCTACAGAAAAATAACATAACTGTGAACTGGAACAAAAATGCAAAACAAACTTAGGACTAAGAGTCCAACTTAGCTGATAGTAGTCTAGAAGCAGGAACATGCAACAGAAAGGCTCTGGTTACATTGATGGCCGGCACTAGAATAACTGAGCAGCAAGGCTAAATAGGATACTCCCATATCCTGATGGAAACAGGTGAACAGAGAAAGTGAAGCACACAAGTCCAGTACCACCAGTGACCACCGGGGGAGCCCAAAAACCAAATTCACAACAGTAGCCCTCACCAAGAAGGAAGCAAATCCCAAATTGTGGTCTGAGGAGGTCTCCAAGGCCTTCACTTCTATTAAATCTCATTTTGCTAGAGCTCCCATCCTACAGCGCCCCGATGTAGATAAGCCATTTATAATGGGGGTGGATGCCTCATCCGTTGGTGCTGGAGCAGCCCTCTTCCAAAAGGATGCTCAAGGTCGGAAGCATCCTTGCTTCTTCTTTTCCAAAACCTTCTCACCTGCGGAGAGGAATTATTCCATGGGGGACAGGGAGTTGCTAGCAATGAAGTTGGCCTTCTCAGAGTTGAGACATCTTTTGGAGGGGGCTCGCTTTCCCTTCCAAGTATTCACAGACCACAATAATTTGGTCTATTTACAGACCAGCAGTTAAATTCTCGCCAGGCCAGATGGTCCTTGTTCTTCTCCCAGTTCCATTTCACCCTCCATTTGCTTTCTGGGGAGAAGAACATTCGTGCCAACGCTCTCTCTCGCTCTGTTGTATCATCTGAGGAGGAGGAAGAGAAGCCTCGGCTTATTGTCCCTTCTGAGAGCCAGAGAATTTTGGCCCCGGTTTCACTAGAGTCTGTGCCTCCGGGCAAAACTTTTGTACCATCAAGTTTGCGTCCAGAGGTTCTCTCTTGGGCTCACTCATCCAGGGTGGGTGGACATTTTGGGACCAAAAGGACATCTGAGCTACTGGCGAGGACATACTGGTGGCCGCATATGGCCCGTGACGTTGCAGACTATGTTGGGGCGTGTGTCTCCTGCGCCAAGAACAAGTCTCCTAGTCCACGGCCAGCTGGTTTGCTTCACCCCCCCACAACAGGCCCTGGGAGATAGTCGGGATGGATTTTGTGGTGGGCTTACCCAAGTCTTGTAGCTGCACCATTATTTGGGTGATCACCTACCATTTTTCCAAAATGGGGCACTTGGTGCCTTTTCCATGGCTACCTTCTACCCCGTGTCTGACGGCATTGTTTATCAAACATATCTTTTGCCTACACGGTATGCCGGACAAAATTGTCAGTGACCGGGGTCCCCAGTTTGCATCTCGATTCTGCAGAGAGCTTTGTCGTCTACTCAGCATTGAGTTGAATCTCTCTTCAGCTTATCATCCCGAGACGAATGGGTTGGTAGAGAGGGCCAACCAGACCCTGGTCACATATCTACGACATTTTGTTTCTGCCAGGCAGGATGACTGGGCATCCTTGCTACCGTGGGCGGAGTTTGCGCTTAACAATGCCGTAGCCAACTCCACCGGTCAGACTCCTTTCCTCCTTAATTACGGCCAGCATCCGCGGGTTCCTGTGCCTATGCCCATGTCTTCCGCTGACTCTAGGGTGGCAGACTGGGCTGTGGAGGCACGGGACATTTGGGATCGCACTCAGGATGCCGTCCGGGCCTCCAAGGAGAGATTGAGGTCCTCCGCCGATCCACATAGGTGCCCTGCTCCGACCTTTGCTCCTGGCGACTTAGTGTGCCTCTCCGCCCGTAACATCATGCTGCGAGTTGAGTCCACTAAGTTTGCACCTCGCTACTTTCGTCCCTTCAAGGTCCTCGAACAGGTTAACCCTGTAGTCTACCGTCTGGCCCTTCCTCCATGCATAGGTATCACCGACACCTTTCATGTGTCCCTCTTAAAGCCCGTATACATGTCCCGGTTTTCCGAGTCATCTGCTGGGACATCGGGTTTGTCTACGGATGATTACGAGGTGAACGCTATTTTGGGGTGCAAGGTGGTACATGGCGAAAAATTTTATTTGGTGGACTGGAAGGGTTATGGCCCAGAGGACAGGTCCTGGGAGCCTGTTGAGCACATTTGAGCTCCACAGCTCATTGCTGCCTTCGAGCGTAGCGAGGCCCCGGGTGTGGGGGTAATGTTAAGTGTCGAGTTCCCTCCTCTGCACAGGGGGAATCTCGAGCCATCTCCGCTGCGGTCTCCCATTCCTCTCCAGCCGCAGTGGAGCCTGCTCAACGGAGACGTCGGTCCCAGCGTCTGACTCGGGCTGATAATGGGCGACTGGTTACTACTGTTCTTCCAGGCTCTGCCTTTGTAGCCAGCACAGATCAGCAGCAAACAGATCTTTCTGGGACTAAGTCCTGCTTTTCCCATACTGGGCATGCCCACAGGACGACCTCCCATTGGAGGTCAGAGGTCACATGCGCAGGTCCTGAAGCGGTTCCTGTTAGACCTCTAGGAAGGTCCTCGAGTGCTAAAACTATAAAAGGTTTGCATGGCCGCATGGCCATGCGCTAGTATCAAACCAATGTTAAAGAGCTCAGCGCCAGTGTGGTCATGCTTGTATGTGGTCAGAGTTTCGCTGAAATAAGCCCCTAGAATACTGGCACCTCCGGTGAGGAGTTTGTATGTTTGGATTCAGGGCCTTGGCTGAAATAAGCCCTGGAATACCGGCACCTCCGGTGAGGAGTTGTTTATCTGCTATTCTAACTGCATGATCACAGTTTTGCTCTGTTTGGTAGCTGTGTTCCTCTGTAAGGTTAACAGGGCACAGCATCTTGTTATTCTAGCAAATCTGTGATGTAACAGAGTTCGCTAATACCGCCATATCGTACCGCCTATTACTAGCAGCAGGTTGCTCTCCTGCACGGTGAACCCCGGGTTGCGAACGCACCAACTGTCTCATATATATATATTCGGTGCGTTCCGCCAACTCTAACATATATGTATATGTGTCTATCCTCAGACATGCATTCAGCTGAAAAATGTGCTGGCAGGCTGCTCTCTCGCACGGCCCAGTAGCACCATCTGCAACCGCGACTTTTACGTCCCTGCCTGCTCATCTCTGCTAGTATCCAATTCCTTCTCTAAAATACTGTCCATCAATCTCTGATGATGTGATCTTTATATTAACAGTAGCTCTATAAAATTTGAATCCTCCTCTCTCCCACTTTGTCTCTCCCTCCCTTACTCTCTTTATTTCTCTCTCCCACTCTTCTATGAAATAGACTTAATGGTTTATTGCCATCTTCATAGCTAGGTGCTTGGAAAAACAGCACTTTTGCAATGTACTGCTTATTGAAATTTGCAGCCATTATCTGGGTATTAACAATATTTTTTGTTTACAGCTCATTTACTAAGAAACCAACCATCGCTGCTGTCTAGATTGTATGCACGGTGCTGAAGCTAATGAATAGGCAATTCCTGCATGTCCTGCGTCTGTCTTACAGACGCAAAACCTGCAGCCATGGGGACTCAAACATAGTGTCGGACTGGGGTGCTAAGGGCCCACCAGTAACATTGACTGTGGGGGCCCAATTTTAACCTGCATACAAATATTACACTACCCTTGTTCACAAATTTACCTATATCTCTATATGATAATAAAATAGGTAGTTTGGTTAATGAATGATGATATGCTGCTTTATTATGTACAGAGTGAATAAAATGAATTACCGTATGCCAAATAATGCCCATATAGTGGGGTTGGGGGCCCAGATATGCACAGGGGCCTACCGGGGGATTCCCCTGTTACCCTATGGGCCAGTCCAAGCCTGCTCAAACATATTACTCGACTGGGCCGGCTCCAGGTTTTTGAGGGCCCCAGGCGAAAGAGTCTCAGTGGGCCCCCCTTTAACACATACCATGATTCATGATCGCATATAACACAGCCATGTAGTATATAACAGCCCACGTAGCATATAACACAGCCACGTAGTATATAGCACAGCCCACGTAGCATATAACAGCCCACGCAGTATATAACATGGCCCACGTAGTATATAGAACAGCCATGTAGTATATAGCACAGCCCATGTAGCATATAACAGCCCATATAGTATATAGCACAGCCACATATTATATAACACAGCCCACATAGTATATAGAACAGCCATGTAGTATATAGCACAGCCCACGTAGCATATAACAGCCCATATAGTATATAGCACAGCCACATAGTATATAACACAGCCCACGTAGTATATAGAACAGCCATGTAGTATATAGCACAGCCCACGTAGCATATAACAGCCCATATAGTATATAGCACAGCCACATATTATATAACATGGCCCACATAGTATATAGAACAGCCATGTAGTATATAGCACAGCCCACGTAGCATATAACAGCCCATGTAGTGTATAACACGGCCCACGTAGTATATATAACAGCCATGTAGTATATAGCACAGACATGTAGTATACAGCACAGCCCCCTCCCCCCAAGAATGGCCTCATAGTCCAGTGCTCACTGTTATAGTTGCAAAAAAAAAAAAAACACTACTCACCTTTCAACGTGCCCACGCTGCTCCCTGCTCCGGTCTCGGCGGCTGCCACTGCACTACCTGACACACAGCGAGTGCCCGATGACGTCATCGCGCACCCGCAGCGTCAGTGTCAGAGGCAGAGTGGGGAATGATGGGAGAGGGAGCGTCAGGTTACGCTCTTCTCCTCCATCATTTGCTTTGAACTTTACCGGCAGACACTGGTATAGTTCAATGCGGCGGCGGGGGAGTTGGCGCTTGCGACAGGCGGGCCCCCCTGCCTCACAGGGGCCCCATAGCAGCTGCATGATGTGCCACTAGCTGAGGGCCCCTGGGGGAGTGGGGGCCTGTTGTGAATTAGAATTTTTTGGCTCCCTCTTGTGGTCACTAGTGATATGACTCTGGGATTGTCTTTCCTCAGTTTGGCACCCACCTGGGTCGTTAGTCCAGGGGTGTTGCTATATAAACTTCCTTAATTCTCAGTCTGGTGCCTGGCATCGTTGTAATCAGTTCCTTTCTGTTTGCTCCTGTCTGCTGGTCTTGGATCTTGCAAAATTAAGCTAAGTCCTGCTTCCTTATTTTTGGTTAATTGCTTTGCTCTTTTTTTTTGTCCAGCTTGTACTAATTGTGATTCCTGTTTTTGCTGGAAGCTCTAGGGGGCTGGTGTTCTCCCCCCGGGCCGTTAGACGGTTCGGGGGTTCTTGAATATCCAGCGTGGAAATTTTGATAGGGTTTTTGCTGACCATATAAGTCATCTTACTATATTCTGCTATTAGTCAGTGGGCCTCTCTTTGCTAAATATCTAGTTCATTCCTACGTTTGTCTTTTCTCCTTACCTCACCGTTATTATTTGTTGGGGGCTTGTATCCAACTTTTGGGGTCTTTTCTCTGGAGGCAAGAAAGGTCTATCTTTTCCCTTCTAGGGTTAGTTAGTTCTCCGGCTGGCGCGAGACGTCTAGAACCAACGTAGGCACGTTCCCCGGCTGCTGCTATTTGTGGTGCTAGGATTAGATATATGGTCAGCCCAGTTACCACTGCCCTATGAGCTGGTTTTTTGTGTTTGCAGACTTGGTATGTACTTTTGAGACCCTCTGCCATTGGGGTCATAACAGTATGCCAGGCCAAGGTTGAATGTTTAATGCATTGCAGAAGTGGGATTACAAGAAAGGAAAGTCTGAGTTTTGTTTTTTTTTCTTTCCTCACTTTTTTCCTCCCCTTTACCTCTGAGTGGCTTGTGCTTGCTGCAGACATGAATGTCCAGACTTTGATTACAAGTGTGGATCAGCTTGCTGCTCGTGTGCAGGGCATACAAGATTTTGTTACCAGTAGTCCAATGTCTGAACCTAAAATACCTATTCCTGAACTGTTCTCTGGAGATTGGAGACCGATTTAAGTTTAGGAATTTCAGGAATAATTGTAAATTGTTCCTATCTCTGAGACCCCGTTCATCTGGAGACTCAGCTCAGCAAGTAAAAATTGTTATCTCTTTCTTACGGGGCGACCCTCAGGATTGGGCCTTCTCGCTAGCGCCAGGAGATCCGGCATTGGCAAATATTGATGCGTTTTTTCTGGCGCTCGGATTGCTTTACGAGGAACCCAATCTTGAAATTCAGGCAGAAAAAGCCTTGCTGGCTATTTCTCAGGGTCAGGATGAAGCTGAAGTGTATTGCCAAAAATTTCGGAAATGGTCCGTGCTTACTCAGTGGAATGAGTGTGCTCTGGCCGCAAATTTCAGAAATGGCCTTTCTGAAGCCATTAAGAATGTAATGGTGGGTTTCTCCATTCCTACAGGTCTGAATGATTCCATGGCGCTGGCTATTCAAATTGACCGGCGTTTGCGGGAGCGCAAAGCCGCGAATCCTCTGGTGGTGTTGTCTGAACAAACACCTGATTTAATGCAATGTGGTAGAATTCAGACTAGAAATGAACGGAAAAATCATAGACGTCAGAATGGGTTGTGTTTTTACTGTGGTGATTCTACACATGTTATATCAGCATGCTCTAAACGCCTAACTAGGGTGGTTAGTCCTGTCGCCATTGGTAATTTGCAACCTAAATTTATTTTGTCTGTGACTTTAATTTGCTCATTGTCCTCCTACCCTGTTATGGCGTTTGTGGATTCAGGTGCTGCCCTGAGTCTTATGGATCTGTCGTTTGCCAGGCGCTGTGGTTTTGTTCTTGAGCCGTTGGTAAATCCTATCCCTCTTAGAGGTATTGATGCTACGCCATTGGCGGAAAATAAACCGCAGTTTTGGACACAGGTAACTATGTGCATGACTCCTGAACATCGGGAGGTAATTCGTTTTCTTGTTCTGCATAAAATGCATGATTTGGTCGTTTTGGGTCTGCCATGGTTACAGACCCATAATCCAGTCTTGGATTGGAAGGCAATGTCTGTGTCAAGTTGGGGCTGTCAGGGAATTCATGGTGATTCCCCGCCGGTGTCTATTGCTTCCTCTACTCCTTCGGAAGTTCCTGAGTATTTGTCTGATTACCAAGATGTATTCAGCGAGTCCAGGTCCAGTGCTCTTCCTCCTCATAGGGACTGTGACTGTGCTATAGATTTGATTCCAGGTAGTAAATTTCCTAAGGGAAGATTATTTAATCTGTCTGTACCTGAGCATACTGCAATGCGTTCGTATATCAAGGAATCTCTGGAGAAGGGGCATATCCGTCCATCCTCTTCCCCTCTTGGTGCGGGATTCTTTTTTGTGGCCAAGAAGGACGGATCTTTGAGACCTTGTATTGACTATCGGCTTCTGAATAAAATCACTGTTAAATTTCAGTATCCTTTGCCTCTGTTGTCGGACTTGTTTGCCCGGATTAAAGGTGCCAAGTGGTTCACCAAGATAGATCTTCGTGGTGCGTACAACCTTGTGCGCATTAAGCAAGGAGATGAATGGAAAACTGCATTTAATACGCCCGAAGGTCATTTTGAGTACTTGGTGATGCCTTTCAGGCTCTCTAATGCTCCTTCAGTGTTTCAGTCCTTTATGCATGATATTTTCCGGAAGTATCTGGATAAATTTATGATTGTTTATCTGGATGATATTCTGTTTTTTTCTGATGATTGGGACTCGCATGTAGAGCAGGTCAGGATGGTGTTTCAGGTTTTGCGTGAGAATGCTTTGTTTGTTAAGGGCTCAAAGTGTCTCTTTGGAGTACAGAAGGTTCCCTTTTTGGGTTTTATTTTTTCCCCTTCTGCGGTGGAGATGGACCCAGTCAAGGTCCGAGCTATTCATGATTGGACTCAACCCACGTCAGTTAAGAGTCTTCATAAGTTCTTGGGTTTTGCTAACTTCTACCGTCGTTTTATCGCTAATTTTTCTAGCGTTGTTAAACCTTTGACGGATATGACCAAGAAAGGTTCTGATGTTGCTAACTGGGCTCCTGCAGCAGTGGAAGCCTTTCAAGAGTTGAAGCGCCGGTTTACTTCGGCGCCTGTTTTGTGCCAGCCTGATGTCTCACTTCCCTTTCAGGTTGAAGTGGATGCTTCTGAGATTGGGGCAGGGGCCGTTTTGTCGCAGAGAGGCCCTGGTTGCTCTGTAATGAGACCATGTGCTTTTTTCTCTAGGAAGTTTTCGCCTGCTGAGCGGAATTATGATGTTGGCAATCGGGAGTTGTTAGCCATGAAGTGGGCATTTGAGGAGTGGCGTCATTGGCTCGAGGGTGCTAAGCATCGTGTGGTGGTCTTGACTGATCACAAAAATCTGATGTGTCTCGAGTCTGCTAAACGCCTGAATCCTAGACAGGCCCGCTGGTCATTGTTTTTCTCCCGTTTTGACTTTGTGGTCTCGTATTTACCAGGTTCAAAGAATGTGAAGGCTGATGCTCTTTCAAGGAGCTTTGTGCCTGACTCTCCTGGAGTCGCAGAACCAGTTGGTATTCTCAAAGAGGGAGTTATCCTGTCATTGTACCTGTGGTTCCTTCTGTTGAGCCTCCTGCTCCGGTGTTGGTTGAGGGCGAGTTGGAGTACGTGGTGGAGAAGATCTTGGATTCTCGTCTCTCCAGGCGGAGGCTTCAGTATCTGGTCAAGTGGAAGGGCTATGGTCAGGAGGATAATTCCTGGGTGGTTGCCTCTGATGTGCATGCGGCCGATTTAGTTCGTGCCTTTCACGCTGCTCATCCTGATCGCCCTGGTGGTCTTGGTGAGGGTTCGGTGACCCCTCCTTAAAGGGGGGGTACTGTTGTGAATTAGACTTTTTTGGCTCCCTCTTGTGGTCACTAGTGATATGACTCTGGGATTGTCTTTCCTCAGTTTGGCACCCACCTGGGTCGTTAGTCCAGGGGTGTTGCTATATAAACTTCCTTAATTCTCAGTCTGGTGCCTGGCATCGTTGTAATCAGTTCCTTTCTGTTTGCTCCTGTCTGCTGGTCTTGGATCTTGCAAAATTAAGCTAAGTCCTGCTTCCTTATTTTTGGTTAATTGCTTTGCTCTTTTTTTTTGTCCAGCTTGTACTAATTGTGATTCCTGTTTTTGCTGGAAGCTCTAGGGGGCTGGTGTTCTCCCCCCGGGCCGTTAGACGGTTCGGGGGTTCTTGAATATCCAGCGTGGAAATTTTGATAGGGTTTTTGCTGACCATATAAGTCATCTTACTATATTCTGCTATTAGTCAGTGGGCCTCTCTTTGCTAAATATCTAGTTCATTCTTACGTTTGTCTTTTCTCCTTACCTCACCGTTATTATTTGTTGGGGGCTTGTATCCAACTTTTGGGGTCTTTTCTCTGGAGGCAAGAAAGGTCTATCTTTTCCCTTCTAGGGTTAGTTAGTTCTCCGGCTGGCACGAGACGTCTAGAACCAACGTAGGCACGTTCCCCGGCTGCTGCTATTTGTGGTGCTAGGATTAGATATATGGTCAGCCCAGTTACCACTGCCCTATGAGCTGGTTTTTTGTGTTTGCAGACTTGGTATGTACTTTTGAGACCCTCTGCCATTGGGGTCATAACAGGGGCCCTAGGCACTGGCAGCTGCCTGCCCCTAATGCCGGCCCTGAATGGGCCCCCCTGTCTCGCCAGGGCCCCGGCACTTGCTCGGGTATGCCGGGTGCTGACGCCGGCCCTGACTCCCGAGATACTCCTATAACACCCGAGCATGCTCAGATTAAACAATATCCGAGCATGCTTGCTCATCACTAATTGTGGCCAATTCGACCATGTTAAAAACATTATCAGTATTTTTTACTTTTTTTTGCAGGTGTGGGATACATTGGTACGGCATTCTGAAAAAAGTGCACAAGAAATGGTTTCTCGGTACCAAAATATATTTGAGGCTATTACACTAAAAGACAAGGAACAGTACGTATTTTTATTTAATGTTCACTCCTCCATTCATGCAAAAAGGTTTTATAAGCCAGTTTTTTTAGAGATACCTTTAGAATTATTTTTATGTTTGTATTTATAACTAAAGTTATTATATTCAGTTACAATTCAGGTCACAATGTTCAGCAAACTTTTGACATGTTTTGGACTTTTCATTGACAAACTGAATACATTATAACAATAGCCACGTTATTATTATACCTCTAGATCACAAAACATGGTGCAATGGAGAAGGAAAATCACACAGGTTGAAGTCACAGACCTGGACAATAGTTTTCTCTCTCTACAAATTTTCCTAGAACTTATGTGTTTTAGATGGATTTTCTACATATCTCACTGTTAACATTGTATAAATAAAAATAAATAAATTGTATAAATTATTTTTTTTTTTTACTATTTATGGATTTCTACTTTAACCTCTTCATTACCAGAGGTATTTTAGTTTTTTTGCGTTTTCGTTTTTTTGCTACACTCCTTCCCAGAGCCATAACGTTTTTATTTTTTCATCAATATGGCCTTGTGAGGTCTTGTTTCTTGCGGAACAAGTTGTACTTTTGAACGACACCATTGATTTTAACATATCCTGTCATGGAAAACGGGAAGACAAATTGAAAAAAGTGCAATCCCACAGTTGTTTTTTGTTTTGCTTTTTTACTAGGTTCACTAAATGCTAAAACTGACCTGACATGATTCTTCAGGTCATTACGAGTTCATAGACATCAAACATGTCTAGGTTAAAAAAAAAAAACATTACTTTTTTCACTTTTGCATGCTTCAATTGTTTCCATGGGAGACTAGAAGCTGCCATAACCCGATCGGCTCTGCTACATGGAGGCGATGATCAGATCACCTGCATGAAGCAGAATACTTAACTTGGTATGAGCCCCGACCACTGGGTGGCGCTCTTAGCAATCCGGCATTGACAACCATAAAGGTCTTCTGGAGACCTCTGGTCGTCATGCCAACCTGGTTGTCATGTGCTGTTCCAGGCACATGTAAGCTATCCAAAACAGCTGACATGTGCCGGGAAACATGTGGGCACAGCGACAGAGCCCACATCAAAGGGAGGGAGTCTGACATGGGCATACAATTACGCCCAATGTCAGAAAGGCGTTAAAGGGAACCTGTCACCTGAATTTGGTGGGACCGGTTTTGGGTCATATGGGCGGGGTTTTCGGGTGTTTGATTCACCCTTTCCTTACCTGCTGGCTGCATGCTGGCCGCAATATTGCCTTGCACTGGCGTGTACTCCAGAGGACAGAGAATGAACTTCAATCCAATATTTCTCTGCTGCGTTACCCCTGTGCTGATTCTCTGCGCCGTCTGGACTTTCCCGGCACGGGGGTGTATTACTCACAGGCAGTTCTGAAATATAGGAGACACACTCGGGCTTAACTTCAATATGAACTTGTTTACTCAGCACAACTTGCTCCAATACAGGCACCTCGGGTATCACAGTCAGTATCTTCTTTTCTGTCCCGGCTCTGTCCACTCCTTCTCTATATTCCACCCTAGGTCGGACCGTATCTTCCGGTCCTGCAGAATCTGTTCCATCCAGAATTCTTGTCTCACATGGGGGAGTCCTTCACCGCTTCGCACTGGTTTTAAGAACTGCTGCCCAGACAAAGACCTGCCACATCTTGCTTGTACTACCCATACTAACCAGACTTCTCTCTTTATAGGGACAGATTTCTATCAGCCGCATCCACAGAGCTTCCATGCTTCTTCCTCCTAGAGGAAACTTCAATGTAGCTTTTCTATGCTGGGCCCCTTTTTTTATCGCTGTGGGGCACCGCGACTTCTGGCCAGGCAGCCCTGTGAGCTGCACGGATGCCAAGTCCCTGACTAGAACCAGGAAACCTAACTATTCTTATGCCACTTTGTATCCATATTTTCATTGAATTTAGTGATATAAATTTCTTGAGAAAAAAATTCTTCCTCAGAATAGTGCCGGCCGCGTCTGCGCAGTAGCATTTATCAGATTGCCGATAGATGGTACTGCGCAGGCGCAACCAGCGCCATCGTGGTGGACACAACTTTTTTTGTAGTCTAGCAAAATGGCGCCGCTGGTGGCACCTGCACAGTAGCATCTATTGCATTCCAAATCATGTTACTGAGCAGGCGAGGCTGGCGCCATTTTGAGGAAGATTTTTTTTTTCTCAAAAAATTTATATCACTAAATAAAATAAAATGAATATAGATAGATCCAATCATGCTACAGTGCAGGCATCGCTTCTAGCGCCTGCATGATGAATGTATTTTTTTTTTTCCTCAAGCAATAAGATGTTCACTATGTAATATTGGGGGCAGGTCAGTGAGGGATCAGTGACTTGTCAGCAGTCTGCATTATGAATATCTAATCAGAGCACCACATGAAGCCCCGCCCACAGGCCACCCTGTAACAGGAGAATCTCATTAACTGAAAACTGAAAATAAAGCTTAAACAACCACAAGCCAGATTTCATGAACCAAGGTATCATTTTAATTAGTATAACGGTGCCGACCTGACACTGTCTGTAGGTTATTCAGCTCAATCTTGCTGACAGGTTCATATTAACCCACCTTGATTCGGAGCTTGTTTGTTATGTGTGACAGATAAAGAATCTGTCAGGTAAGGTACTGGCTCTGCACATACAGTGGGTATGGAAATTATTCAGACCCCTTTAAATTTTTCACTCTGTTTCATTGCAGCCATTTTGGTAAATTCAAAAAAAGTTTTTTTTGTTCACATTAATGTACACTCTGCACCCCATCTTGACTGAAAAAAAAACAGAAATAGGCCTTGATTTGGAAAGGAACACACCTGTATATATAAGACCTCACAGATCACAGTACATGTCAAACCAAATGAGAATCATGAGGTCAAAGGAACTGGCCAAGGAGCTCTGAAACAGAATTGTGGCAAGGCACAGATTTGGCCAAGGTTACAAAAGAATTTCTGCAGTACTCAAGGTTCCTAAGAGCACAGTGGCCTCCATAATCCTTAAATGGAAGAATTTTGGATCCACCAGAAGTCTTCCTAGACCTGGCCATTCAGCCAAACTGAGCAATTATGGGAGAAGAGCCTTGGTGAGAGAGGTAAAGAAGAACCCCAAGGTCACTGAGGCTGACCTCCAGAGATGCAGTAAGGAAATGGGAGAAAGTTCCACAAAGTCAACTATCACTGCAGCCTTCCACCAGTCGGGCCTTTGTGGCAGAATGGCACGACGGAAGCCTCTCCTCAGTGCAAGACATATGAAAGCCCACATAGAGTTTGCTAAAAAGACACATGAATGACTCACAGACTATGAGAAATAAGATTCTCTGGTCTGATGAGACAAAGATAGTGTCAGGACTCTGAACATTTTTTACCTTTTGTGCATTACTGCCCTTTTCCAACATGGCGTCTTTGGTCTCATGTGCACTTGTCTTCCTGCTATAAAACTCCACCCCAGCCTTCAGTCTGTGCTAGATTATTCTGCTTTGCATCCAGCTCCTGATTACTCCCTGGCCTTGCACCTGCACCTGCTCCTGTGAACCTGTGTTGGAGATTCTGCCACTCTGCTCGGAGTTCCTGCTGCATACACCAGTGTTCAGTAATCCTCCTTCATCTGCTGCTCGTGTTACTTCCATCTGCATTTGCTTACATGTAAGCTGTTTCTGCTCTGCAAAACCTGAGACTATTAACCAGGCCTCCCTGGTTGAGCTAAGATATGATTTGAACTGCCTAATAGCATATCTATCTGTGTCTGGACTAAGTCAAGCATCTATTCGTGTCAAGTTTCCTCAAGAATAACCGTGCTTCATAGACTTTCTGTTTGTTTGCATCTACCTCTGAAGTTTCCTATTGACTGCTAAGCTGCATTTATTATTTGCACCAAGTGTTGTGGACTTGAGTTTCTCTCTGCACCTGCTTGAATCACCGTGTGATAATATAAACTTTACCACTTATAAAACTGTGTCCTGTTGTCTTGTTGCACCCAAAGAGTCTCCTGAATTATCCCCTATAATTATTACAGATAGACTTTTCCCGTGATTATTATAAGCGGTATGTGTGGAGAAAACCAGGCATTGCTCATCACCTGCCCAATACAGTGAAACATGGTGGTAGCAGCATCATGCTATGGGGGTGTTTTTCAGCTGCAGGGACAGGACAACTGGTTGTCATTGAAGAAAACATGAATGCAGCCAAGTACAGAGATATCCTGGATGAAAACCTCTTCCAGAGTGCTCTGGACCTCATACTTGGCCGAAGGTTCAGCTTCCAACAAGACAATGACCCTAAGCACACCGCTAAAATAGCAAAGGAGTGGCTTCAGGACAACTCTGTGACCATTCTTGACTAGCCCAGCCTGAACCCTGACCTAACCCAATTGAGCTTCTCTGCAGAGACCTGAAAATGGCTGTCCACCAACGTTCACTATCCAACCTGACGGAACTGGAGAGGATTTGCATGTTTTTATATACATGTATTTTTGGTGCTAATATTAAAGGGAACCTGTCACCCCCAAAATCGAAGGTGAGCTAAGCCCACCGGCATCAGGGGCTTATCTACAGCATTATGTAATGCTGTAGATAAGCCCCCGATGTACCCTGAAAAATGAGAAAAAGAGGTTATATTATACTCACCCTGGGGCAGTCCCGCTGCAGTCCGGTCCGATGGGTGTCACGGTCCGGTCCAGGGCCTCCCATCTTCTTACGATGACGTCCTATTCTTGTCTTCACGCTGCGGCTCTGGCGCAGGCATACTTTGTCTGCCCTGTTGAGAGCAGAGCAAAGTACTGCAGTGCGCAGGAAAGGTCAGAGAGGCCCGGAACCTGCGCACTGCAGTACTTTGCTCTGCCCTCAACAGGGCAGACAAAGTACACCCGCGCCACAGCCACAGCGTGAAGACAAGAAGAGGACGTCATCCTATGAAGATGTGAGGCCCCGGACTGGACCGCGACGCCCATCGGATCGGACCGCCCACGTAGGTGAGTATAATCTAACCTCTTTATCTCATCTTTCAGGTTACATCGGGGGCGTATCTACAGCATTACATAATGCTGTAGATAAGCCCCTGATGCCGGTGGGCTTAGCTCACCTTCAATTTTGGGGATGACAGGTTCCCTTTAAATGCGTACTCATAAATGTGCTCAAAATTCTCACTGAGCATTAACTGAATGAAGCAACACACTTTGTTATTACCATGTTGATTACAAATATTTAACTTTGTGTCCTTTGCCCAATATAATATCTCACAAATACCTGTTCTTCTCTTCCAGTATCACAGATTTGCCGATCAAGATTCAGATGTCTGTTCCAGAAATTATTGGATTCATGCAGTCAGTTGTTGGATTTCAGCAATTCAAAGAAAAAGACGTGAAAAGAGCAGAGCAATTTGTAACACTTACTGAAAAAAGGTGCAATATAAATTAATAAATTGTACTAAAGAAGTAACACACAGAATAGCACCAATGTTCCTTAATCCTTATATTACAATTTTCAGGGATTAGAAATATTAAATGTATAATGTGAACTAGAAAGCTACAGAAGTCCAAGAAAACACGTAACCTGAATTTCCATTAAATTCTTTTGACCAAATTCTAGAGCCGTACTGATAACGGAGAATTATACGGGGTGTCCCTAAAGTCTGGACACATAGGCAAAATTACATATTTTCAAGAAACAAAAATGTACTAAAAACATTTTATTCCATTGGAATATTAAATAACTTCTTCAATATGAACTCCATCTTTTGCGATACAAAGGATGATGCGCTTTGCAAAATTCACATGAACTCAATGTAATAAATCCACATTGCCGTCAATTTCAGCACATTTATCCTAGTTAATGAGAATCCTATGTGTCCAGATTTTAGGGACAAACGTTATTTGAAGGGGCTGTCTGGGACTGATATAGGTGGGGGGCTGTCACGCGTCACCCACCAATCAGCTGATATTTGCTCTGGAAGAGGCATTTAGACAATTGTGAACAAGCATTGATAAAAACTCCTGATTATCTTCCCGTGTAAACATGCTGCCGATCTTTCAATGAGCAATCAAAACGCTCGTTCATCAGATAGCAGAAGCAATCGAAGTACTGCAGCTTCTAGTCTCCCATGGAGACTATTGAAGCATGCAAAAAGTAAAAAAAAAAAGACCTCTGGTCATTAAGAGGTTAAAGCCACAGCATTTTACAGCTATAATCACAGTCCCCATTAGGGCTCACAATCTAAATTTCCCATCAGTATGTCTTTGGAGTAGTGATCTAGTGCTTTTTGTAGCAATTTACAGGATATTACAATATAAAGTTTACCAAAAAGCATTTAGCACATTTCTATGATGTTATTAAATTTATCTTATTGTTACAGATTCCGAGAGATCCTTGGAGAAAAGGCTGATTCTGTCCGAATGAACATGCACCTCAAATATTACTGTGTCTTTGCTTGCAAACATTAACGTGGAGAGTGGGTTTAATTTTTTATTTCATTTAAATCATGTTAAATCTCTAGTATAATCTGTAAGGCTAGCTTCACACTAGCGTTTTGAGGAGCTGCGGAGGGCTGCTGACTTCCTCCGTGAAGCCCCGCCCTCGGCCGCACCTCTGCCACTAGCTCCGCCTACTTCTCCATGCGGCCTGCATGCGGCCTGCATGCGGCCTGCGTACCTATCCTTAACATTAGGTACGCAGGTCGTGCCGCTGTATGCGGATGCTTCCGCATGCGTCGTTTTGACGATGCGGCGACCAGCGTAGAACGCAGCTTGTAGCGATTTTTTTTTCTCCGCATCGTCAAAATGACGCATGCGGAAGCATCCGCATACAGCCGCACGACCTGCTTACCTAATGTTAAAGATAGGTACGCCGGCCGCATGCAGGCCACATGCAGAAGTAGGTGGAGCTAGCGTCCGAGGGCGGGGCTTCACAGAGGAAGTCCGCAGCCCTCTGCAGCTCCTCAAAACTCTAGTGTGAAACTAGCCTAAATTAAACAAGAATACCAGGTCCAAAATATTACCCATATAGTTAAGGACTCACATAATGTGCAAAACACGGAGAAACAGAGTCAAAATGTACTAAAAATGTAAAGATTTCATTAATATTACAAAAAAATACATAAACAATATTGGATTTGTATGGGTACAGGGTGACTTGATCCATAGGCGAAAAAAGAGAGGCCGGAGAATTGGTCAGGACATAGTGGCAATATGCGAACAACAAAATAGTTTTATCCAATTAAAAAATTCCCACAAGAAATATATATCAACTGATACTCTTAAATTCAGTTTCTACTGTATGTGAAATGGTAATAGGAAGATAATCCAATAGAGGAGCAGTGATACGATGTCTGTTATAAAGTATTAATGAATGTATGCTGAACGCAATACATATGAAAGAAGGGAGTGCAATCAATAAAGAGAGTAATTACCCATTGTGTTTGTAAATCCTGCCAAAACTGCCGCTATGTTCCCAAACGTGCGTTTCACGTTAATATCGCTTCCTCAGGGGGCGTGGCTTGAGTGTGACAGCTATCCAATATAAATATCGCACTGTTCCAGTCACATGACCGGTCAGCAACCTATCAATTGTTTTGTTTGCGCGCATGCGCCCATCCCGGACGCCAAACTCCTCCCATCCCCTCCCTCATGCACGTCACATGAGGCGGCTGGTGCCAGGCCGCATATCAGAATATTTTTTTAAAAAGATATAGTGGTATAGTAAATTTATCAAGCTAACATTAACCTAATACCTAAAATCAAATTTTATTTCAACCATTAAAAACATTTTGAGGAGAAATTGCCACTGTACCTGCAGCTTGCACAAAAAGTAATTTGATAGTATATAAACATGCAAAAAAAAACCTAAATGGCCCTACCAGACCCTAATGAACCCTTCCTATCAGCGGAGGTTGGCACTCTAGCTTGTACTCAATATGGTGCCTCTGCTCACCGACGGCTTACCCTGGATGCAACCTGGTAATCCCTAGATGAATAAATAAATGCAACCTGTCGAATAACAAATAACCCAATAAGCAGGAAAAAATGGTGCTGTATAGATTAGGAAGAGAAGTAAGGGGGGGAATAATGGACCCAAGAAGGTGATATCTTATCAATTATTGAAAACACTCGTCAATCTTCTACTTCTCAGGAACCAAATATAAACATCTACAATCAAATAGATATATAAACCAAGAAATCAACTAACAAAAACAATTAGGATACCCAGACAAAGATAAGATGGTTCAAGGGCGAAAAAGGTGAAGAGATAAAAGGCCTGTTCTAACTCCACTCACCCTAAATTGGTTTTCCCTGCCTTGCTATTGAGGTTGGCACCGTAGATATAAACGCAAGTGGCGTCCCCGCTCTCATCGGCTCACCCTCAGTTACCCTTCACACTTACCCTCTTAACTCACCAAAAAAATGATAAGAGTAGCCAGAAGAGATTGAGGGAAACCGTGTGTGCAAGGGATGCCTGAAACATGGGTGCTAGGGATAATCAAAAAGCCCAGATCCCACAAAAAAATGGTGAGCTCAAGGGTAATAGTGGGGAGTCCAACCTGTACCAGGAGCAATAATGAGTGCAACACACAATATTTGCTTGGAGCAGACACATGTGCCAGTCCACTGGGCTTTTTACTCTTGCAGATATGGAGTCATACCACCTCCAGCTCAGCATTGGTCTGCTCATAAATCAACCGGCACCCAAGACTCACACTTCACTCAGAGCCAAACATTAAAGGTGGCATTATGTTACACCTCCCTTAATGTGTTCCCCATCAATGTCAAATAAAACACTATGTCAATATTGCAACCTTCCCCTATTGCACTATACCCAAAGCAGCAAAGCAGCACTCAAACAAAATTAGATCTTATCTTATCAACGCATTTCCCTTCCATGATGCCAGTTCATCAGGAGGCGAATGGATCGGCCAGTACCAGAGGATACACGACATACGGCAGTCAGGACATCCTGGCCGCACATCTGGCAGACACAAGTGGGATGACGAAAGGGATGCAATAAGTGGTAACACAAGATCCGGCGCATGCATACCCGGCATGCGAGACGCAAGGAAGTGAAGTGATGTGTTAGTAAGTGTGCTGAAGAAGTACAATTGTCTTATTCAATATAGCAAAATATTTTAATGTGATAATGATAATGTGATAAAATATATTCTAGTATAAAGTCCAGAAGTGCCATGAACTATTTAAATAATGATATCATATCCTAATGTGTTTGGTTATATTGTGGACATTGCATAATCAATATAATTGACATGAGGTGTCCCTATATATGAGAAAGAAATAAAAATACGCTAATAACATTAAACGCCTTGGATTATCCTGCAGAGAATACAAAAAATACAACACACAATAAAGTAAAAGAGAAGGAAAATTAGGGGTGCATTCTATTTTGTATAGAATCCTTAATTCCACAATGGGATTATGTTCCTCCTTTTTTTTAAAGACATTTTCCTTCTCTGTTCCACCTATAACCCATCAGGCTATTTTAATTTACAGTTTAGTCCATTTATTATGTTATTAATATGTTTTGTTTTTCTTTAGCTACTTGTTATGCAGTTGGAATCATTTTGGCTGCATGTAATTTCAGTGTGCTTGTTGGTGGAGGGCCATTTGTTGGACATTTGAGGCAGATGGGACCATTCGCAGGAAATGAAGAGAATGAAGATTTTTATTCCAGTATATATATACACATGTACATAAGGACTATTAATATATAAATCTCTTCAATATTTTCCTGCGATATGCCATAAATGTATTTGACTCATTTACATGCCCACCAATTTTTCCATGGGTTTTCCTTTATTGTGTGTTGTATTTTTTGTATTTTCTGCAGGATAATCCAAGATATTTAATGTTATTAGCGCATTTTTATTTCTTTCACATATATACGGACACCTCCTGATAATTATATTGATTATGCAATATCCACAATATAACCAAACATATTAGGATATGATATCCTTTTTAAAATTTAAAATTTGTTGGTATATTGAATAAGGCAATTTCACTTCTTCAGCACACTTACTAACATGTCACTTCACTTCCTTTCTCACATGCCGGTTATGCATACGCTGGGTCTCAGGTTCCCGCTTTTTGTGTCCCTTTCGTTGTCCCATCTGTGTTGGCCTGATGTGCGGCTTGGCACTGGCCTCCTCACACGACCATGACGCGGGCGAGGGAGAGGATGGGAGGAGTTGGGGTCCCAGATGGGAGCATGTGCATGCGCGCAAACAAAACAATTGATAGGTTGCTGACAGGTCATGTGACCGGAACAGCGCAGAATATTCTATGTGGGGGCTGCATTATACCCTATGAGGAGGCTGCATTATATTCTGAGGAGGCTACATTATATTCTATGGGGGGCTGCATTATACCCTATGAGGGGTCTACATTATATTATATGGGGGAGCTGCATTATACTATATGATAAGGCTACATTATATTCTATGGGGGGGCTGCATTATACCCTATAAGGGGGCTGCATTATATTCTATGGGGGGCTTCATTATACTATTTGAGGTGGCTACAGTATATTCTATGGGGGTTTGTGCATGAAAATGAAGGTATCCAGCTCAGGAACTAAAATCAAAAGTCTTTATTTGGACAAGTTAAAAAATAAGCTGCTTGACAAACTGGTGCATACTGAAGGAAGGGATGTCTTGAGTAACTGGATGCGTTTCGAACACGTATAGTGTTCTTAGTCCTCAGTTTCAAAATGAGCAATCTTGCCACAAGTTAAAATACGCTCCAAACAGGTGGGAAACAGAGTGAAATGATTGCTCCACAGACTGAAATTAAAAACCCTTCAACCTTAAATTTACCTACACATTTGATAAAAAAAAGCATACATTTTTTATATTTATGTTTGTCCAGTACTCCTTTTGCTACTGTCAGTAGTTGCACTTACCGCAAAAAGACTGCGGGAAATACTATACTTCATGCACGTAGCTTCCACCCACCACATACGATTCACTCAATTCCAGTGGGTGAGGTCATTAGAGCAAAAAGAAATTGCAGTGACAATGTGACCTTTGACAATGAAAAAAGGAACATCAGCGAACGTCTCAAAAACAGGAAATATCCTGATTGGACTGTGAACCGTGCCTACAATATAGCTGATAAAAAATCAAGAATTTAACTTATTACATCGATTTCTGAGTCAGATTCTAATTGTCAGAATCAAACTAAAAGGCACAACATTAAATTCCCTTTCAGAACAACCAGTTTTGCTTCTTACGTAGAGTACTCATTTCAGGTCAATTTCTGATATAGTTCACCGCAATTTGAACATTTTAAGAGACAATGATATTATGGACACTATACTAAAAGATGGCATTAGAATTGTATCCAGACGTGCTTCAACTTTAGCTAATTCGTTATCCCCCAGTTTTTATGATGCTTCTACAACAAAAAACTCCTCTACTTGGCTGTCCACCACAGGGTTTTTTAGATGCCGACAATTTCCCTGCAAAACATGTTTACGCTCTAAGAAAACATCTGTTTTTTCCTGCTCAAAAAATCAAAAGAATTTTAAAATAAAGAATTTTCTTAATTGTAACTCAGATCATGGAATATACATAATAGAATGTTCAGCATGCAAACTCTTATATGTGGGTTCTACAATCAGGAGATTAAAAGACAGGATCAGGGAACATCTTTATGATATTGCTCAACCCACAACTCGTCATGTTTCTAACGCATCCAACCATTTCAACAGACAAATTGCACATTTTAATGTATTTGCAATAGAACAAGTGCATAAGAATATACGTGGTGGAGATAGAGAAAAGAAACTGCGGGATAGAGAAGCTTTTTGGATCTACCTATTAAATAGTCGAGTACCTCTAGGTTTGAACTTGAAGAAGGAAATTATGTTGCATTATTGATTGTTAGTTAATAATATTAGTAAATGTTATGCACATTTATAGTTTTTTTTTTTTCCTGTGCACTTTTCATTGCATCTCATGTCATCAAGTGTTAATTTCAGTCTGTGGAGCAATCATTTCATTCTGCTCCCCACCTGTTTGGGACGTGTTTTAACTTGTGGCAAGAGTGCTCATTGTGAAACTGAGGACTAAGAACACTATACTTGTTCGAAATGCGTCCAGTTACTCAAGACATCCCTTCCTTCGTTATGCACCGGTTTGTCAAGCAGCTTAGGCCTCTTTCACACTAGCGTCGTGCACTGCACGTCGCTATGCGACGTTGCGGTGCACCGACGCTAGCTGTGAAAGCGTCGCACAACGGGGGCAGCGGATGCAGTTTTCCAACGTATCCGCTGCCCCATTGTGATGTGCGAGGAGGCGGGGGCGGAGTTCCGGCCGCGCATGCGCAGTCAGAAAAGACGCTCACAACACACCAAAAAATGTTACATGTAATGTTTTTTGCTGGCGACGGCCCGACGCAACATGACGCAACCGTCAAACGACGGTTGCGACGTGTGGCAATGCGTCGCACTGCATCGCTAATACAAGTCTATGGAGAAAAAACGCATCCTGCAAGCACTTTTGCAGGATGCGTTTTTTTCTACAAAACGACGCATAGCGACGTGCAGTGCACGACTCTAGTGTGAAAGAGGCCTTATTTTTTAACTTGTCCAAATAAAGACTTTTGATTTTATTTCCTGAGCTGGATACCTTCATTTTCATGCACAAGTACCTGTCGTCAAGCAGAGACGTTTCCGTGCTTGGATTGAAATTCTTATGGGCTGTAAGAATACCATCATAAGGGTGAGCTGAATTATTTCCTTTTTTCTATATGAGGAGGTTACATTGTACTATATGAGGGGGGATACATTATATTCTATGAGGGAGGCTACTCCAACCCCTGCCATATCATTAAGACATGTACTACCTTATATTATACCCTGATATTAGCGTGTTTTACAGCACAATTGGTGGTCTTGTATTTATTTCTATGTAGCTACATAGTGGGCCCCAAGAATGATTTTCTCTGGAGGGCCCAAGGTGTTCCAGTCCAACGCTGTATAGGGGTTTAATCCCCTATGATATCACAACATAATTAACATATATTAACATTGAAGAAGATCAAAATAGAATAATAGAGTACTCGACATAGAAAATGAAAAAGGGTCCAAGACAAACATCACATGCTTCATTTTAAGTTGCTAAATATACAGCAAAAATAGGGATAATATAACAATATATTGCATCACATAGAATGTGACTAGTAAGGTAAATCTGTCTCATCAAGGTTACGTTTTGTGTCTGAAAAACAGAGGGGGCTCAGAGGTCATTTACAGATGTTACAATAAATACCAAAGCAAAGATCACTTTCTCCAGTATCCTAACTAAATGAAGCGATCTATTGAGCATTTACAATTAAGTCTCAAATTACAAAGCGGTATAATAGGGAATATTTTAAAAATAAATAAATAGAAGAAAAACATTTGAAAGAAAAGCATTTCAAAAGAAAAAAACCTTATCAATTGGCAAAATATATAACTTCACCATTCAGCAAAAGTAGTCTGCGGCTAAACTGCATACGTGATGGAAATGTATAATAACAGGTTTGCAATACTACCGCTTAAAATACAGTTTACAATGTAAAAAGGTTTGTACCGAGTTCAAATCAGGAAATTATGCCAAGCTTTGTTAAATCTTGCCCAGACAAGCGATCAAGTCCCGATAAGGGTATGTGTCCACGTTCAGGAAATGCTGCGTGTTTGACGTATGAAATCCCGTGTCCACTATGCGTGGAAACACGCATCCATCGGCCCTGTGACTCCGGACATGCTGCGCGTCTTTTAAGATCGCAGCATGCCCGTGTTCCTTGCGTCACCGCTGCGGCGCCGCAAGGAATAACACAGGGCCCTATGCAAAGGGTGCGATGATGCCGGATGTGTGCAATGAACACATCCGGCATCATCGCGTCCCAGAAGGGGGCGGGGCTTAGCGCCGAGCGGCTTTGCCGCTCCGACGATATCGCCAACCATCCTGATCGTGGACACGTACCCTAACAGTGTGAACAATATGAAGGGATTTGCCACAAAATAACAGTTGTGGTTCAGTTTCTGGAAAACCAAAGAGATTAATTAACATGAAGTGGTTGATAGGACAAATATTTGAGATGTGGATATTTTCTCAAGGTGTGAATAGGGACATATCAAATAAATCATTTGTTTGATTGAGCAACACGTCGTCATATCATAAAGGGTCTAATAGATATTTGTATATTAATCTCCAGTTACTAAATAGCTTTTGACAAAAAATAAAAAGATAAAAAAACCTTTTAAAGGTTTTTTTTGTACCAACTAGCAAGTGTTAGCATTATCTGTATGCTGAAAAAAAGGAACACCAGAAGGTAATTAAGAAAGCTCCACATAATTAGGCTCTTTGAGTTAGAATATATTAACACAGTGAACAGTAAAAAAAATATATAATGACTCTGAGTCCTTCGTATTAATGTTCAATTGATATCCCTATACGAAAATATAATTTAACCAACTACTGTCAAAACTTGCAGCATGACCGTAAAAAAATTAACAGAAATTTATTGTGGAAATGTAACACTGTCACACTTACAATATATCAGGATTAATAGTGGCGAAAAAACTGGAGAAGAATTGTGACTTGTTGAATACTTTCCATCAGAAAAGGAGTAAGACAGAATCATGCATTTATTGTAAATTTTACCAGTGCCCAAATTTTCTTGAAAATGAATATAAGATAAATATTGAAATTTAAATATAAAGCAAAACAAAAAGGAAAGGAAGAAAATGTTTCATATACAGCACAGCAAAATGAGATCATTTCAGATATAACACAAAATGTAAAATGTATAAAATAAAATTGTATGTTGTTCAGACTGGTTTTTAGTAGATAAGCATAGTGTCCTTACGAATGTTTAATCCTTTGGGCTGTTTGGTGTCTAATTGAATAATCCAAAAGGCTTCACGAAGAAGCAATATTTTATGCCAATTACCTCCCATGGTTGGAGAGAAGACTTTCTCTATGCCATAAAAAGAAAAACTACTTAGATTACTGCCATGTACAACAAAACATTTAGTTGCTCCTGAATATGTTGCATTTTTATTGTTAGTGTTCTGAATGCGTTCTGATCTTTCCTTCAACTTGCGGCCTATATCTCTGAGATTGCATCTGTTACATATAGTGCAATAGATAACATATTGTGTATTGCAATTAATAAAAGCATTGATGAAATGTTGATCATTTATACTATGCGTTTTTATTGCATATTTGCACATTCATTTACTCCCTGCACATTTAATGAAACCTTTGACCGATAATCATATATCATTGGTAGAAATATTAGATGTTTGAAACACAGTTGGGGATAAGAGATCACCTAAGGATCTACCTCTTTTTGCTATGCGTCTGTGTCCTTTTGACCAGATCTGATTAAATACATCATCCTGATATAAAATAGGGATGTATTTGTTAATAATTTGCTTGATGCTATTGAATTGAAAACTGTATGAAGTGCTAAATGAGACTATATCTCTATTGTCTATGGTTCTTATATTTTTTGGTATTAGAGTCTGTTGTCTAGTAGTTTTAGCAATTTTATCAAACAAGTTTTTATTAATGACTTTATTACTATAATGTCTAGCATGTAGTTTGTGTTTGATATTAACACTTTCCTGTTCAAAAGAGTCATTTTCTGAACATATTCTCTTGGCTCTTCCAAATTTAGAGTAAGGAATTGATTTATGGTATGATTTGGGTGGCAGCTGTCTGCTCGCAGGGTACTGTTGCCACTAATAGGTTTGCTGAAAATAGAATTATGGACACAGTTCTTCATAGGATCACCTTGTAAGGGCTGTCCCACACGTCCAGATAATTCCGGTACCGGAATAAATCGGTACCGGAGTTATCCGTGTCCGTGTGCCTGGGAACTCACGGAGGCCATACCTGCGGCACACGTGTGCCGCCCGTATGGCGAGTGGGTACCACACGGAGTGTGTGGTACCCACTCTGCATGGTGCTGAAGCTGCGATTCATATCCTCTCTGCAGTAACGTTTGCTGCAGAGAAAATATGAAGAATAGTGTTAAAAATAAAGATTTAGGTGTCTGCCGCCCCCCCACCCCCTGTGCGCCCCCCCGCTGGTCAGAAAATACTTACCCGGGTCCCCCGTCGGCTGTCGCTCCTTCTTGGTCTGGCCGCGGCTTCTCCTGCATGCGGTCACGTGGGCCCGATCATTTACAGTCATGAATATGTGGCTCCACCTCCCATAGGGGCGGAGCCGACTATTCATGATTGTAAATGATCGGCCCCACGTGACCGCATACAGTAAGCCGCGGCCAGACCAGGAAGGAGCGAGGGAGCGGCTAAGTATTTTCTGACCAGCGGGGGGGCGCACAGGGGGTGGGGGGGCGGCGGACACCTAAATCTTTATTTTTAACACTATTCTTCATATTTTCTCTATAGCAAACGCTGCTACAGGGAAGATATGAATACCGGCTTCAGCACCATGTGGGGGGGACAGCGCTTACTGTAGCGCTGTCTCCTGCACGCACACGGACCCCAGACGGAGAATGTCCGTGTGAGGTGCGTGTTTTACGCGGACCCATTGACTCTATTGGGTCCGTGTAAAACGTGCGCTCCCACGAACACTGACATGTCTCCGTGTTTGGCACACGGAGACACGGTCCGCAAAAAATCAATGACATCTGCACAGATGCATTGATTTTTATGGGTCTACGTGTGTCAGTGTCTCCGGTACGTGAGGAAACTGTCACCTCACGTACCGGAGCCACTGACGTGTGAAACCGGCCTCAGGTAAGGTCCAAAAAACTCCTTCCGGGTCCTGCAGGGAGGTGGCTTGCAAGCGCCTGCTAAGAGCGGGTGCCAGCAAGCCTGCAGCACTCCCTGACAGATCGCTGGTCAGTGGTCTGACACTATAGCATGATGTCCCACCCTGGGACAAAGCAAAAAAGTAAAAAAAAATATTTACATGTGTAAAAAAAACAAAAACAAAATCCTAAATAAATAAATAATATATATATATATATATATATATATATATATATATATATATATATATATATATATATATATATATATATATATATATATATATATATATATATATATATAGTTCCAGTAAATACATTTCTTTATGTAATTAAAAAAAAAAACTATAAAAGTACACATATTTAGTATCGCTGCGTCCGTAACGACCCAACCTATAAAAGTGTCCTACTGGTTGAACACCGTTAAAAAAAACAAATACGAGGCAAAAAACAATGCGATCAAAAAAATGGATATAAACATGGTACCACCGAAAACGTCATCTTGTCCCGCAAAAAAAGAGCCACTATACAGCATCATCAGCAGAAAAATAAAAAAGTCATAGCCCTCAGCATAAAGCGATGCAAAAATAATTATTTTTTCTATAAAATGTTTATTTAGTTTTTATTGTATAAAAGCGCCAAAACATTAAAAAATGATATAGCTGAGGTATCACTGTTATTGTACTGAATAAAACTGCTTTATCAATATTACCAAACGCGGAATAGTATAAACGCCCCCCAAAAGAAATTCACGAATTGCTAGTTTTTGTTCATTCTGCCTAACAAAAATTGGAATAAAAAGCAATCAAAAAATGTCATGTGCCTTGAAAATGGTACCAATAAAAACATCAATGCGTCCCGCAAAAAACAAGACCTCACATGACTCTCAGGACCAAAATATGGAAAAATTATAGCTCTTAGAATGTGGTAACGCAAAAAATATTTTTTGCAATAAAAAGCGTCTTTTAGTGTGTGACAGCTACCAAACATAAAAACTCGCTATAAATAGTAGATCAAACCCCCCTTTATCATCGCCTTAGCAAGGGAAAAATAATAAAATAAATTGTATTTATTTCCATTTTCCCATTAGGGTTAGGGTTAGGGTTGGGGCTAGTTAGGGTTGGGGCTAAAGTTAGGGTTAGGATTGGGGCTAAAGTTAGGGTTGTAGCTAAAGTTAGAGTTGGGGTTAAAGTTAGGGTTGGGTATAGAGTTGGGGTTAAGGTTTGGATTACGTTTACGTTTGGGTTAGGGGTGTGTTAGGGTTAGCGGTATGGTTAGGGTTGGGATTAGGGTTAGGGGTGTGTTGGGGTTAGGGGTGTGTTGGGATTAGGGTTAGGGGTGTGTTGGGGTTAGGGTTGGAGTTAGAATTGGGAGGTTTCCACTGTTTAGGCACACCAGGGGCTCTGCAAATGCAACATGACGTCCAATCTCAATCCATGCAATTCTGAGTTGGTTTACCCCCACATATGGGGTATTAGCGTACTCAGGACAAATTGGACAACAACTTTTTGGGTCCAATTTCTCCTGTTACCCTTGGAAAAATACAAAACTGGGGGCTACAAAATCATTTTTGTGGAAAAAAAAGATTTTTTTATTTTCACGGCTCTGCGTTATAAACTTTAGTGAAACTCTTGGGGGTTCAAAGTTCTCACAACACATCTAGA
This sequence comes from Ranitomeya variabilis, assembly GCF_051348905.1. Taxonomy (NCBI): domain Eukaryota; kingdom Metazoa; phylum Chordata; class Amphibia; order Anura; family Dendrobatidae; genus Ranitomeya; species Ranitomeya variabilis. The sequence continues at coordinate 174,041,226 of NC_135238.1, forward strand.
TAAGTTCCTTGGGGGGTCTAGTTTAAAATATGGGGTCTCTTGTGGCGGGTTTCTACTGTTTAGGTACATCAGGGGCTCTGTAAATGCAACATGACGCCCGCAGACCATTCCATCAAAGTCTGCATTCCAAAATGCCACTTCTTCCCTTCCAAGTTCTGCCATGCGCCCAAACAGTAGTTTTCTCCCACATATGGGGTATCAGCGTACTCAGCACAAATTGCGCAACAAATTTTAGGGTCCAATTTCTCCAGATACCCTTGGAAAAATACAAAATTGGGGGCTAAAAAGTCATTTTTGTGGAAAAAAATGATTTTTTAATTTTCATGGCTCTACATTATAAACTTTTGTACACCTATGAATAAATTATGCACAATTAGAACTCTCAATACAAAGAATCATATAAATTTTATTAGTAATAGCATATAAAATCATGAACAATATATAAATGGTAAATGGTACCAACTGAAACACAACACCACAGACCAAGAGGTAATCATATCAAAAAAGTTATACTTCCTATTCCCATAGTATATATTTACTCAGTGGATAATTAACATCTCATGCCATCAATCGGCATATACATCTAAAATTGCCACCTACAGGTCAGTAAACAACTGGCATAGTAATGATGTTTAATATCGTATTATATTACCTCTGGTCTGATGGTGCCACGACCCCAACGTGAGTTTCGGCTGCGTGTGCCTTTTTCTGGGGGAGTCTCCCTGTGCATGTCGTGGCTAAAATTCACAACATTACTGTAACCTTACAAAACACATGCACAGTGATGTCCCGTCTGGTCACGTCCACAAGTCCCCTCCTAATTTGAAGATGCCTGGGGTTTTAGCACATGTCAGCGGTGCCAAGGACTTATGGGGAGCGCAAGCAGAGAATGTGACCAGAGAGGTGAATGGTGAGGTTTGTTTTGTTTTTTTTATTATTATTTTTGCTGGCTTCCTATTCATCAGCTGGATGCCATTCTGCTGGATTAAACCATAGCAAATTACCAAAAATCTGCGTACTGCTGCATAACACAGATTCTTGTAAAATTTCAGTATAACTCAATTCTACACAATTTAACTCACTCAACACTATTGATTTGGACTTATTCACATTTATTGCAATTACTGAAACTCATAAAACATTAAATGCAATTTTTGTGAGACTGTCTCAAACCCCAAACCTGTCTCCATAATCTTTTTTATTACCTTCTTCCTGTATATTATTAATTACTACATATCACCACTTGGACCCAATTAATTCCCAGCTTCTTGTATAAGACCCTTTTTTTCTGATGGTGCTATAGGAATACAAAATCTGGTCAGCTAGGTCCACATCCATATTTTTATTATACTGCTGTATACAGTGTGGCTTGGATATAGCGGCATTTGTCACATGTACAGCTAAAGGGCTCATGGAGGTTAGCATAATGCCACCTTTTTGTAAATGTATTTGACCAGATTCTCAATACCTTTTAATTTTAAATTTACAATGGTCTTTGAAGGCTTTGCCTTATTGTACTGGAGCGCCCCCACACCGCCGCTGGGCCGAGGGGTACCCGGTACCGGGCCGCAGAGTCTCTGTTCTGGGGGGTTGTCACGGTGACTAGACCCGGTCCGTGGCCCTGCCGGTCAGTGGAGAACGTCCGGTGCAATGAGTGAAAGATGTGACGGTTGTAGATGGTGGTAGTGGTGAGGCTGTGATGGTGCGGTGCAGTTGTGGGGTGCAGGTCGCGGTAAATAACGAGGACACCAGGTTGCAGTCTCTTTACCTCTTTACTGAAGATCTCTGGGTCCTCAGTCCAGAACACGGTTCACCAGGCTGAGCAAGTCCGGCCGGTCCAATGGCACCTCCAGAGTTCCCTTAGCAGGTGGAAATCTGTGCCTTCCTTCTAGCGCTATGTGTTGCGGTCCTTCCCTGCTGTGCTTACGGAAAGTCCCCACAACTGTTGTGTCTGTTTCTTAAGTTCCCTCACAACTCGATTAGATGATGTTCTGCTAATCCTCCGTCCCTCCCTGGTGTTCTGGTTGGGACGGCACCCGTTTGACGGGTAGGCTCGGAGCTCTTCCGGGACCCTAGAGTCGCCCCTCTCCACAAGTTGCCCCCCAAGACTGCATAGGTGATTTGAGTTAGACAGCCCGCCTTAGACTGACTGTCCTGCCGCTGTTTAGAGTATCGCTTGAAGCTAGATATTATGATACTCCCTCGGCGTTCCGGCCACCGGTAGTGCGCCTCAGTAGAGTGTTGCTTCGGTCTTACAGCACGACCACTACTGGTATTCTCCTAATGCTTGATCTCGTTTCTCACTCAGCACAATCTATCTCGCTTCTAATCCTTCCTTGGGCACCGCCGCTATCCTGAGCAGGCACGGTCCCGTTACGTTCGTTCAAGTTGCCAAGCCTCTGTCAGGATCCCACCCCTGACAGAGACCCTACTGTATCTTCCCCCACAACACCCTCTGCCACAAGGTGTTGCCTGGTTCCAACCCAGTCAGCTTTCTGCTCTAACTTCCTGCCTGACCCCCAGTTTACCCACTATGGTGGGGAGTGGCCTAGTGAATAGAACCCTTAGCTCCCCCCGGAGGCCCGACTGTGAAATGTATTGGTGTCTGTGATACCTGATCAGATGAACTCCTTCAGTGCCATCAGACGTACCATAGCTCCCCTTAGTGGCGGAGTCACAGTACTGCAACGACCAGGACTCTGGGGCGCTGCAGTACCACAGGCCACTTTTTATTCTGATAGGCACAGTTTTATAAAAGTTGTTAATATACCAGTTGTTACGACCATCAGTGCCGCATGTGGATTTGTCGACCCACTGTTCCACAGGACCAGGGCTGCCTAGGAAGGGACATAGCTAAGCAGCTACTAGGTGTTCATGGGAGCTCCTGATGGTGGAGACAGACTGGGCTGCAGGTAGCCACCAATTACCACTCCTAGGCAGAACCCGATACAGCAGTTGCTCACAGCAGGGGTCAGGTAAGCTGATACTGATTAAGGAATAGGGCTCCGTTCAGACTAGTAAGCTCTGGCACCTTTACAGAACAGTTAATGACACGGATCCAAACTATGTTCAGACTTGGCTAATTCGGAGACTAGTTCTAGCAGGATGGATAGAAGCGGACAGGCGGACAAGGTTTCAGTCACTGGCTACACACAGACCAGGTGAACTGGTTTAGGCACTGGACACACACTGACAAGAGGTGCAGGTTGAGGCACAGGCTGCACACGGACCAGGGGAGCAGGTTTAGGACGATGGTCACACACGGACCAGGTTCAGGACACTGTCTGCACATGGACCAGGGGGAGCAGATTCAGGACACTGTCTGCACATGGACCAGGGGTTGGGGTTCAGGATTCTGGCCACAAGAGGACCAGGGGACCTCAGAAACATAACATTGACATAGAATCTGCTCAGTGGTTTGCCTTGTGTTTCTGTGCTCTGTTTATTGATCTATTGCTGCCTGACCTTTGTACTCATTCTGACCATCTGTTTGCCTAGCCCCTTTGTTCTGATCTGCTATCTTCCTGGTATTCTGACCTGGAACAGTGACTTTACTTAACCTTTTGTCTTTCCTCTTTATTGTACTATGGGCTTTCTTGGTGTGAAGGACACCCCAGTTCCTCCCATGTCACCAATCCGGGACGTCACTACACAGGCACAGCTCTCCGGCGCCCCCTTTGTCTCAGGTCAATAAGGGAACTGCACCTAGAGCAAATGACCGCCGGTGAGACTGCCCTGTTACCCACGGTGGGTATTCTAAGATTCGCAATCAGAGTAAAAGGATCAGCCCAAAATTAATTTATGATTTAATTGCCTTAAGGGCGCACTAGGTAATTACAAGAAATATACTATAGAAATATATCAAGAGTTACAGTCAGAGTACAATATAACAATAATAATACAAGGCTTAAAGGTATAAAGCTGGAGGTCAATTTACCAGGTTGAAGGTCGCTTGTGGAAGCCGGGGGCTCTGCGCTCCACAGGTAGACAGCTTAGTTGCCGGGCAGTCCCCAGAAAGCGTGTGCTTGCCCCCCCGACTGGCCTGCCCTCTTTCGTAGTTCCTCAGTTAGTCATCTTCTTCTGTGTGTGTGTCACTCTCCAAGTGTCCTCAGCTCTTAAACCTTCCGTGTCCCTCCCCCCTGCAACTGGGTGGGCTAGCAATCTCCACCCCTCAGCATCCCTGCAAGATTTATATCCAATATCTAATAAATGGGATAACTTCTCTCAGGGTAATCGGATCAGCACACGGGCGGTAACAGCGCACAAGATTTGTTCTGCCGGTCGCCCAGGGACCAAACCCGGACCCATTCGGTCGCTGTGGGAGGCTGATCTCCATATCTCAGGTTTCAGAACTCCCACGGATCCGGGAGTTGCACTGTCAGATGCGCAATTTCTTGAAGGCGAGGGGAATATTTTTTATGAGCCTGTACCTCGGACGATGCGTCCATAATTCATGATTCCATCGCTGCATTCATCAGGTGTGTCCACTTATGGCAATTCTGACTGGGCTATTTAGTCTTGCTTGACCCTTTTGTCAGTGCCAGTTGTCCATTGTTCCTGGAGGATTCACATCCCTGCCTGGTCTCTCCTGCTTTGCTGTTCATTTCAACAAAGATAAGTTCTGGCTTTGATTTTTGCAGTCCACATGCTGTGGGCCTTATTGTTCAGTTCTTTTCCATGTTTTGTCTTGTCCAGCTTGGTCTGTATAAGGATTTGTTTAGCCAAGCTGGTATCTCTGGAGATGCAGATATACCCTCCATATCTTTAGTTAGATGTGGAGATTTTGTATTTTCTGTGGTGGATATTTTCTAGTGTTTTAATACTGACCGCATAGTACTCTGTCCTATCCTTTCTATTTAGCTAGAGTGGCCTCCTTTGCTAAATCCTGATTTCAGTCTGCATATGTTATTTCCCTCTCCTCTCACAGTCAATATTTGTGGGGGGCTGTCTATCCTTTGGGAATTTTCTCTGAGGCAAGATAGTTTTCCCTTTTCTATCTCTAGGGGTATTTAGTCCTCCGACCGTGTCGAGATGTCTAGGGAGTGTTAGGTACATTCCATGGCTACTTCTAGTTGCGGTGTTAAGTTCAGGGTCTGCGGTCAGTACAGGTACCACCTTCTCCAGAGTACGTCTCATGCTGCTCCTAGGCCACCAGATCATAACAGCAGCTGCTCCCTCATCACACCTCCCTGCTTTAGAGGGCGCTAGGGGCACCACATTCCTGTGTTCCCCCATGCGCCCTTCCGCACCTTCTCCTTGCCGGGACAACCCATCAGCGTTACCATGGTCTCTGCTGCTTCTGAGGCGAATGGTGAAGTGATACTGCTGGAGAGCTAGGCTCCAGCGTAGCAACCTCGCATTCGTCCCAGAGACTGAGTGCAACCAGCTGAGGGGGTTGTGGTCTGTTTCCACTGTGAAGTGGCATCCGTACAAGTATGGCTGCTGACGCTGCAGGGCCCATACAATTGCCAGACATTCCTTCTCTATCGTGGAATAGGCCACTTCCCTCTGCAGGAGCTTCCAGCTCAGGTACAAAACGGGGTGTTCATGTCCCGTAGTGTCGACCTGGCTGAGCACAGCACCAAGGCCAAAGTCACTGGCGTCGGTCTGTACTATGAACGGCCACGTGAAGTCGGCTGCCTGTAGTACAGGAGAGCTAGACAAGGCGGTTTTGAGCGCCTGGAAAGATGTCTCGCAGACGACTGTGCAGTCGACTGCGACGGGCAGCTTCTTCTTGGTGAGGTCCGTCAGGGGCTTGGCCAGGGTGCTATAGTGTGGAACAAACCTCCTATAGTACCCGGCAGTCCCCAAGAAGGACATCACCTGCTTCTTGGTCCTGGGGAAGGGCCAGGAGCTGATGGCATCCACCTACCCGAGCTCTGGCTTCAGAGCTCCCCCACCTACCCGGTGTCCCAGGTAGTGGACCTCACTCATACCCAGCTGGCACTTTTCCGGCTTAATGGTCAACCCTGCTCTCTGGATCCGCCCTAACACCTGCGCCAAGTGCTGTAGGTGATCCTCCCAGGTGGGACTGAAGATGGCAATGTCATCCAGGTACGCGGTCACATACCCATCCAGTCCATTGAGCAGCGTGTTGACCATCCGCTGAAAAGTGGCAGGGGCATTCTTCATGCTGAAGGGCATCACCGTGGACTCGTACAGTCCAAATGAGGCGATAAAGGCAGAGCGTTCCCGTGCCTTAGGGGTCAGGGGAATCTGCCAATATCCCCTGCTCAGATCCATGAAGGTCAGGTACTTGGCCCTAGCCAGCCGATCGAGCAGGTCATCGATGCGCGGCATTGGGTACGCATCGGTGACCGTCACAGCGTTGAGTCCCCGGTAGTCCACCGTAGAACCGCGTAGTTCGGTCCTTTTTTTTTTTTTTTAGGGATGAGGACTACAGGCGAAGCCCACGCTCTGCTGGATGCTTGAATCACCCCCAGCTTCAGCATCTAGTCTATCTCTTGGCGCATGTGCTGCTGCACCTCGAGAGAGACCCGATATGCTGAACGCTGGATCGGGGGGTGATTGCCGGTGTCCACCTTGTGGATGGCTGCCTCAGTCCTCCCGGGCAGGCTGCTAAACAGCCCCCGAAAGGGGTGTAGGGTGACCCCCAGCTGGGAACGCTGGTCCTCCGAGAGCTGGTGGCCAACCCACACATCCTCAATGGATCCACCCGCCTTGACTTGGGTGAGCAGATCCAGGAGGGTTTCTACCTCACCTTCCTCAGGGAGGTTGCACCCTGGGTGGGCACAAGCCTCCCGCTCATGATGTGCCTTCATCATGTTCACGTGGAAGGCCTTCCTCCTTCCATGGGCGTGGTCCAGGGTGACCAGATAGGTGACGGCGCTGAGCTGCTGGTGCACGAGGTATGGACCCTCCAAGGCCGCCTGAAGCTTGTTTTGTGGGATGGGGACCAGTACCCACACCTTTTGACCCACCTGGTAGGTCCTTTCACAAGCATTCTGGTCATACCACTGCTTCTGGTCAGCTTGGCCCTGGGTCATATTGTCATGCACCAGCCGTGTCAAGGCAGTCATTCTGTCCCGGAAGCGCACAACATACTCAATGGCCGACACTCCAGGGGTGGCCAAATCTCCTTCCCATGCTTCCTTCACCAGGGCAAGGGGTCCCCCATACACGTCGCCCATACAGGAGCTCAAAGGGGGAGAATCCCGTTGAGGCCTGTGGAACCTCCCGGTAGGCAAATAGAAGGTGTGGGAGATACCGCTCCCAGTCTCTCCCGTGGGAGTTGACCAACATCTTAAAGGGAACCTGTCACCCCGTTTTTTGAAGATGAGCTAAAAATACCGTTAAATAGGGGCAGAGCTGGGTGTTACATTAGTGTCTTTGTGTGCCTTTATAACCTACCTAAGCTGCCGAAATACCTTTGTAAAGTCGCCGTTTTCTGCTGTCACTCACGCTGGTCTGGTCATATGGGTGTGGTGACAGTGTTGTTTCTCCCCCAGAAACCTGCTCATCATTACGTTGGTGGCGTAGTGGTGTGCGCATGTCCAAAGTGAAGATCCACTGCCCAGGAGATTCAAAACAGCGCGGTCTTCGCTATTCGCCGTTTACCGGTGGGCGCGGCCATCTTTCCTGTGGCCGCGCGTGCGCAGATGGAGCACTCTGCTGCCCGGGGCTTCAGGAAAATGGCCGCGGGATTCCACGCGTGCGCAGATGGAGATCGCGGTGGCCATTTTCCTGAAGCCCCGGGCAGCAGAGCGCTCCATCTGCGCACGCGCGGCCACAGGAAAGATGGCCGCGCCCACCGGTAAACGGCGAGTAGCGAAGACCGCGCTGTTTTGAATCTCCTGGGCAGTGGATCTTCGCTTTGGACATGCGCACACCACTATGCCACCAACGTAATGATGAGCAGGTTTCTGGGGGAGAAACAGCGCTGTCACCACACCCATATGACCAGACCAGGGTGAGTGACAGCAGAAAACGGCGACTTTACAAAGGTATTTCGGCAGCTTAGGTAGGTTATAAAGGCACACAAAGACACTAATGTAACACCCAGCTCTGCCCCTATTTAACGGTATTTTTAGCTCATCTTCAAAAAACGGGGTGACAGGTTCCCTTTAAGCATCTGCTTTAAGGTGCCGTTGAACTGCTCACACAGGCCATTGGTCTGTGGGTGATACGGGCTGGCTACCAGATGTTGCACCTGTATCTGCTTACAGAGAGACTCCATCAGTTGTGACATGAACTGGGTTCCTCGGTTGGTGAGCATTTCCTGGGGAAACCCCACTCTGGAGAAGACCTCCAGTAAGGCAGTGGCCACTTTGTCAGCCCGAATGGATGACAAAGCTACCGCCTCCGGGTACCGAGTGGCATAGTCCACTACCGTTAATATGAAGCATTTTCCAGAGCGGCTGGGAGTGGACAGAGGTCCAATGAGATCCACAGCCACCCTCGAGAAAGGCTCTTCAATGATGGGCAGAGTTACCAGTGGGGCTTTGGGGCGCTGCCCCGCCTTCCCCACCCTCTGACAGGTGTCACACGAACGGCAGTAAGCAATTACCTCAGTCCTCATTCCAGGCCAGTAGAAATGCTGCACTAGCCTGGCCCTGGATTTAGAGATCCCTAGGAGTCCGGCCATGGGAATCTCATGTGCTATCCGCAACAATTCCGCCATGAATGGATAGGGTACCACTAAATGTCGGTCCCTGGGCCATGCCTCCGTGAACCCTGCTGGACCGTTACCCGGTACAGCCGTCCCTGGTCCCAGACCACCCGCTCGCGGTCTGACTCCCCAGGAGGCTGTGCCACCTGCTCCTTGAGAGCTTTCAGGCTAGTGTCAGCTTCCAATGCTGCCTGAAATCCCTGACTCGATGTGGCGAGAATGGACGACACTGCCACATCCGCTGTCAGCTCCCCGGGATCTGTCTCCTGGCCGCTGTCTGACTCGGCAGCCACTTGGTCAGAGAGGGGGAAGCCGTCGGACCTCTGCAAGGCTCCTTGGGCTCCGGCGCTCCCACTCCGGGTGACAGCGGCCACGACCACTGTGCCCACGGGTAGAGCCTGCTTCCCCCCGGCCCCTGACCAAGTCGCCGGGTCAGGCAGACTTCCCTGCACTCCTGACATCCCGGGTGTGGGGAACTCTTGCCCTGGGGTCTTACCTGGTGGCTCCTCTCCCGGGACGCCTCCTCCCCCCATGGCCTGTTTCTCTTCCTGCAGAGGCCCTAGACTCACCAGGCTGGATTCACTTAGGAGCTCTACACTGCCCATAGGAGCCCCTCCCTCCACCTCTGAGTTCTCCCCTACAGTCTCCTCACCTGTCCTCACTGTGAGCCCTGTGTGTGTGGTGTCAGTGTATGGATTACAATCAGGTTCCCCTCCCTCCCCCACTGCTGGAGGCCCATTCAACACATCAACATTCACAGTAGAGTCATGACATTCTTGGGGAGCCGAACTTGTGGGTTCAGTGGCCACATACTGAGACACTAGCCGCCCCAAATTGGTCCCAAGTAATACATTAGCAGGAATATTTGACGTTACTCCCACCTCCCGCACTCCCCTCCCGACACCCCAGTCCAAAAACACCTTTGTGACAGGCAGCGCCGGTTCCACGCCTCCAATTCCAGAGACAGAAAGGGTTTTCCCCGGCACCAAGTCTTGAGGGGACATCACCTCAGGATGTACCAGGGTTCGTTCAGTGCCTGTATCCCGCAGTCCCATGACCGCTGAGCGGCCGATAGTGACGGGTTGGTAATTGTCCAGGGACCTCCCACCAACCGCTCCCACACATAAAACAGTGGACGGTTTCGGGGACAGAGATGAGGCCTTAAGACGCTGGGGATATACAGCCTTGAAGTGTCCCAGCTGGTTGCAGTGATGACAACGTCTGGGTTCTGTGCCTGGCCTGGAGAGGGCAGCAGGGGGGTACACCCCTTGCACTCTGGGGGCTGGGGAAACAGGGGCAGGATTGGGCCAACCCCCTCTCCAGGTGCTGCTGGCAGGCTTCTTCGGCTCAGGCACCCTGTTATTGGCATACTCGTCTGCCAGGGTGGCTGTAGCAGAAGCCCCCTTTGGTTTCTGGTCACGGAGGAACTGCTGGAGGTTCTGGTTCCACAAGAACTGCTCCGTGACTAACAGTTCCTGGACCTCCTGGCGGGTGGTGAGCGCTAGACCCGAGGTCCAGTGCTCTGCAGCTCTCAGCAACGCCCGCATGTGGTCGGTCCAGGTGTCCTTTGGGCCCCGCTGCAGGCTCCGGAACTTCCTGCGGTAGGACTCCGGGGTGAGGTTGTAGTGCTGGATCAGGGCCCGCTTGATGCTACTGTAGTCCTGTTCCGCCCCGGCAGGTAAGTCCCCCAAAACTTCCAGGGACTTACCCCTCAAACGGGGGGTCAGGTATCTTGCCCGTTGATCCGGGGCCAGATGGTGTTGAAGGCAGGTCCTTTCAAAGGCCAGCAGGAAGGAATCCAGGTCTCCATCCTTCTCAAGCAGAGGGAAGTCCTCGGCCCAGACTTTGGAAGCCCTGGACTCTGGTGGTGCTGGGGCATCCAGTGGGAGCCCGTGTTGAGCCATCTCCAGTCGGTGCCGGAGCTCCGCTGCTCTCTCTGCCACTGCTTGCTCCGCTGCCCGCTCCGCTGCTTCACAGCATTCTGCATGCTCGGCCTCAGCTGCTTTCTCCGCAGCCGCCATGAGTTTCACATAGGTGTCTTCATTACCCACCTCGAGACGTGCCACTGCCGCTGCAACAAGGGCCTCTGATGTGGACAGGCTGGGGCGGGTAGGTGGTGGGTAGTCCCTTGCAGGACTAAGCATGGGTGGCTGGCTCCTTGGGGAGCCCTGGCTGAGCTTCCCCTCGCCTTCAACGGTACCGTCCACCACCACCTCATAGACCATAGCACTGGCCTGCGCACTCACCGCGCTCCTGGTGCTATCCGCCATCTTTGGAACCTCTGGTTACTGACAAAGCTGTAACCCTGACCTTGCTCACAACTTATTATATCTAGACTCTGACCGTCTAGTGCTGGGCTAACCTTAAGACCCCAGCAGTGAAAGTTACCGCTGGTAGTCTTTAGTGTCTGGGAGTAGGGGTCCCACGCACACTATTACTCTGATCCCACCGCTGCCACCAATGTGAAGGACACCCCAGTTCCTCCCATGTCACCAATCCGGGATGTCACTACACAGGCACAGCTCTCCGGCGCCCCCTTTGTCTCAGGTCAATAAGGGAACTGCACCTAGAGCACATGACCGCCGGTGAGACTGCCATGTTACCCATGCTGGGTATTCTAAGATTCGCAATCAGAGTAAAAGGATCAGCCCAAAATTAATTTATGATTTAATTGCCTTAAGGGCGCACTAGGTAATTACAAGAAATATACAATAGAAATATATCAAGAGTTACAGTCAGAGTACAATATAACAATAATAATACAAGGCTTAAAGGTATAAAGCTGGAGGTCAATTTACCAGGTTGAAGGTCGCTTGTGGAAGCCGGGGGGCTCTGCGCTCCACAGGTAGACAGCTTAGTTGCTGGGCAGCCCCCAGAAAGCGTGTGCTTGCCCCCCCCGACTGGCCTGCCCTCTTTCGTAGTTCCTCAGTTAGTCATCTTCTTCTGTGTGTGTGTCACTCTTCAAGTGTCCTCAGCTCTTAAACCTTCCGTGTCCCTCCCCCCTGCAACTGGGTGGGCTAGCAATCTCCACCCCTCAGCATCCCTGCAAGATTTATATCCAATATCTAATAAATGGGATAACTTCTCTCAGGGTAATCGGATCAGCACACGGGCGGTACCAGCGCACGAGGTTTGTTCTGCCGGTCACCCAGGGACCAAACCCGGACCCATTCGGTCACTGTGGGAGGCTGATCTCCATATCTCAGGTTTCAGAACTCCCACGGACCCGGGAGTTGCACTGTCAGATGCGCAATTTCTTGAAGGCGAGGGGGATATTTTTATGAGCCTGTACCTCGGACGATGCGTCCATAATTCATGATTCCATGTTGGAGACGGTTCGTCTGGGAGGCCACAATGGACGTGTATCCTGTGGCCACTTGACATGAATGCTCTAATTGAGCCCCCAAGCACTTCCAAGCCCCCTGCTGGTGTGGCTTCCTCATTGAGCTTTGAAGTACCTTCTGCCTGCTACACTGAGCTCAGCCCATTACCATACTAAAAGGAACTTTATTCATGAGTAAAGGTGGGGGCCAGGAGCACTCGTCCCTGCAGATGTGTGACCAGGTGGATTAATAGGGGACAAAATGGAGTCAGGCCAATCTCTGTTATTATGCCCGTTTTCAAAGATGGCGGCTGCACCCTCATCACACTTGGCATTTGACCAAAGAACATTGGACTATCTTACCTTACAGCTTGTCTGTGAGTAGTGACTAGTGTCACAATACATAGGAGTTCTGTATATAGTATATAGTTTACAGTGCACAGGTAATGCAGTAATCAATGGTAATATTATACAAAGGTGCTATATAGTGTATAGTGTGCATGTACATGTAATATAGTGACTTACTAGTGACGTTGGTAGTTGAAATTATTGATCTTCTCTTTTCCTCTTTATTCGGCATACACCACTATCACTTCTTCCTACCATGAATCGACTGCATCGACTGCAGAAAATGACAGTCAACTATAACTGATCGCTAGAATACATCCCCTAGAATAGTCCCATATCACGCTCGGATTATCCCCACCCCTGAAACAATCTTCACTGATGACTATCCATTTCAGGGAGGGAGCAGGGGCAGCAGCCTCTGTCCCCTGATGGCACTTTGTTTGAGTATCCCAGCATACACTGTCATTCTCAAATTAAGCGTCATCAAAAAGGAAGTAGTATAAAAAAAAAATAAGAAAAGCAGTTAGATAGTGTAGTTAGGGAAGGATAGGGAATTTTTATTTGAAGTATATTAGAAAAGTGTTTAGATTATGGCACTAAATAGGTAGGGATTTAGGAGGAGGAGAGTTAGTTTGCACTTCAGACCACCTCTTTAAGTTCTGTAGCTGTTTTCTCCTGCATATCTCAGGCTTCTCCAAGTCACCATCCATTGTTAGGTCTCTGGATTCTGTATTGTATTGCTGAAGTTTTCTTTCCAGGCAATCTGTTTATTTGGGCGATTTGTCTAACATGTTTCTGTCATCTGTTTTCTTGCACCTTGGTTACCTTTTCTGTGGGTTGACCCTGAAGTTTTCGCACTGCTTCATTAACCCATTCCCGCCGCGGCCCTTTTTCGTTTTTGTTTTTCGCTCCCCTCCGTCCCAGAGCCATAACTTTTTTATTTTTCCATTAATATGGTCATATGAGGGCTTATTTTTTGCGGGACGAGTTGTACTTTTGAACGACACCATTGGTTTTACCATGTCTTGTACTAGAAAACAGGAAAACAATTCCAAGTGCGGTGAAATTGCAAAAAAAGTGCAATCCCACACTTGTTTTTTGTTTGGCTTTTTTGCTAGCTTCACTAAATGCTAAAACTGACCTGATATTATGATTCTCCAGGTCATTACGAGTCCATAGACACCTAACACGTCTAGATTATACACCCCCCTTTTGCCCCATCCAAAATAAAACAATAAAAAAATGAAACCTACACATATTTGGCGTTCAGAATCACCCGATCTATCAATAAAAAAAGTATTAACTGATCGCTAAACAGCGTAGCGGAAAAAAAAAAAAGTTTTTTTGGTAGCCGCGACATTGCATAAAAATGCAATAACGTGCGGTCAAAAGAATGTATCTGCCCCAAAATGGTATCATTAAAAATGTCAGCTCGGCATGCAAAAAATAAGCCCTCACCCAACCCAAGATCACTTGGACGCTACGGGTATCAGAATATTGAGCAATTTTTTTTACTTTTTTTTTTATCAAAGTTTGGACATTTTTTTACCACTTAGATAAAAAAGAACCTAGACATGTTTGTGTACGAACTCGTAATGACCTGGAGAATAATAATGGCAGGTCAGTTTTAGCATTTAGTGAACCTAGCAAAAAAGCCTAACAAGAAACAAGTGTGGAATTGCACTTTTTTTGCAATTTCACCGCACTTGGAATTTTTTTCCCATTTTCTAGTACACGATATGCTAAAACCAATGATATCGTTCAAAAGTAGAACTCGTCCCACAAAAAAAAAGCCCTCACATAGTCATATTGACGGAAAAATAAAAATGTTATGGTTCTGGGAAGGAGGGGAGCAAAAAACTAAAACGCAAAATCGAAAAAAGCTGGGGTCATGAAGGGGTTAAACGGATTGCATTCATCAGAGTTATACACTCGTGTGAACGAGCCCTATCAATAGCAGTAGAATCACGTTGTTATGTATTTCTGCCCTTTGGAAGGCGACAACACAGATGGCAGACTGGCTTCAGGAACCTACAGTACTTCAGGAGACGCATCCTTTCCCTGGCAGACTGCAGCACTTTAAGCAAAAAATTGTTGAAACACCCAGTGGTTCTGACCATGGAATCTATAGTGTTACATAGGACTGCAGGTAAAATCTACTATCTGTACTCAGATTTATATCAAAGTGTGTAATCTGTGGTGTGACATAGGACTGCAAATAACATCTACTACATTATCTATACTCAGATAGTTCTCACTGCATTATTGCTCTTATCTGTGGTGTTACATACGACTGGAAGTAACATCTACTACATTATATGTACTCAGAGTTATAATTGTGTATTATCTGTGGTATTCGGTTTTTTTTAGAGGTGGTGGTGGGGCAAAATATACTTATTTGGGCATGAGCTCCCGAACTTTTCTGATCCAAGCAATGCAGCTGCAAAAACCACAGTGTCAAAAATACGATAAACACGCAAGTAAAAGAAACACACTAAAACATATGAAGTAAAAAATGTAAGTAATATAATTTATCTAACAGGGTGGGTACAGAAATGCTGTTGAAAATCTGCAAAATCTACAACTCACCAAATACTCAACCTTGGAACATAGCCTTACGCATAATGGTAAAATAGACTGTTTTTGCCAACACCTGGTCACAATACGAATATACAGCAGAATATAGCCAGACCCTGATGGAGGGAGGAAATTGTGTTGTCTGTCCTTATGGGATGTGGAGCGCCCCCACTGCCGCAGGGCTGAGGGGTACCCGGTACCGGGCCTCTGAGTCACTGCTCTGGGGTTGTCACGGTGGCTAGACCCGGTCCGTGACCCTGCTGAGGGGCGTCCAATGAAAGATGTGGATGGTGGTGTTGTCGTGGTGCGGTGCAGGTCGCAGTAAATAACAAGGACACCAGGTTGCAGTCTCTTTACCTCTTTACTGTAGGTTTCTAGGTACTCAATCCAGAGCACTGTTAACAGGGCTGTCTGAGACCGGCCGGTCCGAAGGCACATCAGGAGTTCCCTTAACAGGTGGGAATCAGTGTATACCTTCTAGCGCCTGTGTGGTGTAGTCCTTCCCTGCTGAACACCCCAGGATAGTCCTCACAACTCGATTATGATGTTCTTCTGATGTTCATTCTCTCTGTCCCCCAGATGATATGGTTAGGACGCACCCGTATGACGGGGTAGGCCTGGAGTTCTTCCGGGACCCTAGTGTCGCCCCTCTCCCACAGCTGCCTCTGTTGTCTGCTTAGGTGATTTGTGTGAGACAGCCAACCTATAATTGGCTGTCCTGCCGTGGTTTGGAGTATTGCTTAAAGTCTCTTACTTTCTCGGCGTTCCGGCCACCGACTGTTTGCGCCTCAGAAGGATGTTGCCTCGATCTTACAGCACGACTCCTTCTGGTCCTATCACCTCCTTTCTGTATTCCTGTTTCTCACTTTGTGTCCTTTCTTAGGAATCTGTCAGGATCCCATCCCTGACAGGTCCTCTCTCTAGCTCTTCCCAGTTACTTCTCCCCGTCTTCCTGTCCAACCCCCAGTTTTACCAGAGTGTGAGGAGTGGCCTACTAAATAGAACCACTCACCCTGGTGGCTGGAGTGTGAAGTGTGGTGTGTGTGTTACCTGGTCAGGTGAACTCCTTTAGTGCAATCAGACGTAACATCACTCCCCTTAGTGGCAGAGCGACATTACTGCAACGACCAGGACTCTGGGGCGCTGCAATCCCCCCCGGTTAAATCCAGTACTCCCGGACTGGGAATATAAGAACAACAATACATGTTAACAGAAAACACACAAAATTTTGAAATATCATAAACAATTAAACATAACAGTGCTTCCCTTTATGGGAGGTGAGGACTCTTGAACTTTGCGAAAGTTAGGTCATGCACAGTTTATGACTCTCAGTTCAGTGGTTGAAACAGCAGGGACCCCGGGTAAACAAAGGGGTCCCCTTTTAGAAGTTTTTGGAGCAATTCACTGTCCATTACTCCGTTGTCCATTTTAAAACCTGTAACAAAAGATATGCACACAAACATTTTTAACTAAATAGCAGCCCTCACTAATACCTCCAAGTCTTGTAGCAGAGAGGAGTTTGATTCTTGGTGCTGCGTGTAGACCTTCGCAGCGCAGGGGTTGCTATCGGCCTAACAGGGCCCGCTATGCTTGCTACCGCTGGTGTAGTGCACTGTCTTCTAGCTACACTTCTAGTGAGTCTGGGTAGCACTGGCAGGCTGGAGCTCTCAGGGCTGCTGCTACCAACAGTGGGTACGGCAGATTCACCGATAGCAGAGGGAGGATTTGCCGGTTCAACGGTTGGCATGGCATCTTCAGGTAGGGTTTGCTGAGGTTGCGGGGCCGGATGATCTGGTACCACCATTAGTTCTGGCGGGTTCGGCTGGTGGAACGTTAGAACAGGTACCACGATGGCCTGATTTATCTGAGTCCAGGACTGGGGAAAATCACCAAGAACAGTGTGGATCATCTTCTCCTTTTCTACAGGTGTCGAATTCGGATGGCAGGACGGTATACGGTTCCGCTTCCCATTGGTCGTCGAGTTGTGTAGCCTCCTCTTTCGTTTGAGTACGTGCTCACCGGGTGACAAGGGAATCGCGGGAGCATGGTGGTTGTAGTCTCTTTTTTGTTTTTGTCTAGCCTGGGCGAGACTTCTTTCCACGCATTCCTGTACCTTGCGGTACCTTCGCTGCCTTTCTGCATCCCAATCCGCATCCGGCGAGGTATCTTCGGGGACTAGGACCCCCATGTCTAGGTCAACGGGTAACTTGCTAGATCTTCCTCGCATCAGGTACGCTGGAGTGCAGTTGGTGGAATTTACTGGGATATGATTGTATATGTCCACCAAGTCAGGCAACTTTGTTGGCCACAGGTTCCGCTTCTCTACGGGCAAGGTCTTCAGTAAGTCGATCACCACTTGGTCCATCTTTTCACACATCCCGTTGGTTTGGGGATGGTACGATGTGGTTCTGATCTTCTTACACCCGTACAGATGGCAGAACTCTTGGAACACCTCTGCCTCGAATGCTGGTCCCTGATCGGTCAGTACCTTCACCGGGTACCCGTGGGGTCTACAAAAGTACTGCTGGAAGGCCTTGGCAGCCATCCTGGCCATTAGATCCTTGACAGGTACGACCACCAAAAATCTGGAGTAGTGATCTACGATGGTAAGAGCATAGATATAGCCTGACCGGCTAGGTGTCAGCTTCACATGATCCAGCGTGACCAGTTCGAGCGGCCGTTTGGTGATGATGGGCTGCAAGGGAGCCCGTTGGCTGTCACGGTCCTTCCTGCATAGGCTACATGGACCGCACTCCCGACACCACTTCTCAATGGCTCTCTTCATGCCAATCCAATAGAACCTCCCTTGTAGTAGCCTCTCCAGCTTCCTCCATCCGAAGTGTCCGGCTCCATCGTGGTAGGCTCCCAGAACCATGGGCGCATCTCGCCTCGGCACCACTATCTGCCATACCAATTCATGGGTACGCGGGTCGATGCTCCTCCGGCACAGCTTGCCATCATGGATAAACAGTTTGCTTCTCCCCTTCCACAGCTGTCGTGTCTCCTGTGGATCGTCTGGGCCGGGATGCAACCCTGCCTGCGTTAGGAGCTCTTTCACCCGACGGACCGTGGGGTCACCATCCTGGGTCTCCACCCATCCGTGATGGGGCAGGGGATTCAGCGTGGCCTCCTGTTGGTTCTTGTACCGGTTCTTCACATGACGGGAGTACTGAGCGGCTTTGGGGCAATGGAACGCAGGCAACTCTACCTCTTCAAGTGCCTCCGGGTCCTCCCCCATTTCTGGCAAATTGGGCATCCAGGACAAGGCATCGGCATTCGCATTCTTGCGTCCCGCCCGGTACTTGATGGTGAAGTCGTAGTTGGACAGCCGGGCCATCCACCACTGTTCCAAGGCCCTGAGTTTGGCTGTATCCAAGTGCGTCAGTGGATTATTATCCGTGAAGATGGTGAACTTCGCCGAGGCCAGGTAGTGTTTAAACCTCTCTGTCACTGCCCAGACGATGGCAAGGAACTCCAGTTTAAAAGAACTGTAGTTGTCAGGGTTCCTTTCCGTGGGACGGAGCTTCCTGCTGGCGTAAGCGATCACCCTCTCCTTGCCTTTCTGGACCTGGGACAGCACGGCTCCTAATCCCACATTGCTGGCATCCGTGTACAGCACAAATGGTTGGTCGTATTCGGGGTAGGCCAGTACCTCTTCTCCCATCAGCGCCGACTTCAAACAAGTGAAGGATTCTTCCAGCCACTCGTTCCAATCAAATGGGGCATTCTTCCCCTTGGTCTTCTTTGATTGGCCCACCAACAGGTCTTGCAAGGGTGCGGCCTTCTTGGTGAAGTCCTTGATGAACCTTCGGTAATAGCCTACCAGCCCGAGGAACTGCCGGACTTCGTGGAGGTTGCTGGGCTTTGGCCAGTCCTGGATCACCGTGACCTTGTCGGGGGCTGGGTCTACTCCTTCAGCGCTCACCACATGGCCCAGGTACTGCACTTTGAGTTTCAGCAGATGACATTTGGACGGTTTCACCTTCAAGCCAAAGTTGGACAGGGCTTCAAACACCTCAGCCAGGTGCTTCAGATGGTCTTCGTAGGTCTTAGAAAAGACAATGACATCATCCAAATACAGCAGTACGGTTTCAAAGTTCTTGTGCCCCAGACTGCACTCCATCATCCTCTGGAACGTCCCCGGGGCATTGCACAATCCGAAGGGCATGTTGTTGAATTCGCAGAGACCCATCGGTGTCGTGAAGGCCATCTTCTCTTTGTCCTCCTCCGCCACGGGAACCTGCCAGTACCCACTGGTGAGATCTAAGGTAGAGAAATAGTTAGCAGACTTCAGGGCAGCAAGAGACTCCTCTATCCTGGGCAGTGGGTATGCGTCCTTATGTGTAATGCGATTCAACTGCCTGTAATCAACGCACATCCTCATTGTGCCATCTTTCTTTTTAACAAGGACTAACGGAGCTGCCCAGGGGCTACAACTGTCTCTCACCACCCCAGCCTCCTTCATTTCTCGCAACATGTCCTTAGCACACTGGTAATGGGCTGGGGGTACAGGGCAGTATCTCTCTTTTATGGGCCGGTGATCTCCCGTGGGGATATGATGTTGGATCCCTTTCACCTGTCCAAAATCTAAGGGGTGTTTGCTAAATACCCGCTCGTACTCGTGAACCACCCTGTAGGCCCCCTGTTTCTGATGGGATGGGGTGGAGTCAGTGCCTACGTGCAATTCCTGACACCAATCTTTCGGGTGCCCTGCAGAACCGTTGTCCCCCGCCAACTTAGACGGGGCCAAGGGTCCAGGTGTCTGTATCACACTATTATTGACGGCGAACAGTTTGGCGAGCGTGGCATACTTGGTGAGATGGACCTCTTCCTCCCCGCAATAAGGACACGTACTGGCACCCTCCCCTGGTGGTCGTCGACCACCCCCCTAGCTGTTGGAGAGTGGGCCTATTGTCTGAATAGACGGGTTCTACCAGGGCCTGGTAGTCCTTACCCCTGAGGCCTATGGCTGCCTGACACCATATCAACATCTCACTCCTGGGAGGTATCGCGATAGGGTTTGAATCACTCACAGTGACACAACCAATTTCACCACCAGTCAGCTCTACCTGCTGTCTCTGCATCAGAGCTCTGATTTCTTTTTGCAGGGCACGTTGTTCACTGTAGCCAGCGGTTTCTGCTACCTGTTGCAACAAGACGATAACTTCTGCAAGATAATTTTCTATAACATTGGTACCAATAGTCATCATGGGATTACATTCACGGCGGTCAATATCAACAATTACAATCCCCTGGGCCTTCAATTCCACCCGCCCCACCTTGATGGCGACCTCTTTATACCCCACTTGTGGCAAGGGCTGACCATTACTGGCTATGATGGTGAAATCGTCATCGGGGCCACGAGTAATATCGGTGTCCTCCCAATACCGTTTATAAAGCACGTAAGGCATAGTCGTCACCTGAGAACTGGTGTCCAGCAGAGCGTTCATGGGGATACCGTCGATCACAACAGGAAGAACTGGTCGCCCTCCAACGTATTTGGCTCTCCAATGCTGCGGGCCTGATCGTCCTACTCCTGGGGGTTGGCCCTTTGCCCCAGGGGTTGCTCATTTAAAGGACAGTACCTTGCAAGGTGGCCCACCTGGTGACAGCAGTGGCAGATGGGTCGTCCGTCCCGATGGAAGCGATCGTCATCCCGGCTTCTGGTCGGCGGAGACCTCCTCTGTCGCATCCAGGGGACATCTTCCGGTCTGGAGGCCAGCTGGATCTTCTCCTTGGGAGCCTCCTGTAGGGATTGCACGGTCCGGGCTAGGGCAGCAACGCTCTTGGTCAGCTCCTGCATCTGGAGGCGGAGTCCTGCAGGGGAGTCATCCTCTAGGCTCTGGGTGTCGGCCTCGGCGGCGACTGGGGCATCCGGCACCACCTCCTGGTGGTATGTGAGAGCGGGACACCTGGGTGGTATTGTACGGCTGGGCTGTTGCTCCTGCAGCGCCTGGATAGCTTTATCCTTGAATTGCGCAAAAGTTAAGTCTGGATTCTGCATGGCCAGGAAGTGTAGTTGGCCCCTTTGGTGACTGCACAGGAGCCCCTCAATGAACCACTCTTTCAGGAGTTTATCCTCATCCTGCATGCTGCTGGGGTCACTCTGCTTAATGGCCTGCAGCGCCTCCTGGAGATTAAGGGCATAGTCCCGTAAGCTATCCTTCGGTCTCTGTTTGCATCCATAGAAAGTCAATTTAATTTCCGTAGCAGTACGGGTATCGAAGGTGGCTTTAAGCTTTGCAAAAAGCTGCTGTGCAGTTTCCTTATCCGCGGCGGGCCAGGACTTCACTTCTCTCAGAGCCGCCCCAAAGAGTTGGCCGATTATCATATGAACCTTCTGAGGCTCTATCAGGGGATAGAACTCGAGCAGGCTGCAGATCCCTTCTTTAAAGTCAGTGAATGTATGCGATTCCCCGGAATATCGTGGGAGCCAGGCCGCTCCAGGCAGGTACGGCATAGAGAAGGGCATTATGGCCTTTGTGGTAGTGGCAGTGTCCGACTGGCTGATGGGGGCAGCGGGTTCTGCGGCCACCGGTGGTGGTATTAGGGCCGCGGCTACGTCCGCTGCGCGGACTGGAGCTGCCTCTGCGTCTGCGACCGCCGCCTCCGTTCCTCCCGACTCAGACATGGCTGTCCCTTCCTCCTACTAACCTGCTGGAGGTCGGAGTTCCTCTTCCAGAGTTGGCACTTTACCGCGCTTCCTTGTTCCGCACTTCTTTTGACCGGTTCCGCCCACGAAGCTAAGGCTCCTCCCTCCATGCGCGGCAATGGCGAATTGTGGCGGGAACCCTTGGCGGCAATCGGCAATTCAGTCTTTGCAATAAGTCACAGTCCAAGCACAATAAATCACAGTTCCAAGACACACATGACCTGATTCTTCAGGCTTAAGTAGATCCTGTTCGTGACGCCAAGTTGGAGCGCCCCCACTGCCGCAGGGCAGAGGGGTACCCGGTACCGGGCCTCTGAGTCACTGCTCTGGGGTTGTCACGGTGGCTAGACCCGGTCCGTGACCCTGCTGAGGGGCGTCCAATGAAAGATGTGGATGGTGGTGTTGTCGTGGTGCGGTGCAGGTCGCAGTAAATAACAAGGACACCAGGTTGCAGTCTCTTTACCTCTTTACTGAAGGTTTCTAGGTACTCAATCCAGAGCACTGTTAACAGGGCTGTCTGAGACTGGCCGGTCCGAAGGCACATCAGGAGTTCCCTTAACAGGTGGGAATCAGTGTCTACCTTCTAGCGCCTGTGTGGTGTAGTCCTTCCCTGCTGAACACCCCGGGATAGTCCTCACAACTCGATTATGATGTTCTTCTGATGTTCGTTCTCTCCGTCCCCCAGATGATATGGTTAGGACGCACCCGTATGACGGGGTAGGCCTGGAGTTCTTCCGGGACCCTAGTGTCGCCCCTCTCCCACAGCTGCCTCCGTTGTCTGCTTAGGTGATTTGGGTGAGACAACCAACCTATAATTGGCTATCCTGCCGTGGTTTGCAGTAATGCTTAGAGTCTCTTACTTGCTCGGCGTTCCGGCCACCGACTGTTTGCGCCTCAGAAGGATGTTGCCTCGATCTTGCAGCACGACTTCTTCTGGTCCTATCACCTCCTTTCTGTATTCCTGTTTCTCACTTTGTGTCCTTTCTTAGGAATCTGTCAGGATCCCATCCCTGACAGGTCCTCTCTCTAGCTCTTCCCAGTTACTTCTCCCCATCTTCCTGTCCAACCCCCAGTTTTACCAGAGTGTGAGGAGTGGCCTACTAAATAGAACCACTCCCCCTGGTGGCCGGAGTGTGAAGTGTGGTGTGTGTGTTACCTGGTCAGGTGAACTCCTTTAGAGCAATCAGACGTAACATCACTCCCCTTAGTGGCAGAGCGTCATTACTGCAACGACCAGGACTCTGGGGTGCTGCAGATGCACTTATAGAGTGCTGGGAAGCTTGCCTGATCTAATAGTATGGGAGTGACCATTAGGCCAAGTTCACATGTACACTATTTGGTCAGTATTTTACATCAGCATTTGTAAGCCAAAACCAGGAGTGGGTGAATAATGCAGAATTAGTGACGTGTTTCTATTATACTTTTCCTTTGATTTTTCCATTCCTGATTTTGGCTCACAATTACTGATATAAAATATTGACCAAATACTGAATGTTTGATCGTCGCCTTAGGGTATGTGACCACGATCATGAATAGCAGCGTTTCACATGCAGCGCACTGGCGCTGCATTCAAAACGCTGCATTGTGGGTTACAAGCACAGTGGATGGGATGGATGGGATTTACAGAAATCCCATGCCCACTGTGCTTCTATTTGATACTGCGTAAACTCACCCACAGTGCAGGTGGAGCGCCCCCATGGGGCCGTGGGGTACTCGGTACCGGGTCCTGCGGTTCACAGGGGGATGTCACGGTGGCTGACCCGGTCCGTGGCCCTAGGACATCCGTGTAAAAGGGAAAGGTCTTTAAAGGGATAAAGTTTGTGTTCGTGACGCCACCTGTGGTATTCGGTCAGGGTGACCGACGCTGTTTTAAGGGGTCCGCTGGGGTGATGTTACGGCAGCTAGATGGTATACCTTCCCACAGGTGAAGTATGTCCCCAGGGCTTCCCGGTGTGTAGATGGTGTATGGTGAGAGTCGCAGAGAAGAACGAGGACACAAGGTTACAGTCTCTTTACCTTTACTGAAAACTTCAGCATCCACAGTCCAGGGCACCAGATCACAGGGCAGGCAGAGTCCGGCCGGTTTGGAGGCAAGTCCAGAGTCCCCTTATCCAGGTGGAAATCAATAGCCTTTCCTTGCGCTGTAGTGGTGTAGTCTCTTACTGCCTATGGCTTCACATAAGGGTCTCACAGATGTGGTGTTTCTCTCTATGTCCCCTGTAGTCGGATAGGACAATACCTGTATGACTGGTGGCTTGAGGCTGTTTATAGGGACACTAGCACGCCCCGGCCTCTGAGGGGTGCCACCGTGCTTCCTGGGTGTAGGTGCGGACAGGTAACCTGCAATTAGCTGTCCTGCCGGTCTCTGAAGTAAAGCATAAAGGTCCTTACTCCCTCGGTGTGCCGGCTATCGGGATTCTGCACCTCAGAAAGAGGCAGCCTGTGCAGGGCTGGTCCCCCTCTGGTATACTCTGCTTTGCTTTCCTAGCACGCTCACTGCAATACAGTTCTGCCTTCTGAATGTCTCTTCCCAGGAGCTGCAACACTTTAGGCTACACGGCTCCTCTGCTTCCTTTCCCTCTGTCTTTCTGACAGCAACTGAACCTTTGCCTCTAGATCAGGATGTTCTTATAGGGGAGTTCACCTAAAACAGGCTTAGAGCTCCCCCTTCTGGTCTGGAGTGTGAACATGTTGCATGTTTGTGATACCTGAATGCAGATATCCTTCATTGCCTCCAAACGTAGCATCACTGTCCCCGAGAGGAAAGCAATACCACTGCGACAACCAGGACCCTGGGGCGCCGCACTGGTTTACGAGCCGCAGCATTTCAGTTTCAGAGCCGCTAGTTTCTGCAACAGAAATTTCCACAACAATATGGATGCGGTATATCTGCATTGTTCAGTGAACACTTGTAGATTTACCTGCGTGATTATAGTGCAGTGTTTTGGACACAACAAAAAATTCTCTGCGTCCAAAACACTGCTATTTCCTGATTGTGGATACGTACCCTTAGGCCGGCATCACACTAAATGTATGGAAAATCAGTGCGATTCTCCCTGCCGAGAATCACAGGAGTGTTCTCTATATAGTCATCCGTGTGTAATACGTTTGCAATGCGATGATGCGATTTAATTGCACCTATCTATCCGTACGACATCTGTTTGAGATGCGTTTGGGTTTACATTTCTCACTGATTTCCCCATTGAACTAAATTGCTTGATGTGCATATTTGTCGCAAGCTAGATGGATGGTCCGTGTGGCGTCCGAGTTTTTCTCGCACCCATAGGCTTGCATTGGTGAGTCTCAGATGATATACGCATACAATCGCAGCATGCTGCGATTTTACACGCACACCGAATACGCCTGAGAAAAAAACAGTGATTTGAGCTGCCCCATAGATTAAAACTGGGCCGAGTGCTATACGATGGTTTCTCATAGTACTCGCCCGTATTCTACGGTAGTGACCCCGGCCTTAGGCTGTAACTGGAATGGCAACTACACATATCTGTGTTACTGGCACCTTAGGCTACTTTCACACTAGCGTCGTGCACCGCACGTCGCTATGCGACGTTGCGGCGCACCGACGCTAGCAGTGAAACCGCCGCACAACGGGGGCAGCGGATGCAGTTTTTCAACGCATCCGCTGCCCTATTGTAAGGTCCGGGGAGGAGGGGGCGGAGTTCCATCCGTGCATGCGCGGTTGGAAATGGCGGACACGTCGCACAAAAAAAGTTACATGTAGCGTTTTTTTGTGCTGACGGTCCGCCACAACACGACAGATGCGACGTGTGGCAATCCGTCGCAATGCGTCGCTAATGCAAGTCAATGGAGAAAAAAATGCATCCTGCAAGCACTTTTGCAGGATGTGTTTTTTCTCCAAAACGACGCATTGCGACGGAGGCCAAAAAACGCTAGTGTGAAAGTAGCCTAAGGCTACTTTCACACTAGCGTCGGTACAGGGTCGTCGAGCTGCGTCGGCCCGATGTACCGAAGCATACTGTGCAAGCGCCGCACAACGGGGGCAGCGGATACTGTTTTTCCACGCATCCGCTGCCCCATTGTGAGGTGCGGGGAGGTGGGGGCGGAGTTCCGGCCGCGCATGCGCGGTCAGAAATGGCGGACCGTCAGCACAAAAAAAAGTTACATGTAACGTTTTTTGCTGCCGGCGGTCCGCTACAACACGACGCAACCATCGCACGACGGTTGCAACGTGTGTGCATACGTTGCAATGCGTCGCTAATGTAAATCTATCGGGAAAAAACGCATCCTGCAGACAGCTTTGCAGGATGCATTTTTTCGCCAAAACTACGCATTGCGACGTATGCAAAAAAATGCTAGTGTGAAAGTAGCCTAACACAAACCTTATCCATTTGCATCTGTAAGGCTGGAGTCACACATGGCGTAAGACAATACGCCACGTATTATACGTCCGTACTACGGCCGTAATACGGAGAAATGTTCCCAAAATAGTGATCCGTAGTCAGGGTGTGTCAGCGTATTTTGCGCATGGCATCCTCCGTATGTAATCCGTATGGCATCCGTACTGCGAGATTTTCGCGCAGGCTTGCAAAACCGACATCTAATGGATTTATGTGCTCAAATGTTCGGGAAAACATATATACAGTATATATATATATATGTCATTGAGACACATATATATATATATTCTGTATTTAGATTTCATTCAGCGCGATATGTGTTAAAAGCCGGTAATTCAATTGCCGGCTTTTCATTTCTCCTGCACAAACCCGACAGGATATGAGACTTGGTTTACATACAGTAAACCATCTCATATCCCCTTTTTTTTTGCATATTCCACACTACTAATGTTAGTAGTGTGTATGTGCAAAATTTCAGCGCTGTAGCTGCTGAAATAAAGGGTTAAATGGCGGAAAAAATTGGCGTGGGCTCCCGCGCAATTTTCTCCGCCAGAATGGTAAAGCCAGTGACTGAGGGCAGATATTAATAGCCAGGAGAGGGTCCATGGTTATTGGCCCCCCCGTGGCTAAAAACATCTGCCCCCAGCCACCCCAGAAAAGGCACATCTGGAAGATGCGCCTATTCTGGCACTTGGCCACTCTCTTCCCACTCCCTGTAGCGGTGGGATATGGGGTAATGAAGGGTTAATGCCACCTTGCTATTGTAAGGTGACATTAAGCCAGATTAATAATGGAGAGGCGTCAATTATGTCACCTATCCATTATTAATCCAATTGTAGGAAAGGGTTAAAAAACACACACACACACACATGATTAAAAAGGATTTTAATGAAATAAACACAGCGGTTGTTGTAATAATTTATTGTTCTCGCAATCCATTTGCAGGCCCTCACTTGGCAAAATAATTAACGCACAATATACATACCTTCTGATGTCAGATCACGTCCCACGAAGTAATCCATCTGAAGGGGTTAACTAATATTACAGGCAGAGCTGCGATAAACCACTCGCTCGTGCCTGTAATCCCCGGGTGCTGAAAGGAAAGCAGTGATCTGTACTTACATTGAGTCGCGGTGATGCGCCCCTGCTGGATGTTCTCATGAACTGCAGCCTGGGAACTTTTTCCCACGCTCCAGGTCATATGAGGACATCCACCAGGGGGCGCATCACCGCGACTGAAGGAAATGTAGGTCAATGACCTACATTTCATTCATTCGCCGGGGATTACAGGCACGGAGCACCGCTGCATTATAGCAGGGCTCCTGCCTGTAATATTAGTTAACCCCTTCAGATGGATTACCTCGTGGGACGAGACGGTTCACCAGAAGGTATGTATCTTGTGCGTTTATTATTTTTCCAAGCGAGGGTGTTCCTGATGGATTGAGAGAACAATAAATTATTACAACAACCGCTGTGTTTATTTCATTAAAATCCTTTTTAATCATGTGTGTGTGTGTTTTTTAACCCTTTCCTACAATTGGATTAATAATGGATAGGTGACATAATTGACGCCTCTCCATTATTAATCTGGCTTAATGTCACCTTCCAATAGCAAGGTGGCATTAACCCTTCATTACCCCATATCCCACCGCTACAGGGAGTGGGAAGAGAGTGGCCAAGTGCCAGAATAGGCGCATCTTCCAGATGTGCCTTTTCTGGGGTGGCTGGGGGCAGATGTTTTTAGCTACGGGGGGGCCAATAACCATGGACCCTCTCCTGGCTATTAATATCTGCCCTCAGTCACTGGCTTTACCACTCTGGCGGAGAAAATTGCGCGGGAGCCCACGCCAATTTTTTCCGCCATTTAACCCTTTATTTTAGCAGCTACAGCGCCCAAATTTTGCACATACACACTACTAACATTAGTAGTGTGGAATATGCAAAAAAATGGGGATATGAGATGGTTTACTGTATGTAAACCATGTCTCATATCATGTCGGGTTTGTGAAGGAGAAGGAAAAAGCCGGCAATTGAATTACCGACTTTTCACTAACACCGCTGCGTATTTCTCGCAAGTCACACTGCAGGTCCGTGTGGAATCCGTATTTTTCTCGCCCCCATAGACTTTCATTGGCGTATTATTTGCACAATACGCTGACAAACGCAGCATGCTGCGATTTTGTACGGCCGTAGAAAGCCGTATAATACTGAACCGTAATATACGGCTAATAGGAGCAGCCCCATTGAGAATAATTGTGCCGTATGTAATGCGAGTTTTACGGACGTAGTTTCTGCGCTCTTACGTCCGTAAAACTCGCCAGTGTGACGCCGGCCTTATACTAAGGAACTGCCCCCCACATGGATGAAGATGTGAGTATTCATCAGTATTTTGCACCTGTGCTACCTCCGCCTTATATCATGGACTCTGGAGCGTGCCTCCTGATTGCTGCAGTTGGTTTGGTGAACAGGTACGGGTGAGTGCTGTTTTCTGTGAGGGTTTTGGATTTGATGTCCTTTTTGGGCCATGTTCCCATGATGAGTATTTGGTGAGTTATTGATGGTTCTGGTTTTCTGCAGCATTTCTGCACCTGTTAACAAAATTTGGTCACCTGCCTCTCTGTCAGTGTTTTGTTTTTGTTTGTTTTTTACAAGTGCTTTTTAATGCTGCAGGGTTTTGTTTTGCTTCTTGTTGGCATGCCATGTTTTAAATTTTAAGCTGCTTTGTTCTTGATACTTTCTGATATTTATCTATGACCACTTAATTGATCCAGTTATATGCGGAAATGCATTAAAAATGCTTAGGGCTTGTTCACACGATCCTTTTTTTCGCTGTGGATTTTTCAGGTCCTGATTTGTGAAAACCGCAGTGCAAAACCTGCGGTGGTTTTCACTGCGGTTTTCAGTCCTTTTTCCACTGCGGGTTTCCAGCTGCATTTTCCTATTGGTGCAGGTGGAAACCCGCTGCGGAATCCGCAGAAAGAAGTGACATGCTACTACTTTTTTTCCGCTGAAATTCCGTGCGGATTTTCAAGCCGAAAAAAGGATAGTGGGCACAGCGGATTTAGTTTTCCATAGGGTAACATTGTACTGTACCCTGCATGGAAAACGTCTGCGGATCCGCAGCTGCAAATCCGCTGCGGATCCGCAGCGAAAGCTGCATCGTGTGAACATAGCCTTATGCTTTTTTTTTTTTTTTTTTTCTCCTTTCTGGCAGATTTTCCACTTCTAATGCAATTCAATGTGGAAAATCTGCTCCCAATTGTGTACCCACAAAAGAATTTGACATGTGGCTTTAAAAAAAACACACTGCAGGCCAGTTAGATTTGCACAAAATAAAATAGAAATTGAGATTTCTATAAATGCAATCCATTACGCTGGGAATGTATGTGCCTGTGCAACATTGGGGTATGTGCCCACGGTCTGGAATCGACCGTGCTTTGAACGCAGCACATATCCACTGTGTTGACTGCTTTTGAACACCGGTGATTCTGCATGTGTTCACTGAACCGTGTGGATTCACTGTGCCCAATACATTGTACTGGTGGCATTTTATCTTGCAGAGACTCACGTCTCCACAAGATAAATACAGAAGACATGCTGCGGTCTGAAAAGAGCGCCGCATGTCCATCTCCGCGGGTGATCCTCAGGCATCTCGGCACTCATAGCAGAGATGGGATTTTTTTTACTGACAGTGGGAACATAACATCCCTGTGCACAAAGTGCAAAGTCATTATCTCATCATAGGAATTTGATTGCTTCTATCACAAGATAAGAACATACTTTAATAAATATTTTCCTTTACTTTTTTTTAATCTTCTAAGTATGTTTTATGCACATTCTGGGGAAAGCCCCAAACCTGTCTACCCCTTCTTTTCCCTTCTCTTCCCTTTTTATTTTGATTATTTCAGAAAATCGAAGCAAAAAAAGTATCATGTTGACACAAACCCTTAGGCTATGTGCACACGATGCGGATTTGCTGTGGATCCACAGCGGATTTTTCAGCGCACAAATGCTGCAGAACCGCACTGTGATGTACAGTATGTTATGCAAAGGGGGGAAAAAAAAGCTGTGCAGAATTGCTGCGGATTTCAAAGAAGTGCATGTCACTACTTTTGTGTGGATCTGCAGCGTTTCTGCACCCCTCCATGTTAAAATTCCGCAGTGGCAAAAGCTGCACAAAATCCTCATTAAAAACCGCGGCAAATCCGGCTGCGGATTCTGCCAGGAGATGCGGAAAATTCTGCACCTCTTTTCCTACGTGTGCACATAGCCTTATGCTTTTTTTTTTTCCCCCAGCATGCTGCCTTACTGCATATCCTCAGTGCTATCTGCAATGCTATCTGACTTTGGGTGCGTTCACGGAATATGATGGCTTCTATTTTGGGGGGAATGGTTAAAGGCTCTAAACACCGACACTGCAATAATATTTGTATTGTGTTTAACAGATTTTTACATCAGAACTAGCAACATCCAAACCAAGCACAGATCATCATGCTAGTCAACTTGTTCAAGAAGATCGCATTTTCCTTAACATATCAAAAGTATATGATTCCAGTTTCCGATGAAATCACCAATATGGTTTTATCTTATGTGAAACTAAAAGTAAGTATAATATGAAGGAAAGCCATTGAGTGAAATATTGCAATCCTATGTAAATGTTATGCAAAAAGGTAAACCTGTCAGTTTATATCACATGTCTATACACTTGTATTCCCCATAAAATAACGATTCTGGGGTATCTCTTGCATTCTGCATGGTGAATTTCCTTTATTCCTTCTAGAAATCTGACTGAATTCTACTAGTCCCCTTGTAAGTAGGATTTACCTCCTATTAAAGTGGTTTTTCAGATGTAGAAAAAACATGGCTTCCTTCTTGTATGTTCTGGAGACTATTATTGCACTGTTGGTGGACTGAAGCGGCTATATTTTTCTATATTGAGCAATCTTTAAAGGGAGTTTTCCACCAAGTTTGTTGCTGTGCTGAGAGAATCTTTGCTATGTCCTGTCTAATGGATGTGTCTGACCATACAGAAACCTGGTCTGATCATACCACATCTCCTGGGCAGGGGAGGAAGCAACAGAGTACTGTACAGACCAGACAGCCAGGGATCACCACAGGTGTTGCTTTCTGTGAGAGAAAACCTTTCAATACTCTTGTGTTCTCCCCTAGCCAGTAGCTGTGATCTGATCAGACCATGATCCTGCACAGTCAGAAGCAGCCATTCGAGAGCGATATAGATAGATGTATAATTTTTTTTTTCTTTAAACACCCTTGTCCTTGAAATCCTGACATTTCATCTGCCTAGCTCCGTAAAATCACAGCGTGACTAGACAGAATAGATATAAACAGGTCAGTCACATATATAATTGGTACCGTGCTTGTGCAGCTTAATGTACATGTATTTTATTACTAAATAAATAATTGGGTGTGGAGCCACCAAAATTTTATTAACTAGCAAAGGGAGAGCAGACAGCTGGGAGCAGATGTTTTATAGCCTGGATAGGTGGTAATATCCATGGAGCTTCCCAGAATATTATCAGCTCACAGCTGTATACCAAGCCTTTACTGGTTTTTAAAATGGAGGAATCCCCTCCCCCCCCCCCCCCCCCCAAAATAAAAACAAAACATGAGGTCCCCCTATAATAACCAGCAAAGGCTAGGCAGACAGCTGCAGGCTTGATATAGATATTTGATATGTATTGTGATTGTAAATTTATAACTGTTCTACACTAACACATGTAAGCTAATGTCCAGTGATATAGAATACATTTCTGGCTGATATAATCCTTTGTGGATCCTGATCGCTATATTGTTGATGCTTATGCATATATGCAGCAATGCAAATATACATTCGTACAGAATTGCTTAATGTATTCTGTGTATGTAAATGGAACAAAATGCCAAATGATTGTACCTACAACTTGCATCTATCCGTGTAATAATAAACAATGTACTTGGAAAGCATTCTAGCTTTACACAATGTGCTCTACCTTTTTATAAAGACAAATGGGCGGCCCCTTGAAATGGCACTGGATGTTGGTTGTGGGACTGGACGTTACACTTTACCTCTAGCTCCTCACTTCAAGAAGGTCCTGGGACTAGACATCAGTGAATCCCAAATAAATGTGGCTAAACAAATGACCTTGGCAAAAAATGTGTCATACATGTGAGTACTAAACTGGACTTCTTAATTCCTTGTAGTATAATGAAGGGATTAGATGGTATAAGTGATATTGGCCGCTATCTGTCTTGTCTGTAGGGTGGCTCTGGCTGAGAAGTTACCTGTGAAGGATGCTTCTGTGGACCTGGTACATGCTGGTGTAGCTGCTCATTGGTTCACAATAGACAAGTTTTTAGATGAGACTTTTCGAGTATTGAAGACGAGCGGATGCTTGGCTGCACACTGTTTTGAACCACCTACAGAGCTTGAATACAAAACTTTGTCAGACGACTTGACTGCAGTAATGTCAGAGGTAAATTTCTAATTCCATACAATGTAGTTGGCATCTATTCTCCCTTCTTATTGTACAGTATATATTAACATTTTGCTGCTTGTCAAGATATTTTACTAGGAACTGATTTCTACAATATCGCAAGAGCTATAGACAGCTTTGAAGGTCAACCAAATGTCAATATAGGAATCAAAAAATACCCTAGTTCCTTTATACCTGATACCAAAGTTAAAATACAGTTTTTATTTATGTAACTCTAAAACCATGAAACAGCCACAAACAGATATACACAAAAATAACACACAACCGTGCACTCTCAAGATACCCCTATAACTAATTATCCTACCAGCAATTTCTACCTGTCAGTGGAGGTTGGCACCCTACACATTGATTCGAGATTGGCGCCCCCACTCACCGTCGGCTCGCCCTGTAGCTCCTCAGGTCAGCCCTATTTATAGTGTTATCAAGCAAGCCAGCATCTATACACGACAGGAAATTGTATAGGACACAAAAAACATCAGGCTTTAGTTAAAAGGCCAGATTAAGGGTGCTGTACACGGACACTGACATAGGTGCAAAAAATAAAAGTGCATGTGAAAAAACTAAACGTGACAATACTGATGCTGTCCACTACTGATAGTCACCTGCCTGATTGTGGGGGTTGGCACCCTACTTGCCAGCGGATATGGCACCCCCACTCGGCGGCGGCTGTCCCTGAATTGACCCTACTGATAATTCGATGTCAACTAACAAAAACAGTTACTCCAAATGTTGCCATGAAAAAGATATTATAATGCAATATAAAACCCCAGCAACTGTTTTTCACCTGGTCGGATCATCAGGAGGCCATGATATGTGGATGCATCCACATATCATGGCCTCCTGATGATCCGACCAGGTGAAACGCGTAGAGGTGTTATATTCCACATCAACCGATAAGTATCATGCTCTTTATTGTTTGCTGTCTTGCTGTGTATTAGCATGTACTTGCTGTCTATACATCAGAACAAACAGTCCGTGTACAGCACCCTTAATTTGGCCTTTTAACTAAAGCCTGATGTTTTTTGTGTCCTCCACTGACAGGTAGAAATTGCTGGTAGGTTAATTAGTTATAGGGGTATCTTGACAGTGCACGGTTGTGTTATTTTTGTGTATATCTGTTTGTGGCTGTTTCATGGTTTTAGAGTTACATAAATAAAAACTGTATTTTAACTTTGGTATCAGGTATAAAGAAACTAGGGTATTTTTTGATTCCTATAAGAACTGATTTCTACTCTAATATTGCTGAGGTGTGTGTATGTATTTTTATTTCTCAGTCTCCCATGACAGCACCACGGAGAGAGGGGATCCACCCTTCAGGGACTGGAAACCTCCAGATAAAAAAGCGGTACCTCTCCCTCGCATCAGTTGGTTTCCTGTCCCTGACTGGGAACCTTCAATGTGGTACATGCATGAAAACGCCGTCTGAAGATATGGACCGGCCAGTCAAATTCTGGCAGCGAGGAGGCTCCTGTCGCGGCTGGTCCGGTGTCCGAGGCCGCCACCGCTAGCATCGATGGGTTCCTCAGGGTGAGCGGGGGAGAGCACTGCCGCCAATCAAAGGGAGATAGGGGCTCTTGGGACCCTGGGGAAAGTGCACTCGTCAGCGCCCTCTCTGGGTGTACAAAGATGGCCTCCGCTCCGGAAATAGAGTGGAACTTCCGGGTCACCGACGCGCGCAGTAACATCGCTCTCCCACTGACGCAACGCAGGAACTGGCTGGTAACTCTGGAGGTGGTGGTATATTTAAAAGGGGAAGATTGCACACACACTTGTTGCATACAGTCCCCTATGAACATGGAGGACAGCGACGCACAGCAGGGCTTGGAGCAGCAGCCTAGGCACCAGCGCCACCACAAGCAACAATTGGAGAAACCTAAAGACAAAGACAGAAGAAGTGGGTCCAGCAGTCATTCTACACAGTGCAGCAGATCTGCTGCAGTGAGCAAGTCGCCATCCCTGGATCTTCTTCCACCAGAATCCGCTCCCCTCCAGAACCAGTACCTGCATCCCCATCTGAATGGTGAGTGATCTTCGAGAAAGTTCACTGATATAATGGGGTTCCTCCTTTTCCCTTTCTAGGGAAAGAAGAGATTGGAGAAAACGAAAAATAGATCCTGTCCCACCTATAACTAAGCTTTACCTGTATCCTGGAACAAAAAGCTTTGTAATTCCTGTATTCAACAGTTATTAAGTGAGGAAACCGCCAATCTTGCCTCTGAACTAAAATCTGTAATCAGATTAGAGTTCAGAATGCCTTTACATCCCTTAACAAAAAAACGGAAAAATAAAGAAAGTAGTAGTATACTCCCACTCTGACGAGTCTACCTTTCTCTGTCCCCCATGACGGCTCCACGGAGAGAGGGGATCTGCCCACAAAGGACAGGAAACCTACAGATAAAAAGGCGGTACCTCTCTCCCGCATCAGTTTGGTTTCCTGTCCTTGATGGGGAACCTGCAGCAGATCTTACCTTGATCATCGTTGGATTCCGGGGCCAGTCAGACCGGTTCAGGCAGCGGGGATTCCCTGCCTCGGCTAGGCTGGGCCACCCGAAGCACCATCGCTGGGATCAGTGTGTCTCTAGGGTGTGCGGGGAGCAGCAACAGCAGCGTTGTTGATCCTAGGAGGTCACTGCACGTGGCCAGTTTCGGCATAAAACCCGCATAACCACCGTGAGGGGCCCCTCCAGGGGTGGGACGCGGCGTGACAATACACGCCTTAGCAGCGGCATCAGGAAGCAGGTCCAGGCTTCCTGCCAGGTAACACGCGGGTGCCGCACTGCACGCTGTAATAGCGCAATGCAGGCTGGGCGGCGCAGGGCCTGCTGGGGCGGCGTTGCATGCTGGGTAGTGCACGTGCGCACAGCGTAGGTGCGCGAGGCATGATGGACCCGAAGGGGGCGGGGCCATAGCGCGCAGCATGCTTCAACTGGTGTACTTAGGGGAGGACGCCTAACTGTCCGGTGCTCTGATGGAGTCCGGTCAGCACTCCCCAATAGCCAAGAGTGACCCGGAATTGCAGGGTTCACCAGCACAGCTACCGCAGCCATCACAGCAGCAGCAGCAGAGACGCCGACCGCAGGGGAAAGGAGCCTCTCATGACCAGCGGCGTGGAGCTGGAGCACGGTCAGGATCCCAGCACAGTAAGAATTTTAGTGCTGCATCTGCATCAAAGGAGCATCCAATAGTTGACATGGACCATCCACAGCCGGTACTGAGGGTACACCAGGTGGTGAGTGGTCTCCGTGAATGCTCCGGCTAATAGAGGCTACCTTTTCTCTTGCTTGTTTTAGGGAAGGAAGAGTTCAGGGAAGTCCAAACACAGGATCTGCGCACTTTGTAAAGAAGATTTACCTGCCTCGTGGGAAAAGAGATTGTGTAAATCCTGTATAGAGGAAACACTCTGCGAGGGGCTTTCAAGGTTCGCCACAGAGCTCAAATCTCTAATTAAAACTCAGGTGGAAGATACCTTTAAATCTCTCTAGGAGGGTAGAAAACGTAAAAAAAATTAAACACAAATCCCCTATATCTGACTCTAGTGACACAG
Source organism: Ranitomeya variabilis (assembly GCF_051348905.1). Taxonomy (NCBI): domain Eukaryota; kingdom Metazoa; phylum Chordata; class Amphibia; order Anura; family Dendrobatidae; genus Ranitomeya; species Ranitomeya variabilis. Next base: position 174,077,171 of record NC_135238.1, read on the forward strand.
ATAGTGGGGAGATTAGTTCAAGTTCCTCAAATTCTTCATCTTCATCGTCCTCTTCTCTGGGAGGCATTAGTTGCTTCCCATTAGAAGAAACGGACTCCCTGCTTAAAGCTGTCAGAAGCACCATGGGACTAACTGATTCTCACCCTAGGAAAACAGTTCAAGATATTATGTTTGGGGGACTTGAGCAGAAAAGAAGAGTATTTCCACTCAATGATAAAATACAAGCTCTAATTAACAGAGTGGAAAAAACCTGTAAGAAAGGCCCTGCTTACGCCCAAAAGGAAATATCCTTTTGAGGACCCAACATGTTCCTTCTGGGAAAAAGCACCCAAATTAGACGTAGCCATTGCTAAGGCGTCAAAGTTTTCCCTACCTTTCGAGGCCATGGGGTCTTAAAGGACCCCATGGATAAAAAAGCCGATGCTTTTCTAAAAAGATCCTGGGAAGCAGCAGGAGGGGGTCTAAAACCAGCAGTGGCCACGGCTTGCACTTCCCGCTCCCTAATGGTGTAGTTAGACAGCTGGAATCTCAGCTCAAGGAAAAATCATCCAGAGACAGCATATTAAATACGTTGCCAGTGATGAAAGGGGCTGCCGCCTTTCTGGCCAATGTGTCAGCAGACTCCATCAGGCTCTCGGCCAGATCGGCAGTCTTCTCCAATGCAGCCAGAAGAGCCCTCTGGCTCAAACGTTGGCCTGGAGACCTCCAAACAAAGTCAAAACTTTTTCCTGTGAAGGAGAATTTCTATTTGGCTCCACTCGGGATGATATTTTGGAAAAAGCGGGGGACAAAGTCTTTTCCCATCCTGGCATATCCGTCTTACAAGCGCCCCTTTCAGAGTAAGAGATTCATTCGTAGGAAACCCCCTAGAGCGCAGGACAGGTGGGAAGACAAAGAACAAAAATAAGGGGTTTATATTCAACAAGAGCCCCACCGATACCAAAAAACCCTCACAATGAACTTTCTCCCCAGGTGGGAGGAAGATTGTCCCTCTTTTTCTCAGCCTGGGAAAAGATAACCAGCAGCACCTGGATTCTAGACTTAATAAGATCGGGACTAAAGTTCAAATTCCTCACGTTTCCTCAGCCATCCTTCCTGGTGACATCTCAGAGATTCTCCGCAGGAGCGGATAGCTCTGGAACAGGAAGTCACAACGTTGCTAGACAAAGGGGTTCTTCTGGAGGTCCCTCTCCGAGAAAGAAGGAGAGGATTCTACTCTCCGATTTTTCTCAGGAAGAAGCCAGACTGGTCTTTCAGGACGATTATCAATTTAAAAAACCTAAACAAGCACCTGATTGTGGAACCTTTCAAAATGGAAACAATAAAGACAGTAGTCAAAATGTTGTTTCCGCGTTGTTTTATGGTAGTACTCGACTTAAAGGACGCATACTACCACGTTCCCATTCAGAGACTTCCAAGGGTGGCGATCGAAATAGAAGGGATGGTAAAGCATTTTCAGTTTGCAGCTCTCCCTTTTGGTCTCGCGATAGCCCCACAGGTATTCACCAAATTGATTGCAGAAGTCATGGCAGACCTGAGAAAACAAAACACCCTAATCGTCCCATACCTGGACGATTTCCTGGTGATGGGCAACTCTCCCCAACATTGCAGAAATCAACTGGAGATGGTGATAGACTCTTTGGAAAACTTGGGTTGGCTCCTAAATCTAGAAAAGTCCAGGTTAATACCGAATCAGATTCAAGAATATCTGGGAATCACACTAGATTCCATCTCCCAAGAATGTCGCCTACCCAAGAGAAAATCCAAAAGATGGTGGGATTAGTGTCCCGGGCAAGGGAACTCCCCTCTATCACTTCGAGAAGCAATGCCTCTTCTGGGGTCTGACAGCCTGCATTTGGGTCCAATGGGCCCAGAAACATACGAGGGAACTTCAATGTCAGATATTAGCGGAAGAAATTTCTCTGGGAGGAAATTTAGAAAGTCAGTTCACCTTCTCGTCAAACAAAATCCTCTCACTAGATTGGTGGACAAAAGAGAGCAATCTGGGCCGTGGTCTGCCATGGGTAATTCCAGTGTCAAAAGTGGTAACCACAGACGCAAGTCCCATGGGCTGGGGGGCTCACCTACACAATCTAGTGGTTCAGGGGGCATGGTCAGACGACTTTAAAAGCAGTATCCTCCAATATGAAGGAACTACTAGCAGTGAAGTTCGCACTTACAGAATTCCTAAACCCCCTTCGCACACATCATGTAAGATTGTTTTCGGACAACAGGGTGGTAGTGGCCTACATAAATCAGGGAGGCACCCACTCTCAATCACTGATGGAAGTGACACATTCAATCTTACAGATAGCCGAAAACAATTTAGCATCCTTGACGGCACTTCACATAAAAGGGGTGGACCATTTCAAGGCCGACTACCTAAGTCGGGTCTGCATAAAACAAGGGGAATGGGAGCTGAACCAATCCATATTCAATCAGATCACGGAGAAGTGGGGAACTCCTATAATAGATCTCTTCGCAAACAACCTAAATCGAAAGGTGACCACCTTTTGTTCCATAAACCCAGCAGGGAACCCGGTGGCGCTGGACGCCTTCCTGATCCCTTGGAAGCACAAACTGGCTTATGCGTTTCCCCCTATCGCATTGATACCAGCGGTTCTGAGGAAGATAAGGGAGGACTGCCTGGGTAATGATTGCCCCTTTCTGGCCGAAGAGAACTTGGTTTTCTTGAGCCAGAAGAATGTCTATAACAGACCCTTGGATACTCCCAGATCTGCTCAATCACCTATTCCAGGGACCAGTAACACACCCACAGGTAGCGAGTTTACACATGACGGCCTGGAATTTAAAAGGGGGTTACTAATAGTGAAAGGCTTTTCTCAAGGTTTAGTATCAACCCTCCTGAAAAGTAGGAAATTAACAACCACCAAACAATATGGTAACATTTGGAAGAAATTCCTCTCTTCCTCAGGTTCTAGAGTCTCTGAGGGAATCCCGCTTAAAGCCGTACTGGAATTTTTACAAAATGGGCTAGAAAAAGGCCTGGCCACAAGTACACTGAAGGTTCATATTGCAGCACTGGGGGCACTGTTTAACTACAACTTGGCAAGGAATCATTGGGTTTCAAGATTCATTAAGGTGGCAGAAAGATCTAGACCTCTACACTCATGAAGGGCCCCACAGTGGGACTTAAATCTGGTCCTCACAGCCCTAACTAAAACACCCTTTGAGCCCTTAGAAGAACTTCCCTTAAAGATTCTATCCTTCAAAACCTCCCTTTTGGTAGCCCTTACGTCAGCCCGAAGAATTAGTGACAAGCAAGCCTTGTCAGCCGGACAAATCCGGCGTATTTACCTAAAGTGGCTTCCCGATTCCATAGATGCCAAGAGATCTCCCTTCCCTCCTTTTGTCCAAACCCTAAAAACGAAGGGGAAAAATCATTACACACATTGGATGTTAGAAGATGTCTCATCCACTATCTGGAAGCTACTAGGGAGTGTAGGGAGGATAGATCTTTTTGTGTTTTCAGGGCCCTCGGAAAGGTAAAAATGCCTCCAAGGGTACATTGGCAAGATGGATCAGAGACGCCATCAACCTCGCGTATACCTCAAGCGGGATGTCTGTTCCGGGGGAGGTTAAAGCTCATTCAAATAGAGCATTGGCGGCTTCCTGGGCAGAGAGCCGTCGCTTCAATCGACCAGATATGTAGAGCGGCTACTTGGTGTTCACCCTCAACCTTTTTTTAAGCACTATTGGTTGGACTTAACTTCTTCTTCAGACCTTACCTTTGGTAGAAGGGTTCTGGAAGCGGTAGTCCCTCCCTAATGTACAGTGTCTGCAATTCTCTCCATGGTGCCATCAAGGGGGACAGAGAAAATAGTAGTTACTCACCAATAACGGTGTTTCTCTGAGCCCATAACGGCACCCGTACATTCAATCCCTCACGCGTGGGTGTGCACACTGCTATAATGTTTAGTTAAATATCTAAGCGATAAAAACGCGGTATCTCTATTAAGGTTTGGTAATGTTGAAATATTTTTTAACTATTAACCTGATATTCCCTTCATGCTCTGTAAACAACTGATGCGGGAGAGAGGTACCGCCTTTTTATCTGTAGGTTTCCTGTCCTTGGTGGGCGGATCCCCTCTCTCCATGGAGCCGTCATGGGCTCAAAGAAACACCGTTATCGGTGAGTAACTACTATTTTTGAAGATGCTGACTCAAATAGGTCTGATTTCTCCTCATCCTCCTCAGATGAAGATTCAGGCTGTCACTGCTTCCCCTTAGATGAAGTAGATACCCTAGTAAAAGCTGTGAGATCTACTATGGAAGTAGAAAACCCCCGTCCTGACAGAACTGCGCAGGACATAATGTTCGGGGGCTTGGGACAGAAAACGGAGAGCTTTTCCCTTAAACCTGAATGTCCAAACCCTGATTAAAAAAGAATGGTTAAAACCAGATAGGAGAAATTCCTCAGTACCTTCTCTTAAAAGGAAATATCCTTTCGAAGAGGAAGCATCCACATCATGGGACAAGGTTCCTAAACTAGATGTCGATGTAGCCAAAGCCTCAAAGTTTGCCCTCCCCTTTGAGGATATGGGTACACTTAAAGACCCTTTGGATAAGAAAGCTGATACCTTTCTTAAAAGGGCTTGGGAATCAGCAGGGGGTAATTTGAGACCAGCTGTAGTAGCGACATGTACCACCAGATCCCTAATGGTGTGGGTAGACCAGTTGGAGAGACAGATTAAAGATGGCACACCAAAAAACAAAATACTAGTATCTATTCCTGTTATAAGATCTGCAGCAGCGTTTTTAGTGGACTCATCTGCGGATTCTGTCCACTTAACATCCAAGTCCGCAGCCCTCTTTAATGTAGCCAGGAGAACACTATGGCTTAAAAGCTGGCCAGGGGATCTTCAAACAAAACTTAAATTATGTTCCACCCCATGTGAGGGAAAATTCTTGTTTGGGGAAACCTTGGAGGATATACTCCAGAAAGCGGGAGATAAGAAGGTGTTCCCGAACCTGGGACCAACAACATTCAAACAGTCCTTTCGGTATAGAAGGTTCTTCCGCAGAAGACACCCCACCCCCACCCCCGAGAACAAAACAGATGGGATGAAGGAAGGGCAGGGGTTTCTTCTTTGGTAGCACTTCCCGAGACAAAAAACCCTCTAAATGACATTCTTCCCAGGGTGGGGGAAGACTCACTTCATTCCTTCCGGCCTGGGAAAAAATATCCAACAACTCATGGATTCTAAATCTAATAAATTCCGGACTGAGAATAGATTTTTCCTCCTTACCTCCCCAAAATTACATGGTAACCAAACCAAGATCCTCAGCAACAGTACAAAGGGCTCTAGCAAAAGAAATCCTAACTCTGCTAAAGAAATCTGTAACAGGAAATTTTCCCCCCCAAGAAGCAGGGGAGGGATTCTATTCCCTATTATTCCTGGTGTCGAAACCAGACGGCACCTACGGAACAATAATAATAAATTTAAAAAAACCTAAACAAATGTCAAAAACCAAAAGTTCAAAATAGAAAGATTAAGATCCACCATAAGAATCCTATTCCCAAACTGCATTATGATTGTTTGACCTCAGCGATACATATTACCACATTCCCATTCACAAACCATCCCGGAAATTTCTCAGATTAGCAGTCTCCATAAAGGGACAAATAAGAAATTTCCAATACAAAGCCCTCCCATTTGGAATATCGATAGCTCCCCGGGTGTTCACAAAGACAGTGGCTCACCTAAGGGAGCAGAATATATTAATAATCCCTTACTTGGATGATTTTCTCACTGCAAGTGACTCTGCCCAAAGCTGCAGGGAGCAGAAGGGCAAAGTAATAACTAATTGACAAACTTGGGCTGGCTTATAAACATAAAGTCAAAGTTAGAACCCTGCAAGATTCAAGATTTTTTTTGGGACTAACATTTGGACTCTCACATCCAAGAGTGCAGGCTTCCAATCTGCAAAAAAGAAAACATTATGCTTAAGATAGCACGAACTCTACACAATTCCTCCATGAGATTGAGGAAAGCGATGTCGCTATTGGGCTCCCTTTCATCATGCCTACCAGCAGTACACTGGACACCATTTCACACGAGGGCTTCAATGGGATATACTAGTAATGCAATCAATACTAAAAGACAATCTAGAGGGCCACACAACTCTAAGTTCCACCTCTACTCATTCCCTACTCTCGTGGGGGAAAACACCAAAACCTATCCAGGGAGATTCCCTGGGTAACAAAAATATCCCGCGTAATAACAACCGATGCAAGTCCCACAGGATGGGGCGCTCACATGGGGGACAAAGTGGCTCAAGGGAACTGGAGAAGGCAGATTACCTAAGCCGTACTCAGCTGAAACAGGGTGAGTAGACTCTAAATCAGTCCATTTTCAACCAGAATACAAAAATATGGGGAACTCCAGTAATAGATTTATTCGCTAATTTCGACAACAAAAAAGTAAAGGCATTTTGCTCCCTGAACCCCAAGGGGAATCCTTGGGTGCTGGATGCTTTACTGATCCCGAGGACTCGCCATCTGATGTATGCTTTTCCTCCGATTATCCTGATTCCGGCAGTTATTCGGAAAGTCAGGTAAGACAAAGCAAAAATGATACTTATAGCCCCGTTCTGGCCAAAAAGAGCCTGGTTTTCTTGGTTAAGAATACTATCGGTCTCAGACCCCTGGATCCTACCAGACCTTCTACATCAGGGGCCGGTCTTCCATCCCCATGCAGCGAACCTCCATTTAACAGCTTGGATTTTGAACGGGGGCTGCTGAGAGAGAGAGAGAGAGGGTTTTCGGACAACCTAGTGTCTACATTATTAAAGTAGAAAACCAGTTACTACTAAAGCCTATGTGCACACGTCAGGATTTCTTGCAGAAATGTTCCTGCCAAAAACCTTACATATCTGCCAGAAATCTGCATGCTTTTTTTTTTGCGTGATTTCATGCGTTTTTGATGCATTTTTTGTGCGTTTTTTTTCCCAAATGCATAGAATTGCGGGAAAAACGCGGAAAATCCGCAAAATTAATGAACATGCTGCTTTTCTTTTTTTTTTTTTTTTACCGCGATGCATTTTTTCTCGCAGAAAAAATGCACCATGTGCACAAAACATGCAGAATGCATTCTAAATGATAGGATGCATAATGTATGCGTTTTTATAGAGAGAACGTGAAAAAAAAAGCAAAACCCTGAACGTGTGCACATACCCTAAGGCTACGTGCACACGCTGCGGATCCGCAGCGGATTTGACGCTGCGGATCCGCAGCAGTTTTCCATACGATGTACAGTACAATGTAACCCTATGGAAAACAAAATCCGCAGTGCACATGATGCAGAAAAATCCGCGCGGATTCTCTGCGGGAAAAAAAGGAGAATGTCACTACTTTCTGCGGATTTCAACTTGCACCAATAGGAAAGTGCAGTTGAAAACCCGCAGAAGAAACCGCACAAAAATCCGCAGTGAAAACCGCAGTGGTTTTGAACTGCGGATTTTGCAAAACTGCTGCGCAAAATTCCGCAGCAAAATCCGCAGCGTGTGCACGTAGCCTAAAAGTTCAGGATGGAGCTTCAATTAATAAAATACTTGAATTCCTACAAAAGGGTCTGGAACAGGGGTTGGCTGTCATTACTTTAAAAGTACTTAGGCCAGTCTCACACGTCCAAATAATTCTGGTACCGGAAAAATTGGTACCGGAGTTGTCCGTGTGCTCACGTGGCACATCAGTGTGGCAGCCGTGTGCCGCCCATGTGCCGACTGTTTAGCACACGGACCATGCAGGAGACAGAGCTACAATAAGCGCTGTCCCCCCAGCGTGTGGTGCTGAAGCCGTCATTCATTCCTTCTCTCCAGCAGTGTTCGCTGGAGAGAAGGAATGAAAAATTACTAAAAAAAATTGTTTTTGTGTTTAAAATAAAGCTCCTTGTCACCTGCTGCCTCCCAGCCCCTGTGCGCCCGCCCGCTGGCATTAAAATAGTCACCCAGCTCCCACAATGCTTCCTCTCAGCGCTGCAGCTTGTCCTGTATGAGCGGTCAAGTGGTACCGCTCATTACAGTGATGAATATGCGGCTCCACCCCTATGGAACGTTCCCTTTTTGATAAAGCCTACATGAAACGCGTATCAAGGGGGGGGGGGTGTTGATTCGGCACCCCGGCATCTGACTTGACTCACCATGGGTAAGATACTTCATTACTAGGTATATTGCGATTGTTTTTTTTTTTTTTCCCTATATGGATGATGGTCACTGTGACAGCCTTTGGGGTATGCATTAGTTTGCGGGCATCCAATTCCCTGACTTATATTGGTGTTATGTGAATACTATTTGGATTGGGTACCATATACTTTATATGACTTGTCGCGGATTACACTAGTACCATAGGTCTGGTCTACACAAATTTTACTGGTTTTGCCGGGGATTTACTGTTTCTAAACTAGGGCCTTTTCCTTTGTTCTACTTTTGTGCTATTTTGTGATTCATTGTGTTCCTAAGTATTTATAATAAAAATGTACAATCTTTAAAATTAAAATTTTTTTTCTTGTGTATAGAACTCCATTTTTTGGTGTTTAAATGTATATCAGAAGTATACACTTATTATCCAGTTACCCTATGGGCAAATATATGAAGTCACTCGGACATTACTTTTTATTCTATGGGACCCATATTCTCTGAGTTTGAGTTTATAACAAACTTCTACTTCCTTGCCATAATCAAAACCTGGCTCACCCTCTGACACAGCTTCTCCAGCTGCACTTTCGTATGGTGGATTCAACCTTTCTCACACCTCCCACCATAGCAGCAAACATGGAGGAGTTGATTTTCTCCTATCGGATAACTGCTCCTTCAGCCAAATCCCACTCCCATGCTCCATTACTCTCCTTTCTTTTGAGGTGCAATGTGTATCTACTCCCCCTCCAACTGGCTGTCATCTACCGCCGCCACCACCTTCTTTGACCACTTCAATATCTGGGTACTTCATTTCCTTTCTGCTGACATCCCCCCACTATGATCATGGGTGACTTCAACATCCCCATTGACACATCCCACTCAGCTGGCTAAGCTTCTATCTCTCAATTCCTCATTTGGCCTTGCTCAATGGTCTTCTACAGCCACTCGCAATGATGGCCACACACTGGACCTCCTCTTCACCTGCCTCTGTTCTTTATCTCACCTCTCTAACTCGCCTCTCCCTCTTTCTGACCACAATCTACTTATATTCTCTTCCCTTTACTCTCCAGGCACACACTCTCCACTCCAAAAATTTGCACATCTTTGCAGAAATCTCAAACACCTCAACCTACACTCGCTCTGATTTTCCTTCTCCCTCTTACAGACATTACATTCCTTACACAATGCAGATTATGCCACTTTCCAGAACACCACAATAACTGCAGCTCTCAAATCTGTAGCCCCCTCACACATACCAAAGCGTGCACGCTCAACAGGCAACCCTGGAACACTAGCCTAACTAAAGAATTGAGGTGGGTATCCAGGTTCCTGAACGGAGATGGAAAAGATCGCACTTCATCACGTTCAAACAGTCTCTCACTACTTTCAAGTCCATGCTGGCTGCAGCAACACATACTTTCCAGCTCTCATATCCTCCCTTTCACAACTCGAAATAGGGATTCAATACTTTCAATAAGCTCCAGTAGTGTATCATCGGGTGGTTTCGTCAAACTCAATCTGACAGGTGCCCCGCCCCTATCAAAAGGGTGTAACCCCTCCTCACCTCCCTGTCAGCCAGCTGTCCCTCCGGCTGGCTGCCAGCTTTTGATACACTTTGATATAGTTTGATACAGTGCTTATTATCCCAATATTGTTTTTTTATATTAGATTTTGATATTGTTAGTTTGCATTCTGTAATCAGGGCACTGTGTTTTATTACCCCCATGGTATGTCGTGTTTCTTTTATAACAGCCTCACTATATGGGCACATTCTCTCATTTACACAGAGAACCTAATCTATTCCTTACTTAACTACAAACAGCTATAGCCCTGCAAGAGCTGCGAGATTAACACAAACAGTTGTTTGTGGCTTCTGTAATATCTCATTGCCACATCACTCTAACACTGGGCATTATATGAGAATTACACTATCATATAGCTAACATTACAGTCTGATACATACTTTAATAAATGCTTTTAAAACTCATACAATGACTGTCATTTTTCATAATATTGAGAATTATACGATCATGCAATGTTGAGAATTAGCTAACATTAACATTGCAGAGTGTCACTGTGGTTAGCTGGCCACATTGCTGTATCACTCTAACACTGGTCATTATCTGTACAGGGTGGGGCGTTATCGCATTCTAGCTAGCTAAGTGAGCTGATTGAGCCTGATACTATAACTGCTGACAGTTGCTAAATGCTAGAGTTTCTGTAACAAACTAGTGACTAGGGTTGAGCGACTTTCATTTTTTTAAGATCGAGTCGGGTTTTGTGAAACCCGACTTTGTCCAGAGTCGAGTCGAGTGCAGTCGGCCGATTATCGCTAAAAGTCGGGGATCGACCGAAACACGAAACCCAATGCAAGTCAATGGGGAAGCATAGTCGGCAGTGAGTGGAGGCCAGGAAAACACCTACAGTGCCCATTTTAATGCCAAAAACATCCATTCTTGTTTCTGAAGCTTGTCAATCTTAATTAACTTTATAATAATAGTTGGGCATTGGAACTTGGGGGTCATTTGGCAAAAATTGTGGGGGGTAGGGCTGGTTCAAGGTTTTAGTGGGCCCAGGAAATGAGGACTACGTCACGGCGGTGGAGCAGGGAGAGGTAAGTATTTCAACGTTGCAAGTGCTGTGATCCTGAGCAAGCAGGGGGGGCCCACTCGTTCGCACTGGCACAGGGCCCCTCAAAGTACAGCGGTGTGTTTGCACGGCGGGGGCGCCTCCCACCAGCAGCGACACTTTTGCGTACTGAGGGGCCCTGTGCCAGTGACGTCGCCAACGAGTATGCCCCCCCCCACCTGATGAAGGAACCTGCACTTTCATCTGCACCTTCCTCTTTGTCCCTGTGTAAGGTGGTATAACATGTGGGAAGGGGAACCTTACTTTCAGCAGGGTCAGATTCTGGCTGTGTAGAGTGCAAGGGGAATGTAGTGGTCTGGGTCAATGTACCAGCAGACTAATCTAGCAGTGGCTGGGCAATGGGCAGGATGAGGAGGAAACAGATATAGGGCCAAAGAATAAAGTAGGCTAAATGCAGTTCAAAATTGTTAACCGGACTAAACAGGCGGCACTGCTTTGTTCAGTGGAGTAGCAAACCCAAGAGCAGCAGACACTGTTTTAAGGGCCCAACCACACTAGTAGGCCAAATGCGGTTTAATATCTGACACTATAGGCCGAAAGCCAGAAGGTAGAAGCTCAGCTGTATTCAGTTGAGGGCAACACCAGGGAGGGGCAGACACCATTAGTAGGCCGTAACCAAAGTTGAAGGCCAAATGCAGTTTAATATCTGATACTATAGGCCGAAAGCCAGAAGGTTGAAGCACAGCTGTATTCAGTTGAGGACAAACTCCAGGCAGGGGCAGACACCGTTAGTAGGCCCTAAACACCATTTTTTTTATTTAAAAACAGCACTTAATGAGAGCCAGAAGGTAGAAGGTAAGATTTAGACAGTGGAGGACAATTTGAATTAGGGACTGCAGACAGACTTAGTAGGCTGTCCCCTGTGGACCATGCATCCACCACATTAACCCATTGCGCCTTAATGGACACGTAATCTTCCGTGGCCATGCCTACAGGTCCATGCGTCTGTTGTCAGGTGCACCTTTTGTACTCAACGATTGCCAGAGTGCATGGACAATGCAGTCTTTTACATGCTGGTGGAGGGTTGGGATGGCTTTTCTCGCAAAAGAAGTGTCGACTGGTTAGCTTGTAGCGTGGTACAGCGTAGTCCATCATGGCCTTATTAATAGTAAATAAAATATATAACTAGGCTCTATGAACTTTTAAATAGGTTCCAGGGGTACACGGGCAGCATTGGTGTGGTCAGTGGAGGAGTATTGCAAGTAGGGGCCGCAGACAGGCTATCAAAGGCCTAAAATAACTAACAATAGGCAGGCATGGCAGTTTAAAATCGGTTACATGGATACACAGGCAGGCAGCATTGTGGTCAGTGGAGGAGGATTGCAAGGAGTGTCTGACAGTTAGTACTCAAAAAAAAAAAAAATTTAATGTCTCGCAAAACAACTATAAGTAAAAAAAGGGTGGCATGCTTAGGTACTGGGGTGGGCTCATCTGCAGAGTTTATGACAAAGTAATTTGGCAGTAAATTAGTATTTACTGGTGTCAATCTAGGACACTGCCCCAGACTACTTTAACTAGCATCATAGATGCAAACAAATTGGTATTGTTTGTCAGTACCAGGCATTGAATGATGTCAGTGCATAGACTAAACATTGGTGGAGCTGTGCGAGATAATTTTGCACGTGGTAGAGCACAGTTTGAGCTGGGGGGGGGGACTCTCTTGTGGCCGGTGGTACCGCCCCAGGGCCCCTCATGTTACAACGGTGTGTCTGACGTTGGGTGCGCACCACCACCGCCAGAGACACTACATTGTACTATGAGGGACCCAGTGGCAGTGCCGTCGACCAAAAGCGGCCACACACACCTCTTCAGACAAACAGCACTGTAACGGGTGCTTGCGCCAAGTGGCGAGACAACGGCCCCGTGGGTGGATTTTTCCCATTGGGGGAGGTGTAAACATGTTGTATGCTGGACAAACAGCTGCTGCAAATTAACAGATTGGAACACTCAGTAAGACCAGTCCACAAGCAAGACCTTTTTATAGGAAAGCTAGGTGTCAGCCGGGAAAGGTGGGGCAAAATAATTTGAAATCCAGGAGTGGTTCATTTTAATGAAGGTGAGATCATCCACATTTTGGGTAGCCAGACGAGTCCTTTTTTCGGTTAATATTGAACCAGCAGCACTGAATACTCTTTCTGATAGCACATTAGCTGCTGGGCAAGCAAGCTCCTGCAACGCATATTCTGCCAATTCAGGCCAGGTGTCTAATTTGGATGCCCAGTAATCAAATGGGAATGACGGTTGAGGGAGAACATTGATAAGGGATGAAAAATAGTTAGTAACCATACTGGACAAATGTTGTCTCCTGTCACTTTGAATAGATGCTGCAGTACCTGTCCTGTCTGCGGTCATTGCGAAATCACTCCACAACCTGGTCAGAAAACCCCTCTGTCCAACGCCACTTCTGATCTGTGCACCTCTAACACCTCTGCCCTGTAGCCCCCTGCAGCTTGTGTGAGAACCATCACCGGCGCTGTGTGCTGGGAATGCCTGAATCAAACGGTCTACAAGAGTAGCTTGTTTGGTTGCTAATATTTGTTCGAGGTTCTCATGTGGCATAATATTTTGCAATTTGCCTTTATAGCGAGGGTCAAGGATGCAGGCCAACCAGTAATCGTCATCGCTCATCATTTTAATAATGCGTGTGTCCCTTTTGGAGGGTACGTAAGGCATAATCTGCCATGTGGGCCAAAGTTCCAGTTGTCAAATCTGCGGTTGTGCTGGTTGGAGGGGCTGTTACAGGCAAATCTACGTCACTTGTCTCCCTTAAAAAAACAGAACCCGGCCTTGCAACGCCACTAATTTCTGTTGGCCCAGGAGAAGCTTCCTCATTCATAAAGTACTCATCCCCATCATAATCCTCGTCTTCCTCCTCCTCTTCGCCCGCTACCGCGTCCTCTACACGGCCCTGACCAGACAATGGCTGACTGTCATCAAGGCTTTCCTCTTCCTCGGCTGCAGACGCCTGCTCCTTTATGTGCGTCAAACTTTGCATCAACAGACGCATTAGGGGGATGCTCATGCTTATTATGGCGTTGTCTGCACTAACCAGCCTTGTGCATTCCTCAAAACACTGAAGGACTTGACACAGGTCTTGTAGCTTCGACCACTGCACACCTGACAACTCCATGTCTGCCATCCAACTGCCTGCCCGTGTATGTGTATCCTCCCACAAAAACATAACAGCACGCCTCTGTTCGCACAGTCTCTGAAGCATGTGCAGTGTGGAGTTCCACCTTGTTGAAATGTCGATGATTAGGCGATGCTGGGGAAGGTTCAAAGACCGCTGATAGTTCTGCATACGACTGGAGTGTACGGGCGAACGGCATATATGCTAGCAAAGTCTGCGCACTTTGAGGAGCAGGTCGGGTAACCCCGGATAACTTTTCAGGAAGCACTGCACCACCAGGTTTAAGGTGTGAGCCAGGCAAGGAATGTGTTTCAGTTGGGAAAGGGCTATGGCAGCCATGAAATTCCTTCCGTTATCACTCACAACCTTGCCTGCCTCAAGATGTACAGTGCCCAGCCATGACTGAGTTTCATTCAGCAAGAACTCGGACAGAACTTCCGCGGTGTGTCTGTTGTCGCCCAAACACTTCATTGCCAATACAGCCTGTTGACGCTTGCCACTAGCTGTCCCATAATGGCACACCTGGTGTGCAACAGTGGCAGCTGCGGATGGAGTGGATGTGCGACTGCGGTGTGTGGACGAGCTCTCGCTTCTGCATGAGGAGGAGGGGGGCTAACGCCTACAGTCAACTCTTTCCTTGACCGTGGACTAGGCAAAACTGTCCCAATATTGCTGTCCCCTGTGGACCCTGCATCCACCACATTCACCCAGTGTGCCGTGATGGACACGTAACATCCCTGGCCACGCCTACTGGTCCAGGCATCTGTTGTCAGGTGCACCTTTGTAGTCACAGACTGCCTGAGTGCATGGACGATGCGGTCTTTAACATGCTGTTGGAGGGCTGGGATGGCTTTTCTAGAAAAGAAGTGCCGACTGGGTAGCTCGTAGCGTGGTACAGCGTAGTCCATCAGCGCTTTGAAAGCTTCGCTTTCAACTAACCGGTAGGGCATCATCTCTAATGAGATTAGTCTAGCAATGTGGGCGTTCAAACCCTGTGTATGCGGATGCGAGGATGAGAACTTCCTTTTCCTAACAAGAGTCTCATGTAGGGTGAGCTGGACTGGAGAGCTGGAGATCGTGGAACTAGCGGTGGTGCCGGTGGACATGGCAGACTGAGAGAGGGTTGAAGATGGTATTCTTGCCGGTGCCCTACATGCAGTGTTTCCTACTGCAAACCTGGTGATTCCCTGACTGCTTTGGCCTGGCGACGAAAGCTGCACAGATACTGCCGGTGGTGCGGGAAATGGTGGGTTTACAGTGAGGGAAGGGATGTAGCGTTGCTGACTAGCTTCATTGGCCGAGGGTGCTGCAACCTTTAGGGACATTTGGTAGTTATTCCAGGCTTGCAAATGCATGGTGGATAAATGTCTATGCATGCAACTTGTATTTAGACTTTTAAGATTCTGACCTCTGCTTAAGGTAGTTGAACATTTTTGACAGATGACTTTGCGCTGATCATTTGGATGTTGTTTAAAAAAATGCCAGACTGCACTCTTTCTACTATCGGATACCTTTTCAGGCATTGCAGACTGAGCTTCTTTAACCGGATGGCCACGCTGTCCTCCAACAGGTTTTGGTTTTGCCACGCGTTTTTGGCCACATACGGGCCCGGTAGATGGAACCTGTTGTGATGTTGATGCCTGCTGCGGCTCCTCCTCCTCCGCTTCAGAACTACTGCCGCCTGCACCCTGTTCCCCCAATGGCTGCCAATCAGGGTCAACAACTGGGTCATCTATGACCTCCTCTTCTATGTCGTGTGCAACTTTGTCTGTGTCACCGTGTAAGCCGGTGGTATAGCGTTCGTGACTGGGCACCATAGTCTCCGCTGGGTTTGATTCTGCCTCAGTACACTGCGAGGGCAATGTTCTTGTCTGAGTCAAAGGAACAGCATAGTAATCTGGCTGTGGCTGTGCATCTGTGCACTCCATGTCCGATTCAACTTCTAATGGGCATGGCCTGTTAACTGTTTCACTGTCTAACCCAGGAACGGTATGTGTAAAGAGCTCCATGGAGTAACCTGTTGTGTCGACTGACGCATCCTTCACTGTTGTTCTGGGTGAAGGACACAAGGAAGCAACTTGTTCCTGACCGGGAGCATCCACTGATGATGCACTGCTCTGACATTTGGCACTTTCCGAGGAGGAGGCGAAAGAGCTAGCGGCAGAGTGAGCAATGAAAGCCAATACTTGTTCCTCCTGCTCCGGCTTCAAAAGTGGTTTTCCTACTCCCAGAAAAGAGAGCGTTCGAGGCCTTGTGTAGGCAGACGACGTTTTTGGCTCAACAACTCGAGACTTAGGTGCTGTACTGCTTTTACCACAACCACCTGATGCTCCACCACCACTACCATCATTACTAGCTGACAATGACCGCCCACGGCCACGACCTCTTCCACTAGACTTCCTCATTGTTTGCAAAACGTAACCAAAGTAACGCTATTTGTTACTGTAAAACAACTTATAAGGTGAACTCAAACTTCTGTAGAATTTATATATACGTTTATAGGTGCCTGACACTGAAAGGAAAATCAGGCCCAATGTTACACACTCGGTTTTCTGTGCCCCAAAAATTTGAGACAGATGGCACACAGGAGCAGCACTCAAGCAGACTTGCCAATATTTATCTCCCACTAATTTTTTTTTTTTTTTTTTTTTTTTTTTGAAAAGGGAGAATTTACCAAAAAAAAAAGGCCCAGTATTACACACACACTGCTTTTCGGTGGGACACAATGAGAGACAGATGCCACACACAGGACTGGCACAGAGGCAGACTTGCCAAGATTTATCTCCCACTAACTATTTTTTTTTTTAAAAGGGAGAATTTAGACAAAAAAAAAAAAAATGGCCAAGTATCACAGTGGTGTTTTCGGTGCCACACAATGAGAGTGAGATGCCACCCACAGCAATGGCATGGAGGCAGACTTGCCAATATTTATCTCCCTGCAGTTATCTCAGAAAAGTATGGCAGGCAGCTAGAAAAAGGACTGCTGCACACAAGTGTGGACAAACACACAAGATAGCTGTGCAGAAAGGAAGGAAATACAGGATTTGTGCTTTGAAAAAAGCAGTTGGTTTGCACAGCGTCGTACACACACAGGCACAGCAACGCAGCTATCAGGGTCAGGGAGCCTTCTAGGGCAGCCCAATGAGCGACAGCGCTGAGGAAAAAAAAAATGTAGCTTCCACTGTCCCTGCAAACAAAAGGTGGTGTTGGACAGTGGAAATCGCTACAGCACAAGCGGTTTGTAGCTTTATGTACCCTGCCTATCACTATCCCTGCTTCTGAAGAAGCGGCAGCAACCTCTCCCTACGCTCACATCAGCAGCAGTAAGATGGCGGTCGGCGGGAACGCCCCTTTATAGCCCCTGTGACGCCGCAGAAAGCAAGCCAATCACTGCAATGCCCTTCTCTAAGATGGTGGGGACTGAGATCTATGTCATCACGCTGCCCACACTCTGCGTCCACCTTCATTGGCTGAGAAATGGCGCTTTTAGCGTCATTGAAACGCGACTTTGGCGCGAAAGTCGCGTACCGCATGGCCGATGCAACGCTGGGATCGGCTCAGTTTCATGAGACGCCGACTTTGCCAAAAGTCGGCGACTTATGAAAATGAACGATCCGTTTCGCTCAACCCTACTAGTGACCATTAACTAGATGCTGGCAGATGTTAACTAGCAGTGTGAAGCTGATAGACAAGAACGTTTTTGATTAAATTGATAAAGCGATAATGTCAGGTGTTGGACATGCATTTATCAGTCTTTCATACATATCACTGTGTTGATCCTTTTCAGCTGATCACCCTGCCCTCGGTGTGTATGGCAATGTAACTGGTTTATAACACATTCTCACGGGTATATTTTGTGTTTTGCATCATTATTTGATACTGTAATTCTCATTTTATGAGATTTATAACACATTCTCGTTTTTATATGAGATTTATAACACATTCTCACGGGGATATTATGTATATTTTGTGTTTTGCATCATTATTTGATATAAATCTCTTATAATGAGAATTACAGTAACACATTCTCATTTTTATGAGTTTTATAACACATCACACGCATTTTACGGGCATATTATGTTTATTCTGTGTTTTTTGCAGCATTATTTGTTTCAAATTTACAAATCTAAAATGGTCTGTATGTATATGCACGTTGAAATTGCGGGGCGGCCTTTGATGATAAAAATGCTGTAAAACGTCTGAACGATCTACGACATTTCATTGTTAGTTAATTTTTCAACCAATAGCCAACCAAGCTTAGTCATGTGGACTTAGATTTATTTAAATTCACAGGTGGAGTGTATGTACACATGCATGATTTAGTTTAAAAGCATATAGTTCAGCGATAATGTCAGGAGTTGGACAGGCATTTATCAGTCTTTCATACGTATCACAGAAAGATTTTAGTTTGATCTGTGCGAGTTTGATATGGATGTACTGAGCAGACATGGCAATAAAAATTTTGATGTGTTCATCATTCCACACAGGGCTCCCCGTGTAAGATGAATGTTCAGCAACAGGCTGTTTTTTACTTACGCGGCGCCTGCAGAATCTGCAGATTGTACAGCTTGACACACCCGTATATTGAACGGAACTGTGGGTGAGCACATACCCGTAAAATGCGTGTGATGTGTTATAAAACTCATATAAAAATGAGAATGTGTTACTGTAATTCTCATTTTATGAGATTTACATCAAATAATGATGCAAAACACAAAATATACATAATATCCCCGTGAGAATGTTATAAACCAGATACATTGCCATACACACCGAGGGCAGGGTGATGAGCTGAAAAGGATCAACACAGTGATATGTATGAAAGACTGATAAATGCATGTCCAACACCTGACATTATCGCTTTATCAATTTAATCAAAAATGTTCTTGTCTATCAGCTTCACACTGCTAGTTAACATCTGCCAGCATCTAGTTAATGGTCACTAGTTTCTGTTACAGAAACTCTAGCATTTAGTTAATGTATAGTATTGAAATGTCTTTGAGCTGTATTTATTTTACAGCAATAAACTCTCAATTTAATCAAAAATGTTCTTGTCTATCAGCTTCACACTGCTCGCTAACATCTGCTAGCATCTAGTTAATGGTCACTAGTTTGTTACAGAAACTCTATTTTTAGCAACTGTCGGCAGTTATAGTATCAGACTCAATCAACTCACTTAGCTAGCTAGAATGCGATAACGCCCCACCCTGTACAGATAATGACCAGTGTTAGAGTGATACAGCAATGTGGCCAGCTAACCACAGTGACACTCTGCAATGTTAATGTTAGCTAATTCTCAACATTGCATGATCGTATAATTCTCAATATTATGAAAAATGACAGTCATTGTATGAGTTTTAAAAGCATTTATTAAAGTATAGAGAAAGAAAGTCCCAAGGCACATATTCAAAACACACCTAAATTTTATTAGTAACAAATAAACATAGCATTTTATTGTAATTGCTGTCATAACTTCATGTAGAGCAGGATGGCCTCAGGGCGACGCGTTTCTTCCTTGAGACGGCCAACTGGGATGGACACTTTTCGGAATTTATTTTGGATTTATTGGAATTTATTTTGACACAATTTTTTTGTTTTCAAAGATAAATTTTTTTACAAACGCAGGGGAATGCTATGGGCGCGGCGTGTGCCCCGTCTTATGCAAACCGCTTTTTGGGGTTCTGGGAGTTGACCATCTTCCAGGGGGACGGGGCACAAGCCACGGACCCAGTGATAGGCTGGTTTCGCTACATCGATGATGATGTACTCAGGCTGGTCTCGTCTCCCTTCCAAATCATATCTAATTTCATGCAGGACCTCAACGAAAATTCTTTTAATTTGAAGTTTACTTATGTTTGGGATAAATCCAGTATTAATTTCCTTGATATCACTATATATGTTGCCGGGGATGGATCTATTGAGACAGACCTTTATCGTAAGGAAACATCGGTCAATTCTCTACTTCATGCATCCTCGGCACATAATTATTCTGTTAAGGCCATCCCAGTTGGCCAATTCTTGAGTAACAGGCGTGTCTACTCTACTGAGGCCCGCTTCGAGGGTCAGTCCGCAATCCTTGCTGATAGGTTTAGGGCCAGGGGATATAGCCGCCGATCCATCAGGGCAGGCTATAACCGGGCTAAACACACTCGGAGGGAGGACCTTTTGATACAATCTACCAAAGCTAGTCGGATGAGTGGTTCAGAGATTAGGTTTATCTCCACCTCCAATTGCCGTTGGGGTCGGATCCGTGAGATCCTGAATAGACATTGGCCAATTTTGCAGATGGATAATATTCTGGCAACTCACTTGCCCCCATTTCCACCCATGGTACAACGTAGGGGCAGGAATTTGAAAGATAATCTTGTTGCAAGTCACTATGTGCCACAGAAACATAAAACATTCCTTGACCAGTTTAATCCAAGAGTCGGCTGCTTCCCCTGCGGCTCATGTGTCGCGTGTCCTAATATTTTGAGATGTAAGAGCTTCAAATCATCCGATGATAGCAGGGAATATAAAATCCGAGAATACATCTCTTGTAGTAGTACCTATGTGGTCTACTACGCTACTTGTCCCTGCTCCCTTATTTATATCGGTTTGACTTCTAGAGAACTGAAAGTACGGACACGCGAGCATGTTCGTGACATCATTGCCGCAGGGGAGACAGATGACATTTCAACACTAAAAACTATTCCCCGACATTTTCAGGCTTGTCACGGGTCCGATCCCAGCGGCTTGAAGGTGAGGGGGATTGATATGATCCATGGGGGTGTCAGGGGTGGCAACCTCAGCCAGCTTTTGACACAATGCGAATGTAGGTGGATTGTCACCCTTGACACCGTGGCCCCAAAAGGGTTAAATGAAAGATTGAGTTTTGTCCCCTTCTTATAACCCTCTAGGATGCGTTTAAGTATCCCTGTTCCACCGTTCCCTTATCCCCCTTGGAAGCAATATGATGATGGGTTATATATATACCCATGTCTTGATAAGTTTGGCCGTGCTCCCCTCTACCCCATACAGAGGTTTCCTCCACTTCTGATTTTATTCATTTTTAATAATTGTTTGTTCTTTTCCTTTTTTATTTTTGCATTCTAGGTACATCCGTGGCGCAATTCTCTTGAGACCATAATCTCTGGCTGTTTGGATTTATATCCCCCTGCACGTTTGGTCAACAATGAAGGGATAATTGGACTCTTCTTCATTTTTTGCACTATGCACCTTTAACACTGGTGCACTTTTATTGCTTTCTTCTGGAAATGTAATATATTATGTGGTACATATTGTTATTGTCATTTATATATGCACTTTACACGTTTGCACTTTATATATGTATGTAATTGTAAATATTTGTCTTTTTTATGTTATAGTACGGATATATAACCTTCAAGGGTTTTATCCCTATTATATACATATATGTGCACCTTTCTTGTTTATGATCATTACTCAGGGATATTCCCTATAATGTTTTAGCGTGTATAAGGCGGAACATAATGTGCACCTTTCCCCTTCTAAGATCACGATTCCGGGACATCCCTTACAATATGTCAGCCCCTGTGGTCTTCAGAGTAATGGCCGGTGACTGCGCGTGCGCGCCTTGGACCGAGGTTCTCTGGCTCCCTGACGGCTATCAGCTGCAGCCGCATCAGCATAACACATGACGTCAGTGGCGGTGTTCCGCCCTATGCAGGCGCGGCTGTGACGGCCGGAAGGAAAGCCGGTGCTTGGTCTTAGATGCGCATGCGCCGATATGCCACCGAGATTTCCGGTATGTGCCCTAGTTAAACAAACTGAGCAGTCAATGTTTAACCCTCTTTGATAAAGCAAACCGCGAAACGCGCGTCAGGGGGCGGCCAGCGGAGCAGGGAGAGTCCCCTTGCCTTATATATGGGTCAGCTATGACATTTGAAACTGTGACTGTGACTCTATGTGGGGGTATACTTCTACACAAATGTGTTTTATTGCTTCTTTCCCACTATGGGATTTCCTTCCCCTGCATACCTCCATAGCCTGATATTGGATGATTGCATATGCCCCATTTAGGGTAATTGGGCTCTTTTGCACCGCTGGTATACCTACGGGTTCTTCCATTAAAAATTTCTCCTGCTCTACATGAAGTTATGACAGCAATTAGCATTTTATTGTATGTTTATTTGTTACTAATAATATTTAGGTGTGTTTTGAATATGTGCCTTGGGACTTTCTCCGTTCTTTTGTGTTATATATGCTTTGGAGTGTCCCTACTAGCCATTGCGGTGTGGTTAATGACAGTGGGGGAGTAACATTTGTGTGCTCCCAGCCTGTAATTTGTAATAAGCCTGGTGGTTTTTGCATAGAATTTATTAAAGTATGTATCAGACTGTAATGTTAGCTATATGATAGTGTAATTCTCATATAATGCCCAGTGTTAGAGTGATGTGGCAATGAGATATTACAGAAGCCACAAACAACTGTTTGTGTTAATCTCGCAGCTCTTGCAGGGCTATAGCTGTTTG
Organism: Ranitomeya variabilis; assembly: GCF_051348905.1. Classification (NCBI taxonomy): domain Eukaryota; kingdom Metazoa; phylum Chordata; class Amphibia; order Anura; family Dendrobatidae; genus Ranitomeya; species Ranitomeya variabilis. The sequence continues at coordinate 174,099,599 of NC_135238.1, forward strand.
TAGTTAAGTAAGGAATAGATTAGGTTCTCTGTGTAAATGAGAGAATGTGCCCATATAGTGAGGCTGTTATAAAAGAAACACGACATACCATGGGGGTAATAAAACACAGTGCCCTGATTACAGAATGCAAACTAACAATATCAAAATCTAATATAAAAAAACAATATTGGGATAATAAGCACTGTATCAAACTATATCAAAGTGTATCAAAAGCTGGCAGCCAGCCGGAGGGACAGTTGGCTGACAGGGAGGGGTTACACCCTTTTGATACATCTTGATAGGGGCGGGGCACCTGTCAGATTGAGTTTGACGAAACCACCCGATGATACACTACTAGCTCCTCCTTCCCCCAGCGTCTCCTCTGCTCTCTGCAAAAGATTTTGATGAATGAGGCAATCAGAAGATTGATAACATCACAGAAGGCTTTAGCCTATAGCCCCCCAAAACCATCTTCTCCACCATTACAGAAGATCAACTTTGCTTTTTATTCTTCAAATCACATCTCGCCACTTGTGGACTTGATCAGATCCTGTCCCACCTCATCCCAAACCTCACCACAGTTTTCATCACAACCCATCTCTTCAACCTGTCACTAACAACTGGTGTCATCCCCCTATCTTTAAACATGCCTCTATCACAACAATTCTTAAAGCCCTCCCTTGACTCGTCCTCTGTCTAGCTATGGCCCCATATAACTTAGACCCCTATGCCTCAAAAACTACTGAAACACATCCATTTTGCACTGTCCTCCCACCTCTCCTTTCGTTCCCTCTTCTACTGCTTCCAACCACCCCATTCTGCTGAAACTGCCCTGATTAAAGTCACCAACTACCTACTAACTGTCAAATCCAAGTGACAAAACTGTCCTCCTCTTGGACTTGTCATCTGCCTCCTTCAACACAGTGGACCATTCCCTCTTTCTACAGATTCTCAGGGCCAGGCCTGTGATGCCAAGAGATATCTTGACTCTACTCATACCTAACTGACTGAATATACAATGTCTCCCTCTTCACCTTGCCCCTTATCTGTTGGTGTCCCTCCCCCCCCCCCCCAAGGTTCAGTTCTAGGACCCAGTAGCGTACCACCATTGGCGGCAGGCCATGTGACTGCTATGGGGCCCTGAGGGGTGAGGGGGGCCTGCTGGAGTCGGACCACAATGGCTGTGCTGTACCATGTGCCTTTAATTCAGGGGTGGGGAACTTGTGGCCCATGGGCCACATGCGGCCTGCGGTGACTTTTCATGCGGCCCACGGGCAGATCCCCCTAAGTCCACAATGTTCAGGCAGCAGCTGTATCCTGCCGCCTGCCTGCCCTTTAACACCCAAGTTCAGTGTTCATTACAGAATGCTGCCTGCACATGAATCATGAAGTCATCGTGGTGGGCGGCGTTAACATCAGGGTGAGCGGGGTTAGCGCCCAATGCCCTCCTATCCTGGAAAAGAAGCTGCTGCGAGAGTCAGTCCAGAATGATCTCTGTGCTGGCAGCTCAGTGCCTGTCTGCTGCTGATCTGTGCCCCCCTATGATCTGTGGCCCCAGCTTTATGCCCTCCCCCTGTGACCCCTGTGACTTCTGTTCCCACCAGCTATATGCACCCATGTGATCTGAGGCTCCCAGTTTTCTGCCCCCCCCCTGTGATCTGTGCCCCAGCTATGTACCTCCCTGTGATATTTGTGACCACCTGTGATCTTTGTGTCCCCTTGGTGATCTGAGCCCCACCCAGTGATCAATGCACCTCCCCGGCGATGCCTGTCGTTCCAGTGCTGCACTTGCCTCAGATGTGATGTATATCCCCCACCTCTGCTGTATATAGCCCCCAGTGATGTATATTCCCCCAGGGAAATATATACCTCCAGTGCTCTGTGCTTCCTAGTGATGTACAGTACAGACCAAAAGTTTGAACACACCTTCTCATTTAAAGATTTTTCTGTATTTTCATGACTACGAAAATTGTACATTCACACTGAAGGCATCAAAACTATGAATTAACCCATGTGGAATTATATACTTAACAAAAAAGTGTGAAACAACTGAAAATATGTCTTATATTCTAGGTTCTTCAAAGTAACCATCTTTTGCTTTGACTGCTTTGCACACTCTTGGCATTCTCTTGATGAGCTTCAAGAGGTAGCCACCTGGAATGGTCTTCCAACAATCTTGAAGGAGTTCCCAGAGATGCTTAGCACTTGTTGGCCCTTTTGCCTTCACTCTGCGGTCCAGCTCACCCCAAACCATCTCAATTGGGTTCAGGTCTGGTGACAATGGAGGCCAGGTCATCTGGTGTAGCACCCTATCACTCTCCTTTTTGATCAAATAGCCCTTACACAGCCTGGAGGTGTGTTTGGGGTCATTGTCCTGTTGAAAAATAAATGATGATCCAACTAAACCTGATGGAATAGCATGCCACTAGAAAAAACAGCAAAACATGGCAGAGATGCTTACCTGCCATTAGTTTGGTAGGCTGTGAGTGGCTGCCTCATCGGTTATGCTGCACCTGTGTTTTTTCCATCTTAACCACATGGGTCCACTGCATCCTGATAGTGCATTTGTTTGGAGGCCTAGGCAGGTAAGCATCTCTGCCATGTTTTGCTGTTTTTTCTCATTTTTGGAGGATCTCTGAATCCTCTTTTTGTGCTTTTAGCTATTTTAGAGTTAGGACTCATGAGCGTGGGGACCCTTGACGTGGGTCATGAGCTTCTTTATTTTGGCCAAAATACCAACTAATACCTCACATAAAAATTATTTTTTTTGTGTGTTTTTTGCACTTTTTTCCGGGGTGCAGTTGGGCCCATTTTTTTTCTTGTAAACTGTGGTCTGTTCACATGGGGTGCATTTGGATAGCGCTGGGCAGGCCCGCCTGATCTAATAGAAGGGTGTCACTACTAGGCCTGCCTGGATGCTGTGCATCTCCATTGTGTGAACAGCACCACATACAAGTCTTTTTTGTGCAGCAATGTGCCAAGCAGCTACCCCCTCCATTAGTTTGGTAGGCTGTGAGTGGCTGCCTCATCGGTTATGCTGCACCTGTGTTTTTTCCATCTTAACCACATGGGTCCACTGCATCCTGATAGTGCATTTGTTTGGAGGCCTAGGCAGGTAAGCATCTCTGCCATGTTTTGCTGTTTTTTCTCATTTTTGGAGGATCTCTGAATCCTCTTTTTGTGCTTTTAGCTATTTTAGGAATAGCATGCCACTGCAAGATGCTGTTGTAGCCATGCTGGTTCACTATGCCTTCAATTTTGAATAAATCCTCAACAGTGTCATCAGCAAAGCACCATCATACCTCCTCTCCCATGCTTCATGGTGGGAACCAGGTATGTAGGGTCCATCCGTTCACCTCTTTCGCGTGGCACAAAGACACGGTGGTTGGAACCAAAGATCTCAAATTTTGGACTCATCAGACCAAAGCAGATTTCCACTGGTCTAATGTCCATTCCTTGTGTTCTTTAGCCCAAATAAGTCTCTTCTGCTTGTTGCCTGTCCTTAGCAGTGGTTTCCTAGCAGCTATTTTACCATGAGCTCTCTAATCTTACCCAACCAAACAGGGAAGTAGCCCCTCAGATACTGGCATAGTAGGCATAATAGCCTCTATAGGCTGTGTCAATCAGATTAGAGAGCTCAGGGTGGAAATTGTGTGGGACGTCTACCACTTGTTATACCCTGGTGACCAATATATGATGTGGCATCCTGCTCAGCTCTGTGATGTTTTTCGGATAGGTGCTTTGCAAGTGTGATATTTATTATACCTATAAGAAATGACATTCTCTAGAAATAGTAGCATGCACAATGTATAAAATATCTGGCTATAAGGACATGATTCTGTTAATGTGTACTTTATTGTAACTGGCTGTGCAGTGTCTTCTGTGGTATTTAACCTTATACTGAGTGGACCTGTAACCTCTACCCATGTTGTTGGGCTTTTTAATTGTTTTTAATGTTCTCTTTGTGTGATGATCTCAACAATAAGGCTAGGGTCACATTGCGTTATGTGACCGCGTTTAACGGACTACGTTACACCGCGGCATAACGCGGTGTTAACGTAGTCCGTTAACGCCGCCATAGCCTGTAATGGTGAGCGCGTCGCTAGCGCCCGCCCACATTGGGCGTGCGCTAGCGATGTCGCGTCATTTGAGTGACGGACCTCGGACGCTGCTTGCAGCGTCCGCGGCGCGCCCGAGGTCCGTTCCTCGCTAGTGCAGATCGGGGATCTGCGCTAGCGGGGACACCGAACGCGGACCCTAGGGAAGCATTGCGTTAGCGCAACCCGCTAGCGCTATGCGCTAAACGGATTGCCCTAACGCAATGTGAACCTAGCCTAAAACTTGAAATTTTCTGTACTTTATTATTGATGTGGTGATCCCATTTTTTTTGTATGCATATACTTTTCTTGCTTTATGTGGTTGTATCTATATGAGATATGCATTAGGAGATCCCCTTATATATTCTGGTCAGATGGTGCCCGCTCAAAATTGTGTTTGTAATATTTCCTATGTTATGTACAACAGTCTCATCGTCTCTTATGTGATGTTTAGACAGCAGTCAGTGTCTCTTATGTGATGCTTATACAGCAGTCCCATCGACTCATATGTGGTGTGTATACACAGCTCTCTCAGCGTCTCCTATGTGATTTATATACCAGTAATCTCAACGTCTCCAAAGGGGTGAATATGGAACACCCCAGGTAACCAGCTGTTGCAGTGGCAGTGGAGAGTTATGTCATGCTTGGAAGCGAGTAAGAATCCCTTTGACTGGTACTCACACACATGCAACATGTTCTGACTCCAGGCCAGAAGGGGGAGCTCTGAACCCAGTTTCATGGGTGCTTCCCTAGGTAATATATATTCTGGCCTGGGGGAGGAGTTGGATTGTGTGAGGAAGGAAAGCTGGACCTGTGCAGCCACGTGAGGTGCTGCAGCTCCTGGAAAGGAATGGAACAGTTGTAGAGACAGTGAAGGAGTAAGAGAAGCAAAGGCGAAGTGAAGAGCTTGATCGAGAAGCTGTGACTGAGCTTCGTCTACGCTGAAGCGCAGATACTGGTAGCCATAAGACTGAGGTTGTGGGGGTAACTTCATGCTCCATGGCAGAAACCTGCAGACAGCTAGATTTCAAGTCACCTGTCCACCATTAACACCCGAGGTCACAGGAGCAGATAGAGCCCGGAGTCATCTGAGAGACCCTGTAAAAAGGCTTGAGTTACCTGTCATGCAGGTAGTGTCCTACCAACAAGGGGGACAGAGAAAGTGAGGACCTTGTGTGAGGCCTAAGGCAGCAAGGGACAACAACTCAGCACGTAGTGGACGGCTTCCATTCCCACCTGATTTAAGGGGATTCCTGAGTCACTTCCAAGCCGACTGGACCACACCAGCACCCTTGATCCGGTACCCTGGGCTGTGGCTGCCTGAATTCTACCGTAAAGAGACTGCAGCCTTGTGTCCTCTGTTTCGTACTACACCGTCTTCATCTACTACACCAGGAGCCCTTGGGACCCAGCTTCACCTATGGGAAGCTATACCATCCCAGCTCTCATAACATCACTCTAATGGACCCCTTTAAGCAGCGTCGGTCACCCCTGACCGAATACCACAGGTGACGTCACAAACTTTGAGGCTACGTGCACACGCTGCGGAATTTTCCACAGCGGTTTTGCAAAATCCGCAGTGCAAAACCACTGCGGTTTTCACTGCGGATTTTTGTGCGGTTTCTTCTGCGGACTCCTCTGGGTTTTCAACTGCACTTTCCTATTGGTGCAAGTTGAAATCCGCAGCGGAATCCGCAGAAAGAAGTGACATGTTCCTTCTTTTTTTTTTTCTGCAGAGAATCCGCGCAGATTTTTCTGCATCGTGGGCACTGCAGATTTCGTTTTCCATAGGGTTACATAGTACTGTACACCGTATGGAAAACTGCTGCGGATCCGCAGCGTCAAATCCGCTGCGGATCTGCAGCAAAATCCGCAGCGTGTGCACGTAGCCTTATTGTTTCACAAATCCCTTCAAAGACCTTCCCTTTAACATGGTCGCCCAGGGTCATGGACAAGGTCGCTGCCACTGTAACACATCCCTTTAAATACCGGACCCGGTACAGAGAACCCCACGGCCCTGGTGGGCATTCCATACGATATACAAAACTTATTATGACAAAGTTGACTGCTCTCCTGGCTGACACAAACCTGGAAAAGCAGCTGTGAGAAGCAGCATGATTAGTATCCCCTAACATCACAGCAGCAGCAAAGAAGCAGCTCCAGCCCTCACATTAAGGCCGGGGTCACACTAGAGAGGAATACGGACGTATGAGAGGCGCAAAAAAAAAAAAAAAAACGCATTGCACACTGACCAATGTTTCTCTATGGGGCAGCTCCTATTTGCCGTATATATTTCTCAGCCGTATTTTACGGGCTGAGAAAATCGCAGCACACTGCGTTTGTCAGAGTATTGCACAAAAAAATTGCCGATGAAAACCTATGGGGGCGCGGAAAAATACAGATTACACACGGACCATGTGTGTGACTTGCGAGAAATACGCAGCAGTGTTCTCTAGAAAAGCTGGTAATTCAGTGCAGTGTACAGTAAAATCACACTGACAGGTTAGAATAGAATAGCTAAAATAAATGTCTGCATAGAGTGTGTGTGTGTGTGTGTGTGTGTATGTATGTATATATATATATATATATATATATATATATATATATATATATATAATTTATTTTATTTTTTTTTATTTTTTTTTCTGTCCAATATAGCCATGTGAGGGCTTATTTTTTGCGGGACGAGTTGTTCTTTTGAATGACATCATTGTTTTTACCATGTCATGTACTAGAAAATGGGGAAAAAAATTCCCAAGTGCGGTGAAATTACAAAAAAGTGCAATCCCAATGCGTGTTTTGTTTGCCTTCTTTGCTAGGTTCACTAAATGCTAAACCTGACCTGCCATTATGATTCTTTAGGTTATTATGAGTTCATAGATAAAAAATAACCTAGACATGTTTGGTGTCTAAGAGGTGAAAAAAAAATTTCAAACTTTGCTAAAAAAAAAAAAAAAAAATTGTGCCATTTTCCAATACCTGTAGCGTCTCCATTTTTTGTGATCTGGGGTCGGGTGAGTGCTTAATTTTTTTTTTTTATTTTTTTTTTTGTGCGCGGAGCTGATGTTTAGTGATACCATTTTGGTGCAGATACGTTCTTTTGATTGCCCGTTATTGCATTTTAATGCAATGTTGTGGAGACCAAAAAAACGTAATTCGGGCGTTTCAAATTTTTATTTTTTTTCTTCCTACGCTGTTTAGCGATCGGATTCATCTTTTTTTTTTTTTTTCCTGATAGAACGGGCTATTCTATTCTAAACGCCAAAATACCAAATGTGTATATTTGATTTCATTTTTATTGTTTTATTTTGAATGGGACGAAAGGGGGTGATGTAAACTTTTTTTTTTTTTTTTTTTTTTTTTTTCAGGATGTGTAATATATATATTTATTTTTGCCATGCTTCAATAGCCTAGAATCTGGCACAACTTGATCGGCTCTGCTACATAGAGGTGAAGCATAGATCGCCTCTATGTAGTAGAATTGCAGGCTTGCTATTAACGCCGACCACAGGGTGGCGCTCACAGCAAGCCAGCATCAACAACCATAGAGGTCTCAGGGAGATCTCTTGTTATGGTGACGCATCGCTAACCCACGATCGTGTGACTGGGTCGGCGATGAGCTCATTTCCATCCAGAAGCGGTAGTTAAATGCCGCTGTCAGCGTTTGGCAGCGGCATTTAACTAATTAATAGCAGTGGGTGGATTGCGATTCCACTCGCCGCTATTGCACACACATGTCAGCTGTTCAAAACAGCTGACATGTCGCAGCTTTGAAGTGGGCTCACCGCCGGAGCCCACATCAAAGCAGGGGATCTGACCTCGGACGTACTATCCCGTCCGAGGTCAGAAAGGGGTTAATACAGAGCTAGATGGCAGAAAAGCCGGTAATTCAATTGCCGGCTTATCTTTATCAAACCCGACAGGATATGAGACATGGTTTACATACAGTAAACCATTTCAGAGCCCTTATTTTTTTTAACATATTCCTCACTAATAATGTTAAAAGTATCTGTGGGCAAAATTTGGATGCTCTAGGTGTTAAAATAAAGGGTTAAATCACAGAAAAAACAAACTGGTGTGGGCTCACGCGCAATTTTCTCAGCCAGAGTGGGAAAGCCAGTGACTGAAGGCAGTTATTAATAGCCTAGAGAGGGTCCATGGTTATTGGCCCCCCCTGGCTAAAACATCAGCCTCCAGCCACCCCCCAAAAAAGGCACATCTGTAAGATGCGCCTATTCCGGCACTACTTGATTGCTTTCACTTCACCAGACAATCCATGGACGCTCGTAGTGTGCTTCCCCAATTACCATATTAACCCCTTTCCCCCAAGGGTGGTTTGCACGTTAACGACCGGGCCAATTTTTACAATTCTGACCACTGTCCCTTTATGAGGTTATAACTCTGGAATGCTTCAATGGATCCCAGTGATTCTGACACTGTTTTCTTGTGACATATTGTACTTCATGGTAGTGGTAAAATTTCTTTATTACCTGCATTTATTTGTGGGGAAAAAAAACAAAAAAAAAAAACAAATTTGGTGAAAATTTTGAAAATGTCGCAATTTTACAACTTTGAATTTTTATGCCCTTAAATCACAGTTATGTCCCACAAAATACTTAATAAATACTTAATAAGTAACATTTTCCACATGTCTACTTTACATCAGCACAATTTTGGAACCAACATTTTTTTTTTTTTCTTAGGGAGTTATAAGGGTTAAAACTTGACCAGCAATTTCTCATCTTTACAACACTAATATATATAATAATATTATTTTTTTTTTGGGGGGGGACTACATCACATTTGAAGTCACTTTGAGGGGTCTATATGATAGAAAATACCCAAGTGTGACACCATTCTAAAAACTGCACCCCGCAAGGTGCTCAAAACCACATTCAAGAAGTTTATTAACCCTTCAGGTGTTTCACAGGAATCTTTGGAATGATTAAAAATGAACATTTAACTTTTTTTTCACAAAAAATGTACTTTAGCTCCAATTTGTTTTATTTTACCAAGGGTAACGGGAGAAATTGGACCCCAAAAGTTGTTGTACAATTTGTTCTGAGTGTGCGGATACCCCATATGTGGGGCTAAACCACTGTTTGGGCGCATGGCAGAGCTAGGAAGCGAAAGAGCGCCATTTGACTTTTCAATGCAAAATTGACTGGAATTGAGATGGGACGCCATGTCACATTTGGAGAGCCCCTAATGTGCCTAAACATTGAAACCCCTCACAAGCGACACCATTTTGGAAAGTAGACCCCCCCCCCCTAAGGAACTTATCTAGATGTGTGGTGAGCACTTTGACCCACCAAGTGCTTCACAGAAGTTGATAATGTAGAGCCGTGAAAAAAGAAAAAACAAATTTCCACAAATTTTTTTTTTTAGCCCCCAGTTTTGTTTTTTTCCCAAGGGTAACAGGAGAAATTGGACCACAAAAGTTGTTGTCCAATTTGTCCTGAGTATGCTGATACCCTATATGTGGGGAGAACCACCGTTTGGGTGCATGGCAGAGCTCTGAAGGAGCGCCATTTGGAATGCAGACTTAGATGAATGGTCTGCAGGCATCGCATTGTGTTTGCAGAGGCCCTGATGTACGTAAACAATAGAAAACCCCCAACAAGTGACCCCATATTGGAAACTAGACTCCCAAAAGAACTTTTCTCAGTCGCCCATGACAGCACAACAGAGAGAGGGGATCCGCCCTTCAGGGACAGGAAACCTACAGGATAAAAGGGCGGTACCTCTCCCCTGCATCAGTTTGGTTTCCTGTCCCTGACGGGTAACCTTCTGGACGGTACCTGAGAAGAACCGTGAGAGCCTGGAAATCCGGAACCGGCCAGTCCGAGTCCTGGCAGCGGGGAGGCCCCTGCCACGGCTGGTGCGGTGTCCGAAGCCGCCACGGCTACGACCGACGGGTCCTCAGTGTGAGCGGGGGGAAGCGCAGCCGCCACTCCGGATAGGTGTTGGGGCTCCCGGCATTCGGCCGCACTCAGGACGCCGGCGTTTCCAAGATGGCGATGGCTTCCGGTTCGGGGGCAGCGCTGTAACTAAGGTGTACCAAGATGGCGCTGCCCCGGAATTGGATTACTACTTTTCCGGGTCCCTGACTGCGCTCGCATGCGCAGTAGCATTTTCGAAAAAAAAAAAAAATGATGAACGCTTCCTCATCGATGCAGCCACAGAGGAGGGGCTAATAATGAGCGCTCTGCTTAAAAGATGGTGCACATAGGAGACTCCTTGCTGCATGCCGTCCCAGGGTAATTAGCCATGGAAGACAGCGATCAGCAGCTCCAGCCGCCGCAGCAGCGCCACCATCAACGACCGAAACCGGACGCGCAAAAGAAGCGAACCTCTGCGGGCACCCGGAGTTCTCGGTCTGGTAGCCATTCCACACAACGTAGCAAGGATTCCAGCGTGGTGAATCAGCTACCATCTACGGATCTCTCTCCTCAAGATCCTACCCCTCCTCCAGAACCGGTACCTGTGGCTGCGTCTGATTGGTGAGTGATCTTCGTGAAAGCTCATTTTTTTGTAATTGGGGTCCCTCTTCTCCTTTATCCTAGGCAAGGAAGAGAACGGCAAAAACAAAGCACAGAACCTGCCCATTGTGCGATAAAGAATTACCGCAATCTTGGGATAAAAAGTTATGTAATTCATGTATTGGTCAAGTCCTCTGCGAGGAGACTCCAAATTTTGCCTCTGAGTTACGGTCCGTAATTAAAACAGAGGTGGAATCTGTGTTTAAAACCCTTAAAGGAGAAAGGAAAGTCAGTAGGGAAAAACCTAATCCTTATAGGAATTCTGATTCCTCCAGCTCTGAGATTGTAAACTCAGATACACAGGACTCCTCTTTCTCTTCTTCAGATGACGAAAGGGGAGGTCGTCATTTGTTTCCCTTAGATGAGGTTGACGGCCTTGTTAAAGCGGTGAGGTCGACAATGGGGGTATTGGACCCTCGTCCTGACAAAACAGTTCAGGACGTTATGTTCGGAGGACTATGCCAAAAAAAGCGGAAAGTTTTTCCCCTAAATGAAAATATACAAACATTAATCAAAAAAGAGTGGGAAAAACCAGAGAGGAAAAATGCATCAGTTCCCTCTATTAAAAGAAAATATCCCTTTGAAGAGGAATCTTCCACTTCATGGGATAAGGCTCCCAAACTCGACGTGGCGGTAGCTAAAGCCTCAAAAAGATACGCGTTACCATTTGAAGATATGGGAACCCTAAAAGACCCTCTTGACAAGAGAGCCGACACCTTTCTTAAAGGTGCCTGGGAGTCGGCAGGAGGATGCTTGAGACCGGCCATAGCAGCGGCTTGCACATCACGCTCCCTTATGATCTGGATTGACAACTTAGAGAAACAGCTGAGGGATGGGGTACCCAGAAATAAGGTGTTAGACTCTATTCCTATGATTAGAGGTGCCGCGGCATTTCTAGCTGATTCGTCTGCCGACTCAATCAAGTTAACGTCTAAATCTGCAGCCCTCTCGAATGCAGCACGCAGAACCCTGTGGCTAAAAAGCTGGCCAGGAGATTTACAAACTAAACACAAACTGTGTTCTATTCCGTGTGAGGGCAAGTTTCTCTTTGGAGAGACTCTAGACGATATCCTGCAAAAAGCAGGTGATAAAAAGGGGTTCCCCAACTTGACTCCAACGTTCAATAAGCGGCCCTTTCGGAGTAGGAAATTTTTTAGGAGAAGACCGCCAAGAGAACAAAACCGCTGGGACGATGGGAAAAGAAGAGAAAGAGGGTTCCTCTTCGGTAGTTCCCCACGCGATAAACCCCCCCCCCCAGTGACGTCTCCCCCAGGGTGGGAGGGAGGTTGTCTCAATTCCTCCCGGCCTGGGAAAAAATTACTACCAGCCCCTGGATACTAAATCTGATAAACGCAGGGCTTCAAATAGAATTTTTTTTCCCTACCCCCCCCCCGACACTATGTAGTAACTCCACTGAGGTCTTCTACCCAACAACAAGAAGCTCTAGAACTCGAAATCCTAAAATTATTGGACAAAAATGTCATCCTGGAAGTTCCCCCTCTGGAGAGAAAGAAGGGTTTCTACTCCCCATTATTCCTGGTTCCCAAACCAGACGGGTCTTTCCGGACCATAATAAACTTGCGGAAATTAAACACTTACGTAAAGAACAAACGATCCAAAATGGAATCAATAAAGTCGACAATAAAAAAACCTGTTTCCGAACTGTTTTATGGTAGTTCTAGATCTCAGCGACGCGTATTATCACGTCCCCATCCACAAGGATTCTCAAAAATTCCTCAGACTGGCAGTGGTCATAAAGGGGCAGATAAGGGAATACCAATACAGAGCCCTTCCCTTTGGCATATCAATTGCGCCTCGCATCTTCACCAAATTGGTAGCGGAGATGATGGCACATCTAAGAGAAGAGGACATTTTAATCGTTCCATATTTGGACGACTTTTTGATTGTAAGCAGCTCGGCCCAACTCTGCAGTCAGCAATGACAAAGAGTGATAGACATTTTGAAAAAACTAGGCTGGCTGGTGAACCTTCAGAAGTCAAAACTGGAACCAACCAGGGTCCAGGAATTTTTGGGTCTCACTCTGGACTCGAGTTCCCAAGAATGTCGCCTCCCAATTCAGAAAAGACAAAAGATATTACATCTAGTGTCAGAAGCTTGTTCAAAACCATCCATGTCTCTGAGGAAGGCGATGTCGTTACTGGGGTCCCTCTCTGCTTGCCTTCCAGCAGTTCAGTGGGCGCAGCTCCACACGAGACCCCTCCAGTGGGACATTTTAAAAAACAAGAGTTTACTAAGGGGTCGGTTAGAGGGTCGCATGACTCTAAGTTCGCCCGTTATTCATTCCCTAACCTGGTGGTTAAATCCCACCAACCAATCAAAAGGGATTCCATGGGTGATAGAGGGCCCTCAGATAGTAACAACAGATGCAAGTCCCACAGGGTGGGGTGCTCATCTGAACAACAAAGTCGCTCAGGGGGTATGGACGAGCCGGGAACTCGGGACTTCCTCAAACCAAAAAGAGCTGAGCGGTGAATCATACACTACTTTTTTTCCTAAGAGAATTACAAGGGCATCATGTCCGAATTTTTTCGGACAACAAAGTAGTCTCTCACAGTCAAAAAATAGACTTGGGGTAAATTGAACTAGACTCACAGAAAAAATCCCCAAGAAAATGAAAAATATCCTTAAAAATTATCCTTTATTAATATTTTGTTAAAACCATAGTGTGCACCCACCAACACCATCACCAATAGATGCCAGCGTACTATAGGAGAGGCCGGGTTAGTGCCAAGCCCTACGCTTTCTCAGTGCTCCCTACCTGTCTGCGGAGGTTGGCACCCTCTTTTCCTGCGCCGTGGCGCCCCCGCTCCTCGTCGGCTGGCCCTGCTATCCCTATAATGCCCTCATGGGATTTAAGAGAGAAATCTCATATATACAATCAATTAAATATGGATAGCTTGAGAGGACATGAATATGTCAGTCAAATATCTAACTAAATCTAAGGGTCTCAACTGACTTGGTAGTCTGTGTCCCTTCTTTCTCAAAATTTTTTTTTTTTTTTTTGTTTTATAGGCCAGACAATGTAACAACAGGTAGAGATGCTACAAGGAGAATAAAAGTGCGTATATGATCTTGGTCTAGCTATATATGTATTATGGTCACCAGGCACTATTGTGACAATAGGGAGAATGTATTTGCTGTAGTGTCAAACATAACCCATACAGCCCTACAGAAATCAAGCTGCAGCCTTAATTGAACAATAAGCACAAATTAGCCATATATCATCCCCACATATTTATTTGTTGCGACCCCCGTGCTGACCAGATCACTAAAATACTTCCTACCTTTATACAGAAATAAATAAATAAATAAATAAATATACATCCCTTTCCTACTCAACGCGTTTCTCCCCTTCTAATGAAAAGAGGTTCATCAGGAGTGTATCCAGATAACAAAGGGTTACTTAGCTTGCATATGATATCAGCATATCAACATGGTAGACAGCTGCACCACCGGGCCGATCCCCTCATCTTAGTAGCGCCTGCACACAAGTGCCAGATCTCGTGTATTATATGGACTTCCAAATACCGCCACACACATAACACCTGGAATAATTACCCCATTCCCGGCGCTTCTATATTGATGGCCCCACAGCCTCTATGTTCAAAGCGCATTCGCATCATTAAGAGGCGCGCCGTCGCCACATCAGAACAATAATGCGCAAGCGCCGAACATTCCAAGATCGCGCATGCGCTCATTAGAATACGCCTTACCGCCAAATAAACTTAGAGCGCTGTATATTCACAACGCTCTCAAAAAGCGCATCATCGCCAAAAAGGACGATAATGCGCAGGCGCCAAACAGCCCAAGATCGCGCATGCGCCCATTGATATGCGCCGTATCACCACAAATCAGGGCGATAGTGCGCAATTATAAAAAAAAAAAAAAAAAAAAAAAAAAAAAATTTTGAGAAAGAAGGGACACAGACTACCAAGTCAATTGAGACCCTTAGATTTAGTTAGATATTTGACTGACATATTCATGTCCTCTCAAGCTATCCATATTTAATTGATTGTATATATGAGATTTCTCTCTTAAATCCCATGAGGGCATTATAGGGATAGCAGGGCCAGCCGACGAGGAGCGGGGGCGCCACGGCGCAGGAAAAGAGGGTGCCAACCTCCGCAGACAGGTAGGGAGCACTGAGAAAGCGTAGGGCTTGGCACTAACCCGGCCTCTCCTATAGTACGCTTGCATCTATTGGTGATGGTGTTGGTGGGTGCACACTATGGTTTTAACAAATATTAATAAAGGATAATTTTTAAGGATATTTTTCATTTTCTTGGGAATTTTTTCTGTGAGTCTACAACAAAGTAGTTGTAGCTTACTTGAACCACCAGGGGGGGACCAGGTCTCAAACATTAATGGAAACTACCTCCGAAATTTTCAGCCTAGTACAGAACAATTTTCTATCCATATCAGCCCTACATATAAAAGGAGTAGAGAATCAGGAAGCCGACTTCCTAAGTCGTACCCAACTAAAACAAGGAGAATGGTCCTTGAATCAGGGGATATTCAACAAAATCACAGACTTATGGGGCATCCCTGTAATAGACCTCTTTGCAAACATGCACAACAGGAAGGTAAAAACCTTTTGCTCCTTAGATCCCAGAGGGAATCCTCAGGCAGTAGATTTCATTTACGATTCCCTGGACACAAACTCTTGCGTACTCATTTCCTCCCATCATCCTCATTCCAGCAGTCCTGCGGAAAATCAGGCAGGACAAATCTCCAGACTTATCCTAATAGCCCCCTTCTGGCCCAAAAGGGCCTGGTTCTCCTGGCTGAGGATGCTATCGATCACCGATCCCTGGGTCCTTCCGGATCTTCCGGACCTTCTGTCTCAGGGGCCGGTGTTCCACCCCCAGTCAGAGAATCTCCACTTAACAGCGTGGAATTTGAGAGGTCACTATTGAGGGATAGAGGTTTTTCTAACAAACTAGTCTCTACACTAATGAAAAGTAGAAAACCTGTGACCACAAAAATATATGGTAAAACTTGGCAAAAATTTTTATCCTCCTCCGGGGTCAGGTTGCAAGACGGGGTTCCAGTGACTGAAATATTAGAATTTCTACAAAAGGGGTTAGACTTGGGCCTTTCAATAAGTACCTTTTAAAAGTACAGATATCAGCCCTAGGAGCACTGTACTGTGAAAATATAGCAGCAAACCCTTGGGTGATACGGTTTATCAGAGCAGCCGCAAGGTCTAAACCTGTAACAGTACAAAAATTACCAACTTGGGACTTGAACTTAGTCTTGTCAGCCCTGACAGAACCCCCGTTTGAGCCTGTAGAGTCAATACCTCTTAGGATTCTATCACTTAAAACTGCCCTCCTAATAGCCCTGACATCGGCCCGCAGAATAAGTAATCTCCAAGCCCTGTCCGCAAACCTTCCCTTTACACAAATCCTGGATGATAAGGTTGTACTAATGACAGACCCTGCCTATCTACCCAAAGTAGCATCCATATTTCACAGGCCCCAGGAAATAATCCTTCCTTCCTTCTGTCCAGACCCTAAAAATAGGAAAGAAGAAAAGTTCCACACACTAGATGTGAGAAGGTGTCTGATCCAATATATTAAATCCACCCAACAGTGTAGGAAGGAAGGGTCTCTTTTTATCTGCTTCCAGGGGCCTAGGAAAGAAGTCAAAGCTTCTAAGAGCACGATGGGTAACAGACGCAATAGCCTTGGCCTACTCATCCACCGGGAACGCCATTCCACAGGGACTGAAGGCCCACTCTACAAGGGCTATGGCGACCTCCTGGGCCGAAAGGTCAGAGGTACCATTAGATCAAATCTGTAAGGCAGCCACCTGGTCATCACCCTCAACCTCTTTCAGACACTATCGCTTAGACCTAGCCTCTTCATCTGACCTAACCTTCGGAAGAAGGGTTCTGCAGGCTGTGGTCCCTCCCTAACCAATATATCTCTGCAATTCTCTCTGGTGTGCTGTCATGGGCGACTGAGAAAGTCAGTTACTCACTGATAACGGTGTTTCTCAGAGCCCATGACAGCACCTACTTATTTCCCCCCCTCATCACGTGTGCGGTGAGCACATTATTTTGTGTGAAGTGCCTTTTCATATAGACACGGTGTTTACTTGTTAAGCAATATGATAAAATTGTATATTTTTTGTTGTTGTGACTAACCTGGAGGACCTCCGATGCTCTGTAAACAAAACTGATGCACGGGAGAGGTACCGCCCTTTTATCCTGTAGGTTTCCTGTCCCTGTAGGGCGGATCCCCTCTCTCTGGTGTGCTGTCATGGGCTCTGAGAAACACCGTCATCGGTGAGTAACTATGACTATCTAGATGTGGTGCGAGAACTTTTAACCCCCAAGTGTTTCATTACAGTTTATAATGCAGAGCCGTGAAAATAAAAAAATATTTTTTTTACCACAAGAACGATTTTTAGCCCCCCCCCCACATTTTTATTTTTCCAAGGGTAAGCAGAGAAATTGGACCCCAAAAGTTGTTGTCCAATTTGTCCTGAGTGTGCTGATACCCCATTTATTGGGGTAAACCCTTGTTTGGGCGCACGGGAAAGCTCAGAAGGGAAGGAGCGCGGTTTTACTTTTTCAGTGCTAAACTGGCTGGAATTGAGATCGGATGCCATGTTGCGTTTGGAGAGCCCCTGATGTGCCTGAACAATGGAAACTCCCCAATTCTACCTGAAACCCTAATCAAAACACACCCCTAACCCTAATCCCAACCCTAATCATAACTCTAACCACACCCCTAACCAGAACATGCCCCTAACCCTAATCCCTACCACACCCTTAATCCCAACCGTAAATGTAATCTTAACCCTAACGTTAGCCCTAACCCTAATTGGAAAATGGAAATAAATACGTTTTTTTAAATGTTATTACATTTTCCTAACTAAGGGGATGATGAAGGGGGTTTGATTTACTTTTATAGCGGATTTTTATGATTGGCAGCTGTCACACACTAAAAGACGCTGTTTATTGCAAAAAAGTTTTTGCGTCTCCACATTTTGAGAGCTATAATTTATTCCATATTTTGGTCCACAGTCATATGAGGTCTTGTTTTTTTTTGCGGGACGAGTTGACGTTATTGGTAACATTTTCGGGAACGTGACATTTTTTTTTATCACTTTTTTCCGATTTTTGTGAGGCAGAATGAACAAAAAACATCAATTCGTGAATCTTTTGGGTGGGGCATTTATACCGTTCCACGTTTGATAAAATTGATAAAGCAGTTTTATTCTTCGGGTCAGTATGATTTCAGAGATACCTCACTTATATAATTTTTTTTTATGTTTTGGCTCTTTTATAAGATAAAATCTATTTTATAAAAAATAATTTTTGCATTGCTTTATTCTGAGGACTAACTTTTTTTTTTTTTTGCTGATGATGCTGTGTGGCAGCTCGTTTTTTGCTGGACAAGATGACGTTTTTAGATGTACCATGTTTATTTATATCCGTCTTTTTGTTCAGCGGTATGGTAAAGCATTGTGTTTTTTTTGTTTTTTGTTTTGTTTTTTTTTGCCTCGTGGTGTGTTTTTTTTTTTTTTTCTTTTTACGGTGATCACTGAAGGGGGTTAACTAGTGGGACAGTTTTATAGGACGGGTCGTTACGGACGCGGTGATACTAAGTGTGTGTATATGTATATGTATATGTATGTGTGTGTGTGTGTGTGTGTGTGTGTGTGTGTATATATATATATATTTATATATTATTACAATTTTTTATATTTCGACAAAAATGTAATTATTGGAGAGAGCTCTATCTCTCTCTATCTCTATCATCTTTTTTTTTACTTGTATAGATTGCCCCAGGTGTGACTATAGATCAGCGATCTGACAGGCACTGCAGAGAGGCTTGCCGGCACCTGAGCAGAGGCTTGCAAGCCACCTCCCTGTAGGACCCGGAGGGCCCCCCGAGGCCATTTTGGATCCGGGGCCTGCAGGTAGGAGGATCATGTTTGATTGCAGTGTTCCGTGGGTTAAAGTGCCAGGAGCAGTCCTCGACGGAATAGTATGTCATATGTCAGAAAGGGGTTAAAAATACTTATTAGATTACATTTTTTATTTTTTTACTGTTTTTTTTTTTTTTTTTTTTTTTTTGGGGGGGGGAAGCCCATTCACACTTTTGCTACGAGGCCCCATGATTTTTAAGTGTGCCCCTGCTAGGACCTCTGCTCTTCATCTACACCTTTTTGGCCTGGGATAGTTCATAGAATCCCACAACTTTTCAGTATCCTCTCCAAGCTGATGACACACTGTGGACCCTGTCCGCTATGTAATTTTTCTCTAAAACTTAACATGGATAAAACCGAATTAATCATCTTTCCAGTCTTGCTCAACCCCTCGCCCCCCCCTTCTCACTCACCAACAGACCTATCCATCAAACTCAATGGCTGCCCACTCTCCCTAGTCCCAGGAGCATGCTGCCTTCCGGTAACCCTTATCTCTGATCTCTCCTTCAAACTACACAACCAAGTCGTTTCCATTTCCTGCTGACTCCAACTCCAAAAATATCTCCTGGATTTGCACATTCCTCAACCAAGAAGCTACATAAACCACTAGTGCATGCTTTCATCATCTCCCGCCTCGACTATTGCAACCTCTTGTTTTTGTGGCCTACACACTGAACATTCTCACACCCCTCCAATCTATCTTAAACTCTACTTCCAGACTAATCCACCATTCCATGGCCTCTCCTGTCTGTGCAATTGAGAGGCAGTGAAGAGATTGACAGACTCCAGTTCAAAACCCTAACCAAAACATGCATAGCCATCCACAACCTGTCTCCTCCATACATCTGTGACCTAGTCTTCGGTTATTTACCTGCACACAACCTCCAATCCTCACAAGACCTCCTTCTCTACGCTCCTCTTATCTCCTTTTCCCACAATCGCATACAAGATTTTTATTCAATCATCCATGACAGCACCACCTGAGAGAGGGGATCCGCCTTTCAGGAACAAAAAACCGACAGATACATAAGGGCGGCACCTCTCACGCATCAGTTGGTTTCCTACAGATCATTCATTTTTTCCGTCGGGAATCCCAGGCCATCTGACCGACCCAGGTAGCGAGGGGGGTCTCCTACCTCGGTCAGTATGGGGTCCCTGGAAGCACCACCGTGGGTCCGGGCAGAGCTCCATGACAGTGTGTGGAGCGGAGTCCGGAGGATGGCCGTCTCCAGAGCCAGCACCAGTAGGTGAGTATTCCCCCCCCGGGGTCTGTCTTGGTGCCGGTCGTCCTGCTGTCTGGCCTGTCTCCTGGCCAGCGTGGCTTGTGCGGGGCTGGGGTCATGCCAGTCCGGGCCCAAGCGCCTCGCCGCTGTCCTCCTGCGTGTCCCCGCGCATTCATTTGAGCACCGGAAGTGGCTTGGTGGAGGGGGCCGGGGCGCCGGGCCGCAAGTCTGATGCCAGCTGGCTTCTCTCTGTGGGCGCCGCAGTGTCGTGGAGGCATGGGGCAGGCGTGGTGGCTGGAAGCAGCGGGGAGGACTGGGTTGCCCGAATGGGGAGGGGGCGGAACCCCTGGCCACAACCCTGGTAACCCGGATCCGGGGGAGAATATACAAAAAAAAAAACACAGGATGCTGCAGGGCTGCCTTTGGCCCATTGCAGCGATGGATGTCGGACGCTCCCATGGTTCAGCTGGAGCAGGAGCAGGTCAGCATCAGAGAGGTCCTATGCAAACCCCCAGCTGAAGAACCGAGGGAAGTGAGCAGCCCAGCGGCAAAGGTTCCTCCAGGCTAAAGGATACAGCTCACTACCCCTGTGATTCAGTACCTACCGCTACTGCTTGGGTAAGATCTTCGTGAATGTACCCTGATGCAGTTTTTTTTTTTTTTCCTTATATTTCCTTCTCTAGGGGAAGAAATGCTCTGGTAAAAAAAAAAACAGGGAATGTGCCCTTCGTAGTTGTCCCTTCCCAGACGCCTGCCCTAAAAGGTTATGTCAGCCATGACAGATGATAGGAAGAAAAAAAAAAAAAGGGGGAGCGGTAGTCCCTAATTAAATACATAGTCCATAGTCAGGTGGCAGAAAAAATCCCTGACTTCACTGCAAACCTAAGGGAAATTATTAGAAAGGGACTTTAGGTAATCCCTAACTTCCAATCTCAAGGGGAATCTTCTAAAAGGAAAGGAGAAGCAAGTTTTTCAGCGTCACTCTTCCGCTGCCCCTAGAAAATGTTATTCAGAAGCCTCTGCCTCCTCCGCATCATCTTCAGAAGAGGACTCCAACCGTTTTTGCCTTCCCCTAGATCAAATGGACAAACTGGTCAAATCAGTAAGGTCCACTATGGGGGTAGCTGACACAAAACCGGAACATTATGCACAGGACCTGATGTTCAGCGGCCTAGACCCAAGGAAACGCAAATCTTTTCCACTGAATGACAAAGTTCAGAACCTGATAGAGAGTGGAAGAAGCCAGAAAAGAAGGGTTCCCTACCACCGGCTTTCAAACGGAGATATCTCTACGAGGATCCCTTGGTGAACAGATGGGATAAAGGGCCAAAGTTAGACGCAGTGGTGGCTAAAGCTTCGAAAAAATCCTCCATTCCCTTTTGATATGGCCTCCTTGAAAGATCCGCTGGATAAGAAATCGGACTCGTTTCTAAAAGGGACATGGGAAATGTCAGCTGGTGCCCTAAGACCGGCGGTGGCTGCTACATGCACAGCCAGCTCCAGAATGGTCTGGCTGGACCAGCTTGAATCCCAGCTAGAAGACAGAGCCTCCAGAGAATCCATCCTGAAGTCCCTGCCAATAATCCAGAATGCCGTAGCCTTTCTAGCCGATGCCTCGGCAGACTCAGTGAGGATGGTGGCCACGGCCACAGGACTATCTAATGCAGCTTGTAGGGCTCTGTGGCTAAAATTTTGGCCAGGGGACATCCAGCCCAGATCCCATCTCTGCTCTATCCCGTGTGAGGGAGAATATCTGTTCAGCCCAGTTCTGGACGAACTTTTAGAAAAAGCTGGGAACGAGAAAAAGATTCCCCAGTCTGCTGACCCCCCTTCTTACAGATATTCCCTTCACTGAGAAGAGATTTCTTCATAGAAGGTCGTACAGAGATCAAGGCAGATGGGATGAAAAAAGGAGAGGTACTGGATTTATGTTGAGGGGTTGGGGGGCGCCAGGAACCATCTTGTGAGGTCAAAAAACCACTCCAATGACTAGCCGCTCCGGTGGGAGGTAGGCTAACTGCCTTCTACCTGGCCTGGTCCCAGATCTCCAATAGCAGATGGATCCTGGGATTGATGGCCACGGGACTGCGGTTGGAATTTTCCTGTTTCCCCAAGACAGGTTTAGGGTTACCCCACTCAGGTCTTCCCCAACAGAACAGGCAGCCCCGGAGGCAGAAACTTTTTTGCTGTGCAGGTCACAAATTTCGGACAGAAGTGCCGAAGGAAGAACGGGGCAGAGGTTTCTATTCCCCTCTGTTCCTAGTCTGTAAACCAGACAGCTCTATTAGGACAATAATAAATCTTAAAGCCCTCAATGAATTCTTGTTCATATGGCCATTCAAAATGTAAACAATCAATTCCACAATAAAATTGTTTGATTATTGCTTTATGGTAGTGTTAGATCTAAAAGACGCCTACTAACATATACCCATTCATGCAGCTCACCAGCAACTCCTTTAGAGTGGCGGTCCATTTGGGGGGGGTCGGTCCAACTTTTCCAGTATGGTGCCCTTCCCTTTGGTATTGCAGTCGCCCCCCCCTCCCCCCCTGAGTATTCACTAAAGTTTATAGCCGAGGTTATGGCCCATCTACATGAGTCAGATGTTCTGGTGATCCCCTACCTCGACGATTTCCTTATTATAGGCAAAACAGCAGAACATTGTTTGGCGCAATTACAAAAAGTAATGTCTGCTCTTAGGATGGCTACTAAACATCGAGGTCCCAGGCTGCAGCCCATGAAAATTCAGCAATTCTTAAGCCTAATCTTAGATTTCCCAGATTCAGGAATGCTGTCTGCCTCCTAGGATAGTATAGGCAGACAGCCTATACTATCAGGTCCTGAACGCCTCCAATAACCCCACCATGTCCCTCAGGAAAGCAATGTCTTTTCTGGGCTCTCTCTCGTCCTATATAGAAGAAAACTACAGGGCGAGGTTTTGTTACGTCAAAAAAACTTTGGGGGGTTATTTAGAAGGCCAGCTAACTTTATCCCGAAACGTTATAAAATCCCTCAATTGGTGGCTAGAGGGAAACAATTTATCTAGAGGGGTCCCCTGGGAATATAATGTAACCCATATAGTCACCACTGAGGCAAACCCTTCCGGTTGGGGGGCTCATATGGGTAAAGTTTTAGTCCAGGGACTATGGGAGCATCCTCAGGTAGAAAGGTCTTCCAACCTGAAAGGATTAACAGCAGTGGAACACGCGGCTAAGAAACTCCTTGTGTATCTACAGGGTCATCACATACGAGTGTTCTCCAAAAATCAGGTCACCGTGGCTTATATCAATCGCCAAGAGGTGGATCTCTTCGCCACCAGAGAAAACAGAAAAGTGAGGCGATTTTGCTCACTAAATCCCAGAGAAGACCCTTTGGCAGTAGACGTCTTTTTGATAAAGTGAGACTTTGGGCTAGCATATACCTTCCCTCCCCTGTCTATACTACCCTTGGTGATGAGGAAAATCAGGAAGGACAGGGCAAAGATTCTAGTAATCGCCCCGTTTTGGCCCAGGAGGGCATGGCTCTCATGCCTCCAGGACCATGTCAGTGTCCGACCCACCCGTGGGTCCTACCAGACATCGCTGATCTCCTATCCCAGGGCCCAGTCTACCATCCTTAGGTGGATGGCCTTCATCTGATGGCATGGATTTTGAACACTCACTCCTAAAAGATAGAGGTTTCTCCCCAGACTTGATTAATACCCGGCTTAAGAGCAGAAAAATAATCAAAACCAAAATTTACGTCAGAATCTGGAAAAGGTTCCTTCAACCTCAATGGTAATAGCTGGTCAATCGGCACCAATAAACCAGATTCTAGAATTCCTACAAAAAAGGTCTGGACGTGAGATTATCCTCCAGTACTCTTAACCCCTTCATGACCTTGGGATTTTCCATTTTTTCCGTGTTCGTTTTTCGCTCCCCTCCTTCCCAGAGCCATAACTTTTTTTTTTTGTTTGTTTGTTTGTTTTTCCATCAATATGGCCATGTGAGGGCTTATTTTTTGCGAAACAAGTTGTACTTTCGAATGACCTCATTGGTTTTAGCATGTCGTGTACTAGAAAACGGGAAAAAAATTCCAAGTGCGGTGAAATTGCAAAAAAAGTGCAGTCCCACACTTGTTTTTTGTTTTGGCTTTTTTTGCTAGGTTCACTAAATGCTAAAACTGACCTGCCATTATGATTCTCCAGGTCATTACGAGTTCATAGACACCTAACATGACTAGGTTATTTCTCAGTTGCCCATGACAGCACTACCAGAGAGAGGGGATCTGCCCTTCAGGGACAGGAAACCTACAGGATAAAAGGGCAGTACCTCTCCCCTGCATCAGTTTGGTGTCCTGTCCCTGGCGGGGAACCTCCTTGGACAGTACCTGCATGAAGACCGACCGACGAGGATCCGGGGCCGGCCAGTCCATCTTCTGGCAGCGCGGGGACGCCCCTGCCACGGCTGGTCCGGTATCCGAAGCCGCCACAGCTCTGACCGATGGGTCCGGGAGTGTGTGCGGGGGGGGGGGGGGGGGGGGAAGTGCGGCCGCCGCTCTGCTGGGAGCCTGGGGCTACATCACCTGGCGAGGATGCTGGATTTCCAAGATGGCGTCTGCTCCAGAGGTAGTAACAGAACTTCCGGTTCAGGGGCGCTGCTGTGAGTGACTCCACCAAGATGGCGCTGCCCCGGAACCGGAGTTCTCAATTTCCGGGTCGCCGGGTATGTGCATGCGCAGTAGAGAGAAAAAAAGAGACGTTTCCTCTTTGCCAGCCACAGGTGGAGGGGATTAACTACCTTTATATGGGATTTTCGCATGGTGGCTCCTTGCTGCTGGCTGTTCCACGGTGATACCATGGAGGACAGATCAGCAGCTCCAGCCGCAGCAACGCTGTCGGCAGAAATCTGATGTCCAGGAGAAGCTGAGTTCTACAGACAACCGAAGTTCTCGCTCTGGTAGCCATTCCACCCAGCGTAGTAAAATCTCCGGCGTTCAGCTGCCACCCACGGATGCTTCTCAGGATCCGACCCCTCCTCCAGAACCGGTACCTGTGGCTGCGTCAGATTGGTAAGTGATCTTCGTGGAAGTTCACTTTTTTGTAATTGGAGTTCCCCTTCTCTATTTATCTTAGGCAAGGAAGAGAACGGGGAAGATGAAAACTAGAGCCTGCCCCTTATGTGGGAAAGCCCTGCCTCAGACGTGGGATAGAAAGCTGTGACTCCTGTATAGAATGAGTCCTCTGTGAGGAGACCCCAAACTTCGCCTCCGAATTACGATCCGTAATTAAATCATATGTCGAGACTGTGTTTAACTCCCTTAAAAGCGGGAAGAGTGCTAGTAGGAAACAACCTATTCCCCTTATGGATTCTGACCCTTCCTGCTCTGACAGTAAGAGCTCAAATATGCAAGATTCCTCATTTTCTTCTTCGGATAGTGAGAGTGGAGGTCGTCATTGTTTCCCCCTAGATGAGGTTGATGGCCTTGTTAAGGCGGTGAGATCAACAATGGGGGTGCTGGACCCCCGTCCTGACAAAACTGTGCAGGACATTATGTTTGGGGGGCTATCCCAGAAAAAGCATAAAGTATTCCCCCTTAATGAGAATATACAAACATTAATTAAAAAGGATTGGGAGAGACCGGAAAGGAAAAATGCATCGGTCCCCGCTATTAAAAGGAAATACCCCTTTGAAGATGAGGCTTCTGGCTCTTGGGATAAAGCCCATAAACTAGACGTTGCGGTGGCCAAAGCATCATAAAAGTTCGCCCTACCATTCGAGGACATGGGAACCCTGAAAGATCCTCTCGATAAGAGAGCAGATACCTTTCTCAAAGGGGCCTGGGAGTCAGCATGAGGATGCTTAAGGCCTACCATAGTGGCAGCTTGCACGTCACGGTCCTTAATGATCTGGTTTGATAACATAGAGAAACAGCTCAGAGATGGGGTCCCCAGAAATAAAATCTTAGAGTCTATCCATATGATTAGAGGAGCTGCGGCATTTTTGGCAGATTCTTCGGCCGACTCAATTAAATTGACATCTAAATCTGCAGCCCTTTCAAATGCAGTGCGTAGAACTTTATGGCTGAAGAGCTGGCCGGGGGACCTACAAACTAAGCAGAAACTTTGCTCCATTCCGTGTGAGGGCAAATTTCTTTTTGGAGAAACCCTGGACGATATCCTGCAAAAAGCAGGTGATAAAAAGAAAGGATTTCCCATTCTGGCACCGACATATAATAAACGGCCCTTTCGGAATAGGAAGTTTTTTTAAAAGGAGACCGCCAAGAGAACAATCCCGATGGGACGATGGGAGAAGGAAGGATAGAGGTTTCCTTTTTGGTAACTCCCCCGGGTTAGAAAACCCCCCTCCAAGTGACATCTTTCCCAGGGTGGGAGGGAGGTTATCTCAATTCCTCCCGGCCTGGGAGAATATTTCGACCAGCCCTTGGATATTAAATTTGATACGAGAAGGGCGTCACAAGTTTTCTATCCTTACCCCCACAAAACTATGTGGTAACACCGCTGAGGTCGTCTCCCCTACAACAAGAGGCTCTGGAGCTAGAAATTGTAAAACTGGTAAACAAAGCTGTCATCCAAGAGGTCCCCCCTCTGGAGAGAGGGAAGGGATTTTACTCTCCATTGTTCCTGGTGCCCAAACCAGACGGAACCTTCCGGACCATAATAAACTTACGGAAGTTGAATAGCTATGGAAAAAGAGATTCAAAATGGAGTCAATAAAGTCAACAATAAAAAATCTGTTTCCAAACTGTTTTATGATAATACGCGTCGCTGAGATCTAGAACTATCACGTCCCCATCCACAAGTCCTCTCAGAAATTCCTCAGACTGGCGGTAGTCATGAAGGGACAGACAAGGGAATACCAATACAGGGCTCTTCCCTTTGGCATATCAATTGCACCTCGCGTCTTCACCAAGCTGATAGCAGAGATGATGGCGCATCTGAAAGAAAACGTCTTGATTATTCCATATCTAGACGACTTTCTGATTGTGAGCAACTCGGCCGAGCTCTGCCGTCAACAATGCGACAGGGTCATAGACATTTTAAAGAAGTTGGGCTGGTTAGTGAATCTCCAAAAGTCGAAGCTGGAACCAGCCAGGGTTCAGGAGTTTTTGGGTCTCACCTTGGACTCAAATTCTCAAATGTGTCTCCTTCCACAAAAGAAAAAGCAAAAGATAATCCACCTAGTATCGGAAGCACGTGCAAACCCTACCATGACCCTAAGAAAGGCGATGTCATTACTGGGGTCCCTCTCTGCTTGTCTCCCAGCAGTTCAGTGGGCACAGCTCCACACAAGACCTCTCCAGTGGGATGTTTTAAGGAACCAGAAACTACTGGGAGGGTGGTTAGAGGGTCGAATGACTCTAGGTTTGCCTACTATTCGTTCCCTAGCTTGGTGGTTAAATCCCAGCAACTTATCAAAAGGGGTTCCCTGGGTGATAGAGGCGTCTCAGATAGTCACCACAGACGCAAGTCCCACAGGGTGGGGGGCTCACCTGGACAACAGTCGCTCAGGGGTTATGGACAAATCAGGAGCTCAAGTCTTCCTCAAATCAAAAAGAACTGACAGCGGTAAATCATGCGTTACTGTTCTTTCTAGACGAGCTACAAGGACATCATGTCCGAGTATTCTCAGACAACAGAGTAGTGGTAGCTTACTTAAACCACCAGGGGGGAACCAGATCCCAAACATTAATGAAAACCACCTCTGAAATTTTCAGCTTGGTTCAAAACAACTTCCTTTCCCTATTTGCCCTACACATAAAGGGGTAGAAAACCAGAAAGCGGACTTCCTGAGTCGTACCCAATTAAAACAGGGAGAGTGGTCTCTAAATCAGGGTATCTTCAACAAAATCACAGATTTATGGGGAATCCCTGTAACAGACCTCTTTGCCAATGTCCACAACAGGAAAGTAGAAACCTTCTGTTCCCTAGATTCCAGGGGGAACCCTCAGGCTGTGGATGCATTCACAATTCCCTGGACACAAACACTTGCGTATGCATTTCCCTCCACTATTCTCATTCCAGCAGTCCTACGAAAGATGAGGCAGGACAGATCCAGACTCATCTTAATAGCCCCCTTCTGGCCCAAGAGAGCCTGGTTCTCATGGCTGAGGATGCTATCGATCACCGATCCCTGGGTCCTTCCGGATCTTCCGGACCTCCTGTCTCAGGGACCAGTGTTCCACCCTCAGTCAGAGAATCTCCATCTGACAGCGTGGAATTTGAGAGGTCACTATTGAGGGAAAGAGGGTTTTCTGACAAACTAGTGTCTACTCTAATGAAAAGTAGAAAACCTGTGACCACAAAAATTTACGATAAAACCTGGAAAAAATTTCTATCCTCTTCTGGGGTAAGGTTGCAGGATGGGGTTCCAGTTGCTGAAATATTAGAGTTTCTACAAAAAGGGTTAGACCTAGGACTTTCAGTAAGTACATTAAAGGTACAAATAGCAGCTCTAGGAGCATTATAATGTGAAAACATAGCAGCCAACCCTTGGGTAGTACGGTTTGTCAGAGCAGCCGCAAGGTCTAAACCCATAACTATATGTAGATTACCATCCTGGGACTTGAACTTGGTATTCTCAGCTCTAACAGAATCCCCGTTCGAGCCTTTAGAATCACTACCCCTTAAGATTCTTTCACTTAAAACGGCCCTTCTAATAGCCCTGACATCGGCCCGTAGAATAAGTGACCTCCAAGCCCTATCTGCAAACCCTCCATTTACACAAATCCTGGACTATAAGGTTATACTAAAAACAGACCCTGCCTATTTACCAAAAGTTGCGTCCACATTTCATAGGTCTCAGGAAATAATCCTTCCTCTGTTATGGTTCTCAATGGCAAGAGAACATAGCCCAGCAAACATAAAAACTAGCTCTTGGAAGGATGGAAACTAAACTGACCATGAACTAAACCTGCCGCACAACTAACAGTAGCCGGGTAGCGTAGCCTGCGTTTTATCCCTAGACGCCCAGCGCCGGCCGGAGGACTAACTAATCCTGGCAGAGGAAAATATAGTCCTGGCTCACCTCTAGAGAAATTTCCCCGAAAGGCAGACAGAGGCCCCCACAAATATTGGCGGTGATTTTAGATGAAATGACAAACGTAGTATGAAAATAGGTTTAGCAAAATTGAGGTCCGCTTACTAGATAGTAGGAAGACAGAAAGGGCACTTTCATGGTCAGCTGAAAACCCTATCAAAATACCATCCTGAAATTACTTTAAGACTCTAGTATTAACTCATAACATCAGAGTGGCAATTTCAGATCACAAGAGCTTTCCAGACACAGAAACGAAACTACAGCTGTGAACTGGAACAAAATGCAAAAACAAACAAGGACTAAGTCCAACTTAGCTGGGAGTTGTCTAGCAGCAGGAACATGCACAGAAAGGCTTCTGATTACAATGTTGACCGGCATGGAAGTGACAGAGGAGCAAGGCTAAATAGCGACTCCCACATCCTGATGGAAACAGGTGAACAGAGAGGATGATGCACACCAGTTCAATTCCACCAGTGGCCACCGGGGGAGCCCAAAATCCAATTTCACAACATTCCTCCTTTCTGTTCAGACCCTAAAAATAAGAAGGAAGAGAAATTCCATACACTAGATGTGAAAAGGTGTCTAGTCCAATACCTTAAAATCACCCAGCAGCATAGGAAGGAAGGGTCTCTTTTTATCTGCTTCCAGGGGCCCAGAAAAGGACTCAAAGCTTCTAAGGGCACTATTGCTCGATGGGTAACAGATGCAATAGCCTTGGCGTACTCATCCACCAGAAACGCTGTTCCACAGGGACTGAAGGCCCACTCTACGAGAGCTATGGCGACCTCCTAGGCCGAAAGGTCAGAGGTACCATTAGATCAAATTTGTAAGGCGGCCACCTGGTCATCACCTTCAACCTTTTTCAGACACTACCGCTTAGACCTAGCCTCTTCATCTGACCTAACCTTCGGAAGAAGGGTTCTGCAGGCTGTGGTCCCTCCCTAAGCAATAATCTCTGAAATTCTCTCTGGTAGTGCTGTCATGGGCGACTGAGAAAGTCATAGTTACTCACCGATAACGGTGTTTCTCAGATCCCATGACAGTACCTGCTTATGCCCCCCCCCCCCTCATTATTTTGTGTGAAGTGTTTTTCCATATAGACACGGTGTTTACTTGTTAAGCAATATGATAAAATTGTATATTTTTTGTTGTTGTGACTAACCTGGAGGACCTCCGATGCTCTGTAAACAAACTGATGCAGGGGAGAGGTATCGCCCTTTTATCCTGTAGGTTTCCTGTCCCTGAAGGGCGGATCCCCTCTCTAGTAGTGCTGTCATGGGCTCTGAGAAACACTGTTATCGGTGAGTAACTATGACTTTTTTTTTATCTAAGTGGTGAAAAAAAATTCCAAACTTTGCTAAAAAAAAAAACAACAAAAATTGCACCATTTTCCGATACCCATAGTGTCTCCATTTCTCATGATCTGGGGTCTGTGGAGGGCTTATTTTTTGCGTGCCGACCTGGCGTTTTTAATGATACCATTTCTGTGCAGATACGTTCTTTTGATCGCCCGTTATTGCATTTTAAAGCAATGTCGCGGCGACCAAAAAAACGTAATTCTGGCGTTTCATTTTTTTTTTTGCTACGCTGTTTAGCGATCAGGTTAATGCTTTTTTTGATTGATAGATTGGGTGATTCTGAATGCGGCGATACCAAATGTGTAGGGTTTTTTTTTTTTATTGATTTATTTTGAATGGGGCGAAAGGGGGGCGATTTAAACTTTTTTATAATTTTTTTTTTTTTTTTTTTTTTACTTTTTTTTATTCATTTATTATTTTTCTTTTTTTACTTTTGCCATGCTTCAATAGTCTCCATAGGAGGCTAGAAGCTGGCACAACTCGATTGCCTCTGCTACATAGCAGCGATCATTAGATCGCTGCTATGCAGCAGAAATACAGGTGTGCTATGAGCGCCGACCACAGGGTGGCACTCACAGCTACCGGGGATCAGTAACCATAGAGTTCTCAAGGACCTCTATGGTTACTATACAGAAGCATCGCTGACCCCCGATCATGTGACGGGGGTCAGCGATGCAATCATGCCCGTCCGGAAGCGCCGATTAAATGCCGCTGTCAGCGTTTGACAGCGGCATTTAACTAGTTAATAGCGGCGGGTGAATTGCGATTTCACCCGCTGCTATTGCGGGCACATGTCAGCTGTTTTGTACAACTGACATGTCCCGGCTTTGATGCGGGCTCACCGCCGGAGCCCGCATGAAAGCAGGGGTTCTGACCTCGGCCGTACTATCCCGTCTGAGGTCAGAAAGGGGTTAAAGTGCAGGTGTCAGCCTTAGGGGCCCTCTTTAGCTGCAGCATTGACGGTAATTACTGGATCAGTAGGTTCATTAAGCCCTTAATCCCATATGACGTACTATCCCGTCGAGGTGACCTGGGACTTAATTCCCGGTGACGGGAAAGTACGTCATATGCAATCGGCCGTGCTCACGGGGGGAGCACGGCCGGGTGTCAGCTGACTATCGCAGCTGACATCCAGCACTATGTGCCAGGAGCGGTCATGGACCGCCCCCGGCACATTAACCCCCGGCACACTGCAATCAAAGATGATCTATAACAAAAACCGATCAGGCGGATACGTTCATTATCGTAACAATCCCTTCTACAAAAAGTGCCCATGGCACTTCAACGGGGAAAAGGGAGGGGCAAACTCCCACTCGTATATAATCCTATAAATCCATCAAGAGCATGATGCCCCATGAAAGCACATAACGTCATAAATTTCATATAAAGTGTCTAAACTTTATTAAATGTGATACAAAATAGTACAGACATCCGTATAAAAATAACAACAAGAAAGTGCTGTGGGTTATGCTTACCCATGTGTGACAGCCCCCCGAGCTCAGCATGCGAAACGTGCGTCGGGGCTATTTTACTGACACCTCCAGCAAAGAAACTACACATGGGTAAGCATAACCCACGGCACTTTCTTTAAACTGATTCTTCTACTAGATGGGCTTTGTGCAATAGGGGTAGGGTTTTGCTGTGATATGGCACCATTGCCATTACTTTTTTGCTATGATCAGTTTTTAAATCCAATTATCCCCTCTGATCTAAATATAGTAGGTGCACATTGGTTTTCCCCATATGTTTGAGTATATATACTAGTGCAATTTCGGGGCTGCACCTTTACTTATATTAAATGTGTGTGTTTTTACGCTGTAGGTGTCTATTATTCATCTACTGATCTTCATCATTTATGTTATTTTTATACGGATGTCTGTACTTTTTTTTTTTTTTTTTGTATCACATTTAATAAAGTTTAGACACTTTTATATGAAATTTATGACATTATGTGCTTTCATGGGGCATCATGCTCTTGATGGATTTATAGGATTAAATCAAAGATGATCGCAGTATTCCGGCGGTACAGGGAAGCATCGCGCAGGGAGGGGGCTCCCTGCGGGCTTCCCTGAGACCCTCGGTACAAGGCGGTGTGCTCACCTTTTACAGAGTGTCTCCTCCCTGTAGGCCCCGGATCCAAAATGGCCACGGGGCTATATCCGGGTCCTGCAGGGAGGTGTGTTGTGAATTAGACTTTTTGGCTCCCTCTTGTGGTCACTAGTGATATGACACTTTGATATTCCTTCCCTTGCTTGGTACCCACCTGGCCTCGTTAGTCCAGGGGTGTCGCTATTTGAACTTCCTGGATTTTCAGTCTGGTGCCTGGCATCGTTTTAATCAGATCCTTCTGTTTGCTCCTTTCTGCTGGTCCTGGTTCTTTGCAAGATTAAGCTAAGTCCTGCTTTCTTGTTTTTGGTTATTTACTGTGCTCTTATTTTTGTCCAGCTTGTACTAAATGTGATTCCTGATACTGCTGGAAGCTCTAGGGGGCGGATGTTCTCCCCCCGTGCCGTTAGACGGTTCGGGGGTTCTTGAATATTCCGCATGGAGTTTTTGTGAGGGTTTTTGCTGACCATATGTCATCTTCCTATATTCTGCTATTAGTTAGTGGGCCTCTCTTTGCTAAAAACCTAGTTCATTTCTTGCGTTTGTCTTTTCTTCTTACCTCACCGTTATTATTTGTTGGGGGCTTGTATCCAACTTTTTGGGGTATTTCCTCTGGAGGCAAGAAAGGTCTTTCTTTTCCCTGCTAGGGTTAGTTAGTTCTCCGGCTGGCGCGAGACGTCTAGAATCAACGTAGGTACGTTCCCCGGCTGCTGTTATTTGTGTGCTAGGTTCAGGTATGTGGTCAGCCCAGTTACCACTGCCCTATGAGCTGGGTTTTATGTTTGCAGACTTCGCTATTTGTCTTTGAGACCCCCTGCCATTGGGGTCATAACAGAGGTGGCTTACCAGCGCCTGCTCAGAGCAAGCGCTGGTGAGCCTGCAGCCCTGCATATCAGATCGCTGATCTGACACAGTGATCAGCAAAGTGTCAGATCAGAGATCTGACCCTATAACATGATGCCCCCCCCCCCCCGGGGCAATGTTATAAAGTAAAAAAATGTATTCACATTTGTAAAAACATAAAAAATAAATATATATATATATAATTAAAAACAATAAAAGTACACATTTAGTATTGCCGCATCCGTAACTACCCCACCTACAACACTGTCCTGCTAGTTAACCCTTCAGTGAACGCGGTAAAAAAATAAGAGGCAAAAAACAACGCTTTATTATAATACCGCCGAACAAAAAGTGGAATAACACGCGATCAAAAAGACGGCTATAAATAACCATGGTACCGCTGAAAATTTCATCTTGTCCCACAAAAAACGAGCCGCCATACAGTATCAGCGAAAAAATAAAAAAGTTATAGTCCTCAGAATGAAGCGATGCAAAAAAATTTTCTATAAAAAAAAGTTTTTATCGTATAAAAGCGCCAAAACATAAAAAATGATATAAATGAGGTATCGCTGTAATCGTACTGACCCGAAAAATAAAACTGCTTTATCAATTTTACCAAACGTGGAATGGTATAAATAAAGAAATTCATGAATAGCTGTTTTTTTGGTCATTCTGCCTCACAAAAATTGGAATAAAAAGCGATCAAAAATGTCATGTGCCCGAAAATGTTACCAATAGAAACGACAACTCGTCCCGCAAAAAGCAAGACCTCACCTGACTCTGTGGACCAAAATATGGAAAAATTATAGCTCTCTAAATATGGAGACAAACTATTTTTTGCAATAAAAAGCTATAAATAATAAAGTTAGGGAAAAATAATAAAATAAAAAAATGTATTTGTTTCCATTTTCCCGTTAAGGTTAGGATTAGGGTTAGGGCTTTGGTTAGGGTTGGGGCTAGGGTTAGGGTTTCAGTTAGAATTGGGGGTTTCCACTGTTTAGGCACATCAGGGGCATTCCATAAGTCTGCATTCCAAATGGCGCTCCTTCCCTTCCGAGCTCTGCCATGCGCCCAAACGGTGGTTCCCTCACGCATATGGGGTATCGGCGTACTCAGGACAAATTGGACAACAACTTTTGGGGTCCAATTTCCCCTGTTACCCTTTAGAAAATGCTAAACTGGGGGCTAAAAATAATTTTTATTTTCACGGCTCTGCGTTATAAACTGTAGTGAAACACTTGGTGGTTCAAAGCTCTCACAACACATCTAGATAAGTTCCTTAGGGGGTCTACTTTCCAAAATTGTGTCAATTTTGGGGGGTTTCAATATTTAGGCACATCAGTGGCTCTCCAAACGCAACATGGCATCCCATCTCAATTCCAGTCAGTTTTTTGAATGGTGTCACACTTGGGTATTTTCTATCATATAGACCCCTTAAAATGACTTTTTTTTTTTTTTTTTTTTTAGGGACCACATCTCATTTGGTGTTGTAAAAGAGAAATTGCTGGTCAACTTTTTTAACCCTTATAACTCACTAACAAAAAAAAAAGTGGGTTCCAAAATTGTGCTGATGTAAAGTAGACATGTGGGAATTGTTACTTATTAAGTATTTTGTGTGACATATCTCTGTGATTTAAGGGCATAAAAATTCAAAGTTGGAAAATTGCGACATTTTTGCCAAATTTACGTTTTTTTCACAAATAAATGCAAGTCTCATCGAAGAACTTTTAACACGATCATGAAGTACAATATGTCACGAGAAAACATTGTCAGAATTATCAGGATCCGTTGAAGCATTCCAGAGTTATAACCTCATAAAGGGACAGTGGTCAGAATTGTAAAAATTGGCTCGGTCATTAACGTGCAAACCACCCTTGGGGCTTAAGGGGTTAACTTGGCAAGTAGGTCCAGGCCAGTAGTGAGAGGCCCCATTTGAACTGATCTCATCGTCCTCCATAAAAAAAACCTGTCCCTCAAGGTAGCTTTCCTGGTGGCACTAACGTCAGCTCGTAGAGTAAGTGACATCCAGGCGCAATCCAGGCTTCCTCCTTATACACAATTTAGAGATGATGGGGTA
Source organism: Ranitomeya variabilis (assembly GCF_051348905.1). Taxonomy (NCBI): domain Eukaryota; kingdom Metazoa; phylum Chordata; class Amphibia; order Anura; family Dendrobatidae; genus Ranitomeya; species Ranitomeya variabilis. The sequence goes on from NC_135238.1 coordinate 174,134,825, forward strand.
ATACTTTTCACCTGATCCCGCATACCTGCCTAAGGTAGTTTCCAGATTTCATAGGGCACAGGAAATAGTTCTTCCATCCTACCACCCTAATCCTAGTAATGAAAAGGAAAAGAAGCTACACCCTAGACGTTGGGAGATGTCTCCTAGAGTACCTAGCAGTTACTGATCCCTGGAAAAAAGATAATGCCCTGTTTGTCTCCTATCAGGGCACTAGGAAGGGCCTTACAGCATCAAAAAGCATGGTAGCTAGGTGGATTAGGGAGGCTAATTCAATAGCGTACATCTTAAAGGGGTGGTTGGCACCTGGAGAACTGAGGGTGCATTCCACTAGAGCCATGGCAGCCTCGTGTGCGGAGAGATCAGAAGTCTCAATTGACCAAATATGTAAGGCTGCTACTTGGTCCTCTCCACGTACATTTTTCAATCATTACAGACTAGATCTGGGTGCCTCCTCAGACCTCTTTTGGTGTAAGTGTGCTGCAGGCTGTAGTCCCACCCTAATTAGTTATAACTCGGTAATTCTCTCAGGTGGTGCTGTCGTGGACGATCGAATAAAGTCTTAGTTACTCACCGGTTAAAGGTATTTTTCGGAGTCCATGACAGCACCTGTAGATTCCCGCCCTTTCTTTAGTTCTGGGTGTGCACTTCTTCCTCTTATGTTCCACACGTGGTAAATAGTAGTAATATTACTGTACATAAATCATGTCATTAACCTTGGTGATCCTTTTGTGCTCTGTAAACCAACTGATGTGTGGGAGAGGTGCTGCCCTTTTTGTATCTTTTAGTTTCCGGTTCCTGAAGGGCAGATCCCCTCTCTCAGGTGGTGCTGTCATGGACTCCGAAAAATACCATTAACCGGTGAGTAGCTAAGACTTTCCCATTCATCCCCTCCCCCTAAACTGGAACTCTCTACCCCAATATATCAAAATCTCGCCTACTGTGGAATCCATCAAAAGGGAACCTAAAGACCTACTTTTTCTGACAAACTTTACAGTCTGCAGTAATCCTCGTTCCACCAAACAGCTGCACGACTACCTCTACCCTCACCTACTGTATATTCACCCAGCCTTTGTAGATTGTGAGCCCTCACTGCAGGGTCCTCTCTCCTCCTGTACCAGTCAGTGGCTCGTTTTGTTCAAGATTATTGTACTTGTTTTTTATGTATAACCCTTTTCACACGTAAAGTGCCATGGAATAAATGGTGCTATTGTAAGGGGTTGTAAAGTCCATCATCTTTCACTAACCCCTTAAGTGACCTCCTGGCTATATTTATTGCTGCTGTACGTATATACAGTACAGACCAAAAGTTTGGACACCTTCTCATTTTTAAAGATTTTTCATGACAATGAAAATTGTATATTCGCACTGAAGGCATCAAAACTATGAATTAACACGTGGAATTATATACTTAACAAAAAAGTGTGAAACAACTGAAAATATGTCTTATACTCAAGGTTCTTCAAAGTAGCCACCTTTTGCTTTGATGACTGCTTTGCACACTCTTGGCGTTCTCTTGATGAGCTTCAAGAGGTTGTAACCGGGAATGGTCTTCCAGCAATCTTGAAGGAGTTCCCAGAGATGCTTAGCACTTGTTGGCCATTTTGCCTTCACTCTGCGGTCCAGCTCACCCCAAACCATCTCGATTGGGTTGAGGTCTGGTGACTGTGGAGGCCAGGTCATCTGGCGCAGCACCCCATCACTCTCCTTCTTGGTCAAATGGCCCTTGCACAGCCTGGAGGTGTTTGGTGTCATTGTCCTGTTGAAAAATAAATGATGGTCCAATTAAACGCAAACCAGATGGAATAGCATGCCGCTGCAAGATGCTGCTGTAGCCATTCTGGTTCAGTATGCCTTCAATTTTGAATAAATCCCCAACAGTGTCACCAGCAAAGCACCCCCACACCATCACACCTCCTCCTCCATGCTTCATGGTGGGAACCAGGCATGTAGAGTCCATCCATTCACCTTTTCTGCATCACACAAAGACACGGTGGTTAGAACCAAAGATCTCAAATTTGGACTCATCAGACCAAAGCACAGATTTCCACTGGTCTAATGTCCATTCCTTGTGTTCTTTAGCCCAAACAAGTGTCTTCTGCTTGTTGCCTGTCCTTAGCAGTGGTTTCCTAGCAGCTATTTTACCATGAAGGCCTGCTGCACAAAGTCTCCTCTTAAGGGCTTGTTTCCATTTGCGAGAAACACGTCCGTGTCTCACATGTGGAAACCAAGCTCTGGCGCCGGCACTCAGGAGCGGAGCATGCGGCCGCATAGGAACAATTGGAGCTGCACAGCTCCGCTCCTGAGTGCCGGTGCCAGAGCTTGGTTTCCACATGTGAGACAGACGAGTTTCTCGCAAGTGGAAAGGGGCCCTTACAGTTGTTGTAGAGATGTGTCTGCTGCTAGAACTGTGTGGCATTGACCTGGTCTCTAATCTGAGCTGCTGTTAACCTGCGATTCCTAAGGCTGATGACTCAGATAAACTTATCCTCAGAAGCAGAGGTGACTCTTGGTTTTCCTTTCCTGGGGCGGTCCTCATGTGAGCCAGTTTATTTGTAGCGCTTGATGGTTTATGCAACTGCACTTGGGGACACTTTCAAAGTTTGCCCAATTTTTCTTGCCATAATACAAATTCTAACAGCCTATTCAGTAGGACTATCAGCTGTGCATCCACCAGACTTCTGCACAACACAACTGAGGGTCCCAACCCCATTTATAAGGCAAGAAACCCCACTTATTAAACCTGACAGGGCACACCTGTGAAGTGAAAACCATTCCCGGTGACAATATCTCTTGAAGCTCAACAAGAGAATGCCAAGAATGTGCAAAGCAGTCATCAAAGCAAAAGGTGGCTACTTTGAAGAACCTAGAATATAAGACATAATTTGTTATTTCACACTTTTTTGTTATATAATTGCTCATGTGTTAATTCATAGTTTTGATGCCTTCAGTGTGAATGTACAATTTTCATAGTCATGAAAATACAGAAAAATCTTTAAATGAGAAGGTGTCCAAACGTTTGGTCTGTACATTGTATATCAATGTAAAATATATAATATAGGTGTAATGTCATGTCATTGTACTGGTAGGGAGAGTGTAGTACCCAAAGTAGGCCACAAGATGAGGTACATTATAAGTGTAGTTATATCCTTGTAATAGTTAAAATAGGAGGGACACGGTGGATAAGGCAGAAAATACTTTTTTTATTTTTGTTTTTTATAGATCTCAGTTGGGACCAGGGCGCCCATTAAGCTCACTTGGGCTAACTAGCCCCGGGCAACACCGTGCCATACAATGTTGAAGTAGAAGGCCCAGCCAGATAGCATCCCTGGCCAGGACCTCGTCAGAAGGAGCAGCAGTGCTAGTAGTGCAGTATTCGTGTGACTTTAGTTGCTAGAAAAGGCTACGGCTGCAGTCACACTAGCAGTATTTGGTCAGTATTTTACATCAGTATTTGTAAGCCAAAACCAGGAGTGGGTGATAAATGCAGAAGTGGTGCATATGTTTCTATTATACTTTTCCTCTAATTGTTCCACTCCTGGTTTTGGCTTACAAATACTGATGTAAAATACTGACCAAATACTGCTAGTGTGATGGCAGCCTAAGCAGTACGGGCAGGTCGCTCATCATGTGGTAGCTTATTGCGTGGGCTAACATCCTCAGAACTGGTGCGAAACAGCTGAGCGAGTCCCCATGGAGTAAGACTGAGCAGAGAGGATGCTGAGGGATCAAAAGGTATGGTCCGTCCTGGAAGCGAGCTTAGTGACAGAGAGAAGGACAGAAGAGTAGTGATGAGCGAATATACTCGTTACTCGAGATTTCCGGAGCAAGCTCAGGTGTCCGAGTATTTTTTAGTGCTCGGAGATTGTTTTCCTTGCAGCAGCTGAATGATTTACAGCTGTTAGCCAGCTTGATTTCATGTGGGGATTCCCTAGCAACCAGGCAACCCCCACATGTACTAATGCTGGCTAGTAGCTGTAAATCATTCAGTTGCGGCGATGAAAACTAAATCTCCGAGCACTTACAAATACTCGGAGGACACCTGAGCATGCTCAGGAAATCTCGAGTAACGAGTATATTCGCTTATCACTACAGAAGAGGAGTTGAACATTGTGAAACCTGATGTTGTTGCTGAAAAAAAAATGGATGTGCTGCATTATGAACCAAGTAAAGCTGTTATTGTTAAAGTTGAGCTGGACTGTGTCTCCCTTTGTGCAGCACTGTCTATAAAGAGCCTTCGGCAGCCCAGGGTGAGCCCTGATGGAGCAGACACACAGGTACACAGAAGGAAAGACATTGTCCTGTGATAGAAGGCCTGGGTGTGATACAGGGATTGCCCTCAGCCATGACCACCGCTCTGGCCCACCCTCACACTATAATATTGTGTTATCACTTTAATTGGTGAAAAATCTCAAGAATGACTGGCTGAAAATGTTAATAAGCGGTGAATTGCAACAGTAATTGTATTTCCAGGACTGTCCAATTTTAAAATACATTTATGAAGATGGGAATAATCAAAGTCTGCTCCAAAAAAGGATTGTTTTTTAGATTTGATAAATTGGGTGCTCAAGATTGTGTCTAAAGAATTGCTGAGTGATAAGTAATTTTTTTTTTCCTTTTTAAAGGTGTGGGATACTTTGATACAGCATGATTATAAATGTGTAGATGAAGCGCTTGCTCGATACCAAAATTTATTTGAAGCCATTCCACTAAAAGACAAGGAACAGTAAGTTTTTATTCAATATGCACTCCTACATGCACACTGGTTTTATAAGGCTATGTGTACACACTCAATATTTGTAAACCAAAACCAGTAGTGGAACAATCGGAGGTAAAGTATAATAGAAACATGTCACCACTTCTGGAAAAAAAAATGTTTTCTTAATTTTCTACTCCTGGTTTTGGCTTACAAATACTGGGGTAAAACTGCCATGAGCACGTGGCCTAAGACCACTTTGTTACAGATACCGTGACAATGATTTCTTGTTTAACACTATAATTAGATTATATAATATACATGAATTGTGAATGGGGTTTTCAAATGTTGTAATTTAATACTTTAAATTGTGGAGCATTTTAGAGCTGGATCCACAACTAAAATCTGATCTATAATAAATAAAATGCTAGTTTCCTGATAATTCAATGATTTATTCCACTTAACCACCTTTTTTTTTTTTTTTTTTTTTTTTTAAATGTGTGACATAACTAACATCATGTGCCGGGTAAGATGTAAGCTCCGCTCCTGAATACCTACATACAAGTACTTCCAATGGCAGGAAGAGGATAGTATCAATCAAAGGAAAAATTTAGTATGCGCACACGAGTATTTGCTGCAGAAATTTCTGCACCAAAAATCTGAAGTTTTACAGTACCAGCAAAACTAATGAGATTTCTGAAGTCTCGTGCATTCACTGCTTATCTTTTCCTTTTAAAGATTTAAAGCCGTTTTAAATCTACTGCATGTCAAATTTCCAGCATTTCTTGCAGTGTCTTCACCCATTCAAATAAATGGGTAAAAAACACATTTTGTGCAGTTTTTTCATACCAAGAAACATAAGTTTGGCACAGAAATGTCTTCTTCTGCAAACTAAATATATGCGCATAAGTCAGCATCTGCTCAAAGTGCACACTGAGCATCTACTGAATGAAGTTAGAAGCTGAGAGCTAAGACTTGTCGCCCAATGCTAAAACACTTTCTTACTACTATTGTTGTTTTTACCATGTTGATTAAAATACTTTAGCTCCTCGCTTTCAGTTTCACAGATATACCGGCTAAGATTCAGCTGTCAATTCCAGATTTGATCGGATTTATTCAGTCAATTGCTACTTTTCAGCAATTAAAAGAAACTGACATGAAAGGAGCAGAGCAATTTCTAACACAGACTGAAAAAAGGTGCAGTATACTGTAAATAATTTACTGTACTTAAGTGCATGTGGAATCTCAAATGTTCCTTCTAAGGCTGGGGTCACACTTGGCGTAAGACAATACGCCACGTATTATACGTCTGTACTATGGCCGTAATACGGAGAAATGTTCCCAAAATATTGATCCGTAGTCAGGGTGTGTCAGCGTATTTTGCGCATGGCATCCTCCGTATGTAATCCGTATGGCATCCGTACTGCGAGATTTTCGCGCAGGCTTGCAAAATCGACATCTAATGGATTTATGTGCTCAAATGTTCGGGAAAACATATATACAGAGTGTATATATGTGTATATGTGTGTGTGTATATGTATATATATATATATATATATATATATATATATATATATATATATATATATTCTGTATTTAGATTTCATTCAGCGCGATCTATGTTAAAAGCCGGTAATTCAATTGCCGGCTTTTCATTTCTCCTGCACAAACCCGACATGATATGAGACATGGTTTACATATAGTAAACCATCTCATATCCCCTTTTTTTTGCATATTCCACACTACTAATGTTAGTAGTGTGTATGTGCAAAATTTCAGCGCTGTAGCTGCTGAAATAAAGGGTTAAATGGCGGAAAAAATTGGCGTGGGCTCCCGCGCAATTTTCTCCGCCAGAATGGTAAAGCTAATGACTGAGGGCAGATATTAATAGCCAGGAGAGGGTCCATGGTTATTGGGCCCCCCCGTGGCTAAAAACATCTGCCCCCAGCCACCCCAGAAAAGGCACATCTGGAAGATGCGCCTATTCTGGAACTTGGCCACTCTCTTCCCACTCCCTGTAGCGGTGGGATATGGGGTAATGAAGGGTTAATGCCACCTTGCTATTGTAAGGTGACATTAAGCCAGATTAATAATGGAGAGGCGTCAATTATGACACCTATCCATTATTAATCCAATTGTTTGAAAGGGTTAAAACACACACACACACACACACACACACACACACACACACACACACACACACACACACACACACACACACACACACACACGATTTAAAAGTATTTTAATGTGTGTGTGTGTGTGTGTTTTTTATCCCTTTCAAACAATTGGATTAATAATGGATAGGTGTCATAATTGACGCCTCTCCATTATTAATCTGACTTAATGTCACCTTACAATAGCAAGGTGGCATTAACCCTTCATTACCCCATATCCCACCGCTACAGGGAGTGGGAAGAGCGTGGCCAAGTGCCAGAATAGGCGCATCTTCCAGATGTGCCTTTTCTGGGGTGGCTGGGGGCAGATGTTTTTAGCCACGGGGGGCCAATAACCATGGACCCTCTCCTGGCTATTAAGATCTGCCCTCAGTCACTGGCTTTACCATTCTGGCGGAGAAAATTGCGCAGGAGCCCACGCCAATTTTTTCCGCCATTTAACCCTTTATTTCCAGGTCGTCCCTCATGACAGCACCACAAGGAGGTTGCTCTTCATATCCTTGATAGGGACAGGAACACAGAGGTTAAATAGCCCCTCCCCACCTCCACCCTTCAGTGTTTTTCCTGTCCCTATCAGGGACAGACGCAGGAGAGATCTATGGAAGATCAGGGTTACCTGATTGAAAGCGGCGCTTCGGTCGCAGGCAGGCTCGGTTGAGCAGGAGCTCCTGAGTGCGGTCCCATCCTCCTGAAGGGGGCTCTGGCCGCAGGAGTCTGGGACTCCCCAAGTCGCAGGATACCGAGAGAGGTCCCTCCACCGACACAGGTAGAGCTGGGTGCTCCCACACGCGGCCTCATCCCCTCACAAAGGGGCTCTGAGACTGTGGCTGCTGCTGCAGGTGTCCGGCTCCCTCGGCTCCACGTGCGGCCGGTGCTAGCGTCGTTCCCCGGACTTCCATTCCGGCGCTTCGGTGACTTCCGGGGGGCGTGGCCGGATTCCCGGGGTCGGCGGCGCGGAGCATTTCCGGGGCGCCGGGAGGCTGGGGGAGCAAACAGAGGCCGGACAACACCGGATTTTTCGCCGGATCTTGGTCCCAGGCTGTCGGCGTGCGTTCCAGATGACGCATGCGCAATACAGCTGGGGACCTGTAACTACCATGGACGCCAGCAGCTGAGCTCGGAAGGAGGACGAATCAGATGACATGAAGCTGGGTAAGACTGACTACTTAAATGATGGACAACTGACAGCACACTTGACTCAGATAGAATGGAAGGTGCTAGTCGTCCAGACGTCCAATCCTTAGAGCCACCCACGGACCATGTGAGTAATACGTGGTATGGGAAACATTACAGTGCCTTAGATCCGTAGCTACACGGGTCTCCCTTATGTTTACAGGACAAGGACACCTCTGAAAGGCCGACTGTTAAGAAAAGGTCCACCAGATGTCCGTTATGCACCGTCAAGCTTCCCGATAGCTATAAAAAGAAGTTATGCGGAAAATGCATCGCTAAACTTCTAAAGGATGAACAGACTTCGTCTCGAATCATGGTTTTAATATTATCCAGTAACGAAGTCCAAGCTACGGTGTCTACAATGGTGCCACCCCAGTCTCCACAACCCAAAAGGCCCAGATGGGACATGGACCTAAGTTCCGAGGAAGGAGAGGTCTCGGGGTATTCTGATCCAGGCTCAGAGGAACAGGGTCCATCCACGGTATCACCAGAAGAACGGAAGAGATACTGTTTTTCGTCCGAAAATACGGACATACTGCTAAAAGCAGTTAGAAGCACCATGAAGATAGAGGACTCGTCTGAACCACTATAGGTTCAAGACGAGATGTTCGGAGGCCTAAGAACTCGCAGAAATAGAGTTTTTCCGGTCAATAACCATATCACAGCAATGATAATGGAAGAATGGGAAGACGTGGGAAAAAAAACTAGTAGTCCCGAGAGACTTCAAGTACCGTCTTCCCTTCGATCCAGAAGAAACTAAAATCTGGGAATCAGTTCCAAAGATTGATATTCCTGTGGCTAAGGTCACAAAGAAAACAGCTATCCCCTTCGAGGACTCATCAGGATTAAAGGATCCGATGGATAAGAGGTCAGAAGACCTTCTCAAAAAAGCCTGGGAGTCATCGGCCACCATTATGAAAACGAACATAGCAGCTACCTCTGTTGCAAGATCTATGAGTCTTTGGGTAGACGAGTTGGAGAGTCATATTACAGACAGAACCCCAAGAGAAGAGATCCTAAAATCTTTCAGTGCTGAAAATGGCGATTGATTTTATGGCGGACGCTTCCGCGGAATCGGTGCGTTTTGCTGCCAGGAACAATGCACTGCCAAACGCAGCAAGAAGAGCCTTATGGCTGAGATCATGGTCGGGAGATACCCAATCCAAAAACAAGCTGTGTTCGATTCCATTTTCAGGATCTCACGTGTTCGGTCCAGTTCTTGACGAGCTACTCGAAGGCGTCCGATAAGAAAAAAGGCTTCCCTGAAGAGAAGCCAAAGACACAATTTTTTTGTAGAACTCGCTCTCACCCAAGACAGGACTACAGAGGGAAAGGGAAGTCCGGCAGATGGAGCTACCCTAAAGGGGGCAGAGGAAGAGGTTCCTTTCGAGACCAGTCATCAGGACCCAGAAAACAATGACACCAACAATATAGGAGGAAGACTACAATACTTCCTGGAGGGATGGCAGAACATTACTCAGAATCAGTGGATTCTGCAGACAGTGGCACAGGGGTACAAGATAGTTTACTCATCTACCCCCCAAGAGATTCTGTTTGACACAGACGGAGTCATCAGCAGTACATCAAAGACTGCTAACGGACATACAGGAACTCTTAGAGTTACACGTCATAATACCGGTACCCCATCATCAGCACTTCCAGGGGCACTACTCCAGTCTGTTCTCCATAAGAAAACCGAGCAGAGAATACCGCACAATAATAAACCTAAAACCATTAAACAAATGGGTGGCGTACAAACGCTTCAAGATGGAATCTCTCAAGTCAATCGTACCGTTAATAAAAAAGAATTCGGTAATGTGCACGCTAGACCTCAAACATGCGTACTATCATGTTCCCATCCACCCATCACATCAAAAATTCCTCAGATTTGCAATAAGTCACAAGGGGATTCTGCATTTCCAGTATCAATGTCTACCTTTCGGTCTCTCCTCTGCCCCAAGAATATTCACAAAGCTCATGACAGAGATCATGGCCCACTTGAGGGAGAAAGAAATTCTCATTACACCCTACCTGGACGATCTGTTGCTGGTAGCAAATTCATCCCAACAGATGGAAGAATCCTTAAGAGTTACCATGTCACTCCTGAAACATCTGGGGTGGGTAATAAATTTAAAGTCGAGTCTCGAACCAGAGACACAAAAAATATTTCTGGGTGTACTCCTAAATTCCGAGCTGGAATGCTCCTTCCTACCAGACCAAAAACAACGGTCAATCAAAAAAGAATTTCAAACGATAAAAAAACGGAAATACATTTCCATCAGGAAAGCCATGAGGATCTTAGGACCGATGACCTCGTGCATTCCCAGCGTACAGTGGAGTCAGTTTCGCTCCAGAACGCTCCAAAAAGAAATTCTTTCGGTATGGAAAGGAAGACTCCTTAGACAACAGGATGCTGTTATCCAGCGAAGTAAAACAGTCCCTCTCATGGTGGATCGATATAAAAAACCTCAAAAGAGGAAAACCATGGAATATATCTCCATGCATAAACATAACGACCGATGCAAGCTCAAAGGGCTGGGGAGCCCACATAGAAGGACGATACCTTCAGGGGACATGGCCACCATCGGTACGCGACAGTTCCTCCAATTACAGGGAACTCAGAGCGGTCTGGGAAGCACTAAAGGGGTGCCAACACGAAGTGCAGGGACACCATATCCGAGTCTTCTCAGACAACTCGACCACGGTAGCCTTTCTCCTACATCAGGGAGGACCGAGGCACCGTCCACTTCAGGCGCTAGCAGAGACAATATTCTCCTGGGCAGAGGAAACTGTGGTCCATCACAGCAGTTCATCTAAAAGGCTCACAAAACCAAATAGCGGATTTTCTCAGCAGAGAGAAATTGCAACCGACAGAGTGGTCTCTAAACGGAAAAGTCTTTGCTCAGCTAATCCAACAATGGGGCACTCCGCAGGTAGATTTATTTGCCACAAAGGACAATATGAAAACAGAAGAATTTTTCTCATTAAATCCAGGAGACAATCCAACGGGCATAGATGCCTTGGCTCAACATTGGGACATGGAACTTGCATACGCGTTCCCTCCCCTAGCTCTAATTCCCAGAGTTCTGAGAAAAATTCAGGAAAGTCCAGCGGTAGTGATCCTAATAGTGCCATATTGGCCCAAGAGGAGCTGGTTTCCTCTGCTGAAGTGGATGGCGATAGAAGACCCAGTGCTACTACCACTGAGGCGGGATCTTCTGACGCAGGGACCGCTGGTCCATCAAAATCTAAAGATGCTACAACTCTCAGCATGGATCTTGAGAGGGAAATCTTGAGATCGAAAGGACTGTCGGACTCGGTTATCTCAACCATGAAGAAAAGTAGAAAGCCGGTAACCTCGGCTATATACCAAAAAATTTGGAAGAAATTTTGTACTCATACTAATACTACAATATCTGTTATACGAGAACCAGATATCTCTCAAATCTTAAATTTCCTCCAAACAGGCTTTGATATGGGCTTGAGGCCTAGTACGCTAAAAGTACAAATCTCAGCGTTGAGTGCCTTTTATGACTATCCATTAGCAAACCATCCCTGGATAATGAGATACATCAAAGCTACACAACGTATCAGACCGACAATAAGAAGTTCAGTACCCTCATGGAACCTCACATTGGTACTTAATGAATTACGGAAGGCTCCTTACGAGCCGCTTGATCAGTCAGACCTAAAATCCGTAACATTCAAGACTGTCTTTCTGGTCGCAATAACGACAGCAAGGCGAATAGGCGAAATTCAAGCCTTGTCCATAGCAGATCCATATTTAAAGATACAGGAAGACTGCATCATTCTAAGGTTGGATCCTTCATTTCTTCCAAAAGTTGTGACGGACTTTCACAGAAACCAGGAAATAATTTTGCCTACGTTCTGTCAGAACTTTAACAATGAAAAAGAACGTTCTCTCCATTCCCTGGATGTTAAGAGAACAGTGTTGCAGTATTTGAAGCTTACAGATGGCTGGAGAATTGATCCAAATCTCTTTATACAGATGTCGGGGAAAAATAGAGGCAAAAAAGCCTCAAAAGCGACTCTAGCTAGATGGATTAAATCTACTATTTGCGCTGCATATACTTCAGCCGGTGAATCCCCTCCAGAACATCTAAAAGCCCACTCTCTGAGAGCAATATCTGCTTCATGGGCAGAGAGCGCGGGTGCATCCATGGACCAAATTTGCCGAGCGGCAACTTGGTCTAGTCCAAATACCTTTTGTAGACATTACAAACTAGACGTTCTGTCAAAACAGACCGGCTTTGGAAGGAAGGTCCTTCAAGCTGTAATCCCGCCCTAAGTGGGAGTTATTTGGTATTTCTCCTTGTGGTGCTGTCATGAGGGACGACCTGGAAACTAGGAGTTATCCATACCGGTAACGGTATTTCCAAGAGTCCATCATGACAGCACCCATTATTTACCCTCCCTTGAACTCTTGTCTAATGTGTGATATAAACATGTATAGAGAGGAAGTTCAATAAAATTGCGTTGTATCCATCCTGGTGTGGTACTTTGTAAAATCACTGAAGGGTGGAGGTGGGGAGGGGCTATTTAACCTCTTCTGTGTTCCTGTCCCTATCAAGGATATGAAGAGCAACCTCCTTGTGGTGCTGTCATGATGGACTCCTGGAAATACCGTTACCGGTATGTCTAACTCCTAGTTTCAGCAGCTACAGCGCTGAAATTTTGCACATACACACTACTAACATTAGTAGTGTGGAATATGCAAAAAAAAAAGGGGGATATGAGATGGTTTACTGTATGTAAACCATGTCTCATATCCTGTTGGGTTTGTGCAGGAGAAATGAAAAGCCGGCAATTGAATTACCGACTTTTCACTAACACCGCTCCGTATTTCTCGCAAGTCACACTGCTGGTCCGTGTGGAATCCATATTTTTCTCGCCCCCATAGACTTTCATTGGTGATTTTTTTTTTTTTTGTGCAATACGCTGACAAAGGCAGCATGCTGCGATTTTGTACGGCCGTAGAAAGCCGTATAATACTGAACCGTAATATACGGCTAATAGGAGCAGCCCCATTGAGAATAATTGTGCCGTTTATTTTGCGAGTTTTACGGACGTAGTTTCTGCGCTCTTACCTCTGTAAAACACGCATGTGTGACCCCAGCCTAACACCATTTTCAGTGAACTATTTGGAAATCTTAAATATCATGTGAACTATAAAGATGCAGAAGTCACAGAAGAAAACATTTAGACTAAATTCTGTAGCTGTACTTATAACAAAAGTATATTTAAAGGGGTTGTCTGGGACTGATGGGATCGGTGATCAATATAAGATCGTTAGGGGGCTGACATATGTGAAACCCAGCAATAACCTGATATTTGATCTGGAAGAGGTCTAAAGGGGTATTTAAATTGTGAGCCTTCTTACAGTCTAAATTCCCTATCAGTATATCTTAATTCTTTATTTAAACATTTTAGTAAACAAAGTTACACAACTGTGACAAGTCATGAGATGCAATGAAATATGTGATGTCACGAGGCATCCTACGGTACAGACAAAATTGGAAAACAGACAACTGACTACTAAACGAGAAAGCGTGCCTAGAAAAAAGGGACCTAACCATATTCAGGATATATTAGGCTGTATCAGAACAGAAAAGTAGTATCAAGTGAGATCAGTGTAAGACTTCAATAGTGCACATAATTACAGCAGAGAGAAGAAAACAGACAACCTGGAATCTGACATCGAAAGATGGGTTAAAAACTTCCTTAGTTCGTTTAAGCCAGATTTCCATCTCTCCCAGACTTTAAAAAAAATTGTGTGTGAAGGATTCCCAGCTTGTGAGTTCCTCCTGATGTCGAATCATATTTAATTTTTTCGCCCATTCTGAATGGGTTGGAGGAACTTCCTGTTTTCTAGTGCAGGGGGATTAAATGTTTGGCAGTCCTAATAATAATGCTAATAGATGACTTTTTGGGGCTCAAACTGTACTGTTGTACAGGACAATAAACCTTCTTTTGGAGTTAGTGTGATTTATCAGACCAATATTTTTAGAGTCTCTTCTATCTCCAACCAATATGGCTTTCTTTTGGGGCAAAAACCAAGGTATATGGGACAAGTCTCCTTTTATGCGCTCTACATCTCCAACAGAGTTCCAAATCTGATAGACCAAAATGGTACAGGAATTCAGGAACACAGGATGGGATAAAAAAGCTTACTTAGCATATCAAGCCAGGTCCACTTACTGGTGGAAGAGAATTTTGACTTAAACGTTGAAAAGACATGAGTTATATGACTTTGCTGTTTTAAAAAAAAAAAAAATTAGAATTAGAAGGACGTACAGAAAACTCAATTGGCCATGAGTCTAGCATGGTGATTTTATTCACCAAGAACTGAGTGATGGTATAATATGGTAACTCTGGCCATGGATTATAAGGGTCTGAATATTTGGGATCCTATATGAAAGGAATAGCAAATATAGGAGTCTGGGTTAAGGGTGCAAGTTTAGGGACCGTTCCTTTTCTAAGGCTCGCTTAATGGAAAAAGTTGTGGAGGTAATGACATTGCCCAATGTTTCAGGAGGTAGGGTCACTCCAGTCCAGATGTATTTATGGACTTATTGTATGTATTTATTTATACCTAAGGGTATGTATTCTAAATCCGAGAGTTCGCCAATTTAAGCCATCTATTCAAGTGAATTGCTTTATAATAAACCTGGATATCAGGCAGTCCGATGCCTCCTTTTGTGTTTTGGTTGGAATAGGATTTTATGCGCTAGCCTTGGTTTTATATTTTTTTTATGCTTCCATATGTTTTGAGGCAGTAGCTGTTTAATTTAAGAAAAGAAGGAAGGTGGGAGATTTATAGGTGGCATATTTAGATGGTAAATGATTTTGGGAAGAATATATGATTTCACAACATTCTTTCTATCTATCCAAGATAATAGAGGGTTGTCATAAGCTTTAAAGAGGGTGTTGGGATCCCGCCTCTGCACAGGGGGAATCCCGAACCATCTCTGCTGCGGTCTCCCATTCTTCTTCAGCCGCAGTGGAGTCTGCTCAGCGGAGATGTCTGTCCCAGCGTCTAGCTCAGGCTGATACTGGACGACTGGTTACTGCTGCCTTTCCAGGTTCTGCCATTGTAGCCAGTCCTGGACAGCGGCGAGC
The DNA here is from genome assembly GCF_051348905.1 of Ranitomeya variabilis. Classification (NCBI taxonomy): domain Eukaryota; kingdom Metazoa; phylum Chordata; class Amphibia; order Anura; family Dendrobatidae; genus Ranitomeya; species Ranitomeya variabilis. Next base: position 174,150,008 of record NC_135238.1, read on the forward strand.
AGACACGTTTGGGACTAAGTCCTGCTCTTCCCTTTCTGAGCATGCCTAGGGCAAGATCTCTCGTTGGAGATCAAGGTTCACATGCTTAAGGTACCTTCACACGAAGCGACGCTGCAGCGATAGCGACAACGATGTCGATCGCTGCAGCGTCGCTGTTTGGTCGCTGGAGAGCTGTCACACAGACCGCTCTCCAGCGATCAACTATGCCGAGGTCCCCTGGTAACCAGGGTAAACATCGGGTAACTAAGCGCAGGGCCGCGCTTAGTAACCCGATGTTTACCCTGGTTACCAGCGTAAAATCTAAAAAAAACAAACAGCACATACTTACATTCACGTCCCCCTGCGTCCACTTCCTGACTGACTGAGCGCCGTACAGTGAGAGCAGAGCGGTGACGTCACCGCTGTGCTGCTTTCACTTTCACTTTGCGGCGCTGAGTCAGAGGAGGAAGCAGACTGCAGGGGACGCAATGTGAGTATGTGCTGTTTGTTTTTTTTACATTTTACGCTAGTAACCAGGGTAAACATCGGGTAACTAAGCGCGGCCCTGCGCTTAGTAACCCGATGTTTACCCTGGTTACCAGTGTAAAATATCGCTGGTATCGTTGCTTTTGCTTTCAAACACAACGATACACAGCGATCGGACGACCAAATAAAGTTCTGGACTTTATTCAGCGACCAGCGACATCACAGCAGGATCCTGATCGCTGCTGCGTGTCAAACGAAACGATATCGCTAGCGAGGACGCTGCAACGTCACGGATTGCTAGCGATATCGTTATAATGTCGTTTCGTGTGAAGGTACCTTTAGATACTGCAGCAAATCCCATTGGTCCTTTAGGAAGGTCCTGAAGCTGGTGTTCTTCTGTGACTGACTCCCATTGGTCCTTCTGGGAAGGTGCTGTTCTTGCTGCAGCTATAAAAGGTTTGCATGGCCGCACGGCCATGTGCTAGTGTACATTTGGAATTGTGTGTGTGTGTGTGTTGATGAGAGCAAGTCACTCTTTAAAATCCCCTCCCTTGTGTATGACTGTTCGCAAAAGGTGGATGCTTGCTGTCTAGCGCCCGACTAAGCCGTCAACATAAAGACACACGGTACAGCATCTATTGCTGTAACCACCAGTGCGGCGCCATGCGTTTATAGAGAGCTTTCCTATCCCAAGTCTGGGAGGTTAGTTGCGTCCGCCAAAGCGGCATAGCACGCACTCTTGTGCTTTAAGTTATATTTTCTGTTACTTTGACACCCCAGTTGCAGTGTCGAGCGCAAGTGGTCTGAACGTACTCTAATCCTGTGTTTTGGGATAGAGTCCTGAGACTCCTTGCTTGCGCTCTTGGTGCGGTACCGCGGCCCTGTGATGCAACAGGGCTTGTTTCCTTCACACAGGGTGAAGTTAACCCGTGTGTGTGTGTAGGGACCGCAGGTAAAGAAGGATGCAGGGACAAATAGGAGCCCGAAAGCAAATAGCGTTTTTAACTTTCTTTTTAACTTCCAACCAAAAAGATGACAAACGTTTTTCCACGCAGGGAACTTATATACAAGAACACAATCTCGCAGTAAATCCTAATTACTATATGACCGCCCTGAACTATACCCGTAGAACGCGGCAGCGCCTCACTAGTGACTCCCTACTAAGATAAAGTCAACAACGGTCACTTATCAGTGCTGGTTCAGCGATGTAGTCCTGACGGTGAGGCTCCGACAACGCCGTAGTCCTGATGGCGGAGGAAGGAGGTGTCTTCTGGCGACGGGCCCAGGCGTAGAGTCGAGTCCAGAATGTCTTTTGCGGTGCTGTGTTCCCTCCTGCAGGCGGACGTTGATCCGAGGTAACAGCCTCCCAGTCCAGAGAAGTCTTTTTGAGGAGGATTAGGAGAATAATCAGTATCAGTCACAGCTGAGACGAAACCATGCGAGTCCGTAGCACTCTCTGGCAAGGTGCTCTCAGGGAGCGCGGTAATACTGTCCCTGAGCTGGTCAGCACTACCCCTCTGCCTGGGGGGTCGCTGACGACGAATGCGCCTCTTTTTGGGGGCTCTGGTAGTTGCCCGCAGTGTCTGTTGCACGTTTTCCCCCTGCTTCCAGCAAGTCTCACTGCGGCCTGCACACTCACAACAACTGCGCTGCAGTTTCCTCTCCTCAGATTTCCCGCGCTTCTCTGCCCCTGCTTTCGCGCGTTTTGCTTTTTATCCTCTCCTCTCCCTGCGTCACTCTTCCTCCTGTCACATGAGCCTGGCTTCCCATGCACCCCTCAAATTCGTCCCCCGGAACCCCGACTCCCGGCAACAATGGTTCCACCCGTCTGCACAGCTCACCAGGTCCCTGTCCCCTACATGTGTATCCACATTGTACCGCCATATAGTCTGTCATTACTCAGCAGCAGGTTCCATCTCTGCACATTGGACCCCGGTGTCATGATTCTCAATGGCGAGAGAACATAGCCCAGCATATATGAGAACTAGCTCTTGGAAGATGGAAACTATACTGACCATGAACTAAACCTGCCGCACAACTAGAAGTGGCCGGGTAGCATGCCTACGTTTTTTAACCCTAGATGCCCAGCGCCAGCCGGAGAACTACCTAATCCTAGCAGAGGAAAAGACAGTCCTGGCTCACCTCTAGAGAAATTTTCCCAAAAGGCAGACAGAGGCCCCCACATATATTGGCGGTGATTTTAGATGAAATGACAAACGTAGTATGAAAATAGGTTTAGCAAAATCGAGGTCCGCTTTCTAGATAGCAGGAAGACAGAAAGGACACTTTCATGGTCAGCAGAAAAACCCTATCAAAACACCATCCAGAAATTCCTTTAAGACTCTAGCATTAACTCATAACACCAGAGTGGCAATTTCCGATCACAAGAGCTTTCCAGACACAGAAACGAAAAAGCAGCTGTGAACAGGAACAAAATGCAAAAACACACAAGGACAAAAGTCCAACTTAGCTGGGAGTTGTCTAGTAGCAGGAACAAGCACAGAAGGCTTCTGATTACATTGTTGACCGGCAAGAAACTGACAGAGGAGCAAGGTTATATAGCGACTCCCACATACTGATAGGAGCAGGTGAACAGAGGGGATGATGCACACAAGTTCAATTCCACAAGTGGCCACCGGGGGAGCCCAGAATCCAATTTCACAACACCCCGGGCTGCGAATGCACCTTATACCATCTCTCTTATAATTTGGTGCGTTCCGCTAGCCTTAACATTACACTAGCACCAGGGTCTGGTTAGTAATGATGGACAAACAGCCATCCTTGCTGTACATCCAGCAGCTGGAGGGTAAGTTGGCGGCTCTCGAGCGCACAACCTCAGCTGTGGATGTAACCGCAGTTGCTGTTCAGGCTGCTAGCGTGGCTGCAGCAACCTTGTCCACTGCCACCCCTGTTCCGACTCTCTCGCCTCCCGCTGCCAGAAAAATTTTCTGGTGATAGTAAGTCTTGTAGGGGTTTTGTGAGTCAGTGCTCTATACATCTCGAGCTTCTGGCAACCTGTTTAACCACAGAGCGGGCTAAGGTGGGATTTATTGTCTCTCTTGTCGGACAGGGCGTTGGAGTGGGCTACGCCTCTGTGGGAGCGTGGTAATCATGTGGTGCAGAGTGCTTCGGTGTTCCTGAGCACACTGAAACAGGTCTTTTTAGGACCTCGTGTCACCCATGATACTGTGCTCCAACTGTTGGCATTAACTCAGGGCTCGTCTTTGGTCAGTCATTTTGCCGTCCACTTTCACACCCTAGCATCTGAGCTGGAGAGGTCGGATAAAGCCCTTATTCCGATATTTTGGAGGGGGCTGGCTGACCATGTGAAGCATGCTCTGGCCACTAGGGAGATTACCGCCATACTGGAGGAGTTAATAGCAGTGTCCACCCGTATTGACCTCCGTTTTCACGAGCGGAGGTTAGAGCGAGCCCAGTGTAGGCACAGGTTTCGGTTGGCTCTCACTTTCGCCAAACCTTTTGAATCTCCGGACCAGGCCTCTGAGTCACATGAAGCCATGGAAGTGTCACGAGTGAGATCTAAGTCCCGGACCGCTCGTGTACTCCAGGTTTGTCATGTTTGCCAGCAGTCAGGAAATCTTGCCACCAGATGTCCCCAGCGGTCGAGGTAACGTCACAGTCTAGTGGTAGTAGGTGGAGGTACACTAGACACGGCGACGTTTGCCTCCAAATTGTCCTTTTAAGGGGACAATTACTATAGGCCCATTTTCCCACTCGGTAGAGCTCTGCGTGGATTCTGGGGCGGAGGGCAATTTTATGTCATCTGCCTTCGCCCAATGTCACGCAATTCCCCTGGTAATGTTAGCTCAACAAGTGACTGTACGAGTGGTAAATGGGTCGACACTGCCCTCACAGATAACACACCAGACCATACCTTTCACTCTGTCCATGTCACCATCTCATCAGGAGATTATCTCTGCTCGTCATTCCTGAGGGAATTGACGAGGTCCTGTTAGGGATGCCTTGGCTATGGTACCATTCTCCTCCATATTGAGTGGTCCACAGGCAGAATTTTGGGATGGGTGAATCTGGTGGGGGTAGATGTCAGAGGGAATGTGTTCAGGTTGCTATTACTGAGGCACACGCAGATCTCTCCTCTCTCCCCAAGCAATATTGGCCCTATGCGGACGTGTTCTCCAAAAGAGCTGCAGAGACCCTTCCGCCTCACCGCCCCTATGACTGTCCTATTGACCTCTTGCCTGGTGCTGAGCCTCCCTGGGGTTAAGTCTATCCATTATCTCTCCCGGAGACTGAGGCAATGTCACAGCTAGTGTTGAGCGATACCGTCCGATACTTGAAAGTATCGGTATCGGAAAGTATCGGCCGATACCGGCAAAGTATCGGATCTAAACCAATACCGATACCCGATACCAATACAAGTCAATGGGACTCAAGTATCGGACGGTATCCCTGATGGTTCCCAGGGTCTGAAGGAGCGGAAACTCTCCTTCAGGCCCTGGGAACCATATTAATGTGTAAAATAAAGAATTAAAATAAAAAATATTGCTATACTCACCTCTCCGAGGGAACCGGCAGCGTTGTTTGCTTAAAATGCGCGCTTTTCCTTCCTTCCGTGACGTCACGGCTTCTGATTGGTCGCGTGCCGCCCATGTGGCTGCGACGCGACCAATCACAGCAAGCCGTGACGTAATTTTCAGGTCCTTCTAGGCATTCAGTATTTTAAAATTACGTTCCGGCTTTGTGATTGGTCGCGTGCCGCCCATGTGACCGCGACGCGACCAATCAGAAGCCGTGACGTCACGGAAGGAAGGAAAAGCGCGCATTTTAAGCAAACAACGCTGCCGGTTCCCTCGGTGAGGTCCAGGCTGCGTCGGAGAGGTGAGTATAGCAATATTTTTTATTTTAATTCTTTTTTACACATTAATATGGATCCCAGGGCCTGAAGGAGAGTTTCCTCTCCTTCAGACCCTGGAAACCATCAGGAATACCGTCCGATACTTGAGTCCCATTGACTTGTATTTGTATCGGGTATCTGTATCGGATTAGATCCGATACTTTGCCGGTATCGGCCGATACTTTCCGATACCGATACTTTCAAGTATCGGACGGTATCGCTCAACACTAGTGATGAGGTGTCTAGGGAGTGACAGGAACATCCCACGGCTACTTCTAGTGTTGGTGTTAGGATTAGGAACTGCAGTCAGTACAGATACCACCTCCTCAGAGCTCGTCCCATGTTGCTCCTTAACCACCAGGTCATAACAGTCCCCACCAAGAGCCTGAGAACTGTGGCACCGGTTTCGCTCGAGTCTGCAAGACTTTTGTACCATCCAATCTACATCCGGAGGTTCTCTCTTGGGCTCACTCATCCAGGGTGGGTGGACATTTTGGGTCCTAAAGGACATCTGAGCTACTGGCGAGGACATACTGGTGGCCGCATATGGCTCGTGACATCGCAGACTATGTTTGGGTGTGTGTCTCTTGCGCCAAGAACAAGTCTCCTCTGCAACAGCCAGCTGGGTTGCTTTACCCCCTGCCTGTGGCAGACAGGCCCTGGGAGATGTGTTGTGAATTCCGTTCTCGGGCTCCCTCTTGTGGTTGTGAATGGTACTTTGTTGAGTTCTGTTCGTGGGCTCCCTCTGGTGGCTTTGAGTGATACTGCTGGTCTTTAGCTGGGCTCCAGCTGCCTCGTTTTCTGCTATGCTGGCTGCCTATTTAACTCCACCTAGATCTTTACTTGTTGCCAGCTGTCGTATTCAGTATTGGTTCAGATCTCTCTGGGACTTCTCTTGTGACCTGTCTCCTCCAGGAGAAGCTAAGTTCTTTCTAGTTCATTTTTGCTCATTGCTTTGGACAATGTTTCTCAGTATATGTTAAGTTCAGTCCAGCTTGCTTATATGCTATTTTCTTGCTAGCTGGAAGCTCTGGGGAGCAGAGTTGCTCCCTCACATCGTGAGACGGTGTGAGGGTCTTTTTGTATTCTCTGCGTGGATATTTTTGTAGTATTTTATACTGACCGCACAGTTCCCTTGCTATCTTCTTACTATTCAGTATTAGTGGGCCTCATTTGCTAAAACCTGTTTTCATTCCTATGTTTGTATTTTCCTCTCAACTCACCGTCATTATTTGTGGGGGGCTGACTTTACTTTGGGGAAATTTCTCTGAGGCAAGTGAGGCTTTGTTTCTCTCTAGGGGTAGCTAGCTCTCAGGCTGTGAAGAGGCATCTAGGGAGAGTTAGGTACGCTCCACGGCTGCCTATAGTGTGTGTGATAGGATCAGGGTTGCGGTCAGTAAAGTTCCCACATCCCCCAGAGCTTGTCCTATATTTCTGGTTTACCTATCAGGTCATTCCTAGTGTTCCTAACCACCAGGTCCATAACAGTACAGCTGGCCAAAGGGTTAATGCATCGCAAAAGAGGGATAAGAAGTTCTGAGCTCATTTTTTTTTCTCTGCAGTGTGTTTTGCCTATCTCCTCCCCTTAATCTCTGGGTGGTTCAGGACTCAGCTGCAGATATGAACATTCAATGTCTGTCCTCTAGTTTGGATCATCTCACTGCAAGGGTACAAAGCATTCAGGATTATGTAGTTCAAAATCCTATGTTAGAGCCTAGAATACCAATTCCTGATTTGTTTTCTGGAGATAGATCTAAGTTTCTGAATTTCAAAAACAATTGCAAATTGTTTCTTGCTCTGAAGCCCTGCTTTTCTGGTGACCCTACTCGGCAAGTTAAAATTATTATTTCTTTGTTATGTGGTGACTCCACTCATGCTATCTCTGATTGTCCTAAGCGCACTAAAAGGTTCGCTAAGTCTGTCACCATTGGTACTGTACAGCCTAAATTTATTTTGTCTGTTACTTTGATTTGCTCTCTGTCATCCTACTCTGTTATGGCTTTGGTGGATTCAGGCGCTGCCCTGAATTTGATGGATTTGGATTTTGCCAGGCGCTGTGTTTTTTTTCTTGGAGCCTTTGCAAGTCCCTATTCCACTAAGGGGAATTGATGCTACGCCATTGGCCAAGAATAAGCCTCAGTACTGGACTCAAGTGACTATGTGCATGACTCCTGCACATCAGGAGGATATTCGCTTTCTGGTGTTACATAATCTGCATGATGTTGTCGTCTTGGGGTTGCCATGGCTGCAGGTTCATAATCCAGTATTGGATTGGAAATCAATGTCTGTGTCTAGTTGGGGTTGTCAAGGGGTACATGGCGATGTTCCTTTGGTGTCAATTGCTTCTTCTACTCCTTCTGAAGTCCCTGAATTTTTGTCGGATTACTAAGATGTATTTGAGTCTAAATCCAGTGCCCTACCTCCTCATAGGGATTGTGATTGTGCTATAAATTTGATTCCTGGTAGTAAGTTCCCTAAGGGTCGACTTTTTAATTTATCTGTGCCAGAACATGCCGCTATGCGGAGTTATATAAAGGAGTCCTTGGAGAAAGGGCATATTCGCCCGTCCTCATCACCCTTGGGAGCAGGGTTCTTTTTTGTGGCCAAGAAGGATGGTTCTCTGAGACCCTGTATAGATTATCGCCTTCTTAATAAAATCACAGTCAAATTTCAGTACCCTCTGCCTCTGCTGTCCGATCTGTTTGCTCGGATTAAGGGGGCTAGTTGGTTCACCAAGATAGATCTTCGAGGAGCGTATAATCTTGTGCGTATAAAACAGGGCGACGAATAGAAAACAGCATTTAATACGCCCGAAGGCCATTTTGAGTACTTGGTGATGCCATTTGGGCTTTCTAATGCCCCTTCTGTGTTTCAGTCCTTTATGCACGACATCTTTCGAGAGTATCTGGATAGATTCATGATTGTATACCTGGATGATATTCTGGTCTTTTCTGATGATTGGGAATCTCATGTGAAGCAGGTCAGGATGGCATTTCAGGTCCTGCATGCTAATGCCTTGTTTGTGAAGGGCTCTAAATGTCTCTTTGGAGTCCAGAAGGTTTCCTTTTTGGGCTTTATTTTTTCCCCTTCTACTATTGAGATGGATCCAGTTAAAGTCCAGGCCATTTATGATTGGACTCAACCTACATCTGTGAAGAGTCTTCAGAAGTTCCTGGGCTTTGCTAATTTTTACCATCGCTTCATCACTAATTTTTCTAGTGTGGTTAAGCCTTTGACTGATCTGACCAAAAAGGGTGCTGATGTGACGAATTGGTCTTCTGCGGCCGTTGAGGCCTTTCAGGAGCTGAAACGTCGGTTTTCTTCGGCTCCTGTCTTGCGTCAGCCGGAGGTTTCTCTCCCTTTTCAGGTCGAGGTTGATGCGTCTGAGATTGGAGCAGGGGCTGTCTTGTCTCAGACAAGCTCTGATGGCTCTGTGATGAGACCATGTGCTTTCTTTTCTAGAAAGTTTTCGCCTGCCGAGCGTAATTATGATGTTGGTAATCGGGAGTTGTTGGCAATGAAATGGGCCTTTGAGGAGTGGCGACATTGGCTTGAGGGAGCCAAACATTGTGTGGTGGTCTTGACAGATCACAAGAAATTGATTTATCATAAGTCGGCCAAGCGGCTAAATCCTAGACAGGCTCGATGGTCGCTGTTTTTCTCCCGTTTTGATTTTGTGGTTTCATACCTTCCGGGCTCAAAGAATGTGAAGGCTGATGCCCTTTCTAGGAGTTTTGTGCCTGACTCTCCGGGAGTTTCTGAACCGGCTGGTATCCTCAGAGAGGGGGTGATTTTGTCTGCCATCTCCCCTGATTTGCGGCGGGTGCTGCAGGAGTTTCAGGTCGATAGACCTGACCGTTGTCCACCGGAGAGACTGTTTGTCCCTGATAGATGGACCAGTAGAGTTATTTCCGAGGTTCATTGTTCAGTGTTGGCGGGTCATCCTGGGATTTTTGGTCCCAGATATTTGGTGGCTAGGTCCTTTTGGTGGCCTTCCTTGTCGCGGGATGCGCATTCCTTTGTGCAGTCCTGTGGGATTTGTGCTCGGGTCAAGCCTTGCTGTTCTCATGCCAGTGGATTGCTTTTGCCTTTGCCTGTCCCAAAGAGGCCCTGGACGCATATTTCCATGGATTTTATTTCGGATCTTCCGGTCTCTCAGAGGATGTCTGTCATCTGGGTGGTTTGTGACCGTTTTTCTAAGATGGTCCATTTGGTGCCCTTGCCTAAATTGCCTTCCTCCTCTGATTTAGTTCTGCTGTTTTTTCAGAATGTGGTTCGTTTGCATGGTATTCCGGAGAACATTGTGTCTGACAGAGGGTCCCAGTTTGTGTCCAGATTTTGGCGGTCCTTTTGTGCTAAGATGGGCATTGATTTGTCTTTTTCTTCAGCTTTCCATCCTCAGACAAATGGCCAAACTGAACTAATCAGACCTTGGAAGCTTATCTGAGATGTTTTGTTTCTGCTGATCAGGATGATTGGGTTACTTTTTTGCCATTGGCTGAGTTCGCCCTCAATAATCGGGCTAGTTCGGCTCCTTTGATTTCGCCTTTTTTTTGTAACTCTGGTTTTCATCCTCATTTTTCCTCAGGGCAGGTTGAGCCTTCTGACTGTCCTGGTGTGGATTCTGTGGTGGACAGGTTGCAGCAGATTTGGAACCACGTAGTGGACAATTTGACGCTGTCACAGGAGAAGGCTCAGCGCTTTGCTAACCGCCGTCGCTGTGTAGGTCCCCGACTTCGTGTGGGGGATTTGGTTTGGTTGTCTTCTCGTTATGTTCGTATGAAGGTTTCCTCTCCTAAGTTTAAGCCTCGTTTCATCGGTCCTTATAAGATCTCTGAGAACCTCAATCCTGTGTCATTTCGTTTGGACCTCCCAGCATCTTTTGCCATCCATAATGTGTTCCATAGGTCATTGTTGCGGAGGTATGTGGTACCTGTGGTTCCTTCTGTTGATCCTCCTGCTCCGGTGTTGGTCGAGGGAGAATTGGAGTATGTGGTGAACATCTTGGATTCTCGTATTTCGAGACGGAAGCTTCAGTACTTGGTTAAATGGAAGGGCTATGGTCAGGAGGATAATTCCTGGGTTGTTGCCTCTGATGTCCATGCTGCCGATTTGGTTCGTGCCTTTCATTTGGCTCGTCCTGATCGGCCTGGGGGCTCTGGTGAGGGTTCGGTGACCCCTCCTCAAGGGGGGGGTACTGTTGTGAATTCCGTTCTCGGGCTCCCTCCTGTGGTCGTGAATGGTACTTTGTTGAGTTCTGTTCGTGGGCTCCCTCTGGTGGCTTTGAGTGATACTGCTGGTCTTTAGCTGGGCTCCAGCTGCCTCATTTTCTGCTATGCTGGCTGCCTATTTAACTCCACCTAGAGCTTTACTTGTTGCCAGCTGTCGTTGTATTCAGTATTGGTTCAGATCTCTTTGGGACTTCTCTTGTGACCTGTCTCCTCCAGGAGAAGCTAAGTTCTTTCTAGTTCATTTTTGCTCATTGCTTTGGAAAATGTTTCTCAGTATATGTTAAGTTCAGTCCAGCTTGCTTATATGCTATTTTCTTGCTAGCTGGAAGCTTTGGGGAGCAGAGTTGCTCCCTCACATCATGAGTCGGTGTGAGGGTCTTTTTGTATTCTCTGCGTGGATATTTTTGTAGTATTTTATACTGACTGCACAGTTCCCTTGCTATCTTCTTACTATTCAGTATTAGTGGGCCTCATTTGCTAAAACCTGTTTTCATTCCTATGTTTGTATTTTCCTCTCAACTCACCATCATTATTTGTGGGGGGCTGACTTTACTTTGGGGAAATTTCTCTGAGGCAAGTGAGGCTTTGTTTCTCTCTAGGGGTAGCTAGCTCTCAGGCTGTGAAGAGGCGTCTAGGGAGAGTTAGGTACGCTCCACGGCTGCCTATAGTCTGTGTGATAGGATCAGGGTTGCTGTCAGTAAAGTTCCCACATCCCCAGAGCTTGTCCTATATTTCTGGTTTACCTATCAGGTCATTCCTAGTGTTCCTAACCACCAGGTCCATAACAGAGATGGCCGGGATGGACTTTGTGGTGGGCTTACCCAAGTCTCGTAGCTGCACCATTATCTGGGTGACCACCAACCATTTTTCCAAACTGGTGCACTTGGTGCCTCTTCCACAGCTACCTTCTGCACGGGCTCTGGCAGCGTTGTTCATCAAGCATATCTTTTGCCTACACGGTATGCCGGACAAAATTGTCAGTGACATGGGTCCCCAGTTTGCGTCTCGATTCTGGAGAGAGCTTTGTCGTCTACTCAGTACTGAGTTGAATCTCTCCTCGGCTTATCCCGAGACGAATGGGTTGGTTGAGAGGGTCAACCAGACCCTGGTCACATATTTATGACATTTTGTTTCTGCCAGGCAGGATGACTGGGCATCCTTGCTACCGTGGGCAGAGTTTGCACTTAACAACGCTGTAGCCGACTCCACTAGTCAGACTCCATTCCTCCTAAATTACGGCCAGCATCCGCGTGTCCTTGTGCCCATGCCCATGTCTTCTGCTGACTCCAGGGTGGCAGACTGGGCTGTGGAGGCACGGGACATTTGGGACCACACTCAGGATGCCATTCGGGCCTCCAAGGAGAGAATGAGGACCTCCACCGATGCTCATTGGCGCCCCGCTCCGACCTTTGCTCCTGGCGACTTGATGTGGCTCTCCGCCTGTAACATCAGGCTGCGAGTTGAGTCCACTAAGTTTGCAACTCGCTACTTGGGTCCCTTCAAGGTCCTCGAACAGGTTAACCCTGTGGTTTACCGTTTGGCTCTTCCTCCATGCCTGGGTATCACCGACACATTTCATGTGTCCCTCTTGAAGCCCGTATACATGTCCCGGTTTTCAGAGTCATCTGCCGGGACATCGGGTTCGTCTACGGACTATTACGAGGTGAACGCTATTTTGGGGTGCAAGGTGGTACGTGGCAAAAAATTCTATTTGGTGGATTGGAAGGGTTATGGCCCAGAGGACAGGTCTTGATAGCCTGCTGAACACATTCGAGCTCCACAGCTCATTGCTGCCTTCGAGCATAGTGAGGTCCAAGGATTGGGGGGCCAATGTTAGGTCTCGAGATCCCGCCTCTGCACAGGGGGAATCTCGAACGATCTCTGCTGCGGTCTCCCATTCTTCTCCAGCCGCATTGGAGTCTGCTCAGTGGAGACATCGGTAGCTCAGGCTGATACTGGATGACTGGTAACTGCTGCCTTTCCAGCTTCTGCCATTGTAGCCATTACTGGGCAGCGGTGAGCAGACATGTTTGGGACTAAGTCCTGCTCTTCCCTTTCTGAGCATGCCTAGGGCAAGATCTCTCGTTGGAGATCAAGGTTCACATGCTTAGATACTGCAGCAAATCCCATTGGTCCTTTAGGAAGGTCCTGAAGCTGGTGTTCTTCTGTGACTGACTCCCATTGGTCCTTCTGGGAAGGTCTTGTTCTTGCTGCAGCTATAAAAGGTTTGCATGGCCACACGGCCATGTGCTAGTGTACATTTGGAATCGTGTGTGTGTGTGTGTTGATGAGTGCAAGTCGTTCTTTAAAATCATCTCCCTTGTGTATGACTGTTCACAAAAGGTGGATGCTTGCTGTCTAGCGCCCGACTAAGCTGTCAACACGAAGACACATGATACAGCGTCTATTCTGTAACCGCCAGTGCGGCGCCGAGTGCTTTCCTATCCCAAGTCTGGGTGGTTAGTGGCGTCTGCCAAAGCGGCACAGCATGCACTCTTGTGCTTTAAGTTATATTTTCTGTTACTTTGACACCCCAGTTGCGGTGTCGAGCGCAAGTGGTCTGAACGTACTCTAATCCTGTGTTTTGGGATAGAGTCCTGAGACTCCTTGCTTGCGCTCTTGGTGTGGTACCGCGGCCCTGTGATGCAACAGGGTTTGCTTCCTTCACACAGGGTGAAGTTAACCCGTGTGTGTATCCACATTGTACCCCCATTTAGTCCGTCATTACTCAGCAGCAGGTTCTATCTCTGCATTGTGGACCCCTGGCTGCGAACGCACCTTATACCATCTCTTATAATTTGGTGTGTTCCGCTAGCCCTAACAGAGGGATCTTATTTTCTGTATCAGAGGTAGAAAATTCCTTTGGTACAAGAATTCAGGATTGTTAGTGATATGTGTTCCCAGGTATTTAAGTTATTGAGCCACTTAAAATGAGTTATTTTCTGCAAATAATGTATATTTGGTGCCGCTGTAGATATGTTGAGAGCTTCATATTTTTAAAAATTAATTTTGAAATTAAAGTATACCGAAATGGTCAAAAATATCAAAGTTTAGGGAATGCTTTCTTAGGGTTGGTTATCATAAGTAACAAGTCATCAGCAATGACTGCTGCTGGATGTTCAGAATGTTTAATTGTTCTACCTTGTATATCAGGATCATGCCTGATCCCCATGCACCAGTGTATCCATAACCAGGATGAAGAGAGAAGGAGAGAGGACATCCCTGCGGTGTCCCATTCTGGATATCAAAGCTCTGTGAAAGAGTACCATTTATTCTTATTCTTGCAGAGGGGGAGGAATAAAGAGAAAGGTTGGCTTCAATAAATTTTGGCGGGAAGATAAGGGTTTAAAATTAACCAACGATTTTCTAATTTTTACAAAATTTGCAAAACTTTTTTTTTTCACCCTAAAGTGACTTTAAGGGGCCTATGTGACATAAAATAACCCCAAATGACACCATTCTAAAAATTGCACCCCTAAAGGTACTCAAAACCATACTCAAGAAGTTAATTAACCCTTCAGGAGCTTCACAGGAATTTTTGGAATGAGGAAGGAAAAAATAAACCATTTACTTTTCTTTCACAAAAATTTTCCTTTAGACCTCATTTTTTTTACTTTCGCAAGGGTAACAGGAGAAAATGGACCATACATTTTGTTGTGCAATTTCTCCTGAGCATGCCCATACCCCATATGTGGGGGAAATCGACTATTTGGGCATACAGTAGGGCTCGGAAGGGAAGGAGCGCCATGTCACTTCTTGAATATAAAATTTGCTGGCATATTTAGCAGCCACCATGTTATGTCTGGAGAGCCCCTGATGTGCATAAACAGTGGGGAAACTCCGAACAAGTGGCACCATTTTTCCCACAAAAATCTTTTTTTAGCTCCAAATTTTGTGTTTTCACAAGGGCAAAAGGGGAAAGTGAACCCCAAAGTTAGTTTTCAGTTTCTACTGAATTCACCGATGCCCCATATGTAGTCAAAAAATACTTTTGAGGCACAGTGCAAAGCTCAGAAGGGAAGTAGCGCCATATTACAGTGCAGATTTTGCTTCACTTGTTTAAGGGTGCCTTATTACATTGGCAGAGCCCCTGAGCTGCCAGAAAAGCAGACGATCACCCCCCCCAAAAAAAAAAAGAGATCCTATTGTACCAATGAAACCTCTAAATGAATAAATCTAGGGGTGCAGTGATTATACACAGGTTATTATACCATTGGGCAGTGAAGAAAAAAATAATTTACATTTTCAACACTAAGATTGTGTTAGCCCCAAATTTTACAATAAATTTTAACACTGGGAAATAGGTAAAAATGGCACCAAAATATGTCCCACAATTTCTGCTGAATGTAGAAATACCCCATATATGGTTGTACGGTACTACTTTGCCATACGGAGTGACTCAGGAGGGACTGTGAGCGATATTTGCCTCTTGGAGTGCAGATTTTCCTAGACTAGTTTACGGATTCCATATACAGAGCCCCTAATAGCTAGAAAAAGCAGAATCTCCCCTCAAATGACCACATTTTGGAAATTATACCCCTTTGGGAATTTATCTAGCGATGTAGTGATGATTTTGACTTCATGGGTGTTTTCAGAGACAAGCAGCAGTGGATGTTGCGGAGTGAAAATTTCAAACTGCCATTGTAATGACCAGTATGTTGCAGTCACCAATACATTATGCACAGCTCATGCTTCTGGAGATATGCACATGTAAATTAGCGGGCTGTCATCACTACAGAAATGACAAACACGTGGGCACTAAATGTGGTTTAGGCATACTGGGGCTCTGAATTTCTTTTGGGGAGCGAGTAGCCTTTGAACCTTTTCCAGAGCCTTTGCGCTACCAGTAACGTGGAAGCCCCCTATATTTCCATTAACAGTTGACAGATCTGTGTGGAGACTTGCTTTTTTTGTGGATTGAGTTAAAGCTTTTTTTGGGAACATGTTACATAACGTTTTGTGATCACATTTATCTGGCACTCTACGCTGACCACTTTTGGGTTTCCATCTAAATCTCTGTGATGTGATTCAGGTGAAACCCCCAAGGGATCCATTCACTATAATAAGGCAGCAGAGTTACTCTGGACTCTGGCCTCTAAAAAGGACACCACTGAACAAAGTGAACAAAACTGTGGCCAATGGTACTTTTATGAAATTTTAAAAAAGACTGACACCGCTGCATCACAGGTCCTATGGCGTCCACAGTGTCTCCATCTGCCTCATTATCGGGAATTTTCCATCAGCGGTTCTGTCTGAATCACTTATTTCAGAGATTTACATGGAAATCCTGGTGTAAGCACTCAGTGTAGAGTGCAAGACAAAAGTGCTGCGAGCCTTACTGTGATCTTTGGGAGGCAGAACGAAAAAATCAACAGCAGGTGAAAAATTGGTTTCATTTAATTTTTTTTACGCTGTGCCTCGTGTGGTATAAGTGATTAGGAGACTTTATTCTTCGGGTAGGTGCGATTACAGCAATACCATTTTTATGTCAGGTTTGGCTGCTGTCACACACTAAAAGACGCTTTTTACTGGGAAAACTAGTTTTTGCATCACCACATTTTGAGAGCTATAAATTTTCCATATTTTGGCCCCAGAGTTATGTGAGGGCTTGTTTTTTTGAGGGATGAGATGGTTTTTATTGGCAACATTTTCAGGCACATGAGATTT
This sequence comes from Ranitomeya variabilis, assembly GCF_051348905.1. Classification (NCBI taxonomy): domain Eukaryota; kingdom Metazoa; phylum Chordata; class Amphibia; order Anura; family Dendrobatidae; genus Ranitomeya; species Ranitomeya variabilis. Next base: position 174,166,247 of record NC_135238.1, read on the forward strand.
TTGATCACTTTCTAACCTGAGTTTTGGGAGACAGAATGAACAAAAAACCAGCAATTTTTTTTTTTTTTTTTTTTTTTTTTAATACTGTTCCACATGTGGTAAAATTGGTAACACCGCTTTATTCTTTGGGTCAGTAAGATTATAGCTATACCTCCTTTAAATCGTGGGTTGTTGTTAGTTTGTTTTTTTCTTAATGCGCTTTTACACAATAAAAACTTTTATACAAAAAATAATTTTGCATCGCATTATTCTGAGTGGTGTACACTGAGGGGGTTAACTAGTGGCAGTCTTATATAGCGGGTCGTTACAGATGCGGCGATAGCAAATATGTGTACTTTTTATTTTATTTATTGGAAAAATACATTTAGTTTTTTCTTTATTTAGGGTTTGTATTAAAAATATTTATACTTTAATATTCTTTTTTTTACATTGCCCCAGGATGGGACATCCCTGTAGTACATCACTTAGCTGATCTGACACTCCACTGCAGAGCATCAGATCAGGATCTGACAGGCAGGGCAGGAGGCTCACAAGCCACCTTCGCTGCAGGACCCGGAAGGACCCTGCGGCCATCTTGGGGCCGGAGTCTCCATGAATACCATCAGGACAACGCGATCACATCGTGTTGTCCTGATGGAAACACGCAGGGAGCCCTGTTGTGAATTCCGTTCTCGAACTCCCTCCTGTGGTCATGAATGGTACTTTGGCGAGTTCTGTCCATGAACTCCCTCTGGTGGCTGTGAGTGGAACTGCTGGTTCTTGAGTTTTCTTCCTCAGCTGCCCTCGTTTATGGCCAGGCTGGCTTCTCTATTTAACTCCACTCAGATCGTTACTCCATGCCAGCTGTCAATGTCTCAGTACTGGTTCAGATCTCTCTAGGATCTTTCTGATGACCTGTCTACTCCAGCAGAAGCTAAGTCCCTGCTAGTTCATTTGTTGTTCATTGTGTACTGAATATATTTCTTAGTACTTGCTAAGTTCTAGTCCAGCTTGCTATCATGATATTGCCTTGCTAGCTGGAAGCTCTGGGGTGCAGAGTGGCACCTCCGCACCGTGAGTCGGTGCGGGGGGTCTTTTTGCACACTCTGCGTGGTTTTTTTGTAGTTTTTGTGCTGACCGCATAGATTCCTTTACTATCCTCTGCTATTTAGTGAAGACTGGCCTCCTTTGCTAAAACCTGTTTCATTTCTGTGTTTGTGACTTTCCTCTTAACTCAGTCAATATTTGTGGGGGGCTGCCTTTTCCTTTCGGGAATTTCTCTGAGGCAAGGTAAGGCTTTATTTCCTATCTTTAGGGGTAGTTAGCTCTTAGGCTGTGAAGAGGCGTCTAGGGAGAGTTAGGTACGCTCCACGGCTATTTCTAGTGTGTGTGATAGGAGTAGGGTTTGTGGTCAGCAGAGATCCCACTTCCCAGAGCTTGTCCTGCCTTTTGGTTTAACCATCAGGTCATTCCAGGTGCTCCTAACCACCAGGTCCATAACAGAGCCCTCTCCCTGCGCTATGCCCCTTTTGGTTTAACCATCAAGTCATTCCAGGTGCTCCTAACCACCAGGTCCATAACAGAGCCCCCTCCCTGCGCTATGCCCCTCTGTTGCTGTCCCTACTGACAGTGGCATCAGAGCGGTTAAATGCCTGCGATCGGTGCTAGCACCAATCATGAGCATTGCTGCAGGGTGTCAGCTGTAACATACAGCTGACACCCACCCCCAATCGCCTCGGCGCTCAGCGTGAGGCTGCGCAATCTGTGCTCCATACTAGTACTGTGGTTTGGGGGAACGCACCTCCCGCAGAGCAGTACTAGTACGGTGGATGTCAGGAAGGGGTTAAATTTATTTCCAAAATTCAGGAGATCCTTTTGTGCCACTGAAGCTAAGGATTGTTTGTGTCTCCTACTAGTGTACTGATTTGGTGAAGTAGAGAGGAAATTTCGTCTTCTCTAGAATTTGTTATGTGAGAGCTTAATGCAATCAACTCACCTCAAATAACTGTTTTATGAGCTTCCCATATTACTGGGGCTGGGGGGCCAGATCCTTCATTATCTAGGAAGCATAAATCCAAGGTCTTGGTAATTTTTGGTAATATTTTAATCGCTATTTAACAAGGTTTCAGTTACCTCCACGTGAATTGATGCTGCGGGAGTGAGCATATGCTGAGTTCTAATAATATAGGTGCATGGTCTGATATCGTTATTGGTCCTATTGACATGGATTTGATCAGAGGTAGGAAGGAACTTTGAAGAAAGAGGTAGTCTAATTATGATATGTTGAGTGTGGATACGCGAAAAAGGTAAAATCCTTTATTGAGGGATTGGAAAGTCTCAATGTATCTATAAGATGTAGAGAATTTAGAGCAAAATTAATTTTCCCAAGGGCTCTCTGAGGAAAAAGTGGATATTCCAGTAAACATTCCAAAAAATGATTCAAAAAGGTGTTCAGGTCTCCAACTATTATAAGGCCTTCTTTGAATGACTCAAATGTCTCCAATGTTTTAGTAAGCCATCCTGACTGTCCCTGGTTTGGGACATAACGGTGAGTTTAACAGGTATTGGCAATAAACCCCTTGACAAATACATATCTGCCTCCTGCATCAGTCAGGCAAGTCCCTCAACGTGAAGGGCCAATTTTTGTGTGGGGCAATGCTGACCCCTTTAGATGCAGATGAGCTACAACTACTAAACCAAAGTGGAAATTTTGATCTAGAAAGTCAGGAGTGTGGCCTGACTTAAAGTGCATCTCTTGAATAAAGGCTATAAAAGTGCGATGTTTATTTAATAGATGGAGAACCTGACTAAATTTTGCTGGGGAATTGATGCGTTTCACGTTGAATGATGCTATCACAATGGTGTCAGAAGTGTTTTTAAAGCCATTTCATTTTTTTTTAAAGAAAAAGTCCTCAGAATATATGTCCAACAGTCTAGGTACAAAAACAACTTGTAAAACACATCAAACATAACAACATTAACAATATACAACTTGTCTGCCACCATTTGGGATAATTCCCCCCCCCCCCACACACTCTGTTGCAGATAAGTCACTTCAGGTGATGATACCTTCAATAAATGAAAGTGAGAGACCGCAAAACAAATATATAAAGGTTAATATAACCTACTAACAAATTTTTCTCAGATATAAACAGTTCTTAAAAGTGGGAAACAGGACAAGTCCTTAGCTAAAGGCCCAAGGAAAAGAATGGTTTGGAATCTCTGGTTCTCATGGAGGGAGGTTTCTTGGCAGTTGTCCTCTAGCCTTGGGTGAAGTTCTCATTCCCTGCAACGACCATTTTTCAGACCTCTGTAGTTGAGGAAAGGTGAGGTTGGCATCTAAAGGCATTCAGGAAGGAATATAAATTTGTTGAATTCCTAGTAAACCCCATGAAGTTTGGAGGTCCTCTGGGGTTCGTATGAAGACTTGCTTGCCTTCTGTCATAACTGCATGGCCAAACGGATAGAGCCATCTATATATAAATATAATCTAAAATGTACTATCTGCGCTGGATGCGGATTTTAACCCCATACGAGGGCCAAAGATTGGCGAAATAACAATTAAATTGCCAAAAACACTGACCACAATATGTACAAAAAAAAAAAAAAAACGATTAATGAGTGTTGCTTATAAGTACTCAGCCACTGGTATGGTAACAAACAGCAAAGTACCAACCTGCAGCCTGAAAATAGTACAGCCGATATTGAGGGAAATGACAAAAACGTCCAGTAGCAATTACCTGGTGCAGATGGAATGATAGTGCAAGGTCCTTTGTTGTTCAGTCCGTCTGTATTGCAACTGAATCCCACCGCAGTAAGTCTTGTGTGATGCGATGTTATTTCCCCAATCTTTGGCCCTCGTATGGGGTTAAAATCCGCATCCAGCGCAGATGGTACATTTTAGATTATATTTATAGACATTTATACAGAGGGTGGTACTGTATTAATATCTGCTGCAGGACGCACTCGGTCTGAAGCGCTACTGGCATCTATATACTTACCATCTATACATAAGCTTGTTTGCACGCAAGACGTCCAGTAGCATCTTGATTTTCCTCCTTTTCAGCAGAGTAGAGGCCACTATGTCTTGGAAAATATGTATTGGATTGCTGTCATAAGATATTGGGGAAATTTCTCTCATTTTTATTTAGGATGCCTGAGGTGTCCACATAGCTCAGAAGACCACAAACTATGTCTCTTGGAGGGTCTGAGGTTTTAGGTTTGGGCCTCAGGGCTCTATGTACCCTTTCGATAATATTTTTTTTAGCCCTTTCAGGACCCACTATGGAGGCGAATATTTCTGTAGTGATTTTCTTTAGAGTATTTGGAGCATATGATTCTGGGACCCCCTTTAATCTTAGATTTTTGCACCTGCTCCTATTCTCCTGATCTTCTATGGCCAGCATATCAGAGTTCAGATGGTGTTTTTGTTTGTCCTTTTGGTTTTTCAAGGTTTCCGAAACGTCTAGCAGGTCAGTTTGCACAGATTCAAAGGTTTCAACCCTGTGACCCACCTGCTTTAGATCTGACTTAAGCCCAACCATTTCCTGCAATAGTGGTTGCATTGCCTGCAAGAATGTGGTGTGTTTTTTTTTTTTTTTTGTTTTTTTTCTCTAAAGAATGATCTGGAAATCCGTGCAGGGGCTAGTGCGTGGGAGTCTGAATCTGAGTCAACATTACTAGAATCCGTGTCAGTTGCTAAGGCTTGAGTTGACAGCTTTGAAGGCTTTTGAGTAGGCAACTTCTTTTTATAGAAACTTGTGGAGGTCACCTTGTTAGTAAGGAACTAGAGTGCTCTCAAGATCTTTAACATGCTCCTTATTTCTTTTAACCATTTTGAAATATCAATGATTAGCGTGTGTCATGATCTCTGCAGGCAGAGATCATAGCAAGCCTATAGAGGGACAAGCTCTCGGAAGATGGAACTATACTGACCATGAACTAAGCCTGCCGCGCAACTAGAAATAGCCAGGTAGCATTTCCTATTTATCGCTAGATGCCCAGCTCTGGCCTAAGACCTAAATAGCTAGCAGAGGGAAATATAAGACCTGGCTCACCTCTAGAGAAATATTCCAAAGAAGACAGTAGCCCCCCACATATAATGACGGTGAGTTCAGATGAAACAACAAACGCAGCAGGAAAATAGTCTTAGTGTTTTTCTGCTGACCATGAAAGTATACTATCTGTCTTCTGCTATTTAGTAAGCGGACCTCAAATTTGCTAACAAAACACCATCCAGAGATTACCTTAAACTCTGGCATTAACTCATAACGCCAGAGTAGCAATCCCTGATCAACGAGAGCTTTCCAGACACAGTAACAAAACTTCAGCTGTGAACTGGAACAAATAGGCAAAACAAAACATGGACAAAAGTCCAACTTATCTAGTAGTTGTCTAGAAGCAGGAACAAGCACTGAGAGGCATCAGATAACATTGTTGACCGGCAAGAAACCACCAGAGAAATGAGCTTAAATAGCGACACCCACTACTGATGGAATCAGGTGAAACAGGAAAGAGGATGACAAGTCCAATTCCACAAGCGGCCACCGGGGGAGCCCAGAATCCAAATTCACAACAGTACCCCCCCCTCAAGGAGGGGGCACCGAACCCTCACCAGATCCACCAGGGCGACCAGGATGAGCCCTATGGAAGGCACGAACAAGATCAGAAGCATGAACATCAGATGCATTGACCCAAGAATTATTCTCCTGGCCGTAACCCTTCCAGTTGACCAGATACTGGAGTTTCCGTCTGGAAACACGAGAGTCCAAAATTTTCTCCACAACGTACTCCAACTCACCCTCAACCAACACCGGAGCAGGAGGCTCAACTGAAGGTACAACAGGTACCTCATACCTGCGCAATAACGACCGATGAAAAACGTTATGAATGGAAAAGGACGCAGGGAGGTCCAAACGGAAAGAAACAGGATTAAGAATCTCCAATATTCTATAAGGGCCGATGAACCGAGGTCTAAACTTAGGAGAAGAGACCCTCATAGGGACAAAACGAGAAGACAACCACACTAAATCTCCAACACAAAGCCGAGAACCAACACGACGATGACGGTTGGCAAAACGCTGAGTCTTCTCCTGGGACAACTTCAAATTGTCCATAACCTGTCCCCAGATGTGATGCAATCTCTCCACCACCGCATCCACTCCAGGACAATCCGAGGATTCCACCTGACCGGAGGAAAATCGAGGGTGAAACCCCGAATTACAGAAAAACGGGGACACCAAGGTGGAAGAACTGGCCCGATTATTGAGGGCGAACTCTGCCAATGGCAAAAAAGCAACCCAATCATCCTGGTCAGCAGAGACAAAACACCTCAGATATGTCTCAAGGGTCTGATTAGTCCGCTCGGTCTGGCCATTAGTCTGAGGGTGAAAAGCAGATGAAAAAGACAAATCTATGCCCATCCTAGCACAGAATGCCCGCCAAAATCTAGACACAAATTGGGTACCTCAGTCAGAAACAATATTCTCAGGAATACCGTGCAATCGGACAACATTCTGAAAAAACAGAGGAACCAACTCAGAAGAAGAAGGCAACTTGGGCAGAGGAACCAAATGGACCATTTTAGAGAAACGGTCACAGACCACCCAGATGACAGACATCTTCTGGGAAACAGGCAGATCTGAAATAAAATCCATCGAGATGTGTGTCCAAGGCCTCTTAGGAATAGGCAAGGGCAACAGCAGTCCGCTAGCCCGAGAACTACAAGACTTGGCCCGAGCACAAACGTCACATGACTGCACAAAGACTCGCACATCTCGTGACAGAGAAGGCCACCAGAAGGATCTTGCCACCAAATCCCTTGTACCAAAAATTCCGGGATGACCTACCAATGCAGAAGAATGTACCTCAGAGATGACTCTGCTGGTCCAATCATCCGGAACAAACAGTCTATCAGGCGGACAACGATCCGGTCTATCCGCCTGAAACTCTTGCAAGGACCGCCGCAGATCAGGAGAAACGGCCGACAAAATTACTCCCTCCCTAAGGATACCTGTGGGTTCAGAATTACCAGGAGAGTCCGGGTCAAAACTCCTAGAAAGGGCATCTGCCTTAACATTCTTAGAACCCGGTAGGTATGACACCACAAAATTAAAGCGAGAAAAAAATAAAGACCAGCGCGCCTGTCTAGGATTCAGGCGTCTGGCAGTCTCAAGATAAATCAAATTTTTGTGGTCAGTCAATACCACCACCTGATGCCTAGCCCCCTCGAGCCAATGGCGCCACTCCTCAAACGCCCACTTCATGGCCAAAAGCTCCCGATTCCCAACATCATAATTCCGCTCTGCGGGCGAAAATTTGCGAGAAAAGAAGGCACAAGGCCTAATGACGGAGCAGTCGGAACCTTTCTGCGACAACACTGCCCCAGCTCCGATCTCCGAAGCGTCAACCTCAACCTGAAAAGGCAGATTCACATCAGGCTGACGCAACACAGGGGCAGAGGCAAAACGGCGCTTAAGCTCCTGAAAGGCCTCTACAGCATGAGGGGACCAATTAGCAACATCAGCGCCTTGTCTGGTCAAATCAGTCAGTGGTTTAACGACATCCGAAAAACCAGCAATAAATCGGCGGTAAAAGTTGGCAAAGCCCAAAAATCTCTGAAGACCCTTAAGAGAGGAGGGCTGAGTCCAGTCACAAATAGCTTGCACCTTGACGGGATCCATCTCAATGGAAGAGGGAGAAAAAATATACCCCAAAAAGGAAATTTTCTGGACCCCAAAAACGCACTTAGACCCCTTCACACATAAAGAATTAGACCGCAGAACCTGAAAAACTCTCCTGACCTGCTGGACATGAGAGTCCCAGTCATCAGAAAAAATCAGAATATCATCCAGATATATTATCATAAATTTATCCAGAAAATCGCGGAAAATATCATGCATAAAAGACTGGAAAACTGAAGGGGCATTAGAAAGACCAAAAGGCATGACCAAATACTCAAAGTGGCCCTCGGGCGTATTAAATGCGGTCTTCCACTCATCCCCCTGCCTGATCCGCACCAAATTATACGCCCCACGAAGATCAATTTTAGAGAACCACTTAGCACCCTCTATACGAGCAAACAAATCAGTAAGCAATGGCAATGGGTATTGATACTTAACAGTGATCTTATTCAGAAGCCGATAATCAATACATGGTCTCAAAGAGCCGTCTTTTTTTGAGACAAAGAAAAACCCAGCTCCCAAGGGAGAAGAAGATGGACGAATATGTCCCTTTTCCAAAGACTCCTTTATATATTCCCGCATAGCAGCATGTTCCGGCACAGACAAATTAAACAAACGACCCTTTGGATATTTACAACCCGGTATCAAATCTATGGCACAATCGCACTCACGGTGCGGAGGTAACGACCCAAGCTTGGGTTCGTCAAAGACGTCTTGATAATCAGAGAGGAACTCAGGGACTTCAGAGGGAATGGACGACGAAATAGAAACCAAAGGTACGTCCCCATGAATACCCTTACATCCCCAGCTCAACACAGACATAGCTCTCCAGTCCAAGACTGGGTTGTGAGACTGCAACCATGGCAATCCCAGTACCAAATCGTCATGTAAATTATACAGCACCAGGAAACGAATAATCTCCTGGTGATCCGGATTGATACGCATGGTTACTTGTGTCCAGTATTGTGGTTTATTATTAGCCAATGGGGTGGAGTCAATCCCTTTCAGAGGAATAAGAGTCTCCAAAGGCTCTAAATCAAAACCACAACGATTGGCAAAGGACCAATCCATAAGACTCAGAGCGGCGCCAGAGTCAACATAGGCGTCCGTGGCAATGGATGACAAAGAGCAAATCAGGGTTACAGACAAAATAAACTTAGACTGAATGGTGCCAATGGAAACAGACTTATCAAGCTTCTTTGTACGCCTAGAGCATGCCGATATAACATGAGTAGAATCCCCACAATAGAAACACAATCCATTCTTCCGTCTAAAATTCTGTCGCTCGCTCCTGGACAGAATTCTATCACACTGCATACTTTCTGGCGTCTTTTCCATAGACACCGCCAGATGGTGCACCGGTTTGCGCTCCCGCAGACGCCTATCAATCTGAATAGCCATTGTCATGGACTCATTCAGACCTGCAGGCAAAGGGAACCCCACCATAACATCCTTAACGGCATCAGAGAGACCTTCTCTGAAAGTTGCCGCCAAGGCGCACTCATTCCACTGAGTAAGCACAGACCATTTACGGAATTTTTGGCAGAAAACCTCAGCTTCGTCTTGCCCCTGAGATAGTGCCATCAAAGTTTTTTCTGCCTGAAGTTCCAAATGAGGTTCCTCATAAAGCAAGCCCAAGGCCAGAAAAAACGCATCCACATCGCATAACGCAGGATCCCCTGCTGGCAATGAGAAGGCCCAATCTTGAGGGTCACCCCTGAGCAAGGAAATCACAATCCTAACCTGCTGAGCAGGGTCTCCAGCTGAACGAGACTTCAGGGACAAATAAAGCTTACAATTATTTCGGAAATTCTGGAAGCTAGCTCTATTCCCTGTGAAGAACTCCGGCAAAGGAATTCTCGGCTCAGATACCGGAGCATGTACCACAAAATCTTGTAAATTTTGTACTTTCGTGATGAGATTATTCAAACCCGCAGTTACACTCTGGAGATCCATTATTGTCAGGTGCACACAGAGCATACAGAGATTAGGAGGAGAGAGAGAAAAAAGACTGCAGCAAGGCAGACTGGAGGAAAAAAAAAAAAAAAAAAAAAAGATTCCAGCAGACTTCTTATAACTCTCCTTTCTCAACCTGGGTCTTTAACACTTTATTGGCCGGTCAAACTGTCATGATCTCTGCAGGCAGAGATCATAGCAAGCCTATAGAGGGACAAGCTCTCGGAAGATGGAACTATACTGACCATGAACTAAGCCTGCCGCGCAACTAGAAATAGCCAGGTAGCATTTCCTATTTATCGCTAGATGCCCAGCTCTGGCCTAAGACCTAAATAGCTAGCAGAGGGAAATATAAGACCTGGCTCACCTCTAGAGAAATATTCCAAAGAAGACAGTAGCCCCCCACATATAATGACGGTGAGTTCAGATGAAACAACAAACGCAGCAGGAAAATAGTCTTAGCAAATTTGAGGTCCGCTTACTAAATAGCAGAAGACAGATAGTATACTTTCATGGTCAGCAGAAAAACACTAACAAAACACCATCCAGAGATTACCTTAAACTCTGGCATTAACTCATAACGCCAGAGTAGCAATCCCTGATCAACGAGAGCTTTCCAGACACAGTAACAAAACTTCAGCTGTGAACTGGAACAAATAGGCAAAACAAAACATGGACAAAAGTCCAACTTATCTAGTAGTTGTCTAGAAGCAGGAACAAGCACTGAGAGGCATCAGATAACATTGTTGACCGGCAAGAAACCACCAGAGAAATGAGCTTAAATAGCGACACCCACTACTGATGGAATCAGGTGAAACAGGAAAGAGGATGACAAGTCCAATTCCACAAGCGGCCACCGGGGGAGCCCAGAATCCAAATTCACAACAAGCGTGTGAGAAATATCACCACCTCTTCATATTTTAGTTTTAAATTGGCATCTTAAGCATGGAGGTCAGTTTGCCTTTGTTGATAAAGATGGTTCCCAAGCTTTAGATCTGAGATTTACTGTCTCCACAATTGGGTTGTAAGAGATGAGTCTTTAATATATGTAGTTTTGTAGTTGCTGGCAGAAAGAGCAATAATGTCTTATTGCTTATAATGTTAGTTTTGGTGGATCAATATTGTATTGGGATTACAGCTCCATGAAAGAACAGAACGTCAGTGTTATCTTTTGTAATTTGAATTGATATCTGAGAGGAAAAACTGATCCAACACAGAAAATGATTGATGTTTACCAGTATATCAATATAATCATGTAAGAGCGTGTTCCAGTGTATAAGATTTATACTTTTTGTCTCTTTGATGTATTAATAGTGACCTGTGCTGTGAACAGAAGAAATTTCTATTTATGCCTGTTTCTGCCATTTTGAGAGGAAGCATATTTCTGAAACTGGTGCCAAAATTTAGTAGCAAAGTAGCAAAGCTAATGCTTTGTTGAAAAGACTTTGAAAAGCACTGTGGTGTTTTAGTGCTAAAACATGTTGACTCTGGGTCAGAATAGGCAGTAAGATAGAGCAGTGGGGGAGGAAGGCTGTAGGAGTGGTGCAGCTGTCACTTCCAGTATTTTACAAAATGGTGGATTTTAGTGCCCAACAAGTTATGGGAGATGTGCCTCCACCAGCAACAAAAATAAAGCGTAATAGATGCTCATAGGCAGAGGGCATCGGTAGTTTACAGACTGCCTGTGTTGGCTATGAGCAGGCTGAGGGGCCTTTACCAGAGGTCACTGCAGCTCCTGTTGCTGGGGAATCCCCTACCTCCACTCCTGTGTTTAGTCACATGCCCTCTCCTCTGCGATGAATAGATGTTGCACAGACTCCCCTACACTCTCGGATCTCAGCTCACCCTTCCCAGCAGACCAGGAGTTTCTTCCAGGTTAGTTTCTCCTGCAGGGATGGAAATGTCAGTTTCCTTCTCCTGTGGGCCCCCAATGTTGTTGGTCCTCCAATCTCCTCTGCTCCACTGCAATTGTCACAGCAGGATTCTTCTCATTCCCTGTACAAGCAGGGGAACTCGGCAAGAGAGCTAAAGTGGCTAGAATCAATTTTTAAAGTCTGAAAATTTAGCATTTTTTAAAGCCTAGGAGTAGGAGCTCATGCAAGAAGTGACCTCTCCCGTTTGTACCAAGACCATGCCCCCCTATCAGTATATATGAGTGTAGGAAGAAACCAAAGTACTTGGGGAAACCCAGGGAAACAGAGAGAACATAAAAACTCCTTGCAGTTGTCCTTGGGATTTGTACCACAGCACTGTGAAGCAACAGTGCTAACCACTGAGACACCATGCTGTCTGATAATATAAAATGGGATGAATATTTAGCAAGCAAATGTCCTTATTTATGACAAAATTAAACCACACAAAGTAAAATTCATGATGTCCTTGGAAGGAAGTGCATTAGGCCATTTACAGTGTGTACCAACACTCTTGTGAACTACCCACCAACTTAAAGCACTGCCAGGTCTGACACTAAAGGATTGCAGTTACTCTGTGACTGCAGACTTGTGAATCCTCACATTGTGCATGCTGTGAGGATTTTCCGGTGTCAGAGCCGGGAACGGCGATCAAGTGACCACAGGCATATGCTATGCATATTCCAGCCAAAGCCTTGACCAAATTGCTTCAGCCTCGCTCATTACACTTGCGTTGCGTGAGGACATGCCTGTTTAGTCAAATTGTGGCCGAGAGAATGCATATCGCATAAATGCAGGAGAATCCTCGCAGTGCTCACTATGTGAGGATTCAAAGTCTGCAGTCCCATAGTGACTGCCGATACTTTTAGTTTTAGACTAGACCACACTTTTAAAACGCCTGCATCTGACAATGTACAGATGCAGAATCATCCAACTGTATAACTTTGTGCCAAATAACTTCTAAAAGCTTTTTGTAGCAACAGTATGACGTTTAGTAAGCACTCATTACTCATAAACCTTAAAAGAAAAAGGAATTTACCACATTTCTATCATGTTCTTGAATTAACCTTGTTACAGATTCCGAGAGATACTTGGAGAAGAGGCGGATTCTGCCAGAATTAACCTGAAGATAAAATATTACGGTGTCCTTGCTTGCAAGAATTAACATAGAGATCTGTTCCAGCCACATATTCATAGTAGTGTGGTGTTTTGTGTTGTGCTTTATGTTAATTCTCTAAAATATGTAAATGTAATGTCATTAAGAATAACTTCATAAACTACTAACCCATGTAGTGTAAGTCTTTCATAAATAAAGTGTCCGGTTTCAGCATTTCTGCAATAACAATGTTTTTTTTTTTTCTTGTGTATTAGTTGTTGTAAATTTTAGAATGTTTAGGGAAAAATATAACTGCACGTTTTAAACTTGGTATCACTATTGCTATCACGGAAAATAATGCAAACAAAATTAATACTGGCATCAGTTTTTTTTGTTTGTTTTGTTTTTATTTGGCAAAGAAATTTTCCAAAACTTGTTCTAGTGCTAGATAGGCCCACAAAGCCATTTCAGACATCTTAATATATATACTTACCTTGTAATGTCCTCACATCCTGTTCCGTCCAGATGTGTCTGGATCCCAGAATTCCAAGCGGCAGAAATTCACCGACCTCCACATTGGGACACCCAAGTGATGGGTGTCTTAATATGGAAACTACTGGTGGTACCAGCCTCTTGCGAGATGCCACCAGTGGAACACACACACACAATCACACTCACACTCACACACACACACACACACACGCACTCTCTCTCTCTCTCTCTCTCTCTCTCTCTCTCTCTCTCTCTCTCTCTCTCTCTCTCTCTCTCTCTCTCTCTCTCTCTCTCTCTCTCTCTCTCTCTCTCTCTCTCTCTCTCTCTCTCTTCACCGTGCGCAGCCTCTTGTTCGGTACCACCAGCGGACAAGGGGGAGAGCACATGGGATACACCGGTCAAAGAAGAGATGACATGAGGAGAAGACAGCACATGTGGGAGAGAAGCAGAGCACAGGGGGGGACAGCTTAAACAGGACAGCACAGGAAGGAGAGAGACAGCAGACGAGGGGGATCGCACGTGGGGTAGACAGGTCAAAGAGGGCAAAGACAGGAGAAGTCAGCACATGGGGGGGAAAGAGTGGATAGGTAGTTGAGCACATAGGCGAGAGAGATTCTCAACGCTGCAAAGCCTGCCCCCATCGTGACATTACCGCCCTCCCGATGAGATGGCATCGGGCCTCCATCTAGTATGCTATAAATACCTGATAATTGCCCTATCTATTAAAATAAAAAAAATACAGCCATCAACTTATTTTAAATCCGCATTTAGAAAGTGTTAACCATGTATGTGCTTGAATAGGAATTAAAACAATGTGAAGATGAAATTTTAAATATCTGAATATGAATCCACTGGTAGGATTAACCCTCTTAAGCCATGTATATGAGCAGATTATAGAAAAATCAATGAAAAATATACATTGATATCTGTGATCAATGTCTAAATCCATAGAAATTAACATTTTTCTTAGTTAATTTACATATTATCACGATATGAGCTGGACATAGATCTTCCCGAGAAACTACAGGGTGGGCCGTGTATATGAATACACCTAAATAAAATGGGAATGGTTGGTGATATCAACTTCCTGTTTGTGGCATAATAGTATATGGGAGGGGGAAAACTTTTCAAGATGGGTGGTGACCATGGCGGCCATTTTGGATTCAACTTTATTTTTTGCAATGGGAAGAGGGTCATGTGACACATCAAACTTATTAAGAATTTCACAAGAAAATGGTGTGTGCTTGGTTTTAACGTAACTTTATTCTTTCATGAGTTATTTACAAGTTTCTTTGTTTACAGCCATTGACATGTCACAGATGTTAACACGTGAGGAGCGGATAGAAATTGTGTTGATGTCTGGTGAATGCAGTACCCGGGTCATTGCAGCAGATTTCAATGCAAGACACTTTACGCAATAAAACTGTCACCATTCCCATGTTATTTAGGTGTATACATATAAATGGCCCACCCAAAAAAGTTTGCCTCATCACTGAACATAATGTTCTGTGTAAACTGAGGGTCCTGTTCCAATTTTTGTTTTGCCCATTCTGCAAATTCAGAGCAACGATCCAAAAAACTTTGACCCCTCTGCTGCACCTTATGCCATTTTACTTGAAGGCTACCTCCGATTTCTTGAATGGTCTGAAGATACTTGGACCTGTCCCTATCGACTGTTTTATAATGACGCTAGACGTCGACAGTCTTTATACTTGCATAGATTACTGTGATGGTATAAGGGCAGTCCAAGAATTTCTAAACAGATATACGGACTTCAGTTCATCACAAAACGTATTTTGTATTAAATTACTTTCTTTAATTCTCACAAAAAAAATTCTGTTTGCAGACCAATATTATATCAAAAAGACTGGAACAGCCATGGGGTCTAATATACCACCTCCTTATGCCAATATTTCTATGGCTCCATTTGAGGAAAATTATATCTATACTCACTCCCTCTTGCGTGAACATTCTATGTACTGGAAGAGGTTGATCAATGACATCTTTATGGTGTGGAGGGGATGATGGTGGTTCTTTGATTAGGTTCTTCCAAAACATCAATTCCTAACCTTACCTTCTCAATTCAATATAGCACTGAAAAGATTAATTTCCTTGATATCCTAATATTCACACAGGAGAATGGGATTCTTGATTTAGACCTTTATGTCAAACCGACTGATGAGAAATGTAAGAGACTATTCTTAAGTTGCCACCCACAGCGCATCAAAAAAATCATTACCTAAATCCCAGTTCCATCGTGTCCAACATATTGTCACTGATGATAGGAAAAAAAAAAAATGAGCACATGAAGGATATGGAGGTAAAATTTATAGAACGTGGATATACTCAATAAGGCCCAAACCATAACTAGAACTATCCCTATGAATCAAAAACGAGTTCCGTTTGTAAATACTCTTCATCCATTCATGTGGATCATTGAGAACTCCATTAATGAATGATAAGGAATAACTTCCCAGTCTCCCAAGGATGACGTCACAACCTTTAGTTGGATCAAAGAAATGTTTATTGTAGCCACAAGAGCTCTGATCAATGTTAGAACAGAACTGCCTCCATTGTAT
Source organism: Ranitomeya variabilis (assembly GCF_051348905.1). Lineage (NCBI taxonomy): Eukaryota > Metazoa > Chordata > Amphibia > Anura > Dendrobatidae > Ranitomeya > Ranitomeya variabilis. The sequence continues at coordinate 174,181,941 of NC_135238.1, forward strand.
CATGGGACAATTCTTATAGTAAATTACAGAAGGATGTAGGAGGGAGATTGGTTATCTGGTTATCTGATAATTTCCCTATCATATTACATTAGAAACAATTAACAACCAATCAGATCATGACAAGAAGTTACATAAAAATGATTATGTGCTTTTGCTAAAAGGATAAAGAACCAACCTAACGGTTTGATGCTCAAGGTACTTACCCCAAACCATACTGACCCTAAGGGCAGAGTGACCAGGGTACATGGCTTCTGCAAATACTGTAGTAGCTTCTGTCAATGTTATATCTTTTCTTAGTAATTACTTATTAATAAAGAGACTCACTTGCTGTAATTTGTTTTTTCTCTTCTGCTAAAAGAAGAGTTAAAGGGATCTGGGTAGATTGATTAAAGTGAAAGTAATTATGGTTTATTAAATTTCCTATCATTCCTCTGTCTAATAATTCATATTATCACTTATACCTCTACATCAAAGTAGTAGTATCTATGGCCTTTCCTTTGATAGGGGCAAGGGGGCAGAGCAAGATGAGGTATGTTTGAGTTCTCATTATTTGGTAAGAGATGTACATTTAGGACGTGTTTCGGCTTGCGTATCTTCATGATTGCCCATTTGACAATCTTTATTAGGCAGGCAATAACTATGGCTATGAGACATATCTGAAGGATCATATGTCCTATACCTGCAACCCAGCCTCTTATACCTTTAAACCAATTGGAAAGGTTTAACCATTGGAACCAGCCATTCAGAGTGAATTCATCATCATGGGAGTATTCTTCTCGGAACTTCTTTCAGCTCTATAGCTTTAGACATACTGATAGGGAATTTAGATTGTGAGCCCTATTGAGGACAGCGATATGTTGCCGCTATATAAATAAAGGGCTTATTATTAGCTACAGTATATGTTTTTCAACTTGAACAGAGAAGTCAGTATGTACATAGTTACAACTAGTGTTGAGCGATACCTTCCAATATCGGATTGGATCGGACCGATACCCCAAAAATATCGGATATCGCCGATTCCGATACCGGAAACCAATGAAAGTCAATGGGACACAAATATCGGAATGAAAATAAACCCTTTCTTTCCTTGTAGGTTAATTCTACATGAAGGAAAACAACTAAGAATAATGTAGATTGTATTGGGGGAGGTGGAGGAGACATTAAAGGCATAGAAGTTTAGCCCAATCAAATGGAATAGCAGGAATTATTTTTTTTTTTTATAAGACATTCGGAATTACAAAGATATTGACTGTTAAGCTTTTTTATATTTTGTCAGATATTTGTTAAACTACTTCCATGCTCTTCACCTTCTTTTTTACTTCTCCCACACTTTCTCCTTCATCATCCTCAGCAGCAGCATCTTTTTCATAAACTTCTTCTTCACCTTATTCATCATCTTCTTCTTCACCTTCTTCCTATGATTCTTTTTTTTACATTCTTCATAGTCTTCTTATTCAACCATTATTCTTCTTCATATTCTACTTCTTCATCTTCTTCTTCCTCATCATATTTTTATTTGTGACAGGCAATCCTGTAGTTATCTCTAAAAGTTTGAAGATTACACCTTCCGTTCTGCCTGTCACAAAAGATTTACAACAGGATTTTGTCCGCGTTCAATTTTTTGCCTGCAGCAGCAGGTATTTTCCAGGGGCACCAAGAGGAGGAACAGTCTCACCCCCGTACACTGCTTAGTCTTCTTCTGCTTATAATTTAGATAATCTTTTGCTCTGATTTTTAGTCTTATGCTTAATGTTCTTCTGCTTTTTGTTATGTAGCTTCTTGTTGTTCTGCTTCTTGGTCTTCTGTCTCTTGTTCTTCTGTATCTTGGTGGTTGTCTTCTTGTTCTTTGTCCTTTTAGTCATTTTCTTCAGGGTCATCTTCTTGGTCTTCTTCGGGGTAGTCATCAGGGTCGTCATCTACAGGGTCATCACTTTCGGGGTGGTCTTCAGGGTCGTCGTCTCTGGGGTCGTTGTCGTCTTCGGGGTGGTCTTCGGGGTCGTAGTCTCCGGGGTCGTTGTCGTCGTCTTCTTCAGGGTGGTCTTCAGGGTCGTCGTCTTTAGGGTCATCGTCAGGGAGTTCCAGAGTGATTACCAAAAACCATTTCAAAAAGCTTGAACGTGGAAATGTAGCAGAAATTACAAGAATGCTGAGGAACTGCCGAGAACCAGCTGTCGGTACTGGAACCCGGATGGGTAGCCGAAGGTACAAGAGCCAATGGAACTACCGAGGCCCAGCTGATGGTACTGGAACCCGGTTCCTAAGCAGAAGGTACCCATGCCAGAAAGCACTGCCAAGGACCAGCAGACATTGGTGGAACTCGGATACCGAGAAGGAGGCACCTAAGCCAAAGGCTCTGCCTGGAACCAGCTGACATTACTGGAACCCAGGGGGACATATTTAAGATTGACTTCCAAAGAACCAGCTAATGGTACTGGAACTCAGATAGGTAGCAGAAGGTACACATGAAAAAAAAAGTTGCAAGGCCGTGAGCCGGCCGGAGTTACCGAAACCCACAGTCCTACAGGGGGAGCTTGTCCTATTGGCACTACGGAACCAGCCTTCATTGCCAAATCTTGCAGCCCACATAGGAAGCACTTAAACTGCAGGCACCATAGAGTCAGCTAACCCGACCGCAACCCGACAGGACAACGTATTGGAGGCAAAGTGACGTTGACACTACCTGGAAACAGCTGGCGTACTGGAACCAGGCTGGGCAGGAGGGAGTACCCGTGCCAAAGACACTTCTGAGCAGCAACTGGCCGTGTTGGAGCCCAGGGTAAATACTAGAAACAGAGTGGAGGCAGGGGCCTAATTGGAGCAAGTTTAATATCTGTAGTAGTGTGATTGTGGACAGAGCAGGAGAAATCGCCGGACACCCAGCAGGGTATCAGCTGACGTGACTGAACCCCAATAACACTGGAGCATGTGTTGACTGTGCAGACGGCACTTCTGAGCAGCAACTGGCAGTGTTGGAGCCCAGAGTCAATGCTAGAAACAGAGTGGAGGCAGAGGTCTAATTGGAGTGAGTTTAATATCTGTAGTAGTGTGAATGTAGACGGAGCAGGAGAAATCGCCGGACACACAGCAGGGGATCAGCTGACATTACTGAACCCCGATAACACTGCAGCATGTTTTGACACTGCAGATGGCACTTTTGAGCAGCAACTGGCGGTGTTGGAGCCCAGGGATTACTGGAGAAACAGAGTGGAGACAGGCGTAATTGGAGCAAGTTTTAAATCTGTAGTAGTGTGAATGTGGAGGGAGCAGGAGAAATTGCTGGACACACAGCAGGGGATCAGCTGATGTTACTGAACCCCAATAACACTGGAGCATGTGTTGACTGTGCAGACAGCACTTCTCAGCAGCAACTGGCGGTGTTGGAGCCCAGGGATTACTGGAGAAACAGATTGGAGGCAGAGGCGTAATTGGAGCAAGTTTAAAATCTGTAGTACTGTGAATGTGGACAGAGCAGGAGAAATTTCCGGACACACAGCAGGGGATCAGCTGACGTTACTGAACCCCAATAACACTGGAGCATGTGTTGACTGTGCAGACAGCACTTCTGAGCAGCAACTGGCGGTGTTGGAGCCTAGGGATTACAGTTCAGGTGGTAGAAACATGAACACCACAGGAGACCTGGATACTGTTGCCAACCAAATATTTAATCTGGAAGAGGACTGGCAAATTCCTGCAAGATCCAGGCCTTGTTCATTTTCAGGAAAGTAAGCCGGTCAAGGTTATTGGAGGATAGTCGCATGTGACGGTCTGTTAGTACACCACCTGCGGCACTAAAGATGCGTTCCGATAATACACTAGCAGCAGGGCAAGTCAGCACCTCCAATGCATACTGGCTTAGCTCTGGCCATGTATCCAGCTTAGAGACCCAAAACTTGAAGGGGGAAGAGCCGTGTGGGAGAACACTGAGAGGGCAAGACATGTAGTCTGTCACCATCTGACGGAAACGTTGCCTCCTGCTGACTGGAGCCATCTGTGATGGTGTAGACATTTGTGGCGGGGACACAAAACTTTGCCACATTTGGGCCATACTGGTCTTGCCTTGTGCTGAGGATCTGCTTCTGCTCCCTTTTTGTGCTGAGCTTCCTCCACTGCCTCGATGCACTGAGCTGCTTTGTAAAGCACTAGCGGCACTGCTCTCAGGTGGAATGTAGAACATGATGGAATGCACCAGTGTGTCTTGGTACTCCCACATTTTACGCTCCCGGTTCAACGGTGTTATGAGGCTTTGTAAGTTGTCCCAGTAGCGAGGATCTAGGAGCGTGGACACCCAATAATCAGCCGTGTTGAGAATGTGGGCGATGCGGCAGTCGTTTCTCGGGCACTGAAGCATGAAATCAAGCATGTGCTGCAGACTGCCAACTGGCCAAGAAATGCTGTCCCCTGCTTGAGGCGTCATCTCTGCCTGCTCTGCACCACCCCACCCTCGCTCTACATACTGACTACTAGAGCGTTGTGTACCTCCCTCCTCTGGACAGATGTCTTCCTCCTCCATTGACTTCTCCTCATCCTCCTCACAAAGTGTCCCCTGCCTAGGCCTTTGTGTGGAACCACGTTGCGCAGACTGTCCTGAACCAGATGGCATTTGTAACCCCTCATCCTCCACAACCTCCTCCCTTAGTGCTTGCAGTGTTTTTTCAAGCAGGCAGATAAGGGGGATAGTCATGCTGACTAATGCATCATCTCCACTCGCCATCCGTGTGTAATCATCGAAGGCACGCAAAACGTGGCAGATGTCCTTCATAGTGGCCCGCTCAGTGGTGGTGAAGTGTGAACGGCGCGCAGTGCGACTTGTTTGCGCCTGATGCAGCTGGTACTCCATTACTGCTGCCTGCTGCTCACACAACCTCTCCAACATATGTAACGCTGAATTCCACCTTGTGGGTAGGTCACATATGATGCGATGTTCCGGAAGGCGGAATCGGCGCTGCAGAGCTGCAATGCACGATCTTTCCATGCTGGAACGCCGCAAGTGAGCGCACTCTAGGCGGACCTTGTGCAGCAGTGCATCAAGATCCGGATAGTTCCTCAAAAAACTCTGCACGACCAAGTAGAGCACGTGTGCCAGACATGGGATGTGAGTGAGGTTGCCTAGGCCCAGAGCTGCCACCAGATTTCGGCCATTATCAAACACTACCATGCCTGGCTGGAGATTCGCTGGTACAAACCACACGTCGCTCTCCTGCTTGATGGCATTCCAGAGCTCCTGCACTGTGTGGCTTCAATTCCCCAAAGAAATTAATTTCAATACGGCCTGTTGACGTTTGGCCACGACTGTGCTCATATCGGTTGTAACAGGTAAGCGTTCACGGGTCCATGTGGAGGTAGACTGTGACGGCTCCTGCAGCGCTGATTCAGGGGAACTGGAGTATGAGGAGGAGTCAGTGCACAGACTGGATTCCTGCAATCCTTGGAGTTGGCAGAACACGTACAGTGCCACTCTCAAGATCTGTACCCGGCTCCACAACATTTACCCAATGGGCAGTGAGGGAAAGATATTGTCCCTGTCCATGGCTACTGGTCCATGCATCGGTGGTCAGGTGGACCTTGCTACTGACAGCGTTTAGTAGCGCATGTTTAATTTTTCCCTCCACATGCTTTTGCAGGGCAGGTACGGCTTGCCTGCTGAAATAAAAGCTGCTGGGCACATTGTATTGTGGGACTGCCAATGCCATGAAGTTACGGAAGGTGTCAGTCTCCACCAGCCTGAATGACAGCATTTCAAGGGATAGTAGTTTTGCAATGCCAGCATTCAGAGCCTGTGCTCAAGGGTGGTTTGCAGAGTATGGGCACCTTTTCTCCCATGCCCATGCTACCGATGGCTGTAGACTGGCCTGGGAGTGTGAGGATGACAGGGGACAGTGGTGCTGTGGGTGGAATGACACTGTGTGTCTGTACAACAGTGCCAGAGGTTCTTCCATGGCGATCCTGTGCGGAAGCTGAACCAGCTGTGTGTGAGCTGGAGGAAGAGGCTACAGCATGAGCTGAAGAGGTGGTAGGTGGCGCTGTAGGTTGGCCTAGGTCTTCAGTGTTTCTTTGTAACTCCACCACGAGCTTGGTCCGCACATGTTTCCACATATTTGTGGTATTGAGGTTGCTGACACTTTTCCCTCTTTTCACTTTCTGATTACACAGCTTGCATTTGACAAAGCAAATGTCATCTGCAACTGTCAAAAAAGGACCAGGCACTGCAAGTCTTGGGAGCGCCCGTTTTGGCTTTTGGAAGAGGCATGCTCCTAATGGGTGCCGAAGTGGGGGCTACAGGCAACAGAGTCTGCCCCCTCCCTCTCCCTCCTTTTTTTGGCCATTTGGGGAATCTCTTCCTCAGAGCTGCTCCCACCACCTTCCTGTACCTCACGCCATGATGGGTCAAGAACCTCATCATCTACACTACCCTCTTCAAATGACTGCTTCGCCTGGGTAGTCTCGACAGCACAGTATGCACCAGAAAGTGGCACCTGAGTCTCATCATCAGATGCTTACTGAGGTGTGCTGACCATAGGCACTAGCCCACCCGCCTCTTCAGATTCAGAGAGACAAAGCTGTTGCGCATCACTGCATACTACCTCTTCTTCACATTCTCAAATGCTGCTTGGCTGACCCCTGCTTTCCAAGCCAACAGATTCAAGGAACAGAAGTAGAGATGGCTCCGGTCCAGGGCTCTCTGACTGCCTGGGCATTTTGGCAGGGGGGGAAGAGACAGATGGGTGCTCTTCAGTGCTCTGGACCTGAGAGGATCTGGAACTAATTGAAGTCAATGCGTTAGCTGCCATTCATCTGACAATGGCTTCAATTTGTTCGTCCCGCAGGAGTGGGGTAGGCGAGCTCCTACAAAGCTGCGCATAAAGGACTGTTCCCTGGTAAAACTGGGGGATGCTGAGTCACTGGTGCCTGCAGCAGGCACAGAATCCCCACATCCTCTCCCTGCAGAAACTCCACGCCCACGACTATGTGCCTTACTCCCTGCCTTCTCAATCTTGGTAGACTGATAAAGATAGGCAGAAAAGTACTAAGGGCTTAGTGTGCTTATTCCTGAACAGCTGCTAACAGGTATAAGAAACACTAATTTTCTAAAGTGTGGACTAGACTTTAATATGAGCTAATGTGGCCTACACAACTGTAAAGTGGAGTGTTTGGTGAGCTTTATTAACTTTTTGGTTTTTTCACAAAAAGACACTGGATGTGCCCAAAGATGTAAAACCGATAGTATCACAAACTTTTTGTAGCTATTACAATGCAGGAAGGTAACCTACAATGCAATAGATGAGGCTCCAAAAAATAGGCTAATACTAATCTGGCTGGGGCTGCAGGGCACAAGCCAGCAGAAAGGCTCCTCTATCTACTCCTATATAGTGTTTTCAAGCAATCTAGCTGGATACGGATGGAACCACACTAATATGAGAAATCAGGAAAAATTGGCAGCACTAATGCGAAAAAGGACAATGTATGAGGTAGTGACGCACGCTGAGCATGCGAAAAAGGACAATGTATGAGGTAGTGACGCACGCTGAGCAGACTACAACCGGAGGTGGCTGCAGAACACACTACAGCGTGAGCTGCACTCACACACAGAGACCTCACAGACAGCTGTGAACAGCGCTGCAAGGCAAAAGAAATCTTCTCAATTCTCACACAGCAGTTGTTAAAGTAGCCTGGGTAAAGCATAATAAAGCAAATCGCTAGATCAAACTGTCCCTCAGAGTCAGAACAACAGCGTCCTGTCCCTAAGTAAATTCACAGCAGAGTGAACCCAAAATGGCGGTGGCGGCTTTTATAGTGCATCATGACATCATTTCAGCAGCCAATCACAGCTATGCCATTAGTTAACATGCATAACAGGATGTGCCCACACTTCTTAGGATTCCTCATTGGCTGAATAAAATCAAACTGGCTCATTGCATTATGGGAACTTCCGATTCCGGTATTCAATATTCAAAAAGTATCGGAACTCCGTATCGAAACTCCGATACTGCGAATATCGTTTGCAACCCGATATTGCAGGATCGGAGTGCTCAACACTAGTCGCTGCCAATTGTTCTAGATTATCTAGATCCTTCTGAATCCTTTCTCTGTCTTCTCATCTCCATGAGAAATCAGAATATAGGAAAATGTTCACTAAACAAAGCTATTACAATGAGGGAGAACGTGATGGTCATTTTCTAGCCACAAAAGCCGTAGCACAGAAGGGTTCCTCAGTTTTTTCTGCAATTAAACTTCTGATGGTTCCATGATTACCGACTCAGAAGCTATTTTGATGGGTTTCTTCATCTTTTTCAAGCAGTTATATTCTTCAAAACTTTCTAAAACACTTTGAAGAAATTGATAATTACTGCAACTGCTTCAATTATCGGATGAACAGAGGAAGGCCTTGGATGCACCCCTCTCAGTGGAGGAGCTAGAGGTAGCACTGAGCATTTTCCAAAACAATAAGGCCCTGATACGGATAGGATCCCATCTGAATTATATAAAGAAATTGGTTTAGTGTTAGTGTCTAAGTGTAATAATTATATGGGTAATACGGAATCTAATAGCATGGGATAAAGCCAGTCCGGGAACAAAGTTGCAGCAAAGAATGTTTTTACTTGAAACAGAAATGTAAACAGAATTGACACAGATATTTCTGCAATTACAACTAGGTCTTCAGCTATGTAGTAAATAGCAATCAGAGCATAATACAGATATTCCTGCAGTAGTAACAAGGTCCTCAGCACAATAAAGTAAATCACAGCAGACTTAGAGGCGAACAGATATTTAAACAAGGAAGTCCAATAAGGTTATAGTGCGAATGCACACAGAACTTTAAATGAGGAAGTCCAGCAAGACTTGATCACACATGTGCCAGTACTTGTTAGTAGGAGTCCAAATATTCACATGATGCATTGTGTGAATGCAGTCCTGGGAAAGAGAGGATGAGGGGAAAAGAGGGAGAGTGCTATCTAAGCGTAGCAGATGAGTAAATATTTCTTGATGAGACAAGCACAACTTGAATCTTGCTCACCAGGAGTGGTTGTGCAAAGAGCCACAACACTGGGAAAAGTTTTGCAAACAAAGAAGATACTTCCACTGGTGCGCATCCCGTCGCAGAAGTTCCAGAGGCAAGAGGTAGCTGAATGGAGAAAGGCAGACCACCGAGGAGTGAGCAGAAGAAGCAGGGAGTTCACCAGCAAACCGGCAGAAGCTCAGGAGCCAGCAGCACAAAATACTCAGGCACCTTAGAACACATGACCCGGACTTAAATAATCAGGACAGACAGGAAGTTCCATGACAGGGCAAGATCCAAGACTCCATCTTGGATCAGGATGAACAGGCACCAGGAAAGTCCAGAATCCTTACATTAAGCTACTGGAGGTGTTTCAAGAGCCATTCAGAGTGGGCACATTGGTTCTCATCCCTAAACCAGGGAAAGATGCAACATGTACAGACTCATATAGACCCATTTCATTATTTTCAGTGGATATAAAAATTCTAGGAAATACACTGGCTTTGAGACTTCTTAAAGTCATCACACATTTGATACATGAAGATCAGATGGGATTCATGCCCTTGAAATCAACCTCAATAAACCTGACATGTCTATATATTAACTTTCAGATGCAGCCCCTAAATGTGACAGACTGCGGTACTCTCACTTGATGCTGCAAAGGATTTCCACAGGATTGAGTGGGAGTACCTTTGGTTGGTTATGAGGGCTATGGGCTTTGGAACATCCTTCCTCTCATGGATGCAACTGTTATACTCTAATCCTATAGCTAAAATAATGGCTAACGCCTCATTGTCAAACTCCCTTAAGTTATGTAGGGGCACTAGACAGGGATGTCCTCGCTCTCCCTTGCTATTTGCCTTGGCTATAGATTGACTTGCTGTTAAATTATGAGCTAGTTGAGAGATGAAAGGCTTTGTCTACAATACAGTAGAGGAAAAAAATTGCGTTGTATGCTGATGACCTACTGATAATTCCCTGGTAAATGCTATTGCAATTATAAATTAATTTGGAGATCATTTGAAGATTTCAATCAACTATGATAAGTATGTTTTAATGCCGGTAGATGAATTATCTCAAAACTCTAAAGTACACCAAACACACTTGACAGAGGGATGGGAATTTAAATATTTAGGAATCCATGTATCTGTTAATATTAGAGCCTTTGTCTCTTTGAATCTGGTGCCCTTGTATGCTAAGTTCCAACAAAAAATCAATACCTGCTACAAGATACCTTTTATTGGTGGTTGGATGTGGGAGGTGGCCAGGGTGGTAGTCATGGCGAGGGGCTGAGGAAGGGCCGGACTGGCCATCGGGCACTTCTGGTAAATGCCAGAAGGGCCGGTGCCAGTCGTGGGCCGCTCGATCCGCCTCCCTCCTGCTGCCGCCGACTCACCCCCCTGCCGTCGCATTCAACTATACCGGCGTCTATGACGCCGGTACAGTTGAATGCAATGATGGAGGAGAGAGCGTCTACAGATGCTCCCTCTCCCATCATTCCCTGCTCTGCCTCTGACACTCCTGATATGATGTCATCGCGCACCTGCTGTGTCCCGGGCAGACTGCAGCCACTGAGACAGGAGCAGGAAGCAACGCGGGGCACGAGGAAAGGTGAGGAGAGTGTTTTGTTGTTTTTTTTTACTGGACTGTGGGGACATTCTTGGGGGGGAGGGGGGAGGAGGAGTAGAGATGTGGGCTGTGCTGTATATACCACTGTGCGGGCTGTGCTGGATATACCACTGTGCGGGCTGTGCTGTATATACTACTGTGTGGGCTGTGCTTTATACTGCGGTGTGGGCTGTGTTATCTACTATGCGGGCTGTGCTATATACTATGCGGGCTTTGCTATATACTATGGGGAGTATATTATCTTCTATGGGGAGGCCATGTTATGTACTATGTGGCTGTGGTATATACTATTGTGGGGGTATATTATATTCTATGGGGGAGGTTGGGTTATACACTATGGGGGAGGTTGTGTTATATACTATGGGGGGGCTGCATTATATTCTATGGGGGGGCTACATTATATATTATGGGGAGGTGAGCTGTATTATATTCTATGGGGTTACATTATACTCTGTGGTTGCCGCATTATATTCTGTAGGGTGGTGGCTACATTATACTATATGTGGGCTGCCCACAACAAGAAGATTCTAAAAACATTTAAAATACAGAAGGTGATTGCACCATGTGTAGCCAAAACATGCAGGAGCAACGGTTAGCCTAATAACACCAAGAGGTCATGCATGAAATATTCAGCACAATAAATATTGTGAGACTCTATATATTAATTTGAGAATAACCAAATAATCATTTTGGGAAAAGAGATCATTTCAAGAGTAGATTAGTATACCTAACACATTTAAAATAATAAAGATTGGCACCAAATACATATGGGGCGATTAGAAATAATGAAAGGATATTCAGACCTATAAGTTCCGAAATGGATATTCAATACCGTAGTTCATGAATCTCACCTAACACCCCATAATAAGGATAGATTGTATCTTCAAGAATACATTACCAATCATATACCAGTCATAAATTCAACTGCTCACAAGACCCCAGGCTTTAGGCTACGTTCACATTTGCGGTGTGCGCCACAGCGTCGTCGCCGCAACGCACAACGCAAACAAAAACGCAGCAAAACGCATGCACAATGCTGCGTTTTGCGCCGCATGCGTTCAACGCATGCGGCGCAAAACGCTGCGTTTTTTGGAAACGCAGTTGCGTTTTGAACTAAAAACGCAGCGTTTTGCACCGCATGCGTTTTTTGTGCAGTGAGTCATTCTTCATCCCACCCCCCAAAAAAAGTGTCTACACAATAGATAAGGCCCACCAATGGCTAGAAGAGGGTTGCTGTTTATGTAATTGTGTATATATACCCTGGCAGAGATGAATTCCTCCCATTTTGCTGGTATTCATGATGGAGCGTCCCATGGACAGTATCTACATGGATATGGAGATGGAATTTGCCTTGGCTCATGCCTATGCTGTCGCCTCTTTTCATCAAAGGGAAAGGGAAAAACGGAGATGGAGTCGTCGCCGCTTTTGGATACACCCTATCTTGGAAGTCCGGGAGAGCCGTGGAGCATACCATAGCTTGTTTGGCGAACTGAATGACAACCTGGAGAAATATTTCGAATACACCAGGATGTCTCAGGAGAGCTTCCGCTATCTTCTGCGTCGGGTGGAAGGAGCCATTAGCAGGCAGGACACGCAGCTCCGGAGAGCTATTTCCGCAGAGGAGGGGCTGCTGGTGACTCTACGGTACGTAGCTGTTTGAATGACTGTGATATGTTCTTCCCTTTTTTTTTTATTTTTTATTTTTATTTTTTTTGGGGGTGGTATGGTCAATGTACTTTTATAAATTACAATGTACTTTAATGTAATTTCTTTATCTTCTTGACAGTTTCCTGGCTACCGGAGAGACCTTGAGATCACTTCATTTTCAGTTCCGGATTGGAGTCTCCACTCTCTCCGGAATTATTGCTGAGACATGCCGCGCTTTGTGGGATAATCTCCGGGAGGAATTTTTACCCGTCCCTACAAGCGAAATCTGGGAGTACAACGCACAGAAATTTGACCAAGTGTGTTCGTTTCCAAACTGTATTGGCGCGGTGGATGGAAAGCACATTCGGATTACCAAGCCAGGGAAAAGTGGATCCCTTTTCTACAACTATAAAAAATACTTTTCCACTGTGCTCATGGCAATTGCCGGTGCGGACTGCCGTTTTCTCGCAGTGGACATTGGTGCGTTTGGCCGTGCAAATGACTCGCGCACATTTAAGGAGTCGGATATGGGCCAAAAATTATATGGGAACAATTTTAATTTCCCACAGCCACGACCTCTTCCCCACACCGAAGGCCCTGCGATGCCATTTGTTGTGGTTGGGGATGAGGCATTCCAAATGTCTGCCAACCTATTGAAACCCTACTCCAGTCGGGGCTTGGACCATACAAAAAGGGTTTTCAATTACAGACTGTCCAGGGCCAGAAGGACTGTGGAGTGCGCCTTTGGCATCCTTGTCTCCAAATGGCGGATATTAGGATCCGCCATTAATCTGAAAACTGAGACAGTGGATGAGGTGGTGAAGGCTTGTGTGGTTCTCCACAATTACATTATTTCCAAAGAGAGACTGAATGTGGAACTGGATGAACCCCTAGCCAACACATTGCCCGATTACCATGATCATCCTCTGAGGACAAGTGTGGAAATTGCGCAGATGAGGGATCGTTTTGCGGCCTATTTTGTGTCAGATGTTGGCCGTGTGTCATGGCAAGATCAAATGGTGTAGATGTTACTGTTGGACTGTATTCTGGTGTGACTATGCTAAAAATGTAATATAATAATAAACTAATTCTCCAGTAAATGTGCAATAAATGTAATCCGTTTAGGTTGGTTTGGTTATGTCAGATTTGGCATCTACCTATAGTTCACAAATGTAATGTGCCTTATCTGAAAACTTTGAACCCTTTGTTTTAAAAATGTTGTTGTTTAATAAAAATTTTTTCTAAGTTTTCTACCCTGCTTCAAAGACCAAATTTATACCATGCCATATAACATATTTTATTTGTTTGTCAGATCGCTGTGTATCATTGTGTTTGACAGCAAAAGCAACGATACCAGCGATGTTTTTCAATGGTAACCATGGTAAATATTGCCCTAGTGCGGCGCTCAGTAACCTAATATTTACCCTGGTTAGCAGTGTTAAATGTAAAAAAAAAAAACCCAGTACATATAGTCATCTTCGCGTCCCCCGGCGTCCGCTTCCTGCACTGACTGAGCGCCGGCCGTGAAGTGAATGCACAGCACAGCGTTGATGTGACCGCTCTGCTGTTAGGGATGTCACTCAGTCAGTGCAGGGAAGCTGACGCCAGGGGACGCGATTGTGAGTATATGTACTGGGTTTTTTTTTTACATTTAACAATTGGAACCAGGGTAAACATCGGAAGCGCGCCCTGCGCTTAGCAACCCGATGTTTACCCTGGTTACCCGGGGACCTCGGCATCGTTGGTTGCTGGAGAGCTGTCACACAGACAGCTCTCCAGCGACCAAATAGCGATGCTGCAGTGATCTGCATCGTTGTCTGTTTCGCTGCAGCATTGTTAAGTGTGAAGGTACCTTTACGGTATGTGTCCACGTTCAGGATTGCATCCGGATTTGCTCAGGTTTTTTCATCAGTATTTGTAAGCCAAAACCAGGAGTGGAACAATTAGAGGAAAAGTAGAATAGAAACATATGCACCACTTCTGTATTTGTCACCCACTCCTGGTTTTGGCTACAAATATTGATTTAAAATCCTGACCAAATCCAGATGCAATCCTGAGCGTGGACACATACCCTTAGTGTTTGAAAACACCTCATACACTTTAGTGTTTGTAAACACCTCATACAGCAATGAGAGACACCCAAAAAAAGGTAAAATTAAAAAATCCAAAAATACTGTCTGACATTGCATATGTGAGGTGTTTGAAGCACAAAATATGTGTAGACGGCGCACGGCGTGAATTGCCGAGAAGTATACTTGAAAATAAGAACAAATATTGTTTTCAAACAAATAATTTTTATTGGGGGGTAACAGAAAAAAAAGGGGAAAGAAACTTAGGGGGCATCAACATCCGCTACCAGCGGTGAATGGTATGTGTGTGATGTTTTTGAACGGGGAGGGGGAGAGGAAGAGGAGGATGAGCCATAATCAAGGAGGCTAGAAGGCAGGTCCAAACCCTCCGCAGGGTATACTGGGGAAACCGGCTCATCTGTAGGGGAGGGAGGAGGCAACACAAGGCTTTGATATTTTCTTCGTTGGCCCTGGCTGCTCATGCTGCGGCTAGAGCCACGGCACGCAGTTGGTGTCTCTACTGGAGCAGCCAGAGCCTCACTGTGTGCCTCAGTGTGTGTCCTCCTTTTTTTGTGTTTTCTTTTCTCTCCCACTGCGGCAGCTCCCCCAGAATGACTCCTATGGGAGGATGAGGGCCTGGCAGGAGCAGGAGTCGGCGGCACACTGGTATGGTGACTGTGGTGGCGTCGCTCGGCACGTGGACCTCGGTGGGGTGGCTGGAGTGGCTCTGCAGCAGGAGTCGGAGTCATGATAGCCAGCGACGGTACTACTGGCAGTGTCGCTGACTGCATGACCCGACCCTGCTGCAGAGCCCTCACGTAGGCATTATTGCAGGACTGCATCACCGAAATCTGGAGTTCCGGCGTAAGGTTTTCCACCATGCCTTTAGCAATTGTACTTAAAAAATGTTTGGCCGGATTCGAGAGCTCGGCTTCCATATTTTCAAGGCGCTTTTCGATACTGGACAGACGACTGTCCATTTTATCGTTAAACGCCTTGAAACAGTTCTGGAAAACCGTGCTCAAGTGCATAAATTCGGGCATGGCTGGCCTGTCCGAGGCCCGCTGGCGCTGTCGGGAATTCCCGAACGAAGGTGCGCCAGAGGCCTCGGGCAGGGGAAAACCTGATGGCCCGGCTGCCGGTTCTCCAGATGGTGGTGCAACCCTGCTGTCGCTGTGGGAGGGCTGTGACGGGTCAGATGGCGATGCATGAAGTTCCGCTTCACAGGGGCGAGCTCGCTCGAGGGTGCTGCTGTGTGTCCTGTGAAAAGATAAGGAAAAAATTAGTCTTCAATTAATAACCTATCACATACGCCAACTCCTGTAATAAAATTAACATTACATGACACATCAATACATTACAATCCCCTGTCTCTCAGTCTGTGTGGCCTATAATAAATTGCTGATTGTTATCGCCAGCTGACCATTAGGGCTCACGATAACAATCATGGACATACCTACGGCAGAAAATGACTGTTCATTCCCGCTGCCAAAACCAATGCATACCTCTGTCATCGTTTAAAAAAAATTTTTGACAAAAAATCTTTCTTGATGCTGCCTATGCCGCAAAAAAAAGTATAAAATTTAAAGTCAAGAAAAACATTTAAAAAAAAAAAAACAAAAAAAACCCCCTGACTTTGCTGATCTGATCGCAGGAACGGCCATGACGTTAGGATCATGTGATCGAGACGTCATCATTATTCCTGCGATCAGAACTACACTGACTCAGAACGTAACCTGTCATGGACTACAAGGACTCACGCTTAACCAAAAAAATTATGGGCTATATACCATTCCACTAGTGAAAAAGGATGGCCAATATGCTACGCTGACTGCATGGATGGCCAATACACTATGTTCCTGGGAAATATACTATGTGGATACGTGGCTAGAACGTGTACTATGTGGCTGCGATATAGTGGCCTGGCAATATACTATGTGTATGCGCAATGTACGTGGCTGGGCAATGTACAATGTGGCTGTGCAATATGGTATGTGGACAAAATACTTACTGTCGGCGGCCAAGGACCGGTCTTAGGAACTGTAGTGCCCTGCTGTACTTATAGGGCACCGACTTGGCCGCAGCAGCACCACTCCAAGATTGCTCCTCCTCAGTACGGAGCCCCTTATTGAAACGGTCCTTCATGGATCGCCATCTGGTCCTCAACTTTTTAACTGTGAATGCAAAGAAAAAAAAAAGGTTACATATTTAGCATTTTAAAAGGATAAAACAACCGTGTGCGATGCAAAGTTTAGGCGTTGATCGCATCACACAAGGTTGTGTTTATCCTGGCAAGATGGGTCATAGCAGCGTCTCAGCAATACTCACTAAAGTTGCCTTTGTCCTTCGCTGAGGCACTGTCAAAGCCATCCCACAGTGACTTTGCCACCTATGCCCACAAACGCCTCGACACCACCTGGTCCATGTGCCGGGGGTCACGGCTGTCCCACAACGGGCCACGCTCCTGGATGCTGGAGATCAGGAGGTCCACATCTATACTTTCTCCTTGGTCCCGTTGTGAAACCTAGAAAAAATAGAAAACAAAAAGGTTACAAATATGCAAATATTAACAACCACCAGCACCTGGCATGATTTGTACCTTTGCCCTATCCTTTGACATTTGATGTATGTATATTTATGTTTTCTACACCTGTATTTTGGAATGTTTGTGTGCAGGGAGTTCAACTTTATGTTACCTTCCCCCAATACTTGCTGCCCTGAAAAGCTGTAATGTAATTAAGCTTAGTAAACATCCCTAGTGAAACCAGGATGCTCCTCAAATGTAATGTTCCTCACAGCAGGATGCTACTCAAAAAAAAAAAAGATTAAAAAAAAAATATACTCACTCGCCGGCCTGACGCCACATCTTGGCCCCGATCTCTCTGCTCCCGCTGTGTGCCTTCTCCCTCACTTGAGGAAGCCTGTAAAAATTGTATACAAAAATTATTGTCAATGCTACAAATGGCAGCGAATAGTAAGCAACTGGACATAATTACTCACCGCACTCCCCCTCGCCGATTGCCTATGTTCAGACTCTGACTTACTCTCGCCATTCTTGCAAGTTTGCTCTGCAATGAAAAAATGAGCAAAAAATCACATCCACCGCTAACAATGACACATACAATAAAATAGGCACAAAAAATTAAAACAAGCACAATTGACTGTTGACTGATAGGACAATGCAAACTGAAAAAGCGACACCACAACGCCATACATTGCAAGAGAATACAATAGAAGAAACAATACAAGAATAGACCCAAAAAAATTTTACCAAAAAAAGAAACCAATGTCCAAATTTTTAAATATAAAAAAACTGTACAGGGAAAAAAAAAGGCACAATGAAGTAGCAAACTGCACGCCATACATTACAATAGCAACAAGACATGATCCAAAACAACACCATCTGGTGACATCTACCACAGAAATACATCTGAAAAAGGCGATAAATACCATATTAGATAATAAGCAATAATCATTACGGGACAACCGCTGTTAAAAATACAGCAACCCAAAAGATAAACCATAAAATAGAAAAGAAAACACATGAATTTTTACATAAAAAAATGGCCCCACCAAAAAAAAAAAAAAAAAAAAAACATTATACTACACACTTGGCAATGCAAACAGTCAAGGAAGGAGATATATGCCATACGGAAAACGACGTAAAACCATCAGAGATAAAGAAAAAAAAAAAGGGGAAAATAAAATTGAAAATAGAATGGCATATAGCAGCACGAAACAATACAATACAAATGAAACCTCATAAATGTAGCCCCCCTACCAGCAAGAAAAGACACACAAGGAAAGAAAAAAAAATGCCAACAGCATAATAAAACACAGCAAGACATGAGCCAAGAAAACGCCATACGGTTACCCCCAACAATAGAAACCAGAAAAACATGCACCAGAAATGTAACAAGAAAAAATCAGCCAAAAAAAAGACATTGAACAACCGCATGACACCTGAACAACCCAAAACCAAGCAAGGCCGAAGACAATAAACGCCAGCATATAACGCCAGAAGTACATCATAACCAGATTCAAAAAAAAAAATTTTTGCAATAACAACCCACAGTGCCATAACCGTACAATAGCACAGACCAAACATTGCAAAAATTTAATCAAAATCATGAAATAAAACACAGAATAAAAAATATTCAAGAGAAATATATACTAGCAGGTTTGGAAAGCAGGTAAGTATATATTTCTCTTGAATATTTTTTATTCTGTGTTTTATTTCATGATTTTGATTAAATTTTTGCAATGTTTGGTCTGTGCTATTGTACGGTTATGGCACTGTGGGTTGTTATTGCAAAAATTTTTTTTTTTGAATCTGGTTATGATGTACTTCTGGCGTTATATGCTGGCGTTTATTGTCTTCGGCCTTGCTTGGTTTTGGGTTGTTCAGGTGTCATGCGGTTGTTCAATGTCTTTTTTTTGGCTGATTTTTTCTTGTTACATTTCTGGTGCATGTTTTTCTGGTTTCTATTGTTGGGGGTAACCGTATGGCGTTTTCTTGGCTCATGTCTTGCTGTGTTTTATTATGCTGTTGGCATTTTTTTTTCTTTCCTTGTGTGTCTTTGGTCAGGATCGGGTTGCTAAGCGCAGGGCGCGCTTCCGATGTTTACCCTGGTTCCAATTGTTAAATGTAAAAAAAAAAACAGTACATATACTCACAATCGCGTCCCCTGGCGTCAGCTTCCCTGCACTGACTGAGTGACGTCCCTAACAGCAGAGCGGTCACATCAACGCTGTGCTGTGCATTCACTTTACGGCCGGCGCTCAGTCAGTGCAGGAAGCGGACGCCGGGGGACGCGAAGATGACTATATGTACTGGGTTTTTTTTTTACATTTAACACTGCTAACCAGGGTAAATATTAGGTTACTGAGCGCCGCACTAGGCCAATATTAACCATGGTTACCATTGAAAAACATCGCTGGTATCGTTGCTTTTGCTGTCAAACACAATGATACACAGCGATCTGACAAACAAATAAAATATGTTATATGGTATGGTATAAATTTGGTCTTTGAAGCAGGGTAGAAAACTTAGAAAAAAATTTTATTAAACAACAACATTTTTAAAACAAAGGGTTCAAAGTTTTCAGATAAGGCACATTACATTTGTGAACTATAGGTAGATGCCAAATCTGACATAACCAAACCAACCTAAACGGATTACATTTATTGCACATTTACTGGAGAATTAGTTTATTATTATATTACATTTTTAGCATAGTCACACCAGAATACAGTCCAACAGTAACATCTACACCATTTGATCTTGCCATGACACACGGCCAACATCTGACACAAAATAGGCCGCAAAACGATCCCTCATCTGCGCAATTTCCACACTTGTCCTCAGAGGATGATCATGGTAATCGGGCAATGTGTTGGCTATGGGTTCATCCAGTTCCACATTCAGTCTCTCCCCTGACGAAGCTGCCCGGTGTGGTGGCGATACGCGTTGGGTCTCCTTGTAGCCCACATTAGGACTCTTTTTCCAGGCGCTATAGGCTTGGGCATTATGTGCCCTGGGTAATATGCTATCTCTACAGCTCACATTATCTTGGTGCTATTTTTCTGTATAGTGGCATGTTAGATAGTTAGTCACATGCTATTGAGGCATTATGCTGATATATTTTTTGCTGCTTGACATTTATGTACCGTTATGTACACACCTGTCGTCTCTACTTGCTAGGCAGGTTTGTGCATGTGTGTCCCTTATCTAGCACTTGCAGTGCAGGGATTTGTATGTCTATGTGGGCTTTATACTCTTGCTATTTTGCATTCACACTATTAGTGGTCTGTTCCCATTTGCAGTACCCAGGGGAGTGCCCAGGTAGCTTGGCCTATTTCTTTCATTCTATGAGCAATTTGGTTCTAGGTAATTACATCATATGTACATGACTCGAGTCCTATGTGGGGTACGGCCGTATTAGGGGCTGTTGTGTATAGCATTTGTATGCTTTTTAAGTGTTTTTATATGTCCATGTGTTTGTTACCCTTGTTTGTATATATATTTCAATAAAGCTGTGTATATATAATTTTTCGCCATTTCCTTGTTGTGGTGATCCCCTTTCTTAGGACCTTGTCTGTTTCACCTTTTGGGTTTCAATAGGTTGGCAGACATTTGGAATGCCTCATCCCCAACCACAACAAATGGCATCGCAGGGCCTTCGGTATGGGGAAGAGGTCGTGGCTGTGGGAAATTAAAATTGTTCCCATATAATTTTTGGCCCATATCCGACTCCTTAAATGTGCGCGAGTCATTTGCACGGCCAAACGCACCAATGTCCACTGCGAGAAAACGGCAGTCCGCACCGGCAATTGCCATGAGCACAGTGGAAAAGTATTTTTTATAGTTGTAGAGAAGGGATCCACTTTTCCCTGGCTTGGTAATCCGAATGTGCTTTCCATCCACCGCGCCAATGCAGTTTGGAAACGAACACACTTGGTCAAATTTCTGTGCGTTGTACTCCCAGATTTCGCTTGTAGGGACGGGTAAAAATTCCTCCTGGAGATTATCCCACAAAGCGCGGCATGTCTCAGCAATAATTCCGGAGAGAGTGGAGACTCCAATCCGGAACTGAAAATGAAGTGATCTCAAGGTCTCTCCGGTAGCCAGGAAACTGTCAAGAAGATAAAGAAATTACATTAAAGTACATTGTAATTTATAAAAGTACATTGACCATACCACCCCCAAAAAAAATAAAAATAAAAAATAAAAAAGGGAAGAACATATCACAGTCATTCAAACAGCTACGTACCGTAGAGTCACCAGCAGCCGCTCCTCTGCGGAAATAGCTCTCCGGAGCTGCGCGTCCTGCCTGCTAATGGCTCCTTCCACCCGACGCAGAAGATAGCGGAAGCTCTCCTGAGACATACTGGTGTATTCGAAATATTTCTCCAGGTTGTCATTCAGTTCGCCAAACAAGCTATGGTATGCTCCACGGCTCTCCCGGACTTCCAAGATAGGGTGTATCCAAAAGCGGCGACGACTCCATCTCCGTTTTTCCCTTTCCCTTTGATGAAAACAGGCGACAGCATAGGCATGAGCCAAGGCAAATTCCATCTCCATATCCATGTAGATACTGTCCATGGGACGCTCCATCATGAATACCAGCAAAATGGGAGGAATTCATCTCTGCCAGGGTATATATACACAATTACATAAACACCAACCCTCTTCTAGCCATTGGTGGGCCTTATCTATTGTGTAGACACTTTTTTTGGGGGGTGGGATGAAGAATGAGTCACTGCACAAAAAACGCATTCGGCGCAAAACGCTGCGTTTTTAGTTCAAAACGCAACTGCGTTTCCAAAAAACGCAGCGTTTTGCATGCGTTTTGCTGCGTTTTTGTTTGCGTTGTGCGTTGCGGCGACGACGCTGCGGCGCGCACCGCAAATGTGAACGTAGCCTAATCTATTATCAAAGAGGTGCAGGACTAAAACTGGCTCCTGCAAGCCCGACGCGTATCAACACTACCGTGACTTCATCAGGGGCAAGAGAAACTGTAGTAGGTTCAGTGAATCGTAGCAATACTGTATATACACACACAATAATTATTAGGTCTCAACAGCTGTTGAGCTTACCGCATGGAGAACACAAACGAATCCAATGAAGATGCAAAAGGTTGAAGGAAGTGGTCAAGATAGATACATGGTCGTTCCATCAGACCCCCAATACCCGACACAATAGGCCTACCTGGGGGGTCCCTGACCAACTGGTGGACTTTCGGTAAGATATAAAATGTTGGAATTACTGGGCACTGGTGAGTAGTCAAAAAGTCAGCTTCCTTTTTATTAAAGATATTATGATGTAATGCTCTCTGAATAAGAAAGTCTGTTCTGTCCTTAAAACCCCTTCAAGACATGCGCCGTACTAGTACAGCGCATGTCGTGTCTCCTTTGATGTGGGCTCTGGCGGTGAGCCCACATCAAAGACGCGACATGTCAGCTGTTTTGTACAGCTGACATGTGCGCGAGAGAGCGGCAGGTGGAATCGCGATCCACCTGCCGCTATTAACTAGTTAAATGCCGCTGTCAAATGCTGGCAGCGGCATTTAACTACCGCTTCTGACCATCGGGCCGGAAATGCATGCATCGCTGACCTCCGTCATGTGACTAGGGGTCAGCGATGCATTGGCATGACAACCTGAGGTCTCCTTGAGACTTCTATGGTTGATAATGCCGGCTTGCTGTGAGCACCACCCTGTGGTCGGCATTCATAGCAAGCCTATGTAATTCAGCTGCAAAGGAGCAATCTGATGATCGCTGCTATGTAGCTGAGCCGATCCAGTTGTGCCAGCTTCTAGCCTCCCATGAAGGCTATTGATGCATGGGAAAAGTTAAATAAAAATGTTTTAAAAAATATGAAAAAAATAAAAAAATATAAAAGTTTCACCCCATTCAAAATAAAACAATAAAAAAAAATCAAGCATACACCTATTTGGTAGAACCGCGTTCAGAGTCGCTGGATATATCAATTAAAAAAAAGGATTAACCTGAAAGATAAACGGCGTAGCGAGACAAAAAAAAATAAAACGCCATTATTACATTTTTTTGGTCGCCGCGACATTGCATTAAAATGCAATAACGGGCGATCAAAAGAACATATCTGCAGAAAAGTTGTATCATTACAAACATCAGCTTAGCACGCAAAAAAATAAGCCCTCATCCGACCCCAGATCACGGAAAATGGAGACACAAGGGGTATCGGAAAATGGCGCATTTGTTTTTTGTTTGTTTTTTTAGCAAAGTTTGGAATTTTTTTCACCACTTAGATAAAAAATAGCCTAGAAATGTTTGGTGTCTGTGAACTCATAATGATGTGGAGAATTACATTGGCAGGTCAGTTTTAGTATTTAGTGAACCTAACAAAAAAGCCAAACAGACAAGTGTGGGATTGCACTTTGTTTGCAATTTCACCACACTTGGAAATTTTTCCCGTTTTCTAGTACAAAACATGGTAAAACCAATGGTGGTGTTCAAAATTACAACTCGTCCCGCAAAAAATAAGCCCTCACATGGCCATATTGACGGAAAAATAAAAAAGTTATGGCTCTGGGAAGGAGGGGAGCAAAAACAAAAGTGCAAAAACAAAAAAAGGGCTGCATCATGAAGGGGTTAATAATAGTGGTTGGGTCTGAAGGTAGAACAAAAAACAGTTAGCATCATTCAGTTGTCTCAACACTTCTTTGACATAAAGTTCATGTGGCCAAAATACGATATTTCTGCCTTTATCAGCTTCCCGTGCAATAAAATCATTGTTATCACAAAGACTTTTTAGAACCCTCCACTCTTCTCGATGAAGGTTATCTTGTCTATTTTTATCCAATTTTAAACTATTAGGCTATGTGTGCACGTAGGAAAAGAGGTGCAGAATTTTCTACACAAAATCTGCATCTCCTGGCAGAATCCGCAGCTGCGGATTTGCCGCGGTTTTTATGCGGATTTTGTGCGGTTTTTGTGCAGTTTTTCCCACTGCGGATTTCTATTATGGAAGGGTGCAGAAACGCTGCAGATCCACACAAAAGAAGTGACATGCACTTCTTTTAACCCCTTCCCGACATTTGACGTACTATCCCGTCGAGGTGGGGTGGGCCCGTATGACCGCAGACGGGATAGTACGTCATAGCCGATCGGCCGCGCTCTCGGGGGGAGCGCGGCCGATCGCGGCCGGGTGTCGGCTGCATATCGCAGCTGATATCCGGCACTATGTGCCAGGAGCGGTCACGGACCGCCCCCGGCACATTAACCCCCGGCACACCGCGATCAAACATGATCGCGATGTGCCGGCGGTGCAGGGAAGCATCGCGCAGGGAGGGGGCTCCCTGCGGGCTTCCCTGAGCCCCCCGCAGCAACGCGATGTGATCGCATTGCTGCGAGGGTCTTACCTCCCTCCCTGCCTGCTCCAGACCCGGATCCAAGATGGCCGCGGATCCGGGTCCTGCAGGGAGGGAGGTGGCTTCACAGACGCCTGCTCAGAGCAGGCACTGTGAAGCAGCCTGTACTTCTCGCAGATCGGTGATCTGTCAGAGTGCTATGCAAACTGGCAGATCACCGATCTGTATTGTCCCCCCTGGGGCAAAGTAAAAAAGTAAAAAAAAAAATTTCCAAATGTGTAAAAAAAAATATTCCAAAATAATGAAAAAAAAAAAAAATATTATTCCCATAAATACATTTCTTTATCTAAATTAAAAAAAAAAGAATAAAAGTACACATATTTAGTATCGCCACGTCCGTAACGACCCAACCTATAAAACTGCCACACTAGTTAACCCCTTCAGTAAACACCGTAAGAAAAAAAAAAAAAAACGAGGCAAAAAACAACGCTTTATTACCATACCGCCGAACAAAAAGTGGAATAACACGCGATCAAAAAGACGGATATAAATAACCATGGTACCGCTGAAAGCGTCATCTTGTCCCGCAAATAACGAGCCACCATACAGCATCATCAGCAAAAAAATAAAAAAGTTATAGTCCTGAGAATAAAGCGATACCAAAATAATTATTTTTTCTATAAAATAGTTTTTATCGTATAAAAGCGCCAAAACATAAAAAAAATTATATAAATGAGATATCGCTGTAATCACACTGACCCGACGAATAAAACTGCTTTATCAATTTTACCAAACCCGGAACGGTATAAACGCCTCTCCCAAAAGAAATTCATGAATAGCAGGTTTTTGGTCATTCTGCCTCACAAAAATCGGAATAAAAAGCGATCAAAAACGGTCACGTGTCCGAAAATGTTACCAATAAAAACATCAACTCGTCCCGCAAAAAACAAGATCTCACATGACTCTGTGGAGCAAATGTGGAAAAATTATAGGTCTCAAAATGTGGAGACGCAAAAACTTTTTTGCTATAAAAAGCGTTGCTGGTTTCACACTTCCGTTTTTGTCTGCAGCGTTTTTTCCCTATATTTAACATTGAAAACGCATGCGGTTTTTTTGTACGCGTTTGGTCGCGTTTTCAAACGCATGCGGGTTTTTTCTGCATGCGTTCATTTTCAGAAATACAACCTGCAGTATTTTCTTGCGTTTTTAAGCACATGCGTTTGTTTGCGTTAATAACGCATGCATTTTTATCGAAAAAAACAGAAAACACACTGAAAAGCCACCCACCACCATCAAGGTGATAAAGGGATCCAAACCCTAACCCTAACTCTACCCCTAACCTCACCCCTAACCGTTTAATGAACATTTTCTGACAGTCATAGTGCCACGTATTTCAGTGCCACGTATTTCAGTGCCACGTATTTCAGTGCCACGTATTTCAGTGCAATGTATTTCAGTGCCACGTATCACGTATTTCAGTGCCACGTATTTCAGTGCCACGTATCACGTATTTCAGTGCCACATATTTTAGTACCACGTATTTCAGTTGCACGTATTTCAGTGCCACGTATTTCAGTGCCACGTATTTCAGTGCCACGTATCACGTATTTCAGTGCCACGTGTTTCAGTGCCACATATTTAAGTGCCACGTATCACATATTTCAGTGCCACGTATTTCAGTGCCACGTATTTCAGTGCCACGTATTTCAGTGCCACGTATTTCAGTGCCACGTATTTAAGTGCCACATATCACATATTTCAGTGCCACGTATTTCAGTGCCACGTATTTCAGTGCCACGTATTTCAGTGCCACGTATTTCAGTGCCACGTATTTCAGTGCCACGTATTTCAGTGCCACGTGTTTCAGTGCCACGTATTTAAGTGCCACGTATCACGTATTTCAGTGCCACGTATTTCAGTGCCACGTATTTCAGTGCCACGTATTTCAGTGCCACGTATTTCAGTGCCACGTATTTCAGTGCCACGTATTTAAGTGCCACATATCACATATTTCAGTGCCACTTATTTAAGTGCCACGTATTTCAGTGCCACGTATTTCAGTGCCACGTATTTCAGTGCCACGTATTTCAGTGCCACGTGTTTCAGTGCCACGTATTTAAGTGCCACGTATCACGTATTTCAGTGCCACGTATTTCAGTGCCACGTATTTCAGTGCCACGTATTTCAGTGCCACGTATTTCAGTCACGTTTAGGGTTAGGGTTAGGGGTAGGGTTAGGGTTAGGGCTAGGGTTGGAGGTAAAGTTAGGGTTGGGGCTAAAGTTAGGGTTGGGGCTAAAGTTAGGGTTAGGGTTTGGATTACATTTACGTTTGGATTAGGGTTGGGATTAGAATTATGGGTGTGTCAGGGCTAGGGGTGTGGTTAGGGTTACCGTTGGGATTAGGGTTAGGGGTGTGTTTGGGTTAGGGTTTCAGGTAGAATTGGGGGGTTTCCACTGTCCAGGCACATCAGGGGCTCTCCAAGCGCGACATGGCGTCCAATCTCAATTCCAGCCAATTCTGCGTTGAAAAAGTAAAACAGTGCTCCTTCCCTTCCGAGCTCTCCCGTGCGCCCAAAAAGGGGTTTACCCCAACATATGTGTTATCAGCGTACTCGGGACAAATTGAACAACAACTGCTGGGGTCCAAGTTCTCTTGTTATCCTTAGGAAAATAAAAATTTGGGGGGCTAAAAATCATTTTTGTGGGAAAAAAAGATGTTTTATTTTCACGGCTCTGCATTATAAACTGTAGTGAAACACTTGGGGGTTCAAAGTTCTCACAACACATCTAGATAAGTTCCTTGGGAGGTCTAGTTTCCAATATGGGGTCACTTGTGGGGGGTTTGTACTGTTTGGGTACATCAGGGGCTCTGCAAATGCAACGTGACGCCTGCAGACCAATCCATTTAAGGCTGCATTCCAAATGGCGCTCCTTCCCTTCCGAGCTCTGTCATGCACCCAAACAGTGGTTCCCCCCGACATATGGGGTATCAGCGTACTCAGGACAAATTGGACAACAACTTTTGGGGTCTAATTTATCCTGTTACCCTTGTGAAAATACAAAACTGGGGGCTAAAAAATCATTTTTGTGAAAAAAAAAAAGGAATTTTTATTTTCACGGCTTTGCGCTATAAACTTTAGTGAAACACTTGGGGGTTCAAAGTTCTCAAAACACATCTAGATAAGTTCCTTGGGAAGTCTAGTTTCCAATATGGGGTCACTTGTGGGGGGTTTGTACTGTTTGGGTACATCAGGGGCTCTGCAAATGCAACGTGACGGCTGCTGACCAATCCATTTAAGTCTGCATTCCAAATGGCGCTCCTTCCCTTCCGAGCTCTGTCATGCGCCCAAACAGTGGTTCCCCCCCACATATGGGGTATCAGCGTACTCAGGACAAATTGGAAAACAAATTTGGGGTCCAATTTATTCTGTTACCCTTGTAAAAATACAAAGCTGGGGGCTAAAAAATCATTTTTGAGAAAAAAAAACAAATTATTTTCACGGCTCTGCGTTATAATCTGTAGTGAAACACTTGGGGGTTCAAAGCTCTCAAAACACATCTAGATAAGTTCCTTAGGGGGTCTAATTTCCAAAATGGTGTCACTTGTAGGGAGTTTCAATGTTTAGGCACATCAGGGGCTCTCCAAACGCAACATGGCGTCCCATCTCAATTCCAGTCAATTTTGCATTGAAAAGTCAAATGGCGCTCCTTCCCTTCCAAGCTCTGCCATGCGCCCAAACAATGGTTTACACCCACATATGGGGTATCAGAGTACTCAGGACAAATTGCACAACATTTTTTGGGGTCCAATTTCTTCTCTTACCCTTGGGAAAATAAAAAATTGGGGGCAAAAAGATCATTTTTGTGAAAAAATATGATTTTTTATTTTTACGGCTCTGCATTATAAACTTCTGTGAAGCACTTGGTGGGTCAAAGTGCTCACCACACATCTAGATAAGTTCCTTAGGGGGTCTACTTTCCAAAATGGTGTCACTTGTAGGGAGTTTCAATGTTTAGGCACATCAGGGGCTCTCCAAACGCAACATGGCGTCCCATCTCAATTCCAGTCAATTTTGCATTGAAAAGTCAAATGGCGCTCCTTCCCTTCCAAGCTCTGCCATGCGCCCAAACAATGGTTTACACCCACATATGGGGTATCAGCGTACTCAGGACAAATTGCACAACATTTTTTGGGGTCCAATTTCTTCTCTTACCCTTGGGAAAATAAAAAATTGGGGGCGAAAAGATCATTTTTGTGAAAAAATATGATTTTTTATTTTTACGGCTCTGCATTATAAACTTCTATGAAGCACTTGGTGGGTCAAAGTGCTCACCACACATCTAGATAAGTTCCTTAGGGGGTCTACTTTCCAAAATGGTGTAACTTGTAGGGAGTTTCAATGTTTAGGCACATCAGGGGCTCTCCAAACGCAACATGGCGTCCCATCTCAATTCCAGTCAATTTTGCATTGAAAAGTCAAATGGCGCTCCTTCCCTTCCAAGCTCTGCCATGCGCCCAAACAATGGTTTACACCCACATATGGGGTATCAGCGTACTCAGGACAAATTGCACAACATTTTTTGGGGTCCAATTTCTTCTCTTACCCTTGGGAAAATAAAAAATTGGGGGCGAAAAGATCATTTTTGTGAAAAAATATGATTTTTTATTTTTACGGCTCTGCATTATAAACTTCTATGAAGCACTTGGTGGGTCAAAGTGCTCACCACACATCTAGATAAGTTCCTTAGGGGGTCTACTTTCCAAAATGGTGTAACTTGTAGGGAGTTTCAATGTTTAGGCACATCAGGGGCTCTCCAAACGCAACATGGCGTCCCATCTCAATTCCAGTCAATTTTGCATTGAAAAGTCAAATGGCGCTCCTTCCCTTCCAAGCTCTGCCATGCGCCCAAACAATGGTTTACACCCACATATGGGGTATCAGCGTACTCAGGACAAATTGCACAACATTTTTTGGGGTCCAATTTCTTCTCTTACCCTTGGGAAAATAAAAAATTGGGGGCGAAAAGATCATTTTTGTGAAAAAATATGATTTTTTATTTTTACGGCTCTGCATTATAAACTTCTGTGAAGCACTTGGTGGGTCAAAGTGCTCACCACACATCTAGATAAGTTCCTTAGGGGGTCTACTTTCCAAAATGGTGTCACTTGTAGGGAGTTTCAATGTTTAGGCACATCAGGGGCTCTCCAAACGCAACATGGCGTCCCATCTCAATTCCAGTCAATTTTGCATTGAAAAGTCAAATGGCGCTCCTTCCCTTTCAAGCTCTGCCATGCGCCTAAACAATGGTTTACACCCACATATGGGGTATCATCGTACTCAGGACAAATTGTACAACAACTTTGGGGGTCCATTTTCTCCTGTTACCCTTGGTAAAATAAAACAAATTGGAGCTGAAATAAATTTTGTGTGAAAAAAAGTTAAATGTTCATTTTTATTTAAACATTCCAAAAATTCCTGTGAAACACCTGAAGGGTTAATAAACTTCTTGAATGTGGTTTTGAGGACCTTGAGGGGTGCAGTTTTTAGAATGGTGTCACACTTGAGTATTTTCTATCATATAGACCCCTCAAAATGACTTCAAATGAGATGTGGTCCCTAAAAAAAAATGGTGTTGTAAAAATGAGAAATTGCTGGTCAACTTTTAACCCTTATAACTCCGTCACAAAAAAAAATTTTGGTTCCAAAATTGTACTGATGTAAAGTAGACATGTGGGAAATGTTACTTATTAAGTATTTTGCGTGACATATGTCTGTGATTTAAGGGCACAAAAATTCAAAGTTGGAAAATTGCAAAATTTTCAAAATTTTCGCCAAATTTCCATTTTTTTCACAAATAAACGCAAGTTATATCGAATAAATTTTACCTTTAACATGAAGTACAATATGTCACGAGAAAACAATGTCAGAATCGCCAAGATCCGTCAAAGCGTTCCAGAGTTATAGCCTCATAAAGGGACAGTGGTCAGAATTGTAAAAATTGGCCCGGTCATTAACGTGCAAACCACCCTTGGGGGTGAAGGGGTTAAATCCTCAGCAATTCCGCACTGATTTTTCTGCACCATTAGCACAGTTTTGTTTTTTTTTTTACATTGATTTACATTGTACTGTAAACCACAGTGCGGATCTGCAGCGTTTCTGCGTGGAAACAAACGCTGCGGATCCGCACTAAATTCGCATCGTGTGCACACAGCCTTAATGTCCCCACATACACTATCAAAAAAGATTTGAATAACAGGGAATAGTGATAGAGAGGGGGTCGCCTGTGAGGGGGATCTCCTGGTAAACCTTTTACTATGCGTGGAAGTTTCATTTTCTTGTAAAGGCCCCGTCTCACATAGCGATTTACCAACGATCACGACCAGCGATACGACCTGGCCGTGATCGTTGGTAAGTCGTTGTGTGGTCGCTGGGGAGCTGTCACACAGACCGCTCTCTCCAGCGTCCAACGATCAGGGGAACGACTTCGGCATCATTGAAACTGTCTTCAACGATGCCGAAGTCCCCCTGCAGCACCCGGGTAACCAGGGTAAACATCGGGTTACTAAGCGCAGGGCCGCGCTTAGTAACCCGATGTTTACCCTGGTTACCAAAAAAAACAAACCGTACATACTCACCATCTGATGTCCGTCAGGTCCCTTGCCGTCTGCTTCCTGCTCTGACTGAGCCGCCGTACAGTGAGAGCAGAGCGCAGCGGTGACGTCACTGCTGTGATCTGCTCTCACTGTACGGCGGCACTCAGAGCAGGAAGCGGACGGCAAGGGACCTGACGGACATCAGATGGTGAGTATGTACTGTTTGTTTTTTTTGGTAACCAGGGTAAACATCGGGTTACTAAGCGCGGCCCTGCGCTTAGTAACCCGATGTTTACCCTGGTTACCAGTGAAGACATCGCTGGATCGGTGTCACACACACCGATTCAGCGATGTCAGCGGGACCTCAACGACCAAAAAAAGGTCCAGGCCATTCCGACACGATCAGCGATCTCGCAGCAGGGGCCTGATCGCTGGTACGTGTCACACATAGCGAGATCGCTACTGAGGTCGCTGTTGCGTCACAAAACTTGTGACTCAGCAGCGATCTCGCTAGCGATCTCGCTATGTGAGACGGGGCCTTAAGAGTTCTTATAAGTCCTGAAAAACCTGCTTTTCATTATCTGGAAACGATTCTATAATTGAGGGTTGGTGATATTGTAATTTGAAAGTCATCTGGCTACAAAACAAGTAAAGGTCTTTTACTACAATAAATTTATTTAAGGTGTTCATACACTGTGTGCAGAATTATTAGGCAAGTTGTATTTTAGAGGATTGTTTTTATTATTGATCAACAACTATGTTCTCAATCAACCCAAAAGACTCATAAATATCAAAGCTTAATATTTTTGGAAGTTGGAGTGATTTTTTTTTTTTTTAGATTTGGCTATCTTAGGAGGATATCTGTTTGTGCAGGTAACTATTACTGTGCAGAATTCTTAGGCAACTTAATAAAAACCAAATATATTCCCATCTCACTTGTTTCTTTTCACCAGGTAAACCAATATAACTGCACAAAATTTAGAAATAAACATTTCTGACATGCACAAACAAAACCTCAAAAAATTAATGACCAATATAGCCACCTTTCTTTATGATGACACTCAACAGCCTTCCATCCATAGAGTCTGTCATTTGCTTGATCTGTTTACAATCAACATTGCGTGCAGCAGCCACCACAGCCTCCCAGACACTGTTCAGAGAGGTGTACTGTTTTCCCTCCCTGTAGATCTCACATTTTATGAGGGACCCCAGGTTCTCTATGGGGTTCAGATCAGGTGAACAAGGGGGCCATGTCATTATTTTTTCTTCTTTGAGACCTTTACTGGCCAGCCACGCTGTGGAGTAGTTGGAGGCATGTGATGGAGCATTGTCCTGCATGAAAATCATGTTTTTCTTGAACGATATCGACTTCTTCCTGTACCACTGCTTGAAGAAGTTGTCTTCCAGAATCTGGCAGTAGGTCTGGGAGTTGAGCGTCAACCCGAAAAGGTCCCACAAGTTCATCTTTGATACCAGCCCTTACCAGTACCCCACCTCCACCTTGCTGGCGTCTGAGTCGGAGTCGAGCTCTATGCCCTTTATTGATCCAGCCTCTAGCCCATCCATCTGGCCCATGAAGAGTCACTCTCATTTCATCAGTCCATAAAACCTTTGATAAGTCAGTCTTAAGATGTTTCTTGGCCCAGTCTTGACTTTTTATCTTATGTTTCTTGTTCAAAGGTGGTCATTTTTCAGCCTTTCTTACCTTGGCCATGTCCCTGAGTATCACACACCTTGTGCTTTTTGTTACTCCAGTAACATTGCAGCTCTGAAATATGGCAAAACTGGTGGCAAATGGCATCTTGGCAGCTTCACGCTTGATTATCCTCAGTTCATGGGTAGCTATTTTGCTCCTTTTTGGCCCAGCACGCTTCTTGCGACCCTGTTGGCTATTTGCCATGAAACGCTTGATTGTTCGGTGATCACGCTTCAAAAGTTTGGCAATTTCAAGACCACTGCATCCCTCTGCAAGACATCTCAACAATTTTGGACTTTTGAGAGCCCACCAAATCTCTCTTCTGACCCATTTTGCCAAAGGAAAGGAAGTTGCTTAATAATTAAGAACACCTTATATAGGGTCTTCATGTCATTAGACAACACCCCTCCTCATTACAGAGATGCACATCACCTGATTTACTTAATTGGTAGTTGGCTCTCAAGTCTGAACAGCTTGGAGTAGGACAACATGTATAAAAAGTATCATGTGATCAAAATACAACTTGCCTAACAATTCTGCACACAGTGTAGGTGCAAAGGAGAGGCCTCGTGTCAATACAGATACTTCAATGTCTGATAGGGTATAAGAGGACAGATTCAGAATTTGCAAGTTACCTGTTTCTGAGGATCCAGGTGTGGGTATCACTGAACTTAACGTCTCCGATTGAATCTGGTTTCCCTTTGATAAATTGGCAACCATTTTCTGTGTCCTCTGCCCCTCTGTCTTGTGGATAATGGCTTTCCGTCTCCCCCTCCTCCTGTGGCACCTTCAATATCGCTTGCTTCCGAAGATAAAAAATCGCTTGACGATAATTCAAACCTTGAAGTTGTTTCACTTGGGTTAGAGGTGGGATTTTTTTTATTCCACTTTGTCAAGCCGTCTATTATTGCAATGTGTCCATTTAAACGCTTGATTTCTAGTAAAATCCATCTTGTAACAATGGAATTTATTTCTTTTACCATTGATGATATCTTTTTCGATTAAGTCAATAGTTGTTTTAAGTAGGGTTGAGCGAAACAGATTGGACAAATTCAAAAATTGCCGACTTTTGGCAAAGTCGGGTTTCATGAAACCCGACCCGATCCTAGTGTGGGATCGGCCATGAGGTTGGCGATCTTCGCGCCAAAGTCGTGTTTCATATGACGCGTTCAGCGCCATTTCTCAGCCAAAGAAGGAGGATGCAGAGTGTGGGCAGCGTGATGACATAGGTCTCGGTCCCCAACATCTTAGAGAAGGGCATGACAGTGATTGGCGTGCCTTCTGCAGCATCACAGGGGCTATAAAGGGGCATGCATGCCGACTGCCATCTTACTTCTGCCAATCTAAGCATAGGGAGAGGTTGCTGCAGCTTCATCAGAAGCAGGGATATAGTTAGGGAGGGAAGATTAACCCCCAAACCGCTTGTGCTGTAGCGATTTCCACTGTCCAACACCACCTTTTTTTTTGCAGGGACAGTGGAGGCTATATTTTTGTGCATCAGCTCTGTAGCTTATTAGGCTGTCTTATAAGGCTCCCTGATAGCTGCATTGCTGTTTGCACGCTGTTGTGCAAACCAACTGCTTTTTTAAAAGCAAAAATCCTGTTGCTCCTTTCTGCACAGTTATCTTGTTTATTTGTCCACACTTTTGTATGCAGCAGTCCTTTTTATTGCTGCCATACTTGTCTTGAGATCATTGTAGGGAGATTGAAATTGTACTACAGTCCTTGTATTTTTTGATATATCTTCCAGCCACATTCTGCCACTTACATTGTGTAGTGTAATACACTGGGCCTGAGTTTGGGTGCAGTCTCCCCCCCAAAAAAGGGAGATTTACGTTGCCACTAAGTGGATCTACGTCAGTTCTGTTTGTCGTATATCTGCCAGCCACGTTCTGCCACTTAGGCCCAGTGTATTACTCTACACAATGTGAGTTTGGGTGCAGTCTACCCCCCAAAATAGGGAGATTTACATTGCCACTAAGTGGATCTATGTCAGTTCTGTTTGTCGTATATCTGCCAGCCACGTTCTGCCACTTACATTGTGTAGTGTAATACACAGGGCCTGAGTTTTGCTGCAGTCTCCCCCCCAAAAAAAGGGAGATTTAAATTGCCACTAAGTGGATCTACGTCAGTTCTGTTTGTCGTATATCTGCCAGCCACATTCTGCCACTTACATTGTGTAGTGTAGTACACTGGGCCTGAACTTGGGTGCAGTCTCCCCCCCAAAAAAGGGAGATTTACATTGCCACTAAGTGGATCTACGTCAGTTCTGTTTGTCGTATATCTGCCAGCCACATTCTGCCACTTACATTGTGTAGTGTAGTACACTGGGCCTGAACTTGGGTGCAGTCTCCCCCCCAAAAAAGGGAGATTTACATTGCCACTAAGTGGATCTACATCAGTTCTGTTTGTCGTATATCTGCCAGCCATGTTCTGCCACTTACATTGTGTAGTGTAATACACTGGGCCAGAGTTTGGGTGCAGTGTCCCCCCCAAAAAAGGGAGATTTAAATTGGCACTAAGTGGATCTACGTCATTTCTGTTTTTCATATATCTGCCAGCCACGTTCTGCCACTTACATTATGTAGTGTAATACACAGGGCCTGAGTTTGGGTGTAGTCTCCCCCCCAAAAAAAGGGAGATTTAAATTCTCCACAAGTTTAGATACACCTTCTACCTTGTTTTACAGTACCATATAATGGTTGTTATTTTGGTCACATTTTCCCCAAAATGAGGAAGTCTGGTGGAAGAAGCCGTGAGCGGTTGTTGCCAGCTGGTAATGATGATGGTGGTGGTGGTGGTGGAGCATCTGGTGGTAGTGGGAAAAGCAAAATAGCAGCTAAGGCTCGAGTTGTGGAGCCAGCGTCATCTTCTGGCTACACAAGGCCTCGAAGGCTCCCTTATCTGGGAGTAGGAAAACCGCTTTTAAAGCCGGAGCAGCAGGAACAAGTTTTGGCTTTCCTTGCAGACTCAGCCTCTAGCTCTTTTGCCTCCTCTGCAGAAAGTTCCAAATTGAAAAGCAGCGAATCGTCAGTGGATGCTCCCGGTCAGGAACAAGTCGCTTCCTTGTGTCCTTCACCGAAACCAAAAGTGAAGGATGCGTCAGCCGACACTACAGGTTACTCCATGGAGCTCTTTACACATACCTTGCCTGGGTTAGAAAGGGAAATTGTTAACAGCCCATTACAAGATGAATCGGACATGGAGTGCACTGATGCACAGCCACAGCTAGATTATTATGCTGTTCCATTGACTCAGATCACTACATTGCCCTCGCAGTGTACTGAGCCAGAATCTGACCCTGATGAGACTATGGTGCCCCGTCCCGAGTGCTATAGCACCTTACACAGTGACACAGAGAAAGGTGCACATGACATTGAAGAGGAGGTGATAGATGACCAAGTTGTTGACCCAGATTGGCAGCCATTGGGGAAGAGGGTGCCGCTGACAGTAGCTCAGAAGCGGAGGAGGATGATCCGCACCAGCCATCTACATCGCAACAGCTTTCATCTGGCAGGCCCGTCTCAGGCCAAAAACGTTTGCCAACCAAAAAAACAGTTTTAGGACAGCGTGGCCATCTGGTGAAAGTAGTACAGCGTGCAATGCCTGAAAAGGTATTCCATAGTAGGAATAGTGGAGTGTGGCAATTTTTTAACCAAGATCCGAATGATCAGTGCAAAGTTATTTGTAGGAAATGCTCAAAGACCTTAAGCAGAGGGAAGAATCCCCAAAATTTAAATACAAAGTGCATGCGTAGACATTTAACCAGCATGCACTTGCAAGCCTGGACTAACTACCAAACGTCCCGTACCGTTGGTGCACCTGCTCAGAATGAAGGTAGTCAGCAACACTACATTGCTTCCCTCACTGTAAGACCACCGGTTAGGACACCACCAGCAGCAAATGTGGAGGTATCGTCGCAAGGCCAAAGCAGTCAGGGAATCACAAGGTTTTTGGTAGGAAACACTGTATGTAGGTCAACCTCAAGAATACCATCACCAACCCTCTCTCAATCCGCCATATCCACCACCACCACCACCACCGCTTGTTCCACCATATGCAGCTCTCCAGTCCAGCTCACCCTACAAGAGACTCTCACACGAGGTGTCCCATTATGGAACAGCTAGTGGTAAGCGTCAGCAGGCTGTGTTGGAAATGAAGTGCTTGGGCGACAACAGACACACCGCGGAAGTACTGGCTGAGTACTTGCAGCAAGAAACTCAGTCATGGCTGGGCAGTGTACATCTTGAGGCAGGCAAGGTAGTCAGTGATAACGGAAGGAATTTTATGGCTGCCATAGCCCTTTCAGAACTGAAACACATACCTTGCCTGGCTCACACCTTGAACCTGGTGGTGCAGTGCTTCCCAAAAAATTATCCGGGGTTATTAGCCCTGCTCCTGAAGGTGCAAAGACTTTGCTTGCACATCCGCCGCTCGCCCGTACACTCCAGCCGTATGCTGAACCATCAGCGATCACTGAATCTTCCCCAGCATCGCCTAATCATCGACATTGCAACAAGGTGGAACTCCACACTGCACATGCTTCAGAGGCTGTGCGAACAGAGGCATGCTGTAATGTATTTGTGGGAGGATACACATACACGGGCAGGCAGTTGGATGGCAGACATGGAGTTTAAAGGTGTGCAGTGGTCGAAGCTACAAGACCTCTGACAAGTCCTTCAGTGTTTTGAGGAATGCACATGGCTGGTAAGTGCAGATGACGCCATCATAAGCATGAGCATCCCACTAATGCTTCTGCTGATGCAAGGTTTGATGCACATTAAGGAGCAGGCGTCTGCAGCCGAGGAGGAGGGAAGCCTTGATGACAGTCAGCCATTGTCTGCTCAGGGAACTCTCCTGGACAAGGTGGTGGATGAAGAGGAGGAGGAGGAGGATGATGGGGATGAATATTTATGGGAGGAGGATGCTTCTCAGGGGGCTATAGAAACTGGTGGCGTTGCAAGGTCAGGTACAGGGTTTTTGCGGGAGACAAGTGATGTTGATTTGCAAGAAAGTGCTCCTCAACCCAGCACAAGCAGTGAATTGACACCTGGAACATTGGCCCACATGGCTGAGTATGCCTTGCGTATCCTAAAAAGGGACCCCCGCATTATCAAAATGATGACCGATGACGATTACTGGTTGGCCTACCTCCTGGATCCACGATATAAAGGAAAATTACAAAATATCATGCCACATGAGAACCTTGAGCAAATATTGGCTACCAAACAAGCAACTCTTGTAGACCGTTTGGTTCAGGCATTCCCAGCACACAGCGGCGGTGATGGTTCTTACACGAGCTGTAGGGGGCAACATGGCAGAGGTGTTAGAGATGCACAAATAAGAAGTGGCGTTGGACAGAGGGGTTTTATGACCAGCTTGTGGAGTGATTTCGCAATGACCGCAGACACGACAGGTACTGCTGCATCGATTCAAAGTGACAGGAGACTGCATTTGTCCAGTATGTTTACGTACTATTTTTCCTCCCTTATCGATGTTCTCCCTCACAGGTCATTCCCCTTTGATTACTGGGCATCTAAAATAGACACCTGGCCTGAATTGGCAGAATATGCATTACAGGAGCTCTCTTGCCCTGCTGCTAGTGTGCTATCAGAAAGAGTCTTCAGTGCTGCTGGTTCAATACTGACCGAAAAAAGGACTCGTCTGGCTACCCACAATGTTGATGATCTAACCTTCATTAAAATAAACCAATCGTGGATTTCAAATTATTTTGCCCCACCTTCCCCTGCTGACACGGAGCTTGCTTAAAAAATGTCTTGCTTTTGGCCTCCTCTTACTGACTGCTCCAATTCCTCCATTTGCAGCTGCTGAATGTCCACCATAGGCCATTTTTTTACCTCCCTAAATGGGCTGACTACCCCCACAGGGCCGTGGTCACCACCTGGCGCAAGCACCCGTGCGAGTGCCGTTTGCCTGGACAGGTGGGTGTGCCCACTCTTGGGCGACGGCACTGGCACAGAGTCCCTCATAGTACAATGAAGTGTCTCTGACGGTGGTAGTGCACAACCAACGTCAGACACACCGTCGTAATATGAGGGGCCCTGTGCCAGTACCGCCGCCCACGAGAGAGTGTTCCCCCCAGGTCGAACAGTGCTCTACCACTTGCAAAACTTACCTCTCCTTGCTCCACCACTGTGTAGTCTGTGCTGTTAAATCCTTCAATGGCACTGCCAATACTAATTTGTTGAAATGGTAGATGATAGTAAAAATATACAGGGGCCCTGGCCTCCATTTAGACCAGTTAATACTTTGCGCCAACTGTTGTGAACTCTGTTTTCGGGCTCCCTCTTGTGGTCACAGGTGGTATTGTGTGAGTTTTGTTTTTGGGCTCCCCCTGGTGGCTTTGTTTGTTATCCTGCGGATCTGTGGCTGGTTCAGCTGCCTCGTTATGCACTAGGGAGTTTCCTATTTAGCTCTGCTTCACCTCCACTTGTTGCCGGCTGTCGATGTATTCAGTCCTATTCTGATCTCCCCTGATTATCTTCGTTTTCAGTCTCTTCTGGAGAAGCTAAGTTTCTGTTTGATTATTTTTTGCTCATCAGTCTGCAATATGATTTCAGTGTATGATGAGTTTAGTCCAGCTTGCTAATATGTGATTTCTTGCTGCTGGTAAGCTCTGGGGTACGGAGTTGCTTCCCCCGCACCGTTAGTTGGTGCGGGGGC
Organism: Ranitomeya variabilis; assembly: GCF_051348905.1. Taxonomy (NCBI): domain Eukaryota; kingdom Metazoa; phylum Chordata; class Amphibia; order Anura; family Dendrobatidae; genus Ranitomeya; species Ranitomeya variabilis. The sequence continues at coordinate 174,221,107 of NC_135238.1, forward strand.
TCGAGCAATCTCTGCGTGGATATTTTGCTTAGGGTTTTCTATTGACCGCACAGCTCCCTTCCTATTTTCTGCTATCTAGTGTTAGCGGGCCTCATTTGCTGAATCTATTTCATCTCTGCGTTTGTGCTTTCCCCTTGACTTACCGTTAATATTTGTGGGGGGCTTTTCTATATCTTTGGGGTAATTTCTCTGAGGCAAGTAAGGACTTTACTTTCCCTCTAGGAATAGGTAGTTTCTCAGGCCGTGAAGAGACGTCTAGGATTTCCAGGTAACGTTCCACGGCTGCCTATAGTTGTTTGCGGATAGGATCAGGTTGCGGTCAATCCAGATACCACTTCCCCAGAGCTGGTCGTCGGTCTAGTTACTTAGCTAGTCAAACTTGCGATCCTTGCCACTAGGATCATAACAGCCAACTACCACTGTCTGCTACTCAGCAGAGGAGCCCACCCCTGTACCTAGCTATCCCACCTGTTTATTTATGAACTTTTTTTGGCAGACATTTACCTCTCTTTATTATTTTGGCCTACTAACTGTGTCAGCCACTCCTTACAGTTGACCTCCACTGAACAAACTAATGCCGCCAGTTTACTCCTGTTACCAGTTTTGAACTGCATTTAGCCTACTTTTTATTTTAGGCCTACTAAGTCTGTCTGCGCCACTCCTTACAGTTGTCCTCCACTGAACAAAGCTATGCCGCCTGTGTACTCCTGTTACCAGTTTTGAACTGCATTTAGCCTACTTTTTTATTTTAGGCCTACTAAGTCTGTCTGCGCCACTCCTTACAGTTGTCCTCCACTGAACAAAGCTATGCCGCCTGTGTACTCCTGTTACCAGTTTTGAACTGCATTTAGCCTACTTATTTGGGCCTACTAAATGTCTGCCTCCCATTACAGTTGTCCTCCACTGCACAAAGCTATGCCACCTGTTTACTCCTGTTACCAGTTTTGAACTGCATTTAGCCTACTTTATTATTTGGGCCTATATCTGTGTTTCCTCCTCATCCTGCCCATTGCCCAGCCACTGCTAGATGAGTCTGCTGGTACATTGACCCAGACCACTACACTCCCCTTGCACTCTACACAGCCAGAATCTGACCCTGCTGAAAGTCAGCTTCCCCTTCCCGCATACTATACCACCTTACACGGGGACAAAGAGGAAGGTGCAGATGAAAGTGCAGGTTCCTTCATCAGGTGGGGGGCATACTCGTTGGCAACATCACTGGCACAGGGCCCCTCATAGTACGCAAAAGTGTCTCTGCCGGTGGGAGGCGCCACCGCCATCAAACACACCACCGTACTTTGAGGGGCCCTGTGCCAGTGCCAATGCAAACGTGTGGGCCCCCCCCTGCTTGCACAGGATCACAACACTTGCAAAGTTGCAATACTTACATCTCCCTGCTCCACCGCCGTGACGTATTCCGCGTTTCCAGGGGCCAACGAAAAACTTGAGCCAGCCCTACCCCCCCCACAACGTTAGCCAAATGACCCCCAGTTTTCAATGCCTAACTATTATTATAAAGTAAATTAAGATTGACAAGCGTCAGTAATAAGAATTGATGTTTTGGCATTAAAATGAGCACTGTAGGTGTTTTCCTGTCCTCCACTCTCTGCCGACTTTGATTCCCCATTAACTTGCATTGGGTTTCGTGTTTCAGTCAGCCCCCGACCGCTCTTCACCATGCTGTGATTTTAATTACATCCAAAACACAGTTGGTTCCTACCTTCCTACAAATGCAGGCTTTACCATGTTATTAGCCATAGGTAAGTGTTCACACTAGGCAGACAGGTCAGATACCCATCCGATTTGAGATTACCTTGACGTTTGGTGGATGGGCTCACAATTTTTGGCCAAATTTGTGCTAAGCATCTCATGTGTTTTTTCATAGATTTCACAAGCCATTATGCTATTCACATTTCATGTATTGCACATTTCCTTGCTTTAGCACAGTAAAATTGAGTGCAGCCATTATCTATTTGCTATGATTGCTTAATTGTGCCACAGTAGGATTCAGGTGCTCAGTCATGGAAAATAGTAAAGTCCAGGAAAACAAAGAGTCAACAGCAGAGTAACAGGGGAGAACGTGTACTGCAAACAGACGACGGCTGTTTCGCGCAACTGCGCTTCCATGGGCCGTCGTCCGTTTGCAGTACACATTCTCCCCTGTTACCCTGCTGTTGACTCTTATGTCACAATAAAGGATTGAAATTTTACGGATGGTGGGTGCTCTCAACTTTCTTTATTTTCCTACCCATTACTAGACTTAATTCTTATACTGTATTTCCCTATCTCCATCCCTAGTCCATATAACTTACACGTTACACAAACATCATACCATTATAAAGCAATACATCCTTTTACATGTAAAATGTACCCGATTTATGAGGAAGGGATGCAGGGCATGGTTTGACCCCAGCACACCCTTACAGATGAAAGAACCTGGTTAACCCCTTAACGACCAAAGGTATTTTTGGGTTTGCATTTTAATTTTTTGCTCCCCTTAACTTAACCCATAACTTTTTTATATTTTTGTCAAAATGGCCATGTGAGGGTTCGTTTTTTGCGGGACGAGTTTTACTTTTGAATGTCCCCATTGGTTTTAACATATCATGTACTGGAAGACAGGAAAAAAATTCCAAATGCGGTGAAAAAGGGCAATCTCACAGTTGCTTTTTGTTTTTTTTACCAAGTTCACTAAATGCTAAATCTGACCTGCTGTTATTATTATTCTCCAGGCCATTACAAGTTCATAAACACCAAACATGTCTAGGTTCTTTTATACTTAAGTGGTGAAAAAAAATTCCAAAGTTTGTTAAAAAAAAATTGCACCATTTTCCAATATCCGTAGCGTATCCATTTTTCGTTATTTCGGGTTGGGTGAGGGCTTGTTTTTTGCGTTCCGCGCTGACCTTTTTAATGATACCATTTTGGTTGAGATACAAACTATTGATTTCCCGTTATTGCATTTTAATGCAATGTTACAGTGACCAAAAAAAGTAATTCTGACGTTTTGAATATTTTTTTCTCCTTACGCCGTTTAGCGATTGGGTTAATTATTTTTTTATATTGATAGATCAGGCGATTTTGAATGCGGTGATACCTAATATGTGTATTTTTTTATTGTTTAATTTTGAATGGGGCGAAAGGGGGGTGATTTGAACTTTTATATGTTTTTTATTTTTTTATATTTTTACAAACATTTTTTTTTACTTTTGGCATGCTTCAATAGTCTCCATGGGAGACTAGAAGCTGTCATAATCCGATCTGCTCTGCTACACACAGGTGATGATCAGATCGCCTGTGGGTAGCAGAAATGCTCACTTGCTATGTCTCTGACCTCATGAGAATAACACCATGCCATTTTGCCCGTCACTTACATAGATTAACCCTTTTATTGCAGAAGCTAATTACTATTCGCCTACACTGGCACCTTTTTCTCAAAAACCATCCACTATACGGTATGTGACCCCTCTTCCACTATCTAGCCACTCACCTCCTTCTCCTTACTAGTATTGTGCCAAGATTGGTTGGTTCTGTACTGTTTTCCTACTAGTTGTATATCAATCCTAACATGTTGCCATGCTATTTCTGCACTGGAAGTCCAGTCTTGTATATACTTTATTTATTTTGTCCTTTTTTTTCTGTGTATATTGTTTTCATTGTATCTACAGTAACTGATGAAGGTCAAATTGGTGACCGAAACGTTTTTAGTTGCTGAAAATAAATTCGCTTCCAAATATAAGTTGAGTGCCAGGTTTTATTACACATAATTAAGCTGTTCAAAACAGCTGACATGTGCCAGAAAAGATGTGGGCTCAGCATCGGAGCCCACATCAAAGGAAGAGAGTCTGACATCGGCGTACTATTATGCCTGACCTTGGAATGGGGTTAAGATGATACTGATGCCCCAACTGCTTATTATTATGCACAACAACCTGGTATGGCTTCCCCTGAAATACTTTTACAAATTTCAGGCTATGTTTAGACAACTGATTTGCAAAAAGGGGTTTGCTTAAATTAAATGTGACACATTACAAAGAGATAAAGAGGAGGAAGGTCTTGGTCAGCCAAATCCAGGGCTGTATTTTTTAGCGATGCAGCTTCAACAGCTCAAACTACTGCAGGGTAATGTGACTATGCTGCAGGACCATACAGAAGGTATCCCGATTATCCCTCCTTTGTGGAGGTGGGCTACAAGGGGAAGCAGCAAAAGAAGCTTTCAATGGTGCTCCTTATGATAAAGACATGGGAAAAAACTAAGCAGTTGTTAGACATAGATGGGTATACACCGTTTACCCCAATATGGCATAACCCTAGACTTCCAGAGGTTTTTAGATTAGTGGGCTCTACCCCTTGGAGAAAATCTGGTCAGGCTACTATTGCCCAACTCTAGATAAGTGGGGTGTTTTAAAAGTTTCCAACAGCTAAAAGAGGAATTTATTTTCACAAATATTTCTTCCAATATCTCCAAATATGAAATGATTAGCTTAAACAAGACAAAATCAAAAAGCTTAAAATAGATAATCATTTATTATTCTCTATGGTTGCAAACCAGAGCCATATAAAAGGAGCAATCTCTAGATTCTGCAGAATACTACTAGAACAATTCATTTCAAAATATCTATTAAGCCTTAAAGAAAAATGGGAGAAAGATATTGGTATAATTGATCCTGATCATTGGGACATAATAATGTCTTCAGTCCCACAGCTGTTCACTAGCGAAGCCCAGAGATTGTCACAGTTATACCTATTACACCGGGTGTATAGAACTCCTAGATTTCTCCATAAAATAGGAGTGAGAGCAGATGATGTATGCTCAAGATGTGGGATATTTTACGCATGTCCTGGATGTGTAACTCTTTTGAACATTTTTGGAAACACAGTGTTGGTTACTTAAATAGTGTATTTTGTGTCAATATCCAAATGCAGCCAATAGTTTGTGTGCTAGGGTATGTGGATGGAGCAATTGAAGACGAAAATAAAAAATTTGCTACAAGGAAAGAAGGAAAGCTTTGCATAAATATTATAAGATATTGGTAGGACGGAAATTCTATCATGGTGCATCAATTTTGTCATTACTAGGTTCTATATCTGGGTAAATTTCTCACTTTTAAATAGAGTATACGTTGGAATATTACATTAAAACTATAACAACCTAACTTACACTGGAGTAATATGGACCTATGGGAAATAGATGTAGGTACATCACGAAATGAGAGAACAAAAATTTTCTCCCACGTTTCTATGTACATGATCATTGTCTTTGTATTGATAATGTGATTACTAATATATGTGTAATTAACTTTGGAAAATATTGGAGCCTCTGTAATTTTTGTACCAGTAAGTAATAAACTGTATTAGCAGGGTTTAGAACGAACAACGGGTGGGCTGTATGGGAATTAGTTTAATGTTTGTTTATGTTGTATTCTGAAGAATTCAATGAAAATCTTATCTGATTGAAAAGTCGGACACCACTCTCATGGTCTGAGTTCTGTGCGATTTTTTTTCTCTCACCCATTGACTTCTATTGCCGAATGCGATCCGATTTCTGATTACAATTGCAGCACACTGCGATTTTTTTTTTTTCCAGTCCGATCGTGATCCAATCCGAGCTGGAAAAAAAAATTGCAGATGAACACACAATGATGGAATAACATTGGTCCAAATGCAATCCAATTGTATTCATCAGATTTAATCACAAGTGGGAATTTGCCCTTAATATACCTACATTTTTCTAACACTAGCGGTCTACCAAGTTGATATTTCTACCACTTGAGTGTGGCTGAGCGAAAAAACAGTTTGAGCTGTCACATGAGGTGTCAGGGTTCCCAGCACAGCAGGCCTACACTGGTCCCTCACCCACCTCATCTTAATTTAACCTTCAATTCAAAGCTCTAAATGCTGGTCCAGATCCTTATACCTCATGCATGGCCCATGGCTGACTGCTGCTGTGCCAAATTTCTAGTGTGGGTCAATTGATGCTACTTTAGTGGTGTGTGGCAATAATTTTTGGAAATGTTTGGACTCTAAGTTGGGTCTCCTTCATGTGTGTTGCCTAAATTTGGCCGAGCTCTCAGAGCACCAGGCCTACACCTGTCACTCATCCACCTGTTGTTGATCAATGTTTAACCCCTTACCGACATCGGACGTACTATCCCGTCCGATGTCGGCTCCCCTGCTTTGATGCAGGGCTCCGCGGTGAGCCCGCATCAAAGCCGGGACATGTCAGCTGTTTTTAACAGCTGACATGTGCCTGCAATAGCGGCGGGTGAAATCGCAATTCACCCGCCGCTATTAACTAGTTAAATGCCGCTGTCAAACGCAGACAGCGGCATTTAACTACCGCATCCGGCCGGGCGGACGGAAATGACGTCATCGCCGACCCCCGTCACATGATCTGGGGTCGGCGATGTGTCAGGACAGTAACCATAGAGGTCCTTGAGACCTCTATGGTTACTGATCGCCGGTAGCTGTGAGCGCCACCCTGTGGTCAGCGCTCACAGCACACCTGCATTTCTGCTGCATAGCAGCGATCTGATGATCTCTGCTATGTAGCAGAGGCGATCGTGCTGTGCCTGCTTCTAGCCTCCCATGGAGGCTATTGAAGCATGGCAAAAGTTAAAAAAAAAAGTAAAAAAAAATGTGAAAAAAATAAAAAAAATATAAAAGTTTAAATCACCCCCCTTTCGCCCCAATCAAAATAAATCAATAAAAGAAAAATCAAATCTACACATATTTGGTATCGCCACATTCAGAATCGCCCGACCTATCAAATAAAAAAAAGCATTAACCTGATCGCTAAATGGCGTAACGAGAAAAAAAATCGAAACGCCAGAATTACGTTTTTTTGGTCGCCGCGACATTGCATTAAAATGCAATAACGGGCGATCAAAAGAACGTATCTGCACCGAATTGGAATCATTAAAAACGTTAGCTCGGCACGCAAAAAATAAGGCCTCAACCGACCCCAGATCACGAAAAATGGAGACGCTACGAGTATCAGAAAATGGCGCAATTTTTTTTTTTTTTTTTTTTTTTTTTTTAGCAAAGTTTAGAATTTTTTTTCACCACTTAGGTAAAAAATAACCTAGTCATGTTTGGTGTCTATGAACTCATAATGACCTGGAGAATCATAATGGCACATCAGTTTTAGCAATTAGTGAACCTAGCAAAAAAGCCAAGCAAAAAACAAGTGTGGGATTGCACTTTTTTTGCAATTTCACCGCACTTGGAATTTTTTTCCTGTTTTCTAGTACACGACATGGTAAAACCAATGATGTCGTTCAAAAGTACAACTCGTCCCGCAAAAAATAAGCCCCCACATGGCCACATTGATGGAAAAATAAAAAAGTTATGGCTCTGGGAAGGAGGGGAGTGAAAAACGAACACGGAAAAACGAAAAATCCCACGGTCATGAAGGGGTTAAGCTAGATATGTTGGTCCAAGCTCTGTCCTAGGCCCTGTCCCATGCATCAAAGATGCGCAATTATACTATTTGTACTCTTGGTCTCTTGATGCCACTTTTCCTGGTGTCTGCCCCTAATTTGAGCTGTTTTGGAAACTTTTTGGCACATGTGTTTGGTTCTGCCCCCCATTTAATTCAGTGGGGTTCGGATATGTTTGGTGAACTGATAGGTGAACATCGGACATTTGCCAATCTGAACCGAACTGAACCAAACATTGAAAGGTTTGCTCATCTCTAAGGCCGGCGTCACACTGGCGAGTTTTACGGACGTAAGAGCGCAGAAACTACGTCCGTAAAACTCGCATAACATACGGCACAATTATTCTCAATGGGGCTGCTCCTATTAGCCGTATATTACGGTTCAGTATTATACGGCTTTCTACGGCCGTACAAAATCGCAGCATGCTGCGTTTGTCAGCGTACTGCGCAAAAAAATCGCCAATGAAAGTCTATGGGGGCGTGAAAAATACGGATTCCACACTGACCAGCAGTGTGACTTGCGAGAAATACGCAGCGGTGTTAGTGAAAAGTCGGTAATTCAATTGCCGGCTTTTAATTTCTCCTGCACAAACCCGACAGGATATGACTCATAACCCCGTAGTGTTGAGCGATACCGTCCGATACTTGAAAGTATCGGTATCGGAAAGTATCGGCCGATACCGTCACAGTATCGGAATCCAATCCGATACCGATACCCGATACCAATACAAGTCAATGGGACTCATGTATCGGACGGTATCCCTGATGGTTCCCAGGGTCTGAAGGAGAGGAAACTCTCCTTCAGGCCCTGGGAACCATATAAATGTGTAAAAGAAAGAATTAAAATAAAAAATATCGCTATACTCACCTGTCCGACGCAGCCGGGACTTCAGCGAGGGAACCGGCAGCGTTGTTTGTTTAAAAATCGCGCTATTACTTGGTTACGTGAATTCCCGGCTTGTGATTGGTCAGGTCGGCCATGTTGCCGGGACGCGGACCAATCACAGCAAGCCGTGACGAAATTACGTCACGGCTTGCTGTGATTGGTCCGCGTCCCGGCAATATGGCCGCCCTGACCAATCACAAGCCGGGACGTCACGGGAGGCTGGACACGCGCTCATTTTAAAATGGGCGCGTGTCCAGCCTCCCGTGACGTCACGGCTTGTGATTGGTTGCGCCGCGATCAACCAATCACAAGCCGGGAGGCTGGACGCGCTCATTTTGAAATGGGCGCGTGTCCAGCCTCCCGTGACGTCACGGCTTGTGATTGGTTGCGCCGCGATCAACCAATCACAAGCCGGGAGGCTGGACGCGCTCATTTTGAAATGGGCGCGTGTCCAGCCTCCCGTGACGTCACGGCTTGTGATTGGTTGCGCCGCGATCAACCAATCACAAGCCGGGAGGCTGGACGCGCTCATTTTGAAATGGGCGCGTGTCCAGCCTCCCGGCTTGTGATTGGTTGACCGCGACGCAACCAATCACAAGCCGTGACGTCACGGGAGGCTGGACACGCGCCCTTTTTAAAATGAGCGCGTTTCCAGCCTCCCGTGACGTCACGGCTTGTGATTGGTTAATGGCGGCCATGTTGCCGGGACGCGGACCAATCACAGCAAGCCGTGACGTATTTTCGTCACGGCTTGCTGTGATTGGTCCGCGGCCCGGCAACATGGCCGCCCTGACCAATCACAAGCCGGGACTTCGCGTAACCATGTAAAAGCGGGAATTTTAAACAAACAACGCTGCCGGTTCCTGCGCTGAGGTCCCGGCTGCGTCGGACAGGTGAGTATAGCGATATTTTTTATTTTAATTCTCTATTTTACACATTTTAACATTAATGTTGTTCCGATACCCGATACCCGATACCACAAGAGTATCGGAATCCCGGTATCGGAATTCCGATACAGCAAGTATCGGCCGATACCCGATACTTGCAGCATCGGAATGCTCAACACTAGATATGAGACATGGTTTACATACAGTAAACCATCTCATATCCCCTTTTTTTTTGCATATTCCACATTACTAATGTTAGTAGTGTGTATGTGCAAAATTTCAGCGCTGTAGCTGCTGAAATAAAGGGTTAAATGGCGGAAAAAATTGGCGTGGGCTCCCGCGCAATTTTCTCCGCCAGAATGGTAAAGCCAGTGACTGAGGGCAGATATTAATAGCCAGGAGAGGGTCCATGGTTATTGGCCCCCCCGTGGCTAAAAACATCTGCCCCATTGACATCTGTCAATGACCTACATTTCCTTCAGTCGCGGTGATGCGCCCCCTGGTGGATGTCCTCATATGACCTGTAGCGTGGGAAAAAGTTCCCAGGCTGCAGTTCATGAGAACATCCAGCAGGGGCGCATCACCGCAACTGAATGTAAGTATAGATCACTGCTTTCCTTTCAGCACCCGGGGATTACAGGTACGAGCGAGCGGTTTATCGCAGCTCTGCCTGTAATATTAGTTAACCCCTTCAGATGGATTACTTCGTGGGACCTGATCTGACAGCAGAAGGTATGTATCTTGTGCGTTTATTATTTTTCCAAGCGAGGGTGTTCCTGATGGACTGAGAGTACAATAAATTATTACAACAACCGCTGTGTTTTTTTCATTAAAATACTTTTAAATCATGTGTGTGTGTGTTTTTTAACCCTTTCCTACAATTGGATTAATAATGGATAGGTGACATAATTGACGCCTCTCCATTATTAATCTGGCTTAATGTCACCTTCCAATAGCAAGGTGGCATTAACCCTTCATTACCCCATATCCCACCGCTACAGGGAGTGGGAAGAGAGTGGCCAAGTGCCAGAATAGGCGCATCTTCCAGATGTGCCTTTTCTGGGGTGGCTGGGGGCAGATGTTTTTAGCCACGGGGGGGCCAATAACCAAGGACCCTCTCCTGGCTATTAATATCTGCCCTCAGTCACTGGCTTTACCATTCTGGCGGAGAAAATTGCGCGGGAGCCCACGCCAATTTTTTCCGCCATTTAACCCTTTATTTCAGCAGCTACAGCGCTGAAATTTTGCACATACACACTACTAACATTAGTAGTGTGGAATATGCAAAAAAAATGGGGATATGAGATGGTTTACTGTATGTAAACCATGTCTCATATCCTGTCGGGTTTGTGCAGGAGAAATGAGAAGCCGGCAATTGAATTACCGGCTTTTAACACATATCGCGCTGAATGAAATCTAAATACAGAATATATATATATGTGTCTCAATGACATATATATATATATATACTGTATATATGTTTTCCCGAACATTTGAGCACATAAATCCATTAGATGTCGGTTTTGCAAGCCTGCGCGAAAATCTCGCAGTACGGATGCCATACGGATTACATACGGAGGATGCCATGCGCAAAATACGCTGACACACCCTGACTACGGATCACTATTTTGGGAACATTTCACCGTATTTCGGCCGTATTACGGCCGTAAAATACGGACCGTATTGTCTTACGCCGAGTGTGACGCCGGCCTAACTATGATCCCGCCGAATATTTTTTTTTTTTTGGGGGGGGGGGTGGAGATTGGGGCAGCTAGAACTTCGGCTATGGGGCCCCGTGGTTTCTATGTACACTCCGGCGGTTGCTGAACTTGTATGTCACTGATTTCATTTATGATGAGCTCACAGGACCGGTGACCTGCAGAAACAATCGCTCCTTTGATAAAACAGACAAAGAAATGTTTTGCCTCACAGAAAGAAGCAATTATGAGCACCTGCAATGTGGTCAGTATATTCACTTATAGTACATATCATGGTTAGGGGATGAAGCATATTCCGAACATGTTCCTGCATGATTGAACTCAGCTATTACACAGTATGTAGGAGGGGCACATTTATAAGATTATCTCAATACAGGAACATTTTTTTTAAACTCCAATTTATTATTATTCCAAAATCTATGGTTTAACATGTACTTTATTCATGGGAAAACCCCTTTAACAACAAAGTGCTGATCTGATCTCCGACATCCCTAAGTTCTGTAGCTGTTCTCTCCTGCACTATCTCCAGCTGCTGCAATTCTCCAGCCCCGTTTTGTCTCTGGATTCTGGATTTTATTGCTGAAGTTTTCCTCTCAAACTGTTTTCTCATGTGAATTATCTAATTCTGCCATCTATTTGTTTTCCAGTCAGCTGCACCTTGCTTACCTTTTTTTCTTTCCTTTTAAGTTATATCTCTGCTACATTAATATTCTGCCTTCCTCCCCTTGTTATCTGTGCTCAGGTTCAAATACAGGCAAGTATTGAATTTTGTGACAGAGGAACTGAAAGGGCTTATTTTTACACCTTATCCAGCTTGGCAAAACAAGTCACAACAACTCTTCTTCAAGATAAGTACAACTGAAGATCTAGTACATAAAGGTATATTACTATGGTCTATATCTTAGGTCTGTATACTTAAAGGGGTTTTCCCATAAGCAAAGTTAATTTTAAAGCTGATTTTAATCAACACATCTTGGAATAATAATAATTTTCACAATTGGATATGTTTAATAAAATGTTCCTGTGCTGAGATAATCTTATAAATGTGCCCCTGCTGTGTTCTGTGTAATGGCTGTGTCTTAACTGTGCAGGGACATTGTCTGTTCATACCACAGCTCCTGGGAAGAGGAGTAAGCGAAGGAGTATACAGATAGCACAGCTTGGGATTGCAGCTGATTATTTTTGTGAGATAAAGCAATTCCCTCCCTGTTTTTAAAAAAATGTTTTACCTCAAATAATTATTTACAATCCCCTGCTGTAATGTCTGTATCCTCTCATTTGCTTCCTCCCCTGCCCAGGAGATGTGCTATGATCAGACCATGTTCATGCACAGACACAGTAATTACACAGTACATAGCAGGGATATATTTGTAAGATTATCTCAGTACAGGAACATTTTTTTAAACACATCCAATTGTGGAAATTATTATTATTCCAAGATATATTGATCAACCCCTTCCCACCGCGCCCCTTTTTCGTTTTTGTGTTTTAGTTTTTCGCTCCCCTTCCCAGAGCCATAACTTTTTTATTTTTCCGTCAATATGGCCATGTGAGGGCTTATTTTTTGCAGGATGAGTTGTACTTTTGAACGACACCATTGTTTTTACCATGTCTTGTACTAGAAAACGGGAAAAAAATTCCAAGTGCGGTGAAATTGCAAAAAAAGTGCAATCACACACTTGTTTTTTGATTGGCTTTTTTGCTAGCTTCACTAAATGCTAAAACTAACCTGCCATTATGATTCTCCAGGTCATTATGAGTTCATAGACACCTATCATGTCTAGGTTATTTTTTATCTAAGTGGTGAAAAAAAATTCAAAACTTTGCTGAGAAAAAAAATGCGCCATTTTCCGATACCCGTAGCATCTAAATTTTTCGTGGTCTGGGGTCGAGTGAGGGCTTATTTTTTGCGTGCCGAGCTGACGTTTTTAATGATACCACTTTTGTGCAGATATGTTCTTTTGATCGCCCGTTATTGCATTTTAATGCAATTCTGGAGTTTCAAATTTTTTTCTCGCTACGCCATTTAGCGATCAGGTTAATGCTCTTTTTTATTGATCGGGCGATTCTGAATGCAGCGATACCAAATATTTTTAAAAACATTTTTTTTTTACTTTTGCCATGCTTCAATAGCCTCCATGGGAGGCTAGAGCCTGGCACCACTCGATCGACTCATCAGATCGCTGCTATGTAGCTGAAATGCAAGCTTGCTATGAGCGCCGACCACAGGGGAGCGCTCACAGCAGGCCGGCATCAGTAAACATAGAGGTCTCAAGGATCTCTATGGTTACCATCCTGATGCATCGCCGACCCCCGATCAGGTGACGGGGGTCGGCGATGCGCTCATTTCCGGCCGCGCGGCCGGAAGCAGTAGTTAAATGACAGCGGCATTTAACAGGTTAATAGCAGTGGGTGAATCGCGATTTCACCCGCCGCAATTGCGCGTACATGTCAGCTGTACAAAACAGCTGACATGTCGCGACTTCGATGTGGGCTCAGCGCCGGAGCCCACATCAAAGCAGGGGACCCGACATGCGCTGTGCTAGTACGGCGCATGTCGTGAAGGGGTTAAAATTAACTTTGTTCATGGGACCGCCCCTTTAAGACAAAATAATTAATATATCTATCAGAAAGATCGTTTACATTGTTCTGTTCTCTGTGTTATATAAAATGATGCATAATGGTAAAAAAGATGAGGCTAAAAGATCAAGAGGGTAAGCTAGCAAATAGTCAGAAAGTAGTAATCGAAGTATTCAAGGATTACTATGAAAATGTGTATATATATCAACAGCTCAATATTCCTTAGAGCAGACATGGGCAAAGTGCAGCCCGCAGACCACATGCAACCCTTTGGCTGTTTTGGTCTGAGCCATGAACTGAGACAATCAAAGGGCTTTATGCAGTGGCATCCCACACCATGTGGCCACCCTCCACCTCACTTTCACTAGGATATGGATACCAGTGAAATCAATGATAGAACAGGTAGCAGAGGGCTCCCTCTTCCATTATTGACCCTGTGCGTTTGAAACATGCCACTACATTATTCCAACTATAGCTGCGAAGAAACGTGGTGAGGGGAATTTTTTTGGTTTATTTTTTTGCCATCTCACTGCCCATGGGGGCTGTGTGGAGACAAAATACTATGTGAGTAGGCTGTTGACACAATACTGTGCAAGGGTCTGTGTGGGGACATAATACTGTGCTAGGAGGCCTTAAGGGGAGATCATACTGTTTAAATTGACATCTTACTGTTTTAAGGGCTGTGTGGCGACATTATACTATGTAAGAACATTTTACTGTTTTTGGGGACTGTGGCTGCATCATAATGTGTTGGGAGCTGTTGATCAAGGTACAATGACTGCATAACAGGAGCATATGGTTTACTGCTTCTTATAAGAAGCAGGGAATTACATGGGTTGATTCAGTGCTCGGTGTAAGAATCCAGGTTACAATAAGCTATATGTTAACATGTACAGTATATCACAAAAATGAGTACATGTCACCACTCTGTTGTTGGATATACCGGGACCAGGTGCTCCATTCCTCTCCCTAACACTAGCGGCTAGCTTGCCCTGTACCCTGGGTTATTTCTGATGGTGAAGATACTGGGGCCACGTACCTTGCCTTAGCTCCTGAATCCACTCTCAGTCTGTACCCTTACCCCACCCAGGGATGAGGAGAGTAGTAGTGCACCACAATACAACAACCAGACTGACAAGTTAATACAAACAGGGATAAAGGAAAATGCCAATCATACAAATATACTCACACAAACAATAGCAGTATACACCTTGGAATGGAGGATAGGTTAAAACCAAAGTAGTGAAAGAATAGGAATTAGCACACACTCAAAACCTAGCAACAGTCTCAGATAAGTCCATCAAACATCTTCTCAAACAATCACCTCTAACCACCATCTATTAGCCATGCAGCATGAGCTATCTCTGTCAATGAGTGCTTTCCAGAGCCCAGATTATATAGGAAATTGGAGTGGCTAACAGTGCACAGCTGAGAGTCTTAATGCAGGAAAATTTCCAAGAGCTCTCAACTGAGCAGATTAACCCCTGTACTGCTAAAAGAAACCTGCATTGTTTAATATGAAAGTGAAGTTCTGTTAATAAATGCAGGAGTAGATGAAATCAGATGCTGCGGTCTTCTGGCTCCTATCTGTTGCAGTATACCTGTGACAGTACACCCATCACATTTTTGTAAATATTTTATTATATCTTTTCATGATGTAACACTGAAGATATGACACTTTGATACAATGTAAAGTAGTCAGTAGGGTTGAGCGAAACGGGTCGACCATTTTCAGAAGTCGCCGACTTTTGGCAAAGTCGGGTTTCATGAAACCCGACCCGACCCCTGTGTGGGGTCGGCCATGAGGTCGGCGATCTTCTGAATCTGGTATCGGGATTCCGATACCGAGTTCCGATATGTTTGCGATATCGGAAATCGGTATCAGAATCCACATTTAAGTGTAAAATAAAGAATTAAAATAAAAAATATTGATATGCTCACCTCTCCGACGCAGCCTGGACATCGCCGCTGGTAACCGGCATCTTCCGTTCCTAAAAATGGCGCTTGAAAGACCTTTCGAATGCTTCACGGCTTGTGATTGGTCGCGGCGGCCCACGTGACCGCTGAGCGACCAATCACAAGCCGGTGACGTAATTCTCAGGTCCTGTTCTGGTTCTCAGGTACATGAGAATTAAGTCACGGCTTGTGATTGGTCGCTGAGCGGTCACGTGGGCCGCCGCGACCAATCACAAAGCCGTGACGTCATCGGAAGGTCCTTCACGCGTTCATTCTTAAGAAGGAAGGCTGCCGGAAAGAAGCCGAGGGTGAGTATATTCCTATTAGGTATATACTCACCCTCGTACGCGCCCTGCTTCTTTCCAGCAGCCTTCCTTCTTAAGAATGAACGCGTGAAGGACCTTCCGATGACGTCACGGCTTTGTGATTGGTCGCGGCGGCCCACGTGACCGCTCAGCGACCAATCACAAGCCGTGACTTAATTCTCATGTACCTGAGAACCAGAACAGGACCTGAGAATTACGTCACCGGCTTGTGATTGGTCGCTCAGCGGTCACGTGGGCCGCCGCAACCAATCACAAGCCGTGAAGCATTCGAAAGGTCTTTCAAGCGCCATTTTTAGGAACGGAAGATGCCGGTTACTACCAGGGTGCGTCAGAGGGTAAGTATATCAATTTTTTTTATTTTAATTCTTTATTTTACACGTAAATATGGATCACAGGGCCTGAAGGAGAGTTTCCTCTCCTTCAGACCCTGGGAACCATAGTATCCTATTGCACTGCATTGGGTTTCGCGTTTCGGCCGACCCCGACCCCGACTTTTTTATAGGATTGGCCGATTTCACTCGACCCGACTTTTGAGAAAGTCGGGTTTCGTGAAACCCGACCCGATCCTATAAAAATAAGTCGCTCAACCCTAGTAGTCAGTGTACAGCTTGAAAAACTGTGTGAATTGGTGTGCCCTCTAAATTGTATAACAGTGTAAATTGGTGTGCCCTCTAAATAACGCAACACATAGCCATTAATGTCTAAACCACTGGCAACAAAATTGAGTGCAAGCCTGAGTGAAAATGGCCAAGTTGTGCCCAGTTAGACATTTTCCCTCTCCGGCGTCACATGACTCATTAGTAATGATGGGCGAACTCAAGCAGTAAAGTTTGGAACTTTGAACTCCCAGGTGCTTCACAGTAGTTTAGAACATAGAGCCGTGAAAAAAAAAATCACATTTTTTCCACAAAAATGATTTTTCAGCAACGATTTTTTTATTTTCACAAGTAAAAAAGGAGAACATGGACCACAAAATTTGTTGTGCAATTTCTCATGAGCACGCCAATACCCTATATATGTGGAAAACCACTGTTTGGGTGCTCGGCAGGGCTCGGAATGGAAGGAGTGACGTTTTGGATTGCAGATTTTGATGGAATGGTCTGCAGACGTCATGCTGCGTTTCCAGAGCCCCTGATGTGCCTAAACAGTGGAAACCCCTCACAAGTGACCACATTTTGGAAACTAGACCCTTCAAGGAACTTACCTAGCTGTGTGCTGAGCACTTTGAACTGCCAGGTGCTTCACAGAAGTTTAGAACGTAGAGCCGTGAAAATAAAAAAAATCACATTTTTTCCACAAAAATGATGATTCAGGAATGATTTTTTTATTTTCACAAGTGTAAAAGGAGAAAATGGACCATAATAGTTGTTGTACAATTTCTCCTGAGTACGCCGATACCCCATATGTGGGGGAAAACCACTGTTTGGGCGCACGGCAGGGCTTGGAAGGGAAGGAGCACATTTTGACTTTTTGAACGCAAATTTGGTTGGAATTGATAGCGGACGCCATGTCGCTTTTGAAGAGCCCCTGGTGTGCCTAAACATTGGCAAACCCCCACAAGTGACCCTATTTTGTAAACTAGACCATTCAAGGAACTTATCTAGCCATGTGGTGAGCACTTTGAACTCCCAGGTGCTTCACAGTAGTTTAGAACTTAGAGCCGTGAAAAAAAAAACACATTTTTTCCACAAAAATGATCTTCCAGCAACAATTTTTTATTTCCAAAAGTAAAAAAGGAGAAAATGGACCACAAAAGTTGTTGTGCAAGTTCTCATGAGTACGCCGATACCCCATATGTGGGGAAAACCACTGTTTGGGCACACGGCAGGGCTCGGAATGGAAGGAGTGACGTTTTGGATTGCAGATTTTGATGGAATGGTCTGCAGGCGTCATGTTGTGTTTCCAGAGCCCCTGATGTGCCTAAACAGTGGAAACCCCTCACAAGTGACCACATTTTGGAAACTAGACCCTTCAAGGAACTTATCTAGCTGTGTGGAGAGCACTTTGAACTGCCAGGTGCTTCACAGAAGTTTAGAACGTAGAGCCGTGAAAATAAAAAAAATCTAATTTTTTTCCACAAAAATGATGTTACAGGAATGATTTTTTTATTTTCACAAGTGTAAAAGGAGAAAATGGACCACAAACGTTGTTGTATAATTTCTCCTGAGTATGCTGATACCCCATATGTGGGGGAAAACCACTGTTTGGGCGCACGGCAGGGCTCGGAAGGGAAGGAGCACCTTTTGACTTTTTGAACGCAAAATTGGTTGGAATTGATAGCGGACACCATGTCGCATTTGAAGAGCCTCTGATGTGCCTAAACATTGAAAAACCCCCACAAATTACCCCATTTTGAAAACTAGACCCTTCAAGGAACTTATCTAGCTGTGTGGTAAGCACTTTGAGCCCCCCCGGTGCTTTACAGAAGTTTAGAACGTAAAGCCGTGAAAATAAAAAATCTAATTATTTCCACAAAATTATTTTTCAGCAATGATTTTTTATTTTCACAAGTGTAAAAGAAGTAAATAGACAACAACATTTGTTGTGCAATTTCTTCTGAGTACAATGATACCCCATATGTGGGGGAAAACCACTGTTTGGGCGCACGAAAGGGCTCGGAAGGGAAGGAGCACCTTTTGACTTTTTGAACGCAAAATTGGTTGGAATTGATAGCGGATGACATGTCGCGTTTGAAGAGCCCCTGATGTGCCTAAACGTTGAAAAAAAACACAAGTGACCCCATTTTGAAAATTAGACCATTCAAGGAACTTATCTAACCATGTGGTGAGCACTTTGAACTTCCAGGTGCTTCACAGTAGTTTAGAATGTAGAGTCATGAAAAAAAAATCACATTTTTTTCCACAAAAATGATTTTTTAGCAACGATTTTTTTATTTACACAAGTAAAAAAGGAGAAATGGACCAGAAAAGTTGTTGTGCAATTTCTCCTGAGTACGCTATGTGGGGGAAAACCACTGTTTGGGCTCACAGCAGGGCTCTGAAGGGAAGGAGCACCTTTTGACTTTATGAACGCAAATTTGGTTGGAATTGATAGCGGACGCCATGTCGCATTTGAAGAGCCCCTGATGTGCCTAAACATTGGAAAACCCCCACAAGTGACCCTATTTTGAAAACTAGACCCTTCAAGGAACTTATCTAGCCATGTGGTGAGCACTTTGAAATCCAAGGTGCTTCACAGTAGTTTAAAACGTAGTCGTGAAAAAAAATCTCATTTTTTTCCACAAGAATGATTTTTCAGCAACGATTTTTTTATTTTCACAAGTAAAAAAGGAGAAAATGGACCACAAAAGTTGTTGTGCAATTTCTCATGAGTACGTCGATACCCCATATGTGGGGAAAACCACTGTTTGGGTGCACGGCAGGGCTCGGAATGGAAGGAGTGATGTTTTGGATTGCAGATTTTGATGGAATGGTCTGCAGGCATCATGTTGCGTTTCCAGAGCCCCTGATGTGCCTAAATAGTGGAAACCCCTCACAAGTGACCCCATTTTGGAAACTAGACCCTTCAAGGAACTTTTCTAGCTGTGTGGTGAGCACTTTGAACTGCCAGGTGCTTCACAGAAGTTTAGAACGTAGAGCTGTGAAAATAAAAAAATAACATTTTTTCCACAAAAATGATTTTTCAGGAATGATTTTTTTTATTTTCACAAGTGTAAAAGGAGAAAATGGACAACAGAAGTTGTTGTGCAATTTCTTCTGAGTACGCCGATACCCCATATGTGGGGGAAAACCACTGTTTGGGCGCACGACAGGGCTTGGAAGGGAAGGAGCACCATTTGACTTTTTGAACGCAAATTTGATTGGAATTGATAGCGGATGCCATGTCGCGTTTGAAGAGCCCCTGATATGCATAAACATTGGCAAACCCCCACAAGTGACCCTATTTTGAAAACTAGACCCTTCAAGGAACTTATCTAGCCATGTGGTGAGCACTTTGAACTCCCAGGTGCTTTACAGTAGTTTAGAACGTAGAGCAGTGAAAAAAACGATTTTTCAGCAACGATTGGAGTGTCTTTTTTTATTTCAGATTTTGATGGAATGATCTGCAGGCATCATGTTGCATTTGCAGAGCCCCTGATGTGCCTAAACAGTGGAACTCCTCACAAGTGACCCCATTTTGGAATCTACACCCCTGAATGAATTTATCTAGAGGCCTAGTTTTATAGTATTGATTATAGTGCTTTTTGTTTTACTGGTGTATGAATTTATAATGTGGTGTTATATGTAAGATGTGCGGGGTACATCAGATTTATATAAGTGTGTTGTGTCAGCAGGGTATAACCAAATTTTATTAATCTGTGGATGTGTGGTATGCTTTGAAGCAATCCTTAATGCAAAGACCAGGTTTCTCAGGGCAGGTTTCACAATGTTAAATTGTGTCCTTTTGGATTCCCCTCTTGGAGCATACTCTGCATTGCTTTTGTGATCGTCCTGCCCTCGCTGTTTGGGGAATCTGTCCTGGGAAATGTTGACCTGGGACAATACGGGCACTATCAGATTCTGAAGTACTGGGACCCTCACCTACCTGAGTGCCAAACATTAGGGTCTTGATGACTACCTCCTGAAACTGAAAGAAGGTCCCCGTATTGCCTGCAGATCGGAACAGCACAAAAGCATTGTACATTGCCATCTGTACAATGTGCATGGCCAATTTTTTGTACCATACTTTGGCTTTTCGCATGGCACTGCATGGTTGGAGGACCTGATCTGAAAGATCCACCCCCCATGTACCGATTGTAATCCAAGATACAATCTGGCTTTGGGACTTGTGTTGTATTCCCACGAACAGTGACAAGGGTGCTGTTGTCACGGTGTATGGTGGTCAGGATAAGGACATCCCTTTTGTCCTTATACTTGACCACCAGTATGTTGTCGCTGCATTGGGCTCTGCTTTTCCCTTTTCTCAGCATTTGCCCAATTAGCGGCTTAGGGAGGCCTCGCTGATTTTTTTGCACGGTGCCACATGCAGCTGTACCTCTGGCAGAAAGGGCCTTGAAGAGTGGGATGCTGGTGTAAAAGTTATCAATGTAGAAGTGATAACCCTTATCCAGCAGTGGGTGCAGCAATTCCCACACAATTTTCCCACTCACCCCCAGGACGGGGGGGGGGGGCATTCAGGGGGGTTAACTTGGGTGTCCTTCCCCTCGTAGACCCTAAATCTGTGGGTGTACCCTGAGGTACTCTCGCACAGTTTGTACAGCTTTATTCCGTACCTGGACCTCTTACTGGGCAGGTATTGTTGGAATTTTAGCCTCCCTTTGAAGTGAACGAGAGATTCATCAATAGCGATGTTCCTCTGGGGTATATACGCCTCAGCAAATTTTCTGCTGAAGTGTTCAACCATTGGCCGAATTTTATATTGACGATCAAAGTTAGGATCGTCTCAGGGAGGACACTGAGCATTATCATTATAATGCAAAAATTTATGGATCCCTTCAAAACGTTTCCTTGTCATGGGCATGCGGAATACCCATAATAGAGGGATGTGGGATCTTCCTCACTGGCTGAATCCGTGTCGGACGCAAGGATGGCGTAAGCCTCCACTGGTAAATAGCGCCTTGTTGACGAATGGGCCATTTTTTTTTTTCAAAACCCTGGGGATGTGTGTAAGTGGTGCTTTTAAACGTGTAATGTGTGGGGCTTGTGTAATAGGGTACTCTGTATTATAGCAAAACGGAGAGAAAAAAAAGTAGAGAGATGAAAATGTAGAAAAGAAAAAAATGAAAAGAAAAATCAGATGTTAAAAAAAAGTTTGTAAAAAAAATTAAATGTTCACTACACTAATGCCCTCCCTATAAATTTACCCGCAAATAATTCTTTTTTACAAAAGAAAAACGGATGTCAGCAACAATGTGACCTATGCTCCCCTAATGCACTCGCTGAAAAGTTAATCGACGCAACTAATTCTTTTTTTTACAAAAGAAAAATGGACGTCAGCAACAATGTGTCGTACGCTCCCCTAATGCACTCACTAAAAAGTTAACAGATGCAACTAATTCTTTTTTTTTTACAAAAGAAAAACGGACGTCCGCAACAATGTGACGTACGCTCCCCTAATGCACTCGCTAAAAATTTATTCAGCACAACTAATTATTTTTTTACAATAGAAAAATAAACGTCACCAACAATGTGATGTACGCTTCCCTAATGCACTAGAAATTACCTGGTGATAGCAACAAACACTGATGCCGGCAAACCCTAACACACTACCTATAAAACTACCCTGTACGATTTTTTTCCCTACAACAAGATTGGACGTCACCAAACACTGACGCCGACTATACCTAATACACTACCTATAAAACTACTCTATACGATTTTTTTTTCTATAAAAGATCAGTCGTCACTAACGCTGTGACGCCGGCTACGCTACCTTGCTACGTCTTAATCTACACTATAATAACTACTATAATTATTTTTTTCTAAAAAAAAAAAAATCGGACGTCACTTAGATCGTGATGTCCCTACGCTAACTAGCTAAAAAGAGAAAAATTCCTGTGGCGCCGTCTTTGATCAGCAGCGATACTGATCAGAGCGCTGCGGACACAGGAAGTGCACAAATGCTCTGCACAGGACGCAGCGTACACAAAAAAGTGCGCTAAAAATTCAATTGGAGGTGGGGGAGGGGGTACTGGAACAGGGAGGGGGGATGAGAAAGGGGTTGTCACCAAACACTGACGCCGGCTGCGCTACCTTGCTACGTCTAAAACTAAACTGTACTAACTACTATTATTTTTTTTTTCTAAAAAAAAAAATCGGACGTCACTTAGACAGTGATGTCTGCTACGCTAACTAGCTAAAAAGAGAAAAATCCCTGTGGCGCAGCCTTTGATCAGCAGACATACTGATAAGAGCGCTGCGGACACAGGAAGAGCACAAATGCTCTGCGCAGGATGCAGCGCACACAAAAAAGCGCAAAACAAGTGCGCTAAAAATTCAATTGGAGGTGGGGGAGGTACTGGAACAGGGAGGGGGAATGGGAAAGGGGGCGTCACCAAACACTGACGCCGGCTACGCTACGTGTAAAACTACACTGTACTAACTACTATTATTATTTTCTAAAAAAAAAAAATTTGACGTTGCTTAGACTGCAAAGTCCGGTGCTATGCTAACTATGTAAAAAAAGAAAAATTCCCGTGGCGCAGTGTCTGTCAGCAGCAATACTGGTCAGAGCACTGCGGAGATGGGAAGAGCAAGAATGCTCAGCGCAGGACGTCGCGCACAGGAAAAAAGCACAAAAAAGTGCGCTAAAAAAAAATCAGTTGGAGGGTGGGGGGGAGGGGTACTGGAACAGGGATGGGTGATGGGAAAGGGGTGGGGGAGGTGCTGCTGCTCTGCTGTGATCACAGGAGGCAGGAGATCGCCGGGTTGATCACACTGGCCACCAATGGATTCTTTTCTCAGGTGAGACACAGAGGGGCTTGGACAACCACTCTGCACACCAAATCTGAGGTAAAGATGGCGTGCAGGGCGGTGATCGGTATTTTAGATTAACCCCTTTGGCGCTGATTGGCTAGAAGCTATTGTTCAGCCAATCAGCGCCCTAGGGGTTAATCAGGTGAGGTGATGTGGTGATCACCCCACCCACTGTGACGGCTGTGATTGGTGCTACTTCACTCATCACAGATCACAGCCGGTCACATGCTTTTTTTTTTTTTTAATAACTTTATTGTTTTATTGCTGTAATTAGTTGGTCAGAATTGACCAGCCAATCACAGCGATCACCGTTGTGAGGGGGCGGTGCAGCCCCCTGGGGCTACGTGCGGAGATGGTCTGCTGTCATGGACAGCAGCCGTCGGAACCCGGACACAGCGCGATGCCACATGGTGACCGGAAAATGACTATGCCGTACTAGTACTGCGCTGGTCAGAAATGCACCTCCCGCAGCGCAGTACTAGTACGGCGGAGGTCGGGAAGGGGTTAATCAGTTTTCACATGTCTAACCCTTTTTTTTTATCCCATACAATCTAGACCTGTTGTTTTGGATCTTTTTCATGAACTTATTGGAAAGGACTTAATAGAATTGGATAGAAAACAGGAAAGAAATGCCCTCAGAGATCTGAAAACCAACACGGACCTCATTATAAGACAGTCTGACAAGGAGCGTGGGGTAGTAGTGTTAAATTCAGGGTTGTATTATGCTGAAAACCTTAAAATTTTGAATGATTCTTCTACATATGTCAGAATTTCAGATAATCCTATTGACAAATATACTGAAGAGATTAGTAGATTGCTTGATGATGGACTTGCTCTCGGAGCAATAATACAAAAAATTTCAGATTATATCTTTGTGAAAAATCCTGTTGCACCTATCTACCATGCTCTGCCCAAATTGCATAAAAATATTTTCCCCCTCCCTTCAGGGCTATTATTTCAGGTATAGGTTCTTTTTCAGAACATCTTGGAGAATGGGTTGATCATTACTTACAGCCCTTAGTAGTCAACCTACCAGGTTATATACGGCAGTGTTCCCCAACTCCAGTCCTCAAGGTCCACCAACAGATCATGTTTTCAGGATTTCCTTTGTATTGCACAGGTGATGCAATTATCACCTGGGCAAGACTAAGGAAATCCTGAAAACATGACCTGTTGGTGGGCCTTGAGGACTGGAGTTGGGGACCCCTGATATACGGGACACTAGAGCTGTTATCTCTGCTTTAGATGGTTTTAGTTGGTCTTCTTCTTATTTATGGATGACATGTGATATTGTGGGACTGTATCCTTCCATCCCACATAAAATCATAATTTCTAGTTTAAAATTTTTTTGGAACAAGTATAGTTATTATAAAGGAGAGATTCAATTATTTATTATTGAGGCAACAAATTTTCAATTAACACACAATTATTTTTCATTTGATAATATTTTTGTCCTACAAAAACAAGGAGTAAGTATGGGAGGGAAATGCTCTCCCTCCTTGGAAAAGATAACAGTTGCGGTATGGGAGGAAAAATTCATTTTTAATGAAAATAACCCTTTTGCCTTAAATATTTCCTTTTTTGGTCATTACATAAGATGACTTGATATTAATTTTGAACGGTACTCCTTTGGAAATTTCTGAATTTATTAATTATATCAATGATAATGAATTCTATTTCACTTTCACTTATAATTTTTCTAAAGTGTCTATTAGTTATTTAGACATTGTACTATCAGCAGTTCTCATCACAAATACAGTTTTTATTTCACCATATAGAAAGCCTACAGACACTAGTTCTATTTTACAAGCCCATTCATCACATCCGAAACATGTCATCAGAAATCAAGGGTGTAACTACAACAGGTGCAGGGGTTGCAATCGCACCCGGGCCCTGGAGCCTATGGGGCCCTAAAAGTCCCTTTGACCTATAGAAAAAGACTATTGCGATTAAAGATTTAAAATATTTGGGGGCCCCATTGGAGCTTTCGCATCAGGGCTAGTGTTGAGCGATACTTTCCGATATCGGAAAGTATCGGTATCGGAAAGTATCGGCCGATACCGTCACAGTATCGGAATCCAATCCGATACCGATACCCGATCCCAATGCAAGTCAATGGGACGAAAATATCGGAATTAAAATAAACCCTTTCTTTCCTTGTAGGTTAATTCTACATGAAGGAAAACAACTAAGAATAATGTAGGATGTATTGGGGGAGGTGGCGGAGACATTAAAGGCACAGGGGTTTATCCCAATCAAATAGAATAGCAGTATTTTTAATTTTTTTATGACGTTCGGCGTTAGAAAGAATTTGACTATGTTA
Organism: Ranitomeya variabilis; assembly: GCF_051348905.1. NCBI lineage: Eukaryota > Metazoa > Chordata > Amphibia > Anura > Dendrobatidae > Ranitomeya > Ranitomeya variabilis. Next base: position 174,246,660 of record NC_135238.1, read on the forward strand.
ATTTTTTATTTATTTTGTCAGATATTGATGTTTCACTACTTCCACGCCCTTCACCCTATTTTTTACTTCTCCCACACTTTCTTCTTCATTATCCTCATCATCAGCTTCTGTGACATCAACTTCTTCACCTTATTCATCTTCTTCTTTTCTACGTATATATATTTTTTTTTTTTTACATTGTTCATATTCTTTTTATTTAACTATTATCTTTTTTATATTCAACTTCTTCATCATATTCTTATTTGTGACAGGCATTCCCGTAGTTGTTATCTATAAAAGTTTGAAGATTACACCTTCCGTTCTGCCTGTCACAAAACAGTTACATTTGTCCGCGTTCAGTTTGGCCTGCAGCATCAGGCTTTATCCAGGGGCACCACGAGGAGGAACGGACTCACCCCCATACACTGCTTAGTCTTCTTCTGCTTATAATTTAGATAATATCTTTTGCTCTGATATTTAGTCTTATGCTTAATGTTCTTCTGCTCTTTGTTCTGCAGCCTCTTGTTCTTCTGCTTCTCGGTCTTCCAGGTTGTCGTCGTCATCTCCAGGGTCGTCATCTCCAGGGTCGTCGTCATCGGGGTCGTCGTCATCGGGGTCGTCGTCATCGGGGTCGTCGTCATCGGGGTCGTCTTCAGGGTCATCGTCTCCAGGGTCGTCGTCATCTCGGTGGTTGTCGTCTCTGGTGTCGTCATCATCTTAGGGGTGGTCTTCCGGGTCATCGTCTTTCGGGTCTTGAACTTGGAAATGTAGCAGAAGGTACAAGAAGGCTGAGAAAATGCCGAGAAACAGCTGATGGAACTGGAACTCGGATGGCTACCCGAAGGTCCAAGAGCCAATGGAACTACCGAGGACCAGCTGACGTTACTGGAACCCGGTTACTAAGCAGGAGGTACCCGTGCCTGAAAGCACTACCAAGGACCACCTGACGTTGGTGGAACTCGGATACCCAGAGGGAGGCACCTAAGCCAAAGGCTCTGCCCGGAACCAGCTGACGGTACTGGAACCAGGATGGGGAGCAGAAGGTACAAGAGCAAAAGACACTGCCGAGAACCAGCTGACGGTACTGGAACCCGGATGGGTAGCCGAAGGTCCAAGAGCCAATGGAACTACCGAGGACCAGCTGACGTTACTGGAACCCGGTTACTAAGCAGGAGGTACCCGTGCCTGAAAGCACTACCAAGGACCACCTGACGTTGGTGGAACTCGGATACCCAGAGGGAGGCACCTAAGCCAAAGGCTCTGCCCGGAACCAGCTGACGGTACTGGAACCAGGATGGGGAGCAGAAGGTACAAGAGCAAAAGACACTGCCGAGAACCAGCTGACGGTACTGGAACCCGGATGGGGACCTATTCAAGCTTGTCTTCCTAGGGCCCCAACTGGCGGTGTGTTAGAGCCCAGGGACAGCAGGAGGAGGAGCAGGGGGAGGGGAGTGTAGGCCGAAGCCTGCACAGGCGGCAGCTTTGGGTGTGTTGTGTCTGCGTGGCTTTTGCAGGACACGTTGCCGGCTACACAGCAGGGGAACAGCTGGCGGTGCTGGACCCCACTGACACATTGGCGAGGTGTTTGGCTCTGTGCAGCCAGCACTTCCGGACAGCAACTAGCGTTGTTGGAGCCCGTGCTCTGCAGGTGGAGCAGAGTGTAGGCCGAAGCCTAATTGAACCGATTTCAAAAGTCACCTTTAACCCCCCCTCAGGGGTTACAAAGTAGAAGAGCCACAGCTTATGCAGCAGCAGTGCTGCGCAAGTCAAAGGTTGCTCTTGTAATTTTTCTCCTTGCACACGCTGAATGGAACACGTATAACATTTAGCCCTTTATACAGTCAAACTGTGTAATGGAGGCGAGAGTTCCCTTTGTAATGAGACGCAGCACAGGTGTCAAGAATCCCACCTTGGTGCTGGGTGCAGCCTCCCGAGCGTTGTTATTTGCTGTACAGGAGTCTGCGCTGTCGTGTTATCCCCTGGCCTAGCGCCGTTAGCGCTGCCCATCTTCTGGCATCATGTAATGTCGGCCGGTGCGGTTCGCGATGCCCCTGAATCCCAGCCCCGCAGTGTCTTAACATTGGTAAAACACTGCGGGGCTGGGATTCAGGGCCTGGCGCAGCACATATGTTCGCCTCTCACACTCGGGTCCTTACACCCGCTTCAGACTGTGCGGCGTCATCTGATCCCTTATCGCATGCCACGGCCATGAAGCCGCACAGTCCGAAGAAGGCGGAAGGAGAGGAGGGACAGGCGAACTGATGCACTGATCCTGCCCATGAATCGCACCCTCGCAGTCCCAATAAATAAGACACCGAGGGGCGTTGTGTGGGTCAGGGCGGCCGCAGAGGCGCAGCCAGCCAAACAATGATGCCAGAAGACGGGCAGCGCTACCAAGGGGGTTGCAGCGTGTCATTACAAAGGAAAGTCACACCACCGGGACGGTTAAATGGTCACACAGAGGACACATTTCAGACGTGTTTTCAGTTCCACATGTGCGAGGAGAATACGTTTCTGAGCCACCTTGCACACATGCAGCATTACCGCTGTACAAGGTGGCTGGATAACGTAAAAACGCCTGGGGGAGGGGGGACAGGTTCCCTTCAATTTCAGTTCTTGTGTCTGCGTGGCTTTTGCAGGACACGTTGCCGGCTGCACAGCAGGGGAACAGCTGGCGGTGCTGGACCCCACTGACACATTGGCTGGTGTTTTTCTCTGTGCAGCTAGCACATCTGGGCCCCAACTGGCGGTGTGTTAGAGCCCAGGGACAGCAGGAGGAGGAGCAGGAGGAGGAGGAGCAGGGGGAGGGGAGTGTAGGCCGAAGCCTGCACAGGCGGCAGCTTTGGGTGTGTTGTGTCTGCGTGGCTTTTGCAGGACACGTTGCCGGCTACACAGCAGGGGAACAGCTGGCGGTGCTGGACCCCACTGACACATTGGCGAGGTGTTTGGCTCTGTGCAGCCAGCACTTCCGGACAGCAACTAGCGTTGTTGGAGCCCGTGCTCTGCAGGTGGAGCAGAGTGTAGGCCGAAGCCTAATTGAACCGATTTCAAAAGTCACCTTTAACCCCCCCTCAGGGGTTACAAAGTAGAAGAGCCACAGCTTATGCAGCAGCAGTGCTGCGCAAGTCAAAGGTTGCTCTTGTAATTTTTCTCCTTGCACACGCTGAATGGAACACGTATAACATTTAGCCCTTTATACAGTCAAACTGTGTAATGGAGGCGAGAGTTCCCTTTGTAATGAGACGCAGCACAGGTGTCAAGAATCCCACCTTGGTGCTGGGTGCAGCCTCCCGAGCGTTGTTATTTGCTGTACAGGAGTCTGCGCTGTCGTGTTATCCCCTGGCCTAGCGCCGTTAGCGCTGCCCATCTTCTGGCATCATGTAATGTCGGCCGGTGCGGTTCGCGATGCCCCTGAATCCCAGCCCCGCAGTGTCTTAACATTGGTAAAACACTGCGGGGCTGGGATTCAGGGCCTGGCGCAGCACATATGTTCGCCTCTCACACTCGGGTCCTTACACCCGCTTCAGACTGTGCGGCGTCATCTGATCCCTTATCGCATGCCACGGCCATGAAGCCGCACAGTCCGAAGAAGGCGGAAGGAGAGGAGGGACAGGCGAACTGATGCACTGATCCTGCCCATGAATCGCACCCTCGCAGTCCCAATAAATAAGACACCGAGGGGCGTTGTGTGGGTCAGGGCGGCCGCAGAGGCGCAGCCAGCCAAACAATGATGCCAGAAGACGGGCAGCGCTACCAAGGGGGTTGCAGCGTGTCATTACAAAGGAAAGTCACACCACCGGGACGGTTAAATGGTCACACAGAGGACACATTTCAGACGTGTTTTCAGTTCCACATGTGCGAGGAGAATACGTTTCTGAGCCACCTTGCACACATGCAGCATTACCGCTGTACAAGGTGGCTGGATAACGTAAAAACGCCTGGGGGAGGGGGGACAGGTTCCCTTCAATTTCAGTTCTTGTGTCTGCGTGGCTTTTGCAGGACACGTTGCCGGCTGCACAGCAGGGGAACAGCTGGCGGTGCTGGACCCCACTGACACATTGGCTGGTGTTTTTCTCTGTGCAGCTAGCACATCTGGGCCCCAACTGGCGGTGTGTTAGAGCCCAGGGACAGCAGGAGGAGGAGCAGGAGGAGGAGGAGCAGGGGGAGGGGAGTGTAGGCCGAAGCCTGCACAGGCGGCAGCTTTGGGTGTGTTGTGTCTGCGTGGCTTTTGCAGGACACGTTGCCGGCTACACAGCAGGGGAACAGCTGGCGGTGCTGGACCCCACTGACACATTGGCGAGGTGTTTGGCTCTGTGCAGCCAGCACTTCCGGACAGCAACTAGCGTTGTTGGAGCCCGTGCTCTGCAGGTGGAGCAGAGTGTAGGCCGAAGCCTAATTGAACCGATTTCAAAAGTCACCTTTAACCCCCCCTCAGGGGTTACAAAGTAGAAGAGCCACAGCTTATGCAGCAGCAGTGCTGCGCAAGTCAAAGGTTGCTCTTGTAATTTTTCTCCTTGCACACGCTGAATGGAACACGTATAACATTTAGCCCTTTATACAGTCAAACTGTGTAATGGAGGCGAGAGTTCCCTTTGTAATGAGACGCAGCACAGGTGTCAAGAATCCCACCTTGGTGCTGGGTGCAGCCTCCCGAGCGTTGTTATTTGCTGTACAGGAGTCTGCGCTGTCGTGTTATCCCCTGGCCTAGCGCCGTTAGCGCTGCCCATCTTCTGGCATCATGTAATGTCGGCCGGTGCGGTTCGCGATGCCCCTGAATCCCAGCCCCGCAGTGTCTTAACATTGGTAAAACACTGCGGGGCTGGGATTCAGGGCCTGGCGCAGCACATATGTTCGCCTCTCACACTCGGGTCCTTACACCCGCTTCAGACTGTGCGGCGTCATCTGATCCCTTATCGCATGCCACGGCCATGAAGCCGCACAGTCCGAAGAAGGCGGAAGGAGAGGAGGGACAGGCGAACTGATGCACTGATCCTGCCCATGAATCGCACCCTCGCAGTCCCAATAAATAAGACACCGAGGGGCGTTGTGTGGGTCAGGGCGGCCGCAGAGGCGCAGCCAGCCAAACAATGATGCCAGAAGACGGGCAGCGCTACCAAGGGGGTTGCAGCGTGTCATTACAAAGGAAAGTCACACCACCGGGACGGTTAAATGGTCACACAGAGGACACATTTCAGACGTGTTTTCAGTTCCACATGTGCGAGGAGAATACGTTTCTGAGCCACCTTGAACACATGCAGCATTACTGCTGTTCAAGGTAGCTGTAAAACATAGAAACACCTGGGGGAGGGGGGACAGGTTCCCTTCAATTTCAGTTCTTGTGTCTGCGTGGCGGTCGCAGGACACGTTGCCGGCTACACAGCAGGGGAACAGCTGGCGGTGCTGAACCCCACTGACACATTGGCTGGTGTTTTTCTCTGTGCAGCTAGCACATCTGGGCAAAAACTGGCGGTGTTAGAGCCCAGGGTCAGCAGGAGGAGCAAGGGGAGCGGAGTGTAGGCCGAAGCCTGCACTCGAGCAAGTTGAAAGGAAACCTTTAACCCCCCCCCCCCCCCCAGGCGTTTGTAGCTGAAAGAGCCATTGTGTACAGCACTAATGCTGGAAAAGGTAAACTTAGCTCTTTTAATTATGGTCCTTGTACATGCGGAACCTAACATTTATGAAATGTGTCTCCTCACAGCGTTAAACCGTCCGGTAGGTGGAACTTTCCTTTGTCGTGTGACGCAGCACAGCCATCATTTTTACCCCCTTGGCGCCGTGCGCCGCCTCCTCAGCGTTGTTTGAATCTGTCCCGGAGCCTGCGCTGTTAGGTTAGCCCTTGGCCATGCACACATGTTGCGCTGCCCGTCTTCTGACCTCATTTGGTGTCAGGCTGGCTGCGCCTGTGCGGGTGCGCTGGCCGAGATCCCGCCTCGCAGTGTCGTCTAATGTAATCCCACCGCGGGCCTGTGATCCGTGCCCGTGCGCAGTGCATATCCTCTCCTCTCACTCCCCTCCCTACGGCTTTTTCAGACTGTGCGGTGTCACGGCCGTGGCATGCTATTAGGGACCAGCTGACATCGCACAGTCTGAAGAAGCCGTAGGGAGGGGAGTGAGAGGAGAGGATATGCACTGCGCACGGGCACGGATCACAGGCCCGCGGTGGGATTACATTAGACGACACTGCGAGGCGGGATCTCGGCCAGCGCACCCGCACAGGCGCAGCCAGCCTGACACCAAATGAGGTCAGAAGACGGGCAGCGCAACATGTGTGCATGGCCAAGGGCTAACCTAACAGCGCAGGCTCCGGGACAGATTCAAACAACGCTGAGGAGGGGGCGCACGGCGCCAAGGGGGTAAAAATGATGGCTGTGCTGCGTCACACGACAAAGGAAAGTTCCACCTACCGGACGGTTTAACGCTGTGTGGGGACACATTTCATAAGTGTTTGGTTCAGCATGTGCAAGGAGCATCACGAAAAGAGGCACTTTTTCCCTTTGCATCATTACTGCTGCACAAGGTGGCTCCTTCAGTAACAAACGCCTGGGGGGGGGGGGGGCAGGTTCCCTTACATTTAACTTGTTGTGTCTGCGTGGCGGTCGCAGTACACGTTGCCGTATACACAGCAGGGGAACAGCTGGCGGTGCTGAACCCCACTAACACATTGGCGAGGTGTTTGGCTCTGTGCGTACAGCACTTCTGGACGGCAACTAGCGGTGTTGGAGCCCAGGGACAGGTGGAGGAGGAGGAGGTTGGAGGAGGTTGGAGGAGGTAGGAGGGATTGCCACACACACAGCAGGGGAACAGCTGACGTTACTGAACCCCAATAACAGAGGAGGGACTGTTGACTGTGCGTACAGCACTTCTGGACGGCAACTGGCGGTGTTGGAGCCCAGGGACAGGTGGAGGAGGAGGAGGTTGGAGGAGGTAGGAGGAGGTAGGAGGGATTGCCACACACACAGCAGGGGAACAGCTGACGTTACTGAACCCCAATAACAGAGGAGGGACTGTTGACTGTGCGTACAGCACTTCTGGACGGCAACTGGCGGTGTTGGAGCCCAGGGACAGGTGGAGGAGGAGGAGGTTGGAGGAGGTTGGAGGAGGTAGGAGGGATTGCCACACACACAGCAGGGGAACAGCTGACGTTACTGAACCCCAATAACAGAGGAGGGACTGTTGACTGTGCGTACAGCACTTCTGGACGGCAACTGGCGGTGTTGGAGCCCAGGGACAGGTGGAGGAGGAGGAGGTTGGAGGAGGTAGGAGGAGGTAGGAGGGATTGCCACACACACAGCAGGGGAACAGCTGACGTTACTGAACCCCAATAACAGAGGAGGGACTGTTGACTGTGCGTACAGCACTTCTGGACGGCAACTGGCGGTGTTGGAGCCCAGGGACAGGTGGAGGAGGAGGAGGTTGGAGGAGGTAGGAGGAGGTAGGAGGGATTGCCACACACACAGCAGGGGAACAGCTGACGTTACTGAACCCCAATAACAGAGGAGGGACTGTTGACTGTGCGTACAGCACTTCTGGACGGCAACTGGCGGTGTTGGAGCCCAGGGACAGGTGGAGGAGGAGGAGGTTGGAGGAGGTAGGAGGAGGTAGGAGGGATTGCCACACACACAGCAGGGGAACAGCTGACGTTACTGAACCCCAATAACAGAGGAGGGACTGTTGACTGTGCGTACAGCACTTCTGGACGGCAACTGGCGGTGTTGGAGCCCAGGGACAGGTGGAGGAGGAGGAGGTTGGAGGAGGTAGGAGGAGGTAGGAGGGATTGCCACACACACAGCAGGGGAACAGCTGACGTTACTGAACCCCAATAACAGAGGAGGGACTGTTGACTGTGCGTACAGCACTTCTGGACGGCAACTGGCGGTGTTGGAGCCCAGGGACAGGTGGAGGAGGAGGAGGTTGGAGGAGGTTGGAGGAGGTAGGAGGGATTGCCACACACACAGCAGGGGAACAGCTGACGTTACTGAACCCCAATAACAGAGGAGGGACTGTTGACTGTGCGTACAGCACTTCTGGACGGCAACTGGCGGTGTTGGAGCCCAGGGACAGGTGGAGGAGGAGGAGGTTGGAGGAGGTTGGAGGAGGTAGGAGGGATTGCCACACACACAGCAGGGGAACAGCTGACGTTACTGAACCCCAATAACAGAGGAGGGACTGTTGACTGTGCGTACAGCACTTCTGGACGGCAACTGGCGGTGTTGGAGCCCAGGGACAGGTGGAGGAGGAGGTTGGAGGAGGTTGGAGGAGGTAGGAGGGATTGCCACACACACAGCAGGGGAACAGCTGACGTTACTGAACCCCAATAACAGAGGAGGGACTGTTGACTGTGCGTACAGCACTTCTGGACGGCAACTGGCGGTGTTGGAGCCCAGGGACAGGTGGAGGAGGAGGAGGTTGGAGGAGGTAGGAGGAGGTAGGAGGGATTGCCACACACACAGCAGGGGAACAGCTGACGTTACTGAACCCCAATAACAGAGGAGGGACTGTTGACTGTGCGTACAGCACTTCTGGACGGCAACTGGCGGTGTTGGAGCCCAGGGACAGGTGGAGGAGGAGGAGGTTGGAGGAGGTAGGAGGAGGTAGGAGGGATTGCCACACACACAGCAGGGGAACAGCTGACGTTACTGAACCCCAATAACAGAGGAGGGACTGTTGACTGTGCGTACAGCACTTCTGGACGGCAACTGGCGGTGTTGGAGCCCAGGGACAGGTGGAGGAGGAGGAGGTTGGAGGAGGTTGGAGGAGGTAGGAGGGATTGCCACACACACAGCAGGGGAACAGCTGACGTTACTGAACCCCAATAACAGAGGAGGGACTGTTGACTGTGCGTACAGCACTTCTGGACGGCAACTGGCGGTGTTGGAGCCCAGGGACAGGTGGAGGAGGAGGAGGTTGGAGGAGGTTGGAGGAGGTAGGAGGGATTGCCACACACACAGCAGGGGAACAGCTGACGTTACTGAACCCCAATAACAGAGGAGGGACTGTTGACTGTGCGTACAGCACTTCTGGACGGCAACTGGCGGTGTTGGAGCCCAGGGACAGGTGGAGGAGGAGGAGGTTGGAGGAGGTTGGAGGAGGTAGGAGGGATTGCCACACACACAGCAGGGGAACAGCTGACGTTACTGAACCCCAATAACAGAGGAGGGACTGTTGACTGTGCGTACAGCACTTCTGGACGGCAACTGGCGGTGTTGGAGCCCAGGGACAGGTGGAGGAGGAGGAGGTTGGAGGAGGTTGGAGGAGGTAGGAGGGATTGCCACACACACAGCAGGGGAACAGCTGACGTTACTGAACCCCAATAACAGAGGAGGGACTGTTGACTGTGCGTACAGCACTTCTGGACGGCAACTGGCGGTGTTGGAGCCCAGGGACAGGTGGAGGAGGAGGAGGTTGGAGGAGGTAGGAGGAGGTAGGAGGGATTGCCACACACACAGCAGGGGAACAGCTGACGTTACTGAACCCCAATAACAGAGGAGCGACTGTTGACTGTGCGTACAGCACTTCTGGACGGCAACTAGCGGTGTTGGAGCCCAGGGGCAGGTGGAAAAGCAGAGGAACACAATGTAGGCCGAAGCCTGAGAAAGTCGAAAGGGAACCTTTAACCCCCCCCCCAAGGCGTTTGTAGCTGAAAGAGCCAGCTTGTGCAGCACAAAAGATGCAAAAGGAAAAGGTGGCTCTTTTCATCATGCTCCTTGCAAACACAGAACTAAACACTTTTAAAATGTGTCCCCTGAAGCCGTGAAACCGTCCCGGAGGTGGGACTTTCCTTCGTAATATGACGCAGCACAGCCATCATTACTACCCCCCCGCCGCCGTGCCCCGGCTCCTCAGCGTTGTTTGATTCCGTCCCGGAGCCTGCGCTGTTGTGTTATCCCGTGGCCAGGCACACTTAGCGCTGCCCATCTTCTGACATCATTTGGTGTCAGGCTGGCTGCGCCTGTGCGGCCGCGCTGGCCGAGAGCCCGACTCGCAGTGTCTTCTGATGTAATCCCACTGGGGGCCTGGGATCCATGGCCATGCGCAGTGCATATCCTCGCCTCTCACTCCCCTCCCTACGCCTTCTTTTTCAGACTGTGCGGTGTCACGGCCGTGGCATGCTATTAGGGACCAGCTGACACCGAACAGTCTGAAGAAGCCATAGGGAGATGAGTGAGAGGTGGAGGTTCAGATATGCACTGCGCATGTCCATAGATCCCAGGCCCCCAGTGGGATTAAATCAGAAGACACTGCGAGGCGGGCTCTCGGCCAGCGTGGCCGCACAGGCGCAGCCAGCCTGACACCAAATGATGCCAGAAGACGGGCAGCGCTAAGTGTGCCTGGCCACGGGATAACATAACAGCGCAGGCTCCGGGACGGAATCAAACAACGCTGAGGAGCCGGGGCGCGGCGCCGGGGGGGTAGGAATGACGGCTGTGCTGCGTCATATTACGAAGGAAAGTCCCACCTCCGGGACGGTTTTACGGTATCAGTGGACACATTTTATAAGTGTTAAGTTTTGCGTGTGCAAGGAGCAAAACCAAAATAGCTACCTTTTTCCTTGTGCAGCATTACTGCTGCACAAGGTGGCTCTTTCAGTAACAAACGCCTTGGGGGGGGGGGGACAGATTCCCTTACATTTCAGTTGTTGTGTCAGCGTGGCGGTCGCATGACACATTGCCGGCTACACAGCTGGGGATCAGCTGACGTTACTGAAACCCAATAACACTGGGTCGTATGTTTTGACTGTGCAGACGGCACATCTGAGCCTCAACTGGCGGTGTTGGAGCCCAGGAATTTAAGTTCAGGTGGTAGAAAGATGAACACAACAGGAGACCTGGATAACGTATACAGTGACCTAATTATTTAATCAGGAGGAGGAGTGGCAAATTCCTGCGAGATCCAGGCCTTGTTCATTTTCAGGAAAGTAAGCCGGTCAACGTTATCGGAGGATAGTCGCATGCGACGGTCAGTTAGTACACCACCTGCAGCACTAAAGACACGTTCCGATAATACACTGGCCGCAGGGCAAGACAGCACCTCCAATGCATACTGGCTTAGCTCTGGCCATGTATCCAGCTTTGAGACCCAAAACTTGAAAGGGGAAGAGCCGTCTGGGAGTACAGCAAGAGGGCAAGACATGTAGTCTGTCACCATCTGACGGAACCGTTGCCTCCTGCTGACTGGAGCCGTCTGTGATGGTGTAGACTTTTGTGGCGGGCACAGAAAACTGTGCCACAGTTCGGCCATACTGGTCTTGCCTTGGGCAGAGGCACTGCTTCTGCTCCCTCTTTGTGCAGAGCCTCCACCACTGCCTGGACGCACTGAGCTGCTTTGGAATGCACTAGCAGCACTTCTCTCAGTTGGAATGGAGAAGATGATGGAACTGACCAGTGTGTCTTGGTACTCCCGCATTTTTCGCTCCCGGTTCAACGGTGTGATGAGGCTTTCTACGTTGTCCCGGTAGCGAGGATCGAGGAGGGTGAACACCCAATAATCAGACATGTTGAGAATGTGGTCGATGCGGCGGTCGTTTCTCAGGCACTGCAGCATGTAATCCACCATGTGCTGCAGACTGCCAACTGCCCAAGAAACGCTGTCCCCAGCTGGAGGCGTGATCTCTGCCCGCTCGTCATCACCCCACCCTCGCTGTACACACTGAGTACTGGACAATTCGGGAACTCCCTCCTCTGGACGGATGTCTTCCTCCTCCATTGACTCCTCCTCATCCTCCTCACAAACTGTCCCCTGCCTACGCGTTTGTGAGGAACCACGTGGCGCTGACTGTCCAGAAGATGATGGAAGTGGTGAATCCTCATCCTCCACCTCTTCCACAACATCATCCGTTAGCGCTTGCAGTGATTTTTCAAGCAGGCAGATAAGGGGGACAGTCATGCTGACTAGTGCATCATCTGCACTCGCCATCCGCGTGGAATAATCAAAGGGACGCAAAACCTGGCAGACATCCTTCATAGTGGCCCACTCTGTGGTTGTGAAGTCTGTACGGTGCTGACTGCGACTTTTTTGCGCCTGATACAGCTGGTACTCCATTACAGCTTGCTGCTGCTCACACAACCGCTCCAACATATGTAACGTGGAATTCCACCTGGTAGGTAGGTCACATATGATGCGATGTTCCGGCAGGCGGTGTCGGCGCTGCAGAGCCGCAATGCGCGCTTTTGCCGTGCTGGAACGCCGCAAGTGAGCACACTCTAGGCGGACCTTGTGCAGCAGTGCATCAAGATCCGGATAGTCCCTCAAAAAACTCTGCACGACCAAATTGAGCACATGTGCCAGACATGGGATGTGAGTGAGGTTGCCGAGGCCCAGGGCTGCCACCAGATTTCGGCCATTATCACACACTACCATGCCTGGCTGGAGATTCGCTGGCTCAAACCACACATCGCTCTCCTGCTTGATGGCATTCCAGAGCTCCTGCGCTGTGTGGCTACGATTCCCCCAAAAAATTAATTTCAAGACGGCCTGTTGACGTTTGGCCACGGCTGTGCTCATGTCAGTCGTAACAGGTACACGTTCATCACGGGTCCATGTGGAGGTGGACTGTGACGGCTCCTGCAGCGATGATTCTGAGGAACTGGTGTAAGAGGAGGAGTCAATGCGTACAGAATGGATTCCTGCAATCCTTGGAGTGGGCAGGACACGTCCTGCGCCACTCGCACGGTCTGTACCCGGCTCAACGACATTAACCCAATGGGCAGTGAGGGAAAGGTATCGCCCCTGTCCATGTTGACTGGTCCACGCATCGGTGGTGAGGTGGACCTTGCTACTGACGGCGTTCAGTAGCGCGTGTTTTATGTGTCCCTCCACATGCTTGTGCAGGGCAGGGACGGCTTGCCTGCTGAAGTAAAAGCGGCTGGGCACACTGTACTGTGGGACTGCCAATGACATCAAGTCACGGAAGCTGTCAGTCTCCACCAGCCTGAATGACAGCATTTCCAGTGACAGAAGTTTGGCAATGCCTGCAGTCAGAGCCTGTGCTCGTGGGTGGTTTGACGAGAAAGGCCGCCTTTTCTCCCATGCCTGTACTACCGATGGCTGTAGACTGGGCTGGGAGTGTGTGGTTGACTGGGAAAGTGGTGCTGCGGGTGTAATGACAGCGGGTCTCTGGACAACAGGGCCAGAGGTTCTTCCACGGCGATCCTGGGAGGAAGCCGAACCAGCTGCGTGTGAGCTAGAGGAAGAGGCAACACGAGCTGAAGAGGTGGTAGCTGCCGCTGTTGGTTGGCCTAGCTCTTCAGTGTGTTTGTCTAACTCCGCCGGGTGCCTGTTGCGCACATGTTTCCACATGTTGGAGGTATTGAGGTTGGCGACTTTTTGACCTCTTTTGATTTTTTGATGACACACCTTGCATCTGACATAGCAAATGTCATCTGCAACTGTGTCAAAAAAGGACCAGGCACTGCAAGTCTTGGGAGCCCCCCTTTTGACTTTTGGAAGAGACATGCTCCTTACGGGTGCCAAAGCGGAGGCTGCAGGATCCGCAGTCTTCCCCCTCCCTCTCCCTCTTTGGGCCGTACGGGGAATCTCTTCCTCAGAGCTGCTCCCACCACCTTCCTGTCCCTGACGCCAAGATGGGTCAAGGACCTCATCATCTACACTACCCTCTGCCCCCAACTGCTCCTCCTGGGTAGTCTCAGCAGCAGAGCACGCACCAGTAAGTGGCACCTGAGTGTCATCATCAGCTGATGCGGCCTGCGAGGTGGTGACCGGAGCCACTGGCCCACCCGCCTCTTCAGAGGAAGACAGAAAAAGCTGTTGGGCATCACTGCACCCTGCCTCTTCTTCCATTTCTCCAATGCTGCTTGGCTGGCCCCCTGTTTCCAAGCCAAGAGATGATTCAGAGAACAGAAGTAGAGACTGCTCCTGTCCTGGGATCTCTGTCTGCCTGGGCAATTTTGCAGGTGGTGAAGAGACAGATGGCTGCTCTCCAGTGCTCTGTGTCTGAGAGGATGTGGCACTAATGGAAGTTGATGCATTAGCTGCCATCCATCCCACAACGGCTTCAATTTGGTCTTCACGCAGCAGCGGTGTACGGCGCTCGGCGACAAAGCTGCGCATGAACGACTGTTCCCTTGTGAAAGTGGGTGCTGATGACTCACCGGTGCCCGCAGCAGGCACAGAATCCCCACGTCCCCTCCCTGCTCCGCGCCCACGCCCACGCCCACGTGCCTTACTCACTGCCTTCTTCATCTTGGTTGACTGATAAAGATAAGCAGAAAAGTACTAACGGCTTTGTGTGCTTATTCCTGAGCAACTCCTCCTAACAGGTATAAGACACACTAATTTTCTAAAGTGTGGACTAGACTTGAATATGAGCTAATGTGGCCTACACAAATGTAAAGTGGTGTGTAACTGGTGTGTTTGGTGAACTTTATTATTTATTTATTTTTTGGGGGCTGAACTGACAACGGATAGAGCTGCAATCACACGGAGACCGTGCAGACAGCCGTAAACGGCGCTGCAAGGCCCAAAAACCCTCCTCTACTTTATCCTATGTAGTGTTTTTCCACAAATTAGCTGGAGACGGGTGGAAAGACACTAATAGGATTTTTTAAAATAAATTAGCAGCAGACTACACTACTTTGAAAAAAAAGAAAATTGATTTGGCGGTATGACGCAGTGAAAAACCCTGAGCTGCAGACAACCAGGCTACGGCTGCTCACAGACTACAGGGCGAGCTGCAGTCACACGGAGACCGTGCAGACAGCCGTAAACGGCGCTGCAAGGCCCAAAAACCCTCCTCTACTTTATCCTATGTAGTGTTTTTCCACAAATTAGCTGGAGACGGGTGGAAAGACACTAATAGGATTTTTTAAAATAAATTAGCAGCAGACTACACTACTTTGAAAAAAAAGAAAATTGATTTGGCGGTATGACGCAGTGAAAAACCCTGAGCTGCAGACAACCAGGCTACGGCTGCTCACAGACTACAGGGCGAGCTGCAGTCACACGGAGACCGTGCAGACAGCCGTAAACGGCGCTGCAAGGCCCAAAAACCCTCCTCTACGTTATCCTATGTAGTGTTTTTCCACAAATTAGCTGGAGACGGGTGGAAAGACACTAATAGGAATTTTTGGAAAAAATGTGCAGCAGCCTGCACTACTTCAAAAAAAAAAAAAAAAAGGACAGTATGAGGCAATGAACCACCCTCCCTGAACTGAATACAACCAGCTATGGATGGCCTATGTGGCTGCACTCAGACTAGAGAGTGGGCTGCACTCACACACACACACACACAGACCTTGCAGATCGCTGTGAAAACAGCGCTACAAGGCAAAAGCAAGGTGAATAGTAGGTGAACACAGCGGTTGCTAAATTAGCCTTTGGAAAGCACAAAGAAGCAAATCGCTATCTCTAAACTGTCCCTCAGTCAGCAAACAGCGTCCTGTCACTAACTGAATTCACAGCAGAGTGATCGCATCATGACATCATTTCAGCAGCCAATCACAGCCTTGCCAGTAGTTTCATGCCCTCCATGCTAAACAGGATGTGCCCACACTTGGAATCTTTCTCATTGGCTGAATTTCTGAATTTTGAATCATTGAACTTCCGATTCCGGTATCCGATACGCGCCAAGTATCGGAATCCCGGTATCGGAATTCCGATACCGCTAGTATCGGCCGATACCCGATACTTGCGGTATCGGAATGCTCAACACTAATCAGGGCCCATAAGTTTCAAGTTACGCCACTGTCTGAAATATACACACAGGCGAACTGATCAGACTGAAAAGGAATTGCACTTCTAAAGAAACATACGAAAAAGAAACTTCTAAAACATTGCACAGATTACGTTCCAGAAGTTATCCTGAGTGGACTCTATCTAAAGGCCAACGAATTGCTAATAATATAGATAGACAATTTTTAATTATTGAGGGTAATGCCCCCAAAAAAGCTATTAAAAATAATAATTCTATAAAAAATTCTCAGAAAGATCTTTGTAATGTTTCCACAAGAGATTTAGAAAAGCCTTGTAGTATTAATTTTATCACAGAATTTAGTCCTCAGTTTGACACTATTACTAAAATTGTGAAAAAATATCTCCCAACTTTATATGGTGATACTAAACTGGCAAATATTTTGAAAGAAACACATTTGCAATTTGTAGCCAGAAAAGCTCCTTCGTTGGGAGATATTCTTTCACCCAGCCTTTTCCTAAGTAAAAATGATTCGGATGGGAAATCATGGCTTTCTTATAAGGGCTTTTTTAAATGCGGCCATCATCCATGCAAAATTTGTAACTATGTTAATAAAAATAGTAAATTCACTTCTATTGTAAGGGGTATTTCTTATACTATTAATACATATATGAATTGTAACAGAGAAGATCTTATTTGTTTGATTGAGTGCACAGCCTGCAGATTACAATATGTTGGCTGTACAATAGGACCATTTAAGAAAAGAATACGTAAACATTTGTCTGATGTGTTTAACGCTAATGCTCATAACATTTCTGTGATATCTTATCATTGCAGACAATTTCATGCTGGGAAAACTAATACTCTTAGTGTTATGGGCATTGAAAAGGTCTTTAAAGTGAACCTGTCACCTGAATTTGGCGGGACTGGTTTTGGGTCATATGGGCAGAGTTTTCGGGTGTTTGATTTACCCTTTCCTTACCCGCTGGCTGTATGCTGGCTGCAATATTGGATTGAAGTTCATTCTCTGTCCTCCGTAGTACACGCCTGCGCAAGGCAAGCTTCTTTCTCCACAGTATCCCGCCAGTTCCAGCATCTCTGCAGTGTTCCCGTCTGTCTCTGTGTCTCAGCGGTACCGCGCCAATTCCTGTGTCTCAGCTGTATCCCCGTCTGTCCCTGTGTCCCTATGGTACCTCGTCTGTTCCTGTGTTTCTGGCGTGTTCCTGTCATTCCCTGTGTCTCTGCGTACCTGGTTAGTCCCTTGGTCTCTGCAGTGCTCCCTCAGTCCCACTGTTGTTGCTGTATCCACCTATCCTAAATCCCCTCCGCTCCCGCCAGTCCGTTTTCTTGTCCTTTTTCCGTCTTGGTCCTCCAGCATCCATGGCAATAGTCCCTCGCGGGCCTGCCCCTAACTCTCCCTGTATAGGGGGCGGTCTATCTGGCTAGCTTGTCCATGAGGGGATCGTCGTCACAGTCCAGAGGGTCCACTTTTGTTTTTGTACGGATCGGTACAGTTCACACTTGAGTTTGGCTGGTCTGCATATGGCTGCATACTTCCTCCCTTAAGCTCTGCCTACTTCGGCATGCATCCTGCATCATCCCGCGTACCTATCTTTAACATTGGGTATGCAGGGACATGCGTTGTATGCGGATGCGTCTGCATGCGGTGTTTTGATGTGCCCACCGACCGCATGGGAAAGCAACATGCAGATGATAACTTGGAACATAGGTCATTCTTGCATATTTTCTTGTATTTTATTCAGAACAAAACAGAAATTAACCATTTCTTTCACATGTCCCCTCTTTTAAGCATCTGATCTTCCTTTTCCTAGCTGGCCCCTTCCTGTCGCAAGATAACCCTACTTCACGAAATACATGGCTTATCCTATGTACATCATGGGATACTAGTCTTACTGCGTATCCATTTAGATTATACTTGTGGGTTAGACCTTCTATTCCTTCTAACCCTATTTCTACCATGGAGTTAATATGAGGCGATGATATAGATATATACTGTATTTATGATATGACATGATATAATATAGACATTTTTATTAATATATTAAAATATGTGTTAGAAAATCGAATATAGGTTTTATTTGTTAGTATAATTTATAGTCTATATTGTCCAAGTCTTTGTAAGTTCTCTGTGGGTTCTTATCTCTTGACGATCGGTCTTCTACAATACATACAATCAGCCAAATCTATTGAAGTTTGCTTTTCGCAGAATATGCCTTCACGTTGGAGTGCAGTTATCAAGGTACTCATCATGTGAGTTTGCTTTATCTCAGAGTCAGTATTGATTTTAGCTTTACATTTACTTGGAAAACATTTGCAATTAGAACTGAGAATTTTCTTTATAAGCACAATAAATTACCGTATATAATCGAGTATAAGCTGAGATTTTCAGCCCATTTTTTGGGGTTGAATGTCCCCCCCTCTGCTTATACTCAAGTCATACCCAGGGGTCAGCAGGGGAGGGGGAGCGGGGGCTGTCTAGTTATACTCACTTACTCCTGGCACGGTCCCTGCAGGTCCCTGGTTCACCGACACCACAGCTTCTTCCTGTGCTGAGCGGTCACATGGTACCGCTCATTACAGTAATGAATATGCAGCTCCACCTCCCATAGGGGTGGAGCCGCATATTCATTACTGTAATGAGCGGTAATGGTGACCGCTCAATACAGGAAGAAGCTGCGGCGCAGGGGAAGCAGGGACTGCACCGTGCCAGGAGCAGGTGAGTATAACGGGGAGGGGAGCACTGCACTGCTTGATATTCACCTGCTCCTCGTTCCAGCACCGCTCCATCTTCAGCGTCTTCTGCAGTGACGCTCAGGTCAGAGGGCGCGGTGACGTGGTTAGTGCGTGCCCTCTGCCTGAACGTCAGTGCAGAAGATGCTGAAGATGGAGTGGTGCCGGAACGAGGAGCAGGTGAATATTGAAAGTGCCAGAGGCCTGAGCGACGGAGAGGTGAGTACGTGATTTATTTATTTTTTTTATTTCAGCAACAGCAAATGGGGCAAGTGTCTGTATGGATATGTCTTATGGGACCATAATCAACGTTTGTGCAGCACTATATGGCGCAAATATCTTTATGGAGCATCTTATGGGGCCGTAATCAACATTTGTGCAGCATTATATTGGGCAAATGTGTCTATGGAGCATCTTATGGGGCCATTATTAACCTTTATGCAGGGTTATATGGGGCATATTTTAATATGGAGCATCTTATGGGGCTATCATAAACTTTATGGAGCATTATATGGGGCTCCTGATTCAATATGGATATTCAAAAACACTTAACCTACTGATGTCTCAATTAATTTTACTTTTATTGGTATCTATTTTTATTTTTGAAATTTACCAGTAGCTGCTGCGTTTTCCACCCTAGGCTTATACTTGAGTCATTCAGTTTTCCCAGTTTTTTGTGGCAAAATTAGGGTGGTCGGCTTATACTCGAGTATATATGGTACTTTATCATCACTGCAATCATACTATCACAAAAACTGCTTGAATTGGGAAATTAATTAGACCCTTTACCCATCCACCTATTCCTTTGAACAGGTTCAAGGGATTTGACCAGGAGTGTCAGGATTCAAACCTAGCAGCTCCTGTGCACCAGTCGGCAGCTCTTCCGTCTGAGCTATTCAGCTCGCTGGACAGTTCCATGCTTATCCAAATATTTGAACTTATGTTGTTGCTGATGTCTCCTCCCTGAGTTTCTTGCTGTTTCCACCCTGAGTTCCTGAGTGGTTCATTCTGATTGCACACAATATTTAAACTTGGCCTTGCTCTCAGTTCCCGGTGTGATTATTGAGCTACCTGCCTTTTTTTTCAAGCTTCCTTCCACCTGCAACTCCTTCAAACGATACTGCTGCTCCAGGTAAATGACCCCCGGCTTCCTTGACTACGATTCCTGCTTATTCCTTCAAACTACATTGCTGTTCCTGTGTATCGACTCCTTGGTGATTCCAGACTATGCTACCAGCCTGGTGCTGTCCCAGTGGTTGCAATATCACTACTCCAATCAGGTCAGTCCATAACAATGATAGCCATTCGGGGAGGGGTAAATCATTGAGTGAATTAGTTTTTCACACCCCATCCTTTATCATTTCAGCTTATTCTATATCATGGGTAACTCTCATTAGTCCTGAAGGATCTATGTAGTGGCAGCATGCAGGTCCTTCCAGCTGACAGAAACCTCCTTGAGGGGCTGTGAGATAATAATGTACCTTGTAATGCTGATTTGTAATAATAAGTTGTTTCATGTAGGCAAATTCAATTCATTTAGAGTATCATACAAACAATCAATTATATTATTAAAAAAGTCATCTAGTCAATGCAGAACAACACATATTCATAGATGCCTACCTTTGGAAGCTGTATGAAATCAATTTGAGGTAGCTGAAATGGGTACAATGGTCTGGCTGTGCATTTTGGTGGCACTTTCACCATTTTGTTCCTTCCATTTAGGCATACACAGATTATGCGTCCCTGTACGAATTTAGCAGAAGCATAATGGAATTCTGGGGCTACCCAATTAGCTTTTACCTGACTTACCATTGTGTCCTTAGACTGATGTGTCAGTCCATGAGAAAGGGCACACATAATGAAGAATAGTGCCCTAGGCTGGCCGTACTTACTGCCTGCTTTCCACAGTCCTTCCTCTTTTTTAACACCTGAGTGCTTTTGCCATTCTTTTTTTTCCGATGCAGAGACCTGACCTTGCAGGCTCTGAAGTAGTAGAAGGTCCATCCTCATTTTGGTTGATTATTGCATAACCTGTATGAGGTACACCGTCCTGGTAAAACTGTGACCCAGCTACATAAAACTCTAGATGTGCATCAGGAATTGGTGTCTCTTGCACATTGGCAAGTGGCTGGGTTAAAAACAGTACACCCTTACCATGTCTCCCTGATTCATGACAGTACAAACAGAGCAGGAGGTCATAATTTGGATTTCCTAGTGTTGGGCTGAGAGAATGGAACCCCCCCCCCCTACTTTAAGTAGGGAATATAGGGGGGGTCACATGGCCACACAGACTCTACAGCTCAATGGGCAGTTTTACGGTTAACTATGGGTTAATCCATTGGTTGTTTATTTATAATGTTCTGTCTGAGGGTAAATCCGGCTCCAATCAGCTGTTTTGGCGGTCTTTTAACGGCTGACAATTGGTTGTCAGCGCGTTGCTGAGTTGTCGCCGGGATATTTAAGGCCAGGTACTGGCAGGTTTCAATCATTCTGAGGTACCGTTTGAAGAAAGAAGATACCCGTCTGAATGGAGAGCCTGCTTCAACAGATTTTGGCGAGAGCCGGGGAGGAAGACGGCGCTGAATGGTTGAGGACCTGCCTTAATATGAGACCCCTTACCTCAGCTCCAGAAGCCGTCCCTCTTCCGTCGGACCCCTGCACCATGCCACAGCCTCCGAGCCCGCCTCCGGTGTCACCGCCGAGCTCTCGCGGCAGCATCAGGAAGAGGAAGCCCCGGACCGCTTACTCCCCATCGTCAGCAGCTTCTCCGGTCAGCCATCCTCCAGCGGAGTGCAGCAGGAAGTCCCGCCAGCCTCCATCAAGGAAGTCCCGCAGTCCATCGCGAGATTTCCTTAGGCGTCATGACGAGTTGCCGTCCACGTCATCGGGCGCCGCCGACAGGGCTGAGGATCTTCGCGGCCGGAAGAGACCTGCGACAAGAGCGCCAACTTCAAATGCCGGCTCACCTCATTCAGCGGCTGCAAGTTTCCCCTTTCCTCCTCCTTCCAGAGGTCCGCCACCGCACTCCCGGGATTCGGAGTTCCTGCCTTCCACTGCCAGGCAGGTGCGCTCGCCTAACATGGAGGGCTCGAGAGCAGGCTGCGCACCGGAGATACCACTGGAGGACAGAAGTGCTGGAAGGGGTGAGAGCAATAATACACATTTATCTGTGTTTAATTCTGATATAAAACACATTATACAGAATGTGCTTTCAGAGGCATTAAGCGGTGTTCTTCCTTCATCCCCCCCTTCCATTCCCTCGATAGATCTAACTACTGGTACTCTTAGGAACACTTTTAAAGAAGCTTTAACATGTGAATTATCCCCTCTAGGCTTCCATTTGAGCTCCGCTACCAAAGAGCTCATATGGAGCAATCATTACGTAGATTTGTTTTCACTACTTCCCCGCAGAGAACAGCCGAGTAAATTAGATAAGAAAGACGACAAGCCTGATTCAGATGACGCTAAGCGTGCATTTAAATCTTTCAATAATTGGATATAGGCATTTTCTATTTACTCGGCAGTTCTTGGCGAAAAATCCCCTCAGCTGTGTAGCAAATTGTTCCAGCACATTGATATCATTCTTGAGGCATACCGCAATTTTGGTGGAGTCGCTTGGCTTCATTATGACGAAGCTTTCCGCCAAAAGCTGGCGGTGCACCCAGAGGTCCGCTGGGGTAGTAAGGATGTCAGCTTATGGTTGAATTTAATGCTTCCTCAAAGACACTTTTCTACCAGATCCTCAGCCACTCCACTCCCTAGGAAAGGCTTTTGTTTTGCCTTTAATGAGTCCAATTGTAAGTGGAGCTCTAATTGTCAGTTCCGTCACGAGTGCTCCTTTTGTGGGAATTCGCACCCCGCATTTAAATGTTTCAAAAAGCAATCAGCTCAGTCCCTTTTGAAAGATGCTAACGGAAAGAGCGCAGACCCCGGTGAAGGTGGAAAGAATGGTTTCATGGCTAAATCAATACCCAGATCAAATGATCAGTAATTTGCTTTTTAACGGATTTTCTTCTGGCTTCTTCATTACTCCTTTCAAAGGGTCTGGCTGCCAAATCGTTAAAAATTTACGCTCGGTTGCTGTTTATCCAGATGTAGTACAGGAAAATATTATGAGTAGTGTTGAGCATTCCGATACTGCAAGTATCGGGTATCGGCCGATACTTGCTGTATCGGAATTTCCGATACCGAGATCCGATATTTTTGTGATATCGGGTATCGGGTATCGCAACAACATTAATGTAAAAATGTGTAAAAAAGAGAATTAAAATAAAAAATATCGCTATACTCACCTGTCCGACGCAGCCGGGACCTCAGCGAGGGAACCGGCAGCGTTGTTTGTTTAAATTTCGCGCTTTTACTTGGTTACGTGAAGTCCCGGCTTGTGATTGGTCAGGGCGGCCATGTTGCCGGGACGCGGACCAATCACAGCAAGCCGTGACGAAATTACGTCACGGCTTGCTGTGATTGGTCCGCGTCCCGGCAACATGGCCGCCATTAACCAATCACAAGCCGTGACGTCACGGGAGGCTGGACATGCGCGTATTTTGAAAAGCGCGCGTGTCCAGCCTCCAGTGACGTCCCGGCAACATGGCCGCCATTAACCAATCACAAGCCGGGACGTCACGGGAGGCTGGACATGCGCGTATTTTGAAAAGCGCGCGTGTCCAGCCTCCCGTGACGTCACGGCTTGTGATTGGTTAATGGCGGCCATGTTGCCGGGACGTGGACCAATCACAGCAAGCCGTGACGTAATTTCGTCACGGCTTGCTGTGATTGGTCCGCGTCCCGGCAACATGGCGCCGTGACCAATCATAAGCCGGGACGTCACTGGAGGCTGGACACGCGCGCTTTTCAAAATACGCGCATGTCCAGCCTCCCGTGACGTCACGGCTTGTGATTGGTTAATGGCGGCCATGTTGCCGGGACGCGGACCAATCACAGCAAGCCGTGACGTAATTTCGTCATGGCTTGCTGTGATTGGTCCGCGTCCCGGCAACATGGCCGCCCTGACCAATCACAAGCCGGGACCTCACGTAACCAAGTAAAAGCGCGAATTTTAAACAAACAACGCTGCCGGTTCCCTCGCTGAGGTCCCGGCTGCGTCGGACAGGTGAGTATAGCGATATTTTTTATTTTAATTCTTTCTTTTACACATTAATATGGTTCCCAGGGCCTGAAGGAGAGTTTCCTCTCCTTCAGACCCTGGGAACCATCAGGAATACCGTCCGATACCTGAGTCCCATTGACTTGTATTGGTATCGGGTATCGGTATCGGATTGGATCCGATACTTTGCCGGTATCGGCCGATACTTTCCGATACCGATACTTTCAAGTATCGGACGGTATCGCTCAACACTAATTATGAGCGAATTGGAACTCGGTAGGGTAGCTGGTCCTTTCTCATCCCCTCCATTTCTCAATTTTAGAATTTCTCCGCTAGGTGTCGTCCCGAAAAAAGATCCGGGTTCCTTTCGGCTTATTCACCACTTATCCTTTCATGTTGGATCTTCCCTGAATGATGAGATTTATAGTTCAACCTGTTCAGTCTCTTATTATTCTTTTGACAAGGCAGTTGACATTATGAGGTAATTCGGTCAGAATGCTTTAATGGCGAAATCCGACATTAAATCTGCCTTTCGGCTTCTCCCTGTTCATCCTGACGGATTTTCTTCCCTGGGTTTTCATTTTCTTGATTGATTTTTCTTTGATAAATGTCTTCCCATGGGTTATTCTTTGTCCTGTTTTTATTTTGAAAGCTTTTCCTCGTTTTTACACTGGGTTTTAGAATCAAATTCTCCTGGGGCGGGCATATTACATTACTTAGACGACTTTCTATTTGTGGGTCCCTCTTCTTCTTCAGAGTGTCTTCTTACCTTGAATTCTTTTATTGAAATGTGCAGACATTTCGGTGTTCCCATTGCGCACGAAAAGACTGTTTTTCCCTCTAGGTCGATTGAATTTTTAGGCATTACTTTGGATTCTTCTGCTATGGAATGTAGACTCCCGGATGAGAAAATTGCCAAACTGCGTTCTGCCTTGAATAATTTTCTCTCCAAGCCAAAATCTACCCTTAAGGAATTGCAGTCTTTATTGGGCCTACTGAATTTTGCTGTAAGAATTATTCCGATTGGCCGTGCATTTTCTCGCCGCCTCTATGAGGCCACCAAAGGCGTTTCATCTCCGAATTCTCATGTAAGAATCAGTTCTGCTTTGAAGGAAGACGCCAGAATATGGCTGTCTTTCCTTTCAGAATATAATGGGAAATCTTGTTGGCAAACCCCTTTCACTTCCTCGGATTCTTTCCCGTTTGTTGTCTCCGTTCGGAGCTCCACTGGTTGTGGAATCTTATTTTCATCGCACTGGATCGCACAAGATTGGCCTAATTCTTGGGTTTCTGGTGGCGTTACCAGCAACCTGATGGTTTTGGAGCTTTTTTCCATTTTTTTGGGTATCTCTACTTGGGGTTCACTTATCCAAAACTCTAGAATTGTCATTTTATCTCTTGACCCAGGTGTGATTTTCTCCATTAACACCTTGTCCTCCAAAAACAAATGGGCTGCGGGTATTTTGAGACAAATGGTTCTGGTGTGTCTTAAACTGAACATTTGGCTTAAGGCAAGCTCTGGCAGAAGCAAACGTTATACCGCAACTGATGCTTTGTGTGAACATCATTGGTCACTTTTTCGTTTGCAGGTACCAGAGGCAGATACAGAAGAGACTCCTTGCCCCCATGCAATTTGGGATGTGATTTCAATCTGATCCCTCATTTTATTGAGAAATCTTTATCCGATAGATCATGGGCCAGCTACTCGGCCGCATGGTTCGCTTGGCTTAATTTTTGTAATATAAATGCTTTCAACCCAAGAGTGGCTGATCCCATTTCTGGTTTAAAATTTTCTGAATCTTTAGTCGTTAAAGGTTTGTCTTATTCTGCTGTGACCAAATATTTAGCGGGTGTTTCATTTTTCCTTAAACTTTTCGGAGAATCGTCCTTGGCATCACTTTTTCCTATTAAACAGTTTTTAAAGGGCTTTAGGAGGAGCACTTTTCAACCTGACACCAGACGGCCGATTTCTTTGCCCCTTCTTAAAGATTTATGCTCTACCCTAAGCCGGGTTTGTATAAGCTCTGACGAGGTTTTGTTCCATGCCGCCTTTTGTTTGGCCTTTTTCGGGGCTCTTAGAATAGGGGAATTAGTATCTGCTAAAAAATCTCACCCTTTTGGTCTGATGTTGTCTGATTTGAAGTTGTTTGATGGTTTTTTCATACTATTTATTAGGAAGTCTAAGACCGATCAATTAGCAAGGGGAACCAGCTTTAAGATTGTTTCCTTCCTGATCCTTTCATCTGCCCAGTTTTGAATGTTAGTCATTGGTTGTATGCCAGATCAACCTCGGATGGACCGTTGTTTATCCATAAAGATGGTTCTCCAGCTACAGTTTTTCAATTTAATTTCATTTAAAAAAACTGTTTGAAAGTCCTAGGCAAAGAACATCTCAAAATCTCCTCTCACTCATTTAGGATTGGTGCCGCAACTGAGGCCTCTAGGGCTGGCCTCTGCGATTCCCAGATTAAGCAAATTGGCAGATGGGAATCAGGGAGGTTTAAGCTATATGTTCGACACGACCTGTATGAATACTAATTGTTGATTTATTTTCAGGTCCAACCATAGTTTGGATCATCGGTCACTCTTTTGTTTTCTGGGCTCAGAAGCGTGCTTCTCAATGGTCCTATACAGAGAATCTGTCCTTCGACCTCTCTTTGGTCCAAATATTCTGGCATGGTGTTCGCGGACTGAGATGGTATAACTTGGTTTTAGAGTTTAAGTATTGTTTTAATTTGTTTCCATTTCCTGATTTGGTTGTTTTTCACATGGGTGGTAACGATCTCGGAAAGTTGAGAACCTTGGATTTGCTTGCTAATATGCGAGCCGATATGTTTAGTCTCAGGCAATCTTTCCCTTATCCGGGTTTTGTATTTTCCGAGATCGTTCCTAGGTTGGAGTGGAATTCACCTGAATCCGGATTTCTGGATAAAATTCTCAAAAGGGTGAATAAAAACATGGAGAAATTCTTTCCGATGGTTAACGGTTTTTCTTATAGGCACGTCGACCTTGAAGGTTTTTTACCTGGACTCTACCGGCAGGATTTGGTTCATTTATCCAACATTGGTCTTGACATTTTTAATCTAAATATGCAGAGCATAGTGGAAAAATGGCTGTGCAGTTTGGGGGGGGCTCAACTCTCTGAGTCGAGGCTTGTGGGAAAATCGCCCAGTCTCTGGGTGGATGGTTTATTGGATTTTGGAGTGTTTGGTGATATAGCTGATTAATTTATTTGGTAATGTATTGTTAATTTATTACTGAGTTACCCAAAAATAAACATCACGGCCTTATTTTTCCACTAAAAGCTTTGTCGTGTTCTTATTTAAGTATGAATGAGGCTTGTGTTGCCATGGAAGCCCCCCCTACTTTAAGTAGGGAATATAGGGGGGGGTCACATGGCCACACAGACTCTACAGCTCAATGGGCAGTTTTACGGTTAACTATGGGTTAATCCATTGGTTGTTTATTTATAATGTTCTGTCTGAGGGTAAATCCGGCTCCAATCAGCTGTTTTGGCGGTCTTTTAACGGCTGACAATTGGTTGTCAGCGCGTTGCTGAGCTGTCGCCGGGATATTTAAGGCCAGGCACTGGCAGGTTTCAATCATTCTGAGGTACCGTTTGAAGAAAGAAGGTCCCATCCTCCCTCCCTTAATTATTGCTTTGTCGTGATGTTTATATTGTGGGAAAATCACCCAGTCTCTGGGTGGATGGTTTATTGGTTTTTGGAGTGTTTGGTGATATATCTGATTAATTTATTTGGTAATGTATTGTTAATTTATTACTGAGTTACCCAAAAATAAACATCACGGCCTTTTTTTTCCACTAAAAGCTTTGTCGTGTTCTTATTTATGTATGAATGAGGCTTGTGTTGCCATGACTTCCTTCAGATCCCTGAACCCCTCTTTTGCTTCTGGTGTCAGCTGGTATGGCTGTCCTTTGTTGCATGTGGACAACACGTTAAAGAGAGGCTGCATCAATTGTGAAGCAGCAGGAATCCATTCTCTACAGTAGCCGAACAGCCCTAGGAATGTTCTCAGTGTACTGACTGAAGTGGGCTCGATTGCTTGGCTTACGGCCTTTTTCCTTTCTGGTGTTATGTGTTTCAGCTGAGGTGAAATGCAAAGACCTAAGAAAATAACCTTTTCTTTTGCTATTTGCCGTTTATCTTTTGACACTTTGCATCCTTTGTGGTACAAGGAAATTTGTAAGTAAACTGTTTTGATTACCAGCTCTGGCTTGTCAAGGTAAGGAGGCTTATTTGCCGTGCAATGCTCTTCTGGGAAATTTAATATGCAAATTGCCTCTTCAGAGAAAAAGAGGATTGAACTCTATAGCGCCACCTGTTGGAAGTAGCAATCCTACAAGTCACAATCAACCCTTTAACAAGTCTTGCAACATGACTTAGTATAAAAGCCAAATCAGTATCTCAATTCGCAGACACGGTGTTTGCAAGACTTGTTAAAGGGTTGATTGTGACTTGTAGGATCGCTACTTCCACAGGTGGCACTATAGAGTTCAAGTCCTCTTTTTCTTTGAAGAGGCAATTTGCATGTTTTGATTAGACATACCTGTTTGCTCTCTGCTTAGGGGATATGGTCTAATACATACCGGTACAATTTCTGTTTTCAACTTGATGGATACTGGTTATCTTTAACAAACCAACGTCTGTCTTATCCTTTACCCATAGTGCAGCTGGTATTTGATGGAGCATTTGTTTAATGTCCTTGTTCAATTTGTGGCTCCTCGTCATCTACCTGAATTAACGATATCATTGTGGAGAGTAGCTTCTGACAATGGGCCTGTAACAGGAATACCTTTCTTCCAAACTTAATTAATAACTGCATTCATAGCACTCAGGATATAAGCACCTAGTTTAGAGGACTTTTATCTGAAACTAGCAATTGGGCACACACGTCTGTGGTACGTGCTGTTCACGCATTCATGGGTTCTGTTTCATACAAGGGATGGATCATTCCACCCAGGGGCGTAGCTAGAACTTTTGCCGCCCGGGGCTGTTCCCGAGTTTGGCACCCCCCCCCCCCCCAGAACGTATGCGATTTTCACACTTAGTCATGTACCGACGAGCTCCTCTCCCTTAAGGCCCCGTCTCACTAAGCGATTTACCAACGATCACGACCAGCGATACGACCTGGCCGTGATCGTTGGTAAGTCGCTGTGTGGTCGCTGGGGAGCTGTCACACAGACCGCTCTCTCCAGCGACCAACGATCAGGGGAACGACTTCGGCATCGTTGAAACTGTCTTCAACGATGCCGAAGTCCCCCTGCAGCACCCGGGTAACCAGGGTAAACATCGGGTTACTAAGCGCAGGGCCGCGCTTAGTAACCCGATGTTTACCCTGGTTACCAAAAAAAACAAACAGTACATACTCGCCTTTCGGTGTCCAGGTCCCTTGCCGTCTGCTTCCTGCTCTGACTGAGATCCGGCCGTACAGTGAGAGCAGAACGCAGCGGTGACGTCACTGCTGTGCTCTCACTTCTCACTGTACGGCCGGCAGTCAGTGAGAGCAGGAAGCAGACGGCAAGGGACCTGACGGACATCAGAAGGCGAGTATGTACTGTTTGTTTTTTTTTACATTTACGCTGGTAACCAGGGTAAACATCGGGTTACTAAGCGCGGCCCTGCGCTTAGTAACCCGATGTTTACCCTGGTTACCAGTGAAGACATCGCTGGATCGGTGTCACACACACCGATTCAGTGATGTCAGCGGGGCCTCAACGACCAAAAAAAGGTCCAGGCCATTCCGACACGACCAGCGATCTCGCAGCAGGGGCCTGATCGCTGGTACGTGTCACACATAGCGAGATCGCTATGGAGGTCGCTGTTGCGTCACAAAACTTGTGACTCAGCAGCGATCTCGCTAGCGATCTCGCTATGTGAGACGGGGCCTTTAAGCTCCCAATGTTCAGTGAAAAACTGAGAGAAGCAGAAGAGAAGCTCGTTGTTACAGGACCATGAGTATGAAAATCGCATATGAGTGACGTGTCCATGTGTCGACAACTGGAACCTGCAGAGGTGAATCCTGACATCGCAGCTTCTGAATTCTCACAACGCATGCACTGCACACTTTTAGGATTCTCCCTTGCCGGTGGACAATCATGTCAGCACAAGCATGCGATTTGTATACTTCTGACCACATTCCGACTAGACGTGCCTGGCCTCGCTCAGTTCATTTTCATAGAGTGAGGCCACACATGTCTAGTCAGCACGTGACCGCATGTATGTAAATCGCCAGCACCAGAGAATCCTGACAGTGTGCAGGGCGCACTGTGAGAAGTCAGAAGTCTGCAGTCACAAAGAATGACTGCAGACTCATTACAAACCTGGACATCCCCTTTAATGCTCCTAACATAAATAAAAACATGAGAGTTAGTCAGTATCACAAATAACATTTACATCCAGGTACCTTATAGATGACGTCGCCTCTGGAGTTGTTCTCCTTCATTTCTTCATCTTGTCCAGACCCAATGATGAGTTTTCTCATCCACAGCCGTCTCTGCAGACTTCCATCTTCTCCGTTCTTTTGCAGAAAATCTCCACATGATGCCCTTAAAGATACAAGTGTCATTATAATGCTGTCTCCCCATACTGTTTCCTCATATATGCCCCCCCATCTCCCCCTTTGCTCTTCATTTTGTGTCCTCAGATCTCCCCCACACATTAAATCCCCCCATCCCCATGACAAATCTCCCCCCACACACATTCAATCCCCCATCTCCACACACAATAAATACCCCATCTCCACTCATATTAAACATCCCCCCACAATAAATCCCCCCATCTCCACTCATATTAAATATCCCCAATCCAATAATATATCCCACTATCCCCACTCACATTAAATCCCCCCCACTCACATTAAATCCCCCCACAATATATCCCCCATCCCCACTCACAGTAAATCCCCCCCCACAATATATGCCCCTTATCCCCACTCACAGTAAATCCCCCCCACAATATATGCCCCCATCCCCACTCACAGTAAATCCCCCCCACAATATATGCCCCCCATCCCCACTCACAGTAAATCCCCCCCACAATATATGCCCCCCATCCCCACTCACAGTAAATCCCCCCCACAATATATGCCCCCCATCCCCACTCACATTAAATCCCCCCCACAATATTTTCCCCCATCCCCACTCACAGTAAATCCCCCCCTGCACCTTCGGTGTCTTCAGCTCCACTGGAGCACTTACCACCGCTCTGCATCTCCTGCACCTGCTCTGCCTCTGCCGCGCAGGTGAGTGACGTCAGCAGCGTGATCACATGACCTGATCACGCTGCTGGCGTCGCTCTGACCCGGAAGTCAGAGCTTCAATTGTACTCGCATCACAGATACGAGTACAATTGAACACTGGGAGCCGGCACGCTGCAGCTTCTCTGTGCCGGCTGTCAGCTTGACAGTCGGCACAGAGAACAGCTGACTCCCAGTGCGGGGGGTGATAGAATGCAGCCGCCGGGGGAGACACTGCGGACCGCCGCTTTAGGTGGCCCGACTGCGCCCCCCTGCCGGCTGCTCCCCCCTAGATACGCCACTGACTCACTCCCGCATTGTGCCGCCCCCCCGCATTGTGCCGCCCGGGGCGGCCCGCCCCCCCCCGCACCCCCCTTCCTACGCCACTGATTCCACCTGCTCCTAAACCCTGGACTGTTTTTCCTGTCATGAATCGTTGTGGCTAGTGTTGAGCGATACCGTCCGATACTTGAAAGTATCGGTATCGGAAAGTATCGGCCGATACCGGCAAAGTATCGGATCTAATCCGATACCGATACCCGATACCAATACAAGTCAATGGGACTCATGTATCGGACGGTATTCCTGATGGTTCCCAGGGTCTGAAGGAGAGGAAACTCTCCTTCAGGCCCTGGGAACCATATTAATGTGTAAAATAAAGAATTAAAATAAAAAATATTGCTATACTCACCTCTCCGACGCAGCCTGCACCTTACCGAGGGAACCGGCAGCGTTGTTTGCTTAAAATTCGCGCTTTAACTTCCTTACGTGAAGTCCCGGCTTGTGATTGGTCGCGCGCCGCCCATGTGGCCGCGACGCGACCAATCACAGCAAGCCGTGACGTAATTTCAGGTCCTTCAGGATTTTAAAATTACGTTCCGGCTTTGTGATTGGTCGCGTCGCGGTCACATGGGCGACGCGACCAATCACAAGCCGTGACGTCACGGGAGGCAGGACACGCGCGCATTTTAATCACAGCAAGCCGTGACGTAATTTCAGGTCCTTCAGGATTTTAAAATTACGTTCCGGCTTTGTGATTGGTCGCGTCGCGGTCACATGGGCGACGCGACCAATCACAAGCCGTGACGTCACGGGAGGCAGGACACGCGCGCATTTTAATCACAGCAAGCCGTGACGTAATTTCAGGTCCTTCAGGATTTTAAAATTACGTTCCGGCTTTGTGATTGGTCGCGTCGCGGTCACATGGGCGACGCGACCAATCACAAGCCGTGACGTCACGGGAGGCAGGACACGCGCGCATTTTAATCACAGCAAGCCGTGACGTAATTTCAGGTCCTTCAGGATTTTAAAATTATGTTCCGGCTTTGTGATTGGTCGCGTCGCGGTCACATGGGCGACGCGACCAATCACAAGCCGTGACGTCACGGGAGGCAGGACACGCGCGCATTTTAATCACAGCAAGCCGTGACGTAATTTCAGGTCCTTCAGGATTTTAAAATTACGTTCCGGCTTTGTGATTGGTCGCGTCGCGGTCACATGGGCGACGCGACCAATCACAAGCCGTGACGTCACGGGAGGCAGGACACGCGCGCATTTTAAAATGCGCGCGTGTCCAGCCTCCTGTGACGTCACGGCTTGTGATTGGTCGCGTCGCCCATGTGACCGCGACGCGACCAATCACAAAGCCGGAACGTAATTTTAAAATCCTGAAGGACCTGAAATTACGTCACGGCTTGCTGTGATTGGTCGCGTCGCGGCCACATGGGCGGCGCGCGACCAATCACAAGCCGGGACTTCACGTAAGGAAGTTAAAGCGCGAATTTTAAGCAAACAACGCTGCCGGTTCCCTCGGTAAGGTGCAGGCTGCGTCGGAGAGGTGAGTGTAGCAATATTTTTTATTTTAATTCTTTATTTTACACATTAATGTTGTTTCGATACCGATACCCGATACCACAAAAGTATCGGATCTCGGTATCGGAATTCCGATACAGCAAATATCGGCCGATACCCGATACTTGCGGTATCGGAATGCTCAACACTAGTTGTGGCATATCATTTTTTTCTTATAATAGTACGACTCACCCCCATATAAATTAGGCATTTAATTGTTTCTCATTAGGAAGTTGTAATTGTGTTATAGCTATTGGACCTTCCTGTGGGGGAACCGCTATTACAGAATTATGTTCAGGGCTACTAAATTAATAGTCTGACATGTTTCCTACCTCCTCTGTGGTTACCATTGAAACATAGGTCTGCATCTATTCTGTTTTCATTTTTGTCTTGTTTTTTTACATATATATAGGTACAGTTCCTTCTGATGTGGCCTTTATTGCTACATCCAAAGCAAAGCCCTTATTGTTTACACTTCTCTGGTTCAATTATCCCATCTTTCCTTTTCTTCTCCTACCCCCTGTTCCCCGTGATGTGTACCTGCCGTTTGCACAGCAGTTTTCTCTGCATTATTAAATGCATCCGGAGGTATATTCACCATAACAGGAATTGGCTTTTGCTGCTTCTTTGCTTTTCTCCTGTTCATTTGGTCCTCTATCCCCATAAACATGGGAACGGATTTCTCTAAAGTGGCATGTATGAATTCTGGCTATACCCTCACCACTTCTGTTCCTAGATCTTCTTTCAATCCTGTCAGAAACACTTTTATTTAGAAATCTTGCTTCTCTGAGGTTTTTCAGATCATAATTATGAGGGGTAGGGGTTGTCTGCAAGTGAAATATTTCCTCATTTCTCCCCACCATAGAAATAAAATTTTGCAGTTGGGGCTATTCCTTACTGGAGTGGAGAAATTGTAGACCCCTGTGACAACCCAGGGTACTGAGTATAGAGGAGGAGAAGCATCATTTGCAAGTGAGCAGCACCCATGGGGCCCCTGGCTGTTGGTATATCACCGGGGTTTGCCCAGGGCAGAATCCTGGTGCTGGAAATCCCATTGGGGATGAAAGTGAGGAGGTGGTGACGTGGCTATATGTGCCAGGCAAGTAGGGTATTGTACTGGCAATAAATGTCAAGGCTGCAGCTTTGTCCTTCTCGGGTCTGCTGTCAGGAGGGGGGCTGGTCTCGTCCATTGCCCTTACACAGGCGGGGAGAGACACAGGCACAGACTGACTTTGCGAAGGAGAAGCTGCTTGTGTGTGTGTGGAGATGCTGCAGATTGACTCCCATACATTCTCTCATTCTCAGTATTTAAAAAGGACCATGTCATTCAGAGGTTCTGATTCATGCTGAAACTTGCACCCCATAGCCATTTTTATTGATCCTTTGCTCCTTACTCAAACATTTCCATCTCTCTGCATCCAAACATCCATTCCTTTGCATTTCTGCTCTTTCAAGAATGTTAGTGGTATTTCTTAACTGCTTTCTGACCATGCTCAAGACGCACCATGTCCTTCATCTTATATCTTGGATCCATCGTCTGTCTTGACCTGGTGTGCCTAGCACCCATAACAGCTGTCAAAGGTAGCGACCCCTATATTCAGAGCTGTTATGTATTAGCAGGATCCCACTGCTCTACTGTGATAGCCAGCAATCCTGCTTCCAAAGCAATAAGCTGAACCTCAACTCTCTGTTCAGTCCTTATGCTGATGCACACTTTCCTGAACAATATATCACTATAAACAACGCAGTTCCAACCACAAGCGCTATATACTCCTCATACATCTGGATCTGAGTCCTCGCTAAACTCTGAATATGCAAGGTCTATTCCTCAATCCACTCCGGGTTTAATAAAATAATATTCCTGCGTGATATTATTTTGCCACCTTGGCATATACCATCTACAGTCTAATATACAGTATATATATATATATATATATATATATATATATATATATATATATATATATATATATATACCCAGCTTTTGAAAAATCCATGAGGGTGAGTTGCTATATGACAAGGGTATACTCTGCGCCTATACTGGTGAACTGAACACAGACACTTTTCACACATCGCATGGTAAGCATTTGCTTGTTATTTCAATCACATCCATACAGGCAGTCCTTTTGTACTCTGCTTCTCCCCACACCTTATCAAAATGCTCTAGTGCTAATGGACAAAAAACATAAATTACATCTATCTGTAGTATCTCTTACTTGGTTCACTATATCCTCTAATTCATGGCCTATCCAAGTACCAGCTTGCACACCAAAAATGATCATTTATGTGCACATAGATTATCTTCATGTGATTTTTCCCACTTCACTACAAATTCCCAACCGGGACTTTCCTGTAATTTTTTTTTCAAGTAGCAACGAACCAGAGAGTTTTATCTTGCTAAATGCTTTTAGTGAGAAGGCTATTTATACACTGAGCACACATCATTTAGTCTCCACACATCACCAGCGCTGCTCCATACCCCACAACACAGATTCAGCAATATATCGGACCGCAGTATAATCAGAACAGTTCAGCACTGCACTATCAGCCCTTATAAATTAACAACTGTCAAGGCACCAATAAACTGAAATAATATAATTAGCTAACAAAAGCAGAATAAAAGTAACAAAGAAGAAAAGAAATATAGAAGAAACAGAAGAAGCAGAGCAGGATCAAGACAATTTAATTACAATATTTACAGTACTAATAAACATTGGCATCGTTACAAACAGACAGGAACACTGTTATAGGATACAAACAAAACAAATGGAAAATTATTACACTTAATAATGAAACAAAACCAATTATTAACAGCACTTAAACAAACAACAGACAAACAGACAAATAAGAGATAACAAATAACAGATATTTTCTTATACCTGAGGGTTTTCCCATTAGAAATCTCCAAAGACTGACTCAAGAAAGCCTCTTTTCCCAGAGAGAAAAGTATGTGAGTAATAAATCTACTCACTTACCCGGGATCTGGTTTTCTGTTCAGGAGGTAGGTTGTTCCGTCTGAGATGAAAGTCGAAGGGGAATATTATATCTCACTGAAGGCGTCCAAATTGTCAGATAAGGAGGGATTTCTATTTCTCCTCAGGTTTTTTCTGTCTTAGGTACCCAAGTTATGAAGCAATAATCAGAGAGACCGACTACTCTTTGTCTTTCCAAATAGTCTCTGAAGTTTATTGACAGGGTGATCTTTTATAGTACAAGATCAAACAGAAATGAGGCATTACACAAAAAATCTGGTAGAAATATGAGTAATACAATGGGTTGTCATCCTGAGACACTAGATAGATTACATAAGAAAATGTGGGGATCCTTCCAGAACTTTCCATATGTCAACGTGTCCTGGATCAAGAGTTGAAGTTCTCAAGAGAATTTGGGCTTAATCCACAGAATTTTGGATGTCTGTCCTATATCAGCATATAGTTTGTAAACAACAGAATGTCCTTGACCAATTTCTGTGAATTGTAAGAAAACCATCAGGCCATAAAAATATCTGCATGTAGACAGATGAGAACTTGGGTCATTCTTGCATAACACTATTTTCTTGTATTTTATTCAGAACAAAGCAGAAATTAACCATTTCTTTCACATGAGGCAAGTGATGCCTGACATTGTTCATGAGGATCAGGGGGGATTTAACCCCTTAACGACCGCCGATACGCCTTTTAACGGCGGCCGCTAAGGGTACTTAAACCACAGCGCCGTTAATTAACGGCGCTGTGGAAAAAGTGAATAGCGCCCCCCAGAGTCGGATTTTCTCTGGGGTCTCGGTTGCCGAGGGTAGCCGAGACCCCAGAGAACATGATTCGGGGGTTTTTTACCGACCCCCGAGTTGCGATCGCCGGTAATTAACCGTTTACCGGCGGTCGCAACAAAAAAAAAAAAACGCGATGTGCCGTTTAATTTCTCTGTCCTCCGATGTGATCGCACATCGGAGGACAGAGAAATAGGGTCCCCGATGGCCCCCAATAGCCCCCCGATACTTACCTAACTCCCGCGGTGCTCCTCGTGGGTCCCCATGGGCGCCTGTCATGATTCCCCAATGGCATGGGAACATCAGAAACACAAAATAACAGACTAGCCCTCGGGTGATGGAAACTCAAGCTGACCGTGACCTAAATCTACCACACAACTAACAGTAGCCAGGAAGCATTCCTACGGCTGCCTAGATGCCACGCGCCAGCCGGAGAACTAACTACGCCTGTAAGAGGAAGGAACAGACCTGGCTTACCTCTAGTGAAATTCCCCAAAGATGATAGTAGCCCCCACATATATTAACGGTGAGTTCAGAGGAAAAGACATACACAGTATGAAGGTAGATTTAGCAAAGCGAGGTCCACTTACTAGATAGAGGAAGGATACAAAAGAGGACTTCACGGTCAGCTGAAAAACCCTTTCAAAAACCCATCCTGAAATTACTTTAAGACTCCTGTGTCAACTCATGACACAGGAGTGGCAATTTCAGTCCACAAGAGCTTCCAGTAACAGGAAATGACAAACTGTAAACTGGACAAAAAATACAAAACAAAAAGGACAAGAGTCCACTTAGCTGATCATCAGACTGGTAGCAGGAACATGCAACTGAAAGACTCAGGTTACAATGACGACCGGCAAGGAAGTGACTGGAGAGCAAGGCTAAATAGGGAACTCCCAAAACTGATGGAAGCAGGTGAGCTGAGGCAGAAAAGAACACACAAGTCTCCAGTACCACCAGCCACCACTAGGGGAGCCCAAAAAGTGGATCACAACAGTACCCCCCCTTAAGGAGGGGGCACCGAACCCTCACCAGAACCACCAGGGCGATCAGGATGAGCCCCATGAAAGGCACGAACCAAATCCGAGGCATGAACATCAGAGGCAGTTACCCAAGAATTATCTTCCTGACCATAGCCCTTCCATTTAACCAGATACTGGAGTCTCCGCCTGGAAATACGGGAGTCCAAGATCTTCTCTATAACGTACTCCAATTCACCCTCAACCAGCACAGGAGCAGGAGGCTCAGCAGAAGGAACCACCGGCACCTCGTATCTCCGCAACAACGACCGATGGAACACATTATGGATAGCGAAAGATGCCGGGAGGTCCAAACGAAAGGAAACAGGGTTAATAATCTCCAAAATCCTATAGGGACCGATGAACCGAGGCTTAAATTTAGGAGAAGAAACCCTCATTGGGACAAAACGGGAAGACAACCACACCAAGTCCCCAACACGAAGGCGAGGACCAACCCGACGCTGGCGGTTAGCAAACCGCTGAGTCCTCTCCTGGGACAAATTCAAATTGTCCACCACTTGTTCCCAAATCCGATACAACCGATCCACCACAGCATCTACTCCAGGACAATCCGAAGACTCCGCCTGACCAGAAGAAAAACGGGGATGAAACCCCGAATTGCAAAAGAAAGGGGAAACCAAAGTTGCCGAACTAGCCCGATTATTAAGAGCAAACTCCGCCAACGGCAAAAAGGCAACCCAATCATCCTGATCCGCAGACACAAAACACCTCAAATACGTCTCCAAAGTCTGATTAGTTCACTCCGTCTGGCCATTAGTCTGAGGATGGAAGGCAGACGAAAAAGACAAATCAATGCCCAACCTGGCACAGGATGCCCGCCAAAATCTAGAAACGAACTGGGTACCCCTATCAGAAACTATATTTTCAGGAATACCATGCAAGCGAACCACATTTTGAAAAAACAAAGGAACCAACTCAGACGAGGAGGGCAACTTCGGCAATGGCACCAAATGAACCATCTTAGAAAAACGGTCACACACCACCCAGATAACAGACATCCTCTGAGAGACAGGAAGATCAGAAATAAAGTCCATCGAGATGTGCGTCCAAGGCCTCTTCGGAATAGGCAAGGGCAACAACAACCCGCTAGCCCTAGAACAACAAGGCTTGGCCCGAGCACACACATCACAAGACTGCACAAAAACACGCACATCTCGAGACAGAGATGGCCACCAGAAGGATCTAGCCACCAAATCCCTGGTACCAAAAATTCCAGGATGACCCGCCAGCGTAGAAGAATGAACCTCCGAGATGACTCTACTGGTCCAATCATCAGGAACAAACAGTCTACCAGGTGGACAGCGATCAGGTCTATCCGCCTGAAACTCTTGCAAAGCACGTCGCAGATCTGGGGAAATAGCGGATAATATCACCCCATCCTTAAGGATACCTGTAGGTTCCGAATCACCAGGGGAATCAGGCTCAAAACTCCTAGAAAGGGCATCTGCCTTCACATTCTTAGAACCTGGTAGATATGAGACCACAAAATTAAACCGAGAGAAAAACAACGACCAGCGCGCCTGTCTAGGATTCAGGCGCCTGGCAGACTCAAGATAAATCAGATTCTTGTGATCAGTCAAAACCACCACCTGATGTCTAGCACCCTCAAGCCAATGACGCCACTCCTCAAATGCCCACTTCATGGCCAAAAGTTCCCGATTACCGACATCATAATTTCTTTCGGCGGCAGAAAATTTTCGAGAAAAGAACGCACAAGGTCTCATCACTGAGCAATCGGAACTTTTCTGCGACAAAACCGCCCCCGCTCCGATCTCGGAAGCATCGACCTCAACCTGAAGGGGAGAGAGACATCAGGCTGGCGCAACACAGGGGCAGACGAAAAGCGGCGCTTAAGTTCCCGAAAGGCCTCCACAGCGGCAGAGGACCAATTGGCAACATCAGCACCCTTCTTAGTCAAATCCGTAAGAGGCTTAGCAACACCAGAAAAACCAGTTATAAATCGACGATAAAAATTAGCAAAGCCAAGAACTTCTGAAGACCCTTTAGAGAAGTAGGCTGCGTCCAGTCACAAATAGCCCGAACCTTGACAGGGTCCATCTCAACAGAAGAAGGGGAAAAAATGTACCCCAAAAAGGAAATCTTTTGAACCCCAAAAACACACTTAGAACCCTTTACACACAGAGAATTCTCCCGCAAGACCTGAAAAACCCTCCTGACCTGCTGAACATGAGACTCCCAGTCCTCAGAAAAAATCAAAATATCGTCCAAATACACAATCATAAATTTATCCAGATATTCAAAAATATCATGCATAAAGGACTGAAAAACTGAAGGTGCATTAGAAAGGCCGAAAGGCATTACTAAATACTCAAAGTGGCCCTCAGGCGTATTAAAT
The DNA here is from genome assembly GCF_051348905.1 of Ranitomeya variabilis. NCBI lineage: Eukaryota > Metazoa > Chordata > Amphibia > Anura > Dendrobatidae > Ranitomeya > Ranitomeya variabilis. The sequence continues at coordinate 174,286,413 of NC_135238.1, forward strand.
GCGGTTTTCCACTCATCCCCTTGCTTAATTCGCACCAAATTATACGCCCCACGGAGATCAATCTTGGAGAACCACTTAGCCCCCCTTATGCGAGCAAACAAATCAGTAAGCAGCGGCAACGGATACTGATATTTGACAGTAATTTTATTCAGGAGTCGATAATCAATACAAGGCCTCAGCGAGCCATCCTTTTTAGAGACAAAGAAAAACCCAGCTCCTAAAGGTGATGAAGAAGGACGAATATGTCCCTTTTCCAGGGACTCCTTAACATACTCTCGCATGGCAGCATGCTCAGGTACAGATAGGTTAAACAAACGACCCTTTGGAAATTTACTGCCTGGAATCAGATCTATGGCGCAATCACACTCTCTGTGGGGAGGGAGAGAACCAATTTTAGGCTCTTCAAAAATATCCCCAAAATCCGACAAAAATGCCGGAACCTCAGAGATAGAAACCAAAGGTATGTCCCCATGAGCCCCCCGACATCCCCAGCTTAACACAGACATAGTTTTCCAGTCCAGTACTGGGTTATGAGATTGCAACCATGGTAATCCAAGCACTAACACATCATGTAAATTATGCAACACGAGGAAGCGAATCATCTCCTGATGGTCTGGAGTCATACGCATAGTCACTTGCGTCCAGAACTGTGGTCTATTACAAGCCAGAGGTGTAGAATCAATACCCTTCAGAGGTATAGGAACTTCCAGAGGCTCCAAATCAAACCCACAGCGCCTGGCGAAGGACCAATCCATGAGACTCAGAGCGGCGCCAGAGTCCACATAGGCATCCACGGTAATAACTGATAATGAACAAATCAGAGTTACAGACAGAAGAAATTTAGACTGTAAAGTGCCAATAGAAACAGACTTGTCAACCTTCCTAGTACGTTTAGAGCATGCTGATATAACATGCGCGGAATCACCACAGTAGAAGCACAAGCCATTTTTGCGCCTATAATTCTGCCGCTCGCTTCTTGACAGAATTCTGTCACATTGCATTTTCTCTGGCGTCCCTTCAGAAGATACCGCCAAATGGTGCACGGGTTTGCGCTCCCGCAAACGCCGATCAATCTGAATCGCCATTGTGATGGACTCATTCAGACCTGTGGGCGTAGGAAACCCCACCATGACATCCTTAACGGCATCAGAAAGGCCTTCTCTGAAAATTGCCGCTAGGGCACACTCATTCCACTGAGTAAGCACAGACCATTTACGAAATTTTTGGCAGTATATCTCAGCTTCATCTTGCCCTTGAGACAGGGCTATTAAAGCTTTTTCAGCTTGAATCTCCAAATTAGGTTCCTCATACAGCAACCCTAAAGCCAGAAAAAACGCATCCACATTGAGCAACGCAGGATCCCCTGGTGTCAATGAAAATGCCCAATTTTGAGGGTCACCTCGCAGCAAAGAAATCACAATCTTAACCTGCTGAACAGGATCTCCAGAGGAGTGAGGTCTGAGAGAAAGGAATAATTTACAATTACATTTGAAATTCAGAAACCGAGATCTATCTCCGGAAAATACCTCTGGTGTAGGAATCTTAGGTTCAGAAATAGGAGTACGTATAACATAATCTTGTAAATTCTGAACCTTCGTAGCAAGATTATTTAAACCTGCAGCCAAACTCTGAGAGTCCATCCTTAAACCGGAGAGATCAGAGCCATTCAAGGATTAGAAGGAGAGAAAGGCAAGGCTGTAAATAGAGCAGAAATACAACTGAGCCAACTAAGTAGCAAACATGTGAGGAAAAAAAAAAAAAAAATCTACAGACTTCTTTTACTCTCCTTTCTTCTGCCAATTACTTTAACAGGGTCCGGTCATACTGTCATGATTCCCCAATGGCATGGGAACATCAGAAACACAAAATAACAGACTAGCCCTCGGGTGATGGAAACTCAAGCTGACCGTGACCTAAATCTACCACACAACTAACAGTAGCCAGGAAGCATTCCTACGGCTGCCTAGATGCCACGCGCCAGCCGGAGAACTAACTACGCCTGTAAGAGGAAGGAACAGACCTGGCTTACCTCTAGTGAAATTCCCCAAAGATGATAGTAGCCCCCACATATATTAACGGTGAGTTCAGAGGAAAAGACATACACAGTATGAAGGTAGATTTAGCAAAGCGAGGTCCACTTACTAGATAGAGGAAGGATACAAAAGAGGACTTCACGGTCAGCTGAAAAACCCTTTCAAAAACCCATCCTGAAATTACTTTAAGACTCCTGTGTCAACTCATGACACAGGAGTGGCAATTTCAGTCCACAAGAGCTTCCAGTAACAGGAAATGACAAACTGTAAACTGGACAAAAAATACAAAACAAAAAGGACAATAGTCCACTTAGCTGATCAGCAGACTGGTAGCAGGAACATGCAACTGAAAGACTCAGGTTACAATGATGACCGGCAAGGAAGTGACTGGAGAGCAAGGCTAAATAGGGAACTCCCAAAACTGATGGAAGCAGGTGAGCTGAGGCAGAAAAGAACACACAAGTCTCCAGTACCACCAGCCACCACTAGGGGAGCCCAAAAAGCGGATCACAACAGGCGCCGCCATCTTTTTTCTGGGAAAAAATGGCGGGCGCACGCGCAGTACGCCCGCCGCCCGGCACCCGGAAGATCTTTGGGGTCTCGGCTGCCGGGGGTAGCCGAGACCCCAAAGAACATGATCGGGGTCGGTTTGCACCGACCCCTGTTTTGCGATCGCCGGTAATTAACAGTTTACCGGCGACCGCAAAAAAAAAAAAAAAAAAGCGATCTGTATTTCTCTGTCCTCTGATGTGATCACACATCAGAGGACAGAGAAATAGGGGGATTCGGGGACCCTAACATACTCACCCGGTGTCCCTGGGTCCTCTTCTGTCTTCTCCTGCCAGCCGGCTTTTTCCTTATGGCGGGCGCATGCGCAGTGCGCCCGCCATCTGCTGCCATCTGCCGGCCGGCAGGAGAAGACGAGTTGGGGCTAAAATTAGGGTTAGGGTTAGGGTTAGAGTTAGGGTTAGGGTTAGAGTTAGGGTTAGGGTTAGAGTTAGGGTTAGGGTTAGGGTTAGGGCTAGGGTTAGGGCTAGAGTTAGGGTTAGGGCTAGGGTTAGGGTTAGGCTACTTTCACACTAGCGTTTTTTGGCTTCCGTCGCAATGCGTCGGAGAAAAAACGCATCCTGCAAAAGTGCTTGCAGGATGCGTTTTTTCTCCATTGGCTTGCATTAGCGATGCATTGCGACGGATTGCCACATGTCGCATCCGTCGTGCGACGGATGCGTCGTGCTTTGGCGGACCGTCGGCACAAAAAAAGCTACATGTAACTTTTTTGTGCGACGTGTCCGCCATTTCCGACCGCGCATGCGCGGACGGAACTCCGCCCCCGCCTCCCCTCACAATGGGGCAGCGGATGCGTTGAAAAAACAGCATCCGCTGCACCCGTTGTGCAGCGCTTACAACGCTAGCGTCGGTACGTCGGCCCGGCACACTGCGATGGGCTGAGTACGACGCTAGTGTGAAAGTAGCCTTAGGCTTCTATCACACTTGCGTCGGTACGGGGCGGTCGCAATGCGTCGGCCCGACGTACCGACGCACGTTGTGAAAATTGTGCACAACGTGGGCAGCGGATGCAGTTTTTCAACGCATCCGCTGCCCAGTCTATGTCCTGGGGAGGAGGGGGCAGAGTTACGGCCACGCATGCGCGGAAATGGCGGACGCGACGTACAAAAAAAAAGGTTACATTGAACTTTTTTTGTGACGACGGGGCTAAAGTTATGGTTAGGGTTGGGGCTAAAGTTAGGGTTAGGGTTGGGGCTAAAGTTAGGGTTAGAGTTGGGATTAGGGTTTGGATTAGGGTTGGGATTAGGGTTACGTTTGGGATTAGGGTTAGGGGTGTGTTGGATTTAGGGTTTTGATTAGGGTTATGGTTAGGGTTGAGATTAGGGCTGTTTTGGGGTTAGGGTTGTGATTATCGTTAGGGTTGTGATTAGGATTATGGATCGGGTTAAGATTAGGGTTAGGGGTGTGTTGGAGTTAGGGTTGGAGTTATAATTTGGGGGTTTCCACTGTTTAGGTACATCAGGGGGGTCTCCAAACACGACAGCCAATTTTGCGCTAAAAAAGTCAAATGGTGCTCCCTCCCTTCTGAGCTCTGCCGTGCGCCCAAACAGTGGTTTACCCCCACATATGGGGCATCAGCGTACTCGGGATAAATTGGACAACAACTTTTGGGGTCCAATTTCTCCTGTTACCCTTGTGAAAATAAAAACTTGGGGGCTAAAAATCTTTTTGTGGGAAAAAAAAATATTTTTTTATTTTCACTACTCTGCATTATAAACTTCTGTGAAGCACTTGAGCATTCAAAGTTCTCACCACATACCTAGATAAGTTCCTTTAGGGGGTCTAGTTTCCAAAATTTGGTCACTTGTGGGGGGTTTCTACTGTTTAGGTACATCAGGGGCTCTGCAAACGCAACATAACACCCACAGACAATTCTATCAAAGTCTGAATTCCAAAATGGCGCTCCTTCTCTTCCGAGCTCTGCCGTGCGCCCAAACAGTGGTTTACCCCCACATATTGGGTACCAGCATACTCAGGACAAATTGGACAACAACTTTTGCGGTCCAATTTCTCTTGTTACCCTTGTGAAAATAAAAATTTGGGGGCTAAAAAAAATCTTTTTTTGTGGGAAAAAAAAATATATTTTATTTTCACTACTATGCATTATAAACTTCTGTGAAGCACTTGGGCATTCAAAGTTCTCACCACATATCTAGATAAGTTCCTTGGGGGGTCTATTTTCCAAAATGGGGTCACTTGTTGGGAGTTTCTACTGTTTAGGTACATTAGGGGTCTGCAAACGCAACATAACGCCCGCAGACAATTCTATCAAAGTCTGCATTCCAAAATGGCGCTCCTTCCCTTCCGAGCTATGCCGTGCGCCCAAGCAGTGGTTTACCCCCACATATGGGGTACCAGCATACTCAGGACAAATTGGACAACAACTTTTGGGGTCCAATTTCTCTTGTTACCCTTGTGAAAATAAAAACTTGGGGGCTAAAAAATCTTTATTGTTAAAAAAAATATATTTTTTATTTTCACGACTCTGCATTATAAACTTCTGTGATGCACTTGGGCATTCAAAGTTCTCACTACACATCTAGATAAGTTCCATGGGGGGTCTAGTTTCCAAAATGGGGTCACTTTTGGGGGGTTTCTACTGTTTAGGCACATCAGGGGCTCTCCAAACGCGACATGGCGTCCGATCTCAATTCCAGTCAATTTTGCATTGAAAAGTCAAATGGCGCTCCTTTGCTTTCGAGCTCAGCCATGCACCCAAACAGTGGTTTACCCCCACATACGGGGTGTCGGCGTACTCAAGACAAATTGTACAACAACTTCTGGTGTCCATTTTCTCCTGTTACCCTTGGTAAAATAACAATTTGGAGGCAAAAAGATCATTTTTGTAGAAAAAATGCGATTTTTTTATTTTCATGGCTCTACGTTATAAACTTCTGTGAAGCACCTGGGGGTTTAAAGTGCTCATCACACATCTAGATAAGTTCCTTAAGGGGTCTAGTTTCCAAAATGGTGTCATTTGTGGGGGGTCTCCACTGTTTAGGCACATCAGCGGCTCTCCAAACGTGACATGGCGTCCGATCTCAATTCCAGCCAATTCTACATTGAAAAAGTAAAACAACACTCCTTCTCTTCCAAGCTCTGCGGTGCGCCCAAACAGTGGTTTACCCCCACATATGGGGTATTGACGTACTCAGGAGAAATTGCACAACAACTTTTGTGGTCTAATTTCTCCTGTTACCCTTGTAAAAATAAAAATTTGGGGGCAAAAAGATCATTTTTGTAGAAAAAATGCGATTTTTTATTTTCACGGCTTTACGTTATAAACTTCTGTGAAGCACTTGGGGGTTCAAAGTGCTCACCGAATATCTAGATAAGTTCCTTAAGGGGTCTAGTTTCCAAAATGGTATCACTTGTGGGGGGTTTCCACTGTTTAGGCACATCAGGGGCTCTCCAAACGCGACATGGCATCCGATCTCAATTCCAGCCAATTCTGCATTGAAAAAGTCAAACGGTGCTCCTTCACTTCCAAGCTCTGCGGTGCGCCCAAACAGTGGTTTACCCCCACATATGGGGTATTGACGTACTCAGGAGAAATTGCACAACAACTTTTGTGGTCTAATTTCTCCTGTTACCCTTGTGAAAATAAGAATTTGTGGGCGAAAAAATCATTTTTGTGAAAACAAATGCGATATTTTATTTTCACGGCTCTACGTTATAAACTTTTGTGAAGCACTTGGGGGTTCAAAGTGCTCACCACACATCTAGATAAGTTCCTTAAGGGGTCTAGTTTCCAAAATGGTATCACTTGTGGGGGGTTTCCACTGTTTAGGCACATTAGGGGCTCCCGAAACGCGACATGGCGTCTGATCTCAATTCCAGCCAATTCTGCATTGAAACAGTCAAACGGTGCTCCTTCACTTCCAAGCTCTGCGGTGCGCCCAAACAGTTGTTTACCTCCACATATGGTGTATCGGCGTACTCAGGAAAAATTGCACAACAAAATTTGTGGTTAAATTTCTGTTTTTACACTTGTGAAAATTAAAAAAAATGGTTCTGAAGTAAAATGTTTGCAAAAAAAGTTAAATGTTCATTTTTTTCTTCCACATTGTTTCAGTTCCTGTGAAGTACGTAAAGGGTTAATAAACTTCTTGAATGTGGTTTTGAGCAGCTTGAGGGGTGCAGTTTTTAGAATGGTGTCACACTTGGTTATTTTCTATCATATAGACCCCTCAAAATGACTTCAAATGAGATGTGGTCCCTAAAAAAAAATGGTGTTGTAAAAATGAGAAATTGCTGGTCAACTTTTAACCCTTATAACTCCCTAACAAAAAAAAAATTGTTTCCAAAATTGTGCTAATGTAAAGTAGACATGTGGGAAATGTTATTTATTAACTATTTTTTGTGACATATCTCTCTGATTTAAGGGCATAAAAATACAAAGTTTGAAAATTGCAAAATTTTAAAAATTTTCGCCATATTTCCATTTTTTTCATAAATAATCGCAAGTAATATCGAAGAAATGTTACCACTAACTTGAAGTACAATATGTCACGAAAAAACAATCTCAGAATCAGTGGGATCCGATAAAGCGTTCCAGAGTTATAACCTCTTAAAGTGACACTGGTCAGAATTGTAAAAATTGGCTCGGTCATTAAGTACCAAATTGGCTCTGTCACTAAGGGGTTAAGGAAGTAATTTCAATTTTTGACAATGTCTGCTATTTATGTGAATGGGGAAATATTCCCAATGTTCAAATTAACAAGGTTCTCGCTAGGGATGCCCTGTCTCGCCATTGTTGTTGGGTATTGCAATTGAACATCTGGCAGAAGCTATTCAAGAAAACGAAAAAATTGAAGACTTCAAATATGTTTTTCATTATGAGAAAGTGTCAATCTATGTGGATGATATATTAATTTACTCTTGGGAATGGTCAGGAGGCTTTGTTTGAAACAATAAAAGTAATAGAGAGGTTTTGGAGGTTCTGCTTCCAGATCAATTGGACATGTAGTTCCACAGGCAGCAGATGTTAATGTACCAGTAACTGCAGTAGGTTACGTCCATTGTTTACCTATTTCTTTTCATCATTTTAGTTCTATGTTCACCTCCTCATCTCATTTTATTGTTTTCACATCTAGTTAGCGCGGTGTCCTTATTCATTTTGAATTCCATGTTATCCCATGACAGATTGAGCACAGTAGCTGTCTAGGCACCTGCAGCTTTCTAGTGCATCCCTCTGGGAGCGCCGGTGTGTTTCTTTCTTTGCCAGATAAAGAAACATTTCCCCCTATAACGTCTGGCATTGTATCTTTCTCTGAGAGATTATCTGCCTGGGTAGATCGCTTTATTCAACCTTTGGTATCATATACCCCCACATATATCAAAGATACAAAAGCGTTTTTGAATATTACAGAATTAAAATGGAAACAAGAATATGGATGGGTTACCAGTGATGCCGTTTCGCTTTATTCATCTATGCTGCATCAGGAAACATTATCGGCTGTATTCAGGGTGATGAAAATGTACACTATGGTGCCAGAGTGGATCATAGTCAAGATTGTGAATGTGGTGTCCTTTTTACTATCCCATAGTTATTTTTTATTCAATAAAAAATACTATAAACAGGTTAAAGGTTGCCCGATGGGGGGGCAAATGCTCCCCTCCTTTGGCAAATATTTACATGATATGCTGGGAATATGATTATTTGTTTTCAAAATCTAACCGATATTATGACAGGATTGTGCGGACAGGACGATACATTGATGATTTAATTTTTATAATCAAAACAAAAATCACAAAGTGTTTTTTGAATTGTAATGATCGGAATTTGCAGTTTGTTTCAGAATATAAGGATCAAAGTTCCCCTTTTCTAGATGTATTTGTTGAAGGACAAGTGGACAGTGGTAAAATCTGTAGCAGATTATACCGTAAGCCAGCTTTGGGTAATGGAGTTTTGCATGCATCTAGTGCACACCCTGTTCACACAATAAAGAATCTGCCCATAGGAGAATTTTCTTAGAGCGAGGTGTGCCTGTTCTAATGATGTTGAATTCAATCAGGAGTGCAAAGTAATTGCAAGGAGATTCAAGCAGCGAGGTTATTCCCAGGCATGTGTGAACGGGGCCAGAAATATAGTATGTAGTAGAAACCGAGAACAATGTTTAATGGATCGCAGTATACGTAAGGCCGGCGTCACACTTGGCGTAAGACAATACGGTCCGTATTTTACGGCCGTAATACGGAGAAATGTTCCCAAAATAGTGATCCGTAGGCAGGGTGTGTCAGCGTATTTTGCGCATGGCATCCTCCGTATGTAATCCGTATGGCATCCGTACTGCGAGATTTTCTCGCAGGCTTGCAAAAACCGACATCTAATGGATTTATGTGCTCAAATGTTCGGGAAAACATATATACAGTATATATATATATATATATATATATATATGTCATTGAGACACATATATATATATAGTCTGTATTTATATTTACTTCAGCGCAATATCTGTGAAAAGTCGGTAATTCAATTGCCGGCTTCTCATTTCTCCTTCCCAAACCCGACAGGATATGAGACATGGTTTACATACAGTAAACCATCTCATATCCCCATTTTTTTTGCATATTCCACACGACTAATGTTAGTAGTGTGTATGTGCAAAATTTGGGCGCTGTAGCTGCTAAAATAAAGGGTTAAATGGCGGTAAAAATTGGCGTGGGCTCCCGCGCAATTTTCTCTGCCAGAGTGGTAAAGCCAGTGACTGAGGGCAGATATTAATAGCCAGGAGAGGGTCCATGGTTATTGGCCCCCCCGTGGCTACAAACATCTGCCCCCAGCCACCCCAGAAAAGGCACATCTGGAAGATGCGCCTATTCTGGCACTTGGCCACTCTCTTCCCACTCCCTGTAGCGGTGGGATATGAGGTAATGAAGGGTTAATGCCACCTTGCTATTGTAAGGTGACATTAAGCCAGATTAATAATGGAGAGGCGTCAATTATGACACCTATCCATTATTAATCCAATTGTTTTAAAGGGTTAAAACAATTTTGTTTTGTATGTTATGCGAGTTTTACGGACGTAGTTTCTGCGCTCTTACGTCCGTAAAACTCGCATGTGTGACGGCGGCCTAATTCTCAATCACAAGTAGTTTCTTCTACACCATTTTCCATTGAATATCCACAAATAGTCAATATAATAAAACAGCATCTTCCAGTTTTGAGGCAGGATAAAAAAAATTAACACCATTTTAGATAATGGAGAGCCATTTGTAGCCAAAAAATCCAAGACTTTAGCCAACATGTTGTCACCCAGTTTATATGTGGGATCAAATAATTTAGAAAAAAGAGCTTATTCCTGGTTAGAAAGTACGAGTAACTACAAATGTGGCATGAGTAGATGTGGATTGTGTCAATATATGCAAAAAAACACCAAATTTAGAGCAAAAGATGCACAGCATGATTATACTATCAAATGTTTTGCTAATTATAATTCCAGATCTGTAATATATTTGGTTTCTTGTCAGGCATGTAATGTGCAATATGTGGGATCGACCACATGTAAAGTAAAGCAGAGAATTAAAAAACATGTATCAGAAGCTGCTACAGGCAATAGCAATGATAAGCACTCTTTGTCAGGAGTGTCTAAACACTTCATGTAGGTTCATGCTGGTGACATGACTTCCATGAGAGTAACTGCCAGTGAACAAGTAAAGAGGGCAGTCAGAGGAGGGGACACAGTATCTACTCTGCGAGCCAGACAGGCCGCTTGGATCTTAAAATTAGATGCTTGTTTCACCAAAGGAATGAATGAGGGTATGTGCACACATTGTGGATTTGATGCTGCGGATCAGCAGCAGTTTTCCATGCGGTGTATGCAGTGCGTTTTAGCTGCGGATTTTTAAAAAACTGAGCTGAAAAATGAGCACAGAAATCTGCAACGTGGGCACATAGCCTTATAAAACAGATCTGATGTATTTTTGTTAAGTGATGTTCTCATGTATAAATACACTGCTCAAAAAAATAAAGGGAACACTAAAATCCTAGATATCACTGAATGAAATATTCCAGTTGTAAATCTTTATTCATTGCATAGTGGAATGTGTTGAGAACAATAAAACCAAAAAATGTCAACATAAATTACAATTAACCCCTTACTGACATCGGACGGGATAGTACGTCTGATGTCAGCTCCCCTGCTTTCATGCAGGGCTCCGCGGTGAGCCCGCATCAAAGCCGGGACATGTCAGCTGTTTTGAACAGCTGACATGTGCCCGCAATAGCGGCGGGTGAAATCACGATTCACCCGCCGCTATTAACTAGTTAAATGCCGCTGTCAAACGCAGACAGCGGCATTTAACTACCGCATCCGGCCGGGCAGCCGGAAATGACGGCATCGCCGACCCCTGTCACATGATCGGAGGTCGGCGATGCTTCTCCATTGTAACCATAGAGGTCCTTGAGACCTCTATGGTTACTGATCGCCGGTAGCTGTGAGCGCCACCCTGTGGTCGGCGCTCACAGCACACCTGCAATTCTGCTACATAGCAGTGAACAGCAGATCGCTGCTATGTAGCAGAGGTGATCGAGTTGTGCCAGTTTCTAGCCTCCCATGGAGGCTATTAAAGCATGGCAAAAGTTGTGAAAAAAAGTGAAAAAAATAAAAAAAATATAAAAGTTTAAATCACCCCCCTTTCGCCCCAATCAAAATAAATCAATAAAAAAAAAAATCAAATCTACACATATTTGGCATCGCCACGTTCAGAATCGCCCGATCTATCAAAAAAAAAGCATTAACCCGATCGCTAAACGGCATAACGAGAAAAAGAATCGAAACGCCAGAATTACGTTTTTTTGGTTGCCGCGACATTGCATTAAAATGCAATAACGGGTGATCAAAAGAACGTATCTGCACCAAATTGAATCATTAAAAACGCCAGCTCGGCATGCAAAAAATAAGCCCTCAAGTGACCCCATATCATGAAAAATGGATACGCTACGAGTATCGGAAAATGGCGCAATTTTTTTTTTATTTTTTTTTTTTTAGCAAAGTTTGGAATTTTTTCTCACCACTTAGGTAAAAAATAACCTAGTCATGTTAGGTGTCTATGAACTCATAATGACCTGGAGAATCATAATGGCAGGTCAGTTTTAGCATTTAGTGAACCTAGCAAACAAGCCAAGCAAAAAACAAGTGTGGGATTGCACTTTTTTTGCAATTTCACCGCACTTGGAATTTTTTTCCCATTTTCTAGTACATGACATGGTAAAGCCAATGATGTCATTCAAAAGTACAACTCGTCCCGCAAAAAATAAGCCCTCACATAGCCAAATTGACGAAAAAAATAAAAAAGTTATGGCTCTGGGAAGGAGAGGAGTGAAAAACGAACACGGAAAAACGAAAAATCCCACGGTCATGAAGGGGTTAATATCCCACGGAGGTCTGGAGTTTGAATGATGCTCAAAATCAAAGTGGAAAATGAAGTTACAGGCTGATCCAACTTCAGTGGAAATGCCTCAAGACAAAGAAATGATGATCAGTTGTGTGTGTGTGTGGCCTCCACATGCCTGTATGATCTCCCTACAATGCCTGCGCATGCTCCTGATGAGGCAACAGATGGCCTCCTGAGGGATCTCCTCCCAGACCTGGATTAAAGCATCCACCAACTCCTGGACAGTCTATGATGCAACGTGACATTGGTAGATGGTGCGAGACATGATGTCCCAGATGTGTTCAATCGGATTTGGGTCTGGGGAATGGGTGGGCCAGTCCATAGCTTCAATGCCTTCATCTTGCAGGAACTGCTGACACACTCCAGCCACATGAGGTCTGGCATTGTCCTGCATTAGGAGGAACCCAGGACCAGCCGCACCAGCATATGGTCTCACAAGGGGTCTGAGGATCTCATCTCGGTACCTAATGACAGTCAGGCTACCTCTGGCAAGCACATGGAGGGCTGTGCGGCCCTCCAAAGAAATGCCACCCCACACCATTACTGACCTACTGCCAAAATGGTCATGTGAAGGATGTTGCAGGCAGCAGATCGCTCTCCACGGCGTCTCCAGACTCTGTCACATGTGCTCAGTGTGAACCTGCTTTCATCTGTGAAGAGCACAGGGTGCCAGTGGCAAATTTGGCAATCCTAGTGTTCGGTGGCAAATGCCAAGCGTCCTGCACAGTGTTGGGCTGTGGGCACAACCCCCATCTGTGGACGTTGGGCACTCAGACCATCCTCATGGAGTTGGTTTCTTACTGTTTGTGCAGACACATGCACATTTGTGGCCTGCTGGAGATCATTTTGCAAGGCTCTGGCAGTGCTCCTCCTGTTCCTCTTTGCACAAAGGCTGAGGTAGTGGTCCTGCTGCTGGGTTGTTGCTCTCCTCCTCCATGCCTCCGGGTGTACTGGTCTATCTCCTGGACACTACGCTGACAGACACAGCAAACCTTCTTGCCACAGCTCGCATTAATGTGCCATCCTGGATGAACTGTACTACCTGAGCCACTTGTGTGGGTTGTAGCGTTCGTCTCATGCTACTATAAGTGTGAAAGCACAACCAACATTCAAAAGTGACCAAAACATCAGCATGAAAGCATTGGCATTGAGATGTGGTCTGTGGTCCCCACCTGCAGAACCACTCCTTTATTGAGTGTGTCTTGATAATTGCCAATAATTTCCATCTGTTGTCTATTCCATTTGCACAACAGCATGTGAAATTGATTGTGAAACAGTGTTGCTGCCTAAGTGGACAGTTTGATTTCACAGAAGTTTGATTTTCTTGGAGTTATATTCTGTTGTTTAAGTGTTCCCTTTATTTTTTTGAGCAGTGTATAATAAAAATATGTGATTAATGTATATATGTGTGGGTATTTATATGAATTTACATATATTGGCAAAGTGTATTGTTGTATTCTTACAATTTGTATTTGCAATATTGTATATAGACTTAGTGGCTATAACATTTGTATAACACTCAGGTTTTTCATTGTGTGTGTCTTTGTCCAATGGGTACTCAGGTGTTTGATATATGGTTAATTGATATGTATTGTGATTTGGTTGTAGCCTTTTGTTATGTGCCTTTATATATTGTGTTGTAATGCGTTTTTATTATGCTATGACTAAGGGCAGTATTGCCTGAAACGCATCAGCTTGTTTTTATGATGCACTAATAAAGGACAAGATTTTTATTCTATTTTCATCTCCTCTGTTCAATATTTGCATGAGCTGGACAAGTGAGTTATTTGCATATAGAGATGGTATAGGAGTCCCGGGGTCGCTCCTATAGATGTGATGTCTGGGTGCAGGTTTTGGAGCACACATGATGTTAATGCAATTGGAAGCAACCAGACACATATTATAACTTAGCGCCATGACCATTTTCCATTTTTATTTTGTCCTCCAATTCTTCGAGAGCCATAACTTTTTTATTTTTCAGTCAATGTAGTCATATGAAGGCTTGATCTTTTCTGGCCAAGTTGTACTTTTGAATCACTCCATTCATTTTATTATCCAATTCACTAGAAAGTGGGAAAAAAACTCTGTTCTTGTGCCGTCATTTTCTGAAACTCATAACACTTTTAGTTTTCATTATATAAGGCTGTGTGAGGGCTTATTTTTTGCACCCTGAGCAAAAGTTTTTACTGATACCATTTTGGGGTGGATACCTGTTTTGATGCCTCTTATTGCATTTTATTAAAATCTTATTTGTGGCATATCGTTTTATTTTCTCGTTATGCCATTCATCAATTTGATTCATTTTTTTTAAATATACAGTACACACCAAAAGTTTGGACACACCTTCTCATTTAAAGATTTTTCTGTATTTTTATGACTATGAAAATTGTACATTCACACTGAAGGCATCAAAACTATGAATTAACACATGTGGAATTATATACTTAACAAATAAGTGTGAAACAACTGAAATTGTCTTATTTTCTAGGTTCTTCAAAGTATCCACAATTTGCTTTGATGACTGCTTTGCACACTCTTGGCATTCTCTTGATGAGCTTCAAGAGGTAGTTACCGGGAATGGTTTTCACTTCACAGGTGTGCCCTGTCAGGTTTAATAAGTGGGAATTCTAGCCTTATAAATGGGGTTGGGGCCATCAGTTGTGTTGTGCAGAACTCTGGTGGATACACAGCTGATAGTCCTACTGAATAGACTGTTAGAATTTGTATTATGGCAATAAAAAAGCAGCTAAATAAAGAAAAATGAGTGGCCATCATTACTTTAAGAAATGAACGTCAGTGCAATAATTATAGGGGATAACTCAGGAGACTCTTTGCGTGGAACAAGACAACTACAGGACACAGTTTTATAAGTGGTAAAGTCTATATTATCACACGGTGATTCAAACAGGTGCAGAGAGAAACTCAAGTCCACAACACTTGGTGTAAATATTAAACGCAGCTTAACAATCTATAGGGAACTTCAGAGGAAAATGCAATCACGCAGAAAGTCTATGAAGCACATATTCTTGAGGATACTTGACACGAATAAGTCCTTGTTTAGTCCAAACACAGATAGCTATGCTTATAAGGCAGTTCAAATAATATCTTATCTCAACCAGGAAGGCCTGGGTAATAGTCTCAGGTTTTTGCAGAGCAGCAACAGCTTACATGTCCAACAAATGCAGATGGAAGAAAACACAAGCAGCAGATTAAGGAGGATTACTGGAAACCGATGTATGCAGCAGAAACTCAGAGCAGAGTAGCAGGATCTCCACACAGGTTCACAGGAGCAGGTATATAGCCAGGGAGTCACCAGGGTCAGGAGCCGGATGCAAGGCAGAATACTTTAGCACAGACTGAAGGCTGGCGTGGAGTTTTATAGCAGGAAGACACAGTGCACATGAGACCAAAGACGCCATCTTGGAAAAGGGCAGTAATGCACAAAAGGTAATAAAAAATGTTCAGAGTCCTGACATTACTCCCTCCTTAGAAGCGGCCTCAGGACGATCCTGGACCTGGTTTCTCAGGGAATCTCTGATGAAAACAAGAAATCTTCTGTTGGGCATTGATATTTTCCACAGGTTCCCAAGAGTCTTCCTCAGGGGGCTATCCCTGCCATCTTATCAGATATTGGAGCCGATTCCTGCGAATCCTGGAATCAATAATTTCCTCCACCACAAATTGTTCTTGCCCATCAATCACCACAGGCTGCGGAGGTGGCACAACACGTCCCTGGAAGGTATTAGGAGATACAGGCTTTAGAAAAGATACATGGAAAACTGGGTGTACCTTCAGGCCATGTGCACACGTTCAGTATTTTTCGCGTTTTTTCGCTATAAAAACGCGAAAAAAAGCGAAAAAAACGCTTACATATGCCTCCCATTATTTTAAGTGCATTCCACATTTCTTGTGCAAATGTTGCATTTTTTTGCCGCGAAAAAATTGCGGGGATTCCGCACACCTAGGAATGCATTGATCTGCTTACTTCCCGCACGGGGCTGTGCCCACCATGCGGGAAGTAAGCGGATCATGTGCGGTTGATACCCAGGGTGGAGGAGAGGAGACTCTCCTCCACGGACTGGGCACCATATAATTGGTAAAAAAAAAATGAATTAAAATAAAAAATAGTCATATACTCACCTTCGATGGCCCCCGGAGTCTTCCCGCCTCTCAGCGGTGCATGCTGCCGCTTCCGTTCCTATAGATAGTGTGTAAGAAGGACCTGCGATGACGTCGCGGTTACATGACCGGCTGATGGCTGACATAGCATCTTAGATATTGTTCCAGCATCTGGTTGGTACGCTCAGTCTGACCATTTGTCTGGGGATGGTAGGCGGAAGAGAGACAGACATTAATATTGAGTGCAGAGCAAAACCCCTTCCAGAAACTTGAAGTGAACTGCACTCCACGGTCACAGATGATCTCATCCGGGACCCCATGCAACCGAAAGACATTCTGTATAACCAAGTTCACTGTATCTTTTAGCTGAGGGGAGGCCGGTGCCCGGAACAAAATGAGCAGCTTTAGTCAGGCGATCAACTACCACCATGATTGTATTCATGCCCCCCGATGTAGGTAGCTCCACAATAAAGTCCATTGATATAGACCCCCAAGGGCAAAACGGAACAGGTAATGGTTGTAGAAGACCCATAGGTGCCACATGAGGAGTCTTGAAACGAGCACATACCTCGCAAGAGAGAACATAGTCCTTGGTTTCCTTCAGGCAAGTTGGCCACCAGAAGAATCTGCTCAGGAACTCTTGTGTCTTCTCTACCCCCCTGTGACCAGCCAACTTGGAGTCATGTACCAACTTGAGGATCTGCAGACGGACGACCTCAGGGACGTAGATACGTCGATCTCTGAACCACATTCCACCCTTAAAGACCAGATTAATATCCACAGGTGGGTTGGCCAGAAATACATCACCATCATAGGCCTCCCTGAACTCCTTCCACAAGTCCTGATCGTGGATAACTCTGATGAAATTGGCATCAGATAGAATGGTCTTCGACGGGGCTCCAGGTACGGAATCCACAGCATGGATTCGGGATAAAGCATCAGCCTTCCCATTACGAGAACCTGGAGGTTAGAGATAACAAAGTTAAATTGATTTAAAAATATGTTACAATGAGCCTGACGAGGAGAAAGACATCCAGCGGATCTGAGGAACTCTAAATTGCGATGGTCAGTTAGCACTATGATCTGTTGTACAGCTCCTTGCAGATGATGCCTCCATTCTTTGAAAGCCGCAACAATAGCCAACAATTCCTTGTCTCCCATGTTGTTATTCTCTGCTGAGGTTAGTCTACTGGAAAAGAAAGTGCAATGATGTAACAGACCCTTCTCTCCAGTTCTTTGGGAGAGAATAGCCCCCAAAGCATTATCAGCAGCGTCCACCTCCACAATGAAAGAAAGTGTTGGATCTGGGTGTATCAACAGTGGTGCTGAGGTGAAACAGATCTTAAGCCAATCAAAAGCTTCTTGAGCCTGTGATGACCACTTAAAGGGCTTTTCCTTCTTTGTCAAGGAAGTAATGGGACGGACAATATCAGAAAATTTTTTAATAAAGCGTCTGTAGAAATTTGCAAAACCAATAAAACGTTGGACCTCCTTAACGTTCTTGGGTACCGGCCAGTCAAGGATAGCCTGAATCTTACCAGATTCCATGTTCAGCCCCTGGGGAGAGATGATATAACCTAAGAACTCTATCTCAGAACGATGGAACTCGCATTTTTCCGGCTTAATATGCAGATGGTTCTCTTTCAGACGTCTTAAAACAGTTTTGACATGTTCTTCATGTTCCTGTAGAGAGTCAGAAAAGACTAGTATATCGTCCAAATAAAGTCATGTCAGACGCTGTTCAGACCAGGTCGTTCGACAGACAGCGGTAATTCCACTTTTGACCATTATGTGCTCATTGGCGTCGGCTAGATTTTATCTAGCTGCTCCGGGGTTAATTTACCTGATCCTCGGATTGGAAGCTGGGCCATGCCCATTGCCTTTAAATAGTTCTGATCATTGGGTGTCGCCGATTATAGCTTCTGTCTTGTGCGTTGTTATCTCGGTCTGGAGTTGTGAGCTGGTTGTTGGAGATTCGTTGCTGGTGGTGTATTTTCCTTTGTCTTATTTACTCCTTCCTATATTTGTATTTATTTTGCCCTGCACATTTATAGTGTATTCCTGAGTGACTGCGGCGTGGTGTATATTTTTCCTTTATCCTTGTCTGTGCTAACTGTGGGTATTGGTGTATTACCTCTTCACTGGGTGGTGGGCGGAGGTTTCAGCCTAGGGTTGAAACCGGAGACAGTGTGAGGTTCGAGGCCTGGACATGCACACCATCAGTGTAAACTCCAGGTAGAGGGTCAGTCAGGATTTCCCTAGTCTGAGGGAAATTGCAGGGGCCCGGGTTATTAGCTCTTGCCCACCTATTCTCCCCGTGACAAATAGATCACCACAAACTGGTCCAAAAAATCTCTGAAAATGTCATTAGCAAGGTGTTGAAACGTTGCAGGGCCGTTACAAAGCCTGAAGGGCATCACAAGATATTCAAAGTGTCCATACCGGCATCTGAATGCTGTCTTCCACACATCCCCTGGACGAATACGCACCAAATTATAAGCCCCACGAAGATCCAGTTTAGAGAACACCTTAGCATAGCGGACTCTTTCCAGTAATTCGGGAATCAGAGGCAGAGGATAATGGTTTTGTATGGTTACCTTATTGAGTTCCCGATAGTCAACACAGGGTCTCAGGGTCCCATCCTTTTTTTTTTACAAAAAATATAGGTGCTCCTGCTGGTGAGGAAGAAGGACGTATGAAGCCTTTGGCCAGATTTTCATCAGTATACTCCTTTAAGGCTTGAAGCTCAGGTGCCGCCAAAGGGTATACGTTACCAAAAGGAATAGCTGCCCCAGGAAGCAGCTCAATGGGACAGTCATAATGCCTGTGTGGAGGAAGCTGATCTGCATTCTTCCTGTCACAGATGTCAGAGAACTCTTTATATGCTGAAGGTAAAGTAAATACCTGTACATGTGGTTCCGTAGCCGTGGACTCAGGGACAGCTTCTGTTAACGCTGAGTTGCTCCTTGTTGGAAAGATAATTTCCTTGGTCTCCCAGTTGATAATTGGGTTCTGAGAACGCAACCAAGGTATGCCTAAAATCACAGGAAAATGAGAAGAAATTAGCAAGAAAGAAAGTTGCTCCTGATGATTAGGCTCCAACAAAATTTCAAGGGGTATGGTCTCCTGATCCACAGGCCCAGAGATTAAAAGTGACCCATCCACTGTTTCCATGGTAATTGGAGAGGCTCTTTGCTGAATTTCAATACCATGTTCCTTGGCAAATGCGATATCCATGAAATTGCCACCTGCACCAGAGTCAATCATAGCTGCACTGGAAATCCACTGTCCTGAACACAGGATCTTAATAGGGAGAGAACAGTGAGAGTTCTTTTCCTTAAGCTCCTTAGGGGGTGAAGTCATAGAAAGTGAATGGAATACAGCGTTTAAAGGCAGGCTACATTCAGAGATGTCAGATTAATCATCACAGTTGTCATACTCCCCTACCGCTGCTAGCACCTTGTTAGGCCATCTGGGACACTTAGGACAATTGATCAGAAAGTGGTCAGACTGGCCACAGTAGAAATATAGACTTTCACGAAGGCAATGCTCCCGGCGCTCATTAATCTCGCGCCTGTGAACGGAATCAATTTGCATGGGCACCTCCTCCACCTCCCGAGATGTTTTACCTGCAGGCTCTTTGGAAGGAAGGGAAACGTTAGAGATATGGTTAAAGGCAGCAAACTTCTCCTGCCTACGCTCAGTAAGGCGAATGTCTATGCGCACACAATGCTGTATAAATGTTTCTAGCTGTTGTGATGACTCAGAGCGAGCTAATTCATCTTTTACAATACTAGACAGACCACTTTTAAAAATAGGCAATTGTGCATAACTGTTCCAATTGGTATCTACCGCTAATCTCCTGAATTCAGTAGCATACTCAATAACAGAACGTTTACCCTGGCGTAAAGACAATAAAGCAGATTCAGCAGTTGCACGGCGATTAGGATCATCAAACATTAACGCCATAGCGGCCAAAAAATCATCCAAGTTATTTAACCGTGGGTCAGGAGATTCAATCATCGGATTTGCCCAGGCGAGCACTCATGAGATCAGCATTATTATTACACACAATACCTTGGATCTATCATTAGCAAAACGGTCGGCATGTACATCAAAATATAGCATACATTGATTCACAAAGCCACGAAATTTGTCGCGATCACCATTAAATCTGAATGGGGGCAACTTAGGTGAGCTAGCTGGTGGCGGTTGCCCAGAGGGTAAAGTCACTTGTGCAGCTATTTGCGTGCTTATGTCCTGAAAAGCCCATCCATACTGGGACTCTATAGCAGCAAGTTTGTTTTCCTGGGCTGCCATGCGGGTGCTTAAGTCCTGCAAAGCTTGTCCAAACACTTGTTGATTGTGTTCAATGCTTCCAAACTTCTTTTGCAGACCTTCCACATCTTTCTGCAGTGATCTAATTATGGAAAACACCTGCTCTAATCTGCTTTCTGCAGTCATTGTTCCAGCAGTCTCCTCTTTTGTGGCTAGAGTATCCTGTAATAATTATAGGGGATAACTCAGGAGACTCTGTGCGTGGAACAAGACAACTACAGGACACAGTTTTATAAGTGGTAAAGTCTATATTATCACACGGTGATTCAAACAGGTGCAGAGAGAAACTCAAGTCCACAACACTTGGTGTAAATATTGAACGCAGCTTAACAGTCTATAGGGAACTTCAGAGGAAAATGCAATCATGCAGAAAGTCTATGAAGCACAATTATTTTTGAGAATACTTGACACGAATAAGTCCATGTTTAGTCCAAACACAGATAGCTATGCTTATAAGGCAGTTCAAATAATATCTTAGCTCAACCAGGGAGGCCTGGGTAATAGTCTCAGGTTTTTGCAGAGCAGCAACAGCTTACATGTCCAACAAATGCAGATGGAAGAAAACACAAGCAGCAGATTAAGGAGGATTACTGGAAACCGATGTATGCAGCAGAAACTCAGAGCAGAGTAGCAGGATCTCCACACAGGTTCACAGTAGCAGGTATATAGCCAGGGAGTCACAAGGGTCAGGAGCCGGATGCAAGGCAGAATACTCTAGCACAGACTGAAGGCTGGGGTGGAGTTTTATAGCAGGAAGACACAGTGCACATGAGACTAAAGACGCCATCTTGGATAAGGGCAGTAATGCACAAAAGGTAATAAAAAATGTTCAGAGTCCTGACAGTCAGTCAGTCCAAAAAATTGGGAAAACTTTGAAAGTGTCCCCAAGTGCAGTGGCAAAAACCATCAAGTGCTAAAGAAAGAAACTGGCTCACATGAGGACCGCCCCAGGAAAGGAAGACCAAGAGTCACCTCTGCTTCTGAGGATAAGTTTATCCGTGTCACCATCCTCAGAAATTGCAGGTTAACAGCAGCTCAGATTAGACACCAGGTCAATACCACACAGAGTTCTAGCAGCAGACACATCTCTACAACAACTGTTAAGAGGAGACTTTGTGCAGCAGGCCTTCATGGTAAAATAGCTGCTAGGAAACCACTGCTAAGGACAGGCAACAAGCAGAAGAGACTTGTTTTGGCTAAAGAACACAAGGAATGGACATTAGACCAGTGGAAACCTGTGCTTTGGTCTGATGAGTCCAAATTTGAGATCTTTGGTTCCAACCACCGTGTCTTTGTGCGACGCAGAAAAGGTGAACAGATGGACTCTACATGCCTGGCTCCCACCGTGAAGCATGGATGAGGAGGTGTGATGGTGTGGGGGTGCTTTGCTGGTGACACTGTTGGGGATTTATTCAAAATTGAAGGCATACTGAACCAGCATGGCTACCACAGCATCTTGCAGCGGCATGCTATTCCTTTCGGTTTGCGTTTAGTTCTACCATCATTTCTTTTTCAACAGGACTATGACCCCAAACACACCTCCAGGCTGTGTAAGGGCTATTTGACCAAGAAAGAGAGTGATGGGGTGCTACGTCAGATGACCTGGCCTCCACAGTCACCAGACCTGAACCCAATCGAGATAGTTTGGGGTGAGCTGGACCGCAGAGTGAAGGCAAAAGGGCCAACAAGTGCTACGCTGTCATGATCTCCATGGCCAGAGAACTAGCATAAGCCTCAATAGGAACAAGCTCTTGGAAGATGTAACTATACTGACCATGAACTAAACCTACCGCATCATCTAGAAGTAGCCAGGTAGCATGTCCTACTTTTTATCCCTATATGCCCAGCGCCGGCCGGAGAACTAAATAATGCTAGCAGAGGGAAATATAAGACCTGACTCACCTCTAGAGAAATGCCCAAAAAGGAGACAGAGGCCCCCCACATATATTGGCGGTGATATGAGATGAAACAACAAACGCAGCAGGAAAATAGTTTTAGCAAATTTGAGGTCCGCTTTCTAGATAGCAGAAGACAGAAAGCATACTTTCATGGTCAGTAGAAAACCCTAACAAAACACATCCAGAAATTACTTTAGGACTCTGGCATTAACTCATAATACCAGAGTGGCAATTCCTGATCAACAAGAGCTTTCCAGACACAGTAACGAAACTGCAGCTGTGAACTGGAACCAAAATACAAAAACAAAACATGGACGAATGTCCAACTTATCTAGTAGATGTCTGGGAGCAGGAACAAGCACAGAGAGGCTTCTGATAACATTGTTGACCGGCAAGCATCTAACAGAGAAGCCAGGTTATATAGCGACACCCAGATCTAATCAGAACAGGTGAACAGGGAAGATGATGTCACAAGTTCAATTCCACCAGTAGCCACCGGGGGAGCCCAGAATCCAAATTCACAACAGTACCCCCCCCTCAAGGAGGGGGCACCGAACCCTCACCAGAACCACCAGGGCGATCAGGATGGGCCCTATGAAAGGCACGAACCAAATCAGAGGCATGAACATCAGATGCAGTGACCCAAGAATTATCCTCCTGGCCGTATCCCTTCCACTTGACCAGATACTGGAGTCTCCGTCTGGAAACACGGGAGTCTAGGATTTTTTCCACAACGTACTCCAACTCACCCTCAACCAACACCGGAGCAGGAGGCTCAACGGAAGGCACAACCGGTGCCTCATACCTGCGCAATAACGACCGATGAAAAACGTTATGAATAGAAAAGGATGCAGGGAGGTCCAAACGGAAGGAAACAGGGTTAAGAATCTCCAATATTTTATACGGACCGATGAACCGAGGCTTAAACTTAGGAGATGAGACCCTCATAGGGACAAAACGAGAAGACAACCACACCAAATCTCCAACACAAAGCCGAGGACCAACACGACGGTGACGGTTGGCAAAAAGCTGAGTCTTCTCCTGGGACAACTTTAAATTGTCCATCACCTGCCCCCAGATATGATGCAATCTCTCCACCACCGCATCCACTCCAGGACAATCCGAGGATTCCATCTGACCGGAGGAAAATCGAGGGTGGAACCCCGAATTACAGAAAAACGGGGACACCAAAGTGGCAGAGCTGGCCCGATTATTGAGGGCGAACTCCGCCAATGGCAAAAAAGCAACCCAATCATCCTGGTCAGCAGACACAAAACACCTCAGATATGTCTCCAGGGTCTGATTAGTCCGCTCGGTCTGGCCATTAGTCTGAGGGTGAAAAGCAGACGAAAAAGACAAATCTATGCCCATCCTAGCACAAAATGCCCGCCAAAATCTAGACACAAATTGGGTTCCTCTGTCAGAAACGATATTCTCAGGAATACCATGCAAACGAACAACATTTTGAAAAAACAGGGGCACCAACTCGGAAGAAGAAGGCAATTTGGGCAGGGGAACCAAATGGACCATCTTAGAAAAACGGTCACACACCACCCAGATGACAGACATCTTCTGAGAAACAGGCAGATCTGAAATAAAATCCATCGAGATGTGTGTCCAAGGCCTCTTAGGAATAGGCAAGGGCAACAATAATCCACTAGCCCGAGAACAACAAGGCTTGGCCCGAGCACAAACGTCACAAGACTGCACAAAGCCTCGCACATCTCGTGACAGGGAAGGCCACCAGAAGGATCTTGCCACCAAATCCCTGGTACCAAAAATTCCAGGATGACCTGCCAATGCAGAAGAATGTACCTCAGAGATGACTCTACTAGTCCAATCATCAGGAACAAACAACCTATCAGGCGGACAACGATCCGGTCTATCCGCCTGAAACTCCTGCAAGGCCCGCCGCAGGTCTGGAGAAACGGCTGACAAGATAACTCCCTCCTTAAGAATACCTGTGGGGTCAGAGTTGCCGGGTGAATCAGGCTCAAAACTCCTAGAAAGGGCATCCGCCTTAACATTCTTAGAACCCGGTAGGTACGATACCACAAAATTAAACCGAGAGAAAAATAATGACCAGCGCGCCTGTCTAGGATTCAGGCGCCTGGCGGTCTCAAGATAGATCAAATTTTTGTGGTCAGTCAATACCACTACCTGATGTCTGGCCCCCTCGAGCCAATGGCGCCACTCCTCAAACGCCCACTTCATGGCCAAAAGCTCCCGATTCCCAACATCATAATTCCGCTCAGCGGGCGAAAATTTACGGGAAAAGAAGGCACAAGGCCTCATCACGGCGCAGTCAGAACTTTTCTGCGACAACACTGCCCCAGCCCCGATCTCAGAAGCGTCGACCTCAACCTGAAAAGGAAGAGTCACATCAGGCTGACGCAACACAGGGGCAGAAGAAAAACGGCGCTTAAGCTCCTGAAAGGCCTCCACAGCATCAGGGGACCAATTAGCAACATCAGCACCCTGTCTAGTCAAATCGGTCAATGGCTTAACGACATCCGAAAAACCAGAAATAAATCGACGATAAAAGTTGGCAAAGCCCAAAAATTTCTGAAGACTTTTAAGAGAAGAGGGCTGCGTCCAATCACAAATAGCTTGAACCTTGACAGGATCCATCTCAATGGAAGAGGGAGAAAAAATATATCCCAAAAAGGAAATTCTCTGAACCCCAAAAACGCACTTAGAACCCTTGACACACAGAGAATTAGACCGCAAAACCTGAAAAACCCTCTTAACTTGCCAGACATGAGAGTCCCAATCATCCGAAAAAATCAGAATATCATCCAGATACACTATCATAAATTTATCCAAAAAATCGCGGAAAATATCATGCATAAAGGACTGGAAGACTGAAGGGGCATTAGAAAGACCAAAAGGCATCACCAAATACTCAAAGTGGCCCTCGGGCGTATTAAATGCGGTTTTCCACTCATCCCCCTGCCTGATCCGCACCAAATTATACGCCCCACGGAGATCAATCTTAGAGAACCACTTGGCCCCCTTTATGCGAGCAAACAAATCAGTCAGCAACGGCAATGGGTATTGATATTTAACCGTGATTTTATTCAAAAGCCGATAATCAATACATGGTCTCAAAGAGCCGTCTTTTTTTGACACAAAGAAAAAACCGGCTCCTAAGGGAGATGACGATGGACGAATATGTCCCTTTTCCAAGGACTCCTTTATATATTCTCGCATAGCAGTATGTTCAGGCACAGACAGATTAAATAAACGACCCTTTGGGTATTTACTACCCGGAATTAAATCTATAGCACAATCGCACTCACGGTGCGGAGGTAGTGAACCCAGCTTGGGTTCTTCAAAGACGTCACGATAATCAGACAGGAACTCAGGGATTTCAGAGGGAATAGATGATGAAATGGACACCAAAGGTACGTCCCCATGAGTCCCCTTACATCCCCAGCTCAACACAGACATAGCTCTCCAGTCAAGGACTGGGTTGTGAGACTGCAGCCATGGCAATCCCAGCACCAAATCATCATGTAGATTATACAGCACCAGAAAACGAATAGTCTCCTGGTGATCCGGATTAATACACATAGTCACTTGTGTCCAGTATTGTGGTTTATTATTAGCCAATGGGGTGGAGTCAATCCCCTTCAGAGGAATAAGAGTCTCCAAAGGCTCTAAATCATACCCACAACGATTGGCAAAGGACCAATCCATAAGACTCAAAGCGGCGCCAGAGTCGATATAGGCGTCCGTAGTAATAGATGACAAAGAGCAAATCAGGGTCACAGACAAAATAAATTTAGACTGTAAAGTGCCAACGGGAACGGATTTATCAAGCTTTTTAGTACGCTTAAAGCATGCTGATATAACATGAGTAGAATCCCCACAATAGAAACACAACCCATTTTTCCGTCTAAAATTCTGCCGCTCGCTTCTGGACAGAATTCTATCACACTGCATGTTTTCTGGCGTCTTCTCAGTGGACACCGCCAGATGGTGCACTGGTTTGCGCTCCCGCAGACGCCTATCGATCTGAATGGCCATTGTCATGGACTCATTCAGACTTGCAGGCACAGGGAACCCCACCATAACATCCTTAATGGCATCAGAAAGACCCTCTCTGAAAGTAGCCGCCAAGGCACACTCATTCCACTGAGTAAGCACAGACCATTTACGGAATTTTTGGCAGTAAATTTCAGCTTCATCTTGCCCCTGCGATAGGGACATCAAAGTTTTTTCTGCCTGAAGTTCCAAATGGGGTTCCTCATACAGCAAGCCCAAGGCCAGAAAAAACGCATCCACATTGCGCAACGCAGGATCCCCTGGTGCCAATGCAAAAGCCCAATCTTGAGGGTCGCCGCGGAGCAAGGAAATCACAATCCCAACCTGCTGTGCAGGGTCTCCAGCAGAACGAGATTTCAGGGACAAAAATAACTTACAATTATTTCTAAAATTCTGAAAGCTAGATCTATTCCCTGAGAAGAATTCCGGCAAAGGAATTCTCGGCTCTGATACCGGAGCATGAACAACAAAATCCTGCAAACTTTGCACTTTCGTGGCGAGATTATTCAAACCTGCAGTTACACTCTGTAGATCCATTATAGACAGGTGAACATAGAGCCATTCAAAGATTAGAAGGAGAGAGAAAAAAAAGAAAGACTGCAGCATAGACAGACTGGCAAGTGATCCAATTAAGAGCACACTAACTACTAGAGAAAAAAAAAAAAAAAAAAAAAAAAAATTTCAGCAGACTTCTTATTTCTCTCCTTTCTCAGCCAAGGATTTTAACCCTTTAGTGGGCCGGTCAAACTGTCATGATCTCCATGGCCAGAGAACTAGCATAAGCCTCAATAGGAACAAGCTCTTGGAAGATGTAACTATACTGACCATGAACTAAACCTACCGCATCATCTAGAAGTAGCCAGGTAGCATGTCCTACTTTTTATCCCTATATGCCCAGCGCCGGCCGGAGAACTAAATAATGCTAGCAGAGGGAAATATAAGACCTGACTCACCTCTAGAGAAATGCCCAAAAAGGAGACAGAGGCCCCCCACATATATTGGCGGTGATATGAGATGAAACAACAAACGCAGCAGGAAAATAGTTTTAGCAAATTTGAGGTCCGCTTTCTAGATAGCAGAAGACAGAAAGCATACTTTCATGGTCAGTAGAAAACCCTAACAAAACACATCCAGAAATTACTTTAGGACTCTGGCATTAACTCATAATACCAGAGTGGCAATTCCTGATCAACAAGAGCTTTCCAGACACAGTAACGAAACTGCAGCTGTGAACTGGAACCAAAATACAAAAACAAAACATGGACGAATGTCCAACTTATCTAGTAGATGTCTGGGAGCAGGAACAAGCACAGAGAGGCTTCTGATAACATTGTTGACCGGCAAGCATCTAACAGAGAAGCCAGGTTATATAGCGACACCCAGATCTAATCAGAACAGGTGAACAGGGAAGATGATGTCACAAGTTCAATTCCACCAGTAGCCACCGGGGGAGCCCAGAATCCAAATTCACAACACTACGCATCTCTGGGAACTCCTTCAAGATTGTTGGAAGACCATTCCCGGTGACTACCTCTTGAAGCTCATCAAGAGAATGCCAAGAGTGTGCAAAGCAGTCAACAAAGCAAAAGGTGGCTACCTTGAAGAACATAATTTCAGTTGTTTCACACTTTTTTGTTAAGTATATAATTCCACATGTGTTAGTTCATAGTTTTGATGCCTTCAGTGGGAATGTACAATTTTCATAGTCATGAAAATACAGAAAAATCTTTAAATGAAAAGGTGTGTCCAAACTTTTGGTCTGTACTGTATATCGGACTTTTACAAACACAGTGATACCTAATATGTGTATTTTTTTGTTTGTTTGTTTCATTTTTATTGGGGTTAATGGGAGGTAATTTGAGTTTTTATCTTTTTATTTTTTCATGTTTAAAAACATATATTTACTTATTACCGTATTTAACCCCTTAACGACCGCTGATACGCCTTTTAACGGTGACAATTAAGGGTACTTATACCTCAGTGCCACTTTTTAACTGCTCTGAGAAATAAGTGTATAGCGCCCCTCAGAGTTGGAATTTCTCTGGGGTCTTGGCTATCAGCGGTAACTGAGACCCCAGAGAACATGATTTGGGTTGGTTTTTACTGACCCCAGTGTTGCGATCGCAATACTAATGGAATAATGGCGACCGCAAAAAAAAGTGTGATTTTCCATTTAATTTCTCTCTCCTCTGATGTGATCGCCCCCCTGAGTCCAGGAATCCCCCCGTGATGTCCACTGGGCAACAAGCATCCTCTTCATGGGAGAAAATGGCGGGTGCATGAGCAGTGCGCCCACTGGGATCTGACGGCCGGCACCCGGCAACAATAGGGAATTTTTCCTATTGGTTCATTTTGATCACTGTGATAGGGTCTATCACAGTGATCAAAATAAAAATATAGTAAATAACCCCCCCTTTAGACGGGTTGGGAATAGGGATAGGGGTGTGTTGGGGTTAGGTTTGGGGTTAGAATTGGGGGGTTCCACTGTTTAGGTACATCAGGGGGTCTCCAAACGCTACATGGCACCACCATTGATTCCATCCAGTTTTGGGTTCAAAAAGTCAAAAGCCCTTTTGAGCCCTGCAGTGTGCCCAAACAGTGGTTTTCCCCCACAAATGGAGTATCGGTGTACTCAGGAAAAATTGCACAACAAATTTTGTGGTCCATTTTCGCCTCATACCCTTGTGAAAATTAAAAAAAATTGACTCCAAAGTAAATTATTTGTGAAAAAAGTAAAATGTTTATTTTTCCTTCCATGCTGCTTTAGTTCTCGTGATGCACCTGAAGGGTTAATAAACTTCTTGAATGTGGTTTTGCACACCTTCAGGGGTGCAGTTTTTAGAATGCTGTCACTCTGGGTATTTTCTGTTATATTGATCCCCCCAAAAAAACCTCACTTCAAATGTGAGGTGGTCCCTAAAAAAATGGTTTTGTAAAATTTGTTGGAAAAATGAGAAATCGCTGGTCAAATTAAACCTTATAATGTCCTAACCAAAAAAAAAGTTTCCAAAATTGTGCTGCTGTAAAGTAGACATGTGAGAAATGTATTTAATTAACTATTTTGTGTGATATGACGCTCTGATTTAAGGGCACAAAAATTAAAAGTTTGAAAATTGCAAAATTTTCAAAATTTTTGCAAAATTTTCATTTTTTTTAATTAAAAAAAACGCAAGTCATATTGAAGAAATTTTACCACTATCATGAAGTACAATATGTCACGAAAAAACAAACTCAGAATCAGTGGGATCAGTTGAAGCATTCCAGAGCTAGAACCTCATAAAGTGGTAATGGTCAGAATTGTAAAAATTGGCTTGGTCATTAAGTACCAAATTGGCTCTGTCACTAAGGGAAAACCAAAAGAAAAAACCTTCACTCAGAGACCAAGAAGTAATTGAAAAATATACAAATGTTTATTAAAGACAAACATACACAGACATAAAATCATGGTAAAGACCACCAGTGCAGAAACAACGGTGGGAGAGCATGTTATAAGTATATACTTGGCACAAATGTGCAATGCAATATGTAAGTATAGTTACCACGAGGATGAACCCGGGGACCCACCACACCCGACGCGCGTTTCGCACGGAAATGCTTCGTCCAGGGGTGGTTGGGTCACCTTTACCTCAGGCTTGGAGTTTCATTTGCGCATGCGTGTCTTGTATTCCTCCAGCACGTCTTTTCTACCTTGGTTTTTTTGGACATTTGTCTTTAGTGATTGCGATATGTCTGTAATGGGCTGTCATACTAACATGGTGTGTTATTTTTTGCCCGCTTTATATTATTGTTGTTCATTGACACATTTGGTTGTGCCGAAGTTCAGTGTTGTAGCAACCGTTGCCTTTCTATCTGCGCGCTTGCGCGTTCCCTTCACTATACTTCGGCTTCTACTTCCAGTCCCAGCTTCCTGTTTCACTTTCTACACACAGCGTACCGTCCTCATCTCAGGTGCCGGTTCTTTACTTTTGATCACCCCCCTTCTACCATTGGTTATGACCAACATAAAATCCCTCTCTGGCCAGTACCCAACCACCCCTGGACGAAGCATTTCCATGCGAAACGCGCGTCGGGTGTGGTGGGTCCCCGGGTTCATCCTCGTGGTAACTATACTTACATATTGCATTGCACATTTGTGCCAAGTATATACCTATAACATGCTCTCTTGCTATTTATTTCAGCCCAGGTTGCTATCTTTCTGAAGCTTATTATGTTTAACAATATCTAATGCACTAATGCACATTAGCACAATACAGTAGCATTTATTGCACTATTGCATATTGGCACTTTAGTGTATTTAATTACATGTTTCACACGTAGCTCTTTTATTATATGATATATATGTATGCACTATCTCAGGCTGTATATTATTCTTGTATCCTTGCTGTGTATATACTTGTACTGAGGCTAGGCCCGTGCGTGTCCCACCGTTGTTTCTGCACTGGTGGTCTTTACCATGATTTTATGTCTGTGTATGTTTGTCTTTAATATTAGCGATTGGATAAAACTTAACCTTTAATTGGTCTATATAAAATGGTACATACATGTAATTAGACAAAGGACAATAGGATAAACACCCTTGTGCTAGTGCAACCGAGCCAAACAGAAAAAAGGGAGAAAAAACAATTAAAACAATGAAATTGACAGTGATTGAGGGTCACAATGTATCAGTGGCCCTAATCCCTGGCTAGGGATTTATTATCATAAACAATACCCATTTGGTATATACAGCTCCAAAATATGGTAATGCACTGTCCCTTAATGTTGCATAGATATTGTATAGATACTATACGTGTATATAGAGGTCGTGATACTGGCTACATGAAATAATCAAATGGTACAATTAATTCCACGTGCCCCCATATGAAACCAAGATACCTCACATGAAAACATGCATAAAAAACAACCACAATGCTTATTAGCTCAGGGTATATATATCAATCCCTGTTTTAGGAGCCTACATAGAATACCCTCCAGGCATATAACATGTCTATGGCACTGTCAATGGTGAATAGCAGCAAAAAAACAAGAGGCTTTTACAAGCAAATCATGACCTAAAAATGTGTCACTATAGTTGAATAAATTTAGGATCATGCTACCTCATGAGCATATGCCACGAGCGTCCCTTTAAGTCAAAATAGTGAGGTCAATGTATTCCTGCACAAGACCCTATTACCTACAGGTCCTGTATGTGCAGATGTATATGAAATGCAACATGTCCATATATCGGATAGATCTCACCCAAAAGATGAAGAGAGTAACGTTGTCTCTCAAGGGTGAGCCAGCCTCTCTCTTATGTAGCGTCTCCCGACGCGTTTCGTCCATACGGACTCATCAGGGGAGTTTGAAGACCTAAAGTTGCAGCGGCATAGTTTTGATGCCTTCAGTGGGAATGTACAATTTTCATAGTCATGAAAATACAGAAAAATCTTTAAATGAAAAGGTGTGTCCAAACTTTTGGTCTGTACTGTATATCGGACTTTTACAAACACAGTGATACCTAATATGTGTATTTTTTTGTTTGTTTGTTTCATTTTTATTGGGGTTAATGGGAGGTAATTTGAGTTTTTATCTTTTTATTTTTTCATGTTTAAAAACATATATTTACTTATTACCGTATTTAACCCCTTAACGACCGCTGATACGCCTTTTAACGGTGACAATTAAGGGTACTTATACCTCAGTGCCACTTTTTAACTGCTCTGAGAAATAAGTGTATAGCGCCCCTCAGAGTTGGAATTTCTCTGGGGTCTTGGCTATCAGCGGTAACTGAGACCCCAGAGAACATGATTTGGGTTGGTTTTTACTGACCCCAGTGTTGCGATCGCAATACTAATGGAATAATGGCGACCGCAAAAAAAAGTGTGATTTTCCATTTAATTTCTCTCTCCTCTGATGTGATCGCCCCCCTGAGTCCAGGAATCCCCCCGTGATGTCCACTGGGCAACAAGCATCCTCTTCATGGGAGAAAATGGCGGGTGCATGAGCAGTGCGCCCACTGGGATCTGACGGCCGGCACCCGGCAACAATAGGGAATTTTTCCTATTGGTTCATTTTGATCACTGTGATAGGGTCTATCACAGTGATCAAAATAAAAATATAGTAAATAACCCCCCCCTTTAGACGGGTTGGGAATAGGGATAGGGGTGTGTTGGGGTTAGGTTTGGGGTTAGAATTGGGGGGTTCCACTGTTTAGGTACATCAGGGGGTCTCCAAACGCTACATGGCACCACCATTGATTCCTTCCAGTTTTGGGTTCAAAAAGTCAAAAGCCTTTTTGAGCCCTGCAGTGTGCCCAAACAGTGGTTTTCCCCCACAAATGGAGTATCGGTGTACTCAGGAAAAATTGCACAACAAATTTTGTGGTCCATTTTCGCCTCATACCCTTGTGAAAATTAAAAAAAATTGACTCCAAAGTAAATTATTTGTGAAAAAAGTAGAATGTTTATTTTTCCTTCCATGCTGCTTTAGTTCTCGTGATGCACCTGAAGGGTTAATAAACTTCTTGAATGTGGTTTTGCGCACCTTCAGGGGTGCAGTTTTTAGAATGCTGTCACTCTGGGTATTTTCTGTTATATTGATCCCCCAAAAAAAACCTCACTTCAAATGTGAGGTGGTCCCTAAAAAAATGGTTTTGTAAAATTTGTTGGAAAAATGAGAAATCGCTGGTCAAATTAAACCTTATAATGTCCTAACCAAAAAAAAAGTTTCCAAAATTGTGCTGCTGTAAAGTAGACATGTGAGAAATGTATTTAATTAACTATTTTGTGTGATATGACGCTCTGATTTAAGGGCACAAAAATTAAAAGTTTGAAAATTGCAAAATTTTCAAAATTTTTGCAAAATTTTCATTTTTTTTAATTAAAAAAAACGCAAGTCATATTGAAGAAATTTTACCACTATCATGAAGTACAATATGTCACGAAAAAACAAACTCAGAATCAGTGGGATCAGTTGAAGCATTCCAGAGCTAGAACCTCATAAAGTGGTAATGGTCAGAATTGTAAAAATTGGCTTGGTCATTAAGTACCAAATTGGCTCTGTCACTAAGGGAAAACCAAAAGAAAAAACCTTCACTCAGAGACCAAGAAGTAATTGAAAAATATACAAATGTTTATTAAAGACAAACATACACAGACATAAAATCATGGTAAAGACCACCAGTGCAGAAACAACGGTGGGAGAGCATGTTATAAGTATATACTTGGCACAAATGTGCAATGCAATATGTAAGTATAGTTACCACGAGGATGAACCCGGGGACCCACCACACCCGACGCGCGTTTCGCACGGAAATGCTTCGTCCAGGGGTGGTTGGGTCACCTTTACCTCAGGCTTGGAGTTTCATTTGTGCATGCGTGTCTTGTATTCCTCCAGCACGTCTTTTCTACCTTGGTTTTTTTGGACATTTGTCTTTAGTGATTGCGATATGCCGCTGCAACTTTAGGTCTTCAAACTCCCCTGATGAGTCCGTATGGACGAAACGCGTCGGGAGACGCTACATAAGAGAGAGGCTGGCTCACCCTTGAGAGACAACGTTACTCTCTTCATCTTTTGGGTGAGATCTATCCGATATATGGACATGTTGCATTTCATATACATCTGCACATACAGGACCTGTAGGTAATAGGGTCTTGTGCAGGAATACATTGACCTCACTATTTTGACTTAAAGGGACGCTCGTGGCATATGCTCATGAGGTAGCATGATCCTAAATTTATTCAACTATAGTGACACATTTTTAGGTCATGATTTGCTTGTAAAAGCCTCTTGTTTTTTTGCTGCTATTCACCATTGACAGTGCCATAGACATGTTATATGCCTGGAGGGTATTCTATGTAGGCTCCTAAAACAGGGATTGATATATATACCCTGAGCTAATAAGCATTGTGGTTGTTTTTTATGCATGTTTTCATGTGAGGTATCTTGGTTTCATATGGGGGCACGTGGAATTAATTGTACCATTTGATTATTTCATGTAGCCAGTATCACGACCTCTATATACACGTATAATATCTATACAATATCTATACAACATTAAGGGACAGTGCATTACCATATTTTGGAGCTGTATATACCAAATGGGTATTGTTTATGATAATAAATCCCTAGCCAGGGATTAGGGCCACTGATACATTGTGACCCTCAATCACTGTCAATTTCATTGTTTTAATTGTTTTTTCTCCCTTTTTTCTGTTTGGCTCGGTTGCACTAGCACAAGGGTGTTTATCCTATTGTCCTTTGTCTAATTACATGTATGTACCAATTTATATAGACCAATTAAAGGTTAAGTTTTATCCAATCGCTAATATTAATTATTCCTATTGGATTAGTACCCAGCTTTATATATATGTTTGTCTTTAATAAACATTTGTATATTTTTCAATTACTTCTTGGTCGCTGAGTGAAGGTTTTTTCTTTTGGTTTTGCTATATTGTATCCTTCATGACCCCGTAAGGGATATTATTTGGTGTTTTCTGTCACTAAGGCTACTTTCACACTAGCGTTAACTGCAATACGTCGCAAATGCGTCGTTTTGCCGAAAATACGCATCCAGCAAAAGTTCTTGCTGGATACATTTTTTCGTCATAGACTAACATTAGCGACGCATTTGCGACGCATTGCAAAACGTCGCGTCCGTTTTGCGACGCTTGGGCGTGTGGTAGCGGACCGTCGGGAGAAAAAAACGTTACATGTAACGTTTTTTGCTCCCGACGGTCCGCTTTTTCCGACCGCGCATGCGCGGCCGGAACTCCGCCCCCACCTCCCCGCACTTCCCCGCACCTCACAATGGGGCAGCGGATGCGTGGGAAAAATGCATCCGCTGCCCCCGTTGTGCGGCGGAGACCACGCTAGCGTCGGGAACCTCGGCCCGACGCACAGCGACGGGTTGTTCCCGACGCTAGTGTGAAAGTAGCCTAAGGGGTTAATAGTCCCTACTTGAAGCTGGGAGTGTCTGATCCATGTCCTATTCATTAGGCGTGCATCAGCAATCAGGATCTCCTAAGAACACCAGCCATGGGCTAGCTTTCTTAGGAGAATTGTATTGACAGTCATAGGGGTCATCAGCAGACCCCCAGCTGTCATGATAATTCATCGGCGCCCTGGGATCACATCATGGGAGCGCTAATGGGCATATGGAATGACACGACATCCTGTTAGTGTTAAATGCCACTATCGAAGATTGGCAGCAGGATTTAACAGGTTAAAATTCATGAGCAGAGCTCTACTTGACCCAAGGCTGTTAGAGGCTCATGATGGCTGATTAAAACAGATGTCATGTGCTGGGAAAGAAAAGAAGCTGGTACATGACATACCAGTATGTCATATGTCGGTAATGGGTGTAAGGGACTAGTTCTGTGGTAGGCGCAGTTCACACACAAGATTCAGATTGATGCAAAACCAAACAGGTGGATAATTAAAAGTACAAAAACTGTCAGGTTTACCAAAGTAAAGCAGCCTCGTCCAGGTACAAAAAAGGTATAACAACACAAAAATAGAAAATAAGCAGACCATATAATGCACAGGCTCACTCGTTTAAATGTCAGTCCTTTTCTCTCACTCCAGCAGGGTCTGAGCATCACATGCAAGGCCTCCACGCTTTGCACGTGTGCACACACACACACACACACACACACCAAGTGAGGCAGCACTGGCTGCCTTAAATAAGACACTCCAAGACCATATCTCCCAACTTTTGAAGAAGGCAAAGAGGGACAAAGGTAGCGGCTCGCGGAGCGGCAAATTTTAGGCCATGCCCCTGACCACACCCATGTCACAACTAGTCACGCCCATATCCACGCCCCAACCACATCCATTTAGCACTGCTGATCACACGGTTTCATAAAAATAATTATAAACAGAAAAAAATATGGCCACACAGTGCTCCATACTGTATAATGGCCCCACATGATGCTCCATACTGTATAATGGCCACACAGTGCTCCATACTGTACAATGGCCACACATGGTGCTCCATACTATATAATTATTATTATTATTTATTGTTATAGCGCCATTTATTCCATGGCGCTTTACATGTGAGGAGGGGTATACATAATAAAAACAAGTACAATAATCTTAAACAATACAAGTCATAACTGGTACAGGAGGAGTGAGGACCCTGCCCGCGAAGGCTCACAATCTACAAGGGATGGGTGAGGATACAGTAGGTGAGGATAGAGCTCGTCGTGCAGTGGTTTGGTTGATCGGTGGTTACTGCAGGTTGTAGGCTTGTCGGAAGAGGTGGGTCTTCAGGTTCTTTTTGAAGATTTCGATGGTAGGCGAGAGTCTGATGTGTTGTGGTAGAGGGTTCCAGAGTAGGGGTGATATGCGAGAGAAATCTTGTATGCGATTGTGGGAAGAGGAGATAAGAGGGGAGTACAGAAGGAGATCTTGTGAGGATCGGAGGTTGCGTGTAGGTAAGTACCGGGAGACGAGGTCACAGATGTATGGAGGAGACAGGTTGTGGATGGCTTTGTATGTCATGGTTAGGGTTTTGTACTGGAGTCTCTGGGCAATGGGGAGCCAGTGGAGGGATTGACAGAGGGGAGAGGCCGGGGAATAGCGGGGGGACAGGTGGATTAGTCGGGCAGCAGAGTTTAGAATAGATTGGAGGGGTGCGAGAGTGTTCGAGGGGAGGCCACAGAGCAGGAGGTTGCAGTAGTCAAGGTGAGAGATGATGAGGGCATGGACTAGGGTTTTTGCAGATTCTTGGTTGAGGAATGAACGGATTCATGAAATATTTTTGAGTTGAAGTCGGCAGGAAGTGGAAAGGGCTTGGATATGTGGTTTGAAGGAGAGATCAGCGTCAAGGATTACCCCGAGGCAGCGAGCTTGTGGGACTGGGGAGAGTGGGCAGCCATTTACTGTAATGGTTAGGTTCGTTGGGGGGGTCACGTGAGATGGGGGAAAGATGATGAATTCTGTTTTGTCCATGTTAAGTTTCAGAAATCTAGAGGAGAAGGATGAAATAGTGGACAGACATTGAGGGATTCTGGTTAGTAGGGAGGTGATATCTGGTCCAGAGATGTAGATCTGTGTGTCATCAGCATAGAGGTGATACTGAAAGCCATGAGATTCTATGAGCTGTCCCAGGCCAAAGGTGTAAATGGAGAAGAGCAGGGGCCCAAGGACTGAACCTTGCGGGACTCCGACAGATAGGGGGCGAGGTGAGGAGGTGGTGTGTGAGTGGGAGATGCTGAATGTCCGGCCTGTTAGGTATGATGAGATCCAGGATAGGGCCAAGTCTGTGATGCCAAGGGATGAGAGGGTCTGTAATAATAGGGAATGGTCCACTGTGTCAAATGCAGCCGACAGGTCGAGGAGGAGGAGAACAGAGTAGTGTCGCTTGCTCTTGGCGGTTAAGAGGTCGTTGGTGACCTTAGTTAGGGCAGTTTCAGTGGAGTGGTGTGACCGGAAGCCAGATTGTAAGCGGTCAAAGAGGGAGCAAGAAGAGAGATGGGAGGACAGTTCAAGGTAGATGTGTTGTTCCAGTAGTTTGGAGGCATAAGGGAGAAGTGATATAGGGCAATAGCTAGATACAGAGAATGGGTCAAGAGAGGGCTTTTTGAGGATAGGTGTGATGAAGGCATGTTTAAAGCTTGAGGGGAAAACACCAGTTGTTAGTGATAGGTTGAAGAGATGGGTTAGGGTTGGGATGAAGACTGTGGTGAGGTTTGGGATGAGGTGGGATGGGAGTGGGTCAAGTGCACAGGTGGTGAGATGCGATCTTGAGAGTAGAGTGGAGAGTTGATCTTCTGTAATGGTGGAGAAGTTGGTTTTGGAGGTGGAGGGCTGGGAAGTCGGGAGGAAGGGCTCTGGGGCTTGTTGACCAAAACTGTCTCTGTTGTTATCAATCTTCTGCTTGAAAAATGAGGCAAAGTCTTCAGCTGAGATAAGTGGGGAGGGAGGAGGTGCTGGGGGACGGAGGAGAGAATTGAAAGTGTTGAATAACTGTTTAGGGTTGTGAGACAGGGAGGATATGAGAGATGAGAAGTAGGTTTGTTTAGCTGTGACGAGTGTGGTCTTGAAAGTAGTGAGGGACTGTTTGAATGCGATGAAGTGGTCGTTGGAGTGGGATCTTTTCCATCTGCGCTCAGCAGCCCTGGAAGCTCGCCTCAGTTCTTTGGTCAGGCTGGTGTGCCAGGGCTGTCTGTTGATTTTGCGAGCTTTGGTATGTGTAAGTGGGGCAGCAGATTCCAAAGCTACAGCTATTGTGGTGTTATATAGAGCGGCAGCGTCATCCGCATTGTGTATGGAACTTATGTCTGTGAGAGGGAGGAGGGATTCGGAGAATGAATGTATGTCAAGATATTTAAGATTTCTGCGAGGGTGTGAAAGTTTGTGGGGTGGGGATTGTAGACATGGAGTGGAGAGAAATGAGAATGTGAGAAGGTTGTGGTCAGAGAGTGGAAGAGATGAGTTAGAGAGGTTAGATAGGGAGCAGAGGCGGGTGAAGATGAGGTCCAGTGTGTGACCATCTTTGTGAGTGGCTGCAGAAGACCATTGAGTGAGGCCGAAGGAGGAAGTGAGAGATAGAAGTTTAGTGGCAGCTGAGAGGGAAGTGTCAATGGGGATGTTGAAATTGCCCATGATGATAGTGGGGATGTCCGCAAAAAGGAAATGAAGTAGCCAGGTGGTGAAGTGGTCAAAGAAGGTGGTGGCTGGCCCTGGGGGGTGGTAAATGGCAGCCAGTTGGAGGTTGGAAGGGGAGTAGATGCACACAGAGTGCACCTCAAAGGAAGGGAGGGTAACAGAGGGTGGCAGTGGGATTGGTGTGAAGGAGCAGTTATCTGACAGGAGAAAACCAATTCCTCCGCCATGCTTGCTGCTGGGGCGGGGTGTGTGAGAAAGGTGGAAGCCACACATATAATGGCCACACATGGTGCTCCATACTGTATAATGGCCACACATGGTGCTCCATACTGTTTAATGGCCACACAGTGCTCCGTACGGTATAATGGCCATACATGATGCTCAATACTGTATAATGCCCACGCAGTGCTCCATGCTGTATAATGGCCACACATGATGTTCCATTCTGTATAATGGCCACACAGTGCTCCATACTGTGTAATGGCCACATATGACGATGCCAGTGTACAGTCGGGGCAGTAGATGTGTCCCAGCAGCTCTGCTTACAATGCAGGCAAAGATTTCACCACCTGTCACTGTCCTGCACATTGCAATGTAGCCCAGATCTGCATGCACTTAGACAATACCACTATCTACTGGCTCCACTCCATAACTGCTGTAGTATATAAAGGATATGTGTGTGTGTGTATATATATATATATATATATATATATATATATATATATATATATATATATATACTGTGTCTATGACTAACAGGATGCACTGGATTGCTCTAACTACTGCCACTATTCCTGGTTATAATGCCTTGAACTGCAAGCACAGCAGAGAAGGGCCAGCTGCATGCATGTGTGTAGTGTATAGACACACACACACACACACACACACACACACACACACACACCTCAAAATGTCCTCTCTCTTTCTCTCTCCCACCGAAAGAAGGAGATATGGAGGGGGTATGACCTAATACAAGGGGGGTGTCAGCTGCTTCTCCTGCTGGCTCTGCGGGAGAAGTAGAGTCCCATGTGGGACTGTCGGGCACAGCCTCAAAATTGGGACAGTATGAGGGACGGTTGGGAGCTATGCAAGACCCAGACTAGAGGTAAGTGAGCAGATGATCCCACTAAGCTCTTTAAACTGCTCGTTTAACCCGGATCCATAATCCGGGCCCAATAAAACACCTCTCAGCTAGTGATGAGCAAGTGTGCTTGTTACTTGAGTTTCTCCGAGCATGCTCGGGTGGTCTCCGGGTATTTCAGCGTGCTCGGACATTGTTTGTCGACGCAGCTGCATAATTTGCAGCTGCTAGACAGCTTGAATACATGTGGGGATTGCCTAATAAACATGCAATGTCCAAATAAAGCTGTTCTAGTCTACTTAAGTCCACATAACTGCCTCCACAAAGGAGTAAACCCTCATGAAGTCAGGAAAGGTAAGGCTGAACAAGTGCTTTCCTGCTTACTGGTCTCCATGTGCTATACTTATCCCAACGTGCCTCTCCTACTTTTAACTATGTGTTTGCACTAACTACACTATCTATGAGCTATGAACATAAACATGCCCCCCATCTAGTGGCTGACCCGGGGTAGTACACTGTCCCTATTTAATGAACATAAATACATTAAATAGTATTAGGACAAAGGATATACATGCAGAACAAAGAAACAATTAATCAATTATAAATGTCCCACATTCTGCAGTAGATGGTAATACACGTAGCTGTGTCACAATACTATTAAGGAACTAGTGGTAATACACCATAGTGGTGTAGCAGTACCAACAAGTAGACATCCATTACAAACAGATTTTCCTTATCCCCTTACATAGGTCTGGAGATTGGGCTGGCCATGACAGGGATTTGATGTGGTGGTCCTTCATCCACACTTTGATTGACCTAGCTGTGTGGCATGGCGCATTGTCCTGCTGGAAAAAACAGTCCTCAGAGTTGGGGAACATTGCCTGAGAAGAAGGAATCAACTGTTTTTCCAGGATAATCTTTTATGCAGCTTGATTCATACGTCCTTTGCAAAGAACAACCTGTCCAATTCCAGCCTTGTACTCCTCTCCAGGTCTCCGTCTAACCATTAGATGACCGGGTGTTGGGCAAAGCTGAAAATTAGACTCATCAGAGATTAACTTACTCCATTCCTCTATGGTCCAATACTTTATGGTCTTTGGCAAACTTCAGCCTGGCTCTCCTTTGCTTCTTTCTAGAATTACATGACTTGACTTCTGCCTCTAGGAGCCTGTTACGAACTGTTTTTGCCATGCACTTCACCCCAGCTGCCATTTGCCATTCCTTTTGTAGGTCACTTGATGTCATCCTGCGGTTGCTGAGTGACATTCGGATAAGATGATGGTCATCCCGGTCAGTGGAGAGTCGTTTTCACCCTCTGCTGGTCTGTAACTTTGTTCTCCCTAATATCTGCTGCTTGACCTTGTTGTTATGGACTGCCATCTTAGAAATTTTAAGGATGGAGGCAACATGACGTTCACTGTGTCCCTCTGCTAGTAAAGTCAGAATTGAGCCCTTCTTTTCCTCACTCAAGACTTTTCTTTTCGACTCCTTTGGTATGGTTAAAAGTTTATTTTTTCATTCCTATTACTTTTGGGATATTACTAGCACTTGTTTTGCCATCCAGCTTGTCCTATTGCAAGAGGATTGTGAACACCACCGCAGTGTTTTTTTATACTTTTCTTCATTAAATAAGATTTGGTTCAGGTGATCACCTAATCAGAAGCACATTAAGTAGAATGAGGTGTACTCTGGTTGGAACTCAACTGACACTGGAATGGAATGGCTGTCAGACATGTAGAGAAGCTGATTTTTATAAAACGGTGCAGTGGTCTCTTAATTTTTGCCAGAGCTGTATATAAATAAATATATATTGTGAGGCAGTGAACCCTGTTACAGCTAGGGGTCGCTGTTTGTTCTTCTCAGGATGCGCATAGTCAGGTCATGAGGAGGCGTTACAGTCGCAGGTGTAGCTGTGATTACAATTGTTAAAAAAGACCTGTAGTATAGAGAGGTTTTAGAGTTGAGTCTGAGGAGTCTCAGGTGTGTCAGGGCCAGAGTGAGGCCTGACAACCCACAGCATACAGAGTGGTGCTGCTGTCCATGATGACTGGTCATGGATGTGGACAGGTCTTGTGCCCGGAAGTAGACTGTCCTGTGCCCAAAGGAAAGACTGGCATATGCCATAGCTGCAGACAGGAGGATGTCAAGGTCTGTGTACAGCTGAGAGTAGAGACAGTGATACAGCGGTGCAGGACACCCACGGAACTATTCAAAGGAGAACTAGCATGTGTAGTGACTGCAATCTAAAGGATGCTGTTATAAACTGATGTGAATTGAACACTGAAGTTATATGCATTTGTGTGGAACCTTTTCTGTGTTTAGAAAACATACTAAAGAGACTTTTATGTTTGAACTTTTTGGGTCACTGCCTCTTCACTGGGACCGACCGGTGCCTTACATTTGGTGGAAAGAATGCAGGCCATTTGAACTGAGGCATACCCCAGAGAGTGCTGCAGATCGTTGTGCAAGTCTGCTGGAGAAACGGAGGAGCTTTTGGAGCAGGTTGTGCTCAGTCAGCAAAGGCATCAGCAAGAGACGCTGACATTTCTGCGGTCTCTGCGAGAGGTTCTGCAGCAGCAGGAGCTGCAGTTGCAGCAGCAGCAAGAGGCGCTGCAGTGGAAGCTAGCAGAGCTTCAGCATGGTAAAGAGACCCCTAAGGTGAGGGGTGATCATTGGGTGTACCAGTGGTCCTATGTAGAGTCTCGGTCCGCCAGGTCTCAAGCAAATGACTTATTGCAGTTGGTGGAGAAGTGGCTCCAACATGAGTTTTTTGTTTTTTTTCCCACGTACAAAATGATGGAGAGAATCGTGGTTGACCAGATTGTGCTGGCTCTGCCGACCGCCATGCAACGTTGGGTCAGGCTGAGGGGCCTAGGCACCCTGGAACTACTGATAGAATTGATTGAGCGATATAAACCCACTCAGGACGTTGCACCAGAGCCTGGGCATGGGGCTAGTAACTGTTCGGTGACATCTAAGCCCATGAACTGCGGGAACACTGGCCATGAGTCTGTGTGCCCAGCCAGCCTGTATCACCACTACGGGC
Source organism: Ranitomeya variabilis (assembly GCF_051348905.1). NCBI lineage: Eukaryota > Metazoa > Chordata > Amphibia > Anura > Dendrobatidae > Ranitomeya > Ranitomeya variabilis. The sequence continues at coordinate 174,329,541 of NC_135238.1, forward strand.
ACAGCCGGCGGCAAACCACAATTGTGCCAGGTACTCATGAACGGGTACCAAACAGAGGCTCTCCTGGACACAGGGAGTAATGTGACTTTGGGCCATAGGTCTCTTGTTGCCTATATATATAGCACATTTGTTGCACAGGGTCCGTCCCTGTCAACACTCATGTAATAATTGTAACTAAATATATCTTCAGTATTTGAATCGTGCTGCCAACTCATTTTTAAAGCGTCATTATTATAAATAGTGAAGCTGCTGACTTTACTATTTCAACTTTTTGTGATTTTTTTCTATATTAGTCTAAAAAAACAATATTTTGAAATGGTTAAAAGCTATCCACTCTGACACTGCAATAATTGGTAAAAGGAAAAGGGAAGGAAGTATCACTAATGCACTGCTGAGACGGAATATCGTTAAAAGTAGGGTTGAGCGACCTTAACTTTTATAGGATCGGGTCGGGTTTCACGAAACCCGACTTTCTCAAAAGTCAGGTCGAGTGAAATCGGCCGATCCTATAAAAAAGTCGGGGTCGGCCGAAACACGAAACCCAATGCACTGCAATGGGATACTATGGTTCCCAGGGTCTGAAGGAGAGGAAACTTCTTCAGGCCCTGGGATCCATATTTAAGTGTAAAATAAAGAATTCAAATAAAAAATATTGATATACTCACCTGTCCGGCGGCCCCTGCAACTTACCGAGGAAACCGGCGGCCTGCTTTGGTTAAAATGAGCGCGTCCAGGGCCTTCCGTGACGTCACGGCTTTGTGATTGGTCGCGACGGCCCATGTGACCGCCACGCGACCAATCACAAGCCGCGGACGTCATTCTCAGGTCCTAAATTCCTAGAATTCTAAATTCTAGGAATTTAGGACCTGAGAATGACGTCCACGGCTTGTGATTGGTCGCGTGGCGGTCACATGGGCCGTCGCGACCAATCACAAAGCCGTGACGTCACGGAAGGCCCTAGACGCGCTCATTTTAACCAAAGCAGGCCGCCGGTTCCCTCGGTAAGTTGCAGGGGCCGCCGGACAGGTGAGTATATCAATATTTTTTATTTTAATTCTTTATTTTACACTTAAATATGGATTCCGATACCGATTCCCGATATCGCAAACATATCGGAACTCGGTATCGGAATTCCGATCTCAGATTCAGAAGATCGCCGACCTCATGGCCGACCCCACACAGGGGTCGGGTCGGGTTTCATGAAACCCGACTTTGCCAAAAGTCGGCGACTTCTGAAAATGGCCGACCCATTTCGCTCAACCCTAGTTAAAAGCTCTTCATCAGGACAAACCTATTGGGACTGTAAGGCATAGCAATCTTTTTGCCTTACAGTCCCACCAGGTTTGTCCTGACGATGAGGTCCGGCGTGACCTCGAAACACGTAGACTTTTAAACCTGTTAAATGTTTTGCTTTTAAGGATATTCCGTCTCAGCAGCGCATTAGTGATACATCCCTCCATTTTCCTTTCACTAAGTGTTGTCTTCCCGACCGGTAACTGTGCAGCAACTGATGTATGCTAATTATGTGTTGCCATTAAGCAACTCAGCAAGGTGAGGGCATCTTCCCTTTACCTGACACGCCTGTGTTATGAGATAAGACCATAGGTCCATAGCTTTGTTTCTTCCTAGTTGTTTTCTACTACACTGCAATAATAACATTTCTATTTTTTAACAGCTTTTTACATCAGAACTAATCAATCTAAGCACAGATCATCATGGCAGTCAACTTTTTCAAGAAGATGGACTTTTCCTTAAAATATCAAAAGTATATGATTCCAGCCTCTGATGAAATTATCAAAATGGTTTTATCCTACGTGAAAGTTAAAGTAAGTATAATAAGAAGGTAAGCCACTGAGTGAAGTAAAGCAATCTTACTTACCGTGGGGGAAAAAAAGTATTTAGTCAGCCACCAATCGTGCAAGTTCCACCCTTAAAAAGATGAGAGAGACCTGTAATTGACATCATAGGTAGACGGCAACTATGAGAGTCAAATTTGAGAAGGCAAATCCAGAAAATCACCTTGTCTGATTTGGCAAGATTTATTTTTCAAATTATGGTGGAAAATAAGTATTTGGTTGTTAACAAACGTTATTCTCAATATTTTGTTACGTATTCTTTGTTGGCAATGACAGAGGTCAAACGTTGCAACCGAACACCATTATAGTCCATAGAAAGCAAAAACGAGCACATGCATAACACCTTGTAACAGCCCGAAATGCTGCCAAAACACATCAAATGAGGGACAGACACCAGGAAAGTGGCCTCCATTCACCCACAGTGCAAATTGCAGCATTAAACTGCAGCAATCAACAAGGCATGAGGCATCGGGGGCTGGGACAGCATTTACAGCTTTCCAATGAACGTCACAGTAAGACGAGGTGGGTGAGGGATTGGTTTAGGGCCCCTTTGCTGGGAGCCCTGATACCACATGGAACACCTCTACCTGCTTTCATGCTGAGCCACACTCAGGTGGCACAAATAACAGTTTTCTAGACTACTATTGTCAGAAAAATGTAAGGATAGTAACACGGGTAGTTAAGTACAAGGAAGTGGAGGCCTGAGGGTATGTGCACACGTATTTTGGAGCTCTGCGGATTTTTCCGCAGAGGATTTGAGAAATCCGCAGGTAAAAGGCACTGCTAATTACCTGCGGATTTACAGCGGTTTTTATGCAGATTTTGTGCGTATTCCACCTGCGGTTTTACACCTGCGGATTCCTATTGTGAAGCAGGTGTAAACCACAGCAGAATCCGCACAAAGAATTGACATGCTGCGGAATGTAACCCGCAGCGTTTCTGTGTGCTTTTTTCCACAGCATGGGCACTGCAGATTGCGGTTTCCATAGGTTTACATTGTACTGTAAACGCATGGAAAGTAGCTGCGGACACGCAGCTGCAGATCTGCTGCGGATCCGCAGCAAAATCCGTAACGTGTGCACATATCCTGACTGTCTCGGAGGCCTACTGCTACAGGCAACACGCATGAAGGAGACCTAACCATGAGTCTACACTTTTTCAAAAATTAGTGGCAGACACCAACAAAGTGGTATCAATTGCAATAAAGTAGAATTAGTATAGGGGGGACCGACACCTCTTCCTCTACAGCCAACCCACCAGATGGAGACTGTAGCGGGTAAGGTGGTGGAATCACTGTTCCGTATCCCTCTGAAAGCCTGGAAGGGGCATAACTAGGTGGCCTACCAAATCCCTACTTGGACAAGAGGCAGTAGGTGAAAACTGTGAACCAAGGAGGAACAAAGAGATGGCAGCAGGTGCTACTCCATGGCTGACTTACAGAATGTGGCCGCTGACCCTCTACAGTGGGTAAGCTCCTAAGGCCCAAAGGAGGGATGAAAAATGCAGGAAGGAACTGTAGGGACTCTAGAACCATGGGTGCAGATGGGACCAGCTGAGAAACAGAAAAGCACTGGCAGTCAGACAGATGGGTGCTGGCAGGTGCAATCCGGACCGGCTTATGGACAGACCGGTACAAGCAGATGGGCACAGACAGGTAAGAGCAGATAGGCACAGGGTAGACAAGCAGACAGATGGACCAGTGGAACCTGACAATTAGCAAGCATGCAAGGCAAACTAATAACATAGCTCAGGCACCTCCATATTGGAGGAGAAGCCTGAAATAGAAGGTGTCGCCCAGCTATAGGTTGGGAATACCTTAGGTTGATGCGGGTAGTCCTTATAATAGGGCGGGAGAGCACGAGTGCACCCTATAAGCATAGTTCCCGGTCCTACAACTGATCCTTGGTGGACACTGACACATAGGGGACTAGATGAGGAGGTGGTGTGTGAGTGGGAGACACTGAATGTCCTGTCTGTTAGTCCTGTCTGTTATGTATGAGGACATCCTACAAAGGGCCAAGTCTTACTACATCTGTAGTAAGAAGGAATGGTCCACTGTGTCAAAGACAGATGGCAGGTCCAGGAGAAGGAGGAGAACAAACTCGCATTGCTTTCATTTGGCAGTTAGTAGATTGTTGGTGACTTTAGTCAGGGCAGTTTCAGTGGAATGGTGCGGTCTGTAGTCAGATTGTATGCGGTGAAAGATGAAGCAAGACGAGAGGTGGGAGGACAGTTCAAAATGGACATGTTGTTCTAGCAGTTTGGTGCCCTAGGGTAGAAATGATATGGGACTATGGGTAGACGCGGAGGATGGGTCAAGAGTGTGGTTTTTGAGGATGGGTGTGATTGAGGTATGTTTCAATCAGGATGGAAGACACCAGCTGTTAGTGACATGTTGAAGAGGTCAGTTATGCTTGTGATGAAGACTGTGGTAAAGTTTGGAATGAGGTGGGACGTTATTGTGTCATGTTCACAGGTGGTGGGGCAAAGTATTTAGATGAGAGGAGAGGGAGGGGGAACTGGTGGACGCAGGAAAGAATTGAAAGTACTTAATAGCAGTTTAGGGTTGTGAGACAGGTATGATATGAGGAATCAGAAGTTGTTTTATTTTGTGCTCCAGTAGATGGCAAGTGCTGCATCAAGTGGCCTCTGCTCCTCTTCCTCCACCTTAACATCACACACAGTACAGTCCTCAGTGGTGGCACCCCAATTTCCCTTTTTTTCCCTCACATCACAGCTTTCCAAGTGCCCAACTGACTGTGGGGAACCATAGATGGACCATTTTTCAGACCTGTTCACACATTCTATTTCATGGGTATCAGAGGTCAGCTCTAATCCTCTGCACCGATGGCCACATTTTTTCTGACTTAGATCTATGGCCAGATGAAGTTTTGTCTGAGCATAAACCAAACCCTCTTCAAAAGATGTTAACCCTGTTGGGTGAAGGTGATCCATTTGTGAAGAGACACAGACACTGTGCTGTCAAGGCAGGAAGAGGAGGAGGGTGACTCTCAGGGTGAGGAGTGGTAGAACATAGAGGATGAAGTAGTAGATCACACTTGTAAACCCAGAGGCATGCAGCTGATTAGCTCAGAAGAGGAGTAGGAGGAGGATGAAGATGAGGAGGTTACGTACACACAGAGTTATGCAATCATGGCAACCAATGCATCCTGAAGCCCAACTCTGGCAGTGGACAGCAGTGTTCCTGGTTCTGCAGTTGCCTAGCTTTGGTCTTTTTTTCAGATTGACAAAAATCTTAAAAATCATGTTATCTGTCAACTGTTTTAAAAAAACAGCCTAGTAGAGTAAAAAAAATGAAATCATTTCAGTACTAAATGCATGACCTGCCACATGTGTGATCAACATGCATTAATCTGGGAATGTCACTGTGCTAAAATGCATGTAGGATAGCAGGATAGCTGCGGAGACACCATCACGTGTTTCTCAACGCAAGCAGTGAATAGCCAGACCTTTCCCCGGGAAGGAACAACCACGTGAAGGGCAGCATCCAATAAAGGAAAACATCCAATACAGGAAAACCACCTATGCCAAGCATGGTATCCATCCACAGACAGCTGTTTCGGGGTGTTTGCCCCTCATCAGTGTGGAGTAGGAATCTGGCTATTAGGAGCAGTGCCTAGTAAAAGGCTGTGAAGGAACAGATGATTGGCCTCGGGGAGACCAAAACATCCAACACTGCGGAGACACCATCACGTGTTTCTCAACGCAGTGATCCAGAACACTGCCCCCATCCCTTATGGGAAATATGCAAATGCATGTAGGATAGCTGCGGAGACACCATCACGTGTTTCTCAACGCAAGCAGTGAATAGCCAGACCTTTCCCCGGGAAGGAACAACCACGGGAAGGGCAGCATCCAATAAAGGAAAACATCCAATACAGGAAAACCACCTATGCCAAGCATAGTATCCATCCACAGACAGCTGTTTCGGGGTGTTTGCCCCTCATCAGTGTGGAGTAGGAATCTGGCTATTAGGAGCAGTGCCTAGTAAAAGGCTGTGAAGGAACAGATGACTGGCCTCGGGGAGACCAAAACATCCAACACTGCGGAGACACCATCACGTGTTTCTCAACGCAGTGATCCAGAACACTGCCCCCATCCCTTATGGGAAATATGCAAATGCATGTAGGATAGCTGCGGAGACACCATCACGTGTTTCTCAACGCAAGCAGTGAATAGCCAGACCTTTCCCCGGGAAGGAACAACCACAGGAAGGGCAGCATCCAATAAAGGAAAACATCCAATACAGGAAAACCACCTATGCCATGTGCTAAAATGCAGACTAGTGGGTCTTGCCAACCACCGTCCACCCCATCAACCACATCTTCTGATTCTTTCTCCTCCCTCAAGTTGTCACACAGGTCTCTGGCCAAAGAACCTTCACTTGTTTACCCCCTACTGTTAGGGTGATTGATAGCCAATCAGCTAATACGGAATTGGACATGCCTGCTGTTTTTGACTAATCTTACCTACCAAGCATATCCCATATTTCTCAATCCATCGTAACATCCCCGCCTGCACTTCTCACAGTACAGCAGCTTGTCGTGTTCACCCTATTCCACAATGTGTCAGCACAGCTGCAAAAACTCTTTTCTGCAGTTGTGCTCACATAAAAAAGATTCTTCACTCCTACACATGGCACAGTTAACAGTTTGAATTTCAACATCTTCAATCTACTAATAATAATGAACTTTTATTTATATATCACAGACACATTACCCATAGCTTTATGAGTCGGCAGTTCATATAAAACAGTCAAAAGTTACCAAGTTTAAGATAATCAAACCATTCAAGCAAAAATAATTACGAACCTGCTCTTCACAGCTTACAATCTACAATGAGGTGGGTGTGACAACAATTACAGGTGCTTATTTACAATGATGGGACAACAATGTTGAGTAAATGGGGGATAGATAAAGGCTGCATGAGCCTTTTTGGGTATGGTTGAGTTTGATGGTGAATTATGTTCAGAGAAGTAGAGAATAAGTGGTTTATATATAAAAAGGCCTTTGATTAGGGAACGTGATGGGCTGCCCTAAACACATGTGCTTTTAGGGAGCACCTAAAAATGTCTAAGTTGTAGTTATACTCCTAGTTTCATGGGGGACAAGGGGGAAGAGGTGAGCCATCTAGCTAGGAGATTGAACTTAACCAGACAAAGTCTAGATCAGGGGTGTTACCATTTTTGTGTGTCTCAGGGATTGAAAGTTTTGAGACCACGAGAATTGGCTAGAGATAGAAGCTGGGATGCAGTTGGGGAGGTGGAGCTTTTGAAGTCTCCCAGGATAAGGTTTGTCAATTCTGAGGACATGAAGTGTGGGCACAACGCATAAAAGTGAGTGTGGGCACAACGCATAAAAGTGGTCAAGGAAGTGGATGGGTGAGCATGGGGGCCAGTATATGACTGCTACTCTGAGGAACAAGGGATGGAACACCCTGATAATATGAACCTCAAAAGAAGAATGGCGTTGAATCAGTCTGCATTTATTTATTAGGTTACAATCAGGGTTGTTGTTTGTAGCAAGGAGTGTAGGGTTACCGTGGAGTTAGAGTGAACGTACATCGCAATAAACGCATATTCCATGTGTTGTAATCTGGATGGGGATAAGCCGTACTCTCACTATTACTTTTCTGAGAACTAATTATTGTGAACAGCCTGCGGCATCTTTGGATGTTTCGTAGACCAATTGCATCATTGTCTGGATGATGGGGACTGTCTGAGAGCTATTTGCTACTAAGATCACAGTGCTTGTTTCTGTATGACTCATGGCCTGTGATCTCTGTGATTATTTCAAGGCTACTTCAATATGTTGGCCACAGAAATGCAGCCTTTCCGCCTTTATGGATACAGACGGTTTCCGAAAGCTGATGGCCGTCACAGTCCCCCCAATACCAGTTGCCCTGGCACCATTACTTCTCTAGAAAAGATGTGCCTGCGCTACAGCAACAAGTGGCAGACAACATCATCCGTTCCCTGAAAAATTCTATGCCTGCCAGGGTGCATTTAAACAATGACGCCTGGATGAGCAAGCATGGACAGGGGAATTACAGCTAGATGACTGGGCAATGGGTGACTCTGGTGGCTGTAGGGGGAGTCGAGGAAGGGTCTGCTCCACAAGTCTTGCAATCCACAAGACTTGCAGGGCGCTTGGGGATGGAAAAATTAACCAAGATGCACCATAAGATGGATAACTAAGCTACTAGACAACAGGGGTTAAACTACTAAACAGCTATGATTGCAGAACTAAACAAATACACACCAGAACATGGAGAACTAAACTACTAGACTACAGGGGTTGGAGAACTAAATTACTAAACAGCTTGACTTGGAGAACAAAACTAAAACACACCAGGGGATGGAGACTTTAAGCACTAGACAGAAAGGTGACACTAGACAACAAGTCTTTGAATCCCCAGGGCTTGCGGATCAAACCTCTCTATGTAATACTTCCTCCAGTGCTTCTGCCTCCTCCACCTCCTTTAGGGCCTCTACCTATGCACTCAATCTCTGCCTTAATGAAACCAATGTTACAACACTGCAGAGGGAATCCCCCCAGCTCTGTACTGTGCAGCCATGGCTCACCGCAATTGGGCAGCTTTTAAATTAATACACTTTGGAGATCGCAGTCATACAGATCAACAGTTGTGGACAGCTATTCATGCCGAGGATGACCAATGGCTGCCTACACTCAACCTGTAGCCAGGGAAGGTTGTGTGAGATAACGGTGCAAACCTGGTGGCGGCCCTATGCAGGGCCAACCTTACACACAAGCCTTTTATGGCTCGCATCCTCAACCTGATGGTACAGCAATTCCTACACCACTGTCCCAGCATGGATGCACTGTTGTAGAAAACACTGTCGCTGTGTGTTCACTTTCACCATTCCACTTAAGTGAGTATAGCGATCTCGCGGACTACCGGTTAACCGATTGATGAGTGAAGTGACCACTCCGTGGAATTCAACTCTGCACATGTTGCAGCAACTGTGGCAGTAGCACCGAGACATGGTGCAGTATGACATTTTGCATAGCCTGGCACATCGCTGTATGGACGTGGTGCAATTTACACTTGCTTAGCAGACACAGATGAAGGACCTTTGCACCCTGCTGCATGTTTTCGAAATGGCTGATAAGATGTTTAGCGGTGATGAAGCCGTAATCAGCATCACTATTACTGTCATCTAAATGCTGGACCACACTTTAAATAGTCTGGGTGAGGAGGTGCTGGTAGTCTTGGAGGAATATGAAGAAGCAGAGGAGTATGCCTTTAGGGTTAACAATATCTCTAAGTTCCAGTCTGTAGTCTCACAGGCGGTTGCCATGTGAGGAACAAATGGAGAAGGACCATGAAAATGACGAGAAGGAAGAGATGATGGACGCCCACCATTTTGGAGATGAACAGGATAATGATTCCCGCTCTGTTGTACATGGTTGCCACAAGGGGATGGACGAAGAAAGCTTGTGTTATCCCGCCACCAACACACTGTGGAGTTGGACATCATGAAGGAGACCGACCCATGTGCACCTTCTTGCAGCACTATCTGCAACATGATTGTTACCCTTATAGTTATGCTTCAAAATAGTGCTGACTTATGAAAGTGTGCCAGTGTGTTCTATACAAGATACAAAGGTACATTTTGACAATTGCCTCCCCACCTGGAAAAGGGATGCACCCATTCTGCAGTATCAAAATATGTTTGAAGACAATCTTGACAATGGTTTTCCCCAAGACAGCAGTGACACACACAGTTTGCATCACAGTGATAGGCTTCCAACCACAGAAACGTTGAGTTGTCAACCCAAAAATATTACCAGCCTTGCAGTGCTGGAGTCCTGTGTCCCAAACCCACCAAAGACAGTATCTGCAAAGCGTTTGCATGTTCTAACCATGTATGCAAGGGTTTCCTCTAAGTACTTTTTACCCACACTCCCAAGACATACAGATATTAAATTTCGATTGTGAGTTCCAATGGTGACAGTTGCAGTAATGTCTGTGAAGCGAATATTGAAATATTGCCGCTATATACCTGCTAAAAAAAATTGAAATTGATGGTCACCCACACTCACGTGGCACAAATATCAGTTTTGTTGATTACTATTGTCAGAAAAGTGTAAGAATAATAACACGGGTAGTTGACTCAATGAGAGTGGAGGACTACAGGTCTCGATGGCCTACTGCTACAAGCAACACAGATGAAGGAGACTCAACCAGGAGTCTACACACTTCCAAAAATGTATTGGCAGACACCAACAAAGTGGCATCAATTTCACCACAGTATAAATGGTATAAAAGGAACCAACAAATCTTTCACTACAGCCAACCAAGCAGATGGACACCCAACTAGGAATGTTCACATTTCCAAAATTTAATGGCAGACACCAACAAAGTGGCATCAATTTCACCACAGTATAAATAGTATAATAGGGACCGGCAGGTCTTCCACTACACCAAACTCAGCAGATGGACAGTTGGACACCCAACCAGGACTGCTCACACTTCAAACAATTAGTGGCAGCCACTACCAAAGTGGCATCAATTTCACAAGAGTAAAAATAGTATAATTGGGAGCGACATCTCTTCATCTACAGCCAACCCAGCAGATATACCCCCAACCACGAGTGTACACATTTCCAAAAATTTGTTGGAGTCAACAACAAAGTGGTATCAATTTCAGGAGAGTAGAAATAGTATAATAGGGAATGACGCATCTTCCACTACAGCTAACCCAGCAAATGGACACCCAACCAAGAGTGTACACATTTCCCAAAATTAGTGCCAGACACCAATAAAGTGGCATCAATTTCACCACCTACCCCATTTAGACCTCAAACACAGAGCCTAAGCCCCCTAACACCATGACCTTGCTTTTTCCTAGTCATGTTGCTCAGATAGTGTGCTATGAGCACAGTATTAGCAACTACAAATTAGATTTCATACTCTGCACCACCTCTGCACAGCTGAATTTCAGTGGCACTAAATGATAAGGTGAAATATGGCATACTGAATCACGTTAGTCACAGAAAAAATATTTTTTTCAGTGTGGATGAGGCCTGTATGACAAAGATGTGCTCCAAACAATTTAAAAGTTACATGTCCCCTACTGTATAACTTTAGTAACAGAAGAATTTATTTGGGCAAGAATGCGAATGTGCAACATGACAATGTGTGATACGGCAGCCTGTAAGACATTCAGCAAGAGAAAAAATTATATATATATATATATATACATTTTTTTTTTAATGCGCGTTAGGTTTGAAGACAGGTTTATGTCACCGCCACAACATGACAGTGTGTGATACGGCAGACTGTATCACATTCAGCAAGAGGAAAAAAATGAATTTCTTTTAATGTGCGGTAGGTCTGAAGGCAGGTTCATATCACCACCACAACATGACAATGTGTGATACGGCGGGCTGTATCACATTCATCAACAGAAAACATTCTTCTTTTTTTGTAATGTGCCTAGGTCTGAAGACAGTTTTATATCACCACAGCAATAAATGACAAGGTGAGATGCAGCAGGCTTTTTCACATTTAGCTAGTCCGTCCCACCTCATCCCTAACCTCGCAAAAGTCTTCATCCCAACCCTAACACAACTTTTCAACCTCTCACTTACAAATGGTGTCTTCCCCTCATCCTTCAAACATGCATCAATCACACCTATCCTCAAAAAACCCTCCCTCGACCCATCCTCTGTGTCCAGCTATCGCCCGATATCCCTTCTCCCTTATGCCTCAAAACTACTGAAACAGCATATCCATCTTGAACTGTCCTCCCACCTCTCCTCCTGCTCCCTCTTTGACTGGTTACAATATGGCTTCCGACCACATCACTCAACTGAAACTGCCCTAACTAAAGTGACCAATGACCTACTAATGACCAATGACCGCCAAGAGTAAGCGACACTACTCTGTCGTCCTCCTCCTCCTGGACCTGTCTTCTGCCTTCGACACTGTGGACCACTCCCTCCTGTTGCAGATTCTCTCATCTCTTGGCATCACAGACTTGGCCCTATTCTGGATCTCATCATATCTAACAGACCGGACATGCAGTGTCTCCCTCTCCCACACCATCTCCTCATCTCGCCCCCTGTCTGTCGGTGTTCCTCAAGGCTCAGTTCTAGAACCCCTAATTTTCTCCATCTACACCTTCGGCCTGGGACAGCTCATAGAATCCCATGGTTTACAATATCATCTCTATGCTGATGACACGCAGATCTACCTTTCTGGACCTGACCTCACTTCCTTACTGACTTAAATCCCACAATGTCTGTCTGCTATTTCATCCTTCTTTTCTGCTCATTTTCTAAAACTGAACATGGACAAAATAGAATTCATCATCTTTGCCCCACCTCACTCTACCCCTCCAACTGACCTATCCATCAATGTCAATGGCTGCTCACTTTCCCCGGTCCCGCACGCTCGATGCCTCGGGGTGATCCTTGACTCTACCCTCTCTTTCAAGCCACATATCCAAGCCCTTGCCTCCTCTTGCCGATTCCAACTTAAAAACATTTCCCGGATCCGTGCGTTCCTTGACCATGAACCCACAAAAACACTAGTACATACCCTTATCATCTCCCGCCTCGACTACTGCAACCTCCTACTCTCTGGCCTCCCCTCTAGCACTCAGGCACCACTCCAAATCCATCCTAAACTCTGCTGCCCAACTAATCCACCCGTCTCCCCGTTATTCCCCAGCCTCTCCTCTCTGCCAGGCCGTTCACTGGCTTCTTATTGCCCAGAGGCTACAGTTCAAAACACTAGCAATGACATACAAAGCCATTCACAACCTCACTCCTCCATACATCTGTGACATGGTTTCCCGGTATCTACCTACATGCAACCTTCGATTGTGTCATGATCTCCTCCTCTACTCCTCTCATCTCTTCCTCCCACAACCACATCCAAGACTTCTCCCGTGCTTCTGCTATACTCTGGAACTCTCTACCCCAACACATCAGGCTCTCGCCTACCACGGAAACCTTCAAAGGGAACCCGAAGACCCACCTCTTACGACAAGCCTACAACCTGCAGTGATCCCCAGTCAACTGAACTGCCGCATGACCAGCTCTACCCTCTCCTAGTGTATCCTCACCCATCACCTGTAGACTGTGAGCCCTCGTGGGCAAGGTCCTCTCTCCTCCTGTACTTGTGTGTGCCTTGTTTTACTCATGTTTATTGTACTTGTCCATATTTGCCCCGCTAACATGTAGAGCGCCATGGAATAGTTGGCACTATAAAAATGTATAATAATAATAATAATAATAATAAAAAAAAAATATTTAATATGCTATACTTGTGCATGGAGCACAATAGAAGCAGTGCACAACACACTTGGAGGACATGTGCCCTGCTGGCTATGTTTGAGAACCATCAGAAACGCCCCCCCCCCCCAAAAAAAAAAAAATACGGAAGGTAAATTTTACAGCCACATTGGACACTATCTAACTACACTATCTGACTGATATACAACTGCCTAACTAAACAGCTGAAATCTTGCTAGTAACAGTGGCAGTATCAGGAGAAGCCTCTCTGCGCTGTATCGGTGTCAAAATGGCACTAAAACCACATGTCAGATATTTATATGGAGAGGGACATGTGATTTCAGCAGCCAATGACACAAGCCATGGTGTCAGGATATTGTGGGTGTTTCCTGCACCCTGATTGACTAGCCGCAATGTGCACACATAAAGTTAAAAAAAAAAGACTACTGCTCACTGAGCAGATGCTCAATGGGATAGATGAGGGGGAGGATGGTAGGATGGAGCTGCAGGACAGTGAAGTAGCTAGCTGGGTGACATTCAGAAAGCGGGGTAGAGGGAAGAGTGCCAGGGAGGCTAGTCCTGATCTGGCACACCCCAATAAGTTTACTAAGTTGGCAGATGAGGGGAGTGCCAGTACAGGGGTAGCACTGCTGCAGCCAGGCATGTCCTCTGAAAGCCGGAGGAGTGACTGCTACAGTAAGGAGGGAAATAGGAGAGCAGTACAGGCCAGACAGGTGCTGGTAGTGGGGGACTCAATTATTAGGGGAACAGATAGGGCAATCTGTCACAAAGACAGGGATCGTCGGACGGTGTGCTGCCTACCTGATGCTCGAGTCCGACACATCGCTGATCGGGTGGACAGATTACTGGGAGGGGCTGGTGAGGACCCAGCGGTCATGGTGCACATTGGCACAAATGACAAAGTTAGAGGTAGGTGGAAGGTCCTTAAAGATGATTTCAGGGAATTAGGCTGCAAGCTGAAAGCAAGGACCTCCAATGTGGTATTTTCCGAAATACTGCCTGTACCACGTTCCACGCCAGAGAGGCAACAGGAGATTAGGGAGGTTAATACGTGGCTCAAGAATTGGTGTAGGAAGGAGGGGTTTGGGTTCCTGCAGAACTGGGCTGACTTCTCAGTGGGCTACAGGCTCTACGCTAGGGACGGGCTGCACCTCAATGGGGAAGGTGTAGCTGTGCTGGGGGAGAAAATGGCAAGAAGGTTGGAGGAGTGTTTAAACTAGGGATTGGGGGGGAGGGTATTCAATTTATAGGAGGGGAAGATAGGGCAGATAGAGACCTGGGCACAAATAAGGAAGTTGGGGCGGCGGTAGCATGGGGGGTGGGGTTAGAACAGTTAATAATTTAAGAAAGAATAGAGGTACAGAGAGGAACATCAAGTGCATGTATACTAATGCCAGAAGCCTCGCCAACAAAATGGATGAATTAGAATTAATGTTGTTGGAGCATAATTATGACATGGTGGGGATATCTGAAACATGGCTGGATGAGAGCCATGACTGGGCTGTTAACTTGCAGGGCTATAGCCTTTTCAGAAATGACCGTACAGATAAGCGAGGGGGAGGGGTGTGTCTGTATGTAAAATCATCCTTAAAACCCATCCGGCGTGATAATATAGGTGAATTTAATGAAAATGTAGAGTCCCTGTGGGTGGAGATAAGGGGAGGGGGAAAAAATAATAAATTACTGATAGGGGTTTGTTATAAATCTCCAAAAATAATGGAAGCAATGGAGAATATCCTCGTAAAGCAAATAGATGAAGCTGCGACTCAAGGAGAAGTCATTATTATGGGGGACTTCAACTACCCTGAAATAGATTGGGGAACAGAAACCTGCAGTTCCAGCAAAGGTAATCGGTTTTTGACAACTATTAGAGACAATTACCTTTCACAACTGGTTCAGGACCCAACAAGAAGGGGGGCACTGCTAGACCTAATATTAACAAACAGGCCAGACCGCATATAAAATATAAGGGTTGGCGGTCACTTGGGGAATAGTGATCACAAAATAATACGCTTTGATGTATCCTTTAATAAGATGTGTAGTAGAGGGGTGACAAGGACACTAAACTTCAGGAGGGCAAATTTCCAACGGATGAGAGATGATCTTGGTGCAATTAACTGGGACGATATCCTGAGACATAAAAATACACAAAGAAAATGGGAGACGTTTATTAGCATCCTGGACAGGACCTGTGCACAGTATATACCATACGGGAATAAACATACTAGAAATAGGAGGAAACCAATATGGCTAAATAAAGCTGTAAGGGGCGCAATAAGTGACAAAAATAAAGCATTTAGAGAATTAAAGGAAGTAGGTAGTGATGACGCATTAAATAAATACAGAAAATTTAATAAATTCTGTAAAAAGCAAATCAAGGCAGCAAAAATTGAGACAGAGAGACTCATTGCCAGAGAGAGTAAAAATAATTCCAAAATATTTTTTAACTACATAAATAGTAAGAAACTAAAAAATGATAGTGTTGGCCCCCTTAAAAATAGTCTGGGGGAAATGGTGGATGAGGATGAGGAAAAAGCCAATATGCTAAATGACTTTTTTTCATCAGTATTTACACAAGAAAATTCCATGGCAGACAATATGATTAGTGATAACAAAAATTTCCCATTAAGGCCGGCGTCACACTTGGCGTAAGACAATACGGTCCGGATTTTCTCGCAGGCTTGCAAAACCGACATCTAATGGATTTATGTGCTCAAATGTTCGGGAAAACATATATACAGTATATATATATATATATATATATATATATATATATATATATATATATGTCATTGAGACACATATATATATATATAGTCTGTATTTATATTTACTTCAGCGCGATATCTGTGAAAAGCCGGTAATTCAATTGCGGGCTTCTCATTTCTCCTTCCCAAACCCGACAGGATATGAGACACGGTTTACATACAGTAAACCATCTCATATCCCCATTTTTTTTGCATATTCCACACTACTAATGTTAGTATTGTGTATGTGCAAAATTTGGGCGCTGTAGCTGCTAAAATAAAGGGTTAAATGGCGGTAAAAATTGGCGTGGGCTCCCGCGCAATTTTCTCCGCCAGAGTGGTAAAGCCAGTGACTGACGGCAGATATTAATAGCCAGGAGAGGGTCCATGGTTATTGGCCCCCCCGTGGCTACAAACATCTGCCCCCAGCCACCCCAGAAAAGGCACATCTGGAAGATGCGCCTATTCTGGCACTTGGCCACTCTCTTCCCACTTCCTGTAGCGGTGGAATATGGGGTAATGAAGGGTTAATGCCACCTTGCTATTGTAAGGTGACATTAAGCCAGATTAATAATGGAGAGGCGTCAATTATGACACCTATCCATTATTAATCCAATTGTTTTAAAGGGTTAAAAAACACACACACACATGATTTAAAAGTATTTTAATTAAATAAACAGAGCGGTTGTTTTAATATTTTATTGCTCTCTCAATCCATTTGCAGACCCTCGCTTGGCAAAACAATAAATGCACAAGATACATACCCTCTGTTGAACCATCACGTCCCACGAGATAATCCATCTGAAGGGGTTAAAATAAGTTACAAGCAGGAGCCCTGCAAATGCAGCTGTGCTCGTGCTTGTAATTCCCCGGCGAATGAAGGAAATGTAGGTCATTGACCTACATTTCCTTCAGTCGCAGTGATGCGCCCCCTGGTGGATGTCCTCATATGACCTGGAGCGTGTGGAATATGCAAAAAAAAAGGGGATATGAGATGGTTTACTGTATGTAAACCATGTCTCATATCCTGTCGGGTTTAGGCAGGAGAAATGAAAAGCCGGCAATTGAATTACCGACTTTTCACTAACACCGCTGCGTATTTCTCGCAAGTCACACTGCTGGTCCGTGTGGAATCCGTATTTTTCTCGCCCCCATAGACTTTCATTGGCGTATTATTTGCGCAATACGCTGACAAACGCAGCATGCTGCGATTTTGTACGGCCGTAGAACGCCGTATATTACGGATCCGTAATATACGGCTGATAGGACTAGACCCATTGAGAATCATTGTGCCGTATGTTATGCGAGTTTTACGGACGTAGTTTCTGCGCTCTTACGTCCGTAAAACTCGCATGTGTGACGGCGGCCTAAGTGTCACCTTCTTAACCCAGCAGGAAGTACGGCGGCATCTAAAAATCACTAAAATTGACAAATCTCCGGGCCCGGATGGGATACACCCCCGAGTACTGCAGGAATTAAGTACAGTCATTGATAGACCATTATTTTTAATATTTAAAGAGTCCATAATAACAGAGTCTGTACCACAGGACTGGCGTATAGCAAATGTGGTGCCAATATTCAAAAAGGGGACAAAAACTGAACTCGGAAATTATAGGCCAGTAAGCTTAACCTCTACTGTGGGTAAAATCCTGGAGGGCATTCTAAGGGATGCTATACTGGAGTATCTGAAGAGGAATAACCTCATGACCCAGTATCAGCACGGGTTTACTAGGGACCGTTCATGTCAGACTAATTTGATCAGCTTCTATGAAGAGGTAAGTTCTGGACTGGACCAAGGGAACCCAGTAGATGTAGTATATATGGACTTTTCAAAAGCTTTTGATACGGTGCCACACAAAAGGTTGATACATAAAATGAGAATAATTGGGATAGGGGAAAATATGTGTAAGTGGGTTGGGAGCTGGCTCAGGGATAGGAAACAAAGGGTGGTTATTAATGGTGCACACTCGGGCTGGGTCGCGGTTAGCAGTGGGGTACCACAGGGGTCAGTATTGGGCCCTCTTCTTTTTAACATATTTATTAATGACCTTGTAGGGGGCATTCAGAGTAGAATTTAAATATTTGCAGATGACACTAAACTCTGCAGGGTAATCAATACAGGGGAGGACAATATTATATTACAGGATGATTTATGTAAACTAGAAGCTTGGGCTGATAAATGGCAAATGAGCTTTAATGGGGATAAATGTAAGGTCATGCACTTGGGTAGAAGTAATAAGATGTATAACTATGTGCTTAATTCTAAAACTCTGGGCAAAACCGTCAATGAAAAAGACATGGGTGTATGGGTGGATGACAAACTCATATTCAGTGGCCAGTGTCAGGCAGCTGCTACAAAGGCAAATAAAATAGTGGGATGTATTAAAAGAGGCATAGATGCTCATGAGGGGAACATAATTTTACCTCTATACAAGTCACTAGTTCGACCACACTTAGAATACTGTGCACAGTTCTGGTCTTCGGTGTATAAGAAATACATAGCTGAACTAGAGCGGATGCAGAGAAGAGCGACCAAGGTTAGTAGAGGACTGGGGGGTCTGCAATACCAAGATAGGTTATTACACTTGGGGCTGTTTAGTTTGGAAAAACGAAGATTAAGGGGTGATCTTATTTTAATGTATAAATATATGAGGGGACAGTACAAAGACCTTTCTGATGATCTCTTTAATCATAGACCTGAGACAGGGACAAGGGGGCATCCTCTACATCTGGAGGAAAGAAGGTTTAAGCATAATAACAGACGCAGATTCTTTACTGTAAGAGCAGTGAGACTATGGAACTCTCTGCCGTGTGATGTTGTAATGAGTGATTCATCACTTAAATTTAAGAGGGGACTGGATGCCTTTCTTGAAAAGTATAATGTTACAGGGTATATACACTAGATTCCTTGATAGGGCGTTGATCCAGGGAACTAGTCTGATTGCCGTATGTGGAGTCGGGAAGGAATTTTTTTCCCCAATGTGGAGCTTACTCTTTGCCACATGGGTTTTTTGCCTTCCTCTGGATCAACATGTTAGGGCATGTTAGGTTTGGCTATGGGTTGAACTAGATGGACTTAAAGTCTCCCTTCAACCTTAATAACTATGTAACTATCTATGTAACTATGTACTGTGCTCCCAATAACGCGGCACCTCTGAGCTCTGCAAACCCCGTCTCCTCAGCAAACACAAGCCAAATGGTCAGAAAACACCACCATTATCGTTGCTAATGTGCTGAAAATATTTTTGTGGCAACGTAAATATTTTCCAGCACTTTTACTGAATGTTACCGATTTTTACAGATTTTATAAAATTTTGCTAAGGTTTCCGATCACGAATCCAAATGTGCCATATTCACGCCAAATTTGTTTGGCGATCATTCTCCAAACAAGTTTGCTCATCTCTACTTGTGACTCACAGGCGTCCTGCTGTGAAAACAAGGTACTCCAGCCGGTCTAATAGGACTCCGTCCGCATCCTGGGGGATACATATCGACCCTCACATGTTATCCCCTCACTGCCTCACAGGGATTAAATGTATATTATTGGGATTTGATGTGACATGAAACACAAAGTAGCAAGTATTTGTGTTGTGTAAAGGAAATGATACATTGTTTTCTAAATATTTTAAAAATGTAAATCAGAAAATATATTTGAGGCAAAAATTTTCTGTTGTGGATCCCGATGTTTTTATTATTGATGCTCATGCGTAAACAAACAATTCTGTAGGAATGTGCTACAGTGTATTTAAATGATTGTACAATGTGCGTAAATGGCCCAAAAATACCAAATGATTGTACCTACCATTTACATCTATCAACATAATAAATATAGTGTATATAGAAATAATTCTACCTCTACCAAATGTACTCTACCCCTTATTAAGACTAATGGGCGGCCCCTTGAAATGGCGCTGGATGTTGGCTGTGGAACTGGACGCTACACTTTACCTCTAGCTCCTCACTTCAAGAAGGTCCTGGGACTAGACATCAGTGAATCCCAACTAAATTTGGCAAAAGAAATGACTTTGGCAAACAATGTGACCTACATGTGAGTACTAAGCTGGATTTCCTAATTTTGCTGATATGGTATCATCAGATGGTATAAGTGACTTAGTTATCGTCTGTCCTCTGTCTGTAGGGTGGCTCCGGCTGAGAAGTTACCTCTGAAGGATGCTTCTGTGGACCTGGTACAAGCCGGACTTGCTGCTCATTTTTTCACATTAGACAAGTTTATCAATGAGTCAGTTCGAGTACTGAAAACGAGAGGATGCTTGGCTGTCCATGCTGGTGAAATGTCCACTGAGCTTGAATACAAAAATTTGTCAGACAGTCTTAATGTCGTAATGTCACAGGTAATTTACTGATTACATACAATGTAGGTAGCATCTATAGTCCTTTTCTATTGTACAGTATAATATAATTCTGCATTATCATTAACTGCTGCTTGTTGTGATATTTCAATGGTGTCTAGAGATGAGCAAATAGATTTAAGTGGAATTAAATTCTACTAATATTACCAAAATGCAGATTTTTTGGTAACTCGCTTTCACAGAGATTTAGCAAAAAAATGGGAGCTTGCTGCCATATTGCTGAACCGCATATGGCCATCCTATGGTAAAATAAAATTACACTTGCCATAGTCATTTTACTTGTCACCCATCTGGTATTGGTCACATCTTTTTATCTCCGCCACCGAGCGCTGAATCCTGGGCCTCTTCACACTAGATCAGGACTTGCAGCTTTGAAGAGACCCGGATTTATGGGCATGAACGCACAAGGTTGCAGTGCATGTCATGTCAGCTTTACATTATGACTGGTTTCCCAGAACTGTCCCCAGCCTAGCACAAAGAGGTCTTGGGATTCAGCGACAACGGGAAAGATGAGAAAATGTGCCAAAGATCGTATGGGTGACGATGACTAGCAGAGTGGCCGGAGAGGTGAGTGGTAAGGTGAAAATAAGTTGTTGGTTTTTTTTACATCTTCTTCTTTATATTATGCTCTGGAGTCTGGAGAGATCATATAGCATAATAAGGGACATTCAATTTGGGGAGAATAACTTCTCTGCAAATTGAATTTCCTGGGAAAATCCACACAAGCAGGAGAATTAAAATTTTGCCCGACCGGCTCATCTTTAGAAGTGTCCACTGTCCAATTCTTCCTCTAAAATACAGTCCAGGAATCTCTGATGTGGTGATCTTTCCTTATATTTGAATACATCCATATTAGGTTGGTGTTACCTAGGTCCACCAGAAGAAGTTGTCCTGTGGTTCCACATAAATATATTTTTATTGTAACAGGCTAAATATTTTATTAGGAAGATTTTATAGCAAATAGTGCAATTTGTGAAATATTTCATAAGAAATAAACTTAAAGGGGTATTCCCATCTCCAAGATCCTATCCCAATATGTACTAGGTGTAATAATAATATTAGCAATATTAGCAAATACCTCCAATTAGAAATGTAATATAGTTTTTCTGATTTGCTATGTCTCTTTCCTCATGTGCAGGCATTGCAGGATCTTAGGTATCCATGGTTACAACCACTGATATAGTGACAGCTAGCTGCTAGTGGTCATAACCATGGATACCTAAGGTCCTGCAATGCCTGCACATGAGGAAAGAGACATAGCGAATCTCTAATTGGAGATATTTGCTATTATTATTATTATTACACCTACTCAATATGGGGATAGGATCTTGGAGATGGGAATACCACTTTAAAGGTTTATTGCCATCTTCCTAGCTAACTCCTTGTAAAAACAGTCATATTTACAATTTGCTACTTATTAAAATTTGCAGTCGTCCTTGGAATATTAATACTTTTTAGCTTGTATCTCATTGCCTAAGAAACTAACCACCACTGCTGTCTAGATTGTATGCACTGTGCTGAAGCTGGCTGAGATTAGGATGAAAAGTCGCACCCTAGCGATCCTGGCCAGCTTCAAAACAGTGGTACAATCAACAGAACAACAGAAAAGCAATTTTAAGCAATGTGCATCTGTTGTCTAGGGGCTGTAACCAGCTTCTAAGGCACTGAGCTCTAAAGAAAAGAGTAAATATCTCAAGAATGGCTGAAAATTTTAGTAAGTAGTAAATTGTAAAACTATTTTTATTTCCAGCGCTGTCTGACTATATCCATTTATGAAGATGGGAATATACAAAATTGGTTCCAAAAAAAGGTTTTCTTGTAACCTTAAAGACCTGTTATATTGGGGTCTAAATATTGCGTCAACGCTTTAGACCACTAAAAGATTGTAATAAGCCCAACCATGCTAAACACTTCAGTCATTTTTTATTTTATTTTGCAGGTGTGGGATACATTGATAGAGCATGTTGATAAAGATAAATTTGGAGATGAAATGTTTTCTCGGTACCAAAATTTATTTAATACCATTCCATTAAAAGACAAGGAGCGGTAAGTTTTTATTTAATGTTTATCCCTTCATTCATGCACACAGTTTTTATAAGACCGCTTTTTTGCAAATACAGGTAAATTATTTATTTTTTATCCTTTTGGAAATTACACATCTCTGGGAATTTATCTAAAGTGTTATGGCGATTTTAATGTTGCTGAGTGAAAATTGCAAATCTGTGATTGTAGTGCCTGTAAATTGTAGTGCCCATACATTGTGCCCAGCTTGTTCTTCTGGAGACATGGACTCTGTAAATTAAGCAGGCTCCCCCGCCACCGAAATGCCAAACATGTGGACTAGACATGAGCGAGCGTGCTCGTTACTGCTCATGACTCGCTCGAACATCATGATTCTCGAGATGCTAATTAATCTGCTAGTATTTTTTAATGCTCGAGTGGAAGCTTGATTTCCCAGCCTGCATGTTTGGTGCTTTTTAGACAGGAAATAAACATGTGAGAATTGCCTGCCAGTCACTGTAATGCTGTAGCCATCTTAGTTGTGGCATTATTGTGATTGGCTGACTGCCTAGCGTCATCAGGTCTATATGAGACACGTGATGCTATGCCTGGCACACTGTAACCTGTAAACAGGCAGAGCAGGGAGAGGTTCTGCTGAAAGAGACACAGAATTGTAGCTACATATAGGCAAGGATTCATCCACATTTATATTTCTTTCAACTAAAACAACAGCTCTTCTGAGGGTTAATTATAATCAATATTAATACTGCTGTTAGCAGCACTGAGGGAGAGATTGTGCTGAAGGGATAGTGTAGGACAGGATTGTGTGACTTACACGTCCTTTATGCTGCAGCCTGCATAACAAAACCTCTTCCCAGGGTTAATAATAATCTTTTTGCTCTCAATCCTGCAAATTGATCTTAGCAGTGAAATATTATATACCATTTTTACTGCTGCAGTTGTGAATCAAAAGCATACAGCCAGACTTGGTTGGATCTCAATAGCATCGCTAAATTTCTCCTACAGTGTAACCAGTCCATCTTAGCTGAGAAAATTTTCCAGCTATAGTAATGGTGCAAAGTTTTTTTCAGCAATGAAATATTATACGACATTTATACTGCGCCAGTTGTGCATCAAAACGTAACTTCAAAACTCAGAGAGATAAGAGTCTGGGAATATAAACTGATGACGACCTTTGACTGTCTTAGTGGTGGAATGAATGTATCGCATGGATTTATGTCTTTTTACATCAACGAAGGAACTTGCCCCTCAGACTATGAGGGGTCATCACAACAGAACCAACCCCAATCAGAAAATATGTGATTCTTCAGAATTTGTATTAGTCTATGCCTGATGAAGAGACCTGTGCAGTCTCGAAAGCTTGCAATTTGTTACCATCTTTTCAGTTAGCCATTAAAAGGTATCAACCACTGAGTACTCTCAATTCTAAACATTTTTCTATCTACTGGCTAACACGGTACCAAGATATATATCTTTCCTGTATCAAAATGGAGGATACCAGAATGTACCGCATCTTTATGGAACTAAAACCACTTCTGAAGAAACGTGCACAAATGGACAGCGACATTTTTTTCCTATCTAAATGCAAAAAGGAGAATCTAATTCCCAAAGGACTCTGGATTACAAACCCAATTCTTCATACCTACAATACCCATTATGCACAAAACCTGTGTCACAGGACTTCTGAGAGATTAAGGAATCATCTTTTGCATGTCTGCTACAGGATAAAGAGTAAAGTCCAAGGGCAATTTGAAACTCTGAGAAAGACACTTACAGAAGACACAGAGCAAAAATTACAACAATACTACAACAAACTACGGGCCATTCTGATTCATAACAAGGAAAAGAAACTGCACAGATTGCGCCTCAATTCAGGACTCTATGCAAACAGATACAAAACAAAGCCAAAACCTGACAACTTGGACAACCACTCCATTCCAGACACAAAGGCATCTAACCATCTGTGTCATTAATCTCTGAGATTATAAACCCAAAGTGGAGCTGGCTGTGCTTTCCAGAGGACTCTCATTTTGTCCTACTAAGGCCCTGGATAAAACTGAACTCTGCAGTGATATGGAACATTTTTTCAGGAGACTGCGCCTGAGGGAATATTTCAATGATACAGAAGATTCAGAACCCACCTGGATTGAAGGAAAAGGGATCCTAACAACAAAGAAGAGGTCAGACTGGACACCTCCACCTGGACGCAACCCTCATTTGGATAAATATATAGACTCCTTCAGACATGTGATAAAATCCACCATCATAGATACTAACAGGAGAGAAGCATCCAACATCAGTGCCCAGGAGAGAAAGGCCATACAGTCTCTGAAAACCAACAAAGAAATCATCATCAAACCTGCTGACAAGGGAGGTGCAATAGTCATGATGAACACATCAGACTATATGAAGGAAGCAAACAGACAACTTATGGACACACGCTACTATAAAAAATTGGAGTTGGATCCTACACAGGACTACTACAAGGAACTAAACAAGTTGGTATCTTGTCTGCCCGACGAATCCTTAAGTGCCAATGACCTGATACCAGAAAGTCCAAGAACAGGGACATTCTACATGCTTCCCAAAATCCACAAATCTGGAAATCCAGGAAGACCAATTATTTCATGTGTGGGCACCCTTACTGAGCAGGTATCTGGATGGGTAGAGGGTGTTCTTAAACCCCTGGCAAAGGATACACCCAGATTCATTCAGGACACAACTGATCTATTGAATAAACTCAGCAATAGGTCCTCTAACAGAAGGAACCATCCTGGCCACCATGGATGTGGAATCTTTGTACCCCAATATCCCACACCAGGACGGATTAAATGCCTGCAAATTCTTCCTGGAAAACACAGGGACTGATGCAAATTCTGTGGTGAAACTTATAAAATTCCTCCTCACCCTCAATTACTTTGAATTTGACAAGAAGATCTCTCTACAGGAGACTGGCACAGCAATGGGAAGTAAAATGGCCCCACAGTATGCAAATCTTTTCATGGCCAAGCTTGAAAGCGACTTTTTGTCCTCATGTCCCATCAGGCCTCTGGCGTACTACCGCTACATTGATGAGATTTTAATCATCTGGACGGAGTCTGAACCACAGCTAAAGATGTTCCATAAACAGTTTAATCAATTTCACCCTACCATCAACTTGACACTCAACTACTCCTGCACTGAAATTAACTTTCTGGACACCTGTTGTGAATTTGCTTTTTGCTCCCTCTAGTGGTTACTAGTTTTTTGACTCTGGTTTTTCTGTCATTCCTTTTATCCGCACCTGGGTCGTTAGTTAGGGGTGTTGCTATATAAGCTCTCTGGACCTTCAGTTCAATGCCTGGCAACGTAGTTATCAGAGCTAGTCTGCTGTGCTCTTGTCTACTGATCCTGGTTCCAGTTATATCAGCTAAGTCTGCCTTTTGCTTTTTGCTATTTGTTTTGGTTTTGTATTTTTGTCCAGCTTGTTCCAAATCTATATCCTGACCTTTGCTGGAAGCTCTAGGGGGCTGGTGTTCTCCCCCCGGACCGTTAGACGGTTCGGGGGTTCTTGAATTTCCAGTGTGGATTTTGATAGGGTTTTTGTTGACCATATAAGTTACCTTTCTTTATTCTGCTATCAGTAAGCGGGCCTCTCTGTGCTAAACCTGGTTCATTTCTGTGTTTGTCATTTCCTCTTACCTCACCGTCATTATTTGTGGGGGGCTTCTATCCAGCTTTGGGGTCCCCTTCTCTGGAGGCAAGAAAGGTCTTTGTTTTCCTCTACTAGGGGTAGCTAGATTCTCCGGCTGGCGCGTGTCATCTAGAATCAACGTAGGAATGATCCCCGGCTACTTCTAGTGTTGGCGTTAGGAGTAGATATATGGTCAACCCAGTTACCACTGCCCTATGAGCTGGATTTTTGTATTCTGCAGACTTCCACGTTCCTCTGAGACCCTCGCCATTGGGGTCATAACAGACACCATCATTAAGCTGCAGAACAATAAAATAGAGACATCCCTGTATCAGAAGCCAATCGACCGTCCAACATACCTTAAATGGGACAGTTTCCATCCAAAACACATAAAAAACTCCATTGTCTACAGCCAAGCCATCAGATACAATCGTATATGTTCCAACCCAATGAATAGGGATGAACACCTTGATCGCCTCAGAAAGACCTTTTTGAATCAGGGCTACCATCCAAGAACAATTGAAAACCAGATTGCAAGAGCCACCAGAATATCAAGGAATCACCTGCTACATTACAAAGCTAAAGAAGAAAATAACCGGGTGCCTCTAGTAGTTACCTACAATCCAAATCTGGAGGTGCTAAGGGGAGCTGCACGGAAATTACAACCTTTACTACAAAAAGATGCCCGATTACAACCCATTTTTCGAGACCCCCCACTACTGTGTTTTAGACAGCCCCCAAATCTAAGAAGCATCATTGTCAGAAGCTCCCTGTCCTCTCCAACAGCTGCAGGTACCTTTCCCTGCAATCAGAAAAAATGTAAAACCTGTCCATTTATAATGACCACAGACAAGATAAAGATCCCCAATTCACATCAGGACTACAAGATCCCAGGTACTTTCAGCTGCATCACATCTAATGTGGTGTACCTAATTGTTTGTACTAAATGTCCAACTGGGGGTCTATATGTGGGGGAGACAGGGCAAAAGCTTAGAGCAAGAATGAATTCTCACCGCCATACAATAAGAGAAAAAAGAATGGATCTACCTGTGGCAAAACATTTTTGTCTCCCAAATCATAGCATTGTGGACATGAAATTACTTGTGTTAAAAGGTAACTTCAAAACTCAGAGAGATAGAAGAGTCTGGGAATATAAACTGATGACGACCTTTGACTGTTTTAGTGGTGGAATGAATGTGTCGCATGGATTTATGTCTTTTTACATCAACTAAGGAACTTGCCCCTCAGACTATGAGGGGTCATCACAACAGAACCAACCCCAATCAGAGGACAATAAAACATTCCTTATCTAAGAACTGGCCCAACATTTATGGACATAACTGTTTATCACTCATGGTAATTCTGCTTCATGCCACCTGTCTTATCCATGGTTTTTTTTTGTTTGTTTTTTTTTTCCTGTGCTATGTTGTGCATAAACATGTGATTCTTCAGAATTTGTATTAGTCTATGCCTGATGAAGAGACCTGTGTAGTCTCGAAAGCTTGCAATTTGTTACCATCTTTTCAGTTAGCCATTAAAAGGTATCAACCACTGAGGACTCTCAATTCTAAACATTTTTCGGTTATTAAACACATTTAACAGTCGTCTGGATACAGAAAAAAATAAATAAACTTACAATAAAACACAAATCAAGAATTAACACGATTTAAATATCATCTTATAAGGTGCAGGAAAAAATAAAACTTAAGTATATACAATGCTGAAGTACATAATACAAACAAGGAGCTTCCAAATAAGTATCAATATGGTGATAGCTGCTTAGTCAATCACTCAAGAGGACCAATATACAAGAAATCAAATGAAAAAGAAAAAACCGTGAGAGAGAGCCAGGATCAAAACATGGATCTCAATAATACTGTACCAAAGCCATATAGTGCCTGAAACACAGAGTGGATGAAGCTAGACTAGATTCATAAAGGCCTGCTGGCTATAATATTTCCCCCACAGGCTAAGCATGCATCATTAGAGACAGTGTACTAACAAACAAGTACAGAGCCTGTGACTAGAAGACATACCATCTAGATCAGTGAAGTCGAACCTTTTAGAGACTGAGTGCCGAAATGGCAACCCAAAACCCACTTATTTATCAGAAAGTGCCAATACGGATTTTTAAAATCATATCACAGAAGACTTGCAAAATAGTCTCCCTTACACACACACACCCACGCACACACACACACACTACCCCTCTGCAAAATACACACACACACACCCTCTGCAAAATATATATATATATATATATATATATATATATATATATATATATATTACACACTGTCCCTTTCTAAAACATATACACACACACATACACTCCCCTCTGCAAAATACACACACACTGTCCCTCTGTAAAACATACATACACACATTGCCCTTCTGCAAAAAACTATACACACATACTGCTCCTCCGAAAAAAATACACACATGCTGCCCCTCTTCAAAAAATACACACACACTGCCCCTCTGCAAAATACACACACATATACTGCCCCTCTGCAAAATACAGGCATTGCCTCATAGATCACTGGGGGGGGCACAGAGATCACAGCATAGCACAAATATCACAGGGGATATATAGCAAGGGGCACAGAGATCACAGGGGGGCACATAGCTGGGGGGCACAAAGATCACTGGGGGCATATAGCTAGAAGGCACAGAAATCACAGGGAGGCAGAGAGATCACAGGGGGAACAGAGATCGCTAGGGGCCAAGAAATCACCAGCAGACAGGCACAGAGCTGCTGGCACAGAGATCACTGTGGGCTGTTTGGCAGCTGCTCCTCTTCCGAGAGAGCAGGACGGGAGCGCATTGGGCCCTAACCCCACCCACTCCAATGACCTCATCAGTCATGTGCAGACAGCGTTCTGTAATGAACGCTGCATACCGTGCACTTGGGGGTTAAAGGGCCGGCAGGATACAGCTGCCACCCGAGCATTGCGGACCTGGACCTACCCACAGGACCTGGTTTAAATGTATTAGTGTCTAAAAGATGCAAATACATTTGAACATCGGAAGGGAGTGGAGTGTGTGCAGTGGCAGACATCGCCTGCATGCCCAGAGAGGGCTCTGCGTGCCCCCTTTGGCATGTGTGCCATAGGTTCGCCATCACTGGTCTAGATAGGAGAAAGCTGAGGCTCTCTCACTGTTTTTTCTTTTTTCACTTGATTTCTGGTATATTGGTCCACTTTTGAACGATTGTAACACCATATTGCTGCTTATTTGGAAGTTTCTTCTTTGTATTATGAATTTCAGTACTGTATATAGTTATGTTTTATTTTTCCCCGCACCTTATGACATAATGTTTAAATGGTGATAATTCTTGATTTGTTTCATTGTATATTTATTTATTTTTTCTGCATCCAGACGACTGATGAAGGTCTTAGTGACCGAAACGTCTCATTTTTTTTCTGGATTTTGCCACTGTCAATAAATGCTTTTGCTGAATACACCAAGCAGACTGTCAAGTTCCTTACAATATTGATGACAGATTTGTTATCCTACTTGTGCACCATCTCTATTCCAGAAGTGCCTTGTCTCTTTTTATGATTATGAAAAATGATATGGCATTTATACTGCACCAGTTGTGCATCAAAAAAGCCACACTTGTTTGGTTAGCAATAGCATCGCTATATTGATTCTGCAGGGTAAGACGTCCATCTGAGTTGTGCAAATTTTCCTGCAATAATAGTACTGAAAAGTAATTTTTCGCAGTGAAATATTATACTGCATTTATACTGCACCAGTTGTGCATCAAAACAAAAAAGCCAGACTTGGTTGGCTAGAAATAGCATCGCTATAATGATACTGCAGTGTAAGAAGTCCATCTGAGGTGGGTCAATTTTCCTTCAATAGTGATACTGCAAATTTTTTTCTGCAGTGAAAATATATGGAATTTATGCTGCACCAGTAAACAAAAAAGCCAGACCTGGTTGGTTAGAAATAGCATTGCTATATTGATATTGCAGTGTAAGAAGTCCATCTGAGTTGGGGCAATTTTCCTGCAATAGTAATACTGCAATTTTTTTCTGCAGTGAAATATTATATGGCATTTAAACTGCACAAGTTGTGCATAAGAATAAAACAGCCAGACTTGGTAGGTTATAGCAATGCTATATTGATTCTGCAGTGTAAGAAGTCCATCTGAAGTGGGCCAATTTTTCTGCAATAACAATACTGCAAAGTTTTTTCATCAGGGATATATCATGCAAAATTTGAAATGGGCAAGGCGTGGGGTAAGGTGCGGGGTAGTGGACATTATACTGATGGTGCGAGCAGAGGCCGAGGGCGTGGGCAAGGTGAAACTGTGCCTACTGTGGGAGCACATCACACACTAAAACGCTGGGACCTCTCCATCCCCTTCTATGGCAAAGGTGCCGATGTTCTCTCTGCCACAGCCTGGCATCTCCTTCACCCCCTTCTGCTGTTCCTGCCCTATTCTCAGTGTCTCTACTCTCCACCTCCCTCCCTCAGCAAAGACACCAAGTTACTCACCTCCGTGATCCCGCGCCTTGTCCCCTTCCTCCTGTGGCTGCCAGGGGTCTGCGCAAATTCCTGGGCATGATGCTTAGGGCGAACACGGTCCCAGTCTCTTAAAGGGACAGTGCACACCATCCTAAGGTGTCCCAAGCCAATGGATGGGGAACACTCATTATTTAAGGCACCAGGTGGGAAGTGCATGTGCAGTGTTGAGTGTTTCTAAACATCATTGTCAGTTCTCAAGTCTCAGTGGTCTATCTGCCGTGCCCGCTAGCCTGTCTATCAGTCATGGCCGCCTACATGTCTGTCAACCAATACAGCTTGCACTTGCTGGTTCCCATATCTTCTCACCAGCTGGTCTCATCTGCACTTGTGGTATCCATGTTTTTACTCCGCCTGCCTGCATCTATTGCACATTCTTTTGGGTTGCCCCAGCTATCCGTTCCTAGGGAGTTAGCTGCCATCTACCCAAGGTCAATCCTGGAGTAGCACCTGGACCACCTCCCTTGTGTCACGCTCGTGCCCTGACTGGTGGGGGTGTGAGCACGCGGGGGTATGTTGTTATGATCCTAGTGGCAAGGATCGCAAGTCGGACTAGCTAAGTAACTGAACAGACTACTAGCTCTGGGGAAGTGGTAACTAGATTGACCGCAACCTGATCCTATCCGCAAACAACTATAGGCAGCCGTGGAACGTTACCTAAAAATCCTAGACGTCTCGTCACGGCCTGAGAAACTGACTATTCCTGGAGGGAAAGTAAGTCCTCACTTGCCTCAGTGGAATGACCCCAAAGATATAGAATAGCCCCCCACAAATATTAACGGTGAGTTAAGGGGAAAGCACAAACGCAGAGATGAAATCAGATTTAGCAAATGAGGCCCGCTAATACTAGATAGCAGAAAATAGGAAGGAAACTGTGCGGTCAATAAAAAACCCTATTCAAAATATCCACGCAGAGATTGCTCGAGCCCCCGCACCAACTAACGGTGCGGGGGAAGCAACTCCGTACCCCAGAGCTTACCAGCAAAAAGAAATCACATGTTAGCAAGCTGGACTAGACTCATCATACACAGAAATCATATTGCAGGCAGATGAGCAAAAAATATTCAAACAGAACTTAGCTTATCCTGAAGAGGCAGAAAACGAGATAATCAGGAGTAATCAGAATAGCACTGAATACATTGACAGCCGGCAACAAGTGGAAGTGAAGCAGAGCTAAATAGGAGCCTCCCTGGTGAATAACGAGGCAGCTGATCCAGCAGACCCGCAGGATAATAAACCAAACCACCAGGGGGAGCCAAAAAACCAAAATCACACAATACCATCTGTGACCACAAGAGGGAGCCTGAAAACGGAGTTCACAACAGTATGTGGCCCCACTGTGTCACAAACCAGACTACCCTGGAAGGGGCGTGACTATGACAGCTGCCTGGGTTTTCACTGGAGCCCCTGATGGTGAGGTCAGGCTTGTGCAGCAGGCAGCTGCCAGGTGCTACTCCAGGGCGGTGTCTGGCTGTGGCTGCTGATCCCACTTGGGAGACAGGAGCACCAGGATTGGTGCGGGCATCAGGCAGGACTGGCAGAAGAGCACAGCTGAGACACAGACTAGTAGGCTGACACGGCTGAGACCAGGGCTGGCAGAGACACGGCAGAGAACACAGGGCTAGCAGGGACATGGCAGAGAACACAGGGCTGGCAGGAACACAGGACTGGCAGGAAACACAGGACTGGCTAGGACGACAGGAACACAGGACTGGAAGGCACGGCAGGAACGACTGGACTGGCAGGAACACAGGATAGGAAGGCACGGCAGGAACGGCTGGACTGGCAGGAACACAGGATAGGAAGGCACGGCAGAGAACACAGGACTGGTTGATGTGGTTTATGAAGAAACAGGTAGGGACCTGTTAACACTAGAGGTGCAGGTACGGAAATGTAGTATGGAGGAACAGGTAGGGACCTGTTCACACAGGAGGTGCAGGAACAGATATGAAATATGGAAGGAACAGGTAGGGACCTGGTCACACTGGAAGAGAACCGCAAGGCTGCGGATAGGAGCGGTAGAGCAGCAAGAGATAGCGCAGCAATAAAAGCAAAGCAGAGCAGAGAAGAACGGAGCAGAACCGCAAGGAATGCGGAGAGGAGCTGCAAAAAGGGATTCTTACAGCAACGGGAGCAGAGCAGAGATGAACGGAGCAGAACCGCAAGGAATGCAGAGGGGAGCTGCAGAAAGATTCTTACAGCAACGGGAGCGGAGCAGAGATGAACGGAGCGGAACCGCAGGAGTGCGGATCAGAGGTAAAAGCCACAAAGGTACAGAGCAGGCAGAGCTGCAAGAGTGCAAAGTGTAAGCAGACTGAGAACACAAGGAAAGACACAGCAGGGAAGGAAGCCACAGACAAGGAGACAGAGATAAGACTAAGTACAGACAAGGCAATGGAACAAGACACAAGGACAAAGACACAGGGACCAGGATATTCTGCCTCCTGGAGGGCAGACAACAAGACCAAGGCAAAAATACAGAGTAGAGCCTCCAGCGAGGGAGTAACATAGAGCAAGGCCTGGCAAACTCAGCAGCTAAACGCTAACTGAGCAAACACATTGCACAAGCCCAGAACACTGGGTGGAGCTGCACTATATACTGGAGGCCTCTTGGTAATTGGTCAGGAACAGATTAGACAGATGCACCTGATTGCTATAAGAACCAGAGAGTTCAGGCGCCGCCCCCCTATACACAAAGCCATGAAGCATGCAGAGAGCAGAGACACAGAACATGGAGCCGGCATAAAACAGAAACCACATCATGGCCTGGAGCAGTGGGTAAGATAGTGTGAGAGATGTGAGGCCATGCCGTGATGCCAGCAGAGTTGTTACAGTACCCCCCCCTTTACGGCCCCTCTTCTTCAAGCCCGCCAGAATAACTTGTAGAAGAAGGATAGGAGCACACATAGTCCTGTCCAACATGACATCTTCAGAGTAGAATAAGGCAGGCGGGCCACCAGGAATCTCAGAAAACAAAGTCTCTTTGTGCTCTGCAGGGTTAGCTTCATCAGAAATCTTGGATAGCAAAGTCTCATTGTACCCAATGGGGTTAGCTTTCTCAATGGACTGGACCATTTCCTCAGGGTAGACAAGAAGCAGGGACTTGGAAGCTACCGACTTGTTATCTTCACCAGCCAGCCACATGGAAGCCGAAGGAATACTCACAGGATACACCTTCTGCCCGATATCCAGAGACAAACTTTCAGGTAGCAGAGATGTTCTAGAGTACTGAACACAGGAAAAGTCATTAGAGATGAGTGTGGAGAGCATCAGCTCCACCGGGTCAGAGAAAAATTGAGGTGAACAAACTTCTGTTTTGAAGTCTTCACCAGTCGGCCACAAGGACGCTGAAGGTATAAACATAGGAACCATCTTCTGCCCGTTATCCAGAAGAAATCGTCCAAACGGCGGGGATGTTCCTAGGAACGGATTACAAGTAGAGTCGTAGGAGATGTGAGGAGAGATCGTCACCGCTTTCCCATCTTCGGTGACATTAGCACACCTTGACTCGACGACTAACTGTTTACTGGTATAGTCGCTGGAGATGTGTGGAGACATCCTCACCGTTTCCCCATCTTCGGTGACGTCAGCACTAGTGTTGAGCATTCCGATACCGCAAGTATCGGGTATCGGCCGATACTTGCGGGTATCGGAATTCCGATACCGAGATCCGATACTTTTGTGGTATCGGGTATCGGTATCGAAACAACATTAATGTAAAAATGTGTAAAAGAGAGAATTAAAATAAAAAATATTGCTATACTCACCTCTCCGACGCAGCCTGCACCTTACCGAGGGAAGCGGCAGCGTTCTTTGTTTAAAATTCGCGCTTTTCTTTCCTTTACGTGAAGTCCCGGCTTGTGATTGGTTGCGTCGCAGTCACATGGGCGACGCAACCAATCACAGCAAGCCGTGATGTAATTTCAGGTCCTTAAGGATTTTAAAATTACGTCCCGGCTTTGTGATTGGTTGCGTCGCAGTCACATGGGCGACGCAACCAATCACAGCAAGCCGTGACGTAATTTCAGGCCCTTAAGGATTTTAAAATTACGTCCCGGCTTTGTGATTGGTTGCGTCGCAGTCACATGGGCGACGCAACCAATCACAAGCCGTGACGTCACGGGAGGCTAAACACGCGCGCATTTTAAAATGCGCGCTTGTCCAGCCTCCCGTGACGTCCCGGCTTGTGATTGGTTGCATCGCGGTCAACCAATCACAAGCCGGGAGGCTGGACACGCGCGCATTTTAAAATGCGCGCGTGTCCAGCCTCCCGTGACGTCACGGCTTGTGATTGGTTGCGTCGCCCATGTGACTGCGACGCAACCAATCACAAAGCCGGGACATAATTTTAAAATCCTTAAGGGCCTGAAATTACGTCACGGCTTGCTGTGATTGGTTGCGTCGCCCATGTGACTGCGACGCAACCAATCACAAAGCCGGGACGTAATTTTAAAATCCTTAAGGACCTGAAATTACGTCACGGCTTGCTGTGATTGGTTGCGTCGCCCATGTGACTGCGACGCAACCAATCACAAAGCCGGGACTTCACGTAAGGAAAGAAAAGCGCGAATTTTAAGCAAACAACGCTGCCGTTTCCCTCGGAGAGGTGAGTATAGCAATATTTTTTATTTTAATTCTTTCTTTTACACATTAATATGGTTCCCAGGGCCTGAAGGAGAGTTTCCTCTCCTTCAGACCCTGGGAACCATCAGGAATACCGTCCGATACTTGAGTCCCATTGACTTGTATTGGTATCGGGTATCGGTATCGGATTGGATCCGATACTTTGCCGGTATCGGCCGATACTTTCCGATACCGATACTTTCAAGTATCGGACGGTATCGCTCAACACTAGTCAGCACACCTTGACTCCACGACTAGCAGACAGCTGAAGAAGATGTCACTGCTGAGTGTCTTTGATGCATGGGAACCAGACACTTCTCAAGACTGGGTAAGTTCAAACGAAGCACTATACTGGAACTCTTGACCAGAGCGGGTGGTAGAGTCCTTGGCTCAGAATGACCCATGGGCATAACAGACAGCATACGGAAAACAAACTTCTTCGTGTATAAGGCTCCAACTTGGAGCTGTAGTTGTCCTTGAAGGACTAGACTGCTCTTTAGCAGGGCTCGGCCATTATCAGGCAACGCCCACACCGGGTTCTGGAGCTGTAAAACGGAGACCATACACCGACTCCGTATGATAGGCGGCTTAAACACACCAAAGCTCCCGGAAGGCAGTGAAACAGTCATTAACTTAGATGGAGAGGAAGTACTCTCGCCAGGGGCAGCCTCTCCTACTGGCCCAGGGCTTTGGAGCTTTACATCCCCAGGACTGAGGCCATCTAGGTGTTCCTCACAACAGCAGCGACATTGTATGCCCTTCTTATGGCTGATTTCGGGCTGCTGCTTTGCCAGCCCACTCTCATCAACCTTCTTAGGCTTCACACGGGTAGCTGCATTAACGGGTAGAGGAACTGGAGGGTCACAGACGGTCATGGCTTGATGTGGGGGTTTCTTTACGGGTTTCGCTCGTCTGGAGAGCCTCTCGGATCTAGATGGGGAAGACTTCACAGGAGTAGCAGGACGAGGCTTGTCAAAGACTCTACGGAAGGCCACCAGGAAGGCACCTAGGTTCATGATGATAGGATCCCCTGCTTCCCAGAGGGGAGTTATCCATATTAGAGCATCTTCGGCCAGGTAGGACATGATGTAACCCACCTTGAACCAGTCAGAGGGAAAACAAGCTGCATTCTGCAGGATGTAGCGTAAGCACTGTTTCAGGAACCCCTGGCATTCTTCAGGATTCCCATAGAACATAGGTGGGTCAGCTGGGTAGTGCTCCTCCTCATAGGCCTGAAGTTGCTTGAAGAGAGCATTAGAGACTATAATTGGGTCAGAGGTCTCTTCAATCTGAACCACCCTTGGTGGAACAAATTTATCAGGTTGCTCATACGGGCAGAGAGAAAGTTCATCATGCTCTGCGAGCGGTAGGACATAGGATACAGCGGAGGCCATGGCCTGTGCAAACTGTCACGCTCGCGCCCTTACTGGTGGGGGCGTGAGCACGCGGGGGTATGTGGCCCCACTGTGCCACAAACCAGACTACCCTGGAAGGGGCGTGACTATGACAGCTGCCTGGGTTTTCACTGGAGCCCCTGATGGTGAGGTCAGGCTTGTGCAGCAGGCAGCTGCCAGGTGCTACTCCAGGGCGGTGTCTGGCTGTGGCTGCTGATCCCACTTGGGAGACAGGAACACCAGGATTGGTGCGGGCATCAGGCAGGACTGGCAGAAGAGCACAGCTGAGACACAGACTAGTAGGCTGGCACGGCTGAGACCAGGGCTGGCAGAGACACGGCAGAGAACACAGGGCTAGCAGGGACACGGCAGAGAACACAGGGCTGGCAGGAACACAGGACTGGCAGGAAACACAGGACTGGCTAGGACGACAGGAACACAGGACTGGAAGGCATGGCAGGAACGACTGGACTGGCAGGAACACAGGATAGGAAGGCACGGCAGGAACGGCTGGACTGGCAGGAACACAGGATAGGAAGGCACGGCAGAGAACACAGGACTGGTTGATGTGGTTTATGAAGAAACAGGTAGGGACCTGTTAACACTAGATGTGCAGGTACGGAAATGTAGTATGGAGGAACAGGTAGGGACCTGTTCACACAGGAGGTGCAGGGACAGATATGAAATATGGAAGGAACAGGTAGGGACCTGGTCACACTGGAAGAGAACCGCAAGGCTGCGGATAGGAGCGGTAGAGCAGCAAGAGATAGCGCAGCAATAAAAGCAAAGCAGAGCAGAGAAGAACGGAGCAGAACCGCAAGGAATGTGGAGAGGAGCTGCAAAAAGGGATTCTTACAGCAACGGGAGTGGAGCAGAGATGAACGGAGCAGAACCGCAAGGAATGCGGAGGGGAGCTGCAGAAAGATTCTTACAGCAACGGGAGCCGAGCAGAGATGAACGGAGCGGAACCGCAGGAGTGCGGATCAGAGGTAAAAGCCACAAAGGTACAAAGCAGGCAGAGCTGCAAGAGTGCAGAGTGTAAGCAGACTGAGAACACAAGGAAAGACACAGCAGGGAAGGAAGCCACAGACAAGGAGACAGAGATAAGACTAAGTACAGACAAGGCAATGGAACAAGACACAAGGACAAAGACACAGGGACCAGGATATTCTGCCTCCTGGAGGGCGGACAACAAGACCAAGGCAAAAATACAGAGTAGAGCCTCCAGCGAGGGAGTAACATAGAGCAAGGCCTGGCAAACTCAGCAGCTAAACGCTAACTGAGCAAACACATTGCACAAGCCCAGAACACTGGGTGGAGCTGCACTATATACTGGAGGCCTCTTGGTAATTGGTCAGGAACAGATTAGACAGATGCACCTGATTGCTATAAGAACCAGAGAGTTCAGGCGCCGCCCCCCTATACACAAAGCCATGAAGCATGCAGAGAGCAGAGACACAGAACATGGAGCCGGCAAAAAACAGAAACCACATCATGGCCTGGAGCAGTGGGTAAGATAGTGTGAGAGATGTGAGGCCATGCCATGATGCCAGCAGAGTTGTTACACCTTTTTTCTCCTTGGATCTTGGTATCGTATGCTGCTGTGTATCTGATGTCAGATTGGGTGAGGCTCCTAGTCATGCTGCTCCAGGCCTTCCTTGGGCTCCGGCACAATTGTTCAACCACCCAGTCCATTACACACATTATGTCAACCTAGCTTCCTGTCCCACTTTGTAGGGAGACACACAGCACCACTCTTGAAGCCAGACAAGTGTGAAAAGATTGTTGAATGGGTAGCAGTCAGATAATACTTCCAGTCACTTTGCCAGCTCCACCCTGTCTTCCACACTGTCAATTCTCATTAACCGTGATTCTGGACCACATAACCCTCACCCTGACGTTCTTCCTCCCACCATGCCAAGTGCAAGGATACAAGTGATCCCACACTTGGACACTCTGAAGAGCTGTTCACATTTCCATTTATAGATTCTGGCCTCTCACCCTGCCTGTTTCAAGTGGGACATGAGGTGATTGCAGGTAACGATGCCAAAATATTTGAGCAGCTACACTCACAAGAAGGTGGGAAAATTTAATTACTGTCGCAAGAGGTGGATGATGATGAGACACATTTGCCAACAAGTTTTTGCATCAGCAAGTCAAGAGGAGGACCAGGGTGCGGAAGTGGAAGATGAAGCGGTGGATGATGAAGCCACTGACCCAACCTGGGAAGGTGAAATGTAGAGGGAGGACAGCAGTGCACAGGGGAGGGATCTGCAGCACCACAGCAGTCAGTAAGAGGCAGTGGGGTGGTCAGATACACAATGCGGCAAGTGTTTTAACCAGAGCATCAACGCGGGTGTAGTTTCTGGGCCAAGGTTTAGGTGTTCCCAATTGTGGTGTTTTTTAAAGACAGTCCAGTTAACCCAAAAAGGTCATTTACAACATCTGCCATGCCAGCATCAGCAGGAACAGCACAACTACCAGCCTCACCACCAACAGCATGCTCAGCGTGCTCAGGAACATGACAGCAAAGCACCTGACTAGTTGGGCCCAGCCCCAGGTTACAGAAACAGTGTATGTGGATGACACCACTGCCTATAATCCCCTGTTCTACGACCACACCAATCCCCTGTCCATGACACAGGTAATGATACGTCCCACAGTGCATCTGTCATTGCACACTTACAACCACCGTCAGCAAACCATGTCCACATCCTTGTCCCAGCACAGCATTCAGTTGTTCCTACCCCAGTCCTTGGAACACAAGCGTACATACACAGCCACCCACCCACAGGCCACAGTACTAAACAGACACATTTCCAGACAGCTTGCACTGGAAATGTTGCCATTTAGGCTTGTGGGGACGGAAGGTTTCTTCAACTTCATGGCGGCGGCTGTCCCTCAGTACTCGGCCCCCAGCCACCACCATTTCTCCCTGTGTGCTGTCCCCGCCTTACACAAGCACATCTCCCATAGCATCAGCCATGTCCTTACCAATGCTGTTACTCGGAAAGTCCACTTAACCATGGACACATGGGCAAGTGCTTGTGGCCATTGCCACTACATTTTGCTTTATGCACACTGGGTGAATATTGTGGAAGCTGGAACCCAGTCGGACCCTAGGACAGAACACGTGTTGCCAACGATGAAGCAAGGCCTGCAATCAATCAGGGTTGCCCCCACCTTTTATAGCAGTTACTGCACCTCCTCCACCATCTGACACATCATTATCAGTCGCAAACTGGAAGCATTGCAGCACTGCCTCAGCCAAGCAGCAACAGGCTCTGCTTAGGTGGTCATGTGTGACAAGGGTCGTAACCTGGTGGTGGCTCTGACACAGTGGAGGGAGAGGAAGCATGTGAGGAGAGAGAGAGAGAGAGAGGGAATGGAGCTGTGACTGAGCTTTTCCCAGGATTAAGCGGAAAAGGAACCAGACACCAGAGTCCATGGTTGCACGGGTACTAAAGGCCCAGCAACGAGAACTGGAGTGCAAGAGATTGCAGGTCTCCTGGCCCATCTGACAACTGGAGACACCACAGCAGGTTAGGAGCCTGGGGCTGCCAGGGAGAAGACAGAGCCAATGAAAGGCTCATGCTGTCAGCCATATGGGTCAGAAGTAACAGACACTGAGAGGAACTTGTGCAGAGCTTCAGGCAGCAAGGGACAGAAAATACAGCGCAGAATGGAGGCCTCCGAACCCCCCTTGCTAGGTGGGTCCCAAGTTACTTCCAGGCTGCCTGGACCCCATCAACACCTGTTACCTGTGCCCTGGACTGCACCTGCAATTCACCAGTAAAAGGTAAAGGAAACTGCAATACCTGTGTCCTCCAATTATTTCCTGCACCCTCGGTCCTGCACCCCACCATCTATGATACCTTACCAACTGCACCAGTATCCCTGGGGACTAAGCTCTACCTGTGGGGAGCTATACCAACTCTGCTGCAACACCATCAGCTCCAGTGGTCCCCTTTTAAGCAGCGTCGGCCATCCCTGGCCGAGTACCACAGGTGGCGTCACGAACATTTGTCCGTAGATTTTATTTTACACTACACTTCACCCCCTTTAATTGGATGCCCAGGGCCACCCTTTAAGTACCGCCAGACCAGGCCCGAGTACCCCACGGTCCTATGGGGCACTCCACCTGGGAGGTCCTGGCCTGCCTTGCTGCTAGTGTTTCGTCAGAGCTAGAGTTGAGCGACTTTTACTTTTTTCGGATCGAGTCGGGTGAATTCGGCCGATTATTGCGAAAAGTCGGGGGCCGACTGAAACACGAAACCCAATGCAAGTCAATGGGGAATCAAAGTCGGCAGTGAGTGGAGGACAGGAAAACACCTACAGTGCCCATTTTAATGCCAAAAACATCAATTCCTATTACTTAAGCTTCTCAATCTTAATTTACTTTATAATAATAGTTAGGCATTGAAAACTGGGGGACATTTGGCTAAAGTTGTGAGGGGGTAGGGCTGGCTCAAGATTTTCATGGGCCCAGGAAATTCGGAATAGGTCACAGCGGTGGAGCAGGGAGAGGTAAGTATTTCAACTTTACAAGTGCTGTGATCCTGAGCAAGCAGGGGGGGCCCACTCATTGGCACTGGCACAGGACCCCTCATAGTACGGCGGTGTGTTTGACAGTGGGTGGCGCCTCCCACTGGCAGAGACACTTTTGCGTACTATGAGTGGCCCTGTGCCAGTGACGTCACCAACGAGTATGCCCCCCCCACACCTGATGAAGGAACCTGCACTTTCATCTGCACCTTCCTCTTTGTCCCCGTGTAAGGTGGTATAGTATGCGGGAAAGGGAACCTGACTTTCAGCAGGGTCAGATCCTGGCTGTGTAGAGTGCAATGGGAATGTAGTGGTCTGGGTCAATGTACCAGCAGACTCATCTAGCAGTGGCTGGGCAATGGGCAGGATGAGGAGGAAACACAGATATAGGCCCAAATAATAAAGTAGGCTAAATGCAGTTCAAAATTGGTAACAGGACTAAACAGGCGGCATTGCTTTGTTCAGTGGAGGGAAACTGTAATGAGTGACAGACACAGTTAGTAGGCCCAAATAATAAAGTGGGCTAAATGTCTGCCAAAAAATTGTTCATAAATAAACAGGTGGCATAGCTAGGTACAGGGGTGGGCCCCTCTGCTGAGTAGCAGACAGTGGTAGTAGGCGCAAAGTGTTAACTGGTCTAAATGGAGGCCAGGGCCCATGTATATTTTAACTATCATCTATCATTTCAACAAATTTGTATTGGCAGTGCCATTGAAGGATTTAACAGTACAGACTACACAGTGGTGGAGCAGGGAGAGGTAAGTATTGCAAGTAGAGCACTGTTTGAGCTGGGGGGGAACACTCTCTCGTGGGCGGCGGTACTGGCACAGGGCCCCTCATATTACGACTAGGGTTGAGCGAAACGGATC
Source organism: Ranitomeya variabilis (assembly GCF_051348905.1). Classification (NCBI taxonomy): domain Eukaryota; kingdom Metazoa; phylum Chordata; class Amphibia; order Anura; family Dendrobatidae; genus Ranitomeya; species Ranitomeya variabilis. The sequence continues at coordinate 174,371,485 of NC_135238.1, forward strand.
GGACAAATTGAAAAATTGCCGACTTTCGGCAAAGTCGTGTTTCATGCAACCCGACCCCAGTGTGGGATCGGCCATGCTGTCAGCGATCTTCGCGCCAAAGTCGCGTTTGGTATGACGCTTTCAGCACCATTTCTCAGCCAATGATGGAGGATGCAGAGTGTGGGCAGCATGATGACATAGGTCTCGGTCCCCACCATCTTAGAGAAGGGCATGACAGTGATTGGCTTGCTTTCTGCAGCGTCACAGAGGCTATAAAGGGGCAAGCACGCCGACCGCCATCTTACTTCTGCCAATCTGAGCATAGGGAAAGGTTGCTGCAGCTAGTCAGAAGCAGGGATATACTTAGGGAGGGAAGATTAACCCCCAAACCGCTTGTGCTGTAGCGATTTCCACTGTCCAACACCAGCTTTTCTTTGCAGGGACAGTGGAGGCTAGATTTTTGTGCATCAGCTCTGGAGCTTATAAGGCTCCCTGATAGCTGAATTGCTGCTTGTACGCCGCTGTGCAAACCAACTGCTTTTTTAAAAACAAAAATCCTGTTGCTCCTTTCTGCACAGTTCTATTGTTTATTTGTCCACACTTTTGTGTGCAGCAGTCCTTTTTATTGCTGGCTGCCATAATTGTCCTGAGATCATTGTGATTGTTATTGTAGTACAGTCCCTTTTTTTAATATATATATCTTCCAGCCACGTTCTGCCACTTACATTGTGTAGTGTAATACAGTGGGCCTGGCTTTTGCAGCAGTCTCCCACAAAAAAAGGGAGATTTAAATTGCCACTAAGTGGATCTGCGTCAGTTCTGTTTGTCGTATATCTGCCAGCCACGTTCTGCCACTTACATTGTGTAGTGTAATACAGTGAGCCTGGTTTTTGAAGCAGTCTCCCACACAAAAAAGGAGATTTACATTGCCACTAAGTGGATCTGCTTCAGTTCTGTTTGTCATATATCTGCCAGCCATGTTCTGCCACTTACATTGTGTAGTGTAATACAGAGGGCCTGGATTTTGCAGCAGTCTCCCACATAATAAAGGGAGATTTAAATTGCCCCTAAGTGGATCTGCGTCAGTTCTGTTTGTCGTACAGCTGCCAGCCACTTTCTGCCGCATACATTGTGTAGTGTAATACAGTGGGCCTGGTTTTTGCAGCAGTCTCCCACACAAAAATGGGAGATTTAAATTGCTAACAAGTTTATATACACCTTCTACCTTGTTTTACAGTACCATATAACGGTTGTTAGTTTGGTTGCATTTTCCCAAAAATGAGGAAGTCTGGTGGAAGAGGCCGTGGTCGGTCATTGCCAGCTGGTAATGATGGTGGTGGTGGTGATGGTGGAGCATCTAGTGGTAGTGGGAAAAGCAAAATAGCACCTAAGGGTCGAGTTGTTCAGACAGCCTCATCGTCTGGCTACACAAGGCCTCGAAGGCTCCCTTATCTGGGAGTAGGAAAACCGCTTTTAAAGCCAGAGCAGCAGGAACAAGTTTTGGCTTTCTTTGCTGACTCAGCCTCTAGCTCTTTCGCCTCCTCTTCAGAAAGTTCCAAATATAAAAGCAGCGAGTCGTCAGTGGATGCTCCCGGTCAGGAACAAGTCGCTTCCTTGTGTCCTTCACCCAAAGCAAAAGTGAAGGATGTGGCAGGTGACACTACAGTTTACTCCATGGAGCTCTTTACACATACCGTGCCTGGGTTAGAAAGGGAAATAGTTAACAGCCCATTACAAGATGAATCAGACATGGAGTGCACTGATGCACAGCCACAGCTAGATTATTATGCTGTTCCATTGACTCAGATCACTACATTGCCCTCGCAGTGTACTGAGCCAGAATCTGACCCTGATGAGACTATGGTGCCCCGTCCCGAACGCTATAGCACCTTACACGGTGACACAGAGAAAGGTGCACAGGACATTGAAGAGGAGGTGATAGATGACCCAGTTGTTGACCCAGATTGGCAGCCATTGGGGGAACAGGGTGCCGCTGCCAGTAGCTCAGAAGCGGAGGAGGATGATCTGCAGCAGGCATCAACATCGCAACAGCTTTCATCTGGCAGGCTCGTATCAGGCCTAAAACGTGTGTCTAAAACAAAAACGTTTTTAGGACAGCGTGGCCATCCGGTGAAAGTAGCACAGCGTGCAATGCCAGAAAAGGTATTTGATAGTAGGAAGAGTGCAGTGTGGCAATTTTTTAACCAAGATCCGAATGATCAGTGCAAAGTAATCTGTAAGAAATGCTCAAAGACCTTTAGCAGAGGGAAGAATCCCCTAAATTTAAATACAATGCTACATTGCTTCCCTCACTGTAAGCCCACCGTTTAGGACACCACCTGCAGCAAATGTGGAGGTATCGTCGCAAGGCCAAGGCAGTCAGGGAATCACCAGGTTCTTGGTAGGAAACACTGTATGTAGGCCAACATCAAGAATACCATCACCAACCCTCTCTCAATCTGCCATGTCCACCACCACCCCCACTAGTTCCACCATATTCAGCTCTCCAGTCCAGCTCACCCTACAAGAGACTCTCGTTAGGAAAAGGAAGTACTCATCCTCTCATCCGCGTACACAGGGTTTGAACGGCCACATTGCAAGACTAATCTCATTAGAGATGATGCCCTACCGGTTGGTTGAAAGTGAAGCTTTCAAAGCGCTGATGGCCTACGCAGTACAACGCTATGACCTACCCAGTCGACACTTCTTTGCGAGACAAGCCATCCCAGCCCTCCACCAGCATGTCAAAGACCGCGTTGTCCATGCACTCAGGCAATCAGTCAGTAGAAAGGTGCACCTCACAACAGATGCATGGACCAGTAGGCATGGCCAGGGTTGTTACGTGTCCATCACGGCACACTGGGTTAATGTGGTGGATGCAGGGTCCACAGGGGACAGCCATGGTGGGACAGTTCTGCCTAGCCCACGGTCTAGGAAACAGTTGGCAGTAGGCGTTCGACACCCTTCCTCCTCCTCCAGAAGCGAAAGCTCATCCACAGAGCGCAGTCACGCTACCGCTCCATCCGCATCTGCCAGTGTTGCACACGAGGTGTCCCATTATGGAACAGCTAGTGGTAAGCGTCAGCAGTAGTGTTGAGCGATACCTTCCGATACTTGAAAGTATCGGTATCGGATAGTATCGGCCGATACCCAAAAAATATCGGATATCGCTGATACCGATACCCGATACCAATACAAGTCAATGGGACACAAGTATCGGAAGCTATCCTGGATGGTTCCCAGGGTCTGAAGGAGAGGAAACTCTCCTTCAGGCCCTGGGATCCATATTCATGTAAAAAATAAAGAATTAAAATAAAAAATATGGATATACTCACCCGTCCGGCGGCCCCTGGACCTAACCGATTGTAACCGGCAGCCTCCGTTCCTAAGAATGAGGAGTTTAGGACCTGCGATGAGGTCGCGGCTTGTGATTGGTCGCGTGAGCGTAATTCTTTATTTTTTACATGGATATGGTTCCCAGGGCCTGAAGGAGAGTCTCCTCTCCTCCAGACCCTGGGAACCATACACTGGGAACTTCCGATTCCGATTTCCGATACCACAAAAATATCGGAACTCGGTATCGGAATTCCGATACTTGCGGTATCGGAATGCTCAACACTAGTCAGCAGGCTGTGTTGGAAATGAAGTGTTTGGGTGACAACAGACACACCGCGGAAGTACTGGCAGAGTACTTGCAGCAAGAAACTCAGTCATGGCTGAGCAGTGTACAGTACATCTTGAGGCAGGCTAGGTAGTCAGTGATAACGGAAGGAATTTTATGGCTGCCATAGCCCTTTCACAACTGAAACACATACCTTGCCTGGCTCACACCTTGAACCTGGTGGTGTAGTGCTTCCTGAAAAGTTATCCGGGGTTACCAGCCCTGCTCCTGAAGGTGCGAAGACTGTGCTCGCACATCCACCGGTCACCCGTACACTCCAGCCGTATGCCGAACCATCAGCGATTGCTGAAGCTTCCCCAGCACCGCCTAATAATCGACGTTGCAACAAGGTGGAACTCCACACTGCACCTGCTTCAGAGGCTGTGCGAACAGAGGCATGCTGTAATGTATTTGTGGGAGGATACACATACACGGGCAGGCAGTTGGATGGCAGACATGGAGTTGTCAGGTGTGCAGTGGTCGAAGCTACAAGACCTCTGTCAAGTCCTTCAGTGTTTTGAGGAATGCACGCGGCTGCTAAGTGCAGACAACGCCATCATAAGCATGAGCATCCCACTAATGCGTCTGCTGATGCAAAGTTTGATGCACATTAAGGAGCAGGCGTCTGCAGCCGAGGATCAGGGAAGCCTTGATGACAGTCAGCCATTGTCTGCTCAGCGAACCCTCCTGGATGAGGTGGCGGATGAAGAGGAGGAGGAGGAGGAGGATGGGGATGAATATTTATGGGAGGAGGATGCTTCCCAGGGGGCAATAGAAACTGGTGGCATTCCAAGGTCAGGTACAGGGTTTTTGCGGGAGACAATTGATGTTGATTTGCAAGAAAATGCTCCTCAACCCAGCACAAGCAGTGAACTAACACCTGGAACATTGACCCACATGGCTGATTATGCCTTGCGTATCCTAAAAAGGGACCCCCGCATTATCAAAATGATGACCGATGACGATTGCTACAAAGGGAAATTACAAAATATCATGCCACATGAGAACCTTGCGCAAATATTAGCTACCAAACAAGCAACTCTTGTAGACCATTTGGTTCAGGCATTCCCAGCACACAGTGGCGGTGATAGTTCTCACACGAGCTGCAGGGGGCAACATGGCAGAGGTATTAGAGGTGCACAAATCAGAAGTGGCGTTGGACAGAGGGGTTTTATGACCAGGTTGTGGAGTGATTTCCAATGACCGCAGACACGACAGGTACTGCTGCATCAATTCAAAGTGACAGGAGACAACATTTGTCCAGTATGTTTACGAACTATTTTTCCTCCCTTATCGATGTTCTCCCTCACACGTCATTCCCCTTTGATTACTGGGCATCTAAAATAGACACCTGGCCTGAATTGGCAGAATATGCATTACAGGAGCTCGCTTGCCCAGCTGCTAGTGTGCTATCAGAAAGAGTCTTTAGTGCTGCTGGTTCAATACTGACCAAAAAAAGGACTCGCCTGGCTACCCAAAATGTTGATGATCTAACCTTCATTAAAATGAACCAATCATGGATTTCAAATTATTTTGCCCCACCTTCCCCTGCTGACACGTAGCTTGCCTGAAAAATGTCTTGCTTTTGGCCTCCTCTTACTGACTGCTCCAGTTCCTCCATTTGCAGCTGCTGAATGTCCACCATAGGCCATTTTTTTACCTCCTTAAATGGGCTGACTCCCCCCACAGGGCTGTGGTCACCACCTAGCGCAAGCACCCGTGCGAGTTCCGTTTGCCTGGACAGGTGGGTGTGCCCACTCTTGGGCGACGGCACTGGCACAGGGTCCCTCATAGTACAATTAAGTGTCTCTGACGGTGGTGGTGCACAACCAACGTCAGACACACCATCGTAATATGAGGGGCCCTGTGCCAGTACCACCGCCCACGAGAGAGTGTTCCCCCCCTGGTCGAACAGTGCTCTACCACTTGCAATACTTACCTCTCCCTGCTCCACCACAGTGCAGTCTGTGCTGATAAATCCTTCAGTGGCACTGCCAATACAAATTTGTTGAAATGATAGATGATAGTTAAAATATACAGGGGCCCTGGCCTCCATTTAGACCATTTAATACTTTGCGCCAACTACCACTGTCTGCTACTCAGCAGAGGATCCCACCCCTGTCCGTAGCTATGCCACCTGTTTATTTCTGAAAAAAATTTTGGCAGACATTTACCTCACTTTATTATTTTGGCCTACTAACTGTGTCAGCCACTCCTTACAGTTGTCCTCCACTGAACAAAGCTATGCCGCCAGTTTACTGCTGTTACCAATTTTGAACTGCATTTAGCTTACTTACTTTTTTGGGCCTACTAACTGTGTCTGCCACTCATTACAATTGTCCTCCGCTGAACAACGCTATGCTGGCAGTTCACTCCTGTAACCCGTTTTGAACTGCATTGAGCCTACTTTTTTATTTTAGGCCTACTACCTGTGTCTATCTGCGCCACTCCTTACAATTGTCCTCCGCCGAACAACGCTATGCCGCCTGTGTACCCCTGTAACCAATTTTAAACTGCATTGAGCCTACTTTTTTATTTTAGGCCTACTAAGTCTGTCTGCACCATTCATTACAATCGTCCTCCGCTGAAAAACGCTATGCCGCCTGTCTACCCCTGTAACCAATTTTAAACTGCATTTGGCCTACTTGTTTGGTTGGGCCTACTAACCGTGTCTGCCGCTCCTTGCTTTTCTCCTCCACTGAACAAAGCTGAGCTTCAATTTTCAGCCTATATCAAATATTAAACTGCATTTGGCCTACTTATTTGGTTGGGCCTACTAACGGTGTCTGCCACTGCTTGTTGTTCTCCTCCACTGAACATAGCTGAGCTTCAATTTTCAGCCTATATCACATATTAAACTGCATTTGGCCCACTTTATTACTTGGCCCTACTAACTGTGTCTGCCACTCCTTACAGTTATCCTCCACTGAACAAAGCTATGCCGCCAGTTTACTCCTGTTACCAATTTTGAACTGCATTTAGCCTACTTACTTTTTTGGGCCTACTAACTGTGTCTGCCACTCCTTACAATTGTCCTCCACTGAACAAAGCTATGCCGCCAGTGTACCCTTGTTACCAATTTAGAACTGCATTTAGCCTACGCACTTTTTTGGGCCTACTAACTGTGTCTGCCACTCCTTACAATTGTCCTCCGCTGACCAAAGCTATGCCGCCAGTTTTCTCCTGTTACCAATTTTGAACGGCATTTAACCCACTTTATTATTTCGGCCTATATCTGTGTTTCCTCCTCATCCTGCCCATTGCCCAGCCACAGCTAGATGAGTCTGCTGGTACATTGACCCAGACCACTACATTCCCCTTGCACTCTACACAGCCAGAATCTGACCCTGCTGAGAGTCAGGTTCCCCTTCCACCTTACCATACTATACCACCTTACACGGGGACAAAGAGGAAAGTGCAGATGAAAGTGCAGGTTCCTTCATCAGGTGGGGGGGCATACTCGTTGGCAACATCACTGGCACAGGGCCCCTCTTAGTACGCAAAAGTGTCTCCACTGGTCGGAGGCGCCCCTGCCGTCAAACACACCGCCGTACGTTGAGAAATACTTACCTCTCCCTGCTCCACCGCCGTGACGTAGTTTGCATTTCCTGGGCCCACGAAAAACTTGAACCAGCCCTACCCCCCCCCCCCACAACTTTAGCCAAATGACCCCCAATTTTCAATGCCTAACTATTATTATAAAGTAAATGAAGATTGACAAGCTTCAGTAATAAGAATTGATGTTTTTGGCATTAAAATAGGCACTGTAGGTGTTTTCCTGTCCTCCACTCTCTGCCGACTTTGATTCCCCATTGACTTGCATTGGGTTTCGTGTTTCAGTCGGCCCCCGACTTTACATAATAATCGGCCGATTTCACCCTACCCGACTTTTGACAAAGTCGGGTTTCGCGAAACCCGACTCGATCCTAAAAAAGTAAAAGTCGCTCAACTCTAATTACGACGGTGTGTCTGACGTTGGTAGTGCACCACCACCGTCAGAGACACTTCATTGTACTATGAGAGACCCTGTGCCAGTGCTGTCGCCCAAGAGTGGGCCCACCCACCTGTCCAGGCAAATGGCACTCGCACGGGTGCTTACGCCAGGTGATGACCACAGCCCTGTGTGGGGAGTCAGCCCATTTAGGGAGGTATAAAAATGGCCTATGGTGGACATTTAGCAGCTGCAAATGGAGGAATTGGAGAAGTAAGTAAGAGGAGGCCAAAAGCAAGACATTTTTCAGGCAAGCTATGTGTCAGCAGGGGAAGGTGGGGCAAAATAATTTGAAATCCATGATTGGTTCATTTTAATGAAGGTTAGATCATCAACATTTTGGGTAGCCAGACGTGTCCTTTTTTCGGTCAGTATTGAACCAGCAGCACTGAAGACTCTTTCTGATAGTACACTAGCAGCAGGGCAAGCGAGCTCCTGTAATGCATATTCTGCCAATTCAGGCCAGGTGTCTATTTTAGATGCCCAGTAATCAAAGGGGAATGACCTGTGAGGGAGAACATTGATAAGGGAGGAAAAGTAGTTTGTAACCATACTGGACAAATGCTGTCTCCTGTCACTTTGAATCGATGCAGCAGTACCTGTCGTGTCAGCGGTCGTTGCGAAATCACTCCACAACCTGGTCATAAAACCCCTCTGTGCAATGCCATTTCGGATTTGTGCACCTCCAACACCTCTGCCATGTTGCCCCCTACGGCTGGTGTGAGAACTATCACCGCCGCTGTGTGCTGGGAATGCTTGAACCAAAAGGTCTACAAGAGTTGTTTGTTTGGTAGCCAATATTTGCGCAAGGTTCTCATGTGGCATGATATTTTGTAATTTTCCTCTATATCGTGGATCCAGGAGGCAGGCCAACCAGTAATCCTCATCGGTCATCATTTTGATAATGCGGGGGTCCCTTTTTAAGATACGCAAGGCATACTCAGCCATGTGGGCCAATGTTCCAGGTGTCAATTCACTGCTTGTGCTGGATTGAGGAGCACTTTCTTGCAAATCAACATCACGTGTGTTCCGCAAAAACCCTGTACCTGACCTTGCAACGTCACCAGTTTCTATTGCCCCCTGAGAACCATCCTCCTCCCATAAATATTCATCCCCATCATCCTCCTCCTCCTCTTCGTCCACCACCTTGTCCAGGAGAGTTCCCTGAGCAGACAATGGCTGACTGTCATCAAGGCTTCCCTCCTCCTCGGCTGCAGACGCCTGCTCCATAATGTGCGTCAAACTTTGCATCAGCAGACGCATTAGTGGGATGCTCATGCCTATGATGGCGTCGTCTGCACTTACCAGCCGTGTGCATTCCTCAAAACACTGAAGGACTTGACAGAGGTCTTGTAGCTTCGACCACTGCACACCAGACAACTCCATGTCTGCCATTCAAGTGCCTGCCCGTGTATGTGTATCCTCCCACAAATTAATAACAGCACGCCTCTCTTCGCATAGCCTCTGAACCATGTGCAGTGTGGAGTTTCACCTTGTTGCAACGTCGATTATTAGGCGGTGCTGGGGAAGATTCAGCGATCGCTGTTGTTTCAGCATACGGCTGGAGTGTACGGGCGACCGGCGGATGTGCGAGCAAAGTCTTCACACTTTCAGGAGCAGGGCTGGTAACTCCGGATAATTTTTAAGGAAGCACTGCACCACCACATTCAAGGTGTGAGCCAGGCAAGGTATGGGTTTCAGTTCTGAAAGGGCTATGGCAGCCACAAAATTCCTTCCGTTATCACTGGCTACCTAGCCTGCCTCAAGATGTACACTGTCCAGCCATGACTAGGTTTGTTGCTGCAAGTACTCGGCCAGTACTTCCGCAGTGAGTCTGTTGTCACCAAAACACTTCATTTGTAACACAGCCTGCTGACGCTTACCACTAGCTGTTCGATAATGGGACACCTCGTGTGCAACACTGGCAGCTGCAGATGGAGTGGTCGTGCGACTGCGCTCGGTGGACGATCTTTCACTTCTGGAGGAGGGGTGGCGAACGCCTACAGCCAACTGTTTCCTAGACCGTGGGCTAGGCAGAACTGTCCCACTATGGCTGTCCCCTGTGGACCCTGCATCCACCACATTAACCCAGGCCATGCCTATTGGTCCATGCATCTGCTGTGAGGTGCACCTTTCCACTGACTGATTGCCTCAGTGCATGGACAATGCGGTCTTTGACATGCTGGTGGAGGGCTGGGATGGCTTTTCTCGCAAAGAAGTGCTGACTGGGTAGGTCATAGCGTGGTACTGCGTAGGCCATCTGGTCTTTGAAAGCTTCACTTTCAACCAACCGGTAGGGCATCATCTCTAACGAGAGGATGAGTACTTTCTTTTCCTAACGAGAGTCTCTTGTAGGGTGAGCTGGACTGGAGAGCTGCATATGGTGGAACTAGCGGTGTTGGTGGTGGACATGGCGGATTGAGAGAGGGTTGGTCATGATATTCTCGATGTTGGACTACATACAGTGTTTCCTACCAATAACCTTGTAATTCCCTGACTGCTTTGGCCTTGCGACGATACCTCCACATTTGCTGCTGGTGGTGTCCTAACCGGTGGGCTTACAGTGAGGGAAGCAATGTAGCGTTGCTGACTACCTTCATTCTGAGCAGGTGCACCAACAGAACGGGACGTTTGGTAGTTAGTCCAGGCATGCAAGTGCATGCTGGTTAAATGTCTAAGCATGCACGTTGTATTTAAATTTTGAAGATTCTTCCCTCTGCTAAAGGTCTTTGAGCATTTCTTACAGCTCACTTTTGACTGATCATTCGGATCTTGGTTAAAAAATTGCCACACTACACTCTTCCTACTATGGAATACCTTTTCAGGCATTGCACGCTGTGCTACTTTCACCGGATGGCCACGCTGTCCTAAAACTGTTTTTGTTTTTGACAAATGTTTTTGGCCAGATACGGGCCTGCGAGATGAAAGCTCTTGCAATGTAGATGGCTGCTGCGGATCATCCTCCTCCGCTTCTGAGCTACTGGCAGCGGCACCCTCTTCCCCCAATGGCTGCTAATCTGGGTCAACAACTGGGTCATCTATCACCTCCTCTTCAATGTCATGTGCACCTTCCTCTGTGTCACCGTGTAAGGTTCTATAGCGTTCGGGACGGGGCACCACAGTCTCATCAGGGTCAGATTCTGCCTCAGTACACTGCGAGGGCAATGTAGTGATCTGAGTCAATGGAACAGCATAATAATCTAGCTGTGGCTGTGCATCAGTGCACTCCATGTCCGATTCATCTTGTAATGGGCTGTTAACTATTTCCCTTTCTAACCCAGGCACGGTATGTGTAAAGAGCTCCATGGAGTAACCTGTAGTGTCGCCTGACGCATCCTTCACTTTTGGTTTGGGTGAAGGACACAAGGAAGTGACTTGTTCCTGACTGGGAGCATCCACTGATGACTCGCTGCTTTTAAATTTGGAACTTTCTGCAGAGGAGGTGAAAGAGCTAGAGTCCGCAAGGAAAGCCAAAACTTGTTCCTGCTGTTCCGGCTTCAACAGCAGTTTTCCTACTCCCAGATAAAGGAGCCTTTGAGGCCTTGTGTAGCCAGAAGATGACGTTGACTCAACAACTCGAGCCTTAGCTGCTATTTTGCTTTTCCCACTACCACCAGATGCTCCACCACCACCACCACCACCATTATTACCAGCTGGCAACGACCGTCCACGGCCTCTTCCACCAGACTTCCTCATTTTTGGGAAAATGTAACCAAAATAACAACCATTATATGGTACTGTAAAACAAGGTAGAAGGTGTATCTAAACTTGTTGAGAATTTAAATCTCCCTTTTTTGGGGGGAGACTGCACCATAACTCAGGCCCAGTGTATAACACAACACAATGTAAGTGGCAGAAAGTGGCTGGCTGATATACGACAAACTAACAGAACTGACGTATATCCACTTTGTGAGAATTTCAAACTCACTTTTTTTTGGACACAGAACCCAAACTCAGGCCCAGTGTATTTTACAACGCAATGTGAGTGGCAGCAAGTGGCTGGCTGATACACCACTAACTAAGAGGACTGAGGTATATCCACTTTGTGAGAATTTCAAACTCACTTTATTTTTTGGACACAGAACCCAAACTCAGGCTCAGTGTATTTTGCAAAGCAATGTGAGTGGCAGCAAGTGGCTGGCTGATACACCACAAACTAAGAGGACTGAGGTATATCCACTTTGTGAGAATTTCAATCTCACTTTTATTGGGGGGGAGACTGAACCCAAACTCAGGCCCAGTGTATTTTACAACACAATGTAAGTGGCAGAACATGGCTGGCTGATATACGACAAACTAACAGAACTGACGTATATCTACTTTGTGAGAATTTGAATCTCCCTTTTTTTTGGGGGGGGAAGACAGCACCACAACTCAGGCCCAGTGTGTAACACAACGCAATGTAAGTGGCAGCAAGTGGCTGGAAGATATCTGAAAAAATCCAAGGACTGTAGTACAATTTCTATCTCCCTACAATGATCTCAGGACAAGTATGGCAGCAACAAAAAGGACTGCTGCACACAAAAGTGTGGACAAATACACAAGATACTGTAACTGCAGAAAGGAGCAACAGGATTTTTGCTTTTAAAAAAGCAGTTGGTTTGCACAGCAGCGGTGCAAACAGCAATGCAGCTATCAGGGAGCCTTATAAGGGAGCCTAATAAGCTAAAGAGCTGATGCACAAAGATATAGCCTCCACTGTCCCTGCAAAACAAAGGTGGTGTTGGACAGTGGAAATCGCTACAGCACAAGCGGTTTGGGGGTTAATCTTCCCTCCCTAACTATATCCCTGCTTCTGACAAAGCTGCAGCAACCTCTCCCTATGCTGAGATCGGCAAAAGTAAGATGGCGGTCGGTGTGCACGCCCCTTTATAGCCCCTGTGATGCCGCAGAAAGCAAGCCAATCACTGTCATGCCTTTCTCTAAGATGGTGGGGACCGAGACCTATGTCATAACGCTGCCCACACTCTGCGTCCTCCTTCATTGGCTGAAAAATGGCGCTGAAAGCGTCATGCGAAACGCGACTTTGGCGCGAAGATCGCCGACCTCATGGCCGATCCCACAGTGGGATCGGGTCGGGTTTCACGAAATCTGATCGTCGATTTTTGAATTTTTCCGATCCGTTTCGCTCAACCCTATCCAAGACATGTTCCGGAACTTGTCTTCTGAACTCTCGTGCTGTCAATCCCATGTGGATTAAGCCACATGGGTATGTGGCGTGGTAAATAACTGCTTTAGTAGTGCAATTTATATTATATGTGATGGTATATCTTTCGCTATTGTCCGAATTCTCAAAATCTTTAGCCGTGTCAACGGTTTTGCTGGCAACACATTTTCCACACATGGAACGATTGTGAAATTACACTCTTTTTTTCAATGCACTTGAATTTTTTTTTTCTGTTTTCCCATACACTATGTGGTAAATTGAATGGTGTCATTCAAAAGTACAATTTGTCTCGCTAAAAACAAGCCCTTAAACAGCTATATTGATGGAACAATAAAAAGATATGACTCTTGGAAGTAGGGGAGGAAAAAATGAAAACCAAAAAAATGGAAAATTATCATAGCATAAAGGGGTTAAATTATAGAAGATTTTACAGCAGAATCCACAAATAAAATTTAATACCGTATATACTCGTGTTTAAGCCAAGTTTTTCAGCACATTTTTTTGTGTGCTGAAAACACCCCCCTCACCTTATACACGAGTCAATTGTCCCAGAGGGGGGAGGGGGAGCAGCGGGTCACAGAGGCAGGAGCCTCAGTGCCTCCTACAGCCGTCGGCTACCAGAAGACATCCTACTCACCTTCCTGCGTGCCCTTGTGGAGTCGCTGCATCTCCTGCCCAGCATTCACGTGGCCCCACTCATTAAGGTAATGGATATGCACGCGTCTCCACTTCCATAGGCATGGAGTAAATATTCATTACCTTAATGAGCAGAGATACGTGATCGCTCGGCAGAAAGAGCTGCTGGCGCCGGAACGAGATGCATCAGGGCACGCAGGAAGGTGCAGTAGGATGGTTTTTTTTTAATATGAAACATGCACACAAGGACAGGGACCAGGGAGCCATGCATACAACTACAGGGACGGGGAAGCCATCCATACAACAGGGACGGGGGAGCCATGCATACCAGGACAGTGAATGGGGAGCCATGCATACAAGGTTAGGGTATAAGGAGCTATGCATACAAGGATAGGGATGGGGGAGGCATGCAGACGGGGGTAGGGATGAAGGGACAATGCATACTCGGCTTACACTCAAGTAAATAAGCTTACCCAGTCTTTCATGGCAAAACTAGGTGCCTCGGCTTATACTTGGGTCGGCTTATACTCGACTATATATATGTACTAGTTTCCTGATAATTCAATGATTCATTCCATTTAACCCCATTGACCAGGAGTTGTTGCTTTTTTTCTGATTCCATCAGCAGCCTTTCTTGGGAAGTTCAGGCTCCACTCCTGAATCTGCATCATACAAGATGACCCAATAATGGACATACAAGTTCCTCCAATGTCAGGAAAGTGTCATTATCAATCAGAGCATAATTTGGGTATGTGCGCATGATGAGCATTTGCAGTAGAAATTTCCACCCCAAAAAGGATGCAGTTTCTAAAACCAGTAAATGAATGGATGCTGCTTATTTTTTCCTTCATACTGTCAGGTGACCCAGGACCAGGGGCTCCTTCTGTCCTTAATGCAAGGGGTGCCCTATCTCCCCCTGTTCCCTGGGTTACTTCAGAAGGTGAAGATGTTGGCGCCATGTACCATGCCTTAGCTCCTGAATCTTCCCTCAGTCTATACCCTTCCACCACCTAGGGAAGAGGGGAGTAGTAGTGCATCATAATACACCAACCAGGCTAACAAGGTAATATGAACATATGAACAGGTGTAATGAAAAATACCAAACATACAAAAATGCACTCACATATAAAAGAGGAATGCACCGGGGAGTGGAGGACGGGGTAAAACCAAAGTAAGAGAAGAAGGGGAACTATCACACACTCAAAACCTAGCAACAGTCTCCGATAAATCCACCAACCGCCTACTCAAATAACCACCAACTATCCTCCAAGCCATTCAGCATATGTGTTAGTCAGGATTCAGATTATATAGGGGATGGGAGTGGCTAACAATGCACAGCTGAGAGCCTTAGCTCCAAGAGCTCTCAACAAAGCAGTTTAATCCATACACTGTCTAAGGGCTGTCCCACACGTCCAGATAATTCCGGTACCGGAATAAATCGGTACCGGAGTTATCCGTGTCCGTGTGCCTGGGAACTCACGGAGGCCATACGTGCGGCACACGTGTGCCGCCCGTATGGCAAGTGGGTACCACACGGAGCGCGTGGTACCCACTCTGCATCATGCTGAAGCCGCGATTCATATGTTCCCTGCAGCAGCGTTTGCTGCAGAGAAAATATGAATAATAGTGTTTAAAATAAAGATCTATGTGTCCGCCGCCCTCCCACCCCCTGTGCGCCCCCCCGCTGGTCAGAAAATACTTACCCGGGTCCCCCGTCGGCTGTCGCTCCTTCCTGGTCTGGCCGCGGCTTCTAGTGTATGCGGTCACGTGGGCCCGATCATTTACAGTCATGAATATGTGGCTCCACCTCCCATAGGGGCGGAGCCGACTATTCATGATTGTAAATGATCGGCCCCACGTGACCGCATACAGTAAGCCGCGGCCAGACCAGGAAGGAGCGACAGCCAACGGGGGACCCGGGTAAGTATTTTCTGACCAGCGGAGGGGCGCACAGGGGGTGGGAGGGCGGCGGACACATAGATCTTTATTTTAAACACTATTATTCATATTTTCTCTGCAGCAAACGCTACTGCAGAGAGGATATGAATCGCGGCTTCAGCACCATGTGGGAGGGACAGCGCTTACTGTAGCGCTGTCTCCTGCACGCACACGGACCCCAGACGGAGAATGTCCGTGTGAGGTCCGTGTATTACACGGACCCATTGACTCTATTGGGTCCGTGTAATACGTGCGCTCCCACGAACACTGACATGTCTCCGTGTTTGGCACACGGAGACACGGTCCGCAAAAAATCAATGACATCTGCACAGATGCATTGATTTTAATGGGTCTACGTGTGTCAGTGTCTCCGGTACGTGAGGAAACTGTCACCTCACGTACCAGAGCCACTGACGTGTGAAACCGGCCTAAATAAATTTACACTGTTTAATAAGAAGGTGAAGTGCTTCTATTTAGTGCTGGAGTAGGAGAACACAGACACTGCGGTCTTCTGGCTTCTCGATTGTGGTAAACCTGTGACACATTCATTGAAGTAATTTCAAATCTACAGCATGCCAATGAATAGAGGAGATAAAATGCAAAAAATGCATATTATATGTAGCTTTTTACTTGCCTAAAGCCATGTTTTTGATGCAGAAATGTCTACTGAAAATATTAATCGTGTGCACATGAAAGTCAGCAAGGAGTTGAGAACAAAGACTTCTCGCACAATGCTAAAACACATTTTATGACTATTGTTTTACCACGATGATTAAAATGATTACCTTTGTGTCTTTTGAGAAATAAAATATATAACAAGCACCAAATCTTCTCTTCCAGTATCATAGATATACCGGTTAAATTTCAGATGACTATTCCAGAAGTGATTGGATTCATTCAGTCAATTCTAATGTTTCATCTATTCAAAGAAAAAGATGTGAAAGGAGCAGAGCAATTTCTAACAAATACTGAAAAAAGGTGCAATATAAATAAATTATTAACTGTACTAAAGAAGAAACACATGGAATAGCACAAATGTGCCTTATAACACAATTTTCAGGGAATAGAAATATTAAATGTATAATGTGAACTATAAAGCTACAGAACTATACGGAAGTTAAAAAAATAAATGCAGAAGAAAAAAAAACACGTATTCTAAGTTTAGACACTGATTAGATTTTAGACCTGTACTGATAGCAGAAAATTATATTTAAAGGAGTTGTCTGGGACTTACAAAGTAGGATCAGGCATCAGTATGAGATCATTGGTGGAGCTCACAGACTTCAACCCTCTAATCAGCTGATATCTGCTCTGTAAGCGGTCTAAAGGGGTACTTACACTGCAATATAATCGTGAATGAGTATTGTTAAAAACGCTCATTTTACAATTATACTGCCATGTAAACGTGCAGCCAATCACCCAATGAATAAACAAGCTGCTTGTTCAATGGGGAGGATGCAAACTGCTCGTTCATCAGGTGAAATGATCTTTTGTGTAAACAGCGATGTGTAAACGGGACCCGTGCTGCAAAGAACCATGGTAAAAAAAAATCAAAATCATAAGTCCAAATGCACAAAATAAGCGTTAGGCACTTCAAAAAGTCATTAGAAACACCGAAAGCAGGTGGAGGGTAAACCCACCTACTAAGAAGAGATTCCCAACATTAGAGAAATAAAATACTATATTTTTATTTATATACAAAATGAAAACCTATTAAAAAGACAGGGTATAAGACCTCCATAAAGGGAGGGGAAAACTGCTAGACGCCAAATGTAATAAATGTTTTTACCTGCTTTTCTGGTGTCCACCTCCCCACTATCAATGATATAATATTTACCCTGTCTTTTTAAATGGTTTTAATTTTGTATATAAAAATACAGTGTTATATTTCTCTAAAGTTTGGAATGTCTTCTTAGCAGGCGGGTTTACCCTCCACCTGCTTTCAGTGTTTGTAAAGAACCATGGTAGCCTTAGGGTACCGTCACACAGTGAAATTTCCATCGCTGCGACGGCACGATTCGTGACGTCGCAGCGTCGTATGAATATCGCTCCAGCGTCGTAGACTGCGGTCACACTTTGCAATCACGGCGCTGGAGCGATGCCGAAGTCCCCGGGTAACCAGGGTAAACATCGGGTTACTAAGCGCAGGGCCGCGCTTAGTAACCCGATGTTTACCCTGGTTACCAGCGTTAACGTAAAAAAAACAAACAGTACATACTTACATTCCGGTGTCTGTCCCCGGCGTTCTGCTTCTCTCCACTGTGTAAGCGCCATAGCCGGAAAGCAGAGCGGTGACGTCACCGCTGTGCTCGCTTTCCGGCCGGCAGGCGCTCACACAGCGGAGAGAAGCTGAGACGCCGGAGGACAGACACCGGAATGTGAGTATGTACTGTTTGTTTTTTTTACGTTTACGCTTGTAACCAGGGTAAACATCGGGTTACTAAGCGCGGCCCTGCGCTTAGTTACCCGATGTTTACCCTGGTTACAAGCGAACACATCGCTGGATCGCTGTCACACACAACGATCCAGCGATGTCAGCGGGAGATCAAGCGATGAAAGAAAGTTCCAAACGATCTGCTACGACGTACGATTCTCAGCAGGGTCCCTGATCGCTGCTGCGTGTCAGACACTGCGATATCGTAACGATATCGCTAGAACGTCACGAATCGTACCGTCGTAGCGATGGAAATTTCACTGTGTGACGGTACCCTAAGAGCAATGAGCAATCTGATAATGGTCGCTCAGTGGGCATGCTTTACTTTGGTCTGCCTGTGTAACCATACATTCGGAAGATCACTGATTGCTAAGTCTAACGATTCTGATTGGTGTTTGAATTGTGCCACCAATTGGCCTTTGTAAAAGGACCTTTAACCCCTTCATGACCTTGGGATTTTCCATTTTTCCATGTTCGTTTTTCGCTCCCCTCCTTCCCAGAGCCATAACTTTTTTATTTTTCCGTCAATTTGGCCATGTGAGGGCTTATTTTTTGCGGGACGAGTTGTAGTTTTCAACGACATCATTGGTTTTACCATGCCGTGTAACAGAAAACGGGAAAAAAATTCCAAGTGAAGTGAAATTGCAAAAAAAAGTGCAGTCCCACACTGTTTTTTTGTTTGGCTTTTTTGCTAGGTTCACTAAATGCTAAAACTGACCTGCCATTATGATTCTACAGGTCAGTACGAGTTCACAAACACCTAACATGACTAGGTTATTTTTTGTCTAAGTGGTGAAAAAAAATTCCAAACTTTTCTAAAAAAAAAAATTGCGCCATTTTCCGATACTCGTAGCGTCTCCATTTTTCATGATCTGGGGTCGTTTGAGGGCTTATTTTTTGCGTGCTGAGCTGGCGTTTTTAATGATATCATTTTGGTGCAGATACGTTCTTTTGATCGCCCATTATTGCATTTTAATGCAATGTCGCGGCGACCAAAAAAATGTAATTCTGGCGTTTCAAATTTTTTTCTCGCTACGTCATTTAGCGATCAGGTTAATGCTTTTTTTTATTGATAGATCAGGCGATTCTGAACTCGGCGATACCAAATATGTGTAGGTTTGATTATTTTTTTGTTGATTTATTTTGAATGGGGCGAAAGGGGGGTGATTTAAACTTTTATATTTTTTTTATTTTTTTCACATTTGTTTTACTTTTTTTTTTTTTTACTTTTGCCATGCTTCAATAGCCTCCATAGGAGGCTAGAAGCTGGCACAACGCGATCGGCCCTGCTACATAGCAGCGATCTGATGTTCGCTGCTATGTAGCAGAAATGCAGGTGTGCTGTGAGCGCCGACCACAGGGTGGCGCTCACAGCTACCGGAGATCAGTAACCATAGAGGTCTCAAGGACCTCTATGGTTACTATTCAGAAGCATCGCCGACCCCCGATCATGTGACGGGGGTCGGCGTTTGACAGCGGCATTTAACTAGTTAATAGCGGCGGGTGAATCGCGAGTTCACCCGCCACTATTGCGGGCACATGTCAGCTGTTCAAAACAGCTGACATGCCCCGGCTTTGATGCGGGCTCACCGCCGGAGCCCGCATCAAAGAGGGGTTTCTGACCTCGGACGTACTATCCCGTCCGAGGTCAGAAAGGGGTTAAGGCTAATTTCACACATCAGGTTTTTGCCATCAGGCACAATCCGGTGAGTTTTGAAAAAAAAGGATCCATTTTTTTCCGCCGGATCCGTTTTTTTATCATAGAGTTGTATTAGCGCCGGACTGCGCCTAATGGCCACACGTTTCATAAGTTTTTTGCTGGATCCGTCAAAAATTATTTCTCCGGTGGACGGAGAAAACGTACAGAGGAACGCACAGCAACTGTTCCAGTGATAAACAGATGAAACATGAGGTAAAATGACTGGTCCTGGCTACCGATTCCGGTATTTATACACTGAGCATGCCCCGTCCCATTTTCCAATCTCGAGTCTCTCTCTTTCTCTCTTTCTCCTTTCCCTGGAACAGGAAGTCCAAACTCTAGGCTCGGTAAACAAAAACGTATCCAGCAAAAAAAATGGATCCGGCACATCAGTTTTTAACAATTTGCACCGAATCCGTTTTTTTTTTAAAATAGCCGGATTATGCCTGAAGGCAAAAAATGGATGTGTGAAAGTAGCCTAAGAATGTATGGAGTGAGACTCTACTGCTCTGTAAATTGTTTAGTAGCTGCTGCCAAGAACATCAGTTTAATCCTCCATTCATCATTATATCAGTGTTCAACAACCCTTTAATTGCCATAGTTACTTTGCTGTGGTAGGTTCTAATAGATTCAGGTATCTTCTTTCAAGAAATACAATGGGGTGTCAGATTATACTTCTGAAGTCTCAATCAGGTACTATAGAGCCAGGCTCCCAGTATCAGTAACAAGTCTATTTTACTCAATTGCATAGCACCATTAAT
Source organism: Ranitomeya variabilis (assembly GCF_051348905.1). Lineage (NCBI taxonomy): Eukaryota > Metazoa > Chordata > Amphibia > Anura > Dendrobatidae > Ranitomeya > Ranitomeya variabilis. The sequence continues at coordinate 174,391,751 of NC_135238.1, forward strand.
TCCACAGCACTTTACTGACTTTATCACTGTCCCCATTGGGTATCATAATCCAATCTAAATTCCCTATCAGTATGTTTTTGAAATGTGAAAGTAAACCGGAGAACCTGGAGGAAACCCACCCAAATACAGGGAGAATGTACAAACTCCTTACAGACGTTATCCTTAATGGGATTTGAACCCAGGATCCCAGAGCTGTAAGTCTAACCACTGTGCCACCTTGATGCTTGGTACTTTCAAAATAGAATGAATATTTATCAAGACATTTCCTTGTTTAATACAAAATCTATGTCCCCTCCACCCAAAAAATAAAAATTAAATAAAATTTGGAATGTCATGAAAAGGGGTGGGAGGCGGAGTTTTGCCTTTATAGGTGGACACTAATATATTTTTAAACCATCTTCCCCATTGAAACCCCAGCATCTGGGCATGTAGACAGCAGTGTCATCCAATTGTACAATATTAGATGCCAAATAGCTTATGAAGATGTTTTTTGCAATGATTTACAGCATATCACAATAAGAAGCACACATATATCTTGTTATCAAGCATTTATCACATTTTTATGATGTTGCTGAATTTACCTTATCATTGCAGATTCCGAGAGATACTTGGAGAAGAGGCTGATTCTGCCCGAATGAACATGCAAATAAAACATTACTGTGTCCTTGCTTGCAAGAATTAACATAGCGACCTGCCAAATCCAAATATTCAGAGTAGATTGTTGTATTGTTTTTCTTATAAGTCATACATAATGAAAATGTCTTTTCATCTGTTGGACACCAACATTTACAAGTTACAGTTTTAACTTTTAACATCTTCCTGCCACGTCTGGTTTTACTATTCCTGCCATAGCAATTATTTCAGTAGAGTTGGGGTAAACTTTAGCATTATATATTTATTATTTAGTTTAGAAAAAAAACTACACATTCTGTAAATTTTAAACTTAATTGTCATGCCCTTGCAATAGTGTTGCATGTCAGAAAGAAATTTTTAAAAACTTGTTTAAGGGATGGGTGCAGTTCTGAAATAGTTTTCAGGGTTAATGTAGTGTAAATACCACATCAAAAGACAGGGGAAAAATGCACGGCCCTAAAGCCACAATAAATGAAAAATTATAATTATAAAAATGTAAAAAAAAATCATTATTTAATTTCATTAAAAGTAGAGGAAAAGTTTAAAAAAAATGGGTCCAAAGAAAAAAAAGAAAAAACAGGTACATATTGCAGCAGGATATGACAAGAAAAATATACTACAGTACAGACAAGTTGAACGATAGATAAAGTTTCTGTGCATAGTATTACTTGTGTGTATTCATTATAATAAAATGTGTACAAAAGGTGAATGGAAATAAAAATGATGAATCAAGCACCATAAGCAGCAATGATGTATTGTATCAGAATGGTGTGAGTACTAGTACGATGTGTATCACAGAAAAGGAGACATCATGAAGTAAAAGAGAATCCATATACCCATTATATGCTTTTTCTACCCTTCCAGAATGGCATCAGCTCCTTCGTCTGGAGGTAGTGTCATCCCAGTGGCCAAACAATCTTATACCGCCTTGCATATCTGTATCAAGTTGTGGATAATTGTAACCCATAGGCTGTGTCGAACATCATCGAAATCCTGTTGCCAAAACCACCATGCTGCTTGTGATCACAGCGCCACATGACCCCAACCGCTGTCATGTGACTCATAGGCAACACTTTGAGATGCAGAGAAGTGCATGTGTATTACACGATTTCAAACAAAGAGAATGTCCATAAATTTATTTGGTGAGTACTCAGCATAAATGAGTACACCGCCTTACAAAACTAAGACTTTAATCAATATCTCACTCAACACAATAAAAACTTCCAAAATGTTGACAATACAGAGCTTAACAGTTTTTAACCCACAACATAAAAGTAAGGTTAATAATAACTTTCATTACAAAATCTACAGTTTTACACAAATTATTTTGTGCAAAAATGAATGCACCCCACATTAAAATAACTACATCTACTATTTTGTATGCCCTCCATGATTTTTAAGGACAGCACCACGTATTCTATGCATGGAATCAACAAGTCGGTGACATATTACAACATCTTTCTGTGAAGAATATTGGAGATATAATTTCATGTCAGTCATATGTATCCTATTTGGCAAAGGATTATAAAACCCCCTTCCTTTGTGCAAGGAGAAAGCTGATACCTAGCTCAGCAGGTGGTCAAGCCTCCAAAGGCTGTGAGTGATAAACCTCCCACCTTTAGCCAGCTAAGCACATGATAAATGGCTTGTTGGCAATATGGAGCCAATGCGGTATAACTGCTTTGCTCAGCCAGCTAGGATTTCATAAGGAGAATATCGACTTATCATATGTCCTAGCCACACGCCAGTTACATTTTTGAGATCACCGGAACAGGTGGAATGCCTTACAGGGTCTCAATCCATTCTAGCACCCCAGAGTGGTGAGTTACATAGGATGACTAGTTGGAGCCAAGTAGCAAAGCTGTATTTGGTCTCAGTGCGTAACAAGTGCACTGTCAGATCTGATGGCACCAAAACCGCCTCCCTAGGACTATCCTTTAAGTAGTTATGACTAGGGTTGAGCGAAACGGGTCGTGCATTTTCATAAGTCGCCGACTTTTGGCAAAGTCGGCGTCTCATGAAACCCGACCCGATCCCTGTGCGGGGTCGGCCATGCGGTATGTGATCTTGGCGCCAAAGTCGCGTTTCGTATGACGCGTTTAGCGCCATTTTTTCAGCCAATGAATGAGCGTGGGCAGAGTGATGACATAGGTCTTAGGGGAGTGAACGCCTATCGTCATGTTATCGCTTGTGCGCAGTAGGGATTTGGAATGTGCAATACGAAATTTTCTGTGCTGGGACGACGGAGGGGAGGGAGAGAGAGAGAGAGAAGAAAAAAAAAAAAAATTAAATTCCTTCATTGGGTTTCGTGTTTCGGCCGAAACCCGACTTTTCATGGTGGTCGGCCGATTTCACTCGACTCGACTTTTAAGACAGTCGGGTTTCACAAAACCCGACTCGACCCTAAAAAACTAAAGGTCGCTCAACCCTAGTTATGACCCATCTTTGGTTTTGGAGTTTTTAGCTGCTAGCGGCAAAGGGAGGGAATTTAGGTTCAGCATAGGCTGTAGGAGGGGATTGACCCCAAAGGGTTAAAGGCTTGTGTAAAGCATGGCCTATTGCTTTTTCTCTGGTGAGGTTGCGACCACATTTCATGTAGGGAGAAGTCAAAGAACAGAGGGGATCACCAGCCTCCCATGTAGCAGCGACTCCCCTGCAAGCCAGACTTTTCATCTGACTGGTAACTGACTCTTATATTCTGCATACATTCTCTTACCACTTTTGTAATTGCATATCTGCTCTTTTATCTCGATTCACAAATCCACACGTCCGTGATCTCGGCTTAACTTCCCATGCTACCGGGGCTGGTTTCTGGCCCGATATATTCCTGATAACGGCTTATATCTAACTAAAAACTAGTGGCGGTGCTAACGGGCTGACCAGATTCCACTTCAATGGTGCTAGTGAAAGGAGCCTCTCAGCTTTTCAGGGTTCTGAGCAAGCGTGGTGGCATGTCAGTGACTGTGTGGGCCACATTCTCTCTTTCCCTGTGCTTTCTTGGGCCCTTGTTGACAGGAGGTGTCTGGGTAAAACTGCTCCAAGCTGACCTTACATGTCCCAAGGGAGTGCGGAACGTAATCACTCAAACTTAATAGCGATGTCAGGCAAGGTGGCGAGGTGCGAGATCATCACATGTGATGGAAGTGCATTGCGATCAAGTTAATAGTGTGTGTAAGTGTGGGATCCATATTCCCCAGACACAGGGATCTTAAAATCTTAGACAGTCTGAGTGCAAATACTGTAAGCTGGGTACATCAGGTTGCAGCTATGTCAGTGACCAAAGATTGCGTTGCATTCATGTCACTCAGTATATACAGGTAGTACAAAGGAACATGAGTTCTTTGGATTTTGAAGGAATTTTACTCAGGGCAACCATTAATCAGAGTCTTACACTGTTTATGTGAGGTCTTCAGTCATGCTGTTAGATTACACTTTTCCAGCAGAAGTTGATCATACAGTTTTATTCAAGCTTCTTTCCAACACAGTGAATCACTTCTCTTTATACTATGCTTCCAGCAACATATATGGTAGTCTCTCCACAGACTATTTCTCTCCACACACTCTTGACAGATTAGCACTATACCTTTCTCTTGCATTGAGGTGACAGAGGGGGGAGGTGGATGAGTCCTGTGCTGTCAGCCCTCTCACCCTCTTATGTTGAGGCAACATTGGTTGCTCCTGGCTGTCCTCACTGCCCCTATGTTGTTGCCCATAAGTGCTCGGGTTAGTGTATTAGAGCGCTTATCATTCAAACAACCATACTCTCTGGTCACTTACCTCTTGATATCTCTTTGCATATACAGCTAGAAGAAACGTTCACAAGCCTGGTTTATAGTCCTTTCTACTCCTAGATGTCCCATATTTTTGTGAAGTTCTTTGAAGACCAACCGATGATATATTACAGTAGTGCAAGTAGTACTGTTGTTTCTGTCCTTTCTTGCGATACAATATACCATCTGTGCTGAGGTGAGCTTTGCTCGTTCTTTAAATAAGATAGCTACTGCTGGTGACTCAGTGACTCTCTCTCTCGCTTCCTCTATTTTGGTCCACAAAAGGTAGATTTCTGCCAATTGTTTGGTCTTCCTGTTATGCTTTCTGGATAATTTCTTTTGATAGCTGCTGAATGCGCATGGGGTGATCTTGTTCCTTCGCTTTCATGGCAGTTGCCACGGTCAAGGGACACCACAGCAGTGTGCTTTCCTCATGCTGGACTTGTACTGCTTGGGTGGTGCTCACAATAGCTTCTACACTAACTTCTTCAGAGCACTTTTGCATGAACTCCTCAGCCTCTAGGGGCATTCTCAACAATCTGTCTGCATCTGCATTGCATTTTCCTGAAGTTGATGTCAGCAAGTTCAGCTACCCATCACTGACCCATAGCGTTCAGTTTGGCCTAAGTAAGGTCGTAGGTCAGAGGGTTGTTTTCAGTGTATACCTCAAACGCTTGGCTGTAATAGAGATGATCTCTAAATCATTCACAGATTTCCTGGCATTGAAATGGGCTCTGTAGTTTTCAAGAATATAGACGGCAATTCTTCTCCGCGTCTGTCATCGTTCTAGAACTGTAGCCGATGACTCTAAAATTGTCATTTTAGTGCTGATACAGGGCAGTTCCAAGTCCCACTTGTGAAGCCTCACAATGACGGACAAATGGTTGGTTGAAGTCAGGATACCCAACTATGGGTGGTTTTTTGTAAGGTAATCCACTAGTTCTTGCAAAATCTCCTGGTGACCTGATATCCAGAAAATTGGTTGCTGAGCAGAAACTATATTTCTTCCTTTGGGCCAAATCATGCCTATGTTCTTTTTCTCCCCCAAGAGACAGTTTAACGGAGCATTCATCTGGGAAAAGTTCTGTATGTAATGTCATGGGTGTTTCAGGTGTGACAGACATTAATCAAAAAACTTCGGCACTCAAAACATGAAAATTTATTAACATATAGAGCAATAGAGGCAAAAAAAAAAAAAACAGAAAAAAGAAAAAGACACAACCCTTATGGATACAATTTGTGGCTGCAGAAAAAAAGAAGAAAAAAAACGGCCCTTTTTGTATACTGATTATTTCAGCTCAACATTTCAGCTAAATATAGCTATTTTCAAGCATAAATCTGAAGGATTAGGGGTCAAAATATGATGAGATCCACTAGCAACGGTGACAGGATCAAATGGTCTGATATTTGTGTCTGGAAATATATTTCCTGCAGAGTGGCCATATATCAGTGTCCACTAGCGACAGGAGTGACAGACAGTCATCCTGGATCCGGCTGTAGCAGGTCTTTGTGTTTAGCTCAAGTACCTTCTTGATTTTTGCATCTCTATTAGCGATAACCCTATCACTCTAGGACCCAATAGTTACCTCCACCTTCTGCTGCTAATCACACACATGTGTTAAAGGTTTAAATACATTCAGTTGCTACAGCATGGTGCTGGTGTTAGCTCATATTTGTCTCAGTCTTGTTGAAAGTTCTAGCAGTCAGTTAGTGTCTTTCCCCGAGGACCCTTGTAAGATTGCTGGTGTGACATGTTGGTTGTCTTTAGTTTTAGTGGGAACTGACTAGTGTTCATCCCTTCCCTAACCAGGGACTATCGCTAGGGTGAGTCAGAGATTAAGTTCCTGCTCAGCGATAGGTGCAGAACCTAAAGAGGGACGTTTAGGGCAGACAGGGTGATTTTAGATCTGCCTAGGGGTCTCCACTCCCCTTTTCCCTAGTGTTTGGTCTCCCCCTCCCCATTGATGTGCACTTACTTATCCTTCATCCAGTGTGACATGTAAGTTCTGTAGTAGGAGAAGAATCCTAGCATCTTCCTCAGCTCCCCATAGTAGACGCATGCTTGTCTATTAAGGCCATTACCACAGCTATTTCCACTGGGTCCATATTGTATCGATCTCCGGATACGTTTTTTCCCTGAAATCAAACTTGTCTCTTGAACAAGAAAGAAAACAGGACCACATCCATAAAAAGGTGCCACAAAGACTAATCTCCATGTGGTTGTCTTAAAGATACACCTAACGGACACTCCCAAACAATACTTCTCAATACAAAAAATATAGGAGTACAACGTCCAATTTGATGAAGTATAAATTTTATTAACCACTTACAAATAAATAATTACAGACTAGGATCCACTCATACAATCCCCATGGTGTAATGAATGCTGTCAGGGTTCTACTGGTTTCTTCGACAAAACCTTGGTGGTACGCCTTACCATGGTCAAGGACAGAGGACCAGGTACTGAATCTGTGGTATCAGGTGCTGATCCGGGATTGACTTCCTGTTTAGTTCCCGTTAATCACAACAAAGCCTCAACGTCCTTCTTCCTGACACAGACAATAGGAGAGGAGTAGGATGACTTTGATTTTTGGACCCACCTCTGTTAATTAGGTCTTTCAAGTATTCTTTCACTTAAATAGTTTAGGCACAGATACGTAACTTCTGGTTACTGGGGTAGTGTCTTCCAGGTTGATGATCAGGTGCAATAACAGAATACTACTTATATCAGAGTCATCCTTTGAGAATGCATGACACTCTACCCTCAATATCTGTTTCATTACAGCTAGATATTCGGCACTCAGATGTTGAAGGGCCACTGGGGATCCCAGGGTCCAGAGGTTGGTAGTGTGGTTCTCTCCACTGAGGAAACCTTACTCCTTGGTTGGGAAACCGTATTTACTGCGGGATCATAAACTGGCCTCTCACTGGCTGGATGCACCATCTTAATGGTTTTGATGTGGCCTAACACAGTCTTAGGGTTCAGTCTAACTACATGCTTTGTCGTATTCGTCACCAGCACTGTCACTCGAGCAAAACCACCAGTAGCGATAGTAAGTACTGTCTCACCTTGGATCAGACCCTCAAGAAGTTCTGATGAGTCTTTCAGCACAAACAGTCTCAATATAGTTTGGCATAATGTCCTTCTTCACCACCCCTTAAACAATCGACAATGACAGCACTCTGAATTGATAATCAGCAAGCCTTACAAGCAGTATATCTTCTATTTTGGAACCTACCCCTGGGTCTGAATGGTCTGGACTCTGGGCTGGTACGAATCATCTTCTACACCTCTGTAAACTAAGCTTGGAGTTCTCCGATTACTTCTGCCCAGTCAGCACCGTCTGTTTTCTCTTTTGCTGGCGATTTGGGTTTTACTCTCAGTAGTGGTGCTGAAGAGTCTCCAGAATGGTGTTCTTATTGACAGGGGTCTCCATCGTCAGCTGAATCATTTTGGTAGCTTTGGTAGCAGAGCCATTCTTTAACTTCTGTTCACTCTCTGACACCAAACTGATTGCCTCATTCATCTTCTCAATTAAGACTTCATCCAGAATGCCAGTATCTTCTAAGTACTATATCATCTGCAACTTGATATCTTTGCTGAGTGATTAACCCTGTTCCTAGAGACCTCAAAAACTTGCGAACGTGCTCCATGACACTCGGATATCACTCGAGTAGGGTTGAGCGAAACGGGTCGTGCATTTTCATAAGTCGCCGACTTTTGGCAAAGTCGGCGTCTCATGAAACCCGACCCGATCCCTGTGCGGGGTTGGCCATGCGGTACGCGATCTTGGCGCCAAAGTCGCGTTTCGTATGACGCGTTTAGCGCCATTTTTTCAGCCAATGAATGAGCGTGGGCAGAGTGATGACATAGGTCTTAGGGGAGTGAATGCCTATCGTCATGTTATCGCTTGTGCGCAGTAGGGATTTGGAATGTGCAATACGAAATTTTCTGTGCTGGGACGGAAGAGAGAGAGAGACAGAGAGAGAGAGAGAGAGAGAGAGAGAGAGAGAGAGAAAAAATTCCTTCATTGGGTTTCGTGTTTCGGCCGAGACCCGACTTTTCACGGTGGTCGGCCGATTTCACTCGTCTCGACTTTTAAGACAGTCGGGTTTCACAAAACCCAACTCGACCCTAAAAAACTAAAGGTCGCTCAACCCTACACTCGAGTATCACAGTGCTCGGATGTACTTGTTGACTCAGCGAGTAATAGGCAGTGCTCTATGTAAAACTCGAATCCCACCTTGCATTTTTGGCGCCTATTACACAGCCAAAAAGCATGCGGAGATTGTCTATACATCACTGTAATGCCATAGCTATCTTGGTTGCGGCATTACTGTGATAGGCTGGCCGTGTGGCATCATCAGAGCTTATAACAGAACAGGCACCCCGCCAAGCTCGGCACATTGACTCCATTGCACAGCTCTGTGACACTTTGTATTGGAGGGAGAGAGCACTTGTCTAGGCTTGTGTGCACAGTATAACAAATCAGAAGCCTGTAGTGTTGATACTGGTGCTAAAACTGGTGCTAAAGGAAAGGGCTAATCCTATGTTTTCCTGTTTGTATCTTATACAATTTGCATTTAGCCTAGGGAAGGAGAGAGGGTCGCAAAAGCAGCGAGAGTGACAGAATCCAGTCTGTAGACAGTGATCAGGGCTGTACAGTCTGTTGGCAAATATATAGCTGCAGTTTTTTGGGGAGGGGTGAAAATATTGAACATACTATGATCTATTCAGTATAACGTGACTTGAGTTTCTTTTTTGTGTTATATAACACTCAAAAAATTGTTAAAAAACTTCTCTGGATAAGGTTTCTTATCCATACACAATTGTGTGTTGTGGATGATTTTTTTTTCATATACTTGTATATGCAACACTCCAAAAAAGCGTGTAAAAATTTTGCAGGGTTAAATTTGTCATTCATAATAATAATAAAAATAATAATCTTTATTTATATAGCGCCAACATATTCCGCAGCGCTTTACAGTTTAACAGTTTCAAACACAACAGTCATAAGTAACAACGTCAACAATACAATAATTAAAGCAAAATAAGACCCTGCTCGTGAGAGCTTACAATCTACAATGAGGTGAAGGAGATACAAAGTACAGGTGTGTATTTACAATGATGTGTTTACAATGATGGTCCAGACATCTTCAGGGGGTGGGGGATAGATGGAGATAGTGAAAGGACTACACACACACACAAACATAACATGACATTGATTAGTGAACGTGATAGGCCACTCTGAACTAGTGTGTTTTGAGGAAGCGCCAAAAACTATGCAAATTGTGGTCCTAATATCTTGGGGTAGAGCATTCCAGAGGATTGGCGCAGCACGGGATAAGTCTTGGAGTCGGAAGTGGGAGGTACGGATTAGTGCAGAGGATAGTCGAAAGTCATTTGCAGAGTGCAGCGGTCGGTTAGGCCGATAAACCAAAATGAGGGAGGAGATGTACGGGAGTGCAGCACTGTGGAGAGCTTTGTGGGTGAGAACAAGTACTTTGAATTTGATTCTATAATGAATGGGAAGCCAGTGTAATGACTGGCGAAGAGTGGATGCATCCGAGTAATGATTAGCTAGATGGATGACGCTGCCTGCTGCATTAAGGATAGACTCGAGAGGGGAAAGTCGAGTGAGGGGTAGGCCAATTAATAGAGCATTGCAGTAGTCAAGGCAGGAGTGGATCAAGGCGACAGTGAGGGTTTTTGTTGTTTCCATGGTGAGAAAACCGGTTTTTACGTACCGGTAATAGGATTTTACAGAGTCCACGACAGCACCCACAACGAGAGAGGGGATCCGCCCACCTTCCGGACAGGAACCTACAGGTTAAAAAGGGGCGGCCCCCCTCGCCCTCCAGTTTGTGTTCCAGAGTACAAGGGATACCGCCAATGAATCAGTACATGACAATATTATCTTAAACACTACTAAATACCACCACCTCTAAAGAGTGATCTCTAAGGCACACCCTCCAACAGAGTGCAGGAATAAGTAACTAAATACGGGGGGGAATGTATGGGTGCTGTCGTGGACTCTGTAAAATCCTATTACCGGTACGTAAAAACCGGTTTTCCTATCGCCACGACAGCACCCACAACGAGAGACTTTCAAAGACTATTAACTGGGAGGGACCACAGCACTAAGTACTGAGCGGCCAAACTGCAAGCTGGAATTAGCAGATAGATCAAGGCGATAGTGTTTATAAAAGGTGGAAGGTGATGACCAAGTTGCCGCCTTACATATCATTTCAATGGGGACATCTGCCTTCTCCGCCCAGGATGATGCCATGGCCCGAGTGGAGTGCGCCCTGATGCCTTCTGGTGGTGTTACTCCCCTGGCAGAGTAGGCAAGACATATCGCTTCTCTAATCCACCTAGCGATAGAGCTCTTCGTGACACCAGAACCCTTTTTTCGATTCTGGAAAGAAATAAACAGAGCCCTACTCTGTCTCCAGCTTTGCGTCCTATCCAGGTATTCTAGTATTGCCCTCTTTACATCTAAGGTATGATATTTTTTCTCCTCCTCTGAACCTGGATTTTCATAGAAAGATGGTAAATAAATCTCCTGACTTCTATGAAATTTAGTTGCCACTTTTGGCAAGTATGCAGGATCAGGTTTTAAGACAATCTTATCCTGGAGAATTACTAAGTAGGGAGGATCTACCGACAATGCATGTATATCACTGACCCTCCTGGCAGACGTTAATGCTAACAGTAGAGCTGTCTTTAAGGTTAAATTTTTAATCGAAATAGAGTTTAGTGGCTCAAAAGGAGGTTCAGTCAACGCCTCAAGCACCAAGTTGAGGTCCCAAGGGGGTACCCTTGCAATATGGATTGGGTTAGAACGCTGACATGCCTTAATAAACCTAGCAACCCATCTATTACCAGCTATATCACTGTTGTACAGAGCTCCTAAGGCTGAAACATGAACCCTTAGAGTGTTGACTGCTAAACCCAATTCCCAGCCTTTCTGAAGGAATTCTAAAATGGCTGAAATCGGAGCATTATCTCCCAATGGCCGCTGATAAAACATAAGGAATTTCTTCCAAATTTTCGAATAGATTTTTGTAGTAACTTCTTTCCTGCTTTTCAATAAGGTAGTTATTAAAGCATTGGAGAACCCTCTCTCCTTCAGAAGCTCCCTCTCAAGTTCCACGCTGTTAAGTGAAGAGTCTCCAAATTTGGATGATGAAATGGACCTTGAGAGAGGAGATCCGGAACTGCTGGCAACACCCAGGGATCGGTCACAGACATTGTCCTGAGGAGAGAAAACCAAGGCCTCCTGGGCCAGAAGGGGACGATTAAAATTACTCTGGCTCCTTCCTCCCGGATCTTCCTGAGAACTATCGGAATTAGACACATAGGGGGGAAGGCATATGCTAGCCGGAAGGGAATCCACTATGAGAGGTTGGTCTGCTATGTGTAAGGATGCGAACCTCCTGACCTTCCTGTTCTCCCTCGTAGCAAACAGATCTATTGTCGGCAATCCCCACAGATTGACTATCTGATTGAATATGTGTTGGTCTAGGGACTTCTGTCCCTGACGAAGGGAATGGCGACTGAGGTAGTCTGCTTCTATATTGAGTTTCCCTTCTATATGAACTGCCGACAGAGATTGTAAGTGATCCTCGGCCAGAGATAATATCTGTGCTGCAGTGGTCATTAGGGACCTTGTCCCTCCCTGATGATTGATGTAGGACACCACAGTCATATTGTCTGTCTGTATCTGTACGTGCGAATTCTCCAGGGAAGGTAGTAAGCAAAGAAGAGCCTGGTTGACTGCAGCCAGCTCTCTTAGGTTTGAGGAGCTCTGGGACTCTAGACTTGACCAATGCCCCTGGGTTAGAATGTCTCCCATATGGGCTCCCCAACCAAACGGACTGGCATCTGTCGTGACCACGTTGTCCGGAGTGATGGTCCAGAGGACTCCTTTCGATAAATGTACTGGATTGAGCCACCATCTGAGGTCGTGAAGAGTGGCAGGTGATATACTGAACTTCCCGCTTACAGCACCGTGAAGCTCTTTTTCTGCTTGAAGAACCTCGTATTGAAGCATTCGGGTGTGAGATTGAGCCCATCTCACCGCCGATATACACGCAGTCAAAGATCCTAGAAGAGACATTGCGTCTCTTAAACTTAAGATTGGAGCTTTCCTTACGGTCGTGATCCTCTGAATGATCTTCTGTTTCTTTCCTTCTGGTAGGAAGGATGATTGATTTTCTGAGTTTAGGAGAACTCCTAGGAATATTTGATGTCTTGTGGGTTCTAGTTTTGACTTTTCCCAGTTGATTATCCACCCGAGTCCCTGTAGGGATGATATTATGGCATTTACCCTAGATGTACACTGAGCGATTGAATTTCCAATTATTAAAAAATCGACTAGATAGGGCACTACCAGGGTTTCTTTTTCCCTGACATGGGCCATTACTTCCGACACAACTTTTGTAAAAATTCTAGGTGCCATGGATAGGCCAAAGGGCATTGCTAAAAATTGAAAATGTTTAATCTGATGGTTTACCCATACTGCCATCCTGAGGAATCGCTGATGATTTCGGTGAACTGGAAAATGGTAATACGCATCTTTTAGATCCAACACTGACATGTAGCACCTAGGAAACAAAAGCTTAGTTGTTGATTTAATGGATTCCATCTTAAAAGCGTGATACTGAAGATATTTATTCAATTTACGTAAATTTATGATAGTCCTAAAGGACCCATCAGGCTTAGAGATCAAGAACAGCGGAGAATAAAAGCCCGTCTTCTCCTGATGTTTTGGTACTTCTTCAATAACCCGCTTTGTAAGCAATTGTTGAATCTCTAATTCTAAGGCCTGTTGTTGGGCCTGAGTATCCAGCGATGTTACAATAAAATGGTCTGGGGGAGTTCTCAAAAATTCTAATTTTAATCCTGACTCAACAACCCCCATTATCCAGGTACTAGAAGTTATCTTTTGCCATTCTGCTGAGAAGAACTTTAGTCTTCCCCCTACTGGCAATTCTGTTTTATCTGTAGTTACGTCTCCGTCTTGAGAAAGATGAAGGGTTCTTATAGTATCCACCTTTCTTCTTCTGATCCGACGTCTCCCAGTCACGATTATATCCCTGCTGGCTGGAATTTTCTGAAGGGCAAGCGTCTCCGGAAGGCATTCCTAAAAGTGGGATTAAATGCTTTAGGAAATCCCTTTTTTCTGTCCTCTGCCTTTGCAAGGATGTCATCCAGCACCGGGCCAAATAGGTACTCACCCCTACATGGAATGGAGCATAATTTGGCCTTTGCCTGGGCATCCCCCTTCCAGGTCTTTAGCCAAAGTGCCCGTCGGGCTGCATTTGAGAGCCCCGCCGATCTTGCAGCCAATCTCAGGGAGTCAATTGAGGCATCTGCCACATAAGCCGCTCCTTCTCTGACCTGAGACAGGGAGATAAGTAATTTGTCTCTAGGTGTTTTAGCTTTAAGCTGTTCTTCCAGCTGCGTCACCCAGACCATGATTGATCTCGCCGTACAGGTGCCTGCGATTGCAGGCTTAAAGGCTCCAGATGATGCTTCCCACACTTTCTTAAGGAGCATGTCAGCCTTCCTGTCTGAGGGATCTTTAAGGAGACCTACGTCCTCTAATGGCAGCGAGGCTGTCTTCGAGGTAAAGGCTACTGCCGCATCTACTTTCGGGATTTTCACCCACTGGGATAAGGTGTCATCCTCGAAGGGGTATCTTCTTTTTGCGGCCGAAGGTAAGAATCCCTTATCCAGCTTATCCCACTCTCGTCTGACCAGATCTTTAATGGTATCTACCACGGGGAAAGCTTTGCGACTTCTCTGGTTCAGTCCTGCAAACATGATCTCCTGGGTTGTTTTTGGCTCTCTACTCTCTGCCACACGCATAGTTGCACGGACTGCTTTAATTAAAGTGTCCATATTGTCGGTGGAAAAACAAGGCCTTCCTTCCTCATCTGAGGAGACTGATGATGAACTCTCCGAGCATTCACCCTCCTGCAATGAGGGGCTGGAACCGGATATTATTTCCATACTCTTATCATGTCGTTTGGTTTTTAGGGACGATTTAATTTCTTCCCTAATTACTTCTCTTAAATCCGATACACGGAGGGGGGCTTCTTCCTCTAACGTACGGCATATACATAACTGACATAATTTCTTTAAATAAGTGTCAGGCAGTGGCTCCGTGCATAATGCGCACTGTTTATGCTTGGATTTTGAAACCTTTTTCCCTATAAAAAAGCATAGTATAGGAGACAGTTGTGTTAGCCAATGCTCAGATATCAACTCACCACTAGTGTTGAGCATTCCGATACTGCAAGTATCGGGTATCGGCCGATACTTGCTGTATCGGAATTCCGATACCGAGAGCCGATATTTTTGTGATATCGGGTATCGGTATCGAAACAACATTAATGTAAAAATGTGTAAAAGAGAGAATTAAAATAAAAAATATTGCTATACTCACCTCTCCGACGCAGCCTGCACCTTACCGAGGGAAGCTGCAGCGTTCTTTGTTTAAAATTCGCGCTTTTCTTTCCTTTACGTGAGTCCCGGCTTGTGATTGGTTGTGTGCCGCCCATGTGACCGGCACGCAACCAATCACAGCAAGCCGTGATGTAATTTCAGGTCCTTCAGGATTTTAAAATTACGTTCCGGCGTTGTGATTGGTTGCGTCGCAGTCACATGGGAGACGCAACCAATCACAGCAAGCCGTGACGTAATTTCAGGTCCTTAAGGATTTTAAAATTACGTCCCGGCTTTGTGATTGGTTGCGTCGCAGTCACATGGGAGACGCAACCAATCACAAGCCGTGACGTCACGGGAGGCTGGACACGCGCGCATTTTAAAATGGGCGCGTGTCCAGCCTCCCGTGACGTCCTGGCTTGTGATTGGTTGCGCCGCGATCAACCAATCACAAGCCGGGAGGCTGGACACGCGCCCATTTTAAAATTTTAAAATGCGCGCGTGTCCAGCCTCCCGCGGCGCAACCAATCACAAGCCGGGACGTCACGGGAGGCTGGACACGCGCCCATTTTAAAAAGCGCGCGTGTCCAGCCTCCCGTGACGTCACGGCTTGTGATTGGTTAATGGCGGCCATGTTGCCGGGACGCGGACCAATCACAGCAAGCCGTGACGTAATTTCGTCACGGCTTGCTGTGATTGGTCCGCGTCCCGGCAACATGGCGCCGTGACCAATCATAAGCCGGGACGTCACTGGAGGCTGGACACGCGCGCTTTTTAAAATGGGCGCGTGTCCAGCCTCCCGTGACGTCCCGGCTTGTGATTGGTTAATGGCGGCCATGTTGCCGGGACGCGGACCAATCACAGCAAGCCGTGACGTAATTTCGTCACGGCTTGCTGTGATTGGTCCGCGTCCCGGCAACATGGCCGCCCTGACCAATCACAAGCCGGGACTTCACGTAACCAAGTAAAAGCGCAAATTTTAAACAAACAACGCTGCCGGTTCCCTCGCTGAGGTCCAGGCTGCGTCGGAGGGTGAGTATAGCGATATTTTTTATTTTAATTCTTTCTTTTACACATTTATATGGATCCCAGGGCCTGAAGGAGAGTTTCCTCTCCTTCAGACCCTGGGAACCATCAGGAATACCGTCCGATACTTGAGTCCCATTGACTTGTATTGGTATCGGGTATCGGTATCGGATTGGATCCGATACTTTGCCGGTATCGGCCGATACTTTCCGATACCGATACTTTCAAGTATCGGACGGTATCGCTCAACACTACTCACCACCGCTGATGAAGAATAGAGTACCGGTTTCTGAGGAGGTGAGGTACGACGTGACGTGCTAGGGTCCTGCTGCCCGCGTGCCACATCTCCAGTATGAGATCTGCTACTGCTCCTCTGCTCTCCTTGTCGGTGTTCGGCGTCTCCCTTGGAAGACATGTTGCCGCACACCTACTCACCAAGCGCTGCCTCTTTTTAAAGGTCCCGCGCTCTTCCTCCCGGCCTCCTCCGGAAGTTGTTAAATTCACTTCCGGGTCAGAAGCGCCGACCTGCTCCCGCAGCGTCGCGCGCGTGTGGACGACCCTGGGCGGCGTGCCTTCCCCTGGGAACGCCACTACGACCGCCATCATTCCTCGGTCCCCGCCAGACGAGGGGGGAAGCTGAACACAGAACTTCCCCCGACGCTGCTTCCGGGCCCCCGACTCTGCCGTTCCTACCAGACACCGCACAGAGGCTTGGCGGACCCGGGTAAGCGAAACTGTAGGCTCCCGCCGTCCGGACAGGAAACCAAACTGGAGGGCGAGGGGGGCCGCCCCTTTTTAACCTGTAGGTTCCTGTCCGGAAGGTGGGCGGATCCCCTCTCTCGTTGTGGGTGCTGTCGTGGCGATAGGAAAAGGGCGGATTCTAGAGATTTTCTTTATGTGTAAGCAGCATGAGCGGGCAAGAGATTGTATATGGGATGTGAAGGAGAGATTGGAGTCAAACATAACACCCAGACAGCGCGCCTGCTGCCGGGGTGTTATTATGGTGCCACCCACTTAGAGGGAAATGTCAGATTTCGGGAGGTTAGTAAATGGCGGGAGCAGAAGAAGTTCCGTTTTGGAGAGGTTGAGTTTCAGATAGAGAGTGGACATGATGTTGAAGACTGCAGACAGACAGTCAGTCGCCTTCTGTAGTACAGCGGGGGTAAGGTCAGGGGATGACGTGTATAGTTGTGTGTCATCGGCATAAAGATGGTACTGAAAGCCAAATCTGCTGATGGTCTGTCTAATTGGGGCCGTGTAGAGGGAGAAGAGAAGGGGGCCAAGGACTGAGCCCTGAGGTACTCCGACAGTGAGAGGAAGAGGAGATGAAGTGGAGCCAGAGAACAGAACACTGAAGGAGCGGTCAGAAAGATAGGAGGAGAACCAGGAGAGAGCAATGTCCTTAACCCCTTCCCGACCTGTGACACAGCGTATGCGTCATGAAAGTCGGTGCCAATCCGACCTGTGATGCATATGCTGTGTCACAGAATGATCGCGTCCCTGCAGGCCAGGTGAAAGGGTTAACTGTAATTTCACCCGACCTGCAGGGACAGGGGGAGAGGTAATTCAGCCCAGGGGGGGTGGCTTCGCCCCCTGTGGCAACGATCGCTCTGATTGGCTGTTGAAAGTGATGTTTCACTTTCAATCAGAGCAATCGTAATATTTCACCAATGAAAATTGGTGAAATATTACAATCCAGCCATGGCCGATGTTGCAATATCATCGAGCATGGCTGGAAACCCTGATCTGCTGCCGCCACTGCCACCAATCCATCGCCCCCATCCTCCGTCCTGTCCTGTACTGTGCTCCGCTCCCCTCCGTCCTCCTGTCCGCTCCCTCCGCAGTCTGATTTCACCCCCCAAGGTCCGATCCCACCCCTGCATACTTACTGACCTTCGGTGTCACTCCCGGTGTCCATCTGTCTAATGCATGGGCGCTGCCATCTTCCAAAATGGCGGGCGCATGCGCAGTGCCGGCCGGCAGATTCATTCCAGGTACATTTTGATAGCTGTGATAGGTTCTATAACAGCGATCAAAATAAAAAAAATAAAAAATAAACCCCCCTTTATCACCCCCATAGGTAGGGACAATAATAAAATAAAGAAAATATATTTACTTTTATTTTTCCACTAGGGTTAGGGTTAGATCTAGGGTTAGGGTTAGGGCTAGGGTTAGGGTTAGAAGTAGGGTTAGAACTAGGGTTAGGGTTACAACTAGGGTTAGGGTTACAACTAGGGTTAGAACTAGGGTTAGGGTTAGAACTAGGTTTAGGGTTAGAACTAGGGTTAGAACTAGAGTTAGGGTTAGAACTAGGGTTAGAACTAGGGTTAGAGATAGAACTAGGGTTAATGTTAGAACTAGGGTTAGGGTTAGAATTAGGGTTAGAATTGGGCTATATGCACATGGTGCGGATTTGGCTGCGGATCCACAGCGGATTGGCCGCTGCTGATTTGTAGCAGTTTTCCATCATGTTTACAGTACCATGTAAATGTATGTAACACCAATCCGCTGTGCCCATGGTGCGGAAAATACCAAGCGGAAATGCTGCGTTGTATTTTTCGCAGCATGTCAATTCTTTGTGCGGATGCCGCAGCATTTTACACCTGTTCCTCAATAGGAATCCGCAGGTGAAATCTGCACAAAAAACACTGGAAATCAGCAGTAAATCCGCAAGTAAAATGCAGTGCGTTTTACCTGTGGATTTTTCAAAAACTGGGCGGAAAAATCCTCACATGAATCCGCAACGTGGGCACATAGCCTTAGGGTTAGGGTTGGAATTAGAGATAGGGTTGGAATTAGGGTTAAGATTAGGGTTAGGGGTGTGTTGGGGTTAGGGTTAGGCTTAAGGTTAGGGTTATGGTTAGGGTTGGGATTAGGGTTAGGGGTGTGTTGGGATTAGGGTTAGGGGTGTCTTGGGGTTAGGGATGTGATTAGGGTTATGGCTATTGTTGGGATTAGGGTAGTGGTGTGTTGGGGTTAGTGTTGGAGTTAGAATTGAGGGGTTTCCACTGTTTAGGCACATCAGGGGTCTCCAAACGCGACATGGCGCCACCATTGATTCCAGCCAATCTTGCATTCAAAAAGTCAAATGGTTTCCAAGCCCCGACGTGCGCCCAAACAGTGGTTTACCCAAACATATGGGACATAAGCAAACTCAGGAAAAATTGCACAACAACTTTGGGGGTCTAATTTCTCCTGATACCCTTGGGAAAATAACAAAATAGGGGCTAAAAACTTACTTTTGTGTGAAAAAAATGATTTTTTTATTTTCACGGCTCTGGGTTATAAATTTCTGTGAAGCACTAGGGGGTTCAATGTGCTCACCACACATCTAGATAAGTTCCGTGGGGGTCTATCTTCCAATATGAGGTAACTTGTGGCGGTTTCTAATGTTTAGGCACATCAGGGGCTCTGCAAACGCAACGTGATTCCCGCAGACCATTCCATCAAAGTCTGCATTTCAAAACGTCACTATGTCCCTTCCGAGCCTTGACGTGTGCCCAAACAGTGGTTTATCCCCACATATGGGGTATCACCGTACTCAGGACAAACTGGACAACACCTTTTGCGGTCCAATTTCTCCTGCTACCCTTGTGAAAATAAAAAATTGTGGGCTAAAAAATAATTTTTGTAGAAAGAAAAATGATTTTTTATTTGCATGGCTCTGCGTTATAAACTTCTGTGAAGCACTTGGGGGTTCAAAGTGATCACCACACATCTAGGTAAGTTCCTTGGAGGGTATAGTTTCCAAAATGGGGTCACTTATGGGGGGTTTCTACTGTTTAGGCACATCAGGGGCTGTGCAAACATATCATGATGCCCGCAGACCATTCCATCAAAGTCTGCCTTCCAAAATGTCACTACTTCCCTTCCGAGCCCCGACGTGTGCCAAAACAGTGGTTTACCCCCACATATGGGGTATCGAAATACTCAGGACAAACTCGACAACAACTTTTGGGGTTCAATATCTCCTGTTACCTGTGTGAAAATAAAAAATTGTGGGCTAAAAAATAATTTTTGAGGAAAGAAAAATGATTTTTTTATTTTCACGGCTCTGCATTATAAACTTCTGTGAAGCACTTGGGGGTTCAAAGTGCTCATCGCACATCTAGATTAGTTCCTTGGGAGGTCTAGTTTCCAAGTAAAGATGAAAAAATTGAGGCTAAAAGAATTTTTATTGTGAAAAAAAGTACTTTTTCATTTTTATGGATCAATTTGTGAAGCACCTGGGGGTTCAAAGTGCTTACTATGCATTTAGATAAGTTCCTTGGGGGGTCTAGTTTCCAAAATGGGGTCACTTGTGGGAGAGCTCCAGTGTTTAGGCACACAGGGGCTCTCCAAACGCGACATGGTGTCCGCTAACGATTGGAGCTAATTTTTCATTCAAAAGTCAAATGGCGCTCCTTCCCTTCCGAGCCTTGCTGTGTGCCCAAACAGTAGTTTACCCCCACACGTGAGGTATCAGCGTACTCAGAATAAATTGCCCATCAAATTTAATGATCTATTTTATCCTGTTGCCCATGTAAAAATGAAAAAATTGAGGCTAAAAGAAATTTTTTGTGAAAAAAAAAAGGACTTTTTCATTTTTACAGATCAATTTGTGAAGTACCTGGGGGTTTAAAGTGCTCACTATGCATCTAGATAAGTTCCTTGGGGGGTCTAGTTTCCAAAATGGGGTCACTTGTGGGTGTGCTCCAATATTTAGGCACACAGAGGCTCTCCAAACACGACATGGTGTCCACTAAAGATTGGAGCCAATTTTTCATTCAAAAAGTCAAATGGCGCTCCTTCCCTTCCAAGCCCTGTCGTGCGCCCAAACAGTGGTTCCCCCCCACATATTTGGTATCGGCGCACTCAAGATAAATTGAACAATAACTATCAGGGTCCAGTTTCTTCTTTTACCCTTGGGAAAATAATAAAATTGTTGCTAAAAGATCATTTTTGTGACTAAAAAGTTAAATGTTCATTTTTTCCTTCCATGTTGCTTCTGCTGCTGTGAAACACCTGAAGGATTAAAAAACTTCTTGTATGTGGTTTTGAGCACCTTGAGGGGTGCAGTTTTTAGAATGGTGTCACTTTTGGGTATTTTCAGCCATATAGACCCCTCAAACTAACTTCAAATGTGAGGTGGTCCCTAAAAAAATGGTTTTGTAAATTTTGTTGTAAAAATGAGAATTCGCTGGTCAAATTTTAACCGTAATAACTTCCTAGTAAAAAAAAAAATTATTTCCAAAATTGTGCTCATGTAAAGTAGACATGTGGGTAATGTTATTTATTAACTATTTTGTGTCACATAACTCTCAGGTGAAAACAGGCTTTGGGGTGAAGGGGTTAAACCAAAGTGACACGGCCAATTTTTACAATTCTGACCACTGTCACTTTATGAGGTCATAACTCTGAAACGCTTCAACGGATCCTGGTGATTCTGAGATTGTTTTCTCATGACATATTGTACTTTATGATAGTGATAAAACTTCTTCGATATGACTTGCATTTATTTGTGAAAAAAACAGAAATTTGTCGAAAATTATGAAAATTTAGCAATTTTCTAATTTTTCGTTTTTATGCCCTTAAATTAGAGAGTTATATCACATAATATAGTTAATAAACAACATTTCCCACATGTCTGCTTTACATCAGCACAATTTTGGAAACATAATTTTTTTTTGTTAGGGAGTTAGAAGGGTTAAAAGTTGACCAGCGATTTCTCATTTTTGCAACAAAATTTGCAAAACCATTTTTTTTACGGACCACCTCACACTTGAAGTGACTTTGAGGGGTCTATATGACAGAAAATGCCCAAAATTGACACCATTCTAAAAACTGCACCTTTCAAGGTACTCAAAACCACATTCAAAAAGTTTATTAACCCTTCAGGTGCTTCACAGGAATTTTTGGAATGTTTAAAAAAAATTGAACATTTAACTTTTTTTTCACAAAATGTTTACTTCATATCCAATTTGTTTTATTTTACCAAGGGTAACAGGAGAAATTGGACCAAAAAAGTTGTTGTACAATTTGTCCGGAGTACGCCGATACCCCACATGTTGGGGTAAACCATTGATTGGGCACATGGCAGAGCTCGGAAGGGAAGGAGCGCCATTTGACTTTTCAATGCAAAATTGGCTGGAATTGAGATCGGAACCCATGTCGTGTTTGGAGAGCCCCTGACGTGCCTAAACAGTGGAAACCCCCACAAGTGACACCATTTTGGAAAGTAGACCCTCTAAGGAACTAATCTAGATGTGTGGTGAGCACTTTGAACCTCCAAGTGCTTCACAGAAGTTTATAATGTAGAGCCGTAAAAAAAAATTAATATTAATTTTCACAAAAAATTATCTTTTTGCCCCAAATTTTTTATTTTCCCAAGGGTAGCAGGATAAATTGGACCCCAAAAGTTGTTGTGCAATTTGTCCTGAGTACGCTGATATTTCATATATGGGGATAAACCACTGCTTGGGCGCATGGCAGAGATCGGAAGGGAAGGAGCGCCATTTGACTTTTCAATGCAAAATTGGCTGGAATTGAGATCGGAACCCATGTCGTGTTTGGAGAGCCCCTGACGTGCCTAAACAGTGGAAACCCCCACAAGTGACACCATTTTGGAAAGAAGACCCCCTAAGGAACTTATCTAGATGTGTGGTGAGCACTTTTAACCCCCAGTTGTTTCACTAAAGTTTAGAATGTAGCGCTGTGAAAATTAAAAAATCATTTTTTCTTTCCACAAAATGATGTTTTAGCCCGCAATTTTTTTTTCCCCAAGGGTAACAGGAGAAATTGGACCACAAAAGTTATTGTCCAATTTGTCCTGAGTACGCTGATACCCCATACATTGGGGGGAACCACTGTTTGGGCGCACGGCAGAGCTCGGAAGGGAAGGAGCGCCGTTTGAAATGCAGACTTAGATGGATTGGTCTGCAGGTGTCATGTTGCATTTGCAGAGCCCCTGATGTACCTAAACCATAGAAACCCCCCACAAGTGACCCCATATTGGAAACTAGACCCCCCACGGAACTTATCTGGATGTGTTGTGAGAACTTTGAACCAACAAGTGTTTCACTACAGTTTATCACGCAGAGCCGTGAAAATAAAAAATATTTTTTTTCCACGAAAATTATATTTTAGCCCCCACGTTTTTATTTTCCCAAGGGTAACAGGAGAAATTGGACAACAAAAGTTGTTGTCCAATTTGTCCTGAGTACGCTGATACCCCATATATGGGGGTGAACCACTGTTTGTGCACACGGCAGAGCTCAGAAGGGAAGGAGCGCCGTTTGAAATGCAGACTTAGATGGATTGGTCTGCAGGTGTCATGTTGCATTTGCAGAGCCCCTGATGTACCTAAACAGTAGAAACCCCCCACAAGTGACCCCATATTGGAAACTAGACCCCCCACGGAACTTATCTAGATGTGTTGTGAGAACTTTGAACCAACAAGTGTTTCACTACAGTTTATCACGCAGAGCCGTGAAAATAAAAAATATTTTTTTTCCACGAAAATTATATTTTAGCCCCCATGTTTTTATTTTCCCAAGGGTAAGGCTGGTTTCACACTTGCGTTTTTATCTGCATGCATTTTTTAAAAACGCATGTGTGAAAAAACGCATGTAAACGCGGTAAAACGCATGCGTTTTTTAGACGCATGCGTTTTTATAGAAAAACACAAGAAAACAAGAAAAAAACAAAAAACCCTAACCCTACCCCTACCTCTACCCCTAACCCTACCTCTACCCCTAACCCAAACCTGAAATACGTGGCACTGAAATACGTGGCACTGAAATACGTTTATATACGTATATACGTATATAAGTGCCACGATATTTCAGTGGCCATGTATATAAGTGCCACGTATATAAGTGCCACGTATATAAGTGCCACGTATATAAGTGCCACGTATATAAGTGTCACGTATATAAGTGCCACGTATTTCACGTAAATGCCACGATATTTCAGTGCCACGTATTTCTTTGAAATATCGTGGCACTGAAATACGTGGCACTGAAATATCGTGGCACTGAAAGACGTGGCACTGAAATATGTGGCACTGAAATATCGTGGCACTGAAATACGTGGCACTGAAATACGTGGCACTGAAATACGTGGCACTATGACTGTCAGAAAATGTTCATTAAATGGTTATGGGGTGAGTTTAGGGGTAGGGTTAGGGTTAGGGTTTGGATCCCTTTATCACCTTGATGGTGGTGGGTGACTTTTCAGTGTGTGTTCTGGTTTTTTTCTATAAAAACGCATGCGTTTTTAACGCAAACAAACGCGTTGAGATCGGACGCCATGTCGCGTTTGGAGAGCCCCTGATGTGCCTAAACAGTGAAAACTCCCCAATTCTAACTGAAACCCTAACCCCAGCCCTAACCCTAGCCCTAACCCCAACCCTAACCCTAGCCCTAACCCTAGTGCTACTTTCACACTAGCTTTTTTTGCATACGTCGCAATGCGTCGTTTTGGCGAAAAAACGCATCCTGCAAAGTCATCTGCAGGATGCGTTTTTTCCCCATAGACTAACATTAGCGACGTATTGACATACGTCGCAAGCGTCGTGCGACGGTTGCTTCGTGTTGTGGCGGACCGCCGGCAGCAAAAAACGTTACATGTAACTTTTTTTGTGCTGACGGTCCACCATTTCCGACTGCGCATGCGCGGCTGGAACTCCGCCCCCACCTCCCCGCACCTCACAATGGGGCAGCGGATGCGTGGAAAAACAGCATCCGCTGCCCCCGTTGTGCGGCACTTGCACAGTATGCGTCGGTATGTCGGGCCGACGGAGCGCGACAGCCCCGTACCGACGCTAGTGTGAAAGTAGCCTAACGGGAAAATGGAAATAAATATATTTTTTTACATTTTATTATTTTTCCCTAACTAAGGGGGTGATGAAGGGGGATTTGATTTACTTTTATAGCGTTTTTTGGGCGGATTTTTATGGTTGGCAGCCATCACACACTAAAAGACGCTTTTTATTGCAAAAAATAGTTTTTACATCACCACACTTTGAGAGCTATAATTTTTCCATATTTTGGTCCACAGAGTCATGTGAGATCTTGTTTTTTGCGGGACGAGTTGACGTTTTTATTGGTACCATTTTCGGGCACATGACATTTTTTGATCGCTTTTTATTCCGATTTTTGGGAGGCGGAATGAACAAAAACCAGCAATTCCTGAAATTCTTTTAGGGGGGGCGTTTATAGCGTTCCACGTTTGGTAAAAAGGATAAAGCAGTTTTATTCTTCAGGTCAGTATGATTACAGCGATACCTCATTTATGTAATTTTTTTTATGTTTTGGCGCTTTTACACAATAAAAACTATTTTATATAAAAAAATAATTGTTTTTGCATCGCTTTATTCTGAGGACTATAACTTTTTTATTTTTCTGCTGATGATGCTGTATGGTGGCTTTTTTTTTGCGGGACAAGATGATGTTTTCAGCGGTACCATGGTTATTTATATCTGTCTTTTTGATCGCGTGTTATTCCACTTTCTGTTTGGCGGTATGAGAATAAAGCGTTGTTTTTTGCCTCGGTTTTTTTTTTTTTTTTTTTACGGTGTTCACTGAAGGGGTTAACTAGTGATATATTTTTATAGGTGGGGTCGTTACGGACGCGGCGATACTAAATATGTGTACTTTTATTGTGTGATTTTTTTTTATTTAGATAAAGAAATGTATTTATGGGAATATTTTTTTTTTTTTCTTTATTTAGGAATTTATTTATTTATTTTTTTACACATGTGGAAACATTTTTTTTTTACTTTTTTACTTTGTCCCAGGGGGGGACATCACAGATCGGTGATCTGACAGGCACATTGCAGAGGCTTGCCGGCGCCTGCTATGAGGAATTCTCAGCAGACGCCGGCAAGCAGGGTCATCTCATGACCCGGAAGGAGTCCCGCGGCCATCTTGGATCCGGGGACTCCTTCCAGGTCACCGGAGCAGCGCGATCTCATCGCGCTGCTCCGGTGGGAGAGCGCAGGGAGCCCCCGTCCCTGCGCGATCCCCCTCTATGCCGCTGTCACTATTGACAGCGGCATCAGAGGGGTTAAATGCCCGCGATCGGCGACAGCGCCGATCGTGGGCATTGCTGCGGGGTGTCAGCTGTCATATACAGCTGACACCCGCACCCGATCACCGCGGCGCTCAGCGTGAGACCGCGGTGATCGGGGCGCCGTACTAGTACTGCGGCTGGCACTAATGCAGTGCCGGCAGCGCCGTACTAGTACGGCGCATGGCACGAAGGGGTTAACAGAATAAAAATTCAAAATTTGAAAATCTCGAAATTTTCGCCAAATTTCTGATTTTTTCACAAATAAACGCAAAAATTATCGACCTAAATTTACTACTAGCATGAAGCCCAATATGTCACGAAAAAACATTCTCAGAATCGCTAGGATCAGTTGAAGCGTTCCTGAGTTATTACCTCATAAAGAGAGAATTGCAAAAAATGGCCAGGTCATTAAAGTCAAAATAGGCTGGGTCATGAAGGGGTTAATGCCTAGTGACTGGAGCCGAGAGAGTGGTCAACAGTGTCGAAAGCTGCAGATAGGTCGAGAAGAATGAGCAAAGAGTGGTCACCGTTACATTTTGCTGTCAGGTCATTGGTCACCTTGATGAGTGCAGTTTCTGTTGAATGTAGGGGCGAAAACCGGACAGTGAACGGTCTAGGAGGGGTAATGGGTAAGGTGGGAGTAGACCAGGCACTCCAATAGTTTAGAGATGAAGGGGAGATTGGAGACTTGTCTGTAGTTATTTGTGCAGGATGGGTCAAGGGTAGGTTTCTTTAGTAATGGAGTAATGATAGTGTTTGATGGAGGAGGAGAAAATGCCAGAGGAGAGGGAGAGATTAAAGATTGTAGTTAGGTGAGTTGTGATGACGGGAGAGAGGGACTGGAGGAGATGTGAGGGAATGGGGTTGGTAGTGCATTTAGTCGGACGAGAAGATGAGAGGGGCTTGGAGACTTCTTCTGTGATGGGATCGAATGTGGAGAGTGAGCCAGGGGAGATGCAGGGAGGGATGGGAGTCACTGCACTTGGTGTCTGGGAGCGGATTTCCTGTTGGATATTCTCTATCTAATATATAAAGCTGTGTGTGTGTGTGTGTGTGTGTGTGTGTGTGTGTGTGTGTGTGTGTGTGTGTGTGTGTGTGTGTGTGTGTGCGTGTGTCCGGGATTGGCATCTGCACCGTCGCAGCTACAGCAACATCTGGACCCCGAGAGCGTCATAGGCTATGCTGTGAGGCGAAATTTTAACCCCGCGCTTTCCAATTCACCAAACAATTTTGCCCCTATCTACATAATGGGGAAAAAGTGAAAGGAAAAGTTTTGGAGGCAAATTGACAGCTGCCAGATGTGAACAAGGGGGACTTAAAGAATGAGAGCGATGGCGCCAAAGAGTATATACTGTACAGTTGCTAAGGTGGGGCCCCGACATGGGATACTCACCACACGGGGATATGAACACACACACAAAATGCGCTACACACTACCACATGCTTGAACACATATACCACCCTCAGCGCACATTTCACCACACATACACCAACCTCGCCACATAAAAGTAAAAACACAAAAGTCACCGCTCAAAATTCGCCACATGCAAAACCTCGCCACATGCAAAACTAGGCTCACACAAAACTAGCCACACGTGCAAATCTCGCTTTATGGAAAACTCGCCACACGCAAAACTTGCACACGCGGAAAAATTGCCACATGCACAAAAGTTGCAACACATGCAAAAGTTGCCTCACACAAAACTTGCACCTACTCAAAATGCACCACACATAAAATTCGCCACGCGCAAAACTTGGTACACTAACATGTCACATGCAAGTCGACACACAAAAAGTCGCTACATGCATGTCGCCACACGCAACTCAACACACACAACTTGACACATGAAACTCGCCCTAAAACACACACAAGTCTGGTATTGTCCTTCAAAAATAAAAATCTGATTAATAAGCAGGCAAACTACAAGAGCAACAAATGTACCATATAGGAAATACGGCAGCTGTCAGTCACATGACCTGTCTATTATGTGTATGTGTGAGCTAATATATACTGCCAGGGGGGAGAGCTTCTTGTTGGCTGGGGATTTATCAGGCTGCCAATTTAGCTTACAAATACTGAGGTAAAAATACTGACCAAATAACGTGTGAATGAGGTCTAATACAGGAGGAGATGACAAACAGGTACATACTATATACAGGGGAGATGACACACAGGTATATACTATATACAGGAGTAGATGACACACAGGTATATACTATGTACAGGAGGAGATGACTTACAGGTATATACTATATACAGGAGGAGATGACATACAGGTATATACTATATATAGGAGGAGATGACATACAGCAGGTATATACTATATACAGGGGAGATGACATACAGGTATATACTATATAAAAGAGGAGATGACATACAGCAGGTATATACTATGTACAGGGGAGATGACATACAGGTATATACTATATACTGGAGATGACATACAGGTATATACTATATTTAGGAGGAGATGACATACAGGTATATACTATATACAGAATAGATTACATACGCCCCTCTTGATTGAAGAAGCCGAAAGGCGAAACGGCGCTCGTCGGGCACAGGAGGTGACCGGCTTTCCCAGTTCATCAGCTCCATTCACCATCAGGTAAACACCAGCTCTGGCTCCGCTTCTAAGGGTATGTTTCCACGTTCAGGAAACGCGGCTTGTTTGACGCTGCGCAGCGCTGCAGCGTCAAACAAGCAGCGTCCAGATGTTCCAGCATAGTGGAGGGGATTTGATGAAATCCCGTCTCCACTATGCGTGGAAACCCGCACGCGGCGGCCCTGCGACTACGGACATGCTGCGCGTCTTTTCAGATCGCAGCATGCCCGTACACCTTGCGGGGACGCAGCGTCCCCGCAAGGCATATCACAGGGCCCTATGGGGCAGAGCGATCATCCCGGATGTGAAGAGTTAACACATCCGGCATGATCGCGTCCCATTAAGGGGGCGGGGCTTAGCGCCGAGCGGCTTCGCCGCTGCGGCGATCCCGCCGCCCATCCGTACCGTGGAGTCATACCCTAATTCTTTTTCTTTTAGTTCCCTCTCTGCTGGCTGTCTTCCTAAGGAAATTTACATTTCCTTCTTTCATGCCTTACATTGCCATCTAGTGGCCAATCTCCTCCACAGCTTACTGCTGCCATGTCCTTATGCACAGTAGTAATTATTAGCAGTAAAATATCCTTTTTTTTTCCATACTACTTTAATAAAATCTATTAGCACTACAGCCAGAGCCATTTTCTATCTCCTGGTGTCAGGGCACTGTCCAATTTATATATCTATTATTAATTATTTATCTCTGTGCTAAACCCTTTAATTAGATAATAGTTTGTTATGTGGTGTCTGTAAAGAGACGTGTTTCACGCCCATCCACATAGACAACCTCGTCTTTTTTATAGGGATATTATCTACAGCATAGTAACACTCTATATGCATATTTAATAGGTAAAATACGTTGCTACTGGGAACCGTGGGTCACCACCTGTTTTATTTTTGGAGGTCCAATTGTTTACATCACCCTGTCTTTTTAAGTATTGTAATTTTAAACTATTTTGTTAATAAAGATCTTTTTTACTGTCACTTACTAACGTGTCACTTCATACCTCAATAGGTAAAATTAATTCAGCATCTATAGTCGAAGTGCTTATGTTCTGCATATACTAAACCCTCTCCTTTTCGGATTATGGTATTAAGGTATATACTATATACAGGAGGAGATGACACATAGGTATACAAAATACAGGAGGAGATGACATACAGCAGGTATATACTATTTACAGAGGAGATGACATACAGGTATATACTATATACAGGGGAGATGACATACAGGTATATACTATATACAGGAGATGACATACAGGTATATACTATATATAAGTGAGATGACAAACATGTATACACTGAGGGTAAAATGAGAGGTGTGAGGTGAAAATGAGAGGTGTGAGTTGAAAATGAAAAGATGTGACTGCAAAATGAGAGGAGTGTGTGAAAATAGTGGAGTGATTGGAAAATGACAGATGTGAGGTCGAAATGACAAGTGTTAGGGGGGAATGAGAGGACTGAGGGGGGAATGAGAGGAGTGAGGGGGAAAATAAGAGGAGTGAGGGGGAAAATGAGAGATGTGAGGGGAAAATGAAAGCCGTGATGGGAAAATAAGAGAAGTGAGGTGCTATAACTAACCACAGATATTTACTATGCCCAGGCAACACCGGGCTCTTCAGCTAGTTTTCTCTATAAAGTGGGAGGCCAGGTCATCAGCACAAATGTCTGTGATAGGAGCTTGTGCTTTTGACCTGAGAAGGGAGTGAAAGGTGTTAAAAAGTTTCTTAGGGTTCTTGGATAGTGAGGAGATCAGAGTGGTGAAGTAGGTCTGTTTTGCGAGATGAAGGGCAGAGTTATAGGTTTTTAACATAAATTTGAAGTTTATGAAGTCTTCTGGTGTGTGAGTTTTCCTCCATAAGTGTTCAGCAACTCTAGAGCATCGCTGGAGAAATCAGGTTTGCGATGTGAGCCAGGGCTGTTTTACTCTGTGTTTGGAGGTTCCGAGGATGAGGGGAGCTACTTGGTCAAGGGTGCTTCTACACGTGTCATTGAAGTGATGTACAGCCAGATCAGGAGAGGAAAAAGAGGAGATTGGGGACAATAATAAGTGTAGGGAGTCTGAAAGTGTGTGAGGGTTAATAGCATGTAGATTTCTAAATGTGTGGTAGGTAGGAGAGTGCTGGGGTGGGCGAGGAATTGTGAGTGTGAAGGAGAGAATGTTGTGGTCAGAGAGGGGAAGTGGTGAGTTATCTAGGTAGGAGATTGAACAGAGCCGGACAAAGACCAGGTCAAGGGTGTTAACCTCTGAGACACACAAGGATGATGAGAGCTGTGAGAGGCCTAGAGAAGTGGTTAGTGATAGAAGCTGGAATGCAGGTGTGGAAGTGAGGCTGTTAATGGGGATGTTGAAGTCTCCCAGGATAAGAGTTGGTAATTCTGAGGACATGAAGTGCGGCAGCCAGGCAGAGAAATGGTCCAGGAACTGGGTGGGTGAGTCTGTCTGGGGGCCAGTATATGACCGCTACTCTGAGGGAGAGGGGACGAAAGAGCTTGATGCTGTGGACCTCAAAAGAAGAGAATGAGAGTGATGGAGCTGGGGGGATGACCTGGAAAGTGCATTGTGGGGACAGGAGTATGCCGACTCCACCACCATGTCTTTTTGTGAGTCTCGGGGAATGTGAGAATTTTAAGCCACAATGGGAAATGGCAGCAGGAGAGACAGTGTCAGAATCCTGAAACCAAGTTCCGTGAGGGCCAACAGATTAAGAGTTTTTTAGAAAGTAATTGTGTAGGAAAGGAAGCTTGCTACATGCAGACCGTGGATTCCAAAGGGCACAATTAAAAGAAGGAGATGACGGAGTGCAAATAATATTAGTAAGATTATTAAGGTTTCGATGTGAGGTAGGTTTAGGGTTTAGGTTGGGGGATGGTGGACCAGGGTTGGGGGAGATGTCCCCTGTATTCAGTTGGAGTAGGAAGATAAAGGGCAAGTAGTTTTTGGAATTTTATGAAGTTTTTGTGCACTGTGTTTGCGCAAGATGGGCTGACGTTTTTCAGGAAGGTGAGAAGTGCAAGGGAGCTATACATGGGAGAGGGAAGGAGAGAGGAGCTGATGTATATGAGTCGCGATGGAGGGGGGATTGGGCGGTGACTGTGGATTGCAAGGGAACATAGGAGGATAGGAATAAAGCACATGGATAGAAGGGAGAGTATAGTGGGGGTTACCTGACTAACTGCCATGGAATAACTGCTATATCTCGATTCTTATCTTCATGATCTTTGCTTCTGGGTTGCTCGCATGCACCCCCACATGCATGCACCCCTAAGGATGTTTCTAAATTTATAGTTCAGAATGCTGGGTCAGAAGAGATGGATTGTGGGAACTGGTCAGGGACAATTTAGCAGCTGGTGCCAGCACACCAGGGGGTGGTTAGATGATCAAAGACATTCAGCCTGGCTACACCTATTTGTTATAACACCTTCCACCAGATAAAATCTACACTGATCCCAGTCATGGATATGCAACAGTGAGTATTAAGTACAATGCACCAAATGAATTATACCAACGAATTAGCAGGCACATTAAAATATGTTTCTAGATGGTAAAGCAGCAGATGACAGAAAGCAGACAGCAAGCAGAGGGAATTTGTACCATTAGAATATATTGCAGGAGATTAGACAGCAAGCAGAGGTGGGGAGTTGTACCATTAGAATATATTGCAGGAGATCAGACAGCAAGCAGAGGTGGGCAGTTGTACGATTAGAATATATTGCAGGAGATCAGACAGCAAGCAGAGGTGGGGAGTTGTACCTGTGTGAAGAGAGAAGATGGATGTTAATTCTTTGCCATGGAATAACTGCTATATCTCGATGCTTATGTTCGTGATGCTTTGCTTCTGGGATACTCGCGTGCACCCCATCATACAGTATTACATGGTCTGGAGTCCATTTCCTGTGATTGATCTATAAAGCATGAAAAAAGGGTTAAAAAATTTTGCAGTTTTAAAATTGTCAGGCATAGTTTGTTCAGTAGTACATTTCTGTGATATCTAACACTCAAAAAAAGCATTAAAAAATTAGCTGCTTTACATTTCGCACACACCATTCCAAGGTCTGGGATAAATTTCTATTATATTATCTAACACTACAAAAAAGCATAAAGAAAAATAGCTGGATTACATTTCTCACCCATACAGTATTCCGTGGTCTGGGGTACACTTTCTGTGAGCTATAAAACTGAAAAAAAGCATTTGAAAATGTTGTAGGTTACATTTCTCAGCCATACAGTATTATGTGGTGTGGTGTGACTGGTGGTCACATGGTTAATGGGAGGTATGTATCACAGGGATGGATGCTCCCTGCGATGTAACCCTGAGTGTTTTTGCACATAAAGCAATAAGGAGTTGCTTAGTATATTTGGGTCCGGGTTACGGGTAGCTATGAGAGATGGGAGGGTCTGGTTACCCATATACCTCACCCCTGGGTAAGGGGCATAACCATACCTCTCTATATGTGTTTCAGGACCTGTGGTGATGTCACAACCACATGTCTAATCATGTGATGGGTTCCTGGGTGTGGTTTCAGGCTACCTAATGGAGGTGTGTTTGGCACATGGGAGTGTGTGGGAGTCTGTGAGGGTGGACACACTTCCATGTGTCCTGGCTGGACACTGCAGAGTGGCCTGTGTGTTGGACGGTTCCAAGTGGGGACAGATGTCCTGAATAGCACACAGAGACCATATTTAGGCTGGAGAGTCTGCATGCTGGACATAGCACAGCCTGTGTGCCCTGTTGTGAATTGGATTTTTTTTGCTCCCTCTTGTGGTCACTAGCGACATGACACTTTGAGTTTCTTTCCTCAGCTTGGTACCCACCTGGCTCGTTAGTCCAGGGGTGTTGCTATTTAAGCTTCCTGGATTTTCAGTCTGGTGCCTGGCATCGTTGTAATCAGTTCCTTTCTGTTTGCTCCTGTCTGCTGGTCCTGGTTCTTGCAAAATAAGCTAAGTCCTGCTTCCTTATTTTTTGGTTATTTGCATTGCTCTTATTTTTGTCCAGCTTGTACTAAATGTGATTCCTGATTTTGCTGGAAGCTCTAGGGGGCTGATATTCTCCCCCCGGGCCGTTAGACGGTTCGGGGGTTCTTGAATATTCAGCGTGGAAATTTTGATAGGGTTTTTGCTGACCGTATAAGTCATCTTCCTATATTCTGCTATTAGTCAGTGGGCCTCTCTTTGCTAAAAACCTAGTTCATTCTTACGTTTGTCTTTTCTTCTTACCTCACCGTTATTATTTGTTGGGGGCTTGTATCCAACTTTTGGGGTCTTTTCTCTGGAGGCAAGAAAGGTCTATCTTTTCCCTTCTAGGGCTAGTTAGTTCTCCGGCTGGCGCGAGACGTCTAGAACCAACGTAGGTACGTTCCCCGGCTGCTGCTATTTGTGGTGCTAGGATCAGGTATACGGTCAGCCTAGTTACCACTGCCCTATGAGCTGGTTTTTGTGTTTGCAGACTTGGTAATAACTTCTGAGACCCTCTGCCATTGGGGTCATAACAGTATGCCAGGCCGAAGGTGAATGTTTAATGCATTGCAGAAGTGGGATAATAAGAAAGGAAATTCTGAGTTTTTTTTTTTTTCTCTTTCTTCCTCCCCTTTACCTCTGAGTGGCTTGAGCTTGCTGCAGACATGAATGTCCAGACTTTGATTACTAGTGTGGATCAGCTTGCTGCTCGTGTGCAGGGCATTCAAGATTTTGTTACCAGTAGTCCTATGTCTGAACCTAAAATACCTATTCCTGAACTGTTCTCTGGAGACCGATTTAAGTTTAGGAATTTCAGGAATAATTGTAAATAGTTTCTATCTCTGAGACCCCGTTCGTCTGGAGACTCAGCTCAGCAAGTTAAAATTGTTATCTCTTTCTTGCGGGGCGACCCTCAGGATTGGGCCTTCTCGTTAGCGCCAGGAGATCCGGCATTGGCAAATATTGATGCATTTTTTCTGGCGCTCGGGTTGCTTTACGAGGAACCCAATCTTCAAATTCAGGCAGAAAAAGCCTTGCTGGCTATCTCTCAGGGCCAGGATGAAGCTGAAGTGTATTGCCAAAAATTTCGGAAATGGTCCGTGCTTACTCAGTGGAATGAGTGTGCTCTGGCCGCAAATTTCAGAAATGGCCTTTCTGAAGCCATTAAGAATGTGATGGTGGGTTTCTCCATTCCTACAAGTCTGAATGATTCCATGGCGCTGGCTATTCAAATTGACCGGCGTTTGCGGGAGCGCAAAGCCGCTAATCCTCTGGTGGTGTTGTCTGAACAAACACCTGATTTAATGCAATGTGGTAGAATTCAGACTAGAAATGAACGGAAAAATCATAGACGTCAGAATGAGTTGTGCTTTTACTGTGGTGATTCTACACATGTTATATCAGCATGCTCTAAATGCCTAACAAGGGTTGTTAGTCCTGTCGCCATTGGTAATTTGCAACCTAAATTTATTTTGTCTGTGACTTTAATTTGCTCATTGTCTTCCTACCCTGTTATGGCGTTTGTGGATTCAGGTGCTGCCCTGAGTCTTATGGATCTGTCATTTGCCAAGCGCTGTGGTTTTGTTCTTGAGCCATTGGTAAATCCTATCCCTCTTAGAGGTATTGATGCTACGCCATTGGCGGAAAATAAGCCGCAGTTTTGGACACAGGTAACCATGTGCATGACTCCTGAACATCGGGAGGTGATTAGTTTTCTTGTTCTGCATAAAATGCATGATTTGGTCGTTTTGGGTCTGCCATGGTTACAGACCCATAATCCAGTCTTGGATTGGAAGGCAATGTCTGTGTCAAGTTGGGGCTGTCAGGGAATTCATGGTGATTCCCCGCCGGTGTCTATTGCTTCCTCTACTCCTTCGGAAGTTCCTGAGTATTTGTCTGATTATCAGGATGTATTCAGCGAGTCCAGGTCCAGTGCTCTTCCTCCTCATAGGGACTGTGACTGCGCTATAGATTTGATTCCAGGTAGTAAATTTCCTAAGGGAAGATTATTTAATCTGTCTGTACCTGAGCATACCGCAATGCGTTCGTATATCAAGGAGTCTCTGGAGAAGGGGCATATCCGTCAATCCTCTTCCCCTCTTGGTGCGGGATTCTTTTTTGTGGCCAAGAAGGACGGATCTTTGAGACCTTGTATAGACTATCGGCTTCTGAATAAAATCACTGTTAAATTTCAGTATCCTTTGCCTCTGTTGTCGGACTTGTTTGCCTGGATTAAGGGTGCCAAGTGGTTCACTAAGATAGATCTTCGTGGTGCGTACAACCTTGTGCGCATTAAGCAAGG
The DNA here is from genome assembly GCF_051348905.1 of Ranitomeya variabilis. NCBI lineage: Eukaryota > Metazoa > Chordata > Amphibia > Anura > Dendrobatidae > Ranitomeya > Ranitomeya variabilis. The sequence goes on from NC_135238.1 coordinate 174,427,551, forward strand.
AGATGAATGGAAAACTGCATTTAATACGCCCGAAGGTCATTTTGAGTACTTGGTGATGCCTTTTGGGCTCTCTAATGCTCCTTCAGTGTTTCAGTTCTTTATGCATGATGTCTTCCGGAAGTATCTGGATAAATTTATGATTGTTTATCTGGATGATATTCTGTTTTTTTCTGATGATTGGGACTCCCATGTAAAGCAGGTCAGGATGGTGTTTCAGGTTTTGCGTGAGAATGCTTTGTTTGTTAAGGGCTCAAAGTGTCTCTTTGGAGTACAGAAGGTTCCCTTTTTGGGTTTTATTTTTTCCCCTTCTGCGGTGGAGATGGACCCAGTCAAGGTCCGAGCTATTCATGATTGGACTCAACCCACGTCAGTTAAGAGTCTTCAGAAGTTCTTGGGTTTTGCTAACTTCTACCGTCGTTTCATCGCTAACTTTTCTAGCGTTGTTAAACCTTTGACGGATATGACCAAGAAAGGTTCTGATGTTGCTAACTGGGCTCCTGCAGCCGTGGAAGCTTTCCAAGAGCTGAAGCGCCGGTTTACTTCGGCGCCTGTTTTGTGCCAGCCTGATGTCTCACTTCCCTTTCAGGTTGAAGTGGATGCTTCTGAGATCGGGGCAGGGGCCGTTTTGTCGCAGAGAGGCCCTGGTTGCTCTGTAATGAGACCATGTGCTTTTTTTTCTAGGAAGTTTTCGCCTGCTGAGCGGAATTATGATGTTGGCAATCGGGAGTTGTTGGCCATGAAGTGGGCATTTGAGGAGTGGCGTCATTGGCTCGAGGGTGCTAAGCATCGTGTGGTGGTCTTGACTGATCACAAAAATCTGATGTATCTCGAGTCTGCTAAACGCCTGAATCCTAGACAGGCCCGTTGGTCATTGTTTTTCTCCCGTTTTGACTTTGTGGTCTCATATTTACCAGGTTCAAAGAATGTGAAGGCTGATGCTCTTTCAAGGAGCTTTGTGCCTGACTCTCCTGGAGTCTCAGAGCCAGCTGGTATTCTTAAAGAGGGAGTAATCTTGTCAGCCATTTCTCCGGATTTGCGACGCGTGTTGCAGAGATTTCAGGCTGGTAGACCTGACTCTTGTCCACCTGACAGACTGTTTGTTCCTGATAAATGGACCAGCAGAGTCATTTCCGAGGTTCATTCCTCGGTGTTGGCAGGGCATCCGGGGATTTTTGGCACCAGAGATTTGGTGGCTAGGTCCTTTTGGTGGCCTTCCTTGTCATGGGATGTGCGGTCATTTGTGCAGTCCTGTGGGACTTGTGCTCGAGCTAAGCCTTGCTGTTCTCGTGCCAGCGGGTTGCTCTTGCCCTTGCCTGTCCCGAAGAGGCCTTGGACACACATTTCCATGGATTTCATTTCGGATCTTCCGGTGTCTCAGGGCATGTCTGTCATCTGGGTGGTATGTGATCGCTTTTCCAAGATGGTCCATTTGGTGTCTTTGCCTAAGCTGCCTTCCTCTTCCGATCTGGTTCCTTTATTCTTTCAGAATGTGGTTCATTTGCACGGCATTCCTGAGAATATCGTGTCTGACAGAGGATCCCAGTTTGTTTCCAGGTTCTGGCGATCCTTTTGTGCTAAGATGGGCATTGATTTGTCGTTTTCGTCTGCCTTTCATCCTCAGACTAATGGCCAAACGGAGCGAACAAATCAGACACTGGAGGCTTATTTGAGGTGTTTTGTTTCTGCAGATCAGGATGATTGGGTGACCTTCTTGCCATTGGCTGAGTTTGCCCTTAATAATCGGGCTAGTTCCGCTACTTTGGTTTCGCCATTTTTCTGCAACTCTGGTTTTCATCCTCGTTTTTCCTCGGGACATGTTGAGCCCTCTGACTGTCCTGGGGTAGATTCTGTGGTGGATAGGTTGCAGCGGATCTGGAATCATGTGGTGGACAACTTAAAGTTGTCACAGGCGAAGGCTCAGCGTTTTGCCAACCGCCGCCGCGGTGTGGGTCCCCGACTTCGTGTTGGGGATTTGGTGTGGCTGTCTTCTCGGTGTTTTCCTATGAAGGTATCCTCTCCTAAATTTAAGCCTCGCTTCATCGGTCCTTATAAGATTTTGGAAATCCTTAATCCATTGTCCTTTCGCTTGGATCTTCCGGTGTCGTTTGCCATTCACAACGTGTTCCATAGGTCTTTGTTGCGGCGCTACGTTGTGCCTGTGGTTCCTTCTGTTGAGCCTCCTGCTCCGGTGTTGGTTGAGGGCGAGTTGGAGTACGTGGTGGAGAAGATCTTGGATTCTCGTCTCTCCAGACGGAGGCTTCAGTATCTGGTCAAGTGGAAGGGCTATGGTCAGGAGGATAATTCCTGGGTGGTCGCCTCTGATGTTCATGCGGCCGATTTGGTTCGTGCCTTTCACGCTGCTCATCCTGATCGTCCTGGTGGTCTTGGTGAGGGTTCGGTGACCCCTCCTTAAGGGGGGGGTACTGTTGTGAATTGGATTTTTTTTGCTCCCTCTTGTGGTCACTAGCGACATGACACTTTGAGTTTCTTTCCTCAGCTTGGTACCCACCTGGCTCGTTAGTCCAGGGGTGTTGCTATTTAAGCTTCCTGGATTTTCAGTCTGGTGCCTGGCATCGTTGTAATCAGTTCCTTTCTGTTTGCTCCTGTCTGCTGGTCCTGGTTCTTGCAAAATAAGCTAAGTCCTGCTTCCTTATTTTTTGGTTATTTGCATTGCTCTTATTTTTGTCCAGCTTGTACTAAATGTGATTCCTGATTTTGCTGGAAGCTCTAGGGGGCTGATATTCTCCCCCCGGGCCGTTAGACGGTTCGGGGGTTCTTGAATATTCAGCGTGGAAATTTTGATAGGGTTTTTGCTGACCGTATAAGTCATCTTCCTATATTCTGCTATTAGTCAGTGGGCCTCTCTTTGCTAAAAACCTAGTTCATTCTTACGTTTGTCTTTTCTTCTTACCTCACCGTTATTATTTGTTGGGGGCTTGTATCCAACTTTTGGGGTCTTTTCTCTGGAGGCAAGAAAGGTCTATCTTTTCCCTTCTAGGGTTAGTTAGTTCTCCGGCTGGCGCGAGACGTCTAGAACCAACGTAGGTACGTTCCCCGGCTGCTGCTATTTGTGGTGCTAGGATCAGGTATACGGTCATCCTAGTTACCACTGCCCTATGAGCTGGTTTTTGTGTTTGCAGACTTGGTAATAACTTCTGAGACCCTCTGCCATTGGGGTCATAACAGTGCCCATAGACCAGAGAGAGCGGAGCTCTACTATGGACACTGAGGATTCATCTGTCTGACATAAGACTGTTTATCATTTGTTCATGTTTCTATATGGTGTAGCATAGCGCCTACTACGTGTCTTGGGGGACACTCGCTTGGCAGCAGAATCAAAGCACTCGGGCACGGTTTTCTATCAAAACACAGTCTTTTCGGTTTATTTCACATAATGTAAACCACATCCACAGGAACTTGGTAACAGTTTGAACACAGTCTGCATATATTCATCTTTACCACAGTTCGTCTCTTACCCCGGTCAGCATTATACACAGTTTTCAGACCGTTACCCGTTGGCAACCTTTACGAGTTCCTGGACACCCCTTGGCCTCCGAGGTGCCCATACACAATGTCTCTCACTCTGACCCCGGTCAGTGTCACACGGTTCCTTCCCATTACCTGTTGGTGCCGCACAGGTTTCCCGGATCCCTCTTCTCCACAGAGGTATCCATCAGACGTTTCTCACTCACACTGACTTCAGGTCAGTCCCAGGTCCTCAACACAGACCTCCCAGGTCTACGGTCTCCAGGTGCTTCCAGGACGACTCCACTCGCCGGAGCCTCCAACACCAACCGTCCATGCTATGTCAAGCACGCAGGCTCTCCAGCCTGGAATGGTCACTGTGCTTCCAGGACGTCTGTGTCCACCTTGGACCGTCCAGCACACAGGCCACTTTGCAGTGTCCTGCCAGGACACACGGAAGTGTGTCCTCCATGACGGACACTTACCCACTAACACTCACATTCCACCATGTGCTCCACACACCTCCTTTACATAGGTGTAACCACACCCAGGTACCTGTCACATGGCTAGTCAGGTGAGCGTGACATCACCACAGGTCCTTGCACACCTAATACATGCCTCAATGCATATCTCAAGGAGCACACACAGCGCCCCCTATCTGCCACAGGGGTCGCTATACCACAATGGTTTATGGAGCAATAAACCCTGTGAACTTTTAACGGAACGTGTCTCCTGAGTGTCACCCGCCGCATCGGAGCGAGTACAACCCCTACAGTGGGTAAGTGAAAGGAATCCAGGCCCATCCGTCCGTTGGTAAAAAATTATTGATTCATTTTATTAGTGGTCCAGGTAAATACTGAAGAAAGAAAAACTTTAAAACTGGTGCTTTTTTGACATATAAGCCTTTAATCATAGCATGATAAGAATGGAATCGACAGGAAGTAGAGGAAAATCATACCTTCTGATGTGGTTTCTTTTTTGATTTATATTTACAAGAAGATCCCCGCAGTAATAGGGTACATATTTGACTTTATAGAAAAGATGTCTCTGGAAATACTGTACTCCTAGCTTCTAGCTGTCACCCTCACCACACTACTAAATAAATTCCACATGGGGAGTTGGTGTGAGCCAATTGTTCTTGTTCAAATATTGAAAAGGAAAAAGTTTTTTCGAGACTGAGAGATATGTATTATCATACTCCTACTATTCATACAGCTCTGACTAAGGTAAACAGAAAAAGCAGGTAGGAATTTTCATACAATAGTAGATGTAAGTCTGGGGAGACATCTACAGGTGCTTCTCACAATATTAGAATATCATCAAAATCTTAATTTATTTCAGTACTCCAATACAAAAAGTGAAACTCATATTATATAGAATCATTACAAAGTGATCTATTTCAAGTGTATATTTCTGTTAATGTTGACGATTATGGCTTACAGCCAATGAAAACCCAAAAGTCATTATCTCAGGATATTAGAATACTTTATAACACCAGCTTGAAAAATGACTTTAAAATCTGAAATGTTGGCCTACTAAAATGTATGTTCAGTAAATAGATAGATTATCTATGGAGTTAAGGTCAGGTGAGTTTGCTGGCCAATCAAGCACAGTGATACTGTTGTTTTTAAACCAGGTATTGGTACTTTTGGCAGTGTGGACAGATGCCAAGTCCTGCTGGAGAATGAAATTTCCATCTCCAAAAAGCTTGTCGGCAGAGGGAAGCATGAAGTGTTCTAAAATTTCCTGGTAGACACCCCCCCTGGGACTCTTACATACGCTGCAGTGGCCAAGCCCATTCCCCATAGTGCAGCCCGTCTTAGCCTTCTAGAAGAAACTAATATCCTTCCTCATTTTCATAATTTCATAATTTTATTAGATATTACGAAGTCCTAAAGTCACATCTCATTCATGTCACCCAACCTTTCTTCCTCTCTTTACAGTTGTGTTGGAATAAGGGTTTAATTTCTTTTTTGACCTGAAATTGTTTTATTGTACTATTATTGTTTTTACATTGTTGTTATGTTATGTTTTATTTGATTCTTCTAGCACAGTGTTTCTCAACTCCAGTCCTGAAGACCCACCAACAGGTCATGTTTTCAAGATTTCCTTAGCATTGCATGGTTGATGGAATTAATGCTTGAGCAGGTGATGAAATTATCACCTGTGCAATACTAAGGATATCTTGAAAACTTGACCTTTTGGTGGGTTTTGAGGACTGGAGTTGAGAAACACTGTTCTAGCAGAAACCTCAATGCTGCTAATAGTTATATGCATACATACGTTTTTGTCTTCCATGATTGACTGCATTAAGCGTTGAAATAATTATGATTACTTGTTTATTATTTGAAAATCTTAGATAAAGAATTAAAAAAAAAAAATTCCTGGTAGACAGCTGCGCTGACTTTGGTCATGATAAAACACAGTAGACCTACGACAGCAGATGACATGGCTCCCGAAACCATCACTGATTGTGAAACTTTACACTGTGTGCAGAATTATTAGGCAAGTTATATTTTGATCACATTATACTTTTTATACATATTGTCCTACTCCAAGCTGCTCAGGTTTGAGAGCCAACTACCAATTAAGTAAATCAGGTGATGTGCATCTCTGTAATGAGGAGGGGTGTTGTCTAATGACTAGAGTTGAGCGACTTTCATTTTTTTAAGATCGAGGAGGGTTTTGGGAAACCCGATTTTGTCCAGGGTCGAGTCGAGTGCAGTCGGCCGATTATCGCTAAAAGTCGGGATCGACCGAAACACGAAACCCAATGCAAGTCAATGGGGAAGCATAGCCGGCAGTGAGTGGAGGGCAGGAAAACACCTACAGTGCCCATTTTACTGCCAAAAACATCCATTCTTGTTTCTCAAGCTTGTAATTCTTGATTAACGTTGTAATAATAGTTGGGCATAGGAAATTGGGGGTCATTTGGCTAAAGTTGTGGGGGGTAGGGCTGGTTCAAGCCTTTAGTGGGCCCAGGAAACGTGGACTATGTCACGGCGGTGGAGCAGGGAGAGGTAAGTATTTCAACGTTGCAAGTGCTGTGATCCTGAGCAAGCAGGGGGGGCCCACTCGTTCGCATTGGCACTGGCACAGGGCCCCTCAAAGTACGGCGGTGTGTTTGCATGGCGGGGGCGCCTCCCACCAGCAGCGACACTTTTGCGTACTCCGAGGGGCCCTGTGCCAGTGACGTCTCCAACGAGTATGCCCCCCCCACCTGATGAAGGAACCTGCACTTTCATCTGCACCTTCCTCTTTGTCCCTGTGTAAGGTGGTATAACATGCGGGAAGGGGAACCTTACTTTCAGCAGGGTCAGATTCTGGCTGTGTAGAGTGCAAGGGGAATTTAGTGGTCTAGGTCAATGTACCGGCAGACTCATCTAGCAGTGGCTGGGCAATGGGCAGGATGAGGAGGAAACACAGATATAGGGCCAAAGAATAAAGTAGGCTAAATGCAGTTCTAAATTGGTAACAGGACTAAACAGGCGGCATTGCTTTGTTCAGTGGAGTAGCAAACCCAGGAGCAGCAGACACTGTTTTAAGGGCCTAACCACAGTAGTAGGCCAAATGCAGTTTAATATCTGCTACTATAGGCCAAAAGCCTAAAGACTGAAGCTCAGCTTTATACAGTTGAGGGCAACACCAGGGAGGGGCAGACAGCGTTAGTAGGCCGGAACCACCATTTTGTTTTTAAAATAACACCAGTTAATGAGAGGCAGAAGGTTGAAGCTCAGCTGTATTCGGTTGAGGGCAACACCAGGGAGGGGCAGACAGCGTTAGTAGGCCGGAACCACCATTTTGTTTTTAAAATAACACCAGTTAATGAGAGGCAGAAGGTTGAAGCTCAGCTGTATTCGGTTGAGGGCAACACCAGGGAGGGGCAGACAGCGTTAGTAGGCCGGAACCACCATTTTGTTTTTAAAATAACACCAGTTAATGAGAGGCAGAAGGTTGAAGCTCAGCTGTATTCGGTTGAGGGCAACACCAGGGAGGGGCAGACAGCGTTAGTAGGCCGGAACCACCATTTTGTTTTTAAAATAACACCAGTTAATGAGAGGCAGAAGGTTGAAGCTCAGCTGTATTCGGTTGAGGGCAACACCAGGGAGGGGCAGACAGCGTTAGTAGGCCGGAACCACCATTTTGTTTTTAAAATAACACCAGTTAATGAGAGGCAGAAGGTTGAAGCTCAGCTGTATTCGGTTGAGGGCAACACCAGGGAGGGGCAGACAGCGTTAGTAGGCCGGAACCACCATTTTGTTTTTAAAATAACACCAGTTAATGAGAGGCAGAAGGTTGAAGCTCAGCTGTATTCGGTTGAGGGCAACACCAGGGAGGGGCAGACAGCGTTAGTAGGCCGGAACCACCATTTTGTTTTTAAAATAACACCAGTTAATGAGAGGCAGAAGGTTGAAGCTGAGCTGTATTCGGTTGAGGGCAACACCAGGGAGGGGCAGACAGCGTTAGTAGGCCGGAACCACCATTTTGTTTTTAAAATAACACCAGTTAATGAGAGGCAGAAGGTTGAAGCTCAGCTGTATTCGGTTGAGGGCAACACCAGGGAGGGGCAGACAGCGTTAGTAGGCCGGAACCACCATTTTGTTTTTAAAATAACACCAGTTAATGAGAGGCAGAAGGTTGAAGCTCAGCTGTATTCGGTTGAGGGCAACACCAGGGAGGGGCAGACAGCGTTAGTAGGCCGGAACCACCATTTTGTTTTTAAAATAACACCAGTTAATGAGAGGCAGAAGGTTGAAGCTCAGCTGTATTCGGTTGAGGGCAACACCAGGGAGGGGCAGACAGCGTTAGTAGGCCGGAACCACCATTTTGTTTTTAAAATAACACCAGTTAATGAGAGGCAGAAGGTTGAAGCTCAGCTGTATTCAGTTGCAGCTTCTTGGCAATAATATAAAGAAGACGCGACAGGACAACACTCGGTGGATGCCATATCTGTGTTTTCAATGGGAAAAAAAACTTTCAGTTAACTACTTGCAGTAGAAAGTTTTTGTAGCTGGTGGCCAATTTTGGTACAGTATCAGTTTTTGGTTGTATGTGTTTCTGTTTTAAATGTTAAAATGTCTGCATTTGATATCTCTCCAGTATTTTCTTTTTTATAAGCAAAATTCTTTTTTTTTTATATTTTCTAATGTTTTATACCGGAGTGTTCCTCGGGACACGCTTAGAAAGTGTCTTATAGGCGCATGCGTGGGACTTAGCTGAGTCGGACATGACTGACTGAGCTCCGCAACCCGATAAGCCGAAATAACCCCACACAGCACCGGGATCGCAGCGAAAACAACGGCTGCAGCGAGGGCTCACCACAGAACACTGCGGGAGTGATTATGCCGAAGAAAGGAGCCGGAGGTCAGTCGGCAAACCGCACAATAGAGGAGCTCCTCCTCAACAACAGCGCGGGCAAGATGGCCGCCGCAGTAGCTCCTTCACCAACCCCCATCACAGCGGTAAGCGCGGACATGGAAATAGAGGATCCAAACGCAGCAGGGGAGGCAGTAATTCCCACGGCAGCCTTAGTAAGAACATTACAAGAGACATTTCGGTCTGAACTGAAGGCTGCTATGCACAATGTCACCTCACAGATCCAGGAGATAGTGCAGCGCACCTCCAATCTTGAAAATAAATTGGAGGCAGCAGTAGAAGCCTTAGAGGAAGATCAGGAAAACATTAAACTCCACACAGAGCGCATAATGGAACTGGAATTAAAATGTGAGGACTTTGAGAACAGGTCCCGCAGAGGCAACATACGCATCAGAGGCCTCCCAGAGTCTATTCTAGCACTTAAAGACACGGCTGCAGCATTATTTAAAGCATTACTCCCAGATATAGATCCAACACTACTTCACATCACAAGGATTCATAGAGCCTTAGGCAGACCGAGAGCACCTGACGCCCCTAGGGATGTAGTGCTTAAAATGCATTATGAAGAATCAAGGGACCTAATCTTGTCAGCAACCAGGGAAATGTCATCCCTACCTGGACTGCCAAATTCATTGAAACTTTTTGCGGATTTATCACCCTCTACGCTGGCGAGGAGAAGGTCACTTAAACCAATCACTGTGGCACTCCAGGCAGTAAACACCAAGTACCGATGGGGGTTTCCATTTGCTTTATTTTTTACCTATGGAGGTGAATCGTTTATTTGCCGATCCTTAGAAAAAGGAACAAAAGCCCTTGAACGTGCAGGAATACCAATCTCAGAAACCATGCCTCCCCAACCGAAGAGGAAACCACGCCCGCAAAAAGAATGGATGCAGGCTCCCAGAACCAGGAGCCAAAATGTGCGGATCACTTGAAACACCCCTGGGTCTCCATGATGATCTCCTTCATGAGGAAAACTGTATTGCTGCAGTCCGGAGGCCCTGGCCCTGAGATGGGCATCTGTAAACAGTTAATAGCAGAGTTAACCTGCTATAGTTGAAAGTTAGAATTGCAATTGATTGTAACCTAAGTATATGATCCTTCCATATTAGCTTTATAATTAGCAAGGGTTAGGCTGTTGGGTACCATTGCTTGCTGCCTGATCAGGCCGACTTCTAGGATCCCTTTTATTGTGGGACCCTGGTACTCTGCCTTCTACGGGTAATTTACCCGCATGTCTAATTGTTCATTGTTTAGTGTCTTTGTTTCCCCCTGTATCGTCCTTTCCCTCTTGCTTCTCTACAGGTTTCAATATACTCCATTACTGCACCTATCTTGGGTACGAATGTATGGCGGATTGAAGAATTCGGGTACTGGATACTGGTGGATCATTAGCGGTAAAAATTTTTTACAACCATGTGTAGAGTAATGTCCCATAATGTACATGGATTTAACTCGCCCATGAAGCGTAAAAAAGCATTCCTAGACTATCACAAACACAAGCCTGACATTATATGTCTACAGGAAACCCACTTCTCTAAAACTTCTAGTCCTAAATACTTTGATTCCAACTACTCTCGTTTTTACTTAGCGACGTGGGAACATAAGACTAGAGGGGTCGCCATATTACTCAAAAATAGCCTCCCATTTCAAGTGGAGGGAACTATTGGGGATCCGGGGGGTAGATTTATCATTATATATGGAAACCTGCAAGGACAAAGCATCTGCATTATCAATAGCTACATGCCCACTGTAATTCAGACACTAACATTTAAATTAATATTGTCTAAGATATTGAGAATCTCATATCAGCATTTGATCTGGTGTGGAGATTTCAATTTTACTCTGAACCCCACCCTAGACTCTACTGCAACGAAGCGGTCAGACATGTCCAAGAGAGATAGACGAAGAATAATTAAATTGATGAGTGAAAATAGATTGGTCGATGTATGGAGGGAGATGAATGGTACCACAAGGGGATACACCTTTCTGTCTAATGTACATAAAACTTATTCAAGAATAGATTTACACATAACCACAGCAAATACACTGCCGGGGGTCCTCTTCTCCCGTCATGTACCGTCCTCGTGGTCGGACCACGACGCAGTACTATCTGTATTTAAGTTTGATGTCAACACATCTAAACTATTCAGACGGCGATTAAATAACTCCTTATTGACAGACCCTGAAATAAAGACAGCCATCAGCAACGACCTTAAACTTTATTTTCAAATTAACGTTAATGAAGAAACATCCCCGGGAATCATATGGCTAGCGCACAAGAAGTATATTACGGGTACCATAATTAAACTAGCGACAGCTAAGAAAAAAAACAGATTGGAGCTACAAATCAAACTAGAAAATAAACTACAGAATCTTGAGGTAGCAAACCAGCAATCCCCTTCACGGTACCTAATTAAGCAGATACAAGATGTCAAACTCCAGCTAAATACCGTCCTTACACATAGAACAGAACGTGCCATGGCGTGGACAAAGGCCTCCTTTTATAGATTAGCAAATAAGCCGAGCTCGCTACTAGCACGACAACTGCGCCAGAAAGAGTCCTTAAATACTATCCACTCAATTAAAAAATGTAACGGACATATCTCTGCTCACCCTGAAGATATTTATAAAGAGTTCCATAATTTTTATCAAAAATTATATTCATCACCTAAGTCGCCTCCTCCACATCATATACAAACCTTCCTGCAACACCTATCACTCCCAAAACTTAATGAATCCTCTTCTCAGGCACTGCAGACTGAAATAACAGATGAGGATGTGGACCAAATAATCCAAAAGCTAAAGGCTGATAAAGCCCCTGGACCTGACGGACTTACTGCCCCATACTAAAAAAAAATCAAAGAAATTATCACGCCACACATCACAAAATTTTGTAATGCACTTTTAAATGGTACCCAGATGCCGCCAGAGTTCTATATAGCCCATGTTGCGGTGATTCCCAAGCCCAAAAAAGATCATCAATTAACTAAAAACTACCGCCCCATATCGTTACTTAATGTTGACCTAAAGATATTCACATCTATTATTACAGATAGAATTAATAAGATACTCCCATCCCTTATACATAGAGATCAAGTAGGTTTTATACCAAGGAGACAAGGGCCGGATAATATAAGGCGTAACCTGGATATCATAGACTCAGCAACCAAATCTCAGCGGCCTACTTTGCTTCTAGCTTTAGATATCGAAAAGGCTTTTGACTCTGTGTCATGGTCATACCTTTTCAAGATACTATCTTTATTCGGACTGCCTCACAGACTAATCAATTGTTTAACTTTACTATATGACAAGCCAACAGCATATTTGAAACTCCCATCATTGCATCCTATTCCGATAAATATAATGAGAGGAACTAGACAGGGATGCCCCCTTTCACCAGCTCTGTTTGCATTGGCAATGGAGCCTCTCGCCGCAGCCATAAGAAAGAACCCCGATATCTTAGGACCTGCCGATCTGGGAGACCAATATAAAGTCAGCTTGTTCGCAGATGATCTGCTCCTAACCCTCACCAATCCCCATACCACCCTCCCAAATTTATTTTCACTACTTCACGATTTTGAATTGATATCAGGACTTAAAATAAATATCGATAAGTCAGAAGCCCTTTTCCTGAACACATCTGAAAAAGAGCAAGAATATCTAGTGTCACAATTTGGGTTTGAAAAAAAAAAACACTATCTAACCTATCTGGGAATTAACCTTACATCTAACAGGTCTACACTATATAAATGGAATTATGCTCCCCTTATAAAGAACTTCCAGCAAGATCTAGCTAGGTGGTCGTCGCTGACACTCTCATGGCTGGGCAGAATACATGCCATAAAAATGGTTTCTCTCCCAAGATTTCTATACCTCTTCCGCTCCCTCCCCATTCCGGTCCCCGCCAGAATATTTAGCGATATGCATTCCATGGTTTCTAAATTTATTTGGAAAGGGAAAAAGCCAAGAATCAAACAGCAGATTATGTTCATTCACCGAAAAAAGGGTGGACTCTCCTTACCTAATTTTAAAAATTATTTTAAGGCAGCGCAAATTGCCCAGCTAACTAGAGTATGTTCGAGTGTGGATAAACCTAGATGGGTCCAACTAGAGTCATTTCTATTAAAACCCTACTCTTTGATGGGCTTGTTGTGGACTGAAGCTAAGCTTCCTAAACATATCACCAACATCTCGCCTTATGCGGCCCAATCTCTGCTCCTTTGGAGAAAAGAAAGGTTTAAGAGGGAACTGCAAACTAGGAATTCGCCGCTGAATTCACTGTTCTGCAACCCAGCTTTCCCCCCGGGTCTTGACCCACAACCCTACTCCTGGTGGATCCTGAAGGGTATAACTACAATACGGCATCTCTGTTCTCCGTTTAATATAGTCCTATCTAAACAGGAATTTATACAAAAGTATGAACCGCCAATCCAAGAAACCTTTCGTATTAATCAAATTTTTGATTTTATTAGAAAGAGTGTACAAAGTAGGAGACCTTTCCGAGTCACTGGATTTGAGCAAAAATGTTCAAGTGACCCATTAGGCAGAGGGGTTATTTCTTATTTATACTCTTCCTTTGCCATTGTACGGGAGGAGAAAAAACTTCCATTTATGCAACAGTGGGAGGAAGACCTGGGGTTCGATATCTCGCTGGGGGACTGGCATAGCAGTTGTAATGTATTATCAAAAGGCTCACACCAGGTATCCTTAGTAGAATCCTCCCTCAGAGTATTACATAGAACGTACCTGGTCCCTACGAGGTTGCATACCATATACCCTCAGATCTCCGACAAATGTTTTAGAGGCTGCGATACTCCTGGAAACATGGGCCATATTTGGTGGAAGTGCCCGGTAGCAGCTGGTTTGTGGCGGGAAGTGGGGAATTTGGCCGATAGGTTATGCGGAAAAGAAATACCAGGAAGCCATCTGACTTTTCTTCTGGGATTAAAACCGCAGGGACTATCCAGAAACTTACACAGACTGGTGGTACTATTGGGAATGGCGACTAAAATACACATAGCGTCAAATTGGAAGTCTCCATCGCTCTCAATATCTACTGTCATAGATAGAATGAACACTATCTTGATATATGAGCGTATCCAAGCGACGAGAACTGATAGCTGGAACTCCTTTTTCCAAATTTGGTCGCCATGGCTGGACTTATTCCCGAATGACCAGATAAAGTTGGCTCTCACCCTCTCTCCGTGAGTGTTGACTCACTTCTTGTTCCATGGTGAACAGAAAGGGCCTGATCCGACCGGTGTTGGTGCCCGAATGATATTTGCTGATATAAGTAGAATCTTTCTTTTTGTAAATGTGTAGAATGGTTTTACATTGTATCTAATCTGAAATTTGTCCCCCTTTGTGTCTGTCCTGTCTCTGTCTTGTCTCAAACTGAAGTTCCCCCATACAAATTCATGTTAATGTTGATATTATTGTGACTTAAGTACACTTAACATTCCCAGAATGGGAAATCTTTGTATTATCTTTCAAATTAAAATTATTGAAACCAAAAAAAAGAAAGTGTCTTATATATGTGTTTCTAATGAGTCACATTATATTTTTTTTTTAATTGTGGCTCTAAGAGATCTCAAAGATTTCATGGTTTGGAAATTATTGTTATGCCTTTACTGTTATATATACTAAAAACTGAATGGAGTAGGCCTTAAACCAAAAATGTGGCTCACTGCAGTTTAAAAAAGCTTACAGGGGTACACAGGCAGCATTGTTCTGGTCAGTGGAGGACAATTTCAATAGTGTACCGCAGACAGACTTTGTGCGCCTACAATTAAAAAAGGATGCGCTAGGCAATTAAAAATAGGTTCCAGGGGTACACGGGCAGCAGTGGTCTGGTCAGTGGAGGCCTAGTGGAAGGAGGGAGCGCAGACAGGCTTCGAAGGCCTAACATATTAAAATTGGGCTGGCTGTAGGCACTTTATAATTGGTTCCAGGGGTACACGGGCAGCAGTGGTCTGGTCAGTGGAGGCCTAGTGGAAGGAGGGAGCGCAGACAGGCTTCGAAGGCCTAACATATTAACATTGGGCTGGCTGTAGGCACTTTATAATTGGTTCCAGGGGTACACGGGCAGCAGTGGTCTGGTCAGTGGAGGCCTAGTGGAAGGAGGGAGCGCAGACAGGCTTCGAAGGCCTAACATAACAAACAATAGGCTCATGGCAGTTTTACAGCGGTTACATGGATACACAGGCAGCTAGGTGGTGAGTGGAGGAGTATTTAAAGTAAGGACCGCAGACAGGCTATCAAAGGCCTAACATAACAAACAATAGGCTCATGGCAGTTTTACAGCGGTTACATGGATACACGGGCAGGCAGCTTGGTGGTGAGTGGAGGAGTATTGAAAGTAAGGACCGCAGACAGGCTATCAAAGGCCTAACATAACAAACAATAGGCTCATGGCAGTTTTACAGCGGTTACATGGATACACAGGCAGCTAGGTGGTGAGTGGAGGAGTATTTAAAGTAAGGACCGCAGACAGGCTATCAAAGGCCTAACATAACAAACAATAGGCTCATGGCAGTTTTACAGCGGTTACATGGATACACAGGCAGCTAGGTGGTGAGTGGAGGAGTATTTAAAGTAAGGACCGCAGACAGGCTATCAAAGGCCTAACATAACAAACAATAGGCTCATGGCAGTTTTACAGCGGTTACATGGATACACAGGCAGCTTGGTGGTGAGTGGAGGAGTATTTAAAGTAGGGACCGCAGACAGGCTATCAAAGGCCTAACATAACAAACAATAGGCTCATGGCAGTTTTACAGCGGTTACATGGATACACGGGCAGCTTGGTGGTGAGTGGAGGAGTAGTGCAAGGAGTGTCTGTCCCAGTACTCCCCAAATATAAATAGATGTTAATGTCTCGCAAAACAACCCAAACAAAAAAAAAGGTGGCATACTTAGGTACAGGGGTGGGCTCATCTGCTGAGTTTCTGACATAGTAATTTGGCAGTAACTATTTAATGGTGCCAATATAGGACACAGACACAGACTACTTTAAGTTGCATCATAGATGTCTACAAATTTGTATTGTCAGTGCCAGACATTGAATGATGTCAGCGAATAGACTAAAGATTGGTGGAGCTGTGCGACATATTTTTGCACGCGGTAGAGCACATTTTGAGCTGGGGTAGGGGGGAACTCTCTAGAGGCCGGCGGGACCGCCCCAGGGCCCCTCATGTTACAACGGTGTGTCTGACGTTGGGTGCGCACCACCACCGCCAGAGACACTACATTGTACTATGAGGGACCCAGTAGCAATGCCGTCAACCAAAAGCGAGCACACCCACCTCTTCAGACAAACAGCAGTCTCACGGGTGCTTGCGCCAAGTCGCGATACCACGGCCCCGTGTGGGGGAGTTTGGCCATTTAGGGAGGTGTAAACATGTCGTATGCTGTACAATCAGCTGCAGCAAATTAGACATTAGAAAAGTAATTCACAGGCAAGAGCTTTTCATAGGAAAGCTAGGTGTCGGCCGGGCAAGGTGGGGCAAAAGATTTCGAAATCCAGTTGTGGTTCATTTTAATGAATGTTAGATCGTCAACATTTTGGGTAGCCAGACGAGTCCTTTTTTCGGTTAATATTGAACCTGCAGCACTGAATACTCTTTCTGATAGGACACTTGCTGCCGGGCAAGCAAGCTCCTGCAATGCATATTCTGCCAATTCTGGCCAGGTGTCTAATTTGGAGGCCCAGTAATCAAATGGGAATGACGGTTGAGGGAGAACATCGATAAGGGATGAAAAATAGTTAGTAACCATACTGGACAAATGTTGTCTCCTGTCACTTTCAATTGATGCAGCAGTACCTGTCCTGTCTGCGGTCATAGCAAAATCACTCCACAACCTGGTCAGAAAACCCCTCTGTCCAACGCCACTTCTGATGTGTGCACCCCTAACACTCCTAGTCTGCTGCCCCCTGGAGCTCGTGTGAGAACGATCACGTGCGCTGTGTGCTGGGAATGCCTGAAGCAAACGGTCAACAAGAGTTGATTGTTTGGTTGCTAATATTAGTTCCAAGTTCTCATGTGGCATAATATTTTGCAATTTGCCTTTATAGCGTGGATCAAGGAGGCAGGCCAACCAGTAATCGTCATCGTTCATCATTTTCGTAATGCGTGTGTCCCTTTTTAGGATACGTAAGGCATAATCCGCCATGTGGGCCAAAGTTCCAGTTGTCAAATCTCCGGTTGTGATTGGTTGAGGGGCAGTTGCAGGCAAATCTACGTCACTTGTGTCCCTCAAAAAACCAGAACCCGGCCGTGACACGCAACCAATTTCCTGTGCCCCCGGGAAAGGTTCCGCATTAAAAATATACTCATCCCCATCATCCTCCTCGTCCTCCACCTCCTCTTCGCCCGCTACCTCGTCCTGTACACTGCCCTGACCAGACAATGGCTGA
Organism: Ranitomeya variabilis; assembly: GCF_051348905.1. NCBI lineage: Eukaryota > Metazoa > Chordata > Amphibia > Anura > Dendrobatidae > Ranitomeya > Ranitomeya variabilis. The sequence continues at coordinate 174,444,811 of NC_135238.1, forward strand.
CTGTCATCAAGGCTTTCCTCTTCCTCTGGTGCAGACGCCTGCTCCTTTATGTGCGTCAAACTTTGCATCAGCAGACGCATTAGGGGGATGCTCATGCTTATTACGGCGTTGTCTGCACTAACCAGCCGTGTGCATTCCTCAAAACACTGAAGGACTTGACACATGTCTTGTATCTTAGACCACTGCACACCTGACAACTCCATGTCTGCCATCCTACTGCCTGCCCGTGTATCCTCCCACAAATAAATAACAGCACGCCTCTGTTCGCACAGTCTCTGAAGCATGTGCAGTGTTGAGTTCCACCTTGTTGCAACGTCTATGATTAGGCGATGCTGGGGAAGGTTCAAAGACCGCTGATAGGTCTGCATACGGCTGGCGTGTACAGGCGAACGTCGGATATGTGAGCAAAGTGCACGCACTTTGAGGAGCAGGTCGGAGAACCCAGGATAAGTTTTCAATAAGCACTGCACCACCAGGTTTAAGGTGTGAGCCAGGCAAGGAATGTGTTTCAGTTGGGAAAGGGAGATGGCAGCCATGAAATTCCTTCCGTTATCACTCACTACCTTGCCTGCCTCAAGATCTACTGTGCCCAGCCACGACTGCGTTTCTTGTTGCAAGAACTCGGACAGAACTTCCGCGGTGTGTCTGTTGTCGCCCAAACACTTCATAGCCAATACAGCCTGCTGACGCTTGGCAGTAGCTGGCCCATAATGGGACAACTGGTGTGCAACAGTGTCATCTGCCGATGGAGTGGTTGGCAGACTGCGTTCTGTGGAAGAGCTGTAGCTTCTGCAGGAGGATGAGGAGGAGGAGGAGGAGGAGGAGGGGGTGCGAACGCCTACAGCCAAGTGTTTCCTAGACCGTGGGCTAGGCACAACTGTCCCTAAATTGATGTCGCCTGTGGACCCTGCATCCACCACATTCACCCAGTGTGCCGTGATGGACACATAACGTCCCTGGCCATGCCTACTGGTCCATGCATCTGTAGTCAGGTGCACCTTTGTACTCACAGATTGCCTGAGTGCATGGACGATGCGCTGTTTAACATGCTGGTGCAGGGCTGGGATGGCTTTTCTGGAAAAAAAGTGTCGACTGGGTAGCTCGTATCGTGGTTCAGCGTACTCCATCAGGGCTTTGAAAGCTTCGCTTTCAACTAACCGGTAGGGCATCATCTCTAACGAGATTAGTCTAGCTATGTGGGCGTTAAAACCCTGTGTACGTGGATGCGAGGATAAGTACTTCCTTTTTCTAACCAGAGTCTCATGTAGGGTGAGCTGGACTGGAGAACTGGAGATCGTGGAACTTTCGGGTGTGCCCGTGTACATGGCAGACTGAGAGACGGTTGGAGACGGTATTGTTTCCGCCGGTGCCCTAGATGCAATATTTCCTCCTAGAAAACTGGTGATTCCCTGACCCTGACTGCTTTTGGCTGGCAAAGAAACCTGCACAGATACTGCCGGTGGTGCGGAAAATGGTGGCCTTACAGTGACGGAAGGGATGTTGCGTTGCTGACTAGCTTCATTGGCCGAGGGTGCTACAACCTTAAGCGACGTTTGGTAGTTAGTCCAGGCTTGAAAATGCATGGTGGTTAAGTGTCTATGCATGCAACTAGTATTTAGACTTTTCAGATTCTGACCTCTGCTTAAGCTAGTTGAACATTTTTGACAGATGACTTTGCGCTGATCAGTTGGATGTTGTTTAAAAAAATGCCAGACTGCACTCTTCCTAGACTCGGATCCCTTTTCAGGGATTGCAGACTGAGCTTTAACCGGATGGCCACGCTGTCCTCCAACAGGTTTTGGCTTTGACACGCGTTTTGGGCCAGATACGGGCCCGGCAGATGGAACCTGTTGCGATGTTGATGCCTGCTGCGGCCCCTCCTCCACCTCCGCTTCTGAACTACTGCCGCCTGCACCCTGTTCCCCCAATGGCTGCCAATCGGGGTCAATAACTGGGTCATCTATTACCTCCTCTTCGAGCTCGTGTGCAACTTCGTCTGTGTCACTGTGTCGGTCGGTGGTATAGCGTTCGTGGCGGGGCAACATAGTCTCATCAGGGTCTGATTGTGGATCTGTACCCTGAGAGGGCAATGTGGTGGTCTGAGTCAAAGGAGCAGCATAGTACTCTGGCTGTGGCTGTGCATCAGTGCACTCCATGTCAGAATCTACTTGTAATGGCCATGGCCTGTTAAATGTTTCACTTTCTAAGCCAGGGACGGTATGTGTAAAGAGCTCCATGGAGTGACCCGTTGTGTCGCCTGCTGCATCCTTCTCTCTTGTTGTAGTTTTTGCTGAGGAGGACAAGGAAGCGACTTGTCCCTGACCGTGAACATCCACAAGCGACGCGCTGCTTTTACATTTACCAGTTTCGGAAGAGGAGGCAAAAGAGCTAGAGGCTGAGTCTGCAATGTAAGCCAAAACTTGCTGTTGCTGCTCCGCCTTTAAAAGCGGTTTTCCTACTCCCAGAAAAGAGAGCGTTCGAGGCCTTGTGTAGCCTGACGACGAAACTGCCTCCACAGCTCCAGACTTAGGTGGAATATTTTTATCCCCACGACCACCTGATGCTCCACTACCACTACCATCATTACCAGCTGACAATGAACGCCCACGACGACCTCTTGCACCAGACTTCCTCATTGTTTTAAAATCTTAACCAAAGTAACTTTATTTCTTGCTGTCAAACAACTTACACGGTGAGCTATAAATTCAGTATGATTTCTATATCCCTTAACAGGTTGGTGAGACCACAAGGAAAATCAGGCACAATGTTACACACTCTGTTTTCTGTGGCACCAAATCACAGAGATGACACACACGCAGGACTGTCACTCAAGCACTAATGTCAATATGAATCTCCCATCTAATTAATTTATTTTTTTTTTCTCAGAGAGACTTTAGAAACCAAATAATATTTAAAAAAAAAAAAAAAAAAAAAGGCTTTCTATGGCCCACTGAATGAGAGATAGCACACACAGCAGTGGCACACAAGCCCTGACTGAGGCCAATATTTTTCTCCCACTGATTGATGTAGTGCTTTTGTGTTGAGGTAGAATTTAGAACACAAATCACGGAAAAAATAAATAGGCTTTCTCTGGCCCACAATTAGAGAGAGAGAGGTGGCACACCCAGGAGTCAAGACTGGCACACAAGCTGAAAGGGCAATATTACTCTCCCACTGTTTTTTTAGGTATTTTTTTTTTTTTGGCAGGGAGACTTTACAAACCAAATAATATTAAAAACAAAAAAAATAAATAAATAGGCTTTCTATGGCCCACTGAATGAGAGATAGCACACACAGCAGTGGCACACAAGCCCTGACTGAGGCCAATATTTTTCTCCCACTGATTGATGTAGTGCTTTTGTGTTGAGGTAGAATTTAGAACACAAATCACGGAAAAAATAAATAGGCTTTCTCTGGCCCACAATTAGAGAGAGAGAGGTGGCACACCCAGGAGTCAAGACTGGCACACAAGCTGAAAGGGCAATATTACTCTCCCACTGTTTTTTTAGGTTTTTTTTTTTTTTTGGCAGGGAGACTTTACAAACCAAATAATATTAAAAACAAAAAAAAAAAAAAATAGGCTTTCTATAGCCCACTGAATGAGAGATAGCACACACAGCAGTGGCACACAAGCCCTGACTGAGGCCAATATTTTTCTCCCACTGATTGATGTAGTGCTTTTGTGTTGAGATAGAATTTAGAACACAAATCACGGAAAAAATAAATAGGCTTTCTCTGGCCCACAATTAGAGAGAGAGAGGTGGCACACCCAGGAGTCAAGACTGGCACACAAGCTGAAAGGGCAATATTACTCTCCCACTGTTTTTTTAAGTATTTTTTTTTTTTTGGCAGGGAGACTTTACAAACCAAATAATATTAAAAAAAAATAAAAAAAATAAATAGGCTTTCTATAGCCCACTGAATGAGAGATAGCACACACAGCAGTGGCACACAAGCCCTGACTGAGGCCAATATTTTTCTCCCACTGATTGATGTAGTGCTTTTGTGTTGAGGTAGAATTTAGAACACAAATCACGGAAAAAATAAATAGGCTTTCTATGGCCCACTGAATGAGAGATAGCACACACAGCAGTGGCACACAAGCCCTGACTGAGGCCAATATTTTTCCCCCACTGATTGATGTAGTGCTTTTGTGTTGAGGTAGAATTTAGAACACAAATCACGGAAAAAATAAATAGGCTTTCTCTGGCCCACAATTAGAGAGAGAGAGGTGGCACACCCAGGAGTCAAGACTGGCACACAAGCTGAAAGGGCAATATTACTCTCCCACTGGTTTTTTATGTTTTTTTTTTTTTTTTTTTCAGGGAGACTTTAGAAACCAAATAATATTAAACAAACAAAAAAAATAAATAAATAGGCTTTCTATAGCCCACTGAATGAGAGATAGCACACACAGCAGTGGCACACAAGCCCTGACTGAGGCCAATATTTTTCTCCCACTGATTGATGTAGTGCTTTTGTGTTGAGGTAGAATTTAGAACACAAATCACGGAAAAAATAAATAGGCTTTCTATGGCCCACTCACTGAGAGATGGCACACACAGGGATGGCACTGTAGCAGAAATGCCAATCTTAATCTCCCACAAAAAAAAAAAAAAAAAAAAAAAAAAAAAACAGGGACTGTCCTACAATTACTATCTCCCTGCAGTAATCTAAGCCAGGTATGGCAGGCAGCAATAGGAGTGGACTGATGCACAAATTAAATAAAAAGTGTGGACAAACAGAAAAGATAGCTGTGCAGAAAGGAACAAGAGGATATGTGCTTTGAAAAAAGCAGTTGGTTTCCACAGTGGCGTACACACAGCAATACAGCTATCACGGAGCCTTCTAGGGCAGCCCAATGAGCTACAGCGCTGAGGGAAAAAAAAAAAAAATAGCTTCCACTGTCCCTGCACACCGAAGGTGGTGTTGGACAGTGGAAATCGCTACAGCACAAGCGGTTTGGTGGTTAGTGGACCCTGCCTAACGCTATCCCTGCTTCTGACGAAGCGGCAGCAACCTCTCCCTAAGCTCAGATCAGCAGCAGTAAGATGGCGGTCGGCGGGAACGCCCCTTTATAGCCCCTGTGATGCCGCAGACAGCAAGCCAATCACTGCAATGCCCTTCTCTAAGATGGTGGGGACCAGGACCTATGTCATCACGCTGCCCACACTCTGCGTTCACCTTCATTGGCTGAGAAATGGCGCTTTTCGCGTCATTGAAACGCGACTTTGGCGCGAAAGTCGCGTACCGCATGGCCGACAAGCACAGGGGTCGGATCGGGTTTCATGAGACGCCGACTTAGCCAAAAGTCGGCGACTTTTGAAATTGATCGACCCGTTTCGCTCAACCCTACTAATGACATCAAAACCCTATATAAGGTGTGCTTAATTATTAGGCAACTTCCTTTCCTTTGGCAAAATGGGTCAGAAGAGAGATTTGACAGGCTCTGAAAAATCCAAAATTGTGAGATGTCTTGCAGAGGGATGCAGCAGTCTTGAAATTGCCAAACTTTTGAAGCGTGATCACCGAACAATCAAGCGTTTCATGGCAAATAGCCAACAGGGTCGCAAGAAGCATGTTGGGCAATAAAGGCGCAACATAACTGCCCATGAATTGGGGAAAATCGTGAAGCTGCCAAGATGCCCTTTGCCACCAGTTTTGCCATATTTCAGAGCTGCAGCGTTACTAGAGTAACAAAAAGCACAAGGAGTGCAATACTCAGGGACATGGCCAAGGTAAGGAAGGCTGAAAAACGACCACTTTTGAACAAGAAACATAAGATAAAACGTCAAGACTGGGCCAAGAAATATCTTAAGACTGACTTTTCAAAGGTTTTATGGACTGATGAAATGGGTATCGTTCAAGAAAAACATGATTTTCATGCAGGACAATGCTCCTTCACATGCCTCCAACTACTCCACAGCGTGGCTGGCCAGTAAAGGTCTCAAAGAAGAAAAAATAATGACATGGCCACCTTGTTCACCTGATCTGAACCCCATAGAGAACCTGGGGTCCCTCATAAAATGTGAGATCTACAGGAAGGGAAAACAGTACACCTCTCGGAACAGTGTCTGGGAGGCTGTGGTGGCTACTGCACGCAATGTTGATCGTAAACAGATCAAGCAACTGACAGAATCTATGGATGGAAGGCTGTTGAGTGTCATCATAAAGAAAGGTGGCTATTTTGGTCCCTAATTTTTGGGGATTTTGTTTTTGCATGTCAGAAATGTTTATTTCTACATTTTGTGCAGTGATATTGGTTTACCTGGTGAAAATAAACAAGTGAGATGGGAATATATTTGGTTTTTATTAAGTTGCCTAATAATTCTGCACAGTAATAGTTACCTGCACAAACAGATATCCTCCTAAGATAGCCAAATCTAAAGAAACCTACTCCAACTTCCAAAAATATTAAGCTTTGATATTTATGAGTCTTTTGGGTTGATTGAGAACATAGTTGTTGATCAATAATAAAAATAATCCTCTAAAATACAACTTGCCTAATAATTCTGCACACAGTGTATACTAGACCTCAAGCAGCTTAGATTGTGTGCCTCTCCACTCTTCCTGTGGACTCTGAGAACTTGAGTTCCAAACGAAATGCAAAATTGACTTTTACTGAGCAACAGTCCAGTTCTTTTTCTCATTGGCTCCTTAAGACGCTTCTGGCATTTTCTATTGGTCATGAGTGGCTTGACGCAAGGAATGCTAAACTTGTAGCCCATGTCCTGGATAAGTCTGTGTGTGGTGGCTCTTGAAGCAATGACTCCAGCAGCAGTCCACTCCTTGAGAATCTCCCCCAAATTTTTGAATGGCCATTTCTTAATAATCCTTTCAAGGCTGCGGTTATCCCGGTTGCTTGTGCACCTTCTTCTACCACACTTTTTCCTTCCGGTCAATTTTCCATTAATATACTTGGATACAGCACTCTGTGAACAGCCAGCTTCTTTAGCAATGACCTTTTGTGGCTTAGCCTCCTTGTGGAGTGTGTCAATGACTGCCTTCTGGACATCTGTCAAGTCAGCAGTCTTCCCCATTATTGTGAAGACTACTGAAACAGACTAGGGGACCTTTTTAACCCCTTAACGACCACCGATATGCCTTGCAATGGTGGCAGTTAAGGGTACTTATTCCTCAGCACCGCTTTTTAACAGCGCTGAGAAATAAGTGTACCGCGCCTCCCAGCATCGGAAATTCTCCGTGGTCTCAGCTACCAGTGGGTAGCTGAGACCCCGGAGAACATGATTTGGATCAGTCTTTACCGACCACAGTGTTACGATCACCGTTATTCAAGGAATAACGGCGACCGCAAAAAAAATCAGATTTTCCATTTAATTTCTCTTTCTCCTCTAATATGATCGCATATCTGGGGAGAGAGAAATGTTGTCCCCCGTTCCCTCCGATCCCCTCGATACCTGCAGTGTCCCTGGACTTTCCTGCATCCCCCCGGGATGTCCCCCGGATGGTGACATCTTCTTCCGGGAAGAAAATGGTGGGGGCGTGCACAGTGCGCCCCCCGAGATCTGCCGGCTGGCACCCAGCAACAATAGGAAATGTTTCCTATTGGTTCATTTTAATTACTGTGATAAGGTCTATCACATTGATCAAAATAAAAATAAATAGTAAATCTAATACCCTTTATACCCCCATTATTTAGGTAAAAATAATAAAATAAAAAAAAGTATTTATTTCCATTTTTCCATTAAGGTTAGGGTTGGGGCTAGGGTTAAAGCTAGGGTTAGGGTTGGGCTAGCGTTGGGCTAGCGTTAGGGTTAAGGTTGGAGCTAGGGTTAGGGTTGGGGCTAGGGTTAGGATTGGGGCTAGAGCTAGGGTTAGGGTAGGGCTAGGGTTACGGTTGGAGCTAGGGTTGGAGTTAGGGTTGTGGTGTTGCAGTTAGGGTAGTGTTGGGTTAGAGTGGTGTTGGGGTTAGGGTTGTGGTTAGGGTTATGGTTGTGGTTATGGTTAGGGTTGGGAATAGGGTTAGGGGCATGTTGGGGTTAAGGTTGTGGTTGGGATTAGGGTTAGGGGTATGTTGGGGCTAGGGTTGGAGTTAGAATTGGGGGGTCCACTGTTTAGGTACATCAGGGGGTCTCCACATGTGACATGGCACCGCCATTGATTCCAGCCAATTTTGCATTCAAAAAGTCAAACAGTGCTCCCTCCCTTCTGAGCACTGCCATGTGCCCAAACAGTGGCTTTCCCCCACATATGGGGTATTGGCATGCTCAGAAGAGATTGCACGACAAATTTTGTGGTCTATTTTCCCCTGATACCCTTGTAAAAATAAAAAAATTTGGTTCCAAACTAATTTTTTTGTGAAAAAAGTAAAATGTTCATTTTTTCCTTCTACATTGCTTTAGTTCTCTTGAAGCACCTGAAGGGTTAATAACTTCTTCAATGTAGTTTTGCTCCAAATATAAATCACCAATTTAACCCTGCACTGCCCACTGCTGGCTACTCTTGCTGTCAGCAATTACCATATGTTTGTTCTCCTTGGACTGGTTGAACTATTTATTGATCTTTTTATTTTATGTTTATTTGATCTACGGTACTTCTGCCTACATTGCCAGTAGGTTTTGACTGCTCCTTACATTCTACTATTCTAATGTTTCCCTTACTTGCTTTCCTGGTCTTTGTATGTACCACATGCCATGACACACCAATGTGACCTTGTCATGTGATACTGACCACCCCCTCATTTCCGCAATGCTGAGAGACACACTGGCAACTAACTCCCTCGATTAATTTTCTTATTTAAACATACATTGATACTTTATGGCATCACTTGCCTTGACGAAGCCGCATAATGGCAATACGCATGGGATCCTCCCACAGCCATAATCATCAACATTAACAGAAATAAACACATGAAATAAATCACTCTGTTTGTAATGACTCTATATAATATGAGTTTCACTTTTTGTATTGAAAAACTGAAATAAATTAACTTTTTGATGATATTCTAATTTTGTGAGAAGCACCTGTAGTCAATAATCATATTAAAGTATGGAAATAATGGCACATATATGTCACTGGATGTGAGAAAGGATGGAGAAGATGTACAAATATATACAGTATATATGCATATGCACATAGATGTAGGGGAGAAACCATCAATCTTTGAGTACGATCACTGAGCCGATTGTGAATCCATCTAACCGTTGGATTATCAATGCAATACTTGGTCATTTTTTCAATAGGGATAGTATAAGATTAGTGTTGAGCGATACCGTCCGATACTTGAAAGTATCGGTATCGGAAAGTATCGGCCGATACCGGCAAAGTATCGGATCCAATCCGATACCCGATACCAATACAAGTCAATGGGACTCAAGTATCGGACGGTATTCCTGATGGTTCCCAGGGTCTGAAGGAGAGAAAACTCTCCTTCAGGCCCTGGGATCCATATAAATGTGTAAAAGAAAGAATTAAAATAAAAAATATCGCTATACTCACCTCTCCGACGCAGCCTGGACCTCAGCGAGGGAACCGGCAGCGTTGTTTGTTTAAAATTCGCGCTTTTACTTGGTTACGTGAAGTCCCGGCTTGTGATTGGTCAGGGCGGCCATGTTGCCGGGACGCGGACCAATCACAGCAAGCCGTGACGAAATTACGTCACGGCTTGCTGTGATTGGTCCGCGTCCCGGCAACATGGCCGCCATTAACCAATCACAAGCCGGGACGTCACGGGAGGCTGGACACGCGCCCATTTTAAAAAGCGCGCGTGTCCAGCCTCCAGTGACGTCCCGGCTTATGATTGGTCACGGCGCCATGTTGCCGGGACGCGGACCAATCACAGCAAGCCGTGACGAAATTACGTCACGGCTTGCTGTGATTGGTCCGCGTCCCGGCAACATGGCCGCCATTAACCAATCACAAGCCGTGACGTCACGGGAGGCTGGACACGCGCGCTTTTTTTAAATGGGCGCGTGTCCAGCCTCCCGTGACGTCCCGGCTTGTGATTGGTTGCGCCGCGGTCAACCAATCACAAGCCGGGAGGCTGGACACGCGCGCATTTTAAAATTTTAAAATCCTTAAGGACCTGAAATTACGTCACGGCTTGCTGTGATTGGTTGCGTCTCCCATGTGACTGCGACGCAACCAATCACAACGCCGGAACGTAATTTTAAAATCCTGAAGGACCTGAAATTACGTCACGGCTTGCTGTGATTGGTTGCGTCCCGGTCACATGGGCGGCACGCAACCAATCACAAGCCGGGACTCACGTAAAGGAAAGAAAAGCGCAAATTTTAAACAAAGAACGCTGCCGCTTCCCTCGGTAAGGTGCAGGCTGCGTCGGACAGGTGAGTATAGCAATATTTTTTATTTTAATTCTCTCTTTTACACATTTTTACATTAATGTTGTTTCGATACCGATACCCGATATCACAAAAATATCGGATCTCGGTATCGGAATTCCGATACAGCAAGTATCGGCCGATACCCGATACTTGCAGTATCGGAATGCTCAACACTATATAAGATACTTTATCAAATGCTTTGCTGAAGTAAAAATTATTAAACATCATGTATGTAAGTACTTTCAGTACCCTTGGTATATAACCCTCAAAAAACGTGTTCATAATTTTATCGCTATTATATTGCCCATCAGTAGACTATTCTGCGGTCTGGAGTTCATTTTTTTCAGTATTTCAGTATTATATTACTCATCCACACAGCATATCGTGCTCTTGGATACATTTCATTGCAATATAAGCCTCCAAAATCTTTTTCAAAGTTTTTTGGTATTATATTGCTCATTCATAAGGGTATTATGGTTTTTTGGGTACATTTCATTGGTAAGTAACCCTCAAAAAAATTGTTCAAAAAGGTATTAGTACTATATTGCTCACCCATAGACTATTCCTGTGTCTCGGGTACATTTCATTGGTATATAACCCTCCAAAAACTTGCTCATCCATAGCGTATTATATCTTCTTAGGTTACAGTTCGTTGCTATATAAGCCTGAAAAAACGTGTTCAAAATTTTAAGCTGTGTGTATGTGAGAGGGGCCAGGGCTGTAGTAATGGCTTCCAATGGTGGCTGCTTTAGCATACCCTGGCCCTCCGTCACATGCACACAATGCCCAGCAGTAGCCTACCTTTTTGTCCGTTTTCCTGTCCATCTGGGTCCTCTCTGATTCGCTGGGAGGTTCTTTCTTGATATTCCATATAAAGAGAGACAGTCAAGTTCCAACTTAAAACAATCGATTTTACTCAGTTCCTTTCTCAGCACATCCAGTTCACATTTAGGTACAGTATATGATACTTCACAAGACATGACATTTTTTGTCCCTGTGCTGTCCCTTTCTTCTTTAGGTATACCACTGGGTTGCACAGTTGTTTCCGGTACTGCAGCACTTGGTCTGACCAGTCTGACTAACTAGGAGTTCCTGGTCCGTTTCGCACTAGACACGCAGGCGTCTTCCTAAGTAGCTGACCACCATCATGACAAAGCTGCCCTGTATTCCTTTGCTTTTCCAGCAATCGTTACTCTTAGGCCCTGGATGAGCTGGGACCTTTGAACTGAGAAACGTTACGTGGCTCAACCGCCCTGTACAGGCTCTGATGCCCTATTGACTAAATACAGGAAATCCTTCTAGCTTACCCCAGTTGGCCCCTCCTTAATTTAACTAGTTCCTATCATCCTATCCTATTGCTATCTTATACTATTGTGCCCCCCCTAGTGGGCTAATCTGAGTACTACACTTTCCCTAGACAATAACATATGTACAAGGCGTTAGCAATCTTATAATACACATAACATTTAACAGTTATGTACAATATAGCAGCTGTGCATGTTAAACTCACCAGTTTGTCAGGGACGTAAAACACAGGCCAGGGAAAGTGGACACAGCTTGTTCTTGCGCACGTTGTACATGTTGCAGATTCAGTGCATTTTTGTTGTGTTTTATTAGCGTGGATATGTGATAAAACTTGAAACAAAACCTGATGCCAGCAAAGCGAATGAGAAATCCAAAGTGTCATGCACACTAGGGTTGAGCGACTTTTATTTTTATAGGATCGGGTCGGGTTTCACGAAACCCGACTTTCTCAAAAGTCGGGTCGAGTGAAATCGGCCGATCCTATAAAAAAGTCGGGGTCGGGGTCGGCCGAAACACGAAACCCAATGCAGTGCAATGGGATACTATGGTTCCCAGGGTCTGAAGGAGAGGAAACTCTCCTTCAGGCCCTGGGATCCATATTAATGTGTAAAATAAAGAATTAAAATAAAAAATATTGATATACTCACCTCTCCGACGCAGCCTGGACCTTACCGATGGTAACCGACAGCCTTCTTTGCTTAAAATGAGCGCGTTCAGGGCCTTAGATGACGTCACGGGTTTGTGATTGGTCGCGGCCGCCCATGTGACCGCCACGCGACCAATCACAAGCCGTGACGTAATTCTCAGGTCCTAAATTCCTAGAATTAGGAATTTAGGACCTGAGAATTACGTCACGGCTTGTGATTGGTCGCATGGTGGTCACATGGGCGTCCGCGACCAATCACAAAGCCGTGACGTCATCTAAGGCCCTGAACGCGCTCATTCTTAGGAAGGAAGGCTGCCGGAAAGAAGCCGAGGGTGAGTATATTCCTATTAGGTATATACCCACCCTCGGACGCGCCCTGCTTCTTTCCGGCAGCCTTCCTTCTTAAGAATGAGCGCGTTCAGGGCCTTAGATGACGTCACGGCTTTGTGATTGGTCGCGGACGCCCATGTGACCGCCACGCGACCAATCACAAGCCGTGACGTAATTCTCAGGTCCTAAATTCCTAGAATTAGGAATTTAGGACCTGAGAATTACGTCACGGCTTGTGATTGGTCGCGTGGCGGTCACATCGGCGGCGGCGCCCAATCACAAAGCCATGACGTCATCTAAGGCCCTGAACGCGCTCATTCTTAGGAAGGAAGGCTGCCGGAAAGAAGCCGAGGGTGAGTATATTCCTATTAGGTATATACTCACCCTCGGACGCGCCCTGCTTCTTTCCGGCAGCCTTCCTTCTTAAGAATGAGCGCGTTCAGGGCCTTAGATGATGTCATGGCTTTGTGATTGGTCGCGGACGCCCATGTGACCGCCACGCGACCAATCACAAGCCGTGACATAATTCTCAGGTCCTAAATTCCTAGAATTAGGAAGTTAGGACCTGAGAATTACGTCACGGCTTGTGATTGGTCGCGTGGCGGTCACATCGGCGGCCGCGACCAGTCACAAAGCCGTGACGTCATCTAAGGCCCTGAACGCGCTCATTTTAAGCAAAGAAGGCTGCCGGTTACCAGCGGTAAGGTCCAGGCTGCGTCGGAGAGGTGAGTATATCAATATTTATTATTTTAATTCTTTATTTTACACTTAAATGTGGATTCCGATACCGATTTCCGATATCGCAAACATCGAAACTCGGTATCGGAATTCCGATACCAGATTCAGAAGATCGCCGACCTCATGGCCGACCCCACACAGGGGTCGGGTCGGGTTTCATGAAACCCGACTTTGCCAAAAGTCGGCGACTTCTGAAAATGGCCGACCCGTTTCGCTCAACCCTAATGCACACGTTAAGTATTTTTGACTTGCAGATTTGGTGCAGAAAATAATCTGCAGCATGTCACTTCTCTGTGCGTTTTTGCACTGCATTTTTCACCATTGGCTTCACTCAAATCAATCAAAAATGCAAGCCAAAAACTAGGCAAAAATGCACCAAAAACAAATGTTTTTGCAGCTATGAGGTTGCATTATACTACTATCGGGCTGAATTATACTACTATTGGGCTGCATTATACTGCTATGGGGCTACACTATACTGCTATAGGGGTGCATTATACTATATATGACTATGGGGTGTATTATACTACTATGGGGTGCATTATACTATGTGGGTGCATTATACTGCTATGGGGTGCATTATACTTCTATGGGGCTGCATTATACTGCTATGGGGGTGCATTATGCTACTATGGGGGTGCATTATACTATATATGACTATAGGCGATGGGGTGCATTATACTATTATATATGACTATGGGGTGCATTATACTGTATGTATGACTATGAGGGTGCATTATACTACTATGGGAGTGTATTATAGTACTATGGGGGTGCATTATACTTCTATATATGACTATGGGATGCATTATACCATTATGGATGACTATGGAGGAAATATGGAGAGACATGGGGCAGTATGGAGAGACATTAGGCAGAATGGGAGGACACATGGGGTCCAGAATGGGAGGACACCTGGGGTCCAGAATGTGGGATATTATTACTGTAGGGGCTAATTAAAGGATATTATTTTTTAGGATACTGTTTTCAGTGTGAGGAAGGAGAAGTCCTGTTACTGTGCAGGGCGACACGGTCGCTTTTTTTCTTCACCTGGCAAAGTGTAGAGGTTGGAGAAAAATTGGGAAATGTGCTCTAGATAACTGTGTTATTTTCTGCAGAGATGAGTCCTGGCTTGATGAGATGATGGTTGTGTGCATTGGATGAAGATGAAAAGCAAAGATGAAGGACTTTAACTAGAGAAGTCACTGGTGAGTCAGTGTGTTACCTATACACTGACACTATACACTGTATACTATATACAGAACTCCTGTGTATGTCACTGGTGATCACTGTATTATCTGTGCAGTGACACTATATACAGAGCTGTATTACTTGTACACTATATGCTATATACAGAGTTCCTGTGTATAATGTCACTTGTGATCATTGTATTACCTATACACTAACACTATCTACAGAGTTTCTGTATATAATGTCACTGGTGATCACTGTATTATTTGTACACTATATACAGAGCTCCTGTGTATAATGTCACTTGTGATAGCTGCATAACCTGTACACTAACAGTATATACAGAGCTCCTATGTATAATGTCATTGGTGAACATTGTATTACTTGTACACTATATGCTATATACAGAGCTCTTGTGTATAACGTCACTTGTGATCACTGTATTACCTGTACACTGACACTATCTACAGAGCTCCTGTATATAATGTCAATGGTGATCACTGTATTACTTGTACACTACATACAGAGCTCCTGTGTATACTGTCACTGGTGATCACTGTATTATCTGTACACTATATACAGAGCTCTTGTGTATAATGTCACTGGTGATCTCTGTATTACCTGTACACTGACACTATACACAGAGCTCCTGTGTGTAATGTCACTGGTGATCTCTGTATTACCTGTAGACTGACACTGTATACAGAGCTCCTGTGTATAATGTCACTGGTGATCTCTGTATTACCTGTAGACTGGCACTATATACAAAGCTGCTGTTTATGTCCCTGATGATAACTGTATTACGTGCACACTGACACTATATACTGTGTACAATATACAAAGCTCCTGTGTATAATGGCACTTATGGTAAAATTAGTATTGTGTTTTTTTATTAATGATCAGTATTGTAATATTCGGTCTCTATGTGGTTGCAATATGTGGTCTGGCCATGGTGTGGCGAGATTTGTCCCTTGTATGTGGTATTTTTTGGTAACTATGCCGTGGTAATACGTGGTCTTACCGTGGTGTGGTGGTATTTGTTCCTTTTATGTTGTATTATTCGGTAACTATGTGGTGGTAATATGTGGTCTGGTCATGTTGTGGTGGTATTTGTCCCTTGTATGTGGTATTATAGGTCACTACGTGGTGGTAATATGTGGTCTGGCCATGGCGTGGCAGTATTTGTGCCTTGTATGTGGTATTATTGTTCATTTTGAAAAATACAGGTCTGGCAAAAATTAAGAGACCACCAAATCAAAACCCTGTCATGAGCAGCCCAATCTCGAGACCTGAACCCCTTTGAAAACCTCTGAAATGTAATCAAGAGGATGATGGATAGTCACAAGCCATCAAACGAAGAACAACTACTTAAATCTTTGCGCTAGAAACAATGTGAAAGACTGGTGGAAAGCATGCCAAGACGCATGACAGCTGTGATTAAAAATCATGGTTATTCCACAAAATATTGATTTCTGAACTCTTCCCGAGTTAAAACATTAGTATTGCTGTTTCCAAATGATTATGAACTTGTTTTCTTTGTATTAATTGAGACCTGAAAGCACTGGGTTTTTTCATTTTGACCATTTTTCTTTGTCAGAAAAAAAATAAAAAATTTATTGCTTGGAAATTTGGAGACATGTCAGAAGTTTATAGACTTAAAGAACAATTTACATTTTACTCAAAGATATACCTATAGAGAGAAAAATCAGACAAACTGAAAATTTTGCAGTGGTCTCTTAATTTTTGCCAGAGCTGTGTGTGACACATTCTCTTAAAGTAACATAAATAAAAATATACCTAAAAATATTATTGGATATTTTAACAAATATTTACTAGGTTAGAGTAGAGTAGGGCCCAGCCAAAAGAGTCTACCCACTTGTGGTGGCAGCTTGACAAAACTCTTCCAGCCAAACCAAAATCTGCTGGCTATATATGTGATCTGGTGTAAGCTGGGAACTGGTAATGAGTGATTGGTGATGACGTGGTGCAGATGAGGAGTTTTTGTATGAGTGGGAAGTGGGACTGTGGAAGGTTCGAGCGTTGGAGGCAGAGCTGGGGTGGAGCCTGGGCGGAGTCTCAATGGGGTACGAAGATTTTGCCAGTATGAGGCCTCGAAAGTCCTGATGGCAGCCCTATGAGTGAGACCCTCATATATGTCTAATGCAGGGTGTATCTGAGTCCCTAATTTTTGGCAGTTCTTGCTTCCTATTTTTTAATCAAAAAGTCAATTTTGGTTTAATTAGACTATATTTTCTTAAAATCCTTTTTACATTTTGACTAATATAAAAGTCATTAAACAGGAAAAATGTTTCTTAACATTTTTGTTCCTGTGAAATGCAATTTCTCATCAGTTTGGTATGTTTTATTGTCACTCCTTAAAACCATTGTCCTAAGGAGCGATCTGTGAGTCATAGATGTTTCCAGTGTTCTTCTCCATGCTGTTTTCCCTCCATTCAGCACTTTTTCCATTCATTTGAACATTTTCACTGCCCCCTCAGACCTCTTTTGTTATGATCCGGTGACCTTGGAGTCGCATGAGACTTTCTCTGGAGTAGGTGGTACCTGTACTGACCGCAAACCCTAAACTGACACTGCAACTAGAAGTAGCCGTGGGGTGTACCTAACACGTCCTAGACACCTCGACACAGCCGGAGGACTAAATACCCCTATAGATGGAAATGAGAATTCTATCTTGCCAAAGAGCAGAACCCCAAAGGATAGGCAGCCCCCCACAAATATTGACTATGAGTATAAGAGGAAAGACACATGCAGGCAGAAAACAGGATTTAGCAAAAGAGGCACTTCTAGCTAAATAGAAAAGGATAGGACAGAATTCTAAGCGGTCAGTATTAAAACCCTAAAAATATCCACAGCAGAAAATACAAATATTCTACATCTAACTAAAGACATAGAATGTATATCTGCATCTCCAGAGAATCCAGCATGACTGAAAAATCCAAACAAAGTCTAAGCTGGACAAAAACACAATGAATTGCACTGAATTGTAAAGCACACTGCATGTGTGCTGCAGAGACAAAAAACCAGACACTTATCTTAGCTGAATTGACAGCAGGGCATGAGGAGCCAGACAGAGATGCAATCCCTCCAAGAACAATGGACAACTGGCAAGGACTAATGGATCCTGCACACCTAAATACCTAGTAAAGCTGCAATCAGCAGAAACACCTGCCCTGGATTACAACCCAGAGACAACTGCACTACCACCAACAACCACCGGAGGGAGCCCAAGAGCAGAATTCACAACACTCTTTGCAGGGATTGCCGGAAAAAAAGTTTGGCTTTCCCATTGACGCCCTTTATACTCGACACTTGAAACGAGAATTCGAGCATTAGTTTGAGCAACAAGCACCTGAGCATTTTAGCGCTCGCTCATCTCTAATTTTCACCTTATTTCACATGCAAAGGAAACTGGATAGTCAGCTCACCGTATTCAGTCTCTTCAGGGAAGTAGGTTCCATGCACAGAGCCTCCCTGGCTCTAGGCATGCAATAGCAGGAAATGTAGAAAGAATTCTCCAGAATGGTGAAATAAAAATTCACATTTATTCTTGATGCATTAAAAGGGCATCTTATTCACAGACCATGATTAAGACTTGACAGTCGAAACACGTTTGTCATTAGTCTATTGGGATCTCTATATGTGTCCACAACATGCCCTTTTAATGCATCAAGAATAAATGTAACCACATTTTACCACGTTGAAGATTTTTTTCTACATTCCCTATTTTTTAAGTTTCAATGATGCCTATGACATGATATATCTCTTCCTGTGTAAGCAGCTCCACTTGATCATGTTTGTTTTCCATACTTTGTGTATTTGTATAGACACATTTTTGTTTGTAGTCGGTTTCTCTTGCACATCTATTTTCATTCAGAATTTGTTGTGTTTGTTCTTTATTTCCACTTCTAATAGTGGGTTCTCAAAAGAATTCATTTGCTGTATGCTTTTTCCTGGCCATATATTTTCCATCCCATATTGCTCTAGTTTAAAACCATTAACAAAACAACACCATAAAGACCAAGGAGATCTCCAAACAAGTAAGGGACAAAGTTGTTAAGAAGTACAAGTCAGGGTTGGGTTATTTAAAAAAAAAATATCCTAATCTTTGAAGAACCCAGAGAGAAACATCAATTCCATTATCATAAAATGGAAATAACATGATACCACAACAAACCTTCCAAGAAACGGCCGCCCAGCAAAACTCTCAGTCCAGGCAAGAAGGGCATTAGTCAGAGAGGCAGCACAGAGACCTAAAGTAACCCTGAAGGAGATGCAGAATTGCCAAGCATAGACTGGAGTATATTTCCATACATTGACATTAGGCTGTAATCTCCAAAGAGGTGGCCTTTATGGAAGAGTGGGCAAAAAAAAGCATTTACTTACACACAAATTGTAGGGCTCATTTTAAGTTTGCCAAAAAACTTTTGGGAGACTATCCAAATGTATTCAGGAAGGTGCTGTGGTCAGATGAGACCAAAATGTAACTTTTTGGCCACCAAGGTAAACACCATGTCTGGCGCCAAACCAACACAGCTTAACACCCCAAGAATACCATCACTGTGGTGACAGCATCATGCTATGGAGATGTATTTTGGCAGCGGGACAGAGAAAATGGTCTGATTCGAGCGGAAAATGGATGGTGTGAACAGAGATATTCTTGAGCAAAACCTGTTTAAGTCTGTCAGTGATTTGAGACTGGGATGGAGGTTCACCTTTCAACAAAACAATATCCCAAAGCATACTGCTAAAGCAACACTCGAGTGAATTAAAGGAGAAACATGTAACTATTCTGGAGTGACCTAGTTAAAGCCTACATCTTAATCCAATTGAGAATCTGTGGTCAGGCTTGAAGATTGCTGTTCACAGAGAAAACCATCTAGCTTGAAGTAGTTGCAGCAGTTTTGCCCTGAGGAATGGGCAAAAATCTCAGTGGTAAGATGTGGAAAGCTCAAAGAGACTTATCAAAAGCGACTTGCAGCTGCAATTGCCGCAAAAGGAGGCAATACAAAGTACTGACTTTAGGGGGTGAATAGTTATGCACACTAAAGTTTTCAGTTATTTTGTCCTATTTGTCGTTTGCTTCACAACAAAAAGAAAGCAAAATGTTCACAGTGGTAGGCATGTTCTTTATATGAACGGATGTAAACCCTAACAAAATGTGAAATTCCAGGTTATAAGGTAGCAAAACACGAAAAATGCCAAGGGGGGTGTAATACTTGCGCAAGCCACAGTACATCTAGAATTCATAGGTAATAAAATATGCAGGTGACATAAATCATACTCATAATCATATTTGTACCATAATATAATGAATGCTAACTTGCTTTCAGATATTTTAATAATACCATTCAATATAATTAATGGACACAACTGTTGATTCTGTTGCCAGCAGATAATTGTGCAATTATCTTGTTTGACAGCTATCTGGACTGTTTTTTCATCTAGCGCATTTAGGACATCATTGGGTTTCCATTGCAAAGAGGGCTGCCAGCAGTGAATCATGATGAATTGTGTGCCCTCCTGCATTCAGCTTGGCAGAACATTCCTCAGACCTTTAATAACCTCATTGATAGCAGCCAAGGCGTGTATGTGCAGCTATCCTGCGTGGGGTGTTCATACTAAATACTGAGTACATTGAGATGTTTGAAATATTGTTTCCATTTTTTCATCTTCTGCATATCATTAGCGTGTCTATCCATCCTGCAATTTCTAGAACTCTATGACATTTTCTTCTTTGTGTTTTGCAATTTTAATGTTGAGAAGCATGGGTGTATATATGTATATGTTTGTATATTAAAATACTTGTGAGGCAACATAACTGTATATTGTAGGGGCTGCATCTGTTGCTAAGTATATAAACAATTGCTCTTAATAAATGAAAGTTCATACATAGGCTCAGGGTCCATAAACTAGTACTTTTGTAGAAATATTTAACAGTGTAAGAACTCCGTAACATAATAATGCTAAGTAACGGGTCCTTCCGTAGTGACAGGTAGTGTTGTTTAACTTTTTTAGATTGGTTTAAATATTATAATCTGCATGTGATTGAGTTGTCACCTAGAGATGAGCGGATAAAATCGTGGAGGATTGAGTTCGGGTCATATTTCTAGAAATTCAAGGTTTTACATTAATTCAAATATTTTGAGCTTCTAAAGAAGAAAAAAAATTGCATCAGAGAATGGGCTAACATTATTTTGTGTTGCCACTCGGCCCTTGCCATAATGCCCTGCGGCTATGACATCTTCTGGATGATCATACCTTGTACAGTGGTTGTCAATGCCTGGGTCATCACATATAAGTGGTTTCTATCGGAGCAGTTTATATGGCAGAGTCCTTTTCCATCTCCAGAGTCACTGGGTAAGTTTCTCTTTTTTGTAGTGTATAAACTCTTATAGTCAGTGAGGTTCTCTTTCTATCTTTCCGTGTCTCTCTCTGTCCCTGTGACATATGGGTTTCATCCTCAGTTTTGCGCTTTCAATAGTAATTGTTCATCTGGGGTACCTGAGGAGGAACAGTTTTCAGTATGGCAAGGTGTTAATAACTTAAGAAGGATGGGGTCAAAATACAAGAGTATAGTTGATCGGAAACGCTAGGTGGGTCAAGACATGTGGGTGATTTGGTGTGGTTATCATAGAAGAATATTAAATTAAAGGTCCCTTCTTGGAAACTAGGACCCAGGCTCATTGGTCCCTATAAAATGATAGACGTCGTCAATCCAGTGGCATTTTGCCTTGCTCTATCATCTACTTTTAAGATCCATAATGTATTTCACTGTTGTCCTCTGAAGCAATATGTGGCCTCCTCAAAACCATCAATACCACCACCTTCCCCTGCCATGGTCAATGGAAGTCTGGAATTCCAGATAGCTAAAATTGCTGATTCTTGCTTGGTTCACCAGTCTCTTGATTATTTAGTGCATTGGAAGAGTTACAGTCCAAAGGAAAGAATGTGTGTACCAGTGTCCGATGTTTGGGCGACGAGGTTGGTTTGGGCCTTTCACACCTTTCATAATATCAAACCAGGTTCTGAAGGGCCATGTCATGTGTGTGCCAGGTTTTACAAACAGTAATTTTGGATCCGGCTGTAGCAGGTCATTGCGCTTGGCTTTGCAAGCACTGTCTTGATTTTCATGTCTGTATGGAGTGATATCATTCTCCCTTTAGGACCTAACAGCATCCTTCAACTTTTGCTGCTTATTGACACACCCTTGCTGGATGAGTTGGTTTGCATATTTATCCTGATATTCTCCCATTTGGTTCCTTCCTTCTTACTCCTATCCTGTTTCCCACTCTGTTTTGTGAGTGCATTTTGTATGATTGTAGTTTATTATATCCCTGTCTGTTTACCCCTGTCTGGTTAATGTTTGCTTATACAATTCGTCCTCACACCTCCCTGGGTGGGGGAAGGAACAGATAAGGGTAAGATGGAAGCATAGCAAGGTACAAAACCCCAACATCTCTACCATGCAGGGTAATCCAGGGACAGGAATAGCCTAGGGCACCCGTAAGTATGAGGAATCGGGTAGATGCCCACAGTCCCTTGTCACTGTGAGGGTATGTGCACACGTTCAGGTTTTTTTTGCATTTTTTTGCGTTTTTTCGAGATAAAACGCTATAAAAACTCATTAAAAATGCATACATTATGCATCTTATCATTTAGAATGCATTCTGCATGTTTTGTGCACATGGTGCGTTTTTTTCTGCGAAAAAAATGCATCGGGGTAAAAAAAAAGCAGCATGTTAATTAATTTTGCAGATTTTCCGTGTTTTTCCCGCAATTCTATGCATTTGGAAAAAAATGCACAAAAAACGCACAAAAACCGTGTCAAAAACACATGAAAAAACGCGAAAAAAACGCATGCGGATTTCTGGCAGAAATGTCCAGTTTTTGTCAGGAAAATTTCTGCAAGAAATCCTGACGTGTGCACATACCTTGAAACTCTCTCCTGTAGAGTGTAAGCTCTTATAGTCAATGAGGTCCTCTCTATCCTGTAGAGTGTAAACTCTCATAGTTAGAGGGGTCCTCTACCTCTTGCTCCTGTAGAGTGAAATTTCTTACAGTCAGCTAGGTTCTTCCTCCTTCTTCCTTCCTGCATTAAAAGATTCATAGATGCTCATTACAAGAACATTGTTTTGCGTCCATACAAGTCACTAGTGTAGCCACGCTTAGAATTCTGTGTACAATTTTGCTCTCCAGTGTATAAGAAATAGCTGAAATTCAGGGGGTGCAGAGAAGAGTGACAGAGGTTATTAAGAGAATGGGTGAACTGCAATGCCAAGATAGGTTATCAAACTTGGGATTATTCTATTTGGAAAAATGAAGGCTTAAGGCTGATCTTATTTCAATGTACAAATATATGAGGGGGGGGGACAATAAAGAGATCTTTCTAATGAGCTTTTTAACAGCTATGCCTGAATTGGGGACAAGGGGGCCTCCTCTAAGTCTAGAGGAAAGAAGGTTTAATCATCCTCACAGACACAGATTCTTTACTGAAAGAACATTGACACTATGATGACACATGATATTGTAATTGTCAAGTCACTAAAAAAAGTTTAAGGAAGGTCTGGATGCCTGGATATTACAGATTATTGGTATTAGGTGTCAGGGAGAGACTAGGTGAGCGAGAGCTAATAACCCGGGCCCCTGCAATTTCCCTAAGACTAGGGAAATCCTGACTGACCCTCTACCTGAAGTTTACACTGATGGTGTGCATGTTCAGGCCTCAAACCTCACCCTAACTCCTGAGCTCAGCCCTAGGCTGAAACCTCCACCCACCACCCAGTGAAGAGGTAATACTTAAATACCCACAGTTAGCACAGACAAGGATAAAGGAAAATATACACCACGTCGCAGACACTCAGGAATACACTATAAATGTGCAGGGCAAAATAAACACAAATATAGGAAGGAGTAAATAAGACGAAGGAATATACACCACCAGCAACGAATCTCCAACCACCAGCTCTCCACTCCAGACCGAGATAACAACGCAAGACAGAAGCTATAATCGGCAATGCCCAATGATCAGGAGAACTATTTAAAGGCCATGGAAATGGCCCAGCTTCCAATCCGAGGATCAGGTAAATTAACCCCTGAACAGCTAGACAAAATCTAGCAGACGCCAATGAGTAAATAGTGGTCAAAAGCGGAATTACCGCTGTCTGTCGGACGACCTGGTCTGAACAGCATCCGACATGACATTAGGTTCTTTGATGCGATGTTGATCCAGGGAACTCTGTTAGCTGTATGCAGAGCTGAGAAGGGATTTTCTAATATTATAGGGCAATTAGCATTTGCCTCAAGAGATTTTTGCCTTTCTTAGATCAACATGTTAGGCTATAAGTTAAACTTGATAGACTTAAGTCTACCTTAAACCTTAAAAATGAGGAGATATGAAAAAAACTTCATACACTGCAATTGGAAACAAGGAGACAGCACGCTCGTGTGACGACCCAGGATCCCGGTTGTCACAGTGGCATTGCTTTCTTCACGGGGAGAGTGATGTCACGTTTGGAAGCGATGGGAGAACCCCCTTAACAGGTAATTAGCACATACAACACCATTCTGACTTCAGACCAGAAGGGGGAGCTCTACACCTAAAATCAGGAGAGCTGCTCTCTCTTTGATCGGGAGTAGGAGTTAGTTGCTAGGCAGTTGCTAGGCAGTTAGGAAGATTTAGACAGTTGGTGCCGGACAGCAGACTGGAGCAATCAGAGGCAGAAGGACGGGTGAGGGGCCGTACAGCCTGAGGTGCTGTAGCACCTAGATAGCGAGATACAGAAAGAACAGCCTTTAGCTAACATGCCGGAGAGCGAAGCACAGATGAGGACACCAGGGGGAGGACAGCAACAAACAGACTGTCTCCCTGACAAAGCTCAGACACTGATAGCCAGAAGACTGAGGCGTTTGTGGGACTCTAAGGGTACCGTCTCACTATACGATTTACCAACGATCATGACCTGCGATACGACCTGGCCGTGATCGTTGGTAAGTCATTGTGTGGTCGCTGGGGAGCTGTCACACAGACCGCTCTCCAGCGACCAACGATGCCGAGGTTCGCTGGTAACCAGGGTAAACATCGGGTTACTAAGCGCAGGGCCGCGCTTAGTAACCCGATGTTTACCGTGGTTACCAGCGTAAAAGTAAAAAAAAACAAACAGTACATACTGACCATCTGATGTCCGTCAGGTCCCTTGCCGTCTGCTTCCTGCTCTGACTGAGTGCAGCCGTACAGTGAGAGCAGAGCGCAGCAGTGACGTCACCGCTGTGATCTGCTCTCACTTTCCGGCCGGCAGACAGTCAGAGCGGGAAGCAGACGGCAAGGGACCTGACGGACATCAGATGGTGAGTATGTACGGTTTGTTTTTTTTAACTTTTAAGCTGGTAACCAGGATAAACATCGGGTTACTAAGCGCGGCCCTGCGCTTAGTAACCCGATGTTTACCCTGGTTACCAGCGAACGCATCGCTGGATCGCTGTCACACACAACGATCCAGCGATGACAGCGGGAGATCCAGCGACGAAAGAAAGTTTCAAACGATGTGCTACGACGTACGATTCTCAGCAGGGTGTCTGATCGCAGTAGCGTGTCAGACACTGCGAGATCGTAACGATATCGCTAGAACGTCACGAATCGTGCCGTCGTAGCGATAAAAATGCCACTGTGTGACGGTACCCTAAGACACATAGCAGATACCGGCAGAACAGCTGGATTATATATCACCTGATCGCCCTAACACCCAGGAGACACAGTGACAAATAGAGCCTGGGTCATGATAGAGACCCTGTAAAAGGCTCTAGCCACCTGTCATATGGGTTTGTGTCCCAGTTCAACAAAGGACAGAGATAACTGAGAGGACCTTGTTACAAAGCCATAGGCTGTAAGGAACTATAACAACACAGCGCTAGAAGGAAGGCTTCAACTCCACCTGATAAAGCTGGACTCTGAACTCGCTTCCAAGTCGGCCAGACCCTGCCTGTACCTGTGATCTGGTGCCCTGGACTGTGGCTACCTGCTACCATCAGTAAACCAGATAAAAAGACTGCACAACTGCGTCCTTCGTTCATTACTGCACCACTCACCATCCTCCATCTATTCACCAGGAGCCCTGGGGTCCTACTTCACCTGTGGGAAGTTATACCATCCGGCTGCCATAACATCACCCCGGGGGACCTCTTTAAGCTGCGTCGGTCAGCCCTGACCGAATACCACAGGTGGCGTCACGAAATTAAATTATTTCAACAATCCCTTTAAAGACTATCCCTTTAACATGGGCGCCCAGGGCCACGGACTTGGTCGTTGCCACCATGACACATCCCTTTAAGTACCGGATGCGGTACCAAGTACCCCACGGCCCTGGCGGGCGACTCACTCTCTCACCAGCTAAGATCAAAATGTTAAATGAGGACATGATGCTTGCAGCCTTTGTATTAAGGAAAGTGAGCGATAACTCTGACCTGCCACAGGAGGGAGAGATGCCTCCTGGCTTTGTTGTGAGAACAAAGAATTGAGTATTATCCATGCCAACTTTCCTTCACTCTCGTGTGTTCTTGCAAAGGCACGGTGCTGTGCAGAAAGACCGGAGGCCATTAGGCTTGAACCTGAACATAACACATGGAGACAAATTTAAAACAAGCCAAAAGCAATATTGGGCATACTTATGGAAAACTTGGAAGTGATTGTTGTGGCCAGCAGTGTGTGATTATACTGGCTCCTTGTGTGGTTGATGTAAAGGATCAGCGTAGGGGGTATCCAACTGCACACCTAGTCTAGTGGGTGAGAACTGGGTGAGCCTTCCCACTACACATAAAGAAGGTCTAGTAGGTGAGATAGGCATGTGAGCCTTCCAGCCATACCTTGTGCAACCGAAGAAAGTGGAGATAAACCCGTGCTACCTGTAGTAAAGAATACAGTGGAAAATGAGTGAAAGTACCAATGCAGATTTTATTTGTATGTCAAATCGTTTTGAAGCACACTTGCTTCTTCTTCAGGTCAAACCACAAAAGTAAAAGTACAGTTTACATGGTGTGAGTATAATAAACAACTTATTTATAAAAGGAACGCAACAACGGCCCTCTGGAATCATATGACCAGATTACAATGTCATCAAATTGAAAAAAATGTGCATGAAAAATGTATAAATGTATTGATGCAATGACTCCAAAAATAAGCTAAATGATTAATAGTACAAGGAGAGTAAAGAGAAGAAGAAAAAAAATAAATGGAAAAGAAAGAAATGAAATAGAATCTGCTGAAGTATGGTGAAAAAATGACCTGAATGAGCAGCAGTCTTAAGGCTGCCGTCACAACTAGCAGTATTTGGTCAGTATTTTACATCAGTATTTGTAAGCCAAAACCAGGAGTGGAACAATTAGAGGAAAAGTATAATAGAAACATATGCACCACTTCTGCATTTATCACCCACTCCTGGTTTTGGTTTACAAATACTGAGGTAAAATACTGATCAAAAACTGCTAGTGTGACGGCAGCCTAATAGTGTGAGCCACTGAGTATCTTACATTGAAGAAAGCAGAAAAAGGGGGGAAAAGAGTAGAAATAGTGATTAAGATGCAATGGGTGAAGTAGTGAAGAGGAAAAAAAGGGAGAAAGAAGAGGGTAAAAAATAAAGAAAGGAGAAAACGGAAGGAAGAAAAGAAAGGAAATGGGGGAAATAAAAAATTAGAAATAAGAATGATGGGGTTAAAGTAAAAAGGGGAAGTTAAATAGAAAGTAAAGAAGAGAACTGTGGGCACTATGGTAAAGCACGTTAACGAAGTCAATGATGAGAACTGGAAATCCATCTTCTGCCAGGTTCACTGCAGAGCGTGAGAACCTGATTAGCATAGGAATTATATGACTCAACTGCACCCCACATTATAGACAGATTTAGATAACAATGCACAGTGTTAAAAAATATTAAACACATGTGCCATTGCAGGAAATTACTAACCAGAAAATCCAGTGCAAAAAAGTATCATTAACCCTTATAAGGGACAAATGCACATAAAGGATCAGATCTAATCATAAAATAGCTCCACTGGTGAACTAGCATCAAGTGAACAGTGTTATAAAGGTTAAAAGGGAAACTATAGAGTACAGTCAAACAGTCAAACATAATTACCTCAGACCTGCGGTGCCACAACCCCTATGCGCGTTTCGGCTTGTGTGTCTTCTTCCGAGGGAGGCCAGATTATAGGCCTAGATCTCTTTTGTAAAGTTAAACCTACCAGCTGTTTGTGGAGCACCCCACTTGGGCCGTGAGATACTCGGTACCGGGCCAGACACAGTTCTTAAAGGGGAAGGTTATGGTAGCAATGTCCTGGTCCGTGGCCCTGGGCGTCCAATTAAAGGGAATGCTTTGTAGATAATGAAGAATGGGAAATGGGAATAAAGTTTGTATAGGAAAAGGGGAAATGTTTGTGACCCCACCTGTGGTACTCGGCCAGGGATAGCCGATGCTGCTTAAAGGAACTGCTGGGGACGATGGTAGTTCAAGATGAAGTATTCACGTTTTACTCACAGTTCAGGTATTGGGCCCCAGCCAGGGTGCTGCATCCTCCAGGTGAGTGGTCCAGAAAACTCTCCAGCAACTCAGGGCTCCAGTCAAGAACCCCCTTTTATAAGCCTTTCCTGGCCATCTCTCTACACTGGTTTCCACTCTTCCTGCCCAGCATATCACCCACAATGTCCTGAGCCAGCAACCACAAACCTGGTCGGGCGACGTCTTCTGAGTCCCCTGGGTTCTATACGGCCTCCGTTTTAGCCTGTTATGGGTGGATGTGACTGTGCCTCTTACAGATGCCACAAGCCTCCGGGTTTCTAGTTAAGACCTGTAGTTTCCACTAGATCAGGGGCCCGTTCCCCTTTCTGCGACCTGGTCCCACCACCTGTCCCTGGTCTGCCTTGATGTGGGCCCCACGGGTGGCTCCTGCACTTCCCTTGCCCCTTAGACCCTTTCTTTCTTCTGGGAGATTCCTTTTCTTATCCCTTCTCACTGTCAGGAGCTGCAGACCCACACATCTGCTCCGCTCTTACTCTTCTCACAGACTCCCTGACTCCTCCCTCCTGTCTCCTCTAACAACTCCTCACTCTCCACCCACACCTTCTACCTAATCCCTCCCTGGCCTGAGGAGGTCTGGTGTTGGGTGTAAGTGTTAGGGTTCTGTACAGTGTCCCCTCCTTACTACATTGTGTTCCAAATTATTATGCAAATAATATTTCCTCATATTTTCTCTAAATTACCTATCAGAATTGCAGTCATTGTCATTTTCCAGTCATCTACTATTCTAGTATAATTGCAATGTTTTGGAGCAAACTGCCTATGAAAACAGTATATTTTAAAAAAAAATAAACACTCAAAATGCATGTTCCAAATTATTATGCACAGCAGAGTTTTCAACCTTTTTTTTTATTATTTTGAACAAAAAAATTGTCAATTTTGAAGTTATAAGCATTATCAGCTTATTACAAAATGAAATCAAACAGTTTTCAAGTGAAAACTTTATTCTAGGTGATGTTACATTTGCACATAGGACCCCTTGTTCGAAAGAAGCTTCTGAACTCTCTCGTCCATTGAATTTGTCAGTTTTTTGGATGGTTTCTGCTTCAATTGTTTTGCATGTGGACAGAATACCCTCCCAGAGCTGTTGCTTAGATGTGAACTGCCTCCCGCCATCATAGACACTCCTTTTGATGATGCTCCAGACTTTCTCAATGAGGTTGAGGTCAGGGGAAGATGGTGGCCACACCATAAGTTTGTCCTCTTTTATGCCCATAGCAGCCAGAGATGCAGATGTGTTTTTTGCAGCATGAGACGGTGCATTATCATGCATGAAAATGATCTTGCTGCGGAAAGCACGGTTCTTCCTCTTGAACCATGGCAGGAAGTGTTGTTTTAGAAACTCCACATAGATTATGGAGTTCATCTTTACCCCTTCAGGGATCATAAAGGGGCCAACAATCTCTCTCCCCATGATTCCAGCCTAAAACATTACTCCACCTCCTTCTTGTTGGCGCCTTAGCCATGTTTTCATGGGGTGTCCATCAACCAGCCATCCTCCACTCCATCCATCTGGACCATCAAGCGTTGCACGGCACTCATCGGTGAACAAAACAGTTTGGAAGTCAGTCTTCATGTACCGTTTGGCCCACTGGAGCCGTTTCTGCTTGTGTGCAGTGGATAGAGGTGGTCGACAGGATGGCTTACGCACCTCTGAAGGACCCTGCATCTTGTTGTTCTGGGGACATTGGAGGCACCAGCAGCTTCAAAAACTTGTCTGCTGCTATGACAAGGCATTTTTGCAGCTGCTCTTTTAATTTTACGCAATTGCCTGTTGGAAAGAGTCCTCAATTTTTCCTTATCAGCACGCACACGTGTGTGCTGGGAATCAGCTACATACTTCTTGATTGTTTTAGCACGAAACTCACAAAAATTATTATCATGAACTTGTGGAAAAGAGAAAAGAGTTGTAAAATCTCTCCCAAATTTTGTGTCCTCACCTCTGGGACACTCTAGGGTACTCCCCAAAATACATAAAACCAGAAAACGGAGTACATAAATCCCATAACACATTTTTTAAAAAATATATATAATTTTTATTAATCCAATATTATATCTCAAATGAGTTAACAACAATAATATAATACATGTATAACAGGATAAGTGCAGGAGGAAACAAATAATGGTGGCGGAGCGGGCAGAGAACTTATCACATCACAAGGGCTACCACTATACGATCCATAATATAAGACTCATAACATCAGGGCACTTATGGTAATGACTCAAATCCACATGACAGGATTAGCTATTAAAGTGCAATAGTGCAAAACCAAGTCAGCAGATAAAGTGTCATAGTGACAGCTACGCTATTTACCTATTGCCATATATAGGGGCTTACCCATCTTAGTCTGGATGTCCCTCCTCGCTCCACACGCCACCCCCTGAGGAGGTGGCGTGTGGAGCGAGGAGGGATATCCAGACTAAGATGGGTAAGCCCCTATATATGGCAATAGGTAAATAGCGTAGCTGTCACTATGACACTTTATCTGCTGACTTGGTTTTGCACTATTGCACTTTAATAGCTAATCCTGTCATGTGGATTTGAGTCATTACCATAAGTGCCCTGATGTTATGAGTCTTATATTATGGATCGTATAGTGGTAGCCCTTGTGATGTGATAAGTTCTCTGCCCGCTCCGCCACCATTATTTGTTTCCTCCTCCACTTATCCTGTTATACATGTATCATACTTCTTGATTGTGCGATGATCATGATGAAGTGTCTTGGCAATGTTGATTGTAGTCATGTCTTGACCTAAATACTCCACAATTTGTTGCTTCTCAGCAGCCGACATATCCTTTTTCTTTCCCATTTTGGCAAAAAATGCAGGCTGCATAATAATGTGGAACAGCCTTCTTAAGTAGTCTTGCCTTTATTTGGACACACCTGCCAAACTAATGTGCACAGGTATCTGCAATTGCTTTCAGTGATATAAAGAGCCCTGACACACATCACCATCAATGAGTTTAAATGACAAACAAAAAAATTCTAACCTTATCACTCCTAAACTCCTTGTGCATAATAATTTGGAACACAGTGTAGAGAGTTGGGGTGCCACACCTCTGGCTGAGATGCAGTACCTCTGTGACGACTGGACCGTCAGGGGCGCCACATATGCACAAAAAAGAAGTAATAGAGAAACCACTAGTACAACGATATAACCATATGGATTCAATGAAAAGCGGCAAAGAATCAATTTAAAGAAACCCTCCTATAAACTTTTTTTTCTCACTAAATCTGTATATAAGTGTATGTAGTGTAGTGTGAGTGTATTAATATACTCCCATACTGCTGCTTTCACCAGAATTCAGCACCATTCCGCTTCTCTTCTCTTTACTGAGGCCAGGCAGGTCAAGTTAGAATGCGAACAGAAATGTGACGCTAGTCACTGCTCATGGCCAAGCCGTAAGTCAGAATAGTAAAGGAGTCCAAGGTCAGAAGCCAGGAGGGTACATCATAAACAGAAGGAAGAGACAAAAGCTTGGTCAGGTAACGTACTGAGGTCAGAGTACTGTAATAATTATAGGGGATAACTCAGGAGACTCTTTGCGTGGAACAAGACGATTACAGGACACAGTTTTATAAGTGGTAAAGTCTATATTATCACACGGTGATTCAAACAGGTGCAGAGAGAAACTCAAGTCCACAACACTTGGTGCAAATATCAAATGCAGCTCAGCAGTCTATAGGAAACTTCAGAGGAAAATGCAATCACGCAGAAAGTCTATGAAGCACAATTATTCTTGAGGAAACTTGACACAAATAAGTCCTTGCTCAGTCCAAAACACAGATAGATATGCTTATAAGGGAGTTCAAATAATATCTTCGCTCAACCAGGGAGGTCTGGGTAATAGTCTCAGGTTCTTGCAGAGCAGAAACAGCTTACATGTCCAGCAAATGCAGATGGAAACAAACACTAGCAGCAGATGAAGGAGGATTACTGAAACTGGTGTATGCAGCAGGAACTCAGAGCAGAGTAGCAGGATAACCCCACAGGTTCACAGGAGCAGGTATATAGCCAGGGAGTCACCAGAGGTCAGGAGCTGGATGCAAGGCAGAATACTCTAGCACAGACTGAAGGCTGGGGTGGAGTTTTATAGCAGGAAGACACAGTGCACATGATACCAAAGAACCCATCTTGGAAAAGGGCAGTAATGCACAAAAAGGTAATAAAAATGTTCAGAGTCCTGACATTACTCCCTCCTTAGAAGCGGCCTCAGGATGATCCTGGACCTGGTTTCTCAGGGAATCTCTGATGAAAACGAGAAATCTTCTGTTGGGCATTGATGTTTTCCACAGGTTCCCAAGAGTCTTCCTCAGGCGGATATCCCTGCCATCTTATCAGATATTGGAGCCGATTCCTGCGAATCCTGGAATCAACAATTTCCTCCACCACAAATTGTTCTTGCCCATCAATCACCACAGGCTGCGGAGGTGGCACAACACGTCCTGGAAGGTATTAGGAGATACAGGCTTTAGTAAAGATACATGAAAAACTGGATGTACCTTCATAGTCCTAGGCAGCTTCAGCCGGCAGGCCACAGAGCTCACAATACCGTTGATCTTGAAAGGGCCAATGAATTTCTGTCCAAGTTTTTGTGAAGGAACGTTTAACTTCAGATTCTTAGTTGCTAACCACACAGAATCTCCTACCTTGAACATGGGTGCAGGTTTACGGAATATATCAGCCGATCTCTTATAACGTTCTTGAGCTGTGGTCAGGGATTCCTTCAGAACCTCCAGATTTTGCCTCATCGCAGTCAGCCTATCCTCCACTGCCGGAACCGGAGAATTAATTGGAGACCTAGGTAAGATACACGGATAATAACCCAGATTGGCAAAGAAAGGTGTAAATTTAGTGGAGGCGCTCTGAGAATTGTTATATGAAAATTTGGCTAACGGCAGTGCAGCGCCCCAGAGTCCTGGTCGTTGCAGTACTGACGCTCCGCCGCTAAGGGGAGTGATGGTACGTCTGATGGCACTTAAGGAGTTCACCTGACCAGGTATCACAGTCACACATTACACTTCACATTCTGGCCACCAGGGGGAGCAAAGGGTTCTATGTATTAGGCCACTCATCACAATCTGGTAAAACTGGGGGCTGGATAGGAAGTTAGTGAGAAGCTGACTGGGTTGGATCCAGGCAACATCCTGTGGCAGAGGGTGTTGCAGGGGAAGATTCAGGGGGGTCTCTATCAGAGGTGGGATCCTGACAGTGGCCTAGCGAACAGAACAGAACGTTACGGAGCGGCGCCTGCACTCGAATGCGGTGGCATCCTAAGAAAGGAAAAGAAGCGAGGTTTATTGTGGAGAAGTGAGAAACGAGATCGCAGCAAAAAGGAGATAAAGCCAGTAGGAGTCGTGCCATAAGATCGAGGCAACATCCTACTGAGGCGCGTAGCCGGTGGCCGGAATGCCGAGGAAGTATTAGGCTCCAAGCAATACTTCAAACAGCGGCAGGACAGTTAATTTTAGGTTGGCTGTCTCACCTAAATCACCTAAGAAGACATAGGGGGCAATTGTGGGAGAGGGGTGACGCTAGGGTCCCGGAAGAACTCCAGGCCTACCCGTCATACGGGTGCATCCTATCCATATCATCTGGGGGACGGAGAAAGAACATCAGAATAGATACGAGTTGTGAGAGAGAAGAACATCAGAAACAGACAGAACAGTTGTGAGGACTATCCCGTGGTGCTCAGCAGGGAGGTACTACAACACACAGGCGCTAGAAGGTAGGCACTGATTTCCACCTGCAAAGGAAACTCTGGATGTGCCTTCGGACAAGCCTGTCTCAGCCAGCCCTGTTAGCAGTACTCTGGATTGAGGATCCTGATGCCTTCAGTAAAGAGGTAAAGAGACTGCAACCCTGTGTCCTCGTTATTCATTGCGACCTGCACCACGCACCATCATACCTTTCATTGGACGCCCCTTAGCAGGGTCACGGGCCGGGTCTAGCCACCGTGACGACCCCAAGACAGAGCCAGAGAAGCCCGGTACCGAGTACTCCGCGGCCCTGCGTCTGGGGGCGCTCCAGCAGCAACTCCAACCAATCATCCGGGAGATGGCTGACATAGCATCTTAGATATTGTTCCAGCGTCTGGTTGGTACGCTCAGTCTGACCATTTGTCTGGGGATGGTAAGCGGAAGAGCGACAGACATTAATATTGAGTGCAGCACGAAACCCCTTCCAGAATCTTGAAGTGAACTGCACTCCAAAGAAGCCATCTTGGAAAAGGGCAGTAATGCACAAAAAGGTAATAAAAAATGTTCAGAGTCCTGACAAGTACTGGGAGGATAATGGATCAGAGCTGAAGGGGTTAAACAGGTGGATGGTCAGAAAGAAGTCCAAGGTCAGGTAACAGATCAAGTATACAGAACTCAAGGCACTGAAGAACAAACCTAACAAGCTGAGTATACGTCTGCCAGAGTTCTAGGAGACACAGCTCAGTTAAGTAGCATGGACATTTCCTGGAATGATGAACACTTGGAGACAGCTGATGCCTCACACAGTCTCAGACCGTGATCTTGGAGGGGGATTTTTTTACTTCTCTAGTAAGATGGCGCCACCGGCACTGGCGCAGTAGCAGTTCTCGGAGATAGCCAAGAGCTGCTACTGCGCAGGCGCAGTCGGCGCCATCTAGCTGAATAACTGGAATAAAATATATTATTGGCACATAAAACATGTGCTTTTGCTGCAGAGCAGGTGCCAAGGCTGGCACCTGCCTGCAGAAGGATTTTTTTGTCTTTTTTATACGTATGTATAGATATTCATTATGCAAACAGTCTTCATTATGAATATCTAATCAGAGCACCGCATACACTAACCCCGCCTTAGAGCACGAGAATCTCATTAAGGCCAGTCTCACACGTCCAGATAATTCCGGTACCGGAATTATCCGTGTCCGTGTGCCCGTGCATTTCTGTGGCACATCAGTGTGGCACACGTGCGGCACACGTGTGCCGCCCGTGTGCCAACTGGGTACCACACGCACCGTGCAGGAGACAGCGCTAGAGATAAGCGCTGTCCCCCCCACGTGGTATCTTCTCTGCAGCAGCGTTTGCTGTAGAGAAGATATGAATAATCCTTTTTTTTTGTTTGTTTCTCATGTTTAACATAAAGATCCATGTCCCCACCCCCCTCCCACCCGCCCGCTGTTATTAAAATACTCACCCGCCTCCCTCGCAGTGTCCTGTCCTGGCCGCACCTTCTACTGTATGAGCGGTCATGTGGGGCCGCTGATTACAGTCATGAATATGCGGCTCCACCTCCCATAGGGGTGGAGCCGCATATTCATTTCTGTAATGGGCGGCCCCACGTGACCGCATACAGGAGAAGCTGTGGCCAGGACAGGACACTGCGAGGGAGGCGTGTGAGTATTTTAATAACAGCGGGCGGGCGCACAGGGGGTGGGAGGGGGGTGGGGACATGGATCTTTATGTTAAACACGAGAAACAAAAAAAAAAAAGGATTATTCATATCTTCTCTACAGCAAACGCTGCTGCAGAGAAGATATGAATGGCGGCTTCAGCACCATGTGGGGGGGACAGAGCTTACTGTAGCGCTGTCTCCTGCACGGCACACGGACTGCACACGGACAACGTCCGTGTGCGGTACGTGTTTTACACAGACCCATTGACTTTAATGGGTCCGTGTAATCCGTGCGCGCCCACAAACACTGACATGCCTCCGTGTTTGGCACACGGAGACACGGTCCGCAAAAAATCAATGACATCTGCACAGATGCATTGATTTCAATGTGTCTACGTGTGTCAGTGGCTCCGTTACGTGAGGAAACTGTCACCTCACGTACCGGAGCGACTGACGTGTGAAACCGGCCTAACACAAAACTGAAAATAAAGATTAATGAACAACCATAAGATGAATTTCATCAACAAAGGTATCATTTTAATCAGTATAATGGCGCCGACCTAACACTGTATGTAGGTTACTATGCACTATCCTGCTGACAGGTTCCCTTTAAAGAGGTTGTCCACTACTTTTTCAATGATGACCTATCCTTAGTTATCAGTGTCAGCGGAGGAGGTCGCTGGCCGGAAGAACTCACTTGCGGAGCTGGCCATCTTCTGATAATGGCCGCAGCTGGTTACTGCACATCGGCCTCCTATTGATTTGACTAGGAGGTGGATGTGTTGTACCCTGAGGTGGCCACTATCAGAAGATGAGGAAGCAGCTCTGCAAATCAGTATTTCCAGCCAATAGCCGACGACGACACCAACAATAGCTGATCAGCGGGGGTGCCAGGTGCTGTACCCCGACCGACCAGACATTGATGACCTATCCACGGATAAGTCATCAATGAAAAAGTAGTGGACAACCTCATTAAGTTCTGTAGCTGTTATCTCCTACATTATCTCCAGTGCCTGAAAGTCTCCAGCCCTTGTTATGTCTCTAGATTCTGTATTGTATTGCAGAATTTTTCCTCCCAGGTAAACTATTTCCTCAAATGACAAGGTGTCTAAGGCTACGTTCACACTTTGCGGGTTTTGCCGCGAATCCGCAGCAGTTTTCCATGCAGGGTACAGTACAATGTTACCCTATGGAAAACAAAACCCGCTGTGCCCACGCTGCGGATTTCCGTGGAAAAGGCCGCGCGGCTTTTCTGCGGAAAAAAAGAAGGAGCATGTCACTTCTTGGTGCAGAATCGCAGCGATTCTGCACCCATAGAAATGCATTGATCCACTCACTTTCCACATGGGGCTGTGCCCACGTTGCGGGAAGTTAAGCGGATAATGTGCAGATGGTACCCGGGGTGGAGGAGAGGAGACTCTCCTCCAGGCCCTGGGAACCATATTTTGGTGTAAAAAAAGAATTAAAATAAAAAATGATGCTATACTCACCTCTCAGCGCTGCACGCGGCGTCCGGTCTCAGTTGCTGTGCTAGCAGGACCTGTGGTGACGTCGCGGTCACATGACCGTGATGACGCCGCGGTCACATGACCGTGACGTCACGAAGGTCCTTGTCGGCACAGCCGCCTGCAGCACCGAGGAGATCCGGACATCAGAGGGTGAGTATAACCAATTTTTATTATTTTTTACATTACTATTGATGCTGCATATTGCTGCATATGCAGCATCAATAGTATAGGCGGAAACCCGCAGCGGAAACCGCGGAACAAACCGCGATAAATCTGCAGGGATAACCGCAGCGGTTTTGCCCTGCAGATTTATCAATTCCACTGCGGGATTAACCCGCAGAGCACGCCGCAAAGTGTGAACGTGGCCTAAAATATATCTGCCATCTGTTTGTTTTATTGCACCACCTCTTCTGCAGGGTTAGCCTGAAATTCTCTCTCTGCTTTATTAACATTCCACCTACCACACCCTATTATCTGTGCTCAGAATCAAATACAAGTTAGTACTGAATTTTGTGACAGAGAAACTAAAAAGGATTTTTTTCACCTTATCCTGCTTCAAAAAACAAGTCCCAGGAACTCTTCTTCAAGATAAGTAAACAGAGGTTCTATTACATTAAGGTATATTAGTATTGTCTATATATCACATCAAGGTATATTGCTATTGTCTATATCTGAGGACTGTATGCTTAAGACAAAATAATTAATATATATCCATTAGAACTGGTGTGAGTAATTAATTTTTCCATGGGGCCACATAAAAAACTGGCACTGCTGAGAAGGGTTGAACTTAATCCCTTCACCCAGAGCGATTTTCATTTTTCTTTTTTGTTTTTTTCTCCCCCTTTTTCCAAGAGCCATACCTTTTCTATTTTTCATGCCCCATAGCCATATGAGAGCTAATGTTTTGCAGAACGAGTTGTACTTTTGAATGACACTTTTCACACTGTGCTACAGTGTGTACTGGAAAAAGGGAAAAATTCCAAATGCAGTGAAATTGCAAAAAAAGTGCAATTCCACAATGATTTTTTTTTTTTATTTACCATGTTTAATATATAGCAAAACTGACCTAGCAATATGATTTCCCAGGTCAGTACGAGTATGCAAATACCAAACATGTATAGTTTTTTTTACTTGAGTGGTGAAAAAAAAATCAGAGACTTGTGAAAACAAAAAAAAAACACCTTTTGCTTTAGCCAACATTTTCCGAGCCAAGTAACATTCTCATTTTTCGGGATCCGGAGCTGTGTAAGGGTTATATTTGTACCCTGTGGTGACATGTTTAGGTTACTCATACCATTTTGGGGTAGATAGAATATTTTGACTCACTTTTGTTGTATTTTATTGCAATGTTAGGGTGACCAAAAAAACTTAATTCTGGAGTTTTGTTTGCTTTTCTAGTGACGGAGTTTACCGATCAGATTCATTTATTTTATCTTTTTTGAGAGCTGACATTTCTTTCGGAAAACGGCGATACCAAATATATGTATTTTTTAAATTCTTTTCTTTTTAATGGGGCAATAATAAAATACTGTATATACTCGAGTATAAGCCGATATTTTCAGCTTATTTTTTTAGGCTGAAAGCGCCCCTCTCGGCTTATACTCGAGTCGTTGTCCCAGGGGGTCGGCGGGAAGGGGGAGCGGCAGCTGTCAGATCATACTTACCTGCTCCTGGCGCGTCTCTGCATGTCCCTGCTTCTCTGGCACCTGCAGCTCTTCCGGTGTTCAGCAGTCACGTGGTACCGCTCATTAAAGTAATGAATATTGACGCATATTCATTACTTTAACCCCTTTCTGCCAG
Source organism: Ranitomeya variabilis (assembly GCF_051348905.1). Lineage (NCBI taxonomy): Eukaryota > Metazoa > Chordata > Amphibia > Anura > Dendrobatidae > Ranitomeya > Ranitomeya variabilis. Next base: position 174,483,581 of record NC_135238.1, read on the forward strand.
CTGATGGAATAGTACGTCAGCTGGCAGATCCCCTGCTTTAAGGTGGGCTCCGGCGGTGAGCCCACCTTAAAGCCACGACATGTCAGCTGTTAGTACAGCTGACATGTGCGCGCAATGAGCGCGAGCGGAATCGCGATCTGCCCGCGCCCATTAACTAGTTAAATGCCGACGTCAAGCGCTGACAGCGGCATTTAACTAGCACTCCCGGCCGCGCGGCCGGAAGTGCTCGCACCGCTGACCCCCGTCACATGATCGGGGGTCAGCGGTGCATTGCCATAACAACCAGAGGTCTCCTTGAGACCTCAATGGTTGTTGATGGCCGATTGCTTTGAGCGCCACCCTGTGGTTGGCGTTCAAAGTACACCTGGATTTCTACTACATAGAGGTGATCTGTACTTCACCTCTATGTAGCAGAGCCGATCGTGTAGTGCATGCTTCTAGCCTCCTATGGAGGCTATTGAAGCATGCCAAAATTTTAAAAAAAGTGTTTAAAATATAAAAAAAATAAAAAATATATAAAAGTTCAAATCACCCCCCTTTCGCCCCAATCAAAATAAAACAATAAAAAAAAATTAAACATACACATATTTGGTATCGCCGTGTTCAGAATCGCCCGATCTATCAATAAAAACAAAGGATTAACCTGACCGCTAAATGGCGTAGCGAGAAAAAAAATCAAAACGCCAAAATTATGTTTTTTTGGTCGCCGCGACATTGCATTAAAATGCAATAACAGGCAATCAAAAGTATTTATCTACACCAAAATAGAATCAATAAAAACGCCAGCTCAGCACGCAAAAAATAGGCCCTCATCCGACCCCAGATCATGAAAATTGGAGACGCTACGGGTGTCGGAAAATCGCGCAATTTTTTTTTTTTTTTTTTAGCAAACTTTGGAATTTTTTTTCACCACTTAGATAAAAAATAACCTAGTCATCTTAGGTGTCTATGAACTCGTAATGACCTGGAGAATCATAATGGCTGGTCAGTTTTAGCAGTTGGTGAACCTAGCAAAAAAGCCAAACAAAAAACAAGTGTGAAATTGCACTTTTTTTGCAATTTCATCACACTTGAAATTTTTTTCCCGTTTTCTGTTACACGGCATGGTAAAACCAATGGTATCGTTCAAAAGTACATCTCGTCCCACAAAAAATAAGCCCTCACATGGCCATATTGACGGAAAAATAAAAAAGTTATGGCTCTGGGAAGGAAGGGAGTGAAAAACGAAAAAAACGGAAAAAGCTCCGGGGGTGAAGGGGTTAATGAGCGGTACGATGTGGCCGCTGAACACCAGAAGGGCTGCCGGCGCCCGGAGACCATCTGTCAGTGAGAAGCTGCCAGGGACTGCGCCTGGAGCAGGTGAGTATAACGGGGGAGGGTGAGCATTCTGATATTCACCTGTCACCGTTCTACCGCTGCGTGCCGCTCCATCTTCCGCGTCCAGGTCAGAGGGCATGATGGCGTGTTTAGTGTGCGCGCTGCCCTCTACCTGAACAGTCACTGCGGAGGACGCAGAAGACAGAGCGGCGCGCAGCGGTGCAACGGGGACAGGTGAATATCGCAAGTGCCGCTGTCCCCGCCTGCTCAGGACAAGAGGTGAGTATGTTATTTTTTTTTAATCACAGCAGCATATGGGGCATAATATGCTATGGAGCATCTTATGGGGCCATAATCAAACTTTATGCAGCATTATATAGGGCAAATGTTTCTATGGAGCATCTTATGGGGCCATAATCAAACTTTATGCAGCATTATATAGGGCAAATGTTTCTATGGAGCATCTTATGGGGCCATAATCAACCTTTGTGCAGCATTATATGGGGCATATTTTTGTATGAAGCATCTTATGGGGCCCATCATGAACTTTATGGAGCATTATATGGGGCGTATTTTGTATGGAGCATCTTATGGGGCCCATCATGAACTTTATGGAGCATTATATGGGGCTCCTGATTCAATATGGATATTCAAAAACACTTAACCTACTTATGTCTCAATTCATTTTACTTTTATTGGTATCTATTTTTATTTTTGAAATTTACCAGTAGCTGCTGCATTTCTTACCCTAGGCTTATACTCGAGTCATTAAGTTTTCCCAGTTTTTTGTGGCAAAATTAAGGGTCTCGGCTTATACTCAGGTCGGCTTATACTCAAGTATATACGGTACATAAAAAGATCACAATCGCCTATGAACGCCAACCAGGACCAGCGTTCACAGGAGGATCGTGATGACAGCTATGGGGTCTTCAGCAGACTCTCAACTGTCATACCAACCCATCGGCGTCCCGCGATCACGTAAAATGGGTGATAAATAAATGGGTAAATATACGTCGTGAAGAGTTACCTGGGTGGTCTGAAACCAAATGTAAATTTCATACTAAATGTATAGTTATTCAATAAGCTAATCCTTTTTTCGAATATCCTTCAATTAAAAATTCCCAAACTTTCTTTTACTATTCTGACTTGATTTTTGCTTTTTTTTGTTAAATTCCAATGACATTTTGTTGGAGATTCACCAGTGCATGCTGGGATACTCAAATGGGACATTATCACGGGGCCGGACCTGTGGTCACTGCCACAGCTTCTGTCCCCACATAAAGTGTCATCAGTGGTGTCCGTTTTTCTGGGGTCTGGCCCCCTGATGACGTCCTGTGTGAGTATCCCAGCATGCACTGGGGATTTTCAAATGCTAATAATAATAAAAACAATCAGACAGGAAATTAGAGTAGAGTAAACAGCAGGGACTTTTTAATTGAAGTATATTAGAAAAGTGAATGGATTATTGAATTAAATAGGCATTTAGTTTGAAACTCACCTTTGGTTTCAGATCACTCCTTTTAATTCTACTACCGAATAATAATTTTATTGCTTTCTAAAAAGTAGTTTATTGTATGGTTTTGATTAGCTGCTACTGATAAAGTTAAGTTTATATCAGCATAGAAAAAATTATATGATTTTCATCCAGAAAAACAGACGATTTTCCATCGGAATCGTCATCCATACGGCATTCAATTTTATAAATGAGAAGTAACCGAAATTGACAAAAACAAACACAGTTTCCTATGTTAGTAATGGAAATGTATCTGTAAAAATTGGATGCTATGCAAATGATTCATATGGGATTCTTTTTTTTTTTCGTACACCAATAGACTTTAATAGGCGAGTCTCTTCTAACATACAGAAGAGACCAATATTATACATCTCCTAACTCACGGTGCTCAAAGTAATTCGGGCACACTGGAACAGATCTACTGCCACACAACAATCATTTAATTCAGCAGTAATAGAATAGGTAGGTGGATACCACACTTAAATGTATTTACGTTTTGTTGCTTTTTCATTATGGATATTGCAATTGTTGTATGTACAGGGCTGAATTTGTGTCAGTTATATTTTATGTGTATATTATATATAGAAAAAAATTAAAAATTTATAAAGAAAAATAAATATAGAGAGATTTTGGTAGATCGGGTCACTCAGAACAAAGAACGAGCCCAAAGGCTCCACATCTAGCCTTTGGACCACACTCTGGGGTGGAGATATGGTGAACAGTCTCCCACCCACTCTTCAGCTGTTCACAAAAACCAAGCCCTTAACATGGCCAACTAACCTTTCTCAGCAATGAGTATTGTAGAGCATTTTTCCAGGTTCATATCACTGAGGCTAACATACTGAGTGACACATATTCCCCTCCAGTATTTTACCAGTGACCTTCTCACAATATACAAAATTAATTAACCTGATTTATAAATGTGATACAAAGCACTAAAGAGAAAAAATCAAACCGCCAGAATCGTAATTTTTCAGTCACCATACCTCCCTTAAAAAACACATTATAAAGCGATCAAAATGTCGTATGTACCCCAGATTGGTATCAATAGAACCATCAGCTCACCATGTAAAAAACAATCCTCACAATCCTTTTTTCATTATTTAAATATAAAAATAAATAAATTCAAGTATGGTATCTTCATAATCATACTGACCTAAAGATTCACATTGATAGGTCATTAATACGAAATTTGTACAATAAAAAATTCACTCCCCTTAAGAACAGCAGCGTTTTCATCATTTTATCCCTCTTGGAATTTTTCTTATCCTTCTCTAATAAATTGAATGGTAAAATGAATGATATGATTGAAAACTACAACTGGACCCCCAAAAAACACAAGCCCTCATATATCTAAGTTGACAGAAATAAGAAAGGGGAAGAAGAAGGGAGAAATAAGTGAAAGTGCAAAAATTACACATTGTCCAATCGGGAACAGGTTAAATCAGGTTTTTGTGTTAGAGTTCCTTTTTTTTATCATTTTTCACAAATATATATTTTTTCATATCAAAATCTGCATAAAAAATGCCAATCTTGCATTTTTTTTAAGCTGGCCACTGTGACTATTCTACACTCACATTTCCTGATTTTTACAGATGCTTCTTTATTATCACATATAATAATAACTGATAAGACCTCTATATACAGCTGATAACACAGGATCCACCAGTCACTATAGGTGATGTCATAGCTCACCTCCCCCTCTCGTACAATGACCAATAATACCTATAAATACAGAAGATAACACCGGATCTACCAATCAAAATTGACAATGTCAAAGCTGACCCTGCTCCCCGTCCTTCACAATGACCACTGCACATGCTCATTAGGTGCTGCAATACTAAAGATAGTACCAGTATGCTGTAAAAAAAGTCCCCAATTCAGTCTGCAGATCCAAAAAAAGAGCTTTTATTATATTCACAAATTGTGTGATCCAGTGCGATGGGTGTCTCTGGTCTTCATCCGGCACCTCCTCTCAGTAGCCCAATCGCGCTACAGGTACCGTACTCTTCTCTCTGCTCTGCCGAGGGAATAGAAAAGTACTGTAGTGTGCATGAGCTGGCTTTACTTCCTGGTCATCAGCGCATTTTGGCCTTTCTTTATATCACTATAGTAGTTTTCTCTTCCCTTGGCCGGTCAGAGAGAAATGTACCTGCACATGAGCGCGAAGGGTCCACTGTGTTGATAACGTAGGACATGAAGCAATCACAACAAGAGAGGTTGCGCCGAATCAAAACTAGAGACACCCATGGGACCAGATCACAGTGTTTGTGAGTAGTACTTACCTGCACACAACCTCTGATCCTCACAAGATCTCCTTCTCTACTCCCCTCATACCTCCTATTCCCTCAATTGCATACAAAATTTTTCCTGCGCCTCACCCCTACTCTGGAACGCTCTACCACAACATATCAGACTCTCACCTACCATGGAAACCTTCAAAAAGAGCCTGAAGACCCACCTCTTCCAACAAGCCTACAACCTGCAGTAACCACCGATCGACCTAACCGCTGCACGACCAGCTCGACCCTCGTCTACTGTATCCTCACTCTTCCATTGTAGTTTGTGAGCCCTCACGGGCAGGGTCCTCTCTCCTCCTGTACCAGTCGTGACCTGTTTTGTTTAAGATTACTGTACTTGTATTTGTTATGTATACCCCCTCCTTACATGTAAAGCACCATGGAATAAATGGCGCTGTAATAATAAATAATAATAAATAATAATAATAATAATAATAATGATAATAATAAAAGCTCTTTTTGGGATCTGCTGACTGGATTGGAGACTTTTTTTTACAGTACTCCAGTATGCTGTAAAAAAGGCCCTTATGGTGATGGCCATACTTTATATGGAAAAAAAAAACTGGTGGCAGGTTCCCTTTGAATACAGAGCCCAAACCTAAAAGCTTTTCATACATAATGTCCACGCGAGAGACTTACCCATGTAATTTGTCCCAGCTGTGGAATGCCCCATAAAATGGTTACCAAGTAATAATGTTCTTGTATACAGTGCCCTCGGCACAAATTGCCCCTTTATATAGTGCCAGTCTTATTGGTGTGTCAGAGGCTGCAAACCGTCGCTCTGCATCTGACTGCAGAAGGTCTCAGCAATTTGCTTTGCAGACTTCTTCCTGGGCTTTCTGACTATAGGACCCAGTGGCAACCTCCTCCAGCTCTTGACACACCTGGAATGAGGTGTATATAACTCCCAGCTTGCTGCTGGAAGGCGTGGTTGATATTTCTATTTCCAGTTCCCTGTTGTGGCCTGGAGCTATAGCAGTTGGCTATCTTCCTCTCTGGTGTTTGGAGGACATCAGTGTTTCTCTCTGAGTCTACTCAAGCAAAGTGTTCCCCCTAGTTTGTGTATCCCATCTGTCTTTAGTTGTAGTGGGGATTTACTGTTGAACATCCTGTCCTTCCCGCTGTGGGATTTATCACCAGGGTCAGGCAGGGATTAGATATCCTGCTCGGCGATAGGTGCGGAACCCTCTATAGGGATAATAAGGCAGACAGGGTGACATTAGATCTGCCTATGGGTCTCCACCTTTCCCTAGTGTTTGGTTCCATTTCCCTTACACTTGCACTTAGCCTTTCTTACACGTTGTGTGATACACAGTCATAGTAACCCTATCAATCAAGAGGGATCAAGTGGTTATGTATTTCTGTCCTTTGTGAGGACCATAATAGATGGCAGACTGGCATCAGGAGTTACAGTACTTCAGGTGATGCATTCTTTCACTGGTAATCAGCAGCATTTATTCTACCAAGCCGCAAATTGGTGCAATATACAGTGCCTCTGACCATGGTGTCTATAGTGTTACACAGGACTGCAAGTAACATCTACTACATTATCTGTAGTCAGTTATTATTGTGTGTTATCAGTGTTGTTACATAGGATTGCAGGTAACATCTACTAAATTATCTGTACTTGGATAGTTGTTACTGTGTATTATTGGTGGTGTTACATAGGACTGCAGATAACATCTACTTTATTATTGACACTCAAATAGTTATCACTGTTATTGCTGTTATCTTTGGTGCTACATAGGACTGCTGGTAACATTATTATTATTTATTATTATAGCGCCATTTATTCCATGGCGCTTTACATGTGTGGAGGGGTATACATAGTAAAAACAAGTACAGTACAATACAAGTCACAATGGTACTGGAGGAGAGAGGATCCTGCCCTCACAATCTGCAAGGGTTAGGTGAGGGTACAATAGGCGAGGGTAGAGCTGGTCGTGCAGTGGCTTGGTCGAGCAGTAGTTACTGCAGGTTGTAGGCTTGTCTGAAAGAGGTGGGTCTTCAGGTTCTTTTTGAAGGTTTCGATGGTAGGTGACAGTCTGTATGTTGTAGTAGAGAGTTCCAGAGTAGGGGGGATGTGCGGGAGAAATCTTGCATGCGATTGTGGAAATAGGAAATAAGAGTGGAGTAGAGAAGGAGATCTTGTGAGGATCGGAGGTTGCGTGCAGGTAAGTACCGGGAGACGAGGTCACCGATGTATGGTGGAGACAGGCTGTGGATGGCTTTGTATGTCATGGTTAGGGTTTTGAACTGGAGTCTTTAGGTAATGGGGAGCCAGTGCAGGGATTGACAGAGGGGAGAGGCCAGGGCATAGCCGGGGGATAGGTGGATTAGTCGAGCAGCAGAGTTTAGAATAGATTGGAGGGGTGCGAGAGTGTTAGAGGGTAGGCCACATAGCAGGAGGTTGCAGTAGTCAAGGCGGGAGATGATGAGGGCATGGACTAGGGTTTTTGCAGATTCTTGGTTGAGGAATGTATGGATCTGTGAAATATTTTTGAGGTGATGGCAGGAAGTGCAAAGGGCTTGTATATGTGGTTTGAAAGAGAGATCAGTGTCAAGGATAACCCGAGGCAGCGAGCTTGTGGGACTGGGGAGAGTGGGCAGCCGTTTATTTAAATGGATAGGTCCGTTGGGGAGATAGAGTGAGACTACAAAAGATGATGAGTTCGGTTTTATCCATATTAAGTTTTAGAAATCTAGTGGAGAAGAAGGATGAAATAGCGGACAGACATTGTGGGATTCTGGTTAGTAGGGAGGTGATATCTGGTCCAGAGATGTAGATCTGTGTGTCATCAGCATAGAAGTAAAGGCACAGGTGATTGGCCTCGGGGAGACCAAAACATCCAACACCGCGGAGACACCATCACGTGTTTCTCAACGCAGTGATCCAGAACACTGCCCCCATCCCTTATGGGAAATATGCAAACGCATGTAGGATAGCTGCGGAGACACCATCACGTGTTTCTCAACGCAAGCAGTGAATAGCCAGACCTTTCCCCGGGAAGGAACAACCACGGGAAGGGCAGCATCCAATAAAGGAAAACATCCAATACAGGAAAACCACCTATGCCAAGCATGGTATCCATTGTTTTCCTTTATTGGATGCTGCCCTTCCCGTGGTTGTTCCTTCCCGGGGAAAGGTCTGGCTATTCACTGCTTGCGTTGAGAAACACGTGATGGTGTCTCCGCAGCTATCCTACATGCATCCGCATAGAAGTGATACTGAAAGCCAAGAGATTCTATGAGCTGTCCCAGGCCAAAGGTGTAGATGGAGAAGAGCAGGGGCCCTAGGACTGAACTTTGCGGGAATACTACAGTATGTGTACACAGTGAGTTATCACTATGTTATCTATGGTGTTACATAGGACTACAGTGTGTAAATTGCCTCTTCAGAGAGAAAGAGCAGTTGAACTCTAATGCCATTTAACATCCCAGAGGAGCATTTCATGACCTATAAGTCTCTATACACTGGCATGTCACTCTCCACAAGGAGAAATGTTACCCCTTAGATAGGACTGCAGGTAACATCAATTACATTATTATTTGTATTAGAGAGCTATCACGGTGGTGGTGTTACATATGCTTGTAGGCAACATTTACTACTTTATCGGTACTCAGAGAGATACAATAATGCATAACTTGTGGTGTCAATATTTCAAGAGAGGGGGTGGAGGTGGCAAAATGTACTTATTGGGGCTTGGGCCCCTGATATTTTCTGAACCTAGCAATGTAACTGTAAAAAAAAAGTGTCAAAAAGACAATAAAAATGCAATGAAAAAATACACTCAAACACAATGAAAAAAACTTAACCTAATTTATTTAATAGGTGCAGAAATGTTGCAGTAAATCTGCAACATCAAACACTCACCTAAGGGCTCGTAAGCATCTGCGTGAAAAACGGAAGAGTGCAATCCAATAAAAAAATCGGATTGCACTCTGACCAATGTTATTCTATGAGTCCCTGCTCATCTGTGATTTTTTTTCTCAACTCAGATCGGACTGAGAAAAAAAAAAATGGCAGCATGCTTTGATTGCCCACATATACAGTGTGCTCAAAAGCTTACATACCCCAGCAGAATTTTTGCTTTCTTGGCCTTTTTTTTCGAGAATATGAATGATAACACCAAAGCTTTTTCTCCACTCATGGTTAGAAGTTAGGTGAAGCCATTTATTGTCAAACTACTGTGCTTTCTCTTTTTAAATCATAATGACAACCCAAAACATCATAGTATTCATCAGTCGCAGCCTGCACTATAAATAAAACGGCATGGGTTCCCCTGTATTTTCTATAACCAGACTGGCAAAAATCACAACTGGGGCTGCAACCCTCAGCTATCAGCTTCAGCAAGTCTTCAGAGGGGTCCCCATGCTGTTTATTAAATTATTTAAATAAATAATTAAAAAAAAAACAGTGTGGGGTCCCCCCATTTTTTACAACCAGTCTTGCTATAGCTGACAGCTGTGGGATGGTATTCTCACACTGGTAAAGGGCCATGGGTATTGACCCCAACAGCCTAAAAATAGCTGCCCGCAGCCACCCAGAAAAGGCGCATCTATTAGATGCAGCAATTCTGGTGCTTTGCCCGGCTGTTAGGGCTGACGGAACGCACCAAATAACTCTAAGGATGGTATGAGGTATGTTTGCAGCCCGGGGTCCACTGTGCAGAGATGACACCTGCTGCTCAGTAATGTCGGACAGAATATGGCAGTGTTATGTGAACACACACAGGTTAGCTTCACCCGGTATGTAGGAAGCAAACCCTGTTGCATCACAGGGCCGCAATACTGCAGAGAGAACGCAAGTATTGGGTCACAGGACTCTGGGACACGGGGTTAGATTCCCTCTAGACCACTAGTGCTCGGCGCCGCAACTGCGGTGCCAGGGAAAACCTAAATAATGATTTACCGCACTGAGTGAGTACAGCGACGCTCTGGCGGATGCCACTAACCACCCTAACTAGGGCCAGGAAAGCGCACTAGTTGTGCAAGGTGCAGCACTTGCGGTCATTGTTAATAGACATTGTGTAGTTGTGCCTAGTGCTGGATGGCACAGTCTGGCACTAAGTAGCTCAATCACCAAAGTACTTTCAACAACACTAGGGATGGGGATGATTAGGAGTTTTCACCAGATTCAGTCATACATCCACACACACATGATTTCTGATTTATACTACCGCATAGCCGAGCGGCCATGCAAACCTTTTATAGTTGTAGCTATCCAGGACCTTCCTAGTGCTCCAATCGGAGCCGCTACAGGACCTGAGCATGTGACCCCTGACCTCCAATGAGAGGTCATCCCGTGGGCATGCTCAGTAGAAGAAAAGCAGGACTTAGACCCTGAAACGTCTGCTCGCCGCTGATCAGTGCTGGTTACAAAGGCTGAGCCTGGAAAAGCAGTAGTAACCAAGCGCACAGTATCTGCTTGAGCCAGACTCTAGGATTGACGTCTCTGCTGAGCAGGCTCCACTTTGGCTGGAGGAGAATGGGAGACCACAGTGGACATGGTTTGAGATTCCCCTGTGCAGCGGTGGGAACTTGACACCTAACATTACCCCCCTCTTAGGGTCCCCCATCCATGGGCCTCGCTACGCTCGAAGGCAGCAATGAGCTGAGGAGCTTGAATGTGCTTAACAGGCTCCCAGAACTTGTCCTCTGAGCCATGACCCTTCCAATCCACCAGATAGAATTTTTTGCCACGTTCCACCTTACACTGAATGATAGCTTTCACCTCGATTATCCATGGATGAGCCCGATGTCCCGGCAGACGACTCAGAAAACCGGGACATGTGAACGGGTTTTAGGCGGGACACATGAAAGGTGTCGGTGATACCTAGGCGTGGAGGAAGAGCCAACTGGTAGTGATGAGCGAATATACTCGTTACTCGAGATTTTCTGAGCACGCTCGGATGTCCTCCGAGTATTTTTTAGTGCTCAGATTTAGTTTCCATCGCCGCAGCTGAATGATTTATATCTGTTAGCCAGCATAAGTACATGTGGGGGTTGCCTGGTTGCTAGCGAATCCCCACATGTAATCATTAATCAATCTGGCTAAGAGATGTAAATCATTCAGCTGAGGTGAGGAAAACTAAATCTCCGAGCATTAAAAAATACTCGGAGGACACCCGAGCGTGCTCGCGAAATCTCAAGTAACGAGCATATTCGCTCATCACTACCAACTGGTAGACCACAGAATTGACTTGTTCCAGGACCTTGAAAGGGCCTATGTAGGGAGGCACAAACTTAGTGGACTCAACTCGTAGCCTGATGTTACGGGCAGAGAGCCACACTAAGTCGCCAGGAGCAAAATTCGGAGCTGGGCGCCGGTGTGCATAGGCAGAAAGTCTCATCCTCGCATCCTGTGTGAGGTCCCAAATGTCACGTGCCTCCACCGCCTAGTCTGCCACACTAAAAATCAGTGGATGACACGGGCATGGGCACTGGTACTTGCGGATGCTGGCTGTAGTTAAGGAGGAATGGGGTCTGCCCGGTAGAGTCAGCTATGGCATTGTTCAATGCAAATTCCGCCAATGATAGCAAGGATGCCCAGTTATCCTGCCTGACAGAAACAAAATGTCGCAGGTATGTGACCAGAGTCTGGTTCGCCCTCTCTACCAACAATTCATCTCGAGATGGTATGCAGAAGAGAGATTCAGCTCAATGCTGAGTAAACGACAGAGCTCTCTCCAAAACCGAAACACAAACTGGGGACCCTGGTCACTGACAATTTTGTCTGGCATACCATGTAGGTGGAAAACATGTTTAATAAACGCCGCCAAGACCCGTGCAGAAGGTACCCGTGGAAGAGGCACCAAGTGCACCATTTTGGAAAGATGGTCAGTGACTACCCAGATAACGGTGCAGCTACGAGACTTGGGTAAGCCCACCATCTTCCAGGCCCTGTCTGCCACCAGCAGGGGGTAATGTAACCCAGCAGGCCATTGCCGAGAAGAGCAATTCTTGGCACAGGAGACACACACCCGAATATAGTCCCCGATGTCACGGGCCATATGCGGCCACCAGTACGTCCTCGCGAGAAGCTCAGATGTCCTTTTGGTCCCAAAATATCCACCCACCCTGGACCAGTGAACCCAAGAGAGAACCTCTGGTTGTGTAATAATAATAGGGGATAACTCAGGAGACTGTTTGCGTGGAACAAGACAACTACAGGACACAGTTTTATAAGTGGTAAAGTCTATATTATCACACGGTGATTCAAACAGGTGCAGAGCGAAACTCAAGTCCACAACACTTGGAGTAAATATTACATGCAGCTTAGCAGTCTATAGGAAACTTCAGAGGAAAATGCAATCACGCAGAAAGTCTATGAAGCACAATTATTCTTGAGGATACTTGACACAAATAAGTCCTTGCTTTGTCCAAAACACAGATAGATATGCTTATAAGGCAGTTCAAATAATATCTTAGCTCAACCAGGGAGGCCTCGGTAATAGTCTCAGGTTCTTGCAGAGAAGAAAAGCTTACATGTCCAGCAAATACAGATGGAAGTAAACACGAGCAGCAGATCAAGGAGGATTACTGGAACTGGTGTATGCAGCAGGAACTCAGAGCAGAGTAGCAGGATAACCCCACAGGTTCACAGGAGCAGATATATAGCCAGGGAGTAACCAGAGGTCAGGAGCTGGATGCAAGGCAGAATACTCTAGCACAGACTGAAGGCTGGGGTGGAGTTTTATAGCAGGAAGACACAGTGCACATGAGACCAAAGACGCCATCTTGGAAAAGGGCAATAATGCACAAAAGGTAATCAAAAATGTTCAGAGTCCTGACAGGTTGCAAATTAGGAGGAACAAAATTTTTGCTTGGGGGCACAGACGCTAGCAAAACCAGAGCCACACTTCTCAGGCTCTCTGAAGGGACAATAAGCCGAGGCCCTTCCTCCTCTGATGACACTACGAAGCAGGAGAGAGCGTCGGCACGAATGTTCTTCTCCCCAGAGAGAAAATGGAGGGTGAAATGGAACCGGGAGAGGAACAGGGACCATCTAGCCTAGCGAGAATTAAGCCGCTGGGTAGTCTGCAAATACACCAAACTCTTGTGGTCAATGTAAACTTGGAAGGGAAAACAAGCCCCCTCCAGGAGGTGTCTCCACTCTGACAAGGCCAACTTCATTGCTAGCAACTCCCTGTCCCCAATAGAATAATTCCTCTCCACCGGTGTGAAGGTCTTAGAGAAAAAGAAGCAAGGATGCTTCCGACCTTAAGCATCCTTCTGGATGAGGACTACTCCAGCACCGACGGAAGAGGCATCCACCTCCATAATAAATGGTTTATTTACATCGCAGCGATGTAGAATGGGAGTGCTAGCAAAGTGTGACTTGATAGAGAAGAAGGCCTTGGAGACCTCCTCTGACCACAATTTGGGATTAGCTCCCTTCTTGGTGAGGGCTACCAAGGGAGCTACCTAAGTTGAGAAGTGGGGAATGAACTGGCGATAATAGTTAATGAACCCCATAAAGTGCTGCACCACTTTGAGAGAATGGGGTTCCTGCCAGTCCATCACAGACTGTAGCTTGGCAAGATCCATAGCCAATCCCTGGGCAGAGATGATATAGCCCAGGAAAGGCAAGGGCTCCTGCTCAAACACACACTTCCCCAACTTGGCATAGAGGGAGTTTGCCAGTTGGAGGTCAAAGACTTTGCAAACATCTCTCCAGTGAGAGTCTATATCTGGAGAGTAGATGAGCATATCATCCAGATAGACTATGACCGAGGTGGTGAGCATATCCCGAAAGATGTCATTTACAACGTCTTGGAAGACGGCATGGGCATTACAAAGCCCGAAAGGCATCACCAGATACTCATAATGGCCATCCCCAGTGTTAAATGCCATCTTCCATTCGTCCTCTTAACGGATGTGAATAAGGTTGTAAGCACCCCGCAGATCAAGCTTAGTAAAAACCATTGCTCCGCGCAACCTGTCAAAGAGCACAGATATCAGAGGCAGGGGATACTTGTTCTTAACGGTGATGTTGTTAAGACCCCTGTAATCTATGCATGGACATAGTTCTCCGTTCTTCTTCTGCACAAAGAAGAACCCCGCCCTTGCAGGTGACACTGACTTCCTAATGAATCCTCTTGCCAGATTTTCCTGGATGTACTGAGTTATTGCCTCTGTCTCCAGGAGAGATAGTGGATAGACTCGACCCCGGGGAGGCTCAGCACCAGGCAAGAGGTCAATAGGACAGTTATAGGGGCAGTGAGGCGGAAGGGTCTCAGCAGCCCTCTTGGAGAACACGTCCACATAGGGCCAATAGTGCTTGGTGAGAGAGGAAAGATCTGTGGGTACCTCTGTGGTAGCAACCTGAATGCACTCCCTCATACATCTGCCCTCACAGGATTCACTCCATCCCAAAATTTTCCCTGTGGACCACTCTATATGAGGTGTGTGGTAGCGCAACCAGGGTATCCCCAACAGGACCTCATCAATTCCCTCAGGAATGACAAGCAGGGACATTATTTCCAGATGGGACGGTGACATAGAAAGGGTAAATGGGATGGTTTGATGTGTAATCTGTGAGGGCAGTGTTGACCCGCTTATCACTCGTATGGTCACTGGTTTGGCAAGCATCACCAGGGGTATTGCGTGCCGTTGGGCGAAGGCAGATGACATGAAGTTGCCCTCTGCCCCAGAATCAATGCAAAGCTCTACCATATGAGTGGATGGGCCAAAGGTTATTGGCCCCTTGAAGGACAGTTTGGAGGAAAACACCACTGTGGCTAGTGAACCACCTCCTACGGTCACTAAACAGGGACGTGTTCCCAACCGCTGAGGACATTTCTTGGTATAATGTCCTAACTGCTGGCAGACATTACAGACCATGGGTATTCGAGCAGCCCGGTACTTAGGTCCCGCTCGAGAAACCTCCATGGCCTCATGTGGCTCGGACGCCTGAACTGGAGATTCCAGAGGCCTGGCAAAGGTGGCAGCCAACCGGAACCTCTGCCTACACTGGGTTCGCTCCAACCTTCGTTCGATAAAACAAAGGTCGATGCAGGTAGATATTGCTATTACCTCCTCCAGTGTGGTGGGAATCTCCCTAGTGGCCAAGGCATCCTTCACATGGTCAGCCAGTCCCTTCCAAAATACTGGGATAAGGACTTTATACAGCCACTCCAGCTCAGATGCCAAAGTCCAGAAGTGGACGGCAAAATGACTGGCATTGGACGAACCATGTGTCAATGCCAGCAGTTGGAGCGCCATATCATGGGTGACACGAGGTCCCAAAAAAATTTGTTTCAGAGTGTCCAAGAACCGCGGAGAACTCTGTACCACATGTTCGTCGCACTCCCACAGCGGCGTTGCCCACTCCAATGCCCTGCTCGACAGAAGGGATATGATAAATCCCACCTTAGCCCACTCCATGGGAAAACGTGCAGCCAGGAGCTCAAGATGTATAGCACACTGGCTCACGAATCCCCGACTGTTGTGAAATTGGATTCTGGGCTCCCCCGGTGGCCACTTGTGGAATTGAACTTGTGTGCATCATCCCCTCTGTTCACCTGCTCCTATCAGGATGTGGGAGTCGCTATATAACCTTGCTCCTCTGTCAGTTTCTTGCCGGTCAACAATGTAATCAGAAGCCTTCTGTGCTTGTTCCTGCTACTAGACAACTCCCAGCTAAGTTGGACTTTTGTCCTTGTGTGTTTTTGCATTTTGTTCCTGTTCACAGCTGCTGTTTCGTTACTGTGTCTGGAAAGCTCTTGTGATCAGAAATTGCCACTCTGGTGTTATGAGTTAATGCTAGAATCTTAAAGGAATTTCTGGATGGTGTTTTGATAGGGTTTTCTGCTGACCATGAAAGTGTCCTTTCTGTCTTCCTGCTATCTAGAAAGTGGACCTCGATTTTGCTAAACCTATTTTCATACTACGTTTGTCATTTCATCTAAAATCACCGCCAATATATGTGGGGGCCTCTGTCTGCCTTTTGGGAAAATTTCTCTAGAGGTGAGCCAGGACTGTCTTTTCCTCTGCTAGGATTAGGTAGTTCTCCGGCTGGCGCTGGGCATCTAGGGTTAAAAAACGTAGGCATGCTACCCGGCCACTTCTAGTTGTGCGGCAGGTTTAGTTCATGGTCAGTATAGTTTCCATCTTCCAAGAGCTAGTTCTCATATATGCTGGACTATGTTCTCTCGCCATTGAGAATCATGACAGTTTGACCGGCCAAAGAAAGGGTTAAATTACTGGCTGAGAAAGGAGAGAAAAGAGAAGTCTGCTACAATTTTTTTTTTTTTTTTTTTTCCTCTAGTTCTGAGTGTGCTCTTAATTGAATCACTTGCTAGTCTGCCTATACTGCGGCCTTCCTCTCTTTCTCTCCTTCTGATCCTTGAATGGCTCTGTGTTCACCTGTTTCAAATGGATCTTCAGAGTGTAGCTACAGGTTTGAATAATCTCGCCACAAAGGTACAAAATTTGCAAGATTTTGTTGTTCATGCACCTATGTCTGAGCCTAGAATTCCTTTGCCTGAATTCTTCTCGGGGAATAGATCTCACTTTCAAAATTTTAAAAATAATTGCAAATTGTTTTTGTCCCTGAAGTCTCGCTCTGCCGGAGACCCTGCACAGCAGGTCAGGATTGTAATTTCCTTGCTCCGGGGCGACCCTCAAGACTGGGCTTTTGCATTGGCACCAGGGGATCCTGCGTTGCTCAATGTGGATGCGTTTTTTCTGGCCTTGGGGTTGCTTTATGAGGAACCTCATTTAGAGCTTCAGGCGGAAAAGGCCTTGATGTCCTTGTCTCAGGGGCAAGATGAAGCTGAAATATACTGCCAAAAATTCCGCAAATGGTCTGTGCTTACTCAGTGGAATGAGTGCGCCCTGGCGGCGATTTTCAGAGAAGGTCTCTCTGATGCCATTAAGGATGTTATGGTGGGGTTCCCTGTGCCTGCGAGTCTGAATGAGTCCATGACGATGGCTATTCAGATCGATAGGCGTCTGCGGGAGCGCAAACCTGTGCACCATTTGGCGGTGTCTACTGAGAAAACGCCAGAAAATATGCAATGTGATAGAATTCTGTCCAGAAGCGAGCGGCAGAATTTTAGACGAAAAAATGGGTTGTGCTTCTATTGTGGTGATTCAACTCATGTTATATCAGCATGCTTTAAGCGTACTAAGAAGCCTGACAAGTCTGTTTCAATTAGCACTTTACAGTCTAAGTTTATTCTATCTGTGACCCTGATTTGTTCTTTGTCATCTATTACCGCGGACGCCTATGTCGACTCTGGCGCTGCTTTGAGTCTTATGGATTGGTCCTTTGCCAAACGCTGTGGGTTTGATTTGGAGCCACTGGAGGCTCCGATACCTCTGAAAGGGATTGACTCCACCCCATTGGCTAGTAATAAACCACAATACTGGACACAAGTGACTATGCGTGTTAATCCGGATAACCAGGAGGTTATTCGCTTTCTGGTGCTGTATAATCTACATGATGTTTTGGTGCTGGGATTGCCATGGCTGCAATCTCATAACCCAGTCCTCGACTGGAGAGCTATGTCTGTGTTAAGCTGGGGATGTAAAGGAACTCATGGGGACGTACCTTTGGTTTCCATTTCATCATCTATTCCCTCTGAGATTCCTGAATTCTTGTCTGACTTTCGTGACGTTTTTGAAGAACCCAAGGTTGGTTCACTACCTCCGCACCGGGAGTGCGATTGTGCCATAGACTTGATTCCGGGTAGTAAATACCCTAAGGGTCGTTTATTTAATCTGTCTGTGCCTGAACACGCTGCTATGCGAGAATATATAAAGGAGTCCTTGGAAAAGGGACATATTCGTCCTTCGTCATCTCCCTTAGGAGCCGGTTTTTTCTTTGTGTCTAAGAAAGACGGCTCTTTGAGGCCGTGTATTGATTATCGACTTTTGAATAAAATCACGGTTAAATATCAATATCCGTTACCACTGCTTACTGATTTGTTTGCTCGTATAAAGGGGGCCAAGTGGTTCTCTAAGATTGATCTCCGTGGGGCGTATAATTTGGTGCGAATCAAGCAGGGGGATGAGTGGAAAACCGCATTTAATACGCCCGAGGGCCATTTTGAGTATTTGGTGATGCCTTTTGGTCTTTCAAATGCCCCTTCAGTCTTCCAGTCCTTTATGCATGACATTTTCCGCGATTATTTGGATAAATTTATGATTGTGTATCTGGATGATATTCTGATTTTTTCGGATGACTGGGACTCTCATGTCCAGCAGGTCAGGAGGGTTTTTCAGGTTTTGCGGTCTAATTCCTTGTGTGTGAAGGGTTCTAAGTGTGTTTTTGGGGTTCAAAAGATTTCTTTCTTGGGATACATTTTTTCCCCCTCTTCCATCGAGATGGATCCTGTCAAGGTTCAGGCTATTGGTGATTGGACGCAACCCTCTTCTCTTAAGAGTCTTCAGAAATTTTTGGGCTTTGCTAACTTTTATCGTCGATTTATTGCTGGTTTTTCTGATGTTGTAAAACCATTGACTGATTTGACTAAGAAGGGTGCTGATGTTGCTGATTGGTCCCCTGATGCTGTGGAGGCCTTTCGGGAGCTCAAGCGCCGCTTTTCTTCCGCCCCAGTGTTGCGTCAGCCTGATGTTGCTCTTCCTTTTCAGGTTGAGGTCGACGCTTCTGAAATCGGAGCTGGGGCGGTGTTGTCGCAGAGAAGTTCCGACTGCTCCGTGATGAGACCTTGTGCTTTTTTTTCCCGTAAATTTTCGCCCGCCGAGCGGAATTATGATATTGGGAATCGGGAGCTTTTGGCCATGAAGTGGGCTTTTGAGGAGTGGCGTCACTGGCTTGAGGGGGCCAGACATCAGGTGGTGGTATTGACTGACCACAAAAATTTAATTTACCTTGAGTCTGCCAGGCGCCTGAATCCTAGACAGGCGCGCTGGTCGTTGTTTTTCTCTCGGTTTAATTTTGTGGTGTCGTACCTACCGGGTTCTAAGAATGTTAAGGCGGATGCCCTTTCTAGGAGTTTTGAGCCTGACTCCCCTGGTAATTCTGAGCCCACAGGTATCCTTAAAGATGGAGTGATATTGTCTGCCGTTTCTCCAGACCTGCGGCGGGCCTTGCAGGAGTTTCAGGCGGATAGACCTGATCGTTGCCCACCTGGTAGACTGTTTGTTCCTGATGATTGGACCAGTAGAGTCAGCTCTGAGGTTCATTCTTCTGCGTTGGCAGGTCATCCTGGAATCTTTGGTACCAGGGATTTGGTGGCAAGGTCCTTCTGGTGGCCTTCCCTGTCACGAGATGTGCGAGGCTTTGTGCAGTCTTGTGACGTTTGTGCTCGGGCCAAGCCTTGTTGTTCTCGGGCTAGTGGATTGTTGTTGCCCTTGCCTATCCCGAAGAGGCCTTGGACGCACATCTCGATGGATTTTATTTCGGATCTGCCTGTTTCTCAGAAGATGTCTGTCATCTGGGTGGTGTGTGACCGTTTCTCTAAGATGGTCCATCTGGTTCCCTTGCCTAAGTTGCCTTCTTCTTCCGAGTTGGTTCCTCTGTTTTTTCAAAATGTTGTTCGTTTGCATGGTATTCCTGAGAATATCGTTTCTGACAGAGGGACCCAATTCGTGTCTAGATTTTGGCGGGCATTCTGTGCTAGGATGGGCATAGATTTGTCTTTTTCGTCTGCTTTCCATCCTCAGACTAATGGCCAGACCGAGCGGACTAATCAGACCTTGGAGACATATTTGAGGTGTTTTGTGTCTGCGGATCAGGATGATTGGGTTGCTTTTTTGCCTTTGGCGGAGTTCGCCCTCAATAATCGGGCCAGCTCTGCCACCTTGGTGTCCCCGTTTTTCTGTAATTTGGGGTTTCATCCTCGATTTTCCTCCGGTCAAGTGGAATCTTCGGATTGTCCTGGAGTGGATGCTGTGGTGGAGAGGTTGCATCAGATTTGGGGGCAGGTGGTGGACAATTTGAAGTTGTCCCAGGAGAAGACTCAGCTTTTTGCCAACCGCCGTCGTCGTGTTGGTCCTCGGCTTTGTGTTGGGGACTTGGTGTGGTTGTCTTCTCGTTTTGTCCCTATGAGGGTTTCTTCTCCTAAGTTTAAGCCTCGGTTCATCGGCCCGTACAAGATATTGGAGATTCTTAACCCTGTGTCCTTCCGTTTGGACCTCCCTGCATCCTTTTCGATTCATAATGTTTTTCATCGGTCATTGTTGCGCAGGTATGAGGTACCGGTTGTGCCTTCCGTTGAGCCTCCTGCTCCGGTGTTGGTTGAGGGTGAGTTGGAGTACGTTGTGGAAAAGATCTTAGACTCTCGTGTTTCCAGACGGAGACTCCAGTATCTGGTCAAATGGAAGGGATACGGTCAGGAGGATAATTCTTGGGTCACTGCCTCTGATGTTCATGCCTCCGATCTTGTCCGTGCCTTTCATAGGGCTCATCCTGATCGCCCTGGTGGTTCTGGTGAGGGTTCGGTGCCCCCTCCTTGAGGGGGGGGGTACTGTTGTGAAATTGGATTCTGGGCTCCCCCGGTGGCCACTTGTGGAATTGAACTTGTGTGCATCATCCCCTCTGTTCACCTGCTCCTATCAGGATGTGAGAGTCGCTATATAACCTTGCTCCTCTGTCAGTTTCTTGCCGGTCAACAATGTAATCAGAAGCCTTCTGTGCTTGTTCCTGCTACTAGACAACTCCCAGCTAAGTTGGACTTTTGTCCTTGTGTGTTTTTGCATTTTGTTCCTGTTCACAGCTGCTGTTTCGTTACTGTGTCTGGAAAGCTCTTGTGATCAGAAATTGCCACTCTGGTGTTATGAGTTAATGCTAGAGTCTTAAAGGAATTTCTGGATGGTGTTTTGATAGGGTTTTCTGCTGACCATGAAAGTGTCCTTTCTGTCTTCCTGCTATCTAGAAAGCGGACCTCGATTTTGCTAAACCTATTTTCATACTACGTTTGTCATTTCATCTAAAATCACCGCCAATATATGTGGGGGCCTCTGTCTGCCTTTTGGGAAAATTTCTCTAGAGGTGAGCCAGGACTGTCTTTTCCTCTGCTAGGATTAGGTAGTTCTCCGGCTGGCGCTGGGCATCTAGGGTTAAAAAACGTAGGCATGCTACCCGGCCACTTCTAGTTGTGCGGCAGGTTTAGTTCATGGTCAGTATAGTTTCCATCTTCCAAGAGCTAGTTCTCATATATGCTGGACTATGTTCTCTCGCCATTGAGAATCATGACACCCGACACAGCTTACTGTCGCCAGCAAACTTATCTGGCAATGGGAAACAGGATAATGGAGCAGGGGTGGCAGTGGACAAACTGGCTGCAGCTACGCTAGCAGCCTGAACAGCAACTGCGGTAACATCCATAGCCAAAGTTGTGTGCTCAAGATCCGCCAACCTACCCTCCAGCTGCTGGATGTACCGCTGTAGCGGCTGATCGTCTGCCATTACTAACCAGACTCTGGCGCTAGTATAAAGGTAGGGCTGACAGAACGCACCAAATACTGTAATTCTAAGGATGGTATAAGGTGCATTCGCAGCCCGGGGTCCACCATGCAGAGATGACACCTGCTGCTAGGTAATGGCAGACATTATATGGCGGTATTATGTGAACACACATGGGTTAGCTTCACCCGGTGTATAGGAAGCGAACCCTGTTGCATCACAGGGCTGCAATTCCGCAGAGAGAACGCAAGTATTGGGTCACAGGACTCTGCCCCAAGGACACGGGGATAGAGTCCCTCTAGACCTCTAGCGCTCAGCGCCACAACTGCGGTGCCAGGAAAAACCTAAATAATGATTTACCACACTGAGTGCGTACAGTGCCGCTCTGGCAGACGCCATTAACCACCCTAACTAGGGCCAGAAAAGCACACTAGTTGCGCAAGGCGCTGCACAGGCGGTCGCTGCTAATTGACGCTGTGTACTTGTGCCTAGTGCTGGATGGCACAGTCTGGCGCTAAGCAGCTCAATCACCAAAGTACTTTCAACAACACTAGGGATGGGGATGATTAGGAGTTTTCACCAGATTCAGTCATACATCCACACACATGATTTCTGATTTATACTAGCGCATGGCTGAGTGGCCATGCAAACTTTTTATAGTTCTCAGGGATCTTCCTAGTGGTCAAACGGAGCCGCTACAGGACCTGAGCATGTGACCCCCGACCTCCAATGAGAGGTCGTCCCGTGGGCATGCTCAGTAGAATAAAAGCAGGACTTAGTCCCTGGAACGTCTGCTCGCCGCTGGTTACAAAGGCTGAGGCTGGAAAGGCAGCAGTAACCAAGCGCACAGTATCTGCTTGAGCTAGATGCTGGGATCGACGCCTCTGCTGAGCAGGCTCCACTGCAGCTGGAGGAGAATGGGAGACCGCAGCGGACATGGTTCGAGATTCCCCCTGTGCAGCGGTGGGAACTCGACACCTAACACCAGCTCTTCCATCTTGCCCTGAAACTGGTAACTAATGAGTTGCTATGGATTCCACATCATATACATCATGACAATTTGACTAGAGAAGAATGGGTACGTTTGAAACATCTACAGAATCTCCCTGAGGTGGTTATTAAACCAGCAGACAAAGGGGGCAATATCGTGGTGTGGCCTACAGCCATGTATGAAAAGGAGGCATTTCGTCAACTTCAGAATAAGACCTGTTACAAGCAAATTACATTTAACCCCTTGTCTTCTTTCAGTCAACAACTCAGGGAGATTCTGTCGAGGGCCACCACATCGGGGACCATCACCAAGGAGCTGGTTACCGCTCTGACTGTGGTGGAACCCACAATACCCATGTTTTATCTCCTCCCTAAGATCCACAAAAACAAGGATATTCCACCAGGTCGCCCGATTATATCGGGTCGGGGAAATTACTTGGAGGGCATCAACCGTTGGATAGATTCTATGCTATAACCTCTGGTTGAGGAATTACCTTCCTTCCTAAAAGACACTAACCAACTACTTCAGCAAGTTGATGGCCTATCCCTTGATGCTGATACCTTGTTGGTGACGGCTGACGTAGTCACTATACACCAATATAAGACATGGTGGTCGTCGAATTCTTCCTGACAGCATCTAACATTTCTGTGGGGATGAGAGCCTTTATATTGGAATTATTGGATTTTACTTTGACCCACAATTTTTTTGTTTTCAAGGGGTCCTTCTTCCTACAGATCTAGGGAACAGCCATGGGGGCGGCCTTTGCGCCCTCCTATGCTATTCTGTTCCTGGGTCTGTGGGAGAGGGACCTCTTCCTGTCAGATCAGCTGGGGTCTATGGACCGCGTACTACTCTGGACGCGGTACATAGAAAAACATCCTCATGTTCTGGCAGGAAACCTCTGATTCCCTTCAGAATTTCATGCAAATGTTGAACAGTAATGACCAGAACATACGACTGACTTTTACATACGACCAGAACAAAATTGAGTTTCTGGACGTTATGTTAAAAAGTGACTAAATGGGGATGATCCAGACAGGGATTTATAGAAAACCCACCTCTTCGAACATGTTGCTGCATGCTTCCTCCTCTCATCCCTCACACATGGTCAACTAAGTACCAATAGGGCAGTTCCTCCGTCTCCGTCAGATATGTTCGACAGACGGGGAATATGAGGAACAAGACGGTGACCTCAAAAGAAGGTTTCGGGAGCGGGGGTATAGTCATCGGTCTATCAAAAGGGCATATAATCGGTCTGTGCTAAAATCGATCGAAGTGATTCGTTTATGGACTCCCGTGGTTTGAAAAACTACACAATACGGAAACCCATTAAGTGCACAACGAGAAATGTGATATATTATGCCACCTGCCTGTGCTCCCTGATCTATGTGGGACTCACTACGCACCAACCTAAGGTCCGGGTCAGGGAGCACGTATTGGGCATTCAGGCTGCAGCGAATGAGGATGATATTACAACTTTAAAGACCATACCCAAACATTTTAAATTACACCATCAAAGTGATAGTAGAGGCTTTAGGGTCAAGGGTCAATGTATTGGAGGTAGGCATATGTGGTGGGAAGACCACCCAACATCTGGTCCAACTGGAAGCACGCTGGATTTGGACCATTAATACAGTCCATCCACATGGTCTAAATAAAAATTTGAATTTTCCCTCATTTCTTTGATTGCTGTCTGCTGTGTGTCTATGCACCCGTTGACACCTGTGCTATATTGATTTTAGCCGGTTTTAATTACTTTTCTTCTTTGTTTTCTTTACATTTTAGGTGTTTTGTATACATAGTCAGAAAAAAACAGAAGTATTCAACTCACCCATGAAAGTCCAAAAGCTGTGGTTATAGCATCCGAGCAGGGATAAGACATCTCCGCTGTGACGTGGATGAAGCACCAAACAAAGCAAGATTTCCAGCTCCAGGACGTAAATATAAAAATATTAAAACTTTATTCCATACTTTAAAATAGCAAAGGCTGACAAAAAAAAAGGAGAAAAGATCACATGGCAGTCATAACTGAACGCGTTTCGAACACGAGGTTCTTAGTCCTCAGTACAAAGAGAGGCAGGTCACATTTCCTTATGTGAAACCTCCACAGGTGAAGGAATAATTAACACACCCAAGAAAAAAAGTGAATTTAAAATCCAAATCTAGAACAGCAAAATAACCAAGGAAATAACAGTAGCAAAAGAATGACAAGTAACAAAAACAAGAAAAAATAACAAATACATGGACAATTGTTAAAATACATGGAGAAAAAAAAACAGGAATACATAAGATCAATCAATATTAGTAAGGCTGGTTTCACACTTGCGTTTAAAAAAAAACGCATGTGGTGAAAAAACGCATGTAAACGTGTGCAAACGCTGCGTTTTTTTAGACGCATGCGTTTTTGTATGCGGTAAAAAAACACGGCGTTTTGACGCATTTACATGCGTTTTTTCATGCGTTTGCATTTTTGAAACGCATGCAGAGAAGTGTGTGACAGCTGCCAATCATCAAAATTAACTAGAAAACCCACTATAAATAGAAATAGCTAGGGTTAGGGTTAGGGTAAGGGTTAGGGTTAGGATCCCTAGGGTTAGTGTTAGGGGTAGGGTTAGGGTTTGGATCCCTAGGGTTTGGGTTTGGGTTAGGGTTAGGGGTAGCTTTTTATTAGAACAATGTCCTGGTCGCCAGGTCACTGATAAGCCACCCCCCACCATCAAGGTGATAAAGGGATCCAAGCCCTAGCCCTAACCCTACCCCTAACCCTAACCCTAGGGATCCAAACCCTAACCCTACCCCTAACCCTAACCTTAACCCTAACCCTAACCCTAGGGATCCAAACCCTAACTCTACCCCTAACCCTACCCCTACCCCTACCCCTAGGGATCCATAGGAATTGGCTATTATGTTGACCTGGTGACCAGGACATTCTTCTAATAAAAAGCTTTGTTCAATGTGGACACCCCAAGATATACGGTATTGCTATAGAGTACTAAAAATATAAACTCGTAGAGTACTGACTGTCATAGTGTTAGGGTTAGGGGTAGGGTTAGGGGTAGGGTTTGGATCCCTTTATCACCTTGATGGTGGGGGGTGGCTTGTCAGGGTTAGGGTTAGGGTTAGGGTTTGGATCCCTTTATCACCTTGATGGTGGGGGGTGGCTTGTCAGTGTGTATTCTTGTTTTTTTCTATAAAAACGCATGCGTTTTTAACGCAAGCAAACGCATATGCTTAAAAACGCATGCGTTTACATAGACAGCAATACGTTTTTTTGCCGCAAAAAAAGTATGTGTTTTTTTGCGGCAAAAAAACGCCTCTGGAAATTACTACATGTTGCATTTCCGCAAAAAAACGCAAGCATAGAAAAAACGCATGCGTCCTCAAACGCATCAAAACGCATGCAAAAAAACGCATGCGTTTTTAATGTTAAATATAGGGGAAAAAACGCATGCGTTTTTTTCGGTACAAACGCTGCAGATCAAAAAGCAAGTATGAAACCAGCCTAAAATAGCATGATTTCCTTTCTGAGATTTAATCCTAAAGGGGCCCTAGAATTAAGATTTAAAATCCAAAAGGCTTCCCTGTCTCGTAATGTTTGCTCTCTGTCCCCACCTCGCATGTTTTTATAAATCTGTTCAATTGCATAGATTTTTAAGGATGAGGTGCGTCTATTGTGATCTTTTATAAAATGGTTAGACGCATTGGAAACATGTCTAATAGTGGGCTGTACAATGTCATTTAGATGCTCCCGAAATCTCTCCTTTAATTTCCGTATTGTGGACCCAACGTAAAGTAAATTACAATCTGTGCATTCTATAATGTAGATCACGTAGTCTGAGTTACAATTCAAATAATTTTTGATTAAAAAGTTTTTTTGTTTTTTAGCGCAGAAGAATGATGTGGTTTTTTTAACATAAGCGCACGTTTTACATGGAAGTGATCCAAATCTGAAGAAGCCTTTTGTGGACAACCAATTGGAGGAATTGACTGCCATGTGATCTTTTCTCCGTTTTTTTGTCAGCCTTTGCTATTTTAAAGTATGGAATAAAGTTTTAATATTTTTATATTTACGTCCTGGAGCTGGAAATCTTGCTTTGTTTGGTGCTTCATCCACGTCACAGCAGAGACGTCTTTTCCCTGCTCGGATGCTATAACCACAGCTTTTGGACTTTCATGGGTGAGCTGAATACTTCTGTTTTTTTTCTGACTTTGTTCTGCTTTTTTCGTGCTCCCTTTTATCCTAAATAAGGAATTATAAATAACTTCGAACTGTGGTAACAAAGGGCTCTCAATAACCTGGAGTGATTTGAACCTGAATATTCAAAATAACAATATTTATTGTCTTTCATTACGACAGTCCCAATTTTTATGAGTTCATTTTTATAGCTTTTTTTTTTTTTTCCTCTTTATACATGTAGTTGTTTATAGACTCCTCCAGAAACAAACGTGCTTCATTGGTGTTTCAATCAGTGAATAATAATACAGACATTTCTCCAGACATTCTAAATGTAATGCTCAACATTGTAAAATTATCCTTAAACGAGACCTGCATATGGTGGGATCAGACTACTCTTGAAAATTATTTATCTCAAAACATCATTCCAAGAGGTCTACGCATTAAGAAAATTCCCACCACAGTCTATAGCGAGGATTTTGTAAAGGAATGGAATATAATTTTATCTGACTGCTCTAATCGTTTGATGCAACTTATCATCAAATATGAAAATGAAGAACTGTCTAAAATCAGGAGCAATTTAAATAAGGATGTTGTGTCTCTTAAATCTTCCATCACTGATATGGAATTGGATTTTAAATCTTAATTCTAGGGCCCCTTTAGGATTAAATCTCAGAAAGGAAATTATGCTATTTTACTAATATTGATTGATCTTATGTATTCCTGGTTTTTTTTTCTCCATGTATTTTAACAATTGTCCATGTATTTGTTATTTTTTCTTGTTTTTGTTACTTGTCATTCTTTTGCTACTGTTATTTCCTTGGTTATTTTGCTGTTCCAGATTTGGATTTTAAATTCACTTTTTTTATTTTCTTGGGTGTGTTAATTATTCCTTCACCTGTGGAGGTTTCACATAAGGAAATGTGACCTGCCTCTCTTTGTACTGAGGACTAAGAACCTAGTGTTCGAAACGCATTCAGTTATGACTGCCGTGTGATCTTTTCTCCGTTTTTTTTGTCAGTCTTTGCTATTTTAAAGTATGGAATAAAGATTTAATATTTTTATATTTACGTCCTGGAGCTGGAAATCTTGCTTTGTTTGATGTTTTGTATACATGTCTTCTATTCTTCAGATTTTTCTTTTGTTCTTTTGGACCGGGTTTTCAAGGCTAATGGGTGTGGATGCTTTACTCCTGAAAGATATTCCACTTATCTCTTTGAATATAGTAAATGCATTAGAATGTTGATCTGTATGGCCACATATGTTTGCATGGGAAAGGATGGGTTACAATGTCACATTGGGGGTTGGAGGGGTGACTATTACTAATATGTCTGGAAACCATTGTATTTAGTTGTACATATAGAGTATGGTTTCCGTTATACGAGAAGCCATCATTGTTCTGACCTCTCCCATTTTGACTCATGTATAAAAGAACATGTGTGTATACCATTTCCTTAATATTTCTTCTGATTTGACAATATATGTTTGATTACCGTTAGATTGAGTAACATATTTACTCCAATTATGGTTATTGGTAATCGGATATGCTAGATAATGGTGTTATAGGCATGTCAGCACGATATATAGTGGTCTCATGATTATGGATAGATCTGCATGATTGACAACGTGTTTAACATTTTATGCAGTCATAATTTCCATACATGCTAGTATTTAAAGTATATTATATGGCCAGTAGTGAGCTGAAATAATATATATAGCAATATAATATGTGCTTTCGTCATTATTGTATGATGTTAGTTTACACCCTTTTTACCTCCTGTGACACTGCGGCGGACTCGTACGTATTCGTGCCCTGCCCCGTGACTCCTGGCTGCTTTCGGCATCTGTATGTGTGAGAGGTTGCTATGGTGCTTGTACCGTACTCCTCCCATGCATGGCACCGACGCTGCCTCGAGTCCCGGGTTGCTATGGCAGCGAATGCGTCACTTCCGGTCTGTGGCTCTGTCACTTCCGGTCCGGCGGATATTTATATCTCCGGTTCTGCGTATTTTGCCATTGCCCCTGACGAAGGACATCCGAGACGCGCGTCGGGGTGATGCATCAGCCCTGCATGCCTATTTGTGTCACTCACTTGAGGTAAATATGCACATTATGGCACTTACTGCTTGGTATGCATAATACGGCAGTTCCGCTGCTCTAACCCCACACCAGTGATCTTCTCAGAATCTGTTTAGCGCAATGCTGCACGTGTAAAGTAACTTACGCTCTGGTGAAATATGATAGATACACAATATGGGGTGGATGATTTTAATGAATTACAGTTATGCCTGATAGTATTACTCTGTTAATCTGTCTGCTTTCCTCTTGGGCTGAGGCGTCCATTTCAACAGTTACAGGTGTCTTAATGGCTGCATTTTATGCTCTTTGTTCCTGTCATGTACTTGTGGATTATTTGTAACTCTAATAAAGTATTACTTTTACTATTGACATATTGGATTGCATTTTTTGTGTGTGGTTTCCACATTCCCCCCTTGGTTCAAGTTTATGAGGGATCAGTCCACAACTATAGTCCAGTCATAGTTATAGCAGTAAAACATTATTGGGCATAAGGTACAATTTGTATATAGAATTTTGACATGTTGTTGCTGCCATTTTTCTTGAGTATTTGTCACCTGTAGCAGTGGCAAGAGGGGTTGATATCACCTTTTTATTATTTGGTGACACCAACCCCATGGCTTGGTAATGGAGAGGTGTCTATAAGACACCTCTTCATTACTAATTCTATAATTATATGGTAAATAGAGACACAGCAAGTATAAAGTCCTTTATTAAAAATAAAACAAAATACACTTTTCCATTTTTATTTAAAAATAACAAACAGTTATACTCACATCTAATTCCACTGAATCCCTTGTCTCCTGCATTAAAACAAAAATAAAAAAACACATCAATATCCCTCACCTGTTCCATGCAATAATCCATATCTGGGGAATAAATAATTTTCAACCAGGACGCTGCCAAGATGTGACTGTCCAGGCTGAGAAACACTGACGAAGCCTTGGATGAAACGTGCGTTGGGGCTGGGGGTTCATCACTATACGGCTACTTGACCAAGATGCCTCACTGGATATAAGTACGATTTCTGTTCCGAATCCTTATACATCTCCCACTCTTTAGCATATACCATCTTATTTAGTACAATGGAGAGTTTTCAGGGTAAACATACTGGTGTTTGTGTATTTGTTATGAGTCTCATTACCATTTACATATACTTGTGTATAGTACACTCATGTTTCCCCGTTTTTTGGCACTCTGTTTTATTTCGTTCCTTCATTTTTTATTATTGTTTTAATATTTTTCAATAAACTTTATATTGTAGGAGACTTAGTTGGCACTTTCATTCCTTTTTGTTGGTACTTGTTCCATATGTGGTGCATCTCTGAATGTGTTTTTTACTTTATCTCACATTTGGTTGGTACTAGTAATATATCTTTAGTATTTGAATAGAGCAGACACTCATTTCTAAAGTTTCATTAATATAAAGAGTGAAACTGTTGACTTTACTATTTCTACTCTTTCTTTTCTTTCCTATCTAACTTTAAAATAAAGTCTTTTGAAATGGTTAAAAGCTATCCACTCCTACACTGCAATAATAATATTTCTATTTTTTAACAGCTTTTTACACCGGAATAGCAACAATCTACCCAAGCACAAATCATCATGTTAGTCAACATGTTCAAGAAGATGGCATATTCCTTAAAATATCAAAAGTATATGTTTCCAGTCTCTGATGAAATCACCAATATTGTTTTATCTTATGTGAAAAGAAAAGTAAGTATTGTAAGCCATTGAGTGAAGTATTCCAATCCTATTTATATATTATGCATAAGGTAAACTATTATGACTCCCATAACTAAGCTGCGAGTGTGGGGCTCTTGAGACACCATTTCTATGGCTGTCTCTATATACTAGTACTCACGTAAAGTGATTTCATCAGATAGCTTAATTTAACTCCAGGAGGCACATACGAAGATTCAGGAAGTTTTACTACCAAGCTGAATTCTTGCAGTTATACGCAATTACAGTAGGTAAAAAAAGACAATTCTGAATCAGAAATGCAAATACGTGAGTCTCTTAATATGGCTAACATACACTGAATTGAAGTGAGGAAATACTGACATGAAGGAAAACCTTACTACAGAGCAATGTAACAGCAACATAATTAAATATTACATGATTTCCAATTTGTGGTATATGACAGAAACCTTTCAATTTATGTTACAAGTTTTGTTTACAATACACTTTTATTTCCCATAAAATAACTATTCTGTGGTATCTTTCCTTCAAACTTTGCATGGTAAGTAGTGTTGAGCGATACTTTCCGATATCGGAAAGTATCGGTATCGGAAAGTATCGGCCGATACCGTCAAAATATCGGATCCAATCCGATACCGATACCCGATCCCAATGCAAGTCAATGGGACGAAAATATCGGAATTAAAATAAACCCTTTATAAACTTGTAGGTTCATTCTACATGAAGGAAAACAACTAAGAATAATGTAGGATGTATTGGGGGACGTGGCGGAGATATTAAAGGGACAGAGGTTTAGCCCAATGTAATAGAATAGCAGGATTTTTAATTTTTTTTTATGAAGTTCGGCGTTAGAAAGAATTTGACTATGTTATTTTTTTTTTTTTTTA
Organism: Ranitomeya variabilis; assembly: GCF_051348905.1. Taxonomy (NCBI): domain Eukaryota; kingdom Metazoa; phylum Chordata; class Amphibia; order Anura; family Dendrobatidae; genus Ranitomeya; species Ranitomeya variabilis. The sequence goes on from NC_135238.1 coordinate 174,514,918, forward strand.
TGTCAGATATTGATGTTTCACTACTTCCACGCCCTTCACCTTCTTTTTTACTTCTCCCACGCTTTCTTCTTAATTATCCTCATCATCAGCTTCTTTGACATCAACTTCTTCACCTTATTCATCTTCTTCTTCATCTTCTACCTATTATTTTTTGGGTTACATTGTTCATATTCTTTTTATTTTACTATTATCTTCATCATATTCAACTTCTTCATCATATTCTTATTTGTGACAGGCATTCCCGTAGTTGTTATCTATAAAAGTTTGAAGATTACACCTTCCGTTCTGCCTGTCACAAACCAGTTACATTTGTCCGCGTTCAGTTTGGCCTGCAGCATCAGGCTTTATCCAGGGGCACCACGAGGAGGAACGGACTCACCCCCATACACTGCTTAGTCTTCTTCTGCTTATAATTTACATAATATTTTTTTGCTCTGATATTTTGTGTTATGCTTAATGTCCTTCTGCTCTTTGTTCTGCAGCCTCTTGTTCTTCTGCTTCTCGGTCTTCCAGGTCGTCGTCGTCTCCAGGGTCGTCGTCTCCGGGGTCGTCGTCATCGGGGTGGTCTCCGGGGTCGTCGTCATCGGGGTGGTCTTCAGGGTCATCGTCTCCAGGGTCGTCGTCATCACGGTGGTTGTCGTCTCTGGTGTCGTCGTCATCTTAGGGGTGTTCTTCCGGGTCATCGTGTTTAGTCTCTTGAACTTGGAAATGTAGCAGAAGGTACAAGAAGGCTGAGAAAATGCCGAGAACCAGCTGATGGAACTGGAACTCGGATGGCTACCCGAAGGTCCAAGAGCCAATGGAACTACCGAGGACCAGCTGACGTTACTGGAACCCGGTTACTAAGCAGGAGGTACCCGTGCCTGAAAGCACTACCAAGGACCACCTGACGTTGGTGGAACTCGGATACCCAGAGGGAGGCACCTAAGCCAAAGGCTCTGCCCGGAACCAGCTGACGGTACTGGAACCAGGATGGGGAGCAGAAGGTACAAGAGCAAAAGACACTGCCGAGAACCAGCTGACGGTGCTGGAACCCGGATGGGTAGCCGAAGGTCCAAGAGCCAATGGAACTACCGAGGACCAGCTGACGTTACTGGAACCCGGTTACTAAGCAGGAGGTACCCGTGCCTGAAAGCACTACCAAGGACCACCTGACGTTGGTGGAACTCGGATACCCAGAGGGAGGCACCTAAGCCAAAGGCTCTGCCCGGAACCAGCTGACGGTACTGGAACCAGGATGTGGAGCAGAAGGTACAAGAGCAAGTGTCTGCGTGGCTTTTGCAGGACACGTTGCCGGCTGCACAGCAGGGGAACAGCTGGCGGTGCTGGACCCCACTGACACATTGGCGAGGTGTTTGGCTCTGTGCAGCCAGCACTTCCGGACAGCAACGAGCGGTGTTGTAGCCCGGGCTCTGCAGGGGGAGCAGAGTGTAGGCCGAAGCCTACTTGAACCAATTTCAAAGGTAACCTTTAACCCCCCCTCAGGGGTTAGAAAGTAGAAGAGCCACAGCTTATGCAGCAGTAGTGCTGCACAAGTCAAAGGTTGCTCTTTTAATTTCGCTCCTTGCACACGCTGAATGAAACACGTATAACATTTAGCCCTTTATACAGTCAAACTGTGTTGGAGGCGCGAGTTCCCTTTGTAATGAGACGCAGCACAGATGTCAAGAATCCCACCTTGGTGCTGGGTGCAGCCTCCTGAGCGTTGTTATTTGCTGTACAGGAGTCTGCGCTGTCGTGTTATCCCCTGGCCTAGCGCCGTTAGCGCTGCCCATCTTCTGGCATCATGTAATGTCGGCCGGTGCGGTTCGCGATGACCATGAATCCCAGCCCCGCAGTGTCTTAACATTGTTAAAACACTGCGGGGCTGGGATTCAGGGCCTGGCGCAGCACATATGTTGGCCTCTCACACTCGGGTCCTTACACCCGCTTCAGACTGTGCGGCGTCATCTGATCCCTTATCGCATGCCACGGCCATGAAGCCGCACAGTCCGAAGAAGGCGGAAGGAGAGGAGGGACAGGCGAACTGATGCACTGATCCTGCCCATCAATCACACCCTCGCAGTCCCAATAAATAAGACACCGAGGGGCGTTGTGTGGGTCAGGGCGGCCGCAGAGGCGCAGGCAGCCAAACAATGATGCCAGAAGACGGGCAGCGCTACCAAGGGGGTTGCAGCGTGTCATTACAAAGGAAAGTCACACCACCGGGACGGTTAAATGGTCACACAGAGGACACATTGCAGACGTGTTTTCAGTTCCACATGTGCGAGGAGAATACGTTTCTGAGCCACCTTGCACACATGCAGCATTACCGCTGTACAAGGTGGCTGGATAACGTAAAAACGCCTGGGGGAGGGGGGACAGGTTCCCTTCAATTTCAGTTCTTGTGTCTGCGTGGCTTTTGCAGGACACGTTGCCGGCTGCACAGCAGGGGAACAGCTGGCGGTGCTGGACCCCACTGACACATTGGCTGGTGTTTTTCTCTGTGCAGCTAGCACATCTGGGCAAAAACTGGCGGTGTGTTAGAGCCCAGGGACAGCAGGAGGAGGAGCAGGAGGAGGAGGAGCAGGGGGAGGGGAGTGTAGGCCGAAGCCTGCACAGGCGGCAGCTTTGGGTGTGTTGTGTCTGCGTGGCTTTTGCAGGACACGTTGCCGGCTACACAGCAGGGGAACAGCTGGCGGTGCTGGACCCCACTGACACATTGGCGAGGTGTTTGGCTCTGTGCAGCCAGCACTTCCGGACAGCAACTAGCGTTGTTGGAGCCCGGGCTCTGCAGGTGGAGCAGAGTGTAGGCCGAAGCCTAATTGAACCGATTTCAAAAGTCACCTTTAACCCCCCCTCAGGGGTTACAAAGTAGAAGAGCCACAGCTTATGCAGCAGCAGTGCTGCGCAAGTCAAAGGTTGCTCTTGTAATTTTTCTCCTTGCACACGCTGAATGGAACACGTATAACATTTAGCCCTTTATACAGTCAAACTGTGTAATGGAGGCGAGAGTTCCCTTTGTAATGAGACGCAGCACAGGTGTCAAGAATCCCACCTTGGTGCTGGGTGCAGCCTCCCGAGCGTTGTTATTTGCTGTACAGGAGTCTGCGCTGTCGTGTTATCCCCTGGCCTAGCGCCGTTAGCGCTGCCCATCTTCTGGCATCATGTAATGTCGGCCGGTGCGGTTCGCGATGACCATGAATCCCAGCCCCGCAGTGTCTTAACATTGTTAAAACACTGCGGGGCTGGGATTCAGGGCCTGGCGCAGCACATATGTTGGCCTCTCACACTCGGGTCCTTACACCCGCTTCAGACTGTGCGGCGTCATCTGATCCCTTATCGCATGCCACGGCCATGAAGCCGCACAGTCCGAAGAAGGCGGAAGGAGAGGAGGGACAGGCGAACTGATGCACTGATCCTGCCCATCAATCACACCCTCGCAGTCCCATTAAATAAGACAACGAGGGCTGTTGTGTGGGTCAGGGCGGCCGCAGAAGCGCAGCCAGCCAAACAATGATGCCAGAAGACGGGCAGCGTTACCAAGGAGCTTGTTGCGTGTGTCAATACAAAGTCAAATCACACCTGAGGGACGTTTTAATGGTCACAGAGGACACATTTTAGACGTGTTCACTTCAACATGGGCAAGGAGAATAAGTTTCTGAGCCACCTTGAACACATGCAGCATTACTGCTGTTCAAGGTAGCTGTAAAACATAGAAACACCTGGGGGAGGGGGGACAGGTTCCCTTCAATTTCAGTTCTTGTGTCTGCGTGGCGGTCACAGGACACGTTGCCGGCTACACAGCAGGGGAACAGCTGGCGGTGCTGGACCCCACTGACACATTGGCTGGTGTTTTTCTCTGTGCAGCTAGCACATCTGGGCAAAAACTGGCGGTGTTAGAGCCCAGGGTCAGCAGGAGGAGCAGGGGGAGCGGAGTGTAGGCCGAAGCCTGCACTCGAGCAAGTTGAAAGGAAACCTTTAACCCCCCCCCCCCCCAGGCGTTTGTAGCTGAAAGAGCCATTGTGTACAGCACTAATGCTGGAAAAGGTAAACTTAGCTCTTTTAATTATGGTCCTTGTACATGCGGAACCTAACATTTATGAAATGTGTCCCCACACAGCGTTAAACCGTCCGGTAGGTGGAACTTTCCTTTGTCGTGTGACGCAGCACAGCCATCATTTTTACCCCCTTGTCGCCGTTCGCCCCCTCCTCAGCGTTGTTTGAATCTGTCCCGGAGCCTGCGCTGTTAGGTTAGCCCATGGCTATGCACACATGTTGCGCTGCCCGTCTTCTGACCTCATTTGGTGTCAGGCTGGCTGCGCCTGTGCGGGTGCGCTGGCCGAGATCCCGCCTCGCAGTGTCGTCTCATGTAATCCCACCGCGGGCCTGTGATCCGTGCCCGTGCGCAGTGCATATCCTCTCCTCTCACTCCCCTCCCTACGGCTTTTTCAGACTGTGCGGTGTCACGGCCGTGGCATGCTATTAGGGACCAGCTGACATCGCACAGTCTGAAGAAGCCGTAGGGAGGGGAGTGAGAGGAGAGGATATGCACTGCGCACGGGCACGGATCACAGGCCCGCGGTGGGATTACATTAGACGACACTGCGAGGCGGGATCTCGGCCAGCGCACCCGCACAGGCGCAGCCAGCCTGACACCAAATGAGGTCAGAAGACGGGCAGCGCAACATGTGTGCATGGCCAAGGGCTAACCTAACAGCGCAGGCTCCGGGACAGATTCAAACAACGCTGAGGAGGGGGCGCACGGCGCCAAGGGGGTAAAAATGATGGCTGTGCTGCGTCACACGACAAAGGAAAGTTCCACCTACCGGACGGTGTAACGCTGTGTGGGGACACATTTCATAAGTGTTTGGTTCAGCATGTGCAAGGAGCATCACGAAAAGAGGCACTTTTTCCCTTTGCATCATCATTACTGCTGCACAAGGTGGCTCCTTCAGTAACAAACGCCTGGGGGGGGGGGGGGGTCAGGTTCCCTTACATTTAACTTGTTGTGTCTGCGTGGCGGTCGCAGTACACGTTGCCGTATACACAGCAGGGGAACAGCTGGCGGTGCTGAACCCCACTAACACATTGGCGAGGTGTTTGGCTCTGTGCGTACAGCACTTCTGGACGGCAACTAGCGGTGTTGGAGCCCAGGGACACGTGGAGGAGGAGGAGGTTGGAGGAGGTAGGAGGAGGTAGGAGGGATTGCCACACACACAGCAGGGGAACAGCTGACGTTACTGAACCCCAATAACAGAGGAGGGACTGTTGACTGTGCGTACAGCACTTCTGGACGGCAACTGGCGGTGTTGGAGCCCAGGGACAGGTGGAGGAGGAGGAGGTTGGAGGAGGTAGGAGGGATTGCCACACACACAGCAGGGGAACAGCTGACGTTACTGAACCCCAATAACAGAGGAGGGACTGTTGACTGTGCGTACAGCACTTCTGGACGGCAACTGGCGGTGTTGGAGCCCAGGGACAGGTGGAGGAGGAGGAGGTTGGAGGAGGTAGGAGGGATTGCCACACACACAGCAGGGGAACAGCTGACGTTACTGAACCCCAATAACAGAGGAGGGACTGTTGACTGTGCGTACAGCACTTCTGGACGGCAACTGGCGGTGTTGGAGCCCAGGGACAGGTGGAGGAGGAGGAGGTTGGAGGAGGTAGGAGGAGGTAGGAGGGATTGCCACACACACAGCAGGGGAACAGCTGACGTTACTGAACCCCAATAACAGAGGAGGGACTGTTGACTGTGCGTACAGCACTTCTGGACGGCAACTGGCGGTGTTGGAGCCCAGGGACAGGTGGAGGAGGAGGAGGTAGGAGGAGGTAGGAGGGATTGCCACACACACAGCAGGGGAACAGCTGACGTTACTGAACCCCAATAACAGAGGAGGGACTGTTGACTGTGCGTACAGCACTTCTGGACGGCAACTGGCGGTGTTGGAGCCCAGGGACAGGTGGAGGAGGAGGAGGTTGGAGGAGGTAGGAGGGATTGCCACACACACAGCAGGGGAACAGCTGACGTTACTGAACCCCAATAACAGAGGAGGGACTGTTGACTGTGCGTACAGCACTTCTGGACGGCAACTGGCGGTGTTGGAGCCCAGGGACAGGTGGAGGAGGAGGAGGTTGGAGGAGGTAGGAGGAGGTAGGAGGGATTGCCACACACACAGCAGGGGAACAGCTGACGTTACTGAACCCCAATAACAGAGGAGGGACTGTTGACTGTGCGTACAGCACTTCTGGACGGCAACTGGCGGTGTTGGAGCCCAGGGACAGGTGGAGGAGGAGGAGGTTGGAGGAGGTAGGAGGAGGTAGGAGGGATTGCCACACACACAGCAGGGGAACAGCTGACGTTACTGAACCCCAATAACAGAGGAGGGACTGTTGACTGTGCGTACAGCACTTCTGGACGGCAACTGGCGGTGTTGGAGCCCAGGGACAGGTGGAGGAGGAGGAGGTAGGAGGAGGTAGGAGGGATTGCCACACACACAGCAGGGGAACAGCTGACGTTACTGAACCCCAATAACAGAGGAGGGACTGTTGACTGTGCGTACAGCACTTCTGGACGGCAACTGGCGGTGTTGGAGCCCAGGGACAGGTGGAGGAGGAGGAGGTTGGAGGAGGTAGGAGGGATTGCCACACACACAGCAGGGGAACAGCTGACGTTACTGAACCCCAATAACAGAGGAGGGACTGTTGACTGTGCGTACAGCACTTCTGGACGGCAACTGGCGGTGTTGGAGCCCAGGGACAGGTGGAGGAGGAGGAGGTAGGAGGAGGTAGGAGGGATTGCCACACACACAGCAGGGGAACAGCTGACGTTACTGAACCCCAATAACAGAGGAGGGACTGTTGACTGTGCGTACAGCACTTCTGGACGGCAACTGGCGGTGTTGGAGCCCAGGGACAGGTGGAGGAGGAGGAGGTTGGAGGAGGTAGGAGGGATTGCCACACACACAGCAGGGGAACAGCTGACGTTACTGAACCCCAATAACAGAGGAGGGACTGTTGACTGTGCGTACAGCACTTCTGGACGGCAACTGGCGGTGTTGGAGCCCAGGGACAGGTGGAGGAGGAGGAGGTTGGAGGAGGTAGGAGGGATTGCCACACACACAGCAGGGGAACAGCTGACGTTACTGAACCCCAATAACAGAGGAGGGACTGTTGACTGTGCGTACAGCACTTCTGGACGGCAACTGGCGGTGTTGGAGCCCAGGGACAGGTGGAGGAGGAGGAGGTTGGAGGAGGTAGGAGGGATTGCCACACACACAGCAGGGGAACAGCTGACGTTACTGAACCCCAATAACAGAGGAGGGACTGTTGACTGTGCGTACAGCACTTCTGGACGGCAACTGGCGGTGTTGGAGCCCAGGGACAGGTGGAGGAGGAGGAGGTTGGAGGAGGTAGGAGGGATTGCCACACACACAGCAGGGGAACAGCTGACGTTACTGAACCCCAATAACAGAGGAGGGACTGTTGACTGTGCGTACAGCACTTCTGGACGGCAACTGGCGGTGTTGGAGCCCAGGGACAGGTGGAGGAGGAGGAGGTTGGAGGAGGTAGGAGGGATTGCCACACACACAGCAGGGGAACAGCTGACGTTACTGAACCCCAATAACAGAGGAGCGACTGTTGGGACTGTGCGTACAGCACTACCAGGCAACAACTAGCGGTGTTGGAGCCCAGGGACAGGTGGAAAAGCAGAGGAACACAATGTAGGCCGAAGCCTGAGAAAGTCGAAAGGGAACCTTTAACCCCCCCCAAGGCGTTTGTAGCTGAAAGAGCCAGCTTGTGCAGCACAAAAGATGCAAAAGGAAAAGGTGGCTCTTTTCATCATGCTCCTTGCAAACACAGAACTAAACACTTATAAAATGTGTCCCCTGCAACCGTAAAACCGTCCCGGAGGTGGGACTTTCCTTCGTAATGTGACGCAGCCCAGCCGTCATTCCTACCCCCCCGGCGCCGCGCACCGGCTCCTCAGCGTTGTTTTATTCCGTCCAGGAGCCTGCGCTGTTATGTTATCCCGTGGCCAGGCACACTTAGCGCTGCCCGTCTTCTGGCATCATTTGGTGTCTGGATGGCTGCGCCTGTGCGGCCGCGCTGGCAGAGAGCCCGCCTCGCAGTGTCTTCTGATTTAATCCCACTGGGGGCCTGGGATCCATGGACATGCGCAGTGCATATCTGAACCTCCACCTCTCACTCATCTCCCTATGGCTTCTTCAGACTGTGCGGTGTCACGGCCGTGGCATGCTGTTAGGGACCAGCTGACACCGAACAGTCTGAAGAAGCCATAGGGAAATGAGTGAGAGGTGGAGGTTCAGATATGCACTGCACATGTCCATGGATCCCAGGCCCCCAGTGGGATTAAATCAGAAGACACTGCGAGGCGGGCTCTCTGCCAGCGCGGCCGCACAGGCGCAGCCATCCAGACACCAAATGATGCCAGAAGACGGGCAGCGCTAAGTGTGCCTGGCCACGGGATAACATAACAGCGCAGGCTCCTGGACGGAATAAAACAACGCTGAGGAGCCGGTGCGCGGCGCCGGGGGGGTAGGAATGACGGCTGGGCTGCGTCACATTACGAAGGAAAGTCCCACCTCCGGGACGGTTTTACGGTATCAGTGGACACATTTTATAAGTGTTAAGTTCTGCGTGTGCAAGGAGCTAAACAAAAATAGCTACCTTTTCCTTGGGCAGCATTACTGCTGCACAAGGTGGCTCTTTCAGTAACAAACGCCTTGGGGGGGGGGGGACAGATTCCCTTACATTTCAGTTGTTGTGTCAGCGTGGCGGTCGCATGACACATTGCCGGCTACACAGCTGGGGATCAGCTGACGTTACTGAAACCCAATAACACTGGGTCGTATGTTTTGACTGTGCAGACGGCACGTCTGAGCCTCAACTGGCGGTGTTGGAGCCCAGGAATTTAAGTTCAGGTGGTAGAAAGATGAACACAACAGGAGACCTGGATAACGTATACAGTGACCTAATTATTCAATCAGGAGGAGGAGTGGCAAATTCCGGCGAGATCCAGGCCTTGTTCATTTTCAGGAAAGTAAGCCGGTCAACGTTATCGGAGGATAGTCGCATGCGACGGTCAGTTAGTACACCACCTGCAGCACTAAAGACACGTTCCGATAATACACTGGCCGCAGGGCAAGACAGCACCTCCAATGCATACTGGCTTAGCTCTGGCCATGTATCCAGCTTTGAGACCCAAAACTTGAAAGGGGAAGAGCCGTCTGGGAGTACAGCAAGAGGGCAAGACATGTAGTCTGTCACCATCTGACGGAACCGTTGCCTCCTGCTGACTGGAGCCGTCTGTGATGGTGTAGACTTTTGTGGCGGGCACAGAAAACTGTGCCACAGTTCGGCCATACTGGTCTTGCCTTGGGCAGAGGCACTGCTTCTGCTCCCTCTTTGTGCAGAGCCTCCACCACGGCCTGGACGCACTGAGCTGCTTTGGAATGCACTAGCAGCACTTCTCTCAGTTGGAATGGAGAAGATGATGGAATTGACCAGTGTGTCTTGGTACTCCCGCATTTTTCGCTCCCGGTTCAACGGTGTGATGAGGCTTTCTACGTTGTCCCGGTAGCGAGGATCGAGGAGGGTGAACACCCAATAATCAGACATGTTGAGAATGTGGGCGATGCGGCGGTCGTTTCTCAGGCACTGCAGCATGTAATCCACCATGTGCTGCAGACTGCCAACTGCCCAAGAAACGCTGTCCCCTGCTGGAGGCGTGATCTCTGCCCGCTCGTCATCACCCCACCCTCGCTGTACACACTGAGTACTGGACAATTGTGTAACTCCCTCCTCTGGACGGATGTCTTCCTCCTCCATTGACTCCTCCTCATCCTCCTCACAAACGGTCCCCTGCCTACGCGTTTGTGAGGAACCACGTGGCGCTGACTGTCCAGAAGATGATGGAAATGGTGAATCCTCATCCTCCACCTCTTCCACAACATCATCCCTTAGCGCTTGCAGTGATTTTTCAAGCAGGCAGATAAGGGGGACAGTCATGCTGACTAGTGCATCATCTGCACTCGCCATCCGCGTGGAATAATCAAAGGGACGCAAAACCTGGCAGACGTCATTCATAGTGGCCCACTCTGTGGTTGTGAAGTCTGTACGGCGCTGACTGCGACTTTTTTGCGCCTGAAGCAGCTGGTACTCCATTACAGCTTGCTGCTGCTCACACAACCGCTCCAACATATGTAACGTGGAATTCCACCTGGTAGGTAGGTCACATATGATGCGATGTTCCGGCAGGCGGTGTCGGCGCTGCAGAGCCGCAATGCGCGCTTTTGCCGTGCTGGAACGCCGCAAGTGAGCACACTCTAGGCGGACCTTGTGCAGCAGTGCATCAAGATCCGGATAGTCCCTCAAAAAGCTCTGCACGACCAAATTGAGCACATGTGCCAGACATGGGATGTGAGTGAGGTTGCCGAGGCCCAGAGCTGCCACCAGATTTCGGCCATTATCACACACTACCATGCCTGGCTGGAGATTCGCTGGCACAAACCACACATCGCTCTCCTGCTTGATGGCATTCCAGAGCTCCTGCGCTGTGTGGCTACGATTCCCCAAGAAAATTAATTTCAAGACGGCCTGTTGACGTTTGGCCACGGCTGTGCTCATGTCGGTCGTAACAGGTACACGTTCATCACGGGTCCATGTGGAGGTGGACTGTGACGGCTCCTGCAGCGATGATTCTGAGGAACTGGTGTAAGAGGAGGAGTCAATGCGTACAGAATGGATTCCTGCAATCCTTGGAGTGGGCAGGACACGTCCTGCGCCACTCGCACGGTCTGTACCCGGCTCAACGACATTAACCCAATGGGCAGTGAGGGAAAGGTATCGCCCCTGTCCATGTTGACTGGTCCACGCATCGGTGGTGAGGTGGACCTTGCTACTGACGGCGTTCAGTAGCGCGTGTTTTATGTGTCCCTCCACATGCTTCTGCAGGGCAGGGACGGCTTGCCTGCTGAAGTAAAAGCGGCTGGGCACATTGTACTGTGGGACTGCCAATGACATCAAGTCACGGAAGCTGTCAGTCTCCACCAGCCTGAATGACAGCATTTCCAGTGACAGAAGTTTGGCAATGCCTGCAGTCAGAGCCTGTGCTCGTGGGTGGTTTGACGAGAAAGGCCGCCTTTTCTCCCATGCCTGTACTACCGATGGCTGTAGACTGGGCTGGGAGTGTGTGGATGACTGGGAAAGTGGCGCTGCGGGTGGAATTACAGCGGGTCTCTGGACAACAGGGGCAGAGGTTCTTCCACGGCGATCCTGGGAGGACGCCGAACCAGCTGCGTGTGAGGTAGAGGAAGAGGCAACACGAGCTGAAGAGGTGGTAGCTGCCGCTGTTGGTTGGCCTACCTCTTCAGTGTGTTTTTCTAACTCCGCCGGGTGCCTGTTGCGCACATGTTTCCACATGTTGGAGGTATTGAGGTTGCTGACATTTTTCCCTCTTTTGACTTTTTGATGACACACGTTGCATCTGACATAGCAAATGTCATCTGCAACTGTGTCAAAAAAGGACCAGGCACTGCAAGTCTTGGGAGCGCCCTTTTTGGCTTTTGGAAGAGACATGCTCCTAACGGGTGCCAAAGCGGAGGCTGCAGGATCCGCAGTCTTCCCCCTCCCTCTCCCTCTTTGGGCCGTACGGGGAATCTCTTCCTCAGAGCTGCTCCCACCACCTTCCTGTCCCTCACGCCAAGATGGGTCGAGGACCTCATCATCTACACTACCCTCTGCCCCCAACTGCTCCTCCTGGGTAGTCTCAGCAGCAGAGCACGCACCAGTAAGTGGCACCTGAGTGTCATCATCAGCTGATGCGGCCTGCGATGTGGTGACCGGAGCCACTGGCCCACCCGCCTCTTCAGAGGAAGACAGAAAAAGCTGTTGGGCATCACTGCACCCTGCCTCTTCTTCCATTTCTCCAATGCTGCTTGGCTGGCCCCCTGTTTCCAAGCCAAGAGATTCAGAGAACAGAAGTAGAGACGGCTCCTGTCCTGGGCTCTCTGTCTGCCTGGGCAATTTGGCAGGTGGTGAAGAGACAGATGGCTGCTCTCCAGTGCTCTGTGTCTGAGAGGATGTGGCACTAATGGAAGTTGATGCATTAGCTGCCATCCATCCGACAACAGCTTCAATTTGTTCTTCACGCAGCAGCGGTGTACGGCGCTCGGACACAAAGCTTCGCATGAACGACTGTTGCCTGGTGAAAGTGGGTGCTGATGAGTCACCGGTGCCCGCAGCAGGCACAGAATCCCCACGTCCCCTCCCTGCTCCGCGACGGCTCCCACGCCCACGTGCCTTACTCACTGCCTTCTTCATCTTGGTTGACTGATAAAGATAAGCAGAAAAGTACTAACGGATTTGTGTGCTTATTCCTGAGCAACTCCTCCTAACAGGTATAAGAAGCACTAATTATCTAAAGTGTGGACTAGACTTTAATATGAGCTAATGTGGCCTACAGAAATGTAAAGTGGTGTAACTGGTGTGTTTGGTGAACTTTATTATTTATTTATTTTTTGGGGGCTGAACTGACAACAGATAGAGCTGCAGTCACACGGAGACCGTGCAGACAGACGTAAACGGCGCTACAAGGCCCAAAAACCCTCCTCTACTTTATCCTATGTAGTGTTTTTCCACAAATTAGCTGGAGACGGGTGGAAAGACACTAATAGGATTTTTTTGAATAAATTAGCAGCAGACTACACTATTTGGAAAAAAAAGAAAATTGATTTGGCGGTATGACGCAGTGAAAAACCCTGAGCTGGAGACAACCAGGCTATAGCTGCTCACAGATTACAGGGCGAGCTGCAGTCACACGGAGACCGTGCAGACAGCCGTAAACGGCGCTGCAAGGCCCAAAAACCCTCCTCTACTTTATCCTATGTAGTGTTTTTCCACAAATTAGCTGGAGACGGGTGGAAAGACACTAATAGGATTTTTTTAAATTAATTAGCAGCAGACTACACTACTTTGAAAAAAAAGAAAATTGATTTGGCAGTATGACGCAGTGAAAAACCCTGAGCTGGAGACAACCAGGCTATAGCTGCTCACAGATTACAGGGCGAGCTGCAGTCACACGGAGACCGTGCAGACAGCCGTAAACGGCGCTGCAAGGCCCAAAAACCCTCCTCTACTTTATCCTATGTAGTGTTTTTCCACAAATTAGCTGGAGACGGGTGGAAAGACACTAATAGGATTTTTTTAAATTAATTAGCAGCAGACTACACTACTTTGAAAAAAAAGAAAATTGATTTGGCGGTATGACGCAGTGAAAAACCCTGAGCTGGAGACAACCAGGCTACAGCTGCTCACAGATTACAGGGCGAGCTGCAGTCACACGGAGACCGTGCAGACAGCCGTAAACGGCGCTGCAAGGCCCAAAAACCCTCCTCTACTTTATCCTATGTAGTGTTTTTCCACAAATTAGCTGGAGACGGGTGGAAAGACACTAATAGGATTTTTTAAAATTAATTAGCAGCAGACTACACTACTTTGAAAAAAAAGAAAATTGATTTGGCGGTATGACGCAGTGAAAAACCCTGAGCTGGAGACAACCAGGCTACAGCTGCTCACAGATTACAGGGCGAGCTGCAGTCACACGGAGACCGTGCAGACAGCCGTAAACGGCGCTGCAAGGCCCAAAAACCCTCCTCTACTTTATCCTATGTAGTGTTTTTCCACAAATTAGCTGGAGACGGGTGGAAAGACACTAATAGGATTTTTTTGAATAAATTAGCAGCAGACTACACTACTTGGGAAAAAAAAAAAAAAAAGGAACAGTATGAGGCAATGAACCACCCTCCCTGAACTGAATACAACCAACTATGGATGGCCTATGTGGCTGCACTCAGACTGGAGACTGGGCTGCACTCACACACACACACACACAGACCCTGCAGATCGCTGTGAAAACAGCGCTACAAGGCAAAAGCAAGGTGAATAGTAGGTGAACACAGCGGTTGCTAAATTAGCCTTTGGAAAGCACAAAGAAGCAAATCGCTATCTCTAAACTGTCCCTCAGTCAGCAAACAGCGTCCTGTCACTAACTGAATTCACAGCAGAGTGATCGCAAAATGGCGCCAGCGACTTTTAAACTGCATCATGACATCATTACACCAGCCAATCACAGCCTTGCCAGTAGTTTCATGCCCTCCATGCTAAACAGGATGTGCCCACACTTGGAATCAATCTCATTGGCTGAATTTCTGCTTTTTGAATCTTAGAACTTCCGATTCCGGTATCCGATACGCGGCAAGTATCGGAATCCCGGTATCGGAATTCCGATACCGCAAGTATCGGCCGATACCCGATACTTGCGGTATCGGAATGCTCAACACTAATGGTAAGCAAGATATGGAGCGCCCGCCAGGGCCGTGGGGTACTCGGAACTGGGCCAGTTTTTAGATGGATGTGTCACTGTGGCAGTGACCCGTTCCGTGGCCCTGGGCATCCAAGTAAGGGGGAAAGTCTTTAAAGTGGTTGTTGAATAAAGAAATAAAGTTTGTTCGTGACACCACCTGTGGTATTCGGTCAGGGTTAACCGACGCTGCTTAAAGGGGTCCACTGGGGTGATGTTATGGCAGCAGGGATGATATGGCTTCCCACAAGTGAAGCTGGCTCCCCAGGGCTTCCGATGTATTTGGCAAAGATGGTGTGGTGCCAGAAATAAACAGAGGACACAAAGTTGCATTCTCTTTACCTTTTTAACTGTAGAATTCAGACAGCCACAGTCCAGGGTACCGGATCACGGGTGCTGGTCTGGTCTGACCGGCTTGGAAGTGACTCTGGTATCCCCCTAACCAGGTGGGATTGGAAGCCTTCCACTCCACGCTGTGTTGTAGTTCCTTGCTGCCTTAGGCCTCACACAAGGTCCTCACGTGCTCTCTGTCCCCCTTGCAGGTAGGACACAACCCATATGACAGGTAACTTGAGCCTTTTTACAGGATTTCTATCACGACCCAGGCTCTATGTGTTACTGTACCTTCAGGTGTTTATGGTGTACAGGTGACTTAAAATCCAGCTGTCCACCGGTTTCTGCCATGGGGCATGAAGTTACTCCCCACAACCTCGGTCTTCTGGCTACTGGTATCTGCGCTTCAGCGTGTAGGAAGCTCAGTCGCAGCTTCCCTCCAGCTCTTCACTCTCCTTTGCTTCTTTTCCTCCTTCACGCTCTCTACAACGTGTTCCGTCTCTTTCTCTCCTTTCCAGGAGCTGCAGAGCTCGGTCTGCACGGCCCCAGTTTTCCTCACAGGAGCTGCAGATCCTCTCGTCTGCACGGCCCCTCCTTTCCTCTCTCAGACTCTTTCACAGACTGACTGACTCCTCCTCTGCTCTGTCCCTCTGACAGACTATTCTACTTTCCCTCCAGTCAGAATATATATAGGGGAGCCACCCATAACCTGGATCAGAGCTCTCCCTTCTGGCCTGGAGTAAGAGCATGTTGCATGTTTGTGATACCTGATAAAGTGATCCTTCCTCGCTTCCAAGTGTGACATCACTCTCCCTGTGAGGAAAGCAATGCCACTGTAATAACCAGGAACCTGGGGTGTTACAGATATGTCTCTAATAAAGGGAGTTTTACAGAAGAAGAAAAAAATACTTATTTCTTACATAGTGTAAAGATCATTATTGCATTGTTTGCAGATTAAAGCAACCTTTTTTCTATTTGAACCATCCTTTAAGGTCTAATTTCAACCAAATGTATTTATTTTTTTAAAAGTGTCTCAGTTTCTACCATCAATGTAGAATCTGTTTTTCTCGAATGTGTTAAAACAACTATAAGCTCCTCCTACCCTTTTGGAATGTTAAGAACTTGTTTTTCTATAGTCATTCTCCAAGGGATATTGGATGGCTGCCAGATGTGTGGGTTCTCCGGAGAAATGATGGACAGAGACAGACGTGAATCTGTTTCCAATGCCATGACGTTTTCTGGTTACATGCAGTTATACACACTTTTGAGTAGGCGTATACATTATGTTTGAGCGCGAATCAGCTGTTTATTTCATATGAGATCATTCTTAATTCATCAGGTGATCCTTACATAAGAGGTAACTTGGGGTTAGACACGTACAGGGGTAAGGTTATCTCTGATTAGGCCTAACTTTGTCAGCAATTCTAATTGATAATCACTTGTCAGCAGAATGACCTAGCAGAGCTTGGACATGTTCAGACATTTTCTGAATGTGTGTATGAATTATAAGAATATATCAAGGTGGTCCCTGATTTCCCCATCAACCTTCATACCGGGAAGCTGAGAAAGATTGCTCTGGCCTTCCCCTTTGATGGCTGCCCCTCCCTCCCCTGGGACACAGGACCTCACCGCTCTTCGGGTATGTGCACACGTTGCGGATTTCTTGCAGAAAATTCCTGAAGAAAACCGGAAATTTTCTGCAAGAAATCCGCATTTTTTTTTTGCGTTTTTTTTCCGTTTTTTTCGCGTTTTTTTAGCATTCTGCAAGCGTAATTAGCTTGCAGAATGCTAAAGTTTTCCAAGCGATCTGTAGCATCGCTTGGAAAACTGACTGACAGGTTGGTCACACTTGTCAAACATAGCGTTTGACAAGTGTGACCAACTTTTTACTATAGATGCAGCTTATGCAGCATCTATAGTAAAAGATAGAATGTTTAAAAATAATAAAAAAAATAAAAAAAATGCTTATACTCACCCAGACATCTCCTCAGCGGCCGTCCGGCTCCTCTTCTAGCTGGTCTGTGCGCACAGGACCTCCCGTGACGTCACGGTCACGTGAGCGGTCACATGACCGCTCACGACCAATCACAGGACAGTGACGTCATTCGGCGAGGTCCTTCAGCGCACACCAGCTACAGGAACCGAACGGCAGCGTGCGAGGAGGCGGGAATACATCGAGGGTGAGTATAGGACTGTTTATTATTTTATTTCTTATTTTTTGACCACTTATATGGTGCCCAGTGCGTGGAGGAGAGTCTCCTCTCCTCCACCCTGGGTACCAACCGCATATAATCTGCTTACTTCCCGCATGGTGTGCACAGCCCCGTGCGGGAAGTAAGCAGATCAATGGACCCCTAGGTGTGCGGAATCCCTGCAATTCCGCATTTTTAATGAACATGTTGCTTTTTTTTCCGCTATGCGATTTTTTCGCGGAAAAAATCGCAACATTTGCACAAAAAATGCGGAATACCCTGTAAATAATAGGAGGCTTATGTAAGCGTTTTTTTTTCGCGTTTTTATCACGTTTTTATAGCGAAAAAACGCGAAAAAAACGCTAACAATCCTGAACGTGTGCACATGGCCTTCCTGTGCCTTTGGGTAAAGCAGAGTGGTATGAGCCAGGGGTATCCCTGATCTCCCCTGCTCTCCTCCTCTCACTATGATCCGTCGGGCAGAAACTGAAAGTGACGTCAGATGTGGTTGCAGGTAATTCAGCGTCACTTCGGTTGCATTCCACAGTGGAACGCACTGCTGAATTACAGCGTGCACATGGATGAAGAGGTGTAAATCCCTAAGGAGCATCTGCAAGACCCTGATTGTGCTTGATGAGGTCAGAGAGAGGGAGAATCATCCAATAGGATGCTGCGCTGGAGTCCTGGCATCTAGATAAAAGGAGCCCAGACTGAAGACGCCACAAGGTAGGACCTATCTATAATGGAGGCTGGTCGTTCTTCCTGGTCTGCATCTGCAGAACCCAGTGCCAACCAGAACTTAGTCAGTATCTGGCTTTGGTAGGTCTCTTTATCTGGAGCTATCCCAAGGGAGATACAGGGTCCCAGGGTCACTGTCAGGAAAGACAATGACACCAGAATGGTAGGGGGTGGGATCTCCGGATTCCTGTCCCAGTGGTAGATGCTCACCCCAAATCAATGGGTTCTACAATCTGTCCAAAATGGAATAAAAATTGAATTCTGCTACAAACCTCCATAGATTTTAAGAATAACTTCCCTGCATCTCGGGAATCATATAGCACCTTAACATCGGGGCTCCAGAAACTACTAACCGCAGGGGTTAGTAAAATGGCCGCCGCGATCTCCATCTGCGCACGCGCGGAATCCCGCGGCCATTTTCCTGAAGCCCGGGCAGCAGAGCGCTCCATCTGCGCACGCGCGGCCACAGGAAAGATGGCCGCGCCCACCGGTAAACGGCGAATAGCGAAGCCTGCGCTGTTTTGAATCTCCTGGGCAGTGGATCTTCGCTTTGGACATGCGCACACCACTACGCCACCAACGTAATGATGAGCAGGTTTCTGGGGGAGAAACAGCGCTGTAACCACGCCCATCCGACCTGACCAACTTGAGTGACAGAACAAAACGGCCACTTCACACAGGTATTTCGGCAGCCTAACGGGGGAATAAAGGCAACAAAAAGGCACTAATGTAAAGCCCAGCTCTGCCCCTATTTCACACTATTTTTATCTAATCTTTAAAAAACGGGGTGATAGGTTCCCTTTAACTCAGCTACTGGCTCAATCCAAAGAATTTGAGCAGATCAGAATCCACTATCAACTGTCAAAACAAACGCCAGCAGAAAAGGATGGAGAGGCACAATTTCCCATGTCTCATTCCAGGGGATATGGTCTCAAGACATCAGTCTTCATTCATCCAATTTCAGGGAGCTGAAAGCGGTAGAGGAAGCTCAGAAGGCTGCAGTGAGCTTACTAAAGGGAACTCATTTAAAAATATATTCAGACAATATGACCACAGTTGCTCATCTATGCCACCAAGGAAGCACGACACTTAAAAGTCTAAAAACGATTTAAAGCAGGATCTTTGTCTGTGCACAATAACATATACTTTCCCTTTCTGCATTACATCTAAAAGGTTTCACCAACATCCAGGCAGACTTTCTAAGCAGAGAAACTCTACACCCAAGAGAGCGGAGCCTAATTGTGGATATATTTCAGATGCTAGCAGAAAAATGGGGTCTCCAAGAGGTGGACCTGTTTGCTATTTGACAGAACGCAAAAGCAGACAAATACTTCTCCCCATACCCAAACGACACCTGCTTAGCAGTAGATGCTTTATCTCACTTCAAACTGGCATATGCTTTTCTTCCAATTCCTGTCTTGCCAAGAACATTGCAGAAAATCAGGAGACAAAATGAAGACAATTCTAGTGGCACCTCTCTTCTTGAGAAGAAGATAGTTCAGAGCTCTGGACAGTCTGAAAATAGGAGGTCCCCTGGTTCTTCCATCAATCAGCTACCTTCTCCACCAAGGGCCGATTTATCACACAAATCCTCAAGCCTTAGGCTGGTTTCACATTTGCGGTTGTGTCCGCATGTGTCTTGATTTCATATCTTTAACATTGTAGATTCAGGTGCATGCGTTAGCATGCATTTGCCCGTGTTTGCTTACGTATGCATATTTTCGCGGTGTGCGGCTGGGCACGGCTAACGCACCATGTTAGTATTTTTGTATCAGCAAATTTCCGATGCCATACGCATGCGGATGCTTGCGGAAGGAGTGAGTCAAAACAACGCATTACAGTCTATGGGAACGCATAGGAATGCAAGGACATGCGTTCGCTTGCGTTTGCACAAGGGTCTATATACAGAAATCTCATGAGCCACGCCCATTTGGCGTGGCTTGTGTCAAGGAAATTCTCCTGAAAAAATGTTTTCCTATCAAATGCATGCGCATAAAAAATGCAAACGCATGTAAAAACACACATGCAAAAGCATGCAAACATTGCGTTTTTTATCAGTCATGAGTAAGTTGATGCAGATAAAAACCACAGCGTTATTATGCAATTGCATGTGTTTTGCCATGCGTTTGCAGACAAGACGCTGCGGACTCAATCGCAAATGTGAGCCTAGCCTTACAAATTGCAGCCTGTCTCCTGAGACCGTCATCATAAGGGCTAGGGGTCTCTCAGAAAAGGTGGTAAATAAGCTTCAGAAAAGCAGGAAGCCAATAATAAATTACATTTATAACAAAACTGGCAAATTTTCATATCATGGTGTGGCTCTAACCCTCCGAATCTTTTACATCTGAACATAGCTCAAACTCTTGATTTCTTGCAGAGTGGACTGGAGAAAGGCTTAAAGACTAGCCCATTAAAGGTCCAAGTTGCAGCCCTGAGCTCATACTTCATCTAACAGATCATCACTGGATCAAAAGATTTTTGACTGCAGCTTCTGGATTACAACCAAGGGTATCTCATTTACTCCTGACCTGGGACCTGGAATCTGAACGTGGTTCTCAAAGGTCTCGCAATGCCACCATTTGAGCAAATAGATGATTTAGACTTTAATAAACTGTCCTAGGAAGCAGCCTTTCTGGTGGCAACTACGACAGCGAGGAGAGTGTGTGAACTGCAGGCCCTCTCAACCAGAGCTTGCAGAACCCTATCTAAGAACTATAGATGATAAGATAATTTTTGGCTTAGACCCATCCTTCTTACTCAAGGTAATTTTGGAGATCCATATGTCCCAAGAAATCGTGCTACCTTCCTTTTGCCAAAACCCATCCAACAGTAGAAAAATGGAATTCCATACATTGGATGTACGTAGAACTGTCCTTCACTATCTTCAAAGATAAAAATCCTGGAGGAAGGATCAGAATATCTTTATACAGCACTATGGACACAATAAAGGCAAAAAGGTTTCAAAAAGCACGACTGCAAATTGGATCAAGAAGGCAATATGTGGAGCGTACGAAAGCCAACCATTGGTACCTCCTCAGAAGTTCATGGTACACTTCACCAAAGCTGCATCTGTCTCATGGGCCGAAAGGGCAAGTGCCTCAATCAAGCAGTTCTGCAGAGCTGCTACTTGGTCTTGGGCCATACCTTAGCAAATCATTATGGGCTAGATCTAATGTCTAATACTGATTAGGCCTTTGGAAGGAAAGTTCTCCAGGCCATTGTCCCTCCCTAAAAAGTTATTCTTTGGCATTCCTCCTATGGGACTATCGTGGAGGGTGACTAGAGAAAACAGAATTAGACTTACCAATAATTTGATTTCTATGAACCCTCCATGACGACACAGGTAATTCCACCCTATTATTTCCATTGTATCATGTGTTTGATGGAAATATATATTGAAGCATTCATACCAGTATGGTTCTTTATTAGTGATGAGCGAATGCGCTTGCCACTACTCATTACTCGCCCGAGTATCACGGTACTCTTAATCCTCGGCGAGCACCGAGCATTTCTGGGATTACTCGGCGGGAACTGGGGTCTCCACCCAGCATTTTTAGCAGACTTTAGAGACCCATTCACACTGCAGGGATTGTCTGCCAGGCCATGAAACGCCGCAGCCGGATTCAGTGAGTGTAGGGAGAGCTGCTGCTGAGATAGGGTTAGAATCGTGCTTTTAATAGTTAGTATAGGTCTGAAACTGCTCTGTCCGCAACACCTGAGAAACCAACAGTCCTTTTTAGTGATAATTCAGGGGTCCCGAGATTGTAGCGCTAGGTAGGCAGGGGAGTCTATGTGTACATATCATCATCAGTGCAAGGCCTGCAGGCACTGTATGTGCGTACATAGCTCTCACTGCATACCTCCAAAAGCTCCATTACTGTCTGCTGCTTATTTAATATATATCTAGCTGCATTTTTCTGTGGCTTTTTTGTTTTTTCTTCACTTGATACCTGCTCCTTTTATTCTAAAGCAATCCATAGCCCCCTTATTTTAACATTTATTTGTTGTTCATGCTGCCTACTACAGCCAGGTTATTGAAATCTAAGAACGTGCAAATCTACCATTTTTTTGTCCCAGGCAGCAGATGTGGGTGCGCCAAAAAATGTTTTTTTTGTTTTTGTGTCATAGTCAACTTGTTGACACAATTTAGTTGTGTCCCCAAAATCAAAGGCACATTTAGATCAGTCTGTAATCTGAGGAAGACGGCTGGTGTATTGGTGGTGGGAAAAATCGTAGCTTTGCAGGCATGCGTATCATAGTTCTGTGTGCTAGCCTTGTTCAAATTTTTTTTTTCTAAAATTCACCAAAAAAAACCCCAAAAATTATACAGTCTATGCCAGGCTGAGTCCTGGTGTATCTGTGTTTGGAAAAATCGTATTTTCACAGACATACATAGCATAGTTTTGTGTGCTAGCCTTGTTCAATTTTTTTTTCTAAAATTCACCAAATAAACAAACAATACAGTCTATGTCAAGCTGAGTCCTGGTGTATCGGTGGAGGAAAAATCATATTGTCACAGGCATACATAGCATAGCTCTGTGTGCTAACCTTGTTCAATTTTTTTGTTTCTAAAATTCACCAAAAACCAAAAAATAATTTATACAGTCTATGTCAGGCTGAGTCCTGGTGTATCAGTGGTGGAAAAATCACAGCTTTGCAGGCATACATAGCATAGTTCTGTGTGTTAGCCTTGTTCATTTTTTTGTTTCTAAAATTCACCAAAGCCCCCCAAAAAAGTTATACAGTCTATGTCAGGCTGAGTCCTGGTGTATCTGTGTTTGAAAAATCATATTTTCACAGCCATACGTAGCATAGTTCTGTATGCTAGCCTTGTTCAAAAAATTTTTTTCTAAAATTCACCAAAAAACAAATAATAATTTATACAGTCTATGTCAGGCTGAGTCCAGGTGTATCTGTGTTTGAAAAATTGTTGCTTTGCAGGCATACTGATCAGATATAATTTAGCTCTAAATAAATACATTTGTATTGAGCTTTTGAAATAGTGCAGTAGTCCATTTAAAATGGGCAAGGCAAGGGAAGGGGAAGTGGACATGATGCTGATGGTGCATGCAGAGGACGAGGACGTGGCCAAGCTGAAAGTTGGTCATAACGAAGACCCACATCTTCTCGTTCAACCTTCCTGTCCCAGTTTCTAGGGGACCGCAGCACACCACTATTGAAGCCAGAGCAGTGTGAAACGGTTGTTGGTTGGATAGCAAATAATGCTTTCAGTCACTTAGCCACCACCACAACCACCATGTCTTCCACACGGTCAAGTCTGAGTAGCCGTGAGTGTGGAACGGATATTCCTCTCCCTGATCCTCCTTCCTCCCACCATGCCGAGTGCCCAGAGAAAACTGATCCCACACTTGGACACTCTGAAGAGCTGTTCAGTTTTCCCTTTCAAGATTCTGGACTCTCGGCCGGTCAACTTGAAGTGGGGCCAGATGAGATCACATGTAGCAATGCTCAAAGCTTTGAACAGACACGGTCACACGAAGGCGATGGTTGGAAAGTGTCACAAGAGGTGGACGATAATGAGACACAACTGCCAGAAAGTCAGGAGCAGGAGCAGGGTGCAAATGTGGAAGATGATGAGTGAATGACATAGTGACTGACCCAACCTGGCAGGAGGACATGCAGAGCGAGGTCAGCAGCACACATGGGAAAGGAGGCATATCACCCCAACAGGCAGGAAGAAGCTGTGTGGTGGCCACAGACAGAAGGCATGCATCCATTCCCCGTAACACCAAAATGAGGGAAGTTGCCATTCCAACTGTTAGATCTTCCCGAGTCTGGTTATTTTTTAAAGACTCTGCCGATAACCCCAAACAGGCCATTTGCAGCACCTGTCATGCCCGCATCAGCAGGGGTAGCAAAACTACCAGCCTGACCACCACCAGCATGATCAGGCACATGGTAGCAAAGCACCCGACTTTGTGGGCCGAACCCCAGGCTCCAGGAAGACTGTCTGCAGGTGACACCACTGCTTCTTCCACTGTTTTGCGTAGAAGCCAATCCCCAGTCCACCGTGCATGTGAAGATACATCTAGCCCTGCACCTGTTGTTGCCCACAGTCAAGCAGCACCATCATTAAACCAGTCCATGTCCTTGTCCCAGCACATCCTTCAGTTGTCTATACCCCAGTCATTGGAACACAAGTGGAAATACCCAGCCAATGCCCCACAGGCCACAGTCCTAAATTCTAACATTTCTCTTCTGCTTGCGCTCAAAATGTTGCCTTTTAGGCTTGTTGAGACGGAACCTTTCCACAACCTGATGGCGGCGGCCATCCCAAGGTATTCGGTCCCCAGTCGCCACTATTTCTCTCGGTGTGCCGTACCGGCATTACACCAGCATATGTGTCCCACCACATTACCCGTGCCCTCAACAATGCTGTTACTGGGAAAGTCTACCTAACCACAGACACGTGGACAAGTGCTAGGGGCCAGGGACGGTATATGTCACTGACTGCACACTGGGTTAACATAGTGGAAGCTGGGACCCAGTCGGACGTTGGGATGGAACACATCCTCCCCATGCCGAGGATTGTGGGCCCTACGTCAATCAGGGTTGCCCCCACAGTCTACAGCTCCTGCACCTCCTCCTCCTCTTCTTCAGCCTCCATCTCTGAAATCAACACATCAGTCAGAAGCTGGAAGCACTGTAGCACTGCCTCAGTCAAGCGGCAACAGGCTGTGCTAACGCTAATCTGCATAGGTGACAAACCGCACAATGCAGAAGAGTTGTGGACAGCGCTGAAAGAGCAGTCAGATATTTGGATGACACCGCTGAACCTATAGCCAGGCATGGTCGGTGTGACAATGGCCCGGAACCTGGTGGAGGCTCTGAGACAAGGTGAGCTCACACACGTTCCTTTCCTGGCCCATGTGCTTAACCTCGTGGGTCAACGTTTTCTGAAAAGCTACCCGGAGCTGCCGGATCTGCTAGTGAAAGTACGCCATCTGTCTGCCCATTTTAGAAAGTCAGCTACAGATTCAGCCACCCTTGCCGTGCTTCAGCAGCGTTTGCAGCTTCTGGCTCACCGTCTGGTGTGTGATGTCCCCACGCGTTGGAACTCTACACTTTTTATGTTGGAAAGGATTTGTGAACAGAAGAGGGCAGTTGTTGACTACCAACATCAACAAGGCCGTCAATATTCAGTTCAGACTCCACACATAAGACCTCAGGAGAGGACATGGATGTCAGACATACGTACCATCCTCCAAAACTTTGAGGACTGCACCAAGTTGGTGATCGGCGATGACGCCATAATTAGCATCACCATGCCACTTCTCAGCATTCTTAAAACTTCTCTGCTCACAATAAAAGAGGATGAATTGCAGGCAGAGCATGATGACATGGATCAAGGAACCATACAGGGGGATTACACTCAGCCCAACCTCATGTCTTCCCAATGTGGATTGGTAGGCAATGAGGAGGATGAGGAGGAAGAACAGGTGCTACTTTCATGCGCTATAGATGGTACTACAAGCACAGCTGTCATACCGTCTGTTCAGCAAGGATGGCCTGAGGATAGGAAGGAGGAGGAGGACAGCATGGTCAGTCATCCTGTTGGTGAGGACACAGAAGTCTTACCTGTTAGCAATCTGGCATGCATGGCTGACTAATTGTTGTGCTGCGTTTAACATGACCCTCGCATTATGAAAATTTTTGGTGACACTCATTACTGGTTGGTGACACTTCTAGACCCACGCTACAAGGAAAACTTTCAATCTCTTCTGCCAGAGGCAGAGAGGTGTACTAAAATGTTGCAGTATCAGAGGGCCCTGTAGCGGAATTACTTAGAAAATTCCCATGTGAGAACGCTGGCAGCAGACGTCAGAGTTTGTTGTACAAACAAGGAGTCCAAGCAAAAGAGACAGAAGTACAATCCAGCTCAGGCAGGGGAACAATGGCAAAGTTCTGGAACAGTATTCTCAGACCCTCCCATTGTGGCGGCACAGAGGCAAGGGGTGCTGTCACAAGAAGTGCAATGTTTGGGAAGATGCTGAGGGAGTACCTTGCAGATCGTACAAACGTACTCTGGGATTCCTCTGTGCCTTTTAATTATTGGGTATCCAAGCTGGACACGTGGCATGAACTGACTTTCTATGCCTTGGAGGTCCTGTCCTGCCCTGCTACTAGCATTCTGTTTGAGCGGGTTTTTAGTGCTGCTGGTGGAATTATAACAGATTAGCGCATCCGCCTGCCCACTGAAAATGCTGTCAGGCTGACTCTTCTAAAAATGAACAAGGGCTGGATTGGGCAAGACTTCTGTACACCACCAAGTGAAAACAGGGAAACATAACCTCTAATACATTCTGTTTTTTGGGAGAGGTGTATTCTCATGCACCTCTTCACAACCACACATGGGTATACGCTTCCAGATTTGGTCGGTTTGGTGTTAGCCTCCTCCTTATCCTCATCCTCATCATCCACAACCAGTAGAACACCAGGGTGAACGGATTCCGTGATGCCTAAGTCACATTTTTTTTGTGCAAAGGTGTTTTTATGATGTCCATTACTAATTGGAAACCAAAATATATGTTACTCCCACAGGGGAGAATGTCATAAAAAAAGAGATGTATGTCTATTATTTCCATTTATTCTTATGTTTTCCATTTTACCTATCTCTGGACAGTCCTCTAATGAGGTAGTGTATAACTCTACAATAGGAAATGATTCAAAGACTTTTATATTATATTTTTATTTATAGCCCTGTCTCTGAGCTGTTGCTAAGGACAACCAAATCTTGTTGGACACATTCTAGCTTCAAATCTATGAACCTGTGTTCACCCCTTCCTTTTGTTATTTACTTTCATTGGTGGATTCACATCCTTTATTTATTTGTTTGATTTCATTATGATTTATCTTTATGTCTCCTCATTCTCCACCACTAGATCGCCAGGCTTAATGTCTTCTGTGCTGCTACAGGCAGTCTAAGTTTTTGCAAATGTGTCAATGATGCCCACAGTATATTTTTAAAAAATGTATCCCCCTTGGTGAAATGTTTGGCAGCCCATGCACTGCGTGTATGGGCATTGCAAGTGTAGGAGACACACTCCTTTACATTGGGCCTAGTTTTTAATGAGGCCTTCAGCAATGTCTCCTCATTCTCCATCACTAGATCACCAGGCTTAACGTTTTCTGTGCCGCTACAGGCAGCCCAAGTGTTTGCAAGGGTGTCTATGATGCCCATATTATATTTTTAAAAATTTACCCCCCATGGGGAAATATTTCTTAGCCCATTCACTTAGTGTATGGGCACTACAAGTCCAGGAGACCCGCTCCTTTAAATTGGGACTAGTTTTTAATGAGGCCTTCAGCATTGTCTCCTCATTCTCCATCACTAGATCACCAGGCTTAACGTCTTCTGTGCCGCTACAGGCAGTCCAAGTTTTTGCAAGGGTGTATATGATGCCCATATTATATTTTTTTAAAATATACCCCCTATGGGGAAATGTTTCTTAGCCCATACACTTAGTGTATGTGCACTACAAGTCTAGGAGACTCGCTCCTTTAAATTGGGACTAGTTTTAATGAGGCCTTCAGCATTGTCTCCTCATTCTTCATCACTAGATCACCAGGCTTAACGTCTTCTGTGCTGCTACAGGCAGTCCAAGTGTTTGCAAAGGTGTCTATGATGCCCATATTATATTTAAAAAAAATGTACCCCCCATGGGGCATCACAAGTCTAAGAGACCCGCTGTTAGGTGTCGAGTTCCCGCCACTGCACAGGGGGAATCTCGAACCATGTCCACTGCGGTCTCCCATTCTTCTCCAGCTGCAGTGGAGCCTCCTCAGCAGAGACGTCGATCCCAGCATCAGGCTCAGGCAGATACTGTGCGCTTGGTTACTGCTGCCCTTCGACATCCAGCCATTGTAACCAGCACTGATCAGCGGCGAGCAGACACTCCTGGGACTAAGTCCTGCTTGTCCTCTACTGAGCAAGGGACGACCTCTCAATGGAGGTCGGGGGTCACATGCTAAGGTCCTGTAGCAGCTCCTATTGGATCACTAGGAAGGTCCCGGAGAGCTTCAGCTATAAAAGGCTCACGTGGCTGCACGGCCATTTGCTAGTATAAACTTGATAATGTGTGTGTGTAGATGAATGACTGTCGATGGATGAAAGCTCCTTAAAGGGAACCTGTCACCCCCAAAATCGCTGGTGAGGTAAGCTCACCGGCATCAGGGGCTTATCTACAGCATTCTGTAATGCTGTAGATAAGCCGCCGATGTTACCTGAAAGAGGAGAAAAAGACGTTAGATTATACTCACCCAGGGGCGGTCCCGCTGCGGTCCGGTCGGATGGGTTTCTCCGGTCCGCTCCAGCGCCTCCCATCTTCGTTCCATGACTTCCTCTTCGGGTCTTTACGCCGCCGCTCCGGCGCAGGCGTACTTTGTCTGCCCTGTTGAGGGCAGAGCAAAGTACTGCAGTGCGCAGGCACTGAAAAGGTCAGAGAGGCCCAGAAAAATCTTTAAATGAGAAGGTGTGTACAAACTTTTGGTCTGTACTGTATGTGATTTTTTTAATTGAACATTGAGAAATGGATTTGGTAGAGGAAAAGTGCACTTTTCTGACATTTGAAAATAATCTTTTGGAACCCTGCCTTGTTTAACGTCCACCATCTTGCAATGTACGATCTTTGCCTACAGTTTAACAGTTCACTGAATGCTTTTCCATCAGAAAACGATTTCAGGGCAGCAACATTATTTTCTTTATCTGATACAATAACAGTCGAAAAAAATATACAGTATAATGATCTTTAAGTGTTTCCGTGGAGAAAACGCACACTTTGCATGGAGGTGTACCGTAATTAATTTTTTTGGCGGGGAAATGCCATTTGTTTTGATATGTTGGAAATCTTGCCCTAAAGCCCCATTAATAATCACTTGGGTAGATTAACTTAGACCTTTTACGTCTTTCATTGGTGACTTCTGGATGTACAAAAATGCCAATAATAATAATCTTTATTTTTATATAGCGCTAACATATTACGCAGCGCTTTACAGTTTGCACACATTATCATTGCTGTCCCCGATGGGGCTCACAATCTAAATTCCCTATCAGTATGTCTTTGGAATGTGGGAGGAAACCGGAGTGCCCGGAGGAAACCCACACAAACACGGAGAGAACATACAAACTCTTTGCAGATGTTGTCCAAGGTGGGATTAGAACCCAGGACTCCAGCGCTGCAAGGCTGCTGTGCTATCCACTGCGCCACCGTGCTGCCAGAATGTGTAAAACAAAGGAATACGGGAGTACAAAATGAATATTGTGAAGTGGATTTTCATGGGCCCATCCAGTATGTGGTTTCCAAGGCTTAATGGGGTCCATATGACTATGCAGCAGGGCAGACATTGCTGTCACTGTGTAAACAAAGGAGTACGGGAGTACAAAATGCATATTGTGAAGTGGATTTTCATGGGCCCATCCAGTATGTGGGTTCCAAGGCGTAATGGGGTGCATATGAACGCTCCTGGCACATTAACCCTCGGAACACTGCAATCAAACATGATCGCAGCGCTCCGGTGGAATAGGGAAGCATCGCTCAGGGAGGGGGCTCCCTGTTTGCTTCCCTGAGACCCTCGGAGCAACGCGATGCAATTGCGTTGTTCCAAGGGTCTACTACCTCCTT
The DNA here is from genome assembly GCF_051348905.1 of Ranitomeya variabilis. Classification (NCBI taxonomy): domain Eukaryota; kingdom Metazoa; phylum Chordata; class Amphibia; order Anura; family Dendrobatidae; genus Ranitomeya; species Ranitomeya variabilis. Next base: position 174,544,185 of record NC_135238.1, read on the forward strand.
CTCCCTGCAGGCCCCAGATCCAAAATGGCCACGGGGCTGCTTCCGGGTCCTGCAGCGAGGTGGCTTACCAGCTCCTGCTCAGAGCAAGCGCCAGCAAGCCTGCAGCACTACCTGTCAGATTGCTGATCTGACACAGTGCTCTGCAAAGTGTCAGATCAGCGATCTGACCCTATAACATGATGACCCCCCCCCGGGGCAATGTTATAAAGTTAAAAAAATATATATTCACATGTGTAAAAAAAAAATACTAAATAAAGAAAAAAAAATATTGTTCCCATAAATACATTTCTTTATCTAAATAAAAAACAATAAAAGTACACATATTTAGTATCGCCGCGTCCATAACGACCTGACCTATAAAACTGTCCCACTATTTAACCCCTTCAGTGAACACCGTAAAAAAAAAAAAATAATGAACGTGGCAAAAAACAACGCTTTATTATCATACCGCCGAACAAAAAGTGGAATAACACGCGATCAAAAATACGAATATAAATAACCATGGTACCGCTGAAAACGTCATCTTGTCCCACAAAAAACGACCTTCCATACAGCATAATCAGCGAAAATATAAAAAAGTTTTAGTCCTCAGAATAAAGCGATGCAAAAATAATTATTTTTTCTCTAAAATAGTTTTTATCGTATAAAAGCGCCAAAACATAAAAAAAAAATATAAATGAGGTATCACTGTAATCGTACTGACCAGAATAATAAAACTGTTTTTATCAATTTTACCAAACGTGGAACAGTATAAATACCCCCAAAAAGAAATTCATGAATAGCTGGTTTTTGGTCATTCTGCCTCACAAAAATCGGAATAAAAAGCGATCCAAAAATGTCACGTGCCCGAAAATGGTAACAATAAAAACATCAACTCGTCCCGCAATAAATAAGACCTCACATGAATCTGTGGACCAAAATATGGAAAAATTATAGCTCTCAAAATGTGGAGACGCAAAAACTATTTTTTGCAATAAAAAGCGTCTTTTAGTGTGTGACTGCTGCCAATCATAAAAATCTGATTAAAAAAACCCTCTATAAAAGTTAATTAAATCCCCCTTCATCATCCCCTTAGTTAAGGAAAAATAATAAAATATATTTTTTTTATTTATTTCCATTTTCCCATTAGGGTTATGGTTAGGGCTAGGGTTGGGGCTAGGGTTAAGGTTGGGGCTAGGGTTAGGGCTAAGGTTGGGGCTAGGGTTAGGGTTGGGGCTAGGGTTAGGGTTAGGGCTAGGGTTGGAACTAGGGTTAGGTTTGGGGATAGGGCTAGGGTTAGGGTTGGGGCTAGGGTTGGGGTTAGAGCTACAGTTAGGGTTTGGGCTAAAGTTAGGGTTAGGGTTGGGGATAAAGTGAGGGTTAGAGTTGGGGCTAAAGTTAGGGTTAGGATTACATTTACGGTTGGGATTAGGGTTAGGGGTGTGTTGTCAGGGTTAGGGGTGTGGTTAGGGTTATGGTTGGTATTAGTGTTAGGGGTGTGTTGGATTTAGGGGTGTGGATAGGGTTGGGATTAGGGTTAGGGGTGTGTTGGGGTTAGGGGTGTTGTTGGGATTAGGGTTAGGGGCATGTACGGGTTAGGGTTGTGGTTAGGGTTATGGTTAGAGTTGGGATTAGGGTTAGGGGTGTGTTTGGGTTAGGGGTGTGTTTGGGTTAGGGTTTCAGTTAGAATTGGGGGTTTTCACTGTTTAGGCACATCAAGGGCTCTCCAAACGTGACATAGCGTCTGATCTTCCCTTCCAAGCTCTCCTGTGCACCCAAACAGTGGTTTACCTCAACATATGGGGTATCAGCGTACTCAGGACAAATTGGACAACAACTTTTGGGGTCGAATTTCTCTTGTTACCCTTGTGAAAATAAAAATTTGGGGGGCTAAAAAACTCTTTTTGTGGGAAAAAAATGATTTTTTATTTTCACGGCTCTGCGTTATAAAGTGTAGTGAAACACTTGGGGGTTCAAAGTTCTCACAACACATCTAGATAAGTTCCTTGGGGGGTTTAGTTTCCAATATGGGGTCACTTGTGGGGGGTTTCTACTGTTTAGGTACATCAGGGGCTCTGCAAATGCGATGTGACGCCTGCAGACCAATCCATCTAAGTCTGCATTCCAAACGGCGCTCTTTCCTTTCCGAGCTCTGCCATGCGCCCAAACGGTGGTTCCCCCCACATATGGGGTATCAGCGTACTCAGGACAAATTGGACAACAACTTTTGGGCTCCAGTTTCTCCTGTTACCCTTGGGAAAATACAAAACTGGGGGCTAAATTATAATTTTTGTGGAAAAAAATTATTTTTATTTTCATGGCTGTGTTATAAACTGTAGTGAAACACTTGGGGGTTCAAAGCTCTCACATTACATCTAGATAAGTTCCTTAGGGGGTGTACTTTCCAAAATGGTGTCACTTGTGGGGGGTTTCAATGTTAAGGCACATCAGGGGCTCTCCAAACGCAACATGGCGTCCCATCTCAATTCCAGTCAAGTTTGCATTGAAAAGTCAAACGGCGCTCCTTCCCTTCCGAGCTCTGCCATGCGCCCAAACAGTGGTTTACCCCCACATATGTGGTATCGGCATACTCAGGACAAATTGCAAAACAACTTTTGAGGTCCAATTTCTTTTCTAACCCTTGGGAAAATAAAAAATTGGGGGCAAAAAGATAATTTTTGTGAAAAAATATGATTTTATATTTTTACGGCTCTGCATTATAAACTTCTGTGAAGCACTTGGTGGGTCAAAGTGCTCACCACACATCTAGATAAGTTCCTTAGGGGGTTGACTTTCCAAAATGTTGTCACTTGTGGGGGGTTTTAATGTTTAGGCACATCAGGGGCTCTCCAAACGCAACATGGCGTCCCATCTCAATTCCTGTCAATTTTGCATTGAAAAGTCAAACGGCGCTCCTTTGCTTCCGAGCTCTGCCATGCCCCCAAACAGTGGTTTACACCCACATATGGGGTATCGGCCTACTCAGGACAAATTGTACAACAACTTTTGGGTCCATTTTCTCCTGTTACCCTTGGTAAAATAAAACAAATTGGAGCTGAAGTAAATTTTTTGTGAAAAAAGTTAAATGTTCGTTTTTTTAAACATTCCAAAAATTCCTGTGAAACACCTGAAGGGTTAATAAACTCCTTGAATGTGGTTTTGAGCACCTTGAGGGGTGCAGTTTTTAGAATGGTGTCACACTTGGTTATTTTCTATCATATAGACCCCTCAAAATAACTTCAAATGTGATGTAGTCCCTAAAAAAAAAATGGTGTTGTAAAAATGAGAAATTGCTGGTCAACTTTTAACCCTTATAACTCCCTAACAAAAAAAAAATATTGGTTCCAAAATTGTGCTGATGTAAAGTAGACATGTGGGAAATGTTACTTATTAAGTATTTTGTGTGACATATCTCTGTGATTTAAGGGCATAAAAATTCAAAGTTGGAAAATCGCAAAATTTTCGTCAAATTTCAGTTTTTTTCACAAATAAACGCAGGTAATATCAAAGAAATTTTACCAACAACATGAAGTACAATATGTCACGAGAAAACTATGTCAGAATCATCAGGATCCATTGAAGCATTCAGGAGTTATAACCTCATAAAGGGACAGTGGTCAGAATGCAAAAATTGGCCCGGTCATTAATGTGCAAACCACTCTTGGGGCTTAAGGGGTTAAGAGTCCCTCCTTAATAAATTAAACAAAATGGGTCTGCTTATGTGTCACACACCACATGGCCAGCTAGGGTTTTTAAATGTTACAATGACATTTCCCAGTGAATGCATTTGTAGTGGTTGAAAGCAATGTTAAAGTTGAAAAACGCTTCAAAAACGCTGTGTCTGAACTAAGCCCAAGTTGGGGAGGGACATTTCGGTCTGGGGTTATTTGGCCTTACAAGCAAGTCATTAACCTGCAAAGGATGTACTTTAACATATTTCCCAGCAAAATCCATTTTGGTTTCTTTTAGTGTGTTTTTTTTTGCCCAGGGTAAAATGGCATGAATCTCGGAAAAAATTGTTTACAGCTGTCAACCAGGAGTCAGGAATGCTTCCAGGGGCGATCCCCATGATGTTCCTGTGTCATTTGAGCAGTGTTTCAATCATTTTCAGACATTTTTAGACCTTAAAAGGACCCCCGGGGGATCGCGGTAAAAATACTCGGGTCTCTATTAGACTTACATTGGGCTCATTGGAATACTCGGGTACTTGACCCAAGCAATCTGCTCGACCCGAGCAACGAGCACCCGAGCATTTTAGTGCTCGCTCATCACTATTCTTTATAAAAACACTGGAGGAAGGAAATGTTTCCTGTCCCTATTAGGGTGGGGAGTATCTGCAGCGCCCCAGAGTCCTGGTCGTTGCAGTACTGTGGCTCCGCCACTAAGGGGCTATGGTACGTCTGATGGCACTGAAGGAGTTCATCTGATCAGGTATCACAGACACCAATACATTTCACCGCCGGGCCTCCAGGGGGAGCTAAGGGTTCTATTTACTAGGCCACTCTCCACACACTGGTAAAACTGGGGGTCAGGCAGGAAGTTAGACAGAAAGCTGACTGGGTTGGAGCCAGGCAACACCTTGTGGCAGAGGGTGTTGCAGGAGAAGATTCAGTAGGGTCCCTGTCAGGGGTGGGATCCTGACAGAGGATTGGCAACTTGAGCGAACGTAATGGGACCGTGCCTGCTCAGTATAGCGGCGGTGCCCAAGGAGGGATTGGAAGCGAGATAGATTGTGCTGAGTGAGAAACGAGATCAAAGCAACAAGGAGAATACCAGTAGGGGTCGTGCTGTAAGACCGAGGCAACATCCTACTGAGGCGCATAACCGGCGGCCGGAACGCCGAGGGAGTATTACAATATTCAGCTTCAAGCAATACTCTAAACCAACGGCAGGACAGTCAGTCAAAGGCGGGCTGTCTCATCTAAATCACCTATGCAGTCTTGGGGGGCAACCTGTGGAGAGGGGCGACTCTAGGGTCCCGGAAGAGCTCCGAGCCTACCCGTCATACGGGTGCCGTCCCAACCGTAACATCAGGGAGGGACGGAGGATTAGCAGAACATCATCTAACCGAGTTGTGAGGGAACTTAAGAAACAGACACAACAGTTGTGGGGACTTTCTGTAAGCACAGCAGGGAAGGACCGCAACACATAGCGCTAGAAGGAAGGCACAGATTTCCACCTGTAAAGAGAACTCTGGAGGTGCCATTGGACCGGCCGGACTTGCGCAGCCTGGTTATCCGGATTCTGGACTGAGGACCCAGAGATCTTCAGTAAAGAGGTAAAGAGACTGCAACCTGGTGTCCTCGTTATTTATTGCATCGCACCACCACCACTACCATCATCCATCATATCTATCACTGTACGCCCCTCGGCAGGGTCACGGACCGGGCCTAGCCACCGTGACAACCCCAGAGCAGAGACTCAGAGGCCCGGTACCGGGTACCCCTCGGCCCTGCGGCAGTGGGGGCGCTACAAGTTGGCGTCACGAACAGGATCTACTTAAGCCTGAAGAATCAGGTCATGTGTGCCCTGGAACTGCGATTTATTGTGTTTGGACTACTTTATTACAAGAACTGTGCTGCGCCATTTACCGCCAAGGTCCGCCGCCATTGCAGCGCTGAGGAGAGCGCAGGAGAAGAAGAGGGGCGTGGAATAGGCGTAGACAAACTAAAGAGCGCGAAGGACAATGACCGCCCAGTCTAAATATTGTTGTATTCTAAGGGCGGGCCCGTCGACAGGAGAGATCCGCCTCTTGATCTTCTATGGCGGGTGGAGACCGAAGAAACGAAACTATGACTCAGATGAGGTGGAACTGGAGACCAGGGAAGGCCTGCAGAAAAGAATGGCCCCGCATCGACCCCCGTCACCAGTGGATTACTCCGATATGCCCCCGCTGGAGGACTTGTATCCTTGGGAGCTGCCGATGGGGCATCCCGTGCCTGGACGGTCCCCGGTTCATACGCCTTCCACAGGAGAGGGGAGCGGCGCAGGAGGAGCTACCGCAAGTGAAGGTACCCAGTGCCGCGACCCCCGGGGAGGCCACCTCACCCCTGCACACGGCCCGGCCACTGCTGCGACCAGTGATGCCCCGGTGTCCCCGCCGTCTGGCACCAATGCACCGGGGGGGCATGACCTCGGGCCCTTCCCCTGGGGGGAATATCGAAACCACCTGATCGCAGAGTTCCAGCGAGAAGTGGAGCGGGAGGCGCGCGGAGAACTGCTGGAGGGCTCCCTGCCGAAGTGGGGCGTCGTGATCGTTTACCTGCCCCAGACGGGAAAGGGCTTCGTGCAGGAGATCGGGACAACCCTGAGAGTCCGCATCACCTGGGATGAAGTGGAGCCCTGCCTGTGCGGGGACGGCGCCAAGTCCTTCCTGAAGCCAGGGGATGTGGTCACGTACCGCCGGCACCTAAAAGGGAGTAGCTGGTGGGCCCGGGATATGCAGCGCTGCACCGTCGTTCTGGCGGTATCCCGCACTGAGGGGGAGGAGCTTGCCGCTGAAGCCGCCGCTGCCGCCGCCGCTACTGCCAGCATCATTCATCGGCCCACACAGACCCTTATTGCAGCGCACGACCTGGTCGTGCAGAAGACCCGAACCCACGGGGTGCACCTGGCCGCGGGAGTGAACTTGGAGTCCGACCCACCTGGGCCGCAGAGGGCCACCTGCCAGGTGAAGCCTCGGTGGGGGATACCGAAAAATGAGTAAGATACTGCATTATTTGTAAATAGTTTTTCAAACTGTCTGTTTCCCGATCTTTGCTGCTAAACCCATTTAGGGTTAACTCTTAAAAGGGATCCCTTTGTTGACCCGGGATCCCTATTGTTTTGTTTGTTTTCCTTAGTTTTGCACAAGTTTTCAGAACTGCCGCAATCATGAACAGTGCATGATACAAACTTTTTGTAAATAGTTTGCACCTTCTTAAAGGTGCTCCCTACTGGTTTTACTTAAAGAGAGACTCTTTGCGAAGATACCGCACCGGAGCCTTTGATGAGTATGGACTGGTAGCCTGAGAAGATATGCTACCTCATAAAGACTTGGTCCCCTCTTAAAGGGGATGTTCATTTGTGTACTTATGAGTAATACTGCCTTAGAACAGTAAAGTGATAACGATGCCTTGAAAGAAAGTGATAATGTTGATATGTAATCGTTAATGTAACTAACTAGTTAATTGTAAAAGAATGCTGATAATGTTCCCCGAAGGAAAGTGAAAGTTAGAAGAAAGATGCAGTGGGCCCGTAGGGGTAGACGTAGTGTCCTGCATACATGTTAGTAAGAAAAGTAATGATGGAAGTTTAATGTTTAATAATGTTGATAGAAAATGAGGACAGAAAGTGGACCCGTAGGGGTTAGTTGGTGAGTCCTCTTAGGAGCCATATAGAGATGGCTCATTGATCCTAAACTGAAATTAATGTTATGTTCTATACTGTGTATAGTAGTTGAAAAGACAGAAGGCTCGGGCTGAAAGGAGCGGTCCTGTAAGAAAGGAGAGGCAGTAGGTCTGGTGCCGTTAGGACAGGCGGTCCTGCAGATTTAAAGAAGGAGAATGTAAAAGTTAAATTGCCTTATAATGTGATTATAAGAAGGTCTTTAGCGGATTCAGAGTGTACGTCCTTAAAGGCAATGTTAAATTATTGTTCAAGAATTTGTACTAAGTAGAATACCCGGTTGGGTAAGAACAGTTACTTATAGCATGTTGCTATGATATTTAACCTTGTTTGTAACGTTCGAGTGTCCTCACCTCCCATAAAGGGAAGCTCTGTTCAAGTATACTTATTGTTATTTGCACTCAACAAATTGTATGTCTTTTTGCTAATCTGTATTGTTGTTTTCTTCCCAGTCCCGGAGTACTGGATTTAACCGGGGGGGAGTGCAGCGCCCCAGAGTCCTGGTCGTTGCAGTACTGTGGCTCCGCCACTAAGGGGAGCTATGGTATGTCTGATGGCACTGAAGGAGTTCATCTGATCAGGTATCACAGACACCAATACATTTCACCGCCGGGCCTCCAGGGGGAGCTAAGGGTTCTATTTACTAGGCCACTCTCCACACACTGGTAAAACTGGGGGTCAGGCAGGAAGTTAGACAGAAAGCTGACTGGGTTGGAGCCAGGCAACACCTTGTGGCAGAGGGTGTTGCAGGAGAAGATTCAGTAGGGTCCCTGTCAGGGGTGGGATCCTGACAGAGGATTGGCAACTTGAGCGAACGTAACGGGACCGTGCCTGCTCAGTATAGCGGCGGTGCCCAAGAAGGGATTGGAAGCGAGATAGATTGTGCTGAGTGAGAAATGAGATCAAAGCAACAAGGAGAATACCAGTAGGGGTCGTGCTGTAAGACCGAGGCAACATCCTACTGAGGCGCATAACCGGTGGCCGGAATGCCGAGGGAGTATTACAATATTCAGCTTCAAGCAATACTCTAAACCAACGGCAGGACAGTCAGTCAAAGGCGGGCTGTCTCATCTAAATCACCTATGCAGTCTTGGGGGGCAACCTGTGGAGAGGGGCGACTCTAGGGTCCCGGAAGAGCTCCGAGCCTACCCGTCATACGGGTGCCGTCCCAACCGTAACATCAGGGAGGGACGGAGGATTAGCAGAACATCATCTAACCGAGTTGTGAGGGAACTTAAGAAACAGACACAACAGTTGTGGGGACTTTCCGTAAGCACAGCAGGGAAGGACCGCAACACATAGCGCTAGAAGGAAGGCACAGATTTCCACCTGTAAAGAGAACTCTGGAGGTGCCATTGGACCGGCCGGACTTGCGCAGCCTGGTTATCCGGATTCTGGACTGAGGACCCAGAGATCTTCAGTAAAGAGGTAAAGAGACTGCAACCTGGTGTCCTCGTTATTTATTGCATCGCACCACCACCACTACCATCATCCATCATATCTATCACTGTACGCCCCTCGGCAGGGTCACGGACCGGGCCTAGCCACCGTGACAACCCCAGAGCAGAGACTCAGAGGCCCGGTACCGGGTACCCCTCGGCCCTGCGGCAGTGGGGGCGCTACATATCCTCCTGTGGTGCTGTTGTGGAGGGTTCCTAGAAATCGAATTACCTATAAAGGTACCTTCACATTAAGCGACGCTGCAGCGATAGCGACAACGATGCCCGTCGCTGTTTGATCGCTGGAGAGCTGTCACACAGACCGCTCTCCAGCGACCAACGATGCCGAGGTCCCCGGGTAACCAGGGTAAACATCGGGTTACTAAGCGCAGGGCCGCGCTTAGTAACCCGATGTTTACCCTGGTTACCAGTGTAAAATGTAAAAAAAACAAACACTACATACTTACATTCGCGTCCCCCGGCATCCTCTTCCTGCACTGACTGAGCGCCGGCCCTAACAGCAGAGCGGTGACGTCACCGCTGTGCTGTACTTTCACTTTCACTTTACGGCGCTCAGTCAGTGTGGGAAGCGGACGCCGGGGGACGCGAAGGTGAGCATGTACTGTTTGTTTTTTTTACATTTTACACTGGTAACCAGGGTAAACATCGGGTTACTAAGCGCGGCCCTGCGCTTAGTAACCCGATGTTTACCCTGGTTACCAGTGTAAAACATCGCTGGTATCGTTGCTTTTGGTCTCAAACACGACGATACACGCCGGTCTGACGACCAAATAAAGTTCTGAACTTTGTTCAACGACCAGCGATATCACAGCAGGATCCAGATCGCTGCTGCCTGTCAAACTAAACGATATCGCTATCCAGGACGCTGCAACGTCACGGATCGCTAGCGATATCGTTTAGTGTGAAGGTACCTTAAGTCTAATTCTATTTTTTGTGATGATGTTTGATCCCTAAGATCGGAGTCACAAGAGTGTATAACATAGCCGAGTGCTATGTGATAAAACATTGCATAGCACTCAGACCAGTGTTGTTCTATAGGGCAGCTCAGATCTGCAATTATTTTCTGATGCCGTAAGGATCCTTTGAATGGACTACACACATCCACTCCTGATTGGGTAGACATTGTCCTTTTTGACAGTGTAGTAATATACTTATAGACGTGAGGATTTTTACATAATTATATCACCTTTTTTTATTTATATACCTATGTGTGTAGCGGTCTTCTTTGGGCACTCTGTCTTTTTTTGTATTTAGTGTTTCGGTTTATCATATCTATTTATATAATTGCCTTGCAATGTTTTACAATTTCCTGTTCTGTCCAGATGTCACCGTATCCCAGAATTCCAAGCGGAGGAAGTTCACCGACCACCATATTGGGACACCCAAGTGATGGGTGTCTCGACATGGAAACTGCTGCTGGTACTAACCTATTGCACAGTACCACCAGCGGAACACCATCGCACCACACACACTCTATACGCCGTACACACACACTCACAAATTCACACACACTCACGCAGCCACTTGTGTGGTACCACCAGCGGAACACCGTCGCACCACACACACACACACTCTATACGCCGTACACACGCACTCACAAATTCACACATACTCACACACACACACTCACACATACTCACACTCACGCAGCCACTTGTGTGGTACCACCAGCGGAACACCATCGTGAACCTGCCGCTGCCAGGATCAGCCGAATGATTCACTGACTGCTGCCATCTTTATACAGGAGGAGCGCATGCGCAGTTTTAATGTGACCATCGCTATCTGTCTGCACAAAGATGGTGGCGGTGTAATTTACTGTGCCTGCGCAAAGTATGCGCAGGTGCAGTGAATCATTTGGCTGATCCCAGCGGCAGATGCGCGACGTGTCTACAGGCAGAGGAAGCCGGTCACATTAAAGGGGTTTTCCCATGAACAAAAGTTCATTTTAAAAATTGACTGTCAATGTGCATACCACATCTCCTGGGCAGGGGAGGAAGCAAAATACAATACTGACATTACAGCAGGGGATCACAGTGGATTCATTTTGTAAGGTAAAATATTTAACTGACTGTTTTTAAAAAATATTTTAACTCACAAGTGTATCCTCTGATCTCCTGCGGTAATGTCAATATTGTCTTTGAGGGGAGAACACAGCACAAGAAGGAGAGAGACAGGGGGATAGCACATGGGGTAGACAGATCAAAGAAGAGAGAACAGATGGGAGAGGTCAGCACATGGGGAAAGAGAGAGTGGATAGGTGGGGGCACACATGGGGGGAGAGATTCTCAATGCTGCAAAGCCTGCCCCCATCGCGGCATCACCGCCACAGGGCCTCCATCTAGTATTGTAATAAATATATACATTTTATGACACTTCTAACACACTGTCACATCCTGCTTCAAGCTCCTCCTCACACAGGTAGTATCATCCTGTCTTCAGCGTACCATGCTTAAATTATCTCTAAACCATTAGGACCACTGTATGTGTATCCAGATCTGCTCTTTTGTGCAAGGCTACTCTCAAGATTGACTATTTTGAGATGTGCCCTTCAAACCTGTTTACCAGCTTGGTGCAATAGCTCCAGGTCTAGCAGACAGCTGCAAGCCGCAATTCATGGGACTAAGAGCCACAAGTGGCTCCCGATCTACATGTTGGGGACACCTGGCCTATAGTATGACATTACCATCCATCCATGCTAAATGTACAGAAATAATACATATCAGCAAATTATATATATATATATATATATATATATATATATATATATATATATATATATATATATAATGTCGTGGTTTGTGGAACCACTGTGCCACGGACAGCGGAGAGCCTGGAGTGGCGTGACTAAGTGATCACCTCACTGTTCACTAGAGCCTCTGATCATTGGGAGCCAAGTCTAAACCCACTAACGCCAGGTGTCACTCCAGGGCAGACCAACGGTAGCACAGCAGCTGGACCCCAAAGGACAGACTGGATGGAGAAGCAAGCAGAGCTTGCATCAGAGTGCAGCTGACCAAGTTTGTATCTGAGTGCAGCAGACAAAGTATGTGTCAGAGACAAAGTTGGTGTCAGAGAGCAGAAGGCAGAATTTGCTTCACAGTGCAGCTGGCAGAGCTTGCATCAGAGTGAGTGCAGCAGTTTGTGTCAGAGTGCAGCAGACAGGATCTGCATCAGAATGCAGCTAGCGGGATTTGCATTTAGAGCACAGCAGGCAGGATTTGCATCCAAGTGCAGAAGGCAGGATTTGCATCCAAGTGCAGCAGGCAGGATTTGCATCCGAGTGTAGCAAGCAGGATTTGCATCCGAGTGCAGCAGGAAGGATTTGCATTCGAGTGCAGCAGGCAGGATTTGCACTAGCATGCAGCAGACAGGACTTGCACTGGTATGCGACCTTGCACAACAGACTGTAAACAGGAAGGTTGCTCAGGCACCTCCCCAGTGGGGAGGAAGCAATATACAGCGCTGGCAAAAATTAAGAGACCACCACATCAAAACCCTGTCATGCGCAGCCCATTCTCCAGACCTGAACCCCATTGTAAACCTCTGGAATGTAATCAAGAGGATGATGGATAGTCACAGGTCATCAAAAAAAAAGAACTGCTTACATTTTTGCTCCAGAAGCAGTGTGAAAGACTGGTGGAAAGCATGCCAAGACGCATGAAAGCTGTGATTAAAAATCATGGTTATTCCACAAAATATTGATTTCTGAACTCTTCCTGAGTTAAAACATTAGTATTGCTGTTTCTAAATGATTATGAACTTGTTCTCTTTGCATTGTTTGAGGTCTGAAAGCACAATATTTTACTCAAAAATATACCTATAAAGAGAAAAATCAGACAAACTGAACATTTTACAGTGGTCTCTTAATTTTTGCCAGAGCTGTATACACAATGCCCCACATTCATTGGCTGGGGAGGAAATAGCGAGTGCATGTGCTGGCCATTTAAGGGTGGGAGTGCCCACTTGCGTGCCACAAGAACATGGCCAGAGGACCGGCTGGAAGCATGCAGAGCATGGGGAAGTGAAGAACCGTCCTCAGCATGGGTGAGTGAAGAGGCACACTGAAGACCCTGCCTGTCAGGGCAGGGATCCGGCATGGTGCTAACTATATATATATATATATATATATATATATATATATATATATATATATATATATACACACATATACATACATATATATATACATATATATACACTCACCGGCCACTTTATTAGGTACACCATGCTAGTAACGGGTTGGACCCCCTTTTGCCTTCAGAACTGCCTCAATTCTTCGTGGCATAGATTCAACAAGGTGCTGGAAGCATTCCTCAGAGATTTTGGTCCATATTGACATGATGGCATCACACAGTTGCCGCAGATTTGTCGGCTGCACATCCCAAAGATGCTCCATACAAGGCAGGATGGATCCATGCTTTCATGTTGTTTACGCCAAATTCTGACCCTACCATCCGAATGTCGCAGCAGAAATCGAGACTCATCAGACCAAGCAACGTTTTTCCAATCTTCTACTGTCCAATTTCGATGAGCTTGTACAAATTGTAGCCTCAGTTTCCTGTTCTTAGCTGAAAGGAGTGGTACCCGGTGTGGTCTTCTGCTGCTGTAGCCCATCTGCCTCAAAGTTCGACGCACTGTGCGTTCAGAGATGCTCTTAGGCCTACCTTGGTTGTAATGGGTGGCGATTTGAGTCACTGTTGCCTTTCTATCAGCTCGAACCAGTCTGCCCATTCTCCTCTGACCTCTGGCATCAACAAGGCTTTTCCGCCCACAGAACTGCCGCTCACTGGATTTTTTTTCTTTTTCGGACCATTCTCTGTAAACCCTAGAGATGGTTGTGCGTGAAAATCCCAGTAGATCAGCAGTTTCTGAAATACTCAGACCAGCCCTTCTGGCACCAACAACCATGCCACGTTCAAAGGCACTCAAATCACCTTTCTTCCCCATACTGATGCTCGGTTTGAACTGCAGGAGATTGTCTTGACCATGTCTACATGCCTAAATGCACTGAGTTGCCGCCATGTGATTGGCTGATTAGAAATTAAGTGTTAACAAGAAGTTGGACAGGTGTACCTAATAAAGTGGCCAGTGAGTGTATATATATATTATCAGTATTATCATCATTACTACATTACTATTTAACAATGTGCATATTAGGCTGCCATGGGGGAACATGAAGCCGGTGTGGATAGAATCTAATATAGGTGCAGTACAAGCCGTAATCATGTACATGAGTTCATAGATTTCCTCAACGTGAAGGGTTGTTCTTTTGTTTAAGGGGATAAAAATCCACAGATACCACATTATAACCGTCATGCACAAAGTCAACTTTCCAGTGTGAAGGCTCCTTTAAAAATCTTCTGGGTCTTGGCTTTCCATTTGACATAAGAGTTTACAATGCATGTCTAAGATCTTTAGCTTTTCTGCACTAATACATGGAAGCTGGTCTAATGTGAAATAGAATACATTTCTGGCAAATATTTTCCCTTGTAAATGCAAATATTATATTATTGATGCTTATGTGTAAACAAGAAATGCTTTAGTATTGTGATCCAATGTATTTAATTTATTGTACAATGTATGTAAATGGCAAAAAAATATCAAATGATTGTACCTAACATTTACATCTATCAGTATAATAAATGTAGTGTACTTTATATAGAAATAATTCTAGCTTTACTAAATGCACTCTATCCCTTATAAAGACAAATGGGCGGCCCCTTGAAATGGCGCTGGATGTTGGCTGTGGGACCGGACGTTACACTTTACCTCTAGCTCCTCACTTCAAAAAGGTCCTGGGACTAGATATCAGTGAATCACAGATAAGTGTGGCTGAGCAAATGACTTTGGCAAAAAATGTGACCTACATGTGAGTACTAAGCTGGATTTACTAATTATGCTGATATGGGAGCATTAGATGGCATAAGTGACACTGGTAATCGTCTGTCCTGTCTGTAGGGTGGCTCCGGCTGAGAAGTTACCACTGAAGGATGCTTCTGTGGACCTGGTAAATGCTGGACTTGCTGCACATTGGTTCACATTAGACAAGTTTCTCGATGAGACAGTTCGAGTCTTGAAGACGAGAGGATGCTTGGCTTTCCACGCTTTTGTACTATCGAGTGAGCTTGAATACAGAAATGTATCAGACGACCTGAATGCAGTAATGTCAGAGGTAACTTACAGATTACATACAGCGGGAGAAGTAACTGTTAAATGTCACTAATTTTCGACGTAAATATATTTCTAAAATGTGCAACTGACACGGAACGCTCACCAGAAGTCGGCAACAACCCGTCCAATCCACAGCGGCAAAGAAATCAAATCATAGATTTGCATAAATTAAGTAATGTGCAATAATGAGAAATTACACAGAGAAAAAGTATTGAGCACACTTACTGAAATGTATTTATATCTTCACACAACAGCCTTTGTTGGTGATGACAGCATCAAGACACCTCCTGTATGGAGAAACTAGTCGTGTGCATTGCTGAAGTGTGATCTGGCCCATTCTTCAAATCCTGAAGGTTCAGTGGGCTCCTATAACTGTGAGCTTTAGTTCCTTCCATACATTTTCTATTGGATTCAGGTAAGGTGATTGGCTCTTGGCCATTCCAGCAGCTTTATCTTCTTTCTCTGAATTGATAGTTTCCTTGGCTGTAAGTTTGGGATCATTGTCTTGCTGAAATTTCTACCCTCATTTCATCTTCATCATCCTGGTAGATGGCAGTAGATTTTATCGAGAATGTTTCGGTAGATTTGTCCATTCATCCTTCCTTCAAATATATGAAGCTTGCCAGTGCTGTATGCTGAAAAACAGCCTCACACCATGATGTTCCCACCTCCAAACGTTACTGTTGGTATGCAGTTTTGGGGAAGATATGCAGTGCTATTTGGCCTCCAAATGGTGTATAATGTCATTTTGGTCTCACCTAACCACACTATATTCTCCCAGTATTTCATAGAGCTGTCTAAATCTTGTTGAGTAAAGTTTAAATACACTTAAGGCCCCGTCTCACATAGCGAGATCGCTAGCGAGATCGCTGCTGAGTCACAAGTTTTGTGACGCAACAGCGACCTCAGTAGCGATCTCGCTATGTGTGACACGTACCAGCGATCAGGCCCCTGCTGCGAGATCGCTGGTCGTGTCGGAATGGCCTGGACCTTTTTTTGGTCGTTGAGGTCCCGCTGACATCGCTGAATCGGTGTGTGTGACACCGATCCAGCGATGTCTTCACTGGTAACCAGGGTAAACATCGGGTTACTAAGCGCAGGGCCGCGCTTAGTAACCCGATGTTTACCCTGGTTACCAGCGTAAATGTAAAAAAAAACAAACAGTACATACTCACCATCTGATGTCCGTCAGGTCCCTTGGCGTCTGCTTCCTGCTCTGACTGAGCGCCGCAAAGTGAAAGTGAAAGCAGATCACAGCGGTGACGTCACCGCTGCGCTCTGCTCTCACTGTACGGCGGCTCAGTCAGAGCGCGGCCCTGTGCTTAGTAACCCGATGTTTACCCTGGTTACCCGGGTGCTGCAGGGGGACTTCGGCATCGTTGAAGACAGTTTCAACGATGCCGAAGTCGTTCCCCTGATCGTTGGTCGCTGGAGAGAGCTGTCTGTGTGACAGCTCCCCAGCGACCACACAGCGACTTACCAACGATCACGGCCAGGTCGTATCGCTGGTCGTGATCGCTGGTAAATCGCTATGTGAGACGGGGCCTTTAAACATTCTTTTTGGTCAGCAGTGGAGTCTTGTGTGGTGAGTGTGCATACAGGCCATTGAAGTTGAGTGCATTACTTATAGTATACTTTGAAACAATTGTAGCTGCTGATTCCAGGTCTTTGTGTAACTCTCAAACAAATACAGTTGCATGCTGTGGTGCTAAAGCACTTCAAACTTTATTTGTTTGATGTATATGGAGGTGGCTGCTCCTAGTTCACACCTGTACACATCAATTTTCTGATTTGGAAGTCAGATTTTGTTATTTGTATATCAGCCCTCTGACCAAGCACTCTGCTCTCCAGTCTGTAGTGGTTCTAATTGCAGCAGGATCCTACCTACCCATAAATTCAGGCTTTAGCCTAAGAGAGGTATTCACACTAGATACATAGGAGCCTGTCACGATCGTGGTTTGTGTAACCACTGTGCCATGGACCGTGGAGAGCCTTGAGTGTTGTGACTAAGCGATCACCTGACTTTTCACTAGAGCCTCTGATGGTGAGGTTAGACTTGGCTCCAAATGAACACCAGGTGCCACTCCAGGGCAGGCCAATGGTTGTGCAGCTGGTGGACCCGGAGGACTGACTGGATGGAGCAGCAAGCAGAGCTTGCATCAGAGTGCAGCTGACCAAGTTCATATCTGAGTGCAGCAGACAGAGTATGTGTCAGAGACAGAGTCGGTGTCAGAGAGCAGCAGGCAGAATTTGCTTTACAGTGCAGCAGGCAGAATTTGCTTCAGAGTACAGCAGGCAGGATTTGCTTCAGAGTGCAGCAGGCAGGATTTCCACTTGAAGTACAACAGGCAGAATTTGTACTTGGAATACTGCAGGCAGGATTTGCACTGGTATGCGACCTTTCACAACTTAAACTGTAAACAGGAAGGTTGCTCAGGCACCTCCCTAATGGAGAGGAAGCAATATATACATATTACCTCAAAACCATTTGGCTGGGGAGGAAATAGCGAGTGCATGTGCTGGCCCTTTAAGAGGGCGGGAGCAAGCGCGCATGCCTTTAGAACATGGCCAGAGATCCGGCTGGAAGTGCTGCTGGGAACATGTGAGCATGAGGAAGAGAGGAGCCAACTGCAGTGCGGGTGAGTGAACTGACACCCGGCGTGGTGCTAAGAGTCCAGCAAACCAGAAACCACCTTGTCGTTAGCTGCTAGGCATGCATGAGTTGGCCAAATTATGTGCTAAGTATCTCCATTTTTTCTTATTTTCAAGAGCAGTAATGCTATTCATATTTCATATATTACATTTTTCATGCTTTAGCATTACCGAGCACAATTTTATTTGTTGCATGATTTGGAAGTCAAATAAATAAGGCAGCACACTAATGCCAAAACCTGCAAACATGAAACATGAAAATTGAATTGCATTACTGCACTAGAAATATGAAAAATGGAGAAAGTTTAGAGCATAAATTGGCCAATTTATGTGTACCTTGTAGCCACAATAAGGCATTTCTCGTATACGAGGGCCTAACAATGCCTTTCCTCTCTGAGAATACAGTCTTCATCTGAATGGGAACCTAATGTGAGCCCTCTCTTTGACTAAATCTCTCTTGCTGTGGAGGGGTAGTGGTCCTGCTGTGATTGAAAACACCTATGGCTAAAAGGAGGAGTGCTCAGTCAGAAGCCTAATGAATTAGGCTAATGAATTAGGTTCCCATTCAGATGAAGACTGTATTATCAGAGAGGAAAGGTTTTGTCACTACAGTGTGCTGCCTTATTTATTTGACTGTATATGAGTTGGTGACTCTAGGTCCAGCACCTGTTCACACTTAGTCTATGTTTGGATGTGATGGTCAGTTTTTTTAAATTTATGATTTGGAAGTGTCAGTCAGTTTTTTGTTATTTCTGTAGCTCTCCACATGTGGTCCTTGGCTCCTGGACAACTCCTCCGATAATTCTTTTTAATAGTCTACCTGAAATCTTGTGGGGAGTACTTGGTTGTGGCTGTTTCATGGTGAAATTATGTTCTTTCCACTTCTGAATTATGTCTCCAACAGTGCTCACTGGAACATTCAGTAATTTAGAAATGCTTTTGCAACCAATGCCATCAGTATATTTTGCAACAATAAGGTTGTTAAGGTATTGAGGCAGCTCACTGGTTTTCCTATCATGAGATATTTCTTGTGTGGCACCTTGAAAATGAGACACCTTTTTATAGCCCATCAGTTAAACCAGCTGATATTATTATTCACAAAGGATATGTACAGACGATCAATAAACGCTGCGTGTTGAACGCTGCGTACTTGTGCAGCGTCCAACCTGCAGCGTCCAGCTGTTACAGCTTAATCGATGGGATTGCAAGAAATCCCATGTCCACTATGCAGCCAGAGACATCAGCGGTTGCAGAGTCTCCGCAAGAGAAATTTCACCCATAGAATGTATTGGACGCCGTGAATACACATGGTTCAGTGAACACATACGGATTCACCTGCTTTGGACACAATGGACATGCGCTGCATCCAAAGCGCTGCCAATTCCTGATTGTCTGCACATACCCTAAGTGTCCAGATTGATAGATTTCAATTGGTGTCATGGCTTTCCATGGCTTTTTGCATCTTTCTCTTCATGTGTTGAATACTTTTTGCTTGTGTCATTTCTCATTATTACCCATAATGTAATTTATGGACATTTATGTTTGATTTATTTGCCTGTCTGTATTGGAAGGGTTTTTACTGACATCTGGTGAGCATTTCATGTCAGTAGCACCTCTAGAAATAGATTTACATAGAAAATTGGTAACGTGTTCAATACTTATTTCACCTGCTGTATAACATAGGTAGTATCTATACTCCTTTCCTACTCTACATTATAACACAATTCTGCTGTTATCATTTACTGCTGTTTGTCATGATATTTTACTAGTGTCTAAAGATGAGCAAATATATTGAAGTAGAATTAAATTCTTCTTGAATATTGCCAAAATACAGATATTTTTTGTAATTCGCTTTCACACTTATTTAGCAAAATGATGGGAGCTTGTTGTTTCTGAACCGCAAATGGCCATCACAAGATTAAAATAAATTATACTTCTAATCATTTTACCGGTCAAATCTTCAGCTCCATATCGTCACCCATCCGGTATTCCTCATATCTTCTTATCTCCGCCACTGAGCGCTGAATCTCTAGGCCTCTTTCACACTGTTCCAGGACTTCCAGCTTTCAAGAGCAATTTGGGAAAGATAAATAGAGAAGAAAAAGTCTCCAATTTAAGCTATCATATATCAAGACCCTTAATATTATTAAAATAAAATATGTTATCAATACACCTTAACATATGTGGAAGCATTATAGAACAACATCCCTCATGAGTCTGGCATTAAAGGCGTATACCACTTTCTCAAATCAAGATCAATTGAATGTAATAGACATAATGACTTTAATCTTCTTAGGTTTACCCTTACTCACAATTGTTTCCTCTTTGAAACAAAGTGCTTCCACCAGCTCAGGGCACCATGATATGGAGCCCCTGTGTCCCATTATATGCCAACCTGTCCCTGGGCAGATGGGAGGACTCACATAGTCACATATTGTCTGTGACTTATCTAAATAGATCTGTATATTTCTGTATGTTCATCTGACACCATGTCTGGTGCACTTGGCAAGATCAAAATAAAGAAGGTAGTTCCTTGTTCCACTCTTATTCTTTATGTGGCTACTCCTTTACATCCTTCCTGTTAAGGATTATATATATTTTTTTAAAAATGGGGAGCGATTAAATATACCTGCTAAGGATGACATATTTTTATGGAATGTGGAGCAATTCTTTTGGAGTTAACCCCTTAGTGACCAGGCCACATTTTTTAAATCTGACCAGTGTCACTTTATGTGGCAATAACTCTGGAAAGCTTCAACGTATCCCATTGATTTTTAAACTGTTTTTTTCATGATAGATTGTACTTTATGGTAATGGTAAATTTATGTCAAAATTTTCTGTATTTGTTTAAAAATATCAGAAATTTTTCCAAAAATTTCAAGAAATTAGCAATTTCTGTACTTTGAATGATTAACCCTTTTATCCAGATGGTAATACTACACAAAAATAGTAAATACAATTTCCCTCATGTCTGCTTTACATCAGCACCATTTGTAAAATATTGTTTATCTTCTTAGAATTTTACAAAGTTTAAAAATGTAGCAGTAAATTTTCATTTTTTTTCAAGGAAATTTACAAATTTACAAAACTTGTCTTTTTTTGGGACCTATTAAGATTTGAAGTGACTTTGGTGGTCTTATATGTTGGAAACCCCCAAAAGTGATACTATGTTAAAAAGAACACCCCACCATATTGAAAACTGCTGTCAGATAGTTCATTAACTCTTCAGGTGCTTTTCAGGAATTAATGCAAAGTAACATGACAGCAATGAAGAAGTTTATTTTTACCACCTGACCGTTTCTAACTTCTTAACAGGCCACTGTAGCTGGAAGACTCTAAGGCCATTATTTGGCCAGGAACTGCCATCGCAAGCATCAGTACCACACAATCAAGATCTCAGGGTGCTGATGGGGTTAAAGAGGGAGCCCCCACACTTTGTTAACCATCTAGATGCCATAGTCATTATTGAGCACAGCATTTAAGGGGTTAAATGACTATAGTCTGTACCAGCACTGATCGTGGCTGATGCAGCAAATTGTCAGCTATAGTGGACAGCTGAGAGCTGCTGGATTGTCGCCTGTAGTGGGGTGCCAGTCTCTTATAATGCAGGTCAGTAAAAAGACGTATTTGTGGTCACTAAAGGATTAAATAACACCCACATACATTTTTTTGTTGCTGTAGTGAAGGATTGCTCCTCAGGCTGGAACACATACCATTTTCACAGCTGGTCCACATGTGCTTCAGCTTGGGACGCAACGTAGGTGTGCGCAGTCTTCTGGTCATGCGCACCATACTACCGGTGTCTTTGTGCGTTCCAGTGTGGAAAGCTGACTCGCATTAGATCCAATGCGTGTCACTTCCGGGCATGTGCACTGAGACTAGAGGGAGCTCTCTTGTCTAATAATGTGGCGCATACATCCCTAGGGTTATAGAGTAAATTGATGCTGGTATCTACTATCGGTTACTCCCTCCTAAAAAGAAGATAGAGTAAGTTTGGGGAGTGGTCTAAAAAAGTGTGTTATCTAAACAGGTCTTTTGAAAAAGGACATAATAACACTGGATATCATGATTTTACCATCTTTTTACTTGGCCTCCTGTTGGGCCGCATAGTGAAACGCATTGAGGCATTTACAGGAAGCCAGATGAGTGCTCTTTTTTTGCCTTACTGTTGATGTGCTATCAATATGTTAACATTTATGGGCATAGTTGGCCCTGTTGGTTTATAAATTGCTCATGAGATATTATTAAGGTGTTGTTGATTTAGGACACTATAGGGCATGCAAGGGACATCTGCCATGGAGTGGGGGCGCCAATGTTGAATATCTAGGGTGCCAACCTCCGCTGGCAGGTAGTCTTGAGTTGATAGGGCAATTTAGTTTTCCCCATTATCAGTATCTGTTATATCATATTTTCACAATTTGTACTAGCATATATCTCACCCCGTTTATTGCAATATTTCAGTTGCATATAGACAGAGACCTTGTTTGATCTTATGTATACCTCTGATTTATGTTGTTACATTATATTAAGATTGAGACAAGTAGGGCATTTCAGGGACAGCCATTGAGGAGTTGGGATGCCATAACACTTCCCTAGGTTGTCAGGTTGTTATTAAGCACAGGTATGATATCAGGGTGGGTTATTTACTATCCGGTGTGAACATCTATTGTTTTTTGTTGTATGTTTTTTTTTGTCCACTTTTGGTCTATTTTATGGTGTGATAATAAAATAGCGTATTTTAATAATAAGGGACTTGATATATGATAGCTCAGTTTTCAAGAGCCTCAGAGCAGTTCTGTACATGCACGCACAAGGTCACAGTGCACGTCATGTCATCCTGACTTTACGATTACTTGGGCTAAACTGTCCTCAGCCTAGTGTGAAGAGGTCTGGGGATTCAGTGTGAACAGCAAAGATGAGGAGATGTGTTAAAGACCATGTGGGTGACTATGAAGAGCAGAAGTGAGCGGTAATGTGGATATAAGATTTTTTAAAATCTTTTTATTATGCCTTGGGGCCTGGAGAGATCTTGTTGTTGTTGGAGATCTGGATCTTGTTGTTTATTCTGTATTTGCAGTTTTCAGTTAATGACATTCTTTTGCTCCAGGGCGGCTTGCAGGCAGGTCTTTATGTGGTGCTTTGTTCACATATTCATCGGTATGGGCTTATGACAGGTCACTGATCCTTCAGTGACCTGCCTCCTATTTTACATAATGCATGTAATATTGTTGGCTTAGAAAAAATATTTACTTCAGCAAAATGGTGTCGGCATCAGTACATCCGCAGTAGCAGCTATTGCTTGCCGATAGATTCTACTGCACAAGTGGCATAGTGGCACCATTTTGTTGAAACCATTTTTTCTTTCCTTCGGCAAAATGGCACTGGCGGTGCATGTGCAGCGCCCCAGAGTCCTGGTCGTTGCAGTACTGACGCTCCGCCACTAAGGGGAGTGATGGTACGTCTGATGGCACTTAAGGAGTTCACCTGACCAGGTATCACAGTCACACACTATATTTCACACTCCAGCCACCAGGGGGAGCAAAGGGTTCTATGTATTAGGCCACTCCTCACAATCTGGTAAAACTGGGGGGCTGGATAGGAAGTTAGAGAGAAGCTGACTGGGTTTGATCCAGGCAACATCCTGTGGCAGAGGGTGTTGCGGGAGAAGATTCAGGGGGGTCTCTGTCAGGGGTGGGATCCTGGCAGTGACCTAGCAAACAGGACAGATCGTTACGGAGCCGCGCCTGCACTTGAATGCGGCGGCATCTTAAGAGAGGATACGAAGCGAGATATATTGTGGAGAAGTGAGAAACGAGATCGCAGCAAAAAGGAGATAAAGCCAGTAGGAGTCGTGCCCCGAGATCGGCAACATCCTACTGAGGCGCGTAGCCGGTGGCCGGAACGCCGAGGAAGTATTAAGCTCCAAGCATTACTTCAAACTCCTTCACCGCCAGGACACATTCTGTGTCGGCGTCTCCCACCTTACCACCAACGCAGATTCCAGGCCCTTGGATTGCGCTTCCCTTGTGACTATACCTCCACTCTGTCTAAGTGGATCCATACACCTTGGAGTTGTTTTTGCTCCCAATAAACAGAACCCTTACTGCATCTGTACTGGATCCTATAATTAGATTGGGACACTTAAACTAATACCAAGCCGACCTAACCTATACGGAGGTACTAGAATCATATATACCCTGTTCCTGTTAATCGCTCATTGGACTTAATGCCTGATTTTTCCAACCTTGGGAAATACGGGGTCTTCTCCACCTATGAATTCAGTAGAATATCTAAATATCATTTGACGAAACACAAAACAACTACAAAGGCACGTATTTTGTGACCAAGGCCACTGAGTGGCCGAAACGTTAAATACTATTGCCCTGTTGTTTTTCATCTTCGTCTTGAATAAACTTTCACGTTAGCAAAAATCAACATGATGAGTGCGGTGATTTGACTCTTTCTCTAGTACTAAGGGGGCTCCTGGCTCCGTTCACCAGCACCATCAAACACTACCAACGAGTGCTAGCTCTTTGTCTCTTTCATTACTTCAAACAGCGGCAGGACAGTTGATTTTAGGTTGGCTGTCTCACCTAAAACACCTAAGCAGACATAGGGGGCAATTGTGGGAGAGGGGAGACGCTAGGGTCCCGGAAGAACTCCAGGCCTACCCGTCATACGGGTGCGTCCTTTCCATATCATCTGGGGGACGGAGAAGAACATCAGAACAGATACGAGTTGTGAGAAAGAACATCAGAAACAGACAATAGTTGTGAGGACTATCCCGTGGTGCTCAGCAGGGAGGTACTACAACACACAGGCGCTAGAAGGTAGGCACTGATTTCCACCTGCAAAGGAAACTCTGGATGTGCCTTCAGACCGGCCGGTCTCAGCCAGCCCTGTTAGCAGTACTCTGGATTGCGGATCCTGAAGCCTTCAGTAAAGAGGTAAAGAGACTGCAACCCTGTGTCCTCGTTATTCATCGTGACCTACACCACACATCAACAAATCACCACCATCACCCTTTTATTGGACGCCCCTTAGCAGGGTCACGGACCGGGTCTAGCCACCGTGACAACCCCAGAACCGAGACTGAGAGGCCCGGTACCGAGTACCCCGCGGCCCTGCGTCTGGGGGCGCTCCACATGTGCAGA
Organism: Ranitomeya variabilis; assembly: GCF_051348905.1. Classification (NCBI taxonomy): domain Eukaryota; kingdom Metazoa; phylum Chordata; class Amphibia; order Anura; family Dendrobatidae; genus Ranitomeya; species Ranitomeya variabilis. The sequence goes on from NC_135238.1 coordinate 174,568,987, forward strand.
AGCATCTAGCACTAGTCAATAGATGCCACTGCGCAAGTGCGACACCCGCTAGGGCCGTGGCGTACTCGGAACAGGGTCGGACGATTCTTAAAGGGGTGGTCACGGCAACAGTGACCCGGTCTGTAGCTCTGGGCGCGCAATAAAAGTGGTGAGGGAATGTTTGTAAGGGATTTCACGTGATGCCAATTATAGAATGCTGTAGATAAGCCCTGAAAGTCAGTGTCTTAGAAGACCAAGCAAACTTTCAGTGGCAAATCAGAACCCTCGTTTGACTGCAAAAAACCTACAGGAAGATTTAGCAGACTGTGAAGTTGTGGTACATTGTTCTACTGTTCAGTGACACCAGCAGAAATGTGGCCTTCATGGAAGAGTCATCATAAGAAAACCGCTCTGCATACTCACCATAAAACTCAGCATCAGAAGCACGCAAAAGAATATCTAGGAAAGCATGATGAATTTTGAAAACAAGTCCTGTGGACCAGAGGTTAAAATAAAAAACTCTTTGACCACAATGATGAAAAGGTATGTGTGGAGAAAAAAAGGCACAGAATTTCAGGAAAAGAACATCTCTCTAACAATTAAGCACAGGGGTGGATCAATCATGCTTTGGGGTTGTGTTGCAGCCAATGCACGGTAAACATTTCATGGATAGAGTGATGTACAATAACAAATTGTATTGTGGTACCGTGTTAGCCAGAAAAATCGATGTGAATATTTTTCTGCCCAATGATGACAGAAGTATTCTAGGAGTGATACCTTTATTGGCTTTATAAGCCAAGGTAATCAAATTAGGCATTTTCTTACAAATGGAGAGGCAGTGGGAAAAATGTTCTTAGTTATTTGGAGTCCATCTGGTGGAGGTGTGAATTGTATCCATGTAGTGACTCATAAATCCAGGTGTTAAATTGAGTCCTACTGTCAACGAATTAAACATATTCATTAGTTTGTATTCCCAAATTTTTCTTTCCCTGTGGTCCTTAAAATTACCTTTTAGTATGTCATACTGTGTCCAGGTCCAGAGAAATGTTTTCCCACAGGTGTGTCCATTTCATTCCTGATTGTGTGCCTGTGTAAATTCATCTCCATTTGTAAGAAAATGCCTAATTTGATTACCTTGGCTTATCTATGGACTCATCACACTTCCCACCCCCTAACAAATGTCCTCCTGTAATATTCTTTAAATGTTGTGCTCTTTTCTTATTAATCTATTTGTAATCCTGCCTGAAGAAGGAGCCACTGTGCTCTGAAAGCTTGCAAACATATTATTTTCTGGTTAGCCAATAAAGGTATCACTCCTAGAATACTTCTGTAATCATTGGGCAGAAAAATATTCAAATGGATAGAGTGAAGAATCAATTCAATTGCATTTCAACAAATTCTTGATGCAAATATAATGTGAGGACTGGCGGAACACACCGAGTTAATATGGATGTTATAATTGGTGTGTTCGCAGCCTGGGGTCCACCGTGCAGGAGACAACCTGCTGCTAGAAAATGACGGCATTATTTGGCGGTATAAGTGAACTCAGTTACTTCACTGAGTCACACAGAAAAGAACATGCTGTGCCCTGTTAGCGTTACAGGGGAACACAGCTAACTGCTAAGCTGATGGCAGTCAGTGGTCACGCACACAGAGAAGCACCCAAAAACTCCTCACCGGAGGTGCTGGTATTCTAGGGGCTTATTTCAGCCGGGTCCCTGAATACAATCATACAAACTCCTCACCGAAGGTGCCGGTATTCTAGGGGCTTATTTCAGCCGGGTCCCTGAATACAATCATACAGGCGCGACCACAATTAGCAAGCTCATAACATGAAGTGATACTAGCGCATGGCCGTACGGCCATGCAAACCTTTCATAGCTGCAGCAGCTTCAGGACCTTCTAGAGGACCAATGGAAGCTGCTACAATACCAGAGCAACTTCAGGACCTTCCTAGAGAAACAATGGGAGCTGTCAGGACTCTGAACATTTTTTATTACCTTTTGTGCATTACTCCCCTTTTGCAAGATGGCGTCTTTGGTCTCATGTGCACTGTGTCTTCCTGCTATAAAACTCCACCCCAGCCTTCAGTCTGTGCTAGAGTATTCTGCCTTGCATCCAGCTCCTGACCTCTGGTGACTCCCTGGCTATATACCTGCTCCTGTGAACCTGTGTGGTGATCCAGCTACTCTGCTCTGAGTTCCTGCTGCATTCACCAGTTTCCAGTAATCCTCCATCTGCTGCTCGTGTTTACTTCCATCTGCATTTGCTGGACATGTAAGCTGTTGCTGCTCTGCAAAAACCTGAGACTATTACCCAGGCCTCCCTGGTTGTGCTAAGATATTATTTGAACTCCCTTATAAGCATATCTATCTGTGTTTGGACTAAGACAAGGACTTATTTGTGTCAAGTATCCTCAAGAATAACTGTGCTTCATAGATTTTCTGCGTGTTTGCATTTTCCTCTGAATGTAGCCTGCCTTTAAACGCTGTATTCCATTCACTTTCTATGACTTCACCCCCAAGGAGCTTAAGGAAAAGAACTCTCACTGTTCTCTCCCTATTAAGATCCTGTGTTCAGGACAGTGGATTTCCAGTGCAGCTATGATTGACTCTGGTGCAGGTGGCAATTTCATGGATATCGCATTTGCCAAGGAACATGGTATTGAAATTCAGCAAAGAGCCTCTCCAATTACCATGGAAACAGTGGATGGGTCACCTTTAATCTCTGGGCCTGTGGATCAGGAGACCGTACCCTTTGATATTGTGTTGGAGCCTAATCATCAGGAGCAACTTTTTTCTTGCTAATTTCTTCTCCTCATTTTCCTGTGATTTTAGGCATTCCTTGGTTGCGTTCTCAGAACCCAATTATCAACTGGGAGACAAAGGAGATTATCTTTCCAACAAGGAGCAACTCAGCGATAACAGAAGCTGTCCCTGAGTCCACGGCTACGGAACCACATGTACAGGTATTTTCTTTACCTCCAGCATATAAAGAGTTCTCTGACATCTGTGACAAGAAGAATGCAGATCAGCTTCCTCCACACAGGCATTGACTGTCCCATTGAGCTGCTTCTTGGGGCAGCTATTCCTTTTGGTAACGTATACCCTTTGGCGGCACCTGAGCTTCAAGCCTTAAAGGAGTATATTGATGAAAATCTGGCCAAAGGCTTCATACGTCCTTTTTCCTCACCAGCAGGGGCACCTATAATTTTTGTAAAAAAGAGGGATGGGACCCTGAGACCCTGTGTTGACTATCGGGAACTCAATAAGGTAACTGTACGAAACCGTTACCCTTTGCCTCTGATTCCCGAATTACTGGAAAGAGTCCACCATGCTAAGGTGTTCTCTAAACTGGATCTTCGTGGGGCTTATAATTTGGTGCGTATTCATCCAGGGGATGAGTGGAAGACAGCATTCAGATGCCGGTATGGACACTTTGAATATCTTGTGATGCCCTTCGGGCTTTGTAACGCCCCTGCAATGTTTCAACACCTTGCTAATGACATTTTCAGAGATTTGTTGGACCAGTTTGTGGTGATCTATTTGGACGATATACTAATCTTTTCTGACTCTTTACAGGAACATGAAGAACATGTCAAAACTGTTTTAAGATGTCTGAAAGAGAACCATCTGTATATTAAGCCGGAGAAATGCGAGTTCCATCGTTCTGAGATAGAGTTCTTAGGTTATATCATCTCTCCCCAGGGGCTGAACATGGAATCTGGTAAGATTCAGGCTATACTTGACTGGCCGGTACCCAAGAACGTTAAGGAGGTCCAACGCTTTATTTGTTTTGCAAATTTCTACAGACGCTTCATTCGAAATTTTTCTGATATTGTCCGTCCCATTACTTCCTTGACAAAGAAGGAAAAGCCCTTTAAGTGGTCATCACAGGCTCAAGAAGCTTTTGCTCGGCTTAAGATCTGTTTCACATCAGCACCGCTGTTGATACACCCAGATCCAACACTTTCTTTCATTGTGGAGGTGGACGCTTCTGATAATGCTTTGGGGGCTATTCTCTCCCAAATAACTGGAGAGAATGGTCTGCTACATCCTTGTGCTTTCTTTTCCCGTAGACTATCCTCAGCAGAGAAGAATTATGATGTGGGAGACAAGGAATTGCTGGCTATTATTGCGGCTTTCAAAGAATGGAGGCATCATCTGCAAGGAGCTGCACAACAGATCATAGTGCTAACTGACCATTGCAATTTAGAGTTCCTTAGATCCGCTAGATGTCTTTCTCCTCGTCAGGCTCGTTGGAACTTATTTTTAAATCAATTTAACTTTGTTATCTCTTACCGTCCAGGTTCTCGTAATGGGAAGGCTGATGCTTTATCCCGAATCCATGCTGCGGATTCTGTACCTGGAGCCCCGTCCAAGACCATTCTATCTGATGCCAATTTCATCTGAGTTATCCACGATCAGGACTTGTGGAAGGAGTGCAGGGAGGCCTATGATGGTGATGTATTTCTGGCCAACCCACCTGTGGATATTATTCTTCTCTTTAAGGGTGGCATGTGGTTCAGAGATCGACGTATCTACGTCCCTGAGGTCGTCCGTCTGCAGATCCTCAAGTTGGTACATGACTCCAAGTTGGCTGGTCACAGGGGGGTACAGAAGACACAAGAGTTCCTGAGCCGATTCTTCTGGTGGCCAACTTGCCTGAAGGATACCAAGGACTAAGTTCTCTCTTGCGAGGTATGTGCTCGTTACAAGACTCCTCATGTGGCACCTACGGGTCTTCTACAACCATTACCTGTTCCGTCCCGCCCTTGGGGGTCTATATCAATGGACTTTATTGTGGAGCTGCCTACATCGGGGGCATGAATACAATCATGGTGGCAGTTGATCGCCTGACTAAAGCTGCTCATTTTGTTCCGTGCACCAGCCTCCCCTCAGCTAAAGATACAGTGAACTTGATTATACAGAATGTCTTTCGGTTGCATGGGGTTCCGGATGAGATCATCTCTGACCGTGGAGTACAGTTCACTTCAAGATTCTGGAAGTGGTTTTGCTCTGCACTCAATATTAATGTCTGTCTCTCTTCTGCTTACCATCCCCAGACAAATGGTCAGACTGAGCGTACCAACCAGATGTTGGAACAATATCTAAGATGCTATGTCAGCCATCTCCAGGATGATTGGTTGGAGTTGCTGCCGTTAGCCGAATTTTCATATAACAATTCTCAGACCGCCTCCATTAAATTTACACCTTTCTTTGCCAATCTGGGTTATCATCCGTATATCTTACCTAGGTCTCCAATTAATTCTCCGGTTCTGGCAGTGGAGGAAAGGCTGACTGTGATGAGGCAAAATCTGGAGGTTCTGAAGGAATCCCTGACCACAGCTCAAGAACGTTATAAGAGATCGGCTGATAGATTCCGTAAACCTGCACCCATGTTCAAGGTAGGAGATTCCGTGTGGTTAGCAACTAAGAATCTGAAGTTAAACGTTCCTTCACAAAAACTTGGACAGAAATTCATTGGCCCTTTCAAGATCAACAGTATTGTGAGCTCTGTGGACTGCCGGCTGAAGCTGCCTAGGACTATGAAGGTACATCCAGTTTTTCATGTATCTTTACTAAAGCCTGTATCTCCTAATACCTTCCAGGGATATGTTGTGCCACCTCCGCAGCCTGTGGTGATTGATGGGCAAGAACAATTTGTGGTGGAGGAAATTATTGATTCCAGGATTCGCAGGAATCGGCTCCAATATCTGATAAGATGGCAGGGATATACCCCTGAGGAAGACTCCTGGGAACCTGTGGAACAGATCAATGCCCAACGGAAGATTTCTCGTTTTCATCAGAGATTCCCTGAGAAACCAGGTCCAGGATCGTCCTGAGGCCGCTTCTAAGGAGGGAGTAATGTCAGGACTCTGAACATTTTTTATTACCTTTTGTGCATTACTGCCCTTTTCCAAGATGGCGTCTTTGGTCTCATGTGCACTGTGTATTCCTGCTATAAAACTCTACTCTAGCACAGACTGAAGGCTGGGGTGTTCTGCCTTGCATCCAGCTCCTGACCTCTGGTGACTCCCTGGCTATATACCTGCTCCTGTGAACCTGTGTGGTGATCCTGCTACTCTGCTCTGAGTTCCTGCTGCATACACCAGTTTCCAGTAATCCTCCTTCATCTGCTGCTCGTGTTTACTTCCATCTGCATTTGCTGGACATGTAAGCTATTGCTGCTCTGCAAAAACCTGAGACTATTACCCATGCCTCCCTGGTTGTGCTAAGATATTATTTGAACTCCCTTATAAGCATATCTATCTGTGTTTGGACTAAGACAAGGACTTATTCGTGTCAAGTATCCTCAAGAATAACTGTGCTTCATATACTTTCTGCGAGTTTGCATTTTCCTCTGAAGTTCCCTATAGACTGCTAAGCTGTGTTTAATATTTACTCCAAGTGCTGTGGACTTGAGTTTCTCTCTGCACCTGTTTGAATCACCGTGTGATAATATAGACTTTACCACTTATAAAACTGTGTCCTGTAGTTGTCTTGTTCCACGCAGAGTCTCCTGAGTTATCCCCTATAATTATTACAGGAGCTGCAGCAGTACCTGAGCATGTGACCCCTGACCTCCAATGAGAGGTCTTACCTTGGGCATGCTCAGAAGGGAAAAAGCAGGACTTTGTCCAAGAGACGTCTGCTCACCACTGACCAGTACTGGCTACAATGGCTGAGCCTGGGAAAGCAGCAGAAACCATCTGCACAGTATCAGGCTGAGCCAGACGCTGGAACCGACGTCTCCGCTGAGCAGGCTCCACTGCAGATGGAAAAGAATGGGAGACCGCAGAGGAGATGGCTCGAGATTCCCCCTGTGCAGAGGTGGGACCTCGACCCCTAACATTACCCCCTCCTAAGGCCACCCCCTCCTCTCCTTGGGCCTCGCTATGCTCGAAGGCAGCAATCAGCAGCGGAGCTCGAATATTCTCAACAGGCTCCCAGGACCTGTCCTCTGGGCCATAACCCTCCCAGTCCACCAAATAAAACTTTTTCCCACGTACCACCTTGCACCCCAAGATAGCGTTCACCTCGTAATCTTCTGAAGACGAACCTGATGTCCCAGCAGAAGACTCGGAAAACCGGGACATGTGTACGGGTTTTAAGAGGGACACATGAAAGGTGTCGATGATACCTAGGCGTGGAGGAAGGGCCAGACGGTAGACCACAGGGTTAACCTGCTCGAGGACCTTGAAGGGGCCCAAGTAGCGAGGTGCAAACTTAGTGGACTCAACTCGCAGCCTGATGTTACGGGCGGAGAGCCACACTAAGTCGCCAGGAGCAAAGGTCGGAGAGGGACGCCGATGTGCACCGGCAGAGGACCTCATTCTCTCCTTGGAGGCCCGGATGGCATCCTGAGTGCGGTCCCAAATGTCCCATGCCTCCACAGCCCAGTCTGCCACCCTGGAGTCGGCGGAAGACACGGGCATAGGCACAGGAACCCGCTGATGCTGACCATAATTAAGGACGAATAGAGTCTGACCAGTGGAGTCGGCTACGGCGTTATTAAGCGCAAAATCCGCCCACGATAGCAAGGATGCCCAGTCATCCTGCCTGGCAGAAACGAAATGTCACAAATATGTGACCAAGGTCTGATTGGTCCTCTCTACCAATCCATTCATCTCGGGATGATATGCTGAAGAGAGATTTAACTCAATGCTGAGTAAACGATAAAGCTCTCACCAGAACCGAGACGCAAACTGGGGACCCCGGTCACTTACAACTTTGTCTGGCATACCGTGTAGGCGGAAAATGTGTCTTATAGTGTCGTATAAACAACGCTGCCAAGGCCCGTGCAGAAGGTAAGCGTGGAAGCGGCACCAGGTGCACCATTTTAGAAAAATGGTCGGTGATTACCCAAATGATGGTGCAACCACAAGACTTGGGTAAGCCCATCACAAAGTCCATCCCGACCATCTCCCAGGGCCTGTCAGCCACCGGCAGGGGATAGAGTAACCCTGACAGCCGTTGTCGAGGGGACTTATTTTTGGTGCAGGAGACACACGCCGGAACATAGTCTCCGACATCACGGGCCATATGCGGCCACCAGTACGTCCTCGCCAACAGCTCAGATGTCCTCTTGGTCCCAAAATGTCCACCCACCATGGATGAATGAGCCCAAGAGAGAACCTCCGGTCAAAAATTAGTAGGTACAAACGTGTTGTCCGGAGGCACCGATTCTAACGACACCGGAGCCACGGTTCTCAGGCTCTCAGAAGGAACCATAAGTCGAGGCTCCTCTTCCTCCTCCACAGAAGACACAACGGAGCGAGAGAGAGCGTCAGCACGAATGTTCTTCTCCCAGAGAGATAATGGAAGGTAAAATGGAACTGGAAGAAGAATAAGGACCATCTGGCTTGGCGAGAATGTAGCCGTTGAGCTGTTTGTAGGTACACCAAATTTTTGTCGTCGGTGAAGACTTGGAAGGGAAAGCGAGCCCCTTCCAGAAGGTGTCTCCACTCAGAGAAAGCCAACTTCATAGCTAGTAACTCCCTGTCCTTGATCGAATAATTCCTCTCTGCTAGTGTGAAGGTCTTGGAAAAGAAGAAGCAGGGATGCTTCCGACCTTGAGCATCCTTTTGGAAGAGGACTGCACCAGCACCAACAGATGAGACATCCACCTCCATTATGAACGGCTTATCTACATCGGGGCGATGTAGGATGGGAGTGCTAGCAAAATGAGATTTTATAGAGAGGAAGGCCTTGGAGACTTCCTCTGACCACAACTTGGGATTTGCTCCCTACTTGGTGAGGGCTACCAAGGGAGCTACCAAAGTCAAGAAATGCGGAATGAACTGACGGTAATAATTAATGAACCCCATAAAAAGCTTCACCGCTTTGAGAGAATGAGGTTCCTGCCAGTCCATCACAGCTTGTAGTTTGGCAGGATCCATAGCCAATCCCTGGGCAGAGATGATATAACCAAGGAAAGGCAAGGACTCCTGCTCAAACACACATTTCTCCTACTTGGCACAAAGAGAATTTGCCCGTAAGAGGTCGAAGACCTTGCGAACCTCTCTCCGGTGGGAGTCAATATCTGGAGAGTAGATGAGTATATCATCCAGATAGACTATGACCGAGGTGGAGAGCATATCCCGGAAGATGTCATTCACAAAGTCTTGGAAAACGGCTGGGGCATTACAGAGCCGAAAGGGCATCAACAGATATTCATAATGCCCATCCCTGGTAATAAAAGCCGTCTTCCATTCGTACCCCTCACGGATGCGAATCAGGTTATAAACACCCCGCAGGTCTAGTTTGGTAAATACCCTTGCTCCCCGTAGCCTATCGAAGAGCTCAGATATCAGAGGCAACTGGTACTTATTCTTAACGGTGATGGCGTTAAGACCCCTGTAATCTATGTATGGACGTAGTTCTGTGTTCTTCTTCTGCACGAAGAAGAACCCAGTCCCTGCAGGTGACACTGACTTCCTAATGAATCCCCTTGCCAAATTCTCCTGGATGTATGGGGACATAGCCTCTGTCTTCGGGAGAGAGAGGGGATAGACCCGTCCCCGAGGAGGTTCAGCTCCAGGCATGAGGTTAATAGGACAGTCATATGGGCAGTGAGGTGGAAGGGTCTCTGTAGCCTTCTTGGAAAACACGTCTGCATAGGATCAATAGCACTTGTGTAGGGAAGTGAGATCTGCGGGTATCTCTGTTGTGTAAACCTGAACAGCCTCCCTCACACATCTGCCCTTACAAGATTCGCTCCAACCCAAAATTCTCCCTGAGGACCACTCTATAAGAGGAGAGTGAAAACGTAACCAGGGCATCCCAAGTAGAATCTCATCCATCCCCTTGGGAAGGACAAGCAGGGAGATAATCTCCTGATGGGAAGGAGACATAGATAATGTGAAAGGGATGGACTGATGTGTAATTTGTGTGGGCAGTGTTGACCTATTTACCACTCGAACAGTCACTGGCCTGGCGAGCATCACCAGGGGTATGGCGTGGCGTTGGGCAAAGGCAGAGGACATAAAATTCCCCTCCGCCCCAGAGTCCACACAAAGCTCGACTGTGAGAGTGGAAGAGCCTAAAGTGATTGTCCCTTTAAAGGACAACTTGGAGGAAAATGCCACTGTGTCTAGTGAACCTCCTCCAATGGTTACTAGACGCGATCGTTTTCCCGACCGCTGAGGACATTTATTGGCGTAATGTCCTAACTGTTGGCAAATATTACAAACCATGGGTTCTCGAGCGGCCCGGGACTTGGATCCCGCTCGAAAAAACCTCCATGGCCTCATGGGCGTTGGACGCCTGAACAGGAGATTCCAGAGGGCTGGCGAAGGTAGGAGCCAACCGGAACCTCTGCCTACACTGGGTCCGCTCTAACCTCCGCTCGTTAAAATGGAGGTCGATGCGGGTAGAGATAGTATTGAGCTCCTCCAGTGTGGCAGGAATCTCCACCTGATGGCCAAGGCGTCCATCACATGGTCTGCCAGTCCTTTCCAGAACACCGGAATAAGGACTTTATCCGGCCACTCCAGCTCTGATGGCAGAGTCCGGAATTGAATGGCGAACTGGCTGACGATGGACGAACCCTGTGTAATTGCCAACAGTTGGAGCGCCGTATCGTGGGTGATGCGAGGTCCTAAAAAGACCTGTTTCAAAGTGTCCAGAAAGCGAGGAGCACTCTGCACCACACAATCATCACGCTCCCACAGCAGCGTAGCCCATTCCAACTCCCTGCCCGACATAAGGGATATGATAAATCCCACCTTAGCCTGTTCTGTAGGAAAACGTGCAGCCAGAGGCTCAAGATGTATGGTGCACTGGTTCACGAATCCTCGACATACTGTCACCAGCAAACTTGTCTGGTAGCGGGAGACGGAATAAAGTCAGAGCAAAAGTGGCAAAGGACAAACTGGCTGCAGCTACACTAGCAGCCTGAACAGGAACTGCGGTAACATCCACAGCTGAGGTTGTGCGCTCAAGAGCCGCCAACCTACCCTCCAGCTGATGGATGTACCGCTGTAGACGCTGATCGTCCGCCATTTTCTAGCCAGACCCTGGTGCTAGTATTATGTGAGGACTGGCGGAACGCACCGAGTTAATATGGATGTTATAATTGGTGCGTTCGCAGCCTGGGGTCCACCGTGCAGGAGACAACCTGCTGCTAGAAAATGACGGCACTATATGGCGGTATAAGTGAACTCAGTTACTTCACTGATTCACACAGAAAAGAACATGCTGTGCACTGTTAGCGTTACAGGGGAACACAGATAACTGCTGAGCTGATGGCAGTCAGTGGTCATGAACACAGAGAAGCACCCAAAAACTCCTCACCGGAGGTGCCGGTATTTTAGGGGCTTATTCCAGCTGGGTCCCTGAATACAATCATACAGGCGTGACCACAATTAGCAAGCTCATAACATGAAGTGATACTAGCGCATGGCCGTGAGGCCATGCAAACCTTTTATAGCTGCAGCAGCTTCAGGACCTTCATAGAGGACCAATGGAAGCTGCTACAATACCAGAGCAACGTCAGGACCTTCCTAGAGAACCAATGGGAGATGCAGCAGTACCTGAGCATGTGACCCCTGACCTCCAATGAGAGGTCTTACCTTGGGCATGCTCAGAAGGGAAAAAGTGGGACTTAGTCCCAGAGACGTCTGCTCGCCGCTGACCAGTACTGGCTACAATGGCTGAGCCTGGGAAAGCAGCAGAAACCATCCTCACAGTATCAGGCTGAGCCAGACGCTGGGACCAACGTCTCCGCTGAGCAGGCTCCACTGTGGCTGGAGAAGAATGGGAGACCGCAGAGGAGATGGCTTGAGATTCCCCCTGTGCAGAGGCGGGAACTCGACCCCTAATACATAACACCATCTGTAAAATAGCTGAAGTTGAAAAGAGGATGGCTTCTACAAATGGCTATTGATCCTAAATACACGTCAAAATCCACAATAGACTTCCTCAAGAGGCACTAGCTGAAGGTTTTACAATGGTCCTCACCGTCCCCTGTCTGGAACATCATTGAAAATCTCTGGCTAGATCTCAAAATAGCAGCGCATGGGGGGTATGGCTTGGATGCTCACAGAGTCTGACATGCTTTCCTGAGCTCTGCAACATAGGGACCTGGAAAATACTATTAGACGCCTATTCAAAGGATTCCTATGGACTAAAATAAATCTAAAGACTTTCCTGGACCTAATTGGACTGACTTGGAAAATTCTATGATGAAAATTTGACCCCTTTTGGACCAAAAGAAGAAGCTGCAATATCTCACCCGTGGGACAGCGGCATCAGCTGTTTACAGTTACCAGGGCAACAGCGTGTTAGTTTTCTCCTCAGCTCCAACAAAACCTTCTACAGTCCTAGGAAACACCACTAAATCTCCTATGGACCCTCATGACATGGGGGAAAAGACCCTTTAACCTCCTACTGGACAACAATTAGCTGTCATCAAAGAAGAAGATCCCCTGCAGCAGATGCAGCCTCCGATTCAATTGCCGGAAACCCACAGCTGTCTGAATACCATCTTCTGTTCAGCCTCAAGGATGTCCTCCACCAGACCCTCAGGACTCTGAACAGAGGATTCCTCATCCTTCAAATGGAACCACACCAGCTGTTAGAAAGGAACCCCTGTGTTATGACCTGGTGGTTACGGAGTGGTACTGAGATGACCTGGTGGGTAAAACCAATCATGGACAAGCTCAGAGGAGGTGGCAGCTCTACAGACAGTAATCACCTATATGACCTAGTGATTACGGAGCAGCACTGAAATAACCTAGTGGGTAAAACAAATAATGTACTAGCTCTGAGGAGGTGGTAACTTTACTGACTGCAATCCCTACTCCTAACACCAACACTAGAAATAGCCGTGGAGCGTTCCTATCTCTGCCTAGACGCCTCTTCACAGCCTAAGAACTAGCTACCCCTGAAGATGGAAACGGAAAACTATCTCGCCTCAGAGAAACCCCCAAAGGAAAGATAGCCCCCCACAAATATTGACGGTGAGTGAAGAGGGAAATGACAAACTCAGAAATGAAACTAGATTTTAGCAAAGGAGGCCACTACTATCTAAATAGACAGAGAAAGAAAAGGCTACTGTGCGGTCAGGATAAAAACTAAATGTCCACGCAGAGTTTACAAAAATAACCTCCACACTGACTCACGGTGTGGAGGGGCAAATCTGCAACCCCAGAGCTTCCAACTAGCCGGAATATTTCATGATGACAAGCTGGACAAAAGAGACATAACTTAAACTGAACAAAAGGTCATAGGCAGGGAAACACCCAAAAACTAGCAGAACTTATCTTAAGCTGAAATGGACTGGCCAACAGAGAACTTCCAGGAAAGGACTGAATCCACAGGAAGGAACATTGACAGCTGGCATCCACTACAGCTCAAAGCCCAGTTAAATAACCAGGCCAGGGAACCGATTAGTGAAAGCAGCTGCTAAGTTCCACTTGAAACCACCAGAGGGAGCCCAAGAGCAGAACTCCCAAAAATACCATTTGCAACCACAGGATGGAGCCCAAGAATGGAACTCACAACAGTACCCCCCCCTTGAGGAGTGGTCACCGAACCCTCACCAGAGCCCCCAGGCCGATCGGGAAGAGCCAAATGAAAAGAACGTACCACATCGGCAGCATGAACATAGGAGGCAAAAACCCAAGAGTTATCCTCCTGGCCATAACCCTTCCACTTGACCAGATACTGAAGTTTCCGCCTTGAAAGACGAGAATCCAAAATCTTCTCCACCACATACTCCAGCTCCCCCCCAACCAACACCGGAGCAGGAGGGTCAACGGAGGGAACCACGGGCACCACATATCTCCGCAACAAAGATCTATGGAACACATTATGAATGGAAAACGAAGCTGGAAGGGCCAAACGAAAAGACACCGGATTGATAATTTCCGAAATCCTATAAGGACCAATAAAACGAGGTTTGAACTTAGGGGAAGAGACCTTCATAGGAACATGATGAGAAGACAACCAGACCAAATCCCCAACCCGAAGCCGGGGACCAACGCACCAACGGCGGTTAGCAAAACGTTGAGCCTTTTCCTGAGACAATGTCAAATTGTCCACCACATGAGTCCAAATCCGCTGCAACCTGTCCACCACAGAATCTACCCCAGGACAGTCCGAAGGCTCAACCTGCCCTGAAGAAAAGCGAGGATGAAAACCAAATTTACAAAAAAAAGGCGAAACCAAGGTAGCAGAACTAGCCCGATTATTAAGGGCAAACTCGGCCAACGGCAAGAAGGTAACCCAATCATCCTGATCAGCCGACACAAAGCATCTCAAATAGGTTTCCAAGGTCTGATTGGTTCGCTCCATCTGTCCATTTGTCTGAGGGTGAAACGCCGAAGAAAAAGACAAATTAATGCCCATTCTACCACAAAAGGACCGCCAAAACCTAGAAACAAACTGGGTACCTCTGTCAGACAAAATATTCTCCGGAATACCATGCAAACGAACCACATGCTGGAAAAACAAAGGAACCAAATCAGAGGAGGAAGGCAACTTAGGCAAAGGTACCAAATGGACCATTTTAGAAAACCGGTCACAAACCACCCAGATGACAGACATCTTCTGAGAAACAGGAAGATCAGAAATAAAATCCATGGAAATATGCGTCCAGGGCCTCTCAGGGATAGGCAAAGGCAAAATCAACCCACTAGCACGAGAACAGCAGGGCTTAGCCCGGGCACAGATCCCACAGGACTGCACAAAGGAACGCACATCCCGTGACAAAGAAGGCCACCAAAAGGACCTGGCAACCAAATCTCTGGTACCAAAGATCCCAGGATGACCAGCCAACACAGAACAATGAATCTCAGAAATCACCTTACTAGTCCATCTATCAGGAACAAACAATTTCCCCACAGGACAGCGGTCGGGTCTATCAGCCTGAAACTCCCGAAGCACCCGCCGTAAATCAGGGGAGATAGCAGAAAGAATCACCCCCTCCTTGAGAATACCAGCTGGCTCACGGACTCCAGGAGAATCAGGCAAAAAACTCCTAGACAGGGCATCAGCCTTCACATTCTTAGATCCCGGAAGATACGAGACCACAAAATCAAAACGGGAGAAAAACAAAGACCACCGAGCCTGTCTAGGATTCAACCGCTTGGCCGATTCAAGGTAAATCAGATTTTTATGATCGGTCAAGACCACAACACGATGCTTGGCTCCCTCAAGCCAATGTCGCCACTCCTCGAATGCCCACTTCATAGCCAACAACTCCCGATTGCCAACATCGTAATTACGCTCAGCAGGCGAAAACTTTCTGGAGAAGAAAGCACACGTTTTCAATACAGAGCCATCAGAACTTCTCTGAGACAGAACAGCTCCTGCCCCAATCTCAGAAGCGTCAACCTCAACCTGAAAAGGGAGAGAGACATCTGGCTGACGCAACACAGGGGCAGAAGTAAAACGATGCTTAAGCTCCTGAAAGGCCTCCACAGCCGCAGAGGACCAATTCACCACATCTGCACCTTTCTTGGTGAAATCAGTGAGAGGTTTAACCTCAGTAGAAAAATTAGCAATGAAGCGGCGATAAAAATTAGCAAAGCCCAAAAACTTCTGAAGGCTCTTCACAGATGTGGGCTGCGTCCAATCATAAATAGCCTGGACCTTAACAGGGTCCATTTCAATAGCCGAGGGAGAAAAAATGAACCCCAGAAAAGAAACCTTCTGAACTCCAAAAAGGCACTTAGACCCCTTCACAAACAGTGTATTAGCACGAAGAATCTGAAATACCATCCTGACCTGCTTCACATGAGACTCCCAATCATCGGAAAAAACCAAAATATCGTCCAAATATACAATCATAAATTTATCCAGATACTCCCGAAAAATATCATGCATAAAGGACTGAAACACAGATGGAGCATTAGAGAGCCCGAAAGGCATCACAAGATATTCAAAATGGCCTTCGGGCGTATTAAATGCTGTTTTCCATTCATCACCCTGTTTGATGCGGACCAGATTATACGCCCCTCGAAGGTCAATCTTGGTAAACCAGCTAGCCCCTTTAATCCGAGCAAACAAATCAGAGAGCAAAGGCAAAGGGTACTGGAATTTGACCGTGATCTTATTGAGAAGGCGATAATCTATACAGGGCCTCAAGGAGCCATCCTTCTTGGCAACAAAAAAGAATCCCGCTCCCAACGGTGACAAAGACGGGCGAATATGCCCCTTCTCCAAGGACTCCTTTACATAACTCCGCATAGCGGCATGCTCTGGCACAGACAAATTGAAAAGTCGACCCTTAGGGAACTTACAGCCAGGAATCAAATTAATAGCGCAATCACAGTCCCTATGAGGAGGCAGAGGACTGGATTTAGGCTCCTCAAATATATCCTGGAAATCCGACAAAAACTCAGGAACTTCAGAAGAAGGAGATGAGGAAATTGACATCAGAGGAATGTCACTATGTATCCCCTGACAACCCCAACTAGTCACAGACATAGATTTCCAATCCAGTACTGGATTATGTACCTGTAACCATGGAAACCCCAGTACAACCACATCATGCAAATTATGCAACATCAAAAAACGAATATTTTCCTGATGTGCTGGAGCCATGTTCATGGCTAACTGTGTCCAGTACTGAGGTTTATTCTTGGCCAATGGCATAGCATCAATCCCCCTCAAGGGAATAGGACTCTGCAAAGGCTCCAAGGAAAAACCACAGCGCTTGGCAAATTCTAGGTCCATTAAGTTCAGTGCAGCGCCAGAATCCACAAATGCCATTACAGAAAAGGACGACAATGAGCAAATCAGGGTAATAGACAAGAGAAATTTAGGCTGTACAGTACTGATGGTAACCGAACTAGCAACCCTCATAGTTCGCTTCGGGCAATCAGAGATAGCATGAGTAGCGTCACCACAGTAAAAACACAGCCCATTCTGACGTCTGAATTTCTGCCGTTCTGCTCTCGTCAAAACTCTATCACATTGCATAGGCTCAGTACGCTGTCCAGAGGACACCGCCATATGGTGCACAACCTTACGTTCACGTAGGCACCGATCAATCTGAATGGCTAGAGACATTGATTCGTTCAAACCAGCAGGCGTGGGAAACCCCACCATAACATCTTTAAGAGCTTCAGAAAGACCCTTTCTGAAAATAGCCGCCAGGGCATCCTCATTCCATTTTGTAAGCACAGACCACTTTCTAAATTTCTGACAATATATCTCTGCCGCTTCCTGACCCTGACACAGAGCCAGCAAATTTTTTTCTGCCTGATCCACAGAATTGGGTTCGTCATAAAGCAATCCAAGTGCTTGAAAAAATGAATCTACATTGAGCAATGCAGGATTCCCTGGCTCAAGGGAGAATGCCCAATTCTGCGGGTCACCACGCAGCAGAGAAATAACAATCTTCACCTGCTGAATGGGGTCACCAGAGGAACGGGGTCTCAGAGCAAAAAACAATCTGCAATTATTTTTAAAATTCAAAAACCTAGATCTATCCCCAGAAAACAAATCAGGGATAGGAATTCTAGGCTCAGAAACAGGAGTTTGAACAACATAATCTTGGATACTCTGTACCCTTGCAGCGAGATGATCAACATGCGCAGACAGACCCTGAACCTCCATATCAGTACCAAGCTCCTGCACCATCCAAAAATCAAGGGGAAAAAAAAGACGAAACAAGCAACAAGAAAAAAAAAATATGACTCAGAACTTTCTCTTCCCTCTTTTGAGATGCATTTAACAGTTTGTGGGCCAGCTGTACTGTTATGACCTGGTGGTTACGGAGTGGTACTGAGATGACCTGGTGGGTAAAACCAATCATGGACAAGCTCAGAGGAGGTGGCAGCTCTACAGACAGTAATCACCTATATGACCTAGTGATTACGGAGCAGCACTGAAATGACCTAGTGGGTAAAACAAATAATGTACTAGCTCTGAGGAGGTGGTAACTTTACTGACCGCAATCCCTACTCCTAACACCAACACTAGAAATAGCCGTGGAGCGTTCCTATCTCTGCCTAGATGCCTCTTCACAGCCTAAGAACTAGCTACCCCTGAAGATGGAAACGGAAAACTAGCTCGCCTCAGAGAAACCCCCAAAGGAAAGATAGCCCCCCACAAATATTGACGGTGAGTGAAGAGGGAAATGACAAACTCAGAAATGAAACTAGATTTTAGCAAAGGAAGCCACTGCTATCTAAATAGACAGAGAAAGAAAAGGCTACTGTGCGGTCAGTATAAAAACTAAATGTCCACGCAGAGTTTACAAAAATAACCTCCACACCGACTCACGGTGTGGAGGGGCAAATCTGCAACCCCAGAGCTTCCAACTAGTATATTATTCCAACATGAATATTTCATGATGACAAGCTGGACAAAAGAGACATAACTTAAACTGAACAAAAGGTCATAGGCAGGGAAACACCCAAAAACTAGCAGAACTTATCTTAAGCTGAAATGGACTGGCCAACAGAGAACTTCCAGGAAAGGACTGAATCCACAGGAAGGAACATTGACAGCTGGCATCCACTACAGCCCAAAGCCCAGTTAAATAACCAGGCCAGGGAACCGATTAGTGAAAGCAGCTGCTAAGTTCCACTTGAAACCACCAGATGGAGCCCAAGAGCAGAACTCCCAAAAATACCATTTGCAACCACAGGATGGAGCCCAAGAACGGAACTCACAACACCCTGATCAAGAACAAAGCAGCGGCACCAGTTACTGATGCAGAAGGGACCGCAGTAAGTAAGCTCCCGCGGCGGTGCCCCACATCCCATATCCCTTGTGGAAAGTTGTGCCCCTACTAAATTACGTCTATGTGCCCCCATAGAGGACTCTTCTCCAGGTCCTAAAGATCCTATCCAGACATGCTATACTCCTCTGGAAAGTTCTACCAACTATCCCCATGCGCGCAACACACTGAGCACAGCAATGCCGACATTTCAGTCTAAACTGCCGCGCAAATCCCATAAAGCCAGCTCTGTTTCCTCTCATTCAGAGGATACATCTCCTGCCTTTAAAATCCCTACAAATACAGGTAAACCCCCTAAAGGGAAGTCATACAACCAGTCCAATTAATCCTTCCCTCAAAATAAAGGGATGGCATTCTTCCTAAAAGCTCAAAAAGAGCTGTCATTCAAGGTTGATAAAATAAATATGGGGAATACCATGGTAAAAACTCCCATAGACCTTAATAAGTATTTTATATCAGGAGACAGAAGATCTGGTAATAAGAGAAAGGAATGGGCAAATAATAACACAAATAACAAATATCTACTCTTACATACCACGGACACTGAGGAAGAGTCAGAATACTATTCTCCAAATATCACTCCATTTATGGAAGCCTACAATGGACTTAGGGCTGTATTTACCACTAGGCACTTGAGGGCACGTGCCTAGGGCGGGGACAATGCAGGGGGCGGCCCCTGAGCAAGGTTTGTTCTGTTTTTTTTTTATAAGTCCTGGGTCACCTCCCGACCGAGCGCCTTCCCCGCCCCCCGTGCCCCCCCCCCGGCCGCCCGCCCGCCTCCCACCCTCCCTCCTTGAAGACGACACTCACCCTGCTCCAGCGATGCCTGGTCTCAGCGTCTGCAGCGCTCCTGAATGAGCGGTCACGTGGTACCGCTCATTAAGGTCATGAATATGCGCATATTCATGACCATAATGAGCAATATCACATGACCGCTCACGCAGGAAGCAGGTGCTGCGCCGGGAGTCGGGACAGAGCCAGAGGGATGTCGGCGCAGCTGCGCGGTGTGGGACAGGTGAGTATGAGGGACGGAAGGATGAAGGAGGACAGTAAGCCGCGCCATGCAAGATGGGAGCGGAGGGGGTGGAGAGATGAGCCATGCATACGGGGGGGGGGAAATATGAGCCATGCATACGGGGAGGGAAATATGAGCCACGCATACAGGGGGGGAATATGAGCCATGCATACAGGGGGGGAATATGAGCCATGCATACAGGGGGGAAATATGAGCCATGCATACAGGGGGGAAATATGAGCCATGCATACAGGGGGGAAATATGAGCCACGCATCCAGGGGGGAATATGAGCCACACATCCAGGGGGGAATATGAGCCACACATACAGGGGGGAATATGAGCCACACATACAGGGGGAAATATGAGCCATGCATACAGGGGGGAATATAAGCCATGCATACAGGAGGGGGAATATGAGCCATGCATACAGGGGGGAATATGAGCCATGCATACAGGGGGGAATATGAGCCATGCATACAGGAGGGGGAATATGAGCCATGCATACAGGAGGGGGAATATGAGCCATGCATACAGGAGGGGGAATATGAGCCATGCATACAGGAAGGGGAATATGAGCCATGCATACAGGAGGGGGGGAAATGAGCCATGCATACAGGAGGGGGGTCATTATACAGTATTGAGCATCATGTGGGATCATTATACAGCATGGAGAACTGTGTGTGGCCATTATACAGTATTGAGCATCATGTGTGGCCGTTATACAGTATGTAGCATCATGTGTGGCCAATGGCCATTATACAGTATGGAGCATCATGAGTGGCCATTATACAGTATTGAGCATCATGTGGGATCATTATACAGTATGGAGCACTGTGTGGCCATATTTTTTTGTTTATAATTATTGTATATAAAACAGTGTGATCAGCAGTGCTAAATGGCTGTAGTTGGGACGTGGATATGGGTGTGACTAGTTGTGAAATGGGTGTAGTCAGAGGCGTGGCCTAAAATTTGCCACAGCGCACTACGCGCGCCGCAAACTTTATACCTCCTTCCCTTCTTTAAAAGTTGGGAGGTATGGTACCGCATTTGCCAGATCATGGCAAGTGCCGCAAATCCCATAGGGAATGAATGAGGCTGAACGCAGTGTTGCCGTAAGTGATCCGTTACGCGGCACATGCAGAAAAACTGCTGGATCTGCTGCAAAAGGCGACTTTCACATCAGCGATTCTTGCCAAAAGTCACTGCCGATAGTGTCATACTCACCAAAGGGGGAGGCAGCACTAAAAGTGCCTAGGGCAGCAGAAACTCTAAATACGGCCCTGAATGGACTTACAAACCCCTCATGAGTCATGACATTTCCAGCACAGACTCATCTGCTAAAGGTCTAAATATGGACTTTCAGGATATCCATGCAGTTTCCAATAACTATTTCACCATCTGAAAAATGTATCTGTAATTGTTTTAAATTAACAATTTCCCAAATAAATCTAAATGTAAATAAAAGATTTAATGCCCAACAAAACTCTTACAAATCAATAAAAAAGTGGATATTACAGAAAAAAGAGTGGATGATATCTCCTCCAAACAAGCAAATCTGGTGGAAACAAATTCACTTTTAAAATCTGAAATAAAAATGATCAAGATCAACATTACTGACCAAGAGGTCAGAAAAAGGAGGAACAATATAATGTGTATGGGGATCCCTGAGCATGTGCCAAATGAAGATCTCTCCCTCCTATATTAAGAACATCCTCAAAAAAATCCTTCCTTCTATTACTAAGCTTGAAATAATGTAAGATCGAACTCAAAGGTGTCATGCTCGCGCCCAGACTGGTTGACGCGGGCGTGCGGAGGTGTGTGGCCCCACTGTGCCACAGACCAAACCTCCCTGGAAGGGGCGTAACTAAGTAGCTTCCTAGGTGTTCGCTGGAGCCTCTGATGGTGAGGTCAGACTTGTGCAATAGGAAGCTACCAGGTACCACTCCAGGGTGGAGTCTGGTTGTGGCTGCTGATCCCACCGGGGAACGGAACATAGACAAGCAAGCGGGCACGGCTGGCACATAGGCAGGCAGACGGGTACAACAGGAACACTGTCAGGCAGGCGGGCACGGCTGGCTCTCTGGTAGGCAGGCGGGCACGGCTGGCTCTCTGGAAAGGCAGGCGGGCACGGCTGGCTCACTGGCAGGACTGGTGGACAAGACTGGTACACTGGAAGAACCGGTAGGGACCGGTCTGCAGGCAGGTATATAGAACGGGTAAGAACCTGTTCAGACACGAGGACCTAGGAATAAGTAGATAAAGACCGCAAGAGCGGATGCAGAGCGAAAGCACAGGAGCTAGAGCCAAGAACAGAAATGCAGGAGGCGGAGCCAAGAGCAGGAGGCGGAGCCAAGTGCGAAACCGCAGGAGGCGGAGCCAAGAGCTGGAGGCGGAGCCAAGTGCAAACAGGCAGGAGGCGGAGCCAAGAGCTGGAGGCGGAGCCAAGTGTAGACAGGCAGGAGGCGGAGCCAAGAGCTGGCGGCGGAGCCAAGTGCAGGAGAAGTAGAACCGCAAGGAGCGGAGCCAGGTAGAACCGCAAGGAGCGGAGCCAGGTAGAACCGCAAGGAGCGGAGCCAGGTAGAACCGCAAGGAGCGGAGCCAGGTAGAACTGCAAGGAGCGGAGCCAGGTAGAACCGCAAGGAGCGGAGCCAGGTAGAACCGCAAGGAGCGGAGCCAGGTAGAACCGCAAGGAGCGGAGCCAGGTAGAACCGCAAGGAGCGGAGAGGAGCTGCGGGAGGGGTCCCTGCAGCAAAGCTGAGCAGAGCCACAAAGAATGTGGAGAGAAGCTGCAGCAAGGGATAACTGCAACAGCAGAAGATAAGCTGAGTAGAAAGGAGCAGAAACGCAGAAGGGAGGAGCAGAGGTAAAGTCACAAAGGTACAGAGCAGGCAGAGCTGCAAGAGTGCGGAGTGTAAGCAGACTGAGAATACAAGGAAAGACAACAGGGAAGGAAGCCAAAGACTAGGAGACCGAGGTAAGACTAAGTACAGACAAGGCAATGGAACAAGACACACGGACAAAGACACTGGGACCAGGATATACTGCCTCCTGGTGGGCGGACAACAAGACCAAGGAAATAACACAGAGAATCCTCCAGAGAGGGAGTAACTCAGAGCAAGGCCAGGCAAACTCAGAAGCAAGACACTAACTGAGCTAACACATTGCACAGGCCCAGAACACTGGGTGAAGCTGCACTATATACTGGAGGCCTCTTGGTAATTGGTCAGGAACAGATTGGACAGATGCACCTGATTGCTATAAGAACCAGAGAGTTCAGGCGCCGCCCCTCTATACACAGAACCATGAAGCATGCAGAGAGCAGAGACACAGAACATGGAGCCGGCAAGAAACAGAAACCACATCATGACCTGGAGCAGTGGGTAAGATAGTGTGAGAGATGTGAGGCCATGACGTGATGCCAGCAGAGTTGTTACAAAAGGCTTCAAAAGCCTAAATTTCTACCTAAAGAAATTCCAAGTGATACTATTACTAGGTTTCACTTTTATGAAACAAAATAAAAATTATTAGGCTATTTACAAGATCACAAACAACTTCCTGCCCACTATGATTCGATTCCAAAGAGATTCTAAGTCTTAGAATATACTTTGCTGACATAACCACATTCCTTAGGAGAAAAAATATTCCATACAGATAAGGGTTTCTCAGTTAAACTCTTGATCTTGTTCAATGGAAAAACTTATTCAATAATGGATCCCAAGGAAGTTGGGCCTTTTGGAAGAATAACATTTCTGGAAAGAAGATCCGATTTGACTTTTGAGATATTTATCTTAGGCTTATTCCAGGAAGGTTACCTCTAAATTTATAATGAATGAGGAATACTATTATTCAAAGTCTGCGCTGCCCAAGGTTACAAAAATGTGATCATACACAAAAGTGAAGCATGAATGCATGAATACAGTTTATCAATGTGTATCAAGGTTTTCAAACCTCTGCATCAGGACCAAACCACAATATTAAGATACAACTCAAAAACGGCGGGAATATATGGACAATGCTTTCAATTGCATATATTCCCATACTTTTTGAGGTCTATTATCCCTAACAGAAACCTTGACACCCCAGCTTCATCCAGAGGTAATATATTAATGCTTAATAACTGGATAATGAGGGACCAACTTTATGATGTTTTTCACTGTCTAAATTCTACCTCTGGGGAATTCACCTTTTACTCCAATTTTCATAGATCTTCTTCAAGGATTGACATGATCCTTATAGATATATATCACCCATTCAAGAATTCTCAGAAGCAACAATTGGAAATCTTACATGGTCTGATCATGCCTTTATTTATTGCAAAATTGGATGATCATCCATAAAAACCTATCCTCGGGATTGGAAGGGCAATTCTTTTATCTTCTATTCTACAATTAATATCTCTGCCTCAGATTGTGGAATGTCCACGAAGCCGTTATCTGTGGTAAACACTCATTTAAATTAATGCTATACACCAAAGAAAAAACAAAGAAAAAATCCTAGAGATTTCAAATAAAATTAATAAGGAAGAAAAAAACAAAATACCATAATCCATCACCGCATACACTGTCCACCCTTTTAAATTAAGATCAGAATTTAAATCCCTTTTACTTTAACAATTATGATAGAATTATGAACATTTCAAGACAAACATTTTATTAACAGCTAATAGAATAGAAGAACAACGCATTTAATCCAGAGTGAAAACCATAAAGGCAACTCTTTTATTTCCCTCCCACAAGATATTGCAAACCAATTTAGTACATTTTACACCACCCTATATAATTTGAAAGATGACCCAATCAATCCTCAACCTAAAATTGAGGATATTAATAAATTTGTAAATGACCAAAAAGAAAAGGACAGGGGGGCGGCACCGCTGCCAACATCAAGCTGCCGACAACTGGTAACAACAGGTGCGGCTTCAAAGCCGGTATAACAAAACGCTATATTCCAAGATCTTGGGTGCTATTTCCAGAAAGAACAAATCCATCCACTAGCACAATAGAAAAAGGAAAGGACTCACCAATCTGAAAAATCCTTAGCTTTATTGAATCTTCATTAATAAGAATCCATGGCCGGGAGAGTGAGGGAAGGAGCTAGTGCGAGCAGGTAAGAATGACGGCTGTTTCGCGCTATACCAGCGCTTCTATGGGTCAACCTAGAAGCGCAGGTATAGGTGAGTGCTTTCCTTTTTCTATTGTGCTAGTATATTAATACATTTATTTCTCGTGTTAATCTCCCCCAACTTAATACAAATCAAAGCAACTTTTTAAACATTCATTTCAATAAAGAAGATATTGCATTCACAATCTCAAAATTAATGGATAATAAGGCCCTTGGCTCAGATGGCTAGCCGAAAGAATATTATAAAATTTTTCAACAAGCTAATTCTTGTTCTTTCCCAGAGGAAACCCTACATGCCAACATCATTGTCATGCCTAAGCCAGACAGTAACCCAGAGAACCTGTTTGTTGTGACTGTCACACAGCCGCGACACATGTAGCTGCGGTGCCGGACACCTCATTATCGGGAGCACTCCAGGCATCCAGATTCCCGGTGCAGCTATTCGGTAAGCACTATAGCTATTCGGATAAGGAGTTATCCAAAGCTATTCACTCATTCCTATTCATAAACCTAATATCGATCGCTGAGAAAAGGAAATTGCCATCCATTCTTTTGTCATTAGATGCTGAAAAAGCTTTTGATCTAATTAATTGGATTTATAGGACAGCCTCTCTCAAAAAAATTGGATTCAAAGGACACATTCTAAATTCTATTCCAGCTCTTTATTCTAATACCACATCCAAATGCATAGTAAATAACCATTACTCTAAAATATTTCCATTAACAAACGAATCCTATTTATTTTAACCATGGAACCTTTTGTAGAACTCATCAAATCAAACAGCATCATTAAAGGCATCCCCTCAGATACGAGATAACATAGATTAGGACTATTTGCAGATGATATTCTAATATCTATAACAGATCCTATAAATTTGCTTTGTGAGATTTCTACAATAATTAAATGCTTTTCTTTGGTTTCATATTACAAGATTAATGAGAATATGTCAAAAATTCTAAGTTTTAATTTAGACACAAAATTTAAAAATTCTATGAACGACGAATTCCTCTATTCTTGGGAGAATTCTAAAATTACATTCTTAGTGATCAACACTCCAAATACCTTACGTCAAATTGTGGAAGAAAATTTATTGGAACTTATAAAACAAATCCAAAAAATACTTGACAAATATGACAAAATCCATACATCTTGGATGGGTAGAATAATAGCCTATAAGATAATGATCCTCCCAAGGATAGTATATATTTTTAGATCTAGCTCCCTATTTATATCAGTCTCTTGGATTCAGAAACTTCACAGTCAACTATCTAGGTACATATGGAAAACAAACCACCAGGGTCTACATCAGTGTTCCCCAAGTCCGGTCCTCAAGAGCCACCAACAGGTCATGCTTTCAGGATTTCCTTAGTATTGCACAGGTGATGGAATTCTTGCCTGTGAAGGTCATGCAATCATCACCTGTGCAATACTAAGGAAATCCTGAAAACATGACCTGTTGGTGGCTCTTGAGGACCGGACTTGGGGAACACTGGTCTACATGTAATGCATCCTTTTCTTCAACTGTGGAGTCCAATTTGTATGGACTTTCTTGATTGTCAACCAGCAACAATGTATAAGTATAAAAGTATTTGTATACTTATAGTACAGTATAATATATTTGTATAGTATAATATATAATTTGTATACTTATAAGTATAATATAAGTATTTGATTTCACACTTTTATTATACTTTGTCTCTTGACAGTGTTAACATTTTCTCAGTTGTCTATATTGTTTCCCCCCCACCTTTATTTGCCATCCTAATCTTTTCCATGGTTTAATCTTTACTTATCCTTCTTTATCATTTGCTTATATAGGCAATCCCCCTTTATTTTTTTCATCCTATTTCTTTTCCCTTTTGTTTGGCTTCTACATTTTCACTTTTCCTTTTTATTCTTTTGCAATTCCCCTTTTTTGTCTCCCTTACATCCTTTTCCTAATTTTTCACTTCATTACTTTCCTTTTCCCATTCTTACCTTTTCCTTTTATCACTCCCTCTTTCCTAATCTTCACCTTTAAAACTGTTTGGAGACTTGTAATTTTTTTATTCTCCGCAAAATTTTTACATTAATACTACGTATATTGTAATACATCTTTTACTTATTTTATATTGGTCTCCCTTTCCTACCTTCCCTATGTTTGTAAAAATGTTCCCCTAATAAAAATTATTTAAACAGAAAAAAAAATCGCAGTGCGCCCAGACGACTTAGGAATCTCACAGAACTGTAAGAATGTTTCAAGGCAGAATGAATGAAAATCCCTCAAACAAGAATTGAAAGACTACTGTCTGACTACAAAAAGCACTTACAAGCTGTGATACTTTCAAAAGGGGGTGCTAGTAGTTACTAACCATGCTAAACTTTTGCATCAACCCATTTTCCTTTTTGTATTTGTTTAAATGCAAAAGATGAAAATATTTTTTTTCCCTAAACTACAAAGGAAATGTGTCCTTCTTAACGTTAGGCCTTTTAGAGATCATTTCATTTTTATCTAGCTTAACTGTTAACAATAACAGTAATTTTGACCAGGGGTGCCCAAACTTTTACATGCCACTGTATGTGCTTGCAAAATCAAGCATTTTTTGCAATTTGCTGCTTATTAAAATTTGCAGTGGTTCTTTGGATATTATATATTTTTTTGCTTGTAGCCCATTGCCGAGGATATCAACCACCACTGCTGTCTAGCTTGTATGCATAGTGCTCAAGTTGGCCAGGATTAGGAGGAGGCAGTGCTTTGTCCAGTGATCCTGACCAGTTTCAAAATAGTACTACAAGATTAATAGAAAATCAATTCCAAGCACTAGGCATCTTCTGCTGTCAAGCGGCAGTTGCCAGTAGAGATGAGCGGTGTTTGAGTTGAACTATTCGCTAATTTCAAATTCAAGCTGTTTTGGGCGGTGTTCGAGTCGTTCGACGAACTCGAACAATTTGCTTAAAATTCGGCTGTTAAGAATTTCTGTTAGATAACTGTTCGTTCACCAAAAGTCTAACTTGATTTTCACATTAAAACTGTTTATCAATGTTAATAGACTGTTTCAATGTATAGTAGGCAGGGTGGGGGATAGATCTGTGCTGAAATAATGCCAATCTCCATTTTTTTTTTTCTTTCCCGCATTTACAGTGGGGTGGTGCAGTCTCTCAGCCTATCAGCAGTGCACACACACACAGCAAAGTGCATGTGATGCACACAAGGGCATGTGTCATTGGCTGTGTATGCCACGTCCTTGCCCTATAAGAACCAGCCATTTTCCCCGTTGCCACCATTTTCTCACTGCTGCAGCTTAGTGTTAGACGGCACCCCTGCTGCTGTGGGCGCTATACAGTCTAAGAGTGTTTTTTGCAAGCAAATTTTCAGTCAGATAGAGAGAGATAGGTTTAGGGAGTCGGGAGTCGGGACTAGTTGTAATATCAGCCCTTTTCAGGGTAGGGTACAGCAGTTTATAGCACTTTTTGCCAGGCAGGTCTGTGTCAGTGCTGTGCAAGTGTTTGTCACAGCATTTGGTGTAATCTAGCTCAGCCAATCCTTTTGGGCTAGTAGCATTGTCTGGCAGTCATCTGAGTAGCCCGCCTGTGAAGCTAGCTACACCGCCTGTATATCTAAATTTTTACTGCATCTAACCCAGTAAATCGTTTTGGGCTTAGTAGCAGTGTCTGCACGTCAGCGAAGTAGCCCACCTGTGAAGCTAGCTACACCGCCTATGTATCTAAATTTTACTGCATCTAACCCAGTAAATCATTTTGGGCTTAGTAGCAGTGTCTGCACGTCAGCGAAGTAGCCAGGCTGTGAAGCTAGTTCCACCGCCTGTGTATCTAAATTTTTACTGCATCTAACCCAGTAAATCGTTTTGGGCTTAGTAGCAGTGTCTGCACATCAGCGAAGTAGCCCACCTGTGAAGCTAGCTACACCGCCTGTGTATCTAAATTTTTACTGCATAGGCGTGTTGGAAAGGGAAAAAAAGGTTGTGTCCGTGGGATAGGTGGTAAAGCAACAGTAACATCTGCAGAAGAAAGACCATCTTCCAGCCAAAGTATGATGTCTACTTCTTTTTGTGGACAATCTGATATGATCCCTTTCTTACGACCATCGCTACAAATTCCAGATGAGACACAAAAACAGCAGGTGCTTGAATGGATATCAAGTGCTCATTCAAGTGGGCTCTTCTCCACCTCAACTTCAACAATACAAATACTCCAGTCCTCAGAGGTGTCACCCCAATCGCACTTGCTTCCTCACAGCTCCCAAGTCTTCAGCCACCTGTCTGAGTATGGGGTAACACAGATGGTTGAGTCTGCAGAGCTGTTTACTCATACAATAGCCTGTGAATCAGAGGTCTGCTCCAGAGCTTCTGTCAATCCAGATGAGGAAATGATCTGCACTGATGCCCAGAATCTTTGAGAGTTGGATCCAGGTTCAGATGAAGAAGGTTCTGAGCATAATGTAGACCCTCGTTCCCAAACTAACTCCTGTTGGAGACAATGAGGAAGATGATGATGAGACTGAGATACCTGATTGGAACGAAAACTTTACTTTTTGGTCAGGGCAGGAAGAGGTTGGCTCTGAGGACGATGGGTGTGAGAACACACAGGGTGATGATGACGAGGTTGGAGACCCCACTTTCTGTCAACCCACAGTCCGCCAGTCCATGAGGTCAACAGAGGAGGTGGAGGAGGATGCTAGTGACTACAAGGTTAGGTTGCGCCTTCCTGGACAGAGACGGAGTACTGGAAGCACGTCAACAACTGCATCGTCAACCACAACTGTGCCTCTGAGCACAAGTTGTGGTGGATCTTCAAGTCGCACGGGCTCTAAGCCTTGCATAGCCTGGGCATTTTTTGAGATCCCAAAGGATGACCCAACTCACGTTGTCTGTAAGATTTGTCACCAAAATCTCAGTAGAGGCCAAAAAATGACTAGCTTGGGTACTTCATGCATGAACCGTCACATGGATATGAGGCATAAGTTGCAGTGGGAAGCTCACTGTGCTTCAATGCAGCCTAGTGGGCCGGGCCAACCACCATCTGCCCCATCAAGTGCATCTGCTGCCTCTTCATCCTCTGTGACTGTGGGGACAGCAGTTGCACATGGTTTTGGACGCAGACCTTCCACCTTTTTACCCACAACAGCCAGTGTGATTGGCAGTTCGTCAGTAGATTTGCAAGTGGAAACACCTGCTGGTGTTGAGCGCTCTCCGACATCGAGACCACCACATTTTGATCAAGGCAACATAATATCTCCGCCTGCACCTTCCTCACAGACCAGCAGTTTGCCGGGGACACCCTACTCAACCCCGTCTAAGCACGGCAGCCAGCCCTCGGTCCCTCAGATGTGGACAAGTAAAAGACCATTTTCCTCCTAGCCATGACAAAGCTAAGAGGTTGAATTTCACCATCTGCAAGCTGTTGGGTACAAAAATGCTGCCTTTCCGCCTGGTGGACACTGAGGATTTTCGAGACCTTATGTCCGTTGCAGTGCCCCAGTACCAGATGCCCAGTTGCCACTACTTCTCAAAGAAAGCTGTGCATGCGCTACACCAGCATGTCGCACACAACATCACCGCTTCGCTGAGAAACTCTGTGTGTGATAGGGTGCATTTCACCACAGACACTTGGACGAGTAGACATGGACAGGTGCATTACATGTCGGTGACTGGGCACTGGGTAACTATGGTGACATCAGGAGAAGGGGCTGCTGTTCAAGTCTTGCTGTTCCCACTGCTTCTGCCTCCTCAACCTCCTCTCGGTCATCCACCTGCACCCAAAGCCTGTCTGGTAATGCCACCCACATTCTAACTATGCAGAAGGAATCCTGCACACCTCCTTACTATGCTGTCCCCAGGGCTCAATGGCATCAGGCAGTGTTTACCTTAAAATGTCTGGGAAATGTGAGTCACACAGCTGAGGAGTTGTGGTCAGCTCTGGAGACCGAGTTCCATCAATGGTTGTCTCCACTGAACCTGCAGCCAGGGAAGGCCGTGTGCGGCAATGCTGCAAACCTGGGTGCGGCCCTTCGCAGGGGCAATGTCACACACGTGCCTTGTATGGCTCACGTTTTGAACCTGGTTGTCCAGCAATTTTTATCCAACTATCCTGGACTAGATGGGCTTCTGCAGAGGGCACAGTCGCTGTGTGCTCACTTCCACCATTCGCATCCCGCAGCTCAATGACTTACATCTCTACCGAAGTCGTTGGGCCTGCCAGTTCACCTGCTGAAATGCGATGTGCCCACACAGTGGAATTCAACTCTGCACATTTTTTTTATTTTGCAGGTTTGGGATACATTGATGCAGCATGTTGATAAATATGGAGATGAATTGCTTTCTCAGTACCAAAATATATTTGAGGCCATTCCACTAAAAGACAAGGAACAGTAAGTTTTAATTTAATGTTTACCCCTTCATTCGTGAACACAGTTTTTAGAAGACCTGTTTTTTTTACAGAATAAGTTAAAAGGGTTGTCCAGTCTTAATTGATAAGTCACTCTGTGTGACAGCAGACTTATGAATCCCCCAGCGCTGCGAGGATTAGCCTGTGTTTGAGCTGAGAACAACAGTGATGCATGTAGATAAGCCCCTGATGCTGGTGGGCTTAGCTCATCGTCGATTTTGGGGGTGAAAGGTTCCCTTTAAAGGGGTATTCCCATCTGCAAAATCCTATCCCAATATGTAGTAGGTGTAATAATAATATTAGCAAATACCTCCAATTAGAAATGTAGTGTTTTTCTTCTGATTTGCTATGTCACTTAACCCATATGCAGTGCATTCCAGTAGCATATGTGGCACCCATGAGGGTCCAGTTGCCGCAGAGGGGGCACCACCCAGGACGCTAACACTCACACCCAACACACACTATTTCAGTCAGGGCACCTGGGCGTACCCTTAGGGAGGATGGCCTCATCTTAGGCTGGATATGAATGGGTGGTAGAAGTGGGTGGGCTAGGTAGGAAAAAGGGGAAGGAGCTTATAAGGAGGGCGGACCGTGTGCTAGAGCAGTTGGTCCTAGGAGACCAAAGGAAGAGGAGTGTAGCTGTGTAGAGAAGTCTGAGGGAGACAGAAGGAAGCTCCCGTGGAGGACAGAAGGGGTCCTAGGGGTACAGGAAGTGCAGAAGCCACCCGTGGGGCCCACATCCAGACTGACCAGTGTCAGTTGGGGGGACCAGGTCGCATTCAGGGGACCAGCCCCAATTTAGTGGAAATCTTCAAGAATCAACTAAGAAACCGGAGGCTGGGACGTCTGTAGGAGTCACAGCCACATCCACCCATAACTCGCCAAAAAGGTTAGCCGGATAGAATCCAGGGGACTCAGAGGACATCGCCCGACCAGATTCATGGCTGCTGGCTTGGGACACTGTGGGTGAGACGCTGGGCAGGAGACGTGGAAGCCAGTGTAGTGAGACGGCCAGAGAAAGGCATAAAAAAAAAGAAGTCCAGGAAAGGTGCACCTCAATTTACCTAGGAGTGTGCTGGACCACTGACCCTGAGAACACAGCATCCAGCTGGCGTTTGTGGATCGGAGAACCGTAAGTAAAAGTGGAAGCTGCACCTTGCTGTGTCCTTTGAGTTATTTCTGCCTCACCTGCCCGGCATCACCACAACCACCATCTTAACACTTAACCCTACAACTGCTCTGGGGCTAGCTCTACCCGTGGAAAGCTGCACCACCATCGCCTCAGAGGATCTGACTGCAGCATCGGCTATTATAGCCAAACACCATGGGTGGCATCACGAACATTTTCCCAAATCCATTATAAACTTTATTTTTCCCCTTTATTTCATCATTTTCCATGGACGCCCAGGGCCACGGACTGGGTCACTGCTGCTGTGCCCTTCCCCTTTAAGAATTGCTGTGTCGGACCTGGTACTGAATATCCCACAGCCCTATGGAGCACTCCATTTTGGTTTCTATTGTTACAACAAATCATAAAGTGACAATTAGATAGTTGTTAGGCTACTTTTACACTTGTAGTGTTTTTTGCGGCCTGTTATTGCGGGCCTTATCGTCGCAAAAAAGGCGGTCCGCCGCAATAACGGACCGCAAAAAACTTGCGGATCATCGTTTTTCAGTTTTCCAATACTATGGAAGAAGTATTGGAAAAAAAAACGGCGTTCTGCAAAATCGGAAGTGATGGTGCACCGCAAAAACAACTTCCGTTGTTTTTGTGGCACTCATCGATATTCAATGGGGGCCGTGTCCATCTGCCATGGAAAAGATCGAGCAGGCTCGATCTTTTTTCACGGCCGCAAATACGGCCCTCATGGCCATATGGCACACCGCGCACCGTGGAATTTTTGCGGTCCGGTTTTGCGGCCCAATAGAAATCTATTGGGGCCGCAAAAACGGCCAGCAAAAACATGGTATGTGTAAAAGAAGCCTTAGTGGTCAAAACCTTAGATGCCTAAGCAACTGCAATGCCCTGCACATGGGGTAAGCGACTTAGCGAATCAGAAGATCTATACTGCATTGCTAACTGGAGGTATTTGCTAATATTATTATTATTATTATTATTATTATTATACCTACTACATATTGGGATAGGATGTTGGAGATGAAAATACCTCTTCACGTCCAAGAAACTTTCAAAATATAACTTTTTTTATATATATATTTATGAGTTGGATTTTTAAATGTTCTACTTTATATTGTATAAGATTTTAGGGCAGAATGCACAACTAAAATCTAAAATAAAGTATCAGGGTATGTTTCCACGTGCCGGATTACATCCATATTAGCTGCGGATTAAACGCTGCATACAGTCGCAGCATTCAACCTGCAGCGTCCAGATGTTACAGCATAGTGGAGGGGATTTTATGGAATCCTGCCTCCACTATACGTGCGAACACGCATCCGGCGGCCCTGCGATTACGGACATGCGGCTCGTCTTTTTAGAATGCAGCATGTCTGTTTACCTTGCGGCGACGCTCGGGTCACCGCAAGGTAAATCACAGGGCCCTATGTATGGAATCACGGAGCGTACAGAAGGGGGCGGCGCTTTGTGCGCAGCGGGTTTTCCGCTCCGTCCAAAGTGCCGTCATTACGGACCATGGACACATACCCTTAGTTTCCTGATAAATCACTGATTCATTCCATTTAAGGGGAGTTGTGCTTTTCTTTGTGACACAACCAGGAGCCTCTCTTGGGTAAGGTACAGGCTCCTCTCCTGAAATCTGAATCATACAAGGGGACCCAATATTGGGTCATACAAGTACATCCAATGTCAGGAAGGGGTTAATATCAGAAGAATTTGGGTATATGCACACAGTGAGTATTTGCAGCAGAAATTTCTGCACCAAAAAATAAATGAGCGGTCTGAAACCCCATGTACACGTTGCTTATTTTTTATTTATAGACCTGAACCAGTCTCAAATTGACAGCATACAGATGAATAGAGGAAAAAACATGTAAAAAAAACCCCCAAAAACTTGCATATTTTACTCAGTGTGTTTCGTGCCTCGAGACATGTTTTTGATGTAGAAATTTCTGCTGTAAATATTAATCGAGTGCACATAAAAGTCAGCATCTGCTCAAAGTGCACACAGAGCATCTACTGAATGAAGTTGAGAACAAAGACTTCTCGCCCAATGCTAAAATACACTTTCTTATAACTATTGTTGTTTTACCATGCTGAATAAAATTGTAAACTTTTTTGTCTTTTGAGAAATAAAATATATTACAAGAACTTATTCTTCTCTTCCAGTATCACAGATATACCGGTCACATTTCAGTTTTCTATTCCAGAAATGATTGGATTCATTCAGTCAACAGTAATGTTTCAGCAAATCAAAGAAATAGACGTGAAAGGAGCAGAGCAACTTCTAACACATACTGAAAAAAGGTGCAATATAATTAGATTATCTATACTAAAGAAGAAACTCACAGATGTTCCTTATAGCACAGTTTTCAGGGAATAGAAATATTAAATATACTGTATAATGTGAACTCCAAAGATGCAAAAGTAAAAAACAAAAAACATCCTGAGTTTAGACACTGACTACATTTTAGACTTGTAGTGATAACAGAAAATTATATTTAAAAGGGGTTGTCTGGGACGGATATAGGATCAGGCATTAATATGAGATTAGAGGGGGTGGACCGACAGGCGTCACCCCATTAATCAGCTGATATCTGCTCTAGAAGTGGTCTAAAGGGGCATTTACAGTGCAGGGTAATCATGAACAAGTATTGTTAAAAACACTTGATTTACAATTATACTGCCAAGTAAACAGGCTGCCGATCACCCGATGAACAAGCTCATTCACCGGGAGAAATTAACTTTTGCACAGCACAAAAGATCATCTCCTTGGCGGTGCATCATCCTGTGTAAATAGAACTTATGCTGCCGAGAGACATGGTAAGCTAAGCACAATGAGTGACCTAATATAGATCGTGCAGTGCGCATGGTTTACTTTGTTCTGCTTATGCAAACAGGCATTCAAAAGACCGAATATTGTTAACAGTTCACAGATCGCGATCGGCCATCATATTGTGCCACAGGTCGGTCTTTGCAAAAGAACCTTTAAAGATTTATTGAGTGGGACTCTACAGCTCTGTACATGGTTTAGTGACTGCTGCCGAGAACTACAGTTTAATCTCCCATTCATCACTATATCAGTGTTCCACAACCCTTTCATCACAGCAGTAATTTGCTGTGATAGGTTCTAGTAGATTCAGGTACTTTCTTTCAAGAAATACAATGGGGTGTCAGGTTATACTTCTGGGGTCTTCATCAGGTTTTATAGAGCCTTGCTCTCAGTATGGTGTTGCTGAATTTA
The DNA here is from genome assembly GCF_051348905.1 of Ranitomeya variabilis. Classification (NCBI taxonomy): domain Eukaryota; kingdom Metazoa; phylum Chordata; class Amphibia; order Anura; family Dendrobatidae; genus Ranitomeya; species Ranitomeya variabilis. Next base: position 174,604,569 of record NC_135238.1, read on the forward strand.
CCTTATTGTTACAGATTCCGAGAGATCCTAGGAGAAGAGGCTGATTCTGGCAGAATGAACATGAGCATAAAACACTTCTGTGTCCTTGCTTGCAAGAATTAAAGAGGAGATTTGTTAGATCCAAATATTCAGAGTAGTGTGGTGTTTTGTGCTGGTTTTTTCCCTATAAATCTTACATAAATAAAGTGTCTTTGCAACTCCTGGACACCAACATTCACAAGTTACAGGTAGACGTTTAATACACCTTCCTGCAAGGTCTAGTTTTAGCACTACTGCCATGGTATTTTTTTGGAGGGGAGGCGGGCATTGGATTTGTGGTAAATTTTAAGATGATTAGTTTGGAATTTAGTTGGAAAAAAAAATTACACATTCTGTAAATTTTAATCTTAATTTTCCTTCCCTCATCATAATGATATCAAATAATAAAAATAAAAAATTAATGTTGGCATAATTTATTTTTTTGTTTAAATATCATAAAGAAATTTTCAAAAATGTGTTTCAGGGATGGGTACAGTTCTGAAATTACTTTGAGGGGCTACATTTTATAAATACTCCATCAAAAGACAGGGAAAATGGTACGGTTCTAAACTCACAATAAAAATTATGATTACAAAAATATATTAAAAAAATATTATTTAATTTAATTAACCCCTTCACCCCCAAACCTTTTTTCACCTTCCTGACCAGGCTAAGTTTTACAATTCTGACCAGTGTCACATTATGAGGTAATAACTCTGGACTGTTTCAACAAATCCCAATGATTCTGAGAATGTTTCTTTGTGACACATTGTATATTTAGGTCAATATTTTTTGTGTTTATTTTTTCTTTAGAGACCATATAACATTTGGAGTGACTTAGAGGGGTCTATATGACAGAAAATACCCAAAAGTAACACTATTCTATAAACAGCACCCCTCAAGGTGCTCAAAATCACATTCGAGAAATGTATTAACTCTTCACATGCTTTACAGGAACGGAAGCAACGTGGAAGAAAAAAAAAAGGATATCTACTTTTTTTTCCACAAAATTTTTACTTCAGACCCCATTTTTTTTTTATTTCCACAAGGGTAACAAGAAAAAATTGACCACAAAATTTGTTGTGAAATTTCTCCTGAGTACGCCGATACTCCATATGTGGAGAAAACCACTGTTTAGGCACACGGCAGAGCTCGGAAGGGAAGAATCCCCGTTTGACTGTTTCACCGCAAAATTGGCTAGAATCGAGAGCGGATGCCATGTTGGGTTTGGACTCGGAGAGACCCTGATGTGCCTAAACAGTGGAAAGCCCCCACAACTGACCCCACTTTGGAAACCCCTCAATGATTTTATCCAGGAGCATATTAATCATTTTGAACTAACATGTGCAGCACAAAATTAGGTCGTCATATTGAAAAAGTTCATTTGTTTCACAAAAATCTTGTTTTAGCCCCAAATTTCTCACTTTTGCCAAAGATCACACCAAAAAGTGGACCCCACAATTTGTTACCACTTTCTTATGAGCGCGGCAATACCCCACATGTAGTCAAAAAGTTCTGTTTTGACAAACAGCAGAGCTTGGAGCGGAAGGAGCAATATTTAAATTTTGGAACACAAATTTGTCTGAAAGAGATGGTGGTCACAATGTTGCATTTGCAGGGCCCCCAAGATGCTTAACCCCTTCACCCCCAAGGGTGGTTTGCACGTTAATGACCGGGCCAATTTTTACATTTCTGACCACTGTCTCTTTATGAGGTTATAACTCCGGAACGCTTCAATGGATCTTAGCGATTCTGAGACTGTTTTCTTGTAACATATTGTTCTTCATGATAGTGGTAAAAATTCTTCAATATAACTTGCGTTTATTTGTGAAAAAAACGGAAATTTGGCGAAAATTTTGAAAATTTCGCAATTTTCCAACTTTGAATTTTTATTCTGTTAAACCAGAGAGTTATGTGACACAAAATAGTTAATAAATAACATTTCCCACATGTCTACTTTACATCAGCACAATTTTGGAAACAAAATTTTTTTTTCTAGGAAGCTATAAGGGTTAAAATTTGAACAGCAATTTCTCATTTTTACAACAAAATTTACAAAACCATTTTTTTAGGGACCACCTCACATTTGAAGTCATTTTGAGGGGTCTATATGGCAGAAAATACCGAAAAGTGACACCATTCTGAAAACTGCACCCCTCAAGGTGCCCAAAATCACATTCAAGAAGTTTATTAACCCTTCAGGTGTTTCACAGCAGCAGAAGCAACATGGAAGGAAAAAATGAACATTTTACTTTTTAGTCACAAAAATGATCTTTCAGCAATAATTTTTTAAATTTCCCAAGGGTAAAAAGAGAAAATGGACCTTAAAAGTTGTTTTCCAATTTGTCCTGAGTATGCTGATACCCCACATGTGAGGGGGAACCACTTTTTGGGCGCACGGCAGGGCTCAGAAGGAAAGGAGCGTCGTTTGACATTTTCAAGCTAAAATTGGCTGGAATTGAGATCAGACGCCATGACGCGTTTGGCGAGCCCCTGATGTGCCTAAACAGTGGAAACCCCCCATAAGTGACCCCATTTTGGAAACTAGACCCACTATGGAACTTATCTAGATGTGTCGTGAGCACTTTTATCCCCCAAGTGCTTCACAAAAGTTTATAACGCCTGGGTGTGAAAATAAAAAATCCTATTTTTTCCACAAACATGATCGTTTAGTCCCCAATTTTTTATTTTCTCAAGGGTAAAAGGAGAAATTGGACCCGAAAAGTTGTTGTCCAATTTGTCCTGAGTACGCTGATACCCCATATGTGGGGGGGAACCACTGTTTGGGCGCATGGCAGGGCTCTGAAGGAAAGGAGCGCCCTTTGACATTTTCAAGCTAAAATTGGCTGGAATTGAGATTGGACGCCATGTCGCGTTTGGCGAGCCCCTGATGTGCCTAAACAGTGGAAACCCCCCACAAGTGACCCCATTTTGGAAACTAGACCCCCTAAGAAACTTATCTAGATGTGTCGTGGGCACTTTTATCCCCAAAGTGCTTCACGAAAGTTTATAACTCCCGGGTGTGAAAATAAAAAATCCTATTTTTTCTACAAACATGATCATTTAGTCCCCAATTTTTTATTTTCTCAAGGGTAACAGGAGAAATTGGACCCCAAAAGTTGTTGTCCAATTTGTCCTGAGTGTGCTGGTACCCCATTTGTGGGAGAAAACTACTGTTTGGGCACGCTTTGGGGCTCAGAAAGGAAGTAGTGACGTTTTGGAATGCAGACTTTGATGGAATTGTCTGCGGGCATCATGTTCCATTTGGTGAGCCCCTGATGTGCCTAAACAGTAGAAACTCCCCACAAGTGACCCCATTTTGGAAACTTGACCTCCTAAGGAACTTATCTAGGTGTGTGGTGAGAATTTTGAACCTTCAAGTGCTTCACTAAAGTTTATGACGCCCGGCGTGAAAATAAAACATTCTATTTTTTCCCCACAAAAATGATCTTTCAGTCCCAAATTTTTTGTTTTCCCAAGGGTAACAAGAGAAATTGGACCCCAAAAGTTGCTGTCCAATTTGTTCTGAGTACGCTGGTACCCCATATGTGGGAAAAAAACTGTTTGGGCACTTCGGGACTCAGAAGGGAAGCAGTGACGATTTGGAGTGCAGACTTTGATGGACTGGTCTGAGGGCGTCATGTTCCGTTTGCAGAGCCCCTGATGTGCCTAAACAGTAAAAAAAAACCACAAGTGACATCATTTTGGAACCTAGACCCCCAAGGAACTTACTTAGATGTGCCCCCTCTTTGGAACTAATCTACTGTTTCCTGTAAAGTAAATTAGTAGTGCATGGAGATGTGGTACAATTTGAAGCAGTCCTTCATACACAGGCCAGGTTTGTCGGGGCAGGTGTCGCATTGATAGATGGTGTCCTTGTGTACTCCTCGTTTGTAGCACACTCGGCACCTTTTTTGCGGCTTACCTTTTCTATCAGTTGGCGGGACCACCCCCGGAAAATGCTGACCTGGTACAATACGAGCACCCTCAGTTCCAGAAGTACTGGGGCCCGCTCCTTCCCTCGTGCCAAACATCAGGGCCTTAACCACTACTTCCTGGAACTGAAGGTACGACGTATCAGTGTGGCGTGCACATCGTGACAGCAGGAAAGCGTTGAGCATTGCCATTTGTACGATGTACACAGACAGCTTTTTGTACCACACCTTGGCCTTCCTCAAAGCACTGTCCGGTTGGAGGAGTTGATCGGAGAGATCAACGCCCCCCATGTTTTTGTTGTACCCCAGTACACAGTCCGGTTTGCAGACCTGTGTAGAGGTACCCCGTACACTGCTGAGGGCACTGCCATCACCGTGTATGGTGGTCAAGAGAAGGACATCCCTCTTGTCCTTGTACTTGACCACCAGCAGGTTGCCGCTACATTGGACTTTGCTCTCACCTTTTCTGAGCATCTGCCCAAGTAGCGTCTTCGGGAGGCCTCTCTGATTTTTGCGGACAGTACCGCAGGCTGCGGTACCTCGCGCAGAGAGAGATTTGTAGAGTGGGATGCTGGAATAAAAGTTATCTGTGTAGAGGTGATAACCTTTATCCAGCAGTGGGTGCACCAAATCCCACACAATTTTCCCACTCACTCCCAGGATAGAAGGACACTCAGGCGGTTCAATCCTGCTGTCCTTCCCTTCGTAAACTCTAAAGCTGTGGGTGTACCCTGAGGTACTCTCACACAGCTTGTAGAGTTTGATTCCGTACCTGGCCCTCTTGCTGGGCAGGTATTGACGGAATCTGAGCCGCCCCTTAAAATGAACCAAGGACTCATCCACGCAGATGTCCCTTTTGGGCACGTACACTTCAGCAAACTTTTTGCTGAAGTGTTCGATGACCGGCCGAACTTTGAACAGACGGTCAAAATTGGGGTCATCTCGTGCGGGACACCGTGCATTATCGTTGTAATGCAGAAACTTATGGATGGCCTCAAAATGCGTCCGAACCATGACCATTCGGAACACTGGAGTGTTATATAAAATATCTACACTCCAGTATTGCCGAATTTCTGGCTTCTTCACGATCCCCATGTGGAGGACCAGGCCCCAAAACTGCATCATTTCAACTGCGTCTACAGGAGACCAGTTAGAAAATGATGAACCCGGGTTTTGCTCCAATAATTGCCGAGCATATAAATTAGTTTGCTCCACCATGAGGTTAATAAAATCCTCAGAGAAAAAGACTTTAAGAAAGTCTATTTCTGTGAGGCCGGTGGTGTCAAACTTGATTCCTGATTCTGCCACAAAATCAGGAATCAGTGGCTCGTAATTTTCGGGGGGCGAGGTCCATATGGGGTCCGAAGAGGGGCGCGCTGGTTCATCTTCAGGAGTGGGCGCTGCCTCATCTTCTCTCCTGGGGCGTCTGCGTGGCGGTTCCGCAGGACCCGAGGAGGAAGATGAGGAGGAGGAAGAGGATGAAGAATCTGAAGAGTAAAGGAATGTGGGATCCTCTCCCTCGCTATCAGTGTCGGAGGCAAGGAAAGAATATGCCTCCTCCGCTGAATAGCGCTGCTGGGACGAACGGGACGAACGGGACATTTTTTTTTGTGAGTATGGTGCTTGGGTGTAATTTATTGGTAACTATCTGTACGTGTGGGGGGGAGGATAGTGTTTGGTGCAAACTATTCTGAACAGAAAAAGCTAAAGAAAAAAAAACAAATAGGGAAAAAATACCTGTGAAAGGAAAAGTCTAAAACAGCAGGCCCTCGCTCTGATAAGTGAACTGCGTCACTTATCAAAGTTCGTATAGAAAAAAAGAGAAAAAGCAAGGCCAAATAGAATGGGGATCACCAGACTGCATGAATTAGTGCAATAAATACATCTTTATTATGGTGTAACACTGGACAAAAAAACACATTTAAAAGCATCTAAAAGCAATTTAGAAACAACAGTGCCTATAATAAGGCTTGTGCCTGTAAATGACCAAAGGGAGAAATAGATAACGTATGGGTGTGTGAAACGACAAAAAAATCCTCAAGATCCTATATGGACAGCATATAAAACACGTAATACAATACACGTGCCATATAGAGAAATCACATGGAGCCTATAAATGTCACTTATTGAGAAATTACTGGTTGTTTAAAGTGTATAGGCAAACAGTACATGCAGTATATAGATTACAGGAACGAGATCTAATATCATTCCACAGCGTGTGGCAAGCAGTGGATATACACTACCTATTACTGAATACCACTCAAACATGTAACAAAAACCAAGTGTTTCAGTATTCAAAAACATACACACATCAATGCACTTTCAAGATGCTGCGCTCCAAATAAGCCAGTCATCTAAGTGCAAAAGTATACACACCCATAGTTTCCCCACAAGCTCCAAAAGCCGGAGGGTATAATAACCCAATATTTAAGAGTAGGCACAAAAGGAATAAGCAAGTACCCGACGCGTGTCGCCACTAGCGTGGCTTCATCAGGGGTATGATGTTCGCTACCATTGCCCGTGTATAAATACCTTAAATAACTGCATAAGACTCAAGGCAGCTGCGTAGGGGGGAAGGAGGTGAGCGGCATGTCCCAGTGCCCAGCTGTGCTTACTGCGCAAGCGCCGGCGTGCACATGCCAGGACCAATCAACATCCGGTATCAGTAACCACGTGCATCAGCACATTAGCTATGGCGGTGAGTGAGGACATATAGATCAGGTCTGCGCAGGCGCCACTATCTTGGCACGCCATTGGCAGACCTAAGCTTCTGCGCACACCGTGGCATGTCAGTGCCGGCCGATGGCCAATATAAACAGAGGGCGCCTAGACACCACGCCCACACTAGAGCAGGAACGGCCCTTAATAACATCACATATGCCGTAGCCGAACCTGCACATGCGCCAGAATAATAGAACCGGAGATAGCAGGCACATACAGCACAACGCCCGCACAATGACAGCAGGGGGACATGTGTGCAGCACCTAGATGGTACATGAAGATACTTCAGGTTATAGTGTGGTATCTGTTGTGAATTTGCTTTTTGCTCCCTCTAGTGGTTACTAGTTTTTTGACTCTGGTTTTTCTGTCATTCCTTTTATCCGCACCTGGGTCGTTAGTTAGGGGTGTTGCTATATAAGCTCCCTAGACCTTCAGTTCTATGCCTGGCAACGTAGTTATCAGAGCTAGTCTGCTGTGCTCTTGTCTACTGATCCTGGTTCCAGTTATATCAGCTAAGTCTGCCTTTTGCTTTTTGCTATTTGTTTTGGTTTTGTATTTTTGTCCAGCTTGTTCCAAATCTATATCCTGACCTTTGCTGGAAGCTCTAGGGGGCTGGTGTTCTCCCCCCGGACCGTTAGACGGTTCGGGGGTTCTTGAATTTCCAGTGTGGATTTTGATAGGGTTTTTGTTGACCATATAAGTTACCTTTCTTTATTCTGCTATCAGTAAGCGGGCCTCTCTGTGCTAAACCTGGTTCATTTCTGTGTTTGTCATTTCCTCTTACCTCACCGTTATTATTTGTGGGGGGCTTCTATCCAGCTTTGGGGTCCCCTTCTCTGGAGGCAAGAAAGGTCTTTTGTTTTCCTCTACTAGGGGTAGCTAGATTCTCCGGCTGGAGCGTGTCATCTAGAATCAACGTAGGAATGATCCCCGGCTACTTCTAGTGTTGGCGTTAGGAGTAGATATATGGTCAACCCAGTTACCACTGCCCTATGAGCTGGATTTTTGTATTCTGCAGACTTCCACGTACCTCTGAGACCCTCGCCATTGGGGTCATAACAGGTATCAACATGTACAAATCAAGGAGTAGTAAAAGGAGGACTACCATGTATAGTGAACGGCTCTAGTGAGCAAAAGCAGACATATCTTAAGGGTAGAGAAATCTTCTATTATAATAGCATACCCAGTATGTTGCAAAAATGTGCAACCGGTACAACAGCAGTGAGAGCAAGGTGTCATATATTAGAGTCCATATATACACATAAGTATGCTGCCCATGGGTGGGCCAGACCCAGGGGAGACACACTATGTGAGATGGGCCACCTCAAGAAAAAAGGGGGGGGGGAGGGGGGAGGGGGGCCAATCTATAGGATGCTCAAAGATGCACTGGTACACACTCTGGAAAGAGGGAAAAATTGGTACACGCCAATTACCAACAACACATGAAGGTACGGTACATGAAAAAGGCCACATCCCGCCATTCCACTTGTCACACCTCAAAGACTGTCTTAGTCACAGTCATTTCCAACGTCCCACAGTGAGCACAAGTGGTGGAGTGCGCCTTCGTGGCACCTTCCCGTGTGGTAACTGCAACATTTGCCCTTTTACAGCTGGGGATACTAATGTTATGTTACCTTCTTTACCATTTCAGATTACTCCCAGAGCATACTTCAACTGTAAGACTAAAAACCTTGTCTATGCTCTGATTTGCCCATGCCCAAAGGTCTATGTGGGGCAAACCACGCAAGAATTGAGGAAGAGGATCCAGCAACATTTCTCGAACATCACCACAGCGAAGAGAGACAAAATGAAAGGAAAAACACTTACGTCAGTTGCCTCACATTACCTTTTGGAACACAACTCACTCTGGAATGGGACTAGGATTCTGGGCCTGGATAAAGTCCCCATAAATATTAGAGGTGGTAATATCACCTCAGAACTACTTAGACGTGAATCAAAGTGGATCTTCGACCTGAACTGTGTAGCCCCGTTGGGCCTTAATGAGGACTTGCTGTTTACCGGCTTCTATAAATGTCTCTGATTTTGTGGGTCTTTTGGGAACCATGTGTAGTCATTTTTACTTCAGCTTTCTTTTGGGTAACAGTCCTTTAAATTTCACATTTATACCCAGCCGTTTGTGTCATCTATGGGGAATCCTCATTTAGTGGTACTATATGGACAGCATATGTGGTATGTTCTGTGTATACACATGTGTGCACATGTGGCACATATTATATATATTTTTTTTTCATTAGTTGCATTTTTGTGTGACAAGTGGAATGGCGGGATGTGGCCTTTTTCATGTACCGTACCTTCATGTGTTGTTGGTAATTGGCGTGTACCAATTTTTCCCTCTTTCCAGAGTGTGTACCAGTGCATCTTTGAGCATCCTATAGATTGGCCCCCCTCCCCCCCCCCCCCCTTTTTTCTTGAGGTGGCCCATCTCACATAGTGTGTCTCCCCTGGGTCTGGCCCACCCATGGGGAGCATACTTATGTGTATATATGGACTCTAATATATGACACCTTGCTCTCACTGCTGTTGTACCGGTTGCACATTTTTGCAACATACTGGGTATGCTATTATAATAGAAGATTTCTCTACCCTTAAGATATGTCTGCTTTTGCTCACTAGAGCCGTTCACTATACATGGTAGTCCTCCTTTTACTACTCCTTGATTTGTACATGTTGATACCACACTATAACCTGAAGTATCTTCATGTACCATCTAGGTGCTGCACACATGTCCCCCTGCTGTCATTGTGCGGGCGTTGTGCTGTATGTGCCTGCTATCTCCGGTTCTATTATTCTGGCGCATGTGCAGGTTCGGCTACGGCATATGTGATGTTATTAAGGGCCGTTCCTGCTCTAGTGTGGGCGTGGTGTCTAGGCGCCCTCTGTTTATATTGGCCATCGGCCGGCACTGACATGCCACGGTGTGCGCAGAAGCTTAGGTCTGCCAATGGCGTGCCAAGATAGTGGCGCCTGCGCAGACCTGATCTATATGTCCTCACTCACCGCCATAGCTAATGTGCTGATGCACGTGGTTACTGATACCGGATGTTGATTGGTCCTGGCATGTGCACGCCGGCGCTTGCGCAGTAAGCACAGCTGGGCACTGGGACATGCCGCTCACCTCCTTCCCCCCTACGCAGCTGCCTTGAGTCTTATGCAGTTATTTAAGGTATTTATACACGGGCAATGGTAGCGAACATCATACCCCTGATGAAGCCACGCTAGTGGCGACACGCGTCGGGTACTTGCTTATTCCTTTTGTGCCTACTCTTAAATATTGGGTTATTATACCCTCCGGCTTTTGGAGCTTGTGGGGAAACTATGGGTGTGTATACTTTTGCACTTAGATGACTGGCTTATTTGGAGCGCAGCATCTTGAAAGTGCATTTGTTTTTGAATACTGAAACACTTGGTTTTTGTTACATGTTTGAGTGGTATTCAGTAATAGGTAGTGTATATCCACTGCTTGCCACACGCTGTGGAATGATATTAGATCTCGTTCCTGTAATCTATATACTGCATGTACTGTTTGCCTATACACTTTAAACAACCAGTAATTTCTCAATAAGTGACATTTATAGGCTCCATGTGATTTCTCTATATGGCACGTGTATTGTATTACGTGTTTTATATGCTGTCCATATAGGATCTTGAGGATTTTTTTGTCGTTTCACACACCCATACGTTATCTATTTCTCCCTTTGGTCATTTACAGGCACAAGCCTTATTATAGGCACTGTTGTTTCTAAATTGCTTTTAGATGCTTTTAAATGTGTTTTTTTGTCCAGTGTTACACCATAATAAAGATGTATTTATTGCACTAATTCATGCAGTCTGGTGATCCCCATTCTATTTGGCCTTGCTTTTTCTCTTTTTTTCTATATGTCTTCCTTTTAGGCCAAGGTTGGATCCCAGTTGTTTATTTATTCTATGGTGCCCCCTTATTATATTATTTCACTTATCAAAGTTCGGCAGCTGCTGGGTGTGTGAACGGGGATGTGAAAAAAAACGGCAGGCACGAGAGCTCTGATAAGTGAACCGCGTCACTTATCAAAGTTCGGCGGCGGCTGGGTGCGCGGACGGGGATGTGGGAAAAAAGAAAAAAAGAAACGAAAGGCACGGGTTCAGACGCAGCGGCGGGGTGTGCGCAAGGGGATGTGAAAAATAAAAAGAAACGAAAGGCACGGGTTCAGACACAGCGGCGGGGTGTGCGCAAGGGGATGTGAAAAAAAAAAAAGAACCGAAAGGCACGGGTTCAGACGCAGCAGCGGGGTGTGCGCAAGGGGATGTGAAAAAAAAAAAAGAAACGAAAGGCACGGGTTCAGACGCAGCGGCGGGGTGTGCGCAAGGGGATGTGAAAAAAAGAAAAGAAACGAAAGGCACGGGTTCAGACGCAGCAGCGGGGTGTGCGCAAGGGGATGTGAAAAAAAAAAAAAGAAACGAAAGGCACGGGTTCAGACGCAGCGGCGGGGTGTGCGCAAGGGGATGTGAAAAAAAAAAAAGAAACGAAAGGCACGGGTTCAGACGCAGCGGCGGGGTGCGCAGACGGGGATGTGAAAAAAAAACAAAACGAAAGGCACGGGTTCAGACGCAGCGGCGGGGTGCGCAGACGGGGATGTGAAAAAAAAACAAAAAACGAAAGGCACGGGTTCAGACGCAGCGGCGGGGTGTGCGCAAGGGGATGTGAAAAAAAAAGAAACGAAAGGCACGGGTTCAGACGCAGCGGCGGGGTGTGCGCAAGGGGATGTGAAAAAAAAAAAGAAACGAAAGGCACGGGTTCAGACGCAGCGGCGGGGTGCGCAGACGGGGATGTGAAAAAAAAAGAAACGAAAGGCACGGGTTCAGACGCAGAGGCGGGGTGCGCGGACGGGGATGTGGAGAAGAAAAGTGAGCACGAGTGTTGATCGGTGAACTGCGTCACCAATCAACGCTCGGCGGCACTAAGGGGGGTGAAAAAGAAAAGCGAGCACGAGTGTTGATCGGTGAACTGCGTCACCAATCAACGCTCGGCGGCTGCTAAATTTGGGTACGGACGGATGCGGCGCAAAGTGGGGGTGGAGGGGGAAGGGGGGATGGAGGGGGGGGGGTTAGAAAGATCGGGCCGGGATCGGGGATGAACACTTACGTTTGTAGTCTCGCTTCTTTCTTCTGTCTTCTTTCTTCTGTCTTCTTTCTTCTGTCTTTTTTTTTTTTTTAGCAAGAATTATGGTGTCACAGGCTACTGTGGCACCACAAGTCTCAGCACAGGAGGGGGATCTCGCAGCGTGACCGCTCTGCAGGAACCCTCAACAAGTGTGAGGATTCCTGCAGAGCAGTCAGACAGGTCAGGGGCAGGTGAGACAGGTCACAGAGCGGTCACACCGCTGCTGTGACCTGTGATTGGTGGGATCAATGATCACATCGATCCCACCAATCAGAGGAGGCCCTGGTGACGCCGGTGTTGCTAGGCACCAGTGTCATGATCTCAATGGCAAGAGATCATAGCATCAGCATATATAGGAACTAGCTCTTGGAAGATGGAAACTGAGCTGACCATGAACTAAACCTAACGCACAACTAGCAGTGGCCGGGTAGCATGCCTACGTTGATTCTAGATGCCCAGCACCAGCCGGAGGACTAAATAAAACTAGCAGAGGAAAATATTAGTCCTAGCTCACCTCTAGAGAAATACCCCGAAAGGAGACAGAGGCCCCCCACATGTATTGGCGGTGAATCAAGATGAAATAACAAACGTAGTATGAAAATAGGTTTAGCAAATTTGAGGTCCACTTACTACATAGCAGAAGACAGGAAGGACACTTTCATGGTCAGCTAAAAACCCTATCAAAACACCATCCAGAAATTACTTTAAAACTCTGGCATTAACTCATAACACCAGAGTGGCAATTCCTGTTCACAAGAGCTTTCCAGACACAGTAACGAAACTACAGCTGTGAACTGGAACAAAAATGCAAAAACAAACATGGACAAGAGTCCAACTTATCTAGTAGTTGTCTAGGAGCAGGAACAAGCACAGAGAGGCTTCTGATAACATTGTTGACCGGCAAGCAACTAACAGAGCAGCAAGGTTATATAGCGACTCCCACATCTTGATGGGAACAGGTGAACAGAGAAGATGAAGACACCAGTTCAATTCCACCAGTAGCCACCGGGGGAGCCCAGAATCCAAATTCACAACAGTACCCCCCCCTCAAGGAGGGGGCACCGAACCCTCACCAGAACCACCAGGGCGATCAGGATGGGCCCTATGAAAGGCACGAACCAGATCAGAGGCATGAACATCAGATGCATTCACCCAAGAATTATCCTCCTGGCCGTATCCCTTCCACTTGACCAGATACTGGAGTCTCCGTCTGGAAACACGAGAGTCTAAGATTTTCTCCACAACGTACTCCAACTCACCCTCAACCAACACCGGAGCAGGAGGCTCAACGGAAGGCACAACCGGTACCTCATACCTGCGCAATAATGACCGATGAAAAACGTTATGAATAGAAAAGGATGCAGGGAGGTCCAAACGGAAGGAAACAGGGTTAAGAATCTCCAATATCTTATACGGGCCGATGAACCGAGGCTTAAACTTAGGAGAAGAGACCCTCATAGGGACAAAACGAGAAGACAACCACACCAAGTCCCCAACACGAAGACGAGGACCAACACGACGACGGCGGTTAGCAAAAAGCTAAGTCTTCTCCTGGGACAACCTCAAATTGTCCACCACCTGCCCCCAGATCTGATGCAATCTCTCCACCACAGCATCCACTCCAGGACAATCCGAAGATTCCACCTGACCAGAGGAAAATCGAGGATGAAACCCCGAATTACAGAAAAACGGGGACACCAAAGTGGCAGAGCTGGCCCGATTATTGAGAGCGAACTCCGCCAATGGCAAAAAAGCAACCCAATCATCCTGGTCAGCAGACACAAAACACCTCAGATATGTCTCCAGGGTCTGATTAATCCGCTCAGTCTGGCCATTCGTCTGAGGATGGAAAGCGGACGAAAAAGATAAATCTATGCCCATCCTAGCACAGAATGCCCGCCAAAATCTAGACACGAATTGGGTCCCTCTGTCAGAAACGATATTCTCAGGAATACCATGCAAACGAACAACATTTTGAAAAAACAGAGGAACCAACTCGAAAGAAGAAGGCAACTTGGGCAGAGGAACCAAATGGACCATCTTAGAGAAACGGTCACACACCACCCAGATGACAGACATCTTCTGAGAAACAGGCAGATCTGAAATAAAATCCATCGAGATGTGCGTCCAAGGCCTCTTAGGAATAGGCAAGGGCAACAACAATCCACTAGCCCGAGAACAACAAGGCTTGGCCCGAGCACAAACGTCACAAGACTGCACAAAGCCTCGCACATCTCGTGACAGGGAAGGCCACCAGAAGGACCTTGCCACCAAATCCCTGGTACCAAAAATGCCAGGATGCCCTGCCAACACCGAGGAATGAACCTCGGAAATGACTCTGCTGGTCCAATCATCAGGAACAAACAGTTTATCAGGTGGGCAACGATCAGGTCTATCCGCCTGAAACTCCTGCAAGGCCCGCCGCAGGTCTGGAGAAACGGCTGACAATACCACTCCATCCTTAAGGATACCTGTGGGCTCAGAGTTACCAGGCGAGTCAGGCTCAAAACTCCTAGAAAGGGCATCCGCCTTAACATTCTTAGAACCCGGTAGGTATGACACCACAAAATTAAACCGAGAGAAAAATAATGACCAGCGCGCCTGTCTAGGATTCAGGCGCCTGGCGGTCTCAAGATAAACCAAATTTTTGTGGTCAGTCAATACCACCACCTGATGTCTGGCCCCCTCAAGCCAATGGCGCCACTCCTCAAAAGCCCACTTCATGGCCAAAAGCTCCCGATTCCCAACATCATAATTCCGCTCAGCGGGCGAAAATTTACGGGAAAAGAAGGCACAAGGCCTCATCACGGAGCAGTCAGAACTTTTCTGCGACAACACTGCCCCAGCTCCGATCTCAGAAGCGTCGACCTCAACCTGAAAAGGTAGAGCAACATCAGGCTGACGCAACACAGGGGCAGAGGAAAAACGGCGCTTAAGCTCCCGAAAGGCCTCCACAGCATCAGGGGACCAATCAGCAACATCAGCACCCTTCTTAGTCAAATCGGTCAATGGCTTAGCAATATCCGAAAAACCAGCAATAAATCGACGATAAAAGTTAGCAAAGCCCAAAAATTTCTGAAGACTCTTAAGAGAAGAGGGCTGCGTCCAATCACAAATAGCTTGAACCTTGACAGGATCCATTTCAATGGAAGAGGGGGAAAAAATATATCCCAAAAAGGAAATCCTCTGTACCCCAAAAACACACTTAGAACCCTTCACACACAAAGAATTAGACCGCAAAACCTGAAAAACCCTCCTGACTTGCTGGACATGAGAGTCCCAGTCATCCGAAAAAATCAGAATATCATCCAGATACACAATCATAAATTTATCCAAATAATCGCGAAAAATATCATGCATAAAGGACTGGAAAACTGACGGAGCATTTGAAAGACCAAAAGGCATCACTAAATACTCAAAGTGGCCCTCGGGCGTATTAAATGCGGTTTTCCACTCATCCCCCTGCCTGATTCGCACCAAATTATACGCCCCACGAAGGTCAATCTTAGAGAACCACTTGGCCCCCTTTATGCGAGCAAACAAATCAGTCAGCAACGGCAATGGGTATTGATATTTAACAGTGATTTTATTCAAAAGCCGATAATCAATACATGGTCTCAAAGAGCCGTCTTTTTTTTGACACAAAGAAAAAACCGGCTCCTAAGGGAGATGACGATGGACGAATATGTCCCTTTTCCAAGGACTCCTTTATATATTCACGCATAGCAGCATGTCCAGGCACAGACAGATTAAATAAACGACCCTTTGGGTATTTACTACCCGGGATTAAATCTATGGCACAATCGCACTCTCGGTGCGGAGGTAACGAACCAAGCTTGGATTCTTCAAAGACGTCACGATAGTCAGACAGGAACTCAGGAATTTCAGAGGGAATAGATGATGAAATGGAAACCACAGGTACATCCCCATGAGCCCCCTTACATCCCCAGCTCAACACAGACATAGCTTTCCAGTCGAGGACTGGGTTGTGAGATTGCAGCCAAGGCAATCCTAGCACCAAATCATCATGTAGATTATACAGCACCAGAAAGCGAATAATCTCCTGGTGATCCGGATTAATACGCATAGTTACTTGTGTCCAGTATTGTGGTTTATTATTAGCCAATGGGGTGGAGTCAATCCCCTTCAGAGGAATAGGAGTCTCCAAAGGCTCTAAATCATACCCACAGCGTTTGGCAAAGGACCAATCCATAAGACTCAAAGCGGCGCCAGAGTCGACATAGGCGTCCGTGGTAATAGATGACAAAGAGCAAATCAGGGTCACAGATAGACGGTAAGGAGCAAATGGAAACAGATTTACCAAGCTTTTTAGTGCGCTTAGAGCATGCTGATATAACATGAGTAGAATCACCACAATAGAAACACAACCCATTTTTCCGTCTAAAATTCTGCCGCTCGCTTCGGGACAGAATTCTATCACACTGCATACTCTCTGGCGATTTCTCAGTGGACACCGCCAGATGGTGCACTGGTTTGCGCTCCCGCAAACGCCTATCGATCTGAATAGCCATTGTCATGGACTCATTCAGACCCGCAGGCACAGGGAACCCCACCATAACATCCTTAATGGCATCAGAGAGACCCTCTCTGAAAGTCGCCGCCAGGGCGCACTCATTCCACTGAGTAAGCACAGACCATTTACGGAATCTTTGGCAGTAAATTTCCGCTTCATCTTGCCCCTGAGATAGGGACATCAAAGTTTTTTCTGCCTGAAGCTCCAAATGAGGTTCGTCATAAAGCAACCCCAAGGCCAGAAAAAACGCATCCACATTGAGCAACGCAGGATCCCCTGGTGTCAATGAAAAAGCCCAGTCTTGAGGGTCGCCCCGGAGCAAGGAAATCACAATCCTGACCTGCTGTGCAGGATCTCCGGCAGAGCGAGATTTCAGGGACAAAAATAATTTGCAATTATTTCGAAAATTCTGAAACCCAGATCTATTCCCCGAGAAAAATTCTGGCAAAGGAATTCTCGGCTCAGATACAGGTGCATGACAAACAAAATCTTGCAAATTTTGTACCTTCGTGGCGAGATTATTCAAACCTGCAGTTACACTCTGAAGATCCATTGCAAACAGGTGAACACAGAGCCATTCAAAGGAGAGAAAAAAAAAAAAAAAAAATTTCAGCAGACTACTTATTTCTCTCCTTTCTCAGCCAAGGATTTTAACCCTTTAGTGGGCCGGTCAAACTGTCATGATCTCAATGGCAAGAGATCATAGCATCAGCATATATAGGAACTAGCTCTTGGAAGATGGAAACTGAGCTGACCATGAACTAAACCTAACGCACAACTAGCAGTGGCCGGGTAGCATGCCTACGTTGATTCTAGATGCCCAGCACCAGCCGGAGGACTAAATAAAACTAGCAGAGGAAAATATTAGTCCTAGCTCACCTCTAGAGAAATACCCCGAAAGGAGACAGAGGCCCCCCACATGTATTGGCGGTGAATCAAGATGAAATAACAAACGTAGTATGAAAATAGGTTTAGCAAATTTGAGGTCCACTTACTACATAGCAGAAGACAGGAAGGACACTTTCATGGTCAGCTAAAAACCCTATCTGTTGTGAATTTGGATTCTGGGCTCCCCCGGTGGCCGCTTGTGGAATTGGACTTGTCATCCTCTTTCCTGTTTCACCTGGTTCCATCAGTAGTGGGTGTCGCTATTTAAGCTCATTTCTCTGGTGGTTTCTTGCCGGTCAACAATGTTATCTGATGCCTCTCAGTGCTTGTTCCTGCTTCTAGACAACTACTAGATAAGTTGGACTTTTGTCCATGTTTCGTTTTGCCTATTTGTTCCAGTTCACAGCTGAAGTTTTGTTACTGTGTCTGGAAAGCTCTCGTTGATCAGGGATTGCTACTCTGGCGTTATGAGTTAATGCCAGAGTTTAAGGTAATCTCTGGATGGTGTTTTGTTAGTGTTTTTCTGCTGACCATGAAAGTATACTATCTGTCTTCTGCTATCTAGTAAGCGGACCTCAAATTTGCTAAGACTATTTTCCTGCTGCGTTTGTTGTTTCATCTGAACTCACCGTCATTATATGTGGGGGGCTACTGTCTTCTTTGGAATATTTCTCTAGAGGTGAGCCAGGTCTTATATTTCCCTCTGCTAGCTATTTAGGTCTTAGGCCAGAGCTGGGCATCTAGCGATAAATAGGAAATGCTACCTGGCTATTTCTAGTTGCGCGGCAGGCTTAGTTCATGGTCAGTATAGTTCCATCTTCCGAGAGCTTGTCCCTCTATAGGCTTGCTATGATCTCTGCCTGCAGAGATCATGACAGTTTGACCGGCCAATAAAGTGTTAAAGACCCAGGTTGTGAAAGGAGAGTTATAAGAAGTCTGCTGGAAATTTTTTTTTTTTTTTTTTCCCTCCAGTCTGCCTTGCTGCAGTCTTTTTTCTCTCTCTCCTCCTAATCTCTGTATGGCTCTGTGTGCACCTGACAATAATGGATCTCCAGAGTGTAACTGCGGGTTTGAATAATCTCATCACGAAAGTACAAAATTTACAAGATTTTGTGGTACATGCTCCGGTATCTGACCCGAGAATTCCTTTGCCGGAGTTCTTCACAGGGAATAGAGCTAGCTTCCAGAATTTCCGAAATAATTGTAAGCTTTATTTGTCCCTGAAGTCTCGTTCAGCTGGAGACCCTGCTCAGCAGGTTAGGATTGTGATTTCCTTGCTCAGGGGTGACCCTCAAGATTGGGCCTTCTCATTGCCAGCAGGGGATCCTGCGTTACGCGATGTGGAATCCTCGGATTGTCCTGGAGTGGATGCGGTGGTGGAGAGATTGCATCACATCTGGGGGCAGGTTATGGACAATTTGAAGTTGTCCCAGGAGAAGACTCAGCGTTTTGCCAACCGTCATCGTCGTGTTGGTTCTCGGCTTTGTGTTGGAGATTTGGTGTGGTTGTCTTCTCGTTTTGTCCCTATGAGGGTCTCTTCTCCTAAGTTTAAACCTCGGTTCATCGGCCCTTATAGAATATTGGAGATTCTTAATCCTGTTTCTTTCCGTTTGGACCTCCCTGCGTCCTTTTCCATTCATAACGTTTTTCATCGGTCGTTGTTGCGCAGGTATGAGGTACCTGTTGTACCTTCAGTTGAGCCTCCTGCTCCGGTGTTGGTTGAGGGTGAGTTGGAGTACGTTGTGGAGAAAATTTTGGACTCTCGTGTTTCCAGACGGAGACTCCAGTATCTGGTCAACTGGAAGGGTTACGGCCAGGAGGATAATTCTTGGGTCAATGCATCTGATGTTCATGCTTCTGATCTTGTTCGTGCCTTCCATAGGGCTCATCCTGGTCGCCCTGGTGGATCTGGTGAGGGTTCGGTGCCCCCTCCTTGAGGGGGGGGTACTGTTGTGAATTTGGATTCTGGGCTCCCCCGGTGGCCGCTTGTGGAATTGGACTTGTCATCCTCTTTCCTGTTTCACCTGGTTCCATCAGTAGTGGGTGTCGCTATTTAAGCTCATTTCTCTGGTGGTTTCTTGCCGGTCAACAATGTTATCTGATGCCTCTCAGTGCTTGTTCCTGCTTCTAGACAACTACTAGATAAGTTGGACTTTTGTCCATGTTTCGTTTTGCCTATTTGTTCCAGTTCACAGCTGAAGTTTTGTTACTGTGTCTGGAAAGCTCTCGTTGATCAGGGATTGCTACTCTGGCGTTATGAGTTAATGCCAGAGTTTAAGGTAATCTCTGGATGGTGTTTTGTTAGTGTTTTTCTGCTGACCATGAAAGTATACTATCTGTCTTCTGCTATCTAGTAAGCGGACCTCAAATTTGCTAAGACTATTTTCCTGCTGCGTTTGTTGTTTCATCTGAACTCACCGTCATTATATGTGGGGGGCTACTGTCTTCTTTGGAATATTTCTCTAGAGGTGAGCCAGGTCTTATATTTCCCTCTGCTAGCTATTTAGGTCTTAGGCCAGAGCTGGGCATCTAGCGATAAATAGGAAATGCTACCTGGCTATTTCTAGTTGCGCGGCAGGCTTAGTTCATGGTCAGTATAGTTCCATCTTCCGAGAGCTTGTCCCTCTATAGGCTTGCTATGATCTCTGCCTGCAGAGATCATGACACCTATCAAAACACCATCCAGAAATTACTTTAAAACTCTGGCATTAACTCATAACACCAGAGTGGCAATTCCTGTTCACAAGAGCTTTCCAGACACAGTAACGAAACTACAGCTATGAACTGGAACAAAAATGCAAAAACAAACATGGACAAGAGTCCAACTTATCTAGTAGTTGTCTAGGAGCAGGAACAAGCACAGAGAGGCTTCTGATAACATTGTTGACCGGCAAGCAACTAACAGAGCAGCAAGGTTATATAGCGACTCCCACATCTTGATGGGAACAGGTGAACAGAGAAGATGAAGACACCAGTTCAATTCCACCAGTAGCCACCGGGGGAGCCCAGAATCCAAATTCACAACACACCAGCCTATGATCGGAGCTCACAGCTCCGATCATAGGCAGGTCACCGGCAGGTCACCAGTAGGTGACCGGCAGGTGACCGGTAAGTCACCACCAGGTCACCATCAGGGCACAGCGCGGGCACACCGCTGCTGTGCCCTCTGATTGGCAGAGGATCCGGAGGTGGCAGGGAGATGAGGCAGGGCACAGGCTGCATGGCATTTATATTCAAGCAGGGCACAGCGCGGTAACTCCGCCGCTGTGCCCTGTGATTGGCGCGATCGATGTGATCGTCGATCGCGCCAATCCGGCGGGTCTGTGCCCTGATTGACGCGATCGACGATCACATCGATCGCGCCAATCAGCTGCAGGATCCGGACCCATGGCACAGGAGACAGGGCAGGGCAGAGGGGGCTCCGGTTCAGGTATTTTCAGGCAGGGCACAGCACGGTAACACCGCCGCTGTGCCCTGCGATTGGCGCGATCGATGTGATCGTCGATCGCGCCAATCCGGGGGGTTTTGGCCGGTGCCGGCAACGCCAGGCACCGGCCCCAGGATCGAGAACATCGGTACTCGATCCTAGCATGGGACCTCACTGTTTCAGCCAATCTGATTGGCTGAAACAATGAGAAAGGCTGTGATTGGCTGTTCAGAATTAAACAGCCAATCACAGCGATCGGGAGGCAGGGGGGGGCGGCACCATACCCCAAGATGCCGAGGCCATCTTCCCTAAGGTAAGATGGCGTCGGAATTTTAATGCGATCACCGCGACTTAAGTCGCGGTGTCACATTAAAGGGCATGACGTACTATCCCGTCGGTGGTCATACAGGCCCACCCCACCTAGACGGGATAGTACGTCAGATGTCAGAAAGGGGTTAAACAGCAGAAACCCCCCAAAACTGACCCAATTTTGGATACTATACCCCTCAAGGATTTTATCCAGGGGTATATTGAGCATTTTGAACCAACACAGACACGACATTTGATAACATTAGGTCGTCATATTAAAAAGTAAATTTTTGCACAAAAATCTTGCTTTAGCCCCAAATTTCTCACTTTTGCCAGAGACTTCATAAAAAAGGGGAGCCACAATTAACTACCCACTTTCTGACAAGCGCGGGGATACCCCACATGTAGTCAAAAAGTTCTGTTTGGACAAACGGGAGAAGCAATGTTTGAATTTTGAAACACAAATTTGTCTGAAAGATGGAGGGCACCAGGTCTCATTTGCAGGGCTCCTATTGAGCCTAAACAGCAGAAGCCCCCCACATCTGACCCCACTTCAGAAACTACACCCCTCAAGGATTTTATTCAGGGGCATAGTGAGCATTTTGAACCCACAGGAATGATACAAAACGTGATAACATAATATTGAAAAAGTTAATTTTTTTCACAAAAATCTTGCTTTAGCCCCAATTATCTCAATTTTGCCAGAGATATCACCACAAAGAGGACATCACAATTTGTTACCCACTTTCTTACGAGCGCGGTGATGCCCCACATGTAGTCAAATAGTTCTGTTTTGACAAATGGCATAGCTTGGAACGGAATCAACAAAACAAAGAAAGAGCACATGCATAAATAAAGGATCACCACAATGTCTAAACGAATACAAAAGTTTTTTTATTTCAAACCAGAAAAACACACACAGGTTTAAAAAAAATCTAAAACATCCCAAAGGGAACATACATATTAGATCCAATATTTAGAATGTAATATTTACAGGAAATATATATCCACTGGCTACACAAATTCCATATATTTACAGAGTTATAACATAATACTCCAAACAGGTGCTGCTAGTATATCACCATCCATAATATGGTTAGTGCATAAAACCTAGATAGTGGCATTTAAATCTTACAATAGCATTATTAATTACAAGATGGTGGCCCGATTCTAACGCATCGGGTATTCTAGAATATACATGTTCACGTAGTATATTGCCCAGTGACGTAGTATATTGCCCAGCGACGTAGTATATTGCCCAGCCATGTAGTATATTGCCGAGCCACGTAGTATATTGCCCAGCCACGTAGTATATTGCCCAGCCACGTAGTATATTGCCCAGCCACGTAGTATATTGCCCAGTGACGTAGTATATTGCCCAGCCACGTAGTATATTGCCGAGCCACGTAGTATATTGCCCAGTAACGTAGTATATTGCCCAACCACGTAGTATATTGCCCAGCCACGTAGTATATTGCCTAGCCACGTAGTATATTGCCCAGCGACATAGTATATTGCCCAGCAACGTAGTATATTGCCCAGTTACGTAGTATATTGGCCAGCCATGTAGTATATTGCCCTGTCACATAGTATATTGCCCAGCCACTTAGTATATTGCCCAGTAACGTAGTATATTGCCCAGCGACATAGTATATTGGCCAGTCACGTAGTATATTGCCCAGCTACGTAGTTTATTGCCAAGCCACGTAGTATATTGCCCAGCCACGTAGTATGTAGTATATTGGTCAGCCATGTAGTATATTGCCCAGTAATGTAGTATATTGGCCAGTGACATAAAATAAAAAATAAACATATACTCACCTTAGTCCTGGCTCCTGTGTACGGTGCACGCGGCAGCTTCCGGTCCCAGGGTTGGTATGAGTATCAGCCCAGGACCTGTGATGACGTCGCGGTCACATGACCGTGACGTCATGGCAGGTCCTTCTCGTGCAGGCATGCAGGACGTGTGATGAAGTCGCGGTCACATGACCGTGACGTCATGGCAGGTCCTTCTCGCGCATATTGCCGCCAGACTGTGGCCGTCTCTGATTGGTCGTGGCAATGGTCGTGGGCATTTTGCCACGACCAATCAGCGACTTGGATTCCATGACAGACAGAGGCCACGACCAATGAATATCCGGGACAGACAGGAGGACAGACAGACGGGGGGCTGTGCTGCATTACATTCTATGGGGGCTGTGCTGCATTACATTCTATGGGGCTGTGCTGCATTACATTCTATGGGGGCTGTGCTGCATTACATTCTATGGGTGGCTGGCTGCATTACATTCTATGGGGGCTGTGCTATATTACATTCTATGGGGCTGTGTTGTATTACATTCTATAGGGGCTGTGCTGTATTACATTCTATGGGGGCTGTGCTGTATTACATTCTATGGGTGGCTGGCTGCATTACATTCTATGGGGGCTGACTGCATTACATTCTATGCGGGCTGTGTTGTATTACATTCTATGGGGGCTGTGTTGCATTACATTCTATGGGTGGCTGGCTGCATTACATTCTATGGGTGGCTGGCTGCATTACATTCTATGGGTGGCTGGCTGCATTACATTCTATGGGTGGCTGGCTGCATTACATTCTATGGGAGGCTGGCTGCATTACATTCTATGGGTGGCTGGCTGCATTATATTCTATGGGGAGGGCTGTATTACATTCTATGGGGTGTTGTATTTTATTCTATGGAGGTCCTCAGTTTTGCCCCTTTTTTGTAGATTTATGGTAACATTTGTTTGTATGCTTTTAATCTGTGTTTTGTTCGGTTTTTAATAATTGTGTGTTTTTATTTTTCTAGTATGGAACAGTCTTATTCTATTACAGGACAAATTAATAAGGCACCAATTGAATGGCGGCATTATTCTATCCTCCTGCGCACCTCCTTTGGAAACCACCTTGTGTGGCCGAATTGTATGAAAAGCTGTATTGTAATTAATTTGTGTATCCTGTATATGCTTAAATTAATGAATCCTTAATTACTATTCATAAACTACTATGGTACTATATACCTTTATATACAGCATTTAAATTTGATAATGTTATATATATCTCAGACTTTTTTATACAATTCCTAAAGTATATGTATATTGGGTACTTATTATTCTTATTTTTGGATCAATGATATTTGTTTTATTATATATTTTTTTCACATTATTAATCATATGCACCTTATGTTTATGCACGTCATGCAATTTTCTATATATTAATGCTATGCTGGGGATATATGAAATATTTATAAACCCCGTATGTTCTATTTTCACCAATTTATGCACAATTGCACTCACGCATTATAAAAATTGACATAATGTTTTTAGTTAATAAGAAAACATATTAATAGGCACAATGTAGTCACTCCTTTGATTACCCGACATTAATCTTTCAGGCCACAAATGAGGAAGTACTTAAATCTTCATTCTTTCCGGTGCGCAGTGTGCGCTTGCGCCGGCTCTCTGCTCTGGGGTTGCCGTGGAGACGCATCACGGTTGGTCCCGGGCACGCCCCCCTCCTTGACGCGTCGGGAGGGGAAGCAGCCCGCGATCACATGACGCCGATCTGTGGTGACGTCACGCAGTGCAGCCGGCGGAAGCGCCGCCATCTAACTGTTGCCGCCCATAACTCGTCCGGTATTATTTAAGCAACTCCACACTTCTAAGCCACTACATACTTTCACCCCAGACGAAGCCACAGGCGAAACGCGCGTCCGGGTTGGGTTCCGCCACTACCCACAGGTAATTGTTATTTTGTATTCACCTTCTCATGCTGTCTGTTATGACCCCAATGGCGAGGGTCTCAGAGGAACGTGGAAGTCTGCAGAATACAAAAATCCAGCTCATAGGGCAGTGGTAACTGGGTTGACCATATATCTACTCCTAACGCCAACACTAGAAGTAGCCGGGGATCATTCCTACGTTGATTCTAGATGACACGCGCCAGCCGGAGAATCTAGCTACCCCTAGTAGAGGAAAACAAAGACCTTTCTTGCCTCCAGAGAAGGGGACCCCAAAGCTGGATAGAAGCCCCCCACAAATAATGACGGTGAGGTAAGAGGAAATGACAAACACAGAAATGAACCAGGTTTAGCACAGAGAGGCCCGCTTACTGATAGCAGAATAAAGAAAGGTAACTTATATGGTCAACAAAAACCCTATCAAAATCCACACTGGAAATTCAAGAACCCCCGAACCGTCTAACGGTCCGGGGGGAGAACACCAGCCCCCTAGAGCTTCCAGCAAAGGTCAGGATATAGATTAGGAACAAGCTGGACAAAAATACAAAACCAAAACAAATAGCAAAAAGCAAAAGGCAGACTTAGCTGATATAACTGGAACCAGGATCAGTAGACAAGAGCACAGCAGACTAGCTCTGATAACTACGTTGCCAGGCATTGAACTGAAGGTCCAGGGAGCTTATATAGCAACACCCCTAACTAACGACCCAGGTGCGGATAAAAGGAATGACAGAAAAACCAGAGTCAAAAAACTAGTAACCACTAGAGGGAGCAAAAAGCAAATTCACAACAGTACCCCCCCCCTTAGTGAGGGGTCACCGAACCCTCACCACGACCACCAGGGCGATCAGGATGAACGGCATGAAAGGCACGAACTAAATCGGCCGCATGAACATCAGAGGCGACCACCCAGGAATTATCCTCCTGACCATAGCCCTTCCACTTGACCAGGTACTGAAGCCTCCGCCTGGAGAGGCGAGAATCCAAGATCTTCTCCACCACGTACTCCAACTCGCCCTCAACCAACACCGGAGCAGGAGGCTCAGCAGAAGGAACTACAGGCACAATGTACCGCCGCAACAAGGACCTATGAAATACATTGTGAATAGCAAACGACACAGGAAGATCCAGACGAAAAGATACAGGATTAAGGATTTCCAATATCTTGTAAGGCCCAATAAAACGAGGTTTAAATTTGGGAGAGGAGACCTTCATAGGAACAAAGCGGGAAGAAAGCCACACCAAATCCCCAACGCGTAGTCGGGGACCCACACCGCGGCGGCGGTTGGCAAAGCGCTGAGCCTTCTCCTGTGACAACTTCAAGTTGTCCACCACATGATTCCAGATCTGCTGCAACCTATCCACCACAGAATCCACCCCAGGACAGTCAGAAGGCTCCACATGACCCGAAGAAAAGCGAGGATGGAAACCAGAGTTGCAGAAAAAAGGCGAAACCAAGGTGGCGGAACTAGCCCGATTATTAAGGGCAAACTCAGCCAACGGCAAGAATGTCACCCAATCGTCCTGATCAGCAGAGACAAAACACCTCAAATAAGCCTCCAAAGTCTGATTGGTTCGCTCCGTCTGTCCATTAGTCTGAGGATGGAAAGCAGACGAAAACGACAAATCAATGCCCATCCTACTACAAAAGGATCGCCAGAACCTGGAAACGAACTGGGATCCTCTGTCTGACACAATATTCTCAGGGATGCCGTGCAAACGAACCACGTTCTGGAAAAACACAGGAACCAGATCGGAAGAGGAAGGCAGCTTAGGCAAAGGAACCAAATGGACCATCTTGGAGAAGCGATCACATATCACCCAGATAACGGACATGCCCTGAGATAGCGGAAGATCAGAAATGAAATCCATGGAGATATGTGTCCAAGGTCTCTTCGGGACAGGCAAGGGCAAGAGCAAACCGCTGGCACGAGAACAGCAAGGCTTAGCTCGAGCACAAGTCCCACAGGACTGCACAAATGACCGCACATCCCTTGACAAGGAAGGCCACCAAAAGGACCTGGCCACCAGATCTCTGGTGCCAAAAATTCCCGGGTGACCTGCCAACACCGAGGAATGAACCTCGGAAATGACTCTGCTGGTCCACTTATCCGGGACAAACAGTCTGTCAGGTGGACAAGACTCAGGCCTATCAGCCTGAAATCTCTGCAACACACGTCGCAGATCCGGAGAAATAGCTGACAAGATAACTCCATCTTTAAGAATACCAACAGGATCAGCGACTCCAGGAGCATCAGGCACAAAGCTCCTAGAAAGAGCATCGGCCTTCACATTCTTTGAACCTGGTAAATACGAGACAACAAAATCAAAGCGGGAGAAAAACAATGACCAGCGGGCCTGTCTCGGATTAAGGCGTTTAGCAGACTCGAGATACATCAGATTTTTGTGATCAGTCAAGACCACCACACGATGCTTAGCACCCTCGAGCCAATGACGCCACTCCTCAAATGCCCATTTCATGGCCAACAACTCCCGATTGCCCACATCATAATTTCGCTCGGCAGGCGAAAACTTCCTAGAGAAAAAGGCACAAGGTTTCATAACAGAGCAACCAGGGCCTCTCTGCGACAAAACGGCCCCTGCCCCAATCTCCGAAGCATCCACCTCAACCTGAAAGGGAAGTGAGACGTCAGGCTGGCACAAAACAGGCGCCGAAGTAAACCGGCGTTTCAACTCCTGGAAAGCCTCCACGGCAGCAGGAGCCCAGTTAGCTACATCGGAGCCCTTCTTGGTCATATCCGTCAAAGGTTTCACAATGCTAGAAAAATTAGCGATAAAACGACGGTAGAAGTTAGCGAAGCCCAAGAACTTCTGAAGACTCTTAACTGACGAGGGCTGAGTCCAATCAAGAATAGCTCGGACCTTGACTGGGTCCATCTCCACAGCAGAAGGGGAAAAAATGAACCCCAAAAAGGGAACCTTCTGTACACCAAAGAGACACTTTGAGCCCTTGACAAACAAAGAATTTTCACGCAAAATTTTAAAGACCAACCTGACCTGCTCCACATGCGAATCCCAATCATCAGAAAAAACCAAAATATCATCCAGATAAACAATCAAAAATTTATCCAGATACCTCCGGAAAATGTCATGCATAAAGGACTGAAAAACTGAAGGCGCATTGGAGAGCCCAAAAGGCATCACCAAGTACTCAAAATGACCTTCGGGCGTATTGAATGCGGTTTTCCATTCATCACCTTGCTTAATGCGCACAAGGTTGTACGCACCACGAAGGTCTATCTTGGTGAACCACTTGGCACCCTTAATCCGGGCAAACAAGTCAGACAACAGCGGTAAAGGATACTGAAATTTGACAGTGATCTTATTTAAAAGCCGATAATCAATACAAGGTCTCAAAGATCCGTCCTTTTTTGCCACAAAAAAGAATCCCGCACCAAGAGGGGAAGAAGACGGACGAATATGTCCTTTCTCCAGAGACTCCCTGATATATGAACGCATAGCGGTATGTTCAGGTACCGACAGATTAAACAGTCTTCCCTTAGGAAATTTACTGCCTGGGATCAAATCTATAGCACAGTCACAGTCCCTATGAGGAGGCAGTGCACTGGACTCAGACTCACTGAAGACATCCTGATAATCAGACAAATACTCCGGAACTTCCGAAGGCGTAGAAGAAGCAATAGACACAGGCAGGGAATCCCCATGAATACCACGACAGCCCCAACTTGAGACTGACATAGCCTTCCAGTCCAGGACTGGATTATGGGTCTGCAACCATGGCAGCCCTAAAACAACCAAATCATGCATTTTATGTAAAACCAGGAAACGTATCACCTCGCGGTGTTCAGGAGTCATGCACATGGTAACCTGTGTCCAATACTGCGGTTTATTTGCTGCCAATGGTGTAGCATCAATACCCCTAAGAGGAATAGGATTTTCTAATGGTTCAAGAGTAAAACCACAGCGCTTAGCAAATGAGAGATCCATGAGACTCAGGGCAGCACCTGAATCTACAAACGCCATGACAGGATAAGATGACAGTGAGCAAATCAAAGTTACAGACAGAATAAATTTAGGTTGCAAATTACCAACGGTGACAGGACTAACAACCTTAGCTATACGTTTAGAGCATGCTGAGATAACATGTGTAGAATCACCACAGTAGTAGCACAAGCCATTCCGGCGTCTATGAATTTTCCGCTCATTTCTAGTCAGGATTCTATCACATTGCATTAAATCAGGTGTCTGTTCAGACGACACCATGAGGGAATTTGCGGTTTTTCTATCACATTGCACCGAATTAGGTGTCTGTTCAGACAACACCATGAGGGAATTTGCGGTTTTGCGCTCCCGCAACCGCCGGTCAATTTGAATAGCCAGTGCCATAGTATCATTCAGACCTGTGGGAATGGGAAAACCCACCATAACATTCTTAATGGCTTCAGAAAGGCCATTTCTAAAATTAGCGGCCAGTGCACACTCGTTCCAATGTGTCAGCACGGACCATTTCCGAAATTTTTGGCAATACACTTCAGCCTCGTCCTGCCCCTGAGACATAGCCAGCAAGGCCTTTTCTGCCTGAATCTCAAGATTGGGTTCCTCATAAAGTAAACCGAGCGCCAGAAAAAACGCATCAAGATCAGCCAATGCCGGATCTCCTGGCGCCAGCGAAAAAGCCCAATCCTGAGGGTCGCCCCGTAAGAACGAAATAACAATTTTTACTTGCTGAGCAGAATCTCCAGATGAACAGGGTCTCAGGGACAAAAACAATTTACAATTATTCACGAAATTCCTAAACTTAAACCTGTCTCCGGAAAACAGTTCAGGAATCGGTATTTTAGGTTCTGACCTAGGATTTCTGATAACATAGTCTTGTATGCCCTGCACACGAGTAGCCAGCTGGTCCACACTTGTAATCAAGGTCTGGACATTCATGTCTGCAGCAAGCATAGCCACTCTGAGGTAAAGGGGAAGAAGAAAAAAAAAAACTCAGAATCTTCTTTCTTATAATCCCTCTTCTGCAATGCATTAAACATTTAATACGGGCCTGGCAAACTGTTATGACCCCAATGGCGAGGGTCTCAGAGGAACGTGGAAGTCTGCAGAATACAAAAATCCAGCTCATAGGGCAGTGGTAACTGGGTTGACCATATATCTACTCCTAACGCCAACACTAGAAGTAGCCGGGGATCATTCCTACGTTGATTCTAGATGACACGCGCCAGCCGGAGAATCTAGCTACCCCTAGTAGAGGAAAACAAAGACCTTTCTTGCCTCCAGAGAAGGGGACCCCAAAGCTGGATAGAAGCCCCCCACAAATAATGACGGTGAGGTAAGAGGAAATGACAAACACAGAAATGAACCAGGTTTAGCACAGAGAGGCCCGCTTACTGATAGCAGAATAAAGAAAGGTAACTTATATGGTCAACAAAAACCCTATCAAAATCCACACTGGAAATTCAAGAACCCCCGAACCGTCTAACGGTCCGGGGGGAGAACACCAGCCCCCTAGAGCTTCCAGCAAAGGTCAGGATATAGATTAGGAACAAGCTGGACAAAAATACAAAACCAAAACAAATAGCAAAAAGCAAAAGGCAGACTTAGCTGATATAACTGGAACCAGGATCAGTAGACAAGAGCACAGCAGACTAGCTCTGATAACTACGTTGCCAGGCATTGAACTGAAGGTCCAGGGAGCTTATATAGCAACACCCCTAACTAACGACCCAGGTGCGGATAAAAGGAATGACAGAAAAACCAGAGTCAAAAAACTAGTAACCACTAGAGGGAGCAAAAAGCAAATTCACAACAGCTGTCCCAGTATATCAAGGCAAATGTCAGACTTTCCCTAGGGCACTAGTTGTTCGGGCCCCTATCTTTTCATTCTTTTGAAACCATTGTGGTCATATAGACAATGGAGAAAGTTTAGACTCTCTAGTGCATTAGCATAATTAGTATTACACTATAGACACGTCATGGAATATGTGCATTTTTTGGTGGATAATATTTATACATCTTTTCACAATTGTTGAATATTCACCTTTATGGATATCTTTTGGCATCTATTACTATATGTAATTTACTTACCTGTGTGGTATTTGGTGGTTTCTTTCTGTACAGTTTTATCCCCAATTTTTACTTGTTTAATGATAATAAAAAATCTACATGTTTTTTAAAAGGTATATTTAAATAAAGGAAATCTTTTTTATATACTCCATGGCTAAATGCTTCTATTTTCTCTATTGGATGTGTGTACATTCTATGGGGGCTGTGTTGCATTACATTCTATGGGTGGCTGGCTGCATTACATTCTATGGGTGGCTGGCTGCATTACATTCTATGGGTGGCTGGCTGCATTACATTCTATGGGGGGCTGGCTGCATTATATTCTATGGGGGGGCTGGCTGCGTTACATTCTATGAGGGCTGGCTGCATTATATTATTTGGGGAGGGCTGTATTACATTCTATGGGGAGCTGTATTTTATTCTATGGAGGGGCTACATTATATTCTATGGGGGGCTGCATTATGCTCTATGAGGGGGCTACCATATATTATATATGCAGGGGCTGCATTATACTATATGAGGGGGCTGCATTATATTCTCTGGGGGTTACATTATACTCAGGGGGCTACAATATATTCTGTGGGGTGGCTGCATTATACTCTGGGGTGGCATCATTATACTATATGTGGGCTGCATTATACTGTTCGAGGACTATGGGGAATACATTATACTTTATGAAGAACTATGGGCTGCATTATACTACATGGATAACAATGGCGTTGCATTATGCTATATGGAGCACTATGAGGAATGTATTATACTATTTGGAGGACTGAGGAGTGTATTATACTATATGGAGGAATTGCAGTGTATTTTAATATATGGAGGTCTATGAGGAGTGTATTATACTCTATGGAGGACTATGTGGAGTGTATAATACTATATGGAGGACTGAGGAGTGTATTATACTATATGGAGGACTGAGGAGCGTATTATACTATATGGAGGACTGAGGAGTGTATTATACTATATGGAGGACTGAGGAGTGTATTATACTATATGGAGGACTGAGGTGCACATTATAATATATAAAGGACTATGGGGTGTATTATACTAAACAAGCAAAATGCTGTCTATTCATCGAGTAATTGGATTGTTTATGTGGGAACAGAAATCCTTGTTCTCAGCAGCACATCGCCTGTGTAAACTGTAGATGTGCTGCTGATAACATGATACTGTATGCCTAGGGCGGGGACAATGCAGGGGGCGGCACCTGAGCAAGGTTTGTTGTTTTGTTTTTTTGTTTTTTTTCCTGGGTCACCTCCCGACCAACCCCCCCTGTGCCCTCCCCCCGGCCGCGCGCCAGCCTCCCACCCACCCTCCTTGAAGATGATACTCACCTTGCTCCAGCGATGCCTGGTCTCGACGTAGACAGCTCGTCCTGAATAAGCGGTCACGTGGTACCGCTCATTAAGGTCATGAATATGCGCATATTCATGACCTTAATGAGCGGTATCACCTGACCACTCACGCAGGAAAAAGGTGCTGCGCCGGGAGTCGGGACAGAGCGAGAAGGATATCGGCGCAGCCGCGCGGTGAGGAACAGGTAAGTATGAGGGACGGGGGGGATGAAGGAGGACATAAGCCGGCGCGCCATGCAAGATGGGAGCAGGAGCAGGAGCGGGGGGGGGAGAGATAAGCCATGCATTCAGGGGGGAATATGAGCCATGCATACGGGGGGGGGGGAATATGAGCCATGCATACAGGGGAGGGGGGATATGAGCCATGCATACAGGAGGGGGGGAATATGAGCCATGCATACAGGGGGGGAATATGAGCCATGCATACAGGGGGGGATATGAGCCATGCATACAGGAGGGGGGGAATATGAGCCATTCATACAGGAGGGGGAATATGAGCCATGCATTCAGGGGGGAATATGAGCCATGCATACAGGGGGGGGAATATGAGCCATGCATACAGGGGGGGATATGAGCCATGCATACAGGAGGGGGGGAATATGAGCCATGCATACAGGGGGGGAATATGAGCCATGCATACAGGGGGGGATATGAGCCATGCATACAGGAGGGGGGGAATATGAGCCATGCATTCAGGGGGGGAATATGAGCCATTCATTCAGGGGGGAATATGAGCCATGCATTCGGGGGGGGGGGGGGGAATATGAGCCATGCATTCAGGGGGGATTATGAGCCATGCATTCAGGGGGGAATATGAGCCATGCATTCAGGGGGGGAATATGAGCCATGCATTCAGGGGGGGAATATGAGTCATGCATACAGGAGGGGGAATATGAGCCATGCATATAGGGGGAGAATATGAGCCATGCATACAGGAGGGGCAATATGAGCCATGCATACAGGAGGGGGAATATGAGCCATGCATACAGGGGGGAATATGAGGCATGCATACAGGAGGGGGAATATGAGCCATGCATACAGGAGGGGGGATATGAGCCATGTATATGGGATGGGAGGGAGATGAGCCATGCATACAGGAGGGGGGTCATTATACAGTATTGAGCATCATGTGGGATCATTATACATTATGGAGAACTGTGTGTGGCCGTTATACAGTATGGAGCACTATGTGTGGCCATTATACAGTATGGAGCACTGTTTGGCCATTATACACTATGGAGCATCATGTGTGGCCATTATACACTATGGAGCATCATGTGTGGCCATTATACAGTATTGAGCATCATGTGTGGCCATTATACAGTATGGAGCACTGTGTGGCCATTATACAGTATGGAGCATCATGCGTGGCCATTATACAGTATGGAGCATCATGTGTGGTCATTATACAGTATGGAGCATCATGTGTGGCCATTATACAGTATGGAGCATCATGTGTGGCCATTATACAGTATGGAGCACTGTGTGGCCATATTTTTTTTGTTTATAATTATTGTATATAAAACAGTGTGATCAGCAGTGCTAAATGGCTGTGGTTGGGACGTGGATATGGGTGTGACTAGTTGTGAAATGGGAGTGGTCAGAGGTGTGGCCTAAAATTTGCCGCGGCGCACTAGGTGCGCCGCAAACTTTATACCTACTTCCCTTCTTCTAAAGTTGGGAGGTATGGTACAGCATTTGCCAGATCATGGCAAGTGTCGCAAATCCCATAGGGAAAGAATGAGGCCGAACGCAGTGTTGCCGTAAGTGACCCATTATGCGGCAGATGCAGAAAAACTGCCGGATCTGCTGCAAAAGGCGACTTTCACATCAGCAATTCTTGCCAAAGTCACTGCCGATAGTGTCATACTCACCAAAGGGGGAGGCAGCACTAAAAGTGCCTAGGGCAGCAGAAACTCTAAATACGGCCCTGACAAAGATATTATACAGTCACCATGTGACAAGTGGGCCTGTGTACCTGCAAATGCCAGGGCTGAATTTTAGTCCCAGTCCGGCCCTGAAAATAGCTGTCAGCGCTGAGATCTCATCTCCCAAGATCTTGGTGCCAAGATGTTCATCTGTGAATGCGCCGCCACCAGCAGCCATTTTCCCGGAATCCACCGCATAGGAAACCATGGAACTGCAGAAATTCTGGCCTTTCACAAAATGTCAGCGGAGCCCCCGCAGCAGCACCAGAGACACCACCCGCAGCTGCAGCACCGGAGACACCACCCGCAGCAGCACTGGACACCACCCGCAGCAGCACCGGACACCACCCGCAGCAGCACCGGACACCCGCATCGGCGCGCTGCACATCTGAACGCTCCATCATCGCATGCTGCGGCTTGCAGCAATGCCCCACTCCTGCCTCCTCCAGCAGCGACCCTGGGACCCCGCTTCACTGCAGCCACCACCACCACTAAGCAATAAGACGCATGGATTATAAGCACCACCATTTTATTAAAAAAAAAAAGTTTTTTTTCCTATTTTTCTCCTCAAAATTTTGCATGTGTCTTATAATCCAGAGCATTTTATAAGCCGAAAAATATGGTACATCCAATATGGCACCAATGTAGGTACTGGACACACTGCTGTGCCTGTAATAATAGATGGCACACCATTTGGTCTTTAGGGTAAAATTGAAGGAATTCCAGGACCGATTCAAAGCTTTCATAGACATTGTGCTACCGAACAAGAAAATCCTTCTAGGAATTATTACTCAGGCATGCCTCTAAAAACACATTTGCTGATTATGAAACTGGGTCTTGCTAACAAAACAGTTGTCTTGCAATTGCGTATATTGTAGCAGGAAGAATAAACTATACTGGAATGAAGGGAAAAATGTGGAGGAAAATGCAGCCAACTATGTGGCAAACCTGAGTTTGTTCCAAAGATGAAAGAACACCAGCAGGGCTAGGATGAAAGAGACTTTCAGAGACTGCTTGTACAACGTCCGTTTATCTCCATCACTTCCTATGAGAGACAAATGTGCCAATAGATGTGATACACCACAGCAAGCTCCTGCCAGTCAAGGTAGGAACGGTATATATGCACAAAACAATCTCCTGCAGATTCCTGAAAGTATCATCGATATAGGAGGTTCAGCAAGAACTATGCAGTAAAGCACAAAGTTTATAAGTAAGGAACATTATTATTATTAGAGATTATCTATATTTATATAATATATTATCTATTATTTATATAAGCAATATAAATGAAAACAAAAATTTTGTGTAGCAAAACATAGTCGTAAAAACACTCAAACTAAGATGAATGGTAAAAAATGTTTATGTGAGTAATCAAGTTGTTCTGTCCTAGCAGTAAATTTGCTGTCTAAAAAGTTTACTTATTTTTGTGCCTCACAGTTACTACAGGCATATTTTCTGTGTATATTAATCCTTTCTATATTTTTACATTGTAAGGCTACGTTCACATTTGCGTTGTGCGCCGCAGCGTCGGCGCCGCAGCGCACAACGCAAACAAAAACGCAGCAAAACGCATGCACAACGCTGCGTTTTGCGCCGCATGCGTCGTTTTTTTCATTGAATTTGGACGCAGCAAAAATGCAACTTGCTGCGTCCTCTGCGCCTGGACGCGGGCGCCGCAGCGACGCATGCGGCGCAAAACGCAAGTGCGCCGCATGTCCATGCGCCCCCATGTTAAATATAGGGGCGCATGACGCATGCGGCGCCGCTGCGGCGCCCGACGCTGCGGCGCTGGCCGCAAATCTGAACGTAGCCTAAGGTAATAGCACTATCTGCTGGCGATTTGGTGTATGCATTCTGGTGCAGTTTGCAATGTATTATGAGAAGTTCCTAGGGCATTATGGGATGATAATGTGTGCAAATTGTAAAGCGCTACAGAATATGGTAGCGCTATATAAAAATAAAGATTATTATTATTATTATTGTTCCTGTTGCATTGGGGTCTTATTATGACAATGTGAAAGGAACAGCAGCCATTGTTAATGTATGA
Organism: Ranitomeya variabilis; assembly: GCF_051348905.1. NCBI lineage: Eukaryota > Metazoa > Chordata > Amphibia > Anura > Dendrobatidae > Ranitomeya > Ranitomeya variabilis. Next base: position 174,640,686 of record NC_135238.1, read on the forward strand.
TCCTGAGGGGAAACCACATCACTCGTTTTTCTGTCTTGCTCCTTGTAAACAGCCTGCTCTGAGTATAGTTGGTAAGCAACTATCTATGTGTTTTTATAGGTATGTTTGCTGTATTAAATAGTTAATCATCACCTTGTATATTGCCTCATGTTACTTTGAATTGCAGACTATCTGTATTGTATGCACAGTACAGTTATATATTCTGAAATGCTGCTGTTATTGCAACTTATAGATTCACCCTTTCCTGTCACATCTACAATCAATAAAAGAAGGTTACAACTTCACAGCCTATTTTTCTTAAAGAAAACGAGGTTTAGCTACATGCAGGGCTGTATTTGCCACTAGGCACTGAAGGGCACGTGCCTAGGGCGCCGGGCTGCAAGGGGCGGCACTAAGACAGGGAAGAACATTTTTTTAACCTCCCTTCTGTTAGACAGTCAAGGAAATCTGTTGGCTTTTCGGGGGGAGGGTCAGGGTCAGGAGCGCCCCTCCATATTAATTCAGGAAGTAGTGGCGCCACAGCTTCCGGGGTAAGAGAGGTCCCTGCATCCGAGGCAGGGCTGGCGTTAGCGGCAGGCAGACCAGGCAGCTGCCTAGGGTCCCTGACCCCCATGTGCCCCCAGCCAGTCACCTGCCACCAGCGCTGACTCCCTCCACCAGCGCAGGACACGAGGAGAGGTGAGGATTGTTTGTGTTGTTTTTTTTAATCTATCAATGAGTGCTGGACTGTGGGGCCATTCTGGGATGGCTGTATTATATTCTATGGGGTTCTGTATTATATTCTATGGGGGACTGTATTACATTCTGTTGGGGGGGCTGTATTATATTCTATGGAGGGCTGTATTACATTTTATGGGGTGCTGTATTATATGCTATGGGGGCTGTATTAGATTCTATGGGGGGCCGTATTACATTCTAAGGGGGGCTGTATTACATTCTATGGAGTTCTGTGTTATATTCTATGGGGGGGCTGTATTACATTCTATTGGGGGGCTGTATTATGTTCTATGGGGGCTGTATTATATTCTATGGGGTGCTGTATTATATTCTATGGGGGCTGTATTATATTCTATGGGGGGCTGTATTACATTCTATTGGGGGCTGTTTTATATTCTATGGGGTGCTGTATTATATTCTTTGGGGGGCTACATTATATTCTATGGGGGGCTGTATTATATTCTCTGGGGCTACATTATATTCTATGGGGGGCTGTATTATAGTCTCTGGGGCTAAATTATATTCTATGGGGGGCTGTATTATATTCTCTGGGGGCTACATTATATTCTATGGGGACTGTATTATATTCTATGAGGGAGGATTGCATCATATTCTTTTATGGGGCTACATCATATTCTATGGGGAGGTGGGCTGTATTATATTCTATGGGGGGGCTACATTATATTCTATGAATTAAATGTATTCTATGTATTATATTCTATGAGGGGTGATTGCATCATACTCTATGAGGGGGCTACATTATATTCTATGGGGGCTGCATTATACTATATGAGGAAGGCTACATTGTATTCTATGGAGGGGCTACATTACATTCTATGGGGGGCTGCATTATACTATATGAGGGGGCTACATTACATTATATTCTATGGGGGTTACATTATATTGTATGGCGGGCTGCATTATACTCAGGGGGCTACATTATATTCGGTGGGGTGGCTGAATTATACTCTGTGGGGTGGCAGAATTATAGTATACATGGGCTGCATTATATTGTATCGAGGACTATGGGGAATACATTATACTATATGAAGAACTATGGGGTGCATTATACTATTGGAAGTGAATTGTACTACATTGATGACTATGGCAGTGCATTATACTATATGGAGCCCTATGAGGAATGTAATATACTATATGGAGGACTGAGCAGTGTATTTTAATATATGGAGGACTATGAGGAGTGTATTATACTATATGGAGGACTGAGAAGGGTATTATAGTATATGGAGGACTGAGGAATGTATTATACTATATGGAGGACTGAGGAGTGCATTATACTATATGGAGCACTGAGGAGTGTATTATACTATATGGAGGACGGAGGAGTGTATTATACTATATGGAGGACTGAGGAGTGTATTATACTATATGGAGGACTATGGGTAGTGTATAATACTATATGGAGGACTGAGAAGTGTATTTTAATATATAGAGGACTATAGGGAGTGTAGTATACTATGGGGAGTGTATTATACTATATGGAGAACTATGGGGCACATTATATTATATGGAGGACTATGGGGTGTGCACTTTACAATATGGAGGACTATGGTGAAATTATATTATATGGAGGACTGTGGGGTGTATTATACTAAACAAGCAAAATGCTGCATATTCATCGAGTGATTGGATTGTTTATGTGGGAACAAAAATCATTGTTCTCAGCAGCAAATCACCGGTGTAAACTGTAGAAGGTCTGCTGATAACATGATACCGTGTGGGGACAGAATGATCTAGTAGTGATTGTTCTGTTCCCATCACTCTTTCTCAGTTGATGTAAAGAGGCCGGGAAACAAGCGAAAAACTTCAATATTGTCGATTACACTCGTTTAGCATCCTGAACTGAGCGCATGTTAATACAACAGAAATGGTTCTGTGTGATATGCAATATGTTAGCATTTGGGGCCCCATTTTAAACTTTTGCCTAGGGCCCCACTTTGCCTAAAACTGGCCCTGATCCGAGGTGCTGCAGATTCTGTGCATGTGAAGAGGATGAGATCATCTCTCACTGCAGACATCACAGCAGAGGAGGAAGATGACATGGGAGGAGGATACAGGAGCAGGTGAGCACTCACAGAGCTGAAGATGGGGAGGCTGTGCTGTATACTGGTGAGAGGAGGCTGGTGACGGGAGGTTGTGCTGTATACTGGTGAGAGGAGGCTGGAGATGGGAGGCTGCTGCTGTATACTGGTGAGAGGAGGCTGGTGACAAGGGGAGGCTGTGCTATATACTGGTGAGAGGAGGCTGCTGATGGGAGGCTGTGCTGTACACTGGTGAGAGGAGGCTGGTGACAGGGGGAGGCTGTGCTGTATACTGGTGAATGGAGGCTCCGCCCACACTCCGCCCACACACTCTTCTCCCTCCCGATCTGCAGTGTTTCTCACACCCAACTCCGCAGCAAAACCGCAGATCTTTTTTAAACCTACGGTTTTGCTGCGGATTGGTCTGACACAATGGAAGTCAATGGGTGCAGAAACGCTTCTGATCCGCACAAAGAATTGACATGCTGCGGAAAAAACAACGCTGCGTTTCCGCGCAGTATTTTCCGCAACATGTGCACAGCGGATTTTGTTTTCCATAGGTTAACATGCTACTGTACACCACATGGAAAACTGCTGCAGATCCGCAGCGTCAAAAACGCTGCAGATCCACAGGCAAATCCGCAATGTGTGCACATAGCCTCAAGCTGGTTTCACACTTGTGTTTTTTTTCCCAAGTCAGGCAAAAACAGGTTTTTCAGCCAAATCCTGATCCTTTCAGTATCCAGTTTTCTGTCCATTCACTTTAATGGTTTAATGGTGCCAGGAAGCAACCTGAAGTAACTGGATTCTACCTGACACCATTAAAGTGAATGGACAAAAACTGGATCCTGAAAGGATCAGGATTTGGCTGAAAACCCTGATTTTGCCAAATTTGAAAAAAAAAAACGCAAGTGTGAAACCAGCAACACTGGATGAGTGCAGCAGCGTGCTCCAAGTGTCAGTGTGGATGCACATAACATGGCTGCAGGCTCCCTCTGAAGTGTATCCCCAGGGCTCCCGATGTGTATATGGAAGATGGTGAATGGTGCAGTAAAGAACGAGGACACAGGTTTGCAGTCTCTTTACCTGGTTTACTGAAGACTTCAGGCAGCCACAGTCCAGGGTACTAGATCACACGTACAGGCAGGGTCTGGCCGGCTTGGAAGCGAATCCAGAGTTCCCCCTTTACCAGGTGGATTTAAAAGCCTTCCTCTAGCGCGGTGGTGTTGTAGTCCCTTACAGCCTATGGCTTCTGATAAGGTCCTCACAGTTCTTCTCTGTCTCCCATATAGGATGAGACACAAACTCGTATGACAGGTGACTCGAGCCTTTTTACAGGATCTCTATCATGACCCGGGCTCTATGAGTTACTATGCCTCCTGGGTATTGAAGCGGACAGGTAACTTGCAGTTCAGCTGTCCTGCTGGTCTCTGCTGTAAGTCGTAGAGTCCCTTACAACCTCGGTATTCCGGGTACCGGTTATCTGCGCTTCAGAGGGAGGCAGCTCATTCGCAGCTGGTCTCCCCAGATATCACTCTCCTGTGCTTCGCTCTCCTTCACGCTCACTGAACGATGTTCTTTCCTTCTGTATGTCTCTTTCTCCAGGGGCTGTAGTACTTCAGACTACAGGGCCCCTTCAGACCTTCTGACACTATGTCGCTCTGCACTCTCCTCTGTGTCTCTCTCTGACAGGAACTGACTGACTTTCCCTCCAAACCACAATATATATAGGGGAGTCACCTAGGAATAGGATCAAAAGCTCCCCTTTGTGGCCTGGAGTGTGAACATGCTGTGTGCATTGTGATGCCTGATAAAAGAAGATCTTTCATCGCTTCGCTTACATCACTCTCCTTGTGAGGAAAGCAATGTCACTGTGACGACCAGGACCCTGGGGCGTCACATCTGATCTTGGCTTCCCTTTGAACACCTTCAGTAAAGAGGAGGGGTGAATGAGCAGACAGCATGTCTCTATATCACTAGGCCTCTCCTCACTGAAGCAATGGTTAGGTCACCTATTTTAACCTCTTGATGACTTTGAAAAGCTGAAGGTGGTAAAAAAATGCTCAAAAGACTGAACCTGTGCGCAGCAAGTGCAGACGTTCATTCTTTTAGTGTTTAATTAGCGCTTTTTAAAGCGTTTTACAGAGTAGATCTGCCTTAAATAGATGTCGTGTTCACAGACTAAGTGTGTGATGTCAGTAAGGGGCGCGACCATGAAAAGTGCCTAGGGCAGCATGAAGGCCAAATACGGCCCTGGCTACATGTCTTATTACACACCGTGCTAACGTGTATAAGGACAGCATTTGCCGACTCCGCAAGAGGCACCTGCCAATAACCCTTGGTCAGATCGAGCATGGTAAAGTACTGGGCCTGACCCAGTCGCTCGATCAACTCGTCCGCCCGGGCATTGGATAAAGGTTGAACTTCGACACCTCATTTAATTTACGGAAGTCATTACACAATCGTAAAGATCTGTCCAGCTTCGGGATTAGCACAATCGGGCTAGCCCAGTCACTCCGGGAGTCCTCAATTACTCCCAGCTAGAGCATTTGTTTTACCTCACTCGCGATGGCTTATCTCTGGGCCTCAGGCACACAGTACGCACTCTTACGTGAAGCTCAGTGACTATGTCATGCTGGATGACAGAGGTACAACCGGGTAGTTCCAAGAATACGTAAGTATTCTTTTGTACTAATTTCCAAACCTCTCGAAGCTGCTGTTTCGAGAGAGTGTCTCCTATTTTTACCTCTCTCTCGGCCTTGTCCTTGGCCTGTGACCGAGGGTTCCCTGTTAGTACGACCGGGCTCGCCTCCGTGACCAAACATTCCTGGTCCTACCAGGCTTTTAGTAGGTTTACATGATATAACTGTTCGGATTTTCTCTTCCCAGGCTGGTAAACTCGGTAGTTCACTTCCCCCACTTTTTCCCGAACCTCATATAGACCTTGCCACTTGGCCATAAATTTACTCTCCACGGTAGGCTCTAGCACTAACACCCAATCCCTTTCCTTAAAGGATCTGACCATGGCCCTTTTGTTACATGTGCGGACTGGGCATCCATCAGATGCTACTTTACTATGAGCCTGACTGCTGCAATCCAGTCCTGCATACTTGCCACATGCTCGATTACACTCCTATGTGGTGTTGGCTCCTGTTCCCATGTCTCCTTAGCTACATCCAGCAACCCCCTCGGATGCTTGCCATACAATAGCTCAAAAGAAGAAAACCCTGTGGAAGCTTGTGGTACCTCGCGGATAGCGAACATAAAATAGGGCTATAACATGTTCCAATCCCTCCGGTCCTTGGAGACCAGTTTTTTGAGCATGGACTTGAGGGTTTTGCTGAAGCGCTCAACTAATCCGTTGATATTATTATTATTATAATATTATTATTATTATTATTATTATAATATTATTGATCTGGGGGTGATACACCGACGTGCGCAACTGCTTTATCTTGAGGAGTCTGCACAGTTCCTTTGTCACCTTGGACAAAAAAGGAGTCCCCTGATCAGTAAGGATCTCCTTCAGTAGCCCAAGGCCACAGAACATGGCAAACAATTCCCGGGCTATAAGCTTAGCCGAGGTGTGCCGAAGCGGAATGGTCTCTGGGTACCAGGCAACGTAGTCTACGACCACTAATATGTGTTGGTGGCCTGGGGCCGATTTTACTATCGGCCCTACCAGATCCATCACAAAACACTCAAAAGGTACCTCTATGATGGGCAGAGGTACCAATGGACTCCAGTAGTTTGCTGTGGGTGAGGTTAGTTGGCACTCCAGACACATATCACAGTATCTCTGGACCTCCGAGTAGACCCCAGGCTAAAAAACGCAGCAGTATGCGCTCCTGCGTCTTTTTGGCCTCAAAATGCCATCCGAGCATGTGGATGTGAGCCATTTTGAGCACCGCCCAATGGTAGGATTGGATCACTACTAGTTGTTCCACCACTTAATCCCGGATTTTATCCTCCCTGCATAACGAAATCTTGGTGGATAGCCATGTGGGGGTAAACTACCTCGGCCCTCGGTTGCTGAGCTGCTCCATTTATTTCTATCACCCTTTCTAATGACAGGGCCAGAGTGGTATCCTGGTGCTGAGCTGTCCTGAACTTACCAGTGGACACTTCCAGCTCGGGGATTGGTGGGGTCTCCTCGACCTCTTCTGCCAATACCTCTAGGGGAAACCTATCGGGGTTACACTCTGTCCCTAGGTTGGTGACCCCCTACAGCAGGTATCCCTGACTAGGGATCTTCGGGTTCCATGCCCGGAATAACATTTACTCTGGGGGGGTTAACCCTGGTCTCCCACGGGGACCAGAATAGGGGCAAGTCTCCTCACAGCACAGTCCCATAAGGAAGGGTCTTCATCACTCCCACCACATGTTTTATCTCCCCACACAGACTGAAAAAAAACAACCTCCGCAGTCGGGTATCCTCGGAAGTCCCCATGGATACACACCACCCCCACTTTCTGACCATTGGGGTAGTCCCTAATGGACCAGAGTCACTAAGCTCCCTGAGTCCAGGAGAGCCTCCGTCTAGTACCCATTGACGAAAACCTGGCACAGTTGTGGTTTGCTGCCGCGGTGCCTGTAGATGTGGTGCAGACTGATCGGGCATACATAGAGACTCTGCGCATAAACCCACAGTCCATAGGTTCAGTCATCAGGGGGCCCTTGGCATTGCCAGCACCTGATAATGGAGGCACTGTTAGTCTTTAAGACCGTTTTGGGGGAACTGATCTCCTGACATTCTCGCTCTGGAGTACCCCCTCAGTATGGACTCAGGGCTGACTGACCCCAGCAGAAGGTCGTGGATTTTTCCCAGGTTCCTGGGCTGGCGGAGCCCGACGTGTCAGCCGAAGTGGAGTAGTGTCCCGTATAAAATCCTGAGTGACCATATACCACTCAATCGGTCCAACCACCTGGTCTAGAGTGCCCGAGTCCCCTTGCCCACCCAATGCTGTATGGCTGCTGGCAGAGCTCTCACCAGTCGGTCGACCACCGCCCTCTCCACCATCTGGGCCAGAGTCAAGCTGAGCAAATCATAAACCTGAGACCGAGCTGGCTGGGTCTCCGCAAAAGTCCATGAAAACACCTGTTGGGCTTTCACATAAGTATTAACCCCAGTCGGGCAAGGATCTCACCTTTTACGCCCTTACAACATAATATGTAATACACATAGTCTATACAATCTGTAGCTTGGTTGTCATAAGAGGGGGCCCAAACACATTTCTTGCCACTGACCCAGTACATTATCCCCAGCTCGTGCTTTTGGAGACACACACCCGTAAATTAGGTGGGCTCTCATCACTAGTGCATGCGCGCACAACAGCATCTGCTCCACTTAAATGCTGCTATCAGTGGTTGTCAGCTGAATTTAAATACTTAACAGCAGCGATCTAAGATCAGCTCCTAAAAGTGTAAAACCCATTTAACGTATTATAGAACATATGATACACAAAACACAATCGTAACCAATACAATCTCTCTCTGTGAGGCTATCCCCCCTACATGTGACATTTTGAAGTAGATTATTGTAAAATTATTTGTCATAATCTTCAGTGAAAACCTTTGGGCTTGCTCTAAAAGTTTCTGTAGCAACACCATTTGGTCATGTACCCAAATATCATAATAGCTGCATCTATAATTCATGCATTATAATAATTGCAGGTGACAGCATTCAGTATATTATGGTACAAACAGGAATATGATTTAAAATATGCTTTCCCATGTTTTAATAATAATATTATAAATGAAAACTGCTATTGATTCTGTTGCCAGCAGATGGCGATATTGTGTAATGTGAAACTTGTTTGACAGCTCGCCTCAACCAATATGGCTTCCCTGGCCCGTCGCTACGTCACATTCAACTTTGCAGTCACATGTACTGGAGGGTAGCATTGTGGGAAAGATCCTTGCAATCCCACAAGAATTGGGACTGTTCTATACAAAAATGCCAGCTCCTCGTGAGCTAAATGAGACCTGTTACATCATATACTATACAGATCTGCATTAGTTTCTGGATAATGTATGAATCAGTAATGTTGATAATTTTCAGATTCACTAAATTTCATATAAAAAAATTAATTTAAATGAATGCAGCTTTATTTTGGAAAATAAATAAAAGTAGTAATAGATTGTATAATTTCAGTTAAAACGACGGACACCCTTTTGGAAACTGACAGACCTTATTATAAGGCAGATGGGTATGGTGGGCACCGTATCATGGGTTCTGTTATCTATGGGAACCTCAAGGCAGGTGTGCACAGAAGCTTAGAGTGTGTATAAAATGCATGTAGGGGTGTGTATCAGGGCTGGCTCCAGGTTTTCGTGGGCACTGGGTGAAAGAGTCTCAGTGGACCCCTTTAACACATACCACAATTCATAATGCACAGATACAGCAGATAAATATAGGTATAGTACAGTGCCAAAGATTTCACTTCTTACATTAAGAGTGATATCTATTGTAAATTCTACAATAGGTTAGAAACAGGACAGTATAGTCCTCCATACAGTATTATGGGCATCACATAGTCCTCCATACAGTATTATGGGCACCACAAAATCCTCCAAACAGTATTATGGGCACCACAAAGTCCTCCATACAGTATTATGGGCTCCACATAGTCCTCCATACAGTATTATGGGCACCACATAGTCCTCCAAACAGTATTATGGGCTCCACAAAGTCCTCCATACAGTATTATGGGCATCACAAAGTCCTCCATACAGTATTATGGGCACCACAAAATCCTCCAAACAGTATTATGGGCACCACAAAGTCCTCCATACAGTATTATGGGCTCCACATAGTCCTCCATACAGTATTATGGGCACCACAAAGTCCTCCATACAGTATTATGGGCACCACAAAGTCCTCCATACAGTATTATGGGCACCACATAGTCCTCTATACATATTATGGGCACCACAAAGTCCTCCATACAGTATTATGGGCACCACATAGTCCTCCATACAGTATTATGGGCACCACATAGTCCTCCATACAGAATAATGAGCCCCATATATTGCTCCACACAGAATAATGAGCCTCATACAATGCTCCGTACAGAATAATGGACACCATATAATGCTCCAGACAGTATATGAGCCACAAATATTGCTCCATACAGAATAATGGACACCATATACTGCTCTATATGGTATATAAAGAGCCACATATATTGCTCCGTACAGAATAATGGACACCATATATTCCTCCATACAGTATGTAGTGAGCCCCATATGATGTTCCATACAGAATAATGGACCCATATAATGCTCCATACAGTATATAATAGGCCCCATAAGAATATGAGCCCCATATATTGCTCCATACATAATAGGTCCCATATAATGTTCCATACAGTATATAATGGGCCCCATATATGATGCTCCAATATATGATGTTCCAGTATATGATGGTCCCCATATATGATGCTCCAGTGTATAATGGGCAGCATATATGATGCTCCAATGTATAATGGGCCCAATATATGATGCTCCAGTGTATAATGGGCCCCATATATGATGCTCCAATGTATAATGGGCCCAATACATGATACTCCAGTGTATAATGGGCCCCATATATGATGCTCCAGTGTATAATGGGCCCCATATATGATGCTCTAATGTATAATGGGCCCAATATATGATGCTCCAGTGTATGATGTGCCCCATATATGATGCACACAATTGGTTTTATAAACAAACTAGCTGTTTCCAGCCAGCTAACGCTCGGCATGCTCATTGCTATCTAAGTAACGCTGCTAGTGATTAAACTAAAGTAAATAATGACAACATTCAATAGCGCTTACGCAGGTGGTAAATTAACTTAAAATAAAGTTAATAACAATAATAATAATTAAAAATCAGAATAATACTAATACATTTTATTCAGTGTAAAATCAAAAGCAAACTGGATTGGTGTGGTAATGTGTGGGGACAGAGCCTCGTGTGGTAATGTGTGGGGACGGAGCCTCGTATGGTAATGTGTGGGGACGGAGCCTCGTATGGTAATGTGTGAGGATGGAGCCTTGCATGGTAATGTGTGGGGACAGAGCCTCGTGTGGTAATGTGTGGGGACAGAGCCTCGTGTGGTAATGTGGGGGGACAGAGCCTCGTGTGGTAATGTGGGGGGACAGAGCCTCGTGTGGTAATGTGGTGGGACGGAGCCTCGTGTGGTAATGTGGGGGGACGGAGCCTCGTGTGGTAATGTGGTGGGGGGCGGGATTATGTGTGGTAATGTGGTGGGGGGCAGGATTATGTGTGGTAATGTGGGGGGCGGGATTGTGTATGGTAATGTGGTGGGGGGGCAGGATTGTGTGTGGTAATGTGGTGGGGGGGCGGGATTGTGTATGGTAATGTGGTGGGGGGGGCGGGATTGTGTATGGTAATGTGGTGGGGCGGGATTGTGTGTAATAATGGGGTGGGGGCGGGATTGTGTATGGTAATGTGGTGGGGCGGAATTTGTGTAATAATGGAATGGGGGCGGGATTATGTGTGGTGATGTGGTGGGAGGCGGAGCTACCGTGCAGGGGGCGGGATTAGCGAGTAATCACGATGCCTCATACATATATATATATATCTAATATATAAAGCTGAATGTGTGTGTGTGTGTATGTATGTATGTATGTATGTATGTCCGGGATTGGCATCTGAACCGTAGCAGCTACAGCCACAAAATTTTGCACAGTCACACGTCTGGACCCCGAGAGCGTCATAGGCTATGTTGTGAGGTGAAATTTTAACCCCGCGCTTTCCAATTCACCAAACAATTTTGCCCCTATCTACATAATGGGGAAAAAGTGAAAGGAAAAGTGTTGGAGGCGTCGCAGCTACAGGCACAAAATTTTGCACAGTCACACGTCTGGACCCTGAGAGCGTCAAAGCTATATTGTGAGGTGAAATTTTAACCCCGCGCTTTCCAAGTCACCAAACAATTTTGCCCCTATCTACATAATGGGGAAAAAATGAAAGGAAAAGTGTTGGAGGCAAATTAACAGCTGCCAGATGTGAACAAGGGGGACTTAAAGAATGACAGCGATGGCACCAAAGAGTATATACTGTACAGTTGCTAAGGTGGGGCCCCAACATGGGATAATCACACCACCACGGGGATATGAACACACACACAAAATGCGCCACACACTACCACGTGCTCGAACACATATACCACCCTCAGTGCACATTTCACCACACATACACCAACCTCGCCACATAAAAGTAGAAACACAAAAGTCGCCGCTCAAAACTCGCCACGCGCAAAACTCTCCACATGCAAAACTCGCCACACGTGCAAAACTCGCCACACGCAAAACTTGCACACGCAGAAAAATTGCCACACGCAGAAAAATTGCCACATGCACAAAAGTTGCAACACATGCAAAAGTTGCCTCACACAAAACTTGCACATACTCAAAAGGCACCACACATAAAACTCGCCACGCGCAAAACTCGCCATGCGCAAAACTTGCTGCACACAACTTGCTACACTAACCTGTCACATGCAACTCGACACACAAAAAGTTGCTACACGCATGTCGCCACACAAAACTCATCTCACAAAAGTCCCTACATGCATGTCGCCACACGCAACTCAACACACACAACTTGACACACGAAACTCGCCCTAAAACACACACAAGTCTGGTATCCTTCAAAAATAAAAATCTGATTAATAAGCAGACAAACTACAAGAGCAACAAATGTACCATATAGGAATCCGGCAGCTGTCAGTCACATGACCAGTCTATTATGTGTATGTGTGAGCTAATATATACTGCCAGGGGGTGGGCTTACTGTTGGCTGGGGATTTATCAGGCTGCCATTTTAGCTTACAAATACTGAGGTAAAAATACTGACCAAATAACGTGTGAACGAGGGCTAATACAGGAGGAGATGGCATACAGCTATATACTATATACAGGAGATGACACACAGGTATATACTATTTACAGGGGAGATGACACACAGGTATATACTATATACAGGAGGAGATGACACACAGATATATACTATATACAGGAGAGATGACACACAGGTATATACTATATAGAGGAGGAGATGACATACAGGTACATACTACATACAGGAGGAGATGACATACAGGTATATACTATATACAGGAGGAGATGACACACAGGTATATACTATATACAGGAGCAGATTACCTACAGGTATATAGTATATACAGGAGGAGATGACACAGGTATATGCTATGTATAGGAGGAGATGACATACAGGTATATACTATATACAGGAGATGACACACAGATATATACTATATATAGGTGAGATGACACACAGGTATATACTATATACAGGAGATTACATACAGGTATATCTAATATATAAAGCTGAATGTGTGTATGTATGTATGTGTGTATGTCCGGGATTGGCATCTGTACCGTCGCAGCTACAGCCACAAAATTTTGCACAGTCACACGTCTGGACCCCGAGAGCGTCATAGGCTATGTTGTGAGGTGAAATTTTAACCCCGCGCGTTCCAATTCACCAAACAATTTTGCTCCTATCTACATAATGGGGAAAAAGTGAAGGGAAAAGTGTTGGAGGAAAATTGACAGCTGCCAGATGTGAACAATGAGGACTTAAAGAATGAGAGCGATGGCGACAAAGAGTATATACCGTACAGTTGCTAAGGTGGGGCCCCGACATGGGATACTCACCACACACGGGGATATGAACACAAACACAAAATGCGCCACACACTACCACGTGCTTGAACACATATACCACCCTCAGCACACATTTCACCACACACACACACCAACCTCGCCACATAAAAGTCGAAACACAAAAGTCACCACTCAAAACTCGCTACATGCAAAACTCGCCATATGCAAAACTAGGCTCACGCAAAACTCGCCACACGTGCAAAACTCACCTCATGGAAAACTCACCTCATGCAAAACTTGCACACACAGAAAAATTGCCACATGTACAAAAGTTGCACCACATGCAAAAGTTGCCTCACACAAAACTTGCACATACTCAAAATGCACCACACATAAAACTCGCCACGCGCAAAACTCGCCATGCACAAATCTTGCTGCACACAACTTGCTACACTAACCTGTCACATGCAACTCAACACACAAAATGTTGCTACACGCATGTCGCCACACAAAACTCATCTCACAAAAGTCGCTACATGCATGTCGCCACACGCAACTCAACACACACAACTTGACACATAAAACTCGCCCTAAAACACACACAAGTCTGGTATTGTCCTTCAAAAATAAAAATCTGATTAATAAGCAAACTACAAGAGCAACAAATGTACCATATAGGAAATACGGCAGCTGTCAGTCACATGACCTGTCTATTATGTGTATGTGTGAGCTAATATATACTGCCAGGGGGGAGGGCTTCCTGTTGGCTGGGGATTTATCAGGCTGCCAATAGCAACCAATCACAGCTCAGCTTCTATTTTGCTACAGTTAATTAACCTGAGCTCTGATTGGTTAATATAGGCAACAAAGACATTCTCAGTATAACAAAGCTAATATATGTTGTGAAATGCTTCTATTTGCTTAGTTTTTGCCTTTTAATAATTACATTTCTATCTATTTGTTTTGTGGTTTTTGTGTGCAGAATAAATTTTTGTTAACACATTCTATTTTGCTAACAGCAGTCATTAACCCGGGCGAAGCCGGGTAGTACAGCTAGTATATATATATATATATATATATATATATATATATATATATATATATAATTGTAAACCTTATTGTAAAGTATTTATATTTTCTAATAATTTATGTATATATAGATAGATGGATATATATATATATATATATATATATATATATATATATATATATATATATATATATATATATATGAATTTACCTACTTTTATCTTTCTTTTTAATATTAATGATAAGCTTTGTTTTGAAGAATGGTATACACTATTACATACTTTCATGGATAGAAGCTGTGCACCTTTGTATACACTCCCTGACAGAAGTTATGTCGCTAATCCATATTATATAAATAAAAGCTTATAACCTGATGTTAAGTTCATCCATTGGTTGTATAAATTATTCTTTTGAACGCTGAAACCCTCCGAAATGTGGTTTAGGTTAAGAAAATAAATTGGCATCAATGCAGAAATATTGATCAGCTAATGGACACAGAATGGTCAGATTTTGGCAAAAGTTTTGTCGCCCACAGAAAGTAATGTGATATTCAAACAAAGAATTAACTTAAAATACAAATATATGTTGCATAACATTAGTGAATGAAGTTGTGGTGCTATTAGAGCCATATTTAATATATTGTGTGACTTCCATGAGCTTGAAGGACTGCATCCATGCGGTTCAACAATGATTCATACAATTTATTAATGAAGTCATCAGGAATAGCAAAGAATGCAGTCTTGCATGCCTTCCAGAGTTCATCTAGATTCTTTGGTTTTGTCTTCCAAGCTTCCTCTTTCATCCCACCCCAAACATGCTCAATGATGTTCATGTCTGGTGACTGGGCTGGCCAGTCCTTGGGGACCTTGATCTTTTTTGCCTGGAGGAACTTTGTTGTAGAGATGGATGTATGAAATGGAGCACCATCCTGCTGCAGAAGTTGACCCCTTTTATGATTTGGAATATAAGAGGTAGCTAATACTTCTTGATATTTTAGGCTATTGATATTGCCTTCCTCCTTGCAAATGTTTCGCATACCCCCATACTGAATGTAACCCCAGACCATGATCTTTCTACCACCAAATTTAACTGTTTTCTGGGTGTATTTTGGATCCATACGGGCTCCAGTAGGTCTCCTGCAGTATTTGTGGAGGCTGTGGTGTCATTCTACTGAAGATTCATCAGAGAAATCCACCTTCTGCCACTTTTCCAGCATCCATCTGTTTAGTAGGTTGTGGGACTTTGCAAATGCCACATGGTTTTTTATTTGCCTTTTGTTTAGTGCTGGCTTCTGGGCACTGATTCCACCATGGAGGCCATTTCGAGACAGAATCCTACAAACTGTTCTAGTTGACACAGGGACTTGAGGTGACCAAGCCTGTTGGCGATCTGCTGCAGTGGAAGAAGGGTTTGCTTTGGATTTTCTAACCAACAAACGTTCCTCCTGAGCAGTTGTCTCGCGGGGTCTGCCGGATCTGGGCTTGTCAAACATCTCCAGTCTCTTCAAATCTTTTTTTTTTTTAATTCTTTGTTACTTGACGCTGAGATACATTGAAGGTGCCAGCCACCTCTGCAGTGGATCTGGTCTTCAGCCTCTTGATAATCCAGGTTTTGGTTGCAAGGTGGATTTTTGGCATGTTGTCAGAGCTCAAGTTGCAGTTCAAGTGAAGGTCTGGGGTGCTGGGTTTCTTTTTATATACACACACACACTAATTAACCGATCATTTACTGAGCACAGGTGAGGATGTAAACTAGGATTGGGTGCATTATATGACCAGGCGACAAAACTTGTGTCTTGCCAAAATCTGACCATTCTGTGTCCATTAACTGATCAATATTTCTGCATTGATGCCAATTTATTTTCTTAACCTAAACCACATTTCACATTTCGGAGGGTTTCAGCTTTCAAAAGAATAATTTATACAACCAATGGATGAACTTAAGTCAGGTTATAAGCTATTATTTACATAACACTGATAAGTGGCATAACTTCTGTCAGGGAGTGTAGATGAAGTGTGCATTCCTCCATCTCTAAGGACACAGTTCTCATCTTTAACCCCTTCCAGCCACATCACTGCAAGCAGGACTTTCATGTTAACTCAGTTAACTGAGTACTTTTAATTTTAAAGTTTAATAACACTGTGTCACCAATGAGAACACCTTGGAGCATGTGCATGAGGTTTTAAACTTGGCTGGAAGCCTGTATAGACTTGCTTATCTATACTTTACATTGTACCACGGTGTCAGATCTTCAGTGTTGTCCCATGAAACTATATAATAAAATATTTACAAAAATGTGTGGGGGTGTACTGATTTTTGTGAAATAGTGTGTGTGTGTATATATATTTGAAAAAGGCTCACACTTAGAGTCGAAACATTGCACAAATGGGCCAAACCCCTTCACGACATGCGCCGTACTAGAACAGCGAATGTCTGTCTCCCCTTTGATGTGGGCTCCGGCGGTGAGCCCGCATCAGTCGCGACATGTCATCTGTTTTGTACAGCTGACATGTGCGCGCAATAGCGGCCTGTGAAATCGCGATTCACCAGCCGCTATTAATCTGTTAAATACTGCTGTCAAATGCTGACAGCGGCATTTAACTACCGCTTCCAGCCGTGCATTTAACTACCGCTTCCAGCCGTGCATTTAACTACCGCTTCCAGCCGTGTGGCCGGAAATGAGTGCATCGCCGACCCCCGTCGCGATTGGGGGTCAGCGATGTGTCAGGATGGTAACCATAGAGGTCCTTGAGACCTCTATGGTTACTGATGCTGGCCTGCTGTGAGCACCCCCCTGTGGTCGGCGCTCATAGCAAGCCTGCATTTCAGCTACATAGCAGCGATCTGATGATCGCTGCTATGTAGCTGAGCCGATACAGTGGTGCCAGCTTCTAGCCTCCCATGGCGGCTATTGAAGCATGGCAAAAGTTAAAAAAAAAATGTTGTTTTTTAAAAATATGAAAAAAAATAAAAAATATAAAGTTTAAATCACCCCCCTTCGCCACATCCAAAATAAAACAATAAAAAAAAATAAAAATCAAACCTACACATATTTGGTATCGCCGAGTTCAGAATCGCCTGATCTATCAATAAAAAAAGCATTAACCTGATCGCTAAACAGCGTAGTGAGAAAAAAATTTGAAACGCCAGAATTGTTTTTTTGGTCACCGCGACATTGCATTAAAATGCAATAACAGGCGATCAAAAGAACATATCTGCACAAATGTGGTAGCATTAAAAACACCAGCTCGGCGCGCAAAAAATAAGCCCTCACCCGACCCCAGATCACAAAAAAATGGAGACGCTACGGGTATCGAAAAATGGCGCTTTTTTTTTTTAGCAAAGTTTTGACTTTTTTTCACCACTTAGATACAAAATAACCTAGACATGTTAGGTGTCTATGAACTCGTAATGACCTGGAGAAAAAAAAGCCAAACAAAAAAACAAGTGTGGGATTGTACTTGGAATTTTTTTCCCGTTTTCTAGTACAAGACATGGTTAAAACAATGATGTCGTTCAAAAGTACAACTCGTCCCGCAAAAAATAAGCCCTCACATGGCCAAATTGACGGAAAAATAAAAAAGTTATGGCTCTGGGAAGGAGGGGAGCGAAAAAACGAAAACACAAAAACGAAAAAGGGCCGCGGCGGGAAGGGGTTAAAACAGCCCGTTCGCACTAAAGTGATGGTGTGCTGCTTCTTCATTTGTTAGCAACACACACATCCATACTTCTGCTGTGACACGCTGACACACACGCTGGCTGACACACACACACACACACACACACACACACACACACACACACACACACACACACACACACACACACACACACACACACACACACACACACACACACACACACACACACACACACACCCTTTTCTGTGGTGAATAGAGCACGTGACCTCCAGCCCTCCCGGCATTCTGATCCCGCCTACACATGCATGTGATTGATCACATGGTCATGACGTCACTGAAGGTCCTTTAGGTTTCTCGGATTTAGCTTACCGAAAGAAGATGGCGTCCTTGGTGCAGAAGTGAGGAGCGGGCCGGCTTCCGTGACATTAAGTACAGCAGCTCTGGTGTAACAGAACCTGAGGAGCCGGGAGCTCATTCCCAGGAGCAGTGGCCGGCTGAGGGCAGGTGACAGTCCGCGGGGTACACGCTTAGCCCTCCGCCTCCTGTGGATGTGAAGCTGCTGTTCTGTGTATGTGGTGCCCGGAATGTGTTGTGTGTTGGGGCCGAGGGCACTGACATCCCCTGTACTGCCCCGCAGTTGGTGCAGTGACCGGAGGTGCTCACTCCTCAGTGTTATCAGCCACAGGGCGGCGCTGTCTTGGCTGCTATACTAGCCCCGCTCAGTGATGAGAAGAGGCAGTGGCATCAGTGTCCTTTACTCCGTGCGTGCCCCCTACAGTGCCTGCCTGACCCTCATCCGTGTCCATGCCTCAGCTCAGCTGCCTGGCAGTCTGCAGACACGGACCGGCCGTCAAGAAACGTCTAGTGAGCACCTAAACAGTGACATACAGGGTCACTGGTCCGCGCGCTCCCTGGCCCTGGTCCGCGCGCTCCCTGGCCGTGGTCCGCGCGCTCCCTGGCCCTGGGGCCGTGGTCCGCGCGCTCCCTGGCCCTGGGGCCGTGGTCCGCGCGCTCCCTGGCCCTGGGGCCGTGGTCCGCGCGCTCCCTGGCCCTGGGGCCGTGGTCCGCGCGCTCCCTGGCCCTGGGGCCGTGGTCCGCGCGCTCCCTGGCCCTGGGGCCGTGGTCCGCGCGCTCCCTGGCCCTGGGGCCGTGGTCCGCGCGCTCCCTGGCCCTGGGGCCGTGGTCCGCGCGCTCCCTGGCCCTGGGGCCGTGGTCCGCGCGCTCCCTGGCCCTGGGGCCGTGGTCCGCGCGCTCCCTGGCCCTGGGGCCGTGGTCCGCGCGCTCCCTGGCCCTGGGGCCGTGGTCCGCGCGCTCCCTGGCCCTGGGGCCGTGGTCCGCGCGCTCCCTGGCCCTGGGGCCGTGGTCCGCGCGCTCCCTGGCCCTGGGGCCGTGGTCCGCGCGCTCCCTGGCCCTGGGGCCGTGGTCCGCGCGCTCCCTGGCCCTGGGGCCGTGGTCCGCGCGCTCCCTGGCCCTGGGGCCCGCGCGCTCCCTGGCCGTGGTCCGCGCGCTCCCTGGCCGTGGTCCGCGCGCTCCCTGGCCCTGGGGCCGTGGTCCGCGCGCTCCCTGGCCCTGGGGCCGTGGTCCGCGCGCTCCCTGGCTGTGGGGCCACTGTAATCTGTGTATGACAGCCTCTGGCCTGTCACCTGGCTTCTATCTCTCTGTGTCTCTAACAGCTGATTTGACCTCGTGGGTGCAGGTCGCTGAGGAGCCACACAACCTATTTTTGTTCGCACTATACATGGTCAGAGTTTCCGCTTACCTGCAGCATAAACATGTCCATACCACTGATTGCAGAAGAGCTTCTGACTGATGGGGCTTCTCCCCCAAGCTACGCCTTCATTTATTGTAAAGGGCGGGGGTGTCCAGGATCAATAATGAAACGGCTGTACATTGGGAGGAAAATTACAAAAAATAATAAAAATAGCATGGCTGACTTGTTAAATCACCTGCCACACCAGTGCTCTCTGCATCGCTGCAGTGATGGTATCCTATCCACACCTGATCACTTAACCCATCGCTGGCTGTAACTGTCCCCACCCACTGAGTCGGGTAAGCAAAGACCTGTGGAGAGCCCCTGCGCAGTGGGGCTGGACGTTTTTCCCACTGCCATTGCTTTTGAGGAGCTAGTGGGAATACCAATATTTTCAAGCCAGACAGTCCCTTTAATATTTCTAGGGAGCACCTTTTTAAAGGGGTTTTCTCATTTCAGAAAACATTACACTAATAAGCTGCGGTGGTTATAACTAAACAAACTGGACGTTACTTGCCCTCCCCAGGTCTAATTCCAGCTGTCCACCACTGCTCCAGTCCCTTATTTGTCTGCAGCTCTGATGTCATGTTGACAGCACTGCAGCTGATCAGAGCTCAGTGGCTTATACCATCTACATGGGCGGAGCTGCTGAGTTCAGTGATTGGCTGCAGTGCTATCAAAGTGACATCATTGCTGCAGACAGAGGCGATGGTTGAGAACTGATGCTGGACCTGGAGAGGGAAAGTAATACCAAATTTTTATTATAACTACCAAAGATTATAGCATAAGGAACTGCAGGCTAATCCCATTTTTTGGGATCCTACGGTGTTGTACCTTCTATTAGATATCTGTCCACAGAATGCATGTTCTACTAAAAGCTATTCCAAACAAGCTCTACTCATCACTAGTGCTTCAGCTGAGCGCACATGTATTCTCAATGGGGAGAGTGGAATAAGCCACTGCAAGATGCCTATGGTGGCGACTTGTGCTTGACAGCAAAGGAATCTGCATCTTAAAATCCAACATCCCAATCCTTTTGTTTTAGCCCTACATGTGCCATCAGAGGGAAAGTAGTGAGGACACAATGATAACTGGCTAGTTGGAGACTTACAGGTAGAAAGCTAATGGCCATAGTCTTGCACACAAGCCTTATTCCAGTCTATCCGGACCACACACGAGACAGGGGTTCTTATTGCAAAAGTATAATAATAAAAGTATCTTCTGATGTAGACTTATCAGAAAGAGAGATTAGTGGGATATTTGCAGTGTGGACCTTTTACTACATGCAATCCTATTTACCGCTGTTCATACTACTATCCAACAACATGCTAAGCAGAGAGCTGCAAGAATCATTACTGCTTTCTCACTGACCTTTTTGGCATAGTCGGGAATGGTGGCTTTGCAATGAAGCCCCATACAATTTCTTCAGTTATTTTAAAGGGGTATTTTAACGGTATTAATTACTTTAGCTAGACAATATGAAAATAAGCAAGTTTGCAATTGACTGACTTGTTTTTTTTCTATCTGCTGTCATTCTGGTGTGAGAGCTTTTATCTTATATAGTGCACAGCTGGTTTCTACGCTGATCGGCCACCCATCCCCTGCCTAGAGTGCGCAACAGTTATATTGCAGGAGAGGGGTTAACGACTAAGATCCCAGCCACCTCTCTTCAGCCCATTGATTTGTGTATAGCAGGTAGCTGGTCACCTCCCTCTCAGATCCTCACAAGCTGCTGTTGCGAATCTTGCAAAATCACCCACCACCAGAGTCGGCAACTTTCAAAGCATGTCTACTAATCACTGCTCTCACTGTCCAGAGCTGTGTGCTTGTTCAAATGTCCTGTAATCTCTATGTTTAATTATACGGATAAGTGTAGTCTCCAAAGCAAACGACTGGATGCTGACTGTGTTAAAGCAGAACTGTAAAGCTCAGCACCAAGAAATACTCTCGCAAAACTTTAGTTTCTTAAATATGTATGTATTGTAGTTGTACTAAAACGCTCACCGTTTCAGCATCACTCTGGTCCTCTTTTGGTTTACGTCACCTCAATTCCCATTCGCCAAATCACACAGGGGTTTACAACATGCCTCTATAGATTTACATTGTAAGGCCACGTTCACACGCTGCGGGTTCCTCTGCGGGTTAATCCCGCAGCGGAATTGAAAATCTGCAGGGCAAAACCGCTGCGGTTATCCCTGCAGATTTATCGCGGTTTGTTCCGCGGTTTCCGCTGCGGGATTACTGCTGTACTATTGATGCTGCATATGCAGCAATATGCAGCATCAATAGTAATGTAAAAAATAATAAAAATTGGCTATACTCACCCTCTGACGTCGCGATCTCCCCGGCGCTGCAAGCGGCTGTGCCGACAAGGACCTTTGTGACGTCACGGTCATGTGACCGTGGCGTCATCACGGTCATGTGACCGCGACGTCACCACAGGTCCTGTTTGGCACAGCAACTGAAACCGGACGCCGCGGGCAGCGCAGAGAGGTGAGTATAGCATGATTTTTTATTTTAATTCTTTTTTTTTTACACCCATATATGGTTCCCAGGGCCTGGAGGAGAGTCTCCTCTCCTCCACCCCGGGTACCATCGGCACATTATCCTCTTAACTTCCCGCAACGTGGGCACAGCCCCATGCGGGAAGTTAGCGGTTCAATGCATTTCTATGGGTGCAGAATCGCTGCGATTCTGCACCAAGAAGTGACATGGTCCTTCTTTTTTTCTGTTTTTTTCTGCAGAAAATCCGCGCGGATTTTCCACAGAAAAAAAGGATCGTCGGCACAGCGGGTTTTGTTTTCCATTAGGTTACATTGTACTGTAACCTACATGGAAAAAGGATGCGGACCCGCAGCTGCAAAACAGCTGCGGGTCCGCAGCAAAACCCGCAGCGTGTGAACATAGCCTAAGGGCTCATACTCATCACCATGAAAAAAAAAAGTTCCGATTCCTATCAGAAAAGTAAGACTAGCGCCATGTAATTTTTATGAGAGTACAGTGCTATTTTTCACATCTAGCATCTGATTGACAACCGAATGCCATGCGATTACTATCCGATTGCAATGCGTTTTTTTTTTTTGTTTTTTTTTTAAAGATGAGTTTTTATACAGAATAATTCTGTAATTTACATATTTTTCAAAGGAAATATTCTTATTCTCAATCCACATACCTTTCTCTCTGTAGAGTAGATCTATGAAAAGCCCGCATACAGTAAAATCACAGCGTGCCCTGTTAGAATGTATATATACACATAGAATAGATATGTATAAAGATGTCAGTGACATAAATAATTAGTGCAGTGCCTGTGCAGCTTACTGAACATGTATTTAATCAATTATTATTTTTCTGAAAAAAATGCCATGGGCTGATGTTTTTAGTACGGGTAGGGGCCAATATCCATGACCCTATCTTAGGCTATTAACATCCTGCAGCTGTCTGCCTAGCCTTTTTTTGTTATTAATTGTAGAAGGACTCTACGTCATGTTTTGTGTGGTGGTAGAGTCCCCCATTTTAATAGTAAAGGTAAAGTATACAGCTGTGAGCTGTTACTAATAGCCTGGAAACCTCCATGGATATTACCCTCTTCCCAGGCTAGAAACATCTGCCTCCAGCTGTCTGCTTTTCCTCTGCTGGTTAATATAATGTTGGGGGATCCCACGCTATTTTTTTCAGAAAGCAAGCTACACAAGCACTGTACTAATTATACATATCACTGACCTATTTATATCTCAGTGAGTGAAAATCAGATGGCACTCTCATGATCCGAGTGCTGTGCAATTTTATTTTTTTTTTTAATCACTGGCGAGTCTCGTCCAATATGTGGCAAATTGCGGCATGCTGCGATTTTTATTAATTTTTTTCCTCAGTCTGATTTCAGCTGAGTAAAAAATAGCAGATGAGCTGTAACTCATACATTAACATTGGTCAGAGTGCAATCTGATAAAAAAAAAATCGGGTTGCACTTGTCTGTTTTTCTTGCAAATGTGTATGAGTCCTGAAAGCGACTTCCTGCTCATGTGCGAACCTATATGTGATCTGGCGATTCAGAAGGGAACGGATGTTGACTTGTGGCTTGCAGCCAGCAACACAAAATCCCATGTGAAGACAGGCAGTTCTGTGTTTCAGTCACTGTAGTTCACCGGTCACCGTGCGATACCGCAGGAAATCATCAGATGTAACGTTGCAGTGATACTCGACACTTGTCGCCTTGTAACTTTGATCTTGGCTTTCAATGCTTGGGTTAAAAATTGCATTAGTTTTACTGCACCAGTTGTACAGATGCCTTTACTGGAGCCAAGCTATATTTAATATAAATGTAAGGAAATTATATGAAAATGATTATTGAGCTGTATGTAACCAAATTCTCTTACATTGTAGATAAAAGTAAAGCGGGATGTTGACGCTGGCAAGCAAGCTAAAGCGGGACGATGGTATGAAAGGGAGCAGAGCATCCAGCACAGCCTCTGACTCCACTCGCAGGGTATCCGTCCGAGACAGATTACTTGTTAAAGGTAATGCATTTTGCTTTCTCAAAATATAATTAAATATGTATTGTAAAAAAAAAAAAAAAAAAAAAAATTTCCAAAAACTATGGTGGGAGAGTTATCAACACCGGGGCAAATAAAAAGTGAATTAGTTGCTCATATCAGAAAGATTACTCCTCTGATCTTCCGTAGACCCTGGGAAAGGTCGAAATTTAAAGGGGATACCTCAAGTTCTTAAATAGGAAAAATTGCTAAGTGCTTGTAAAATCAAGTAAGTTTGCTATTTGAGGGATGTCCACTACTAGGACAACCCTTTTTGATCAAAATGTTTGGCGATGATAAAAACAGTAAATTATTCTCACCTGCCCTCCGGTGCTGTTCCTGCGGTGTCTGATTGCCATCTCCCGGGGGTCCCGTGTGGTTGTTGTGACCCCGGCGCCCTATCAGCGCTTGCGTCACTGTCTCCGCCTTCAAACAAATCAAACATGAAGAGGAAGCCCGGGCTGTAGCTGATTTCGGATTTCCTCTTCCTGCTCAATTCAACAGGCCGGGGACAGTGACGCCAGCGCTGATTGGGCGCCAGTGTCACAACAACAGCACGAGAGGCGGAGTGCCGACACCGCGGGAACGGTGCCAGCACGGGAGGGGATAGTATAGGGTTTATTATTTTATCAGGGCCAAGTGTGTGGTATGAGAAGTTGTTGTCCAAGTAGTGGACAACTTCTTTAACTCCTATTAAAAATCGTGTCTTTTCTCAAGAATTGAGGGATTTTTAATTTTATAGTTTACTGCTCGTCGCCTAAACTAGCCGCCATCCTGCCATTTCAGAATGGTCAAAAATCTAGGCAATGCCCAGATTGCTGGTTACCACCAGCGTTAGTCCCCTAAGCTTTTCCAGGCTTCCGAGGCAAAACTGTCAGAGAGCGTTCAGTTTGGAGCAGTAGTGCGACCATGCTACTGCTCCGACCAGTCACTTCAGTAGTGCCCTAGAAACCAAACAATAGAGGGTGGAGCGGTGCGCTCCTGATAATACAACGTGTAAAAACCCCTTTAAGTTTGCAAATGCTCCATTTTTCTTTTTTGCTCGTTTTAATAAGTAGTAATCCACTATCTTACCTGTGTTAATTTCCCATACCTCCACATACAATAAGGCTCATTTCGAGCTGCATTAAGCAGTGTTTGGTTGCCAAACAAATGGGCTCCCATTCCCCCTTTCATAGGCTTTTGCCTTTCTTGGTTTGTTATGATAGGGCTAGCGGAACGCACCTAATGAAAGTATATATTTATTAGGATAGATGCGTTCGCAGCCCGGGGTCCACCGTGCAGGAGAACCTGCTGCTAGCAAATAGCGGAACTAATGGCAGTGTTAGCTAACTCTGTTACTTCACAGAGCAGCCGTGAACTCAAAGCGCTGCGCCCTGTTAGACTCCACAGAGGCACAGGCTAACTGTCTAACAAGAGCAGTCAGTGGTCTTGCACGCATACGAACTCCTCGCCGGAGGTGCCAGCATTCTAGGGGCTTATTTCGGCCAGGTCCCTGAACACACAAGCATACGAACTCCTCGCCGGAGGTGCCAGCATTCTAGGAGCTTATTTCAGCCGGGTCCCTGAACACATTCATACAAGACCACACTGGCGCAAAGTACATAAATGAAAGCAATACTAGCGCATGGCCGTGCGGCCATGCAAGCCTTATATAGCTGCAGCAAGTAAAAGACCTTCCTAGAAGGACCAATGAGAGGCTGCCATACCTGAGCATGTGACCCTAAATCTCCACTGAGAGATCTTGCCCTGGGCATGCTCAGTGTGTGCCAAGCAGGACTTAGTCCTAGCACCTACAGGACCTTCCTGAAAGAACCAATGGACATAGCTGCAGTATCTGACCATGTGACCCTCGATCTCAACTGAGAGATCTTACTCAGGGCATTCTCAGAACGAGAAGAGCAAGACTTAGTCCCAGAAGCGTCTGCTTGCCACTGCCCAGCACTGACTTCAATGGCAGAAGCAGGAAAAGCAGCAGCAACTCTTTGTACAGAGTCAGACTGAGCAAAACGCTGGGACCGACGTCTCCGCTGAGCAGGCTCCACTGCAGCAGGAGAAGAATGGGAGACCGCAGCGGAGATGGCCCGAGATTCCCCCTGTGCAGAGGCGGGAACTCGACCCCTAACAGGTTCTACATAAAAAAAAAAATGACTGCTGTTTTAAGGTTTTCAGGGTGTCTTTTCTTGATGGTAAGATACTCATATGCCCTGAAAAGGGTGTTCTGCAGAGCCCCTTCTACATGGGAAAAGAGGCTGAGCCTGGGTACCTCTGCTCCATTTTTTTTTTTTTTCTCCATGGCCTAGTACAGTATTCCTCTTTTATTCGGACTCCCATGACAGCACAACGAGAGAGGGGATCCGCCCTTCAGGAACAGGAAACCTACAGATACAAAAGGGCGGCACCTCTCCCACGCATCAGTTGGTTTCCTGTTCCTGATGGGACGGGGTCCTACAGATGAAGAGTCTCATTGATCCCAGGCCGGCCAGCCGGTTCAGGTAGCGGGGGTGTCTCCTACCTCGGCCGGTGCAGAGTTCCTGGAGACGCCACGGTGGTCCTGGCTGGACTGCACGGCAGCAGGGAGCGGAGTCCGGAGGATGTCCGTCCCCATAGAAGCCAGCGCCGGGATAGTATTCCCCAGGGTTCTTCTGCTCCAGCGGTGCACTGGTGCCAGAGGTGATGTGTGCAGAGCCGGGGCGTGATGGTGGGCGCTGTCTGGGGCGCCACTGGCAGGCCGGGCGTCCCGCGCTGCTCTGGATGCAAAGCGTCAATGGGCCGCAGTGACGTCTGAGGCAGAGCCAGCATGCGCTTCCGGCTCACCGGGGTTGCTGCGCATGCGCGGTAAATCCAAGATGGCGGCACCCACCGGAATAAGACCCCGGACACTTGCACACGTCCCTCAGGCCGGTCGGTGCACCTGCAGGGGCGGAGAGCCAAGTGGAGGACGGCGAGGCTAATCTGCTGACCGGAGGAGGGGATGTAAGCAGGATGCTTCTGGTCTCATTTTCTGTGCACAATGGAGAGTGATCATGAGCAGCAGCCTCAGCTGCTGGAAGATGTGCGAAAGTGACAGACGGAGTGAACAGTCCAGTCGTAAGAGCTCCTCCAGACAAGAGTCAGGAGCATTGACTGTGAAACCCCCCCTCTTTATTCCGGTACCTATTTGCTGCAGGCACTTGTAAGGGATCTACGTGAATGTTGACTCAGTGATGCGGTCCCCCTTATATTTTTTATATAGGAGAAGAGGTGCACGGATAAGGCTAAACACAAGGAATGCGCCCTCTGTGGAGTCCCCTTACCAGATTCGTGCCCGAAAAAATTATGTACCCCCTGTATCCTGCAGACGGTGAGGTCTCAGGAAGGGGAAGGGGTGGAGTGGCATTAAGTCTAGATAGACAATGTTGCTTTTACTATCCTCCCCCAGGGAGCAGAAGAGTCTCCTAATATTACTGCAAGCCTGAAAGATATAGTCAGGGCAGAAGTAAGGGAGTCCCTGTCTCAAGTAAAGGGCTCAAGATACAAAGACCCTTCTCGTTTTTCTTGCCCCTAGACCGAGTAGATAAACTGGGAAACGGTCAGGGGTACGATGGGCATAGCGGAACCCCAACCGCAGCTATCCATGCAGGTGACCATGTTTAGTGGGCTGGAGGAAGCGATGGTCTTTCCCTTTAAATGAAAAGATCCAGGAGCTAATTTTGCCGGGAATGGAAAGAGCCAGAGAAGAGGGGCTCCTTACCACTGGCTCTTAAACGTAGATACCCTTACGAGGATCCGGTAGCCAAAGCATTAAAAAGGACCTCGCTACCTTTTGAAGACATGGGGACCCTTAAAGAACCCCTAGACAGGAAGGCGGAGACCTTCCTTAAGGGAACCTGGGAGATGGCCAGTTCCCTAAGACCAGCGGTAGCAGCAACTTGTACGGCCACATCCATAATGGTCTGGCTGGACCAATTAGAGTCCCAGCTAAAAGAAGGAGCTTCTAGAGATCTAGAGATACAATTCTAGGTGGCCTGCCAGTGAGTCAGGAAGTTGCAGCTTTCCTAATGAATGCCCGATTGACTCTGTTAGGATGGCCGCCAGAGCAGCAGGACTTTCCAATACGGCCCGCAGAGCCTTGTGGCTTAAATGCTGGCCGGGGGACATCCAAACAAGATCAAAGCTCTGTACTATCCCGTGCAATAGGGAGTATCTATTTGATCCAGCCGGATGAGTTGCTGGATAAGGCAGGGGATAAGAAAAAGTTCCCAAATTTATCTTCTACGTCCTACCGACGTCCTTTCAATAGAAGGTTTGGTCAGGGAAGAAGACGTACATCATCACCCACTAGACACCGTTTCAAGTGGGGGTACGGGCTTTGTTTAGTCGCTCTTCAGGAGAGCGTAAGAAGCCCGACAAATGACTAGCAATTTTCGTGGGGGAAGATTGTCGGCATTCCTTCTAGCATGGTTAGAGATCAGAAATAGTGACTGGGTGCGGAACATAATAGCTAATGGACTCAAGCTTGAGTTCACTTTTATTCCACGGAATAGCTTTAAATTAACTACCTTGCACTCTTCCCCTCTTGAACAGACGGCATTGGAAAAAGAGGTTTTGGATTTATGCCTTTAAAGTGTTCTAGTAGAGGTTCCGGAATCTGAGAGTGGTAGAGGATTCTACTCCTACGTTTCTCATTCAGAAACCTGATAGATCATTTAGAACCATTATTAATATTCATTCCCTAAATGAGTTTCTAATCATAGTTACATAGTTACATAGTTATTGAGGTTGAAGGAAGACTTTAAGTCCATCTAGTTCAACCCATAGCCTAACCTAACATGCCCTAACATGTTGATCCAGAGGAAGGCAAAAAAAACCCATGTGGCAAAGAGTAACTCCACCATGGGGAAAAAAATTCCTTCCCGACTCCACATACGGCAATCAGACTAGTTCCCTGGATCAACGCCTTATCAAGGAATCTAGTGTATATACCCTGTAATATTATACTTTTCCAGAAAGGTATCCAGTCCCCTCTTAAATTTAATTAATGAATCACTCATTACAACATCATACGGCAGAGAGTTCCATAGTCTCACTGCTCTTACAGTAAAGAATCCGCGTCTGTTATTATGCTTAAACCTTCTTTCCTCCAGACGTAGAGGATGCCCCCTTGTCCCTGTCTCAGGTCTATGATTAAAAAGATCATCAGAAAGGTCTTTGTACTGTCCCCTCATATATTTATACATTAAAATAAGATCACCCCTTAGTCTTCGTTTTTCCAAACTAAATAGCCCCAAGTGTAATAACCTATCTTGGTATTGCAGACCCCCCAGTCCTCTAATAACCTTGGTCGCTCTTCTCTGCACCCGCTCTAGTTCAGCTATTTCTTTCTTATACACCGGAGACCAGAACTGTGCACAGTATTCTAAGTGTGGTCGAACTAGTGACTTGTATAGAGGTAAAATTATGTTCTCCTCATGAGCATCTATGCCTCTTTTAATACATCCCATTATTTTATTTGCCTTTGTAGCAGCTGCCTGACACTGGCCACTGCATATGAGTCTGTCATCCACCCATACACCCAGGTCTTTTTCATTGACGGTTTTGCCCACAGTTTTAGAATTAAGCACATAGTTATACATCTTATTACTTCTACCCAAGTGCATGACCTTACATTTATCCCCATTAAAGCTCATTTGCCATTTATCAGCCCAAGCTTCTAGTCTACATAAATCATCCTGTAATATAAAATTGTCCTCCCCTGTATTGATTACCCTACAGAGTTTAGTGTCATCTGCAAATATTGAAATTCTACTCTGAATGCCCCCTACAAGGTCATTAATAAATATGTTAAAAAGAAGAGGGCCCAATACTGACCCCTGTGGTACCCCACTGCTAACCGCGACCCAGTCCGAGTGTGCTCCATTAATAACCACCCTTTGTTTCCTATCCCTGAGCCAGCTCTCAACCCACTTACACATATTTTCCCCTATCCCCATTACTCTCATTTTATGTATCAACCTTTTGTGTGGCACCATATCAAAAGCTTTGGAAAAGTCCATATACACTACGTCCACTGGGTTCCCTTGGTCCAGTCCGGAACTTACCTCTTCATAGAAGCTGATCAAATTAGTCTGACATGAGCGGTCCCTAGTAAACCCGTGCTGATACTGGGTCATGAGGTTATTCCTCTTCAGATACTCCAGTATAGCATCCCTTAGAATGCCCTCCAGGATTTTACCCACAGTAGAGGTTAAACTTACTGGCCTATAATTACCGAGTTCAGTTTTTGCCCCTTTTTTGAATATTGGCACCACATTTGCTATACGCCAGTCCTGTGGTACAGACCCTGTTATTATGGACTCTTTAAAGATTAAAAATAATGGTCTATCAATGACTGTACTTAGTTCCTGCAGTACTCGGGGGTGTATCCCATCCGGGCCCGGAGATTTGTCAATTTTAGTGATTTTTAGACGCCGCTGTACTTCCTGCTGGGTTAAGCAGGTGACATTTAATGGGGAATTTTTATCACTAGTCATATTGTCTGCCATGGGATTTTCTTTTGTAAATACTGATGAAAAAAAGTCATTTAGCAGATTGGCTTTTTCCTCATCCTCATCCACCATTTCACCCAGACTATTTTTAAGGGGGCCAACACTGTCATTTTTTAGTTTCTTACTATTTATATAGTTAAAGAATATTTTGGGATTATTTTTACTCTCTCTGGCAATGAGTCTCTCTGTCTCAATCTTTGCTGCCTTGATTTGCTTTTTACAGAATTTATTTAATTTTCTGTATTTATTTAATGCCTCCTCACTACCTACTTCCTTTAATTCTCTAAATGCTTTCTTTTTGTTCCTTATTGCGCCCCTAACAGCTCTATTTAGCCATATTGGTTTCCTCCTATTTCTAGTATGTTTATTCCCATACGGTATATACTGTGCACAGGTCCTATCCAGGATGCTAATAAATGTCTCCCATTTTCTTTGTGTATTTTTATGTCTCAGCATATCGTCCCAGTTAATTGCACCAAGATCCTCTCTCATCCGTTGGAAATTTGCCCTCCTGAAGTTTAGTGTCCTTGTCACCCCCCTACTACCCATCTTATTAAAGGTTACATGAAAACTTATTATGTTATGATCACTATTCCCCAAGTGACCCCCAACCCTTATATTTGATATGCGGTCTGGCCTGTTGGTTAATATTAGGTCTAGCAGTGCCCCCCTCCTTGTTGGGTCCTGAACCAGCTGTGAAAGGTAATTGTCTCTCATAGTTGTCAAAAACCGATTACCTTTGCTGGAACTGCAGGTTTCTGTTCCCCAATCTATTTCAGGATAGTTGAAGTCCCCCATAATAATGACTTCTCCTTGAGTCGCAGCTTCATCTATTTGCTTTACGAGGATATTCTCCATTGCTTCCATTATTTTTGGAGATTTATAACAAACCCCTATCAGTAATTTATTATTTTTTCCCCCTCCCCTTATCTCCACCCACAGGGACTCTACATTTTCATTAAATTCACCTATATTATCACGCAGGATGGGTTTTAAGGAAGATTTTACATATAGACACACTCCACCCCCTCGCTTATCTGTACGGTCATTTCTGAAAAGGCTATGGCCCTGCAAGTTAACAGCCCAGTCATGGCTCTCATCCAGCCATGTTTCAGATATCCCCACCATGTCAGAATTATGCTCCAACAACATTAGTTCTAATTCGTCCATTTTGTTGGCGAGGCTTCTGGCATTAGTATACATGCACTTGATGTTCCTCTCTGTACCTCTATTCTTTCTTAAATTATTAACTGTTCTAACCCCACCCCCCATGCCACCGCCACCCCCAACTTCCTTATTTGTGCCCAGGTCTCTATCTGCACTATCTTCCCCTCCTATAAAATGAATACCCTCCCCCCCAATCCCTAGTTTAAACACTCCTCCAACCTTCTAACCATTTTCTCCCCCAGCACAGCTGCCCCTTCCCCATTGAGGTGCAGCCCGTCCCTAGCGTAGAGCCTGTAGCCCACTGAGAAGTCGGCCCAGTTCTGCAGGAACCCAAACCCCTCCTTCCTACACCAATTCTTGAGCCACTTATTCAATCAATCAATCGAACCTTTAAGATAGAATCAATCAGTTCATCAATAAAGATGTTGGTTGAAAATTTTTTCACGGCGGTCATAGATTTGAGAGACGCGTACTATCAAGTAACTATCCATACAAATCGGTGTCTATGAGGGGGGTAGTCCTCCATTTTCAGTTTACGGCTCTTCCCTTCAGTTTATCGGCTGTCCCTCGGGTATTCACAAAATTAGTTGCTGAAGTCCTGGCTCATCTGCGGGAGTCGAATATTCTTATTATCCCATACTTAGATGATTTCCTGATAATGGGTAATTCAGTGGATCATTGCCTGTCACAAATAGAAAAACCTAGGGCCAGGCTAGAAGCATTTAGGCTGGATAATAAATTATGAAAAATCCCGATTGCAGCCTTTAAAGGTCCAGAAATTTTTAGACCTACTGTTAGATTCTGAAGCACAACAATGTTGTCTACATCCAGACAAGTTGAATGACCCTCAGGCAGGCCAGGTCCCTGTTAGGGTCCCTGACGTCATGTATCCCAGCCGTCAGGTGGGCTCAGTTTCACACTAGACCCCTACAGAAGGATGTCTTAGTTAATGATAGAGCCTTAGGGGGGTCCCTGCAGAGCCAAATATCATTGAGCCGTTAAACATCACGTCTCTTAGGTGATGGCTGGACAAGGACATCTTATCTTCAGGAGTTCCCTGGGTAACCCACATAACTGTGTAATAACCATGGATGCTAGCTCTTCAGGGTGGGGGGCCCATATGGGTGACATCGTGGTCCAAGGACAATAGGACTCCCGGGTGGGATCCTCGTCCAACCAGAGGGAGTTGTTGGCAATAGAAATTATCAGTTAAAAGCTCCTCGTGTATCTACAAGGTCACCATGTCAAGATTCTTTCGCGCAACCAAGTGGCGGTAGCCTATGTCAACCACCAAGGTGGAACACGTTCAGAGGCTCTGATGCAAGTAACAGATCGCCTATTTCAAACAGCCGAAAGACATTTTCAATCTTTCACAGCGCTTCATATCAGAGGAAAGGACTTTCTAAGCTGCAATACCCTAAAACAGGGAGAGTGGTCTTTGAACAGGGACATCTTCAACCAGATTGTCCGCAAATGGGGTCAACCGGAGGTAGACCTCTTTGCCAACAGGAGAAACAGATAAGTAAGGAAATTCTGTTCTCTAAATCCCAGGGAGAATCCTCTGGTAGTGGACGCATTCCTAACAAAATGGGACTTCTCCCAGGCCTACGCATTCCCACCATTAACTCTGTTACCTCTAGTGGTAAGAAAAATCAGGGAAGACCAAGCAAGGGTCATACTAACCGTCCTATTTTGGCCCAGGAGGACCTGGTTCGTAAGGCTCAAGACTATGTAGGTATGCGATCCCTGGGTACTTCCAGACCTTCGGGATCTGCTCTGCCAGGGGCCTATCAACCATCCACAAGTGACGGGACTTCATTTAACGGCGTGAAGTCTGAAAGGTCATTGTTGACAAATAGAGGTTTATCCCCGAATTTAGAGGACACCCTTCTGAAAAGTAGAAAACAAATCACAGCAAAAATCTGCTTTAGAACCTGGAAATGATTCCTAGCCTCTTCTGAGTTTAGTGTTGAAGACTGGGTACTGGTGCGACAGATCTTTGAATTCCTCTGAAGGGTTTGGAATTAGGCCCTTCCACGAGTACACTATAAAAGTGCAGGTCTCAGCCCTGTGGGCCTTATTTTCCTGTAATATTGCCAATATCTATTGGATTTCTAGATTTATTAAGCTCACTGGGAGAGCTAGGCCCATACACAAGAATAGAAGCATGCCGTGGGATCTCAACCTAGTCCTTCCAGCTTTGACAGAGGCACCCATTGAACCCTGGAGTCAGCCTTGATTTAAGATGCTATCCCTTAAAACAGTATTCTGATAGTAATAACATCTGCTCGTAGAGTAGGGGATATTCAGGCACCTTTCCAGACTTCCCCATTATACAGAGTTCTTGCAGGACAGGGTAGTCCTAAGGCTGGACCCAGCTTACTTACCCAAAGTATTATTCCACTTTCACAGGTCACAAGAGATAATCCTACCCTCTTTTCTCCCTAACCCTTCTAACCCTAAAGAAGAGAAGCTTCATTCGTTAGACGTTAGAAGAGGCCTACTACAATATATCTCGGCTACTAATCCTTGGAAAAAGGATAATGCATTATTTTTGTCCTTCCAAGGTTCTAGAAAAGGGCTTAGAGTATCAAAATGCACACTAGACAAATGGAATAGGGAGGCTATCTCTCTCTAGCTTTTACAGCAGATGGGGGTCCGGCTCCGCAGAATCTGAGGGTGCATTCCACGCGGGGCATGGCATCGTCCTGGGCAGAAAGATCTGGAGTGTCAATCAACCAGATATGTAAGGCGACCACATGGTCATCTTCTACCTTTATTAAGTTGGACTTAGTTGGACTATCAGTTGGACTTAGGGAGCTCCTCAGATCTCACCTTCGGGTTAAGGGTACTGCAGTCTATAGTCCCTCCCTAAGGTAGCTTACATCTCTGTAATTCTCTCGTGGTGCTGTCATGGGAGTCCGAATAAAGCATTAAGCTACTTACTGGTAGCAGCATTTTTCGGAGGCCCATGACAGCACCCTTAGTTCCCTCCCTTTCATGTGGCGGCTGCACTCCCTTTTATAAGGTTTCACGTGTGTTAATAAAAATCACAGTTAGAATGATATATTTTGTATATATTTGTTATATATTTGTGCCATTAACCATGGTAGTCTTCTCAATCTCTGAAATACAACTGATGCGTGGGAGAGGTGCCGCCCTTTTGTATCTGTAGGTTTCCTGTTCCTGAAGGGCGGATCCCCTCTCTCGTGGTGCTGTCATGGGCCTCCGAAAAATGCTGCTACTGGTAAGTAGCTTAATGCTTTTTCAGTAGTCTCATAGATAATGGCTCGACCTCTGCTCCATGTAGATGGGGCTCATCATAACCCTCTCCTTAGAATCACTGCAGCTCCTGATGGTCGAACTCTTCAGCGTTCAGTAACCTATTCCCTAACCTAAGGGAAAACTTTTTTTTTTATTATTATTATGTAATTTTTATTAAGTTTTGTAACTTTATCGATTTATGCACAAAGTATTCACATATTATGGAGGAAAATTAAAGGTCGGTGGAAGTAGAGTACATTGAAACGTCACTAATGGGCCTTATTTCCCTCTAGTGGCCCCTAAACATATTGCATGATAAAACAAAAATAAAAGATTGAAGTTCTAATCAATCTTCATATGTTAATTACACACGATGCCATATTAACCCCTTAACGGTCAGGGGTATTTCAGTTTTTCAATTTCCGTTTTTTGCTTCGCTTCTTCCCAGAGCCATAACTTTTTTATTTTTCAGTCAATATGGCCATGTGAGGGCTTGTTTTTTGCGGGACGAGTTGTACTTTTGAACAACTCCATTGATTTTTACATATCATGTACTGAAAAACAGGATGAAAATTCCAATTGCGGTGAAATTGTAAAAAAAAGTGCAATTGCAGTTTTGTTTTTTTTTACTTTGTTCACTAAATGCTAAAACTGACCTGCCATTTTGATTCTCCAGGTCATTACGAGTTCATAGACACCAAACATGTCTAGGTTCTTTGTTGTTTAAGTGGTGAAAAAAATATCCAGAATTGGTTTAAAAAAAAAAGCGCCTTTTTCTGAGACCTGTAGTGTTTCCATTTTTTGTGATCTTGGGTTGGGTGAGGGCTTATTTTTTGCACACCGAGGTGACGTTTTTATTGACACCATTTTGGTATAGATACAATCTTTTGATCGCCTATTATTGCATTGAATTTCAATGTAGCGATGACACCAAAAAATGTAATTCTGTCATTTTGAATTTTTTTCTCGTTATGCCACCTGCACAGTAGAAGCTCTCTGAGATCACCGAGAGCTGCTACTGTGCAGGCGCTGGGGGGCGCCATCTTGGAGGAGGAATTTTTATTTATTTTTTCCTCTCCAGCAAGACGGTGATGACTGCGCATGTGCAGTTGTAGCTATCAGATCACAGCTATATACTCCGATAGCAGCTACTGCGCAGGCTCTGCGGGAGCCTTTTTCAGTGTATGTATGTGTGTGTATGTGTGTGTGTGTATATATATATATATATATATATATATATATATATATATATATATATATATATATATATATATATATATATATATATATATAAATTTTGTACTTGCTCAATATCAAGAATAGTTGTTACTAGGACACTAAACATGCAATCATGCTGCAGCGCAGTTTCACAGCTGGCGCCTGCCTGCAGAAGTTTTTTTTTTTTTTTATTCTTTTTTTTTTCTTCAGTATGTATAGATATTGATTATGCAAACTAGGGGGCCGGTCAGTCAGGGATCCGTGACCCGTCAGCAGACTTCATTATGAATACCTAATCAGAGCACCACAGGCTGCCCTGGAGCACGAGCATATCATTAACTAAAAACTTCAAATAAAGATTAAACAACAACCACAAGACAGATTTCATCAGACAAGGTATCATTGTAGTCAGGAAAACGGCACCGACCTGACACTGTCTGTAGGTTACTGTGCACAATCCTGACAGGTTCCCCCAGAGGCACCTTAAGGCCATGTGCACACGTAGGTTCGGGTCCCTGCGGGTTCTCCCGCAGCGGATTTGATAAATCTGCAGGGCAAAACCGCTGCGGTTATCCCTGCAGATTTATCACGTTTTGTCTTGCGGTTTCCGCTGCGGGTTTACTACTATACTATTGATGCTGCATATGCAGCAATATGCAGCATCAATAGTAATGTTAAAAATAATAAAACATGGTTATATACTCACCCTCTGACGTCCCGATCTCCTCGGCGCTGCCCGTCCGGTTCCAAAGATGCTGTGCGAGAAGGACCTTCGTGACGTCACGGTCATGTGACCGCGGCGTCATCACGGTCATGTGACCGCGACGTCACCGCAGGTCCTGCTCGCACAGCAACCCTGCGACCGGACGGCCTCGTGCAGCGCTGAGAGGTGAGTATATCATTATTTTTTATTTTTATTCTTTATTTTTTACACTAATATGGTTCCCAGGGCCTGGAGGAGAGTCTCCTCTCCTCCACCCCGGGTACCATCTGCACATTATCCGCTTACTTCCCGCATCGTGGGCACAGCCCCATGCGGGAAGTTAGCGGATCAATGCATTCCCATGGGTGCAGAATCGCAGCGATTCTGCACAAAGAAGTGACATGCTGCGGGTTGTAAACCGCTGCGTTTCTGCGCGGTTTTTCCCGCAGCATGTGCACTGCGGATTGCGGTTTCCATAGGGTTTACATGTTAATGTAGACGCAATGGAAACTGCTGCGGACCCGCAGCTGCAGAAACGCTGTGGGTCCGCGGTAAAACCCGCAAAGTGTGAACATGGCCTTACAGGGAGAGTCTCAAAATGCTAAATTAGGTTAGGAAGGAGGGACATACTAACTGAGGCTACATGACCAATTAGTGAGTGTAAGGGTGTGTTTTCACGGTCCGGATTGGCAGCGCTTTGGAAGCAGCTCCGTCCAAAGCGCTGCCGACTTTTGTACGTGCTGTGATTCCGCATGTGTTCATTGAACCATGCGGAATCACCGCATCCTATACATAGGACTGTGATATTTATCTTGCGGAGACTGAGCGTCTCCACAAGATAAATAGACATGCTGCGGTTTAGAAAGACGCACCACATGTCCGGTTAC
The DNA here is from genome assembly GCF_051348905.1 of Ranitomeya variabilis. Lineage (NCBI taxonomy): Eukaryota > Metazoa > Chordata > Amphibia > Anura > Dendrobatidae > Ranitomeya > Ranitomeya variabilis. The sequence goes on from NC_135238.1 coordinate 174,678,800, forward strand.
GCAGGGAAGCCGCGGGTGTCCCTGTGCACATAGTGGAGAAGGGATTTAATAAAATCCCATCCACTATGCTGTAACATCTGGCCGCTGCGGCAGTAGGCAGCAAATACGCCACATGCAAATATACCCTAAGGGGGCATCCATTTGGTCAGTAATTTCTGCAGTTCTCTAAAGAGGGATGGAAAATTGTTGTTATACAGGTTATTATAGGAAGAGGATGCATTTACTCCTAAAAATTTTAGTGGCCTCAGTCTTCCACCTAAATTTATAATTTGTTATTAATTGCTCTAAAGTGTTAGGATTGATATTCAAAAGTAATAATAATAATTAATAATTTTTATGTATATAGCGCCAACATATTCCGCAGCACTTTACAATTAAGCGGGGACATGTACAGACAATAAATTCAGTACAAGGTAAGACAATTTAAACAGTGACATTAGGAGTGAGGTCCCTGCTCGCAAGCTTACAATCTACAAGGAAATGGGGGGACACAATAGGTGAAAAGTGCTTGTTATTTCAGGTCTGGCAATTATAATAAATAGGGATTTTCATATAAAGCTGCATGATCCGGTCATCAGCCCGTGTGTTTAAGTGCAATAGTCAAGTATCAAGTGCAGTTATCGTGTGCGTGGAGGGTGTGGAGACAGATGAATAGTAGGGTGCAGATTCACATGCAGATAATATTTGGAGGCAGGGAATAGGACAAAGTTAGTTTACTGAATAGTTGATGTGGTAGGCTTGTTTGAAGAGATGGGTTTTTAAAGCGCGCTTGAATAGGTCGGGGCTCGGTATCAGTCTGATCGTCTGGGGAAGTGCATTCCAGAGAGCTGGGGCAGCACGAGAGAAGTCTTGGAGACGGAGGTGCGAGGTTCGGATTATGGGGGGATGTTAGTCTTGGGTCGTTTGTAGAACGGAGGGCACGTGTAGGGCGGTAGACGGAGATGAGAGAGGAGATATAAGGCAGTGCAGAACTGTGGAGAGCTTTGTGGGTGAGAGAGATGAGTTTATACTGGACCCTGTAGCGAATGGGTAGCCAATGTAATGACTGGCACAAGATGGAGGCATCGGTGAAGCGGCTGGACAGAAATATGACCCTGGCTGCCGCATTCAAGATGGACTGGAGAGGAGAAAGTTTGGAAAGAGGGAGACCGATCAGAAGAGAGTTGCAGTAGTCCAGACGAGAGTGAATAAGAGCGACAGTAAGAGTCTTAGCAGTTTCAAAGGTGAGAAAAGGTCGGATTCTGGAGATGTTTTTAAGGTGCAGGTGACAAGATCGAGTGAGTGATCGGATATAGGGAGTAAAGGAAAGTTCGGTGTCGAATATGACCCCAAGACAGCGGGCATGCTGCTTGGGAGTTATGGTTGAACCCTCCAGGGTAATTTCGATGTTGGGTAGAGTGAGGTTAGTAGAAGGGAGAAACACAAGCAGTTCAGTTTTGGAGCGATTTAGTTTCAGATAGAGGGAGGACATGATGTTAGAGACAGCAGACAGACAATCCTTGGTATTTTGAATTAGAGTGGGGGTGATGTCAGGGGAAGAAGTGTATAATTGGGTGTCATCAGCATAGAGATGGTACTGGAACCCAAATCTGCTGATTGTTTGTCCAATAGGGGCAGTGTATAGAGAGAAAAGGAGGGGGCCCAGGACTGAGCCTTGTGGAACCCCGATAGTAAGGGGACGGGGAGAGGAAGAGGAGCCGGCAAAAGATACAGTGAAGGAGCGGTCAGAGAGGTAGGAAGAGAACCAGGAGAGGGCTGTGTCCTTGAGGCCTATGGAGCGGAGCATAGTGAGAAGGAGCTGGTGATCCACAGTATCAAATGCGTCAGATAGATCCAGGAGAATCAGCAGAGAGCAATGACCTTTGGATTTAGCTGTTATTAGATCATTAGAGACTTTAGTGAGGGCAGTTTCAGTGGAGTGTACGGAGCGGAAACCAGATTGTAAGGGGTCGAGAAGAGCGTTATCCGAGAGATAGCGGATTAGACGGGAATGGACCAAGCATTCCAGGAGTTTAGAGACGAAGGAAAGGTTAGAGACAGGTCTGTAGTTAGCCATGCAGTTCTGGTCCAGGGATGGCTTTTTTAAGTAAAGGGGTAATGATGGCATGTTTAAATGAGGAGGGAAAGATACCTGAAGAAAGAGAGAGGTTAAATATTTTAGTCAGGTGAGTGTTGACCACTGGTGAGAGAGACTGCAGGAGAGGTGAAGGAATGGGGTCACTATTGCAGGTTGTAGGCCGAGCAGAAGTGAGGAGCTTGGAAACTTCTTCTGAAACAGACTCAAAGATGTCTAATGAGCTTGAGGTGCGGCTGGGAAGGGGATCCAGGCACTGAGGAGATTGGGCTGAGATATCCTGATGGATGTGATTGATTTTTTTCTAGGAAATAAGTGGCCAGATCCTCACCACTGAGATTGGAGATGGGGGGCCTGTACTTTAGGTTTCAGGAGGGAGTTTAAGGTTTCAAAAAGTCGTTTTGGGTTGTTGGATAGTGAGGTGATGAGGGTGGAGAAGTAGGATTGTTTGGCCAGAGAAAGGGCAGAGTTATAGGTTTTGAGCATGAACTTATAGTGGATGAAGTCTGCTAAGAGAGATTTTCTCCACTGCCTCTCTGCACACCTTGAGCAACGCTGAAGAAAGCGTGTTTGCATAGTGTGCCAGGGCTGCCGTTGTCTGTGTCGGGTCTTTCTGGGTGTAGAAGGTGCTGCTTCATCCAGCGCATTCTTCAGTGTAATATTGAAGTGTGACAATGCTAAGTCTGGACAGGAGATGGAGGAGATGGGGGCTAAAGATGTGTGGAGGTTGTCCATAAGCTGCTGGGTATTAATGGTACGTGTATTCCGATAAGTGTGGTAAGTGGGGGTGTCCTGGGTGAGGAGACAATTCTTGACAGAGAAGGATAGAAGGTTGTGGTCCGAGAACGGGAGAGTGGAGTTAGTAAAGTCGTGCAGCGATCCGGAACGGGAGAAAACCAGGTCCAGAGTATTCCCGTCCTCATGCTTAGGAGAATTAGTAAACTGTGAGAGGTTGAATGAAGAAGTTAGAGAGAGAAGTTGAGAGGCAGATTGGGAGAGGGGATCATTGATGGGGATGTTAGTCTCCCATGATGAGGGTGGGGATGTCACAGGATAGAAAGTGAGTAAGCCAGGTGGCAAAGTGGTCTAGAAACAGGCGGGAGGAGCCTGGAGGGCGATAAACAACCGCCACCCGCAAGGAGAAGGGCTTAAAGAGTCTGACTGCGTGGACTTCAAAGGAAGGAAATGTAAGTGAGGGAACTGGGGGGATGACCTGGAAAGCACATTGTGATGAAAGGAGTAAACCAACACCTCCACCCTGTCTGTTCTCAGGTCTGGTGGTATGTGAAAATTTCAGCCCACCAAATGAGAGAGCATCTGTTTTTAGGGCATCTATTTTATACCCCAATAAGTGACCATATTCCCTTAGAAAAATATTTAGAATTGAGAGTCCTCAGTGGTTGATACCTTTTAATGGCTAACTGAAAAGATGGTAACAAATTGCAAGCTTTCGAGACTACATACTTCTCTTCATCAGGCAAAGACTAAAACAAATTCTGAAGAATCACATATTTTCTCTTCGCCACGACAGCACCCACTTGAGAGAGGGGATCCGCCCCTAGGAACAGGAAACCCTATGGAGAGATAAAAGGGGCGGTCCCCCTCGCTCCCACAGTTGGTTTCCTGTTCCTACGGGAGACCCTTGGAGAGAAGAGGATGCCCAGCCTGGATGCCGCTTGCGCAGTTTACCTTTATGGGACGGCAAGGGCTCCAGAAGCTGGAAGCAGCGTCGGGGGTCCTATGGCAGCTTCCCCCCTCTGCTGGCAGGTACTGTGAGGCCAGGTCCGGGGAGTCGCCTGGCTCATGGAGATCCACCCAGCAGACCTGCAAGGACCAAATCGCTGGGGTAAGGAGATCCTGCGGCGCCATCCCTCATGGTGCGCAGGCAGCGTGGGTCCGGTATACTATCCCCCGGAAGCAGATCGTAACTTCCGGGGTGAAACAGGAGGAGGACGGCGCCTGCGCTGATGCTGGTGGGAGCGCAGGCGCGTACTGAATAGCCGCGACCCGGATGTAGCGGTCACTTCCGGGTGCGGCAGGAAGAAGATGGCGGCCCCCATTAGAAAAGGACGCCGGCACTGATCCTCCGGCGTCCATCATGGCATCTCCACAGGACCCGGCGATGGCTTCATCCGAAGTCACCGCTATTGCGCCTAGTAGCCGAACAAGCAGCAGTCGCAGATCATCTTCTTCCAAAAGCGCCAGAGATAAGAAATCAGGCCGGTCGGTTCCATCTGTGCCTCCGTCTCCTCCTCATCAGCCGGTATTGTAACAACAACCTCACTGGGTGAGTGTGTGTGTGTACCCTCTTAGGCTGATTACACTCCCCCTCTTTGTCTATATTCCTTAGGCAAAAAGAACGGGGAAAACCAAACACATACAATGTGCTTTATGCTCTCAGCCGCTCCCCGATAATTATTTAAAGAAGCTGTGCCAGTCTTGCATCGAATCCACCTTACGTGAGGAGTCTTCAGTAAGGTCGGAAGATATAAGGAGTATGATTAGGGAAGAATTACAGGCCTTCCGAAGCTCGGAAAAAATTCCCGAGGGTAGAAAAAAATATAATTCCCCCAGGTCTGAGCAGTCCTCTGAGACTGAAGATAAAGATTCGGATGGGTCCCAAAGGATCATTTCCTCAGATGATGAGCGGGATACATGCTTTCCCACAGACAGTATCGATAATTTAGTAAGATCAGTTTGTAACACCATGGGTATTGAAGACACAAAAATCCCTAAAACACCACAGGACGTGATGTTTGCAGGCCTGTCAGAGAGGAAAAAACCTTCTTTCCCTGTAATTCCAGCAATTAAAAATGTAGTAAAAAAGGAGTGGGAAAGCCAGGGACAAAGAGGATTGCCGTCTTCGTCAAAAAGACGCTATCCCTTTAATGACGAAGATTTCTCTATATGGTTAAAAGCCCCGAAGGTAGATGCAGCAGTGGCTTCCACTTCTAAAAAAATCTTTGCTACCCGTAGAAGATTCCGGCTCCTTGCAAGACCCGCTGGACCGGAAAGCGGATACCCTCTTAAAAAGAGCATGGGAATCCTGTACTGGAGCCTTCAGGCCGGCTATATCAGCCACATGCACTGCCAGGTCCATGTTGGTCTGGTTAAATGATTTAGAAGAAGGATTAAAGAGCGGCCTTTCCCGAGATAGATCTCTTCCATACCGTTAATTAGAGGAGCTACAGCCTTTTTGGCGGATTCCTCAGCTGATTCCATATGGCTAGCTGCCAAATCGGCAGGTCTGACTAACGCGGCTCGTCGAGCCTTATGGCTAAAGGGGTGGAAAGGAGATCCCCAAACGAAGTCTAAATTATGTGGTCTTCCATGCCAGGGTGAGTACCTATTTGGTACTAGGTTAGACGAAATACTAACTAAAGCGGGTGAGAGGAAAAAGGGGTTCCCCAATAACACTTATCTCCCATCCTACAGGAGAGCGTTCCGTAAGCCCACGTTTAATAGAAGAAAGGACTATAAAAACCAAGACCGCTGGGCTAATAAAGACTTTAAGCAGAAAGGAGCGTTTTTCGGAAAACGTCCATTCAAACCTGAGGATAAAACCCGTTAGGACAGATCTACCCGTTGGTGGTAGGTTGTCTTTCTTCACTTCACAATGGCTGACAATGACTTCCAATCCATGGGCAACTAGCCTTATATCTACGGGTCTTAAATTAAGATTTGCCCGAGTCCCTCCGGACTCATTCTTATTGACTTCCTTAAAGTCTCATTCACAACAAGAGGCCTTGGAACAGGAAATAATAAATCTCCTGTCCAAAGGGGTACTAGTGGAAGTCCCTTCTCATCAAAAAGGAAGGGGTTTTTATTCCCCTCTATTTTTGATTCCAAAACCAGACGGATCATTTAGAACAATAATTAACCTGAAAAGACTAAACGTCTTCTTAGAAAACCAAACCTTTAAAATGGAGTCTATACGATCAACTATAAAGCTCCTGTTTCCCCATTGCTTTATGGCAGTACTTGACCTTAAAGATGCGTATTACCATCTACCAATCTTCATTGAACATCAGCAATATCTACGGGTGGCAGTTATAATGGAAGGTCAGATAAGGCATTATCAATATACAGCAATGCCCTTTGGACTGTCGATAGCTCCGAGAGTCTTCACAAAATTAATGTCAGAAGTAATGTCATATTTGAGATTAAAAGACACTCTTGTAATACCATATTTAGATGACCTTCTTATAGTGGGCAACTCTCTTTCCCAATGCCATCAACGAGTACTTGATACAATTTCGTCCCTACAGGAATTGGGGTGGTTAGTAAACTGGGAGAAATCCAGGTTGTCCCCCACAACTCGACAAACATTCCTAGGGCTTATTCTAGATTCTACAAATCAAAGGTGCTTTCTTCCCGACTCTAAACAATTAGCAATTATAAACAAGGTACAATCGGTGATTAATAAACCCCTAATTTCCCTAAGAGAAGGGATGTCCCTTCTTGGTTCCTTTACATCATGTATCCCGGCTGTCCCATGGGCCCAATTCCATAGTAGAAAATTACAATATAAAATTCTACAGGAAGAGGAGAGGTTACAAGGCCAATTGGATAGTCGGTTATCTTTACCATCTGACGTGGTAGATTCTCTTACCTGGTGGTTAGACCAGAGTCATTTTACCAGTGGGGTTCCCTGGGTGGTTAAACCTTCAAAAACACTCTTTACCGATGCCAGTCCTAGTGGTTGGGGAGCACACTTAGGAGATCAAATAGTTCAAGGTCTGTGGTCTCCTAGAGAATCGAATGATTCTTCTAATCAAAAAGAACTGAAGGCTATCTTTCATGCCATATGTAAATTTCTTCCGCAGTTACACGGAACGCATACAAGAATCTTTTCAGACAACATGACAGCGGTGGCATACATAAACCACCAAGGGGGAACAAGATCAGAAGCTCTCATGTGTATAGCCGGCGACATTCTATCCATAGCAGAGGAGCACCTCCTATCCTTATCAGCACTGCATGTAAGAGGAGTCGACAATCCAAAAGCGGATTTCCTCAGCCGCCACACTCTCCGCCAAGGAGAGTGGGTTCTCAGCCGTCGTATCTTTTTAATGATAATCAAAAAATGGGGTACTCCCGAGATAGACCTTTTTGCGACGAGACACAACAGACAAGTCAAAAGGTTCGCTTCATTGTTCCGATCCGACAATCCAGATATCTTCGATGCTCTGCAAGTCCCATGGACATTCCAGAAAGCATATGCCTTTCCCCCACTAATACTTCTTCCAACGGTGATCAGGAAGATAAGGGAGGACAGAGCAAATGTGATCTTAATAGCTCCATTTTGGCCCAAGAGGCCATGGTTCTCCTGGCTGAGAATTATGTCAATTTCAGACCCGTGGATCCTTCCGGAGGATCAGGATCTGCTCTCCCAAGGCCCCTTCAACCACCCTCAGGTGAAGGGTCTGCGGTTGACTGCTTGGCATTTGAGAGGCGGCTGCTAAAAATGAGAGGATTTTCTAACAAAGTAATTGACACTCTGCTACTAAGTAGGAAAAAATCTACCACATCCATTTATGTGAGAGTGTGGAAAAAGTTCTTAAACCTCTACCCAACAGCACTATCAAACGAGATTCAGATCCCTATGGTCCTAGAATTTCTTCAAAAAGGGCGCGATTTAGGTCTGGCAGTCAGTACCTTAAAAGTACACATTTCTGCGCTTGGTGCTTTATATGGTCACGATATTGCAGGTGACAGGTGGGTAGCCAGGTTTATCGCAGCTTGCCAAAGGTCAGAGACAGTCCAAATTCCCCATGTACCACCTTGGGATGTTAATTTAGTCCTTGAAGCTCTAACAGACCACCCCTTTGAGCCACTACATTCAGCTCACATAAAACATGTTTCCATCAAGACAGCTCTTCTTGTTGCTTTGGTATCAGCTAGAAGAGTAAGCGACATACAGGCACTGTCAATAGATCCACCGTTTATGTCTATATTTCCAGACAGAATTGTCCTAAAAACAGACCCTTCCTACTTACCCAAAGTATGCACTAAATTTCATAGATCACAAGAAATTTTTCTTCCCTCCTTCTATGATAACCCTACGAATCAGGAAGAACAAAAATACCATACATTAGATGTGAGGAGGGCCATATTAGCCTATTTAGATAGAACTAGCGCCTGGAGGAAGAGCAGGGCTCTCTTTATTTCCTTCCAGGGCCATAGGAAAGGAGATGGAATCACGAAGGGCACTTTATCTCGGTGGATTCGGGATGCAATATGTCTGGCCTATTCATCCAAAGGGGAGAACCCGCCTGAGACTGTAAAAGCACATTCCACTCGGGCGATAGCATCATCCTGGGCCGAGCGAGCAGAAGTTCCAATAGAACTGATATGTAAGGCCGCAACTTGGGCTTCTCCCACTACATTCTATAATCACTATAGATTGGATTTGTCTTCTTCATCTGACCTGTCCTTTGGTAGATCAGTTCTTAACACTGTGATCCCTCCCAAATGACTATCTCTGAAAGTCTCTCAAGTGGGTGCTGTCGTGGCGAAGAGAAAACACCGGATTACGTACCGGTAATGCTCTTTTATAGAGCCACGACAGCACCCCTTTACTTCCCACCCTATTAAGTTATTTTTATAAAAGCACGATTAAGGGTGTTTTTTGGTTCTTGTAGTTAGCCATACTAAGTTAACTAATGATAACAGCTGATATCAAATTGCCTACTAAATCTGGTGGGCGGTTCCTCGCAATCTCTGTAACCCAACTGTGGGAGCGAGGGGGACCGCCCCTTTTATCTCTCCATAGGGTTTCCTGTTCCTAGGGGCGGATCCCCTCTCTCAAGTGGGTGCTGTCGTGGCTCTATAAAAGAGCATTACCGGTACGTAATCCGGTGTTTATGCACAACATAGTATAGAAAAAAAAAAAAAAAAAAAGGGAGAGGGGAAAAAACCATGGATAAGCCAGGTGACATGAAGCAGAATTACCATGGGTGATAAACCGTTACGTCCATAAATATTGGGCCAATTCTTAGATAAGGATTGTTTTATTGTCCTGTGATTAGGGTCTCTGTTGTGATGACCCCACATGGTCTGATGGGCAAGTTCCTTAGTTGTAGTTAGTTGATGTAAAAAGACATAAATCCGTGTGACACATTCATTCCTGCACTGAGAGTGTCAAAGGTCATCATCAGTTTATATTCCCAGACTCTCCTGTCTTTCTGCGATTTGAAGTTGCCCTTTAATACAAGTAATTTCATGTCCATAATGTTATGATTTGGGAGACAGAAATGTATTGCCACAGGTAGATCCATTCTTTTTTCTCTTATTGTATGGCGGTGAGCGTTCATCCTTGTTCTCAGTTTCTGCCCTGTCTCCCCTACATACAGACCCCCAGTTGAACATTTAGTACAGATAATTAAGTACACCACATTAGAAGTGACGCAGCTGAATGTACCTGGGATCTTGTAGTCCTGATGTGAATTGGGGATCTTTATCTTGTCCGTGGTCATTATAAATGGACAGGTTTTACATTTTTTCTGGTTGCAAGGAAAGGTACCTGCAGCTGTCGGAGAGGACAGGGAGCTCTTGACAATGATGCTTCTTAGATTTGGGGCTGCCTAAAACACCGTAGTGGGGGGTCTGGAAAAATTGCTTGTAATCGGGCATCTTTTTGCAGTAAAGGTTGTAATTTCCGTGCAGCTCCCCTTAGCACCTCCAGATTTGGATTGTAGATAACTACTAGAGGTACCCGGTTATTTTCTTCTTTAGTTTTGTAATGTAGCAGGTGATTCCTTGATATTCTGGTGGCTCTTGTGATCTGATTTTCAATTGTTCTTGCATGGTAGCCCTGATTCAAAAAGGTCTTTCTGAGGCGACCAAGGTGTTCATCCCTATCCATTGGGTTGGAACATATACGATTGTATCTGATGGCTTGGCTGTAGACAATGGAGTTTTTTATGTGTTTTGGATGGAAACTGTCCCATTTAAGGTATGTTGGACGGTCGATTGGCTTCTGATACAGGGATGTCTCTATTTTATTGTTCTGCAGCTTAATGATGGTGTCCAGAAAGTTAATTTCAGTGCAGGAGTAGTTGAGTGTCAAGTTGATGGTAGGGTGAAATTGATTAAACTGTTTATGGAACGTCTTTAGCTGTGGCTCAGACTCCGTCCAGATGATTAAAATGTCATCAATGTAGCGGTAGTACGCCCTTAGTGAGATTAAGAAGCATTATGTGGGGGTTAGTAAGACATCATCTGCGAATAATGATATTTGAAGTATCTTATTTTTATATTTGATTTCCACCCCCTGAGATGTTAGGGTTCTGTCTGACCATTGCTGCCAAGGGCTCAATTCACATTGCAAATAGGTGAGAAAGGGGACATCTTTGTAATGTGCCATTTGAGATGTTAAAACTAAGTGAAATGTGAAAAGGAAGTTTTATAGAGGGAGATTTGTAAAGACTTTAAGGCTACAAGAAATGCGCTTGAAACTCCAAACGCCCCCTATCGTCTCAAACAGACAAGGCAGTTAAAAGCTTTCTCTGCATCTAGGCTCCAGACGAGGGCTCTTTTTTTTTTACTATTGTTGGACAAGTCTCTAAAATCTATCACCTTTCCAGTGTTATCCACTCCCTGACGAAAAGGCACCAAACCCATCTGATCTTTATTAATAAGTTGAGGTAGCCAATAATTAAGTCTGTTAGCCAGAATACGAGTAAATATTTTCAAACCTCCATTTAGTAGAGCTATTTTTTTTATAGAGCTAGAGATTACCGTATTTTTTGGACTATAAGACGCACCGTACCATAAGACGCACCCCAAATTTGGGGTGAAAATTGCAGAAAAAAAGATTTTTTTTATATGATGGGGGTCCGTCTTATTGTCCGAATTTAAGATCTCTTACCTGAGGGCAGGCAGTGGCAGAGCAGGGTCACAGGAAGCATGGTGGTGGCAGAGGTGAGGTGATGCTGAGGTGTGGTGGGCGGAACGGCGTGCACCTGAGCAGGGTCCCATCCTGCTTAGGTGGGCGACGCCATGGCCTGGTGTCCATGGGGAGGTTGTGGCAGTGCTGTGGCGGCGGCAGATGTGCAGTCACTTCCTCAGGTGGTGGCGGCCAGGGTCCCTTCCACATTTGAGGTGACGCCGCGGCCCGGTATTGAAGGAGAGCAGCAGAGCTGGGTGAGTCACGGTTTTCCTGGTGGCGGCGGCCACCTTTCTGAGGCCGCGCGTGCGCAGATTCAGTACTCTGCTTCCCAGGGCTTCAGGAAAATGGCCGCGGGAGGCCGCGCGTGCGCAGATGGAGATCGCGGCGGCCATTTTCCTGAAGCCGAGATCTCAATCTGCGAACTCGGCTTCAGGAAAATGGCCGCCGCGATCTCAATCTGCGCACGCGCGGCCTCCCGCGGCGATTTTCCTGAAGCCCCAGGAAGCAGAAAACTCAATCTGCGCACGCGCGGCCTCAGGAAGATGGCCACCGCCACCGGAAAAGACGTAACTCACCCAGCTTTGCTGTTTTCCTTCAATACCGGGCCGCGGCGTCACCGCAAATGTGGAAGGGACCCTGCTCATGCCATACCGCTCACCGCGCCACATCATCCCCGCACCTCTGTCACTGCCACAATGCCGGTAAGCCTGCATTCCAACTATAAGACGCACCCCCAATTTTCCTCACAATTTTTTTTGGGAAAAAATGCGTCTTATAGTCGGAAAAATACGGTAGATCATTTTTCGATAAAATGTCTCAACGATTCAGATTTGAAGTAAGTGTCTCTTGGAGATTGTAGAAGTTATAAAATATATTTGATATTTCGTTCTAGTGGGTAGTGCCATCCTCCTCCTTAAAGGGAACCTGTCACCCCCAAAATCGAAGGTGAGCTAAGCCCACCAGCATCAGGGGCTTATCTACAGCATTCTGTAATGCTGTAGATAAGCCCCCGATGTATCCTGAAAGATGAGAAAAAGAGGTTAGATTATACTGCTGAAGGGTTATATGAGATAATTCCATAAACTGCTGTATTTCAGTACCCAGATAGAATATATCCCTCTGAGACCTGGCCCTTGTCATTATCATTTCTTTAGTCTCATAATTATGCAGGCAGGGGATGAACTGTAAAGCCTCGAGGCTGCCGGGCTTGGTCTGCTCTTTCAAACTGAATTGTTGCCCATTGAGGGTCACCCAGGATTGAATCGAAGATGGTTTCAAGCATTAGTTTAGGATTTTCCTGACCGCTTGGCTCTGGAATGCCTCTTAGGCTAAGTTCACATTAGGTGTTTTTGCAGTGTGTGGTTTTTTTAATGCATTTTTTTAATGTAAATTGTCAGCTGCGTTTTACAGTACCAGCAAAGTCTGAGACTTCAGAAATCTCATTCACGCAGTTTTTTTTTTTTTTTTTTTTTTATCAGGATTTTCTGCTTTGCATCTTTTTTTTGCACAGTGGAGCATGTCATTTTTTGTCAGCTTTTTTCACCCATTGAAATGAATGGGTGGTGAAAAACGCACCAAAAACGCAGGTATCAGATTTTGCGCTTTTTTTGTGCCAATACCTGATTTTATGAAATATGACTCTTTTTTTCAACACTAAACTTTATCAGCATGCACAAAAGACAAATGTAGCATGCCAGACCTGCAGGAAAAACCAAGGAAAACATGCTGAAAAAACACCTTGAGTGAACTTGGCCATAATAATAATCATCTTTATTTTTGTATAGCGCTAACATATTCCGCAGTGCTTTACAGTTTGCACACATTATCATCACTGTCCCCAGTGGGGCTCACAATCTAGATGCCCTATCAGAATGTCTTTGGAAACCAGAGAACCCGGAGGAAACCCACGCAAACATGGAGAGAACATACAAACTCTTTGCAGATGTTGTCCTTGGTGGGGTTTGAACCCAGGACTCCAGTGCTTCAAGGCTGCAGTGCTAACCACTGAGCCACCGTGCTGCCCGGCCATACTCTTATCTTACACCTCTTGCCCCTCTTATCAAGATCCTCTAGGTGGACATTTAGACTTTTTTACATCCTTTTGTTGTGAGAGGGCCAGTTAATGAAGGTCTGCTACATTAGATCTATTGATGTCATGGTTTCCCTCCACAACATCCATATGTCCTGCAAGTTGCTGCAGTTCCTGACTTACACATGCTAATTACGTTCTTCAAGTGTAAGGGTTTAAAATCCTCATTAGAAGGGATGTATACGAGGAGTTTCCTCCATGACGTAGATGCTGAATGGTGGTCTGGGGCTAGCCATTCATCTTCCCCAGAGGAGTCACCAGGAGGTTCATTCCATCCTTCCCTATTGTTGGTGAGGTTGGATACTTTGGGTTGACCCCTTGAAGTCAGCAGATTTCCTGTGCCCCAGTCAGATTGGATCCTCTTTGAAGCAGTTCTTCATGTCCTAGGAGTTGAGACCCAGGGATTTGTTGTTGTGGTGTGGGGGTAGCAGTGGCCTGATTTCTGCCTTTTATCAGTTACGACGTGGCCATGTTGTGCACTGTCCTATATGGTAGGGCCCTAACGTGTCTGACCCAGGCTGCGGCTGCAGGGAATCATTGGCAACGTGCTGGAGACCATGCTTGCCCTCCCCACCAGAAGGTTGTAACAATTCCACTACCTCAAGTCTTCCCATCTCCTTTTCCCTCCCATTTAGGACTGATGCTTCGGCACTGGGCCAAGATGGCGCCAGAATGCTAGAGCCCACCGATTCTGAGCAGAAACGAGTCCATGGCTGTCGCAGGAGCTGCCTCCGCCGAACCTTATATGCAGAGGTTTTAACTCTCCGGGAGACCCATCCGGTGAGATTAATTGGCTGGTATAAGTGCGATGGAGCCGTGTAACTGATGGTGTCTGGTGGGAGCACTCCTGATGTGCGTCCTCTTGCACATCATCCTGGAAGCGCCCCTGGAAAACTTTTAATGAGTTGTTTTTTTCATCAAAATTAAACACACGTAGACTTTTGTTGTCTTTGAGCAGCCAATTCTGTACAAATTGCCATGACAAGTTATAAAGAGACCCTCACACCCACCACCTCTGATTCACAACTGGCCCAGTGACCATCCACGTATCTGTAAACAGAGACCATTGCTGAGGAGGAGTATTTGATCAGAAACGATTGGGTGGGCACCAAAAGAGAGGGCCACCAATGCTATATGATGTATTGGGTCTTTCTTATTTGAGTCCACCTTCATTTTGAAGCAACTACACATTTGTTTATCCAAAATGAGGTTTAACAGACAGGTCCCTGTGTAATGCGCCATTTCTCCTGTGGTTGCGCTGCAGTGGAATGAAGAGCTTGCTGCATGGTAGTACTCAAGATTACGGTGGTAATGGTGGCAGGACACTTAAGATCAGCCTGCATTTTGTACATAACCCCTTTAGCCTTTTCGTTCATTGCTGCAGTGGGTCATAATTGTTTTTTGTTTTATTTTTTACCGCCTTCACTCACAATTTTGTGTTCATAGCGTAGCGCTCCACTACTTCTTGGAGCCCTTTTTTCTCTGAAACCTCTAAATGAGTTATTAATGTTCTCGATGCGTGTTTTAAGCTTTTGCTTGTGCGCAGAAAGTTGAATTATTAAAGTTAAAAGGCGGCCATATAGAGTTTCCTCCTGTGAGCGGGATGACCTCGCTCAGGAGTATCCACTTTGCAATAAATAATATACACAACTCTGCAGCCCACCGAGCCTCACAATGCGCCGGCTCCGTCCCCAGCGTTCAGCACTTTTAATATTGCATGCTTAAATTGTTCAGTCCTCAGTCTACTTTTTTCAATATTCACCTTGAATTTATAGTGCATATTAAAAAGCATAAGTAAGTCCAGGAGACGCCATAAATCGAGAGCATCGGTGCATTTTTTTTTAAGGTTTTAATATCATGTTGGAACAGAAATGAATCTCCCCTGGATGGTGAAAGCTCATGAAATGTTAATGTCAGAAAATGTATTGTGAGCACTTATTAAAAGGCTACCTAAAAGGATATTCCCATCTTGTAAAGAAAAAACATACCCCTAGGAATATGCCATCACGTTATGATCTGTGCCATCATGTTGGGATCCCCACTGAGCATCAGAATGCGGATATGTTCTGCTGTGGCCCTTTGACTGCGCTCAGTGCTCCTAGTCTTTACACACCCATATTTAATAAATCTAAATAAAAACCTCTCCATTTAGTGATGACTTGTTGTTCCTTCTAGTTTCCTACTTTGAGTTACTGTTACTTTACCTCTTTCTTACCATCATCAATTTTTTTTTCACCATCTCCGTCTTCTAAGGGTATGTGCAGACGATCAGTAAACGCTGCGGGTTGGACGCTGCGTACTTGCGCAGCGTCCAACTTGCGTTCAGATGTTACAGCATAGTGGATAGGAGACGGACATGCGGTGCATCTCTCCAGACCTCAGCGTGCCTATTTATCTTGTGGCGATACGAGTCTCCTCAAGAGAAATTTCACCTATAGACAATGTATTGCATTGGTTCAGTGAACACCTGCGTTCAATAAGCAGCAATTGTTTGGTTGCAGTGAACATGCACTGCCAGTTCCTGATCATCTGGACATAACTTTTTTTTTTTTTTTTGTCAATGTATATGGACCTGTTTATTTTGCAGGATTTGTTGTAGTTTTAGGCCCCACTATTTAAATGTCTCGAGAAACCAGAAAAACAATTCTTCGTGAGGTGGATTGAAGGAAAAAACACCATTCCACTGTTTTTTTGTTTTTTTTTCTTGTTGCTTGGATTATGCTTTATTGGTGCAATTTTGATATATAAATATCGTCTCGATATTCTTTTCCCTTTTTGTTCTCTCTTTTTTTTTTATTACATTTTTGAGTGGAGGTGATGTCATGACAAATTAGTTTTTTCCTTTTTATTAATTTGGTTAATTGAAAATTTTTGGACTTTTTTCTCCAAAAATTTTCAATTAACCAAATTAATAAAAAGGTAAAAAATTTAATTTTTCATGACATCACCTCCACTCAAAAATGTAATAAAAAAAGAGAGAATGAAAATAGAATGTGTAAAAGGTGCTGGATTGAGATGTTTGTTTTTCATACATTATTGATCCTATGCTCAGTTGATAAATACTCTGTGGGGTCTTGTCATTGTTCTGATCATTCAACGCTCCATACATGCGCAGTCACTCAGCATATCCTGCACATATAGGGCCCGATTTGTCCAGACCAGCGTTGTTTGCACTGATTTTGATGAGCGGATATGCTGGAGTCAGACACTCCTGATTCATGAAGAGGTGAATGTCGGAGCGAGTGGCTTGCGCCTCTTTGGGTCCTTCACCAAAGATCATTCTCCATTCCCTACTGGAGTAATATTTGTGTAGTAGTTAACGTTGATGCTCGTCGTCCCCCCTTTACACCCATTGGGTAGAAATGGGGTGTGTTCTGTCCATTTTAACAAGGACAGTGTAGCTCGTTTCATGCATTAAAGGTTCACTACTATTAGTGTTTTGGTTTTGCTGTGTTATAGCACCACACAGTGGTGGTTAAATTTATAACCTGTGTTTTTTTAGTAATAATTAGAGTGTTGCATTGTGGGATTGCACCAAGGCATTTTGGGATGAGGAACCTCCATTTTCCCTCTGTGTTCTTCCTGGACACACGTGTTTTTCTGCTGTGCTGGAAATACCTTACTTAGTTGCCATCCTGGTAAAGTTTATCCGGTAAGATCATTATCCCTGTTCTTGCAATGTAGTGTTGTACAGAGTGTGATTAACTGTATAGCAGCCAGTACACAGGAAATGTGATTACCAGGGACTTACTGTATGTAGTTATGTACATAGGTTGCATCATACTGTATACTTTCTTTGTCAGTTGTATCAGCTGTGTGATTGTTTAGCCCAATACTTATATATGTCATTTGTATTCCTTTAGTTTTACCGCATTTTCAATACCTGTTACCAATAAACAAGTTAGACTACAGAGAACAGTCTGCTTATTTGGGGGACAGAAGTGGTTTATGCTGTATGTTGGATCACACACCGTATCAACGTGTATGAAGACAGAACAGGGTGAGAATGATAAGTGACAACGTTTACGTGCAGCCTCCAGTTGTGCCCAAATTACGCAACCGATCAAAGCTTTTTTCACCAGAATATTGGCATAAAAGCTTTGATGACTCGGGCTCATCTTGTGGGTCAAATAAGAAGCCAGTGCAGCAGGTGATAACGGGCCTAATGTATACCAGCGCTGACAATCGGTGAAGATATGTAAACCATTTCTTCATTATCTGTGCTGTGATAGAAAAAGCAGAGATTTTTTTCCTTTATCCTACACCTCTATTAGCCCCTTGCATACAGTCAGGTTGCTGCTTACTGATATGTCAATGACGGGGAGTGCCAGGGACTTGGAGGTGTTTGGAGAAAGTGTTCTTTTCGTCATCTGAAGGCTCCGGATCGGTCAACAGTGAAAAACTGCGAGTGATTTTAAAGTAACTAGAGGTGTCATTTTTATATACAAGTCATTGAGTTGTCCTGTTCATTTCATGTTCTCTCTAGCCATTACATTATTTTGTTGCCCCCTTGCTGTTTTTCAATTTATCTCACAAAAATTGATTCCATCTAAAGCCGTGAAGGATGACATCCAGCTTTTCCACAATGTATAATTGTATATCTGCCCAGTTAGAGTTGTATATCCCAGCCTCTAATGATGGCTGCTGCTTATGCTCTGTAAAAAATAATGATATATGGAATATTACACATTTGAAGGGGATGTGTACACTTTTTTTCTATTTTTTTTTTTTCAGTTCTTAGACTTGGCTCAGTGTGCTAAAAAAAACAACTAATTTCTTTTAGCGCTGATCTGTACAGCCAGGACAGGATATATAGAGACCGGCTCTGTACATCTGTTCCTGTCTTGCAAATCTCTCAGTGGTGATGTGATTGTCACCAGTTCTTAGCTGCAGTGGCCACATAGAAAGAAAAACACACGTCGGGGATTGAGGCGCTGCTGTAAGAGGAGACACAGAAATAGGTAAGTATACTTTGTTTTTCCTTTAACTTTGTGGTCATTAAATAAAATTTATATATGTAAAAAAAAAAAAAATAACAAACCCTTTAAGGCCTTACTCAGACAAACCGTGTACCTGGCTTAATGGGAACCTGACACTGGATTCATGCTGTCCGAATCATGGGCAGTATGAATCGGACTCTGGCTGCCCAATTGCAGCTACTTATGCATCGATACAGAGAAAACAGTGTTAAAAGCCTGCTGGGGACTACAGGGAGGGACCTGACTAGCCCTGTGCAGTCCATGGCCGGCTTCTCTCATCTCTGGTCCAAGTGATTGGTAGGTCTCTCCCATGTGTGCACATATGGAGAAACCTGGCAATCTACTAGGCAGAAATGCACTAGTTGGGTCCGTTTTAGTTCCTGAACTGCTTTTCTAACTGTTTTATGTGAAAAGGCGCATACCAGGCTGCAATCAGACAGCCGGGCTCAGATATATGCTGCTCGTGGCTGGGGCAGGTTACATTTAAAGGTGTAGTTTCAAGTCTTTAAATTATCTCCTAACCGTAGGATAGATAATTATGTCCAGATCACTTGGAGACTGACCACTGGGGCCGTCACTGATCCTGATAACCGAGGCGTTGAAGATACTCGGCTGAATGGTGCGGAGGTTGATCATGCACACTACCTCTCCATTCATTTTAATGCATGCATGTCAAGCTCTGGCCCATGGGCCAAATCTGGCCCGCAGAGTGATTACATTTGGCCAACGATGTCCCCACCCCCACCCCTCTCAGCATTGCACTTTCATTGTATCAGCATTCTGTATGCCTTCACAGTTGAAAGCAATGATGGAAAAGGAGCTGTCCACTCCCTCACTTTTCACTCTCCATCTGCTTCTGACGTCTCAGCACAGCGGGCGCAGTGACTTTGCTATTTTGCGTGTGTGTATGTATATGTGTGTGTATGTATGTATGTATATATATATATATATATAATTTATTTATTTAGTCCATTATACTGTTTGGGGGACTGTGGGCCAATTATTCTGTATGGAGGGCTATGTGGGATCATTTTACCGTATGGAGGACTGTGGGGCCATTTTACTGTATAGAGGACTGTGGGACATATTCTACTATATGGAGGACTATGTGGGGCCCATTACACTGTATGGAAAGCATTGTGGGGCCCACAATATATGGAGGACCATGTGAGCACATTATACTGTAGGGAGGACTATGTTGGGGCAATTAGGCTGTGTGCACACGATGCGGATTTAGTGCGGATCCGCAGCGTTTTTTCTGCGCAGAAACAATGTACAATGTAAATCAATAGAGAAAAAAAAGCTGTGCGGAATTGCTGCGGATTTAAAAGAAGTGCATGTCACTACTTTTGTGCAGATCTGCAGCATTTCTGCACCCTTCCATTATAGAAATCCGCAGTGGTAAAAACCGCATAAAATCCGCATCAGTACCGCATAAAAACCGCACAATCAGCATAAAATCTGCGGCAAATCTGCACCTGCGGATTTTGTGCAGAAAATTCTGCACTCCATTCCGCAACGTGTGCACACAGCCTTAGTCTTCACTACAGTATATATGGGGCCACTATTCTGAGGACTATGTGAGTCCCATAATGCTATGGGAGGGGGCCCAATTAGAACTTATTGGCTGCTATGGAGCCCCAGGATTTCTATTTACGACCCTTACCCATGAGGAAATACCCAATGCTTCAGTCATATGATCTGACTCTTAAGATCTATTAATTAAAATGTACTTTGTTTGTGGGACAACCCATTTTAAGTTTGTCTCTATATGAAAAGGTTCATTGAATCCTTGAAGGAAGATGACCGCTTTATTTATTTTTTAAACTTTGTTTTTATTAACAAAATCAATGGTACAAATGATAAATGGCCACAGATCGCCATATACAATAAAGCCAGACATAATGTAATATAAATTGCTGGATTAACAGTTTATTTAGTTTGCACTACAATATAGTTAGGGTACCGTCACACAGTACCATTTTAATCGCTACGACGGCACGATCCGTGACGTCGCAGCGATCGTATGATTATCGCTCCAGCGTCGTAGACTGCGGTCACACGTTGCAATCACGGCGCTGGAGCGATGCCGAAGTCCCCGGTAACCACGGTAAACATCGGGTAACTAAGCGCAGGGCCGCGCTTAGTAACCCGATGTTTACCCTGGTTACCAGCGTAAACGTAAAAAAAACAAACAGTACATACTTACATTCCGGTGTCTGTCCCCCGGCGTTCTGCTTCTCTCCACTGTGTAAGCGCCATAGCCGGAAAGCACAGCGGTGACGTCAGACGTCACCGCTGTGCTCGCTTTCCGGCCGGCGCTCACACTGCAGAGAAGCTGAGACGCCGGGGACAGACACCGGAATGTGAGTATGTACTGTTTGTTTTTTTTACATTTACGCTGGTAACCACGGTAAACATCGGGTTACTAAGCGCGGCCCTGCGCTTAGTTACCCGATGTTTACCCTGGTTACAAGCGAACACATCGCTGGATCGGTGTCACACACAACGATCCAGCGATGTCAGCGGGTGATCAAGCGACGAAAGAAAGTTCCATACGATCTGCTACGACGTACGATTCTCAGCAGGATCCCTGATCGCTGCTGCGTGTCAGACACTGCGATATCGTAACGATATCGCTAGAACGTCACGAATCGTACCGTCGTAGCGATCAAAATGGTACTGTGTGACAGTACCCTAACATTGGAGAATATTTGTGCATTAATTATTTTTGCTGCTAATCTAGCAATGCAAGATTCAAATTACTGGGCCTCTTTACCATAAAGATATATATGTAAAATATGTGACCCACATGAATTGAATAGGTTATATCATAAATTGATTCTAAAATAGAAGAATCAGTATCCAACAATCTTAACAGTAATAATAACATCCTGCTGCTGAATCACATTACATATAGATGGAGAACCTGTCAACATAAGTTAATATATTCTCAAACATATTGTATTTCCTCTTTTGTGCAAGCACACTGAACTCATCTTCAGGTATCGCAAACATATTTCAAAAAGTACGTAGAGATGAATTCCAAAAGTCCCACATCCTGTGAAATTTCCCAGGACACATTCTATTCAGGGATCTCAAGGTTGGATGAGAACTGCCCATCCATCTTAATGCTATCAATTTCCTTGCCAGTAATATCGTTTCTCGGAGAAAAATTTTTATATAATGGTTCCAGGTTTCTTCCTACAAAATACACAAATTGGGAGGTTAAAAGGAATCTGGATCAATATCAGAGAGGCCAGAAAAGAGATTATTTCCTGCCAATAAGACATGATATGAAGATGGCCAATTATTCTGTGAATGAAATTGGCATTCAGTTGTGTGACACCTCGGACACTCTGAAGTCTGAGACCGCCCCAATCTGAACAGCTTGACTGGGGTGAGATTTGTTTGGTGAATTATGTATAACTGAATAATTTTATTAACTGAAGGACAACTGCCATCCAGCATTGACACTGAGCAGCATGTGAATGGCAGGCTGTATAGTCGCACCTGCATTTTCTCATTGACTTGTATTAGCGACGGATTGTGACGGATGGCCATCCGTTTCATCCGTCTTTCACTGGATCCTGCATAGAAAAAACGGTCCGTCGGGCAGAGAAAACGTTCAGAGGAACGTTTTTTTCTGCACGTTGGAAAATCAGCGACGCATGCTGCTCTGCCCGTCAATGTCTACAATAGTAGCCTATGGGCGCAGGATGCGTCGCCTGTGAGAAGCAGGAATCCAGCGACGAGTCCCGCCTTTTCAAAGAGAGCATGCGTGGAAGAATTTCCCGTCGGGGAAATTCTTTCTCGCTCGCTCTCTTTCTCTTTTTACTATTGATGCTGCCTATGCAGCATCAATAGTAACAAGATATAATGTGAAAAATAATAATAATTTAAAAAAAAAATCGCAAAATTTTCACCTACCGGCGTTCCCGCGCAGCGTCACCGATGCTCCCGGCAGCTAGCGTTACTTCCTAGTAATAGATTGCGAAATCTCGCGAGACCGCGAGATTTCGCAATGTATTACTAGGAACGCTAGCTGCCGGGAGCATCGCTGCACGGGAATGCCGGTAGGTGAGAATACTGCGATTTTTTTTTTTTATTTTTTTTATTTATTTATTTTTTTTATTTTTTTTTTTAAACCTGGTTTGTGTTGTGTATGCGTTTTCACAGCGGAAAACCGCTGCGAAGATGCATACACAACAGGTTCACATAGGCTCGACGGGTCTGTCAGAAAGACGGGCCCAGTGCACACGTTTTCCACAATCTGCACAGGATCCGTCATTTCAACGTCTTGACGGATCCTGTGCAGATTTGGTAGACGGAAGTGTGAAAGAGGCCTTACAGGGGACATTGGCTTCAGTCGAATTGGCAATGACATGAGTATGGTTTAATTAAGATTGATTAAAGGAGTCTGTGTCACTGTGTCATTATTTCAATTAAAGGACTTCATTCTGGGTGTGTGGTTTTATACAGTATCACTATTTGGTTAGTAATGGGGCGTCTTATCCCTGCCTCTCTGTCACTAACCTATGGGCTTGATGTCACCTGACAATACAAAGGTGACATAAAAAAAACCAAAAACCTTTTTTTTATTTTTCGGACAGTAGGAGGGCTTGTTTTTTGTGGGACAAGTTGTACTTTTGAACAACACCATTGGTTTTAACCCCATTCCGACATCGGGCGTAATAGTACGTCAATGTCGGACTTCCCCCGTTTGGTGCGACCTCCGGCCCAGAGCCCGCACCTTTCTGAGCACATGACAGCTGATCTGTACAGCTGACTTGTACCCGCAACAGCTGCGGGTGGAATCGCGATCCACCCGCGGCTGTTAACTGGTTAAATGCTGCTGTCAATCTCTGACAACTTGTCCCGCAAAAAGCAAGCCCTCACATGGCCATTTTGACAAAAAAAAATAAAGTTATGGCTCTGAGAAGGGGAGCAAAAACGGAAATACCTCTGGTTGTGAACGGGTTAACATCGTGTACTGGAAAACAGGAAAATAAATTGCAAAGAAAGTGCAATTCCACAATTGTTTTTTGTTTTTTTACCATATTCACGAAATGTGAAAACTGACCTGCCATTATGATTCTCCAGGTCATTACGAGTTCTGACACCAAACATGTCTAGGTTCTTTTTAATTTAAGTGGCGGAAAAAGCATCCAAACTTTGGTAAAAAAAAAAAAAATAAAATATGGTGCCATTTTCCGAGACCTGTAGAGTCTACATTTTTCGTGATCTCGGGTAGGGTGAGGGCTTATTTTTTCGCGCCAAGCTGACATTTTTATTGATACCATTTTGGTGCAGATATGTTCTTTTTATTGCCCACTATCCCATTTTATTGCTATGTAGCAGCGACCAAAAAAAAGCGTAATTCTGGCATTTTGAATTTTTTTCTTGTTACGCCATTTAGCGATCGGGTTAATTTTTTTTTTTTATATTGATCGGGTGATTCTGAACACAGCGATACCAAATATGTGTATATTTTGAATTTTTTTTGTTTTTTTTTTTTAATGGTGCGAAAGGGGGGTGATTTGATTTTTTTTTTTTATTTTTTTTAATATTTTTAAAATCCTTTTTTTTTTAACACTTTGAATGCTTCAATAGTCTCCATGGGAGACTAGAAGCTGTAATACTTTAATCGCCTTTGCTACATACAGATGATGATCAGATCACCTGTGTGTAGCAGAAATGCTCACTTGCTGAGTTCCGACCACGTGGCGACGCTCATAGGAATCTGGCAATGACAACCATAGAGGTCTGCTGCAGACCTCAGGTGATCATGTGACAGGGTCACTGATGGGTGGGATTAGTAATGTGTGTCCTGTAAGCGTGAGTTAAATTCCGCTGTCAGCATTCAACAAAAAACTGAAAGTCAACATACAAACAGGTCATCCACCTTTTGACGCCAGCCATTTATCAATCCCGCCATTCTGGTTAACTTGACGTTCATTGATGACAGTTTATCTTCTAAACAGAATACCCTCACTCCATAGCCAACAACGTTATTGTATTTTATGTATAACAATAATATATAATGATACGATGTCATACTGAAAATCTTTGTTCGACTCCTCTCTTTTTGTAAAAATCTTATTGTGCAATTTTCTTAACAAAAATGATCAAAGTTTGATATTAAATGAAAGTTAGCACCCGGCTTTGTCCAAGTTTTAAATTTTGACCCTCTGTGTATTTGAGGTTGACATGCCTTCTCTAATGGGAGTGTTACAGATCAGCCGAGCACAGCACATGGCAATCTGTGGTGCCCCCATTAAGAATGAATGCTTTTCACATCCTTGGTTCTCTGGAACAGTAGGGACCGAGCAATTGGGAAGTTATCTCATATCCAAAGAGTAATGGTTATCTTTCAAATTTGAGAATGCCCCTCTAATTCTTTATGATGGTGTTACCGAAGTTAGTGTCCATAATTACATCTAGGACTACTTCTGCTAGACCTGGTTACAATATGCCCATTTTTTAATGAGGCCTTAACTGTAATCCGTCAGCAGGTTTTTGTAATGTAATCTGAGGACAGCATAGAGGTTAAAACACTCAACTCAACCATGTACTACATATCCTTTTGTGTGGTGGTATTTACTTAGACTGAAGGAGTAATAACCTTGTGATTAACATTGCTCTATCACACGTAGGCAGTCGTGTGACTCCGCCCCTTCTGTGATAAGCAGCTCACTGTCTCTAGGTACGTGCATACAGAGGTGTGGGCGGGGGCAGCTTTCTCACCTCTGCTGCCATACTAAATCTAAGGGTATGTGTTCCTGTTCAGGATTGCATCAGGATTTGGTCAGGATTTTATGCAGGTAAAATCCTGACCAAATCTGCACCTGAGGTCACTGGCAGGTCACCTGCGCTGTCCTTGTGTTTTTTCTGCAATGTAAGGACATGCTGCGTTCTTAAAAGACGCGCCACATGTGCGTTTTCGCGGGTGTGCCGCATGCGTTTTTTACTGCATAGTGGAGACGGGATTTCATTAAATCCCCTCCATTATGCTGTAACATCTGGACTCTGCGTTTTTGACGCTGCGTCAAAAACGCAGCGTTTCCTGAACGTGGAAACATACCCTAAAAGCTCTGATTGTGAGAGAATGGCTGCACCCAGTAATATAAGTGATACAACCTTGGACTCAGGCTCTCTTTGCCTACATCAGGCTGCTTTCAGATGGGGTAGCAAAAATTGCTGACAGATTCCCTTTAACACATACTTCAACGTTCAGACCTTAGTTTGTAAAATGCATATTGCATTTGCATGTGTAAAGTTTTCTTGCGTGGTTTGAGATCTGAAATTCTTTGTAACCTTTAGAGTATTTGTGAATTCTGTGTTCTGTAGTTTCCCATGAAACAGTGTGTGGTTTTATCTAATACATGAGGATGCCCTGAATCTGGAATATATTAATGCACATATGTATCTTACGCATTTCGTAGAGAGTATGAGAATGCGGGAGACTGTAACATCACTGATCCTCTTTTCTTGTCCTCCACACATTTTTTTTTTTTAGTCATTTTGCTTCCCCACATGTATTTAACACGTCATATATAACAATGTGACAGGCTCATGATGTATTGAGGAGAGATCTTGAAACCATGAAGAATGGCGTCACAAACTAAATAAGGATTCCCTTTGCAAAAAATACTTTTAGATGTGTTTTGTAATAGGATCATAAAGAGCTTACTGATACAAGTAAATCTTCAAAGATGCCACTTCTTCATTTTTCAGCCATGTTCCATGTCCACCACTGCTGTGTTCAACTAGGACTGCATTTTGTGTCGACAGGTAATTGGTGCGGTGTCCACAGTGGTCTCGTCAACTGAATTATTTTGATAGCTAAGCCGTCCCCTTCCCTGTCAATGCATTGGCCGTGATGGCAATCAATTGTGTGGCTGCAATATTCATTTCAGGAAACGCTAAGCTGCTGCACACAGGTGATTTTCCAAAATAAAATCCTTAAATGCCCTTAACCAAAGTGTAAAGGTCCCGTCGTTCTAGCAAAAGCCTGGTCCTTACGTCAGTGTTGTGAGATGTTGACAAGCAAAGTGGGATCCCACAACCTCCACTGCTGCCCTTAGTCAGTGACAGCGCTGTTACTGATCGGTACCATCATTATAACTGCTGCAGAGCAGGAACTACTGTGTAAATAATAGCAAACCACTGTTTTAATTAAAAGTGCAATAAATCGCAATAATGTGCAAGATAGTTATCAAGCTTTGGCAGTGAGATGGGTTGTGGGGTTCTTCTCTACATGCTGGAACCCACAACCCATAAGTTCGGACCTGACTTACTAGAAGGTGGTGTCCTTTTACACTTTTTTTGGGGACCGTTATGGACATTTTATTTAAGAGTTATTTTTTTTTTAAAATATATAGCTAAAAAATTGCATTGGTGACCCAAAATTAGTTTTAACGGGTGGCAAGTTGTGCTGCAAGTTAAAAAATAAATAAATAAATTTGAATTGGCGTCCAAAAGCTTCAGGTCACACCTCTGCATGCACACATGCAGTAAGTCATGGTGTGTAAAATGTTATATGCCGTATGCTAACATATTTAAACAATTTGTGCGTTTCCCAAGATTGTTGTAGTTTTGATCTGGTCATCTGATAAATATTCACCATGTATTTGCATTTTGGTAGTATGATTGTGGATTCCACTATAATGCTGTGTTTTATTGATATTGTATCACTATCGATTGGGTAATTTACAACACTGCTGTAAGGTTGAACTGGTAATGGAAACGTGAAGGCTCTTACTAGAGCTTCCGTAGGCAGACTTTGCTTAAGTAACTCCATCGAGCGTGTCTCAACGGTTCTCCCTTCTTCACCCATTTATCCTCTACACCGGGATCTGGACTTAAAGCAGGAACCCCTGGGTTGTGTCCATGGAGTAGCTAATGGCTGGTGTAGCGAGTTAGCAGAGTAGAGTAATTTAATGGAATACTAGAGAAGGTAGATTACTAG
The DNA here is from genome assembly GCF_051348905.1 of Ranitomeya variabilis. Taxonomy (NCBI): domain Eukaryota; kingdom Metazoa; phylum Chordata; class Amphibia; order Anura; family Dendrobatidae; genus Ranitomeya; species Ranitomeya variabilis. Next base: position 174,705,806 of record NC_135238.1, read on the forward strand.
ACACAATCAGGAAGTGGGGATGAGGTCAGAAGGCTACGAAAGGTCAGAACCAGAAGGATGGAATCTGAGACAGAATAGTCAGGTGCATGGAGTGTTAAGTCAGTCCAGTGTAAGCAAGGTTATCCAATAAGTGGGGTCAGGTAGCGGGGCAACACTAAGGAAACAAACCAGGGTCAGTTAACACACACATTCTGCCTAACTTGGTGACCCCACAGGTCCCAGCTACATCAGTATCTCTGGCTGTACACTGCTTGCACTATCCTGAGCTATTGGCCATGACATCTCCTCCATCACCAAACCAGTCTGCAGAGTGAATATGGTGGTACCTGATGATAGACGAAGACGTCACTGAAGCAGAACCAGGTAGAGATAACTGCTGCTGTATGTTCTGGAAGTGTAGGTTTCATAGACACTACAATTGCAGCATATTTCAGCATTTTTTTTACTTTAATGTTGCATAAGAAAAAATTGTTACATTAAAATTGATTTGCTCAGTGCTGCTTTCCTCACTTTCTAATGCTTTTTGCTTTCAAGCATCGGGTGAATACATTTGTTAATTCATTGCCGCCCATTTAACCACAAACATGTATGCAGCTGCATTGTTGGAAAGAAGCTCCTCCAGCGCACGCTGTAAGCTGAAATATTGTTATTCCGGCAGCTCTCAGGTTATGAGGTCAAGGTGGTTGAAATTGGAAATCCTCTTGGTGTGCTGCCCTTCTAGCACTCTACTTATTAGAAATATCTTGTAGCCACTTTTCATTTGTGGCTGAGAATTGTCTGATATTGTATCACACTGTCTGACTTTTAGTTCTGGTTTGCTGCTTGTATTTGTCTTTTGTCGATCCTTTAAATGCGAACCTATCCTTGCTCACATGGTGCCATGTCTGAGGGCAACATCGGATAGATAATATGGAGTTGCTGATAGGATAACTCTCATGTAATAAAACTGTGTTGCACAAATGAGACATCAATATTCTAGGCCCTCTTATCACTTACTATGACTCCAGGCGTGGTCTTAAAAAGGTCGTCCCACAGACAAGGTCCATTTTAATCAATAGATCTTGGAATAATAAGTTCCACAATTGGATGTGTTAAAAACATGTTCCGGTGCTGAGATAATCTTCATAATGTGCCCCTGCTGTGTACTGTGTAATGGCTGTGTCTGACTGTACAGGAACATGGTCTGATCATACCACAGCTCCTGGGCAGACAAAGAAGCAAAGGAGAGTGTACAGACAGGACAACTTGGGATTACAGCTGCTGGCTTCTGTGAGGTAAAACATTTCCCTGCCTCTCTTTTGTTTACTTCCTTAAAAACAGGTTCCTGTGCTGAGATAATCTTATAAATGTGCCCCTGCTGTGTACTGTGTAATGGCTGTGCCTTACCATTCAAAGCTGCCGCAGTTCATAGTCTGATCTTGCCACAGCTACTGGCCAAGGAAGGAAACAAAAGTGCGTATACAGGCAGGACAGCATGGGATTCTATTTGATTCTACGGGTCAGGTAAAACGTGTTTAAAAACAGGCAGGGAAGTGTTTAACTTCACAGAAGCCAGCAGCTGCTTTCCAAAGTTGTCCTGTCTGTACACTCTCCTTTTTCTCTTTCCCTGCCCAGGAGCTGTGGTATGATCAGAGCCATTACACAGTACACAGCGGGGGCACATTTATAAGATTATCTCAGCACAGGAACATTTTTTTTAACAAATACAATTGTGAAACTCGCTAGTATTTCAAATCTATTGATCTAGTGATCCCACTTTCTGTGGGAAAACCCATTTAAAGGAAACCTGTCACGTCATTTGTAGAATCTAAAGTGTCCCCAGTGCGTTGTTAGTGATGCAATGCGCATCACTAGCATATTTTTTTCCATTAAAATTGCTGCTGTAATCCTTATCAAAAAGCACTTTATATAGTTATATCATACCTGATCGTTTAGTCATAGGGGTGTGCTTCACTACGTTCAGTCAGGGTTGTAGACGCAATTTGAATTATGTCCCATGGTTTTCGCTGACGTCACTGTATATTCCGCTCTTGCGCAGTATGTATTGGGGAGTCGTGCTTGTGCAATATATAATTGGGGAGCGGCACTTGCACTGGGGGCACTTTAGATGCTACAAATGACATGACAGGCTCACTTTAACCACCACCACTTTGTGGCTAACCACTAGCCTTCCATGGTGGGGTTTACACATTGTTTTAGTGAGTGTATCTATTTGGATAGATGGTTTTATATTTGACTCTAGGATACATTAGTAGTTCATGGTCGACCCAATGTCTGCAAGGTGCCCAGATCATGTGTTTCCAAATCGAGCCCAAATTCTCACTTCACCACCACCATGCTTCTATGAGGTGTTTGTGCTGATATGCGTGTGTAAGCATTTCACTAGATGGAGTGCTGGGCATTGTGGCCAAACATATCAACTTGTCTGTCCAAAAGAGTCTTGTGATTTGTTTAGATACTAGTTTGCAACCTTTAGTCACACTGTCATGTTTCTTTTTAAAAGAAGAGTATTTCTCCTGGCAGGCCTGCAAAATAAGCAATTTTAAATCGTTCCGTCACAAAGATTTAACATGCTGATGCCTTTAGAGCCTGAGCTTTAGCTCTTGGGATTTTTGCATTTTCTCTGAACGTATGGTCTGATCCTGGGGTGAATTTGCAGGGATATCCACTTTTGGGAAGATTGTCAACTCTCTTAAAAGTTTCCGCTTCTGAATAATGTTGCTCACTGTAGAATGATGGACTCAAAATTGTTTGGCAATGACCTTCTAAACCCTTTGCAAACTTGTGGGCAGCAACAATTGCTTTGCTAAGATTATTACTAATGTCTTTCCTTCTTGGAGTTGTTTTAACACACGCCTGACTGCTTCAGACCAGCAAATTACCGTAGATGCTATCCACCCTCTTTCATTTCTAAGAAAATACTTACTGTATTTTTCGCTTTATAAGACGCACCCCCAAATTTGGTGAAGAAAAAGAGAAAAAAATTTATGTTAAATGGGGGTCTGTCTTATAATGCCAGTGTCCATCTTACAAATCATATATATATGTCCCTCATACTGGTATCTATATAACCCCCATCCTGGCACATGGCCCCCTTGGGCTGGCACATTGCCCACCTGTGCTGCTGGCACACTGCCCCCCATCTCATCCTGGATATGGCCTCCCCGTCACTATAAGCCCCCCTGCTGGCACGCACATGGCCCCCCCTCTATATGGCACACACATGCCCCCCCCTCTATATGGCACGCACTTGGCCCCCCCTCTCTCTATATGGCACGCACATGGCCCCCCCAGTCACAGTAATTTTTTTTTATTTTTAGTGTATGTATAAATAATTATAGCGTCTATGCACCTGTTACATGCAGGTTTTGCATAATGTGACATAATATGTGATATATAATTTGCCAATGAAACAATATGTATGTAGCTAATTTTTTTTTAATTTAATCAGTGTTAGATCTATTTCATGGCCTCATTCTTCTCTTATTCTATTGCAGAGGTAGCAGAACTTGAAGCAAACCTGCCTTGTAAGTAAGCTTGTTACTATATTATTTTATTTATCTTCTGTCTTGTACTCCAATATGTCTGTATAGAGTGGCATCAATTGAATTTTATTTGGTAGCATAAAAATTTGTACCATAATGGCCACTTGTGTCTTATCGGTGTAGTTTGACAGTCTTTTTTTTTTTTTTCATCCTAATACGTTTTCTATTGCTGTGTTGGGTGTTTCTGGCAGAAATGTTATGATTTATCTTATATAGTCCCATAAATGCCTGTTTCTGAAATACCCATTTAAGTAATTTGATGTTATACTTTGACGGTGCGTGCTTATCTTCTACACGCTACTATAAGCTTCTGAAATCTATGTGGTAGACACCGTATTGCATGCATCCCATGTTTTCACTAATTTGGTACCGAAAAAAATCTACAATTTATCTGTAGACACATCACTTCTAGCCTTGTCACATGTAAAATATGAGCAGATTTTTTTTTTAAAGCAGCCCATAACATTTTAAAATTTTCTCTGAAGAGGCAATTTGCATATTAAATTACCCAGAGATGCATTGCTCGGCGTATAAGCCTCCTTACCTTGACGAGCCAGAGCTGGTATGTCACTCTCCATAAGGAGAAACGCTACCGCTTAGACCCCAGTCCAGAGCCTCTCACCTAGCCAAATTAGTTCTCATGCTTCGCACTGACGAGGGCCAACAGCCCGAAACACCGTGTCTGCGAACTGAGATACTGATTTGGCTTTTATCCTAAGTCATATTGCACGACTCGTTAAAGGGCTGATTGTGACTTGTAGGATCGCTACTTCCAACAGGTGGCGATATAGAGTTCAAGTCCTCTTTTTCTCTGAAGAGGCAATTTGCATATATAATATTAAATGAGAATCTTAAAGGTAAAAAACACAAACCACAAAAATAAAATATATCATTTATTCATTCACATTAAAACATGATAAAAACATATATTAAAAATCATATACGGTAAATATCAAAACCTATAAGCAGGTTTGTAAGGTGGGGGGTATATTAGATTGCAGTAAATGTCTAAAATCAGTGCATCAGAATAGAATTCATACACTCGTATAGCATCCAAGCGATTTCTATATTCAATAAGATCTGTATCAAGTAAATAGCAAAAGTTGCATTTAAATAGACATGATTCAGTATAAATATACAATTTATAGCATTACCAAAATATCATATATAATTCGTCCCCAAGGCAGAACTTATGATATCCACGCCGTGATGCGTGTTTTGTGTTCAGCTTTCTCAAAGAAATGCGAAACGTGCATCGGGGCCTTGATGAAGGACCATGCAGGTCTGAAACATGTTGCCTGGGAGCACAATGGATATTTCTTTTCTGCCTTCTTAATTTTTGAGCCGTTGTGTTCAACCATTTACACACAACCTGGTCAAAAAGGGAAGGCGAAAGCCCCTTATGTATCAACACTTGATACTTACCACTGAGGAAGACTCATTGTGTCGCTATGCGTGGGGCTTTCTCCTTCCCTTCTTTGACCAGGTTGTGTGTATAGGGCTGATCATTATTATGGGGTGATAAGTATACATGCTGCCTCTCATGTAGGTATATATTGCTAATTGTGGCTAGACAGTGACCACATCTTTCATGTGATTATGGCTTGATTCCTGCTGTGCATATTAGCATTTTGTTGTCCTTGTTGGTATTATTATTATTATTATTATTAGGTGTTGTATCAATAGTTTTGTCTATTTGTTTATTGATATGGTCTGGCCACTAGATATATTTATTAGGCAGTACGACTGGATGTTTTGAATGGTCACATTGGTGTTTTATCTGTGCCTCTGCATATTGGGTCATACACGCAATCCTGGTCTTCGGGTCCTTTGCACATCTGTTTGTTTTGGTATGATTCCTTATAGTCCCTAGGCTTTTAAAATGTTTTTTTTTTTTATAAATGCTTTTAAATGTATGTTTCTCAGTCTCCCATTACCGCACCACGGAGAGAGAGGATCTGCCCTTCAGGGACAGGAAACCTACAGATGAAAGGGCGGTACCTCTCCCTTGCATCAGTTGGTTTCCTGTCTCTGACAGGGAAACTTTCAATCCTAGCAGTACCTTCATTCTGGATGAAGTTTTGATCCAGGGCCAGCCAGTCGGAGTTCCGGTAGCGGGGAGGCCCCTGCCACAGCTGGTCCGGTTCCTGAGGCCGCCTCTGCTGGGACCGATGGGTTCTTCAGGGTGAGTGGGGGGGAGTTTTGCTGCCGCTCCAGAAAGGAGTCTGGGGCTCCGGGAGTACACGCGCCGACAGCGTGCACAGGTGGGTGCACCAAGATGGCCGCCGCTCCGGAAGTAGAGCGGAACTTCTGGGTCCCGGGTGGACGCATGCGCAGTGACGCTCCCTCATCTGCGATGAGCGCAGGATTAGGGGGGCGGGACCAGAAGTGACATCGCAGGGCGGCAATTTTTAAAATGGGGAAGGATGCTGACAGCTTTTGCTGCATGCAGTCCCCATGAACATGGAAGGCAGCGATGAGCAGCACCAAGAGCAGCAGCAGCAACAAAGCGCCACCATAAGCAGCAAGATGGCCCAAAGGACAAAAACAAGCTCAGTAGCTGTTCCAGTAATCGCTCCACGCAGCGCAGCAGATCTGCTGCCGCGATTAAGTCATCATCTACGGATCCCTCGGTCCAAGATCCAGTCCCCCCTCCAGAACTGGTACCTGCGATTACATCTAGTGGTGAGTGAATGTCGAGAAAGTTCATCATTGTAATGGGGTTCCTTCTGTTCCCTTAATAGGGAAAGAAGAAGTCTGGGAAAATGAGAAACCGGTGTTGCCCCACTTGTAACAGAGCATTATCGGAATCATGGGATAAGAAGCTCTGTAGATCATGTATACAAAAAATAGTATTTGAGGAAATCCCGGATTTTGCTTCTGAACTAAGATCTGCAATCAGATCTGAAGTTCAGAGTGCCTTTTCATCCATCACTCAGGAGGAGAAAGCAAGAAAGAAAGTCTACATACTCCAAATCTGGCCCCTCTACTTCAGGGGAACTGGACTCTTGATACCTCAGACTCCTCAGTTTCATCCTGGGGTGAAGACAAAGGAGGATGTCACTGCTTTCCCCTAGACGAAGTAGGAGGTCTGGTAAAAGCAGTGAAATCCAGCATGGGGATGGAAGACCCCCGTCCGGATAAAACTATCCAGGACATAATGTTTGGGGGCTTAGGACAGAAGAAACACAGAGTGTTTTCAATAAATCCAAATGTCCAAACCCTAATCAAAAAAGAATGGGAAAGACCAGATAGAAAAAAAACTTGTCAGTTCCTTCCCTCAAAAGGAAATACCCCTTTGAGGAGGAAGCATCCACATCCTGGGACAAAGCCCCTAAGCTTGATGTAGCTGTGGCCAAAGTTTCAAAAAAATGTGCACTTCCCTTCAAAGACATGGGTACATTCAAGGATCCCCTAGGTAAAAAAAGCTGACACCCTCCTTAAAGGGGCCTGGGAATCAGAGGGTGAAATCTTAGGCCGGCCATAGAGGCGACGTGTACCTATAGATCCCTCATGGTATGGGTGGATCAACTGGAGAAACAGTTGAGGGATGGGACACCAAGGAACAAAATCCTAGAATCCATACCCAAATATTTGCTACCTGCTTTGCTGGAAGTATATAAGGCAGGGTTGGAAAGAGGTGAACTCCCACAGTCCATGCGGGAGGCAATTATTGTTGTGCTCCCTAAGAAAGGCAAGGACCCTACTGAGCCGGCCTCGTATTGCCCAATCTCACTGCTAACGACGGATGCAAAACGTTTGGCTAAAATGATGGCTAACAGTCTTAATAAAGTTATAACATCTATAGTGCATGGGGATCATGTGGGCTTTATGCCTAACAAATCCACAGCAACGAATTTGAGGAGACTTTTTATTAACATGCAAATGAAGGCGGATAGTGAAGGGCATAGAGCGATCTTGTCTTTGGATGCGGCCAAGGCATTCGATAGCATAGAGTGGAAATACTTGTGGGCTACGTTGCAGCACATGGGCTTTGGGGAAGTGTTTACCAAATGGGTTCAGTTGTTGTATACTGCTTCTAGGGCCAAGGTACGTGTTAATGGGTGAATGTCTGAGGGGTTTTCCTTGTTTAGAGGCACACGATAGGTATGCCCTTTATCCCCTTTATTGTTTGCTATAGCAATAGAGCCACTGGCGGCAGTGATTAGAAGGGATCAAAATATTGTAGGATTTAAATATGGGATACTTGAGGAAAAAGTGGCACTCTATGCTGATGACCTGTTGCTATTTTTGGGAGATGCGGAGGGTTCCCTGGGGACGGTGATGAAGGTTCTAGACGAATGTGCTGGTATATCTGGGGTCTGCATTAACTGGGATAAGTCCGTTTTGTTACCGCTGGATGGTGGGACTCTTGTTGTAGATCATCAGCCAACTCCGGTTCAAGTGGTTACAGAATTCACTTAAGGTACCGTCACACTAGGCGATATCGCCAGCAATCCGTGACGTTGCAGCGACCTGGATGGCGATATCGCTGTATTTGACACGCAGCAGCGATCTGGATCCCGCTGTGAAATTGCTGGTCGCTGCTAGAAGGTCTGCACATTATTTGGTCGCTAGGTCGCCGTGTATCGCCGTGTTTGACAGCAAAAGCGACGATACCAGCGATATTTTACACTGGTAACCAGGGTAAACATCGGGTTACTAAGCGCAGGGCCGCGCTTAGTAACCCGATGTTTACCCTGGTTACCAGCGTAAAAGTTAAAAAAACAAACAGTACATACTCACCTGCGCGTCCCCCAGCCTCTGCTTCCTGACACTAAAGCGCCGGCCCTAAACTGAAAGTGAAAGCACAGCGGTGACGTCACCGCTCTGCTGTTAGGGCCGGAGCTCAGTCAGCGTCAGGATGCAGAGGCTGGGGGACGCGCAGGTGAGCATGTACTGTTTGTTTTTTTAACTTTTACGCTGGTAACCAGGGTAAACATCGGGTTACTAAGCGCGGCCCTGCGCTTAGCAACCCGATGTTTACCCTGGTTACCCGGGGACCTCGGCATCGCTGGTCGCTGGAGAGCGGTCTGTGTGACAGCTCCCCAGCGATCAAACAGCGACGCTGCAGCGATCGGCATTGCTGTCGCTATCGCTGCAGCGTCGCTTAGTGTGACGGTACCTTTACCTGGGCATTAAGGTGTCAAATAATATTGAAGATTATGAAAGACTTAATTTGAGCCCGCTGCTAGGTAAAGTTAAACAGAAGATTATGGCATGGAGGAAATTAAATTTAACAATGGCCGGAAGTGCTAACTTAATAAAGATGGTACTTATACCTCAGCTTTTGTATGTGCTACACAATGCACCGGTTTGTCTGCCTCAAAATAGATTTTATAAACTTAACGCCATTTTCTGTGATTTGATATGGAAAGGAGGTCGAGCACGTATTAAGTTAGAACTGTTGCAACGTCCAAAAGATGGAGGTTTGGCGGTTCCGCCCGGAGCCCCGCACACGGCGCACACATCCAGTCCGCCCGGAGCCCCGCACACGGCGCACACATCCAGTCCGGCCGGAGCCCCGCACACATCCAGCCACCGCTAGAGGAAATCCGGGGAGGATTGTGAGGGCCACAACAAACCTGCGCTGACAGCCAAGTGCCGCAGGTCACGCATCCTCAACGGAGAAGGCACCGGGGTGATGAGGAGCCGGGCACAGCTGGCGGGGGAGCACACAGAGCCCAGCCGCCGGCCTCCGATGCCCCCACGTGGGCTCACACTACCCTATACACCGCGGAAGGGCTCATACCCAATGCCAGCATTTGGTGGGATGGGGGGGACCATGATCTTATAAGCTCAGTGGGGAAGGTTATTTCTCGGGTGGGGAGGGGCCCGCTACTAGCTGCTCTGGAGGCAAGTAAATTTCATCTGAATCCTAAAAGGTTTCCAACTTTGGCGTTGCTTGAAATACTCTGGAAAAAAATAAAGCTATGGAGGGGTATAGGGGAATACACGAGATACACAGCCATTAGGTATGATCCCCGGCTGACTGAACTGCTAAGTCTACAGAATTTTGGACACTGTTGAAGAATAGGTACCGTATATACTCGAGTATAAGCCGACCCCCCTAATTTTGCCACAAAAAAATGGGAAAACTTATTGACTCGAGTATAAGCCTAGGGTGGAAAATGCAGCAGCTACCGGTGAATTTCAAAAATAAAAATAGATGCTCCATACCGTTCATTATTGCCCCATAAGATGCTCCATATAAATCTGTGCCACATGTAATGCTCCATACATTTCATTATTGCCCCATAGATGCTCCACATAAAACTGTGCCACATATAATGCTCCATACTGTTCATTATTACCCCATAAGATGCTCCATATAAAGCTGTGCCATATATAATGCTCTGCACCATTCACTATGGCCCCATAGATGCTCCATATAAAGCTGTGCCATATATAATGCTCCATACCGTTGATTATTGCCCCATAGATGATCCATATATAGCTGTGCCATATAGAATGCTCTGCACCGTTCATTATGGCCCTATAGATGCTCCATATAAAACTGTGCCATATAGAATGCTCTGCACCGTTCATTATGGCCCCAAAGATGCTCCTTATAAAGCTGTGCCATATAGAATGCTCTGCACCGTTCATTGTGGCCCCATAGATGCTCCATATAAAACTGTGCCATATAGAAGGCTCTGCACCGTTCATTATGGCCCCATAGATGCTCCTTATAAAGCTGTGCCATATAGAATGCTCTGCACCGTTCATTATTGCCCCATAGATGCTCCTTATAAAGCTGTGCCATATAGAATGCTCTGCACCGTTCATTATTGCCTCATAGATGCTCCATATAAAGCTGTGCACTATATAATGCTGCTGCAATAAAAAAAAAATGACATACTCACCTCTCTTGCTGCCCGCAGCTCCTCAGCGTCCCGTCTCGGCGTCTCTCCGCAATGACTGTTCAGGCAGAGGGCGGCGCGCAGCTTAGTACGTCATTGCGCGCTCTGACCTGAACAGTCAGAGCAAGAGGACGGGAAGACGGAGCAGCGCCCGGCGGGTGGAACGTGGACAGGTAAATATGTAATACTCATCTGCTCCCGGCGTCCCTGGCTCCTTATCCCGGACAGATGGTCTCCGGGTGCTGCAGCCTCTTCCTCGGTCAGCGGTCACCGTTACCGCTCATTAGAGAAATGAATATGCGGCTCCACCCCTATGGGAGTGGAGTCCATATTCATACTTTAATGAGCGGTCCCACGTGACCGCTGAACAGGGGAAGAGCTGCGGCACCCGAACACCATGGGATAGGCAGGGGGAGCGCCAGGAGCCCCGGAAGCAGGTGAGTATATGACAGACCTCTCTCCCCCTCACCCGCCGTCCCTGCCGCCGACAGTGACTCGAGTATAAGCCGAGAGGGGCACTTTCAGCCCAAAAATTTGGGCTAAAAATCTCGGCTTATACTCGAGTATATACGGTATATGGTATGTGTCGCAGCTGCTAGATGGTGAGACATTTAAAACATTTGAAACACTCAGGAAAGAGTTCTCTTTGGAGCATGCTATGTTCTACCAGTATCTACAGTTGCAACACGCATTCTCTAGACGGTGGAGAAGGACACCGATAGTGATACAGTGACAGTATGTTGAATATACTTGGTCCACAGAGGGGTACTAGGGGTCTTATATCGCTAATTTACAGGGCATTGCTGGATAAGTTTTTGGAAAGACACCCATTGATGGCTAGATCCAAATGGACAAGGGATTTGGGAGACATATCGGATGATCAGTGGGATTTGATTTTGCAATATGTCCCTAGAATATCTATAAGTGAATCTGGGAGGGTGTCTCAGTTATTCACTATACATAGGGTATACAGGACACCTGTGTAGATGAAAAAAGCTGGACTAAGGGCGGACTCTCGATACCTGAGATGCACAATGGATGAAGCTGATATTCTTCATATGCTATGGTCTTGTCCAAGATTACAGGCATTTTGGATTGTGGTCCTAAATTTAGTGGAAAGAGTGATGGAAGCAACTATTACTCGAGATCCATTGACATGTATTTTAGGACATGTAGAGGAGGTGGCATTGGATGAATGGGGTAGGCTAGCAATAGCCAGACTGCTTTATTTTGCAAGGAAGACTATCACATTGCACTGGTTAGATGAAAATCCTCCCACTAGGAAGGAATTTGTAATGTTAATTTTGTAAGCCTTATGGAGCGAAGCGTATACATGAAAAGAGGCAAGATGAACCACTACGAGAATATCTGGGGGGGCTGGTTGGACTCTCCCGGATTGACTTCCGCAGAACTCGTCAAAAATAGGATATTAGGGTTATAAAAGAGTGTACAACATTGTAATACATGGATAAGGATTGTAGAAGCGTGACGGGGTTTGGGGGGGGAGGTTTTCTTGTTATGGGAGGGATGTGTTTGGTGTATTTACATTTATTAAAAAATGGGGAAAGTATTATCATTTGTACTCTAATGCATGTAATGTTATCCTTTCTGCTTTCTTCAATAAAAAGTACTTGATTTAAAAAAAAAACAAAAAAAAAACAAAACAATCCATACCCATGATAAGAGGGGCAGCAGCCTTCCTAACGGACTCTTCGGCAGATTCAGTCTGTTTAACATCAAAATCGGCAGCTCTTTCAAATGCGGCCAGGAGAGCCCTATGGCTCAAAAACTGGCCTGGAGATCTTCAAGCCAAGCTTAAATTATGCTCAGTTCCCTGTGAGGGTAAATATTTATTTGTAGAAACTTTGGACGACATACTCCAAAAAGCAGGAGATAAGAAAAAAGGATTCCCGAACATAGGGCCAACACCATTCCAATGGCCCTTTTGGAATAAGATTTTTTTCTGTAGAAAACTCCCAAGGGAACAAAATAGATGGGAAGAAGGAAAGACAGAGGATTTATCTTCGGCAACCCCTCCCGTGATAAAAAATCCCCCAAGTGACGGTCTTCCCAGGGTGGGGGGAAGATTAACTCTTTTCCTCCCGGCCTGGGAAAGAATATCAAACAGTCCTTGGATCCTAAGTCTGATCAGGTCGGGGTTAAAGATAGATTTCTCCTCCTTTCCCCCCCAGAGCTATGTCGTAACTCCCCTAAGGCCTTCAGCAAGGGAGCAAGGAGCCTTAGAAAACTAAGTCCTAAACTTAGTAAAGAAAGCAGTTCTACAGCGTGTTCCACCTCACGAAATGGGAAAAGGATTTTATTCCCCACTATTTCTGGTATCCAAACCAGACAGCACATATCGGACAATAATAAACCTATGGAAATTGAACAACTATATCAGGAACCAAAAATTCAAGATGGAATCAATAAGATCCACCATCAAAATATTGTTCCCAGGCTGCTTTATGACTGTATTAGACCTCAGCGATGCATATTATCATGTACCTGTCCACAAGGAATATCGGAAATTCCTCAGACTGTTAGTCTTCATAAAAGGGGAGGTGGAAGAATTCCAGTACAGAGCTCTCCCGTTCGGAATATCAATAGCCCCCCGTGTGTTCACAAAATTAGTAGCAGAAATGATGGCCCATCTGAGAGAACAAGATATCCTAATCATTCCATACTTGGACGATCTGCTAATAGTAAGCGACTCAGCCAAGAACTGCAGAGTTCAGAGGGACAGAGTAATGAGCACTCTGGAAAACCTAGGATGCTCCTAAACTTAAAAAATCAAGATTGGAACCCAGCAAGATTCAAGAGTTTCTAGGTCTAACACTGGACTCACAAAAACAAGAATGCCGCCATCCAGTGCGCAAAACACAGAACATTTTACACATAGTAACATAGGCCTTACGGAATCCCTCCATGACATCCCTCCGCCTACCAGCGGTACAGTGGGCACAACTACACACAAGAGACCTCCAATGGGACATATTGGAGAATCAGTACAAGTTGAGGCCACTTAGAAAGCCAGATAACTCAAAATTCCTCTTCTACTCATTCCCTACTTTGGTGGACAAATGCCCACAACGTATCCAAAGGGATCCCCTGGGTGACAAAAATATCCCATATAATTACTACAGACGCAAGCCCCACGGGATGGGGAGCTCACATGAACAACCAAGTTACACAGGGGAAATGGGAGAATCAGAAATTAGGAGCTTCTTCGAATCAGAATAAACTATGGGCTGTGGGTCAGGCTCTCTTGATTTTCCTACCCCACCTACGGGGTCATCATATCCGCATATTCTCGGACAACCAGTAGCTTATATAAACCATCAGGTAGGTACCAGGTCCCGAACTCTGATGGATACCTCCTCCAGCATCCTCAACCTAGCGGAGGAGAATCTTCTATCTCTCTCGCACTACATATTCACAGGGTAGAAAATCAAAAGGCCGATTATCGGAGTCAAACTCAACTAAAGCAAGGCGAGTGGGTCTTGAATCAGTCCATCTTTCGAAAAATCACGAAGATGTGGGGAACCCCAATGATAGATTTATTTGCCGATCACAAAAACAAGAAAGTAGATGTTTTCTGCTCACTCAACCCCAAGGGGAATCCTCGAGTACTAGATGCTTTTATGCTTCCGTGGACTCACATACGCCTTTCCCCGATCATCCTTATACCAGCAGTAATGCGGAAAGTCAGAGAAGACAAAACAAGGATGATATTAATAGCCTCATTTGGCCAAAGAGAACCTGGTGCTCTTGGCTGAGGGTACGGTCTATCACCAACCCTTGGGTGCTACCGGACATCCCAGATCTCCTGTCTCAAGGACCAGTCTTACGCCCTCAAGCAGCGAACCTCCATTTAACAGCATGGAATTTGAAAGGACGCTGCTGAGGGAAAGAGGGTTCTCACACAAACTAGTTTCTACAATACAAAAAAGTAGAAAACTGGTTACTACTAGAACTTATGGCAAAACCTGGAGGAAGTTCCTATCCACCTCCAAAGTAAAAATCCAGGAAAGTGCCTCAATTACAGAAGTTCTTGAATTTCTACAAAAGGGTCTAGAAAACGGCCTAGCAGTCAGCACTTTAAAAGTACAAGTAGCAGCCTTAGGGTAAGTTAACACAGGACTTTTTTGCTGCGTATTTTTGCTACATTTTTTTATGCTAATTTAGGTGCGGTTTTTTGGTGCATATTTGGTGCGTTTTTTGGGTAAGTTCACACAGGACTTTTTTGCTGCGTATTTTTGCTGCGTATTTTTGCTGCGTTTTTTATGCCAATTTTCAGCTGCTTATAATAGATGTGTTTTTGTGCGGTTTTGCTGCGTTTTTTTGTCTATTTGTGCATGATAATAAAGTTGAGTGACCCCAGTGGAGCTTAGCATCGCCTTCATCCCAGCGGGGGAACAATTTACGGCGAATTACATGCCATGCATCGGCCTTTTTTTGACGATCACTGTAGTTTGGGCAAGCTACATCCCAAATTACAGGCATTGCTTCCACCTTGGAAAAATAAATGAAAAAGTAATTACCAAATGCAAGATGAAATGAAGCCAACATTCATGACAAGGAAGATACAAACATACACATGCAGAACACATGAACATGTACATAACAGCACATGAGCATCACAAAGTGTACCATTGCAAACAATCGGATAGATGGATATATCACAAATTAAAAAAAATATTACCTCCATGATTAGTTGGGAAACATTAATGCTCATCCTCCTATACCAAGACATGGCTAACACCTCACTACCAGAAACTCCCTCACAATAGATCACAATCAGGACACCTCACAATGGCTCTTCACACCTCACTAACCACACCCCTAAGCTCTTGGCTGTGAGATCACTTCCTGCTGGCCATGATTTTTCTGCACAAAAAAAGCAGCAAATAATGCTACATGCGTTTTTGCTGCGTTTTTTTCCATCACCCATTCAAGTCAATGGGTGAAAAAACGCTGCAAAAACGCAGCAAAAACGCTGAAAGAAGTGACATGCCCTATGTCCAAAAAACGCAGCAAAGCAAAAAATACTGATCAAACAAAAACCCAATGTATGTGCATGAGATTTCTGAAATCTCATAGGCTTTGCTGGTACTGTAAAAAGCAGCTGAAAATTAGCATGAAAAAACGCAGCAAAAATACGCAGCAAAAAAGTCCTGTGTGAACGTACCCTTAGGTGTACTTCATAATCAGGACATTGCAGGCAACCCATGGGTGGCGAGATTAATTAAAGCTGCAACGAGATCTAAACCACTGGTCAGCCGAAAGCTGCCATCCTGGGATCTGAATGACAAAGAGAAGGAATTTCACACTCTAGATGTCAAAATATGCCTAGGTCAGTACCTAGAGTCCACCCAGAGCTGTAGGAAGGAAGGATCACTTTTGTCTGCTTTCAGGGACCAAGAAAGGGACTCAAAGCATCCAAGGGTACCCTGGCAAGGTGGATAAGGGAAGCGATAACCCTGGCCTACTCATCTACCAGGAATACCTTCCCAGATGGTCTGAAGGCTCATTTTACAAGGGCCATAGCGACCTCATGGGAAGAGAGGTCAGCGGTATCTATAGAACAAATCTGTGAGGCGGCCACCTGGTCATCACCTGCAACCTTTTTAAATCACTACAGATTAGATCTAACCTCTACATCTGATTTGACCTTTGGGAGAAGGGTCCTTCAGGCCGTGGTCCCTCCCTATGATTCCATTCTCTGAAATTCTCTCCGTGGTGCTGTCATGGGAGACTGAGAAAGTCGTAGTTACTCACCGATAACTGTGTTTCTCAGAGCCCATGACAGCCCCTGCTTATTCCCTCTCATCACGAGTGCGGTGAGCACATTTTTATGTACATAGCATAATTCAGTATAGGCACAGTGTTCTTCTCTGATAAGCAATACTATAATGTATATATTTTTTGTTTTTGTCACTAACCTGGAGGTCCTCCGATGCTCTGTAAACCAACTGATGCAAGGGAGAGGTCCCACTTATTAGGTTTCCTGTCTCTGAAGGGTGGATCACCTCTCTCCGTGGTGCTGTCATGGGCTCTGAGAAACAACGTTATTGGTGAGTAACTATGACTTTTTCGCACGTGATTTGGTGTAATCGATATACCGTATATACTCCAGTATAAGCCGAGATTTTCAGACCATTTTTTTAGGCTGAAAGTGCCCCTCTCGACTTATACTCGAGTCATTGTCCCAGGGGGTCGGCGGGGGAGGGGGAGCGGCGGCTGTGATATACTCACCTGCTCCTGGCGAGGTCCCTGCATCTCCGGTCTCCGGGTGCTGACAGCTTCTTCCAGCGTTGAGGGGTCACGTTGTACCGCTCATTACAGTAATGAATATGGACCCGACTCCACTCCCATAGGGGTGGAGCCGCATATTCATTACTGTAATGAGCGGTAACGGTGACCGCTCAATGCTGGAAGAAGCTCTCAGCGCCCGGAGATGCAGGGACCGCGCCAGGAGCAGGTGAGTATAATGGGGAGGAGGAGCACTGCGCGATAGTCACCTGTCCTCGTTCCGGGCTCCGCTCCGTTTTCCGCGTCCTCTGCAGTGACGCTCAGGTCAGAGGGCGCGATGACGTGGTTAGTCTGTGCCCTCTGCCTGAGCGTTAGTGCAGAGGACGCGGAAGGCACAGCGGTGCTGGAACGAGGATCGGTGAGTATTGCAAGTGCCGGGGGCCTGAGTGACGAGAGGTGAGTATGTGTTTTTTTTTTTGTTTTTTTTTAAATCGCAGCAACAGCATATGGGGCAAATATCTCTATGGAGCATCTTATGGGGCCATAGTCAACGTTTGTGCTGCACTATATGGGGCACATATCTTTATGGAGCATCTTATGGGGCCATATTCAACGTTTGTGCAGCACTATATGGGGCAAATATCTTTTTGGAGCATCTTATGAGGCCATATTCAACGTTTGTGTAGCATTATATTGGGCAAATGTGTCTATGGAGCATCTTATGGGGCCATTATTAACCTTTGTGCAACACTATATGGGGCATATTTTAATATGGAGCATCTTATGGGGTTCATGATGAACTGTATTGAGCATTATATGGGGCTCCTGATTCAATATGGATATTCAAAAACACTTAACCTACTGATATCTCAATTTATTTTACTTTTATTGGTATCTATTTTTATTTTTGAAATTTACCGGTAGCTGCTGCATTTTTCACCCTAGGCTTATACTCGAGTCATTAAGTTTTACCATTTTTTTGTGACAAAATTAGGGGGGTCGGCTTATACTCGGGTATATACGCGTAATAATTTTTGGTATTATTTTGGTGATCCCTTTGTATGGAAAACTCTCTTCTCTTTCTCTTGTCTTATAGGGAGAGACCTGTCACTCAAGGGTAGTGGGTGGGGAGAAGCCGCCGGAGACCCATCTGTCTGACTAGTCTCCAGCATGGCTCTGTCCCCGACTTATTAACTGAAATTCCTCAGTGTTTCAGAGTTGAAATCATGCAGATGATAGATGTTGGTCAGGGATTGAACATCATGTTTCAGCTGTCAGTTTCCCTTTAAAAACTCGTATGCCTCCCAATACGTTCTGCACTCCCCTGTATCCGCAGAGTGGTTACAGTGGGGCTCCCAGCTGTATGGCGGTTTTATTCACGCACTGCTCTACTGTACTTATTTAATCAAAACTAAAAGTGGATCCCAGCACATCCCTCACCGTGGAAATCCTCCACATGGCTGCTGACAGCATACACCCTGCATCCGTACATGTATATCTGATATTTTCATACAAATATTACTGGTATCTTTGGAAAGAGCGTGACATCACTGTGGATAATTTAATCCTGCAGATCTCAACTGCATCTTGACAAGTAATCTGCACTCTGAGAATAATATAATTTTTTACAAGGACTCTAATATAATTTTTTTTTTCTTTTTCCCCATTAGGCACCTGCAAAGTGAATTTCTCTGACCCCAACAAACTGCATTACTTCCAGCTGACTGTGAGCCCAGGTAATCTGCCAGTGGTTTGTGTAGTCTCCTCTATAACACGAGGGATTCTGAGGTTAAATACTGCAGCACTCGATGAAGGCTTATAGGATAAGGAAGCATTCTCCCGAGGTGGTTTGTCATTGCCTTAATTTTTAATATGATTTTTTAAGTGTATAATGCCAATCATACTGTAATGCATAACTCGTTTTATTTCCTGAAAATTGCCAAAAAATCTGTCATTGTAGGCCATTTTGAGATGGAGATACATAAGCCTGTGACGAGTCCTGTGCTATCTATAGGTTGCAGCTTTTATAGTAGCACATTTCTTTTTCGGGGTGTGAAGTTTGCTTACTGGGCAGCATGTAGCATCGCATTACCAAGGGATTGAAGGCATGCCTTACGGGGGTTGTCCACTCATCGGCCAACCCCTTTTCAGTCCATATGTTTACCCCTTTAGAATAATATTTATTTATAAATTTGGTTCTCGGTGGGGATGTCACGGTGGCTGACCCGATCTGTGGCCCTAGGGACGTCCGTTGTAAAAGGGGGGGAAAGGTCTTTAAAGGGATGAGACGCCACCTGTGGTATTCGGTCAGGGTGACCGACGCTGCTTAGGGGTCCGCTGGGGTGATGGAATGGCAGCTAGATGGTATATTTTCCCACAGGTGAAGTGTATCCCCAGGGCTTCCAAGAGTGTAGATGATGAATGGTGTGAGGCGCAGTGAATAACGAGGACACAAGGTTGCCTTTGTCTTTACCTTTACTGAAGGCTTCAGTGTCCACAGTCCAGGGTACAGATCACAGGGTAGGCAGAGTCCGGCCGGTCTGAAGGCAAATCCAGAGTCCCCTTATCCAGGTGGAATTCCATAGCCTTCCTCTAGCGCCTCGGTGTTGTAGTACCTCCCTGCTGAGCTTCTCGGTAAGGTCCTCACAACTATTCTGGATGTTAAGTCTTTCTCTCTGTCCCCTGATGGATAGGATAGGACAAACCCGTATGATTGATGGCCTGAGGCTTTTTACAGGGACTCTATCACGCCTCGGCCCCCACAAGTTGCCACCGTGCCTCCTGGGTATAAGGTCGGGCAGCCAACGTAGAATTAACTGTCCTGCCAGTCTCTGAAGTAAAGCGTAGAGATCCTTACTCCCTCGGTGTTCTGGCTACCAGATTACCGCGCCTCAGAAGGAGGCAGCCTTTCACAGGGCAGAACTCCTTCTGGTTTCCTCTCCTTTTTGCTATGACTTCGTTTCTCACTCACTGCAACACAAATCCCTTCGATGTCTTTCTTTGGATGCTGCCGCACGTGGGGCTGGCGCAGCTCCGTGGACCCTTGTCCTCCTCAGACCGCAGTCTGGATCTGACTGGAGCTCACTCCAGCCAGCTTCTGCCTGCTTCTGACTTCTGACTCTGACTTCCTATCCAAACCACCAGTTTTACCCAACTGTGAGGAGTGCCCTAATAGATAGGAGCATAGCTCACCCTGGCGGCCTGGAGTGTGAAGTGTGTTGTGTGGTTCTGATACCTGGCAAAGAGATCTCCTTTATTGCCTTCAGACGTAATATCACTCCCCCTGGTGGAAGAACGACATTACTGCAATGACCAGGACTCTGGTGCGCTGCACATTAGTGCAGGAGAAAAGTGCCTATATTGCTGTATTGTTTGGATTATAAGATACACTTTTTCTCTAATAATTTGTGAGGAAAAGGGGGGGGGGGGGGTGCGGCTCATAATCCAAATGTAGATTACCGGCAGTAGTGGAGTGAGGTCACAGGAGGCAGGGTTGCTGCTGCAGGAGTGGGGCGATGCTGCCAGGTCCTGGACTGGAAGGATAGGGGTGTCCCAGTAATGCGAGACTGCGAGCCCCTGAGCTTTCATAAAATGTCGGCGGTGAGCGGAGTCCTCTTCTCATTGATTTCCCAGCGGTGGACTTTGAGGGAAAAATGGCTGCCTGAGGTGGCACATGTTCAGATTGAGATCTCGGGAGCTGATTTAGGTTGCAAAGATGCTTCAGGTTTGGGCACTGAATAAAAATTAAGCAGAAAAAACATGCCATACACACAAAAGCATAAAAATGCATTTAAAAATGTAATTTGCAAGTTGCCTCTTCAGAGAAAAAGAGGACTTGAACTCTATAGCGCCACCTGTTGGAAGTAGCGATCCTACAACTCACAATCAGCCCTGTAACGAGTCGTGTAATATGACTTAGGATAAAAGCCAAATCAGTATCTCAATTCGCAGACACGGTGTTTCGGGCTGTCAGCCCTCGTCAGTGCGAAGCACGAGAACTGATTTGGCTAGGTGAGAGGCTCTGGACTGGGGTCTAAGGGGTACGGTTTTTCCACAAGGAGAAACCTTACCCCTTAGATTTTAAAAAGTTAAAACTTTAGACATCTTTTTAATGCCCTGCCTCCTGTGACCCAACACCACTGTACGCTTCCGTAAAATCAGACTACAACACAGATCACCATTTTTTTTCCTGTTTTCCTCCCCATAAATTTGGAGTGCGTGTTTTTCGTCCAGTCCATCTTATAGTCCGCACAATATGGTGCATTTTATTAGACAAAAATTCCTCTTTTTTTGTTTTTTCTCCACTTACCAATTTTTCTTCACTTTGAGAAAAAAACAGTGTAATCATTTTTTCATAAATATTTGAAAACCTTTCTAATCGCATCTGCTTGACTAACCACAGGCCAGGATTGCATGCCATCACGCGGCTGCGTCTGTCAGCGTGTCCTGGACTGAGCTGCCTGTATAAATCGTGTATCTGCAGCAGAAATGTGATCTGATCCCTGTGCACTGGAGTGCGTCATGGCTATCTATCTATCTGTGCTTCATTACCTTCCCTGCCCTCTTATTTGCCCTCTAGACTTTTCCTGCACAACCTTTAAATATAGGGAAAAAATCTATCCTAAGCGATCTAGTAAAAGTGTGGAAGCTTTATTAGCTGTATGCTTACTTTACTATGTAGTTTACTATTTGCAGCATGGCTCAGTCAGTGATAAGATCAGATTTACCTTTTCTGTCTCTGTGCCTGTTTTCTGTGTGTAAATTTACAAGGTTTTGGGACCTGAGAGCAGCATGATGTTGAGACCAAGACCTTGATTTCAGCGATCTATCACTTGCTATAGTTTTGCTATAATCCCTGTTTTATCTGCATCAGATCTAGGGGTACTCTGAATGCTAAGCTCTGTGTAACCCTGCCCACAGCACTGATTGGTAGCTTTCTGTGTACGCTGTTCATAGGCAGAAAGCTGGCAATCAGTGGTGGGGCCGGGGTTAGACCACCTGGCGGCAAGTTTACTAGTCCTCTATTGATAATCTGAAGATTAAAACCTAATTTTATCAAAACTACAGCAAGCAGCCCAGTAAGTGACACATGGCTGGAATCAGGATTTCTATCCTGAGTGAATGTGCTGCATTTAGGGATTATGAGAAAAAACCACCGCTGTACCTGGACCTCAATACAGTGCCTTGGTTCCACGAGCCAGCCACAGATACTTGGATGTTTGTCAGTAATTGATTTATCCATGATTTGGTGCCAGGTTATCATTGAATCATCACATTTTTTGATGTTTGGCTCTGCCCTTGGTTTTCTAGTATAGTATAGTATCACTATGGTGGTCAGGCAGGAAGCACCAAGGCTGCTGCTTTTATGTCCTGCCTTGCAGTCAAGACTTGGATTTCCCAAAGTGACACACGAGATTGCTGAGCTGTGAGAAAAGGTGATGAGTTTCAACATTAATATTTCAGACACCTGATATTTAGTCGACTAAATTGCATTCTTCTTTTTTTTTTTTTTTTGTCCAAGGCTATTTGTAGGGATGTTAAACTTCCTGCAGGAGGCAGTATAAACACACAGTTGCCAAATGTTTTGCTTTCTTTTATCCATGGAAGAATAGGCTTTACACCAAACTGACACTTAAGAATTCAGCTTTACAAAGTGATTAACATATGAAATACATTTGTTGAAACGAGTGGTTTTGCAAAGTACAGTAGTTTTTTGCCTGCTTTGTTAAATTTATTATTACTAGGTCTTTCGTAAAAAAAAAAAAATGAAAATAATGTGCTGTGACGTGTGCATTGAGCCCAGGAGTACAGCAGTGTCGGGTGCTGATAGAACACAAGTGCTGCTAGTGCCTATACACATGCGAAGAGCCCCCCAGCATCATTGCTGCCCAGTGCACAGCTCTCATAAGAGCCCCCCAGCATCATTGCTGCCCAGTGCACAGCTCTCATAAGAGCCCCCCAGCATCATTGCTGCCCAGTGCACAGCTCTCATAAGAGCCCCCCAGCGTCATTGCTGCCCAGTGCACAGCTCTCATAAGAGCCCCCCAGCGTCATTGCTGCCCAGTGCACAGCTCTCATAAGAGCCCCCCAGCGTCATTGCTGCCCAGTGCACAGCTCTCATAAGAGCCCCCCAGCGTCATTGCTGCCCAGTGCACAGCTCTCATAAGAGCCCCCCAGCGTCATTGCTGCCCAGTGCACAGCTCTCATAAGAGCCCCCCAGCGTCATTGCTGCCCAGTGCACAGCTCTCATAAGAGCCCCCCAGCGTCATTGCTGCCCAGTGCACAGCTCTCATAAGAGCCCCCCAGCGTCATTGCTGCCCAGTGCACAGCTCTCATAAGAGCCCCCCAGCGTCATTGCTGCCCAGTGCACAGCTCTCATAAGAGCCCCCAGCGTCATTGCTGCCCAGTGCACAGCTCTCATTAGAGCCCCCCAGCGTCATTGCTGCCCAGTGCACAGCTCTCATAAGAGCCCCCCAGCGTCATTGCTGCCCAGTGCACAGCTCTCAAGAGCCCCCCAGCGTCATTGCTGCCCAGTGCACAGCTCTCATAAGAGCCCCCCAGTGTCATTGCTGCCCAGTGCACAGCTCTCATAAGAGCCCCCCAGTGTCATTGCTGCCCAGTGCACAGCTCTCATAAGAGCCCCCCAGCGTCATTGCTGCCCAGTGCACAGCTCTCATAAGAGCCCCCCAGCGTCATTGCTGCCCAGTGCACAGCTCTCATAAGAGCCCCCCAGCGTCATTGCTTCATAAACCAGGTCATCCGCCTGTGGATTTCAAACTTGTTCTGTGTGAATGGCCACGATCGATGGAAACTTTTTTTTTTTTTTTTTTTTTTTTTTTTTTTCATAGTTAATTTCTATTTAAATGAATGGCGCTGCGATGCAATACCACCTTAGCAAGAAAACTGTATCTTTAACTTTTGCACTACCCCTTTAATTAAGAGCATTGGCTTACAGAAATTCTGAGGTTACCAATCATTCTATGTTAGTCCTGTGACAAACGGCACTTTCTAGCTCCGTTTCCCGGTCTAATATCCCTCTCGTCACTCAGTTACTTGAATTTTTGGATTGTAGTCCATATTTTCTATCCGAAAATATTTGTCTAAATGAACAGCGGCATTACCAGATTGAGCATGTAGCAGATAGATCAGCCTTTTCTCTGCTGGCAGTTATCTTGCAGTTTTTTATGGGATATTTAATGGTCGTCGATATTAGTCCAGCTGGATCTCTATGCAAAATTGTTTTGTTTTTATATAGTTTTGTACAATATTTTTCATTTTTCTTTTGTTACAGGCATTGTTGATGCATTTGTGCATGTATTTTATTATACACAACTGAGCGCATTTAAGAACAGATTTTCATTTTTTTGTCTAAAATATGAATGTCATTTTAAATGGGCTCCCAATGGACATTTTTGTAAAGTTACCAGACAAGTCATAAAATGTTGCAGATTCCCAGAAGTAATGCAAAGCGATATCACTGTATGTTTTGTTCAATTGACTGGTTTTATTCAGCAATCTTATCATCCCATTTGCTCACATGACCATATTTTCAGGGAGATTGCTGTCATTGAAAAAAAAATGGACAGCACTTGTGAGACTGTTCAGTGAAGCAGTGCAAATGAGCGCGCTTTTATATTATTTTTTTCCACTGACCGAATCTGTATGTGAAAAAAAAAAATCACAGCATGCACCAGTTCCTTCCTTAAATTGGATGAGACTCACCCATTCAAGTCTATGGGTGAGCAAAACAAAATCAGATTCCATATGGAGCAACAGTGTAACATTTGTTTTTTTTTTACAGATTCTTTGCACTTCTGTAAATGGTCTTGTAAGTGATTAATAGCTGCTGCTGTAAAAACAAAAAAAAAATTGCATACAGACAAGTGAGGGAAACAAATGTCTTGTAAGTGATTAATAGCTATAAAGAAAGGAGATACCGCGCTACAGCCCTAGGTACAAGGATGTGTATAATGTGTAACAATGGCCACCAGCATTGGTGTATGTGAACCACTTACTCAGTTCCTGGTGAGCACAGTGCACATCCTGGTGGTCCAGTGTTGGGGCAGACTCCGTGTGGAGTGAGAAGAGGTTGGGGAGTGTCCTCCCATAGCAATATGTTCCCTCGTGGTAACGGAGTTTGCAATCTGGTGGTAGGCGCCGCCGTGTAGTAGCAAGGTTAGCGTGGCCGTTGTTGCACATTATATACATCCTTGTACCTAGAGCTGTAGCGCGGTATCTCCTTTCTTTATATCTTTATTACATGTGTTAAAGGGAACCTGTCACCCCGTTTTTTCGATATGAGCTAAAAATATCATTCAATAGGGCCTGAGCTCTGCCTTACATTAGTACCTTTATTATCCCGATTCCCCACCTTTGCAGAGAAAATACCTTAGTAATCTCGCCGTTTTCGGCTGTCAATCACCCCGGTCCGGTCCGATGGGCGGGGCCTAATCGCCGATTCTCCCCACCTCCGGCTTTTCACTACGAATCTTCTTCCCGGCGTTGGGGTTGTATTTAGCGCCTGCTCATTAAAGTGTCATCTCGCGCCTGCGCAGTATGCTTTGCCTAACTGTGGGCAAAGCATACAACACATTACTGCGCATGCGCCGGCTTTTCACAGTAACATCTGTGCCCGGAAGTCTGCATATGCAAATTGTGTTGTCCTGGACGCTTATCTATCTTTCTATCTCTTTACATCTATCTATCTCATTCTATGTTATTCCTTCTAACTTTCTGATTCCTTCTTTCTATCTTTCTCATCTATATAAGAGCACAGTACATGCAACATGCACCCTGCAACATGCACCCTGCAACATGCACCCTGCAACATGCACCCTGCAACATGCACCCTGCAACATGCACCCTGCAACATGCACCCTGCAACATGCACCCTGCAACATGCACCCTGCAACATGCACCCTGCAACATGCACCCTGCAACATGCACCCTGCAACATCCAAGTGCGATCTGATTTTCATGGACTAACAGACTAGAGAAGATGAAGAAATTTGTTGTTTTGTTTTTTTTTTCATTTACGGTACCTCACATCCGAGAAAATCGATGACACTGTGATCAAACTCTCTGATCAGAGTGTGATTAGCATCATTGGATCGATTTTCTAGGATGAGAGAGTATATGGTCGGGCGACCCTTGTCTTATACTGTTTTGTGGTAGTCTGAGGATTGGACTACATGATCTTACTTTCATGGCCTCTTAAAGGGTTTCCTTTTTAAAATTTAACTAATCATTTTTTTCTATTCGCCACGACAGCACCCACTGAGAGAGGGGATCCGCCCCTGGGAACAGGAAACCTACAGAGAGATAAAAGGGGCGGCCCCCCCTCGCTCCTCAGTTGGTTTCCTGTTCCTAGACGGGAACCCACAGAGAAGACTCTATGGAGTATGAAGAGGAAAAACCCGCCTGGACTGCCGCCTGTACGACTCTGCTGAGCGGCAGGGGCTCCAGAGCGGGTAGAACAGAGACGGGGGATGATCCTGTGGACCCCTCGTCTGCTGATGCTGTCAACAGTCTCCCTGCTGGGACACTGTTGTATGGGCCACCAATGATGCGGAGCGGCACCTACCTCGTCCGGCCCGGGGTCCTGGGCAGGTAAGAGGATATACTCCTAAGAAATATGGAGCTGCGGTGGTGCTGGCGTCTCCCCGGTGGTTGGTTCCCCTCCTGGTGCTCCGGAGCGGAGATACTGAATGTCTGACATGGCTGCAGGTGCGGCGTCTTCCAGCATGTAGCAGGGACGCCGGCGCATGCGCAGTAGCATCGGCGTCCCGGAAATGCTTAGTGGAACTTCCGAGGTCGCGAGGTCAGCCTGGGCTCGGCTATAGGCGCCATTGCGGTTGCCGGTAATTACTACAAGCATCTGCGGCTGGAGAAGGAGACTGCGGGCCACACACCTGGGCTAATCGCTAATCTCCTCTATGGTCAGGTACAAGAAAAAAAAAAAAAAAAAGGGGGAGTGCTTTCTCAGCTGTGAAGCACAGGCGGTGCTATATAAGGCAGTTTAGAGCTCTCCTGGTTGCGCAACATGTCGTCCCAGGAGGATATCGAGCGCCCACTGGAGGATTTAATCCTGCCTAGTGGTGATGCCAAAGAGAAAGGCAGTGGACACTCAAAGAGAAGTGACTCCGCTGAGAAATCTGTGAAAAAGTCAGGCCGCTCTGCACCGAAAGCTGATCGTACAACCCGGCAGACGGTATTTAACCTTACTCCTGGGTAAATGTGTAGCTGGCTTTATGGGGGCTAATGGTAGTTCTCCTACTTCTATCTTATAGGGTAAGCGGACGGAGAAATCTAGGCACAAGCAGTGTGCGATGTGTATTGAGCCCCTGCCGGACTCCTATATTAAAAAATTATGTCAGAGTTGCATAGATTACACCTTGCAGCAGGAGAGTTCGGTCAGGATGAAGGAGATTCGTCTCATGATCAGGGAAGAGCTTCAGTCCTTGGGAGGTAGTCCGGCGGTGAATGTTGAGAAAAGAACCAGGAAGGCGCCTTCTCCTGCAGCAGACACGTCAGCAGAAAGTGGGGAGGTCAGCTCAGACGTTTCTCAGAAATCAGGCTCCTCGGATGACGAGGATTACGTCTGTTTCCCCACAGACAGTGTAAATAATCTGATTAAGTCAGTGAGAGGTACTATGGGGGTAGCAGAGTCTAAGGAACCTCAGACACCTCAGGACGCTATGTTTGCTGGTCTTTCGCAAAAGAAAGGCCATGTGTTTCCAGTGAATCAGGCCATCAAGGACCTGGTTAAACGGGAATGGAGTAAAGGACAAAAGGGGTTTGTGCCAGTCTCGTGTAAAAGGCGGTACCCCTTTGATGATGAGGACTTGACCACTTGGTCCAAAGTACCTAAAGTAGATGCGGCGGTGGCATCCACCTCCCGCCGTTCTTCCCTGCCAGTTGAAGATGCAGGTTCCCTATCAGATCCTATGGACAGGAAATCTGACACAATACTTAAAAAGTCATGGGAAGCCTGTGTAACGGCCTTTAAACCTGCAATTGCAGCCACTTCTACTAGCAGGTCTATGCTAGTTTGGCTTGACCAGCTGGACCAAAACATTAAAACCGGAGTATCCAGGGAAAAATTGCGCTCCGCTATTCCTTTAATTAAGGGGGCTGCGGCATTTATTTCTGATGCCTCTATTGACTCACTCCGTCTAGCGGCCAGAACGGCCAGTCTTACTAACACGGCTCGTAGAGCCTTATGGCTAAAAAACTGGAAAGGAGATGCCCAGTCCAGGTCTAAATTGTGTGCCATGCCCTGTCAGGGTGAGTACCTCTTCGGAACAGTATTAGACGAAATACTCACTAAGGCGGGTGAAAGGAAGAAGGGGTTCCCTAATCCCTTTATTCCTTCTTACAGAAGGGCGTTCAGGAAGCCACCATTCGGCAAGAAGGGAGGCTTTAAAGACCGATGGAATAATAATAAAGAATTCAAACAAAAAGGAAATCTATTCAATAAACGTCCCTTTAAGCCAGCGGATAAATTCCGTTGACCCGGTTCTGCCAGTGGGAGCTAGACTTCTACACTTTGCAGAGCAATGGAAGGAAATAACGGTCAATCCGTGGGCCATCAATTTAGTTTCTTCAGGCCTCGCTTTAGATTTCATCCAAACACCTCCGGATTCCTTCCTTCTTACATCTTTAAAATCTAGGCCTCAGCAGGAGGCCCTTGAAACGGAAATTAAATCCCTCATATCCAAACACGTATTAATAAAAGTACCACCATCCCAGATAGGGAAGGGCTTCTACTCCCCCTTATTTCTAATTTCTAAGCCGGACGGCTCTTTCAGAACCATAATCAATTTGAGAAAATTAAATTCCTTTATAAAACCCAGAACATTTAAAATGGAATCTATTCGTTCAGCTATTAAAAATTTGTTTCCAAATTGTTACATGGTAGTATTGGATCTTAAGGATGCTTACTACCATCTCCCCATTCACCAGTTACACCAACAATTTCTCCGGGTAGCAGTGGTTATAGATGGGCAGGTCTGTCACCTACAATACCGGGCTATGCCATTTGGTTTATCCATGGCTCCAAGGGTTTTTACCAAGTTACTATCAGAGGTAATGTCCTTCCTACGAGTAAGGGACACACTAGTAATTCCGTATCTGGATGACCTGTTGATTGTAGGTAGAGATTCCCTACAGTGTGAGAAAAGGTTGGGGGAAGTAGTTTTTTCTTTGCAAAAACTGGGCTGGATTATAAACTGGGAAAAATCCAGGCTCCAGCCTGTGACATGTCAGAAATTTCTGGGGCTCCTATTGGACTCAGTTGACCAGATATGTAGGCTTCCTGATGAGAAAAAGACCACCATAATACATAAAGTGAGTATAGCCATCAGTAAGCGTAGTATGTCATTGAGGAATGCCATGTCTTTATTAGGTTCCCTGACTTCCTGTCTTCCCGCTGTCCAATGGGCGCAATTCCACACTAGACAGCTACAGAAATTTGTATTACAAGAGGACATTAGGAGGGAAGGAAAGCTGGATGACACAGTCGTTCTAACGTCAGATGTAATACACTCCCTTGCATGGTGGTTAGATTGGGACAATCTATCTAAGGGAGTTTTATGGGTTATCACTTCATCCACTAACGTTACCACGGACGCTAGTCCCGATGGCTGGGGAGCACACTTTCAGGATCAGGTAGCCCAGGGTCTCTGGTCTTATGCAGAGCTTGAGAATTCCTCTAATGTAAAAGAGTTGAAGGCTATATTTTATTCCCTGCTCCACTTTCTCCCTCAGCTGAGAGGCTCTCACACAAGGGTCTTCTCCGACAACACAACCGCAGTGGCCTATCTGAACCGTCAAGGAGGTACTCGGTCAGAAAATCTTATGGGAGTTGCTTCAGACATCATGGAGCTAGCCGAAGGTCACCTACTATCCTTGTCGGCAGTTCATATCAGAGGCATAGACAATCTTCGTGCAGACTTCCTCAGCCGCCACACTCTGCATCAGGGGGAATGGATGCTCAACAGGAAAGTGTTCAAGTTAATAACAGCCAAATGGGGTGTACCCCAGATAGACTTGTTCTCCACACGAGCAAACCGTCAGGTGAGGATGTTCGCCTCTCTATGCAGAGAGGACAATCCAGACATATTCGATGCCCTCCATATAACATGGGCATTCGACCTAGCCTATGCATTCCCTCCATGGAATCTACTGCCAGTGGTCATAAGAAAGATAAGGGAAGAAGGGGCAAGAGTTCTGCTGATAGCCCCATTCTGGCCCAAGAGGCCATGGTTTTCGTGGCTCAGAGCGATGTCAATTTCAGACCCCTGGATTCTGCCTCAGACCAAAGACCTTCTATCTCAGGGGCCGTTCCTACATCCTCAAGTGAAAGGAATGAACTTGACTGTCTGGAATTTGAGAGGCAATTACTAGAGCTTAGAGGGTTCTCTAGGGGGCTAATAAATACCCTCATGAGGAGTAGAAAGCCTTCCACTACCAGAATTTATGTTAGGATTTGGAAGAAATTTCTTGAATTCCATACTGCACAACTCTCTTCGGAAGTTCCTATATTCTCAATATTAGAATTTCTACAGAAGGGTCTGGACTTGGGACTCTCGGTTAGCACATTAAAAGTCCAAATTTCGGCTCTAGGAGCTCTATTTAATTCCGATATTGCAGGCAATAGATGGATATCTAGGTTTATTTCTGCTTGCGAGAGATCAAAACCTATTAGAGTACCACAGATTCCTCAGTGGGATCTGACGTTAGTCCTGGATGCATTGACACAAAGCCCTTTTGAACCGCTTCAGACAGCCTCTTTGAAGCATGTCTCATTAAAAACGATATTACTAGTGGCATTAGTATCTGCCAGAAGGGTGAGTGATCTCCATGCCTTATCAGTAGATCCTCCATTCCTATCAGTGACTTCTGACAGAATAGTTTTAAAAACAGATCCATGTTATCTCCCTAAGGTAGCCACTAGTTTTCATAGGTCTCAGGAGATCTTGTTACCTACCTTTTATGAGAACCACTCGACTCCAGAAGAAGCTAGGCTTCATACCCTAGATGTTAAAAGAGCTATTCTAACCTATATAGAAAGAACTAGGGACTGGAGGGAGAGTAGGTCTCTCTTTGTGTCTTTCCAGGGGAAAAACAAAGGATCCAGAGTCACAAAGTGCACACTGTCGCGCTGGATCCGGGATGCTATAATCTTGGCGTACAAATCTAAGGGAAGAGATCCTCCTCTGCATATCGGAGCACACTCCACTAGGGCCGTGTCGACTTCCTGGGCAGAAAGAGCGAACGTGCCAATACACCTTATATGTAAGGCTGCAACTTGGTCTTCGCCTAATACCTTCTATAAGCACTATAGACTAGACCTATCTGCTGCTTCTGATCTAACCTTTGGGGTTTCGGTTCTTGACTCAGTTAACCCACCCAATCTACAATCTCTGTAAATCTCTCAGTGGGTGCTGTCGTGGCGAATAGAAAATATCGGATTACGTACCGGTAATGCTCTTTTATAGAGCCCACGACAGCACCCATTCGATTCCCTCCCTTTTCTTTATTTAGTTGCACGTGGTGTCTTGTAGGGAGATGTATATAATAAGAGTAAGAGGCTATGAAGTTGTAAATATGTATATATAACTGAACCTGTTGAACTAATAAGCCTGGCGGCGGTTCCTCCTTATTCTCTGTAAAACAACTGAGGAGCGAGGGGGGGCCGCCCCTTTTATCTCTCTGTAGGTTTCCTGTTCCCAGGGGCGGATCCCCTCTCTCAGTGGGTGCTGTCGTGGGCTCTATAAAAGAGCATTACCGGTACGTAATCCGATATTTTTTGTTTATTTATTAAGTACATTGAATATAGTGTAGCAGCAAGAAATTGTGTTTAACTTGTGTTTTGGGGGCCTTTTCATTTCTGGTACATGCCTTTTCCCTTCACCCATGAGAGCACACCTGCGAGGAATCTGCACACCAAGGACAGGAAATCTACTGAAATAAAAGGGCGGTACCTCTCCCCCGCATCAACTGGTTTCCTGTCCTTGCTGGGAACCTAATGCTGAATCAAGGTGCTTAAAGGAAGCACTAACCCAGGCCTGTCCTGGTGTCTGGAAGAGCGGCTGCTTGCCTGCAACGCCGGCCTTCAGGTCCTGGAAGCTCTGTCTGCTGGTCCAGTGTCGGCTTGTGCGAGTGAGCGTGTGACAGTTGCTCGGCATGTCTGCAGCTTCCTTGCCACCTTGTTCTGCGAGAGGTGTGCTGGGACATGGCGCACCGAGTGACGTCAGAGGGGCTCACAGGAAGATGATGAAGGTGCATTTCACTGACGTAAAGGGCGCCGGGCACTCTGGGAGTAGGTGTGCCAAGTGAACAAGGAACACGGTGCGCTAGGGAAGGTGTGCCCTGACATACATTGCAGAGGGGCAGGTGACCGGAAGTTGGTGCCGGAGGAGGCGGTTCAGGAAGGAGATGCTGTGATGCTCGCTCATTTAAAGTAAGGTCTGACCACAGGCAGACCACTTGTGCTCCGGCTGTCCTTCCTGGTCTTCTTGGAGGATCAGAAGCAGCCTCAACATTGTGGACACAGTAGAGGCAGCCGTTCAAGTGGCAGGAGTAGCAGCCGACCCAGCCAGAGCAGCAGAATGACTCGAGACTCTTCGGTATGCAAAGAGGATAATTCGTATAGCCCAGCCTCCGAATCTGCTACCTTTGAAGTGCGTGATACATAAATGTCATCCTTTTAATAGGCCACTCCCTTTTTTTTTTTGTTTATGTCAATAAGGGAAGGCCTAAAAAGCTAGCATCAAAACAAATGAAGAATGTGCGCTGGTTAAAATCCCGCTAACTGGTGACTAGTAGAAAAGATTCTGTTTGACCTGTATACAGAAAATGATCAGTGAGGAAACCCCTGACTTTGCCTCAAACCTTAAGTCTCTCATCAGAGCAGAGGTGGATGGCTCCCTTCAATCTCTATTAAAGAACAGGAAGACTAGGTTTAGCAAAGTTTCCTCGGAGTCTGATATTTCTCAAGTTAAGTTTCAGAAGGGGAATATGAGTATAGAACTTCATCTTCTTCTTCAGACATTGACAGAAGGGGAAGAACATGTTTTCTGATACAGGATACGGACAAATTAGTTAAAGCTGTTAGGGCAACTATAGGCCTTAAAGAGGAAAAGATTGCTAAATTCCTAGAGGATGTAAAGTTTGGGGGTTTAGAGCAAAAGAAGAAACATAACTTTTCTGTTAATAGCAAAATGCATACGCTTATTAACAAGGAATGGAAGAAACCAGAAAAAAAAGACCCTACCATCACCCTCAAAGAAGAGATATCCTTTTAAGGAGAAGGATACAGAGTCGTGGAGCAAAGTCCCCAGAATAGACGCGGCAGTCTCAAAATCCTCAAAAAGATCAGCCCTTCCCTTTTGAGGATACTGGTATTCTAAGAGACCCTCTGGACAAGAAGGCAGAATGGCACTTGAGGCACACTTGAGAAGCTGCAGCATGGGGTTTGAAACCAGCAATTGTGGGGACCTGTACCGCTCATTCCCTAAAGATTTGGCAGCAGCAATTGGATAAAACCCTGAGGGCTAGAATTATGGCTAACCTGCCATTAATGCAAAGAGCAGCAACATTTAGCAGATGCATCAGCAGATTCTGTTCGGCTAGCGGCAAGGTCTGCAGGCTTGTCAAATGCAGCTAAGTGGGCCTTATGGCTTAAAGGCTGCCCAGGGGATTTCCAGGCAAAAATGTAATTTATGCTCTATTCCTTGCGACGGGCAATTTTTATTTCTCCAAAAATTGGGTGACATATTAGAAAATGTTAAAGATAAGTTTCCAAATTTTTTTTCTCTAAAGATCCAAAGAGGGAGTCTTTTCAAAGGAGAAAATACAATAGAGGATGTCCTCAAAGGGAATTAATGAAATGGGAGGATAGAAACAGAAAAAATCCCAAATTTAGGTTCAGCGGTCCCTCTTCAAGGAGCAAAAAGATCTTCCCAATAACTCCATCCTACAGGTGGGAGGAAGGCTTTTTTTCTTCATCCTGGCCTGGGAAAACATCTCTTCCAGCAAGTGGATTTTGGAAGTAATAAGGACAGGCTTGAAGATAGAATTATGTCAGATTCCTCAATGGACCTTCATACTAACACCCCTCAGGTGGTCATCAGAGGAACAATTCACCTTAGAGAAGGAGATCCTTCACCACCACCACCACCTTCAAGATGGAATCAATAAACATTGCAATAAAACTTTGGTTTCAGAATTGTTACATGGTGTTCATAGACTTATAGGTTACCTATACTCATATCCCAATACATCCAGACCATCAAAAGTTTCCAAGAGTTGCTTTATTTATACAAGGAGAACTAAGGCATGATCAATTCAAGGCCCTGCCATTCGGCTTATTGGTTGCACAAAGTCTTCACCAAAGTGGTAGCCGAAATGACGGCCTATCTTAGAGTCTAAAATACTCTGTTCCGTACCTAGATAGCTTCCTGTTCGTGTGGAAATCAGAAGAGCCCTGTGCTGCAAAGCTGAGAGAAGTCAGTGTCATCTTAAAGGAGCTTGGCTGGATTATAAATACACACAAGTCAAAACTAAGTCCGGTAAAGATGCAGTCCCTTCTGGGTCTCATTCTAGACTTTGAGTCACAGACTTGCCTTTTATCAGAAGGGAAAAAGGACAAAGATAGTAACCCTAGCCTCAACAGCAATGTACCTTCCGAAAATTATATTGAGGATGGCAATGTCTTTTTTGGGGTCTCTGACATCCTATATCCCAGTGGTGATGTGGGCCCAGTTGCAAATAAGACTGCTACAGTGGGAAATGTTATCAGCACAGAGATTGAGGGCAATTAGAAGGAAAAGTGAAACTTTCTTCTGTAGCCAGAAATTCCCTCTTGTGGTAGATAGACAGGTCAAACCTGTCATCATCTGTCCTATGGTTGGCCCTGGTAAGCAACATTATTACCACTGATGCATGCAAGTTAGGTTGGGGAACACATCTGAGATAGCAAATGATACAGGGTTCTTGGTCGCTTCACGAAAGGGGTCAGACTTCAAACCTAAAGGAGTTGAGGGCAAGTGGAAAGAGCACTAAAAGGGTTTCTTACATCCCTCCTCAGTCACCCTATTTGTGTCAAGTCAGACAATCGCACTACAGTGGCTTATATCAATCATCAAAGGGGAACAAGGTCCCACTCCCTAATGGTAGCAGTAAGCCATCTTTTTCAAGCGTTACATGTAAAGAGGACAGAAAACACCAGAGCAGACTTGCTAAGTTGAAACATACTGAGACAAGGGAAATAGACACTAAAATTCAAGGTGTTTCAGCAGTTAATAGACGTATGGGGGTTACCAGAGATAGATATGTTTGCCAACGAGCAGGACAGTAGTGTGAAGGGGTTCTGTCCATTGAATCCAAAAGAAAAACCTCATGCAATAGATGCCCTGCAGATGTCTTAGAACTTCAGGATGGCATATGCCTTTCCTCAGTTAGACATGATCCCAGCAGTTTTGAGGAAGATTAGGGAAGATCAGGCAAGTGTGATTTTGATAGCTTCATTTTGTCCGAAAAGGCCATGGTTGTCCCTTAAAAGGGTTGTCCACTACTAAACTAAATGTTCGGCCCCGATTAAAAATATACTCCCCTCCCGTGCCAGCTCCGTTCCAGCGGTGTTGGCACTCGCTGTCCCAGGGCTGTCATGCGGTGGAATGACACTTGATACCTGGCGCCCAATTAGCGCTGGCGTTAATGTCTTCACCTTCTGACCATCTGAACATGAAGTGATCAGCTGCAGCCCGGACTTCCTCTTTATGTTCAGTTCGTACAAAGGCGGAGACAGTGATGCCAGCACTGATTGGGCTCTGGCATCATGTGTCAGAACACCGCATCACAGCCCCAGGGAGAGGGAATGCCAACACTGCAGGAATGGTGCCAGCACAGGAGGCAAATACAGGCTTTATTATTTTATCTGAGCCAAACATTTAGTTTAAGAAGGGATTGTCCTAGTAGTGGACAACCCCTTTAATGAGGTTAATTTCTCTTTCCGATCCATGGATCCTCCCGTAGATCCTGGAATTACTTACTTTGTAAGTCTCAAATTAAAGGCTTACATCTAACAGCGTGGATCTTGACTGGGCACTATTGAGTAAAAAAGGGTTCTCTCCAGGATTAGTCTCCACCTTATTGAAGAGTAGAAAATCGATAAAAATAAACATTTATTGCAGATCATTGAGGAAGTTTTTGGAATTTTCAGGCAGAGAAATTAGGAGGGAAGGTTCCAATTAAACCCATTCTAGAATTTCTCTAATTAGAACTTGGGTTGCTACTTATACCCTTAATTAAGGTTCAAATCTCGGCCCTGAGAGCATTATACGATCACAATCAGGTGGATATTGAGGTTTAAAAAAAAATCCTGTGACCGATCTAAACCAGTCCCAACTTCAAATGTTCCCACGTGGGACCTAAATTTAGTGCTGGAGGTGTTAACCAAAAATCCATTTGAACCATTACAACAATCATCTGTTAAATTTCTTACTCTGAAGACTATAATATTGGTAGCACTGACTTAGGCATGTAGGTTTAGTGATATTCAAGCCCTTTCAGTAAACCCTCCTTATACTCAGGTGTACGGGGATAGAATTGTGTTAAGACCTTATGAGGGCTATCTCTACAATGTAGCAATGAGGTTCCGTAGAAGTCAAGAAATCATCCTACCTTCCTTTTGTAGTAACCCTAGGAAACATTTTATTCTTGATGTCATAAGAGCTTTGAAAGAATACATGTCTGTAACCAGTTAGTGGACAAATAGCCAATCTCTGTAGATTTTCAGGGCAGAAGGAAAGGGTGTAATGTATCAAAAAGTACCATAGCAAGGTGGATCGGGGAGGCTATTAGTTTAGCTTACTCCGCTAATGAGGTTACGATTCCAGAGGGCATCAAAGCTCATTCCTCTAGAGCCAACACAGCCTCCTGGGCAGAAAAGGAGGAGGTATCTATTGACCAGATTTGTAAGGCCGCAACCTGGTCCCCACCTTCTACATTCTTAAGCCCAAGAAACTAGATCTATCCTCCTCTGCTGACCTAACCTATGGTAGAAGGGTGCTGAAAGCAATGGTCCCTCCCTAAGGTGATTCATTTCTCTGTAATTCTCTCAGGTGTTCTGTCATGTTTGAAGAGAAAACACCAAGGTTACTTACCGGTAACTGTTTTTTCCAGAACCCATGACAGCACCCATATGTTTTCCCCATCCCTCCCTTTTTTATTTCTTTCCTTTCACTGTGTTGGTGTTCACTATAGAGTTGAGTGAAATAATGGTTTGGTGCGGGCTGAGAGCCGCATGATGTAGAGAGAGATCATTTACTTTGCTGCTCACTGTAGTTTTTGATAAAATCCCTGTTTGATGTGCTGCAGATCTATGCGTTCTCTGAATGCTGAGCTCTGTATAACCCCACCCACACCCCTGAGTGGCAGCTTTCTGGGTACAGCATGGGCAGAAAGCTGCCAATCAGTGGTGGAGGTGGGGTTAGACCACCAGGCAGCAAGTTTACTAGTCCTCAAGGGGTTATCTCCTGAAGATAAAACAAGCAGATCAGTAAGGGACACGTCACTGGAATTGGGGTCTCTGTCTCTACATTATGTTGTTCTCGGATTAGTTGGAAATTGCCATTTATTTTCAATCTATGAAGTTTGTAGGATCCCTTTAAAAACGATTAAGAGAAATTAGGCGATCTGGATTCAACCACATTACATATCCTGCCACAAGTCCTTGTAACTTCACACCAGATGGATCTTTTTTCAGAGCAATCACCAGATGCCGGATGCAGATACAAGTGTTAGGGCTTAAGGCACAAGCTGTGTCAGATATGTTTGTCCCGTTTTCTAATTTTATCCACAGTATCGTGTAGCGGATTAAATTTTGTGTGTTGAGGACACTTCTTACTAGACTCCCATTAGTAGGCTTGACTGCAGGAGAAATACATTTTTCCACACAGTATCGTTTGTTTTCTAATTTGTTAGTGTCACCTTGCGTTTCTCCAGAATTTTATTGATGCCTACACCTAGTTCATTATTTATAAGAAGCCTTTTCCAGAGCGCACGGCAGATCGCTGCCACTATGCAGCCGCACGTTTACTTTAGTCTAGCAGACACACGATGTGATCTGATGCCATAGTAAGTCGGTCAAGGGCATTCATTAGGTTCACCCTGGTTAGATGAATGATTGTATCATGGTCTCGCAGCATCTTAAAGGGAACCTGTCACCCCGTTTTTTCCGTATGAGATAAAAATACTGTTAAATAGGGCCTGAGCTGTGCATTGCAATAGTGTATTTTGTGGACCCCGATTCCCCACCTATGCTGCCGAAATACGTTACCAAAGTAGTCGTTTTCGCCTGTTAATCAGGCTGGTCTGGTCAAAAGGGCGTGGTGTCTTCCCCCAGATCTTGCTTAGTTTTCCGTTGGTGGCGTAGTGGTGTGCGCATGCCCAAGGACCCAAATCCACGTCACAGGGGAGTGAAAAGAGCGAGATGTGCTGTATTTCATTGGTGATCGGTGGGCGCGGCCATCTTCCTTTGGCCGCGCGTGCGCAGAAGCGGCGCTCTGCTGGCCGCGGCTTCAGGAAAATGGCCGCGGGATGCCGCTTCTGCGCACGCGCGGCCAATGGAAGATGGCCGCGCCCACCGATCACCAATGAAATACAGCACATCGCGCTCTTTTCACTCCCCTGTGACGTGGATTTGGGTCCTTGGGCATGCGCAAACCACTATGCCACCAACGTAAAACTAAGCAAGATCTGGGGGAAGACACCACACCCTTTTGACCAGACCAGCCTGATTGACAGGCGAAAACAGCTACTTTGGTAACGTATTTTGGCAGCATAGGTGGGGAATCGGGGTCCACAAAATACACTATTGTAATGCACAGCTCAGGCCCTATTTAACAGTATTTTTATCTCATACGGAAAAAACGGGGTGACAGGTTCCCTTTAAGGAGAATAAAAAAAAATAATTACACATCTAGATGTGATTTTCCAGATAGTATGTGTGTGTACTGCAAACGGCAAGACAGTGCTGAGTCCTCTCATTACAAATAGTTACTCTTGCTACCATTTGTTCTCCATTTTTCTGCATCCTCAATACTGCTTTTTAGGGTGGGATTCAGTATTGCTCATCCTGCTTTTCCTAATGAGAATGCCATGACTGTGACAGTGGAGATAAAATGAATGGACCAGCCAGGGATCTGTCGAAAGAGGAGTATTTGCTACAAGTGTCACTTGTTGGTTTGTTATGATATCATCGTTATGTCATTCATGTTCATGAAAAATGATAATATAATGATTCATCATTTTCAATTTAGGGTATTTATTTTAACTTGGTCACTTTTCTTTTTTGTCTTGTGTTTATTGTAGATTTTGTCACCAGATTCAACACAATGGCGCACCTGATTAATACATTTTGCATAATTTAAACAATGGCCTTTATTTTTATCTTTAACCTTTTTTTTTTTTCTCTTAAATTTGTACATTTCACAAAACTGTACAAAATTTTCACCAAAATATCTCACATACATAATATCACTCAATCGAGGGGGCTGGAGTCCATCTGCAACAAATGTAACGACTCTGAAAAATAACGAATTGGGCAAAAACATCTGAAAAACCTAATTTCCGCTCAGAATGGTGAGCATTTGAAAAGAAAGGATAAACACACATAAAAAAAGACGCTAACAAAAGATGAAAAAAGTAGGCACAAATGAAAAATACCAAAAATAGGCAAAAAACCCACAGTGAATCGATGTATCCCACACCTAGTTGGAATGTCAGGGCGATCACCCGATATTCATCTGGTTTTGCAGAAGATCCAGTAACCAGCTTCAAATTGTCAGCATATGTAGGAAAGATTGAAAATGTTGGCAGAAGTAATGTATGTGAGTGATGTCTCTTGTCTGTGTATATGTTCATGTTTCAGTGCAGGGAACGTTTTAGAGAATGTTCTACTGAAATATTTTAATGAGTTTCATATTAGTTTCCTGTATTTTCCTTAACAGTCAAAGTCTAAGAATATCTTTTATATGGAACAGTAAAATTACAACCCTGTAATTAAAGTACTCGACTCACCAGACTTCTTCTTAAAACATCCTTTAATGGTTTAAATGTGTGCCGTGGTAAAAGCCCGTATTTCCATCACTGTTAGAGCATTTTGTAACCATATTTAAACTTTTTGTGGTGCTGCGACACATGAACAGAATTAGTTTTCTTGGCATTCAGATGTTAAACTGATGGAGAAAATTATATTGGAGTCATGAAGAACTATGTAACAGAAGAGTATTACACCTAATTTGTGTCATTTACAATTAGAGTTGGTAATGTGTAATCTACAATCCGTATTTGTGTTGTGTGGCTTTGAATGTCGTTGTTTTTCTAAATGCATTCATACCGCACGTGCACACAGCTCCACTTCTCTAATATCGATCTCCAATTCCACATCATAGACGTACAGTAGGCTTCGTGCAACCACAAGTACTGTGCGTTTACACTGAACAATTATCAGGAAATACTCTCTTCCAATTATTAGTGCAGTGTAACGAAGCAGCAGATCTCCCGATGAACAAGCAGATGCTTGAGCATCTGTTGAAACGGGTGGCCAATTAATTTTCCCGAGGGTATACACGAGACCGTGACTGTTGTGGAAAGCCGAACCAATAGGCTGAAATTAATTCTGCTAAATATTGATATTAACATACTATATTTATTGTATATAATTATTGAACAGAATGAAGTATGCGGCCATCCCCTATACCCTGTATGAGCTCGCACCCTGCCGCCTGTATACCGTATGAGCTTGTACACAGACCCCTATATACCGTATGAGCCCACACACAGCCCCCTATATACTGGATGAGCCCACACACTGCCCCCTATATACCGTATGATCCTTCACACAACCCCTCTATATACCATATGAGCCTGCACACCGCCTCCTACATACAGTATGAGCCCTCACATAGCTTTACTATATACAGTGAGCCCCCTTTTAGCACCTTATATACAGGAAGAGTCCTCATATAGCCTCCTTAATGCAGTATGATCCCTCACATAGCCCCCCTATATGCAGTATGAGTCCTCACATTGCCCCCCTATATGCAGTATGAACCCTGCTACAGCCCCCTATATAAAGTATTAACTCTCACACAGCCCCCTATATATGCAGTGTAAGCTCTTGCACTGCCGCCCTATATACAGTATGAGCCCTCACACAGCCCCCTACATACAGTTTGAGCCCTCATAGTCGTCCTATATGTAGTATGAGACCTCACATTGCCCCCACATACAGTGAGACCTCACATTGCCCCCACATACAGTGAGACCTCACATGGCCCCCATATACAGTGAGACCTCACACGGCCCCCTATATACAGCATGAGCCCCCACATAGCACCCTATATACAGTATGAGCCCCCACAGAGCACCCTATATGCAGTATGAGCCCCACAGAGCAATATATATATATATATATATATATATATTTATTTATATTATGAGCCCTTACACAGCCACCCTATATGCAGTATGAGCCCTCAGATAGCTCCCCTGTATGCAGTGTGAGACTTGACACGCTCCCTACATGCAGTATGAGGCCTGACACGCTCCCTACATGCTGTATGAGGTCTGACACGGTCCCTACATGCAGTATGAGGCCTGACACGCTCCCTACATGCAGTATGAGGCCTGACACGCTCCCTACATGCAGTGTGAGACCCGACACGGTCCCTACATGCAGTATGAGGCCTGACACGCTCCCTACATGCAGTATGAGGCCTGACACACTCCCTACATGCTGTATGAGGCCTGACACGGTCCCTACATGCAGTGTGAGGCCTGACACGCTCCCTACATGCTGTATGAGGCCTGACACGGTCCCTACATGCAGTATGAGGCCTGACACGGTCCCTACATACAGTATGAGGCCTGACACAGTCCCTACATGCAGTATGAGGCCTGACACGCTCCCTACATGCTGTATGAGGCCTGACACGGTCCCTACATGCAGTGTGAGGCCTGACACGCTCCCTACATGCTGTATGAGGCCTGACACGGTCCCTACATGCAGTATGAGGCCTGACACGGTCCCTACATGCAGTATGAGGCCTGACACGGTCCCTACATGCAGTATGAGGCCTGACACGGTCCCTGTATGCAGTGTGAGGCCTGACACGCTCCCTACATGCTGTATGAGGCCTGACACGGTCCCTACATGCAGTGTGAGGCCTGACACGCTCCCTACATGCAGTGTGAGGCCTGACACGCTCCCTACATGCTGTATGAGGCCTGACACGGTCCCTACATGCAGTATGAGGCCTGACACGGTCCCTACATGCAGTATGAGGCCTGACACGGTCCCTGTATGCAGTGTGAGGCCTGACACGCTCCCTACATGCTGTATGAGGCCTGACACGGTCCCTACATGCAGTATGAGGCCTGACACGGTCCCTACATGCAGTATGAGGCCTGACACGCTCCCTACATGCAGTATGAGCTCTCACATAGACACTGGCGTAATTACGTCTGCTGTCTGTCGCACACCCTGGTAGGTGGAAGAAGGAACAGTCTGCTCCGTCCTCCATGAGTGTATTCACCACTTTCTGTATCCTGAGGATGCAGATAGCAGTGGTATCAGGACGGGGGAGGGCATGGTGTGGCCCATGGGCCGGAGATTTCAGCCCTTCGGCGGTCTCGGTCTAGAAATACTCCCTGCATGTCAGTCTCCAGGGGTGAGCCGCGGGAGTCTGTGCACGCATAGTGGGCATGGGATTTCTTGACATCCCAACCACTATGCTGTAACATCTGGATGCTGCACAAGCACACAGCATCCAACCCGCAGCATTTACTTACCGTGTGCACATACCGTACCCTTACATAGTTACATAGTTATTAAGGTTGAAGGAAGACTTTAAGTCCATCTAGTTCAACCCATAGCCTAACCTAACATGCCCTAACATGTTGATCCAGGGGAAGGCAAAAAAAACCCATTTGGTAAGAGTAGGCTCCACCATGGGGAAAAAAATTCCTTCCCGACCCCACATACGGCAATCAGACTAGTTCCCTGGATCAACGCCCTATCAAGGAATCTAGTGTATATACCCTGTAACATTATACTTTTCCAGAAAGGCATCCAGTCCCCTCTTAAATTTAAATAATGACTCTCATTACAACATCATACGGCAGAGAGTTCCATAGTCTCACTGCTCTTACAGTAAAGAATCCACGTCTGTTATTATGCTTAAACCTTTTTTCCTCCAGACGTAGAGGATGCCCCCTTGTCCCTGTCTCAGGTCTATGATTAAAAAGATCATCAGAAAGGTCTTTGTACTGTCCCCTCATATATTTATACATTAACATAAGATCACCCCTTAGCCTTCGTTTTTCCAAACTAAATAGCCCCAAGTGTAATAACTAGTGTTGAGCGATACTTTCCGATATCGGAAAGTATCGGTATCGGAAAGTATCGGCCGATACCGTCAAAATATCGGATCCAATCCGATACCGATACCCGATCCCAATGCAAGTCAATGGGACGAAAATATCGGAATTAAAATAAACCCTTTATAAACTTGTAGGTTCATTCTACATGAAGGAAAACAACTAAGAATAATGTAGGATGTATTGGGGGACGTGGCGGAGATATTAAAGGGACAGAGGTTTAGCCCAATGTAATAGAATAGCAGGATTTTTAATTTTTTTTTATGAAGTTCGGCGTTAGAAAGAATTTGACTATGTTATTTTTTTTTTTTTTTATGTCAGATATTGATGTTTCACTACTTCCACGC
Organism: Ranitomeya variabilis; assembly: GCF_051348905.1. NCBI lineage: Eukaryota > Metazoa > Chordata > Amphibia > Anura > Dendrobatidae > Ranitomeya > Ranitomeya variabilis. The sequence continues at coordinate 174,749,264 of NC_135238.1, forward strand.
CCTTCACCTTCTTTTTTACTTCTCCCACGCTTTCTTCTTAATTATCCTCATCATCAGCTTCTTTGACATCAACTTCTTCACCTTATTCATCTTCTTCTTCATCTTCTACCTATTATTTTTTGGGTTACATTGTTCATATTCTTTTTATTTTACTATTATCTTCATCATATTCAACTTCTTCATCATATTCTTATTTGTGACAGGCATTCCCGTAGTTGTTATCTATAAAAGTTTGAAGATTACACCTTCCGTTCTGCCTGTCACAAACCAGTTACATTTGTCCGCGTTCAGTTTGGCCTGCAGCATCAGGCTTTATCCAGGGGCACCACGAGGAGGAACGGACTCACCCCCATACACTGCTTAGTCTTCTTCTGCTTATAATTTACATAATATTTTTTTGCTCTGATATTTTGTGTTATGCTTAATGTCCTTCTGCTCTTTGTTCTGCAGCCTCTTGTTCTTCTGCTTCTCGGTCTTCCAGGTCGTCGTCGTCTCCAGGGTCGTCGTCTCCGGGGTCGTCGTCATCGGGGTGGTCTCCGGGGTCGTCGTCATCGGGGTGGTCTTCAGGGTCATCGTCTCCAGGGTCGTCGTCATCACGGTGGTTGTCGTCTCTGGTGTCGTCGTCATCTTAGGGGTGGTCTTCCGGGTCATCGTGTTTAGTCTCTTGAACTTGGAAATGTAGCAGAAGGTACAAGAAGGCTGAGAAAATGCCGAGAACCAGCTGATGGAACTGGAACTCGGATGGCTACCCGAAGGTCCAAGAGCCAATGGAACTACCGAGGACCAGCTGACGTTACTGGAACCCGGTTACTAAGCAGGAGGTACCCGTGCCTGAAAGCACTACCAAGGACCACCTGACGTTGGTGGAACTCGGATACCCAGAGGGAGGCACCTAAGCCAAAGGCTCTGCCCGGAACCAGCTGACGGTACTGGAACCAGGATGGGGAGCAGAAGGTACAAGAGCAAAAGACACTGCCGAGAACCAGCTGACGGTGCTGGAACCCGGATGGGTAGCCGAAGGTCCAAGAGCCAATGGAACTACCGAGGACCAGCTGACGTTACTGGAACCCGGTTACTAAGCAGGAGGTACCCGTGCCTGAAAGCACTACCAAGGACCACCTGACGTTGGTGGAACTCGGATACCCAGAGGGAGGCACCTAAGCCAAAGGCTCTGCCCGGAACCAGCTGACGGTACTGGAACCAGGATGGGGAGCAGAAGGTACAAGAGCAAGTGTCTGCGTGGCTTTTGCAGGACACGATGCCGGCTGCACAGCAGGGGAACAGCTGGCGGTGCTGGACCCCACTGACACATTGGCTGGTGTTTTTCTCTGTGCAGCTAGCACATCTGGGCCCCAACTGGCGGTGTGTTAGAGCCCAGGGACAGCAGGAGGAGGAGCAGGAGGAGGAGGAGCAGGGGGAGGGGAGTGTAGGCCGAAGCCTGCACTGGCGGCAGCTTTGGGTGTGTTGTGTCTGCGTGGCTTTTGCAGGACACGTTGCCGGCTACACAGCAGGGGAACAGCTGGCGGTGCTGGACCCCACTGACACATTGGCGAGGTGTTTGGCTCTGTGCAGCCAGCACTTCCGGACAGCAACTAGCGTTGTTGGAGCCCGGGCTCTGCAGGTGGAGCAGAGTGTAGGCCGAAGCCTACTTGAACCGATTTCAAAGGTCACCTTTAACCCCCCCTCAGGGGTTAGAAAGTAGAAGAGCCACAGCTTATGCAGCAGTAGTGCTGCACAAGTCAAAGGTTGCTCTTTTAATTTTTCTCCTTGCACACGCTGAATGAAACACGTATAACATTTAGCCCTTTATACAGTCAAACTGTGTAATGGAGGCGAGAGTTCCCTTTGTAATGAGACGCAGCACAGGTGTCAAGAATCCCACCTTGGTGCTGGGTGCAGCCTCCCGAGCGTTGTTATTTGCTGTACAGGAGTCTGCGCTGTCGTGTTATCCCCTGGCCTAGCGCCGTTAGCGCTGCCCATCTTCTGGCATCATGTAATGTCGGCCGGTGCGGTTCGCGATGACCATGAATCCCAGCCCCGCAGTGTCTTAACATTGTTAAAACACTGCGGGGCTGGGATTCAGGGCCTGGCGCAGCACATATGTTGGCCTCTCACACTCGGGTCCTTACACCCGCTTCAGACTGTGCGGCGTCATCTGATCCCTTATCGCATGCCACGGCCATGAAGCCGCACAGTCCGAAGAAGGCGGAAGGAGAGGAGGGACAGGCGAACTGATGCACTGATCCTGCCCATCAATCACACCCTCGCAGTCCCAATAAATAAGACACCGAGGGGCGTTGTGCGGGTCAGGGCGGCCGCAGAGGCGCAGCCAGCCAAACAATGATGCCAGAAGACGGGCAGCGCTACCAAGGGGGTTGCAGCGTGTCATTACAAAGGAAAGTCACACCACCGGGACGGTTAAATGGTCACACAGAGGACACATTGCGGACGTGTTTTCAGTTCCACATGTGCGAGGAGAGTACGTTTCTGAGCCACCTTGCACACATGCAGCATTACCGCTGTACAAGGTGGCTGGATAACGTAAAAACGCCTGGGGGAGGGGGGACAGGTTCCCTTCAATTTCAGTTCTTGTGTCTGCGTGGCTTTTGCAGGACACGTTGCCGGCTGCACAGCAGGGGAACAGCTGGCGGTGCTGGACCCCACTGACACATTGGCTGGTGTTTTTCTCTGTGCAGCTAGCACATCTGGGCCCCAACTGGCGGTGTGTTAGAGCCCAGGGACAGCAGGAGGAGGAGCAGGAGGAGGAGGAGCAGGGGGAGGGGAGTGTAGGCCGAAGCCTGCACTGGCGGCAGCTTTGGGTGTGTTGTGTCTGCGTGGCTTTTGCAGGACACGTTGCCGGCTACACAGCAGGGGAACAGCTGGCGGTGCTGGACCCCACTGACACATTGGCGAGGTGTTTGGCTCTGTGCAGCCAGCACTTCCGGACAGCAACTAGCGTTGTTGGAGCCCGGGCTCTGCAGGTGGAGCAGAGTGTAGGCCGAAGCCTACTTGAACCGATTTCAAAGGTCACCTTTAACCCCCCCTCAGGGGTTAGAAAGTAGAAGAGCCACAGCTTATGCAGCAGTAGTGCTGCACAAGTCAAAGGTTGCTCTTTTAATTTTTCTCCTTGCACACGCTGAATGAAACACGTATAACATTTAGCCCTTTATACAGTCAAACTGTGTAATGGAGGCGAGAGTTCCCTTTGTAATGAGACGCAGCACAGGTGTCAAGAATCCCACCTTGGTGCTGGGTGCAGCCTCCCGAGCGTTGTTATTTGCTGTACAGGAGTCTGCGCTGTCGTGTTATCCCCTGGCCTAGCGCCGTTAGCGCTGCCCATCTTCTGGCATCATGTAATGTCGGCCGGTGCGGTTCGCGATGACCATGAATCCCAGCCCCGCAGTGTCTTAACATTGTTAAAACACTGCGGGGCTGGGATTCAGGGCCTGGCGCAGCACATATGTTGGCCTCTCACACTCGGGTCCTTACACCCGCTTCAGACTGTGCGGCGTCATCTGATCCCTTATCGCATGCCACGGCCATGAAGCCGCACAGTCCGAAGAAGGCGGAAGGAGAGGAGGGACAGGCGAACTGATGCACTGATCCTGCCCATCAATCACACCCTCGCAGTCCCAATAAATAAGACACCGAGGGGCGTTGTGCGGGTCAGGGCGGCCGCAGAGGCGCAGCCAGCCAAACAATGATGCCAGAAGACGGGCAGCGCTACCAAGGGGGTTGCAGCGTGTCATTACAAAGGAAAGTCACACCACCGGGACGGTTAAATGGTCACACAGAGGACACATTGCGGACGTGTTTTCAGTTCCACATGTGCGAGGAGAGTACGTTTCTGAGCCACCTTGCACACATGCAGCATTACCGCTGTACAAGGTGGCTGGATAACGTAAAAACGCCTGGGGGAGGGGGGACAGGTTCCCTTCAATTTCAGTTCTTGTGTCTGCGTGGCTTTTGCAGGACACGTTGCCGGCTGCACAGCAGGGGAACAGCTGGCGGTGCTGGACCCCACTGACACATTGGCTGGTGTTTTTCTCTGTGCAGCTAGCACATCTGGGCCCCAACTGGCGGTGTGTTAGAGCCCAGGGACAGCAGGAGGAGGAGCAGGAGGAGGAGGAGCAGGGGGAGGGGAGTGTAGGCCGAAGCCTGCACTGGCGGCAGCTTTGGGTGTGTTGTGTCTGCGTGGCTTTTGCAGGACACGTTGCCGGCTACACAGCAGGGGAACAGCTGGCGGTGCTGGACCCCACTGACACATTGGCGAGGTGTTTGGCTCTGTGCAGCCAGCACTTCCGGACAGCAACTAGCGTTGTTGGAGCCCGGGCTCTGCAGGTGGAGCAGAGTGTAGGCCGAAGCCTACTTGAACCGATTTCAAAGGTCACCTTTAACCCCCCCTCAGGGGTTAGAAAGTAGAAGAGCCACAGCTTATGCAGCAGTAGTGCTGCACAAGTCAAAGGTTGCTCTTTTAATTTTTCTCCTTGCACACGCTGAATGAAACACGTATAACATTTAGCCCTTTATACAGTCAAACTGTGTAATGGAGGCGAGAGTTCCCTTTGTAATGAGACACAGCACAGGTGTCAAGAATCCCACCTTGGTGCTGGGTGCAGCCTCCCGAGCGTTGTTATTTGCTGTACAGGAGTCTGCGCTGTCGTGTTATCCCCTGGCCTAGCGCCGTTAGCGCTGCCCATCTTCTGGCATCATGTAATGTCGGCCGGTGCGGTTCGCGATGACCATGAATCCCAGCCCCGCAGTGTCTTAACATTGTTAAAACACTGCGGGGCTGGGATTCAGGGCCTGGCGCAGCACATATGTTGGCCTCTCACACTCGGGTCCTTACACCCGCTTCAGACTGTGCGGCGTCATCTGATCCCTTATCGCATGCCACGGCCATGAAGCCGCACAGTCCGAAGAAGGCGGAAGGAGAGGAGGGACAGGCGAACTGATGCACTGATCCTGCCCATCAATCACACCCTCGCAGTCCCAATAAATAAGACACCGAGGGGCGTTGTGTGGGTCAGGGCGGCCGCAGAAGCGCAGCCAGCCAAACAATGATGCCAGAAGACGGGCAGCGTTACCAAGGAGCTTGTTGCGTGTGTCAATACAAAGTCAAATCACACCTGAGGGACGTTTTAATGGTCACAGAGGACACATTTTAGACGTGTTCACTTCAACATGGGCAAGGAGAATAAGTTTCTGAGCCACCTTGAACACATGCAGCATTACTGCTGTTCAAGGTAGCTGTAAAACATAGAAACACCTGGGGGAGGGGGGACAGGTTCCCTTCAATTTCAGTTCTTGTGTCTGCGTGGCTTTTGCAGGACACGTTGCCGGCTACACAGCAGGGGAACAGCTGGCGGTGCTGGACCCCACTGACACATTGGCTGGTGTTTTTCTCTGTGCAGCTAGCACATCTGGGCAAAAACTGGCGGTGTTAGAGCCCAGGGTCAGCAGGAGGAGCAGGGGGAGCGGAGTGTAGGCCGAAGCCTGCACTCGAGCAAGTTGAAAGGAAACCTTTAACCCCCCCCCCCAGGCGTTTGTAGCTGAAAGAGCCATTGTGTACAGCACTAATGCTGGAAAAGGTAAACTTAGCTCTTTTAATTATGGTCCTTGTACATGCGGAACCTAACATTTATGAAATGTGTCCCCACACAGCGTTAAACCGTCCGGTAGGTGGAACTTTCCTTTGTCGTGTGACGCAGCACAGCCATCATTTTTACCCCCTTGTCGCCGTTCGCCCCCTCCTCAGCGTTGTTTGAATCTGTCCCGGAGCCTGCGCTGTTAGGTTAGCCCATGGCTATGCACACATGTTGCGCTGCCCGTCTTCTGACCTCATTTGGTGTCAGGCTGGCTGCGCCTGTGCGGGTGCGTTGGCCGAGATCCCGCCTCGCAGTGTCGTCTCATGTAATCCCACCGCGGGCCTGTGATCCGTGCCCGTGCGCAGTGCATATCCTCTCCTCTCACTCCCCTCCCTACGGCTTTTTCAGACTGTGCGGTGTCACGGCCGTGGCATGCTATTAGGGACCAGCTGACATCGCACAGTCTGAAGAAGCCGTAGGGAGGGGAGTGAGAGGAGAGGATATGCACTGCGCACGGGCACGGATCACAGGCCCGCGGTGGGATTACATTAGACGACACTGCGAGGCGGGATCTCGGCCAGCGCACCCGCACAGGCGCAGCCAGCCTGACACCAAATGAGGTCAGAAGACGGGCAGCGCAACATGTGTGCATGGCCAAGGGCTAACCTAACAGCGCAGGCTCCGGGACAGATTCAAACAACGCTGAGGAGGGGGCGCACGGCGCCAAGGGGGTAAAAATGATGGCTGTGCTGCGTCACACGACAAAGGAAAGTTCCACCTACCGGACGGTGTAACGCTGTGTGGGGACACATTTCATAAGTGTTTGGTTCAGCATGTGCAAGGAGCATCACGAAAAGAGGCACTTTTTCCCTTTGCATCATCATTACTGCTGCACAAGGTGGCTCCTTCAGTAACAAACGCCTGGGGGGGGGGGGGGGGGGGTCAGGTTCCCTTACATTTAACTTGTTGTGTCTGCGTGGCTTTTGCAGTACACGTTGCCGTATACACAGCAGGGGAACAGCTGGCGGTGCTGAACCCCACTAACACATTGGCGAGGTGTTTGGCTCTGTGCGTACAGCACTTCTGGACGGCAACTAGCGGTGTTGGAGCCCAGGGACACGTGGAGGAGGAGGAGGTTGGAGGAGGTAGGAGGGATTGCCACACACACAGCAGGGGAACAGCTGACGTTACTGAACCCCAATAACAGAGGAGGGACTGTTGACTGTGCGTACAGCACTTCTGGACGGCAACTGGCGGTGATGGAGCCCAGGGACAGGTGGAGGAGGAGGAGGTTGGAGGAGGTAGGAGGAGGTAGGAGGGATTGCCACACACACAGCAGGGGAACAGCTGACGTTACTGAACCCCAATAACAGAGGAGGGACTGTTGACTGTGCGTACAGCACTTCTGGACGGCAACTGGCGGTGTTGGAGCCCAGGGACAGGTGGAGGAGGAGGAGGTTGGAGGAGGTAGGAGGGATTGCCACACACACAGCAGGGGAACAGCTGACGTTACTGAACCCCAATAACAGAGGAGCGACTGTTGGGACTGTGCGTACAGCACTTCTGGACGGCAACTGGCGGTGTTGGAGCCCAGGGACAGGTGGAGGAGGAGGAGGTTGGAGGAGGTAGGAGGGATTGCCACACACACAGCAGGGGAACAGCTGACGTTACTGAACCCCAATAACAGAGGAGGGACTGTTGACTGTGCGTACAGCACTTCTGGACGGCAACTGGCGGTGTTGGAGCCCAGGGACAGGTGGAGGAGGAGGAGGTTGGAGGAGGTAGGAGGGATTGCCACACACACAGCAGGGGAACAGCTGACGTTACTGAACCCCAATAACAGAGGAGCGACTGTTGACTGTGCGTACAGCACTTCTGGACGGCAACTGGCGGTGTTGGAGCCCAGGGACAGGTGGAGGAGGAGGAGGTTGGAGGAGGTAGGAGGGATTGCCACACACACAGCAGGGGAACAGCTGACGTTACTGAACCCCAATAACAGAGGAGGGACTGTTGACTGTGCGTACAGCACTTCTGGACGGCAACTGGCGGTGTTGGAGCCCAGGGACAGGTGGAGGAGGAGGAGGTTGGAGGAGGTAGGAGGGATTGCCACACACACAGCAGGGGAACAGCTGACGTTACTGAACCCCAATAACAGAGGAGCGACTGTTGACTGTGCGTACAGCACTTCTGGACGGCAACTGGCGGTGTTGGAGCCCAGGGACAGGTGGAGGAGGAGGAGGTTGGAGGAGGTAGGAGGGATTGCCACACACACAGCAGGGGAACAGCTGACGTTACTGAACCCCAATAACAGAGGAGGGACTGTTGACTGTGCGTACAGCACTTCTGGACGGCAACTGGCGGTGTTGGAGCCCAGGGACAGGTGGAGGAGGAGGAGGTTGGAGGAGGTTGGAGGAGGTAGGAGGGATTGCCACACACACAGCAGGGGAACAGCTGACGTTACTGAACCCCAATAACAGAGGAGGGACTGTTGACTGTGCGTACAGCACTTCTGGACGGCAACTGGCGGTGTTGGAGCCCAGGGACAGGTGGAGGAGGAGGAGGTTGGAGGAGGTAGGAGGGATTGCCACACACACAGCAGGGGAACAGCTGACGTTACTGAACCCCAATAACAGAGGAGCGACTGTTGGGACTGTGCGTACAGCACTTCTGGACGGCAACTGGCGGTGTTGGAGCCCAGGGACAGGTGGAGGAGGAGGAGGTTGGAGGAGGTAGGAGGAGGTAGGAGGGATTGCCACACACACAGCAGGGGAACAGCTGACGTTACTGAACCCCAATAACAGAGGAGGGACTGTTGACTGTGCGTACAGCACTTCTGGACGGCAACTGGCGGTGTTGGAGCCCAGGGACAGGTGGAGGAGGAGGAGGTTGGAGGAGGTAGGAGGGATTGCCACACACACAGCAGGGGAACAGCTGACGTTACTGAACCCCAATAACAGAGGAGCGACTGTTGGGACTGTGCGTACAGCACTACCAGGCAACAACTAGCGGTGTTGGAGCCCAGGGACAGGTGGAAAAGCAGAGGAACACAATGTAGGCCGAAGCCTGAGAAAGTCGAAAGGGAACCTTTAACCCCCCCCCAAGGCGTTTGTAGCTGAAAGAGCCAGCTTGTGCAGCACAAAAGATGCAAAAGGAAAAGGTGGCTCTTTTCATCATGCTCCTTGCAAACACAGAACTAAACACTTATAAAATGTGTCCCCTGCAACCGTAAAACCGTCCCGGAGGTGGGACTTTCCTTCGTAATGTGACGCAGCCCAGCCGTCATTCCTACCCCCCCGGCGCCGCGCACCGGCTCCTCAGCGTTGTTTTATTCCGTCCAGGAGCCTGCGCTGTTATGTTATCCCGTGGCCAGGCACACTTAGCGCTGCCCGTCTTCTGGCATCATTTGGTGTCTGGATGGCTGCGCCTGTGCGGCCGCGCTGGCAGAGAGCCCGCCTCGCAGTGTCTTCTGATTTAATCCCACTGGGGGCCTGGGATCCATGGACATGCGCAGTGCATATCTGAACCTCCACCTCTCACTCATCTCCCTATGGCTTCTTCAGACTGTGCGGTGTCACGGCCGTGGCATGCTGTTAGGGACCAGCTGACACCGAACAGTCTGAAGAAGCCATAGGGAAATGAGTGAGAGGTGGAGGTTCAGATATGCACTGCGCATGTCCATGGATCCCAGGCCCCCAGTGGGATTAAATCAGAAGACACTGCGAGGCGGGCTCTCTGCCAGCGCGGCCGCACAGGCACAGCCATCCAGACACCAAATGATGCCAGAAGACGGGCAGCGCTAAGTGTGCCTGGCCACGGGATAACATAACAGCGCAGGCTCCTGGACGGAATAAAACAACGCTGAGGAGCCGGTGCGCGGCGCCGGGGGGGTAGGAATGACGGCTGGGCTGCGTCACATTACGAAGGAAAGTCCCACCTCCGGGACGGTTTTACGGTATCAGTGGACACATTTTATAAGTGTTAAGTTCTGCGTGTGCAAGGAGCTAAACAAAAATAGCTACCTTTTCCTTGGGCAGCATTACTGCTGCACAAGGTGGCTCTTTCAGTAACAAACGCCTTGGGGGGGGGGGGACAGATTCCCTTACATTTCAGTTGTTGTGTCAGCGTGGCGGTCGCATGACACATTGCCGGCTACACAGCTGGGGATCAGCTGACGTTACTGAAACCCAATAACACTGGGTCGTATGTTTTGACTGTGCAGACGGCACGTCTGAGCCTCAACTGGCGGTGTTGGAGCCCAGGAATTTAAGTTCAGGTGGTAGAAAGATGAACACAACAGGAGACCTGGATAACGTATACAGTGACCTAATTATTCAATCAGGAGGAGGAGTGGCAAATTCCGGCGAGATCCAGGCCTTGTTCATTTTCAGGAAAGTAAGCCGGTCAACGTTATCGGAGGATAGTCGCATGCGACGGTCAGTTAGTACACCACCTGCAGCACTAAAGACACGTTCCGATAATACACTGGCCGCAGGGCAAGACAGCACCTCCAATGCATACTGGCTTAGCTCTGGCCATGTATCCAGCTTTGAGACCCAAAACTTGAAAGGGGAAGAGCCGTCTGGGAGTACAGCAAGAGGGCAAGACATGTAGTCTGTCACCATCTGACGGAACCGTTGCCTCCTGCTGACTGGAGCCGTCTGTGATGGTGTAGACTTTTGTGGCGGGCACAGAAAACTGTGCCACAGTTCGGCCATACTGGTCTTGCCTTGGGCAGAGGCACTGCTTCTGCTCCCTCTTTGTGCAGAGCCTCCACCACGGCCTGGACGCACTGAGCTGCTTTGGAATGCACTAGCAGCACTTCTCTCAGTTGGAATGGAGAAGATGATGGAATTGACCAGTGTGTCTTGGTACTCCCGCATTTTTCGCTCCCGGTTCAACGGTGTGATGAGGCTTTCTACGTTGTCCCGGTAGCGAGGATCGAGGAGGGTGAACACCCAATAATCAGACATGTTGAGAATGTGGGCGATGCGGCGGTCGTTTCTCAGGCACTGCAGCATGTAATCCACCATGTGCTGCAGACTGCCAACTGCCCAAGAAACGCTGTCCCCTGCTGGAGGCGTGATCTCTGCCCGCTCGTCATCACCCCACCCTCGCTGTACACACTGACTACTGGACAATTGTGTAACTCCCTCCTCTGGACGGATGTCTTCCTCCTCCATTGACTCCTCCTCATCCTCCTCACAAACGGTCCCCTGCCTACGCGTTTGTGAGGAACCACGTGGCGCTGACTGTCCAGAAGATGATGGAAATGGTGAATCCTCATCCTCCACCTCTTCCACAACATCATCCCTTAGCGCTTGCAGTGATTTTTCAAGCAGGCAGATAAGGGGGACAGTCATGCTGACTAGTGCATCATCTGCACTCGCCATCCGCGTGGAATAATCAAAGGGACGCAAAACCTGGCAGACGTCATTCATAGTGGCCCACTCTGTGGTTGTGAAGTCTGTACGGCGCTGACTGCGACTTTTTTGCGCCTGAAGCAGCTGGTACTCCATTACAGCTTGCTGCTGCTCACACAACCGCTCCAACATATGTAACGTGGAATTCCACCTGGTAGGTAGGTCACATATGATGCGATGTTCCGGCAGGCGGTGTCGGCGCTGCAGAGCCGCAATGCGCGCTTTTGCCGTGCTGGAACGCCGCAAGTGAGCACACTCTAGGCGGACCTTGTGCAGCAGTGCATCAAGATCCGGATAGTCCCTCAAAAAGCTCTGCACGACCAAATTGAGCACATGTGCCAGACATGGGATGTGAGTGAGGTTGCCGAGGCCCAGAGCTGCCACCAGATTTCGGCCATTATCACACACTACCATGCCTGGCTGGAGATTCGCTGGCACAAACCACACATCGCTCTCCTGCTTGATGGCATTCCAGAGCTCCTGCGCTGTGTGGCTACGATTCCCCAAGAAAATTAATTTCAAGACGGCCTGTTGACGTTTGGCCACGGCTGTGCTCATGTCGGTCGTAACAGGTACACGTTCATCACGGGTCCATGTGGAGGTGGACTGTGACGGCTCCTGCAGCGATGATTCTGAGGAACTGGTGTAAGAGGAGGAGTCAATGCGTACAGAATGGATTCCTGCAATCCTTGGAGTGGGCAGGACACGTCCTGCGCCACTCGCACGGTCTGTACCCGGCTCAACGACATTAACCCAATGGGCAGTGAGGGAAAGGTATCGCCCCTGTCCATGTTGACTGGTCCACGCATCGGTGGTGAGGTGGACCTTGCTACTGACGGCGTTCAGTAGCGCGTGTTTTATGTGTCCCTCCACATGCTTCTGCAGGGCAGGGACGGCTTGCCTGCTGAAGTAAAAGCGGCTGGGCACATTGTACTGTGGGACTGCCAATGACATCAAGTCACGGAAGCTGTCAGTCTCCACCAGCCTGAATGACAGCATTTCCAGTGACAGAAGTTTGGCAATGCCTGCAGTCAGAGCCTGTGCTCGTGGGTGGTTTGACGAGAAAGGCCGCCTTTTCTCCCATGCCTGTACTACCGATGGCTGTAGACTGGGCTGGGAGTGTGTGGATGACTGGGAAAGTGGCGCTGCGGGTGGAATTACAGCGGGTCTCTGGACAACAGGGGCAGAGGTTCTTCCACGGCGATCCTGGGAGGACGCCGAACCAGCTGCGTGTGAGGTAGAGGAAGAGGCAACACGAGCTGAAGAGGTGGTAGCTGCCGCTGTTGGTTGGCCTACCTCTTCAGTGTGTTTTTCTAAGTCCGCCGGGTGCCTGTTGCGCACATGTTTCCACATGTTGGAGGTATTGAGGTTGCTGACATTTTTCCCTCTTTTGACTTTTTGATGACACACATTGCATCTGACATAGCAAATGTCATCTGCAACTGTGTCAAAAAAGGACCAGGCACTGCAAGTCTTGGGAGCGCCCTTTTTGGCTTTTGGAAGAGACATGCTCCTAACGGGTGCCAAAGCGGAGGCTGCAGGATCCGCAGTCTTCCCCCTCCCTCTCCCTCTTTGGGCCGTACGGGGAATCTCTTCCTCAGAGCTGCTCCCACCACCTTCCTGTCCCTCACGCCAAGATGGGTCGAGGACCTCATCATCTACACTACCCTCTGCCCCCAACTGCTCCTCCTGGGTAGTCTCAGCAGCAGAGCACGCACCAGTAAGTGGCACCTGAGTGTCATCATCAGCTGATGCGGCCTGCGATGTGGTGACCGGAGCCACTGGCCCACCCGCCTCTTCAGAGGAAGACAGAAAAAGCTGTTGGGCATCACTGCACCCTGCCTCTTCTTCCATTTCTCCAATGCTGCTTGGCTGGCCCCCTGTTTCCAAGCCAAGAGATTCAGAGAACAGAAGTAGAGACGGCTCCTGTCCTGGGCTCTCTGTCTGCCTGGGCAATTTGGCAGGTGGTGAAGAGACAGATGGCTGCTCTCCAGTGCTCTGTGTCTGAGAGGATGTGGCACTAATGGAAGTTGATGCATTAGCTGCCATCCATCCGACAACAGCTTCAATTTGTTCTTCACGCAGCAGCGGTGTACGGCGCTCGGACACAAAGCTTCGCATGAACGACTGTTGCCTGGTGAAAGTGGGTGCTGATGAGTCACCGGTGCCCGCAGCAGGCACAGAATCCCCACGTCCCCTCCCTGCTCCGCGCCCACGCCCACGCCCACGTGCCTTACTCACTGCCTTCTTCATCTTGGTTGACTGATAAAGATAAGCAGAAAAGTACTAACGGATTTGTGTGCTTATTCCTGAGCAACTCCTCCTAACAGGTATAAGAAGCACTAATTATCTAAAGTGTGGACTAGACTTTAATATGAGCTAATGTGGCCTACAGAAATGTAAAGTGGTGTAACTGGTGTGTTTGGTGAACTTTATTATTTATTTATTTTTTGGGGGCTGAACTGACAACAGATAGAGCTGCAGTCACACGGAGACCGTGCAGACAGACGTAAACGGCGCTACAAGGCCCAAAAACCCTCCTCTACTTTATCCTATGTAGTGTTTTTCCACAAATTAGCTGGAGACGGGTGGAAAGACACTAATAGGATTTTTTTGAATAAATTAGCAGCAGACTACACTATTTGGAAAAAAAAGAAAATTGATTTGGCGGTATGACGCAGTGAAAAACCCTGAGCTGGAGACAACCAGGCTATAGCTGCTCACAGATTACAGGGCGAGCTGCAGTCACACGGAGACCGTGCAGACAGCCGTAAACGGCGCTGCAAGGCCCAAAAACCCTCCTCTACTTTATCCTATGTAGTGTTTTTCCACAAATTAGCTGGAGACGGGTGGAAAGACACTAATAGGATTTTTTTAAATTAATTAGCAGCAGACTACACTACTTTGAAAAAAAAGAAAATTGATTTGGCGGTATGACGCAGTGAAAAACCCTGAGCTGGAGACAACCAGGCTATAGCTGCTCACAGATTACAGGGCGAGCTGCAGTCACACGGAGACCGTGCAGACAGCCGTAAACGGCGCTGCAAGGCCCAAAAACCCTCCTCTACTTTATCCTATATAGTGTTTTTCCACAAATTAGCTGGAGACGGGTGGAAAGACACTAATAGGATTTTTTTAAATTAATTAGCAGCAGACTACACTACTTTGAAAAAAAAGAAAATTGATTTGGCGGTATGACGCAGTGAAAAACCCTGAGCTGGAGACAACCAGGCTACAGCTGCTCACAGATTACAGGGCGAGCTGCAGTCACACGGAGACCGTGCAGACAGCCGTAAACGGCGCTGCAAGGCCCAAAAACCCTCCTCTACTTTATCCTATGTAGTGTTTTTCCACAAATTAGCTGGAGACGGGTGGAAAGACACTAATAGGATTTTTTAAAATTAATTAGCAGCAGACTACACTACTTTGAAAAAAAAGAAAATTGATTTGGCGGTATGACGCAGTGAAAAACCCTGAGCTGGAGACAACCAGGCTACAGCTGCTCACAGATTACAGGGCGAGCTGCAGTCACACGGAGACCGTGCAGACGGCCGTAAACGGCGCTGCAAGGCCCAAAAACCCTCCTCTACTTTATCCTATGTAGTGTTTTTCCACAAATTAGCTGGAGACGGGTGGAAAGACACTAATAGGATTTTTTTGAATAAATTAGCAGCAGACTACACTACTTGGGAAAAAAAAAAAAAAAGGAACAGTATGAGGCAATGAACCACCCTCCCTGAACTGAATACAACCAACTATGGATGGCCTATGTGGCTGCACTCAGACTGGAGACTGGGCTGCACTCACACACACACACACACAGACCCTGCAGATCGCTGTGAAAACAGCGCTACAAGGCAATAGCAAGGTGAATAGTAGGTGAACACAGCGGTTGCTAAATTAGCCTTTGGAAAGCACAAAGAAGCAAATCGCTATCTCTAAACTGTCCCTCAGTCAGCAAACAGCGTCCTGTCACTAACTGAATTCACAGCAGAGTGATCGCAAAATGGCGCCAGCGACTTTTAAACTGCATCATGACATCATTACACCAGCCAATCACAGCCTTGCCAGTAGTTTCATGCCCTCCATGCTAAACAGGATGTGCCCACACTTGGAATCAATCTCATTGGCTGAATTTCTGCTTTTTGAATCTTAGAACTTCCGATTCCGGTATCCGATACGCGGCAAGTATCGGAATCCCGGTATCGGAATTCCGATACCGCAAGTATCGGCCGATACCCGATACTTGCGGTATCGGAATGCTCAACACTAGTAATAACCTATCTTGGTATTGCAGACTCCCCAGTCCTCTAATAACCTTGGTCGCTCTTCTCTGCACCCGCTCCAGTTCAGCTATGTCTTTCTTATATACCGGAGACCAGAACTGTGCACAGTATTCTAAGTGTGGTCGCACTAGTGACTTGTATAGAGGTAAAATTATGTTCTCCTCATGAGCATCAATGCCTCTTTTAATACATCCCATTATTTTATTTGCCTTTGGAGCAGCTGCCTGACACTGGCCACTGAATGAGTTTGTCATCCACCCATACACCCAGGTCTTTTTCATTGACGGTTTTGCCCAGAGTTTTAGAATTAAGCACATAGTTATACATCTTATTACTTCTACCCTTATTACTTAGAAAGTTTTCCCTTTTTTTCGGTAGTCATCCAACTGTTTGTAGGGGTCTTACTGCTAATGCCTACCTTAATCAGAGGTCAGACTAAAAACAAATCATACGTCCTGGTACTGTAGCGATTACATTAACAATTTTACTACTGTCACGAAAGTAGTTTTCTATTGATATCTATTAAACTTCTTTCTGTGTAGAGTGCCTCCTGTTCGAGGGCTTTTTTTCTCACCATTAGCAACAAGTTTTTTATTTGTATCTTTCATAAAGTATAATAAAGTCCAGCAGTGATGACACTGGGGGTGGGAGTCCTTTCAGCCGGTTCTACAATACTGAAATAATTGTCATTTTTAATCAATATGAAATACATTTTTGTGATAGCAAACTACAATACTGAAATAATTGTCATTTTTAATCAATATGAAATACATTTTTGTGATAGCAAAAATGTTCATATTTGTTTTTTTGGGGGGTACTAAAAAGATACCTAAATGATGCATGTAGTTGCTTAACATGCATGGTATCTATTACATGAGATTGTTAGCATGCTCTTCTCTCCATCTGAAGCCCCGAGTGTTGCCCATGATCATGTCCTGTGCAGCACATTGTTATTGCATATTGTCTTTCATAATGACATGTGATATATTTCCTAATAGTAGCCTTGTTTTTGTGTAGGTTTCGATTTATGTTTACACCTATAACAATGCTAGATGACAAGGACCCACGGATGGATAAATAAAAAGACCTGTCATTTGCTGTAAAAAATTGAGGTAAAGGGACTCTGTCAGCACAGAACGACTGCTCAAACGAAGTCCTGCCTCGGTGCTTCACGGTGGAGCCAATCATTTATATACACCATAAAAGCGTGAGGGAGGCAAAATGATCCGCACCGCTGAAACACCTGTTGCCGACTCTGATTGTGTCAGGGGTGCGCTGGGTATACCGCCCCAGGGATCTCGGTTACTCACCCAGGGAAAACGCAACAAAGGCCAAGTCCATGCAAAAAAGAAGAGGGGTGGCACTCACCGTCCCATTAAAAGTCCTTTTTACTCAAGTCCCATAAAAGTGCGGAGGCAGGAGAGTCCTGTGTGGAGCACCTTCCCACCTGCGTGTTTTCCATCTATCCCAACCTCCCTCTTCTTTGACAGCTCTGGCTTCATAGGACCAGAGAAGGGCGGACATAGATGGAGAGCAAGTAGGTGGGAACGTGCATTTAAATGATTGGCTCCGTCGTGAAGCACCGAGCGCCTGTACTTGGTCTGAACAGTCGTTTTGTGTGGACAGTCCCTTTAAATATGTCATAAAAATACCTGAGCCTCCTGATTATTATGAAAAAGCATAAGATCCATGGGCACGGTCAGTCCGACTTTGTGGTGTGTCCCTTTCAAATAAAAGTGGGTCATGACTGAACACCGTTGGCACCATTTCTTGAAATAGACTTACCGTAGTGTTGAGCAAGAGAAGAGTTTCTCTGGTCTGTAATCTAGTCCAGTCATGAGTAAATGCCGGGGGGCGCCCAGATGCTGGCTCATGGATGTCTGCCGCAGGAGTGAAAACTGCCCTGGTGCAGTGGCTACGGAGTCCAGATTGCTCTCTGCACCAGGGGAGTGCAAGTCTTTTTGATCAATTCACTTGTAACATAATGGATGCAACATAGTGGATCATGGACCCGTAGGATCATTGCTGTATACTGTAAAGTGCGCCTCTATATAAACCTAAAGCTGCTCTACTACTCCATGTTATTACACAGCTCGTAATGAAAAGCTTTGCTACGGCTCTACAATACAGCTCTGTGCATGAGGCCATAGCTCGGGTGTCATGGTGTTTTTCTAGATAAACCATGGGTGTCTGAGTACTCGGACTATAAGTTATTAATCCTTTGCCCTAGAATATTTCAGTTTCAGTGCTATATATTTTGTTTGTGATCTACAATTTTTCATTTTGTTATAGTTACTGCACATTCATTTGTTCTTACTTATTTTTATTTTTATAACTGAGAACAAAAAGTGGAATAGAATGAAATCTTTATTTTTAGTGCTGCGGGGAATCTTTTTATCCATAACCCAAGTGAAATATATAGCCGTAATGTACGTTCAGACTTCACCTGCAAGTGTCGTCATCTGCTCTGCTTGGCATTGTCCGCAGTCACCTTTCAGCAGATGTCAGTGTGTTGTGGCCTCTAAGTGACATCGTTCTTCCCTCCCATCATCATCTCCCTAGCCATCCAGCGCCTGTTGCTTGTAATGCGACCCGATATTGTACACTGGATGTTGCTTACAAATATTTGTCTGAAAAGCCATTTATAAGACGCTGTCTTGCCATCTCTATTTTTACCTTCAACAAACCCAACCAGATTTCTGTGCAAGTATCATGTCTGCAGGGTTATGTTACTTACCCTGGGTGGGAGGCAATCTGGCACAGACGCTGTGTGAACTGTGTGCGTCGTTCTGGTTCCCAGTGACTCCAGGGCATATTAGTAATGCCACTGCTGCAGCCTCCTCTGGAGCTGGACATTTTTGATCCATGAATTGTCAGACGTCCTGGGAATGAGAACTAAGTGAATTTTTTTATAAGCCTCTGTCAAGCGTAAATGCCATGTTGGTATGAAGCTGAAAGTTTACATTTTGTTTTTTTTATTTTTATTTAGCACACCATTGGAATCTGTCATATATAACCCTGTCCCTACAGAAATATTTATAGTGTTGGCATAAAACCTCATTTTAGTGAGCCCATGTAATGTCTGCTTTTTATGTGCATGTTTTGGGCTGTAAACTTCTAGTATATACCACTCTTAAACTTTTATGAGATCTCAATGTAAGATCCTTGATATCTACCTGTCATGGAGTTCTGGAAAAGCCGTCCTGAACAAATGTTCCACTAGAGACCTGCTGAAAATTTGTTGCAAGTGAATGAAAGGCTGTGATGGGTGTGGAGACCAAACCAACAGGCTGAAATTAGTTCTGCTCAATATTTATATTAACATGTTAATTGTAATTATTATTTTAGATTGTATTTCTTAATATTGAGCAGAATTTATGATGAAGCCCCTCTATATGCCATGATTCCACACACAGCCTTCCATATCTATAATATAACCTGAAATGTGTCCTTCAGTCCAAAGCCTCCAGCACCTGCAGAGTGTTGCGCAGGAGTCAGCGCATGCTGAAGTTCCTTTATCTCCAGGACGTTGGTTGGAGCAGCAGCTTCACCGGCAGGGGTGAGACAAGAGGAGGGGAGAGCGAGGGAGACCAATAAAAATGCTTGCCTCCTGCGCGTAGAACAGGTTAAATAGCTAGTACAGTATGAGTCCACATACAGAACCACCTATATAAAGCATGAGCCTTTACACAGCCCATATGTATAGGCAGGCTATGTGGGTCTTATACTGTATATAGAGGGCTGTATATATGGAACTGTGTGGGGCTCAAACTGTTTATATGGAACTGTAAGCTATATATACAGTATGAGCCCCACAAAGCCTGCCTATACATAGTAAGGGGGCCCCTGCATAGCCCCTCAAAATACAGTATGAGACCCCACGTAGCCACCCTATACACAGTATGAGCCATCCCATAGCCTCCCTATATACAGTATTAACCCCCACTTGGCTACCTATATACAGTATTAACCCCCACTTTGCCCCTTTTATATACAGAATGAGATCTTGCATAGCCCCTCTAGTTGCAGTATGAACCCACACACAGCTTCCCTGTATTCAGTATCAACCCTCATAGCCCCTAAAAACAGTATGAGCCCCCCATATATACCCCTCTGCAGTTTGAGCCCTCCCACAGCCACCTATATACAGTATGAGCTGTCACACAGCCCTGTTTATACAGTATGAGCTGTCACACACCCCTCTATATACCGTATAAGCCCTCACACAGCCCTTTATATACAGTATGAGCTCTCACATAGCCCTCTATATACAGTATGAGCCCTCACACAGCCCTTTATATACAGTATGAGTGTCACAGCCCTTTATATACAGTGAGCCGTCACACAGCCCTTTATATACAGTATGAGCGTCACACAGCCCTCTATATACAGTATGAGCCCTCACATAGCCCTCTATATACAGTATGAGCCCTCACACAGCCCTTTATATACAGTATGAGTGTCACAGCCCTTTATATACAGTGAGCCGTCACACAGCCCTTTATATACAGTATGAGCGTCACACAGCCCTCTATATACAGTATGAGCCCTCACATAGCCCTCTATATACAGTATGAGCCCTCACATAGCCCTCTATATACAGTACTAGATGGTGGCCCGATTCTAACGCATCGGGTATTCTAGAATATTCATGTCCACGTAGTATATTGCCCAGCCACGTACTATATTGCCCAGCCACGTACTATATTGCCCAGCCACGTAGTATATTGCCCAGCCACGTAGTATATTGCCCAGCCACGTAGTATACTGCCCAGCCACGTAGTATACTGCCCAGCCACGTAGTATATTGCCCAACCAAAAAAATATATTGCCCAGTGACATAGTATACAGCACAGACACGTAGTATACAGCACACACACGTAGTATACTGCCCATAAAATACTAACCGCACTGATAGAGTAAATAAGATGAATGCTACTGTGTCCTGAGGTCGCAGCATGTCTGCCATGCACACCGTGCAGCCTGGAGATGCCGCCAGGGGCGGAGCGTTCCCGGACACGTGCTCCACACCGGGGGTCCCGGGATAACACGGCCGCGCTTCCCCGTGCTGGATGAGAGGAGCGCCCCCTGCCGGCGGCTGCTGGCAGTGGAGGCTCCAGTTCAGCACATGTAGTGCTCTTACCGTTACCGGAGTGTGTATTCCTCTGCAGAAGATGGCGGGACTGTGGCCGGTGCTACAGCCGCGGCCAGCGTGATGGCGCTCTGGGCCGAGAGGTACATGGAGCACCCGGTCTGCCCCAGGGACACCGTGCAGGGCATCGCTCTCAAGTACGGGGTGACGGTAAGCAGGGGACGGTCCTGGGAGGCTGAAGGCGGTGTGCCAGGCTGGTGGGAGTGTGGAGCCCACCACCTGAGCTGTTTGCGGGCAGGAGACTGGCACTGCCGGGGTCTGCGAGGGGAGTATGCGGGCGGTGACTGCAGGGGAGTAGGGAGGGACTAATCAGACTGTGGCCGTCGCTGATTGGTCGCGGCAGCCATGACAGGCAGCTGGCGCGACCAATCAGCGACTTGGATTCCATGACAGACAGAGGCCTTGACCAATGAATATCCGGGACAGACAGACGGAAGTACCCCTTAGGCCAGAGGTGTCAAACTGCATTCCTCGAGGGCCGCCAACAGGTCATGTTTTCAGGATTTCCTTGTATTGCACAGGTGAAAATTTAATCACCTGCAAAGAATGATTCCAACACCTTGTGGAATGCTAAGGAAATCCTGAAAACATGACCTGTTGGCGGCCCTCGTGGAATGCAGTTTGACACCTCTGCCTTAGACAAATATATATATATATATATATATATATATATATATATATATATATATATATATATATATATATATATATATATATATATATATATATATAATGAGCCCTCACAGCCTTCTATATACATATATACAGTATGAGCTGTCTCACACAGCCCTCTATATACAGTGAGTCCTCACACAGCCCTCTATATATAGTGAGTCCTCACACAGCCCTCTATATACAGTATGAGCCGTCTCACAGCCCTCTATATACAGTATGAGCCCTCACACAGCCCACTATATACAGTATGAGCCCTCACACAGCCCTCTATATACAGTATGAGTCCTCACACAGCCCTCTATATACAGTATGAGTCCTCACACAGCCCTCTATATACAGTGAGCCGTCACACATCCCTCTATATACAGTGAGTCCTCACACAGCCTTCTATATACAGTGAGTCCTCACACAGCCCTTTATATACAGTATGAGCTCTCACATAGCCCTCTATATACAGTGAGCCGTCACACAGCCCTCTATATACAGTATGAGCCCTCACACAGCCCTCTATATACAGTGAGCCGTCACACAGCCCTTTATATACAGTATGAGTCCTCACACAGCCCTCTATATACAGTATGAGTCCTCACACAGCCCTCTATATACAGTATGAGCCCTCACACAGCCCTTTATATACAGTGTGAGCTCTCACAGCCCTCTATATACAGTATGAGTCCTCACACAGCCCTCTATATACAGTATGAGCCCTCACACAGCCCTTTATATACAGTGAGTCCTCACACAGCCCTCTATATACAGTATGAGTCCTCACACAGCCCTCTATATACAGTATGAGCCCTCACACAGCCCTTTATATACAGTGTGAGCTCTCACAGCCCTCTATATACAGTATGAGTCCTCACACAGCCCTCTATATACAGTATGAGCCCTCACACAGCCCTTTATATACAGTGAGTCCTCACACAGCCCTCTATATACAGTATGAGCCCTCACACAGCCCTCTATATACAGTGAGTCCTCACACAGCCCTCTATATACAGTATGAGTCCTCACACAGCCCTCTATATACAGTATGAGCCCTCACACAGCCCTTTATATACAGTGTGAGCTCTCACATAGCCCTCCCATATTCAGTATGAGCCCTCCTATATACAGGCACACATCCCACGCACCAAACCACACACTCCTCTTGCTCCTGTTTCCCCGGTGCACTGCTCCTGTCTCTGGTGCACTGACACTCCGCACAGCAGATATGATGCAGAGATGTCATTGTGTCTGCTGTCTGTTGCACATGCTGATTGGTGGATAATCACATCTATCTGTGCCCTGACAATGCAGATGGTGGCGAAATTTGCACGCGGGCAGGATAGGGTGACTATATAATTCAGTCTGTGAAAATAATCGCTCCTCTGCCCTGCCCCATTGAATAACCGGTGTGAATGTGGTCTGTTTTTTCAAGGACAGCATTTCGAATGAAAATACTTTTGTGAAGTTGACCTTAGGCTGTCAAATTGCTAGTAGCCAACTTAACCAAAAGGACTAATTCGGCAGGGGGGGAAATGTTATAACTCTTATCAGTATGGATTGAAATAAATTGTGGGAAGAAGCATTTGGTGAGATTATTTCATAAAAGTGCATTGTCTTGGGGAAAAAACAAAAATATTTAATCAGATTCCTAAGAGAAGATTTTCCTACAACCACTGTTGATGTGGGGCTTTACTCATCATTTCACAATAGAGATCCACAAGTATTTGTTCCCTAGATAATTGCATTTTACGACTGTCATAACATCAGAAAGTGTTCTCCAGCTTATTCCTGTGAATGCTATAACTTGGCGGATGATTGTGGTCTCTAGATGGTGGAAAAGCCTAAAGCTCCTTAGACCTTCCGCTGCCGATTCTCAGTCTGGCCGTGGGGTTGTGTGATTGAGTGGATGAAAGGTCCTGTGTCTGTGTTTTTTGGCCAAAAAGGACTGTTTGATTCTGTGAATTACTTTCCTGAGACTGTGAAAAAGCTTCTTTCCTACAGACCTGAATGTATTGCAGCTTTTTTCTAAAGATAAAGAATTGTCTTTTTTGTTTTTTCTTTATTCTGTTGTCAGAAAACTTAACTATAAATGTCTGCATGAACAGGATAAAGCATATTAGAGGGGATTTTGTTTTCTGGCCTACTGCTTTATCAGTTGTCTTGACAGACTGTGCTTTTATTGAAAAATATATCATACATTCAATTATATCAGTTCACTGAGCAAGACAATGTAACCTAATTATCTAAAAAGGAAAAATATCAAGAATCCTCGCCTGTCTGTGCCGCTCAGGTTTTTCTTAATATCTACGACACACACGGCCATTTTAGTTCTTTTCCATGGAGTTTACCTTTTAACTTTTCCCATTTTCTCATTGGCTCTTGCATGTTAGGACTTATGTCCACTTTATAAGGATATATCAAGGAAAGGTCCTGGCTGAGCCACTATCACAAGTGCTGTGGAACCAGGGTTAGGATTTTAGGGAAGGTTGGCCCTCCACTAGGGACATGCACTAGCCTGGTCTTCCATACTAGGGACCTGCACTAGCCTGGCCTTCCATACTAGGGACCTGCGCTAGCCTGGCCTTCCATACTAGGGACCTGCACTAGCCTGGCCTTCCATACTAGGGACCTGCACTAGCCTGGCCTTCCATACTAGGGAAATGCGCTAGCCTGGCCTTCCATACTAGGGACATGCACTAGCCTGGCCTTCCATACTAGGGACATGCACTAGCCTGGCCTTCCATACTAGGGACATGCACTAGCCCGGCCTTCCATACTAGGGTATGCTATACTCTGGCATTTTATTTTCTCGCGCCCATAGACTTGAATGTGTGAGTCTCGTCCGTTTTCTGGAGGACAATCATGCATGCTGAGATTTTTTTTTTTTCACGCAGAATTGGTCATCTGTGCACTGCTTCATACAGTAACATTGATCCAATTGCACTCATTTGTTTTTTTTGTTTTTTTAACGGATCGGATAGCATGTAGACTGAAAATACGGTCAAGGGCACGTGCCCTACTTCTGTAAATGCCAGTATTAGTAATTACTTGATTTATTCTTGTTTGTTTGGCAATAATGTATGGATAGGTTTTTTTTTTGTTTTTTTTGTTTTTTTTTTTTATCCCTGAATTTGCTTAGACTTTGAGCTACCCAAATCTGAATTTGTATATTTTTTTTTTTGTCTACATAATTCTCACATCCCCACTGCCAGTATCTAATAGATCTAGGATCTTACTGATATTAGAAGTGCATTTTACTCTATCCTTATTGTAATGTTTTTTTTTAAAGGGGCTTCACAACTTATGTGAGTCTTCCGCTATGTACCTGGTGCATCCATACATAAACAGCTGTTCCCTTGAGCTGGCGCCATGTAATTCCTCCTTTCGTCTCTTGCAGCCACTACGCTGGGCGCCTAAAGCCGCGGCTTACTCTAATATGCTGAACAGGCCTGCAAAAGTGTTAACAAATGCATTTGTGTGTTACCGTTAGGAAATCAAATACGGTTGTTGTCAGATTGAAGTCGTATCTGAAATATGACTGCGCGGTAAATGGAAAGGCTCGTCGTTTACTTCTTCAGCTGCTATATTTCAGCCATGGTATTGATAGGCTGTCAGGCGATCAATAGCTCATCAAGCTATCAGAGAAGGTGCATTGTCCTGGGATGAACATTATTGTTCTGGGTCAACCTTAAGAGGGTCACTTTATCATTTTGCGGGTAGTTTTTTAGCTGCCGACTGTCACGTAGAGATCTGTTTCTGGCTTTTCTACTGGGCATTCGTCTTTACTAGATATACTTGAAATGAATGTCACCTTTCTTAATTTGGGATTTATGGATTTTATGCTCGTAGAGATGAGGGTGACGTTGAACCAAGTGGACTTTTAAGAATTACGGTAATATCTTTTTGCCTGCTTACCATCCAATTGTGCCATCCCATCTGTACTACCATGAGTACCCCTCTGTTATTACATGTAATGAAAGAAAAAAGTAAAATCTGTTTTCCCAGAATTAAACGTTTTTTGATTTTTTTTTTTTGATTTTTTTTTTTTTTTTTATAGAAAGAGATTTGAAACTGTTTTGTCGCCATATAAGTAAATTTTCCCTCAAAATTAGATACCATCTTATTATCTCTTTATGCATATACACATTGGGTTAACAGAGATGTGCATAATTTATTTAGCGGCAGGAAACTTAAGGGGATGTCTCATCACAGCAACACCGATAATGCCACATATGTCTAATAAATATGGAACCCACCTCTAGGACCCTCATTTTTCTCCAGAGCAGGGGTCCCCTGAGTCCCCATTCTGACCGATTCCCCCGGCTGCACTTACAGGAGAGGTGAACTTTATGACATCCAAGACTTATTAATATTAATATGTATGTATCCATTTGTTTGCTCATCTATAATTTTTTTTTTTCTTGGGTGGGAGGGGGGTTGCGAGAATTAGTGGAGCGGAAATTTTTTATATTTCTTTTACGTCGCCCTCCTTCAGATTCTGTACATTTTTATTGTACAAATCGCTTTGCATTTAATCTCTAAACCACTAATGTGGTCAGATCAAGAAGACAATACCTTTTCAAATAAAAGTGGAAGCTGCAGTTGGCTGATTTGCATGTGTCTGGCTTCTCTAACCACCAGTGACCTCTAGTCATCATACATGCATCAGATGTGAACAATCCCATATATAAGCACAGGTACGAGTGCTAGAAGAGTTTCTTCCAATAAAGCACATAGACTTTGGGGTGACGCCCAGCTTGCAATTCCTCCACTTCAATCGGAGATCGAATCATGACCAGAGCAGGGTTATGACTCGCTCTCCGATTGAAGTGGAGGAATGGCAATCTGGGCACCACCCCAAAGTCTATGTGCTTTATTGGAAGAATCTCTTCTAGCGCTCGTACCTGTGTTTATATTTAGGATTGTTCACATCTTTTTTTTTTTTTTCTTTTTTTTTTCTTTTTCTTTCTGCGGACCGAGTGGTCCATGCAAAATCAGGGAGACATCATGCCCGCGTGATGTCGGTGGGGGTGTGCCGGAGCCAAGATGGTCCCAATCCATTAGGTTCATCAGAAATTCCTGAGGGTGGCTCTGTATGTCCAGGGACGGGTCAGGCATTACCAGTATTCAGCCCTTCCATTTGGACTGTCAATTGCTCCGAGTATTTACCAAGGTAATATCGGAGGTGATGGCCTACCTTTGTTCTCGGAACACCATTATCATCCTGTACCTGGACGACTTCCTTATAGTCAAAAGGTGAGAAGGTCACTGTGCAGAGCAGGTGAGGGAGGTGACAGTGGTCCTGGAGGAGCTGGGCTGGATGGTAAATATCCTCAATTCAAGGCTAAAACTGGAAAGGATACAATTCTTCCTGGGGTTGGTTCTGGACTCCGAGCACCAGATCTGTCTCCTACCAGAGGACAAAGTAGCTAAAATAATGGCACTGGCACTGTCAGCAATACGTCAGCCAAAAATGACACTAAGAAAAGCAATGTCCTTTGTAGGAACCCTAACATCTTGTATACCGACAGTAAGATGGGTCCAATTTCACCTGAGGCACCTACAATGGGTGGTGCTGTCGGCACAGAGGTTGTTAAAAGGGCATTTAGAGGGAAAGTTACATCTAATTGCCAATAAGCGACTCCCTGTCTGGGTGGACAGTAAGAGAGCATTTGACATCAGGGGTATAGTGGTTAAGGCCAGTGGAGGACATTATCATTACGGATTCAAGCAATACTGGATGAGGGGCACATCTGAGGTCTTACTCAGTGCAGGGGACCTGGTCTCTTCTAGAAAAGGATCAGTGTTCGAACTTGAAAGAGCTGTGGGCTGTGGAAAGAGCCTTGAAACACTTTCTTCCTTCCTCTGGGATCGCCATGACCGAGTCATGTCGGACAATCGCGCAGTAGTGGCTTATATCAACCACCAAGGGGGAGCGAGGTCCCATACCCTTATGATGGCAGCAAACATCCTACTCCAGCTAGCGGGGCAACACCTACTGTCCCTTACGGCACTTCACAAAAAATTTACAGGGAGAATGGTCTCTAACTCCCCAAATTTTCCAGATGTTAGTGTGGGCATGGGAGTGGCTGGAGATAGATCTGTTAGCCAGTTTACATAACAGGAAGGTGAGGAACTTGTGTTTGTTAAACCCAAGGGAGAATCCAGTGGATGCCCTTCAGATTCCTTGAAAGTTCAGGATGGCCTATGCATTTCCCCCAATAGCGATGATTCCAGCAGTCTTGAGGAAGATCAGGGAGGATCAAGGGAGAGTGATTCTCATTGCTCCATTTTGGCCGAAGAGACCGTGGTTCTCCCTTCTAAGGCTAATGTCCGTTATCGAGCCATGGATTCTACCAGATATGCCGGACCTTCTTACCCAGGGACCGGTGTTCCACTCTCAAGTAAAGGGCTTCCATCTAGCAGCATGGAATTTGAGAGTCGGCAGGGGATCTCTCCAGGGCTAGTCTCCACCCTGTTGAAAAGTAGAAAACCAATTACAGCAAGGATCCTATGGTACCACATAGAAAAGATTCCTGGAGTTTTTAGGGCAGTTCTTGGGGGATGAATCCCCGGTAGGGGTCGTTCTAGCGTTTCTGCAGTCGGGGTTGCAACTAGAGTTAGCAACTAATACTCTCAAGGTGCAGGTGTCGGCCCTGGGTGCCTTGTATAATTGTAACCTAGCTGCAAATAGATGGGTGTCTCGATTTTTATAAAATCCTGTAGTAGATCAGGACTAGTTAGAGTTCCAGAAAATCCTCCATGGGACCTGAACCTAGTTTTAGAGACGCTAACTAGGGACCTATTGGAGCCATTACGGGATTTGTCTGCAAAATTTCTCACGCTTAAGACTTGCTAGTGGCCCTAACATCAGCCTGCTGAGTGAGCGACATACAAGCCCTGTCTATATGTCCCCCCTACACACAGGTGTATGATGCCAGAATTGTTCTAAGGCCGGACCCGGCATATCTCCCCAAGGTGGTTCTTAAGCTCCATAGGACCCAGGAAATTACTTTGCCCTCCTTCTGTAATAATCCTACGAATCGAGGAGAAGGAAAATTCCATACCTTAGATGTGAGGAGGTCCATGTTAGAATATATATCCATGACCAGTCAGTTGAAAAGGGACCATTCCCATTTATAGCCTTCCAAGGTAGCAGAAAGGGGTATGGAGTGTCTGAATACCATTGCCGGATGGATCAGGGAGGCCATTCATTTGTCTTACTCTGCGAGTGGTGCTCTGGTTCCTGAAAGCATCAAGGCTCACTCCACCAGAGCCGTGGCTGCCTCCTGGGCAGAAAACGCGGAGGTATCAATTGATCAGATCTGTAAGGCCGCTACCTGGTCCTCACCAACTACTTTTGTTAAACACTATAGACTGAATCTATCCTCCTCTGCTGGCTTGACTTTTGGTAGAAGGGTGCTACAAGCGGTGGTCCCTCCCTAAGGTGTTTCATTTCTCCAAAAATCTCTCAGGTGTGCTGTCATGGGTGAAGGGCAAACACCAAGGTTACTTACTGGCAGCAGGATTTTTCAGAACCCATAACAGCGCGAGTATGTCCCCCTAAACCCCCCCCCCCCCCTCACCTCTTGGGTGTGCACTATAGTTTGGGTGTCTTTTGTTTAAATAATGTGGTGTTGGGTATCTGTGTAAATTAACCGGAGGTCCTCTCATGCTCTGTAGCCCAACTGAAGCTGGGGAGAAGTACCGCCCTTTTATTTCAGTAGGTTTCCTGAAAATGTACCAATATTAAACGCATGCTGGTTTTGTCACTAAAGCCTTAAGGTGTACCTGTTGTTCCAGGTATGTTTTCAGACTTCTATCGTGTGTACACATGAGGAATAAATAATTTCTCACTGTTTCACTTGTATCCTGTTTTCTCACCATTTTTCCCTCTTTGAAGCCTCGGTCTTTAATTTTCAGTTCCCTCTGAACTAGTGAGCTGAGACTAGCTGCTATGAACCTCCCCTATGGGGTAGTCTCGCTCTTTTTCTGTAGCATGAGACAGAAGCAGCTGCATCCAGGAGGAATTTATACAGCAGTACTGACCTTTGTGGATGTGACTCCAGCTGTGGAGTAAGTTACAATAGTTTCTTGAAGCTGCAGCTCCATCTGCCTGTGTCTACCCTTGTCTGCTTGTTTCTCCCTTTGCCGAGTGCTCCTCACTCCTCCTCCTCCCTCTTCATAGAGTATAACTTGACAACTGACTGTGATGGAAGTCCATTATGCTTTGCACAAGATGGATTCGTTCTATTTTGTTCAGATTGGATGGTGACTTGAGGGAGGTGAGGGATGGAAGAAGTGACACAGGTGGAGAAAGAAGAACATTTCTCTGATAAGATATATTGCAAAGTTTCTTATATTTATCTGAACTATTTAATTAAAGTTTTTAAAACAACATTGACCATTTAGCTTACTTTATCAAGTAATGTCTTCGGCATTTCTATGTGTGCCTGAGCCAAGATCTTTGCAAGTTGTTATACTTATACTCGCATTAAACGTTGTCTATTACTCAGTGTGTATACAGTATGTATTTCAGCGGCCGGAAAATTATAAAGCACGGTGCAAAATCTAGTTAAACTCCAATAGTGTAAATGTCAGAAAATACAGTTGTTTTTTTTTCTTCTGGGTCCTTGGAATGAGTGATCTCATGCATCCTTACACTTGGATTGTAAAACCTATCATTTGTAATGAGGTGCTATTTTAATTTAGCATGAAGAGCTCAATCAGTGAATAGCTCTTAAATTGAAGCGGTGTAATTTTTCTGCATGTGAATTGCACAAATAACATGTCTTTAGCTAGTAATTGTCTCCTAAAATGGGAGGATGTCGGCTTTTTCATTATGTGATATATTCCTTTACTTCGTGGCTGATATTTTGCATTATTTGTCATCAGAATTTCACCCCAGGAACTATTTATTTTTATATGTGCATGTAGCACTTTCAAAGGCAAGTCCAGTAATACCTTTACATTACCAGTCCATTCATCCTTTACTAAGAAATCAGCATATGCATTGATATGTTGTACTTCTGAAGTCTGTCACTCCAGCTCTATTCCCGGCACAGAGTCACCTGGACCTGGTTAACAATCTCACTTCAGGCAAAGGAGCAGTCAAGTAGGCAGGAGGCGGCATAGCTGGCTGGGCAATAGATCTAGAGTGACCAAGGTTTCTGACCTACCATAGTCCTTCAACCTCATTTGCATATCAATTAAAACTTTTGTTTCTTAGTAAAGGAGGTAAGGACCCACCATTGAAAATTATTGCTGAACTTGTCATTGAAAGAGCTATATGCATATAAATAGCTTGGGATGTAAAATTCTGCTGACCGATTCCCTTTAAAGATTGGGAGGTTACTATATTTTTTGTTATTGACATAACTCCTAGTTTAATCTCGCGTGTCTAGAGGTCAAAATATACGCAGTGTTCCTGTTGTTTCTGTCATCTTTTCAGAATTCGCTTTTGCATGTATGTAGTTGAAAACGCTATTTGCTGGCTGTTATATGACTCAGAACCCGCAGAGGGGAAAACTGGATAAAATTGCAGGATACATCTCTGCTTTTTAGTTGTCTGACCTAGTGGGTAGAGACTGTTCTCCTTAATGTCTTACATACACAGTACACTGAGAGTGGTTGATTCCTACTTCTTTCTCTGTAGCACATGGTAAAGAAACAGCAGCATCATGGAAGACACTATATAGTAGCACTGAGCTTTGTGGCTGTGAAGTCAGCTGTGGAAGAGGCTAAAACAGTAATTCAATCTGCCTGTGTCTGCTTGTCAATCACTGTGATGGGTGCTCTTACTGTTCCTCCTCTCTTCCGTCTCGAGTCTAATTAAAGGTGTAACCTGGTATCTCCATGTGCTGTCCGTCTGTCTTACAACAAGATAAATTGTAGGTTTTTTTTCAGAGGGAATGCTTACTTTAGGAAATGGGGGCATGGAGGAAGTGGCTCCTGAGTTGAGAAAGAAAGAACCAGAATTCTCTTATAAGATACATTAAAATGGTTATCTGGTAACATTGGTTAATTTTTTCGTTTGGGGCTAAGAATTTAGCGTCAGGTAGTTAACTACGTGCCTGTTCTGTCCGGCGATGATTTCTGCCAGCTCTAGCGATGATTCTCCTGTTGCCTTTGACCTTACGTCAACAGAGCAGCTGTTCCGCAGTTAAGCAGCTGGGAGCCGGCTGTCAATCATCATGACATCAGCAGTGACGGCGTGTCAACAGAGCAGCTGTTTCGCAGTTAGGCAGCTGGGAACCGGCTGTCAATCATCATGACCTCAGCAGTGACACCCTGTCAACAGTGCAGCTGTTAGGCAGCTGAAAGCCGGCTGTCAATCATCATGACATCAGCAGTAATGCCCTGTCAACAGTGCAGCTGTTAGGCAGCTGAAAGCCGGCTGTCAATCATCATGACATCAGCAGTAATGCCCTGTCAACAGTGCAGCTGTTAAGCAGCTGGGAGCCGGCTGTCAATCATCATGACATCAGCAGAGACGGCATGTCAACAGAGCAGCTGTTCCATAGTTTGAACAGCTGGAAGCCGGCTGTCAATCATCATGACATCTTCAGTGACGCCCTGTCAACAGAGCAGCTGTTCCGCAGTTAGGCAGCTGGGAGCCGGCAGTCAATCATGACATCAGCAGTGACGCCCTGTGCAGAACAGTGCAGAAGAGAAGAAGCTGCTCTGACGATGTGACGTTACCAGAAGCAGGAGAATCTGTTCGTATTGGTCCTTGAGTGCTCTGAACCACTGAAGATCGTAGCCGGGCTGAACAGGCAGGGAGTAGGCAACTACCTGCATGTAAGTTCTTAGCTCCTTATTAAAAAAAAAAAAAAGCAAAGTTCCGGATAACCCCTTTAATCTGTTCTCTACTTTAGAGAAAAACTACAAGTAAAATGCTGCAGTGGATTATTGAATGGAGATGAAATGTCATTTTCACTAGGAAATTATGTTTTATTCTCCGTTTCTAATCATTTAATTTTTGCAGCCTTGACGATTTGTCCCTTTTAATTTTCTTATTCATGTGCTCTGTACAATAGTTTATTGCATCATTCCACATTACTTAGGCTTGTACACAACCTTGTATGTTTTGAGCTTTTCTTTCTTTTTGCGCATAAGTGACAGCAATTCTTCACCGAACCCTATTTGAGCTGTCCATGCCAATACAGAAACCACCTTGACAAAAGCAATTACTTCTGGGGCCTGCAAATTGTCTTCTAATCTGACGCGCTTCTGAAAGGGTGTGAATTGCTTCTACTGCCTCACTGAATTAGGCTACTTTCACACTAGCGTTGTGCACTGCACGTCGCTATGCGTCGTTTTGCAGAAAAAACGCATCCTGCAAAAGTGCTTGCAGGATGCGTTTTTTCTCCATAGACTTTTATTAGCGACACAGTGCAACGCATTGCCACACGTCGCACCGTCGTGCGACGGTTGCGTCGGACCGTCGCCACCAAAAAACGTTGCTTGTAACGTTTTTTTGGTGCGTCGTCTGCAGCATTTCCGACCGCGCATGCGCGGCCGAAACTCCGCCCCCGCCTCCCCGCACCTCACAATGGGGCAGCGGATGCGTTGGAAAACTGCATCCACTGCCCCCGTTGTGCGGCGCATTCACAGCTAGCGTCGGTGCACGACGCTAGTGTGAAAGTAGCCTAAACCTATGTGACCCAGCAGGGTAATTGCCCATGGTGGATACTTTCACAAAGTACTGTATGTTTCATTAGCCTCTAGTTTATGTTGTAAAATAAGCAGCATTACAAGTCTGAAGAATTTTCCTCTTATGCAAGTTATTTATTAGGTCCTGAATGCTACTGTCTGGAATATAGCTCTACCCATCTAAGTGAAGACACGAAAAATGATGCATTTACCGGTTGTAGTTGGGGAATGGCCTTGCTTTTCTTGATGAGGTTTTTATTATTTTTTTATGGAGTGATAGGTTTGCGCGATATAAACATAATGCCCCAACATTTATAAAATTAATTTATATACTTTTACAATGCTGAAATGGTACAGAAATGCCAAATCTAATAAATGGGGCTGATTGTTCTTATGATCGACCACTAATGTCCAACTTGTAAGTTTGCATGATGTTGAATTGAAGAATGCTACATGAGAACAACACACAGTAATGTGTTATATAGAAAATCTAATGGAATACTACATGGAATAGACTGGACTGCTTAAACAGTGCTGGGGGTAGACCCATAGAGCCTCAATTGAATGCAGCCCACTCCTAGCTTAAGTGGATCATGTCTGTGATGTGTGGTAAGGGGCCCTAGTTCTCTCCATACTACTGCTGTGCTGGTTATAACGGCTGTGTTTCTGGCAGCTCTTTATTCCGTTCTTTTTATTGAGAACTAATATACACTTGGCTGAGTGGCCCGTGATTACAGGAGGGGGACCAAGACTTAGACAATTGTATGCTGAACGTTTGTTGGGCAAATAGTTATTAACAAAAAATTGGGTTACAAAAAAAGTCACTTGCTTTGGTTGACTGATCAATTTAGTCAACTCTTGAATATAGGTTACCATTGTTTATGGTCATGTGGACAGATGTGCAAACTGTGTTTTCTTCTGTCCACAGACACTTAACCATTGACCCAAAGTGAACAAGATCCGAGGGTTACAGCTTCCCATGTCTACACACGCTCTAAAGTGCATCATGGTATATATTCTTATGGTCAAACTGCCTGAAATCATGGACATTTTTTCAGTCTAACTTGCACTTTATTTGTCATAAGTTATCAAGCCTGCATCATTCTATTCCGAAGCATACACATTAGTCCATAAGAGAACAGAAGGCCACAACCCGTATAACGACATCAAACCAGAACCCAGAACTAAATCCAAGATCAGGGAGTGTATATGAAACGATAGAACAATAGACAATACTTTATTGATAGATGCCTCGTGTCAACAAGAGACGCAGCAAAATATGTAATTCATAAACGGGATTTTGACAAAATAATCAAATATACAGCAACCATATGGTCCTGTGGAGTTTACTTCATTGGTAAGGTGTGTTACATTACTTTATACCTAGGGATGGAAAAAAAGTAATCGGGCCAAGTGCCCTCCACTATGCAAACATAGATGTATATGTAGCCACTGTGTCCCAGACAGGACTCCATTAAAGTGCTTCAGATCAGGTAAATTCACTATGTAAACATAGATGTATATGTAACCCAAAGCCAAATTACAGCAAAGTGCCTCAGTGCATATGGATTAAAGTATTACCCATGGGTTAGGCCATAAAAGCATTCCATATATGAGTAGACAGACTCCACAAGACAAAACAGTGCCATAAGTGATTTCATGCTGGCAATAGAGTACTTATTAGGTTACTACCACATTAGAATTAGTGCTAGTGCATTTATTTACCTGGTAGAAAACCAGAGTAACAGCTGTGTCTCCAACCCCGACGCGCGTTTCGCCTACTCTTCTTCAAGGTTATCACACGGTTGCTGTATATTTGATTATTTTGTCAAAATCCCATTTATGAATGACATATTTTGTGGCGTCTCTTGTTTACACGAGGCATCTGTTTTTAATCTCTATGTAATCGATCAATAAAGTATTCTCTATTGTTCTACTGTTTCATATTCACTCCCTGATCTTGGATGTATTTCTGGGTTCTGGTTTTATATCATTGTATTCCTTCTAGCTACTCTTGGAGAAGTAAAAATTGTCATTTTTGATACTTAAATTTTCATGAATTCAGCTTTGCATCCAGTCTTGGAGCTGCACAGATGTTCTCAAGAACTATTGTTCTGATGTCATTTCTGCTATTGATTGATACAAGGTTCAAAGTTTTACTCCTAGAAACGTAGTAACGATCTCACAGCCCATGACCAGATCCTCTGGAATTGTCGAGTTGTCTCTCTGGTAAGATCTGTTCCAAGCCCCCTCTGTTTTTCGTAATTAGCAGAATAGAATGCAGCTTTTCTTTCCCTTGGTCGTTTAAACTTTTTGGCTGTGCAACAAAAATTACCAGCTCCCCCAATACAGTGGATGGATTTATAGTGTGTATGAGAACTTTTTTTTTCTTTTCTTTGCTTTTTATGGAATGGCTCTTTCTGGGATAACACAAAACACATTTTAACGCAAGTCCAAACCTGGATCAGTTTATAAGATGATGACGCCATTAGGAGTGTGTTCTGCAAAGGGTTTCCAGAGGTCTTTGTTTCTGTCTTTTCGGTTGTTGGGTTCTTTTTAGACACCTGTTTTAATTTTTGAAATGTCTTTTCTCGTTTGTATATGTTGTGTATGTTGTAGGTCTCGCAACTACGGTCTGTGAGAGCCGACAAAACTCTGATTTCTTCTCTCCCATTCAATGTTTGCAAATTGGCCTTGTACTCCAGCATTCCTCCGCTATTTCACTGTGTACTTTGTGTTCCAATGAAAATCATTGCATTGTTCCTAAATTATAGTGTGTTCTGTATTGAAGGTTGCCATTATGGCATCTGTTACAAGAATCTCACCTGAAACGCCTTGAGGTATTGTAGAAGTGAAGGAAAGTAGACATCCTGTCTTGTACGGAGGCCAAAAATTGCAATTTTAAGCCAGACACCAGAAGAAAGGCACAGTGCACACTTGTGCTCGTCTGCCAGGTCCTGACAACCTCTGGCACAACACATGTTTCTGAACTTCTGCATGACAACTCCTATAATATTCAGCCACTGGTTAAGCATCAGCACACTTGGTGCTATGGCTCTGGAATATGGATCTCCTTTACCCTGAATTCTAATCAGACACTAATGTGACAACTGTGCTGATGACAGATCACATTGTCTGATACGAGAGATGCTAATAAAACATGCTTCCTGACATGTGATGGGTTTATTAGTAATTTCTGCTTTACCAAAGCCATATTTCAATACTGTTTCAATTTGCATCCATAAGACCCAGCTGAATATGACGATTCACACATTTTACAGAATTTTTTTTTTTTAAAAGATGACCTAAAATAATCACTGGGAACCCAATTAAAATAAGTAAAATGCCTAAAAAGTACAAGTAATACTTACAGTCCAATGTGCTCACTGTCCAGATCTCCTTATATTCCCAGGACGAGTAAGTGATCATGTGGCCACATGCAATTTGTATATCCTGCAGCAATATAGAAAAATTTCAATCAAAGGCAATCTGTCACCACATTTTTGCCATCTAGTCTGTGTCACTTACTGGGCTGCTTGCTGTAGTTTTGATAAACCACTTTTGTCACTAGAGGACTAGTAAATCTGCTGCCATGTAGTCCGCCATATTCATGAGCTCTGTATTACCCCGCCCCCAGCACTCATTGGCAGCATTCTGCTTATGCACAGTGTACACAAAAACCATCCAATCGGTGGTGTGGGCGGGGTTATACAGAGCTCCGCATTCAAAGAACTGGTAGAGCTACAGCAGTAAGAATGATTTTTATCAAAACTACAGCAGCAAGCTGCCTGTTAAACATGGCTGTTCTGATTTTCCCAATACACCTGCACACAGAGAGGGGAGCACTAAGTCATTTTTGTCTACTGTGGGAGCAAAGAATCGCATGTTGAAATCCAGTATGAGTGCTTAATCATCCACAATGGGACACCAGTATATGCATTAGGGCACATTCACACTAGCAGTATTTGGTCAGTATTTTACATCACTATTTGTAAGCCAAAACCAGTAGTGGAACAATCAGAGGAAAAGTATAATAGAAAGAAGTCACCACTTCTGTATTTATCACCCACTCCTGGTTTTGGTTTACGCATACTGGTAAAACCTACAAGAATCAAAATGATTATATACCTTCCTTAAGACTAAATACGGTAAGTAAAAAAGCAAAAGTGCGTTTAAAGAACATGGAGTTTATGATCAAAAATTGTAAAGGCCATCCCACCGCGGCAAGGTGACCCTGTTTGGGATGGTCCTACACTGTGCAATATTAAAATCCTTACCTTGTGTCAGAGCTGACATCATGTGTATGAGGGCAGACAAAGGTTCGGATCCCAAACTGTGGACACCAGCCACGGGAAGCCACTTAAATGTAATGTTCTGCTCTAGGAAGGAAGGCCGTGCTCCGGCTTGCACAAAATGCATAGAAAAAAATGAGCTTGGTATTAAGTTGGTTACAAATACTGAACGTGTGAATGTGGCCTTATTTAGAGGATCGCACAGAAATGACAACTTCTATTTAATATACCATATGTTGTCTCCTTTCTTTAGAGGATGACTATGCTTTTTGTATGAAGTTGGCAAAATAACAAGAGACTCTTGCAGCAATGTAAACTGCACACTGTGATATCATATACAGGGAGCACAAACCGTAACGATGTGCAGGTAACATGCCGCACTGCTGCACACGATACAAGATTTCCTTATTAAGTCGTCATTTATCATCCTGGCAGGTGGCAACTTCCTATGCAAAAAAAGATAGATATAATTTTGTTCTCTTGTGTGTATATTTGTCTTGGGAATAGGGGCGGCTTGCCTAATATTAAGCACTGTGGCGTCTTGTCTTTGACAAGCCCTTCACATCTGACAGCCATGTAATGCCGTTCCACGGCCGTATTTCATCTGCAACAAGATATGCCCACAGCTGTCAAGAGCTGCTTCCTTCCCTGTCTCATCTGGGCTGAAATCGGCTTTTATTTTGTTTTCTTGCTGTCGTAGAAGAGGCAGACTAAACATCTCATTGGCTTGGATATACTAGTTATAAAGTATTTCTGCCCAGGGTTCGTTTCTACAATTTTTCTCATTGCACGCACAATCTTAAATGTTTTGTATTGGGATTTTATGTGATATGCAAACACAATGTGGCAAGTATTTCTAAGGTGTAAAGGAAATGTTACATGGTTTTCTAAACATTTTAAAAATCTAAATCTGAAAATTGTGCCTTGCCTTTGTATTCAGCCCCCTTGAGTCAGTACTACGTAGGACCATCTTTCGCTTCAGTTACTGCTTAGTCTTTTGGGTTGTGTCTACCAACTTTGCACATCTAGAGGCTGAAATATTTGCCCGTTTTATATAAACTAGCTCAGTGAGATTGGATGGAGGCATCGGTGAGCAGCAATTTTCAAGTCTTTCTGAAGGTTCTCGATTAAATCTATATCTGGACTATGGCTGGGCCATTCACACATGAATATGCGTTGATCTAAACCATCCATCTTCTTATTTTACTGAGAGAAACCTAGAGATTTCTAAGCAGTGGACAACCCTTTTAAGCAATTTGTTGCTCAGTCATTTAAAAAAAAAAAGTTTTATTTTGTATGCAAATGAGGCTCAAGTGCTCTGGGCATGATCAGAGAACTTACTGAACCCTTGCCTCCCAAACTCTCTTCTCCACCTTGTGCCACATTCTTCTGTTTCATTGTCAGCTCACCAGCTGTGTAGTCAAGTCAGGCAGTGGAAGATGGTGCTAGGTTTGGAATAGATGGGGGGGGGGGGGGTGCAGAGCATTTGGAAAGTGCCTTGGCTCAATAAGAACAATTCAGCCTCATATCCTTCTAGAATAAAACTTTTTTTTAAGTACCGTAATGGAATTTATGTACCGTGTTTTGCGGTTTATAAGATGCATCGGAATAAGACCGCACCCCAAACTTTGAGGAGAAGAATAGGAAAAAAACCTTTTTTTTTTATAGAATGGTGGTGCTTCTTACAATCCATGCATCTTATTGCTTACCGGGGGGTGGTGGCTGGGGTGAAGCGGGGTCCCAGGGTCGCTGGTAGTGGAGTAAGGAGTGGGGCGATACTGCGTACCCCAGACTGGGAAAAGGGTTGTTCTGATGTGCGAGTATTCTGTGATTCGGGGGCTCCACCGACATTCTGTGAAAGCCCGTAACCCTCGTACTTCCATGGTTTACTTTGTGGTGGACTCCAGGAAATGGCTGCCGGGGGCAGCGCATGCGCAGATGGAGATCTTGGTGCTGAGATCTCATATCCCGAGATCTTGGTGCCAAGGTCTCCATCTATGCATGCGCCGCCCCCGGGAGCCATTTTCCCGGAGTCCACCGCAATGTAAACCATGGAAGTGAGGGGGTCCCAGGCTTTCACAAAATGTTGGTGGAGCCCCTGCACCACCGAACACCTGCAGTGTCGCACCTCCAAACACCCCCTCATCCCAGCCTGCGGCCAGCAGCAACGTGACACTCGTGCCTCCTCCAGCAGCGACCCTGGGACCCTGCTCCATCACGGCCTGTAAGGTTTATTCGAATTATAAGTTGCACCACCATTTTCCCCCCCAAATTTGGGAAAAAAAGTGCGTCTTATAATCCGAAAAATACGGGAAATGTACACAATGCCTGCTGTATCAAAGAATTACAGGTTTTCTATCACTTTCAGGTCAGAAGTCTTAATGAAGAAGAGATGGGAGATGATACAACAGATATGTGAAAGTGTGTCTTGCACTCTTGTCTCCAAAATTGTGAAATGTGTATATATGTTTTCTTTCCTTGATATGTACTTTTTTTTTCTTTTATGATCTCATTCAGTAGAAAATGCTGTCATCTCTCAAATATCAGGTGCTGGAGAGGTCCCACGCACATGTAGCCGCTGTGGCCCTTCACTATGAGGGTTTACGCACTGCTGCATGTTGCATAAATCTCCATGTTGCAGGGAGGCTTCCCCAGAACTGGTGCTTCTGTAATTTGTCTTCTAATGGAGCATGACACTTTTATTTGTTTTGTTTTTTTCATCAGATTTCTAAAGAATCAATCCAACAGAAAGTAATCTGAATGCCTCCTTTTATCTGTCCATCTTATACATTCTGTAAGTTAGCAAAAAGGGGCAGAGAAAAAGCCAAATTCTCTGACTGAGGGCTCTTTTCCATTTGCGAGAAACACGTCCATGTCTCGCATGTGAAAACCAAACTCTGGCGCCGGCACTTTGGAGCGGAGCGTGCAGCTGCATGTATTCCTATGCGGCCGCATGCTCCGCTCTGGAGTACCGGCGCCAGAGCTTGGTTTTCACATGCGAGACTCGGACGTTTATCTCGCAAGTGGAAAGGAGCCCTTAAGATCCCACTAGTTTGGATGCATCCTGTATCCTTGAACATATGTCTTTTATACAGGTAATGCGCGCAGAGCAGGAGGGCATCTTAAGAAAAACTAACAGGTCTGTGAGAGCCAGAATTCTTGCTGGTTGGTAGGTGATCGAATACTTATTTCATGCAATAAAATGCAATTTAATTAATTAAAAAAAACATACAATGTGATTTTCAGATTTTTATTTTTAGATTCTGTCTCTCACAGTTGAAGTGTACCTACACTAGTGATGAGCGAGTGTACTAGTTGCTCGGGTGACCTCCGAGTATTTATGACTGCTTGGAGATTTAGTTTTCATCCGGGCAGCTGAATGATTTACAGCTACTAGCCTGCTTGATTGCATGTGGGGATTCCCTAACAACCAGGCAACCCCCACATATACTCAGGCTGGCTAGTAGCTGTAAATCATTCATCTGCCGTGATGAAAACTAAATCTCCAAGCAGTCATAAATACTCGGAGGTCACCCGAGCGTGCTCAGGAAAACCCGAGCAACGAGAACACTCGCTCATCACTAATACCTACAGTTGGGGCCAAAAGTATTGACACCCCTGCAATTCTGTCAGATAATACTCAGTTTCTTCCTGAAAATGATAGCAAACACAAATTCTTTGGTATTATTTATCTTCATTTAATTTGTCTTAAATGAAAAAACACAAAAGAGAATGAAGCAAAAAGCAAAACATTGATCATTTCACACGCAACTCCAAAAATGGGCCAGACAAAAGTATTGGCACCCTCAGCCTAATACTTGGTTGCACAACCTTTAGCCAAAATAACTGCGACCAACCGCTTCCGGTAACCATCAATGAGTTTCTTACAATGCTCTGCTGGAATTTTAGACCATTCTATTTTGGCAAACTGCTCCAGGTCCCTGATATTTGAAGGGTGCCTTCTCCAAACTGCCATTTTTAGATCTCTCCACAGGTGTTCTATGGGATTCAGATCTGGACTCATTGCTGGCCACCTTAGAAGTCCCCAGTGCTTTCTCTCAAACCATTTTCTAGTGCTTTTTGAAGTGTGTTTTGGGTCATTGTCCTGCTGGAAGACCCATGATTTCTGAGGGAGACCCAGCTTTCTCACACTGGGCCCTACATTATGCTGCAAAATTTGTTGGTAGTCTTCAGACTTCATAATGCCATGCACACGGTCAAGCAGTTCAGTGCCAGAGGCAGCAAAGCAACCCCAAAACATCAGGGAACCTCCGCCATGTTTGACTGTAGGGACCGTGTTTTTTTCTTTGAATGCCTCTTTTTTTTTTTTTCTCCTGTAAAGTCTATGTTGATGCCTTTGCCCAAAAAGCTCTACTTTTGTCTCATCTGACCAGAGAACATTCTTCCAAAACGTTTTAGGCTTTTTCAGGTAGGTTTTGGCAAACTCCAGCCTGGCTTTTTTATGTCTCGCGGTAAGAAGTGGGGTCTTCCTGGGGCTCCTACCATACAGTCCCTTTTCATTCAGACGCCGACGGATAGTAAGGGTTGACACTGTTGCACCCTCGGACTGCAAGACAGCTTGAACTTGTTTGGATGTTAGTCGAGGTTCTTTATCCAACATCCGCACAATCTTGCGTTGAAATCTCTTGTCAATTTTTCTTTTCCATCCACATCTAGGGAGGTTAGCCACAGTGCCATGGGCTTTAAACTTCTTGATGACACTGCGCACGGTAGACACAGGAACAATCAGGTCTTTGGAGATGGACTTGTAGCCTTGAGATTGCTCATGCTTCCTCACAATTTGGTTTCTCAAGTCCTCAGATAGTTCCTTGGTCTTCTTTCTTTTCTCCATGCTCAATGTGGTTCACACAAGGACACAGGACAGAGGTTGAGTCAACTTTAATCTGTCAACTGGCTGCAAGTGTGATTTAGTTATTGCCAACACCTGTTAGGTGCCACAGGTAAGTTACAGGTGCTGTTAATTACACAAATTAGAGAAGCATCACATGATTTTTCGAACAGTGCCAATACTTTTGTCCACCCCCTTTTTTATGTTTGGTATGGAATTATATCCAATTTGGCTTTAGGACAATTCTTTTTGTGTTTTTTCATTTAAGACAAATTAAATGAAGATAATACCAAAGAATTTGTGTTTGCAATCATTTTCAGGAAGAAACTGAGTATTTGACAGAATTGCAGGGGTGTCAATACTTTTGGCCACAACTGTACGATAAAAATTACAGACCTCTCCATTCTGTGTAAGTGGGATAACGTGCAAAATCGGCAGTGTATCAAATTCTTATTCTCCCCCTGTATGTGTGTGTATATATAATTAAAAAAATATATATATGTGTGTATATGTGTATATATATATATATATATATATATATATATATATATATATATATATATATATACATACATACATACATACATACATACATACATACATACATACATACATACATACATACATACATACATGTGTATATATACACACACATTCACACAGTACTGACCAAAAGTTTGGACACACCTTCTGATTTAAAGATTTTTCTGTATTTTCATGGCTATGAAAATTGCACATTCACACTGAAGGCATCAAAACTATGAATTAACACATGTGGAATTATATATTTAACAAAAAAGTGTGAAACAACTGAGCTTATGTCTTATATTCTAGGTTCTTCAAAGAAGCCACCTTTTGTTTTGATGACTGCTTTGCACACTCTTGGCATTCTCTTGATGAGCTTCAAGAAGTAGTCACCGGGAATGGTCTTCCAACAATCTTGAAGGAGTTCCCAGAGATGCTTAGCACTTGTTGGCCCTTTTGCCTTCACTCTGCGGTCCAGCTCACCCCAAACCATCTCAATTTGGTTCAGGTCTGGTGACTGTGGAGGCCAGGTCATCTGGCGTAGCACCCGATCACTCTCCTTCTTGGTCAAATAGCCCTTACACAGCCTGGAGGTGTGTTTGGGGTCATTATCCTGTTGAAAAATAAATGATGGTCCAACTAAACGCAAACCGGATGGAATAGCATGCCGCTGCAAGATGCTGTGGTAGCCATGCTGGTTCAGTATGCCTTCAATTTTGAGTAAATCCCCAACAGTGTTACCAGCAAAGCACCCCCACACCATCACACCTCCTCCTCCATGCTTCACAGTGGGAACCAGGCATGTAGAGTCCATCCGTTCACCTTTTCTGCGTCGCACAAAGACACGGTGGTTGGAACCAAAGAGTTCAAATTTGGACTCATCAGACCAAAGCACAGATTTCCACTGGTCTAATGTCCATTCCTTGTGTTCTTTAGCCCAAACAAGTCTCTTCTACTTGTTGCCTGTCATTAGCAGTGGTTTCCTAGCAGCTATTTTACCATGAAGGCCTGCTGCACAAAGTCTCCTCTTAACAGTTGTAGAGATGTGTCTGCTGCTAGAACTCTGTGTGGCATTGACCTGGTCTCTAATCTGAGCTGCTGTTAACCTGCGATTTCTGAGGCTGGTGACTCTGATAAACTTATCCTCAGAAGCAGAGGTGACTCTTGGTCTTCCTTTCCTGGGGCGGTCCTCATGTGAGCCAGTTTCTTTGTAGCGCTTGATGGTTTTTGCCACTGCACTTGAGGACAGTTTCAAAGTTTTCCCAATTTTTCGGACTGACCGACCTTCATTTCTTAAATTAATGATGGCCACTCGTTTTTCCTTACTTAGCTGCTTTTTTCTTGCCATAATACAAATTCTAACAGTCTATTCAGTAGGACTATCAGCTGCGTATCCACCAGACTTCTGCACAACACAACTGATGGTCCCAACCCCATTTATAAGGCAAGAAATTCCACTTATTAAACCTGACAGGGCACACCTGTGAATTGAAAGCCATTCCCGGTGACTACCTCTTGAAGCTCATCAAGAGAATGCCAAGAGTGTGCAAAGCAAAAGGTAGCTACATTGAAGAACCCAGAATATAAGACCTACCGGTAATTTCAGTTGTTTCACACTTTTTTAAGTATATAATTCCACTTGTTTAATTCATAGTTTTGATGCCTTCAGTGTGAATGTACAATTTTCATAGTCATGAAAATACAGAAAAATATTTAAATGAGAAGGTGTCCAAACTTTTGGTCTGTACTGTATATTTATAAT
Source organism: Ranitomeya variabilis (assembly GCF_051348905.1). Classification (NCBI taxonomy): domain Eukaryota; kingdom Metazoa; phylum Chordata; class Amphibia; order Anura; family Dendrobatidae; genus Ranitomeya; species Ranitomeya variabilis. The sequence goes on from NC_135238.1 coordinate 174,793,456, forward strand.
AATGTATGCAAAAAAACATGTAATTTATTTTCATGATAATTATATTACAAAAGTGAGTACACCCCTCAAATTTTTATAAATATTTTATTATATCCTTTTATGGGACAACACTGAAGATCCGACACCTTTATGTAATGTACAGTAGTCAGTGTACAGTTTGTGTAACCGTATAAATTTGGTGCCCTCTAAATAACTCAACATACAGCCATTCATGCCTAAACTGCTGACAACAAAAGTGAGTAGGCCCTTAAGCGAAAATGACCAAATTGTGCCCATTTATCCATTTTCCCTCCCTGGTGTCATGTGACTCATTAGTGTTACAAGGTCTCAGGTGTGAATGGGGAGCAACATTTAGTGTCATCGCTCTCACACTCTCATACTGGTCACTGGAAGTCCAACATGGCTCCTCATGGCAAAGAACTCTCCGAGGATCTGTAAAAAGACTTGTTGCTCTATATCAGTGTTGCCCAACTCCAGTCCTCAAGAGCCACCAACAGATCATGTTTTCAGGATTTCCTTAGTATTGCACAGGTGATTGAATTATTTCCTGTGCAGGCGATCCAATTATTCCCTGTGAAATACTAAGGAAATTCTGAAAACCTGACCTGTTGGTGGCTCTTGAGAATCGGAGGTGGGGAACACTGCTACATGAAGATGGGTGAGGCTATAAGGAGATTGCCAACACCCTGACACTGAGCTACAGCCCGGTGGCCAAGACCATACAGCAGTTTAACAAGACCGGTTCTACTCCGAACTGGCATCGCCATGATCGACCAAAGAAGTCAAGCGCACGTACTCAGCGTCATATCCAGAGGTTGTCTTTTCAGAACAGATGTATGAGTGCTTGCAGCATTGCTGCTGAGGTTACAGGGGTGGCCTGTCAGCCTGTCAGCCTACCAGTGCATCAAATTGGTCTGCATGGCTGTCATCCCAGAAGGAAGCTTCTAAACATGATGCTCAAGAAAGCCTGTAAACAGTTTATTGAAGACAAGCAGACTAAGGACATGGAGTACTGCAACCATGTCCTTTGGTCTGATAAGATCAAGATAAACTTATTTGGTTCAGATAGTGTCAAGCGTGTGGTGGCAACCAGGTGGAGAGCACAAAGACAAGTGTCTTGGCTGTAGTAAAGCATGGTGGTGGGAGTGTCATGGTTTGGGGCTGCATGAATGCCAACATGTACTAAGACATACTGAAGCAGAGCACGACTCCCTTACTTCAGAAACTGGGCCACAGGGCACTATTCCAACATAACAACCCCAAACCCCTCCAAGACCACCACTGCCATGCTAAAGAAAGGTCTCGAACATCCGCCAGCTCCGTGATAATGTTAGAGGAGTGGAAGAGGATTCCAGTGGCCACCTCTGAAGCTCTAGTGACCTCCGTGCCCAAGAGCGTTAAGGCAGAGCTTGAAAATAATGGCAGCCACACAAAACATTAACACTTTGGGCACAATTTGGCTGTTTTCACATAGGGGTGTACTCACTTTTGTTGCCAGTGGTTTAGCCATTACTGGCTGTGTGTTGAGTTATTTAGATTCCACAATAGATTACGTTATACAAGCCGTACTCTGACTACGTTGTAAGAAAGTGTCAGATCTTCAGGGTTGTCCCATGAAAAGATACAATAAAATATTTAAAAATATGAGCGGTGTACTCACTTTTGTGGTATACTGTATATGACAAAAATGAGTGGCAAAAACTTATATATGCTGTATATACATACGTAACCTCTTTTCAATTTACTGTAATATTTTTTTTTATTTCCCCTAATATGATACTGATTCATCAAGACAAGGTTAGTAGTAGACATTGTAATGACAGATAGTAGGCTTCTAATATATAAAGTGCCTGACGTATGGGAACAGTCTAGCAGAAAATGTGTGGATCTTATGTATATGTTACTTTTTCTAGGGCAGATTGGATAGTGAGAGCCCATGTCTGGTCACTAAGTGACAATGCAATAATATCACTTTGTGTGGACGGTTTCTAAACATAGAGTGACTGTGTAAGCCCCCCGGAGGGCAGACGAGCACTCTGACCGGTCTATTCTCTGAACTCCTTTTATGTTACATATCCACATGTTCTTTTATCCACTCGTTTATCTATACGTACACGAGATCTCTGAACACACACGGGTATATAGCGACAATACGTAAATATTTATTGCAGATAGCCGGGGCGGCATGCAGAATTTTACCAAATATTTAAGAATGTAGCAGTGAAAGAATAACAGAAGTCCTCTCGGTGCCTTGTGTTTGTCTTGGCCTGTCACAGAGAAGTAGCCTGTGATGTGATAAATCTGCCGTACTATCCGCCATCATCTTGTCTGTGCTGTATTTCCTTCACATGGATGAAGAATGTTAATGATTTATTTAATTGAGACTTTGTTCTAAATAACAGATATAATAATAAAGAAAAATAAATGAATAATTGGTGGCAGGAGACCAGAGCAAAAAGGATGCAGCTTGCGTTACATGTATTTCTTCTTTTAATATTAAAATTTAATTTTCTAGCCACTTTATTACTTTAATAAAGTTCCAGAAATTTCCAGATCTGGATGAATCATTGTTTACAGTGCAATAGTTGTTGTGTGTCCCCAGAAGGACAAACAAATTAGAAACGTCCTAAGTAAATCACTGCATGTTACATATACAACAAAATAGCTTGCATGCTTAAAGAGCAACTCCAGTTGTAGATTATAGTAGCATTAATCTGACCAGTAAACATCCTTCCTTTTAAAAATAGATTTAACTAAATATTTTCTTCTAATTTTTTATTTTTTTTCTCTTGATTAGGAGTCGCATGGCTGCACTTTGTGTTTGTGGTAAATTCTTTCCTCGTTAAGAGCAAATAAAACTCTTCACCGATAAACTTTTAAGGACACGCTTAGAAAGTCCAAGCGACATTCCTCTCCTCTGCCATAACCTGGAAGTTGTAGATGATGTCTTCTCCGTACAGTTCAAGTTATTAAATCTTCCATCATCCAGTGATAATGAGATGACTCTGCTGACTCTGTCCCAGTCAGTATAGCAGTCTATTGTGTGTACATCTGCAGCAAGTATGGAAACTATAAAATATGGGAAAATTAAATAAATAAAACCCACAAAAATAGGCAATATGCAAGTCAGAGGGTGTGCTTACCACTCTACAAGTCTGAGCTGAGACACTAGAAAAATTGTTTATTAATCTAGTAGACCAATATCCTTTCTGCGTTTTATAGCAAATTATTCATTTGAATAACAAAGATGTTATCAGCAAAGGCTTTTTTTTCTTTCTTTTGCAAACCTAAACACACACTCTCACTCCTCTCACACGCATGCACACTCTCGCACGCACACTCTCGCTCATGATCTCGCACGCACACACTCTCGCACGTATACACACACACACACACACACATACTCGTTTTAAGTGCTTTAGGGGGACACCTGGCTGGAACATGTATTGTGGGGACTACCATTCCCTGCAGTGATATTAACAAGGCAATCACATAGGAATATTTAAGTGCAATGTGTAACCACAGTTATCACTTGAGCTAATCAATATTGCTTAAAATAAGGGAAATAAGGAACCTGACTTTTACTATCCTTGTGAGGACCGTTTCATGTCCAATGACCATCTGAGGACATCTGTAAATACACACATCTCAGGGTTTTAACCACCTGGGGACTAAGATATTTTTCTGCTGTTAGGTCACTAACACTGGAGGTCTATAGGAGAAATTACATTTAAGGCTCGCCCACACAAGCGTATTTGCCCGTCTGTGCAGTGTCCGCAAATAGGGACCAAAGCTTTGGTCCCTAATTGCGGACACTGCACAGACGGGCAAATACATTCGTATGGGAGAGTCCTAACTTGTTGAAAAAAAAAAATCACCACACCAAGACCATGCTGTTTTTTTAAACAAACTGCCAATTACCCACGAAATACAAAGTGAGAAAATGCTCCATCTAAAATGCTTTTTATTTTGTGGTTATTATACTTTCCCTGTTCAGTTCTAGCCAATCTGTCAGCAGCATTTTTCTGCGAAGAAAAACAGGTATAAACATTTAATGATCTGTTTGAGAACAAAAAATGTTTGATTTGCCCATAATAACCAATCACAGCTTTGGTATCAACCTCTGATTAGTTGCTATAGGTGATTAAGACAGAGTGATAAGTACAGGCCAATGGATTTTTATAGAAAATGGTGCGTGTAACACCAGCCTTACCAATATTACCATTGATGTTGCATTCAGGCCCTTAAAGTTCATGTATTATTTCCTTCCTGCAAAATGACCTAACTCTACATTAAAGGGGTATTCTGGGAATACAGAATTCCCAGTACCTGGCAGGACACCTGTAAGGAGAGAAGGGGGACTGGTGCTTATAGTCTCGTCACCGGCGGCCTTACATGCCATGCAGCAGCCTCCATCACCGGCGCCACAAAGTCCCAAAGTGTCGGGCTGGCATCTATCGTTCATGTTACCGGTGGCTACTCACGCTTCACTGGGTAGGCTCGATCTGCTTCTGAAGCCTGTGAGTGGCTGGCAATCAGGTGTACAATGACGTGGTGCGAGACACTTCCGGTTTTTGTAGCGCCGGTGACGGGAGCCCCTGCTCAGGACAAGAGACCGCGGGTGATGGTAAGTACCAGTCCGCCTCCTATCCCTACAGGTGTCCTGCCGGCTGACAAGAATTCTCTATTCCCGGAATACTCCTTTAAGTTTTTAAGAGAATATTTTACAATTGACATATGGTAACATGATTTGGATGAAGTGAGCACAAAAGCAGTACTAATATACAGCTGGGCTATTGCTACAATGGATGGGGTTGGAGCGAACTATGATCCCAGTACTGAAGTTAGACAGTAATACAGTTAGACCTACAGTGTAGGTAAATTAATAAATAAATGTGACAGACAAATATTGAATGCTAAAGTAACCAATTTATTCAACATTTATATAAAATACATATGTAAAACAATTGAAGTTGCAGGGTTGAAACAGAGTGGAGTAAGAACAGTTCACAAGTTCTGGAAGGAGGGCGAGTACACTGAGGTCACAAAAAGCCTTTGGTAAAACAGATCAAAATCTTGGAGTTTCTTTTAGTAATACCTTTGTTGGTCCTGGGTTTCTGGGAAACCTTCTTTCCATTTAAAATTTAAGTTGAAATTAACCCAAAACTATTTAGTTATGTTGACCTATGTATCATCAACTAGACACAATGTTAGCAATGGTAAAATGCTTTAGAGAAACCGAGAACAAAAATAATTTCAATCTAATACTTACCATTCAATATGTCCAAGTAAAAGCTTATGTACCTGAGCAACATAAGCATACAGTGCTATGAAAATAAATGTGAAAAACAAAACGCACAGTCAAGATTTACAGGTGTGCTATTCATATAATAGGGCCTATTGATATCCCTAGTGTACCATATCAAATAAAGGACAAGCGGCTATATTGCACACCTGCTTGTACTATACCACTTTCAGACATGCAGGTACAAGTCTTTTATCATTAAACCTAAAGGGGTTCTGGAACCAAACAGGTGTACTCGCCTATTGTTGCGCCCCTAGGTCCTGGTCCGGACAATAATGGTGTTCCCAGAGCAATTCTGGCATCCTGGCTCTCCAGCACCTCTGTTAGAAACACTCTTTTTGAGCGTTTCTAGCCACTTGTGGCTGAAGGACCAAAGGCCGGAAGGTGCAGTGTATCCGAACATCATATGATGGCGTTCCAACCCATGAATGGGGGGGCACCTTCACGAAATCCCAGGCATGCACAGTGGAAGCATTGCCTGGGATGGTGGTGCAGAGCATGTGACCACTGTAAACGTGAGATTTGCTCCACAGCAGTCAAATGCTCCGCACCAATGCATCCTGGAATACCTGCCAGTAAACAACGGCAAAGAGGACCGGAGAAGACCTGGAGGAGCGGAGGGAAGAGGTAAGTCGCATTTCTGCAACATGCTATGGCACACCGATTATCATATCATATTGCAGAAAAAAAGTTGTGACAACAGAACCCCTTCAACAACTCGACAGTTATTGTTAGCCCATATTGGACATCATGTGTTACACACACTTTTGGGATTATAGGTTTTTTTTTTTTACACAATTGCCACAAATGTTTTCTGTAATAACTGTTTCCAGCACCTTAATCTTTTATAATTTTACTTGCCCATCATCTCTTGCATTTGTATATTGCCATACATTTTTGTTGTTTTATTGACTAGGGATGACTTTGAAGACTGAAGGAAAAAAATGTTTTTCAAATTAATGCTGGAGAGAGAAAGATCAGATTTGGGCATCTCAATCCTGACTATAAGTGAAATCAGGTCAATCTGGTTTGACCCGAACATCAGTGGGGTCGCTTGTTTTTATTGATCACTTACAAACATTTCATTATCATGGCGGCAGTTGTCCTGCTGCTGGGTAGGGCCAGCTGTTCAATAAAGGGACATTAATTGGCCTTATCATATCAATAACTTACTTGCAATGCTTGACTGTGTGTATTTGCTATTTATATTGGTTCATTTTTGTAGTTATTTTTATGTTGCCCAGGTACATGGACTTTTATTTGGATATATTAAAGGAGCTCTGTCAGCTATTATGAATCCCATAAAGTAACATATAGGGCTTAAAGGGGTACTGTCATTTGACAAGTAAGATAGAGAGCTGGGGCCATGCCGTACTGGTTGCAATACGTACGGCCCCGTTCTCCGCCCGCCTGATATGTGTCGGGTTGTAATACCCAGGCGCATGCTCTCAGCCTAACAAAGCAATGCAGTACCCCTTTAAAGTAGGGGACCAAGGAGTCTGGGGTTTTATACTCATATGGTCACCCATTCTTGCACTGATCTAAAACAAAAATAGTTGACTAAAAAGGAAGGAAAGAGTGGTGCCACTTGGGGATGACCAAAGCAGTAAAAAATATATACACACAATAACCCCCTAGAAGGACTTGGCCAAATTAAATGGCTACCCCACACTTGGTGGTGGGACTGCACGGTGTATACCGGAAAACTGATACGTGTTTCCGTAGAGTTTACAACAAGAGAACCAATAAAAAGTCACCCACGATCAAGTTGATGGAACCATTACTTCTGTAGATCTAAATTTACCATAGGTTTATAACATGACAGTTGTTACACGGATATAGAATGAAAAGTTTTTATTAACAATAAATACTAGACCATGGTAATGTGGCTGTCACTGTTGTGATATTCCGAGAAGTGGCGTGAAACACTTTTTATGATTCAGAATCAGGATACCCCGTTTTTATTTATATTATGTACGACATGTAAACTTTTTTATATCTTCTTATGTGTTTATTAATATTTTAATTGATTATATGTATTTTATCATTCTAGACCCTGCGCATTTTATGTTACGGCTTGACAAAGGGCTTGTAGCCCGAAACGTTGCCACATTACCATGGTCTAGTATTTATTGTTAATAAAAACTTTTCATTTTATATCCGTGTAACAACTGTCATTTTATACCCCTATGGTAAATTCTTGCACTGTGTCTTTCCAAAGTCTGAGCATAAACAGAAAAGTGACTTTTCACTCTGCTTTCCCATAGAGAATAGAATGAAAAGAGTCACTCTTCTTGTACATCTACTGACTGTGGACTAGCACAGTATGGGAATGGGGGCAAGTATAAAAAATACATCCCCGGATTTCCTGTTCCACCTACTATAAGCCCCATGAGTTTGAGGCTCAGAGTAGGGGATAGAACTGTTAGGTTTTAGGTAGAATTAAATTTCTTTTGTTCTTTTCTAGTATGCTAACCTATAATTTAACCAAACTTAAAACCCGGTGCCTGGCTCAAAATGTTGTGTTTATTCTATCGGATTGCGTTTTAGAGCTGTTATGCGGTTCTTTATGTAAAACTTAACAGCAAGCCAGTTTCTGTCTTTCAGTGCAGATGGTTCTGCAGCGATACATGCCACACAGTCATTTTTTCCAGGCACTTTACATTTATGAATAAATTTAATCATATGTTTCTCTACAGCCTTCACTTCCTCCCTGTTCCAAGGTATCTTCTTTACAGGTTTTCGGCCTGAAAAATGAAAAAAATATATATTTTTTAAAATACCGGTTTTCAGATCAATATATGAGAATTGCATGATATAGTATTCCAATACAACAATATAAAATTTAAAAGAACACATGCCTTCTGATTTCTTTAGTTTATGGTCCTGCCCAAGCTCTGACTCACTTTGGTGCTGAATTTGTTCTAAAGAAGAAAAAGATTATATATATAAAATATATACTGTATATACTCGTGTATAACCCAACCCCCCCGACTTTTAACATAAAAAAGTGGGAAAAAACTTTGACCCTCATATAAGCCGAGGGTGGGAAATACAGCAGCCTGTGCCCCTCTGTAGCCCCCCACTACTCTTCTGTAACCAGCCTGTAAGTCCCCTGTGCCCTCCTGTAGCCAGCCTGTAGGTACCCTGTGCCCTCCTATGCTGGGTTGGCCAAGAACAAGTCGGCACTAGTGTTGAGCGATACCTTCCGATATCGGAAAGTATCGGTATCGGATTGGATCGGCCGATATTCAAAAAATATCGGATATCGCCGATACCGATACCAATGCAAGTCAATGGGACCAAAATATCGGAATTAAAATAAACCCTTTCTTTCCTTGTTGGTTCATTCTACATGAAGGAAAACAACTAAGAATAATGTAGGATGTATTGGGGGAGGTGGCGGAGACATTAAAGGCATAGAGGTTTAGCCCAATCAAATAGAATAGCAGGAATTTTAATTTTTTTAAAGACGTTCGGAGTTACAAAGATATTGACTATGTTAAGAATTTTTTTATTTTGTCAGATATTGATGTTTGACTACTTCCACGCCCATCAACTTTTTTATTTACTTTTCCCACACTTTCTTATTCATCATCATCAGCATCTTTGACATCATAAAAATAAGATATCGCGCTATAGCACTGTATGTGTGAACCAACTTACTAAATTCGACAGAGACCTGTACTACTATACCATAAACTAATAATAAAATAATATAACAATGATACTATAAAGTATAATGAGCTACCACCATTCAAAGTCACAGGAACAATATAAATGAATAGTTAATGTACAGAGGGCAATTCACAAGGTTAAGACGTAATTGCTCAACGATTGAGAACTACCATTTGGAGTCAAGCTTCCTTACTAAGAAATTTGTGGAAAAAGGGTACCCTAGGCCGCTGTTGGAAAAAACGAGAAACGAATTGGCCGGAACAGATAGACGTACTCTACTTGCACCAACACCTAAAGAGGACCCAATGCATGGTGACTTGTCAGAACAGGTGTATGGTCTACCATTTGTCACGCAATTCCATGCGGGTTACAATAAATTTACCCGCATCATCCGCAAACATTGGCCCGTCTTACAGCAAGATAAAGTGGTAGGGGAACTCCTTCCTCCTTACCCTAGGTTTATATATAGGAAGGCACAAACGTTGGGGAACCTTGTAGCCCCTACTGTGGCCATTAATAGCAAAAAAGGTGCTCAAACAGCGAACCCACTGAATGCTGGTTTTTTACCATGCGGCGGTTGTTTTGGCTGCCTACATACCTCTTTTAAAAAGACCCGAATAAATGCATTTTATGATACAAATGGCACTAGAGAGTTTTTAATTAAGGAAAATATTTCCTGTTTTTCCTCGGGGGTTATTTATTATATTAAATGCCCGTGCGGGAAGTTATATGTGGGTCGTACCTAACGCCGCCTTATGGAGCGTATCAGGGAACATTTCAAAAATATACAAAAGGGCTTTTTGGGGCACCCCCTTTCTCGCCATTTTAAAGAAAGACATAATCAATCCCTGAGAAATGTCACTTTTTGCGGCATACAGATTGTCCCCCATAGCCAAAGGGGTGGTGACTATCTAATGAAAATGTCTAGGGTTGAATCCCTATGGATTTTTAATTTAAATAGTTTGGCCCCTATGGGCCTTAATTATGAATTGGAATTATATGCGTTTTAATCTGTTCTAACTTTTCTATTTTTATATAGGTTTTTAATATGAATAAAATTAACAATATTAGTTTTTAGAAAGAGAAGTCAGGACGTGCTGTTATTGTCCAGTATGTATAGAATAATCATAGGTTTATATATATATATATATATATATATATTTATTTATTTATACTTCGTATTTATTGCTTATATGTGGAGCTTATATGTGGAATTTATATACCCTACCATCAGTAGTATACGTATGTGGTTCCTTCTAATTCTAATTACAATTTTAACTATAATACAAATAAAATAAAATTGTTTTTATGTTATTTTATTTAGGTATTGCCGGTATTTTTACACTATATATATTCTATATATCCTGTATATTGTTAACCATTGTTAATTACCATTGCACATCCTTATATATATTTTTTTTTCCAAAGGGGTTAATTTGCTGGTTCACTAATTATATTACCAACCTATATATAGCGACCGGCAGTGAGGGGGCGGTAACCCTGACGAAGAGGGACGGAGTCCCTCGAAACGCGTTGGTTAGCCCCTTTTTGTCCTGTGCTACACGCCGTAGGCTCTTGTGACGTCACACGCTGCTGGCTAGCAGCGGCGGCCATTCTTCCACACGCGCATCCAGGATCGCTACCGGCCGGAGCGCTCCTGGCTCTGCGCGCTCGTAGAGCACAGGCTATCTTGTTACCTACTCCTGCCGCCAAGTGTCTAACATTCCCAGCTATTGACACCCACCACCAGCATCGCTTTACCAGCACAGCATAGGCTATTTTGGTACTTCTGCCGCAAAGTGTCTAGCACCTTCAACTATTGACATCTATTATCAGCATCGTTGTACCAGCTGTAAATCTGCCTTAAGCTACCCTCTAGGTAAGGAGCATAGCTCACCCTCTGTACATTAACTATTCATTTATATTGTTCCTGTGACTTTGAATGGTGGTAGCTCATTATACTTTATAGTATCATTGTTATATTATTTTATTATTAGTTTATGGTATAGTAGTACAGGTCTCTGTCGAATTTAGTAAGTTGGTTCACACATACAGTGCTATAGCGCGATATCTTATTTTTATGATTATTTTGTTTCACCAGTAGGTGTGACGGGCGAGTCACGGCACCCGTCTGATATCAGCAGCTTGCACATATATAATATTTCATTAGCGCCAGTGAGTTATTGTTTGTCTTTCAATATCTTTGACATCAACTTCTTCTTCACCTTATTAATCTTCTTCATCTTCTACCTATTTTTTGTGTTACATTCTTCGTATTCTTTTTATTCAACTATTATTATTCTTCATATTCTACTTCATCATATTCTTATTTGTGACAGGCATTCCCGTAGTTGTTAATAACAAAATTTCGGCACTCTATCTCTTAAATTTAAGGGTTAAATCGTGGAAAAAATTGGCGTGGGCTCCCGCGCAATTTTCTCCGCCAGAGTAGTAAAGCCAGTGACTGAGGGCAGATATTAATAGCCTAGAGAGGGTCCACTGTTTTTGGCCCCCCCCTGGCTAAAAACATCTGCCCCCAGCCACCCCAGAAAAGGCACATCTGGAAGATGCGCCTATTCTGGCACTTGGCCACTCTCTTCCCACTCCTGTGTAGCAGTGGGATATGTGGTAATGAAGGGTTAATGTCACCTTGCTATTGTAAGGTGACATTAAGCCAGATTAATAATGGAGAGGTGTCAATTCTGACACCTATCCATTATTTATCCAATTGCATTAAATGGTTAAAAAAACACACACACATTATTAAAAAGTATTTTAATGAAATAAAGACACAGGTTGTTTTAATATTTTATTGTACTGCCAATCCACCTGAATCCAGCAGAGGGCGTATCACCGCGAATGAAGGTAAATATAGGTCATTGACCTACATTACCTTCATTCCCCGGGGTTTTACAGCCACGAGCAGCGCTGCATTAGCAGAGCTCCTGGCTGTAAAATATGTTAACCCCTTCAGATGGATTTACAACGTGGGACGTTACAGATCTACGGAAGGTATGTATATTGTTGGTTTCTTATTTTTTATTTGTTACAGAACGAGGGTCTTCAGCCAGTGGATTGAGCGTACAATAAAATATTAAAACAAACGGTGTGTTTATTTCATTAAAATAATGTTTAATAATGTGTGTGTTTTTTTTAACTCTTTCATACAATTGGATTAATAATGGAAAGGTGTCATAATTGACGACTCTCCATTATTAATCTGGCTTAATGTCACCTTACAATAGCAAGGTGGCATTAACCCTTCATTACCCCATATCCCACCGCTACACGGGAATGGGAAGAGAGTGGCCAAGTGCCAGAGTAGGCGCATCTTACAGATGTGCCTTTTCTGGGTTAGCTAGGGGCAGGTGTTTTTAGCCAGGGGGGAGGGGAGGGGGCAAAAACCATGGACCCTCTCCAGGCTATTAATATCTGCCCTCAGTCACTGGCTTTACCTACTCTGGCGGAGAAAATTGCGCGGGAGCCCATGCCAATTTTTTCCGCCATTTAACCCTTAAATTTAAGAGCTAGAGTGCCGAAATTTTGCATATACACACTACTAACAGTAGTGTGGAATATGCCAAAAAAATGAGGATATGACATGCTTTACTGTATGTAAACCATGTCTCATATCATGTTGGGTTTTGGCAGGAGAAATGAAAAGCCGGAAATTGAATTACCGGCTTTCCTGCTGTATCGCGCTGAAGTTAAAATATATACATATATATATATATATATATATATATATATATATATATATATATATATATATATATATATATACACACTGTATAACGAAACCCGACTTTTCAGTAGAGATCGCCGACCCGATCCCAGAGTGGGATCGGGTTGGGTTTCACGAAACCCGACTTTGCTAAAAGTCGGCGACTTTGGAAAAGTGCCGATCTGTTTCGCTCAACCCTAGTTGTTATCTATAAAAGTTTGAAGATTACACCTTCCATTCTGCCTGTCACAAAAGAGTTACATTTGTCCGCGTTCAGTTTGGCCTGCAGCATCAGGCTTTATCCAGGGGCACCATGAGGATGAACGGACTCACCCCCATACACTGCTTAGTCTTCTTCTGCATATACTGTAATTTAGATAATCTTTTACTCTGATATTAAGTGTTATGCTTAATGTTCTTCTGCTCTTTGTTCTGCAGCCTCTTGTTCTTCTGCTTCTCGGTCTTCCATGTCGTCGTCTCCAGGGTCGTCGTCTCCAGGGTCATCGTCTCCGGAGTAGTCGTCGTTGTCATAGGGGTGGTCTTCAGGGTCGTAATCTCAGTGGTTGTCGTCTCTGGTGTCGTCATCATCTTAGGGGGTGGTCTTCCCGGTCGTTGTCTTTACGGTCTTGAACTTGGAAATGTAGCAGAAGGTACAAGAAGGCTGAGAAAATGCCAAGAACCAGCTGATAGAACTGGAACTCGGATGGCTACCCGAAGGTCCAAGAGCCAATGGCACGACTGAGGACCAGCTGATGGTGCTGGAACCCGGTTACTAAGCAGGAGGTACCCGCGTTAAAAAGCACTACCCAGGACCACCTGACGTTGGCGGAACTCGGATACCCAGAAGGAGGCACCTAAGCCAAAGGCTCTGCCCGGAACCAGCTGATGGTGCTGGAACCAGGATGTGGACCAGAAGGTCCACAGGAGAAGAGAGAACAGCTAGGCCGCGAGGCTGCCGCAGTTACCGAACACCAACAGTCCTACAGGGGGAGCTTGGCCTATTGGCACTACAGAACCAGCCTTGATTGCCAATTCCCGCAGCCCACATTGGAAGCTCCTAAACTGGAGGCACCATGGAGTTGGCTAACCCGACCGCAACACGACGGGACAACGTATAGGCGTGTAAGTGACCTTGACACTACCCGGAACCAGATGACGGTGCTGGAACCAGGATGTGGACCTATTCAAGATTGTCTTCCTAGAGCCCCAACTAGCGGTGTTGGAGCAAAGGATCAGCAGGGGGAGCAGAGTGTAGGCCGAAGCCTGCACTGGTGGCAGCTTTGTGTCTGCGTTGCGTTTGCAGGACACGTTGCCGGCTACACAGCAGGGGAACAGCTGGCATTGCAGAACCCCACTGACACAATGGCGGGTGTTTTGCTCTGTGCAGCCAGCACTTCCGGGCACCAACTGGCAGTGTTAGAGCCCAGGGTCTGCAGGAGGAGCAGAGTGTAGGCCGAAGCCTGCACTGGAACAAGTTGAAAAGGAACCTTTAACCCCCCCCCAGGCGTTTGTTGTTGAAAGAGCCATCTTATACAGCACTAATGCTGCAAAAGGAAAAGGTGGCTCTTTTAATTATGCTCCTTGCAAACGCTGAACTAGACACTCATGTAATGTGTCCCCTCACACCATAAAACCGTCCCGGAGGTGGGACTTTCCTTTGTAATGTGACACAGCACAGCCGTCATTCCTTCCCCCTTGGTGCCATGTGATGCCTCCTCAGCATTGTTTTAAGCTGTCCCGGAGCCTGCGCTGTTATGTTATCCCTTGGCCATGCACACTTAGCGCTGGCCATCTTCTGACATCATTTAGGTTGCAGGCTGGCAGAGCCTGTGCAGCCACGCTGCCCGAGATCCCACCTCGCAGTGTCATCTAATGTAATCCCACTGCGGACCTGGGATCCATGGGCATGCGCAGTGCATATCCTCACCTCTCACTCCCCTCCTTCTGGCTTCTTCAGACTGTGCGGTGTCACAGCCGTGGCATGCTATTGGATCAGCTGACGCCGCACAGTCTGAAGAGGCCGGAAGGAGGGGAGTGAGAGGCGAGGATATGCACTGCGCATGGCCATGGATCCCAGGCCCGCAGTGTGATTAAATCAGAAGACACTGCGAGGCGGGATCTCGGGCAGCGCAGCCGCACAGGCGCAGCCAGACACCAAATTATGTCACAAGACAGGCAGCGATAAGTGTGCATGGCCAAGGGATAACAGAACAGCGCAGGCTCCGTGACAGCTTAAAACAACGCTGAGGAGGCGGCGCACGGCACCAAGGGGGTAGGAAGGACGGCTGTGCTGCGTCACATTACGAAGGAAAGTCCCACCTCCGGGACGGTTTAACGGTATCAGTGGACACATTTTATAAGTGTTAAGTTCTGCGTGTGCAAGAAGCTAAATTAAAAGAGCTACCTTTTCCTTGTGCAGCATTACTGCTGCACAAGGTGGCTCTTTCAGTAACAAACGCTTGGGGGGGGGGGAGACAGGTTCCCTTACATTTCAGATGTTGTGTCAGCATGGCCGTCGCAGGACACATTGCCGGCTACACAGCTGGGGATCAGCTGACGTTACTGAAACCCAATAACACTGGGTCGTATGTTTTGACTGTGCAGCCTGCACTTCTGAGCCTCAACTGGCGGTGTTGGAGCCCAGGAATTGCAGTTCAGGCGGTAGAAAGATGAACACATCAGGAGACCTGGATGACACCCAATTACTTAATCAGGCAGAGGAGTGGAAAATTCCTGCGAGATACAGGCCTGGTTCATTTCCAGAAAAGTAAGCCGGTCAACGTTATCGGAGGATAGTCGCATGCGACGGTCTGTTAGTACACCACCTGCGGCACTAAAGACACGTTCCGATAAGACACTAGCCGCAGGGCAAGCCAGCACCTCCAATGCATACTGGCTTAGCTCTGGCCATGTATCCAGCTTAGAGACCCAAAACTTGAAAGGGGAAGAGCCGTCTGGGAGTACAGTAAGAGGGCAAGACATGTAGTCTGTCACCATCTGACGAAACCGTTGCCTCCTGCTGACTGGAGCCGCCGGTGATGGTGTAGACATTTGGGGCGGGCACACAAAACTGTGCCACAGTTTGGCCATACTGGTCTTGCCTTGGGCAGAGGCACCGCTTCTGCTCCCTCTTTGTGCAGAGCCTCCTCCACTGCCTCGACGCACTGAGCTGCTTTGTAAAGCACTAGCAGCACTCCTCTCAGTTGGACTGGAGAAGATGATGGAATTCACCAGTGTGTCTTGGTACTCCTGCATTTTACGCTCCCGGGTCAACGGTGGGATGAGGTTTTGAACGTTGTCCCGGTAGCGAGGATCGAGGAGGGTGTACACCCAATAATCAGGCATGTTGAGAATGTGGTCGATGCGGCGATCGTCTCTCAGGCACTGCAGCATGAAATCAACCATGTGCTGCAGACTGCCAACTGGCCAAGAAACGCTGTCCCCTGCTTCAGGCGTGATCTCTGCCCTCTCTTCATGACCCCACCCTCGCTGTACACGCTGACTACTGGACAATTGTGTAACTCCCTCCTCTGGACGGAGGTCTTCCTCGTCCATTGACTCCTCATCCTCCTCACAAAGTGTCCCCTGCCTACGACTTTGTGAGGAACCACGTGGCGCTGACTGTCCAGAAGCTGATGGAAGTGGTGACTCCTCATCCTCCACCTCTTCCACAACATCATCCCTTAGCGCTTGCAGTGTTTGTTGAAGAAGGCAGATAAGGGGGACAGTCATGCTGACTAGTGCATCATCTGCACTCGCCATCCGCGTGGAATAATCAAAGGGACGCAAAACCTAGCAGACGTCCTTCATAGTGGTCCACTCTGTGGTTGTGAAGTCTGAACGGCGCGGAGTGCGACTTCTTTGCGCCTAATGCAGCTGGTACTCCATTACTGCTTGCTGCTGCTCACACAACCGCTCCAACATATGTAACATGGAATTCCACCTGGTAGGTAGGTCACAAATGATGCGATGTTCCGGAAAGCGGAATCAGCGCTGCAGAGCAGCAATGCGCGATCTTGCCAAGCTGGAACGCCGCAAGTGAGCACACTCTAGGCGGGCCTTGTGCAGCAGTGCATCAAGATCCGGATAGTCCCTCAGAAAACTCTGCACAACCAAATTGAGCACATGTGCCAGACATGGGATGTGAGTGAGGTTGCCAAGGGCCAAAGCTGCCACCAGATTTCGGCCATTGTCACACACTACCATGCCTGGCTGGAGATTCGCTGGCACAAACCACACATCGCTCTCCTGCTTGATGGCATTCCAGAGCTCCTGCGCTGTGTGGCTTCGATTCCCCAAAGAAACTAATTTCAAGGCGGCCTGTTGACGTTTGGCCATGGCTGTGCTCATGTCGGTCGTAACAGGTAAACGTTCACGGGTCCATGTGGAGGTGGACTGTGACGGCTCCTGCAGCGATGATTCTGAGGAACTTGTGTATGAGGAGTCAATGCGTACAGACTGGATTCCTGCAATCCTTGGAGTGGGCAGGACACGTCCTGCGCCACTCGCATGATCTGTACCCGGCTCAACAACATTAACCCAATGGGCAGTGAGGGAAAGGTATCGCCCCTGTCCATGTTGACTGGTCCACGCATCGGTGGTGAGGTGGACCTTGCTACTGACGGCGTTCAGTAGCGCGTGTTTTATGTGTCCCTCCACATGCTTGTGCAGGGCAGGGACGACTTGCCTGCTGAAATAAAAGCGGCTGGGCACATTGTACTGTGGGACTGCCAATGCCATCAAGTCCCGGAAGCTGTCAGTCTCCACCAGCCTGAATGAGAGCATTTCCAGTGACAGAAGTTTGGCAATGCCTGCATTCAGAGCCTGTGCTCGGGGGTGGTTTGCCGAGAATGGCCGCCTTTTCTCCCATGCCTGTACTACCGATGGCTGTAGACTGGGCTGGGAGTGTGAGGATGACTGGGAACGTTGTGCTGTGGGTGGAATTACAGTGGGTCTCTGGACAACAGTGCCAGAGGTTCTTCCATGGCGATCCTGGGAGGAAGCCGAACCAGCTGTGTGTGAGCTGGAGGAAGAGGCAACACGAGCTGAAGAAGTGGTAGCTGCCGCTGTTGGTTGGCCTAGGTCTTCAGTGTGTTTGTGTAACTCCACCGCGTGCCTGTTCCGCACATGTTTCCACACATTTGTGGTATTGAGGTTGCTGACATTTTTCCCTCTTTTGACTTTCTGATGACACAGCTTGCATTTGACAAAGCAAATGTCATCTGCAACTGTGTCAAAAAAGGACCAGGCACTACAAGTCTTGGGAGCGCCCTTTTTGGCTTTTGGAAGAGACAAGCTCCTAACGGGTGCCAAAGTGGAGGCTACAGGCTCCGCAGTCTTCCCCCTCCCTCTCCCTCTTTTTCCCGTTCGGAGAATCTCTTCCTCAGAGCTGCTCCCACCACCTTCCTGTACCTCACGCCACGATGGATCAAGGACCTCATCATCTCCACTACCCTCTGCCACCAACTGCTCCTCCTGGGTAGTCTTGGCAGCACAGTACGCACCAGAAAGCGGCTCCTGAGTTTCATCATCAGATGCGTACTGCGCTGTGGTGACCAGAGGCACTGGCCCACCCGCCTCTTCAGAGTCAGAGAGACAAAGCTGTTGGGCATCACTGCACACTGCCTCTTCTTCCATTTCTCCAATGCTGCTTGGCTGGCCCCGTTTCCAAGCCAAGAGATTCAGAGAACAGAAGTAGAGACGGCTCCTGTCCTGGGCTCTCTGACTGCCTGGCCAATTTGGCAGGTGGTGAAGAGACAGATGGCTGCTCTCCAGTGCTCTGTGCCTGAGAGGATGTGGCACTAATTGAAGTGGATGCGTTAGCTGCCATCCATCCGACAACGGCTTCAATTAGATCTTCACGCAGCAGCGGTGCACGGCGCTCTCCTACAAAGCTGCGCATGAAGGACTGTTCCCTGCTGAAACTGGGTGATGATGAGTCACCGGTGCCCGCAGCAGGCACAGAATCACCACGTCCTCTCCCTGCTCCTCTCCCTGCTCCGCGCCCACGTGCCTTACTCCCTGCCCTCTTCATCTTGGTTGACAGATAAAGATAAGCAGAAAAGTACTAAGGCCTTAGTGTGCTTATTCCTGAACAGCTCCTCCTAACAGGTATAAGAAACACTATTTTCTAAAGTGTGGACTAGACTTTATTATGAGTTAATGTGGCCTACACAACTGTGAAGTGGTGTGTTTGGTGAACTTAACTTTTTTTTTGGGGGGGGGGGGCAGATCGGACTACAGAGCGAGTTTCACTCACACGGAGACCGTGCAGACAGCTGTAAACGGCACTGCAAGGCCCAAAAAAAGATCCTCTAGGTTATCCTATGTAGTGTTTTTCCACAATTTGGCTGGATACGGGTGGAAAGCCACTAATAGGAAATTTTTTAGAAAATGTGCAGCAGGCTGCACTATTAGCAAAAAAGGACAATTTATTTTACGGTATGAGGCAGTGACGCACCCTGAGCTGAATACAACCGGCTGTGGCTGCACACAGACTACAAGGTGAGATGCACTCACACGGACACCGTGCAGACAGCCGTAAACGGCGCTGCAAGGCCCAAAAACCCTCCTCTATGTTATCCTATGTAGTGTTTTTCCACAATTTAGCTGGATACGGGTGGAAAGCCACTAATAGGAAATTTTGGAAAAAATGTGCAGCAGGCTGCACTATTAGCAAAAAAGGACAATGGATAGAACAGTATGAGGCAGTGTGAACCCCCCTGAGCTAAATACAACCGGCTATGGCTGCACACAGACTACAGAGTGAGCTGCACACACACACACACACACACAGAGAGACCTTGCAGAACGCTGTTAAAACAGCGCTGCAAGGCAAAAGCAAGGTGAACACACAGCGGGAAAAGCGCAATGAAGCAATTCGCTATCTCAACTGGCCCTCAGTCAGAACACAGCGTCCTGTCCCTAACTGAATTCACAGCAGAGTGAGCGCAAAATGGCGGCAGCGTTTTTTATAGTGCATCATCACATCATTTCAGCAGCCAATCACAGCCTTGCCAGTACTTACATGCCCACCATGCTAAACAGGATGTGCCCACACTTGTAATCATTCTCATTGGCTGAATTAAATAAAACCGGGACTTAGCATTATGGGAACTTCCGATTCCGGTATCCGATATGCGGTAAATATCGGAAATCGGTATCGGAATTCCGATACCGCAAATATCGGCCGATACCCGATACTTGCGGTATCGGAATGCTCAACACTAGTCGGCACCGTCAGGGTTGGCCGGGAAATGTAGCAGCCTGTGCCCCTCTGCGCCCTCCTATAGCCAGCCTGTAGGTCACCTATGCCCTCCTGTAGATACCCTGAGCCCTCCTACAGTCCTCCTGTGCTGGGTCGGCTGAGAACAAGCCAGCACCAGCAGGGTCGGCCAGGAAATGCAACAGTCTGTCTGCAGGTCCCCTGTGTCCTCCTGCAGTTTTCCTATGCTGGGTTGCTGGCAATGTTGGCTGGGAACGAGGCGGCGCCGGTAGGGTCGGCTGGGAACGAGGTGGCTCTGCAAATTTTTATTTTTTTTACTGACTCGTGTATAAGCCAAGGAGGCTTTTTCAGCCCATTTTCTGGGGTAAAAAAACTCGGATTATACTCGAATATGTACGGTATATTCATATTTATTTTGTGGACATCTTTATAAAATTGAAAAGCTACATACCTTCAGGGGATTGCTCATCTTCTGACTCATCACTGTAGAGCTGTACTGGTTCTAAAGCAAAAATACAAATCACCAATGTGAATGAATATGCTATAGAAAATGTTCAAAAAGTAAAAAATAATCCTATCCTACAAAGTCTATATATGTTATGTGAACCCAGTAATCAATACATTATATACTAGGTCAACATAATATATACAGATGGAGCAAATAAATTCCTGTCGCATGGTGTGCCAGTGAGAAGCACTGGCACGCCATGCCACACAAGGCATTTACATTCACTGTGCAGCCACTATTGTTCGCTGCACAGCGACTGCTAATAGAACGCAGCCGATTCTTTTGAGCCGGCCGCGTCCTATTGTATTCTCGGCGGCCGCCCGGGGTTTAAGTAAAGAGATTGCGCTGTATCCCAGGCGGGTAACTGCGGCATCTTGCAGCAGACACCCGCGGGCAACACCTGCGATCGGGTCCCTAGCAACCACTTGCTGGCTTCTCTGGTTACAGGGAGTCATTGGGCAGCTACAGGCAGCAGTGCTACAATGTTAATTTAACATTGCTGTGCTGCTGAGGCCGCAGCTTCCTTGGCAACCCTTGTTGGCCAAGGAAGCTACGGTTCCGCGGCCGTGATTAACACGGCTGTTTTTGTACAGATCTGTTGCTCCGTGAATCACGGAGCAACGGATCCGTAAAAACGGCTGTGGATAACCACGGTCGTGTAAACCTGGCCTAAACATACCCTAATAATGTAGTACCACCAATCAGTATAAATGTGCAAATAGCAAGGTAGGACTGTAGTTAAATAAAATATAACTTTTAATTCACTCTATTAAAAAGAGCCTGACAGACTCATAAAACCGCATAACAAACAACGTACAAATACTAACAGATGCTCCCAGTGAGCTCTGAAAAAGCTCCAGCACGGTGACAAGCAATGACACCTATTCTCATGGAAACTAACACCATACAAAAGGTTTCTTTTCGTTTCCTCCACAACCTGTATATAATGAGCTTTGTAACAGATCAAACCAACGGAGCCATTAATGATTTCTACTGAAATATTGGAACAATCTCACCCAAGATATAGGTTGCTTCACAGCGTTTCGTGGTATGGATGTCCGTGCAAATGAGGCGGCGCTCTGCGTGCCCGTTTAAAACCTCATTCCTATGGATTTCATCCCACCGATTGTTTCTTCCTCCCTCATCATGAATTCTCCCAACGCGTTTCTTGTGGCTCGATCATCAGGGGAGGAGCCACTTCAAAAAATCAGATGTGTGTCATCCGTCAGACACACATAGGAGGGATGACACACATCTGATTTTTTGAAGTGGCTTCTCCCCTGATGATCGAGCCACAAGAAACGCGTTGGGAGAATTCATGATGAGGGAGGAAGAAACAATCGGTGGGATGAAATCCATAGGAATGAGGTTTTAAACGGGCACGTAGAGCGCCGCCTCATATGCACAGACATCCATACCACAAAACGCTGTGAAGCAACCTATATCTTGGGTGAGATTGTTCCTATATTTCAGTAGCAATCATTAATGGCTCCGTTGGTTTGATCTGTTACAAAGCTCATTATATACAGGTTGTGGAGGAAACGAAAAGAAACCTTTTGTATGGTGTTAGTTTCCATGAGAATAGGTGTCATTGCTTGTCACCGTGGCCTAAACATACCCAAGATAATAACACTGATATACATCAAACAGAGTTGTTTAAAATAGAAAAGTATTTCTGGAGACAGTAAATCAAAGGCTGTGCAGGTAAGCTGTAATTTTACAGAACAAAAATTACATACTCATAAATGGATATTTTCCTCAATACTAACCCTCTGGATCAATGCTGATATCCTCAAAATTTTTGCCTTTAAATTCAGCCAGTCTTCCTTTTTCAAGAGCCAAGAGAAGTTTGCTGATCTTGGCAAGCTGTAAGGTTCCTTCTGGGAGGCGGTAATATTGTCTGTGCACCTTAATGTCGTGGCCAAGAAAGTCTGCTAATTGATCTAACTCTGTGTCGTTTAAGTTCAGAACTTTTGTTAGAGTAGCAACGTGCTTTCGTAGCTTGGTGGAAGTCAGTGTTTCAGGATTTTTAGCTCCACATTCTTTAGCAAAAAAGCGTATACAATCACATCCTCTGAAATGTGACAAAGCCTCTGGTCTGGCAAACATGTGCACATTTTCAGACAGCACTCCACAAACTGTACGCTTCTCTACAAGAAGTGTCATTGCGTTTTGCACTGCTGGTGTTAAAAGTATTGGAACTTTTCTACCTCGTTTACCTCTGATTTCAATTCTTGTGAAATGTTGGCAGAGCTTTTTTTCTAAGTCAGAAAGTGCTAAAGCAACATCATCATGCAGATGTGAAGTATCTCTTGAAGTAAAGCTACTTAAGAACATCTTAGAAACTTCACCCTCTCGTCTTCGATTGAATAAGATTAGCTGTGCAAGTATAACTTTTGCAAGTAATGTCCATTTTTTAACTGAGGGAGCAGTTGACAAAAGGTTATAGTACTCCTGCAGTTTTTCGTCAAGATACAAGTGCATTTTTTTCACATCTTCAGTGAAAGGTAAAAGCTGAGGAGTGTTCCATTTTGTTTCTTTTAGAGATTTTAAGGCAGCTGATGAGATTAGCTCATTCCATCTTGTTTCATACAACTTTCGGAAGTTACGTGCATTCTCCACTCTGTCTTGGCATCCCTCCACCATTGCTTGGCATTCCAGAATACTGGAAATTTTCACCAAGCTATGGCCAAGCTTCAGTGCCAGTGATGGAATTTTAAATGTATTAGTTTCTTCGTCATAGCCAGCAAGAACTCTCACAGAGTTTATGGCATGCATAAAGTTTGATGGGACAATAAAGTCTACAAGTTTGAAAAGAGGAGAACATTTTCTGGCCTCTAGTACTAACCTTCCAACTTCTCTAAGTTTTTGACGGATGTATTCGTGTTTATCAACTTCCGATCCGATTCTGTTATAGAGATGCTGACCCATCTGTACAATGGATCCATCACTTTTAATTGTGGATGAAATTTCATCTGGTCTCATATAGCTTAGAAGCTTCCAAAAACCACTGCTAATTCCAGGTGGCATGGGCTCCATAAAGGCACAGAGAGATTGCACTTTTTTTCTCCCAGGGCTTGATGATGTACTTGTTTGGTTTAGTTTACATTTTTTCATGTGTCTCCAGAGATATTTTTTGACAAATAAGCCTTGGCAATGAATGCAGTGCATGAAATCTTTGGGAGAAGTTTCTTTTGTGGGCTGTTTAAATGTAACAAGAACTCCACTTCCAGTTCTAATTACATTAGAATTGTGAGCAAAGTTGCCCCGATGTCGAAGATGTTCTAAAGACCTTCGCCTTTCTTTTGAGCCCTTTGCAAACTTTAATGCACCCGCGACTTCAGGTTCACTTTTATGAACATGTTCGAGATGTCTTGCAATTTTCATGAATGGTTTCTCGCAGTAAAAACAATACTGTTTTTTATTATACATCCTTACACCACTTTCCCTTTGGGAAAGTACCTGAACTGACACAGAGTCAGATATTTCTTTTTCCATGTTCAAAACACTGGTGCTATCAGATAGTAAATCAGTGTGTGGAGAAGTGTTGGTCTTTGTATTCTTTTGATGGCTCTGTAATGGCACCTCTTCTTGGATGGTGCTTGTTTCTGAACTGCTCTCCTCAGAAAAGTGTGGTAAATATTCTTCTTCGCTGTTTTCTAGGCTAAAATCAGAGCTGTCTTCAATGTCAGAGATAGTGTTCATATTTTGCTGGAATGAAAATCAAACACATTGATACATTTAATGGCATCCTTTCACTTGTTTTAATGGTTAAACATGTAGAAAGATAGCTGAAACATGATCTTGAATTTACCTCAATCTTTGGTGAGGTGGCTTGCTCTGTATGGAGACATGGTGCAGTTTCGGGGCTACTGTAGCAGGACACCTCTAGATCCTTCTGATTTTCATTTGTAACAATGGGTTTGTCAGCCACCTACATAGTTTAAACATAGGAACAGTACCAAATTAACAACCAAATTTGTTTTTATTTATACCTGAATTGCAGCAGGTGCTGATATGACTCTTAAGCTGTGGTTCTCCTATTGCAGTATATGGGAGAGACATGGCTTCAGAGTCAAAATATGGGCACCCTTGGGACTTCGGTGGGTGCTTCTGCAGAAGCCAGGGAGAGGGGGAGCTGTCAAAACTTGCTTCCGGACTTAATGTGAGGTGGACAATGCCTCTCATAACCTGCAGATGGAGCAAATATTTTCTTGTGTCCCATCATGCCACGAGGCCCGATTTTCTGCGCCTACATAGTAAGACAGGACACAAACCTGTAAATAAATCATGGCAAATTTACTTTAGCCGCGGGCAGTCCTGCATATACAATAGAACACGGACGGCTGAATAGAAGCGGCCGCGTTCCATTAAAATCGTGGCCACGTTCTATTTATATTCGCCGCTGCAAATACATTAGACATTCGCGTCTAGCTCAATAGAACCGGCCATGTCCTATTTACAATCGCTGTGCAGTGAACAATAGCAGCTGTACAGCAAATGTAAATGCCTTTTGTGGCATGGCGCACCCGCGCTTCTCACTGGTGCGCCATGCCACACAAGATTTCTTTTTCTCCATCTGTAAGTTATTGTGTATATTCCACCTGACAGGTTTCCTTTTAAATGAGTTTTTGAGTTTTGCATGTTAATTCAATATCGTCAGGATAGGCTTGAATCTGATCAGAGGGTGTAGAGCCACCATAGCAAGATCTACATTGTGAAAGGAGCCAGAAGCAGATAGCTCAATTTACTATGCAGTGGCCATGCCAGACTGCAGCAGCTCAGCTCCCATACTAGTGACTCTGAACTGAGCTAAAGTAACCTGGCAGATCCATTACACAGTGAACAAAGCCATCTGCTTCTGGTTCTGTCAGGGAGACATCGCTGAATAGCAGATTAGTGGGAGTGTCAGATGTCTGCACCCCACCAATCAGCATTTTCAACACTAAAGACAAATAGTGTGATTGGTGCATGACCTGAAATGTGTGTATGTCCCCACGAGCACCGTGACCTGAAAGGAAGAGGCAGGGTGCTTTGAATGTTGGTTATGAAGTCTGGATGTGGTGAATGTCCCCACTTGGTGCATGACCTGAAATGTGTGTTTGTCCCCACGAGCACCGTGACCTGAAAGGAAGAGGCAGGGTGCTTTGAATGTTGGAAATGAAGTCTGGATGTGGTGAATGTCCCCACTTGGTGCATGACCTGAAATGTGTGTGAGTATGTCCCCACGAGCACCGTGACCTGAAAGGAAGAGGCAGGGTGCTTTGAATGTTGGAAATGAAGTCTGGATGTGGTGAATGTCCCCACTTGGTGCATGACCTGAAATGTGTGTTTGTCCCCACGAGCACCGTGACCTGAAAGGAAGAGGCAGGGTGCTTTGAATGTTGGAAATGAAGTCTGGATGTGGTGAATGTCCCCACTTGGTGCATGACCTGAAATGTGTGTGAGTATGTCCCCACGAGCACCGTGACCTGAAAGGAAGAGGCAGGGTGCTTTGAATGTTGGTTATGAAGTCTGGATGTGGTGAATGTCCCCACTTGGTGCATGACCTGAAATGTGTGTTTGTCCCCACGAGCACCGTGACCTGAAAGGAAGAGGCAGGGTGCTTTGAATGTTGGAAATTAAGTCTGAATGTGGTGAATGTCCCCACTTGGTGCATGACCTGAAATGTGTGTGAGTATGTCCCCACGAGCACCGTGACCTGAAAGGAAGAGGCAGGGTGCTTTGAATGTTGGTTATGAAGTCTGGATGTGGTGAATGTCCCCACTTGGTGCATGACCTGAAATGTGTGTGAGTATGTCCCCACGAGCACCGTGACCTGAAAGGAAGAGGCAGGGTGCTTTGAATGTTGGTTATGAAGTCTGGATGTGGTGAATGTCCCCACTTGGTGCATGACCTGAAATGTGTGTTTGTCCCCACGAGCACCGTGACCTGAAAGGAAGAGGCAGGGTGCTTTGAATGTTGGAAATGAAGTCTGGATGTGGTGAATGTCCCCACTTGGTGCATGACCTGAAATGTGTGTTTGTCCCCACGAGCACCGTGACCTGAAAGGAAGAGGCAGGGTGCTTTGAATGTTGGTTATGAAGTCTGGATGTGGTGAATGTCCCCACTTGGTGCATGACCTGAAATGTGTGTTTGTCCCCACGAGCACCGTGACCTGAAAGGAAGAGGCAGGGTGCTTTGAATGTTGGTTATGAAGTCTGGATGTGGTGAATGTCCCCACTTGGTGCATGACCTGAAATGTGTGTGAGTATGTCCCCACGAGCACCGTGACCTGAAAGGAAGAGGCAGGGTGCTTTGAATGTTGGTTATGAAGTCTGGATGTGGTGAATGTCCCCACTTGGTGCATGACCTGAAATGTGTGTTTGTCCCCACGAGCACCGTGACCTGAAAGGAAGAGGCAGGGTGCTTTGAATGTTGGAAATGAAGTCTGGATGTGGTGAATGTCCCCACTTGGTGCATGACCTGAAATGTGTGTGAGTATGTCCCCACGAGCACCGTGACCTGAAAGGAAGAGGCACGGTGCTTTGAATGTTGGAAATGAAGTCTGGATGTGGTGAATGTCCCCACTTGGTGCATGACCTGAAATGTGTGTTTGTCCCCACGAGCACCGTGACCTGAAAGGAAGAGGCAGGGTGCTTTGAATGTTGGTTATGAAGTCTGGATGTGGTGAATGTCCCCACTTGGTGCATGACCTGAAATGTGTGTGAGTATGTCCCCACGAGCACCGTGACCTGAAAGGAAGAGGCAGGGTGCTTTGAATGTTGGTTATGAAGTCTGGATGTGGTGAATGTCCCCACTTGGTGCATGACCTGAAATGTGTGTTTGTCCCCACGAGCACCGTGACCTGAAAGGAAGAGGCAGGGTGCTTTGAATGTTGGTTATGAAGTCTGGATGTGGTGAATGTCCCCACTTGGTGCATGACCTGAAATGTGTGTTTGTCCCCATGAGCACCGTGACCTGAAAGGAAGAGGCAGGGTGCTTTGAATGTTGGAAATGAAGTCTGGATGTGGTGAATGTCCCCACTTGGTGCATGACCTGAAATGTGTGTGAGTATGTCCCCACGAGCACCGTGACCTGAAAGGAAGAGGCAGGGTGCTTTGAATGTTGGAAATGAAGTCTGGATGTGGTGAATGTCCCCACTTGGTGCATGACCTGAAATGTGTGTTTGTCCCCACGAGCACCGTGACCTGAAAGGAAGAGGCAGGGTGCTTTGAATGTTGGAAATGAAGTCTGGATGTGGTGAATGTCCCCACTTGATCCATGACCTGAAATGTGTGTGAGTATGTCCCCACGAGCACCGTGACCTGAAAGGAAGAGGCAGGGTGCTTTGAATGTTGGTTATGAAGTCTGGATGTGGTGAATGTCCCCACTTGGTGCATGACCTGAAATGTGTGTGAGTATGTCCCCACGAGCACCGTGACCTGAAAGGAAGAGGCAGGGTGCTTTGAATGTTGGAAATGAAGTCTGGATGTGGTGAATGTCCCCACTTGGTGCATGACCTGAAATGTGTGTTTGTCCCCACGAGCACCGTGACCTGAAAGGAAGAGGCAGGGTGCTTTGAATGTTGGAAATGAAGTCTGGATGTGGTGAATGTCCCCACTTGATCCATGACCTGAAATGTGTGTGAGTATGTCCCCACGAGCACCGTGACCTGAAAGGAAGAGGCAGGGTGCTTTGAATGTTGGTTATGAAGTCTGGATGTGGTGAATGTCCCCACTTGGTGCATGACCTTGTTGTGGAAATATCTATGAATTCACTAGATAGATAAGTTCTATAGTTCTAAAGTATTGTTCAATGTGTAGTCAAGTCTCTTATTAGATGTCTAGAAGACTGTGACCTTTAACTCTGCTTTCTCTAAACACAAAGTGTTCAGCACATTCTGTAATGTCCTAAGTAGTCTATCTATATTGCCTATGTGGCTATCCTTGGACATTAAGACCCAGGATAAGTTGAAGTATAAACACTTATTAGTATACTTGTTAACCAGTTTTCTGTCTAACCATATTATTTTCTTAGTAATTTCTTTGTCCAATACTGCCTCCAAAGGTAGGATGCTGCATTGGTACTGTGTACTCATAACTAAACTGAAATTCGTTGAAATGGAGCCCACATGACGAATATAACCCATGTTTATATATACTAACCAATTATCTTCTGTAAATTAACAGATGTTTTGTTACCTCACCATGTGATATAATTGGAGGTATTTAACCTCGTCCATTGTAATTATACAATACAACCTTTTCCAAAACTCTACGACATTGTGTGGCATAGATTTATTGGGCTCGCAAGCAAAGGGTAAAGGTAATTGCGGACACGAGTTATCCAAGCATGGAGATATACCTTTAAAGCATAGGTGTATATCTCCCATTATTTCCTTATCAACCTCAAATGTATACATCATACTTTACAGCTGTTTATACATTTCTCCTGCTACCCTGTGCTCATTACATTTTTGAAAACAAGGGCTCAAACACACAGGCATCTGTCTTCAGTTTTTTTAGACTTTTTTTGATATTGTCATTTAAACTGATGCTTTTAAAGAGCATTCAGCTTTTTCAGCTGCCCCTCTCATGTTAATAGGTGAGGAGAACAGGCTGCGCTTAAATGGCAAAGTGTGTGTGTGCTCCCATTGAAATCAATGGGACTGTAATACATGCCTTTTTTTGATAGTCAATTAAACGCCTCCGATACATGTGTGTTCAAACACTGAATAAATCTATTCATGCTTATTTTGGCCAAGAACTGATATGTGAACAGAGGTGAATAAGGTACTGCAAGACACTTCTGTGGAACAATAATGGCCATGTTGATATTGATCTCACCAGGCCCTTAATTCACTTGATAACTGTCATCAGTAGATAGACACCTTCCATACACTGTACATTAAATGGGTGTCTGGTCTTTGTAGTGATACATTTAGTAATTTGTAGTTTTAGACACCTAATGTCTTTAGATTGAATATTCTAACAAAGTAATATTATATATTATATTATATTATATTATACCTTTTCTCTCCAAGGGAAACTACTATCCCCATAATTGTATGTAATTTCTTCTCCAGGGTTGATGTCGCTAATGGCAAAAAGGCACAAATGTGGCTTTTTTTCAACCATAACTTTCTTCATTTTGCAATTTGGGTTTTTATATTCATCATTAACTAATCTTCCTAATGAGTCATTGTCTTGGGATGCATCAATGCTGATATAAAAGAAAAAAATGTACATGAATCTTGACATGTAGAAATAACTGGTTGATTATAATATAACCAAGATAATACAAATGTATTTAAAGGGAGTCTGTCACTAGTTTTTTAGCGTGGAGTTTTACTAAAAGATAGGTAAGCCATGGAACAGTGGGCAGAGTGCAGAGGAAGGCAACATCTTATTTAATCTAAGCTATAAAATGGTATATGAAAATGAGCATGGCAGGAGTTCTCATGGTAATGAAGGGCATTATGCAGCCCTTCAGCACTGTGAAACTCCAGTAAGGGATGGGAATAGCCCCCCTCATAACAATGGGGACTAATCCTGCTTGTGGAGCTCATTTGCATATAAATTGAGATGAGCAAGCACCAAAGTGCTCAGAAGAGGGGAAGGTGTCCGGATAATACTACTAACAGGGAACAGCCTGCCTCAAGGTATCCCTGCCCTCTGGCGTACAGGCCAAAGTGCCGGATGGAAGGCAAACCCAAGGATACACTCCATGGAGACACGGTGGGCGGGGACAGCCTGGGAACACTCCTACAGTGTCACTGCAGAAGGCTTTACCGGCTGTCCCTTCCCACATTGACGCACATGGAGTTTCCATGTGTTCCCACCCACCAGCACGTCAAAGTGGGTGGGAAGAACAGGGACTTTGAATTTAGTAGTCCCTGCTCACATTTGTGAGGCGCTGGTGGGTGGGAACAAGTGTGTCATCAGGGGGTTGGAGCCTGCCCCCGACGCGTCATATGACGCAAAAAGACGCTGCACACAGCCCGACCCGGAAGCACTCCAGGCCGGGCAGTGTCAGGAAAGTGACACCACAGCGCCGCCGACCGGAGGACGGACCCATGGACTGCTGGCAGCGTCTGCAGGAGCAGGGGAGTATAATTTCTTTTTTTGCCCTGACAGAACTCCTTTAAATCTCTATAATTAAATAACATAAGTTGGTTTCTTCTGTCTGACCACCGTGCCTACCAAACAGTGAGAGAACTCCACACTGAAAAACTGGTAACAAAATTCCCTTGTTACAGTCATCTTAACATAAGAAATGACACTGGTTGACATCTATTAAAGGAATTTGTCACCAGTTTGATGCTAGCTAAACTGCCAACGGCAATGGAAAGGGAAAGTATACATCTCTGCTTTTAATTTAGACATTTTGCTGCCTTTGTTGTGCTGGTAAAGTCAGAGAGGCTAAATCTTCACTGTAATGAGAGATTTCTGGGTATATCAATATGTTTAAAAGCCCTAAATCTACCTGCTATAGCTATTAAATAGCAAACTAAAGGTACCTTCACACGAAACGACTTTGTAACGATATCGCTAGCGATCCATGGCGTTGCAGCGTCCTCGCTAGCGATATCGTTTAGTTTGACACGCAGCAGCGATCAGGATCCTGCTGTGATGTCGCTGGTCGCTGAATAAAGTTCAGAACTTTATTTGGTCGTCCGATCGCCGTGAATCGTTGTGTTTGACAGCAAAAGCAACGATACCAGCGATATTTTACACTGGTAACCAGGGTAAACATCGGGTTACTAAGCGCAGGGCCGTGCTTAGTAACCCGATGTTTACCCTGGTTACCAGTGTAAAATGTAAAAAAAACAAACAGTACATACTCACCTGCGCGTCCCCTGCTGTCTGCTTCCCACACTGACTGAGCGCCGCAAAGTGAAAGCGAAAGCACAGCACAGCGGTGACGTCACGTCTGTGCAGGAAGCGGACGGCGGGGGACGTGCAGGTGAGTATGTGCTGCCCTGCGCTTAGCAACCCGATGTTTACCCTGGTTACCCGGGGACCTCGGCATCGTTGGTCGCTGGAGAGCGGTCTGTGTGACAGCACTCCAGCGATCAAACAGCGACGCTGCAGCGATCGGCATTGTTGTTGCTATCGCTGCAGCGTCGTTTCGTGTGAAGGTACCTTAACCCCTATTCATATTGCCCTCTTAAGGGCTAAAATACGTCCGAAAATATTTCAGATTTCGGGATCCGAAATTCGGACCCCATTGAAATGCATTGATTTCAATGGGGTAAATCACACGTCCGAATTTTTTTCGGATCGGCAGATCCGAAAAATAAATTTGGATGCATGTCCGAATTTTCATTTTCAGACTGAATTTCAGCCCCATTATAATAAATGGGAAAAAAAAATTCGGTCCGAAATTCGGTTGTACTTGTAAAGGGAACCGAATTTCAGGCCGAAATTTTTATTTATTTTTTTTTCATTTTCCCATTTAATTTACATCCGAATTTTGGATGTCCAAAAAAAATTTCAGATCCAAAATTGCGCAAATTCAGACCCGAATTTCGGATCCGAAATTTTTTTCGATAGGTGTCTTAGCCCTAAGGGTGCTTTTTTATGTTACCTGATGTTTCAAAAATGGTGCTGCCTCAGTAACTGACTGCAGTGGATTCACATGAACAGCAGAGACAGGACATAATCAGGACTGGCTATCAACTGGGGAAAGATGGATACCCTCTAAAATGCATTAAAAAAACTGATTACTTACCACCATATTTTTTCATTCCACTGAAATTCGTACACGAAGTTCTTAAAATTGGGGTCCTTTATGGACCTTTTCTGGCTCTCATCCAAATTGATGAGCTCGCCTCGATATTCTGCAACAAAACTCCCTTTTTCGATTTCAGTTTCAGCAAACACTCCTCTTCCTGTAGAAAATATTTATCATTACCTAAGACAGTCATTCTAATGCATGACAATATTAAGGCAATTTAGTTAACTTGTTTTAACTCACCTTTAAGGGGATTGATGTATTTCATGGTCAATCCAGGTTTGTCAGTGATGGCACTGACATAATGTATGGCGTCTTTTTCGGGCGTTATCCTTCGCCTTTTCATTGTGAAAATCCAGTTGCCTATATCAAAGCAAATTCTACTACTTGTAAAGTATGCAGAAAATGAAATGTAGAACATATAACATGAACTGCTTAGGAACGCATCATAGGTTGGTACTTAAAAGGATATTGTCATGTTCTAGTCATAATGCAAGCCGGATATTTTTCATGTTACCCTGTAATCGCCGGCCTGTTCTAATGCTCACAAGCCAAGATAGAGGCTCAGCTGCTTAGGCTCCCCTCTGCCTTCTGTCTGGGTGCCCTGAGTTATGTCCTGTAAACTGTCACACATGTGCAGTAGGGGAATATCCCTGCTGAGATGCCAGTGCTAGAGCACTCATTTGCTGTGGAGTTGAACCCTATGTGAGCAGTTCTTACCTTCAATGAGCAGAAGTCTCTTTTTTCAGATTTCAATATCTCTGTGGGTATCTGGCAGAAATATGGAATACTCTGAGTCTTTACTGCTAAGACTCTGCACACCACTCCCACTAAGTCACATGACCAAGACTGTATCTGTGTCCCTACAACACACTTTAGACAAATGTGTGTGTGAGCCTGTATTGTGGGGTATATATAATATATTATAGAGCTGGGAAGGATCGTTCTAAGCAGTGAGGGGTTACAGTATTTGTAGGAAAATACCCAGTAGAAGCATCAAACACTGCACCAATACCTCCCATCAGTATCCCACCACAGTGCCATGTAACCCATGCCCTACACTCCCAGCTACACCAATACTATACAGGCACAAACTAGTATATCTGACTAAAAGCCCCCAAAATATGAAGAACGGCCTAGAGTTGAGTGTGGATATAAAATCTATGTGAGCAGAGCTAGAATAGAAATCACTGATCGCATTGAAGTCATTCTGACCATAAATCACCATGATATCAAGGTGAGGAGTTGTGTGTTACTGCTGGGAGGAAAGGGTTAACAGTGGAATATTAAGGTGCATTTCTGTGTGCAGTGTTACTAGTCAATGTAACAATTCAGTATGAGCTGCTCTTGGTGCCGGGGGAGGGAGATGCTCTCCTGAGCAAGATAGATGGGGAATGAACATGATATCTATATAGTGTAAGGGATATATATTCCACATACTCCGCTTTCGAGCGGCCGCAATTGCGGCCCACTTTTGCAAACTCGGGGGTCGCAAGAACGGAACGCAAATGCGGCCACAAAAACAGCGGCAGTGTGAATGAAGCGCAAATAGTAAATTTGATAAGTCATTTAAGGGTACGTTCAGATGTGGATTTTTCACAAGGTTTTGCACGGAAATACCGCTGCGGCCACGCCCTCCATTATACCCTGTGTGAACTGCAAAAAGCAGTTCACACAGGACAGAAAAATTGCTGCTGCGGAAAGCAGGCCGCAGTGCGGCAATTTTCAACCGCATCTTGTCAATTTGCCGCTCGGATTTCTTGCGGAATACAAACAGAAATTGCTTATAGGTTAGAATTGAACCGCAGTCAGACCGCTCTTGCAACATCTTAGCAGCGTATTTTTTGGCACTTTTGCCACACATAAGAGCGCCAAAAAAGCACCTCAAAACCTGCAGAAAAGATGGAATTAATTTTGCCAATTGCAATAAAAAGCATGAAGTCTGTGACAGAATTACCTAACAGATGAGAATTATGGCTCGTCCACACATGTCGGATTTGTGGCGGATGATCCGTAGCCACCAGCAAAACCAGTACTGATGTCATTGGTCGGATTATTTTCGTCCGGAAATTGATCTGGACTGCCGTTATTCTCAACCGCATCATGTCAATTTGACGGACAGGATCCGTCTGATAATTTGACATGCTAAAATGGCAGAAACCGTGGCTAAATATCAGCTGCGGCTTCTTGCGGGAATTAGCGGTGGTAAGGAACTACCGCCGCTATTCCACCCTATTACTGCCATATATACGCCGACCAATTGGTATATATACTCAGGAATACCGACGCATTTAGCGGCCAAAGTCTGTACGGAATCTGTACAGAATCCATACGGATTCCAGACGCCATACACCCGCAGCGTGTGGACGTACCCTTAGACTTAACTCAGATTTAGGGTCCGCTTAAGAGGTCCCCTTATCCTTTATATATTACACATATATCATGTTTATTCACCAACTATTTAATCGCTTAGGAAAGTTACTGGAAAGCTGGGTATGTGGGATATATCCATTACACTGTATACTGTACATTTATCATATCATGTTCATTCCCCATCTCTCTTGCTCAGTACAGTTACTGGAAAGCTGGGTATATGGGATATTTCCATTACACTGTATACTGTACATTTGTCATGTTCATTCCCCATCTCTCTTGCTCAGTACAGTTACTGGAAAGCTGGGTATGTGGGATATATCTATTACACTGTATACTGTACATTTATCATGTTCATTCCCCATTTCTCTTGCATAGGAAAGTTACTAGATAGCTGGGTATGTGGGATATATCCATTACACTGTATACTGTACATTTATCATGTTCATTCCCCATCTCTCTTGCATAGGAAAGTTACTGGAAAGCTGGGTATATGGGATATATCCATTACACTGTATACTGTACATTTGTCATGTTCATTCCCCATTTCTCTTGCATAGGAAAGTTACTGGAAAGCTGGGTATGTGGGATATATCCATTACACTGTATACTGTACATTTATCATGTTCATTCCCCATTTCTCTTGCATAGGAAAGTTACTGGAAAGCTGGGTATGTGGGATATATCCATTACACTGTATACTGTACATATATCATGTTTATTCCCCATCTATCTTGCATAGGAAAGTTACTAGATAGCTGGGTATGTGGGATATATCCATTACACTGTATACTGTACATTTATCATGTTCATTCCCCATCTCTCTTGCATAGGAAAGTTACTGGAAAGCTGGGTATATGGGATATATCCATTACACTGTATACTGTACATTTGTCATGTTCATTCCCCATTTCTCTTGCATAGGAAAGTTACTAGATAGCTGGGTATGTGGGATATATCCATTACACTGTATACTGTACATATATCATGTTTATTCCCCATCTCTCTTGCATAGGAAAGTTACTAGATAGCTGGGTATGTGGGATATATCCATTACACTGTATACTGTACATTTATCATGTTCATTCCCCATCTCTCTTGCATAGGAAAGTTACTGGAAAGCTGGGTATATGGGATATATCCATTACACTGTATACTGTACATTTGTCATGTTCATTCCCCATTTCTCTTGCATAGGAAAGTTACTGGAAAGCTGGGTATGTGGGATATATCCATTACACTGTATACTGTACATTTATCATGTTCATTCCCCATTTCTCTTGCATAGGAAAGTTACTGGAAAGCTGGGTATGTGGGATATATCCATTACACTGTATACTGTACATATATCATGTTTATTCCCCATCTATCTTGCATAGGAAAGTTACTAGATAGCTGGGTATGTGGGATATATCCATTACACTGTATACTGTACATTTATCATGTTCATTCCCCATCTCTCTTGCATAGGAAAGTTACTGGAAAGCTGGGTATATGGGATATATCCATTACACTGTATACTGTACATTTGTCATGTTCATTCCCCATTTCTCTTGCATAGGAAAGTTACTAGATAGCTGGGTATGTGGGATATATCCATTACACTGTATACTGTACATTTGTCATGTTCATTCCCCATTTCTCTTGCATAGGAAAGTTACTGGAAAGCTGGGTATATGGGATATATCCATTACACTGTATACTGTACATTTGTCATGTTCATTCTCCATTTCTCTTGCATAGGAAAGTTACTAGATAGCTGGGTATGTGGGATATATCCATTACACTGTATACTGTACATTTATCATGTTCATTCCCCATTTCTCTTGCATAGGAAAGTTACTGGAAAGCTGGGTATGTGGGATATATCCATTACACTGTATACTGTACATATATCATGTTTATTCCCCATCTCTCTTGCATAGGAAAGTTACTAGATAGCTGGGTATGTGGGATATATCCATTACACTGTATACTGTACATTTATCATGTTCATTCCCCATCTCTCTTGCATAGGAAAGTTACTGGAAAGCTGGGTATATGGGATATATCCATTACACTGTATACTGTACATTTGTCATGTTCATTCCCCATTTCTCTTGCATAGGAAAGTTACTAGATAGCTGGGTATGTGGGATATATCCATTACACTGTATACTGTACATTTGTCATGTTCATTCCCCATTTCTCTTGCATAGGAAAGTTACTAGATAGCTGGGTATGTGGGATATATCCATTACACTGTATACTGTACATTTGTCATGTTCATTCCCCATTTCTCTTGCATAGGAAAGTTACTAGATAGCTGGGTATGTGGGATATATCCATTACACTGTATACTGTACATTTATCATGTTCATTCCCCATCTCTCTTGCTCAGTACAGTTACTGGAAAGCTGGGTATGTGGGATATAACCATTACACTGTATACTGTACATTTATCATGTTTATTCCCCATCTCTCTTGCATAGGAAAGTTACTAGATAGCTGGGTATGTGGGATATATCCATTACACTGTATACTGTACATTTATCATGTTCATTCCCCATCTCTCTTGCATAGGAAAGTTACTGGAAAGCTGGGTATATGGGATATATCCATTACACTGTATACTGTACATTTGTCATGTTCATTCCCCATTTCTCTTGCATAGGAAAGTTACTAGATAGCTGGGTATGTGGGATATATCCATTACACTGTATACTGTACATTTGTCATGTTCATTCCCCATTTCTCTTGCATAGGAAAGTTACTGGAAAGCTGGGTATATGGGATATATCCATTACACTGTATACTGTACATTTGTCATGTTCATTCCCCATTTCTCTTGCATAGGAAAGTTACTAGATAGCTGGGTATGTGGGATATATCCATTACACTGTATACTGTACATTTATCATGTTCATTCCCCATCTCTCTTGCTCAGTACAGTTACTGGAAAGCTGGGTATGTGGGATATAACCATTACACTGTATACTGTACATTTATCATGTTTATTCCCCATCTCTCTTGCATAGGAAAGTTACTAGATAGCTGGGTATGTGGGATATATCTATTACACTGTATACTGTACATATATCATGTTCATTCCCCATTTCTCTTGCTCAGGAAAGTTACTGGAAAGCTGGGTATGTGGGATATATCCATTACACTGTATACTGTACATTTATCATGTTTATTCCCCATCTCTCTTGCTCAGTACAGTTACTGGAAAGCTGGGTATGTGGGATATCTATTCCTCATCATCCACATTACGAACCTTGTGTACACTTATATACATAATCCACATTATGCAACCCTATGTGCAGTCACCTCAAACATATAAAGAGCAACATACAGCATAAAATAGAGAGTTGTTTGCTGTGGAGTTGAACCCTATGTGAGCAGTTCTTACCTTCAATGAGCAGAAGTCTCTTTTTTCAGATTTCAATATCTCTGTGGGTATCTGGCAGAAATATGGAATACTCTTTACTGCTAAGACTCTGCACACCACTCCCACTAAGTCACATGACCAAGACTGTATCTGTGTCCCTACAACACACTTTAAACAAATTTGTGTGAGCCTGCAGTACCTCGGTTTGCCAGATGACTAAGACTGTATCTGTGTCCCTACAACACACTTTAAAGGGCCACTCTCACCCCCCCCAGCCGTTATAAACTAAAAGAGCCACCTTGTGCAGCAGTAATGCTGCAGTCTAACAAGGTGGCTCTTTTAGTTTTTGATTCATTTATTACCTCAATAAAGCGTTTTAAAAATTGGCCACAAATACCAGATATTGTACCTGGAGGTGGTCCGAATCG
Source organism: Ranitomeya variabilis (assembly GCF_051348905.1). NCBI lineage: Eukaryota > Metazoa > Chordata > Amphibia > Anura > Dendrobatidae > Ranitomeya > Ranitomeya variabilis. The sequence continues at coordinate 174,831,788 of NC_135238.1, forward strand.
TCCTCTATGAATCCCCCAACTGCCGTCACTCTTCTCTTCAGGGGCGATGGTCGCCGCCCCCTTAGTGCTGTTGCTTCTTAAATCCGGCGCCTGCGCTGTGCGTTTGTAATGTGGCAGCTGCAAATAACAATGCCGGAAGGCGGGGGAGCAGGGAGAGCGTCCGAGATGGGGGAGCACCTGAACAGCGCAGTGCGCATGCCCAGGAATGCCAGCCCCGCACTGTGCATAATGAATAACACAGTGCGGGGCGGGGATTCAGTAACAGGGCGGCCGCACTGCCCGCACAGGTGCAGTCAGGCACCCTGCGTCTGAGCTATGAAGGACAATGAAGACTGCGCCTGCCCCAGGCAGGCACGCACGGCGCAGGCGCCGGATTTAAGAAGAAACACCGCGAAGGGGGCGGCGACCATCGCCCCTGAAGAGAAGAGTGACGGCAGTTGGGAGATTCATAGAGGACGCTTCGGACCGCCTCCCGGTACAATATCTGGTATTTGTGGCCAATTTTTAAAACGCTTTAATGAGGTAATAAATGAATCAAAGTCTAAAAGAGCCACCTTGTTAGACTGCAGCATTACTGCTGCACAAGGTGGCTCTTTTAGTTTATAACAGCTGGAGGGGGTAACAGTGGCCCTTTAAACAAATTTGTGTGAGCCTGCAGTACCTCGGTTTGCCAGATGACTAAGACTGTATCTGTGTCCCTACAACACACTTTAAACAAATTTGTGTGTGAGCCTGCAGTACCTCGGTTTGCCAGAGGTGGAATCTTGAGGCTTTTCTGAAGTGTGTATCAGCTTGCAGTACCACAAAGGCACCAGAGAGGGAGTTTACACATATTGAGCACACACACTCATACACACTGTCTCTTATATATGTGTATAAAGAGGACACTTGAGATTTTGATGCTAGGTGTATAAACAAGGTCTTCTCTACTGATTAGCATTGGCAGCTTCGTGGGGACCTGATTTTTGGTCCCCACGAAGACAGAGGTCCCCACACTGTTGGTGTGTATTCAGGTCCATGTCCCCACAAGTATAGCAAAACAAGTACACACACACACACACACACACACACACACACACACACACAATAAGCCCTAGAAAATATTCTCTACACTCATTTCAACCTTAATCCTCTGTGCTGTCCATTTCGGGAGGATTTGATTGGCTTTTTTTGTCTGTTTTTTGTTGGTTGGGGGGTCGTGGGAAAGCGCATTTCTTTTTAAATAGATTTTGATGGGATCTGCTCATAGCACAGAGCTGCCAGTGACAGATTCCCTTTAAGCTATCTAACGTCCTTTCATTATGGACAAATGGAGTATCACGTGATATTACCATATGTGAAGTTACCTCACCTGCGACTATCCCCATCATTGTCTGCTCTATCCGTGAGCCAGAAGCCCAGCGTAAGTCTATAGGACCTCATTCTGATGCTCCATAGACTAACATTGTAAAAGCCACTTCCGGGTCATGCAGAGCACAGTGTGACCTGCAGAGCAGTGACGTCACTGAGAAGAGGAGCAGAACGGTGCAGGACACCGGAGAGAACAGCAGTAGGGGAGTATATTATTAATACTCTCCCTACACTACACGCACATATACACACATTTCATAAAAAATATATAGATTGGAATGCTTGTATAAATAACCTTATAAACCAGGGCAGTCATCATGATTGTCCATACATATTGCTGCTGGGGACAAGAATGGATATTTATCTCTGAGACCAATGCTAAACCAAGTAATGTGCTGCAGGATTCCCGTATTGCTGAGCATACAGATATTATAGTCCGTGCACCCTCTTAGTTGTGTCCCGGGGGGCTTTTTATGCTTTTTACAGTATAATGACCTTGGTGTCTGTACCTATGTAATGAAGCATTTTTGCCATTGGCTTATTGTAATGCAGTGAGCAGGGTTGTAGTTCGTCGTTTACTGGAATATTGCTCTATGCCTCGGAAATGTTTGGCCGCCTTTTGACGGTTTTCATGCATAAGACATTTCAAAAATGGCAAAGTAAATGGACTTTGCAAAGGATTTTACTTGAGCCTGTAGGACGTTGATTTATTTATTGGCTACCCTTTCACAAAAGATCTGTGTGAATCAAGCTTTCTATGGTCTGCAGTCTTCGTATGTCACTTAATGTAGATTACGGTATGTTGGTTTATTTGTTGTAACCTGCTTAGAAGAAGAGGACACTTTTTGATATTGTGTAGAATAAAATGTCCTGGTTGTGTTTGCGATAATCAGGGTAACTGCATGATGTCACAATGGTATGTGATTCGGGACGGTCGAGAGCCAAATTTATCACCTATCCTACTTCTATGAAAGTAGATCTGTATAAGTTTAAAGTACAGCAGTGACGTGACGATCTCGTAACATTGTTGCTGCTATCTAAATGAACACCACGGATATAACACCTTTAAGGGAATATGTCAGCAGGTTTTTGCTATGGTATTTGAAAGCAATGTGATGTAGGGGCAGAGAGCCTGATTCCAGTAATGGGTCCCTTACTGGTCTGCTTGGTGCAGTTTGGATAGAATCCCGGTTTTCCCTGCTTTAGATATAGAAGTGCTCAGAATGCTGATCTGATTTGCAGCCTCTTGTGTACACTGTGCATCATCCGCAAGCTGCAAATCCGTGGTGGGGTGAGGTTACATAAATTTGCCTCACTGGCTTGCACATGACACCTAGTCCTGCAGTGATAATCTCCTGCTGATAAAACACTGATTGTATTGAAACTGCAGCAAGCTGCTGAGAGAGTGACACATCCATGGAATCCGGGTCTCTGCTCCTACAGTGTGGTGTTCTCAGATTAAATTGCAAAACCTGTTGACAGATCCCTTTAAGGGATTTTGTCACCTTTCAAGATGTAAATTTAGCTAGTTAAATATTTATATTTGTTGTTGCTGTTAAATTCACTTTTAATCTATATGCAAATGAGGACGCTTCAGTGCACCCTGGCATGGCCAATGTCTGTGTGCATTGTTGCGCCCTCCAATCTGCATATCCCGCTCTGTCCCCGAGCTGGATTGACAGCGCTGACTTTATCACTACGATCGCTCCCTGCAGTCATATCCCTGTTTCTACGCATGTTGATTTACATGGGAGGAGCCCAGCAGCACTCGGTGTAAAGGCGGGCACGCTTTGATGTCTGTCGCCTGTTAATCTGGGGCCACAGCTCGCTATACTCGGAAGTGCAGAGAGGGGCCGGAGATCAGCGCACACTGATTGTGTGCATGCCCTGACCATGTGGGCGAGCTGCTTGGCCCATTCTGTGTCAGGACTGGGATTGGAGTTTAGGGAACGCTTCCTGTGAGAGCCAGCACGGTCTACCAATAGTAGGGACAGTGGTGGATATGCAAATCAGAGCGCGACACGGTGCACCAAACCATTGGCCACGACAAGGGTGCACTGAGGCACCCTCATTTGCATATGGATCAAAAGTGAATTTACCTACAACTACAAGAGTAAAATGCTTATTGCCGGTATTATTTTCATAGTGGCTTAGTGCTCTGTATTGATATTAAAAAAGCTGAATTTACATATTAGAGTAGACAGACTTCCGTTACTCCCTTAAGACAGAACCCAATTTTCAATTTTAGTTTTTTTCATTTGTTTCCTCTATCCCTGATGGCCATAACTTTTTTTAAATTATTATTTATTTGTTTTCCACCAAAGCGTTGAAAGACTTTTTTTTTTTTTTGCAAGATGAGGTATTTTGAATGGGAGAATTAAAGAAAATTCAAGTGCTAGATTGAAATGGTGGCGTGAATAATAATAATAAAAAAAATGCTACTCCAACATTGTTTTTTTGGGTTTTGTTTTTACAATTTTCATAGTGCATTACAAATTACCTGACCATTTGATTCCCCAGGTCAGTACAAAGCAATGGGTTTGTTCCACTATTTTCCAGGCCTATAACCAGGACTGTGGAGTCTGAGTCGGAGTTTGCATAAAATGGAGTGACTCCGACTCCTAAAATATATAATGAATTGTGTTCAGTTGTACAATGCTGGATGTGCTGTACATGTTTTCATAATAATTTGGGAAAATTAAAAAATTTGCTATAAATATCTGTTCTGTTCCTGATCTAAGGATCTCTGCTTTTAGCTGAGATGAATCTGTGCTGCACTTTATGTACATGCTCAGTAGTGACCAGTGCTGTGGAGTCGTAGTGGAGATGAATCTGTGCTGCACTTCATGTACATGCTCCATAGTGATCAGCGCTGTGGAGTCCTAGGTGAGATGAATCTGTGCTGCACTTCATGTACATGCTCCATAGTGATCAGTGCTGTGGAGTCCTAGGTGAGATGAATCTGTGCTGCACTTCATGTACATGCTCAGTAGTGACCAGTGCTGTGGAGTCGTAGTTCAGAGGAATCTGTGCTGCACTTTCTGTACATGCTCAGTAGTGACCAGTGCTGTGGAGCCGTAGGTGAGATGAATCTGTGCTGCACTTTCTGTACATGCTCAGTAGTGACCAGTGCTGTGGAGTCGTAGTTAAGATGAATCTGTGCTGCACTTTATGTACATGCTCAGTAGTGACCAGTGCTGTGGAGTCGTAGTTAAGATGAATCTGTGCTGCACTTTATGTACATGCTCAGTAGTGACCAGTGCTGTGGGGTCGTAGTGGAGATGAATCTGTGCTGCACTTTATGTACATGCTCAGTAGTGATCAGTGCTGTGGAGTCGGAGTCAGTCGATGGCTTGGCTTATAGACCCAACAGCCCTGCTTTTAACCATAACTTTATTTTTCCATCAAGTGAGCTGTTTTGGAACTTGTTTGCATAGCGAGGTGGTATTTTTATCTAGACCATTACGGAGTACATAGTAAGTTTTTTTTATAGCTTCTTATTGTTTGTTGTTTGTTTTCTGTTGCTACAGTGACCAAAAAACACAATTCTAGCATTTACAGTGTCTACCGATCAAGTTAATTTAATTTTATATTTTCATAGATCAGACTTTTACGGATGCAGCAATATAAATATATAATTTGTCAAATGTCTTTATTTTTAGCTGAGTGAATGGGGGTAGTGTGATTTTAATGGGTTTGATTATTGTGCTATAGCCTGCAATACTGTAACATTGCAATATATAGTAAAAATCATGGTCTCCTGCCAATGGCTGGTCTTCTCAGGAGATCAAATATGGCAACGACTGGGGCCTTCAGCAGACCCCTGACTGCAGTGGCAACCCATGGGCACCCTGCCCGCGATCATGTCAATGGGTGCCTGAACAAATGCCAGATTGTGATGCTTATGTTGCCTGTCAGTAACGGACAGTGCCATTTTAGGCATTAATGGCATCAATATGACACAGCCGGCATCTGCCCTGTGTGGCGCGGGTTCTACTTCTGAGCCTGCGCCACACCCCCTGATTAACCCCATGACACCTATATCTGTTATGGAACGTTAAGAGGTTAATGGATGAGCATGATATATTTTTTTAATTATTATATTTAACGTTTAATCCGCTTTTATTCACAGTCCAAGTATTTGCTGCATTGTTTGGGCCGGCCATAGATGTCCTGACCAGGACACAGCCGCCTTATATATGACTATGACACTGTAGGTTTTGGCTCAGAAGACCCGCGGCCGCTCCAGGCGTTGTAGTCCATACTTGGACCGTGAATGTCTGATGTGTGACACTGGCCTTAGACAGCGCAGACTCACTGAGGTCTTCCCTATGGATCACAAATTTGTTCAGTCGCAGCCATACTGTCTTCCCACCCCTGTACTTATCAATGTATGGAGACAATAGGAAGAGGAATACAATCGGTGTCCATTGTCTTGTTACCGAGACCACCTTGGTGCATGAGGAGATGAGTAAACCATGGGAAAGGATGATCTTTTTTGTACCTAGACCACCAGGACTGCAGTCAGTCGCCCCTCGCGTTCCTATTACACAAAGTGCTTTGTTACTCAAGGCTACTACCAGGGATGTGGGCAGTGAGCTCTTCACTAGCCTTGGCCACCAGGCACAGCCATTACACAATGGTTTACAGACGTGTATAAAGCCTTTTGTCTCCTACAAAGACATGATCTTGCTCTGCACCATTTAATATATGTGTCATCTGTGCATTATCCTTCATGTTGGTGTCACGATGACTGAAATTCACTCTCTGTACGAGATCGTACGTGTGTAATCACTGAGGAGGAGTTTTCTGTCCTGTAAAACGGAGACAATGGATCTTTCCATTCACTGCGGGCTCTTCACTGCTAGACAGCTATTCTGTTCCTCCATTCCCATCCTCTGGAGAATGAAGGCCGTACAATGGTGTGTGGAGGGATTGCAGATTGATGACCCTGGAGATGCGACTGCTGTAGGTGTCGGCATGAATCACCCTGTGCAGCAGAACATTGTACTTATCACAGCGCAGGTCTATCTCCATTCATCATGATGACATTTTCATCAAAGCAGGTGAATTTGTCTGCTTTTTTTGGATGAAGGGGCTGTAGGCTCAAGACAGCCTTCTCATGTACCTCACTGTTCAGGTCTTGTGCAGTTCCTCACATTGAGTCTACCATTTGCCCCACAACAGACCCTGTTTGGCGTCCTGACTCAGTTGGATGCTGTAAATTAGGATCTCCCAAGCAGTCTCCATATCAGTCTCCATAGATTACAGCCACAGTGTTAAGTCTTTGCATCTCCCCTCCTCTCTGCCATTAACCCAGTCTTACAGCTTATGTTATAAAATAGCCCTTCCCAAGGCTCATCTGGACATTTAGGCCACCTTCCTACCCTTACACCTCATAAGTGCTTATATCTGCTTTGGTTGCAGCATTCAATGGGTTAAACGGCTAGACTTAGCATTTTGTCCCCCTAATTCTTGCTTTTGCAGTTGAACTTGCAATGAGTACTGCCTCTGTGTGCAGAGAATGGCTCCATCCGACTGCCGCACTCCTAAAAACGTCATAGCGGGTCAGTAACCAGGTTCAAACCCGGCCAAGGACAACATCTGCAAGGAGGAGTCTGTATGTTCTCCACGTGTTTGCTTGGATTTCCTCCAGTTTCTTCCCACACTCCAAAGACCTCCCTATAGAGAAACTAGGTTGTGAGCCCCAATGGGGACAGTGACGATAATGTCTGTAAAGCGCTGTGGAATTGATGGTGCTATATAAGTTAGTAAAATTAAATAAATTATAAAAATCATTCCTGCAAACCTCTCTGAAAAATGAGACATAATTGGTTAAGTCAACTATTTCACTTTGAATTGCACTTCTGTTGTCCTTTACTGTTTATATTTAGAGTAACCGCCATCTTATTTTTTTTTTCTCCTCTACAAATCAGTAGCACACATGACTATAAGCAATATTGTAATATATCTCATGAGAGAACTCTGCAACTTTTTATACTGGACTGATTGGTCATTCTCAATTTATGGATTTATTCTGTACTCTGATCAGTAGGGGTCCAGCACCCTCATCGAACAAATGTGGCAAGCTCCACCGGCGGCCGCCAGATGTAAACACATTGACCAGAGCTGCATTCAATGTGTTGTAACGGTGACAAAGTACTGCAGTAAAGTTCCTATACCTTTTGAATAGGAGCTCTTCTACAGTACCTGGAAGTGACCACTACATTTTTAAAGATGCACTCCCACAAAAGTTTTTTTTTTTTTTTTTTAAAGCTAACCATGTGCCTGTATGTGTTTAATATACCTACTGCCTTCTCCAGCACCCAGCACTGTTCTGCTCCTCTTCTCAGTGACATCACCGCTCTTCAAACTATCCGGATCGCTCTATGCGTGAGCCTAAAGTATCTTTTACAGTGTAAGTTTATGGGGCCTTGTACTGATGCTACATAGACTCGCATTGGAATAAGTGCACACGTCGCTGAATTGCCGTGGAAATTTCCGCGGCAATTCTGCAACTCCTGCCGCGGGTATATCGCATGTGGAATTGGCATGCATATTCCTGCTAAAAACTAGCGTTTTGCCAGCATAATTAGCTTGCAGAATGCTAGCGTTTTCCAAGCGATCTGTAGCGTCGCTTGGAAAACTGATTGACAGGTTGGTCACACTTGTCAAACATAGTGTTTGACAAGTGTGACCAACTTTTTACTATTGATGCTGCCTATGCAGCATCAATAGTAAAAGATATAATGTTAAAAATAATTTAAAAAAAATGGTTATTCTCACCTTTCGAAGGCAGCCGATCTCCTCAGCGGCTTCCATTCCTATAGATGCTTTGTGTGCAGGACCTGCGATTACGTCACGGTCACGTGACCTCGACGTCATCGCAGGTCCTTCACACAAAGCATCTACAGGAGCGGTAGTGGCCGCGTGCGCCGCTGAGAGGCGGGAAGACTCCGGGGCCATCAGAAGGTGAGTATATCACTATTTTTTATTTTAATTCTTTTTTTTTTTTTTTTTAAACAATTATATGGTGCCCAGTCCGTGGAGGAGAGTCTCCTCTCCTCCACCCTGGGTACCAACTGCACATGATCTGCTTACTTCCCGCATGGTGTGCACAGCCCCGTGCGGGAAGTAAGTAGATCAATACATTCCTAGGTGTGCGGAATCCCCGCGATTCCGCAAATTTAATGAACATGCTGCGTTTTTTTCTGGAATGCAATTCCGCTCAAGAAAACAACGCAGCATGTGCACAAAAAATGCGGATTTCATTCTGTTAAATAGGATGCTTAATGTGAGCGGTTTTTTTGCGGTTTTATAGTGTTTTTATAGCGAAAAACCGCAAAAAAAACGCAAAAAATCTGCTACGTGTGCACGCAGCCTGAAAGCCACTTCTGGGTCTCGGAGACCGCAGTGTGAGCTCAGAGAGTCCTGCAGAGCGGTGACCTCACTGAGAAGAGGAGCAGAACAGTTCTAGATCCCGGAGAGCAGCGTTTGGTGCACTACACGCATATATACACTGATTTATAAAAAAAAATCTCCTTGGGAGTGCTTCTTTATTGAAGCTGTGCATTTCAGCTTTGTTCATTGTATCTACATCCAGTTGATTCCAGAGCTTGCAATATTTGATCGGTGAGGATGTCAAACCCTTATTGATCTAATATTGATTAACTATTTTTAGGATCGGTCATCAGTATACTCTTACACACTGACATACCAGAGGTTCTCCATTTCACTATAATCATTTTTCATTTTTATTAATATACCTGTTCTCTCCTTTTTATTCTTTGTGCCTGCCATTCCCAGTCGCCTCTTTGTTTCTGTGTAATGGCCGCCAGCTTGTCAGACTACCAGCTCATTGTCCATAGTACATTCTCCCTAGAATTGAAGAAGGGACTGGGAATTGCACAACACGCACATAATGAATTTATTGTTACATTTTTATTGGGAGTTGGAGGTTCGCTGGAAAGGGAACATTTTTAAAGTCCTTTTAATTGGATCCGGAAGAAATCTTAAATTTTTGCCTCTTCGTTTCTCAATCTTTATTTTTTGGAGACAAAGCTAGAAGTGGATGCAGTCGGGAGATGTGCAAGCCTTTCATTAATAGTACTGATGCCTTTGTTTAATTCAGGTTTGGCTTTAGTTGAGAAATTCTGCCATTCTCAAAAAACACTGTGTGACCCTACACAATCTCTCTTCAAGTGTCTTGGGTATCCACATTAACATTTTTCTGGTCTGTAATCATGCGAAGAGTCAGATTTTTATTGCACCGTTGATGATTGAAATTGATGCCAGTGGATATATATTTTTCCTGCCACTTTGTTTTTCTGGTACATTGCCTGATAGACACAATCTGAGATTTCTGCTCCTTTACGACAGCGTGGACAGCAGTAACTTGGCGATTCTATCAGTATGACGGAAGATAACAATTACTTGTATTGTCGCTGTTCTCTGTATTGTGGTGATTCTGTCAGTCAAAAGTTTTTCCTGTTTCTTGTTATGTAAGCGTGTTACTTTGTACAATGCAAGATATAATTTATATTATTTACAGTGTGTTTTAAAGCTGGAAATATAAACAGATTGCGAGAGTTGGGAAAATGTATTCAAGAAAATAAAATACAGCTCATCTCTGCTTGTTGTGGTTGTTGGTGCTTTTGTTTTTGTTTTATTTGTGTTTTTATGTTTTGTTCATGACATCACTTTGATGTTGCTTAGGTTTTTACCTTAGTGCGTCAGTTGTCTGAAAAGTGAGTATTTTCTCCCAATGTTAAAGGGAATCTATCATCAGTTTGAGGTAGGGGTAGAGACACATATTCCCGCTAGGTATCACTTGGTTTACTGGGTGCAGCAGTTGTGATAAAATCTGTTTTCTCCATTGCAGATATAGCAGATCTCACAGCCCTGATAGCTTTCTATGTGCAATATAGATTGACGGAACGATGCTTGGCAGTGTTGGGGGGGGGGGGGGGGGGGCTGATTGGACCAGCAGGCACGAGACACCTAGTTCACTAGTGATAATTTCCTGTTGATAAAACACTATTGAAATGTCAAATCACAGCCCTGTAAGTGACATATCCCTGGAATTCGGGTCTCTTACCCTACATTATGGTTCTCTCAGATTACATAGCAAAACCTGGTGACCTATTTCTTTTAAACAATATAGCTTTCCTCCAGGAGAAAGTATCTTGATCTCAAATGCTTCTTTGACTTTTTAACCCTTTCCTGCATTATCGCTTAAAGGGACTCTGACAGCACAGATTACTGTTCAAAGTCCGGCCACTCTGCATAAAGCTGCAGCCAATCGTTAAAATACACCTTCACATCTGCTTGCTTTCCATCTATGCTTCACCTCCTTTTTTGATTGACAGCTCTGTGTTCACAGATGCAAAGAAGGGTGGAGATGGATGGAGAAATCAGCAGGTGATGAGATGTATCTAAATGATTGGACCAACCATGGTGCATCAAGTTCTTGTACTTGATTTGAACAGTCATTATGTGCTGACAGTCCCTTTCACATGTAGGTTGCAGACATATAGGTTGCAGATAGAGATGACCTTCCCACATTCACATTTATACACACCTGATGATCGTGCTTGGTATGGTCACCCCTTGGGGCTTCTGAGAGGCTCAAAGCAGTAATTCGGCTCCTCGTACTTGAGGGAGGTATCGCACACCTGTACAGATACGTATGCTGCTAATGCACACTAGCCGGAAGATATCTGTAGATGTGGCACCTCCCCTCTTTAGGCCTACAGCAACATTAAAGGAACTGCAGGAATTTTTGGCAAGTACTGGTGGCATTCCACATGTGACAGCAATTTCCTATATATATATATATATATATATATATATATATATATATATATATATATATATATATATATATATGTATATTTTCATATGTCTTGACTGGAGGCCTTTTCTTTCAATGTGAGATATCCAAATCCGCCTATGTTTTGCCAAAACCTACATCAGGTCTGTTTAAAAGAATGTGAGAAAAATGTGCTATCGTCTCATGAGAAGAGGGTGAGCTTTAAGTCAATAAATTCAAAAGGTACGGTATGTTTAATGCAAAGTCAACACTGCTCATCGCCAAAAGAACACCATACCCATAGCGAAGCATGGTGGAGGCAGCATTATGTTTTAGAGCTGGATTTCATAAGCTGGAACTGGGGCTTACATAAAGGGGGAGAGAAATATGTACAATTCCTAAGATTAGTCAATTTTGCAACAAAACGTTCAGGCCTCTGCTAAAAAGCTGAAGAGGAATTTCACCTTTTTAGCATTAGAAATGGTAAAGAGAGGAGCGCAATAGCGCAGTTACCAAAATAACAGTTTATTGTTAGGTAAGATTCTCACCTTTACACTTTGTGAGTATACACAACACCTATAGTAAGTATGATAGGAGGACTGCAGATGGCATCGGACCCGCAAAGTGTCTTCAAGAAATTCTGGATAAGTTATTCAAGATGCCAACAATTCTGCGCTCCTCCAAAATCAGGCAAGGGAATCACAGAGTTCAGAAGAGTTGCATTCTTTATTTAGGGCTATAAAACTACGCGTTTCGTGGACGTCCTGTCCACTTCCTCAGGTACCCTGCCTGATTTTGGAGGAGCACGGAATTGTCGGCATCTTGAGTATCCTATCCAGAATACCTTTTTAGCATGACAGCTACCCTAAGCACACTTCCAAATAAACAAAAGAATGGCTTCACCAAATGATGATCAAAGTTTTGGAATGGCCACGTCCGAGTCCAGGACGGAATCCAATTGAAAATCTATGGGTGACCTGAAGATGACGCTGTACACAGGAGATGTCTTTGCAATCTGACAGATTTGGGTTGCTACTGCAGGGAATAGTGGCTAAAGATTGCCAATTCTAGATCTGCCATGCTGATAGACTCCTACCTTAAAAGATTGAATGCTGTCATATATTCAAAGGGTACTTTGTATTTATGTGTATATTTATTATGCATATCTGTGTGTGTAAAGAAAATAAAATCTAATATTTTGGTTTTTTTTTAACTTGTTTTTCTAAATAACTCCTCCTGTTTGCTAAATTACTTAATGCTTTGTTTACAATCTTTGGTGTCAGCTCCTTATGGATCCTAGCACCTCTGTTCTTTACCATGGCACAATGTGTCCTGTCTGTTTGTGGAGTCTATGCGCCCATAACTTTTTGTGGGACATCAGCTGCTCTTAGATGCAAAGGACAAGCTCAGTGTCCTGCTATTTTCCTTTTTTCTTTTTGTGTCTTCCACTCGGCTGCATGGTTCTTCCCTCCGCCGTGTCCTAGAGATGCTCAGTTGGCTGTGAATGATGTGTCCCAACACAAAGCCAGCGAGCATGTTAATGAGCTGATCACTTTATTGAGAGCAAGCTGTTGCACGTTTCCATATCATTGTTGGTATATTAACTTCTCCTCCTGTCGCGCACAAAGAAGGGGCTTAACCGACAAGAGCAGGATCTCATTCCGTCCAGAGTTCTCTTGCCTTCACCCTGCTGCTTGCTTATTTATATCTCCTATGCTTTAACCTCTTTGCAGAGGCTCATTAATATTTAAAGACGTTGCTCTGGGTTAAAGTGGCGGGTTAGCGTGGTTTCTATCACACAAGCTGCTCCGAAGGCTGGAATAAACAAATGCATATTTTGGCATTTTGGTGCAGGGTTATTTCACAGATGGTTTAGTAGCTTTCCTCTTCACAAGTCTCACCATCATCATTTGGTTTTTCTACTATACAGTCTGCTCCTGATCTGCAATGCAGATGTGCTCCTGGCCTCCTTTGTCTAAAACAACAAAATACAATTATATGTGTGCGCACATATATACATGGATATGCTGTGGTTCACTGGGGCCACGGGTTCATATCCTGCCAGAACCACCATCTGTTTATTTTTCTCGTATTTTCATGGATTTCCTCTACGTATTCCAGTTTCTTTCTGAGAGTTTTTATGTGTGAATGACCATTTATCCATACATTAACACAAATTAGTTTACGGTAAGTTGTAATGATTCTTCTTGTACTCCGCCTTTGCCCATCCCTGTGTGTATGACTTTGATGATTTTATTCTTGCTACAACTGACCAGATGTCCAGATGCTCTGTTTCTTTCACGCTACTTATGAAGGACCTTTTTTTAAAAAAAAAAAAAAATGGCCAGTTATAATTGAGCTAAAGAGATTTTCATCACATAGTAAGTGTTGGTCTAGACCAGTGATTCCCAACTCCTCCAATCTTTAGGAGCCCCCAACAGATCATGTTCTCAGGATTTCTTTAGTATTTACCAGTTGATGATAATTCCATCACCTGAACAATACTAACTAAAAACATGATTTATTGGTGGCTCTTGAAGATTGGAGTTGTGGATCACCTATCTAGACGGTATAGTGTTAGGATATGGCACTGCTTTCTAATTAGTGGGGCTCCAACTGCAGGAACCCCTAGAATGAAGAAGCCATAGCGTTGGTTAAGAGTTGTCCGATCACGTGTTACTGGTGATCTATCATGAGAATAGTTCAATAATATCTGGTAGCGGTCTAACACCTGACACCCGAATTAATCAGCTGCCATTAAGGATAGGTCATCAATATCATGTAGTCGGAGAACCCCATTCTCCCACAGAACCCCAAGAAGCACGCCCATGAAGATTTTTTCTACTAAGTCTGTGTAAATATCAATGTAGTGTGTATGTATTAATATATTCTCCTACTGTCGTCTGCTCCAAGATCCAGTGGTGATCTTCTCCGAGATCCAGTGATGTCACCTCTCTGCAGATACTGCGCTCTGCATGACCCGGGTAATGACTTTTACACTGTAAGTGTATGGAGCGTTAGAACGAGGCTCAGAACAAGGCTCCATAACCTTACGTTGTAAAAGACTAATGGCTCATGCATAGATCGATCCGGATAGTCTGCAGAACGGTGATGTCACTGAGAAGAGGAGCAGAGCGGTGCTGGATCCCGGTGAAGATTGATTGCTCTGTTTCTCCCCACCCCCTTACTACCAGACGGCCTCTTTACTGATGGAAATTACTAGCATAATGGACAGCAGCATTCAACAAATCATAGGATATGTTCACATGTTGAATATTTGCAGCAATATTTTCTGCACTACAAATGTGTCTCTTGGCAGGAGAAATGCCGGGCGCAATATGCACATTTTTCAATAACTTTTACTTGCGTTTTTTACGTGTTCTTTTATGCATTCATTTGAATGGGTGAAAAACACTGTAGAAATGCTGAAAGAGCTGATGCTGCAGATTTGAAAGAAAACATTGATATTTAAAATAGGGAAGGAATAAAATGAGCATGTGCACCAGATTTGAGAAATCACATTAATTTTATTCGTATTGTCAAACAGTGTTTTATCACACTGGGGAAAAATACTGCTGCAAAAACCCAAAGTGCACAAGTCCTTTCTCGGACAGCATGGGTATTCCTAAAAGGCTTCTGTCCTGTTACGTGCTGCTCCTTCTGCTCCAGCATCTATGCAGCTTATGTACGGCTCATCAGCTGTGAAACGCTGCTTATTTTCTGCTCTCAGTGGGATTTGGTTACAGAATGGTGCACGTGCTAAGCTGGGTAATGGAGAAATACACATCTGAATCTAATATTTTTCCCCTTGGATACACGAATTAATTAAAGTGGCAAAGATTGATGCGGCTCGGGAGCTGGACGCCGCTCAATGGTTAATTAGTTAAGAGTGGAACAGAAAGCTGGAACAATCGTACATGATGTGACATGATGTGATATGCTTCTTGTGCACACACATTAGAGAAATGCTCATGTTAGAAAGTTATATGGGTGAAAGCCCTCTTTTTACTCAATTTGCAGTAAGCTGTGGAGCGCCGCACATCCATTAATCTGTTTGCTCTGTTTTGCAGATGAAAGCTATTACCAAGGTGGGAAGTTCCAGTTTGAAATTGAGGTTCCAGATGCCTACAACATGGTGGTAAGCGAGTCCACATCCATCATACTAGGGCAAAGATCTACGCTCCCCGGCGTCCGACGCCAACTCATTTCTGTTCCCACAGTATTCCTAGCAGACCCCTCCACTGCTCAACCTTGTGTGCCCTGGAAAGGTTAGAGAAACAAATCACAAATAGAAAAGTCCATGTAACTCGGCATGTCAATAATACCTTGGAAATGAGATCATAAGAGCTATTCATAGAGCTACATAGCCCTCCAGCATATTCAGAAGATTTATGGACTTTATATTTTTTGTTATTATTTATTAATATTATGCAATAATATTTTACTGGTTTAAAGCAAAGACAGAATGAGTTATGATTCTCTATTATGTAGATTTATTTATTTTTTTATACCAGCTGCATGATGAATATTACTGCTAAGACCTGTCCTTTGTTCAGTTTCCTTACAAGTGACCTAACTGGTGCTTCTGTTTGTAATTATAGCATTTTTGTTTTCTATACTTAATGTACTGTAAAGAAAAATAATTTGTTTCGGACATGGAAACCATGATGAATTGGATTTCATAAATAAAATATAACTATTAATGTTTCAAATTCAAAGTAGCTGTCAACTTCATTTCCTTCCTTTTATGATGTTTTGGAGATTTGAAAATATTTAATGGTAAGATCCAAACGTTTTTTTAATCGAGCACTGATTCACTTTATCATTGTACTTGTTTGTATATGTTAGTTGCGAGGTATTGGCTAGCCTCATTTAATTTGAAACCTTAAGTTATATTTTATTTATGAAATCTGATCCTGCTGACCCTCAGATTGACTGACTGGATCCTTGTTCCCTTAATGGGCTTTTGCCTATTTATTAGATTGCATTGCCAAATATAAAAGGTATTGAGTGACATTTTTTTTTTCTTTTTCACTAAGTGAGCCAACAAGACCTTGAGGGGTGTTTTTCATTTATTTATTTTTTTTCTGAAAAATACAAAACAGTATGGCAATTTAAAAAAAAACAAAGTCTTAAAAATTCACCAACCAAATACTTAGAAAACTTTCATTTAGAAGTCTTCTGAGTGTGTGTAATCTCAGCCCTCCTGTGTGATGAGTGACCAATGCTGCTCGTAGAATTTAACCCATTAACGACCGCCAATACGGCAGCAGTTAAGGGTACTTATTTGTCAGCGCCGCTTTTTAACGGTGCTGAGAAATAAGTGTATAGCGCCCCCCAGCGTTTAAAAATCACTGGGGTCTCAGCTAGGATATGATCAGGGCCGGTTTTTGTGGTCCCCTGTCACGTGATTGCCGTTGTTCACCAAATAACGAAGATCACAAAAAAATTATTAATTTCTCTTACTATGACCTAATGTATCCGAGAAGAGGGAAATGGGGCCCATGAGAACTCCGCCATTCCTGGTCCCTTCTGCTTTGTCCCTTGGCCCTCCACGTCCTCTTTCTGGAAAAAAAAATGGTGAGTGTAAGCGCGGTGCGCGCGCTGAGATCTGCCGGTCGGTACCCAGCAGCAATAAGAAATTTTTCCTATTGGTTCCTTTTGAGTATAGTGATAGACGCTATCACAGTGATCAAAATTAAAAAAAATCCACTTTTGTAAGCATGCCCCTTAGATAAAAATTATAAAATAAAAAATGTTTTCATTTTTTTTCCATTCTTTGCAGTTAGGGTTGGGGTTAGGGTTGTGTTGGGGTTAGAGTTGGTGTTTTTTCAAAAGTAAAAAAAAAAGACGATTTGATGGCTAGTGTTGAGCACAAGTTCTCGCTGCTCATTTCCCCGCTTTTTTTGGGGGGATGTTTAATAGCCGCGAAACATGCGGAGCATGGACTCTAGCATGTCACTTGAGTATCCGCGATATTCGGTGCATACCCGAGCACCCGATGCAAACAGGAGTAACAAGCACTTGCGCTCAAAACTAATGACGAAGTATTCAATATGAAGACCTAATGTTATAAAATTTTGTGTCATACCAGTGGGTTAAAAATGCTCACTATACCTTTGGTTAAATCCTTGAGGGGTCTAGTTTCCAAAATCGTTTCACTTGTTCACTGTTTAGGCACATCAGGGGGTTTCCAAATGTGACACGGCGTCAGGCTCTCAATTCCAGCCAATTTTGTTTTCAAAAAGTCACAGTGAGGGACTTTCCCTTCCGAGCCCTGCCGTGCGCCCAAACATTAGATTTCCCCATCAGGTGGGCTATCTGCTTACTCAGTAGAAATTGCACAACAAATTTTGTGGTTCATTTTCTCCAGATACCCTTGTGAAAATAGAAAAAAGTTTGGGTCTAAAGTAAATTTTTTTGTGAAAAAAGTTAAATGTTCATTTTTTCCTTCCACATTTTTTCAGTTTTCGTGAAGCAATTGAAGGGTTAATTAACTTCTTGAATGTTGTTTTGAACACCTTGAGGAGTGCAGTTTTTAGAAAGGTGTCACTTATAGGTATTTTCTGTCATTTAGACCCCTCAAAGTCCCTTCAAATGTGACGCGGTCTCTATAAAAAAAAAAATCGTTTTGTAAATTTTGCTGGAAAAATGAAAAATCGCTGGCCAACTTTTAACCCTTCTAACTTCCTAAGAAAAAAAATTGTTTCCAAAGTTGTACTGATGTAAAGTAGACCTATGGGGAAATGTTACTTATTAACTATTTTGTGTGACGTAACTCTGATTTAAGGGCACAAAACTTAATTTTGTAAATTTTTGCCAAATTTCCTTTTTTTTTTTTTTTTTTTTTATAAATAAGCACAAGTTGTATGGAAGAAATTTTTACCGGTTTCATGAATATGTCACAAAGGAACATTCTCACAATCATTGGGATCCGTTGAAGCGTTCCAGAGCTATAACTTCATAATGTGCCACTGGTCAGAATTGTAAAATTTGGCTTGGTCATTAAGGTCATAATTGGCTCTGTCACTAATATGTTAAACATGTCGTCTGCTTTGTTGATTTGAGTGTTTTGTTTTTTTAATACCCATCATGGTGTAAGATTAAAAAAGGAAGCCGTATACTCACCTTCGTTGCTTTTTTCCTAGTGCATTTTTGAATCATTTCTGGATAAAAGGGTTATTCTTGTTTCACTCTCTTCCATATCTGTAGATGAGCTGAGTAAGGAACATGTCTACTGATACCTGCCAGGGCGTGTGTGCAATCGGAAGGTATCATGATTTTGTCCTATTTGGATAGGTGCAGAACACCTGCCGATCTCTCATTCGTCTCAGCAACCAGTAGGCTTTAGTAGATGTGGCTCCACACCTACATTTATTTATGTTATTTATGCAAGATGATACAAAGGCACATATGAGTAAATTCACAGCCGTAACAAATCAACCATTATTAACCCCTTAGTGACTGGGCCAAATTTTTGCAAGAAGCTGACTGCTGCGACTAACTCTCGTGCCCGCTACTAAAGACAAATGAATTCCACACAGTTGCCTGGCGATCTAGTGTGCCTGCTACTTAAGGCAATGAATATTCACTGCATTCCACTCTCATAGGCGTGGAATGCAATGAATATTCCTTTTCTTTAGTAGCGGGCACACGTGAAAGCCCGGCAGCTGCAGGAACCCGGCAGCTGCGGCTAACACTGTGCTCGCTAAAGAGCAATGAATGCTCACTGCGCTCCACGCACACAGTCCCGACAACAGTGAGTATTTTGGCAGCTGTCCTCGGAGGCTTGCAGGCAGCTTATGACGTCACTGCCATGTGCTGGTTACAAGCATAAAGCAGCTGCTGGCACTGGAGCAGGACACTGCTAGGGAGCACAGGGAAGGTAAGAATGCTTTTTTTTTTTTTTTTTTTTGCTGGGGGCCATGCATACCAGGTCGGAGATGGAGGCTCTGCATACTACGATAGGGATTGGGGCCAATTATACTAGGATAAGGATGGGGCCATGCATACCAGGACGGAGGTGGGGTCCCTGCATACCAGGATAGGGATTGGGGCCAATTATACCAGGATAAGGATGGGGCCATGCGTACCAGGACGGAGATGGGGCCAATTATACCAGGATAAGGATGGGGCCATGCGTACCAGGATGGAGATGGGGCCAATTATGCCAGGATAAGGATGGGGCCATGTACACCAGGACAGAGATGGGGTCCCTGCATTACCAGGATGGGGGATATTAAGTATAGAATTGACCACATTTTTTGCTTCAATTTTTTCTTTTCTAATTTCCCCCTCTAAAACGTAGGTGCGTCTCATTGTCCGAAAAATACGGTACTTGTATTCATCAAGAAAAAAAACAAAAAACTTTTCGGGATCAAGTTTGCATTGTGCCACTGATGTGCATAGTTCAAAAGTTATTCCCCTTCGAAATTTCTGAGCTGACAACTGGATATTACTATTCCCATAGTCCAAACAGGGTGATGCTACTCAGTCAGACACATCTAGCCTGGCCAATGTGAAATACTAACATTACCATGTCCTGTACGCCTCTTTACTGACCTTTAGGGCGATGTGAAATATAAAAATCTAGACATACAAATGCTATTGAAATACTTCTAAATTATTAAAAGTCTATAAATTGCAAATAATCCAAAGTAGTCCATCTGTAGTTTCCACAAGTAGGACGCCTTTCATATTAACGTAAACATTGAACACTAATAGAAGTTCTGTTTTAGAGCTAATTCTTGTCTTAAAAAGGAAAAATAGCGCAAAGTACATAATACTTAGTGGACCTGTCTCCAGATTTTTTTCATGATGAACTGGTGGCAGAGCTGAATAATATTTATTTAGTTTTAAATTTCGCCTCTCCGTTGCAGAGATATGAGCAGTTGAAGTATTTGATCCTTAATGAGTTAACTTTTGTTAATACGTGTACTTATCAGTCAGTTTTCCCTGGGGGAGAGTTCTTCTTTTTCTGTTTTGTTGGTGCCTGCTTATGATTGGTCTGCATCATACAGGGAGAAGAACAAGCCCCACAATAGCCTAGAGAAGGTTCCTCAGTGGTGTAAGATGTGATGACAGACATCCCAGATCTCTTGGTCTAACCTCCTGCATGACTAGGAAGCACAGATGAACAATACCGTTCTCTGCCTGTCCAGAGATGTGCCAGTAATCACACTAATCTCTGCTGTACTCAGAGCAACGTGAGATCACATCATGGTGTCATATCTCACAGCTTTTAAATAATTTTTACAATCATTGTTCACTGCTGTCCGTTGATGAGGGTGTGTCTGCAGACCTCCACCAATCAATTCAAGTGTAAGCGTATGTGCACACGCTGCGGATTTTGCTGCGGATTTGACACTGCTGATCTGCAGCTGTTTTCCATGCATTGTACAGTACCATTTAAACGTATGGAAAACAAAATCTGCAGTGCACATGCTGCGGAAAAAAACGCGCGGAAACGCAGCGGTGTTTTTCCACAACATGTCAATTTTTTTGTGCGGATTCTGCAGCGGTTTACACCTGCTCCTCAATGGGAATTCGCAGGTGGAATCCGCACAAAAATCGCGGTAAATCCGTGATAAATCCACGAGTAATCCGCAGTGCGGTTTACCTGCAGACTTTGCAAAAACAGTGCTGAAAAATCCGCGCACCAATGCGCAACGTGTGCACATAGCCTTAAGAAGCAGCTCCGCTCAGCTTACGTTAAAGCAGAGGGGCGTATGGACTTACTGATTTCAAGGGCAACCTGAAGGCTTCAGCGTCAGGGTTTACACATCCAATGGAGGTCTTGGGACCCAGACCCCCACCCATTAATAGTAATGAACAGGGGGTGTAGTACATGAAAAACTACATTCAAAAGTTTTAATTGCCATCTGAAATAAATGTCCATTATTTCGAAATAATTTATGCAAAATGCCTATTGCTACTGAGACCCACAGAGTGAAGCTGCTATTTGGAAGGCAAACAAAATAAGTGAAAGGAGGTCACGGAGCTGCCCGTGATTTGTAGTAACTGTGGCAATAACGGGACTACTGACAGCAGAAAAGGCAAAACGAAAATCCAGCAATCTTAAAAAGGATAACGTTTGCATAAAAAACACCTTTTTAATTTACAAAAATGAAATAGACAATCTAGTACAAAAAAAGCCACCGCATTTCGAACGCACAATGTCCTCTTAGTCGTAGCATACAAGCATTGTCCAGCTCACAATATTATTTCTTTATATAGCACCATTGATTCCATGGTGCTGTACATGAGAAGGGGTTACATTCAAATTACAGATCACTTACAGTAAGCAAACTAACAATGACAGACTGATACCGAGGGGCGAGGACCCTGCCCGTGTGTGTGTGTGTGTGTGTGTGTGTGTAGATAGATAGATATAGATATATATAATATATTTTATACACAAACATGTATATACGCACACTAGCCAATCAAAAACAAAGGGCTGTGATGCTATAGGAGAACAGTTTCAGCTGGGCAATTTAACACTGCAGCATCTTGGAACAAATTAAGCGCGCATGAATTACAATCCTGTATGTTACAATTGTATACATAAACAAAAAAAATAAATTATTATTCAACTCATATATAGAGTATTTACTAAAACAAGCATATCAAGAGACCTGACTGATGTCACATTGGTGTTGATTGAGACACATTTATGGATATACGGTATCCATTTTATTTTTCATTTGGGTGGAAATAATTTTGTGCATTCTCCTGCCTAGATATAGAAGTTAATGATCCGATTTCTATATCAGTGGAATTTACGAATATGCTAATCTAACGGAACAAGCATGCAGAGACCGGGCGATACATTGAAGAGTATAGAAAAGCTGAATCCTCTTTCAGTCTGAATGTTACATCTATAATGCTTCTTTCAGGCCTTGCCAACTGTAACATGAAATGGCCTGATGGTGTACAGAATTGCTCTCTGATGGCTCATGATTCCCTGTTGGAGCCCTGAGCCAGTATTTGGCCCCATACAGTAACAGCGCACAGCTAAGTAGTTTGATTTAACAAGTTAGCCACTTTGCTGTTTAGACCCATGTTTGGCTAGTCGCATATACAGCAGCCGATCTCGTCTTCCAGGCCCCACCTCATTAACATGGCATATCCTCCCTCTTCCTAGTGCAGCCATTGAAGTGCACAAAGGTCACATCAACAGCGTGGCTATAATTGAGCAAATGGCAGAACTAAAAGGGTGTGGCGTAATGGTAATAAGTGGGTGTGGTCGTATGGAAAATGCGGGTGGGACTTAGTAGGATCAGTGATTTATGTTTTGCTATTGGACAGAGGACTCGGTCGAAACTGGTGAATGCGATTGCCTGGTGAGTGATGTGACATGTCCTGGCTGGTTATCAGTGGGGTGTGTGACACGTCCTATAGGAGGCTCGTATGTGTGTGCGAGGCCAGTGCCTAGGGCAGGAGTGGCGCACATGCGGCACGTGTGAGTCCTGCGTGTAGTGGTTTGTGAGTTGTCCTGTGCGTGACTTAACATTATGCGTATGTGGCAGGTCTCCTAATTTTCAGTGACGTGATTTGGAAGTGTAGTTTTCCAAAGGGTGAGTTTACCTGCTGTAATGTTGGGGGGGGAAACGCGCCAGCGTACAGATATGCCTCAGATTGATGCTGTCTTCAATTGACTGTTAATGGCTTTTTAAAGGGAGTCTGTCACCCCAAAATCTCAGCTAAGCGCATCGGCATCAGGGGCTTATCTACAGCATTCTGTAATGCTGTAGATAAGCCCCCGATGTAACCTGAAAGATGAGAAATAAAGGTTAGATTATACTCACCCAGGGGCGGTCCCACTGCGGTCCGATGGACGTCCGGGTCCGGCGCCTCCTATCTTCAAACGATGACGTCCTCTTCTTGCCATGGCGCCTGCGCACTGCAGTACTTTGCTCTGCCCTCAACAGGACAGACAAAGTAAGCCTGTGCCGGAACCGCAGCAAGAAGACAAGAAGAGGACGTCATCGTATGAAGATGGGAGGACCCGACCGCGACGCCCATCGGACCCGGACCGCAGTGGGACCTCCCCTGGGTGAGTATAATCTAACCTTTATTTCTCATCTTTCAAGATACATCGGGGCTTATCTACAGAATTACAGAATGCTGTAGATAAGCCCCTGATACCGGTGGGCTTAGCTCAGATACGATTTTTGGGGTGACAGATTCCCTTTAAAGCATTAATTAAAAGGGATGTTCAGTCTAAAAAGAAAAGTCTGCAGTAAACCTATGTGACTATAGAGTGCCCAATCCTGACATTGTGTGAAGCGCACAGTCACAACTTTGTTTTCTTGTACGGGTGGGTGAATACAGGGCCGCATGTTTGCAGTTTGCATTAGTGACTGAAAGCTTTCCTTCCTCTGGTCAGTTTTGGGATTTTTTTTGTTTAAAGCTAAATGGATCATTTTTCCAATTGATTTTTTAAATAAGCTCTCCTACTCCTTCCATCAAAGTTTTTATCCTCTTAATATATTGCATTCACCATTTTATATAGCACTGTGTACTTACAATTGCTGTTTTTGCCTTTTTACCCAGCAAATTCTTCTCTTTTCCATTAGTTTTATGGCATCATGTGATGAAAAACAGACTAGCTGAATCCTTCTAAGCTCCATGTAGAAACAGGAGGTCAGTTTTCCCTGTATCAGTAATCACAGGGGGCACAGCTGGATCAGGAGTTGAAGAGGGGATGGAGCTGGACTGCCAGGGACTTTGCAATTGTAGTTCTAATGATGACTTATGCAGGGAAAATAGACCTCCTGTTTGTACACAGAGCTTAGAAGGATTCGGCTAGTCAGTCTTCAATCATGAAGAGAATAGAAAGAAGGAAAAAAAAGCAGCACACCCCTCAATGTAGTTCGCTCTGCACAGAAGGCCGTGATCTGAGCCATCGCACAGCGTTGGGCACAGTGAAGGAAGAAGTTGATCGAGCTTCTGATCATGATTTTAACCATGTCTCCATGAACTGTGAAGTCTTCATTCCAGAAGAATTAAAAATCAGTAGAAAAATAAAAAAAATACAAAATACAGGAGACAAACATCCTCCATGATGGGGGAGTAGTAGGGGGACACAAAAAAAAGAGGATTCCAGATGCATTTCGAATGCAAATTTGTTGTTTCCACTGATTTTTATTTTTTCTGGAATAAAGACTTCATGATTTTAACCACTTGTGTGGATAAGAATCCGGATCAACTTTTTTCCTTCCCAGAGTCTTTAATCATGTGATTTTATCTTTTTGGTTTTCCATTTGTCTAACTGGGTAGGAAGGTAAAATGGGCAACTATAAGAACACAGTGCTATAGAATATGATGATTGCAATATATTGTTTTGATGAGAGGACGAGGGCTTCTTTGAAGGGTTCCATTAACTATTAGAAAAATGCACCTCTTTGCTTTAAAACAAAAAAAAAGTGACTGTTTGGTTTAAACTGTTCTTCATACATGACAGATCCCTGTCCTCCATGTTCTTTCTATTCCTCCATGGAGACGTGGCCACATACAAACCTAGCCCACTTACTTTTGTGGTCCAGTGGCTGGTAAATGCAGTCACGTTATACCCTTTACCTCTAGGGTGGGCCTCCGGAGTCAGTTTACTGGTGGGCTCCAAGGATCCCTGTGTGACATGGAGTAGGAGCATTTACTGATACGGGGCAGAGCTGATCTGATGGTGTGAAGACCCGGAGGCAGCGGTCAGAAGGAGCCACAAAGCCTTCAGCACTGCCGAGCACCATGAACGCGGCTTGTGATCATTAATTTTGTAGTTTACCTTGGGCTGAAGCATAATGAGACTAGTTTGCCTGCGATGCCATCTGGTACCAGTCCGGCTCATTTGCACCAGCTATATGGATTCTTTTTAAGAAATAGAAGATGAGATTTTGTTTTCTCCGTCGGAGCCAGATCTGCCCTGTCACTCACAAGCTCATGGTATTTTTAGTCTTATTATGTTGCATTTCATTGCAATAAATGTAGCATATGTCACGCCAGCTTGGATATTGTGCCGCCAAACCCGTCTGCCAGCTCGGAGTGGGCTGGAATTCACGCTCATTATGTTATGTTGAAATCAATGTGTGCACTTACTAAAATTATGTATTTAAGTGTCTCTTGGACTTATCGTCAGACTCAAAATAGGTTAAAGTGTAATATAACTCACGGCAAGTCTATCATCAGCTATTCAGTTACTTCTGCTGATTCAGGGGGTTAAAGCAGTGTTATAATTCACATTCTGTAGAATTATATATATATAACTGGTGTATATTATTTATTACAATATGCATTGGGGGCGGAAATAGAAATGTATGTTATGTTATTGTTTGGTTGTCTGATCCTTCACCATCAGGCTGTTGTCACGGCTTAGCGTTCTGTTGTGAACAATGTCACCGTGAATGTCATGCCTTCCTCCTACTAACTCAATTTAGACTCTTTAGGAGGATTACCGAGAAAGATAAAGCATCCTCTACACTTCGCAGAACCCAGGGCCAGACCTTCTTCTTATATATATAAAGCCAGGGAAGTTATGTCGACTTGTAAAACTTTCCTGGGCAGTGAAAATCATGAAAATGGCAAACAAAACCATTGAGGGTTAAGATCATTTGAGCAAATATGCTCCATAGTGGTGGGCAGGTGAATTCTGTCACCAGGTTGCTGCTGCCCCATCTGAGAATAATTTGATGTAAGGGCAGAGACCCCGATTCCAGCGATGTGTCACTTACTGGGCTGCTTGCTCTCATTTTGATAAAATCGCTGTTATCTGCTGCTGAGCTCTGTATAACCTCATCCACACCACTGATCGGTAGCTTTCGGTATTCGCTGTGCATAGGCAGAAAGCTGCCAATCAGTGTTGGGGGCAGGGTTATTTAGAGTTTATGAATATGGTGGACTACATGACTGCAGGTTTACTAGTCCTCTATTGGTAACCTGCTAAGTGATTTTATCAAAACTACAGTAAGGAGACCAATAAAATAATTTTTCTGCTCTCAGAATAAGTGCCAAAAACGTGATGAAAGATTCCCTTTATAGAGGAACTGGTGCGGATTTTTAATGCCTTACAGCTCTGTTCTGTGGCATTGCTTGTTTTTTTTTAAATTACCGGTAAGTGTTATTCCGGTAAGCAGTTGCTCATTGATCACGGCAGTATGTCTCTTTTGACTTTCTCCTAGGTTTCTTGCATTTTTAACTAATGTCGTCTCCAAAGCATTCCTGCCTCTGCAGCAGCATAGTAAATGGTGTGTACAGTCCTGTATGTTTGCAGCACAGGAGAGCAGAGCTATTGGAGGGAGCTGGCTCAATTTGTCACCCCATTTGCATCACTACCTCGCGATAACAAGGAGGTAATGGTTTCCATGACAGATGGGGACCTAATGAAGACCACAGGATCTGCCATCTTGAACTCTTAAAGGGATTCTGTCAAAAGGTTTTTGCTACCCCATCTGAGATCAGCATGATGTGGGCCAGCATTTCCGAACTCCGATCCTCATGGCCCCCACGGATCATGGTTTCAGAAATCCTTTAGTATTACACAGGTGATAGAATTATCAAGGCATCAGAAATGTTCGCAAGTTCTCTCACATGTTCAATACTAAGGAAATCCTGAAAACATAATTTGTTGGGGGCCGTGAGGACTGGAGTTTGGGAAACACTGATGTAGGCAAAGAGATCCTGATCAGAGGTTTAAGATTTAGCATGAAGCAGAGCTGAGAAAGCTGCCTCTGCCCACACCAGGCTCTGTGTATACTTATACAATGTCTATAGACAGTGAGCTGCTTATCACAGGAAAGGGCGGAGTCGGACTATTGCCCGCATGCCTGATAGTCACAGCAATGCTAATCACCAGGTGATTAATCCTTCAGTCTATGTAAACAATACCACACAGCAGGACATGACTGTCATGGTTCCACTCCTCTGTGTGTCTCAGATGTAGTTACTGACAACTCGGTCATCCAGTCTGGTGCAGGGGCGTGCTGAGCTGTTGTGTGTTGATTGACAGCTCAGCCATACAACCTGAGACTGGGAGTCGCTGGCTGTCTCCTGGTGTTTATTGTCCCAGGTGATTGCCAGGCTACTTAACTCAACTGTTACTCACAGAGGTACATTCAGCTACTGTGGGGTTTGTGTCTCTGTGCCTAGTGTTCTGATCTTTTTTGGACCTCGTTCTGACCATCCATCTGTTTAACCCCTTCTGCTCTGATCCGCTATCTCCTGGTATTCTCACCTCGGAACGTTACCTAACTGCACCTTTATCTCTTCCTTCTATATATGACGTAACTTCCTGGCTTTTGACCTCGGACTCCTTGACTATCCATCTCGCAGCATGTCCTTGAGTGATGACTCCTCATCACAATAATACATCCTTGAGTTTGGTGTTTTAACCCCTACCTCATGCTGTCCTCAGATTACAGCGGCTGACAGATTTCCTTTTAATTAGGTCCTGACAAATAGACTATGGGTCCATTTACATTCTTAGTTATCATGAACGAGCGTTCCTAGGAACACTTTTTTCATTATAATTTTTCAGTTTAACAGGCTGCCAATCTACTATATAAACACACTAAAGCCTATCTGATAAATTAGACAGGCCACATGAATGTAAACTTCAAAATTCATTGATTTTATTAGTACAAAAATCGATTAAAAATCAAACAATGATATACAGGCCAATTGTTTGTTAAAAGGTACCTCCGATCAATAATAAACAGGTCACATATACCGTATTTTTTGGACTATAAAACGCACCGGACTATAAGGCGCACCCAGGTTTCAGAGGTGGAAAATAGGGAAAAAAATATTTGAAGCAAAAAAATGTGGTAAAATATTTAATAACATACTATTATATGTGGTGGTGTTATTATATATAATAGTATGTTATTATGTTGGAAGCTGCGGGACCAGTGTGGTGTCTGTGAAGTACTATATGAACATGCTGGAGGGTGAGTATAAGAATGGGGGCACAGGGCTTATATTGAAAGCACCACTCCAGCACTGCAAAATAACACTGGAGTGCTGCTTTAAAATCCCATGGGAGAACTATAACTCCCAGCATGTCCTGCAGATCCTATGACATGCTGGGAGTTATAGTTCACTAAAGGAGTGGCAGAGTGCTTTATTGTGTTTTGGAAAGACTAACCTCTTAATTGTGGCAGCCAGCCACACTGTGGTGAGGTAAAAGCATCCCATGGCTGCACACACAGAGCCCTCCCTCTTGTTGCCTTTCCACAGCACAGGTAATGGAAGCCAGCAGATTCTAGTGTTGGAGTCTGAAGGACCAGTGATGATGTCAAGAAGAGGGAGGGCTCTGTGCTGCCATGTGATGCTCCAGCCCGCCCACTTCTGACATCACAGGTCCTCCTTGTGCATACTGCACAGCACTCAGCTCCAGCCCAGGAAGGTAGGCAGTGATCTCCTCTCTCCTGGCCCCTGCTGCTGCCTCCTCCTCCCCCGGACACACGGATCTCCCCAGCTGCTGCAGGAATCAGCGCTGGGGAATCCATGTGTGTCCCTGCTTAAGTGCAGTATTCATTTGCTGCTCACCGCTCAGCTGATAGGTGGGCGGGGAGTAGCTAATGAATATTCACTGCACTTAATCATCAGGACCACAGGGTTTCCCCAGCACTGATTCCTGGCAGTGGGGACATTTTTCTGCCTCCTGAAGTGGGATAACAGTGCGATCCCACTCACTGCTGCCCCACTCCCCACATGCTACATCCCTACCATAAGACGCACCCACACTTTCCTCCCAAATTTGGAGGAAAAAAAGTGCATCTTATGGTCAGAAAAATACGGTAAGTACCACCTTATACCTAAAAGCATAACTTTACAGCACAACACTACGTAGTAAATTCCATAGTACACCATAATGGTAATGGGTAAAATGTATGAGGAATCTTCATAAGCACCGCAGTGCAAGCTGTTAAATGTGTGCGTATCAAGTAATCACGCCAAGGTAATAAGTGGGCTAGATATGGCTACAACTATAGTGGCACACCAAATGCTGAAACAATGGGGCCCTTATGCCAAGCAAAAGCTACCACTAAATACGCTTATACAATGGACAAGTGCTGATTAGCTAAAATGAGACCTCAAAACATAATTACCAAGGTGGGAACTCACAGGACCTGCTGAATCCCCTACGTGCATTTCGATTGAATTCTTCTTCCGGGGGCGTACTCCATTAACGCTGCTATTAACCCTGTGTGACCAAATTTTTACTATTGATGCAGCCTATGCAACATCAATAGTAAAAATATCTAATGTTAAAAATAATTTAAAAAAAGAAAAAATCTATATAATTGTTTAAGGGTCACTTCCGTCTGTCTGTCTGTTCTTCTGTCTGTCTGTCACGGATATTCATTGGTCGCGGCCTCTGTCTGTCATGGAATCCAAGTCGCTGATTGGTCTTGCGAGCTGCCTGTCATGGCTGCTGCGACCAATCAACGACGGCCACAGTCCGATTAGTCCCTCCCTACTCCCCTGCAGTCAGTGCCCGGCGCCCGCTCCATACCCCCTGCAGTCACCGCTCACACAGGGTTAATGCCAGCGGTAACGGACCGCGTTATGCCACGTGTAACTCACTCCGTTACTGCTGCTATTAACCCTGTGTGACCAAGTTTTTACTATTGATGCTGCCTATGCAGCGTCAATAGTAAAAAGATGTAATGTTAAAAATAATAAAAAATAATAAAAAATCATTATATGCTCACCTTCCGCCGCCTTTCCCGCTTCTCGCGACGCTCCGGTGACCGCTCCATGCAAGCAGCAGGTTCCGGTGGCAAGGATGGTATGCGAGAAGGACCTGCCATGACGTCACGGTAATGTGACCGCGAGATCATCACAGGTCCTGCGCTCATACCAACCCTGGGACCGGAAGCTGCCGCACGCAGGGCCAGGACTTCAAAGGGCCTTCGGAAGGTGAGTATATGTTTATTTTTTATTTTAAGTCTGTATCCTACGTGGCTGAGCAATATACTACGTGGCTGGGTAATATACTACGTGGCTGGGCAATATACTACGTGGACATGCATATTCTAGAATACCTGATGCGTTACAATAAGGCCACCATCTAGTCACTAAATAAATGATCAAAACTCTCATTCATTGGATAAAATGATCTGTTGTGTTGCACAAAAGTCATCTTGACAATGTAAAGTCCTGTGTAAACAGGACTCACACTGCTGAGAACAATGGCAGCCTATGTCACTGAACGATCTATTAGGGCCCCTTCACACTGTGCAATCAAAGTCTGAACGAGCGTTCGATTTGTGACGTTTATCCGTCCTCGTTCCGAGGTTGCAAAGTGTGACATGGCGTTACGATTTGCGACGCAGCCCAGCATCGTACGATGTGAAAGAAAGAGCAGAACTTTCTTTCGTCGTAAATGTCTCGCTGTGGCGGTCGAAATCGTAGTATGTGACGGCGGTCATACGAGCTCGTAATGCGACTACGTGGGTTGGGCTTCCGCATACCTGTCTCCTGATTGGGCGTGACGTTTTAGCACGCCCATGCTGGTAATACGTCACGCTCGGAGTCGTAGGACTATGGCGGTGTGAAGGGTAGCGTACGATTGCGACGCGTGACGTTCACATCGCAACTACGTCAGAAAAAGCGTTAACATCGTAGAGTGTGACCGCTGGCTACGAGCTCGTACTGCGATGTCGAATATGACGCAAATGCGTCGTAATCGTAGCAGAATCGACCAGTGTGAAGGGGCCCTTACAGATTGCCCAGTGCACATGGTCAAGTGTAGTCTGCCTCTGTAAACAAGCTATTAAATGACCACTAATTGGTAAATACTTTATGCCACAAGTCACGGGGTTATGTAAATCCACCTGAATAATACTGCAGGCATAATACACTGTGAAAACAGTATTGCCGTGTATTATGTCCACATTCAAGCAATTGTGAGGTCGTCACATAGTAATTAAAAGAGAATGCAGAAAGTTTCCAAAGAACAAAATCAGAAACCTTTTTCCAATTGCAATATGGTTTTACAAAAATCCATAAAATTATAAAACATTATTTTTTATTCCTTCCCCCGGCCCCGTCCTGTGATGGGTAGACCCCCCATATATTTTGCAGACCCTCCACTTCTTGAGTTCTTTAACTGTAATCTGAGCCGTGATTTTGCCTGTGAGGAGACCTGCAGTGTAATATACATCTGTATTCAGCACTTACTGCATGAAAAACTTTTCAAAATTCACAGCAGAGTTGACAGCGCTCCAGACCATTGCAAATCTGGAAAAGCAGGTCCGAGTAGCAATGTCATCCATGCCACCATCATCCATACCACCTAACATCACACACCTCCGAAGCAGCTCCAGCCATCACATTAGGGGTGGGTTAATTAAATGTTTGGCCAAATATAGCAGGACAATTTTCAAGTTGATAATTTTGTTTGGCCCCTGAGTGATGGTCTAAATATCCAAATCACCCCAGGCAGACGGTCACCGGCCCCTGCTATTGGTAAATAAGGTTTCCTGCACAATGGGCCAGAGTTTTCATGGAGATCACATCCACTTTGCTTGAAATTTTCAACAAAGCAGATTTTCTGCACAAGAAAGCTCAGCAGAAATTACATAGCATTCACGCAACAAGAGAACATGACCTAGATAAGAGTCTGTGAAGAGGTGTGCATGGGCTCTAATAGGAAGTGTTTTTGTTTTTTTATTTGCTCAATAGTAGTTCTAAAATGAACATAAAAGCATTTCTTACCCCTAAATCCCCACTCCTAACTCCAGTTTTTCCCATGGGCGCTAGAAGTGAAGGCTTCCAATAAATCAATCACTGGCTTTTGCAGTGAGGTTTGTTTGTACGTTCTGTGACCAATGAGCCGAGTGATTGGCTGCAGAGGTCAGGTTATTAATGTGTAGGGCGTCATCACTTCTGGTACCAAGGAGACCATCTAAGTGGCAGAGGATTCAATGAGTTCTTACTTCTATATTTTAGAATGTTCGTTGCTATTGGGCAAGTTTAAAAATATAATTGCCTTACTGTGTTTCTCCAGCAGTTGGCTAGAGCAGAACTCCAGCATGTGCACCTTGCCTTCCTTCAAGACTGGGAGGATTGCTTGGGGTGCCAGTGGTCAGACCCCCAGAGGTGAGAAAGGTATCCCTAATCATAGAAGCGGAGGTTATCCCTTACCCTAGGATTACCTCTTTAATAGGACAAACATCCTTTTGGAGGATGCCAACTTGAAATTGAAACACGTATCCATTATTAATTTGTTACTTGTTTTAGTAGGGTCTCTTAATTATTTATTCCATTGTCTTGGTAGTCTTTTCAGACTTGGAAGTCAGCAGTGTCTACATCCCTACGTTTTGTTTCCGTGATTGTATTTCCACCGATAGCTGCAGCTCTTTTTGTTCACCGAATATCGAGCAGTGCGCTAACGCCATCAATCCTATATGTGACTCCCGCCACTATCCCTGTAATATAATTTCTGGATTTAGTTATACTTTTATGGTTTGGTGTTCATTCCACAGTTCTGACAGCAGTGGACAAGTTGGCAGCGGTTTATGAATAGTATGTTTATGCTGTTATTTTTACGTAATGTTAAAAATTGTTTTAGATGTAGCAGGTTACACTATTATTTTTCTATTATCTATCTATCTCTATCTATCTATCTATCTATCTATCTATCTATCTATCGATCTATCACCGTGGCTTTTTCATTCTTGTTAAATAAAATGTATTGTTTGATAAGATCTTTGGCACTATGCTCATACTCAGAAATAACATCTTGTTTTTATAGAGTAAGACAAGCAAAAAAACTTCTGCCTTCCATTAAACAACTTTTTTAATTTTTTGTAATTTTTAGAGAAGTACAACATGTGCTGACTCCTAAAGAACAATGCAAACCACAATTTATACCTCCTACTGCGGTGCATAAGTAATGTGCCCTAGGACTCTCCGCTGCTGTGTCCCGTAGATAACCTATACCGTGTACACAAGTTCCTGTTCTGTTACAGCAATGTTTCCCAAACTCCAGTCCTCACAAACCCCAACAGATCTGATTTTCAGGATTTCCTTAGTGTTGCTCATGTGAGAGAACATGTGGAAATGTCTGATGCCCTGATAATTATTCCATCTCCTGTGCAACACTAAGGAACTCCTGAAAACATGATCCGTTGGATGCCATGAGGACTGGAGTTTGGGATACACCGAGTTAAGGGGACACTGTCAGCACAGAATGACTATGTGAACCAAGTGCAGGTGCCCCATGGCCTGGCCAAACATTTTAGTGCACCTTCCAATCTGCTTATTTTCCTTTCTGGGTATATAAAGCCACAGCTGTCAATCAAAGAAGCGAGGGGGGCTGGAGACAGAGTGAAAACAAGTAGGTGGGAAGGCGCACTGAATGGCTTGGCCACGCCATTATGCGCCGAACGCCTGAACTTGGTTTGAGCAGTAATTCTGTGCTGACAGTCCCTTTAACTTTCTCGGACACATTTACACCTGTCTTGGAAGACATCGACCATGATAATGTGCTATAGTGAGAGCCTTCTTAGACAAAACAAGTGTGATTTGATATTGGCAGATACTTTGGAATTAATAGTGATTTTTCTTTTTTCTCTTTTTTATTCCTGGACAACCCCTTTTCAAATTCCGCTGTCCATCTTATTTAAAGTCTTTAATATATCTAAAGTGTCTATAGTGCATACTTGGCTTCTGAAGTCTACTTTAGGTCTGTACTAGTGTTGAGCGAGTATTCTCATTACTTGAGATTTCCCGAGCACGCTCGGGTGGTCTCCGAGTATTTGGATGTGCTCGGAGATGTAGTTTCTGTCGCCATAGCTGCATGATTTGTGGCTGCTAGACAGCCTGAATACATGTGGGGGTTGCCTGTTTGTTAGGGAATCCCCACATGTATTCAGGATATCTAGCAGCTGCGGGGACAGAAATAAAATTTCCAAGCATATCCAAATACTCGGAGACCACTCGAGCGTGCTCGGGAAATCTCGAGTAACGGGTATATTCGCTCATCACTAGTCTGTACACACGTGACACCAAGAACAGTTTCTACCCAGGTCTTTTGTGTCAGGGGCTGTTTCTTCTAATGTATTTTTAAGTCATGGACTCCACTATATATCTTAAATCCGGGAAATATATTGTTAAACTATATTTTGCAATAAAACTCAGTTTTCTTGGCTTGGATTGGGTAGTGATATATTTAAAGGGCCTCTTCCAGGTTGTGATGTCTTCTAAATTGATGTTTTTCAACCCCAGTCATCAAATCCTGCCAACAGTTCATGCTTTTAGGATTTCCTAAGTATGGCACAGTCTTATCTCCTCTGATACCTCCTGAGTGTTCATTTGTTTTCAATGTGGAGAGGGAGAAAACTCTTGATTCCTCTGGCAGTGGCTTATCTCCCAATGGATGCAAAGGATCCGGCATTTGATTCAGGCTTCCCTAACCTTTTCTTCCCTGATATCATTGTTCTGGGGTCAATTCGGAGGTGCCATATGCCTCAAATGGTCAATATCAATGGGTTCAGTTAATTTTAATGTGTAAGAGGCCCTTAAGTCATATTTGGGTGCTCCATTCTTTTTTTTGTATTTTTACACCTTGTAAACAAACGGAATAACAGCCTTGTGATTGGTTGGAAAATCCTTTACATTCTGCTGTAAAGCGTACTTTCAAGAGTCCAGGAGCACACAGGCATATGTGAACATCGCGGAATTTTTGTAGAAATTATTGGTATTTGCATACTGTTTGAGAAAACCTTGGACTTATGAGATACAAACAATAATGTGAACAGAGTTGTAAATCGTAAACTAAATAGCACGTTGACATTGTACCTGCTATAATCCATTACCTAAATGGGTTATGAATTACATTCTCCTTCCAATACACTGCTACAAAATTGGCGAATAGAGAGGACTTCGCCCCCATGGAAATCCTTTACACGTGGATGACAAATTTTTTATTGACCGTGAAATGTATCATAAAGAAATAAGCGAACTGCTTGTATTCTGCCAGATCAGTGGTACATACATTGTAACTGATGCGTTAACGAAGAAGACAATGGCGCACAGAACCTGTTAGTGCAGCTGCTCGTTTGCTTATGTACACTGTGGATATCATGACGATGTATTAAAGCACAAAATTGATTATGTATTTTTCTGATGGGTAGATGAACCATTAAAAGTGAACGTTGTTGTCAGGAAATAATGTACTTCGCTTTAAGAGTTGATTGTTTATCTCAGTAAAGCAAAACTCAATATAGTCCCACGGGCTTAGATTTATCTCCCCTCCATGATATGAAGCAGACAATGTCACTCCTGATGCTACATAATTAGTAAATTAGGTTGGTAAGTCAAGAAATTAGATTCATTAAGCTGCACGTTTTGCTATCATCTTGTCAAGAGAGGACAAGGAATCTAATTTTTTTTTTTGTGTGCTGTACTCTGAAAAGTTACATGCTTTTCACTTCTGCCCCTTGGATTTGCAGCCTGAACATGAGTTAAGAAAGCTCTACTTAACGCATTAATTGAAACCTGTTCTCCGTATCAAGCCGCTCACCCATCGCAGGAGTAGAGTTTCTTCTCTGACAAGGATTAAAGGGACTCTGTCACCTGAATTTGGCGGGCTATGTAAATGCCCTGTGTCCGGTCCGATGGGCGGTGTTTCCTCATTTCCCGCTGGCCGCAATATTTTCTTGAATTTCAGTAGGTTTCCTCCGTAGTTCATGCGTGCGCAATCCAATCTTGCCTTGCGCACGCGCAGTATGCTTTGCCCAACTGCGGGCAAAGCCGAAAAGCATTAGTGCGCATGCGCCGCCGCACTATGTCCCGGAAGTATTTCGCTGTGTTCCGGGATGAACCTTGTTCCAGAAGTTTTGAGGCTTGTACTGTTTTGCGTATATTACAGGCTAGATACTTTGTGGCATTTGTGCAGTAATGGTTTTCTTCTGGCAACTTGTCCATGCAGCCCATTTTTCTTCAAATGCCTCCTTATTGTGCATCTTGAAACAGACACACCACTAGTTTTCACAGTCCTGTATTTCAGCTGATGTTGTTTGTGGGTTTTTCTTTGCATCCCGAACAGTTTTTCTGGCAGTTGTGGATGACATTCCTGTTGGCCTACGTGACCGTGGTTTTGTTTTTACAGAGCCCCTGATTTTCCATTTGTTAATCACAGTTTGAACGCTGCTGACTGGCATTATCAATTCCTTGGATATCTGCTTGTATCCCTTTTTTGTTTTATACAGTTCAACTACCATTTCCCGTAGATCTGTTGACAATTCTTTTGCTTTCCCCATGACTCACAATCCAGAACCATCAGTGGTTGGATGAAAGATGCAAGAGTCTGTCTGGATCCCAGAAACTCACTCAGCTTTTAGGCACACGCACTGATTACAAGCAAACAGGTCACAGGTGGGGATATTACCTTTAGTAGCCAGTCAAACCCATTTGTTTCAACTTCTGTGCATGTTATGTTAAAAAGGCCAAGAAAACAAAAATTCTGGCGGGGTATGTAAACTTTTGAGCGCAACTGTACATCTAAGGTCGTGAAGGGGTTAATATCTTTTAAATATATTTTGGACATATTTCCAGATGCTAAAGCAGTAATGGTAAAATTAATAATAGTTGCTCTAACACCATAAAAAGAAAGGTCTTTGTTTTTTATAACATTCTGCTTCTTGCAGGAGACAGATAATTGTGCGCACTTGAGCCCATTCTCCTCCCGTTTATCGCTAGCCTGCTAACCATGGAGTTTGAGGATACATACAGTCACATATACCGTACTTGGCTACTGCTACTGTTCAATTGAATATTAGTGGTTTAACAAAGTAGATTCTTTAAATTCCCTAAAAAGAATCTGTCAGCAGGATTCCCCACCCCCTTATTGTTTATCTGCACATGTAGCTCTTTCAAACACAAGTCCAGGAATACCTTTACAAGGCCGGTCCGTTTCACCATCACTGAAAATTCAGCTTTGAGTTGCTTTGCAAATTAGTCTCGAGAGCTACGGTAGATCCGAAGCCATTATCACTCCAGCTCTATTTCCCGCCCCGTTCCGCTGTCTCCTTCTTAACTCCGTGGGCCATTATTCTTAGCATGGTATTTTTAATGACAAGTGAGAAGGGTGCAATTGCAGAAATTGTGTGCTGGCACTGTTTGGGCTGTGTCTGCATTACACCTGAACGTGGCGCATGCACTGCTTAAAGGGGCTGTCTGGCTTTGGGCTACAAATCTGCAGTCACTCTGTGGTCGCAGACTTGTGATTCTTCACAATGTATGCATTGCAGGCTGTGAGAATTCTCCAGTGTCGAGAGCGGCAGGCGTGTGATGTGGGGACTCACTAGTCTGCAGTTACATAATATTTTCAGACTTATACCCCAAGGCCGGACAACCCCTTTACGTCTCCAATGCATGTGCTGAAATGTATCTAATGGGCATTATTCACATAGTAGAACCAAAAGAGTGTACTTTTTGAACATGCAGGCGTATTCCCAGAAAACACATCAAGAAATTGTATGACCAGAAACATAGAAATAAGAAGAGCCTGTCTTCTGGAGCCGCTGCAGCCATTGTTTCCCTCACTATATCTCTAGTGCTGGGTCCCTCACTGCCCTGCTCTGTTTTTGGATTCCAATAAATGTAGCTTATTTGACAATTTTGCAGTTGCCTAATATTTTGTCTTTAAGTACCTCTATAATTGATGTTGATCAGCTCAAGTGCTAAACAGACGCCTGGATGCGGTGTTAAATCACTCCAGCTCCATTTGCTTTTCAGAATAAGATACAGAAATATTGTTCCATGAGAAGATTAATCTTGTATGTCAAGAACTTGTGTGTGACAACATTCTGAAAGTTGTTAACATATGGAGGCTTTGTACCAGCGGTGGTCCACTCGTCCGGCTCTTTGGGAGTCTGGTAAATAACTTATTTTCCTTTGTCTTCCTCTGACATCTAATTTCATTATCTCATGTGTGCATGGATACTCCAGAGAGATTACAGTCCAATGTATCCGTCTCCCCTCCATAGCCCTGTCCTAGAATGAAACAAGTGCCTGATGAGACCAGTGCTAATAACACAGATCTCAGAAAGCTCTCGTATCCAAGCAGCCGCATTAATGTCCGATTACAAGGTGGTGCTTTTGTGCACTTGTGATTGATTTCTCCACAATACGTGATTAAGCACTGCCAGGTTCCTTTTACAAATCAGTAAATGTCGTTTACTGTTGGTATAATGGCACCGCTTCTTTTGTTTTGCATTTTTACCTGTCCTTCACCTTTTTGGTAGATTACAGTAATTAGTTGGTTAAAGAACATTTGCACCTTTTCTAAAATTCGTTAACACACGGCAATATTACAGCTTGGTGTTGTATGGAGCTATTGTAAGGCAATCTTATAGTCGCACCACGCTATGTACCTGCATCAAATTGCATCTAAATCCATCCGTTAAAAAATATATATATATATCCAACTGTGTTCTGCATGCAGAATTTTGGATGCCCTCCACCACCTCAAAGCACTGTGTAACAGTAACGCCACCGCACCCTGCATGATTCCCCTTTCTCCTCCATGCAGGGACGCCGGCATACTCACCGGCCGCATGGGGTGGTTCCCAACATGCTTCCTGTGTTTGTGCTCACTGCCCTTCACGGTGGCGCACCTAGAGCGCATGCTTCCCTGATCTTAAATTCCCCCAGCCAGTGGCTGAGGCATTCAGTATAAAAGGCACTATACCCAGTAGGGTGGTGCCGAAGTAACCTTGTGTCATTAGGGAATTAACTAATTAGGCTAGGTTCCCATTGCGTTAATGGGATAGCGCTAACGGACAGCGTTGCACGGCGAAATTAACGCCGTGCACCGCGTCCGTTAGCGCTCCCATTGCCGGCAATGTTAGAGCGCATTGCTAGCGCGTGTCATTTTCGGCACGCGCTAGCGATGTGCCGGTCTTTTGTAGCGTGCCTCGGATGCTGCTTGCAGCGTCCGCGGCGCGCCAGAGGTCCGTTCCCCGCTCTCGCAGATCGGGGATCTGCGAGAGCGGGGACGTTAACGCGACCCCTGAACGCGGCCCCGAAAAAGACATTGCGTTAGCGCAATCCGCTAGCGCTAAACGGATTGCACTAACGCAATCTGAACCTAGCCTTAGTGAGTTGTTAGGTCTCCTGGTCCTTGTGTGGCTAGATCGTGATCCTGAACCTCATCCGTGTGTAGCCAGCGCCTGAACTTCATTCCCTGGTCCATATGTGGCTAGTGACTAATCCTGCTCCCCTGGTCATTGTGTGCGGTCAGTGTCTGAACTTGTACTGCATATATCCAGACTGCTAAAACCAGTCTCCAAATCCAGTCCTGTCTGTGACTCTGTGCGAGCATCCGTCCTGCCCGAAGAGTAGCCCGTGTCTGTGTCTGCATACCTGAGACTGACTCCACCATTAGGAGCGACAGTGAACACCAAGTAGCCACTTAGCTACGTGCACCACCTGCGTGCGTGAAGCACGGTTTCTATTTTGGAATATGTCTGACATACAGTGCTGTGCAAAAGTCTTAGGCAGATGTTGTAAAAATGCTGTAAGCCAAGAATGTTTTAAAAAATAGAAGTATTAGTTTTTGGCAGGTTTTCAGGTAACAAAAATGCAAAAGTAAATGAACAAAGGAGAAATCTAAATCAAATCTATATTTAGTGTGACCACACTTTGCCTTCAAAAGAGCAACAAAGCATCAAGTCTTCTAGGTACACTTGTCACTTACACACAGCTCTTCAGGAACTCAGCTGGGAGGTTGTTCCAAACATCTTGGAGAACTGATCACAGGTCTTTACATAAACATATATGCAAATACAGGCACCTCCTTATTCTGCTGATTGGTTCCAAATTGATTCTTCAGCAGGAAAACGACCCCAATCATACAGCCAATATCTTTAAGAAACATCTTCAGAGTAAAGAAGAACAAGGAGTCCTGGAAGTGATAATATGGGCCCCACACAGCCCTGATCTCAACATCAAGTTTGTCTGGAATTATGTGGAGAGGCATATTTGCATAAGAAACATCCGCACAAGATCTGTGGTTAGTTCTCTCAGATGTTTAGAACAAACAACCTGTCAAATTTCTTCAAAATCTCTGTGCAAATGCAGCTAGAAGAATTGATGTTTTGATGAAAGAAAGAAGTTGCACCAAATATTGATTTGATTTAGATTTCTATTTTGTTCATTCATTTATAATTTTCTTAATAAAATTAATAATAATCGACGCTTCTATTTTTGAAAGCAGTCTTGCTTTGCAACATTTTTTCCACATCTGCCTACAACTTTTGCATAGTACTATATGGCATCGTAATTCAGCGGACTCTGTTGGCAGCTTCCCACACATGAGAAGAAAAACCACTGATACAGGACCGAAGAGGACTTTTCATGGACAACACATAATTTAGCCTCCGTTACAGCTTTCATATAGGAAGGATAAATCTGTTTTTCATGAACCTTTACAGAAGTAGAGATTGTTATGCGACTATAGTCTAGGGAACTTTTCTTATAACTGTATTTCCCCCTAACGTTAGAGATCCAGATATACCTGAATATATAACCATTCAATTAACCTTTGTTCCCAATTTTTATTAAAAAAAATAAAATAAAATAAATGTAACCCAAATATATGAAAAGACTGAACAATACTGAAAATACTAAGTTTATATGAAAAAAGACGTGAGCACTTCACGGCTTCCTAAGCCTTATACGTTTCCTCTTGCTTTTAAATTGGTCAATAAATTAATTTTGGTTTTAATGAAGAGAGAGTTTCGCTCATTTTCTCGAACATTCTGCAATACTCCAAGCCGTGCTTCTGACCGTAATTTCACATTCTGTCCCGGCCCCTGCCAATTTGACTGAAGCGGCTGGAGCGATTCCCTTGTTACCTGTGAAGATAAGGCTGGTCACCGCTTTCCACGGGAAATAAATGAGCCGTCTGTTCTTTTTTGTGGTTCTGTGATATGCACAGCCAAGGTCTTTTTCATTTCCTCCTGACTTGTACGGTTCAGAGGGGCTGTCATTGCATTTCCTGCCTCGCTATCAGGGACGAGGGCATCTCATTTAGCTGTGTGATGAGAGAGCGTTAGGACATATGTTAATGACTTAACCTCCCAACTCCGTTAGCTTTCATTATATATCTGAGAGCAACTTATTCCGAGTTCTTCTTGGTTTCCATATTCTCGCTTCGTGACATGCGTCTAAAAGTCCCAAAATTTCAATATTTCTGAATGTCTATTTACACATTTTATTTGACATCTGTCGAAGTTTGGTATCGTGTCATTGATAGGCACTAATTTATCTGTTTTGTCATGAAAAAGTGGTATAAAGGCTTTGAAAAGTCAAACATTTTTGCACAATTTTTTTTTTCGGATTTTGACATTTTCATACCAGTTTGAATGAGCCCTCCTCCTGGGTGGAGCAGGGAAAAAGTCAGAGTGGGACAGGGCATGAGCCCGCCCGTCAAATTCATCAAATTGCTGGCATTTTGTAAGCCAGAAATACTACTCCAGTCCCCACTGAAGTAGGATTTTTGGCATGCCACTCAGAAGAGGTGCCAAATTCATTAAGTGGCCTGCGTCTTTTTTAGTGAATTTGGGGCCTTATACTCCAGTAAGACTGACATAGAAAACGCATGCCCTACACCAGTCTTTATGAATCATCCCCATTCTCTTGTCTCACACCACTTTTCAGAAATGGTAATAAAATCAGAATGATAAACTGGGAGGGAGTTGGGTCCAGCAAGTTTTTGATGTTAATTAATAAAGATAGAAAATGGTAAAAATCCTTGAACATATCAATGCATTCTTATAGCAGGCGTCCATTTTATATTTTGAGTCTAAGATGCACCAAACTTATCAAAGAGGACTTATCACTTGCCAGGTAATTTGTTTTATCCAGTCTAAAATTCTGCTTGTCTTATGAATCTGGGGCTTTATTTATTTTTTTGCTAGCCCCTCTTTATATTTGAGTCTGATATGTTGAACTGGTCTTGTTAGCCAAGTGGGTATGGTCATTAGAAAGAAGAGGAGGCCATATCTGAAATGGAATTTGTTAGCAGATATTAACCACACCATCTAAAAGCTGCATAATGTATGGACAGAGACTCTGATTCATGCGATGTGTCTTTTACTGGGCTGTTTGCTGTCTTTTCAACCACTGTTTTATCTGCTGCAGATCTAGCCGTTCTCTGCATGCTAAGCTCTGTATAACCCCGCCCACACCCTGACTGCCAGCTTTCTGCCAATCAGTTTTGGGGGCGGGGTTACACAGCGCTTGCGAATATGCTTGACTACCTTTCAGCAGGTTTACTAGTCCACTAGTGATAATCTGCTGATAAAACTTTGATTTTTTTTCAAAACTATACAAAACAACTCAGTAAGTGATACATTGTTGGAATCCGGGTCTCAGTCTCTACATTATGCTGCTCTCCGATTAGGTGGCAAAAACTTGGTGACAGATTCCCTTTAAAAATGGAGAGGCTCAGAACCCCCCAAAAAAATTGTGCCGCATTCAGCAGCAATTAGACCAGATAATTCCATATTTATGGCCTTATTCAAATGTATAAGTATCCTACCTCTTAGATATAAATTTTATTTTTCACAATATATTTTTTTTACCCAAGCACACCATATAAAATATATAGTCTTTTAAAAAAAAAAAAAATCCACAGAACAAGCTGATCATTTTTATCACCATCCATTGATTTGAAAGCTAATGAAATGAATGGCTTCGTTCATTTCAGGGTCTTATCCTTTCCTTGGCGTCTGAACGTTGATGAATGGCCGTTATTGGGCAAAATAAAAATTGCACTAGTCCTTCTGCAATCAGGAATCCTAATCTCTGCAATAAAATCCCCAGGAGCTTCTCATCAGCTCGACAGTTGAATCAAAAGCACCTTCTTTATGAATTGTGGGCAAGAGTCTATGCTTCCATTATCTAATCAAGCTTATTGTTACGGTGACTCAGTGGTTAGCACTGATCCCATACCTCATCGGGATCTGGACCATAGGGAGCATCTGCATGGAGCCTGTACGTGTTTCCCATTTTTGAGTTAGTTTCTGTTGAGTTTTCAATTTTCTTCCATGCGCAAAAAGATTTTTAACCTGTAGATAGACATGCACACGTTTCATAGAA
The DNA here is from genome assembly GCF_051348905.1 of Ranitomeya variabilis. Classification (NCBI taxonomy): domain Eukaryota; kingdom Metazoa; phylum Chordata; class Amphibia; order Anura; family Dendrobatidae; genus Ranitomeya; species Ranitomeya variabilis. Next base: position 174,875,067 of record NC_135238.1, read on the forward strand.
AAAGCCATAGATGGGTAAATTAGAGTGTGACCCATATTTCACAGGTAGTGAAGTGATGGTGACAATCTCTGTATACCACTTGGGATTATGGTTGCCCGATATAAGCAACAGGAAATAGATAAAAATAAATAACTGTGACGATATAACGACACGGTGCAACATAATCCGACCTGTAGAAAGGACAAGTCATGCTTGCATTCCCGTTCATGGCTCTGACGTTACCCACTCATAAGACATCTAAAAATATGTTTCCAATACTGGAGGCTGCTCAGAGGAATGACGCTTTCTTCTTCATAAACATGATTGTCACTTTTAGAAAAGAAAAGGTCATTCTTTAGGACATGATTGATCACTAGAGCATCATAGAGATGCTAACATATAAGGCAGGTAACTGGCGCTAGTGAAAGATAAATCAATCCAAAGTTCTCGTTTTGCTTAAACCAATCAACTACCTTAATGAAAAATCCAGTATCACGTTTAGGTCAAAATTCAGACATCAGTGGTCAGTTTCAAGGCACAGACACATGTCCGGTATTGATCAGAGTCTTGTAACAAATTTGTCAAGGCATGTCTGTGTGTCTGTGAGAACATTGTACCTCATTCAGCCGAGTGCTGTTCCTTGCTCAGACTGACTGATCGACGCTTGAGAAACCTTCATCAGTTCATTTTTTTTTCATCAGAAAAAAACTGATGAAACCCTGACCAAACGCTGATGTTAAAAACGGACACTGACCGGTCTCTGATAATACTGATGAAGCTCGGACCGTTTCTTCTGTACGAGAAAAATTACAGTAGTCTTAATGAGCCCTTACTTTGACAAATAAAATCCAAGCCTCATTATCCTTGGAAGAAAGAAAGGAAAGTTCTGACACCACTCACCCTTACTATGTCACGAGAAGCAAGTGGGTGTCAAGAAACGGGATGTCCAAGGGTACATGGAGGTTAGTGGACCAACAACTTTCCATTTGTGATCATGTCGTCACATGGACAGTCTCTCTATTGTTCTTTGGTCAGATTATTTATAAATCTACCTTGTTGTGAGTTTGTGCTCACCCGAAATGCGTCGGTCTACTACTGCTGACTGTAACATCTATACAGTGTATTTTAAATCTAAAGTTTTTGATTTTTGTGGTGTTGGATTTCATGTCTTGGAGTTATTGGCCTTTTACTCATTCTGCAGTCTGATGTCTGTTTCTCTGTTCTAACACAGGACATATGCCAGCTGACGGTCCAAAGTCCGATGCGGAGGGTTTTATAAATAGATAGCATATGAAATGTATACTGTATATATCACATATGACATGTGTATATCCCTTCTCTTTTGTTATAACAATGGTGGTGAATCCAATTAATCTTGACTTTGGTTGCATCAGATGTTGTAGACACTGTTACTTGGATATCAGAGCGATACATGAGGCCGCTCCAGGAAATGACGCGGTACAGCAGATGAGAGGCACAAAGCTTAATAAACCGCACTTGTTTCTTTAAACTGTGGTATCTGAGATGGTTAATAAATTTCCACCTACACTTTAGACCTATAAATTCTTTAGTTCACAGGAAGGGGACTAATCGGACTATATGCAGTGAGTACGGAAAGTATTCAGACCCCTTTAAATTTTTCACTCTTTGTTTCATTGCAGCCATTAGGTAAAATCAAAAAAGTTATTTTTTTTCACATTAATGTACACTCTGCACCCCATCTTGACTGAAAAAAACAGACATGTAGAAATTTTTGCTAATTTATTAAAAAAGAAAAACTGAAGTATCACATTGTCAGAAGTATTCAGACCCTATATATTAATGACACTGCAAACTAAAGTATGTCAAAAGTTACGCCAATACATAAAGGATAGAGGGCTGGATTGATGGAAACATCATGGCACCTCTGCCCAACTTTAATCCTGGGTAACCCTTGGACTTACAATTAAAGCCATTGAAAAAATTAGCGGGTATCTGGTTTGGAAAACAAATTCTAAGCCTTCTGTAGATGTATGTTCTGCGCAATAGCTGCAGTCATGAAGAGTGAGCATTTTAAGGGATAAAATTGTTGATGAAGAATTAAAAAAAAAAAAATAATCTTTAATGGGAATCTGATAAGTAGATTTATGCTGCTCGAGCCACGGTCAAGAAGAATCAGACACTGGCTGCACTTTTATTACAGTTGTGTATGTTTTACTCTGGAACACAGCAATATTTCAGAGAAAACCTACTTTGAAAAGGCAATTATGTACAATGAGCATTGGATCACTAATCTAAGGCCGGGATCACAAATGCGAGAAGTACGGCCGAGTCTCGCATGTTAATACCCGGCACTGCCGCCATCACTCAGGAGCGGAGCGTGCGGCCGCATAGCAAAACATGGAGCTGCACGCTCCGCTCCTGAGTGACGGCGGCAGTGCCGGGTATTAACATGTGAGACTCTGTCGTATTTCTCGCATGTGTGATCCCGGCCTAAGGCAGGATTCTGGTGGCTGCTCCCCGCCCCCCTTTTATTAGGCTAACAGGTCTACCCCTATACACACACATAGGGAGAGACCCATCAGTAGAAGGGGACAGGCTGGACAGAAGCTGCCGGCTACCTGTCTTTTGGACCTGTAATCAGAGACACATAGTTGCCGGCCACCTTTTCAAAGTATGTTTTTGCTGAAACGCCGTATCATTTCAGAGTTGAACTGGCACAGCTGAAAAAGTGGGAGCAGTGTTTGATTCATGCTCCGCTTGGTTCGGGCAGCATGAATCTATTGTTAGGTTCCCTTTTTTTTTTTTTACTAATACTACAGATGTTTATGTTGCAGGATTTGGTTATTTTTACCTTGCGCTTCAGTGTCACTACGCACAAGTGACTTGACCTGCAGCTTAAAGGGAACCTGTCACCCCCAAAATCGGGGGTGAGGTAAGCCCACCAGCATCAGGGGCTTATCTACAGCATTCTGGAATACTGTAGATAAGCCCCCGATGTATCCTAAAATATGAGAAAAAGACGTTAATTATACTCACCTAGGGGCGGTCCCGCTGCTGGTCCGCGTCCGGCGCTTCCCATCTTCATCAGATGACGTCCTCTTCTGGTCTTTATGCTGCGGCTCCAGTGCAGGCGTACTGATCTGTCCTGTTGAGGGCAGAGCAAAGTACTGCAGTGCGCAGGTGCTGGGCCTCTCTGACCTTTCCCGGCGCCTGCGCACTGCAGTACTTTGCTGGGGGAGGTGCACGGACTTGAGGTCTCTCCCTATGGTCCCTGCCGGCTTTTCTAACTGTTGTCTATGAAATGTTGCAGCGTTTCAGAGTAAAATATGCCTGGCTGCAGTCGTGAAGCCAATGTCTGATTCATGCTGCCCATGGATGAGCCTAATGACAGGTTCACTTTAATAATTTTGTCCCATCTGTCCCTGCTCCTGTAAAAGGAGGGCTGTCTGGCTTAAAAGGAGGGCTGTCTGGCTTGTACCAGAACCTGGTGTAGATTAAATTCACCTGCGCTTTGATTTGTTTTTTGGGGGATTTGTTTATTTTTTTGTTTTGTTTTTTATTAAAGAGCTGAGAGTGAAACAGAATCAATGATACTGTATTTTTGTGGAAAATGGACACCCGCCAATATTTGCTTTCTTTCTCCCAGAAAACTTGCACAAGTCACTAATCTACACCTTGTGGTTTTGGAACATTTTATTTTAATTCCATTAGATAGAATATACTGGTTCTAATTCATAGAAATGTATGCAAATTGATGTTTTGTTTTCCATTCTTTATGAAAGCGGCGCCTCTGCAAAATACTCCAGAATCATTGAGGCGTGCATCTATTGATGAGTTTGGTGAATGTTATATCTGCTATGCATCAACGTAAGAGCTGTAGTACTGGAGTGTATTTCTGATGTAATTTACGACACTTTTTTTTGTGTAAATTATGATGAATTTGGCAGCTGCGCTCACTCACGTCCTCAGCTCAACCTTCTTTTCAAAAAGACGTCGGTGCTGACAGTCACTAGAGGAAAAATGGCAAAAACTGCAGCATTCTGTATTGATGGCTTCTTAAGGATATTGCCATCTTTTGGTTGATACAAGACATTAGTCTCCATACCTTTACTTTTCTCCATGCCATGTATCTAAAGTAACATTTGGGGGCCCTGGTGTTTCATGACTTCCACATTATTCCCAGGAGAATAGATTCTAATATTTCCAACTTTCATTAACAATACCAACAAAGCTCATCATATTCAGTACCTGTGAGACTTTTTTCTTTTTTCCAAATGAAAATGGATTTTTTTTTGTTTATTTTGCTTTAATTATTTCTAGTTTCTCTTTGGTCTTTGCTTCACATTATTAAAATGTAATGTTATTCATTTTTTTTGCTTTTATTGTAGTTCTTGAATTTCAATTTTCAAAACCGTCCTATGTGCTATCACGTAATTATGGCTTTTTATGGTCCCTATTTAAAATGTAAGAGCGTTATTCTTCAAATGCGCAAAACGAATATTTGCACAAAGTGTGCTCGGCGATTTCAGAAAGTAACAATTACATAAGATCCCCGATAACTTATTCTGCGGTGTAGACACCCTGCAGATGATTTTTTTTTGTCCTAAACTTGCCTACTTGAAATGTTTAAGGTTTACTGTGGCAGCCATATGTAAAAGGTAAGCCGTAAAAAGGACGTGTGATGATCAAGCCCTACATTGGCCCATAGGGACGTGTTCACGCGCTCGTTACATCTGTCTGGATCGTAGATCTCATAAAGTCAAATCTTGTGTGAACTCTCCTAGGGACTGTTGCAGATTTATTGGCAGGAAATGTGAATTTTGCACACCTCGGCTCACCTAGATCTGAGTAATCTCCCAACGTTTGCCAATTCTAACACAATTACAAAAATAAAACTGCAATGAGCAAAAAAATGTCTGAAGCCATTTATTTTCCAGTGTGATTATTGGCATGTCGCCCCTGCTCCATACAGAGACCCCGCTGAGTGTGACGGATGCTTTGTCTCACCTTAGTCCTAACATTGTGACATTTATTTCTCCTTTGTACGCAGCCTCCTAAAGTGAAGTGCTTAACGCGGATCTGGCATCCGAACATCACGGAGACAGGGGAAATCTGTTTAAGGTGAGAAGAGCTTCTTTTTTTTTTTTTTCTGAAAGATGTTTTATTTTTTTTAACTTTACATTTTTCTCTCTTTGAGCTGACTCTGGTTTTAAAGCTCTGAAATACCGTATTGTTCTAGCCAAGGTTATAACCTATTGATTGCATGCCTTCCCCTTTCTGTAATGACACTAGTCATTAGGAAAACCACTGACAAAGGTCTGTGCAGATAACCATGATTGCACTGAAACCGATATTGTAGCTGCGCTCCATAGCAGTCATGAAATAGTTTCCTAATGAGCACGGACTAACGACGCAATGCCTCTGTCATCACGGCTTCTGATGTTATTTTGTCACGACAACAAAATACCTTATGATTTGTTCTGTATTTTCAAGAAAAAAAATAGCGATCTATGGTAAAGAACCTTTTTAAAAAAAATCAATAGGTTTCACTGTGGGCACAATTATTAGGCAACTTTATATTTCTGATTGATTTTATTATTGAACAACTACAGTGCTGTCAGTCAATCCAAAAGGTTAAACTTCATTTTTACTTATTCTCCCAGGAAAGACAAAAGTTTAATATTTGTTTGCATAATTGCGTTACAGTGAGAATAATAGACCAAAACAACTCAAAATGTACAAAAATGCATTTCTGACATTTAAAAAAAAATATCGGTGATCAATATCCCCTCCCTTTTTCCCCCACCAGTTACAAGTCTCCCGTCCTCGGGAATCTTAGTTTTTTAATCTGTTGATGATTACATATTTGGGCCGCGCCAACCACAACCTCCCAGACACTGATCAGAGAGGTGACTGTTTTCCTTCACCGTAAAAATCTCCACTTTAAGAAGAGCCCAACAGTTCTTAATAGGGTTTAAGTCAGCTGATGAAGGGGCCACTTAATTATTCTTTCATCTTTTAAGACCTTTACTGCCAAGCAGCGGAGACTTCAATTCAGGGATGGAGCACCGTCCTGCAGAAAAATCATGGTTTTCTTGAAAGATGCAGACTTTTTCCTGTACTATTGGTTGAAGGAAGTGTTTTCTAAAAACTGGCAGTAGGTTTGGGAGTTATTTTGAGTTCATTTTCAACCCGAAAAGATCCATTTTGAATAATATTAGCCCGTAACAGTACCCCACCTGTACCTTATTGGAGTCCTGAGTATAGGTGGAGATCTGTGCCCATTACTGATCCATCTATGGGCCCATCCATCTGTACTACCGAGAGTCACTCGCATCCCATTAGTTCATAAAACTTTTGAAAAATCTGTCTTCAGATATTTCTTGGCTTAGTCTCGTCGTTTCACCTCCTGTGTCTTAGTGGTGGTCACGTTTCAGCCCTCCTTACCTCTGCCATATGTCTGAGCACTGAACACCTTGTGTTTCTGGGCCTCCAGGGAGGCTGCAGTTCTGGAATATGACAGCACTCGAGGATCGTGGCTTTCTGGTCGCTTAGCTTCGATTCTTCTCAAGTCTTTGGCAGTTAATGTGCGTTGTGCTTTTTAAACATGTTTTTTGCAACCCTGTTGACTATTTGCTACAAAACTTTTGCTGGTTCTATGATCACACCCCAATATCTGAGCAATGGCAAGAGTGCTGCTTCCCGTCAAAACTTATAACAATCTCTGCGTTTTCTGAATCCGTTAACTCTTTTTTTTAGGCCCATTTTGCCTGAGGAAAACAAGCTGCCTAATCATTCTGCATACCTCGAAAAAGGGTGTTGTATCCTTAGGCCGCTCCCTCCCTCATTACATAAATACACATCACCTGATCAGCAACATCCAATAAGCATTCAGGATTATACAGCTTGGAGTTGGAAAATCTGCTTAAAAACGATGATACTGTCAAAGTACTCATTGCCCGGTAATTCTGCACACAGTGAATTGCTTTATAGGGAGATCAGCTGATTGTTGCTTCCCAAACTGGCTGCCTTATAACTATCTTGCATGTTTTACTATAATTGCCTCTTCAGAGAGGAAAAGGATTAGGACTCTTGTGCCACCTATTGGATGTAACAATCCTAAAAGTCAATATCGACCCTTTAACGAGCGTGGAGAGGCGCCAGACCAAGAGGAGAGACACCATTATAGAATGCTGTATATCAGCCCTGAAAGGTGGTGGCCATATCGCATATCAGCCAAACCTGGTGACAGGTTCGCTTTAAGACTGTGATCTAAGGGGGGGTGGTTCTGCTTGTGGAGAGTGACAATCCAGGCCTGGCATGTCAGAGTGAGGAGACTTGTAAGTCATGCATGCTCCTTCTGGAAAATGAAATTTGTAAATTGCCTCTTCAGAGAGAAACCGGACTAGAACCCTAGCGCCACCTATTGGAAAGAGCAATCCGGGAAACACTTTGGCATTTCAGAGAAAAAGTCCTTGGAAAATCTGCCTGGGGCCTATACGTCTCAGCTGACTATCCCAAGATCGCCTGATCAGTTTATGGGGGTGTGCGGAAGCTGCTGGAGGTTCATCCATATACACTGGCTTTTATGTGTTTACTGGTCTTAAAAAGGTTGTGTTTCATCCTGTCTGAAGATGAGTTAATTTAGAATCCGTTAAGATTGTCTAGCCACGATTTTGTAACTCTTGTCTTTTTCTGAGCCCCTCAGGTAGTTTATGACCACAGACTATATCACCGTTCAATATGCAGGAAACCAAAGATTCTGTAAAAGCCAAACGGTGCCACATTTTTATTGAAATCCAAATGAGTATTATCACCAAATACACGATTTAAGTGAAAAGAAAAAAAAATAATTGTCCCTACAGGTGGACACCCCTTTTTGCCATATCTGACTTCTGATCTATTCATTCGGACTATATATCAAGTGTAAAGATAATGTGGAACTTTCTCCTATCTCCCTACTGTATCTTTGGAGCTCAGCCACAGTGATCTTGGGGTTCGTCTTTACCTCTCTCACCAAGGCTCTTCTCCCACGATTGCTCAGTTTGGGTGGGCGGCCAGGTCTAGGAAGACTTCTGGTGGTCCCAAACTTCTTCCATTTAAGGATTATGGAGGCCACTGTGCACTTAGGAACCTTGAGTACTTCAGAAATTCTGTTGTAACCTTGGGCAGATCTGTGCCTTGCCACAATTCTGTCTCTGAGCTCCTTTGCCAGTTCCTTTGACCCCATGATTCTCATTTGGTCTGACATGCACTGTGAGCTGGGCCAGTCAAGAATGTTCACAGAGTTGTTCTGAAGCCACTCCTTTGTTATTTTATCTGTGTGCTTAGGGTCATTGTCTTGTTGGAAGGTGAACCTTTGGCCAAGTCTGAGGTCCAGAGCACTGTGGAAGAGGTTTTCATCCAGGATATCTCTGTACTTGGCCTCATTCATGTTTCCTTCAATGACAGGGGTTATATAGAGCTCAGCATTCAGAGATCTGCAGCAGATAAAACCAGGGATTTTTTTTTCAAAACTGCAACAAGTAGCCCAGTAAGTGACACATCACTGGGATCGGGGTCCCTGCCCCTAAATCCTTCTGCTCTCAGATGGGGTAGTAAAAACGTGGTGACAGATACCCCTTAAAAGTATCAATTAACTAAAGACCTGTTTAGATTGCCAAATTACCTTGACAAAATATTGTAATAATTGACCACAGAAAATGAAGATAAACAATATAACTTTATTAATTTTTATCAATTATGCCCTCGTAAAAATCAAGATCATTAGGACAATCAATAAGTGTCACTCTTAGCAAAATGTGTGCAAGATAGTAAGATGGTTGGTTATATTATCTAACCCGGTCATAGAGAAATCTCTCTGTAATTATAGAGATTGTTCTGGACAGAAAGTAAATAAGGTAAAACATTAAAAGGGATTGTCTCATGGGAAGTATGGTTCAAAAATAAGTAGAGCGTGTGAGAAGAAACATACGGTATGTGGAATATACCTAAGTTATAAACAGTGTTAGTCTTTATAGATCACGTAGATTACATTCTCATGTGTAATAATGCCCGTGTGATCTCCTGTGGCTGGAGTGTAAGCCACCTTCAGTGGTGGACGCACATGGTCCATAGCTTCCCTATTCATGGCTAATACCATGTGCTAATGAGCAGAGAAATGGCGCTATGAGGTAGATGGGACAAGCGGAAACTAGAGAAAGATAGAAGTCACTGAGGCTGTGTCAGGAATTATTATCTTTGATGGACCGGGATGGAAAAAGTTAGGAATCCAGGAGTCAGCAGGCTGTATTGTGCTCCTAGGAGCTCTCATTATCGACAAATCGGCCAGTGTAGACAGTCTGCTGATCACTTGGTGAACTAACAAAACACTTATTCTTTATTTTTTAACCGACTTAAAATTATTTTTCTCGGTACTGTGTAAACAGCATGTGTGCTGCCGAGAACAATAGCCCATATGTGCACAGATTGGTTTGTGCGTAAAGGAAATGTTATGTTCCTGTGTAAACAGATTATTAAACAACGACTGATGCGGAAGCAAGCTGATCGGTAATCTAAAGAGACTCTGTAAGCTCAGAGTGACCAAGCAGGTGGGAAAGTGTATGTAAGTGATTGGCCCCACCGTGAAGCACCGAACACCTGTACGTGGTTTGAATAGTCACTCTGTGCTGATAGAGTCCCTTTAACACCATAAGTTTGGTGGTAGAAACTTGTCGTACATCCGCACCATTTTTTGCCACTGATATGACCATTGGAAAGATATCCTTGGAATAATATACCTTGGTGTTTAAATTAAGCTTTAATTACAAAATTACATGTAAAATAACTTACACACTTTATTGATGTCCGTATGGGACGGAGTAGGACACCTAAATGATGACTGCACGTCGGGTGTGGGGCTTTGATTTCACCGTCATCCTTGTTTTATGTACCTCTATGTATGTATAAATGTGAGGTAGGGGTTTGTTGCGGAATGCAAGAGTAATGGGAGCCAGTAGGCTTGTAGAAGCAGTCACCAGGATCGGGCTCCTTATATCTGTAACATGACCTAAAATAGCAACCTCCTGTCAGTGAACTCGGAAGGCGAGATTTACCGCAAAAACAACTGATCTTCAATGAAAAGGTTTAACATAGGTGCTGAATGTGAGGACCTAAGAGCTCCGTGAGTACATTTTTCAGCGGAGGTACACTTTATTACAAAATCTGCCGTTATCTACTTTTTAATAAGGTAAATTTCCCAGTTGGTCTTCACTGCTCAGTTTTCTGCTCCTGATAATATAAATCCACGTAATATTGCTGTTTGTGCAAGAAGTAGTGACAAATTATTAGATTTTCAAGATAAATATCATATGCCATATTAATGGATTTTACAGTGAATACTCCGAAATGTAAAAATGTAGCCATTTTATCCAAGGCTGTGTTTTCAGCTCATTCTGCTGTATACCCATGGGTACAAATATTATCTTGTAATTTTTGTTGTTTTTCTATTGATTATCTAACTAGGTTTTAAGTGCATCCTTAAGGCTATGTGCACACGTTCAGGATTTTTCGCCTTTTTTTGTTTTGCATTTTTTCGGCCGTTTTCCTCGGAAAAAACGCATACATAAGCATCCCATCATTTTTAATGCATTCCGCAATTTTTGTGCACATGCTGCTTTTTTTTCCACGAATCTTCCATGCATCTGTGCATTAATTTTGCAGATTTTTCGCATTTTTGCCACTATATTATTGCATTAGGAAGCTCCGAAAAAATAACGTGAAAAATCCGCGATAAAAACGTGAAAAAACGCATGCGGATTTTTGCAGAAAAAGTCTGGTTTTGTTGAGGAAAATTCTGCAGACATTCCTGAACATGTGCACATAGCCTTATAGTGCCGCGCATAGCCCACATAATTCCACTTTTCGACTTAGTGGTGCTTATCATAGGGGGGACTATGCTAGTGATTTGGAGTCAAACTTCTAGTATATTTCTTTGAGGGTCTACTTACCTGGTTCCTCTCCTAACATTATTTGCGAAAGACACCGTACTGGCGCAGATTATGGGGTGCATGGCCAGTATAGTTTTTGGGTATGCTACTAGCATTGATTATGTTGGGTACTCGACTAGGGTTGTTTATATACAGGACGTTTCTGGTGATTATGGAGGTGCTCTGTTTATGAGGGACACTATTGTCATTGTTTAAAGGGGAAGCTGGTCTAGTGTTCATGAAGTGCACTGATCTGGCATTGTTTATGGGGGCACGTCTACATACTCACTACATACATGAGCACATGTATATTGGAGGGCGAGGATAGCTACAGAACATTGATATGCTCCCTGCTCTTATTTTATCTATATTGACTTGTACTTACGGTATCTATCTATCTATTATCTATCTATTATCCATCTATCTATTAACTATCATTTCCTCCAGGTTCTCCGGTTTCCTCCCACACTCCAAAGACATACTGATAGGGAATTTAGATTGTGAGCCCCATTGGGGACAGTGATGATAATGTGTGCAAACTGTAAAGCGCTGCGGAATATGTTAGCGCTATATAAAAATAAAGATTATTATTATCTATCATCTGTCTATTATCTATCTATCTATCTATCTTTTGATCTATCTTTCCCATACCCTTTTTCAAATAACTGGAAATTAGACCTCCTCATTAATATTCCAATTATTCTTTACTTTTTCAGTTTACTGAGAGAACACTCAATAGATGGCACGGGCTGGGCCCCAACGCGAACCTTAAAGGTAAGGAAAAGTGCATTTTTAAAATTGTATTACTTAAAGGGAATCTGTGAGAAGTAATCTAAGGACAGTGTGAGGTTGGGATTGAGACAGAGATGTCAGGGGTATGTCACTTATTATTAGGCTATGAGCTGTTACACAATGAATGTTTTATCACCAAGAGATTATCACTGGCTGGACTACCCTGTTCTGATCACACTTCCTCCTCCGATAAGCTGCTCACTGTTACTATACAATGCACATAGAAAGCTGTGGTGTGGGTGGGGCAGCTTTGTGAGCTCTGTTACATCTAAAAGCTCTGGTTTTGTCAGAACGGCTGCACCCAGTAAACTAAGGTGATATATCGATGGAATCAGGGTCTCTTCCCACATTATGCTGCTCTCAGATGAGGTAGCAATAACCTGCTGACAGATTCCATTTACTATGCAATGAAGTTTAACCTATTCTCCTGCAATATTGATCTTAACAAAGTCAGTGTTGATCATTTGAGGGGAAAACGTAATTCCCAACTCCAAATATGACACTTAAAACAAATTCCTGCATTACCACTCTTCTTCAGGTGTAACTATTTGAAAGGCATCAGATTTATTTTTCTAACTATTTTAGTGACCTAATCATGACGGCTTCCACTGACAGAGAATTCCCAAGTGATCTGTTTCTTTGCTGGTGTATGCTCCCATCGGGTGCTTTTCTGCTTCTTTATGCATTCCAGGATCTCATTCGCCTTGGCAGTAGGTGACTGACACTGGTTTCTGTAGTTAAATCTGCGGTTGAAAAAAAAAAATCAAATATTGAAGTGTGAATGAGCATTTGCCCTGTGCAGTGGTTTCTATGGTCAAGTGCAAGAATGTACATTTATAGTAGACTTGCCACTTCTCTGCTCAAGCATCTAACTTATCCAAATTAACGTGTAACTTAAATTGGTTTTCCCACTAATAAAGCACATTGTAAGCAACACATCTTGGAGTAAAAATAAGATCCACAATTGGATGTATTAAAATAATGTTCCCATGCTGAGATAATCTTATCTCATAACAGGAGACTTATGGTGAAGGAAAACAGTCTCCTTTTTGAACAGTGTCTCGGAGTCTGTGAAAAGTTGATCGCCAACAGATTAGGAAACTTTCTTCATGCATGGAGCTGATGCCTGGTATTGAAAAGATGGGGGCTATGTTGATCACTGATACATTTCTGACATTTAAAAAAAATATTTTTGTACAGTTTGGCTTGTTTGGTTATTATTCTACCTTTAACAGATGAAAATAAGCAATTTAGATGGGAAAATTTATGTTTTTCATTGTTATATACAGTACAGAGCAAAAGTTTGGACACAGCTTCTCATTTAAAGATTTTTCTGTATTTTCATGACTATTAAAATTGTACATTCACACTGAAGGCATCAAAACTATGAAATAGCACATGTGGAATTACATATTTAACAAAAAAGTGTGAAACAACTGAAAATATGTCTTATATTCTAGGTTCTTCAAAGTAGCCACCTTTTGCTTCGATGACTGCTTTGCACACTCTTGGCATTCTCTTACTTTTTTCTAGTACCGGAACTATCAGGACGTGTGAAGGGAGCCTTAAGTGTATTGTATGAAAGAATCTCTCGTCTAATGGAGCTGTTCCAAGGGATGTGTTACAGTATATAGGTGGAATGTGCCACAACCTTCTTAGGTGGAAAATGTTGTTCTTTGCCTCTTGAATGGTAATATGTGAGCAAGAGAATATTTTAACTGCCAAGATAAGTAACGGATGGATAATGAAGGTTGATTCACCGCGCCCATGTCCGTGGCATTGGATTCGTCACAGTCTGCAGAGTGTCTTACTGGTTTTATCGATTACTTATTTTTTGGGAGGTTGGGGGTCACTCTTACAATTTCATTTTTTTGAATTAACTTTAATAAAAATTTGTTTGAAAAGGTTTTTAGTGCAATCAGTACAGTATATATATTTTTTTTATCCATTTCTGAGCACGCAGACGGTCTGTGCTTTTTGTGAGATCGGCCTTATCTTTAAGTAGGAGCACTAGTGTTTCATACACAGCACTTAATAATTTTGCATACTAATATTTGGCCACTAGTTCTGCACTCACGTTCTCCTAAGAAAGACAAAAGCTCAATTTACTTTCTTAACCTTATGGATTGTCTGACAGTGCAGTAGTTGTTCAATAATAAAATTAGTCATCAAGAATACAAATTCCCCCAATAATTGTGCACACAGTGTATTATCAAGGTGCCTACAGGATCCCCATGATGATATAAGCATTATTAGGTAACACAATACACAATTCTGCTCATATAGTACACTGGCTATGTCCCTGACTTCACTGAGCAGTTTCCGGAGCCTCGTGTTAGTGATCTTGGACCGCGCCTGATAGTTGTTATACAGTGTGTTACTTTTTATTCTTAGCATGTAGCACTGTCAGCATGACAATTATCACACATCATCCACGTCACCATTCGCGGTGACCTGAGACACTGCATGCGCCATACCGGCTGAATCATAATTTACATTATCCGGTGCGTCGCTCACTGTTTTCACACAGGCTTTCTGCTCCACGTACGTGACATCGACACATTGTGTTGTAGATGTCAGTGATTTCTTCCCACGTAATAATACAATACTTTTCACTTTTTCATATTCTAATAACCTGAGTATCCGTTAATGGGAACATTCAGAATGATTTTTCATTTGTGCATAGTTGAAAACTTGAATATATCATTGTCGTCACTTGGGGACTGCAGCCAGAGTCAAGTACAGTCATTTTGTCTACTTGAATCTATTGAAAATGTCATTGTTGATCTTTATGGAATACACATTCACTATCTGCCCTGCGATAAATGCCCCTCGCCCAGCTCCACTGAGCCTTGAATTATTTTCTATTTAATCTGTCTCAATGGTGAAGCAACATGCTGAAAGACTATTTAACAAAATTGTCATAGTTCAGAATGAATTTCAAATGACTTTGCCAGAATCCTTCCCTTGGTTTCCTTTGATAGTACATCTATTATGTCCAGCTTGCCCCCCCCTTTTTTCCTCTGTTTGTGGGACAGCCGCTTTAAAACGAGTGAAAAAAAAACAAAGTACTTTTAATTAATATATCTTGGAATAATCATACACAGGAATAATCAAGTTCTGCAATTACAAAAAAGATGTTCTCTTCTGCAATAAACTTATAAATGTGCCCCTATGTACTCTAAATTGTTGTGCGTTATATTGCAAAGCTGATCCAGGTCATGGTCTGCACATACCACCGATCCTGCTCAGCGGAGGGAGCATAAGTATGTAGGTTGTGTGAAAAAGCATGTGCCCCCTTCTATTCGTTGTGTGAAAAAGTGTGTTCCCCCTTCTTTGGATCGTGGCATGTCGTCTAGCTTTTGAGGATCTTTTGCTCTACTTCACTTTGTCAGGCAGGTCCTATTTAAGTGGTTTCTTGATTGAGATCAGGTTTAGCAGTAATCAGGCCTGGGTGTGGCTAGGGAATTTGAACTGCTCTTCCCAAAGATGTCAAATTTTGTTTGAATGCAGATTGCACATTTTCTGTTAGTACAATAAACCTCATTTCAAGGCAGAAACATTACTGTGTCCAACAGTTATTAGATATATGAAACTGAAATAGCTGTTGCAAAAAAAACAATTTTTATAAAACATTAAGCTTAAGATTAATAGGGGTGCCCAAACGTTTTCATATAATTGTATGTGGTTAGTCTGCAGGTTAATAGCGTCAGTATGCTGGCCGGCGCCTGCATGCTGCTGAATACAGCAGGGAGACCATTAACTTTATCCCCCCACGCCAGCATTCGGTTTCAGTCATAGATGCAGGAGCGGTGCCGGTTCAATCACCGCTCTTGAGTATAGAGAGCGGCCGCTTTAACCGTGTCCCCGGTACTGATTGACACTGGCTCTACATTGCGGCTGGCTGTCAGTCAGGGCCGAGGACGCGGTTACAGCAGCCGCTCTGAAGTCTCATAGCAATGACTGAACCGGTGCGGCCCCCGACCCCATGACTGAAACCGAATGCTGCCAGGATAATAAAGTTAATATTCTTCCTGCAACATTCAGCGGCATGGAGGCGCCGGGAAGCATAATAGTGCTATTAACCTGCAGATTAACAGCATTATTTCTGGTCACAGGTTTCCTTTAACATAGCACAAAAATGTACCAATAAAAATGCTCACCACCCTTATGTAGAATGGGTTCAATAGCGAATACTGGTATGTGCTTCCCCATCCTATTATATGCTCCTCCATCCTATTATATGCTTCCCCATCCTATTGTATGCTTCCCATCCTATTATATGTTACACCATCCTGATTCCCCATCCTGGTACATCCCCCCCCCCATCATGGTATATGCTCCCCCATCCTGGTCGTTCATCGTATTATATGCTCCCCCATCCTATTATTTGCTTCACCCATCATATTGCATGCTCCTGCATCCTATTATATGTTCCACCATCCAGGTCCCTCATCCTAGTATATGTTCCCTCATCTCGGTATATGCTCTCCCATCCTATTATATGCTCCCCAAAAATGGGGTGACAGATTCCCTTTAAAGGGATCCTCCTTGCTTCCAGGCATGGCATCACCCTCCCCGAAAGGAAAGCGACACCACTGTAACAGCCGGCTTCCTGGGGTGTTGCACTCCCCCATCTTGGTATATTCTCCCCCATCCTGGTCCCTTATCCTGTTATATGCTCTCCATTGCCTGAGCTTTTGTTGCAGCATTTCATTTCAAAATAACCTTTAATCAACCATATAAACCAAAGTGCTGCTGAATATGATGGTGCTCTATAAGCAACGCATAGTAAATATTAAAATAGACCAATAGACATCTTCTCTAACTTCTGTAGAATAGATTTCCAGCTGTGCTCTCTGATCTGGGCGGTGAGTAGAGAGAAATGGTCTGTGACCATCCTCTGTTGTGCATGCTGGATCCTGTCTTCTCTATCTACTTGTCCTCTGTTGTTGTAATCTTAGCTGTGATCCTAATGAGAGGAGACCTGAATGATGATGTGAACAGACCAGGATGTGCCAGCCGATTGTTAGTGGTCTGGGTGAAAATTGCTAGATTTCAGGATTGATGTCTTTCTCTCTCTGTATATTTGGGTGGGTGTGTATAGGTATATTTCTGAAAATAAATTGTTTAATAAATAATTGATTTAAACATTAGATCACTTTCCCTTTAAACATTGTAAATAGATTTGTGTGTTCTTAGTGGGCAGTTTTCTGCATGCCTACACTAATTGGATACGGAGGATTTTTCGGTGGGTGTTGCCCAGTTGGCCAGGTTCTCCTCTTTTTCTTTCTTGTTCTGTACAAAATCGGCTTGTTAATGGTGAATTGATGAACAGTCCCACAGTGACCACATTGTCCGCTTGAATAATGAATGCCCCTATTAGCTTAATTGTTTTTTAACCCTTTTTTGTGAAGGATCAGCAGATCCAGACTCTTGTGTGGGTTGACAAAACTTCCAGTAATCAATAGTACCTACTGGCAAGGAATCTACCCCCTTTATTTCTCTTTTCTGTGTATACCGTAATGGTCCTGCATTGAAAAGGAATTTATCAATATCGGCCCCTGGGAAATCTCCTTTTATATAGACCTGGATGGTGCGTGAGATGCAGACGGTCTCCAGATTTGATGCAGATTTTGGTGTGAAATTGACTCCCAATATCTGTGTCAAAACTGATACATGTGATCAGACCATTTGACGGGATTTCAAGCCAAGTCCATGGGTGGACGCAGAGGAATGAAATGTATAGGAGAAAATAAAAATGTATACTGCTCTGCCAGCCTACTTATCCACACTAATATCTGCTGGCCTTCAGGAGCGCTCCACTCTGCTGTCTCTTGAGTTCCTATCCGACCGTTCGGACCACCAGCGTAAACTGATGTTAGTAGAATCGGCTTTACCTCTGCAGTATCGGCATAGTGAAAGGTGACTGAAGCTTTCAGAGCACCGCTTGCAAGCTCTGTTGGAAAAAGCTTACAACCGCACTCTTCTTGGCTAGAATACCGGCCACCCCTGGAGGTTACTTGTTGCCTAGGTTACTGGCCACTTCTACAGTCTAACTATAAATTAAAAAAGAAAAACCTGTATGAGAACAGAGACTATTTTTAATAAGAGGTAAATTGAAAAGTTCCATGTTTGTTTGTTTTTTACAGGCACTTTGCAATGTTATAAACAGGCGTAGTCCAGCTCACTGTAACATATGCAGTCCAGTATGCAGGGACCAATGTCCTGACCAAACGTAGGAAACTGTGGACTAACAGTAGGGTTCCAGCTTCTCGGACCTTCCTGTTTTTCTGCCCTCCAGCTCACCCTGATTACAGCTTCCAAAAGCCTTCCGCAAAGAAAAGCCCCTCCTGCCCACCGAGCGTGTAACAAATAGAAGATTTCCCAGCCGGTTGGGACTAATGCGTTTCGTTTGGACTTACTGAGCGTGCCTGGTTTTTTTATTATGTTTTGTAATGAAAGTTTTGAACTATTTTAAACAAAGATCTGGCCGGAATATCCTGTGTTATACACTTTTACCCATTTATGATCATAAATGGCTTATTTTGGTGCAGATAAAATGAAAATTCCTGACATGATTTGTAATGCTTAGGGCTTGTTCAGGTTGTGTACAATACTCGTGTTGTCTCTTTTTTGCAGTGTTTTAAACTTGTATTTTTCAACTATTGAGTGAAAAAAAATGATACAGAAAGTTGAATAAATTTACATACTGCGTCTTGGCAAAAACGAAGCAGGGTTCAAAATATGTGCTAAAAAAAACAAAATGTGTGCATGAGATTTAAGAAATCTTATTGATTTATGCTGGGTACTGTAAAACATAGCATTTTTTATGCACCAAAAATGCCTTAGTATGGCACAAACCTGCTCCAGATTTTTACCCCGATTTTAGACTGTAATTTGTTGCAGAATCTTTGTTCAGATTGTGACAAATCCAGGGGGCATGAACTCGCCCTTTTGCATCGCCCTTCCTTTTTATCCACTATATTAAGGTCTTAGTTTGAACTTTTAGGTTTTGTGCACACGTTCAGGAATCTCTGCAGAATTTTCCTGAACAAAACCGGACTTTTTCTGCAAGAAATCCGTTCGTTTTTTTCGCATTTTTTTTTTCCGCATTTTTTTCCCCAAGCTTCCCCAATGTTATAATATTGCTGCAAAAACGCGAAAAATCCTCAAAATTAATGAACATGCTGCATTTTTTACTGCGATGTGTTTTTTTCGCGGGAAAAAAATCATGTGCACAAAAATTGCGGAATGCATTAAAAATGATGGGATGCTTATTGTAAGCGTTTTTTTAAAAGTTTTTTTCCACGGAAAACAGCCTAAAAAGCGCAAACAATCGTGAATGTGTGCACATAGCCTTAAACTGTTTGAATTCAGCCCGACATAATGGTTGTTCTTTCTGCCCATCCACTAACCATGCCAACTGCTCCATAAACCTACAGGTTTGGACCTCTTTCTCAGCCCAATGAGTGTGTTCTTCCAGTAGGGCGTGTTATAGAAGTGCACCCCCTGCACCGCATTGTAGAGTATGTCATTGCTTTCTTACTGTATGTATTTCCAATACATGTGATCAAACCAAGAAATAGCTGTCCAGGTCGCATACCTTCATTTACCCCAACAGATGTTGTATGTGCAAAATGCCTGTCTTGGCGTTCACGTTGTAGGGATTGCCTCAGGCTCTGCTGGAATAGACAGATGAAGGAATTACCGGTAATCAGAAGGAAAAATAGCGTTATTGATGGAGGCACTGGACAGATAAAACAGGATCCTGCATTTTTTTTCCCCAAGTCTCATTATGAAATCCTTCAGCATTATACTGGATGGATGTTCTGGAAAGTCTTAACCACGTGGATTACTTACTGTATAATACCCCTGTGCGTGTGATGTATGCATTACCATGAAGTCTTCTCGAAATGTTTTTCTTTGATTAATTAAAAATTGTCTAATTTCATCAAAATTTAAAGTGCAACATTCGATCCCTAAGTGTGCTTTCTCATTGTGTTCAGGCACCCGTTCTTTGCCCCATGGGGACTTGCATCTGAACCCCCCGCAAAATGGGATTAGGGCATATGCTCCAATGTGGCCATAGACTGTAATGGTGCCGGCAGGGTAAACGTGCGCTCTGACGTGCACCATTTTCGGGCGTGTACACCTACTAGAGGCGGACTCTCAGACACAGTCTACCACATCTAAGTGCACGCCTGACAATGATGCACGGCACAGCGCACGTTCGCTCTGCTAGCACTATTATAGTTTGTTACGTCTGAATGGATGCCTAACATGCAGGGTACATCTGGCACTGATGCATGAGGAGCAGAACAGCCTCCACATGGGGTTGGAGTATATGTGCTCAGGACTCAGACCTGGTAGAGATTTTTATAACCTGTTCACAGGTAGAGGTTTTTTTATGCATTTCTTTAAAGGGAAGGTGCCACCAGTTTTCTTGTAGTTTGTTTTTTTGTGAAATTAAGCTTAAAATAGTAAATAAAATGTATTAATGCAATGTTTGCACTGTTTGCAAACATTTCTATATGAAAAATATTATATATTTTCTTACAAATATATATATTGACCACTAGGGGGAGCATTTTCCGTTTTAGACCTCAAGCAGCTATAGTAAGACTTACCAGCTTTACTGTTAGCTGGAAAATCTGGGCAGTAACTGCTGACATCAGCATTTCCCTCCCCTTTTGGGTGGTCTAATATCCCTGGGGCAGAATGAAGAGCAGCATCACAGGGCAGAGCCATTTTGTGTGTGACTGCCCTGTGATCTGCTATCACCAGCAGTTTATAGTTTATGTGGTGTGTATGGAGCAGCATTGTCTGTGCAGAGCTGTCTGTGACTCATCCCTCAGTAAGATAAGAAGGAGCTCCAGGTCTGCAGTGAATGGCCAGGCATTGTGGAGGGAGGGGAGAGATACATTGTATGGCTGAGAGAGGTGTCAGGTGTCACCTCTCTCTGCAGGCTGGGAATGCAGCTTAATGGAGTGAATGGAGCTCCTGTGATAGAGAGTAAGTGGAGCTGGGCAGAGAGCACTGGGCTATAATAAAATGGCTGCTAGTCACACCTACAGCAGTGAGTTGTGCAGCCCACAGAGGCGTGCCCAGCTCACTGCTAACACCTCTCCAATGTTATAGATAGGGTCAGCGCTGGTCTATTATCTCCTATGTCCATGGGGTGCTGTAAAATGACACTGTTAGTGTTGTGAACTGCTGTGAAACCAAGATGTCAGCCCCCAGTTCCTTCTTTAAACACATATAACACACGAAATCTGTTTCACATGCATTTAAAACTTGGTTATAGCAGCATGTTATGCTACATTACAGTGATTTATTAATGATCTACAAACGCGGTACCTTACCTTTAAAGGGTAAAAAACGCAGCTTTTTGCAGTACTAGCAAAATAAATGAGACTTCTAATATCTCATTTGCACTGTTTTTTTCTTGCGTTTTGGAGCTGTGGTGCATTTTTAAAACCTTCAGCAATGTCAATTCTTTCTGACTTTTTTTTTTCTATTTTTTTTACTTACTCATTCAATCTAATTCATTAAAGAAGTTGTCCAGTGCTATAACTTTTTTTTTTTTCATAAATCTTGCTATTATGTGCCACTCAAAACATCCACTGTGTTTATTTTAGCAATATTACCTTTTATCATGCTGTAGTAGCACATGTTTAGTGCTGGCTCCAGCTGTCATGGGGTTAATCAACAGCTTCCTTTCTCCTGAGTTATTGTACTCTAATACTACAAGTTCCATGATGCATTGCACTCGCCTAGAAGCCTCCAAAACACACCCCAACCCCTCCCTCCTCTCCCTCCTCTATCTTAAATCTGAAGCATCCTAACACATTGCAAGCACCTAGGCTGATGAGGAGAGGTCACATCGGCGGAAGGTAAGTATAGGTTGGTTTATTATTTTATTTAGGAGACGAGGGTTTCAGGGAATTAGGGGATTGGTAACGGACGATGCCTGCATACGCATACACACCCACACAGCCCGCAGACCCCCCCCCGCAGAGCCAACAGACCCACCGCGCAGCCACCAGACCCACCACGCAGACCCTAGCACCACCCACAGCCCAGTCACTCTTGATGAGTGACCGCTGTCTGTGCAGGCTGGGTCACGCCTGCTGATGATGTCACGTCAATTTCCAGAGTCAGGAAATTGACGTGACGTCGGCGGATATTAGCGGCAGCCTGGGGGTCCGTGACCAGGACTCAGCCGCCAGCATAGCGCTGCTCACAGGCAGTATCGGCAACAGAAGATATTTACAAAATTCATTAGGGGCCCCGGGGGGATATATTGGGGGGTTAATTGAAAGTAGTGGACAACCCCTTTAAGAAAGTATGGAAAGTGCATGATTACCTTTCCAACGCTGCACTTTTCATGTGGGGAAAAAAAAACTGCAAAGCGTTTTTGTGTTTTCACTGCATATTTTTGGGCAAATAAACTGCATTAACGTTGGATTAATAGAAATCTTATGCACACTGGGGATTGTATTTTTTTTTTTTTTTTTTTGTTTTTGCTTTTTTCGCTGAGAAAACTGACGTGTTATTTTAAAATCTGAAACGACAGTTTTTCTTGCAGTATATATGTGTATTTTCTCCATAGACATTAATGAAAGAGAGAAAATCTGCAGCCAAAAATGCCGGTGCGTTGTATGCAATGAAAAAAACACAAGTGAGCGAATTGGTGCAGAAAATCGGCGAATTAGAAACGCACCAAATACTCATCGTGTGAACTTAGCCTCACAGTCCTGTAGGTTTTCTTTTCCTAAGCTGTCCAGCCCTATTTTTTTTTTTCCAAGGGCTCGCTCCTACTTGCAATTAAATCGTATGAATGCAATACAATAAAAAATCTGATTGCATTTGTACCAATTTAATCCTATGCTTGTGTTCTCAGTGGCGTTTTTTTTCTGCTAAAATCTGATTGTAACCAGATGTGAAAAAAAAGGCCGCATGCTGTGATTGCATGTGAAATTCGGATTGTGCACGCCCAAGTCTATGAGTGCGTGTGAAACATCGCACTGCACTCGGATGTCACTGGAGTGCCTTGTGATTCCTGCAGACGTCCGAGGAGGAGGAGATGGAGAAATGAATTAGTCCATCTCCTCTGCACCTGTCTCCGATTCTCTCTTGCGAAAGGATCGGAGCACAGTAAGCTGTCACTTGCCTCCTGCCCGCAGCAGAGCTCTCGCATCGTTGTGATACGCTAGTGTGACCCTGGTCTAATACTCACCATACGAGTATTCGTATACAATGGCCATATTTCCTGTTTAATGCGGACCCCTCATTTGCAGTAAATATGTAATTTGTTTTCTTACCAGGTGTAAACGTTGCTGTTCTCCTGAATTTGGTGCTTTTCTTTTATTTTTTGCTTTTCTCCATTCCTGAGATATGCGTGTAATTCTAATCTTCTTAGCCAAGTGGGTGTGGTGCTGAACTCTTCTCTGTGTGAGTCTTAATGAAGACCCTGCCCACTTGGATTAGAAAAAAAATAAGACTAGATTAATACGCAGGAAAGAGAGGGCCATATCTTGGGGCCAACAATGCACAATGCCGGTTTGCGGATAGTAGCGACATGTACACCAGCTAAGGCTACTTTCACACCAGCGTCGTGCACTGCACGTCGCATTGCAACGTGCCGACGCAACGACGCTAGCGTTGAAAGCGCCGCACAACGGGGGCAGCGGATGCTGTTTTTCAATGCATCCGCTGCCCCATTGTAAGGTCCGGGGAGGAGGGGGCGGAGTTCCGGCCACGCATGCGCAGTCTGAAATGGCGGATGCGACGCAGCAAAAAACGTTACATGTAACGTTTTTGCTGCCGACGGTCCGCCACAACACGACGCAACCGTCGCACGACGGTTGCGACGTGTGTCAATGCGTCGCTAATGTTGGTCTATGGAGAAAAAACGCATCCTGCAAGCACTTTTGCAGGATGCGTTTTTTCTACAAAACGAAGCATAGCGACGTGCAGTGCACGACGCTAGTGTGAAAGTAGCCTTAAACAAGTTGCATATTTATGCCAAGTGACCCCTTAACCCCTTCCCACAAATGGATATAACAATACTTCCAAATTGCCGGTGATTTCCCACAATCTGATGTACAGTTACTTGTGATGGCAGGGGCGCAGGAGTTGTGCACATTATATCCCCAGCAGTGGTCGGCTTCTACACACAGCCGGGCTCCTGCTACAAGTGCTGAGACCGGACCTTGCGCCACGCTCAGCCCTTTAACCGCTCAGATGTTGCCATCAGCAGTGACCGCGGCACGTGAGGAGTTTCACAAAGGGAGATTTCTCTTTTCCAGCCCATCGATATCCCCGCAGCACAATCAGGCGCACTCACGACGCTCTCGTCCAAAACACTGATGATACCGGTACAGTTTTTTCCACTTATTAAACACTGACCTGTGAATGAGGCTTTTTTCTGTAGGAAAGTAAGTTAAGATCTGATTAGTCACTTAACTTCAAGATCTTTTCTAACATTGTAAATTACTTTATTACTTTGTCACTTTTCAGTGTCATGATCACCATCGTAGTCTGCACCTACTGAGATGAAGATCCGTATAATACATGCCGCACCTATTGAATAGTTTATTTTTAAAGAGTGCTCCATGTGGCGGACTAAATCCACATGAGGATGGAGAGAAGCCCCACTCGTCTCTTTATAAGACCGGATTCACACGAGTACGGACCAAGAACACCTGAATTGCCGCGTTTCTCTGACCCAATCTTGACGGCCTTAAATATGGCCGATTAGGACAGTCTGATTGTCAGGTCCTGACTCCCACTGTGAATTATTCTTTTACGTATCTACATGGATCCCTGCATATATTCTCCATGTGGCATTGTTCTATGGCTCATTATGATAAATGTATCTTGTTTCTGTTTCCAAGTGAACATTTTCCTAACACTCCAGATTTGAAACCTAAGAAATCTGTGGGCTGTATTCCTCCGTAACATCAAGGTAAACTAGAAATTCTTCATTGCCCCTCAGTCTGAGGCCTTCTCCTCGCAGTGACACATGGCAGCTGCACACAGAAACTCTACCCCGCAAACTAGGATAGTTTGGAAAGTATTTGCCGGCTTCTGAGGCCCCAGTGCAAGGGTGTGAAGAACACAAGTCTGGCTTCCCATTACATTCACTTTTTTTTTGACGGGGGAGGCCAGCAAACTACTTTAACCTCTGGAGCTCAGGACGGTGTTACATGGAGTATGACAGCCGCTTGTGCATATCCTCTAAGAATTGACTTTTGTATCACTCATCATGAAGTATATCATTTTGTCTTGGGTTCAGTGTGAATCCTCAGATTAAATTCCTCTGACATGTTGTAACGACTGGTTGGAACACCCAAAGTAATTCATCTTTATTAAAAATGAGGGTCATTCTTCGTTCACATTACGACTGTCTTGGGCTCTTTGGATGCGTTCAGCGCTGAGCCACCCGGGGCTTTTTCTTGCCTTTTCTTATTATCTGCTCTTTCACGCTCTGCTTGCCCTGTCTGCCGTTTGAGTATTTATATCAGCTCCTGCTTGTGCTATGTTGGGTCACATCCGGACTATGTAAGATCAAACGGACACAATTTCTGTCCTTGGCTTGCACCTACATTTTTTTTTTTTATAGTCCTTCATTTGTTGGCTCATGGCTCATCTGTCACTTGCAACTGAGCAAACTGATAACACTTTAAATAGCTGGCTACCCGAGCGCAGTTTGTAACTTCAGGTCCAGTAAATATTGCATCAGTGCCTCCAACCATGGAAGTTAAAGGACCCGTCTGACCGGTATCGCATACTGCAGCCAGAGTCTGAGACCACAACATATTCTGTGTTACTGCGTCTTTCAGGTTTTCTCTTTGCAGCTTGTGAGAGGGAGATTTGTGTCACAAATAAGACCTTTCTCTCCGATAAGGTCAGCTTCCAAAGCTTTCTCTGTTGTGTCCTAGGTGATGCATCTGATAATCAGGTGACGGCACAGTAGAAAGTGCAAAAAGCCAATTACCTGTTGCCACTTTTCATCTCTCTATCATACAGCATTATGTCAAAGTGAGATTACCCAATATTATATTTAGATAATATTCTCTTTGCACCCTGGAGACTCAGAGCCATTAAAGAAGGCTTAGATCCTCCACAGTTTTCGGTTTGAAATGCATCAGCTACCATCAATAATAATGTTTCATGGTAAAATGACATTGGCAACTTCTAGTGAGTCTACTACACAGATAGTGATGACTTATCCTGAGAATAGTGGATCACAATCAGATCATTGGGGGAGCAATACCGGCACTCCCGCCAGTCAGCCAGATATGGCTGTGGATAGCACTGCAGCCTTGCAGCGCTGGGGTCCTGGGTTCAAATCTCACCAAGGACAACATCTGCAAGGAGTTTGTATGTTCTCCTCCCCGTGTTTGCGTGGGTTTCCTCCGGGTTCTCCGGTTTCCTCCCACATTCCAAAGGTATACTGATAGGGAATTTAGATCGTGAGCCCCATTGGGGACAGAGATGATAATGTGTGCAAAACTGTAAAGCGCTGCGGAATATGTTAGCGCTTTATAAAAATAGATTATTAGTAGATATGCTAGTGTGGCTGGGACCAGTCAGGGAGACTGTGTGTGCTCTCCAGTATCTGGGCAGGAGTGATATGCTTTGCTGCAGCCTATGGAGCACTGCCACACCCTGCTTAAACTCCCTGTATAGTGCCTGAAGTTGCCGGTTATTAGTTGGTTTACTGCTGGTGCCCTACTGGTTTTATTGTTCTTCTGATCATCATCCTGACCAGGTGTGTGACCCTGACTTAATTTGTTCATAATTCCTGCTGGTTAGCCTGACTTTCCTTGATCTGACTACGTTTTGTCTTCTGATTCAGTCCCTGGTTCATTCTCTCCGTTTATTTACCCAGATAGTTTAAATGGAATCTGTCAGCTCTGATAATGCCATTTACCTGCAGATATAGGGTTATTCTGCAGGTTAATAATGTTATTGAGGTGCTTGGCCACCATACTGAAAGTGCAGCTCCCAGGCAGATTTCACTCATGCAGGTATGCAGTGAACAAGTACAGTAACCACAGCACTTAGACTGGCGGCTATAAGCATGACCCGGCACTGACTGACAGCCTGCTCTACAATGAAGCACTGCAAAACTTGCTGTCACTCAGTGCTGGGGCGTGCTTACAGCTGCTGTTCAGTGCTGTGAGTGGTCACTGGAATTGCTCCTGGCACTAATGAGTGACTGAAAGCAGTGACTCCTGAGACAAATACATTTTATTTTCTCCCTGGTGTTGCATTTACAGTATTGCGGCTAGGGACCTCTATAGCACTATTGACATGCAGATTAACGCTACATCCGGGTAATAGCGTTATCAGACGTGACCGTTTCCTTTTAACTACTCTAGCCTCCGGCTCGCTTCTGTGGCCAGCAGACATCCTCTGGATGCAACCCAGTAAACCCTACAGTAAGTCCAGATCATTTAAAGGTGAAGGCTGGGGTCCCCATGGCATCTGCTGGCAGTGGTGTAACTAGAGTCTGTTGGGCCCCGGTGCAAGATTTGGACCGGGGGCCCCCCAGCCTGAATAATCATCCTGGCCCCCAGGGGCGTGCTTAGAAGTCATGGGGCCTCATGCCAGAAGTACAATGCACTGCCCATAGTCCTTCATGTAGTGTAATGCACCGCCCATAGTCATCCATGTAGTAAAATCCACATCCCATAGTCATCCATATAGTATAATGCACATCGCATAGTCATCCATACAGTGTAATACACAGCCCATAGTCATCCATATAGTATTATGCACAGCCCAGAGTCATCCATAAAGTATAGTGCACAGCCCATAGTCATCCATACAGTGTAATGCACAGCCCATAGTCATCCATAAAGTATAATGCACATCCCAGAGTTATCCATAAAGTATAATGCACATCCCATAGTCATCCATAAAGTATAATGCACATCCCATAGTCATCCATAAAGTGTAATGCACAGCCCATATTTATACATGTAGTATAATGCACAGCCCATAGTCATACATGTAGTACTAAGGCCACAGATTAAAAAATAAATAAATACTCGCCTTCCCTTCGTTTCCCGCTGTACAGTGTCCTCTTGTGAAGCCAGCAGCTGACTTTGTCATGTGATGGGAGCGCGTGATGTCACTGTCTTATCCCTTGGTCACATGTACGCCGATGTCAGCTACTGGCCTCTGATTGGCTGGCAGCATGTATTGCCGTGCACAGTCCCGATGGGTCTGCATGGTCCAATACACTTCAGATGGATGTGTGTTCGAGGACGCACATCCAGTTGAAGTTTCTGCTAGCGTCAGCGGACCCCGACCCGAAGGGCCCTGTTTCAGTGGCAACCGCGGTCGTTATGCCATGGTCTGCTAGATGGAGTAGCTTGAGTCTAATCTATCTAATCTAGTCTTTCTGGACAGACAGCTGCTGTCATACTGTACAATGATCATGGTATATGGCATCTTGGTGGAAATCTTGTGCACTTGATTTTACGTCATGATGTATTGTTAGTGTTAAGTGGATGTAGAGCTGTAAAACATTTTGTTTTCCTTTTGAAGGATGTTTGGAGATAAAGCAAAGATTTGCGTAGCTCCGAAGCAGATGAGCATGTGAATCGCACTCCTACTTATCAGGGGCAGAGAATGAGCTGTTCACGCACAAGCTTTAAAAGCGCAAACTGCAAGCGAACAAAAGCTGCACATAACCAACTCCTGACAATGAGGGCTGCTCGCTTCACACGTTTATTGCAGTCTTATTGCTAATACTTGAAGTGCAGAGGAGAATAAAGAAAACCTGAGCAATAACTTTATTTCTCCATTATCATCATGGTCTGAGGGCTTCTTATTTGAGGGATGAGTTGTAGTTTTGAATGGTACGATTTACTATAACATATAAAAAGTATTGAAAACGGAGGACAAAATGAAAAAAGTGAGGTGACGTGATGTTGCAAATAAATAAATAAAACAATTCCGTCATTGCATTTTCGGCTGAATTTTTAACGCATTAGTTGTGTGGTAAAAAAGACCAGTTAACATGATTCTCCAGGACTGAGTAACCAGAACGATACACGTTTTCCTTTTTACATGCCTCTATCAGAAATGGATAGCAGCATTTAACTAGTTAAACATCATCTAGGCACAGGGTGATTTCTAGTGATGAGCGAAAATACTCGTTACTAGAGATTTCTCGAGCACGCTCGGGTGTCCTCTGAGTATTTTTAGCGCTCGGAGATTTAGTTTTCAGTTTTCCTCACCTCAGCTGAATGATTTACATCTGTTAGCCAGCTTGATTAAATGTGGGGATTCCCTAGCAACCAGGCAACCCCCACATGTACTTATGCTGGCTAACAGATGTAAATCATTCAGCTGCAGCGATGAAAACTGAAAACTAAATCTCCGAGCACTAAAAAATACTCGGAGGACCCCCGAGCGTGCTCGTGAAATCTCGAATAACGAGTATATTCTCTTATCACTAGTGATTTCCATTACATTGCAGATAATCCCTTGCTTCTCTGAAGACGGAGTTCTTTACGTGATAATTCCAAGCCCAGTTCTTACTATTGGATGGGTTTCCATGTGTCAGTGGTCTCTGACCAGTTGTGTTTTGCTTATCTGGAAACAACTAATGACAAAGTTATGCCTTTTGATCTGGCTGTGGGCGCCAGACCGGTTAGTCCTTGGCAACAACTAATGCATCAACCGACTATGCATGATTTCATAGAAATTTATGGGATAAATTCTGCTATCGGTTTTTATCTGGAATTTGGAAAATTGGATGGTCTGATATTTGGAATCACTCCGTAATCATGCATCACCCACTCAAGTCCAGTACCACACCAAACCCAACCCATTGGTTATTAACGTTCTCCTTAACAGGGGTATTCCCAACTGAGACATTTGTGGTGGATCACCTTTCTTCCATTTGGTGAAAGTTACAGAATTTAACTTCCTTCCCTCCTCCCACCCCACATGAAACATTTATTACTTATCCTGTTGATATGCCATAAGGGTTTCCAATTCGGATTACCCCTTTATTTTATTGTGGCCCTTGTGAAGACCTCAATTTGGCCCTTGGATAAGAGGTTGTACACCGCTCCTCTATATAAACATACAAGGAATCCTGAGGAAAAGAAGAGCGGCGCTCCCCGTGTGATATCGCTGGTATTGAACGAGGGTGGACTTAAATTTAGTAACTCACCTGGACGGGTTGTATGTGGCACAACTCCAACAAGCGTGATGACGATACAATCTGTGGTGGCTGCCCCGGCCGCTGGACTTGCACCCAAGTGGGTAGACAACAAAGGTATAACTAAACAAAGGTATAACTAGAAGAAAAAGTAGCAAAAGTTGTAAGGAAAAAAAATGGTATATTAATGCAATGCTTTTTGGAGTTTAACGTCTTCTTGATGCCTGGAGATAAATCAACTCCGAAACGCGTTAGTTGAATAAACCTGTTTTTCCTTACAGCCTCCATTGCTTGTGGCAGCACCCGGGATCCACCGCCCATTTCCTCCTTTCTTAAACAAGGAATCCGGCACTCAGAATTAAAATTCTGCAATTTATTCAATGAACTGTGTACAGATGTGTTGTGACGTTGCATTCTTTCCGACTTTCATCAGACATGCACGTTGCCTAAGGAGCTGAGTATCGCATAAAATGAGGCAGAGCAGGAGTATATGCGACTAGAGAAAGTGACCACATCTGTACACAGTTCATTGATTGAATAAATTGCATAATTTTCACTTTGAGTGCCGGATTCCTTGATGAGTACAGGGATGGGACCCGTGCACCTGAACACCTTGGACGTGCCGTACTTCCTTCAATATATGCTCTATATAAACAGTAGTTGTTTCTTGTGTGCGTGTAACAAAGTTGGGGGCTGAAAGCGTTCTTTATATTGGCATTCCGGATCTTCTCTCCGTAGATCCCCACCGGCTCTTCTCATCTATTCAGATAGTTCTTACATAGTCACTTTGCACGTTTATGCTGCCCAAACACTTGACTTTGAGCTTGCTAAACAGAATTCTATTGCTGCTTTTTCCCATTGGGGTAGTGAAGTGGCTCCTGCAGGGTTTTCAAAGCAGAAAGTCAAGCACTGAAGTCATTTCAGATTAAAATACTTTTCTTCTCCTAGAGTGGTACCGGGGGAACGGACCCTTTGTTTTTAAGTAAAGGTTTTCAGCTGGTAGCACAGTACAATTTCAGTAATACAGAAGAAAGTCAGATTGTTTGCTACCTCTCAGGCTGGCACTAAGGGAATGCAATCTATTCCGGCCAGCATTAAATTAAAGTCCTGTACCTTGGAAACCAAGTTTTTTGTGTTTGCTCTATTTTTTTCTTGGTTTAATAAAAATACAAATAAAAAAAAAAATCTACTAGATAGATTTTCAGAAAACATTGTAAATTGACATTAGACTATCGGGGGGGGGGGGGGGGGGAAATGATTTGCCATGTCACTGACAGCGGATTCCCATAACTAGAAGAGTTGTAGTTTATGACTAGGTCAATGAAAATGTGAATATAAAGTTGTCTTGAAACATATTTTATCTAGTTTTTAGACCCTTCTGCATTCCTGGCAGGTTGACAACACAATTATAAGGACTTGATGTACAGTCCTAGAAGCCATCATCTTACTAGACTATTACTTGGATTCAGAATGATTTTTTTTTTTTCTTTTTTAGATCAGTGTTTTTCTGTGTAATAAAAGTATAAATCCCACAATAACTTACGTGGTTACAGAAATGTTGTGCCCCATTAGTGTCCACAACTGTGCTATTGATATTATTAGGTTATGACCAGGTTTCTAATATTAGTTATATTATCACCGTCCAGCAGAATCCAGACCTGTTTCATAAATAATCCCTTGTATTGGACATAAATCATAGACAACTTCTGACACTGAACAATGTGCATGTACTCTGGCAGTTTACTTAAAGTAGTGCACACATTACAGTATTTATCCTCTTAATATATTGTAGTCATCACATTATATATCACTGTGCACTTACAATTGCTCTTTTTTTTTTATTAACTCTTTATTTCAGATTGTTGGTACAAGTATTATAACAACAAAAATACTTAAAGTTCAGCATTCGTTTTCTATAAGGTGTACAGATCTATAGGAAGTGGGGATAGGGAAGAGAGGAAGGTAAAGGGGAGATAAATGAGGACAGAAGGGAAGCACTGTGTACTTACAATTGCTCATTTTACCTTTCTACCCAGTTAATTTTTCTGTTTTCCATTAGGTCTATGTTATCACGTGATTGAACACTGACTAGCTGAATCCTTCTAAGCTCTATGTAGAAACAGGAGGTCAATTTTCTCTGCACAACTGACGAGTCACTTTAAAGGTCTATGTCAATGTGAAGGGGGAGCAACTGGGTCAGGAGTTGAAGAGGGGAATGATAAATGCAGGGACTAGAGAATTCCGGTTTCTACATAGAGCATAGAAAATAAAATAACTGTAGAAAGGCAAAATGAGCAATTGTAAGTACACAGTGCTATATAATATGATTGCAATATATTGAGAGGATAAAATCTTTGATGGGAG
This sequence comes from Ranitomeya variabilis, assembly GCF_051348905.1. Classification (NCBI taxonomy): domain Eukaryota; kingdom Metazoa; phylum Chordata; class Amphibia; order Anura; family Dendrobatidae; genus Ranitomeya; species Ranitomeya variabilis. Next base: position 174,907,347 of record NC_135238.1, read on the forward strand.
GAGGAGTGCTTCTTTAAAGGCTTTGTCGAACAAATTTATTACAATTTACATAAGTTTGCATAAATTATCACAAAAATCTTCACATGCCCACAGCAGACATATATTTCAAATGGAGAAAAGGGTGTTCATTCATCAGCTGCTATATCAGAGCAAAAAAGGATAACTTCACATTTATTAGTGTCACGGGTAAGGCTAAGTTCACATTGCGTTAACAGCAGCCCGTTCAACACATGCGTTAAACGGGCTGCGTTAACGCAAGTGCAGACATGCAATTGTGCTAGCACAGATAGAGCTAGCAGATGCTCTATCTGCGCTAGCGGTGACGGACCCGGAAATGCTGCAGCCCGCGTCCCAGGGTCCGTCACTCAATGACGGCGCATCGCTAGCGATGTGCCCGAAATAGAGATTAATGGCGGTGTTAACGGACTGCGTTACACCGTGTTTGCCGCGGTGTAACGCAGTCCATCTAATGGACTACTTGGACGTAATGTGAACCCAGCCTTACACGCAGATCCCACTGCTGCCATCAATTTGACAGGAGATGTAACTCCGCTGTCTCCAATCGTCAAGACAATTGACTGACGAGTGATGGACTAGGCCGTGGCTGCTTCCAGTACTAGGCTGGTAATTCAGGAGCTGACACTGAGTATATGGTATATATACCTCCGATTCCAACACGTGGAATATATATGCACATATGGAAAAAAGGAATCCAGCTCCAAGAGATAAAATCAGTTAACTTTAATAGTATTCATTTAAAATAGAAATAGGCTATAAGGCATACAAAAAACCTGATATACCGGAAGGAGAGTGCCTGTATAAACTGTACACATTTCGAACACACAAGTGCTCTTAGTCTCCAGGCTAAGGTTTATTCTGATTTCATGTCAGATATTGAGAAAAACCTGCATATGTGTCTTTTTATATATTGTATGTAAAGTTCTGGATTCAACTGTTCCTCTCTTTGTAAGCTTATATGGGGGCTGATTGTGGGATGTGCTAGGTGTTTTAGTATCTTATGAGATCCCTAACTTTCAGGATCTCTTCACCCCTGGAGGTTCCAGTTGGTAGTTATTGTCATCATGATTCCTATCACAGTTTTAACTATAGAGATAAAACATGATGTGGATAGCATCAGACCAATATTAAGCTGAAGGGTCTGAAAATATATCTTCCATAAATATTGGATCGGTACATCAAACCCCAATATTAATCAGTGACCACTGGCTCCAAAAAGTGTGGGACCCGTGTTTTGAATAGAGGAATCTCTTGGCTTGGAACTGTTCTTCTCTGCCTCTGAATAAACTAATCCCAGTCTTGGTGGTTGGGTCCCAGAGCAGATCTCTGCTGTTGTGATTATCTGGTCACTGCAGGAGGTCCCTACTTCAATTGAGGTTGAAGTGTCAGCTCTTTTTTTCTTTCCCAGTTATTAGTCTCTCACTTCCCCAGTTATAATTAATCCCATATGTTCAATGTGAGGGTGATATGTCCCTTCTCTGGAGATGTCTTCATGGATTTTAATTTTCCTCCATGACAGGATAAACATTAAAAACAGTGGTAAATTAAAATAATTGGAATTGGCGTCCAGATGTCTTGTCTGTTTCCAGCAAAATGCTATTAATTGTGACTTGATCATGATTTTTCCTTTTTACCCTTGCTCACATTGTTTCGATATATTTCAAATGTTGCCTACCCGACAACGCAAGATGTGCCTAATTTCTTACAGACTTGTGTGCCTCTTTATAAATTTGGTGCATCTTACTTCCCCCACATATCAATTTTAGACAGTATCCCAAAACACAGTATCTGCAAATTGAGATTCTGGTTTGGCTTTTATCCTAAGTCATGTGACAAGGCTCATTAAAGGGTCAACATTGACTGTTAGGATTGCTACTTCCAATAGGTGGCACTAGAGTTCTAGTCCTCTTCCTCTCTGAAGAGACAATTTGCATATTTCCCAGAGGAGCATTGCGGCTTTAAGTCTCCTCATCTCGACATGCTTAACATGTCACTCTCCGCAAGGAGAAACGATACTTCTTGGATCCCAGACTGAATTATGGAACTCCAGTCTAACGTCTTGAGTTGTAATCAAGTATTAATGTATAGTTTTGTATTAATTTACAGCTCTCATATTCTTTTAGGCAACTTTGCTTATCTTGTATGTGGGGTCTTAATAGGTGGTCATTATTTTGCCTCTTGAAGTCTTTACTGTTATGTCTTTTTTATTTAGTTGACTTAAAAAAAAAAAAAAAAGATACCTGTAAATGTATTTTTGCTTGGTTGTCTTTGTCAGGTTAAGGGTTCTGGCCACAGAGCTGACCTTTTAGTTGGTCAATAAGCAACTCTCACAATTATTTTCAGATTGTCGGTAATCGAAAGTCCTTGAAACAAAGCTGCAATTACAGGGATTATGGTGACTGCCTGATGTTTCTTTTCTGCTACAAGCACAGACAAGAGGCTTTTTATAGGTAATATTTCCCGAGGATACTGTTCTACCCTTTCTTTTTCCTCTTATTTTTTTATGTCTTGGACAATGGAGCAGAATAATAATATATTCACTTTTTCATATCTGTTTGAAGTCTTTGAAAGAATCGACACCCTCTCACACAGCAGAACAATGAGTAAGAATTCTAGTAATAGCACAAATTGCCCAGAATGGGGGATAATTAAGGTTTTTGTGTTTAATCTACCTTTTATTTCTGCACTTGGCACCGTATACACCATCAATGACTCAATAAAGAGCAGTTTCTAAGGAAAAAAAATCAAAGGTAGTCCTTGAGTTGTCCTTTTGAGTCTGGTTATTGGAATTTGTGATTCAATCGTTTCCGAGGACTGGTAGACATCGGTCATTATCATACTGTTTTGCAGCAATTAATTTTCAGTTTGTCGTTTGTAAAGTGGGAGCAGGATCAGTAATCATTATCAGGGTAATGAAAGTAGTGCGCATACAACACAGAATTATACCGTCTCCTTACACCAACTTGGCACTTACCATAAGGAGTAACTTACCCCTTAGGCGCCCTATTGGAGGCCTCTCACCCAGCCAAACCAGTTATTTCTTGCTTTGCACTGATGAGGAGTAGCACCCCAAAACATGTTTCTGGAAATAAAACTACTGGTTTGTCTCGTTATCCTAAGTCTTGTAACAAGACCTTTTAAATGGTCGATATTGACTGTTAGGATTGCTAGCCCCAATAGGTGACACTAGAATTCCTGTTCTCTTGCTGTCTGGTGGGGCTATTTGCACCATTAATCTGTGTGACAAGGGACGCCTCTTCCTGCCCATCTATTCCTCTTCCTTAAAGAAGCACTCCCATCAAAGTTTTTAACTTCTTATTATATTGCAATCATCATATTATATAGCACTGTGTACTTCCAGTTGCTCATTTTGCCTTTCTACCCAGCTAAATCTTCTCTTTTCTCTTCTCCATGTGACTGGAAGTCACTTTTCCCTACATTTATCATTCCCCCTTCAACTCCGGACCCAGCTGCTCTCCCTACAGCCAGACACTTTTGCAGTTACTCATGACTCAGACAGAGAAAATTAGCCTCCTGTTTCTACATAGAGCTTAGTGTCATAGACCTAATGGAAAGGAGTTTAATTAACTAGGTAGAAAGGCAAAATGAGCAATTGTAAGTGCACAGTTCTATATCATAAGATGACTGCAATTTATTGAGAGGATAACATTTTTTGATAGGAGTGCTTATTTAATGGAAAAGGGCCTTAGATCTGCTGCGTCTTATGTAAAGTTCCCGTCTATACCACTGGTGGTTGGTGCATAGATGACAATCCTAGACACCACTGCATTGGCTGAGAAGAAATGGCTGTCATTGGGAAATATGCCATTTCAGAAACTATGTGAAAATGTGTTCTCTCATAACTCTGTTATATAGCACAGGTCTCCTTTTGCTGCACAGATACATAGAAATTAACGAAAACCCTGTCGGCCATAGGATTTTTTGGGGGGAGATATTTTCAAAACTGTTAGCGGGAAGCTTGCACTGTTCTCTGGTATATCGCACTAAGATTACATCCGGTTCTGCTCCAAACATAGGAAGGCGCCATCTCTCATATCATCGATGGTAAAAATATGATTTCTGAAACCTTTGTTGTTAGACGCTTGCTCTCTTCCCACAAGACTGAGCTCATTTGGAATCTGCTGAATAGAGAAGTCGGCCATTATCCGCTATTGAGCGAGACCTTTCAGAATAAAATTGGTCTGCACAAATAGGCATTGCTGTTATGGTAATTTCTGAGCGCACTTGCCTTTGGAGTTTTGCTTTTATTGTTGCAGATTTCATTTGTCTTGATGGTAATCTTAATCCGTTTCCTTTTAGGCAAGCGAAAACATTTTCCTCTAAAATGCCAATCCAGGAATATTCCAGAGAGAGAAGCAAATAAGTTCTATACAATGTAACTGTGTAATGGTATATTAGAGAGAAGTCTGCACTTTTCAATAGATATATTTTACTGCTTGTTCAGTTGATCACTTGCTAAATAATTGAGATCACATTGACACTTTGAAGTGCAATATATATAGTGTTTTTTGTTGTTTTTTTACTAAAGCTAAGTTCACACTGGGCGTTTATGCTGCATTTTTTTTTCTGCAGCAAAACCTGAGTGCTTGGCAGGAAAGAAGCTGCAGCAAAAACGCAGGTTTTGCTGCGTTTTTTCCAATCAATTCAATGGGTGAATCTGCATGGAGGAATGGGCCAACATACCTGGATGTCTTCCTGGAGCAGAACAATATTGTATCATACAATTATTAGGTTCTGTAGAAGGACGTAGATCTGGGGATTTATTATGATGGAATATAGGCTGAACTGGATGGACAAATGTCTTTTTTCGGCCTTACTATGTTACTATGTTACCACCAACAGTGTGTGCCAACCTTGTGAAGACTTACAGAAAACGTTTGACCTCTGTCATTGCCAACAAAGGATAAATGACAAAATATTGAGATTAACTTTTGTTAATGACCAAATACTTATTTTCACCATAATTTGTAAAATAAATCTTGCCAAATCGGACAAGGTGATTTTCCGGATTTGTTTTCTCATTTTGACTCTCATAGTTGTGGTCTACCTATGATGTCAATTACAGGCCGCTCTCATCTTTTTAAGTGGGAGAACTTGCACAATTGGTGGCTGACTAAATACTTTACTACCCACAGTATCAGCAGTCCTTGTCCACCAGTGATCTTTCTTTTCTTTCCTTTCTTGGTTTTCAGACTGTTTGGTCCAGATTTCACCGTTATGTGTGTCTGGTATTTGATCGTATGAGGTCGGGTATATTACCAGGCCTATGCTCGGCATCGCCGTTTTTGATGATGTAATTAAGTCCTGTGCGCTGGTAGATCAGTGAGCACGAGGACTGGTCCAGCTGACGTGTGATGGATGGGTGCATACATAAGAGAGCCGCTTCTGCTGCTACAACACAATCATCGTGCTTAATTTTATCAATACCTCTCATTCCCCTTGTGACCTTTTCTCCTCATTTAATTATTTCTCAAAGAACTAATTGCCATGAAATAGTTTAAGTCAATCATTTTGTGCAGACATTACGAGTTGTACCAGAGATTCATGAAAGGCATTTGATGTCACTGTAGTCTTATCCGTATGATCAAAGCATTTCAATGTATTAGGAGGAGCGTAAAATCCACAATCCTTTATATAAAGGTTGTCAGGTTTATGCGTCAAAATTTTACCCAAGTACAAACATGATAAAACGCTTAATGGTTGTAAAATTAAACCACTTTGCAAAAATCCTCTCCATTCTTAACAATGGAGCGATTTTCCATTAGGGTTACGGCTTATTGCCTAGGTACTAATCGCCATTGCAGTAATTTCTAAGTCTTTCCAATAGAGCTTGTAAGGACTACCGCCAGGATTTTGGGCAGGTTCACTATCACTGTGCTCCACTGGCGCTGCCGAGAGAAAGCTGCACCATAAAGCGGCAATAGAGAGCGTACAACTCAGGTGAGCATTGCAACAGTGCCCTGGTTGGAACCGCCAAGCAGGAGCACATGTGCTCCCTTCCCCACACAAGCAGGATGCCAATAGGTGGGGAGCAGTGTGCTCCTGCTGAAGAACATGAGACCGCCCCACTAAGACTCTACACAGCTGCATAGCTGCAAAAATATGTAATGCTGCCCCTGATTTTTAGGGTTTGATTTTATGGCGTACATTCTGCTCTAAAAATGACCCAGCAACATGAATAACATACAGTTTAGAGAATTTAACATATCAGACTTTTTCAGACTTGAGTATACCAAATATGTTTATATTTTTTATTTTTTTTACTTTTGAAGATAGAAAAGGGGAAAGTGTTTTAAACTTATATTTTAAAATTACTTAAGACTATTTTTTTTTAATTTTTTTAGTCCTCTTAGGCTAGGTTCACATTGCGTTAGGGCAATCCGTTTAGCGTTAGCGCACCGCGCGCCACAAAAGAACGGCACATCGCTAGCGCATGCCGAAAATGCCACGCGCTAGCGATGCGCTTCAGCAAAAAATCACATTGCTGTCAATGGGTGCGCTAACAGATCCGTTGCACGGCGTTAATTGCGACATTTTCACCGTGCAACGCTGTCCGTTAGCGTTAACCTATTAACGCAATGTGAACCTAGCCTTAGGGGACTTGAACCTGAAATTGATTGATCACTGATACTATATATTGCAATATCACAGTATTATTATAGTAGCTGTTGAGCTTCTCAGGAGGACCAAGAAGGCATTTAGGAGAGCCTTCAGCAGTCACGGGGCTGGCATTGTAATCCATCGGTTCCCCGTAATTACGTCCCCTGGGGCCAATGGGAGTCGGTATGCATACACATCGGCAATAACCTATTTTAAATGCTGCTGTCAGAGATTGACAGCATCATTTAAAGGGGTTTTCCCAAGAGTAAAGTACACTTTAATCAATAGATCTTGGGATAAAAATAAGTTTCACAATTTGTGTTAGAATTTTTTTTCTTCTGCTAAGATAATCTTATAAATGTGCCCCTGCTGTATACTGTGTAATGGCTGTGTCTGACCACACAGGAACATAGTCTGCTCATACCACAGCTCCTGGCTAGGTGTTGATACAAAAGAGAGTATACAGTCAGGAAAGAATGAAATCACATCTGCTGGTTTCTGGAAAAACATTTCACTGCCTGTCTAAAAAAACTTGTTTTTCCCTCAGAAAGAATCAGCTGCAAACCCATGCTGTAATGTCTGTATCCTCTCTTTTGCTTCGTCCCCTGCCCAGGAGCTGTGGTATATCATGCCATGCAGGAACATCCATTACACAGAGGCACATTTATAAGATTGTCTCAGAACATTTTTTTTAACACATCCAATTGTGGAACTTATTTTTAATTCTAAGATCTATTAATTATAATGTGCTTTATTCATGGGACAACCCCTTTAAGTGGTTATAGTAAAGTGATGGGAGCATGTTCTGGTTACTGTATCTGCAAGCAGATGCCAGGTATTTAACCCAGCAGGTATCTGTTGTGTATGAAGCCAGCTCAGCTCCTGAGCGCTGTCTTCATATTATGTCTAATGATCTATGATGAAAATATTTATGTAGTAGGGCATTAACCAGTTAATAAACAATGACCCACGAAGGGAGAGTGAAAAACTGAATGAAAGAAAGTTGTACAAAGTTTTGTTGGCACTTATTATATGTTTTATCTCACACCAGTTCTGGAATCACATCTACACTGCTCAGTTTCTGCTGCTTGAAGTTCTCTATGCTGCTTCTTCTTATCTTGTGCAAACAAAGACAGGAGAGCAAGAATATATTTTTTTGTTATATTATAGCACCTAGTCTTCACCCACTAGCTAAACAAAAACTAAAAATTAGAGATGGAGCCTGTAGAGAGGAAAGTTGGTAAAAATGCAGTCATACTGCAGGTGAAATAGGTATTGTTGGTATCGTGATTTTTGGGTGATATGCATTTCCTTTTGGCCTCCAAGCATGTGTATTATGACATCAAAATAGTTCAATTTTGGTCTCATCTGACCAGACTATATTCCCCACTATTTCACAGGCTTGACTAAATGCTGTTGAGCAATCTTTAAACTCCCTTGAACATGCTTTTTGTTCAGCAATGTAGCCTTGCATAGTGAGCATGCATACAGGCCATGGAGGTTGAGAGCATTACTTATAGTTTTCTTTTAAATAAATATACCTACTGATTCCAGGTCTTTCTGTAGTTCGCCACAGGATGTTCTTGACTCTTGGACAACTCGTATGATAATTCTTTTCACTCCTCTGAAATCTCACGGGGAGCACCTGGTAGTGGACGGTTTATGGTGAAATGATGTTCTTTCCTCATCTGGTTTATGGCCCCAACAGTGCTCACTGGAACCTTTAGTAGTATTAGTAGTGACCAATGCCATCAGTATGTTTTGCAACAATAAGGTTGTCAAGGTCTTGAGACAGCTCACTGGTTTTATCCATCATGACATGTTTCTTGTGTGACATCTTGGTAATGAGACACCTATTTATATCAGTTGAACCATCTGATATTATTTTTCACTAAGCAGGATTGCTTTCTAATTTTTGATAGATTTCAGTTGGTGTCATGACTTCCCATGGCTTTTTTTGCCCCTCTCTATCTTCGTGTGTTCAATACTTTTTCCCCTTTCATTATTACACTTAATTTATGGACATCTGTGGTTTGATTTCTTTGCCTGCGTGGATTGGATGGCTGGTTACCGACATCTGTTGAGAATTTCATGCCAATAGCAGCTTTGGAAATATATTTACTTAGAAAATAGTTGAGGTGTTTAATACTTATTTCACCGGCTGTATAAGGGCCAGAAAGTGTTATTTGTCATGTATACAGCGGATTCAGAAAAAATCACTTGAAATGACAGGTACAAATTTAAAAGTAATCAGTCGTTATTTAGAGACTTGCGTCTCCGTTCAAATATAACAATATATAGAACCATAATAATCAGTGACTGTGACTCCAGCTTTACTTACTGCCACGTCTCCTGTTTCCATAGTTGTCAGTACTACTGAAATAATCGCAGAATGATTTGGTGGCTCATTTAAGATGTCATGCTTCACTTTTTGAAATGCAGTATTCAAAGCCTATGTTGTTTATTCCCCTGCCGGATGACAATCCGCTGTGTACAGCAGCCCATCTCATTCTGTCGCTGCTGCCAGGATCCATATCTGTTATCGCTGTCTTCCATTCTCAGATGCCCCATGTGATCAACACCCGTTTTCCCTCTACCTTATGACAGTAAAATCCGATAATCATCTATTATTCCCTGCAGTGTCTACGCAGGTTTTAATTTGTATTTTAAACACTGCTCTTTCCATGGCTCGATACTTTTCAGTACGTGATGTTCTCCGACACTACCTCATGCACATTTCTGTATCCCAAGGCTCTGCTCCTGATAAGTAAACTATATTACCTGCAAATAAACGATTTTACCAATCTATTGCTGACATCTCTTTTTTTGTTTTTTTTTTTCTTTGCAGGATGTTGTATGGGGATTGAACTCCTTGTTTACAGTAAGTACCGATATACTGTAATATGATAAATGTCTCACTCGTCTGATTTATAAATTAATTATGGAGATAAGGACCAGCATATGTAGTAGCGTTTTTTTACTGATAAGGTAGATGGTCAGGAAGGGAAACGCTCTGAAGCCATATGATAAAGACAATAATAGTCAAGAGATCGACTTAAAGGAACAATCACAGAAGTCTGTATATAGTGTTTTATAGACTTGTACGGGCTGCAGCTGATCTGACTTCCGCTTCATGTTCAGTTCGCGCGAAGTCGGGGACTGTGACGCCAGCGCTGATTGGGCACCGGGCTTATGTGTCATAACTAGAGTTGAGCACGTTTTTCAAAATTCGGTTCCAATTACGATCAGCGGCAAATATTGTTTTTATAATATTCGCCGAACGTCATTCGAGTCATTGGGAGTAGAAATGAGCGAATATGTTCAGAACCGATCATCAAACATAAATTCGGCACGAATAGTGTACCAATATGGCAAATTCAGATTCGGCGACCGATTCCAAAATATTGGCTCAACTATAGTGATCGCAACCGCCCGGGACTGCAAGTGTCAACACCTCTGGAACGGCGTCTTCATGGGACGGGAAATATAGGCTTTTTTTTTTTTATCGGGGTAAAACATTTAGATCAAGAAGCGGTTGTCCTAGTAGTGGACAACCCCTTTAAGTAGTTTGAAAAGGCTGGTATAATTCCCTTAACCATCATATAAAGGCCTATGGAATAATGGTCCTGCTATGAATTAATGTGCGCACGTTTCATAGCTGTATGGAGATGACTAATACACGGCAGACATTAAATAGATCTAAAGGCCTGAATACACAGATCATATGAGGGGGGATATGGACCCGGCATGTCCGATTTTGGACTGCTGATCTTATTGTTCTCGGTGAGATAAGCCTCCAGAGGAGTCAGGTAGCATGTTGTCTGCTGAGAACACAATCTCGCTCTCCAGAGTGATCGCTTCTATGTATGGAGGAGTAATCAAAGCTAGCTTCCAGCCAGATGATCAACCAAACCATCGTTCAGTCTCCTGCTATTTATAGGGCCCCTTAGAAGCTTGATTAAAGGTCCCCATACACATTAAAGAAGCACTCTCATAAAAATTTGTATCCTCTTAATATATTGTAGTCATCATATTATATACCCCTGTGCACTTACAATTGCTCTTTTTGTCTTTCTACCCAGTTCATTCTTATCCTTTCCATTTGATCTATGACACCACGTGATGAAAAACTAACTAGCTGAATCCTTCTAAGCTCTATGTAGAAACAGAAGGTCAGTTATCTCTACACAAGTCATGAGTCATCGCTGCAAAAGTTTATGGGGGGGTAGGAAGGAGCAGCTAGGTCAAGAGTTGAAGAGGGGGGTGAGTCATACAGGAGCAAGAGACTTCCTGTTGCTGCATAAGGCAGAGATAAAAGAATTAGCTAATAGATAGAAAGACAAAATGAGCAATTGTTAAGGCCCCGTCTCACTAAGCGATTTACCAACGATCACGACCAGCGATATGACCTGGCCGTGATCGTTGGTAAGTCGCTGTGTGGTCGCTGGGGAGCTGTCACACAGACAGCTCTCTCCAGCGACCAACGATCAGGGGAACGACTTCGGCATCGTTGAAACTGTCTTCAACGATGCCGAAGTCCCCCTGCAGCACCCGGGTAACCAGGGTAAACATCGGGTTACTAAGCGCAGGGCCGCGCTTAGTAACCCGATGTTTACCCTGGTTACCAAAAAAAACAAACACTACATACTCGCCTTTCGGTGTCCAGGTCCCTTGCCGTCTGCTTCCTGCTCTGACTGAGATCCGGCCGTACAGTGAGAGCAGAGCGCAGCGGTGACGTCACCGCTGCGCTCTCGCTGTACGGCTGCTCAGTCAGAGCAGGAAGCAGACGGCAAGGGACCTGGACACCGAAAGGCGAGTATGTACTGTTTGTTTTTTTTGGTAACCAGGGTAAACATCGGGTTACTAAGCGCGGCCCTGCGCTTAGTAACCCGATGTTTACCCTGGTTACCAGTGAAGACATCGCTGGATCGGTGTCACACACACCGATTCAGCGATGTCAGCGGGGCCTCAACGACCAAAAAAAGGTCCAGGCCATTCCGACACGACCAGCGATCTCGCAGCAGGGGCCTGATCGCTGGTACGTGTCACACATAGCGAGATCGCTATGGAGGTCGCTGTTGCGTCACAAAACTAGTGACTCAGCAGCGATCTCGCTAGCGATCTCGCTATGTGAGACGGGGCCTTTAGTCCACAGAGCCATATAATATGATGACTGCAATATATTAAGAGGATAAAAACCTTGATGGAGGGGCTTCTTTAAAGTTCATGAAAATAAACAACTTCAATTACACCAATCGTTTGTCAAGTAAAAACTTAAGAATGAAGAATTGTTTAAGCCAATTGATCTGACTGCCATAGTTTGAAACAAACCTACATAGTTACATAGTTATTAAGGTTGAAGGAAGACTTTAAGTCCATCTAGTTCAACCCATAGCCTAACGTAACATGCCCTAACATGTTGATCCAAAGGAAGGCAAAAAAAAAAACCCATGTGGCCAAGAGTAAGCTCCACATTGGGGAAAAAAAATTCCTTCCCGACTCCACATACGGAAATCAGACTAATTCCCTGGATCAACGCCCTATCAAGGAATCTAGTGTATATACCCTGTAACATTATACTTTTCCAGAAAGGCATCCAGTCCCCTCTTAAATTTAAGTAATGCCTCACTCATTACAACATCATACGGCAGAGAGTTCCATAGTCTCACTGCTCTTACAGTAAAGAATCCGCGTCTGTTATTATGCTTAAACCTTCTTTCCTCCAGACGTAGAGGATGCCCCCTTGTCCCTGTCTCAGGTCTATGATTAAAAAGATCATCAGAAAGGTCTTTGTACTGTCCCCTCATATATTTATACATTAAAATAAGATCACCCCTTAGTCTTCGTTTTTCCAAACTAAATAGCCCCAAGTGTAATAACCTATCTTGGTATTGCAGACCCCCCAGTCCTCTAATAACCTTGGTCGCTCTTCTCTGCACCTGCTCCAGTTCAGCTATGTCTTTCTTATACACCGGAGACCAGAACTGTGCACAGTATTCTAAGTGTGGTCGCACTAGTGACTTGTATAGAGGTAAAATTATGTTCTCCTCATGAGCATCTATGCCTCTTTTAATCTTTTAATGCATCCCATTATTTTATTTGCCTTTGTAGCAGCTGCCTGACACTGGCCACTGAATATGAGTTTGTCATCCACCCATACACCCAGGTCTTTTTCATTGACTGTTTTGCCCAGAGTTTTAGAATTAAGCACATAGTTATACATCTTATTACTTCTACCCAAGTGCATGACCTTACATTTATCCCCATTAAAGCTCATTTGCCATTTATCAGCCCAAGCTTCTAGTTAACATAAATCATCCTGTAATATAAAATTGTCCTCCCCTGTATTGATTACCCTGCAGTGTTTAGTGTCATCTGCAAATATTGAAATTCTACTCTGAATGCCCCCTTCAAGGTCATTAATAAATATGTTAAAAAGAAGAGGGCCCAATACTGACCCCTGTGGTACCCCACTGTTAACCGCGACCCAGTCCGAGTGTGCTCCATTACTAACCACCCTTTGTTTCCTATCCCTGAGCCAGCTCTCAACCCACTTACACATATTTTCCCCTATCCCCATTATTCTCATTTTATGTATCAACCTTTTGTGTGGCACCGTATCAAAAGCTTTTGAAAAGTCCATATACACTTCATCCACTGGGTTCCCTTGGTCCAGTCCGGAACTTACCTCTTCATAGAAGCTGATCAAATTAGTCTGACATGAACGGTCCCTAGTAAACCCGTGCTGATACTGGGTCATGAGGTTATTCCTCTTCAGATACTCCAGCATCCCTTAGAATGCCCTCCAGGATTTTACCCACAGTAGGTTAAGCTTACTAGCCTATAATTACCGAGTTCAGTTTTTGCCCCTTTTTTGAATATTGGCACCACATTTGCTATACGCCAGTCCTGTGGTACAGACCCTGTTATTATGGAGTCTTTAAAGATTAAAAATAATGGTCTATCAATGACTGTACTTAATTCCTGCAGTACTCGGGGGTGTATCCCATCCGGGCCCAGAGATTTGTCAATTTTAGTGATTTTTAGACGCCGCCGTACTTCCTGCTGGGTTAAGCAGGTGACATTTAATGGGGAATTTTTATCACTAGTCATATTGGCTGCCATGGGATTTTCTTTTGTAAATACTGATGAAAAAAAGTCATTTAGCATATTGGCTTTTTCCTCATCCACCATTTCCCCCAGATTATTTTTAAGGGGGCCAACACTGTCATTTTTTAGTTTCTTACTATTTATATAGTTAAAGAATATTTTGGGATTATTTTTACTCTCTCTGGCAATGAGTCTCTCTGTCTCAATCTTTGCTGCCTTGATTTGCTTTTTACTGAATTTATTTAATTTTCTGTATTTATTTAATGCCTCATCACTACCTACTTCCTTTAATTCTCTAAATGCTTTCTTTTTGTCACTTATTGCGCCCCTTACAGCTCTATTTAGCCATATTGGTTTCCTCCTATTTCTAGTATGTTTATTCCCGTATGGTATATACTGTGCACAGGTCCTTTCCAGGATGCTAATAAACGTCTCCCATTTTCTTTGTGTATTTTTATGTCTCAGCATATCGTCCCAGTTAATTGCACCAAGATCCTCTCTCATCCGTTGGAAATTTGCCCTCCTGAAGTTTAGTGTCCTTGTCACCCCCCTACTACCCATCTTATTAAAGGTTACATGAAAACTTATTATTTTGTGATCACTATTCCCCAAGTGACCCCCAACCCTTATATTTGATATGCGGTCTGGCCCGTTGGTTAATATTAGGTCTAGCAGTGCCCCCCTCCTTGTTGGGTCCTGAACCAGTTGTGAAAGGTAATTGTCTCTCATAGTTGTCAAAAACCGATTACCTTTACTGGAACTGCAGGTTTCTGTTCCCCAATCTATTTCAGGGTAGTTGAAGTCCCCCATAATAATGACTTCTCCTTGAGTCGCAGCTTCATCTATTTGCTTTATGAGGATATTCTCCATTGCTTCCATTATTTTTGGAGATTTATAACAAACCCCTATCAGTAATTTATTATTTTTTCCCCCTCCCCTTATCTCCACCCACAGGGAGTCTACATTTTCATTAAATTCACCTATATTATCACACCGGATGGGTTTTAAGGATGATTTTACATACAGACACACCCCTCCCCCTCGCTTATCTTTACGGTCATTTCTGAAAAGGCTATAGCCCTGCAAGTTAACAGCCCAGTCATGGCTCTCATCCAGCCATGTTTCAGATATCCCCCCCATGTCATAATTATGCTCCAACAACATTAATTCTAATTCGTCCATTTTGTTGGCGAGGCTTCTGGCATTAGTATACATGCACTTGATGTTCCTCTCTGTACCTCTATTCTTTCTTAAATTATTAACTGTTCTAACCCCACCTCCCATGCCACCACCACCCCAACTTCCTTATTTGTGCCCAGGTCTCTATCTGCCCTATCTTCCCCTCCTATAAATTGAATACCCTCCCCCCCCAATCCCTAGTTTAAACCCCTCTCCAACCTTCTAGCCATTTTCTCCCCCAGCACAGCTGCACCTTCCCCATTGAGATGCAGCCCGTCCCTAGCGTAGAGCCTGTAGCCAACTGAGAAGTCGGCCCAGTTCTGCAGGAACCCAAGCCCCTCCTTCCTACACCAATTCTTGAGCCACTTACTAACCTCCCTAATCTCCCGCTGCCTCTCTGGCGTGGCACGTGGTACAGGCAGTATTTCGGAAAATACCACGTTGGAGGTCCTTGCTTTCAGCTTGCAGCCGAATTCCCTGAAATCATCTTTAAGGACCTTCCACCTACCTCTAACTTTGTCATTTGTGCCAATGTGCACCATGACCGCTGGGTCCTTACCAACCCCTTCCAGTAATCTGTCCACCCGATCAGCGATGTGTCGGACTCTAGCGCCAGGTAGGCAGCACACCGTTCGACGATCCCTGTCTTTGTGACAGATTGCCCTATCTGTTCCCCTAATAATTGAGTCCCCCACTATCAGCACCTGTCTGGCCTGCCCTGCTCTCCTATTTCCCTCCTTACTGGAGCAGTCACTCCTCCGGCTTTCAGAGGACATGCCTGGCTGCAGCAGTGCTACCCCTGTACTGGCACCCCCCTCATCTGCCAACTTAGCAAATTTATTGGGGTGTCCCAGATCAGGACTAGCCGCCCTGGCACTCTTCCCTCTACCCCGCTTCCTAAATGTCACCCAGCTTGCTACTTCACTGTCCTGCAGCTCCATCCTACCATCCCCCCCTCATCTATCCCATTGAGCGTCTGCTCAGTGAGCAGAAGACTCCTCTCCATATTGTCTATGGATCTCAGTGTTGCCAGCTGCACATTTAGATCCAGAATCTTGGCCTTCAATGGGGTTTTTTCCACAAAAGGTTGGGGGAAAAAAAACTCTCATTGAAAGAAAGATCATCTATCTGTCTATGAAAAATTTTTTATTGAAAGAATGTTCCCAGATAAATGGTTGATTCGTTTGTCACCGTGTATCACTGAACATTTATGGCCAAGTAGGACAAATATAACTGACACTATGGACTAAAATGTGTTTGCCTGTGTCTGTATTACGATCATTTGTTCAACCAGAAACGTATTTCAGTCTGCAGGTTGAGGTGACAGGATAGCATTTTTTATTTCTAGTAGAAGCCAAATTATTTATTTTGTTTAATTCTGGGGCTTCAACCAGACATTCATATTGCTTAGTGTGCCTGATCGCTAGTATGGGATGTCCCGCTAGTCCACAATTACATTAACTCTTACTCCACATACGTGACAGAAACTCCATTCGAATTGGAGTCATGGCCTATCACATCACTTATTCTATGGATACGTTGTGATAATTGAAGCAGTGCATCGTACTTAGATAGCCACTCTCTGCTATATTCTATATTCTGGGTCTCACTGGATCTCTCATTAAAGGTTTTACAATTCAATTTTGAAATAAAATTTTTTGCTCTTTGGACACTGACCCAAGAACTTTATTATAGGCACTTATTTACCCATAGACCATTGTTCTGTAGTATGCCTTTGTGGCAAATATTTCTCACTGCCCTAAGAGTTAGACTTATTTCCTAAAGAACATATTATAATGGCAGAGTTACTTATCCTTTCTATTTTTTAAACTTTCCATTATTTCAATTTATCCCAGCTTCTCATGCTGGATGATAAACTTGGGGCATCTTACAACCCTCTCTTCTAAGTTTACACAATTGGCTATTAGCTTTCTGTGATACAAATTTTGTAACATAAAAAGACAAGTGCCAACAGTAAATTTGGTGTATTTAAAAAAAAAAAAAAACACAACATTGGCACATTTTTTTTTTAATTTTTTTTTTCTTTGGGGGGGGCACTTTATAAATGTCTGTGATACCCTTAATTAATGTGGCACATGGCCACATTGTGAATTCAGATGCTGTCCCATACTGTTTACTGTAGATACTAATCGACTACAGTATGTAAAAAAAAAAAAATGCCTAGCGTAATTTTCTATCAGATACTATGCACAGTGACACGGTAAAACAAAAAAATATATACTGATGTGGGAAAGTGTTTGTCCCCTTTTTGATTTCCTATTCTTTTGCATGTTTGCACACTTAAAGGGAATCTGTCGCCCCCTGGGACACTTTTCAGCTATTACTATTGGCATACAGATAATAGAAATGTTAGTCTAGTCTTACCTGTATGCCTCATAGTTGCTGTCTAGATGTGGACAAATAGACTTTTATTTCAGTATATTAATGATTTCTTCCAGGCTCCGAGGTGTGCGGTGCCTGGAAGAAATCCTGCGTCCTCTCATTATACAATCACCCCCTCCAAAAACATCACACTGACCCATGACATGCAGTTGTGGCTCCGGAATCCCGTGCATGCAACCTGCATTTCCTTGACTGTCTGTACTTCTTCCTTATTTCTATGGTCCGATCTTGTGCACCTGCGCCCAAGAACGCTGAATACACTGACCATAGAGAGAAGGAAGAGGTACAGATTGTCTAGCAAGTGCAGGGTGTATGCGCGGGAATCCGGAGCCACATCTGCACGTCACAGGTCAGTGTGATGCTTTTGGAGGGGGGAATAGTATAATGAAGAATGGAGGCAGGATTTCTTCCAGGCACCACACGCCCCGGAGCTTGGAAGAAATCATTGACATAATGAAATGTCTATTTCTCCACATCTAGACAGCAATTATGAGGCATACGGGTAAGACTAGACTAACATTTCTATTACCTGTATGCCCATAGTAATAGCTGAAAAGTGTCCCAGAGGTGACAGATTCCCTTTAAGTGTTTCAGAACCACAAACAAATTTAAGTATTAGACAAAGATAACACAAGTGAACACAAAATGCTGTTTTTAAATCAAGGTCTTTATTAAGGGGAAAAGAATCCCAAACCTACAGGGCCCTGTGTGAAAAAGTATGTGTGTATGTGTATATATACACATACAGTATATACCCAACATACATGAACACCAAATGGTCAAGTGAACTGGTTGCTTTTCCTATAGACCAGATAAAGGAGATATACATGGGATAAAACCATAACTAGGCAAAGAAATCAGCAAAATAATTCCAAACTCCGAGCAAGACAAAGTTGACCAACTTGAGGAAAATTGGGATTTTATTATTAATAGTAGATGTAGTAGAATACCAATAAAAGAAAACCATTTTTTCTTATTGGTATTGTTTGAAAGGAATTCTTGCACAGGGTTTTTCCAACTGCTTAAAAAAAGACTTTCAGGTGGGGAAGACATTTTACAACAATTACGGCCAATCTTCAAAATATTCTTCAACTTTATTCCAGCAGCAAGTTGTCATAGTAAGCAATCACCGGCCGCTGCTGTCACCTAACTGCTAACCGGAAAGTGTTCGAAGACCTTTTTTTAGGATATGTTCACACGTTATGTTTTTGAAGTGAGAAAAAAATGAAGCGTTTTACTGTACCAGCAAAGCGAATAGAATTTCTGAAATCTCACGCACAGCCTGCATATTTTGTTTTCTTGCAGATTTGATGCAGTTTCAGATAGACAGCATGCCAATTTGTCTCTGCGTTTTTGAAGCGTTCTCACCCATACAAGTGAAAGGGAAAAAAATGCACTAAAAACCACAGGTTGTTTTTTTTTCATTGCAACACTCTAATATTTGCAG
The DNA here is from genome assembly GCF_051348905.1 of Ranitomeya variabilis. Taxonomy (NCBI): domain Eukaryota; kingdom Metazoa; phylum Chordata; class Amphibia; order Anura; family Dendrobatidae; genus Ranitomeya; species Ranitomeya variabilis. The sequence goes on from NC_135238.1 coordinate 174,926,125, forward strand.
CAGATACTGAACGCGTGCACATACCCTAATGAGTCATTTGCAAAAAATAGTAATATATGGCGCTCACTGTAAGTGATAGTCCTGCCCTGCACCTGTAGTTCCACACTCCCTTGGATGCGATCTCACTCCTGTACGGCATGTGTGTATATTACAACCACAGCTCTTATGTCTTCATTTCATGTCTGTTTGGGATGTTGTTCCTCGCAGCAGCATGTTGTTATGATCTCATGTCAGAAACAAGTGGTAATGGGCATATCTTCATATCCATCTGCAGGCAACAATTTGTAATGTAAAATCTGACCCTCGCTTGACAATTTAGCAGGAGCCTTGGCTGAAAGCGGAAGAGTGCCTTAGCACAAGTAATATAAAACCCTATTTTGTGTCAAATTTCTTTCTTTGTGAAATATTTTCTTTATTCCTGTAGGATCTATTAAATTTTGATGATCCTTTGAACATTGAGGCAGCGGAACACCATTTGAGAGATAAGGTAAGGGTCCTGCTCCTGCAATCTCGCCGTCTTCCTGTTCACCGTATTTTCATCCTCTTTTTACTTTACTAACCTATCGAATGACTGGACAATTAACAAACGTAAATTTAAAAAAAAAAGTTTCCACCAAACATGTGGTACACGTAGCTCATGGGGTACAGATCATGTCTATTTGTACTATCCTCATGCTGTGTGTTAGGGGAATGAAGATAAAGATGTCTACAAGAGCCAATCATGTAATTGTCATGTCAATGGCTTTTGGAGTTTTACAAAGTTTGTTTTTGTACAGTATAATTTTATAAGGTCACTCCCATTACAAGCTGGTTCAAAGAATTTTATTTCTCAGACTGCCGATCAAAACCACTAAATGTGGTAAAGTGTCACCTTTTTATTTTCATAACATTCACGTTTTCTTCTATGAAACTAGTTATTTCTTTCTCCCGGCTTTTGTTAAAGGGAATCTGTCCTCAGGTTTTTTCTATGTAATCTGAAGACTGTATGAGGTAGGGGTTAAATCACAGATTTCAGTAATGCCTCTTATCAAGCTCTGAGGTTTTGTATTGCTTGCAATGCTTGTTTTAGCACCAGTAGCTTATCATTGCTGGACACAGCAGCATGTGCCTCCTGGTCCGACACGCCCCTTCCTGTGCTAGGCAGCTCATTGTCTATGGAGATTGTATATACCGAGCCTGGTTGGCCGGGGTTAGCTTTCTCAGCTCTGCTGCATTGCTAAATTTAACAACTCTGTGTCAGAATTGCTGCACCCAGTAAACTAAGTGATACATCGTTGGATTCGGGGTCTCTTTGCCTACATTATGAGGCTGTCAGATGAGGTAGAAAAATCCTACTTTACGGATTCCCTTTAAGATTCTACTAAATTGTCAGACCTACTGATCAGAAGGGCCACACAGCCAGTGACTACAGATTAAAAACAAAACATGGTCACTGCACCAGAGTCCTGCGAATCTTTCTGCTTTACTGTATCATACATAAAACACCAAGTAGCCTGTGTTTGGGACTGCTGATGTAAGAGCTGTAATACCAAGAAATAAGTTATTTTCTCCGATCCCCCAGAACACGTCTTCAGCTCCATATCGGGAAGAGCCTGCTCACACATGCAGTATTTGATGCAATTTTTGTGCCAAAGCCAGAAAAATGTTCAGCAGGAAGCGCCGTTTTTTTCCCGCATTCCCATATCTTTTGAGTCCACTTCAGGTTTTGACTTAAAAAACTGTATAAATCCAACCTTAAAGAACAATGTTAAATAACGTGTAGAAAAAAAATAACATCTAAAAAGTGTTGACACTTTCTTCACCAATATGTTTGATCCCTTTTTGATCAACATGCAAGACTTTGTAGCCATTGATCAGTGGAGTGGTTACCAGATTAAGCTGTATTGTCTTTTTATTGTATTGATTGTGCAAACAATTTCCACCATATACCGACAGCGTATAGTAAGAGAACTGTGAATACAGGTGGAATGGTGTCGTAAAATAAATGCCATCGTACATATGCCATTTATCGAATGCATGTGTGTATATTCACCTCTCTGGCCTTAATTTGACTTGACCTTTTCTTGAAAACCGCCTGAAAAAGTCATGCCCTAAAGCAGCGAATTCAATTTTCAGCACCATGCAGTGTGACTGTATTATTCTCCTCATGTTTGTCCTAGAAAATTGGTTCACATCCACTACTTAGGGTACCGTCACACAGTGAAATTTCCATCGCTGCGACGGCACGATTCGTGACGTCGCAGCGTCGTATGAATATCACTCCAGCGTCGTAGACTGCGGTCACACTTTGCAATCACGGCGCTGGAGCGATGCCGAAGTCCCCGGGTAACCAGGGTAAACATCGGGTTACTAAGCGCAGGGCCGCGCTTAGTAACCCGATGTTTACCCTGGTTACCAGCGTTAACGTAAAAAAAACAAACAGTACATACTTACATTCCGGTGTCTGTCCCCGGCGTTCTGCTTCTCTCCACTGTGTAAGCGCCATAGCCGGAAAGCAGAGCGGTGACGTCACCGCGTCACCGCTGTGCTCGCTTTCCGGCCGGCAGGCGCTCACACAGTGCAGAGAAGCTGAGACACCGGAGGACAGACACCGGAATGTAAGTATGTACTGTTTGTTTTTTTTACGTTTACGCTTGTAACCAGGGTAAACATCGGGTTACTAAGCGCGGCCCTGCGCTTAGTTACCCGATGTTTACCCTGGTTACAAGCGAACACATCGCTGGATCGCTGTCACACACAACGATCCAGCGATGTCAGCGGGTGATCAAGCGACGAAAGAAAGTTCCAAACGATCTGCTACGACGTACGATTCTCAGCAGGATCCCTGATCGCTGCTGCGTGTCAGACACTGCGATATCGTAACGATATCGCTAGAACGTCACGAATCGTACCGTCGTAGCGATGGAAATTTCACTGTGTGACGGTACCCTTAAAGTCAGATACTCCAGTGGTTTCTCCATTCTTTCACCATGTGCGCATCATTGATGGAAGGATTGTGGTCAGGAGAAGAGACTGTGACAAATTGTCCAATATAATTCTGGTGGTTTTCTGCAGCAAATGTTGTATCTTTGTTCCCTGTGTTTTGTGCTTTTATGTGTAAGAAGCAGAAGCCAATATATGCTTAGAAGGTAAGGACATGGAATGTGGACTTGCTCTGGAGGTAATTTACATGCCACAAAGTCAAAAGGAACTATTAGCTAAATAGGGAAAGACGAGTCTTGAGTCCCTCTCGGAGTTGCCAACTGTCAAGATATTCCAGGACAGTCCATAAAAATAGGGCACTTTTACATGTCCGTAGAAAAAAATTTGAGCTTTTTGAGGCGGAAGAAACTTATACAGATTATTTTGACTGTAATTATCATCTTACAGTGAATGCAACTGATGTCTTCATATCCATATTATTGGCTGTAGACGTCTTGTCACTTATAATCATAATTTATTATGGTTTTTCCAAAGTGTCCATTATAAAAATTGACTGCTAATTGTTTTATAAGCTGTCTAGAAAACATGCAAGTTTTTAATTAAGTTTTCTGAACTCTAATGGCCAGTAATGGGTTCAAAAATTCAGATGTTGCTCACTCTCCCCAAGTCTAGCACTGCCTCTCCGCTGATGCTTTGGTTTCCGTTTACTTGCAGCATCGGTGACACCATGACTATATCCGCCATCACAGCTGCAGCACATCACTGAGCTCAGCAGCTTATGCCATCTACATTGGCAAAGACTCTGAGCTCAGTGATTATCTGCCAGGTGATGTGCATTTTAGTTCTGATATCACTATTGCAGCTAGTAAGAAGAGCCCAGATTAGCATCGGAGAGGCAGCACTGGCCTTGAAAAGTAATTTTTTTTTTTTTTTTTTTTTTTAGTGTTTTTAACCCAGTGCTGGCCATTTAGTTTAGAAATCTGTAAGTTAAAAAAAAACCTTTAAAGGGAATCTATCACCATATTTGACCTATCTAAACTATTAATATGGGCATACAGGTTATAGACTGCTGAAAACAGTCCTACCTGTATGTCTAAGATCAGATGTGTTGTTGCTGAGAACTTATCTTTTAGCACTTTACATAAGTGACCTCTTCCAGGATGTGGGAAGGATAGTGCCTGGAAGATAACTCTGCCCCCAGAGCTTGTTTTAAACAGGAGGGGGCATTACCAGTGTGATGGTCACTTCCTGCTCTCACTGCAGAGCTGTGTGCGATTATAACTGACACATCTGCAGGTTCCTCTCTGCTTCACCTTCCATCTCACAGACAGACGGGTGCAATACAGCAGATCTTAGAAGAAAAACATGTGTTTTTAAGAAGACAAATTTAATTTCTCCTGTTCTGTGTTGGTTACTTCTCTCACTGGTAACTCCCCTTCATGTATAATAAGCTCTGAAGGCAGAGTATCTTCCAGGCACCATCTTCCCCAGAGCCTGAAACAAGTAATTTATATAAAGTGATAAAATATGATTTCTCCGCAACAAGACATCTGATATGAGACACACAGGTAGGACTTTTTTAAGTATTTCTATATCCTGTATGCCCATAGTAATAGTTTAGGTAGGTCAAATGTGGCCACAGATTCCCTTTAAATCTTTTTTAAAGCTCTATTGTACTACTTGCATTAATTTACTCTTCTCAGAAATCTTCTCTCTCCATACATCCATAGATCTAAAAGCTATGAGGCAGTGAGGGAAATAATATTCGGGGTCGTTATGTGTCCCCCACAGTGTGCATAGAAACATGCTGAACCCTCTCGAGAGTGTTGTAATTACAGCCACAGGGGTGATTACAACACAAATTAAAATTGAGTGTGGACGGGGTCAAGCAATTTAACCTAATCAGATTTAGGAAAACCTGACAAGGGTCTTTTATTTTTGGAGAGATCTGTAGTAAGGTAGTGGGATGGATCTCTCCCTCCAGTCCGGATCTTGGTAGTGGCCCATATCCACGATTCCCATTTACACTTTCAGATAAGGGTTGGATGTGTCAGTGTTGGTTTGCAAGCAACAGAGAAGGAGAGTCTCTATATGCCTGTCTGTGTGACGCTGAACACACACCAGAGCCAGAGAGTAGTGATGAGCAAGTATACTCGTTGCTCAGGTTTTCCCCAGCACGCTCGGTTGATCTCCAAGTATTTGTAACTACTCGGAGATTTAGTTTTTGTTGACGCAGCTGCATGATTTACGGCTGCTAGCCAACCTGAGTACATGTGGGGGTTGCCTGGTTGCTATCGAATCCCCACATGTAATGAAGCTGTTTATCAGCTGTAAATCATGCAGCTGAGGCAACGAAAACTAAATCTCCGAGCAGTTACTGGATGGCCCCAGGCTCAGGGCAGTGGGGTACTCGGTACCGAGTCCATCGGTCTCTGTTCTGGGGATGTCACGGTGGCCCGACCCAGTCCGTGGCCCTGCTAAGGGGTGCCCAATTAAAGGTGTAGTTTGTCAAGTGTTCGTGACGCCACCTGTGGTGTTCGGTCAGGATGACCGACGCTGCTAGGGGTCCGCTGGGGTGATGGAATGGCAGCTAGATGATATACCTTCCCACAGGTGAAGTATGTCCCCAGGGCTTCCCTTGATGAGTAGGTGGTAATGGTGGGTGTTGTAAGGCGCGATGAATAACGAGGACACAACGGTTGCAGTCTCTTTACCTTTTACTGAAGACTTCAGTTTCCACAGTCCAGAGTACCGTTCACAGGGCAGGCTAAGTCCGGCCGGTCCGAAGGCACATCCAGAGTTCCCTTTGCAGGTGGAAATCAGTAGCCTTCCTACTAGCGCCTGTGTGTTGTAGTACCTCCCTGCTGAGCACCACGGGATAGTCCTCACAACTGTCATATATGTTTCTGTTTCTCTCTCTCCATCCCCCAGATGGTATGGATAGGACGACCCGTATGACTGGGTAGGCCTGGAGCTATTTTATAGGGACCCTAGAGACGCCCCTCTCCCACAATTTGCCTCCGTTGTCTTCATTAGGTTAAAGGTCGGGCAGCCAACTTGGAATTAACTGTCCTGCCGTGTTTCAAAGTAATGCGTAGAGCCAATTACTCCCTCGGTGTTCCGGCCACCGGCTACGCGCCTCAGAAGGATGTTGCCGATCTTAAGGCAGGACTCCTCCTGGTATTATCTCCTTGTGCTGTGATGTCGTTTCTCACTTCTCCACAATATACTTCGCTTCTTGTCCTTTCTTAGGATGCTGCTGCAATCAGGTGCAGGCGCAGCTCCGTAACGTTCTCTCTCTTGCTATGTCTCTGCCAGGATCCCACCCCTGACAGGGACCCTCTGTCTGCAGGTCAGATGTTCCTCCTTCTCTCCCTGTCTGCCTGACAGGTCCTCTCTGGGTCTCACCCAGTCAGCTTTCTCTCTAACTTCCTATCCAACCCCCAGTTTTAGCGAGTGTGAGGAGTGGCCTAATAGATAGAACCTTATGCTCCCCCTGGTGGCCGGAATGTGAAGTGTAGTGTGTGACTGTGATACCTGGTCAGGTGAACTCTTTTAGTACCATCAGACGTAACATCACTCCCCCTGGTGGAAGAGTGACATTACTGCAACGACCAGGATTCTGGGGCGCTGCACTACAAATACTCGGAGACAACCTGAGCAACGAGTATACTCACTCATCACTACCGGAGAGAGCAAAGTCATTACCGCACCCACGAGTTCTACGGTGGTGCAGTCGTTAACGGACTGATACGGAAGTTCCGGCTGCGAACCGGCTGATAAAGTTTGGATTTATTTTGTAAGCTGACATATAGACATTTAAGTTGAATTTTCTTGGGTCACTGCCCCATTACCGCATGGACGTGAAAGCCACTGCCTTACAAACCATACATTAAATAGTAAATACTGGGCAGCTCTGACTATGACATCCTTATGAACTTGTTGAACTTTTATACTGTAGCATTTGTTCGAAGTTGGTTTAGCACTGCCAGATGTTTTTTGATATGCGATTTATGTGTGTTTTACCTATTTAAGAAAACGCAGTTATTAAAAAAAAAAAGTTTGCTTTTTAGCAAGGTCAGTGGCCCTCGTAGTGACGGCGCACAGTTTTTCAGTATTTTAGTGGGGAAAATCTATCTGGTCAGATACCCTCAAATGAGCTCACTGATGCAGAATGACAAAATGAATGGTTGCAGGTTGAATATATGGCGCGTAACCATTGTATTGTTTTTATTAGCTTTGTTCTGACTGTTACGCCAAATCCACGAAGCCCGAAGCTCGTGTTACTTTCTGTACGCAAGATGTCTTGTGATTTATTGCATTTGGTAATAAAAAGTAGATTAGCAGGTCACTGACTTGCTCTTTTGGTGTCATTAAAAAGTCCTCGTGATGTATTATCTCCTCCGCACATATGATGTAAATTATGATTATAGACCTATAACATTTACAGATAGAGCAGGAAGAATGATCTGTCTCTGGCCATTATTTTCTTTTTCCTATTAAATTAGCTACTCTGCCATGCGCTTCATTTGGACATATTGTACACATTTTACTGGGATAATGATCTTTTTAACAGTTGTTCGTTGATATTCATGAATGACTAATTTAAAAAGTGAAATCTGTTTTTGAGATCTGCACAAGTTATGTTCTTTAGGTGCTTAAAAAAAGTACACAATATGGCTGCACTTCTTATTGACACTTTACAGACGACATCCTCACAGTCCCCATTGAGGCTCGCAATCTAAATTCCCTACTAATATGTGTTTGGACTTCTTGGAAATTTTCCACTTTTTTAAGTGTTTCTTTTTTTTATTTGATCTCCACTCAGTAAACTCCATATCTACGAATTCTCATAACTTCTGCACTCCATCAGATGAAAGAATAAAAGAAAGTCACTTTATCATATTAGTAAGTGCATTTCTTTGATGAGGATACATCACCTTTTGCTTTTCCAGTACTAGGTGTGTTTCTAGATCCTAGTCCTCCTTGATCAGCAGGCAGCCCATGGCCCAGCGCTCGCCCAGAGCAGGGGAATGATAATGAGCAGAAAGAGCTAAATTAATCAGATTTAGAATCTGCATTTTTTAAGCTTTTTGCTGATTACTGTAGTTTAGGGGAATTTTTGTCTGTGGCCGTTTTTTGCAAAGAAACATTAATATCATTTAATGCTACGAGTTCAGCGTAGCCAGACGGAGCATCCAAAAACTACAGCTGAAGTAACCACAGAGGTTTTTCAGTTGATTGTTAAACAATTACTTGGTTTTGCAGAACAGAGGTTTTACCTGCTAAACTGTGCAGCCGATTTTCATTGCCTCGTGGCTTTACAGGGAAAAGCAACTGTTCTGCAAAATCAAGCAGTTGTGTAGAAAGCAATTAACCCCTTTAAAGCGGACCATTCATAAGAGTCCATTGTTTTGCTTTTATTTTAGTCTCGCTTCTCCTTCGAGTATTTCTAGAGCCATAATGAGTTTGTTTTTTTAATCCAAGATGCTGTACGATGGATTGTTTTTTTTGGGGGGTGTTATCTGCTGTAAAAGTGGCATGGTATTGGTTTATATTGCAAAAAGGTTCACTTTCACTCTTTGGGGAAGATTAGAATAACACACCGCAATTCTGTTGCTGGTTATTTTTTTATATTTTACATTGTATTCACTTTAGTATTCACAAATAGTATTCACTTTATTCTATGGGTCCTTTCTGTTCAGTGTTTTCCTGTAACCGTACAGTGTTTTAGGATATTTGAAAACCTTGTACATATCAGGGCTAATGAACGCCAAATTAAAGGTTTTATGCTTCAATTTTTTTTTTCTCTTTATGAATTTAATACTACATCATAATGAGATTCACCCGTGAACTACTGCCATGAACGAAGAAAATAATGCACCGTCAGCAAATGCAAGTGACATAAACAGACTGTCATAAGGTGCTGGCTGTCACAGTAGAGGCTAATTAATGTCCGTTTTTATAATTAGGGTCACTAACCTCCTTCAGAGCTGGGAGATTTCCATTAAGACTCCGGGTTTAGTGTGTGACTCAGAGAATTGTGGAACAAAGGCAGTAGCCAAGCGAACAAAGAAAATATATTTATTAACCCCTTCACCCCCGGAGCTTTTTCCGTTTTTTCATTTTCGTTTTTCGCTCCCCTCCTTCCCAGAGCCATAACTTTTTTATTTTTCCGTCAATTTGGCCATGTGAGGGCTTATTTTTTGCGGGACGAGTTGTACTTTTGAACGACATCATTGGTTTTACCATGTCGTGTACTAGAAAACGGGAAAAAAATTCCAAGTGCAGTGAAATTGCAAAAAAAGTTCAATCCCACACTTGTTTTTTGCTTCGCTATTTTGCTAGGTTCACTAAATGCTAAAACTGACCTGCCATTATGATTCCCCAGGTCACTACGAGTTCATAGACACCTAACATGACTAGGTTATTTTTCACCTAAGTGGTGAAAAAAAATTCCAAACTTTGCAAAAAAAAAAAAAAAAAAAAAAAAATTGCACCATTTTCCGATACTCGTAGCATCTTTATTTTTCGTGATCTGGGGTCAGGTGAGGGCTTATTTTTTGCGTGCCGAGCTGGCATTTTTAATGATAGCATTTTGGTGCAGATACGTTCTTTCGATCGCCCGTTATTGCATTTTAATGCAATATCGTGGCGACCAAAAAAACGTAATTCTAGCGTTTCGATTTTTTTTCTCATTACGCCATTTAGCGATCAGGTTAATGCTTTTTTTTTATTGATAGATCGGGCGATTCTGAACACGGCGATACCAAATATGTGTAGGTTTGATTTTTTTTTTTATTGATTTATTTTGATTGGGGCGAAAGGGGGGTGATTTAAACTTTTATATTTTTTTTTATTTTTTTTCACATTTTTTTTTTACTTTTTTTTTCACTTTTGCCATGCTTCTATAGCCTCCATGGGAGGCTAGAAGCAGGCACAACCCGATCGGCTCTGCTATGTAGCAGCGATCATAAGATCGCTGCTATGCAACAGAAATGCAGGTGTGCTGTGAGCGCCGACCACAGGGGGCGCTCACAGCTGCCGAGGATCAGTAACCATAGAGGTCTCAAGGACCTCTATGGTTACCATTTAGAAGCATCGCCGACCTCCGATCATGTGACGGGGGTCGGCGATGCGCTCATATCCGGCCGCCCGGCCGGATGCGGTAGTTAAATGCCGCTGTCTGCGTTTGACAGCGGCATTTAACTAGTTAATGGGCGCGGGCGGATCGCGATTCCGCTCGCGCTCATTGCGCGCACATGTCAGCTGTACAAAACAGCTGACATGTCGCGGCTTTAAGGTGGGCTCGCCGCCGGAGCCCACCTTAAAGCAGGGGTTCTGCCAGCTGACGTACTATTCCGTCAGCTGGCAGAAAGGGGTTAAATACCCGTTGTTTTCTCAGATTTTCTTGGTTGCTGGAAATTAGATGTAAATCACATAGTCTTTTAAAGAAAAGAAGAAAAATTGTAGAAAAATACATGGACTGTGGATTCACAATGTAGGAATATGTAGATCTTTGGCTTTCATGCAGAATTTAGTAAAGCCTACTTGCCATGTCTTGGCGACCTCTATCATGTGAGTAATCAACGAGGTCCAGCAATATCGGACCTCCAAGGAGAGCCGATCACCCCACAGTCACATCAGCATGGCCGCTGTGAAGTATTACATGTGAGCAGATCATTTCCATGTGGTCCCTGACAATGTACTGAGAATTGATGGGTAGATACTCGTATGCGGCCGTCTACTAATTAATTCCACCTATGCCACTAGGCTGAAGTGCTGATGGCCAAAGAAACAAAACAGGGCGAGAGAAAGACATGGACCTCGCACCCACATTATATACACTGATCCAAAGACCCCCTGATGGTGTTTAGTCCGCTATATGCATATACTAATGCCCCTGCACCATGGCACTCTTAACGAAGACAGCACTTTAGCTCACTTTTTCCTGCCCTTGCAATACTTTGTACTTTTATTTTTTTAGCAAAATAATGAAGAGCTCAAAAGCCATTTTGTATGATTAGTACTGAGGTATTATCATATGTGTGTGGCATTTCAGGTAGGAATCCAGAAAGACATTATTTTGACCTCCTTAGCATAAATTGGGGTTATGGGTCCGTTTTCCCCAGTAGCTTTTTCCAAAAATTACACTGAATAGAAACTGCAAAGTCTTTTAAGTTGCTGACTTTTTAAGACTATAGTCATAATACCAACTGCACTATACCTGAGCTTGTAAATATGTTTTATAACTTCATTGTACACACTGATCTTTTCTTGCCCTGGTTTTTCCTGCTGTTCTAGAACTCTGACAAGAGATTCCGCCTGCTGTGCTGTTTTACACTCTAGTATACATCTAACCTTGTACAGTGTTTAGTATATAGTGCCTCCTTTTTTTTCTTTTTCTTTTTTTAACTTGAATGCATGTTCTACTTTTCTTTTCTCAAGATCCAATCATTTTATGTGTAATACCCATCTACATTGGGAACATTGGCTGTTAACATTTCAGAAGCAATATCTTTTTGCTGCTCTTAAACGGTCAACTGCTGAAGTTGGTCACATGCGGGACCAATTTGCTGCCTTTTTTGATTCAGATATTGGACATGTGTCATGGCAGGACAATGTTGTGTAAATGTCCTGTTGTAATTCGATCTGTACCAGTAATTTTCTGCAATGATAATAATATTTCTCATTAATAAACTTTATTTTTGGTTGTGTTGACCGTGTCTCCTATGTATTTCCTCTACAAACCAAGGCTGTCCGAAAACTAGCAGTATTTGGTCTGTATTTAATATCAGTATTTGTAATCCAAAACCAGGAGTGGGTGATAGAGGCCGAGGTGATAGAAGTAAATTCTGATATTAATATAATAACTAATTGTTCCATTCCTTGTTTTGGCTTACAAATACTGATATAAAACACTGGCCACATACTGCTAGTGTTATGGCAGCCATGTTGCTTTATTTAAGCTTGTTGACGTCATTGCGTCCTGATTCTGTTCTGCTTTATCCATCTGACACAGACTGAAGAGACAATGACTGTCACACTAAAGAGAGCTATACTCATCAAGTCAGGTGTCAGAAATAATGAATTCATGATGCACATACAGCTTCATGAATTCACTACTTCTGACACCTGTGCAGGTGAGCATAGATATGAAGTGTGTGATCACCATCGTCCCTTCAATTTGTGTGTAATAGATTATGTACAAATAAGAGAAAATGGTGGTTATACAAGGCAGTTCTATACTCACCAGGTCAGGTGTCATAACTGAGTTTTTTGACACCTGACCTGTTCAGTAGAGGTCTGCACTGTATTTCCACCATTTTCTCTTCAGACTGCCACACTAGTCACAGACTAAGCAGAAAGAAGAGATTATGGAGATAATACATCTAATATTTGTGGGCCCACCTCATATCTGTATACTAAAGACACACAAAGCTGCAGTCTTTTTTTTTTTTTTTTTTTATAACTACTGGATATATGATGTGGCCCAAAAAGTAAGTGTGTGGCGAAGTTTCTTAGTTGCTGCACGGTGTGTGTTGCCGGCGGCGATAGACACAATAAACCAAACCTAATTTGGGCAAATCAAATTGTATTTATTTTTTTACAACCAAAAAACTTTATTTAACTGCGCCGGTGTGGGGTAGAGTGATGTAAACGTGGAGTGTGAAGCACTGAGGCCTGGCTAACCATGGACGACGCAGAGGTGGCAGGAGAAGGGGCAATGAAACTACTGGGGTCTGGTAGTTCGGGGATGGGGCTTGACACATGAGAGGCTTGAGACGCACTGGAAGGGTGAGACAAACCTGACATTACAGACACATTGGGAGGTGAAGGGGGAGGAATGCTAAGAGTCCTCTGTTTTTTTTGTGTGTGTTTTTTTGGGTTTGCCTGGTTGTGGGAGGTCTTGGTGGGCTCATATGGCGTGGCGTGGTGGTGGGTGACCTTTCAGGGTCTGGCTGCACTGTGTCAGAGGCCATAGTGCTCGTAGATTGTGCAGCCATGCCAGAGTCCATAGTGCTCGTAGAGCGTGCAGCCATGCCAGAGTCCATAGTGCTCGTAGAGCGTGCAGCCATGCCAGAGTCCATAGTGCTCGTAGAGCGTGCAGCCATGCCAGAGTCCATAGTGCTCGTAGAGCGTGCAGCCATGCCAGAGTCCATAGTGCTCGTAGAGCGTGCAGCCATGCCAGAGTCCATAGCGCTCGTAGAGCGGAAGGCCATGCCAGAGTCCATAGCACTTGTAGAGCGGAAGGCCATGCCAGGGTCCTGCTGCATCGTGGTGGTGGCGTTACGGAAGGCCATGCCAGGGTCCTGCTGCCTCGTGGTGTCATTGGAGGAGGTCCAAGCAGGAGCAGCGGTTGTCATGGTGGTGGCGGTGGGATGTCCAACTGCACTCAGCATGGTGGTGGTGCTGTAGTGGTGTCTGGCTGTGGAAGGAATTGAGGTGGCCGTGCAGTGGTATGCAGCAGAGGTCGGCATTGAGGTCAATCGTGACAGTGAAGGCACAGGTGGATATGCCGACACTGTCTGCTGGAAATACCGACTCTGCTGCATAGCCTGCACGTAAGCAGCATTGCAGGCCTGCATGACACTCAGCTGGAGATCAGGAGTAAGGTGTTCCGACATGCCCTGCTCAATTTGGTTAAAAAAATGATGTGCTGGCCTCTGGAGGTCGGCTTTCACTTGGTCAAGGCTTTTGCTGACCTCCTGGATACGTGCATTCAAGAGGCTATGTGAAACATCCATTCGGTCACCCAAAGCCTTGATTGCTTCGTGTAAAACCGAGCTCAAGTGCAAAAACTCGGGCATGTGTGACCTGTCCGAAGCCCGCTGCCGGGAGGAGCCCAAAAAAAAGGGGCAGTGGAAGAGGACTGCGAAAGGGGAAGACCTGATGGACCAGCTCCCTGGTCTGCAGTTAGTGTGGAAGGCCCACTTGCTGCTGCGCTGCTGGATGGCTGGGACGGGTCCGTGGCTGTCTGATGAAGGACCGCTCCAGAACCTGGGCCAACAGTAGTGCTGTATGTGCTGTGAAAAAAGGAAAAAGAAAATTAATACCAAGTATTAACCAGACGCAAAATCCTGTGGAATATAAAAATACAGATTATGGCAATACTATACAACCTAATGCACGTGATACTTACGTTCTCTGGGCAAGGACCGGTCTTACAAATACCATCGAGTTCTGGCATTTTTATCTTCTGATCCTTGCTCCTGAACCACTGGGAACACGGCTCTCTTGACACAGGTCCTTGTTAAAGCGGTCCTTCATCGAACGCCAACGTGTTTTGACTTTGGCCACTGTTAAAAAAAAAAAAAAAAATTGTGGTCAGAAAAAGGACTTTTGGCCGTGCTCACACAACTGTGTGATGACAGAAATTCCTGAGAGTTTCTTTCATCACACACAGTCAAAGTCAAGTGAGCACGGCCAAGGTCTCTGCTGCTTCACACTGCAGTGCAATACTTACCAAATGCATTTCGGACCCGTGTCGGGGCGTTGTCCCAGCCATCCCACATCTCTTTGGCCACCTCATTCCATAAGCGCCGGATCGTGACGTTGTTTGAGTGCAGTGGATCCCGGGTGTCCCACAACGGGACTCGCTCCTGGACCAGCGAGATGAGGAGGTCATTCTCAATAAGATCATCCTCCCGTTGTGAAACCTAAAAATTAAATAAAGTCATTTAAGTTTGCTCAATTAACATAAGGAAAAGAAAGAAAAAAAAGATGCTGAGAAATGGCATGAATAAGAAAGTCAACATACAAAAGGATTCCAGAAGAAAAAAGTTAAGAAATACGAATGGAAAGAAAGGAAGATTCAAGATAACATTCAGCCTTGTATACGTACCCGCTGCCGTCTTTCCACCGGACCTTGACTCCGCAGCTCCTGCCCTGTCTCTGCCGCAGTAGAAGAGCTCTAAAAAAAAGAAAAATTCAAATTGTCACATGTGTAGATGTGACAGTGAAAACTTACCAATCTGACGAGGCAAGTACTCACCTCACTGACATGCTCGACTTCAGACGGCCCAGGAAGAAACTCCTCATGGGAAGAATCCGAAGAAGACATTCTGATGCATGTAGAAAGAAAGAAATGGCAGAAATTAGGACATGTAGCAAAAAGGAGGACAAAAGTCTAATGCTAATAGATAAACAATTAGTCAATAACTTTATTAGATATCAAAATGTGAATACATACAGATAAAAACAGTGTAATAAATACACATGCATATAAAAAGCAGAGCAATCAGGAAAAGTTAACACTGTAAGGTACGTGACAGAACTCCAAAAAATTTGTGAGTACCAGTATCACCTGCTGCACTACATGAGTTTAGTTAGATAAAGTGAAAAATGTCTACTGTGGAATAATAGTCAGTGTTGCATCCATATATATACAGCTGACTCATGGGGGTAAAAGAGGGCTTAAGACTATATGGCAGTACAGCTCCCAAATGACCACTGACTGCTGCTAATTCAGCTGAATAGTAACCATACCAGAGAAAACAAAAGACTGAGCCTAGCTAAGCCGGACTGACAGTCAGATGATGGAGGCAACGTAAACCACAGTAACAGACATCATGACAACTAATAATTACCCATATAGTGTGTAACAGGCGTCCTGGATCTCACTCCCCAACGCACGTTTCGGTGCTATTCCACCTTCTTCAAGGGGGCGTGGTTTCAATAGTAACCAATCCCTCCCTTTTATGTCCGGCAGATGAGGACACCTGGTATATCAATATCCAATGCAAAGCGCCAACGTAGCGCAGGAGCACGAGCCGTCCCCAGCCAGAGAGACACGCACCCATGCCTCATCATCCCCACAGCAAAGTCACATGGGGTGGGCAGCGCCAACCACCACCAACATAACAGAGCAAGCGAGAACGTGACAGAAAGGCGCAGTGACTAACAGGCAAGGACGGCCAGCGCGCATGCGCCAACAGGTATCATGGCAACATAGGCACACACTGAAATATCGCAAATATAATCAGACCTCATAAATATAATCATGTCTTTAATTAGATAAAGGACAGGTGAAAACTCATAAGTAAGCCCTATGTATCAGGGCAAACAGGAAGACATTAGAAAATACAGCGGTAGAAAAACAAAAGCGGCCAGTGCGCATGTGCCATAAGATGTTATAGTAGAGCAGGTACATATCATCGATATAATCCAAACATATATAACACAGATTTAGAGTGTGCAAACAAGAGCACAGCACAAAGCGGCCCCATATAGATAAATATAATTGGTCACAAATAAAAATATAATCATAAACAAGAGCACATCTGTAAAGCTACCCTGCTAGTTCAGTTATGTGAGGCGACTGGCGCCTAGCCGCCACCACAGACCGAAACAAAGCCGGAGCAATAACAGGTGAGTATCGATCATATGAACAAATATGATACATACATATGATACAAACGACGAAACGACGCATGCGTCGTCAAATGCGGCAAAAAGCGAAAAAACAAAAACGCATGTGTCCCTAATGTTAAATATAGGAATACAAAACGCATGCGGATATATGCGGTACAAACGCTGCGGACACAACCGCAAATGTGAAACCAGCCTTATAATTGCAGTGTTGGCTTGCTGAAGCATACTTTTTCATTTACAGAATCAAAAAAGCCACATATAGTAGATAAAAAACTATCATATAGCAGTGACAATAAAAATGACTACGATTTAAAGAATAAAAATCCCCCCCTTTTTTTTCCCAAGTAATAAGCCAAGGTCCAAGGGAGGTGATCACAAAGCTCTTGCAGATTTTGAATACTATTACTTATTGAAAAAGGAGGAATTATTTGTAAATGTTTTAGGTGTAATAATTCTTTTAACTGGTTAGTAGTGATGAGCGAATATACATGTTACTCGAGATTTCTCGAGCACGCTCGGGGGTCCTTCGAGTATTTTTTAGTGCTCGGAGATTTAGTTTTCATCGCCTCAGCTGAATGATTTACATCTGTTAGCCAGCATAAGTACATGTGGGGGTTGCCTGGTTGCTAGGGAATCCCCACATGTAATCAAGCTGGCTATCAGATGTAAATCATTCAGCTGCGGCACGAAAAACTAAATCTCCGAGCACTAAAAAATACTCGGAGGACCCCCAAGCGTGCTCAAGAAATCTCGAGTAACGAGTATATTCGCTCATAACTGCTGGTTAGTTAGTACAACCCCATAGGAGACGCTGGGCTGTAGCTACTTCTGAGGCAATAATCTTCTTAACACAAGTAAAATTCATAGACTTTATGATCCTCCACCTTGTCCTGCCGCTTTCAGTAAGCATCAGATATTGTGGTTTGTACTGTGACAGTAATGCCCGATGCTAGTAGTCTGACCACTTCCACCACCAGTATTCATCTAGTACTCGGCTTTTGTCTGATGAGGCAGGAAATCGCAGCATGTTCTCCTTTGTCAGCTGTTCTCTATCATTTCTCCCTGTGAAGTTTTACACCTGCAAAGCAAATGGTATCAGTCCATTATTGTGAAACCAGTTGCTCCAGAGGCAACTCTTGAGTAATTTAGTGGTGGCAGGGTTATCGAGTGAGACCGTTCACTGTTGAGTGCCGCAGAGCTTAGCTACATGTCGTCTTTTTTTTTATCATTAACTGAGTAGTATATGCGGTTCCTTGCTCCTTGTCTATTGTCCTCAAGGTCAGTACAGCATGACAAATAAAACAAGGTAGACTGATTCTCCTTTTAAAGGGATTCTATCATCTCAGAATGACTGCTCAAGCCAAGTACAGGCGCTCGGAGCTTCACGGCGGAGCCAATCATTTACATACACCTTCCCACCTGCTTGATCTCCATCTATGTCCGCCCTTTTCTGAGCCTATGAAGACAGCTGTCAATCAAAGAAGGGAGGCGAAGATGGAGGGGAAACAAACAGGTGAGAAGGTGGATTGAACAGTCATTCTGTGCTGACAGTCCCTTTTTCCCTATTAAAGCTTTGTGGAAATGTAAAGGCAAAGCATATTGTGCTACATGAATATGTTTTTTTTTTTTTTACTTGGTGTAAAAGTCGCTGTTCTCCTGAATCTGGCTCTATTTTTTATTCTTTTGTGCCTTCAAATATGGATTTTGCTTCTCTGTATCTAAATCTAGTATTTTTGGCCAAGTGGGCATAGGTCCTACAGACTCCCATGGAGATGAGATGAGGGCCACAGCCACTTGATTAATGAGACGACCTATATACCGGGAAGGGGGTCTATATATCAGGATCAGATATTCAGGAGAACAGCTGCATTTACAGCAAGTAAAACAAATATATATATATTTATGGCAAGTGACATGTCCTCTAATAAACAAATGTCGGATGTTAAGTTAATTAATTACTATTAATGAATTCTGCAGAAGGAAGAAGTCTGTTAAAATTGTGATAATCAGAGGGCAGATGGCTTTGTTAGTGGAAGACTTATACTTTATACTATTCCTATTCCGCCTCATTAGGACGCTTTGTTCTAGAGATCATGTGCCGACAATTTTAAAAGTATTTTTTGCCTTTTTACCAAACTTTTTCCTACTACACCCAAGGTGGAGAGCTACTACAGAAATCCATTTACTTAAAGAGCATGTATTTAGTGGTGCTTGGCATCATCTATATGTAAAATTAAAATAATGGACAGTGATTGTTCCCTTTTTTCCTTTTAGTCCTATTAGTCTCCTGGCGAGAGCATGTTAAGGCTCTCTTGAGCGGTCGTGAGCCGTCAGGCTTTGACGCTGAATGCAGTCATCAGTTGAGTGCATACAGCAGCTCATGCTACTGGCCTTTCATTCCAGATGAAAAGAAGCAGTAAATGATGTGTCACTAGGACTTCGAGGACTTTTACCTCTTTGTTCCCTTTATTCAGTGGGAACATGAAGGCTTTTAAAGAGCATCTTCGGATACAACGCAGCAGAGCTTGGGTAGAAAATTGATACTTCACTGCCAGATGTATTGGCCATTTAGCATCTGACCAGTTTCATCTTGTGATCAGGCCATGACACAACTTCATTATATCGCAACGTAATGGCTCCAGCAACACATACTAGTAGTAATGTATCTGATAGCGTGCGGTTTACAAGAGCTTTAGCCTGAGCTTTAGTAGTTTGAAGACTTGCTATTACCTTGAAAATATGTTGACTGCTGACTAATGGTGTAGCTTTGTCAGAACTTATATAATATTTTTCAAAATATATATATATTTTTTTACATTTAAAGAGAACCTGTCAACAAGTTTTGTTATGTAATCTAAGAGCAGCATGATGTAGCGGCTGAGAGCCTGATTCCAGTGATGTCACTTACAGTACTGTGTGTTGGTGTTTCAATGAAATCAAGTGTTTTATCAGCTGGAAATTATCACATGACTATGTGTCTCGTGCCTCCTAGTCCACTGCTTTGTGTAACCCCGCCCCCACGACTGATTAGCAGCTTTGTATCTAAGTCAATGTACACAGCTACCAATCAGTGGTGTTAGCAAAGTTACACATTGGTCAATATTTTAGAACTGCAAGATCTGCATCAGAGTAAACTGTGATTGCACCAGAATGACAGTAAGGAGACCAGCAAGGACTCATCGCTGGAATACGGGTCTCAGTCTCTACATCATGCTGCTCTCAGATTACATAGCAAAAACCCGATAATAGATTCTCTTAAATAGCCTGTATTTTACAGATATCATAGAAAATTATGATTTTACTCTTGCTACCCTCATTCTCCACAGGCTAAAATAAATCTGACACCAGCTTTCACAATACAAACGTCACACATTGTTAAATAGATTTCTCAACCAGACCTCTGACTTCATCCTTCCTTTATCTCCATAAAGACCGGTGTTGTACATTTCCAACACAGGTCATGTGAAGAATGTATGGAGCAGGCTCAGGAGCTGAACCTGCTTCATACCGAGGAGATGCCAGCTCTTACCCTGCCAAAATCTTCCTGTAACGTCTGTGAATAGTACTATTGCTCATTGCCACTGTTGAACCATTTTGAGGGAATCTGTCAGTACAATTTCAACCCCCCGCCCCCCAAATATTTATTTGCACATATATCTCTTTCAGCGACAAGTGCAGCAATATATTTACATGGCCGATCTGTTTCCCTGTTACTGAGAAATCAGCGATTGAATTAATATTCAAATGTTGCTGTAGATCTGAAGCCTCCGTCACTCCAGATTTAGTTCCTGCCACTTGCCCCCTGACCCCCCCCCCCTTCCCCCACTCCCCCCTTACTCCTTGGATTTTTCTCGTCTTTCAGTATGTTATATGGTAACATGAATGACGTTATTGAAAACAACAACTCGTCCCACATTTAATTAAAAAAAGTCATACCGCTATATCAATGAAAAAGT
This sequence comes from Ranitomeya variabilis, assembly GCF_051348905.1. NCBI lineage: Eukaryota > Metazoa > Chordata > Amphibia > Anura > Dendrobatidae > Ranitomeya > Ranitomeya variabilis. The sequence goes on from NC_135238.1 coordinate 174,946,377, forward strand.
TAAAAATGCCCTTGAAAGAATGGGAGGAAAAACCGAATAAGGTGAGGTGAGGTAGCCAAAAAAAGTAACTCAAGCATTTTGATTTATTTTTGTGGCATTTAACTATTTGGTTAATTTCATAATTTCATATTTTGATTGTACCTTTCCAAAAGCCTCTATAACAAATTTTATTTTCCTTGATTTTTTAATGGCGGAAAAAGAGCGCGATTTGAATTTTATTTTAATTTTTTTTTTTACTTTTTCTTTATTTTTTAGTCCTTCTTGGAGCCTTCAACCTGCGATTGTTCACTCTCTTACACCGTAGTATTGTGGTATATAGTGAAAATTTCAGTCACCAATGGCGCTCAGCCTGTGGCTGAGGTTCACAGGAATACTGAGATGACACAAATGGGGGTCTTCGGCAGACCCTCACCTATCATAGTAACGCATCATTCCACCTCAATTGCATCGCTGGCGACCGATGGCACCAGAGCTTAACAGCGGCACCTAAATGGTTAACAGCCGCGGTTGCTAGAGACACATACCAGCTTTATAATAAATGGTGACAGAATTGTTAAAAAAATGACGATAATTCAATACATAATGACTGATTTAAGATGGAGTGTAAATACTTGGACTTGCACTTGAATAAATACAGATTGTTTTGCAACCACATGGGACTGAGCATGAAGAACCAACCACTCAGTGGGTGGCAGATTAACCCCTTCACAACCTTGCGGTTTTCAGTTTTTGCGCTTTCGTTTTTTGTCCGCCTTCTTCCCAGAGTTGTAAATTTTGTAAAAAGTTTTGTCAATATTGGCGTATGAGAGAGTGTTTTTTGTGGGACGAGTTGTACTTTTGAACTACACCATTGAATTTACCAGATTGTGTACTGGAAAAGGGAAAGAAATTAGAAGTGCTGTGAAATTGCAATAAAAAAGTGCAATTCCACAATAGGTTTTTTGGGTTTGTTTGTTTTTTAATCATGTTCACTAAATGCTCAATCTGACCTAGTAATATGATTCCACAGGTCATTACGAGTTCGCAGATCGCAAACCTCTATAGGTTCTTTTTTATTTAAGTGGTGAAAAAAAATCCTAAATTTGTAAGAAAAAAAAATTCTTATATCCCCATTTTCCGAGACACATATCTCCATTTTTTGTGATCTGGGGCTAGGTGATAGCTGATTTTTTTTGCATTCCGGGCTTTTTTATTGATACCATTTGGGGTAGATATAATGTTTTGATCACCCGTTATTGCATTTTATTGCAATGTTGCGGCTGCAAAAAAACCCATAATTCTGGTGGCTTGATTTTTTTTCTCTTTATGTGCTTTACCAATCTGATTAACTCCATATTTTGGTAGATGACACACATACCAAATGTGTATTTCTATTATTATTATTATTATTATTATAATTATTATTATTATTTGAATGGGACAAACGTGGGGGGTGATTTGAACTTTTGTATTATTTATTTTTTGTATTTATATATTTTTTAAAACTTTCTTTTTTTACTGGCTTGAGTTTTCCCTTTAGGATCGCCTGTGCTACGATCGAAAAAATCACAATCTTCTATGAATACCAGCCGGCGTTCATAGAAAATTTGATACTGATCGGCGATGGTGTCTTCTGCAGACAACCCATGGGTGCGCCGCGATCACTTGACAGGGGAACCCATGGTCGGGACTTGTGGCGTCACTGGCGTGCTTCCACCCAGCTCCCACCCATGTTAAATGCTGTGACAGTGATTGATGTTGGCATTTAACTAGTTTACAGCCGCGGATGGATCTCAGATCCACCCGCTGCTATTAAGAGACACATGACCGCTAATCAAATCAGCTGTCATGTGCTGGGAAAGATGCGGGCTCATTATTGGAGCCCGCATCAAAAGGAAGAATACCACCTATACATCAAAGGCCGTGAAGGCTTAAGGAGTTTCTTGACATATTAAACTAGTATGTGAACCGTTTAAAAACTTTTAGTCAAATATGTGAAGAAACTGTCTGTAATCTGCCATCCAGAGTGGTTGGTTCTTCTTGCTCCCAGTCCAGAAATGCCCCCAACCCTCACATGGTTGCAAACCGTCCCTATTTACTTAAGTGCAAGTCCAAGTATTTTCCCCTGCAATATCTCACAAAGGCAGGTGCACCATTTCTTGGGTCCTCTTCGTTTCTGGGTGAACATCCTGATGCTGGCCTGCACTATGTGGCTGCACAAGCAACATCTTGACCCTAACCAGCGTCAAGATGTCATGTGCACCAGTGTTTGCAGGTATGATCTTCTTCGACTCCAGAAATGTATCCGCAAATGCGGAGCCTTGAGTAATTATAAGGATTTTATCTGAACTCTTAAGTTTTGGATCAGGGGTATATTTTATAGTCTGAATCTGGGAATAATTTATGGGAATGTTCTTAAAAAAATAAATATTTTGGTAAACCTCAAAGCCGAAGTGTCTATGAAAAAATGTCAAACGTTGGTAACTAGCCTTCGTTAGTGTTTACTATAGGTAACCTGTCATCGGGTCCATGCTGCCCAAGTCATAACCTGCTTGGATCACCATTAGTAATGAGCAAACGTGCTCAGATAACGTCTTATCCGAGCACGCTTGGGTGTTATCAGAGCATCTGGGAGTGCTCGTAAATTATGTCTTGAGTTCCTGCAGCTGCATGATTTGCGGCTGTTAGAAAACCTCAACACGTGGGGATTCCCTAACAAACAAGGAATCGCCACGTGTTGAGACTGTCTAACAGCCGCAATCATGCAGCTGCAGGGACTAGAACATAATATGCGAGCACTCCCAGATGCTCATATAAGAAGTTTTCTGAGCGCAATCGCTCATCACTAATTACCAAGCATCGTATAATGACCTTGACGTGATCTGCATGTTTTTGTTTTTTATGGAGCACTAATAGTTAGAATCACTGACATTTAATCTATAATTGTTTTCGAACTTCCTTTCATGAGCACAATTTTGTCTGTTCCTCAAGAACCCAAAACCTCGTTCTGTGTATGTTTTATTACACATGTTTCTCTTTTGTTTCTTTATAGGAAGAATATCGTAGTAAAGTGGAAGATTACATCAAGCGCTACGCCAGATGATGCCAACTTTGAATTTTTGACTGCCTTGTTGAGAGAAGTGGCCTCCTTCTGTAGGGTCTCCAGAGCCATATGGGGGGAGGAATCTGGAAACCGTTTGACGGGTTTTATGCCCTCTCCCTGCCAGACTGATACAAAAGTTTACCTCCAGCCCCTACAATTTAATGCCATCTCAGCATCCAACCAGCAGGAGCCTCAAAACTACTTCTCCCACTTCTATATCTTTTGATGTGTGAATTTTTTTGTTTTTTTTTTTTTCTTTCGGAGTGGGGCAACTATATTATTTTATTTTCTATATTTCAGAATATCTCTAACAATATATGCAATGATGTATGGAAACTTACCAGAGATGTGTTGCTTCATATGCTTATTAGGCACTTACTGAACAGAAAATGTGATTGGTAATCCTAAGTTAACCATGTGTTTTTTGAGACTTGAAATATAATATGGGCGATGACCACATTTGTAGGCCTCACATGGGCCTATAACTATGACTTGTTTTGTCCAATGCCTTTTCGAGTCTGATGGTTAACTTTGTGACTGTATCCTAAGTTATGAATCGTTAATCTTGATGATATGATGTACTATGAAAAAAAAAAGTTGTAAACTCGATAAGTATACTTGTAGTTCTTGTTTAGCAGTAAGGTTTACATCAGTTAATGGAGTTTAAGACCACATGTGATGAGGCTGGAGCTAAAACACCAAATCCATGTCGCAGGCCTCTCTGGTAGGTAGGCTTTTGTGGCATCACCCTAAAATAATGTTGTTTTTAAGCAATGTTTTTATCTGTGTGCTAGCAGCAATCTGGAATGCAGCATTATGCAGGTTCTCTGGCAATGAAAGGGTTCCTAGTGCACAGGGATTCACAGAACATTGGTGATAAATACTTTTTACTGTGATAATGCAACTTTAAATTATTATCTTGTTTAAAGGAGCTTGAAAACTCTGTATCCACGCCCTGAAAATGTATACAGGGTTCTATAAATACACGGATATGCACTTTCTTTGCTCTAACTTTGGTGTGTTGTCTTTTGTTCTGTTTTTATTTATAGAAAAATCACACATTTGTGTAACCTTGACCAAGTTTTTTCACAATATTTAATGCCATTGCAAATTTTGTAAGGTGTTTGTTTTAGAGGTTAACTTTAGGGGAAAGGGATTTTGGACTAAGTTATTACTACCAAAAAAAATTTAGAGTAAAATTTGCCAAATTTTTTATCACTATTCGGCAAAGATAACAGCATAATGATCCTTATAACAAAAAGTCTTTCTGCTCCTGCCCTTTTGTTCTGCAAAGTGGAAATATTACGATCACACGGGCACAAGTTCTCATACTATTCAATTGATTCCGTTTTCTGCAACAAAATCGGCACAAGTTCATTAGTGAAAACCACTTGAAGTATTTGAGGCAGGATTAAAAAAGGGGAATAAAAGCAAAGAAAGCTAAGAGAGACCGAGGTCTAAAGGTGAACTTCAAGGGCTTGTTCTGTGCTGTCTAGAGTGGCTCACTTCTGCACATCAGCTGAGACGTATCCACAATCAATTGTACAATACCTTCTGATAACTGCTCAATACCTGCTGATCATATACATGCGTCTCAGCAGTTATACGGGTTCTTAACGTCATTGGCACTGTGGAAGGCTTTCAACAGCACCAAATAACTAACTTTAATATGCTAGATATTATGATGAGCCAATGAGAAAGTGTCCAAGATATAATTAATCACATATTCAATAAAAAAAATCATACAGCTTTTGTTAGATACCATAAATAGGACATGTAAAAAATGCCAAAATACAGTCACATATGGTAAAAATGACAGATGAACAGTCAAGAATAGCAAAACAATTAATAGCTAAAGAATCATCTCACGGACAATAAGGCTATATGCCCACGATCCGGAAGTTGCAGCGTATTTTCGCTGTGTCTAAAACACTGCATTCTATTGAATGCAAGTAAATCAGCATGTGTTCACTGTAACATGCGGATTTACCACATTCACTACATTCCATTGATGAAATTTGCGTTCTGAAAGACATGCCGCATTTCCACGGGTGATCCACAGGTGCACATACATGCATACTGGACATGGGATTTCTAGAAATCACATCCACTATGCTGTAACAACTGGCCGCAGCAATTCCTGATCGTGGGCACGTAGGAGGTAAAAAGCAAAAGAATGAAAATAACAATATGGAACAGGGTAAATACTGACAATAAGATCATGGTGGACCTAAAGTCAAAGCAGGAATGCGGGAATCTGCAGAGTTACTGAAGGCAATCTAAAAGACTTAAGGTACCTTCACACGAAACGACTTTGTAACGATATCGCTAGCGATCCGTGACGTTGCAGCGTCCTCGCTAGCGATATCGTTTAGTTTGACACGCAGCAGCGATCAGGATCCTGCTGTGATGTCGCTGGTCGCTGAATAAAGTCCAGAACTTTATTTGGTCGTCCGATCGCCGTGTATCGATGTGTTTGAAAGCAAAAGCAACGATACCAGCGATGTTTTACACTGGTAACCAGGGTAAACATCGGGTTACTAAGCGCAGGGCCGCGCTTAGTAACCCGATGTTTACCCTGGTTACCAGTGTAAAAGTAAATAAAACAAACAGTACATACTTACCTGCGCGTCCCCCAGCGTCTGCTTCCTGACACTTACTGAGCGCCGGCCCTAAAGTGAAAGTGAAAGCACAGCGGTGACCGCTGTGCTGTTAGGGCCGGAGCTCAGTCAGTGTCAGGAAGCAGACGCTGGGGGACGCGCAGGTGAGCATGTACTGTTTGTTTTTTTTACTTTTATGCTGGTAACCAGGGTAAACATCGGGTTACTAAGCGCGGCCCTGCGCTTAGCAACCCGATGTTTACCCTGGTTACCCGTGGACCTTGGCATCGTTGGTCGCTGGAGAGCGGTCTGTGTGACAGCTCCCCAGCGATCAAACAGCGACGCTGCAGCGATCGGCATCGTTGTCGCTATCGCTGCAGCGTCGCTTCGTGTGAAGGTACCTTTAGAGGTCCTGGAAGCCGCAAGCAGACATTAGACATCCTGGAAGCCACAGGTGGATATGTAGAGGCAACCTGAATGTTTTAAAGGAGTCATGGAGACCCCAGACAGGTACCAGACAAAACTCCAGAGAAACAAGAAAGTTTAAGTACCATGGAAGCCTCGAGTAGCTCGGAGACATCCTGAAAATCGCCAGACACGCAGCAGAGGTCCTAGTAGACTGAAAACATAAAGCAGACAGATCTCTGGAGTGGCTATAAAGTCTGAATACCATGGAAGCTGCAGGCAAATGGGTGAAGTCCTGAAGACCACTGACGAATAGCAAGGTTACTGGAAACCGCATACAAACGGATGAAGTCTTGAATACCTCTGGCAAGTATCCAGACAAGTAACTCTGGGACTGGAAACCACAGGCGACCAGGAGACAGCCTGGAGCCTATAGACAGGAACTGTGCCAGACAAACTAAGAGTTACTAGGTAGTCTTAATACAATACCAAGACACAGGCACTCTGGGCTACTTGCAAAGCCCGACATGGATCACAAGGAAATCTAATGGACTGTGGCAAGTTCATAACACACCCACCAATGCCCACTGGGTGTTTCTCAACAGCTTCATCTGGGATATTTAGCCATGACTATTATTCTAGATATTATTCCTCGCTACCCAAAATTAAATTATTTATTTGGCCTTTAGTTCATCAGTAAATCTGCCCTTTATCCACATTTCTAATAGTGATTGTCTTAACACTCTAATGATGTTGTTGCTTTTTGGCTGTGTTGGAGTTGGATGTAGTTCTTTCAGATATAGTCACCAAGTGACAAGCCATGAGCTCTGAATGGTCGCACGTGGCAAATTTATTGCATATTTTGTTCCAGAAATATCTGCACACTTCCCGCTCATTTGAACCAACCCTATTTAGACGAATGGAATCTCTTTTCATTCACAGAAATTTCCATAGCAAAATTTGCAGCATTTGAATTAATTCCCCTTATGCAGTGCCAACTAGCCCCATTTTTTTTTAAGTAGTTCGAAGTGCTATTACTTTGAGTTGTAAGAAACCTCTTAAGATGTCTGTCCTGTCATGTTTTGCATAATAAAACCTACAGTATGAAGCATTTTATAATTGGAACAACCTTCTGTCATAGGTAAGTGCTTTTTTTTATAAACACAATGCTGAACCATAAGGATTTAATGCGGAAATATGGTCTATTCGGTGAATAAAACAACCTAGGTCCCAGTAACTGAAGAAAGATGGGTAAGGTTTGATCTGTCTATTGCAATGTTTTTTTGTTTTTGTTTTTATCTGCCCTCACACAATTTCAGTTTTCTGTTGGAGAACTTAGCATTTCTATAACCCCCTAACATTAGCTAGGCCATGCCACTTTACAATTGCATCCCTTTCCATTGCCATCTGTTTCCCATTCTATCATCCACAAATCTATACAATATGATTTTTACTATGAAATTGTCTTAACCAGCCAATCCATTAAGTAATCTTATCCATGCGTACTTCAATTTTACATCGATGATGTAGACAAGCAGGACGGTAGCAGATAGTCTCTCTGCCAATACGCTACTGTAGCCCATTATTTAAAATTTGTCCCACTTGTTGTCATATTGCATTTCATCTGCATGTGATTGGAAATCAAGATAATCTTAAGATGCTAAAAAACGTGTAATGTTCAATAAGGTATTTGATCTGCAGGCCTGATATAGAGCAGGAGCAATCAATCCAATTGATCATAGTTTCAGTAAAACGTGCATTTTTTCAATTAAAGTCCCCAGTATTGCATGCATGCGAGTCCAGTGGGTGGTGCAATTCAGTGATTGACGATCTCCCCTGAATGACCGTATATAGAGAGACCTGTAACTCAGAGTAGGACCGCCCACTGGACTCAGGCAAGCATCTGCTATTTCAAAGCATAATATACAAGTTGTAATGAATCTTTTTCAACAAACCTGTATATCATTCTGCTCAGTTTCTCCTCTATACCGTGCCATACACTATTAGGACTACATGTACAATGTGACAAGTTCCCTTTAAATATAAATAGCCATTGGTCATTACTTGGGTATACAATTAATGTAAAGTACTACTTTAATTACATTATCCCACACAATCTTACATCTCTAAATATATTGTCACTATTAATTAGAATTGGACCCATGTGGAAGGCACTTGGCCTTGTACAGTCGTTGCAAAAGTTGTGCTTCAGTGTTTTTAGATATTTTAATAAGTTGTTTCTACGGTTACTGAAGTACAATTAGCGTCTCACATGTTTTTAAACTATTAATGACAAATACGTCAAATTAATGCCAAGACTTAATATTTACAGCATCATTGACCCTTATTTTTCAAGACCTGCAATTCTCCCAGGCATCTGGATATCGGCTTCTCTGTGAAATCCTGACTGATGACAACCCATTGTTGTCTAATTAGTGCTTGGAATTTATCCCAATATCTGTCCTTTTTGTTTATCCACCCACTTTTTGATAATTGACAAGAAGTTCTCAGTGGGATTGAGATCTGGGAAGTTTTCTGTCCATGGGCACAAAATGTCAATGTTTTGTTAAGAGTTACTTTGTGCACCATGTCACAAGACAAAAGTGATAATGATCATGCTGGAAAAGACATTGTTCACTAAATTGTTCATGGATTATTGGAAGAAGTTGCCCTTGGAGGATGGTTATGTAAGGGTGGTGGACAATTGGTCGCGTTCCTACCCCTGAAGAGACCACTCACATTGTATTGTGTAATGTGTATAGTGTTGTGCATCTTTTGTAAATATTGTGATGTAATGTGCTCTGTAAAGTGTATGTGATAATATACAGTACAGTGTAGGACATAGTATAAGATGGGTAGCAGAGAGATAGTCGACTTTAGGTAATGACAGTAGGGTATGATAGTTAATGTTTGGGACTAGCCTTTAGTGGGAGGGGATTGGTGTTAGAAAAAGCCACTGCTTCCTCTAGATAGTGGAATAGGGTTTGGAGAGTGAAGAGAGCAGTGCTGCTGTTTGGGTGATCCACAAAAGGAAAGGAGACTTAAGGACAAGAATAGCGAGATACTGAAGTAACAGACGAGACAGTCACAAAATCCCTGAGCTTGAATATGCCTAAGGTAATGGACCTAAACAGGGCTGAGTTCGTAGGACTAGTGGGGGTCCCGAGCGGTAGCTCCAGGACGCCAGTAGTGGAGGAAATAGGACATGGAAGTGCTGAGTGATTAGAGAGACTTGCTGATCAGGGCTGTGGCATAAAAGTTGGGTTGAGGCGAAGTAAAGCAAAACAGTGTGCTTCACCAGCTGTGCAAGTGAATACACCTTGTACTGCAAGGAAACATCCATAAGACTTTGTGCCCACTATCCCTTGTTCATAACCCTTACCAAATTACCATTCAGTAAAGATTGTTTTTGAACAGGAGTCTCCTTTATTGAACTGCAAAATCCATAGTCCTGGCCAGCCAACATCACAGGCTACAGGCAGCCTGCATGGCTGCAAAGCCCTCACAACACAGGTACAAACACCCAAAAAGGACCCACACTTTCATGTAGGGCGCTGGGGCATAAATGAAGGAAACGAGTGCCTCGCCCTTGGCTACCATACCACTCTACGCTGCAGTTATGTACCATTGTTTATTCATTATGGTGTTTTTAGGCAAAATTTTGAGTGAACCCACTCCTTTGGATGAAAAGCAACTCCACACATGAATGGTGTTAAGATGTTTTACTATTATTTACTATGAAGTCTTTGCTTCATTATGCGTGCAAATGCTTTGACATGTGCCTGCTACCATTCCTCAGCAAGCTCTGCATTGATATTGAATTGATTTTATTGCTGAATCCCCTTTAGCTGAATCCTCTTTAAGAGATGATCCTGGCACTTGCTTGGCTTTCTTGAGCGCACTGGAGCCTTCTTCACAGCAATGGAACCTCGTTCCATGAAGTTACTGATGATCTGATAAATGTTTCATCTTGGGGCATTCTTGCAAGCAGCAATGTCCTTTCCTGTAAATCCCTTTTGATACAAACCAATGAAGACTGCATGTATTTCCTAGGAGTTAACATAAAAAGGCAACAAGCACCAGCTCCTTTTAAAAGCACCCAATCTACTCTTATAATTCAACCAACATGACAGAGTGATATCAGCTATATGGTCCTGGTTAACACTTTCTCCTGATTTAGCAAGAAAATCACATAAATTATGTAAGCATTAGTGATGAGTGAATGTGCTTGGATAACGTCTTATCTGAGCACTCTCAAGTGTTAACCGAGCATCTGAGCGTGTCGTATAATATGTTTGAGTATCTGTGGCTGCATGGTTTGCGGCTTTTAGACAGCCTCAACCCATGTGGAGATTGTCTGTTTGTTACACAATCCCCACATGTGTTGAGGCTGTCCAACAGCCGCAAATCATACAGCCACAGAGACGCTAACATAATATATGAGCGCTCCCAGAAGCACGGATAACACCCGATCATGCTCGGAAAATACATTATCCGAGCTCATTCACTCATCGCTAGTTAGCATGTCTTTTGTGGCAGGGCTGAAATTTACTGTAAATTGGGTTTTTGTGATTAAGTCAATTTTCATGGCAAGGAACGTTTTTGCAATTCATCTAATCACTTTTATAAAAATTTTGGTTAATGTCAATTGCCTCTATAAAAACTATTGCAGCAAAGTTTGTGAAAACCAAAATTTGTGTTGGTCTCAAAATGTTACTGTAGCGTTGTCGCTCTATCTCTACTGGTGAATGTACTATCAAATTCTTGTCATGATTAGTTGTCTGAAAATCACTCCAAATATCTTGGAACATTTCCATCAAAGCAGTCATATGGGAACAGCTGTCCTTATAGCCAACATTTTTATCATTGTTGTCTAGTAGTGACGAGCGAATATACTCGTTGCTTGGGTTTTCCCCGAGCACACTCGGGTGATCTCCGAGTATTTGTTCGGAGATTAAGTTTTCATTGCGGCAGCTGAATGATTTACAGCTACTAGCCAGCTTGATTACATGTGCGGCTTCCCTAGCAACCAGGCAAACCCCCACATGTACTCAGCCTGGCTAATAGCTGTAAATCATTCTGCTGCCGTGATGAAAACTTAATCTCCGAACACTAACAAATACTCTGAGATCACCCGAGCGTGCAAGGGAAAACCCGAGCAACTAGTACACTCGCTCATCACTATTGTCTAGGTTTTATCAGGAGCCGTGCAGTAGTCATGCATAGGTATTGAAAACGTATTTTTGATTGAACATGCATGGTTTCTGCATCATTTTTTATGGGCAAACTTGGCAATTTCTCCTTTGGTGGAAATATACTACTTTATTGCAGGACAGAAAAAATGTGCGCAAGAAAATGAGCCATACAAACTTAATACTCATTTTCTCATTGAAATCAACTGTAATTGCTGTAAGCAAATTTTAACTGATTTTACATGGATTTTGGCACATAATCGAAACCAAATTCTTCTAGTTCAACTATAAACAATAGTTGTATCATAGATCCTTGAATTAATTTATCTAGGACAAGAATAGTTATGCAATGAACAGGACATAACGATACTTGGCAATGTAACGACTTGTACTATGAGTTCTTTATTGGACATCAAGCAGACATAATATATTCTATAAGCCTTTTTTACATCAGGATTTTTTGATATCCAGTGATGGGTTGTTGTTTTGTTTTGTATTTTTCTGTTTTTTATTTTTTTGTGGACAGAACTTGCTCATTATGTGAATGGGTCAGTAAAAATACATTTTGATTCTAGTGCTGTTACATTTTTACTAACTAATGCTGCTATTAGCTCGAGAAACAATCAGTTATTTTTTTTCTTTCAAAAAAGAAAAACTAATGAACAATACTTGAAAATCACTGATGTATGTACTCAGCCTAAGGCCTCATTCCGATGTCCACATTTCACATATGGGCGCTTTTTATGTTTTCATGGATATCACTCATACCTGTGATAGTCTATGGGGCCATGACTTTGATCCGCGTGCGGCTTGTTTTTGGTGGACTGTCAGAAAGGAAAAGGTAAGAGGAAACTTTTTTTTTCCTCCCACGTACGAAAAAAACTGATCAATCGGTGATCAAAATATTTTAATAGTTTTGTTTTTTAAGTGAAAAAGTCACGTCTGAATAAGGATTAGATAAGGTAACACAGCTGAATATACTGCCAAACCATGGCCACCTGCACTAGCTGCGTGATTTTGATAGTAAATTGTAGCATTGGCCACTGCAAGTGGGTGAAGTTAGGCAGTATGCATTAACAATCCAATGTGACAGCACTGTGTGAATGCAGCCTTAATGTGTCCACGGATATTTAATTTTTTCACTTATTGATGTTTGGTGATATTGAGAGCCATTTGAAGAGTTACCTTGTGCTAATCAGATCTGCTGGTATTCGAAGTTTTGAGAATCATATTGCCGAGTTATTTAAGTATCTCTTTAAATGTAATCCTTTTAGAGTCATTGCAGTTATCTTTTATATTATGCAATCTTTTGTAACTCATTCACAAAGATGACACACTACCAAAAGCACAGTTGAACCAAAGAAAGGATGTTAAATATAATTGACTTTTGTTCCTTGCGCCAAGACAGTGCTGTATCCTGACCCTGACATTTTGTGCCTTAATAATAATGTCTCGGTGCACCTACTCGCAGTCTAGTCAACCACATCCATTCATTTGTTAGATTATATGTTGGTCGTCAAGATGAAGAGATGATCCTCACATTTTCTCTGTAATAGTATGGTTCAGCATACTTGCCTTTTTTAATTGTATTTTTTTTTTCTTTTTAAATAAGGGAGTCTGTAAACACCGATTGACTTTTCAAACCAAGTACTGGCGCTCTGTGCACCTTCACGTAATATGTAGGTATAGTTAGGTATATGTGACCTTCTCTGGCTCTATAAAGTCAGAACTGTCAATTAAAGAAGAGGAGTGGAGATGGAGGAGAAACAAGTAGGTGAAATGGTGAACTTAATTATTTGGCCACGCCATGAAGCACCGAGCGCCAGTACTTGGTTTGAACAGTTAATGAGCTAATAGTCCCCTTCAAGCTTGACTGCATTGTGTCACTATAAAATTCTGCAGGGAAGGAAGGGCTTTGATGGGTGATATATCAGTGGATTACCGTTCATATTAGCCTGTACACGTCTCAGTTCTGCGTTTAGGAGAAAGCTCTTTTTCTGAGAGTTGATGGGGCATTGATTTAATGCCACGTGATCTTTTTCTGTTCAGCTCTCCAGCTTTGCTGGCTGCAGTTCTGGATTTGTCTGCTTGTGCTCTGTGCTTGTTCCAGGTAACGAAGTATAATGCCAAGAGTCAGTGTACCAGTCCAAATTAAATAACTCACACTTGCGCTTGTTTTCCAGGCAGCAATTTCCCAAGCTAAAAAACAGTCAGTGACATCGTGCAGACATTCAGTAGTTGTTCCTTATACTCAGTTCATTCCTTATCCTATCTCATGCAAGAGACGTTTAATGCAGTTTTGATAGAAACAAACAAATACTAAAGTCCTCGTAACAGTCATCACTTTGTTCCTTTTCCCACTGTGCATGCTAAACCTAAATAACAAATATGACAAAACCTACAGTGATATAGTGGGTATGAATGATCAGTTGCTAATAGAAGTCTATAAACATGCATTGAGCATTATTTAAATGTTATGAAGATGATGAGCATATCACTAAACTGATATATTTCTATTAACAATTTGATCATTCATTCCTTCTATATCGCTGTAGGTTTAGTTGCTCTAATTTAGGAAGTGATCATTTCTTATTCGTGAGGGACTATTTGTATAATCTTAACAAACATGATATGATCCCAGCCTCATGTGTACCATTAATATCTTTAATCATTCTGTCCTTGCTATTCTGGAAATCGCCACTGCTGCCTTGCTGGGCTTGTATTTATGCACAGTAAGCAGTCTGATGAACAAGAGCTTCAGGAGGAGGAGGGAAGCCGTCTGAACCCATGAGAGAACATGGGGTGCACTTTTCATTTCATCAGAGTCCCTGTTTGGACATGTTCTGTCCTGATGGAGCTGAGCTTAAAAGCAGCCAAACAGCCAGCAGAGAGGAAAATCAATAGTGGGAAGGCAACACTTGTATTTGCTGACTTATATTATTTGTATCTCCTTTCTGGGCAGTTACCTTAATTTCTTAGCCTTGTAAGGTGGCTGTTAGATGCTCAACACACATCTAAATACACTCTTTGAGGGGTGTAGTTTTCAAAATGGGGTCACTTGTGGGGGAGTTTCCACTGTTTAGGCACATCAGGGGCTCTGTAAAAGGGACATGATATCCGCTAATGATTCCAGGAAATTTTACATTCAAAAAGTCAAATGATGCTCCTTCCCTTTCCGAGCCCTGCCGTGTGCCCAAACAGTAGTTTTCGCCCTCATATGGGGTATCGGCGTACTCAGGAGAAAATGCACTACAAATGATATGGTGCAATATCTCCTTGTTACCCTTATGAAAATAAAAATAAATTTGGGGCTAAAATAACATTTTTGTGGGGAAAATGTGATTTTATTATTTTCACGGGTCAACATTATTATTATTAACTTCTGTGAAGCACCTGGGGGTTCAAGGGGCTCACCACATATCTAAATATGTTCCTTGAGGAGTCTAGTTTCCAAAATGGGGTCACTTGTCAGGAGTTTCCACTGCTTAGGCACATCAGGGGCTCTCCAAATGATACATGACGTCCGTTCATGATTCCAGGAAATTTTACATTTAAAAAAGTCAATTACGCTCCTTCCCTTCCGAGCCTTGCTGTGTGCCCAAACAGTAGTTTTCTCCCTCATATTTGGTGTCGGAGAACTCAAGAGAAATTGCACAACAAATTGTATGGTGCAATTTCTCCTGTTACCCTTATGAAAATGCAACATTTGGTGCTAAAAAAAAAAATTGGAGTGAAAATGTGATTTATTTTTTTTTTTAATTCACAGCTTAACGTTATAAACTTCTGTGAAGCACTTGAGGGTTCAGTGTGCTCACCACACATCTAGATCAGTTCCCTGGGAAGTCTAGTTTCCAAAATTGTGTCACTTGTGGGGGATTTTCACTGTTTTGGCACATCAGAGGCTTTCCAAATGCGACATGGCATCCACCAATTGTTCCAGCAAATTTTGCATTTAAAAAGTCAAATGGCATTTCTTCCCTTCAGAGCTCTGCCGTGCGCCCAAACAGTGGCTTTCTTCCTCATATGGTTTATTAGCATGCTCAGGAAATATTACACAACAAATTTTGGGGTCCATTTTTATCTTGTTACCCTTGTCAAAATAAAAAAATTTGGATCTGATTTTTTCCCCCCACATTATTAACCCTTCAGGTGCTTCACAGGAATTTTAATAAACTTGTTGAATGTGGTTTTGATCATCTTGAGGGGTGCAGTTTTACAATGGTGTCACTTTTGGGTATTTTCTATCATGCACCCATCAAAGTGACTTCAAATGTGATGTGGTCCCTAAAACAAAATGGATTTCTAAATTTTGTTGGAAAAATGAAAAATCGCTAATCCACTTTTAACTCTTATAACTTCTTAACGAAAAAATTATTTGGGTTAAAAAGTTTGAAAATTGCGAAATTTTTTACATTTTTGCCAAATTGCTATTTTTGTTTACAAATAAACGCAAGTCATATAGAAGAAGTTAGACCACTATTATGAAGTACAACCATCACCAGGATCCGTTGAATCGTTCCAGAGTTATTAGTGATAGTGGCTACAGCTACATTAGAAGTGGCCTAGTTCCAGCCTCGAGCATTGACCCTTCCTAAGAGCACAATTCTCTTGTGGAAGTAAACACAGTGAAGAGGACTTTTCGCAACGTGGTAATGGAGCTAAGTGACAGGTTTTCAACAAGGAATAAGCTGCTTGTTTACACACAAGCTTTATTCATTTCCATCTCTGATGTTTGACCTGAGAGAGCAGTTGTCCACTTTTCTGGGTATTGTTTATTAGCATACAGAGTAAAGCCCAATCATGTTTTATCTGCTATGAATGTTACTATAGATAATCCTCTGTGACCTCCTGCAAGCTTCTATCATCAGTGCGGAAAAACAATGTTGTGTGATGTTCCAATGTTTGTTCCGTCGCTCACAAGGTCATCTATCTAAATACCGTAAGAAGATACTGTTGCTGTGCACCACTGGAAATAAAGTTTTCCCGCCACATGTCATGTTCTCCGGTAGTTAAATCAACGTTATCTCAAGGTTCTATACCTTTGTGTAGAAACAAATCCCAATAGCTGTATGATAGGAAGTCCCAGTGCCCTCTCCTCTGGTGCAGGCAGCTGCTGGGCCAGGAATAACTCCGAAATAGCGGGCAGAGAGGGGGGCTCTGTGACCGCTGACTTATTAAGGAGTGCTGTTCTGAGCTCCCGAGGCAATGACACGGTACTGCTGACGAAGATTCATCACACAGGGACAATGCATGGAATATTTTCCACTTCCCTTTAAATGCTTCCTTATTTGAGCATCTGCTAATACACTAGAGTGTTCTGGTTGGTAATGTATGCGCTCCTCGGGACAGGTAAATCTGGGTGAAGTTAAGGAAAGAGTGACCTTGGTAAATGACAGCTAGCGAGCGTGATGCACCTGTAGACATAGGGTTATATTATCCTACCGTAGAAGCACGGTGGTCAGTCGAAGTCAAGATATAAAGAGATTTCACAACCAACTTAGAGACTTGTTCACATTCACAAGAATGTGGAGTAAAGGGGTCCATTTTATTTCACAAAATGTTCAGCCTAAAAAAAATCCAATATTTTTGAGGTTGTAGCATGTTATATCATAGCACACGCATCAGCTCCCTTCCTGCCTCGAATTCTGTCCAGACGTCCGGTTTCCTTACAAGACTTGCCGCCTTTTCTCCAGCTGATAGAGTTGCAGTCTGTCTGACGGCATAAAGGGGTTGTTCACCTTTGGGGCATTTTTTTTTTAAGCTTAAATGCTTGTAATTGGGTCTAAAATAAATTTTTCCACCATTTGGGTTTCATAATAAAAAATTGTAGCACGTTTTGCCATCTACACCTTCTATGTTTGTCTATTGCGTTACTTGTGCATCTGTCAGTCAGCTGTCTATGATGGTCTCACATGAGGGGAAGTTTGTAAGGCTATGTTCACACGTTGCATTTTTGCTACGTTTTTTTTTTTCCCTAAGGCAAAACCTGCTCCTCTCTTGGCAGTAAGAAACTTTCCTCAAAAAAGAAGATTTTGCTTAGTTTTTGTTGCGTTTTTTTGCTGCGTTTTTGTCAGGGTACATTTGTCTCTTGTCCATGCTAATAACATTTAGTGTACAAAAAAATCTGATTCTACTTCATCAGGTTTTGGCACTAAAGTTCAGCAAAAATGGATACCTGTTAGTTTTCCAGCGTTTTTTGCACCACTCACTGCTTTCAATTGGTGGAAAACGCTGAAAGAAGTGACATGCTGCATTTGGCAAAAAAAACAAGGTTTTGCACAAAATACTGAGGGGAAAAAAAACCCTTCTCTGAGCCAAAACTTTTTTATTTTTCCATCAGTATAGCATTGTGAGGGCTTATGTTTTACGGGAAGAGTTGTAATTTTTGAACAACACCATATGCTTTTACCATATATCTTACTAGAAAAAGGGGGCAAAAAAGTGCGGTGAAATTGCAAAAACAGTGCAACTCTGCAATTTATTTTTTTTTCTACCATGTTCACTAAATGCTAAAAAATGACATTATGATTCTCCAGGTTATTATGAGTTCACAGATACCAAACATGTATAAATTATTTTTTATTTAAGTGGTGAAAAAAAATCTAAAGTTTGTAAAAAATAAATGGTGCCATTTTCCGAGACCTGTAGCGTCTCCATTTTTCGTGATCTGGGGCTGGGTGAGGGCTTATTTTTTGTGTGTCGAGCTGACGTTTTTATCGATACAATTTGAGGATAGATATGACCAAAAAAGGGAGGGTACCATCACATAAATATTTAAAGGGATCTACCTACCTGCAGTATGTCTGAAGGACAAACAATAACGATTAAAGGCAGAGAGACATACATGAAAGCAGGGATCTCAAGTAACAAATTTTATTAACACACTTGACACCACATTAAGATTAAAAACATTTAAAAAAACATTACATATGCCCATTAATGCAGGAGCAACTGTCACCCATTACATAATAAATATCAAATGCCAAATATCAATATTGTTGCAACAGGGTATACACAGATGGTAAGCAAAAATAAGTGTTGTGGTTCAGAGTAAGAGACAGAAAAATATTATCTTCTGTCCCAGCCCAGCTAAGTGAGCTTTGATTGGCACTGAATACAAAGCGATTTATAAGAAAACATTAAATCTCCTAGCAGTTGATTGGTCTCCAAAACAAGTGAATTTATGAAATGAACCCTTATGCTGCTCAGTGATGTATGAAGGGAATGGATGGAAAAGCTTCAAATGGTTAAATAGTTCAGCTGGTTCTGAGTAACAATTAGGAAGAAAATAAATCAATATGCAAAGGATAACCATGAGCCCATACCCGTATTCACAAAAACCACCGAACAGACCACAAATAGGTCAGATGGCCAAATATTAGCAAATCAAGCTGTAAGGCTCGTGATATACTCATAGAGCCAGACCCATATGTGTAATCAAATAGGTGCAGAGGCACAGGCTGGCTCTTGTCAGCCCGACGCGTATAGTCACTGCCGTGACTTCATCGGGGCATTGGATATGGTTGTTAAAACAGCCACAGCTGGGGAGAACTTACCCCATCGGAGCCATGCGCGTTGTCGACATGCTCAATGGTGTTCCAGAAGTGAGGGCAAAGTATACACATCTTAGGGTGCAGGCGCCGACATCTAGTGTGCTGGAACTGTGGGCAAAGTGTGTCCACCTTCATGCGCAGGCACCAGCATCACTAACAATGCACCCGTGTCCCGTATATGTCGGCACACCGGAATTGTTGCCAGAGCACATCCACTTCAGTGCGCAAGTGCCATGGTCGCCATAGATATGAGAACAACAGTGGTAGCGTGCCTCCATCCCATGCACGCTAACGTATCAGAAATGTAATCACAGAGTGTACACCCCAGTGCATGGGAACAATTCCGGTGTGCTGAATTTACCAAATGGCTGCAATGAAACATAGTGAAAAATTTAAAGTCTGAATACTTTTCGGACCCACTGTGTGTATATATGTGTATATATAGAATCATCTCTATAAAATAATCAACCATCCCTTTAATATTTTGCATGTTATAAATTTATCTTGAGTTATATTATATCTTACAAAACACTAATTCATTACATCTGGAGCTTCATTCAGAATTCCGCTTGATACTGACAGTGACCTAACGTATCACATCACCCTGATCTGGTCATTTCCCTTTTCGGAGTAGTAGCTTTCCTCGATGCTGTGCAGCAGGCTGTATTGCATTATGTCACTGGTGTCCTGTTGTTGTTTATGAACCTTTATTCATATAATAAGCAGAGATTAGAGCTGGAGAGTGACATTAGGTTTAGTGTAAAACAACAACATAACATCCCATTATAGTTAATGCATTGTGGCTGTAGATAAACAGTGTGTTTCAATGCTTCATAGATGCATGACAGGTGTAAACAATAAGCAAGCCATTCAGATGATGCATGTCGTATATTCTATTACCTATTTTAGCAATACATACCTGCCCACAATCTATGAGGAAATAGTACACAAAAAGTAAAAATTAAGGGTTTGTCATGTAGAGTCCAGCCATCACTATAACAAATAGGGTCATTCAAATAACCTGCCTGAACCCATCATCAGCCAGTATCTGCACAAATTCATATACAAAAAGTGATATTGTTGAGCGCATGAAAGGAATAATAGGTTAGATTAGTGAGGTGAAGTGATAGACCAGTCTAAAGAAATGTGTTTTTAGGACATGCTTGAAACTGTGGATACTGGGAATTATCTGGATTGTGTGGGGTAGTGCATTCCGGAAAACTGGTGCAGCCTAAGAGAAGTCCTGGAAACAGGAGTGGGAGGTTCAGATTATAAAGGACGCTAGTCTTGGGTCATTAGTAGAATGCAGAGGATGGTTTGGGTGGTACACATAGATGAGGGAGGAGATATAGGGTGGTGTAGAACTATGGGAGAGCTTTGTTTGTAAAAGTGATAAGTTTATATTCTACTCTATGGCAGGTTGACAGAGAGTGGTGGCACCAGTGCAGGATTTGGACAGAAATATGATAGCCTGCTGCATTCAGGATAGGCTGGAGAGAGGAGAGTTTAGGTGAGAATGAATCAGAGCAAGAGTTTTTGTACAGTCAAAGGTAAGTAAAGGTCGAATTCTAGAGATAATTTAGAGGTGATATGAGCGATCGAGTGATCAGATATGGGAATGAATGAAAGATCTGAATCATATAACTCCTAGAAAGCAAGAGTGCTGCTTGGGAGTTATGGTAGAGCCACCAACAAACTGTTGAAATGAGAAAGCAGATGTAAAGTTCTTCTCGTTAGTCCGGTAGGCTCAGACATTAACTAAATGTTTAAGCAACGTCCATCTTGATACTAACAGTACAGCTTTCTTTTCAGGAAGGCCTAAATCTCTTATCAAGTCACTCAGCTCATGTTAAATGATTTTGTGAGGGTTGTAATCGCATTGACAGGAAAAATCAGGATCATTTGAAAGACAATTGCAGGCATCACTTGTTCCTTCATCACAGTCCAATTGTTTCTCTTCTGGTGCTTCTGAAGTAGGTAGACCTCCATGCGGAACAGGTGAAATGGCTGAGGGGATGTTTGGATAGGTTCTATTCCTCTTCATATTAGATATTCCTTGCCGAATAGGTGGTCTCATACAGAAATAGCAGTCTGTTGAATGATTTGTGAATTCTCTCCAAATCATGGGCATTGAATGACCTTTACCATTAATCCAATTTCGCAAGTTGCTGGCACAAGTGTTGCAAACAATATAGTGTGTCCATGTTTTATCTTGGTCTCTGATTCGACAACCAAAATAACGGTGATATGCCGTTTCAATCAGTGGCGTGATTGCTTGTTTCTGACGAGAAAGGGTTGCTTTACCACACACATAATAAAAGTTTCCGGAAGGTTCACACAAACTAGAGGCACTTAAAACAGAGAACATGAAATCATCAAGCTGTAAAGAAACCATAACACACTATTACATTATTATTATGTAAATAAAGTCAAAAACAAACAATACCTGTAGACACAGATTGAGTCTAGCAATAAGCAATACAAATCAGAGATTATGTAACTCACACTGTTGCCAACGTGAAAAAACAAAACACATGTCTTCACTTATTACCAACTAAAATAAAAATATTTCTCCAGATATTGCCAACCTAATATGAAAAAATGTCTTTGCTTCCATATATTTATTGCTTTACAATTCTCCATGATCGACACTTGTAAAATAATACTAATTAGTTTTTATCTGTCATTTTCATTTTTAGCAAATCCATACGAATTGGCTACTTTTGTTCAATTTACAATTTTGTTGTTGAACAGTGTAGTTTGTCCAGTTGGGGCATTATACAGAGAAAAAAGGAGGAGATTTAGGACTGAAACTTGAGGAACCCTGACAGTAAGGGAAGAATAGCCAGCAAAAGATACACTGAAGGAGAGGTCAGAGAGGTAGGAGGACCAAGAAAGAAGTGTGTTCTTGAGGAGCATAGACCGGAGTATAGTGAGGAGGAGTCAGTGTTGGACTGGGGTGCCTAGAGCCCACCAGTGGAACTGACTCCAGGGGCTCACTCTACATTTCAATGCTTAGGCTAGGTACACCTTTGTGTTGTAGTATTTGTAGGAGGCTCAGTAGTAAGTTTCATTTATATTCAATACAAAAACAGGTACAACATGCACATTTTGTCCTCTAAAAAGATGGACACTGTACCAGAAACTATAAAGACCTGAGTACTGTATTTAATTGGTTCTGTCCGTTGCCATTTTTGTCTGTTATGTGACAGATCGATTTCTTTAAGGCCGCGTTCACACGTTCAGTGTTTTGTCAGTATTTTACATCAGCATTTGGCAGCCGAAACCAGCAGTGAGTGATAAACACAGAAGTGGTGACGTGTTTCTATTAGGGTATGTGCACACGCTGCTGATTTTGCTGCGGATGCGCAGCAATTTTCCCAAAGTTTACAGTACCATGTAAACCTATGGGAAAAAAAAACAGCTGTGCACATGCTGCGGAAAATTCCACACGGAAACGCAGCGGATTATTTTCCGCAGCATGTCACTTCCTTCTGCGGATTCCGCAGCGGTTTTCAACATGCACCAATAGGAAAGTGCAGTTAAAAACCCGCAGAGGAATCCGCAGAAGAAACCGCTATAAAATCCGCAGTGAAAACCGCAGTGGTTTGCACTGTGGATTTTCCAAATCCGCTGCGGAAAAATCTGCAGCAGAATCCGCAACGTGTGCACATGGCCTCATACTTCTCCTCTGATTGATCCTTTCTCGATTTTTAGCTTACAAATACTGATGTAAAATACTGAACAAATACTGAATGTGTGAACGTGGCCTTGGCCGTGGCCTTGTGATCCTAGCTACACCTGTTCACTTTTAGGCCAACAAGATTCAGTATTTTTTTTAGCTTCCCAGAGACCAATCTTTTTAATTTTTAAGTTTATATAAGGGGTTGATTTTGACAATGCCGTCAATAGAGGATGCATATCGTTTAAATGGGTTGTTCTGTATAAAAGATTATTACTCTGTAGGTTCAGGGACACAAAAAAACGAACTCCTAGGGGGTGTGCAGTCTTTTAGGAGCCAGCCTGCCCACATTGTTTTTGGTATCGGAAGAGTTTTCAGGAACACAACAGAGATGTTTTTCCTGAAGCGTCTTTTAAGATTTTTTTGTTTTTCTACAGATTATATATATATACACACACACACACACAGTACAGACTAAAAGTTTGGACACACCTCATTTGAAGATTTTGCTGTATTTTCATGACTATGAAAACTGTACATTCACACTGAAGGCATCAAAACTATGATTTAACACGTGGAATTATATACAGTGCCTACAAGTAGTATTCAACCCCCTGCAGATTTAGCAGGTTTACACATTTGGAATTAACTTGGCATTGTGACATTTGGACTGTAGATCAGCCTGGAAGTGTGAAATGCACTGCAGCAAAAAAGAATGTTATTTCTTTATTTATTTTTTTAAATTGTGAAAAGTTTTTTCAGAGGATCATTTATTATTCAACCCCTCAACCCCCCAGAATTCTGTTTGGTTCCCCTAAAGTATTGAGAAGTAGTTCAGGCACAAAGAACAATGAGCTTCACATCTTTGGATTAATTATCTCTCTTTCCAGCCTTTTCTGACTATTTAAGACCCTCCCCAAACTTGTGAACAGCACTCAAACATGGTCAACATGGGAAAGACAAAGGAGCATTCCAAGGCCATCAGAGACAAGATCGTGGAGGGTCACAAGGCTGGCAAGGGGTACAAAACCCTTTCCAAGGAGTTGGGCCTACCTGTCTCCACTGTTGGGAGCATCATCCGGAAGTGGAAGGCTTATGGAACTACTGTTAGCCTTCCACGGCCTGGACAGCCCTTGAAAGTTTCCTCCCATGCCGAGGCCAGGCTTGTCCGAAGAGTCAAGGCTAACCCAAGGACAACAAGGAAGGAGCTCCGGGAAGATCTCATGGCAGTGGGGACATTGGTTTCAGTCAATACCATAAGTAACGTACTCCACCGCAATGGTCTCCGTTCCAGACGAGCCCGTAAGGTACCTTTACTTTCAAAGCGTCATGTCAAGGCTCGTCTACAGTTTGCTCCTGATCACTTGGAGGACTCTGAGACTGACTGGTTCAAGGTTCTCTGGTCTGATGAGACCAAGATCGAGATCTTTGGTGCCAACCACACACGTGACGTTTGGAGACTGGATGGCACTGCATACGACCCCAAGAATACCATCCCTACAGTCAAGCATGGTTGTGGCAGCATCATGCTGTTGGGCTGTTTCTCAGCCAAGGGGCCTGGCCATCTGGTCCGCATCCATGGGAAGATGGATAGCACGGCCTACCTGGAGATTTTGGCCAAGAACCTCCGCTCCTCCATCAAGGATCTTAAGATGGGTCGTCATTTCATCTTCCAACAAGACAACGACCCAAAGCACACAGCCAAGAAAACCAAGGCCTGGTTCAAGAGGCAAAAAATCAAGGTGTTGCAGTGGCCTAGTCAGTCTTCTGACCTTAACCCAATTGAAAACTTGTGGAAGGAGCTCAAGATTAAAGTCCACATGAGACACCCAAAGAACCTAGATAACTTGGAGAAGATCTGCATGGAGGAGTGGGCCAAGATAACTCCAGAGACCTGTGCCGGCCTGATCAGGTCTTATAAAAGACGATTATTAGCTGTAATTGTAAACAAAGGTTATTCCACAAAATATTAAACCTAGGGGTTGAATAATAATTGACCCACACTTTTATGTTTAAAATTTATAAAAATTTAACTGAGCAACAAAACTTTTTGGTTTGTAAGATTTATGCATCTGTTAATAAATCCTGCTCTTGTTTGAAGTTTGAAGGCTCTAACTTATTTGCATCTTATTAAACCTGCTAAATCTGCAGGGGGTTGAATACTACTTGTAGGCACTGTACTTAACAAAAAAGTGTGAAACAACTGAAAATATGTCTTATATTCTAGGTTCTTCAAAGTAGCCACCTTTTGCTTTGATGACTGCTTTTCACTTCACAGGTGTGCCCTGTCAGGTTTAATAAGTGGGATTTTTTGCCTTATAAATGGGGTTGGGACCATCAGTTGTGTTGTGCAGAAGTCTGGTGGATACACAGCTGATAGTCCTAATTGATAGACTGTTAGCTGCTTTTTTCTTGCCATAATACAAATTCTAAGTAAAGAAAAATGAGTGGCCATCGTTATTTTAAGAAATGAAGGTCAGTCAGTCTGAAAAATTGGGAAAACTTTGAAAGTGTCCCCAAGTGCAGTTGCAAAAACTATCAAGCGCTACAAAGAAACTGGCTCACATGAGGACCGCCCCAGGAAAGGAAGACCAAGAGTCACCTCTGCTTCTGAGGATAAGTTTATCCGAGTCACCAGCCTCAGAAATTGCAGGTTAACAGCAGCTCAGATTAGAGACCAGGTCAATGCCACACAGAGTTCTAGCAGCAGACACATCTCTACAACAACTGTTAAGAGGAGACTTTGTGCAGCAGGCCTTCATGGTAAAATAGCTGCTAGGAAACCACTGCTAAGGACAGGCAACAAGCAGAAGAGACTTGTTTGGGCTAAAGAACACAAGGAATGGACATTAGACCAGTGGAAATCTGTGCTTTGATCTGATGAGTCCAAATTTGAGATCTTTGGTTGCAACCACCGTGTCTTTGTGCGACGCAGAAAAGGTGAACGGATAGACTCTATATGCCTGGTTCCCACCGTGAAGCATGGAGGAGGAGGTGTGATGGTGTGGGGTGCTTTGCTGGTGACACTGTTGGGGATTAATTCAAAATTGAAGGCATACTGAACCAGCATGGCTACCACAGCATCTTGCAGTGGCATACTATTGCATCTGGTTTGCGTTTAGTTGGACCATCATTTATTTTTCAACAGGACAATGACCCCAAACACACCTCCAGGCTGTGTAAGGGCTATTTGAACAAGAAGGAGAGTGATGGGGTGCTACGCCAGATGACCTGGCCTCCACAGTCACCAGATCTGAACCCAATCGAGATGGTTTTGGGGTGAGCTGGACCGCAGAGTGAAGGCAAAAGGACCAACAAGTACTAAGCATCTCTGGGAACTCCTTCAAGATTGTTGGAAGACCATTTCCGGTGACTACCTCTTGAAGCTCATCAAGAGAATGTCAAGAGTGTGCAGAGCAGTCATCAAAGCAAAAGGTGGCTACTTTGAAGAATCTAGAATATAAGACATATTTTCAGTTGTTTCACACTTTTTTAAGTATATAATTCCACATGTGTTAATTCATAGTTTTGATGCCTTCAGTGTGAATTTACAATTTTGATAGTCATGAAAATACAGAAAAATCTTTAAATGAAAAGGTATGGCCAAACTTTTGGTCTGTACTGTATATATGCGATTTGTACACCTTAGGGTATGTTTCCACAGTCAGGAAATTCTGCGGGTTGGACGCTGCGTACATCCAAAGCCTCCAGATGTTACAGCATAGTGGATAGGATTTTATGAAATCTCATCTCCACTATGCATGCAGGGACGCCTCCAGCTTCCCTGCATAAACGGACATGCGGCGCTTCTTTCCAGACTGCATCATGTCTATTTATCTTGCAGAGATGCGGTGATTCCGCACGGTTCAATGAACACATGCGGAATCACCGTGCATCCGAAAGTGCTGCCAATACTGACCATGGAAACATAATCTTCTAC
Source organism: Ranitomeya variabilis (assembly GCF_051348905.1). Taxonomy (NCBI): domain Eukaryota; kingdom Metazoa; phylum Chordata; class Amphibia; order Anura; family Dendrobatidae; genus Ranitomeya; species Ranitomeya variabilis. The sequence goes on from NC_135238.1 coordinate 174,972,831, forward strand.
ACACAGAAGTAAGATGGATCTCTGGCAGCAAGCGCCATGAAGAAGATGGGACCCCCAGTCACCATCACGGAATAGCAGTGGAGGAAGGTATTTTGATATCATCAACTACAAGGCAGGGTAGATGGGGCAGGGAGAGCACTGCTGTGTGGGGCAAACAGGAAAAAAGCAGCTTTTGTTGGGATGGAGGACAGGAGAGAGTCAGAATAGAGACATAAACAGGAAGCTCCAGTACTAACTTCAGGCCAGCACTGTGTTCCTCCTGAGCCTCCCCTCCCCCTCCTGACAGTGCCAACGACAGAGCTTAGAGCTTGGCTGACAGCAGTGCCGCAGACAGAGGCCATCATTCACTTCCATTAACACTTTCTTCAGGAGCAATGATTGCACGCATGCTCCATCAGCCTGACCCAGTCCGTGCTGGTGTGCGGGTCTTAATGCTGTGAAGCTCCAGGAACACCGTAGTGAGTGCAGATGGGGAATGGCTGCGCTGATCATCCCCCCTACATCCTAGCTAGCCAGAGAGGGAAGAGACCCAGCCCGCACACCTATGCCGTAGCGGAGCCTCTGGTTCCCACCCTACGTTATACACGGCAATACAGGGACTCATCTTTTCTCTCATCTTCTGTTGAGCGGGCATGCTGACAAACCAGACACTGTGAGAGTCAGGGGTCCACCGGGGGATCCACCGATTTCCCGGTGGGCCAGTCTGAGCCTGGGAGGAGTTGATGATCTACAGTGTCAAATGCAGCAGAGAGATCCAGGAGAATCAGCATTGAGAAGTGACCATTATATATAGCTGTTAGTAGACAGTTAGAGACTTTAGTAAGGACAATTTCTGTAGAGTTTAAAGAGCGGAAACCAGATTGTAAAAATGTGAAGAAGAGTTACCTGAAGGATGGCAGATTGGGTGTTCCATAAGTTTAGATATTCCTTGCCGAATAGGTGGTCTTATACAGAAATAGCAGTCTGTTGAATGATTTGTGAATTCTCTCCAAATCATGGCCATTGAATGATCTTTACCATTAATCCAACTTCGCAAGTTGCTGGCACAAGTGTTGGAAACAATATACGGAGTCCATGTTTTATCTTGGTCTCTGATTAGACAACCAAAATAATGGTGATATGCTGTTTCAATCAGTGACTTAATAGCCGTCTACAAATATCTGAAGTGATGTCACAGTGTCAGAATCATTATTCTCATTAGCACATGGAAACACGAGAAGCAATAGAATTAAACTGAATGGGAGGAGACACAGATTAGATATTAGACAAAACTTTTTGACAGAGAGGGTGATCAATGAGTGGAACAGGCTGCCACGAGAGGTGGTGAGTTCTCCTTCAATGGAAGTCTTCAAACAGAGGCTGGACAGACATTTGTCTGATATGGTTTATTGAATCCTGTATTGAGCAGGGGATTGGACACGATGACCCTGGAGGTCCCTCCCAACTCTAACATTCTATGATGACAGTGTTGAAATAGTAACTAACAGTGAATTTTGATATGTGTATTTAAACTAGACTCATGATTGATACAAGCTAAACGAAGCAACGTTACCTTAAATTTGTTGAATATTTTTTGCTCCTTGGTCTCCTTGCTTTCAAAGCATCATTGTGGCATCGTGGTACATGGTGAAGATATGATACATGAAGACATCGATGACATGTCATGACTAGTGTTGAGCATTCCGATACCGCAAGTATCGGGTATCGGCCGATATTTGCTGTATCTGAATTCCGATACCGAGTTCCGATATTTTTGTGATATCGGAAATCGGAAGTTCCCAGTGTATGGTTCCCAGGGTCTGGAGGAGAGGAGACTCTCCTTCAGGCCCTGGGATCCATATTCATGTAAAAAATAAAGAATTAAAATAAAAAATATGGATATACTCACCCTTCCGGCGGCCCCTGGACCTTACCGATGTAACCGGCAGCCTCCGTTCCTAAGAGAGGAGTTTAGGACCTGCGATGACGTCGCGGCTTGTGATTGGTCGTGTGAGTGGTCACATGAGCGGTCACGTGACCAATCACAAGCCGCGACGTCATCGAAGCTCCTAAACTCATTCTTAGGAACGGAGGCTGACGGTTACATCGGTAAGGTCCAGGGGCCGCCGGAGGGGTGAGTATATCCATATTTTTTATTTTAATTCTTTATTTTTTACATGAATATGGATCCCAGGGCCTGAAGGAGAGTTTCCTCTCCTTCAGACCCTGGGAACCATCCAGGATAGCTTCCGATACTTGTGTCCCATTGACTTGCATTGGTATCGGTATCGGCGATATCCGATATTTTTTGGATATCGGCCAATCCCATCCGATACCGATACCTTTGAGTATCGGAAGGTATCGCTCAACACTAGTCATGACTCAATTTTGCAAATAAGATAGAAGAAGTGACTGTGTTTCTATATTTACAAGGTTTATGATTGTCAAGAGTTTTGCAACAGCTGGAGAACCTCTGGTTAGAGCCGATTGCATGTAGATATCAGGTACATCTATATTGTCAGAAGGTGTATCTACATTGTAAACTTTTGATACAACAAAGTAAAAAAAAATCCAATGCTTTCTTATGTGGTATTTTAACTATTGTGAGCGATCCTTGCTGTAGCTTCTGTCCTCTCTTCTATACACAATGATAAATAATGTTTAAATTTTATGAAGGGAAAATACACACTAGTAAAATAGGCAAAGTCAGGAAAGAAAAGGCAGCTAAACAGTATCTTAACTATTATGTACATAATGAAAGTCAGAAGGCGTATGTTATCTTTTATTATTACCAGAACGTCAATATTTGCATGTAAGTAACGCCTGCTTTTTATATAGGGCTTATTATTAGATTTTTATTTTATCATTGCACAACGCACTGTGGCAACAGGAATTAAAGAAGTTTGTTTTTCTCCTTTCTCTCCTTTCTCTTCCAGTTCTTAGATAAAGCCTGTAGATAAGAAGCAGAATTATATAATATCAGCACACTTTTATAGCCAGAAAGAACCATACTCATGTTTATAGCTACTGACAGGGGAGTAACGATAGCTGTCACATAGAGTGCGACCAGGCTCGTGCTTGGAGGGGGTTTCGCAGATGCCAATTTTACCTGGATATGCACCCTCATACACACAGTCAGTTGAAATGTATTGCGATGCAGTGACCCTCCGGCTCCCTGCACTGCAGTACACGCCGCTGGCCAATCAGAGGCTGCTGATGTCTGCTTGCCAGTGACCCATGGTACCTGGCAGTGACATTACTCGCTGCCTGTTCTGCCACACCAAACTCAGCTGCCGACTCATGTGCCGGCTACAGAAGAAGATGCCACAAGCGTGAGAGTGGAGGAAGGTGAGTAGAATCATTTGTTCCTTTTTAAAATGTGCTGGAGGAGAACATAAGGGGCCCAGGATGGGGAACATTATATCAGAAAGGGGACATTATACCAGGATGGGGAACATTATGCCAGAATCGGACATTATACCAGGATGGAAAACAATATACTACTACAGGGGACATTATACCAGGATGGAGGACATTATGCCAGGAAAGGACCTAGGATGGGGGAAATTGTTATAGCATGGGGACCAGGATGAGGAGCATTATTACTGGAAGGGGCCAGAATGGAGACATTATGACATGGAGGGGGCAAACATATATATATATATATATATATATATATATATATATATATATATATATATATATATATATATATATATATATATATATATATATATACAGTATATATATATATATATACCTATACAGTATATATATATATATATATATATATATATATATATACCATATTTTCTGGTGTATAAGATGACAGGGCGTATAAGACGACCCCCAACTTTTCCATATAAAATATGAAGTTTGGGATATACCTGCCGTATAAGACGGGGGTCATCTTATACGCCGGTGTCGTCTTATACGGCGTGTGCGGTCCAGATGGTTCCCAGGGTCTGGAGGAGAGGAGACTCTCCTTCAGGCCCTGGGATCCATATTAATGTAAAAAAAAAAGAATAAAAAATATGGATATACTTAAAGTTCGACGGCCCCCGGCTCTCAGGGGGGAAGCGGCGGCCTCCGTTCCCAAGGATGCATTGTGCTCAGGACCGGAGATGATGTCACGGTCGCGTGAGAGAATCTCCTCTCCTCCAGACCCTGGGAACCATCCAGGACCGCTCCTTGCACACGCTGTACCCGGCGTATAAGACAACCCCTGACTTTTGAGAAGATTTTCAGGGGTTAAAAAATTGTCTTATACGCCGGAAAATACGGTGTGTGTGTGTGTATATACATATATATATATATATATATATATATATATATATATATATATATATATATATATATATATATATACACTCACCGGCCACTTTATTAGGTACACCATGCTAGTAACGGGTTGGACCCCCTTTTGCCTTCAGAACTGCCTCAATTCTTCGTGGCATAGATTCAACAAGGTGCTGGAAGCATTCCTCAGAGATTTTGGTCCATATTGACATGATGGCATCACACAGTTGCCGCAGATTTGTCGGCTGCACATCCCAAAGATGCTCCATACAAGGCAGGATGGATCCATGCTTTCATGTTGTTTACGCCAAATTCTGACCCTACCATCCGAATGTCGCAGCAGAAATCGAGACTCATCAGACCAAGCAACGTTTTTCAATCTTCTACTGTCCAATTTCGATGAGCTTGTACAAATTGTAGCCTCAGTTTCCTGTTCTTAGCTGAAAGGAGTGGTACCCGGTGTGGTCTTCTGCTGCTGTAGCCCATCTGCCTCAAAGTTCGACGCACTGTGCGTTCAGAGATGCTCTTAGGCCTACCTTGGTTGTAACGGGTGGCGATTTGAGTCACTGTTGCCTTTCTATCAGCTCGAACCAGTCTGCCCATTCTCCTCTGACCTCTGGCATCAACAAGGCATTTCCGCCCACAGAACTGCCGCTCACTGGATTTTTTTTCTTTTTCGGACCATTCTCTGTAAACCCTAGAGATGGTTGTGCGTGAAAATCCCAGTAGATCAGCAGTTTCTGAAATACTCAGACCAGCCCTTCTGGCACCAACAACCATGCCACGTTCAAAGGCACTCAAATCACCTTTCTTCCCCATACTGATGCTCGGTTTGAACTGCAGGAGATTGTCTTGACCATGTCTACATGCCTAAATGCACTGAGTTGCCGCCATGTGATTGGCTGATTAGAAATTAAGTGTTAACAAGAAGTTGGACAGGTGTACCTAATAAAGTGGCCGGTGAGTGTATATATATACCGTATTTTCCGGCGTATAAGACGACTTTTTAACCCCCGAAAATCTTCTTAAAAGTCGGGGGTCGTCTTATACGCCGGGAATCGACTTGTACGCCGGTGTATATGGTGGGTGGGGAGGGGGAGTGATCCTGATGACGAGGGGGCGTCTCACAGGAAAGTGAGTAATCCCCATTACCTTATCCTAGCGGTGCAGCGTGGGGGTGTCAGTGCTGGGAGCGGCGGCAGCTGCTGTGTTCTGGTGCGGCGGCTCCTCTTCTGTGTGGGGCCTCTGTGCTGTGAGGTGGCGGCGGCAGCGGCGTATCTTTATCCAGTTGGGGCTCCTCCGGCATCTCCTTAGCCCTGGAGGCCCCGCCGCAACTCCATCGGTGCAATGTGGTGGCCTCCGGGAAAATGGCCGCTGCTCAGATTCAGATCTCGTGTCCCGAGATTTCGGGACGAGATCTGAATCTGAGCAGCGGCCATTTTCCCGGAGGCCACCGCATCGCACCTATTGAGCTGCCTCCGGGAAAATGGCCGCTGCATTGCACTCATGGAGTTGCGGCGGGGCCTCCAGGGCTAAGGAGATGCCGGAGGAGCCCCAACTGGATAAAGATATGCCGCCGCCACCGCCACCGCACAGCACAGAGGCCCCACACAGAAGAGGAGCCGCCGCACCAGAGCACAGCAGCCGCCGCACCAGAGCACAGCAGCCGCCGCACCAGAGCACAGCAGCCGCCGCACCAGAGCACAGCAGCCGCCGCACCAGAGCACAGCAGCCGCCGCCGCCACTCCCAGCACTGAGACCCCCACGCTGCACCGCTACGATAAGGTAATGGGGGATACTCACTTTCCTGTGAGACGCCCCCTCGTCATCAGGCCCACTCCCCCCCCCCCAAAAGGCACATATTCACCGGCCCTATAAGACGACATAGGGTGTATAAGAAGACCCCCGACTTTTAAGAAGATTTTATATTTTAACTGGTAAAGTTGGGGGGTCGTCTTATACGCCCAGTCGTCTTATACGCCGGAAAATACGGTATATATATATATATATATATATATATATATATACCGGTGTATATATATGTGTTTGTCTTTATATGATCTAGAATGTTACAAGGGCCCATACATCTAACCAACATATAGGTGGGAGCCCAGGTCCAAATTTTGCACTAGAGTACATCAGACTCTAGTTACACCTCTAGCTACTGACGTAAGATCTCGGCCTATTATAGAGCACCAGTCTACTGTGTACAAGTCAACTGACGTATATACTGTATGGGTTAATCTTGATTTAGATTGCATTCGCGCAAACTGATTTTGGATCAGTTATAGTCTGTGTGTTAATGAACATAAGAGATTTTCCACATGGATCTCTGCATGGAAAATAATGAAGCAAGTGCTAGTCTTGCCCGATTCATGGACCAGACTAGTGTATGTATATAGCAGGAAGCTCCTGCACAAATCCGCTTTGTGGACGAGGACACAGAGCTGCACATGGAGCCAGTCACATCCGCACCTTACTGATGTGACTGATCTGCACAGCTTAGGGCTCACCTGGACTTTAGTCTTAGTCTTGTCATCCTTTACATGACTTACTAAAGATTATATGGTTTGTCAGCTGAGATATCACCATTCTGTATTAAGAAGAAAGGAGAGCAGACCAAGGCAAACATTATGTACCCAACTAAATCCTGACTGGTCAATATACATCTGCAAGATATACTACATGCCATGATTTATTTCAGTGGGCATTAGCTGCTACAAATTGAGGGCCGCAACCTGCTGCTTTTGCTAGAAAATGCTTTAAAGAGGACCACTCACTTGATTTATTTATTTAAACGGAGCACCTCCTCAAATTGCCACTTTTCCAATAATTATGGAACATTTGTATTTTATTTTCTGTGTCCCTCTTTTCCAAAGTTATACCCCCCTCAGTAAAAAAAAAAAGATTCAGATTTTCCCTTCTATGACTCGGCCATGTTTTGATTGGCCATCGTCATAGAGAAGAAAAAGCAAACACTGGAAGAGAAGTTCTGTGGTATAGGCCCAGTTGGGTGGTGGGAAAATTTTCATCCTTATTCCTGAGGGGCATAACTTTGGAATGTAGGGGCACAGGACAAAATAGAAACTGTTTCAGAATCATTAGAGCAGCTACATTTAGAGGAGACACTCAGATAAACGACGATAAATAATTTCAGTGACAGTTCCGCTTTAAACCGTAGCTAGTTGGTGACAGATTTATTATGAAATCATGATTCTAATCATTACTTATTAATTATCTTTTGTTTTACCATCAGACTTTCTGCCAGCAAAACAAAGCACTGATTGGTAAGCAGATGCTGTATAAACAGTGCACATAAAAGGTGACAAGGACTCATTCCACAATGGACTCTCTCAGACTTTATGGTGGAACAATATTGATTTGGAACTTTGTTAATCGTACATTTTAATAAAAATTTACATTTATTACAGTTAACGTAAAATGGTGAAATTCAAAAAAGTTCACCACTTGCAATTTTTTTTTAATAGGGATACTATTGGCAGCCTTTTTGATAAGGGTCCATTTTGCACATGTATAGAACAGAAAGAGGAAAGCACTGTGTATAATAGGATCATTCATGTAATATATACTCAAAAATTATACCCAAAATTACATATAACCAATTTTATTGATGCAAAAAACACACAACCAGGACAATGTATTAAAAACAATTAAAAAAGCCAAAAAAAGAAAAGACAATACAGAAAACCACTTGATGTCCGTATAGGAACCAAAAGCTAACCTCCTCCAATATGCTAGCTAGATATGCCGGTAAATATAAACTATGCATACAGAATAGACAATATTCCACCATTCCATCCAATATTACACTATTGCAAATTTTTAAAATATCAACTGGTGATTGTAATCCACAGTATGTGAGATAATGGCAAAATATACAGCACAGTTTCAAATTAAAGATCTATTCAAATGAATGAAAAATTGATAAAGTAGAAATAAAGCCTGTTATTTCCCATGTAAACCTATCCAAAACAGTGTGGTGTGATCCCACAATAATTAAAGGCATACACCCAAAAATATAAGATCACAAAGATTGAGACCTATCTTCTGCTGACCAATGACCATGCATACAAGTAATGAGACCATCCCTATACAGACCTCATGTGGTTCCTATACATGGAAGACAAAGTCTAAGTACCCTAGGAGGGACAAGGAAAAATCTTCAGAGAGTGCTAGATAAAACTTTTCTAATGTTTAGGAATTCTCCGCAATGTTCTGCTACACAAGCATCCACTGGAGACATCAATGGCCAGAATGTGAATTAGTGTAGGGCAATAATAGAAGTGAATATTACACAACTTCAGGATCAGACTACAGAGTTTAATAGTGGTCTGTTATCATGAGAAACCCAAATAAAATAAATTCTAACTTTTATTGAGTAAGATTAAAAGGACTAACAATAATTAAAAGGGCACACCCCACACATAAAGGAGTGCGCTCTAGGTCAACCCTATTTATATAATTAGCAGTTTAGTTCAAACACATATAATATATTTCTACCTTTTAACATCGTTAGGATGTATTTCGGTTGACTAGTCCGACCATTACGTTTGTACAGGCTGTATTGTAAGGGCAATTACGGTATCTCTTGCCGCATGAGTTGTGTTTTTTCAGCCCTGGATAATATGGTGTCTAGCCTGATAGTCATCTATTATTAAGTGGTTGTGTTTGCCTGATATTATCACCTGCATTTAGGGCTTTTCAGGGCAGAAAGGAACAACCGCTGAGGAGGGGGGTCACCATTTGCGTTGGTATATCTATAGGGTGCCAACCTCCGCTGCTAGGCAGGTATAAAGATTAGGAATTATATCTATAGGTTTGACCTAGAGTGCACTCCTTTATGTGCGGGGTGTGTCTTTTTCATGATTGTTATTAGTCCTTTTAATCGTATTCATTAAAAGTTAGATTTTCATTTTACTTGGGTTTTTTATGTCAGCTGCTACAATACAGAATCCACAGCCTTTCAGTCTGTTATCATGGAGGCACATCATTTAGGTTAGGAAATGTAGGCACAAAACTGTACAATTTTACGTTCAATTCTATTCATACAACTGCTTTTTAATTTAAGAAATATTGATATAAGAATGGGTGCAACTATAAAACACACATGTACCGTGCATCCAAATATTGCAGATTGATCTTCTGTTACACACGCAGCTGGAGCACGTGGTTCGTGGCCACGAGGCTGGGCTTACCTAGGAAGGGCATATCTAAGTGGCTTCCTGGTGATCATTGGATCTACTGATGATGGAGTCAGGCTTGAGCTGTAAATATATTACTCCAAAACAAAGTATTCAAAGACAATAATCAATAAAATTATATCATTTTTATTAATAGTTATAAAAACATGGTTACGCCAAGAAGAATTATAATAAAATACGCGTATAACTAGAAAATTGATGCCACAACAAGAATTTATGTAAAAGTTTATTCGCATATAATACAATGAAGACTAGAATATTTAAAAAACGTGTGGCAGGGGGACGTGGAATGACAGACTGAGTGGTAAAAAAAAACATACATACACTCACCGGCCACTTTATTAGGTACACCATGCTAGTAACGGGTTGGACCCCTTTTGCCTTCAGAACTGCCTCAATTCTTTGTGGCATAGATTCAACAAGGTGCTGGAAGCATTCCTCAGAGATTTTGGTCCATATTGACATGATGGCATCACACAGTTGCCGCAGATTTGTCGGCTGCACATCCCAAAGATGCTCCATACAAGGCAGGATGGATCCATGCTTTCATGTTGTTTACGCCAAATTCTGACCATACCATCCGAATGTCGCAGCAGAAATCGAGACTCATCAGACCAAGCAACGTTTTTCCAATCTTCTACTGTCCAATTTCGATGAGCTTGTACAAATTGTAGCCTCAGTTTCCTGTTCTTAGCTGAAAGGAGTGGTACCCGGTGTGGTCTTCTGCTGCTGTAGCCCATCTGCCTCAAAGTTCGACGCACTGTGCGTTCAGAGATGCTCTTAGGCCTACCTTGGTTGTAACGGGTGCCGATTTGAGTCACTGTTGCCTTTCTATCAGCTCGAACCAGTCTGCCCATTCTCCTCTGACCTCTGGCATCAACAAGGCATTTCCGCCCACAGAACTGCCGCTCACTGGATTTTTTTTCTTTTTCGGACCATTCTCTGTAAACCCTAGAGATGGTTGTGCGTGAAAATCCCAGTAGATCAGCAGTTTCTGAAATACTCAGACCAGCCCTTCTGGCACCAACAACCATGCCACGTTCAAAGGCACTCAAATCACCTTTCTTCCCCATACTGATGCTCGGTTTGAACTGCAGGAGATTGTCTTGACCATGTCTACATGCCTAAATGCACTGAGTTGCCACCATGTGATTGGCTGATTAGAAATTAAGTGTTAACAAGAAGTTGGACAGGTGTACCTAATAAAGTGGCCGGTGAGTGTATATGAAAAAAAAGTAATATTATGAAAAATGGAATTACACCAGCAAAAAATACATCAGCAAAAATGATTATATCTAGTGAATATCTCAAAGTGTATAACCACGTGAAAATATCAAGTTATACAACAAGATATGTGCCAACAAAAATTATAAAAATTAATCATAAAAAAGTGTAAGTGTTAACAAAAATTAATATCATAATGGAAATAAATTATAAATGTAATTCAGGTGAATAAGATATGCAACGCACCAAAAAACGATCAAATTAATAACATGATTATCATAAAGTGCATGTGCTAATAAGAAATTATTAAACCAATGAATCAAGCTGTGTAGCATATATAAATATTAGACAAGTGCACCAAGGCCAAAGTGCGATCCAACAAAAAGTGAATCAGCCTAAATAAAGAATTTAATATATTGTTTTAAGGTATTCTAAGTTTTTTAATTAGTATTACTGTGGTATTTCTTTTCTATATAGCTATTATTCTTGAGCTGTTAATAGCCACCATGTACCACTCCTAGGCATTCCCCGGTACTGCAGCTGCTAGCCACATGGGTTAGGTACACAGACAAGGATAGGACTTGGGCTCTGTTCAGACTAATAGGTTCAGGATCCACTAATAGAACGGTTATTGACACAGAGACTCAAACAGGGCTGATTTGGACACTGTTAGGACAGTCTGGATACAAAGGCCAGATGGAGTCCAGAGTAACTCTGCTGCCTCATTATAGTGAGGGACTCCCTCAGAGGTGTCATCAGAATTACATCATATAGAGATTTAGATGGAAACCCTGTTGTAAGTGCTCAGTGTAGAGCGCTGGATAAATGTGATCCCAAATGTTATGTAAAATGTTCAAAATAAAAGCTTCAACTTAATCCACAAAAAAAAGCAAGTCCCCATGCAGGTCCATCATCTGTTAACGGAAATATAGCGGCTTCCATGTTACTGGAAGCACAAAGGCTCTGGAAAAGCAAAATGGCTCCTCACCCTCCAAAACAAATCCCACAAATTCTGCACTCCCAAATCCAAATGCCCCCATCCCTTCTCAGCCTCAGAAATGTTGTTGGTAAAAATATAATTATTTTTTTCTTCATTGCCCAATGTTATAAAATTCTGTGACCCACCTGTGGTGTCAATATGAACACTGCACCCCTAGATGAATTCATTGAGAGGTGTAGTTTGTAAAATGGGGTCACTGACGGGGGTTCTGCTGTTCTGGCACCTCAGGGGCTTTGCCAACATGTCATGGCATCCTCAAACCAGTCCAGCAAAATGTGAACTACAATATGGCACTTCTGTCCTCTGAGCTTTGCACTGTCCTCAAAAGTCATTTTTGACCACAGATGGGATATCGACGTACTCAGGAGAAATTGCACAACAATTTTGGATTCCATTTTCTCCTGCTATCCTTGTGAAAATAAATTGGGGCTAAATAATATTTTTTATGACTCAATGTTATAAACGTCTGTGAAGCACCTTATTATGTTTCAAAAATTGTATGTATTCAAATTAATAGTTTGAAAATTGCAAAATTTAAATTTTTTTTGCCAAACTTCCATTTTTTTTCACAAATAATCGCAAGTCATATAGAAGAAATCAGTGGGATCTGTTGAAACGTTCCAGAGTTATTACCACATAAAGTGACACTTGTCAGAATTGTAAAATTTGGCCTGAAAACAGGCTCGGAGGTGAAGGGGTTAATGTTAGTGCAGCGCCCCAGAGTCCTGGTCGTTGCAGTAGCATGGTTCAGCCACTAAGGGGGGCCATGCTGCGTTCGATGGCACGGAAGGAGTTCTCTGAGCAGGTATCACAGTCACCAATACATTTCACAGCTGGGCCTCCGGGGGGAGCTAAGGGTGCTATTCATTAGGCCACTCCCCACCATAGTGGGTAAACTGGGGGTCAGGCAGGAAGTTAGAGGGAGAACGCTGACGGGATTGAACGGAGCAACACCTGGTGGCAGAGGGTGTTGTGAAGGGAGAGACTGTAGGGTCTCTGCCAGGGGTGGGATCCTGGCAGAGGCTTGGCATGGAAAGAACGTAAAGGGACCGTGCCTGCTCAGCATAGCGGCGGTGCCCAAGGAAGGACTAAGAAGCGAGATAGATTGTGCTGAGTGAGAAACGAAATCAAGCGAAAGGAGATACCAGTGAGGGTTGTGCTGAAAGAGGCAGCACCTTACTGAGGCGCACTACCGGTGGCCGGAACGCCGAGGAGGTAAAGAGTTTCAAGCCATACCTCAGACCTACGGCAGGGCAGTTAGCTTGAGGCGGACTGTCTCACGCATCACCCAGGAAGGCAAAGGGGGGTACCAACAGGAGAGGGGCGCAGATAGAGTCCCGGAAGATCTCCGAGCCTCCCCGTCATACGGGTGCGTTCCTACCATAGTATCTGGAGGGACGAGGAAGATCATTGCGAATTAAGTTGTTGTGAGGGAACACGAGAAACAGACACAACAGTTGTGGGGTACTTTCCGTAAGCACAGCAGGGAAGGACTGCAACACATAGCGCTAGAAGGAAGGCACCGATTTCCACCTGCAAGGAGAGCTCTGGAAGTGCCATTGGACCGGCCGGACTTGCGCAGCCTGGTGAGCCGTATTCCGGACTGAGGACCCAGAGAGCTTCAGTAAAGAGGTAAAGAGACTGCAACCTGGTGTCCTCGTTATTTACCGCGACCTGCACCCCACAACTGCACCGCTACAACATCACTTATTGCACCGGACGTCCCCCACTGACACACAGGGCCACGGACCGGGTCTAGCTACCGTGACAACCCCAGGACTGAGACCTAGAGGCCCGGCTCCGGGTACCCCTCGGCCCTGCGGCGGTGTGGGGGCGCTCCATTAATATACTTCTTTTAAAGTCTTGCTCCTGGAAAGCAAAATACTTAAATCAAAACATGAATACACATTAAATAAGACTCGGCCGAGCCCAGAAATTTCAACACGATGGACCAACCATCTCGTACACATGGGGATCTCCCTTAATTGGTCAGTGAACATAAGATTGGGTGGTTCATCAGTTGGCCTATCCTCCATTTTGTTAAAATTCATTACAGTGTTGGTGCCTATAGACAATGCAATATTGTAGTCCTTTAATTTAGTGATAAAGTCCTTTAAATTAGTACTAACTATTGCTCAAATGTCTTCAAAATATCAGATTCAGCGTGGACGACAATTCTTACATAACAAAGTAATTAATGCATGAAACCCCAACCTGTGCATGTTGGATTACATACGTGCCTACCCTGAGTATGGACCATACGTGTATATGTAGATTTAATGATTAATATGTTTAATTAGTTACACCCGCGCTCTCTTCACAGCACGCACTCCAGCGTTTCTTTCTAATATGTTGGCTTCGTCTGATATGAACAAATACATTTTTTTTAAGTATCCGCAATAAACCCCGTTGTGCCAGTAAACATTTCTATAAATGTTTTTTTTTCCTATGGTAAATAATGAGTAGGCGCAGCTCATCATTGTATACAAGTGCTGATGGTATAGAAATTATTTTGGTCTTGTTAATATGTTTCGCCTTTCTTAGCTCCCTCTCTTCCCTCGTAGCTTTAGGGAATATTCTGCATCGCATGGTCTATACTCTTTATTACACAGATAAAGCCTGCAGGGAGGGTAGCCATCCTACCCGAACCTCTAGATTTTAATTTCATGGATCACATTATTGGCAGCGGAATGAATGCACTTGTTCCTGATGCCAAGATGCCATCATGTGTGTCTTAACAGGCCCTCGGGGGCGGCAAAGACAAGTAGCAAGATTCTCTTAGTCTACTGTCTCAATTTCCTATTTTAATGATAGTTTTCAGCAATTTAATTTCTTCTCTTTTGTCAGACATGCTTGGATTGGGTTTAATTAAGCATATCTTATTCATAATTACCAAGGCAGCTGTAGGAAACCTGGTAAAGGCAAATCTTCAGAGCAGAATATTATGGTCTCCGGAGATGGATCTTTACATTCCATGATTCCAGAACTTGCGGTATTTACTTCTACATGTTCCACAATGTATTTCCGTACAGAACAGTGCAGTTATGGACTAATGGACAGAGAACCCAGTTGCTTAGCGATTAAAGAGCAAAATGGCATCTGATTTTATTGTATTATGCCTTAAAGGGAAAATATTCTGTTTATAAGTAGCTTTAATTCTCTGTTGAAGATACATTAACATATATTCTGAATTAATTGTGTTCGGAATAAAAGTGATCTGTCATCCATTTACATGTAAAATTATGTGCACTGGCAAGTTGCCATTTTATTCCTGTTTAGACTTGTGCCTCATTGCATTACAAGCACCGATATCCATAAGTAATTATTTTATTATTATGCTTTGCTTATATAGCGCTATCATATTCCACGGCGCTTTACAGATCTCATAATCAATGATGTCTATCAACAATACTAGATTACTTCATTTAGCGGTTGTAGCAAGTGCCCTTGTTCTATGCATTGTTCACCAATACACTTCATAAATTAAATACTGCCATTACAATGCACTATTAAATTACGGTAAGGCTACGTTCACACTGTATATTCAGTCTTGGCGCTGTCCGTGGAAAATACTGACCTTACACGGTCATCACATAGATCGATGTTATTGAATAACCTTCAAGAAAAAACACTGGGGGGAGAGAATGCAAAATAGGGTCTTATCCAAATAACATTATAGCCATTAATATCAGAATGTGCTAGCCGGATCCAGTATGGGTTTTTACTTTTGAGATTCAGCTGCTGCGGATCCACAGGTTATAAGTTAGCCAACATATATCTGTATCAAGGAAGTTTGTGGATATCCTTCGCGCTGCTGATTTACAGAAGACGTCAATCCGAGATTATTTTTAATAATATTTTTAATAATTTTCATTCTTTGATGCGTTTCGAAGTGGCAAGCACTTCTACAGGTAGTAACCAAATGTCATGGTTGCTTCCTGAAGAAGTACTTGCCACTTTGAAACGCATTGAAGAATAAAAACCGCTGTTATTAAAAAATACTCTTGGATTGCCATCTTCTGTAAATCAGCAGTGAAAAGGATATCCACAAAACTTCCTTGATACAGATGACATGTACTAGTGTCTCCTGTATTGTGGCTGAGACTCGCCTGTTCTAGTCTATTGGTGCTAAAAAAAAATATATCAAATTCCATATTGATTAACCCTATAGCCAGAGCTGCCACTAGGAATTTCGGGGCCCCCTTGAGACTTCGCCCAGGCTCCACCCCAGCCCCGCATGCACCCCTCGAACTGTCCATAGTCAAAAGATTCTTTAAGCTGCCACCACGACAAGGTAGACTCTTTTGGCCTGGCCCTACACTACTCTAACCTATTAAATATTTGTTAAAATATCCAATACAATTTAGGTATATTTTTATCTATTTTTCAATATTTAAAATGACCAATAATATCACATACAGGGGACAAATACCACCGCACCATGACCAGACACCATATTACCACCACATAGTGACCTATAATACCATATACAAGGGACAAATACCACTGCACCATGTCCAGACTACATATTACCACCACGTGATGACCAATAATACCACATACAAGGAACAAATACCACCACACCATGACCAGACCACATATTACCACCATATAGTGACCAAATAATTGCACGTACAAGGAACAAATAATGCCACACCATTGCCAGACAACATATTACCACCATATAGTGACTGAATAGTAAAATACTGATCAGTAATAAAAATAAACAATACCAATATTACCATAAGTGCCGTTATACACAGGAGATCTTTACTTAGTATGCAGTGTCTGTGTACAGGTAATACAGTGATCACTAGTGACATTATACACAGGAGCTCTGTATATAGTGTATAGTTTAAAGGTAATACTGTGATCACGGGTGACATTGTACACAGGACCGCTGTATATAGCATACAGTGTAGAGTGTCAGTGTACAGGTAACACACTGATTCACCAGGGATGTCTCTAGGTGAAGTCCTTCATCTTCGCTTTTCATCTTCATCCAGCACAGACAACTGTCACTTCTTCCAGCCAGGGCTCATCTCCGCAGGAAATAACAGTTATCTAGAGCACCGCTTACAGAACACATTACTTATTTTTTTCCCAAATTGTAAACTACACCAGATGAAGAAAAAAAGGCAACAGTGTTGCTCTGCACAGTAACAGGACCACCTCCTGCTTTAAAACAGTATCCTCAAAAAATAAAATAAATACATCACTGCATTAACCCCTTTCTGCCAGCTGACAGAATAGTACGTCAGCAGGCAGATCCCCTGCTTTGAGGTGGGCTCTGGCGGTGAGCCCACCTCAAAGCCACGACATGTCAGCTGTTTTGTACAGCTGACATGTGCGCGCAATGAGCGCGAGCGGAATCGCAATCCACCCGCACCCATTAACTAGTTAAATGCCCCTGTCAAGCGCTGACAGCGGCATTTAACTGGCACTCCTCGGGGGTCATCAGTGCATTGCTATAACAACCAGAGGTCGGCGTTCAAAGCAACCCTGCATTTCTGCTACATAGAGGTGATCTGTGCTTCACCTCTATGTAGCAGAGGTGATCGAGTTGTGCATGCTTCTAGCCTCCTATGGAGGCTATTGAAGCATGCCAAAATGTAAAAAAAAGTGTTTAACCCCTTTCTGCCATTGGACATACTATTCCGTCCATGTGGGGTGGGCCCTACTTCCCATGGACGGAATAGTACATCCAGAGCGATCGGCCGCGCTCACGGGGGGAGCGCGGCCGATCGCGGCCGGGTGTCAGCTGACTATCCCAGCTGACATCCGGCACTATGTGCCAGGAGTGGTCACGGACCGCCCCCAGCACATTAACCCCCGGCACACTGCGATCAAACATGATTGCAGTGTTCCAGCAGTATAGGGAAGCATCGCGCAGGGAGGGGGCTCCCTGCGTGCTTCCCTGAGGCGATATGTACAAGGCAATGTGCTCACCTTGTACCGAG
Source organism: Ranitomeya variabilis (assembly GCF_051348905.1). Taxonomy (NCBI): domain Eukaryota; kingdom Metazoa; phylum Chordata; class Amphibia; order Anura; family Dendrobatidae; genus Ranitomeya; species Ranitomeya variabilis. The sequence continues at coordinate 174,990,515 of NC_135238.1, forward strand.
CGTCTCCTCCCTGCAGGCCCCAGATCCAAAATGGCCACGGGGCTACTTCCGGGTCCTGCAGGGAGGTGGCTTCACAGTGCCTGCTCAGAGCAGGCGCCGGGAAGCCTTCCTGCTGTGCATGTCAGATCGCTGATCTGACACAGTGCACAGCAAAGTGTCAGATCAGCGATCTGTCACTTTACTGTGATGTCCCCTCCCTGGGGCAAAGTAAAAAAGTTAAAAAAAAAAAAAAAAATTACATGTGTGAAAAAAAAAAAATCCTAAATAAATAATAATAATAAAAAAATATTGTTCCAATAAATACATTCCTTTATTTATATAATAAAAAAATAAAAGTACACATATTTAGTATCGCCTCGCCCGTAACGACCCGACCTATAAAACTGCCCCACTAATTAACCCCTTCAGTGAACACCGTTAAAATAAAATTAAAAAAAAAAAAAAGGCAAAAACCCACACTTTATTATCATACCGCCGAACAAAAAGTGGAATATCACGCGATCAAAAAGACGGATATAGATAACCATGGTACCACTGAAAACGTCATCTTGTCCCGCAAAAAACGAGCCGCCATACAGCGTCATCAGCAAAAAAATAAAAAAGTTATAGTCCTCAGGATAAAGTGATGCAAAAATAATAATTATTTTTTCTATAAAATAGTTTTTATCGTATAAAAGCACCAAAACATAACAAAATGATATAAATGAGGTATCACTGTAATCGTACTGACCCGAAGAATAAAACTGCTTTATCCATTTTACTAAACGTGGAACGGTATAAACGCCCCCTCCAAAAGAAATTCATAAATAGCTGGTTTTTGGTCATTCTGCCTCACAAAAATCTGAATAAAAAGCGATCAAAAAATGTCACATGCCTGAAAATGTTACCAATAAAAATGTCAACTCGTCCCGCAAAAAACAAGACCTTACATGACTCTGTGGACCAAAATATGGAAAAATTATAGCTCTCAAAATATGGTAACGCAAAAATTATTTTTTGCAATAAAAAGCGTCTTTTAGTGTGTGACGGCTGCCAATCATAAAAATCCGCTAAAAACCCGCTATAAAAGTAAATCAAACCCCCCTTCATCACCCCCTTAGTTACGGAAAAATAAAAAAATTAAAAAATTTATTTATTTCCATTTTCCCATTAGGGTTAGGGCTAGGGTTAGGGTTAGGCTTGGGGCCAGGGTTGGGGCTAGGGCTACAGTTAGGGTTGGGGCTAAAGTTAGGGTTGGTGCTAAAGTTAGGGTTGGGGCTAAAGTTAGGGTTAGGGTTTGGATTACATTTACGGTTGGGAATAGGGTTGGGATTAGGGTTAGGGGTGTGTCAGGGTTAGGGGTGTGGTTAGGGTTACCATTGAGATTAGGGTTAGGGGTGGGTTTGGATTAGGGTTTCAGTTATAATTGGGGGTTTCCACTGTTTAGGCACATCAGGGGCTCTCCAAACGCGACATGGCGTCCGATCTCAATTCCAGGCAATTCTGCGTTGAAAAAGTAGAACAGTGCTCCTTCCCTTCCGAGCTCTCCCGTGTTCCCAAACAGCGGTTTACCCCAACATATGAGGTATCCGCCTACTCAGGACACATTGGACAACAACTTTTGGGGTCCAATTTCTCCTGTTACCCTTGGGAAAATACAAAACTGGGGGCTAAAAAATAATTTTTGTGGAAATTTTTTTTTTTTCACGGCTCTACGTTATAAACTGTAGTGAAACACCTGGGGGTTCAAAGTTCTCACAACACATCTAGATAAGTTCCTTGGGGGGTCTAGTTTCCAATATGGGGTCACTTGTGGGGGGTTTCTACTGTTTAGTTACATCAGGGGCTCTGCAAATGCAACGTGACGCCTGCAGACCAATCCATCTAAGTCTGCATTCCAAATGGCGCTCCTTCCCTTCCGAGCTCTGCCATGCGCCCAAACGGTGGTTCCCCCCCACATATTGGGAATCAGCGTACTCAGGTCAAATTGGACAACAACTTTTGGGGTTCAATTTCAACTGATACCCTTGGAAAAATACAAAACCGGGGGCTAAAAAATAATTTTTGTTGAAAAAAAAGATTTTTTATTTTCACGGCTCTACGTTATAAACTGTAGTGAAACACTTGGGGGTTTAGAGTTCTCACAACACATCTAGATAAGTTCCTTGGGGGGTCTAGTTTCCATAATGGGGTCACTTCTGGGGGGTTTCTACTGTTTAGGTACATTAGGAGCTCTGTAAACGCAATGTGATGCCTGCAGACCATTCCAAGTCTGCATTCCAAATGGCGCACCTTCCCTTCCGAGCTCTCCCATGCGCCCAAATGGTGGTTCCCCCCACATATGGGGTATCAGCGTACTCAGGACAAATTGGACAACAACTTTTGGGGTCCAATTTCTCCTGTTACCCTTCGGAAAATACAAAACTGGGGGCTAAAAAAAAATTTTGTGGGAAATTTTTATTTTTTATTTTTACGGCTCTACATTATAAACTTCTGTGAAGCACTTGGTGGGTCAAAGTGCTCACCACACATCTAGATAAGTTCCTTAGGGGGTCTACTTTCTAAAATGGTGTCACTTGTGGGGGGTTTCAATGTTTAGGCACATCAGTGGCTCTTCAAACGCAACATGGCGTCCCATCTCAATTCCTGTCAATTTTGCATTGAAAAGTCAAACGGCGCTCCTTCCCTTCCGAGCTCTCCCTTGCGCCCAAACAGTGGTTTACCCCCACATATGGGGTATCGGCGTACTCAGGACAAATTGTTCAACAACTTTTGGGGTCCATTTTCTCCTGTTACCCTTGGTAAAATAAAACAAAATTGGAGCTGAAGTAAATTTTTTGTGAAAAAAAAGTTAAATGTTAATTTTTTTAAAAAAATTCCAAAAATTCCTGTAAAACACCTGAAGGGCTAATAAACTTCAGTAAAACAATGACACCGGAGCTCACCCTAGAACTGGCAATCCTCAGCTGCTGGAATCAATCAGGGTAGTGCCCCCCTGTAAATCAATATACCTGTTAAGCCAATAGATACTGCGCTTGAGGATGCGAAGAAAGATAGAAACTGGGCGGAATACTTAGAAACAAGTTGTTCTAGGTGTCCACACGTGGACTCACAGTGGCAAAATCCTACTGAAGCCAACAACAAACAATCAATACATCTGTCAACAAAACCTCAAACCAGCCACACAGTATGTATGGATTTCATTCAAGTGCCGATCCCCCAGCTTACCTCTTGTTGGATGGATGTAGCTGGATATGGGACCATGCTGAGTTTCTGTGCACCTGCCCGGTGTAAGTACCCAAGGCTGCGGCGCCGTATGTGACAGATGGCTGAGTGCAGTACTAGTCCAGGGAAGCTCCAGCCGGTAGCGTTCCCTGGTTACCGCATGGAAAAAAGATGGCCGATAGGCTCCTCCCACTAGTGATGTCACCTGTAGTATGGAGCGCTATAACGCTCAAAAAAGGGAGAGGAAACAACCTGAAGGGTTAATAAACTTCTTGAATGCGGTTTTGAGCACCTTGAGGGGTGCAGTTTTTAGAATGGTGTCACACTTGGTTATTTTTTATCATATAGACCCCTCAAAATGACTTCAAATGTGATGTGGTCCCTAAAAAAAAATTGTGTTGTAAAAATGAGAAATTGCTGGTCAACTTTTAACCCTTTTAACTACCTAACACAAAAAAAATGTTGGTTCCAAAATTGTGCTGATGTGAAGTAGACATGTGGGAAATGTTACTTCTTAAGTTTTTTGTGTGACATATCTCTGTGACTTAAGGGCATAAAAATTCAAAGATGGAAAAATGCGAAATTTTCAAAATTTTTGCCAAATTTCCATTTTTTTCACAAATAAACGCAGGTAATATCAAATAAATTTTACCACTATCATGAAGCCCAATATGTCATGAGAAAACAGTGTCAGAATCACCGGGATCCGTTGAAGCGTTCCAGAGTTATAACCTCATAAAAGGACAGTGGTCAGAATTGTAAAAATTGGCCCGGTCATTAACGTGCAAACCACCCTTGGGGGTAAAGGGGTTAAAAATATAAAAAATATATAAAAGTTGAAATCACCCCCCTTTCGCCCCAATCAAAATAAAACAATTAAAAAAAAATCAAACCTACACATATTTGGTATCACTGCATTCAGAATCGCCCGATCTATCAATAAAAGCAAAGGATTAACCTGATCGCTAAATGGTGTAGCGAGAAAAAAAAAAATCAAAACGCCAAAATTAAGTTTTTTTGGTCACCGCAACATTGCATTAAAATGCAATAACGGGTGGTCAAAAGAACATATCTGCACCAAAATGGTATCATTAAAAATGCCAGCTCGGCATGCAAAAAATAAGCCCTCACCCAACCCCAAATCATGAAAATTGGAGACGCTACGGGCATCGGAAAATGGCGCAATTTTTTTTTTTTTTTTAGCAAATTTTGGATTTCTTTTTTACCACTTAGATAAAAGAGAACCTAGTCATGTTTGGTGTCTATGAACTTGCAATGACCTGGAGAATCATAATGGCAGGTTAGTTTTAGCATTTGGTGAACCTAGCAAAAAAGCCAAACAAAAACCAAGTGTGAGATTGCACTTTTTTTGCAATTTCTTCACACTTGGAATTTTTTTCCTGTTTTCTGTTACACGGCATGGTAAAACCAATGATATCGTTCAAAAGTACATCTCGTCCCGCAAAAAATAAGCCCTCACATGGCCATATTGATGGAAAAATAAAAAAATTATGGCTCTGGGAAGGAGGGGAGCGAAAAACGAAAAAAACGGAAAAAGCTCCGGGGGTGAAGGGGTTAATAATATCCCCATCCTGGCCCCAGTGTGTCTCATTCTTGGCTCCAACCATATGTTCTCTCATCCTGTCTCCATGTGATGTCCCATCCTGCCCCATCTGTCGCCATCCTGCCCCATGATTCTGCACGATCTGTCTCCATCCTGCCCCATATTCCTGCCCCATCTGTCTCCATCCTGCACCATGTCTCCATCCTGCCCCGTGTCTCCACTCTGCCCCCTGTGTCTCCAATCCTGCCCCCTGTCTCCATCCTGCCACCGTGTCTCCCATCCTGCCCCCGTGTCTCCAATCCTGCCGTCGTGTCTTCCATCCTGCCCCTGTTTCTCCCATCCTGCCCCCGTGTCTTCAATCCTGCCCTCGTGTCTCCCATCCTGCCCCGTGTCTGCCATCCTGCCCCCGTGTCTCCATTCTGCCCCGGGCCACTTTCAATAAAAATTTTAAAATAAATATTTCTTCTTACCTGGCCGCACTCCTGCAGCAATGATCCCTCCAGGCATTTCAAGCGCACACTTGCAGGGGAATGACAGTGATGTCATACACCGGGGACGTGCGCGCTCACGTCAGCTGCCAGCCTCCGATTGGCTGGCAGCTTTAACTATTGTCGTGCGGGCCTGCACGGCAATAGAGTAACTGAACCTGTGTCTCGGATGCAGGTTCAGTTACTGCATCGGCAGAAGCCTGCCGCTGGGGCCCGATCAGCAGAAGAGACGGTGCCCAATGAGGGCCCCCTCTACTGTTCGGGCCCCATACACCGGTCAGGGCAGTAATGCCCTGATGGCGACCGTGCCTATAGCATGCAAGTTTTAGAGACACATTGGCATTGTTCAAATAGGAAACGGTTTTTAGGCCTGAAAATTGTATTCACTCCTTGTGTATAAAAATAGACGCCACGCATATGACACTAATGAAAAAATGTGCATTTTTTCTGTGTTTTTTTTATATACTTGTGTGAACTTAGTCTCAGGATAGGTTCACGCGAGCGCATTTTCGATCCTAGTACTGTTCATGGAAAAACTGTCACCACTAGGACCAATATTATTTAATTGGGTTGTTCAGACGAGCGATGTTTTTCATGGACCAAATCTGCATGTGAAACAAATCTCTGCGTGCATTATTCTCTTCCGTATATTGGGTGACCGTGAGACTCATCTATTCAAGTCTATGGGTGAACTGGAAAAAACAGATCCTATAAAGAAGCTTCCATTCCTAGATTCTTATAGCTTCCGTTTTTTTTACTGGTACATTGCAATTCTTTATTATGGAAAAAAATTCTTAACGGTCTCATAAATAATTAATATCTGTTGCTATTTAAAAAAAAACAAAAAACGGATTGTACACCGATAACAAGTGAGAAAAAAAATCTGCCCTGATTTCTCAATGAAACTCTGTTTTGTTTTTTTATATGCTCGTGTGAATGCAGCTTGACAGTGTTTGCAAAGAAACCAGTGCCTAGAAGAAACAGGATTTTATCCAGGGGGATTTTGTTTGTAATCTCCATTAACTTTGTATAAATTAAAGGGAACCTGTCACCACGTTTTTGGAAGATGGGATAAAAATAGCGTTAAATAGGGGCAGAGGTGGGCGTTACATTAGTGTGTGTGTTATGCGTTTATTACCCACCTAAGTTGCCGAAATAACTTTGCAAAGTCTCCGTTTTCGCCTGTCAATCAGGCTGGTCAGGTCACATGGGCGTGGTGTCTTCACCCAGATTTGGCGTAGTTTTCCGTTGGTGGCGTAGTGGTGTGCGCATGCCCAAAGTCCGGAATCCTCTTCCAGGGGATTTAAAATAGCGCGGTGTTCGTTATTGCATTGGTGATCGGTGGGCGCGGCCATCTTCCTTTGGCCGCGCGTGCGCAGAAGCGGCGCTCTGCTGGCCGCGGCTTCAGGAAAATGGCCGCGGGATGCCGCGCGTGCGCAGATGGATATCGCGGCGGCCATTTTCCTGAAGCCGCGGTCAGCAGAGCGCCGCTTCTGCGCACGCGCGGCCAAAGGAAGATGGCCGCGCCCACCGATCACCAATGCAATAACGAACACCGCGCTATTTTAAATCCCCTGGAAGAGGATTCCGGACTTTGGGCATGCGCACACCACTACGCCACCAACGGAAAACTACGCCAAATCTGGGGGAAGACAACGCCCATGCGACCTGACCAGCCTGATTGACAGGCGAAAACGGAGACTTTGCAAAGTTATTTCGGCAACTTAGGTGGGTAATAAACGCATAACACACACACTAATGTAACGCCCACCTCTGCCCCTATTTAACGCTATTTTTATCCCATCTTCCAAAAACGTGGTGACAGGTTCCCTTTAATGTCTCCAATGTTTCATTAAGTTACAACATTAACACAGTACCGAAGTATAGTGCAGTGAAAATGGTGCCAGGATCTGGTGTCTAGCAGTGCAAGCTCCTCCTGGGACGGCGAGGGAGTAGTATGGTACACATGTAATCAGCCAATCAGCACCTGCACTGTAGGAATACAGTGCCCACTGATTGGAAGTACTGGCCAATAAGGCCAATTCTGCGTGGAACTTTGTAATAACCAATATAGAAAAGAAAAATTCTATTAAGATCACCATGGTCTGTGGCATTATATGTTAAATGTGATAATTTTCTATTAGCAAGAAAAGAGTAAGGCAGTAGATTTATCTTCCATTATGTGGAACACTCGGAAACTGCTAAAATGCGTAATGGTTAATTTGTGTGCTTCATGCAATTTCCATTCATGTACACGAAAAGATGGGAAAAGCATAAAGAAGTAGTTGGAATTGAACATGACATGTAGGGAAAACTGACCAATGAAATACAACTGAGAACATAGTTTCCAATTCATGGGCAAACATAGCCCAGAATCTGCAGAATCCAACTCAAATTTGTAAAACTATTTTGTTGCCTCACAAAGCTGAGATCCATTACTAATGCACAATACATTATTTTATTGCGGAAATTACTTTTAGCTCAGTTTTTTTTTTAGCATTTTGCAAACTTTAATCTCAAGTTTGGTTATGTAGCACAGCCCACGACAGTCAGAGCAGCTATACAAATACGAATGGAACGTTGCTCAAATTAGAGACATTTTGACAAAAATATTCATACTTCTCAGATATGGCTTTTACCACAGGCAAGATCACGTCACTGAGGTTTGTTCCACTTATGACAGCTCAGGCCAAGAAGAACAGATGTTTGCTAGAATTCTGGAAGTGAAAGTTATTTAGGAGGAAAGTTGAGGCTGACCAACTTAGCACTGAGATAAGATACAGCATGGCCAGTTCATAGTAAGACGTATCATGCTTCAAAAAGTGTACATCGATCACATTATAAATGAGTTGACCATAGTTTTAAGTAATCCTGAAGTTATAGAACCAGATTTTTATAGAATTAAAACATAGAACTAGGAGCGAACTATATAAAATGGGAGTTGAGGAGACAATTTAGTACAGTGAGCTGTGTTGTTTCTGCACAAAGACTTAAGTTTTATAGGAATTAAAGAGGGCCTGTCACTTGTTAAATACCTTGCAAAAATCCATAGGTTCCCTTGAATCTGCAGTTCTTTTGCTCTGAATCACCCCATTGCAGTGATAATTAAATTTATTACTTTTGGACTACAGTTTGTGAAATTTCAGCTTGCTGTTCAACTAGTGGTTGTTTAGAGTCTTCTCTGGGGGCTTGAGATGCTGTCAATAACAGCTCAGCAGCTGATCTAGTAGTCTCAGACACTGCTATGATTGGCAGCGCATATGATCAGGGGCTGAAAGTGTACACCCCCAGAGAACACTGAAGAAATGCTTAGTTGAACTACAAGCGGAGATTTCACATAATGCGCTATGTGAATATTTTTGCAATACAGCGGGGGATCTAATGGAAGACTGGAAGGGATTAAGTCTCTTGGGCATGGAGATCACTAGAGCTTCACAGATTGCTACTGGAATTCTCTTCCACTCCTCCGTGATGACATCACGGAGCTGGTGAATGTTAGAGACTTTGCACTCCTCCATTTTCCGTTTGAGGATGCCCCACAGATACTCAATAGGGTTTAGGTCTGGAGACATGCTTGCTTCTTGACCCTCAGTTTCTTTAGCAAGGCAGTGGTCATTATCATGTTGGAATACTGGCCTGCGGAACAGTTTCCGAAGGAAGGGGATCATGCTCTGCTTCAGTATGTCACAGTACATGTTGGCATTCATTGTTCCCATGATGAGTAGTAGCTCCCCACATCGAGCAGCACTCATGCAGTCCCAAACCATGACACTCCCAACACCATGCTTGACTGTAGGCAACACACTCTTGTCTTTGTACTCCTCACCTGACACACTTTACACCATCTGAACCAAATAACTTTATCTTGGTCTCATCTGACCACAGGACATGGTTCTAGTACTTTATGTCCTTAGTCTGCTTGTCTTGAGCAAACTGTGGGCTTTCTTGTGCATCATCTTTAGAAGAGGCTTCATTCTTAGATGACAGCCATGCAGACTAATTTGATGCAGTGCGCGGCGTAGGGTTTAAGCACTGTTAGTTGAACCCCACTCCCACCCCTTTAACCTCTGCACAATGCTGGCAGCACTCAGATGTAAGTATACTCACTTTTGTGAGATACTGTAAATGTGCTACTCTGTCATTGTTGCTCTGTTGAGTAAGACTGTTTTCACACTGAATTTTTTGGAGGTGGAAAAATTTGATGAGTTTTCCAAGCAGAATATACTTCAGGAAACTCTGCTTTATTTCTTTCTGGAGGCTCTTTTCCCTGAAATGTTTTAATTGAATGTTATGGTAAAAATCATTTCATGCCCGAGTTTGATCCGACATTCAGATCACATTTGACCATATAAGTCAATGAGTCTGGGAAAATATCGGACTGCACTCAGATGACATGTGAGTGTAGTCCAGTTTCATACTGACAATGGAATTTGGACATTTTGGAGAATTTTTTTCTCCTCATCTGTGAGAAGCGGATCACATTATGATTATACTCTGACCAGGGTGTGATTTGCACAATTAACCTGATTCTCTCAGATGTGAGAAAATACGTTGGTGTGACCCTAGCCTAAGAGTGTAGGCCCGAATTTATTAATACTGGCATTGCACAAGCCAGTCTTAATGAAGGGGTATGATGGAGTGAGAGGCACCTTATTAATTAACATGCGCATGCTAAAAATCTCATTCCTGTGAAGGACTGGAGAAAGATTTCTGGCTTACAGTAGACCACGTCTGGTCATGAATTTTTTTTGAGCAGATGTAGCCATGCCCCTGTCTTAGCCATGCTCCATTCACTTTGGTGGAGTGAGCCGGGACTTGAGTGAAAACTCTTAAAGTCCCCAAATATTCGCAACTTTACAACGTGTTCCTCTGGTTTGAGTGAATTTTATTTGCTACAGGTGAATTGATAAAATTAGTTAGAATCTGGTGAGGCTTAGTTTGATGAGACTGAAATATGTATGTATGCAAATATTGTCTGTAAAAATTGATTGCTTATTTTTCTGCAAATAAAGTCCTCACTGTAACTTCTTATATCTCCATTTCTCAATAGAATCTGACATCATTCTTCTCTGATTATAGGCAACTAATTGCATTGATTTGTCCACCAACTTCCCATCAAACATTTATTAAAGAGAGATTTCCATAGGTTCATAGCGTTATCCACTTGCCAGCTTGGGCTGGAGGCACTTACACCCGCACTCTCTATTATATTTCTATATTTGATTATTTGGTTGGCATCATCTATGAAGATGTTATGCTATAAATACACATTCATGGTCTCTCTGTTGGAGAAACAAATCTGCCTACAGAGCCAATATGTTAATGAATGAAGTTCTCTTCTACCAATATAGAGAAGTCATCTCAGTCCTGTAATTATGATCCACAATGTGAAATAAAAGCTTTATGAAATTTAGGCCCGTGCATCCACTGTATGGTATGTATGCATGGATATTAGGCAGTACTTTTAAAAAGCAGTCAACCCATCCGGGTTATAATATTTAGCTGGGCAAGAATTATACCATGCGTCACCTCCTCATACACCAAAGATTCACTGTATAGTATGAATAAGGCTATGTGCACACGTTCAGGATTTTTAGCGTTTTTTATAGTTTTGTTCGGCCCTTTTTACGCTGGAAAAACGCTAAAAAAAGCTTACATAAGCATCCCAACATTTTTAATGCATTCCGCATTTTTTGTACACATGATGCTTTTTTTTCCACGGCGGAATCGCATTCTGGAAAAAACGCAGCATGTTCATTCTTTGTGCTGAGTCGCGGGGATTCCGCACACCTAGGAATGCATTGATCTGCTTACTTCCTGCATGGGGCTGTGCCCACCATGCGGGAAGTAAGTGGATCATGTGCGGTTGGTACCCTGGGTGGAGGAGAGAAGACAATGTGTGCACATAGCCTTAAAGTCGTGTTTCATAGTTGATACATTTGAGGGTTTCCCATGACATACTAACAAAGGATTTTTTTTAGGTTATGTTCAAGTAAAGTTTTTTGAGGTGTTCAAAAACTACACGTTTTTCAGGTTGAAACCGCTTCAGAAAATGCTCCTGTTTGGGGGGTGTTTTTGAACAACTTTTTCTTTTCTGAAGAGTTTTTGACAAGTTTTGGAAATGTTTTATTTTATGTCTGTTGATTAGACAATGTCTTGTTTAAAGAGGATTTCTTTTAGGATCTGCTTCAAAGAAATGACACACACTTTTTTTTCCCCAACAGACGATTTTCAAAATCTATCCAGGAAAAAAAAAAAAGCAAAAAAAAAAAGAGCAAATTGATTTCACATAGAAATGAATAGAGCTTTCCTCGTGTTTTTTTTTAGGAGGAATCCACAGAGTATGGACTCCAAAGTACAACTCAAAAAAACTCACTGTGAACATACATTTATTCTGAAAGATTTATGTCCACCAGTTGCTTGGTGCTTTTTAAAGGCATTTTTTTCACACTCTGATGCTACAATCATTCAGTTCACATACTATTTTTATATTGGAGCATCTTCCCTTGTAAACATGTGTTGCTGTCACCGATTATTTTTTAGATTCCAGAAAAGATATGATCAGATGAAAAAACAAGTGACACAGTTGCTATTAGATGCCAGGTTTACACAGGCCAGTCATCGGGTGTTAGTCTTTTTTTAGCAGCTGTTATTAGCATGTTTTATAATCTTGCTGGCTCTAAACAATGCACCGATCGCAATATAACATTAACAATGGCCTAGGATCCGCACCCTGGTATCATTTTCATTATTTCACATGGTCATCAATGAGTGGGCACTAAGTAAAAAAGAATGGAAGTTAAAGAGGACTGGTCACTACTTATGACATGTCTGCTTGAAAAAATAGTCTTCCCTGTTATTTGACCATTCTGGTCCACCATTCTTCGTAACTCTGCTTTGTTCCATTCCTTTATTATACCTCCTAAATATTTATGTATAAATTGACAACTAGGTGTTACAATTCCCTTTGTCAAATAGACGTTTCACTACACAATGTGATCCCATCATCACTGATTGGACAGTGTCAGAGTACGTAGGAACATGCCCCCAACTGATAATAGGGAAGAGTTAATTTATACAGAAAGGTATAAGAGGAATAACAGAGGAACAGCGCTGGTCTTTCATGGAGTATTCAGGTATTCAGTGACAGATATATCAAGAGTAGTTACAGTTCCTCTTAATTTTATCATAGTGGGTAAAGGTAACGAAGGCATGTTTAGTGCATTTTAGAGACATGGCCAAAGAATATTTTGGTCTGCATCTTAATGTCGTTGTTTGGACCTAAACAAGTCTGAAGTCATTCTATGTGATTGCAGAGTTGTGAATCCTCACATTGCGCACACTGTGCGCTGTAAGGATTCTCTGGTACCGGTCCCATTAGCGGGCGGTCATGTGACAACAAGTGTGCGATATGTATACTCCCGACCACATTCTGATCAGATAGCAATGACCTTACTCAATGCAAGCGTATTGAGCGAGGCCGGAAATGGTCTAGTGGGAATGTGGCCGGGGGTATGCACATCGCAACATGGCAACGGTCACTTGACCAGCACATTAGAATCCTCACAGCGCACAGTGCAAAATGTGAGGATTCACAAGTCTGCAGTCACAACCCCTTTAAACTTGCTGATGGGTTACAAAAAGGGCCCGTATATTTTGTAGGATGTTTAAACAGGAGAACCAGTGATGAAGGCTAGTATGTTATTACTCACTGCATTTTCTATACTCATCGTTTATTCTGGTTAAACTGATTCATATGTGACCTACAGAAGAGGAGTGCAGTGATGTGTGTTTTCTGAAATAGATTTTACTCCAGGAATAAAACAAGCTGTCCATTGTTCTAAGGTCTAGCGATTCCCCGCATCACAGCCACATCCTCACTCATACTGTGTGATTCTCTTACACATACACTTTCATCCCCTACATTTGTAAAGTAAAGCTGCTTGATTAAAATTCCTGCTCTCGTCTGGGCAAATCGATGAACTGAGCAGTCAGTTTGGAACTTGCTGTTGTTTCTACTGTGTCCAAGGGTTACAGTTTTGACAGAGCAGTCCGATGGACTGATGGAATAGCCTCCGCGAAACTGCTCTGCTTTCCCTGTGTGGCACGGGATGGCATGGAGATTCATTGAAGCCATTTCTTCATTCACTTCCCCTATCCAATCTAGTAAAGCAGATGAGTGTGAAGTAAAGAATGACTGCCACATGATAAAGACCTGCGTGTTAATGATATTAGAGTCTGAATAAATTAAATTATTCTTTTTTGCCGTCTTTGCTACTCATCCACTCACATATTCTGAACGCTTAACCCCTTCACGACGGAGCCAATTTTTGTTTTTGCATCTTCGTTTTTCCTCCCCTTCTTTCCAGAGCTATAATTTTTTTTTATGATTCGTCAGTCCACATAGACATATGAGGGCTTGTTTTTTGCAGGACAAGTTGTACTTTTGAATGGCATCACATAGTGTACTGGAAAAGTGGACAAAAAATTCCAAGTGGGGAGAAATTGCAAAAAAAAACCGCAATTCTGACATCGTTTTTTGTGAACTGTTTTTACAGTGGTAATAATGACTTCACAATCTGTTTCTGCTCATCAGTATGATTGCGGCGATACAAAACATGTCAAGTTTTATTTATTATTTTATTGGTAAAAAAAAAAATCAGAAATTTGCAAAAAAATAAAAAATTGGGGGGTTGTATCACTATTTTTCCGTCGATGGAGCTGTGGATGGATGGCTTGTTTTTTGTGAGGCAAGACAACGTTTTTATTGATACCATTTTGGGATAGACGTGATGTTTTGATTGCTTGTTACAGCATTTTTTGTGGAATTGCAGGAACCAAAAAAAAACATAATTTTGGCGAACGCAGCGATACCAAATATGTGATTTTTTTTTTTTAAGTTTTTTTTTTTTTTTTATTCGTTTATTAACACAAATGAATGTAGACATTGGTATATAGCCAGAATAACACATGTGCATTTGTCAAAGTATTCATAAAAGAGAATAAGTTTTCACAATAAACTGTGTGTACGATGTTGATTATGCAAATCTTATAAGTAATCAACCAGTTAACAAATGAACAAAGAACATCAAACATCTTTCAACCTATTATGTTTGACAATGTATGTCTCAAAAAAGTTTTCCTCTTAAACTACAAAAGCTACAATTATCTCTCCGTCGAACATAGTTATACAATATTAACCACCAAGTGATGCCATTAAAATACGGTGGAGCTAAGCCACTACTCACTAGTAAAGTAAGATGAGAAGAGTTCCATCTGTCCCAAATCTTATCAAATTTCCCCAAACGCCCCCTATTTTGATATTATGTATGCTCATATGGTATAACCGAGTTCACCATTTCAAACCAATCTCTAAGGCTAGGTTCAGATTGCGTTAGGGCAATCCGTTTAGCGCTAACGCAATGTCTTTTTAGGGGTCGCGTTAAACGTCTCCGCTAGCGCAGATCCCCGATCTGCCAGAGCGGGGAACGGACCTCGGGCGCGCCGCGGACGCTGCAAGCAGTGTCCGAGGCGCGCCACAAAAGAACGGCACATCGCTAGCGCGTGCCGAAAATGGCACGCGCTAGCAAGGCACTTTAACATTGCTGGCAATGGGAGCGCTAACAGACGCGTTGCACGGCGTTAATTTCGCCGAGCAACGCTGTCCGTTAGCGCTCACACAAAAACAAAATGAGAACCTAGCCTAAGAGAGGGACGCGAACCACCCATCCAACGTAATGCTAATACCTTTCTAGCCAGATTAGTGTCTCACGTAGGAAAATTCCAACATAATGCCCCCAATTTATTTCATCCAGCACTCCAAATGGACACACTAGTGGACTGAGAGCAACAGGGGTTTGTACTAGAGATGCCAACAATGATCTTACCTCCTTCCAATAGAAGAGGATAATTAGGGCAGCCCCATATCATATGTATTAAATCTGCATCTAATGAACGGCATCTCAGACATTCTGATGACTGGAACCGACTCATTTGAAATAGCTGCACCGGGGTTAAATATGATTGATATATAATTGGGTCTTTCTATTATTAATAGATGGGGATACCTTAGTTGGAGATTCAAGAATTTCCTCCCAGTCTTCCCCCTGTACATCAGGGATGAGTCCCTCCCATCTTCCCCTAGTTGATCTCATATCAGAGACAGTTCCCACAGATAACATGTATGTATATAAGGAAGAGATGAGATCCTGGGGGCCCTGTGAGTTAAGAATTCCTATCAAAGGAAGAGATGAGATGGTGCGGCTCACATTCATTTTTTTTAAGTTTTTAATACCTTTATTTTTATTGGTGGAAAAGGGGAGTGATTTGATCTTTTATGGGTTTTTTTATTTATTTTTATTTTTTAAAACATTTCAAAACATTTTTTCTTTACTTGTCACTGTTCTTGTTAGCCCCCTTACGGGACTTGAAGCTGCAATCGTCTAATCACTTGTGCTATACATAGCGATGCTACTCCATTGCTGTATATAGCATAAATCATGGTCTCCTTTGAATCCCGACCACAGGCATTGTTAGAATTTGACAGTGGCATTTAGCAGGTTAACAATTGTGGGTGGAGCTTCACTAAATCTGCTATTGTTAGGGTACTGTCACACAGTGCCATTTTGATCGCTACGACGGCACGATCCGTGACGTCGCAGCGTCGTATGATTATCGCTCCAGCGTCGTAGACTGCGGTCACACTGTGCAATCACGGCGCTGGAGCGATGCCGAAGTCCCCGGGTAACCAGGGTAAACATCGGGTTACTAAGCGCAGAGCCGCGCTTAGTAACCCGATGTTTACCCTGGTTACCAGCGTAAACGTAAAAAAAACAAACAGTACATACTTACATTCCGGTGTCTGTCCCCCGGCGTTCTGCTTCTCTCCACTGTGTAAGCACCATAGCCGGAAAGCAGAGCGGTGACGTCACCGCTGTGATCGCTTTCCGGCCGGCTGGCGCTCACAGTGCAGAAAAGCTGAGACGCCGGAGGACAGACACCGGAATGTGAGTATGTACTGTTTTTTTTTTTTACGTTTACGCTGGTAACCAGGGTAAACATCGGGTTACTAAGCGCGGCCCTGCGCTTAGTTACCCGATGTTTACCCTAGTTACAAGCGAACACATCGCTGGATCGGTGTCACACACAACAATCCAGCGATGTCAGCGGGTGATCAAGCGACGAAAGAAAGTTCCAAACGATCTGCTACGACATACGATTCTCAGCAGGATCCCTGATCGCTGCTGCGTGTCAGACACTGCGATATCGTATGGATATCGCTAGAACGTCACGAATCGTACCGTCGTAGCGATGAAAATGGCACTGTGTGACAGTACCCTTAGAGACAGGTTTTGGCTATAACACACAGCCATCACCTGCTGGGTATGGGGCAACTCCATATACTCCATATACCTGCTTCCAACTTTTGCCATACATGTATGGTGTATGTCCTAAAGGGGTTTAAGTTACAAAAAAAAAATATTACTGACCAAATGTATGGTATACCCTTAATTGCATCTTTATGATACATGAAATGTAGCACTTCTATGTACCTATACTATTACAATGGTACTGTGTATATTATTTCTTGACATCTTAGTGCTAACCCTATATCATGGTTTCTTTCACATTTAGTAATAATGACGACCCTGGGCAATGAGAATTGGACATAGTTGTTTGATTTAAAAAAAGCTTTCCAGAATGTTGCCATCATATGCAAAAAAAACTTGAACCTTGTTAGTTGACCAAGGTATGGAGACCCAAAGAATAGCACTTGTAAAAAGGATGGAAATGGACATTTTAAAGTCATATCCAATTCCCTTAAGTAACAAAACTTTTGGCTGTTGTTTTGGTCTCTTTTGCATTTTGTCATTGCTCTCGCCCCTAGAGGTACAGTAGCATGAGGCAGTGTCTATTGTACAACCCACAGAAGTTGCTCAGGTAGTGCAGCTCATCCAGGATGGCAAGCTGTGGGAAGAAGGGTAGCTGTGCCTGTCTGCACAATATCCAGAGCATGGAGGACATACCAGAAGATGTGGAGGGGACCATAGGAGGACAAAAACCCAGCAGCAGGACTGCTACCTCCTCCTTTGTTGAAGGAGGAACAGGAGTCCTGTGTTCTTCACAGATAAGAGTAGTTTCATACTGAGCACATGTGACAGATGTGATAGAGTTTGGAGATGCCGTGGTGCACGTTCTGGTGCCTGCAACATCCTCCAGCATGACCGTTTTGACAGTGGGTCAGTAATGGTGTGGGGAGGCATTTCTTTGGAGGGATGCGCATCCCCCTATGTGCTAGCCAGAGGTAACCTGCCATTACGTACCTGGATGAAATCCTCAGACACATTGTGAGACCATATTCCGATGCAGTGGGCCCTGGGTTCCTCCTGATGCCTAACAATGTTAGGCCTCATGGGGCTGAAGTGTGTCAGCAGTTCCTGCATGATGAAGG
Organism: Ranitomeya variabilis; assembly: GCF_051348905.1. NCBI lineage: Eukaryota > Metazoa > Chordata > Amphibia > Anura > Dendrobatidae > Ranitomeya > Ranitomeya variabilis. The sequence continues at coordinate 175,008,222 of NC_135238.1, forward strand.
CATCAATGCTATGGACTGGCCTGCTCATGCTCCAGACTTGAATTCAATCAAGCACATCTGGTAGATCATGTCTCGCTCCATCCACCAATGCCATGTTGCACCACAGGCTTTCGAGGAGTTGACTCACTCATGCTTTAATCCAGGTCTGGGAGGAGATCCCTAAGGAGAAAATCTGCCACCTCAACAGGAGCATGCCCAGGAGTTGTGGGGAGGTCATCCAAACACATGGAAGCCACACACACTATTGAGCCTCATTTCATTGTCTCGAGGCATTTCCACTGAAGTTGGATCAGCCTATAATTGATTTTCCACTTTGATTTTGATTATCATTCCGAATACAGATCTCCATGGAATATCAATTTAAATTTACACTAACCATTTTTATGTTTTAACCATGGTTTTTTCTCAACGCATTCCACTATGTAATGAATAAATATTTGCAACTGGAATATCTAGGATGTGGTATTTTAGTGTTCCCTATATTTTTTTGAGCAGTGTATGTATGTATGTATGTATGTGTGTATATATATATATATATATATATATATATATTTATATACATACATACACACACAGCCATGCAAAAGTTTTAGGCTGGTGTAGAAAAAATTCTGCAAAGTAAGAATGCTTTCAAGAGTAGAAGTGCCAATGGTTTATTACATATGGAAGTAAATGAACAAGAGAGATATCTAATTCAAGTCAATATTTGGTGTGATCACTCTTTTCTTTCAAAAATCATTATCAGTTTTGCCAGATACACATGCACAGAGTGAGGGATTTTGTAGGATTATAGGCATGTGTATAAGTAATCAATTATACCAGATAATAATGATCAGAATGTTCATATCTACAGTCATATCTACAGTTGTGGTTAAAAGTTTTGAGACTGAAACAAATTTTGGTTTTCACAAAGTATGCTTTATCAGCTTTTATAATGTCAATATGTGCTAACTCTAGATTGTTATGAGAAATGATCAGATGCAAAAAAAATGCATAGGTGTTTCTTGTCATGAAAATGAACCACAAACATTTAATTTCCTCTGAATTTAAATGCTGCCACAAAATGGCCTATTTAGATGTCAGTAATCTTCTTGGCTGAGGAGAAAATGTTGACGATAAGAAAAGACATCTGATATCACTCTGACTTTCTGAATTGAAAGATCAGAGTCGAAGCTATTAATGGGGGCTGGTGCTTGAAATCATTGCCGTCTTCTATTAAACATTGTTACCTCCAATTAGACGTGTAGTAATCATTGATTTGCATCTAAAGGGCTTTACAGGCAAGGACATTGCCGCTTATAACACTGCCTGTTAATCAACCATTTATCGGATTGACAGGAACGTGTCACAAGTTTACCACGACAGAGAGGAGCCAGAAAACCGCCGAGTCTGATTTCTCCTACTCCTGATTAAAAGCACTTCACCTTCATATTAAATGGTGCAGGTTTCTTTTATCACTGAAGGGTTTAATCTGCTCAGTTGAGAGCTCTTGGAAACTTTCCTGCATTAAGGCTCTCAGTTGTTCACTGTTAGCTACTCCCCGGTATTTATCTGTTGTTTGTGTGAGTATATTTGTATGATTGGTATTTTCCCTGTTTGTATTACCTTGCTAGTCTGGTTGGTTTACTAAGGTACACTACTACTCCCCTCTTCCCTGGCGGGGGAAGGGTACAGACTGAGGGCAGATTAAGGAGCTAAGGCAATTATTGATTTGATACAGATTTCTATTTTGCCCATTAATTTTGCATTTTAATTGATAAAAAAAATAATTATTAACGCTTTGATTTTGAACCATTTTAACTCTGCAGTGTTTTTTCGTCAAAATTATTTTTTATTAGGGGATTTTTACAGTATAGGGGATAATGGGTCAGGAAAGCAATGAAGGGAGAGGGAGGTAACCAAACAAAGGAAAAGAGGAAAGGGGTTAGGGAGGAAGAGGAGAGAAGGAAAATGAAGGGAAATGAAGATCATCTTAACATGGTTATTATTATTATTATTTATTTATATAGCACCATTGAAAAGTTCCCACGTTCGAGTTCATATGAGGACATCCAGCAGGGGGCGCATCACCGCGACTCAAGGTAACTACAGGACATTCCCCTGCACTCCATTCATTCACAACATTTTACAGACAGAAGCGGGTGCATTAGCACAGCTCCTGGGTGTAAAATGATTTAACCCCTTCAGATGGATTTACATCGTGGGACTGACGGAACAACGGAAGGTATGGAATATTGTTGTTTGTTTTTTTTAACTTTATTTCAGGTGACAAGGGTCTTCAGGTGGATTACCAGTATAATAAAATATTAAAACACCCTGTGTCTTTATTTCATTAAAATACTTTTAAATAATGTGTGTGTGTTTTATTAACCATTTCGTACTATTGGATTAATAATGGATAGGTGTCATAATTTACGCCTCTCCATTATTAATCTGGCTTAATGTCACCATACAATAGCAAGGTGACATTAACCCTTCATTACCCCATATCCCACCGCTACACGGGAGTGGGAAGAGAGTGGCCAAGTGCCAGAATAGGCGCATCTTCCAGATGTGCCTTTTCTGGGGTGGCTGGGGCAGATGTTTTTAGCCAGGGAGGGCCAATAACCATGGACCCTCTCTAGGCTATTAATATCTGCCCTCAGTCACTGGCTTTACCACTCTGGCGGAGAAAATTGCGCGGGAGCCCACGCCAATTTTTTCCGCGATTTAACCCTTTATTTTACAAGCTACAGCACCCAAATTTTGCACATACACACTACTAACATTAGTAGTGTGGAATATGCAAAAAAAAAGGGGATATGAGATGGTTTACTGTATGTAAACCATGTCTCATATCCAGTCGGGTTTGTGAAGGAGAAATGAAAAGCCGGCAATTGAATTACCGGCTTTTCTATAGAACACCGCTGCGTATTTCTCGCAAGTCACACTGCTGGTCTGTGTGTAATCCGTATTTTTGTCGCCCCCATAGACTTTCATTGGCGATTTTTTTGGCGCAATACGGTGACAAACGCAGCATGCTGCGATTTTCTTCGGCCGTAGAAGACCGTATAATACGGATCCGTAAAATACAGCTGAATCATTGGGCCGTGTATTATGCGTATTTTACGGATGTATTTTCTGCGCTCATATGTCCGTAAAACTTGCTAGTGTGACGCCGGCCTTAGTCTGTATAGCGCCCACAGCAGCAGCGGTGCCATCTAACACTAAGCTGCAGCAGTGAGGAAATGGTGGTGACGGGGCAAATGGCTGGTTCATATAGGGCAAGGACATGTGACATACACAGCCAATGACACATGCCCTTGCTTGTGTGCATCACATGCACATTGCTGTGTGTGTGTGTGTGTGTGCACTGCTGATAGGCTGAGAGACTGCACCACCCCTCTGTAAATGCGGGAAAGAAAAAAAAAATGGAGATCAGCGTTATTTCAGCACAGATCTATCGCCCGCCCCCCCCCCCCCCACCTCCCACTATACACTGAAACAGTCCTTTAACAATGATAAACAGTTTTAATGTGCAAATCAAGCTAGGCTTTTGGTGAACGAACAGTTATCGAACAGAAACTCAAACAGCCGAATTTTAAGCAAATTGTTCGGGTTCGTCGAACGACTCGAACACCGCCCAAAACAGCTCGAATTTGAAATTGGCGAACAGTTCGACTCGAACACCGCTCATCTCTAGTGCTAAGGTGAGCTGCACGGAAATTACAACCTTTACTGCAAAAAGATGCCCGCTTACAATCCATTTTTCCAGATGCCCCACTACTGTGTTTTATGCAGCCCCCAAATCTAAGAAGCATCATTGTCAGAAGCTCCCTGTCCTCTCCACCAGCTGCAGGAACCTTTCCTTGCAACCAGAAAAAATGTAAAACCTGTCCATTTATAATGACCACGGACAAGATAAAGATGAAAGATAAAAATCGTCTGAGTTTTCTGGATGAAACTGAGTTTTTATATCAGATCAGATGTCTTGCTTTTGATAACACTTTCTCCTGAGCTAATGAAAAATTACTGAAATATAAGCAGGTCATTTTGTGATAGGGCTGAAAATCAGTGGAAGTTCGGGTTTTGTGATTGTTTATTTTCATGACAAGAAATTACTTTGCAATTTTCTTAAACTCATCTCATCATACCTTTTAAGAATGTGGCGTTAATACAAATTGCCACTGCAAAAACTGAAGCAGCCCATTTTGTGAAAAACATAATTCGTGTCTCAAAACTTTTGTCTATGACTGTTTATTATATTATTATAATAATAATTTTTGTTTCCCACGCAATTCTTAAAATTGTATGAAAAGCCGTCTAATCCTTTAACATGACTGAAAACAGTTATTAGTTTGCATGAAGTGCGCACTACAATCTAAGGGCTGTCCCACACGTCCAGATAATTCCGGTACCGGAAAAAATCGGTACTGGAGTTATCCGTGTCCGTGTGCCCGTGAGCTCACGTAGGCCATACGTGCAGCACACGTGTGCCGCCCGTGTGCCGAGTGGGTACCACACGGAGCATGTGGTACACTGCATCGTGCTGAAGCCGCGATTCATATCTTCTGTGCAGCAGCGTTTGCTGCATAGAAGATATGAATAATAGTGTTTAAAATAAAGATCTATCTGTCCGCCGCCCTCCCACCCCATGTGCGCCCCCCCGCTGTTCTGAAAATACTCACCCGCACCCTCGTTGGCTGTCGCTGCTTCCTGGTCTGGCCCCATCTTCTCCTGTATGCGGTCACGTGGGGCCGCTCATTTACAGTCATGAATAGGCGGCTCCACCCCTATGGGAGGTGGAGCCACCTATTCATGACTCTAATCGGCGGCCCCACGTGACCGCATACAGGAGAAGGGGCGGCCAGCACAAGACACTGCGAGGGACGCGGGTGAGTATTTTCAGAACAGCGGGGGGGCGCACAGGGGGTGGGAGGGCGGCTTACAGATAGATCTTTCTTTTAAACACTATTATTCATATCTTCTATGCAGCAAACGCTGCTGCACAGAAGATATGAATGGCGGCTTCAGCACCATGTGGGGGGGACAGCGCTTACTGTAGCGCTGTCTCCTGCACGCCACAGGGACTGCACACGGAGACCGTCCGTGTGTGGTCCGTGTTTTGCACGGACCCATTGACTTTAATGGGTCCGTGTAATACGTGCGCTCCCACGAACACTGACATGTCTCCGTGTTTGGCACACGGAGACACGGTCCGCAAAAAATCAATGACATCTGCACAGATGCATTGATTTTAATGGGTCTACGTGTGTCAGTGTCTCCGGTACGTGAGGAAACTGTCACCTCACGTACCGGAGCCACTGACGTGTGAAACCGGCCTAAAAGCGTGAACCTGGCCTATATGATTTTTCAGCATTTCTGAGAAGAAAAATATCATCATTATTGCACATATCCAAATATAACACAAAAGAGACAGTGCTAAAAAGTGTTATTTATTTTGGCATTGTGTTGATTACTCAGTAAGGCTGGTTTCACATTTGCGTCTTTGTGCACAGCGTTTGATCCGCATAGATCCGCATGTGTCATGCGTACATATATTTAACATGTTGTACCCATGGACCTTTGTTTGCATGTGTTCGTATGCTTTTGCATTTTGCGGTGTGCGGCGGGGCGAGAGAACACAACATGTTGCATTTTTGGAGGCGGCAAAAATCTGTCAAATATGCACAGGCATGCGCATGCAGATGAGTGCATCAAAAAACACATTACTGTCTATGGGAACGCATTGGTATGCAAGGTCATGCGTAAGCATGCGTTCGATACCCCCGCGTACCTTGGACTGCGCATGTCCAGAAAATGATGTCACCGCCTCCACCCTGGGCATAAAAAATGCAAACGCATGCCAAAACGCATTTAAACGCATGCACATGCAGCATTTTTGTTTGCGTCATGCGCAAGATGATGAGCAGGCGTAAGCATACTTTTGCATGCATTTTGGCATGCGTTTGCGCATGCAGATGATACGACGTGCACAGAAACGCTAATGTGAACCTAGCCTAACACATATACAAATTCACCCATATTAGTTTTAAGATTTTTTCACTGTTGTTCATAGTTGACAAGTTCAGGCAAGTAAATGATGTTTCGAAACTGTTTGCACGCCGCATGCAAAGTAAAAATAGAGTAAGGGGAAGAGGGGTATTTCACTCATAAAAATCTCTGGAGAATCAAGATTTTCACTGGTTGGCCTTAATTTAAGGTTTTGTCTGTACTTTGTTTGAATCTGTATTACTTAAATCATTACTCAAAGCAAATCCTTTTTTTTGTTTATTGTTATTTTAGGTCATAATAGACTATTATTTCGGTGTGAGACATTGCAGTACTCAGGGAATTATTTACTGCCGTCCCTTGGATTAGGCTACTTTCACACTTGCGTCGTGCACTGCACGTCGCAATGCGTCCTTGTGGCTAAAAAACGCATCCTGCAAAATTGCTTGCAAAGTTTTTTTTATGTATCTTTGCGAAGAGGCCCATTTTATGGCCGTTCATCAGTTCATAGGACTGTATGGCAGATGCTGCATACTGATATGGTGGCACTCTTCTGCAATACTGATCTTTAATATTTGACTAGGGCACTATTATGAAAGCTGTTATAAACTTCTATAGTTGGTCTTCGGTTCTCTTCTTATCTTTGAATACATTTTACAGTTAATAATTTACACAAAAACCATAAAATAATGTTGAAGGGTGAAAATATGCAGTAACAACTTGGATGTAAAAGATCACCTCCAGACAATCCTCTTTCTTACTTGGAAGTCAGAATAGTTGAATAGTCTAAATCTTTATGATTCAAACTACTTTTACATGCCTCAATATTGTCCTTTCAATCAAATATTCGTCACCGCTGTGAACATTTTTTCATAAGACCATGTGCATCTTTTCAACTTTTTCTTTTAAAAAGCTTATCAAGAATGATGGGCGATCGTGCTTGGACAATGTCTTATCTGAGCACGCTCGGGTGTTATCCGAGTATCTTGCGCTTGCTCGTATATTATGTTCGCGTCCCTGTGGCTGCCCGGTTTGCGGCTGTTAGACACAACACATGTGGGGGTTCACTAACAAACAGGGAATCCGTGCATGTGTCTAAAAGCCGCAAATCATTGCAGCCACGGGGACGCGAACAAGCATGCCCAAGATACTCGGATAACATCCGAGCATGCTCGGATAAGACGTATGTGTGCATAATTAGAATTAAACTCATAATTAAAGAATTAGAATTAAACTCATTTACAGATCATGCAAAAGTCAAAACAATGGACATAAGCTGTAATCTTTAATAAAACTTCTTCACTCCTCTCCAAAACAATACAGAAAATGGTTTTAGTGAAATGTGATCATTATAATAAAATTACAATGTTTCTCTAGATATCTTTTCTTTTTTTGCTTAACAGATTAAACCTTTAAAGAGGTTGTCCAATACTTTTACATTAATGACCTAACATTAGGATAGATCATCAACGTCTGATCTGACACCCTACCCCCTGCAGATCACCTGTTATCAGTGTCGGCCTGAAGTACTCACTTGCCGAGCTGCTCCGTCCACTTGTAGTGGCTGCTACACGGTACTACACATCTGCCCCCTATTCAAATCAATAGGAGGCGATATGTAGTTCCCTGCGGCGGCCACTACAAGTCGTTGGAGCATCTTGGCAAGTGAGGACTTCAGACCGACACCCATAACAGGTGATCGGCAAGGGGTGCAGGGTGTCGGACCTCAGCCGATCAGACATTGATTACTATCCTAAGCATAGATCATTAATGTGAAAGCGCTTGTGCACAAAGCCTGAAAAAGCCCTAAAAAAATGGCAAGTAGAATGAGCAATGTCCAAGTGAATATGTCCTGTCTTTTGTAACTTCTTCTAACAACTTCAGAATCCATGAAGTGGCTAAAAGAAGTGACCTGCCCATTCTTCTGCTGGCTTTCCACTTGGAACCAACCATTATGTTATATATGGATTTAAAAAAAACAAAAACAAATGGCAAAGTGCCGCAAAACACATCTAAAAATACCCAGAGTGTATAATCACGTGAAGGTTTTTTTTCCCAGTTTTTTATGGCAGAAAATTCTGGAATGGAAACTAAAGTGTTGTTTCTCTGTTTCTTTTTTTTAATTCTGTTTTGTGCATTATTTTTATTTCACTCATTGCACTTTACCTTTACAGGATGAAATGCCCAAGGATTCATATGTGGCTTTTTTTCTCGGCACGGAAATAACAAGTGGAATAAACACCACCATGCCCATCAGAGTGTTTTTCATTGAGGTAATTTAAAGAGTATTTTACTGCTTTCATACACATGGATTTTGGAGTACAATCTGGTACAAAACCCTATTTTTAATGACAGCCTCCTTGCCATAACTTCATTTGTTGGTAGTAGGACTGAAGGCGTAACTTATTACCGGGATCATGTTGTGGACATTGGATCAAGGGCAATGTGGTTCATATAGCTATCATTATAAATCTGTCTATGCACTGATATGGCTGATCCCATTTATATGGGAACTTAAAAATTGCACTTTATGGATAGGATGGTAGGATTTAGGTGATGTATTGACGGCCATGGCAAATTAAACTTAAATTTGTCTATTTTGTGTGTGGTTAAATTGGAAGGGAAAACATTTTTTTTCTATGTGCCTATAAATAAAATAAATATAAACACATCCAAATAGTTTACACTAAAAAAATAAAACGAGTAATTTGTAGGAAAAACTAAACCAGAAATCAAGCATTTATTGTATAAAGTAAAGCAAATTCTCCAGATCAAACTATGAAAATCACTATAAATTACATTTATACAATGTTTACTCATACAAAAACACTTTCAGGATGACAGTTTTAGTAAATAAAAATGACAGTAAAAGATAAGATTTCTGAGATTGTAAAATGATCAAACGAATATAAATGATGTAATAATACATATTTATTTTAGAAACTTTGCATCCTTTAAAAGGAAATTGGTGAAAACCATAGTTTGCTTCCTAGGTTTGCCGCCTTCAATCATGATTTCTGCTATTACTGCCGTCACTTGTAATGGATTCTGAGAAATAAAATATTGGGGTGTGATTACCTAGATTATTGGTTAGCAACATTCCTGGACGGCATGCATTGTTAGACAGCACAAATCTTCTCACTCTGGTGTATTTTACTGATGTCATTGAATCTCCTCCAGACTGCTTTGTGTAGATCTCAGGTTCTCAATTTGTGGTTTATGCTCTCCAGTGAGCAGGGTGGGCCCAAGGTTTATGCGGGCCCTTGGATGACAAAGGCCCAGTGGACTCCTCATTTTCCAAGAGCTATTACAGTATTTTTTTATTTTTGGGTCAATTCAAGCTGTGTTTTTATTGTGTTTATTTGTGATTCCAGATTATGATGGGTGTTCAATAATTTATCTACCCCAGCATTTTCTGTCAGTGTTAGAGAGCTGAGCTTTTTTTTTGCATGTTGATACATGTCTGGACATGCAACAGACACAGTAGAGGTTCAGCTATCAAAAGAAGAATGAACAGCGCCACATCCAGGTGTAGTAGTAGAAAAAAAGACATTATTCCGCCATTGAAAAATACAACGTTTCGATCAAAAGTAGATCTTTATCAAGTATCAGAAGAAGTTCAGTCTGATGAAAGCCCTGGAAGTGATAGGATGGCAAGTGCAGTACACTGCAGCTCTGCAAAGAAAGTGAGGGATTTGGAGCTTTGTGCAATGATTACATTCCTCACTAAGGATGAAAAGAAGCCTTAAGCTATCCATGAAAGGATGATAAGGATGAGATCTGTATATGATGATGATGCACTTTCCTACTACCAAGTAAAGTTTTGGGCAAAGCTGTTTAAATGGGGTAGGGAACCAATTAATGACCTGTGCTCACGGCGGACCCGTCAAAGCTTTTTTTAGAAGAAATGTGCCATAAAGTGGAGGGCATGATGCTGGAAGATCGTTGGATCAAAGTCAGTGATATAGCTCATAAATTAGGCATTGCACTTGGCACAGTTTACATCATCATTTATGATGTTAAATGTGAGTTCCGATAGGTGCCACGAGTGCTGACACCTGAGCAAAAAACATGTTGCCAACAATTTAGACATGCTTAGAAAAAATCCCGAAGACTTCTATTCTTGATTTATAGGGGTGATGAAACATGGGTCCACCACCATGATCCTGAGACCAAACAAAAGTCCATTCAGTGGAAGCACAAGGGTTCTCCAACTCCAAAATAATTTTGTGTCCAGCAGTGAGCTGGAAAGATGCTGTTTGTTCAGATACAGAAGGCATTTTATTACTAGAATTAATACCAATTCAAAACAACAATTATTGGATACACTTACACTTCAACGATGAAGGCATGGCATGAGACAATCAAAGAAAAACTCTGTGTGAAGTTGTCGGCAGGTGTGTTGCTGCTTCCCGACAATACACCAGCTCACAAGTCTCACAAATTGCAAGCTGTTATCAGGGAATGTAGCTTCATGAAGCTTAACTTTCCACCCTACAGTCCAAGCCTGGCTCCAAGTGATTTTTTATTTTGGAACCTAAAATTTTTTTGCATGGGCAATAAGTTCCTCATGACAATGCAGTCAAACAGGCAGTATCAGGGTTCTTCCCGTAGCAAGAAGTCTCCTATTCTGATGGCATCCAATCACTGGAGATGAAAAGGAATAAGTGTGTTGAAGTTTAGGGGGATTACATTGAAAAGTAACATGTTCAATTTATTTCAAAAAAATTTGTTTTCAGATTCTGGTAGATAAATTATCAAACTCCCCTCGGACTTTCACTAGACAGTGATTCGTACAGTCACCACAATTGACCTAAGACAAGTATGGGCCAAAATACTGCCATTTAGTCATACAATGAACGATCCGACTATCAATGTGCCAGGTTAAACTAGCAGATCAATGAGAGAGTTTTTAAAAAAAATGTAAAACAACATGTTTTTGTAAAGGGGCAAAGGGAGGCACATTTGAAAGTTCATATCATACATGTGTAGTTTTAATTGACAGCCAGAGAGATTATTTTTTTAATTGATTGATTATTATATAAAACCGGTTATCACCACCTTTATAAAATAGAATCTAGACAATGGGACTAAGGTACTTGGGTATGTGTGACCTCAAGCACTGGCAAATTAGGTGATTGGTCTGGAAGAGGGATCAAAAGAACACCAGGTATATACCATAAATGTTCACAAGTATTTTTCAACAGTTAGTTTATCAGAACAAAGGTTATGTTTTTGTGAGAAATTTAATATTGAATTTTAGGACAATCCCTTCAACAAATATTAATTTGATTAATATTAGCTATAAATTGTATAACGGGATTGTACTATTCTATCCTGAAGAGTTTAAGGCGTTTTTATATCCATGTATGTACAATGAGAAAAAGATAACAACTGTCAATAAACTATATAAATACATTTATTACAAGAAAACAAAAAAAATAGACATTTTGAAATTTTAATTATACAAAATAGATTATTCTCTGTTTCATTTAAAGCTATTACAAATTCTGAAATAAAACGTTACACAATTCTGAGGATAATGGCCCTTTAAATATTATGAGCTCGGCCATATTTTACTTGCATAACACAAACCGTTTTGTATTGTACAAAGAATAATTGTCAACCCCCTGAACTACAGTCGGCTTTCAGAGTATTTCAAACACATAACTTATGATACAGACAACTGGTTAGTATCAGATATTACTCAATGATGATCCTATTCTCCAAATTAAGGTAAGCTTAGTAATGCCGCATTATAAGTATACTATATGACCTCTGGAGAGTGATCTGCAGTGATTGCTCCTCAAATACATCAGTCATTTAATGGGTATTTTCTATATCAGCACATTAATGGCTGAGACAAGAGAATCGCGTCTTCTCGAAATTGCAACATAAGTATTCGGGGCTCCAGAAACAGCAGAGTGGGCGACGCTACCAACGCATTGTGCATTCCTGCTTGGCTTTTTCTAGAATCCCATCCATCTTTGTCCAGCCATAAACACTGTTCAGCCATAAACACATTTGTTACCAATTACCAGCTCATCCATGGGTAACAATTTAATTGCTTATCAACAATGGAAAAGCGAGAATACTAGTCCCCACTGAAATGAACAAGCTAAAATAATCTCTGAATGCTAGGGCTTAGCGATTTCTTTAACTACTATTCATATTAATGACGAGACCAATTATCTAAATGTGGGCTGTACTGTAGGTAACCCATTTTTGGATTAATGGGGGTCCTAGAGATCAATTTCTAGGCCGGGGTCACACTTGCGAGTGCAATGTGAGAAACTTGCGCGAGTCTCTCGCCTCAATACCCGGCACTGCCGCAGGCACTTGGGATCGGAGCATGCGGCTGCATGTATTTCTATGCAGCTGAACACTCTGGTCTTGAGTGCATGTAATATGGTCTTGAGTGAATGTAATATTACAATTGTTAATTTATTACATGTTCTATTCCTGTGCTTGTTAGTGCAACTTTTTCTTCTTAAAAGGGAACCTGTCACCATGAAATTGCAGATCAATCTGCAGGCACCATTATGTAGAGCAGGAGGAGCTGAATAGATTGATATATAGTTTTGTGAGAAAAGATTTAGTATAACTTTTGTTTTAGACATTTAATCCTCTGTTCTTTTTGTGATTTTCAGTCCAGTGGGCGGTCCCATCAGTGACTGACGTCTTTCTTTATATAAAGAATGTATACAGAAATAGAGGTCAGCCACTGATAAGACCGCCCACTGGACCAAAAATCCCAGAAAGAGCAGAGGATTAAGTGATTAAAACACACGTTATACTGAGACTTTTCTCACAAAACTATATATTAATCTACTCAGATTCCCCTGCCCTATAACAGGGTGCCTGCACGTAGAGCCGTAGAGCTGCATTTTCAAGGTGACCGTTTCCCATTAAGAAGAAAAAGTTGCACTGTCTGAGGATAGAGGATCATGTGACCAGTCCTTTCCATCCTAGAGCTAGTGAAACGCGACGGCTGGTATCATGCTTTTTAAATTTTATCCCTTTCAGGTTTTAATCTACCAATAAATGTGTTGTCTCATGACTTTTGCGGTTGCGGGATTTTTCCATTTTTTCACCACAGTCCTTTCAATCGGCCTCCTCTAATTGAAAAACACTGCACATGGGAGATCGGATTTTAAATTGTAGGAGGTGAAGGACAAGTCTGGTCACATGCTCCTCCATCAGTAGCCATTTTGTGGACAGGAGAGCTGTGAAGGATGTGAGGAAAACTGGACTAACATGTACAGTAGGAAAACCTGCAATATTGGTAAAGTACCAAAAAATCATGTCCCCCAAGACATTTGTGAAAATAAAGATGAAATGGACTGCCCTTCTAGGCTTCATTATCACATGGTTTGTATTCTTTTTTTTGCTGATTTTTTTTTTTGCTTCTTAAAATACTGTTAAAATGTTATGCATTTCGTTTGTGTTATTTTTTTTAAATAAGACATGCATTTTTTTGTTCGATCCTTTTTTACCGAGAGGCTTATGAGAGAACTTAAATATCATATCTGGAGCATGCTGCGTTTTAGAAAAATGTAAAAAAAAAACCTTCTAAAGAAAAACACAACGAACATGTGTGAAATGCCATGAATAAAAGACTGTTTGTAGGGCTATAGGCCTACTATTTTCCTAATATCTTACAGCTATCATTTAGCTGCTGAATTTTCTTCCTTAAATATGGCAAAAACAATACATCCTTCTTAAAAAGAAAATGTGTTTGAAACCTCTTGGTCTCCCATAACACACACATTTTGCAAACATTTTTGAGCCAAAAATGCAGGTAAAAAAATCAGCCATTTTACAATCATTTTTGGCTTTTTTTTCAACAGTATTGTATTTTTTAGAATTAATGTGTTTAGTGCCTACATCTTCTTTTAAGTTCTGTTATTTTGCATTACAAAAATGGGGTTAAAATGATTTGGTACCATATTTGCAAATTGAGAAGCAATAAGCATGGGAAGAAAAAACTGTGAATTCATATTAACATTTTTTTAAAAAGAAACTGCAATTTTCACGCTAGTCACTGGGTCTTTTTTTAGACTCACAGTTTCTGTTTTTTTCAGGAAACAACACATGTACATAGCCACAAACATCAGACCCTGACACTATATTTTATATTGAAATGTCTATTAAGTCTATTAAGGGGTGTTACCTGTCATAATTCAGCCTCTGATAATATGGAGCCTTGCTGATAACTCTTTTTGAAAATACGGAAACTAAAGACAGAATCTACAAATGCCCCAGTGGCCAGTGTGAAGATTACAAGATTACACTTTTCTTTTATAAAGATCGTGATATGAAATAAGAAAACCATAGCCAATTTTTTTTTTAAATACATGTAACACAAAAAGCTAAGTTAAATAACAGGTAACTTTCTGATTATGACTTTCCTTTTCCACACGAGCATGGAAAAATAACAATGGTCTATGGAAAAAGACACTATAAACTGCATGAAAAAGCCAACATAACTACAGCATGCAGAGATTTTAGAAAAAGCCAAAAACTCAAAACGCAAGTAGAGTGAAAAAAAAACCTAAAAGGACTGCAGCGAATGAATTATGTTTAATCGTTTTGCATTGTAGTTTTGTATTTTTGCCTCAAAGGGGCATTTTATTTTTAAAAGCTGTGTGTGAAGGCACCCTTGAAAGGTTTTTTTGGGGGGAGTGGAAAATTCCTTTTAGTTCAACTTGTGTCCGGTGGTACATTATAAAAACCACTACTCTTTACGGATCGATCTCTTTAAGCATTGTCTCCATTTAGCACTGTCTTTTCTTTCTATGCTAAGTTCTAGCCAGACAGACATTGCAGGCCCAATCTGAAGACTCTTGTAGGTTGCCGAACTACTGTCACGGATTCCCTTCTCTTTCCCAAACTTGGTTGAAACAGTAATTTCAAAAAATGGGGTCAATAGATTTAGCAGTCTGCATTCATGTCAAACAATTCCTTCACTCCGTTTGCTTCTCCATACAACCAACCCTGTCATCAGAAGTGTAATAAGGACAGGGATAAAGATGAAAGAGCACAGGATGGGTAGTGGGGGGTCAGCTGGCAGCCGGCCAGTCAGTGCACAGTCTTTAAAATACTTCTTATGAATATCTGTGAAGAAGTTGTCCACTACGTAGTTCGGCCAATAGCAGTTCTGAATATGAGCCAGCAGGCTGGTACAGTTTGTAACGTCTGCGTAGATCCTGTAGGAAAAAGAAGAAAAAATTATGTCATCACTGTAAGAATAATCCTAACTTGGCACTAGTCAAAGCTATATCACCGGCAGTAAGAACAAGGCAAAAAAATCATAGAAACGAGATCTGACATAAGCGTCTCTGCATTCTGCTGTCCCTCAAAAATTTCTCCTGGAGTTCAATTCCTCAGGGGGAACACAACTCTAAATGGGCACTACCACTATATATGTCAATAGGAAAAACAGAGTTTAAAGAAAAGATGTTCTAGAATTATTTCATGGGGGATTAAAGCATTTAATAAAACGTACAGTAGCTTGAGAAAGTATTCACCCCCTTGGGTTTCTACCTATTTTGTTACATAACAACCTGTGTTCAATTATTTTTGTAATCCGAATTGTGTGTGATGCATCAGCACTAAAATGGTCCAAGTTGGTGAAATCAAGTGTGAAAAATATAGGTATAAATTACATTTATGGCATTAAATAACTAAAAATGGACATATGCATATGTATTCACCTCTTTCGCAAGCAAGCCTCTAAAAATTTCGGGTGCAAATAATTACCTTCATAAGTGGTAGGAAGTCCACCTGTGTGCAATCTAATTGTCACATGTCTGTCAGTATATACACACCTTTTCTGAAAGGCCAAAGAGGCTGCAACTAGGGTTGAGCGAAACGGGTCGGCCATTTTCAGAAGTCGCCGACTTTTGGCAAAGTCGGGTTTCATGAAACCCGACCCCTGTGTGGGGTCGGCCATGAGGTCGGCGATCTTCTGAATCTGGTATCGGAATTCCGATACCGAGTTCCGATATGTTTGCGATATCGGAAATCGGTATCGGAATCCACATTTAAGTGTAAAATAAAGAATTAAAATAAAAAATATTGAAATACTCACCTCTCCGACGCAGCCTGGACATCGCCGCTGGTAACCGGCATCTTCCGTTCCTAAGAATGGCGCTTGAAAAACCTTTCGATGACGTCACGGCTTGTGATTGGTCGCGGCGGCCCACGTGACCGCTCAGCGACCAATCACAAGCCGTGACGTAATTCTCTCAGGTCCTAAATTCCTCATTCTAGGAATTTAGGACATGAGAATTACGTCACGGCTTGTGATTGGTCGCTGGCGGTCACGTGGGCCGCCGCGACCAATCAAAAGCCGTGACGTCATCGAAAGGTCCTTCACGCGCTCATTCTTAAGAAGGAAGGCTACCGGAAAGAAGCAGGGCGCGTCCGAGGGTGAGTATATACCTAATAGGAATATACTCACCCTCGGCTTCTTTCCGGCAGCCTTCCTTCTTAAGAATGAGCGCGTGAAGGACCTTTCGATGACGTCACGGCTTTTGATTGGTCTCGGCGGCCCACGTGACCGCCAGCGACCAATCACAAGCTGTGACGTAATTCTCATGTCCTAAATTCCTAGAATGAGGCTTGTGATTGGTCGCTGAGCGGTCACGTGGGCCGCCGCGACCAATCACAAGCCGTGACGTCATCGAAAGGTCTTTCAAGCGCCATTCTTAGGAACGGAAGATGCCAATTACTACCAGGACGCGTCAAAGGGTGAGTATAGCAATATTTTTTATTTTAATTCTTTATTTTACACTTAAATATGGATCCCAGGGCCTGAAGGAGAGTTTCCTCTCCTTCAGACCCTGGGAACCATAGTATCCCATTGCACTGCATTGGGTTTCGTGTTTCGGCCGACCCCGACCCCGACTTTTTTATAGGATCAGCCGATTTCACTCGACCCAACTTTTGAGAAAGTCGGGTTTCGTGAAACCCGACCCGATCCTATAAAAATAAAAGTCGCTCAACCCTAGCTGCAACATCATTAGGCAAGAGGCACACCTAACAAAACAGCAACATGAAGACTAAGGAGATCTCCAAACAAGTCAGTGACAAAGTTGTTGAGAAGTGCAAGTCAGGGTTGGGTTATAAAAAATATCCCAATCTCTGATGATCCCCAGGAGCACCATCAAATCCATTATCATCAAATGGAAATTACATGGTACCACAACAAACCTGCCAAGAGAGGGATGCCAACCAAAACTCTCAGCCCGGGCAAGGAGGGCATTGATCAGAGAGGCAGCACAGAGACCAAAGGTAACCCTGAAGGAGCTGCAGAGTTCCCAGAGATTAGAGTATCTGTCCATATGACTACAATAAGCCATACACTCCATCGAGGAGACCTTTAACTATGAGTGGGCAGAAAAAAGCCTTTACTTGCACACAAAAATTGTAACGCTCATTTTGAGTTTACCAAAAGACATGTGGGAGACTCCTAAAATGTATGGAGGAAGGTGCTGTTGAACTTGAACTTTTTGGCCTCCAGGGTAAATGCTATGTCTGGCACCAAACCAACACAGCTCATTATCCCAAGAACACCATCCCCACAGTGAAACATGGTGGTGGCAGCATCATGTTGTGGGATGTATTTCAGCAGTAGGGACAGGGAAAATGGTCTGAGTCGAAGGGAAGATTGATGGAGCGGAACACAGAGATATTCTTGAGCAAAACCTGTTTGTCTGTCAGTGATTTGAGACTGGGATGGAGGTTTACCTACCAACAAGACAATGACCCAAAGCATACTGCTAAAGCAACACTTGAGTGGTTTAAGGGGAAACATGTAAATGATTTGGAGTGGCCTAGTCAAAGCCCACACCTTAATCCAGTGGAGAATCTGTGGTCAGACTTGAAGATTGCTGTTAACCAGCGGAAACCATCTAACTTCAAGGAGCTTGAGAAGTTTTGCCTTGAGGAATGGGCAAAAATCCCAGTGGCAAGGTGTAGAAAGCTCATAGAGACAAAGTACTGACTTTAGGAGGTGAACAGTTTGCACACTAAAGTTTTCAGTCATTTTGAACTATTTGTTGTTTGTTTCACAAAAACAAAAACAAATGTTCACTGCTGTATGCATGATCATTACATGAACTATTGCAAACCACAAAAAAGTAAAATTACAGGTTGTAATGTAGCAAAGCACAAAAAAATGCTGTGGGGTTAATACTTTTGCAAGTCACTGTAGATGTCAGGTAAGCAGACGGGAGCTCTTTCAGTAGGATCGTGTTACAAGCCTATTGTTTTTTATGTGCGTTTTTATATAATTTTTTTACACTTCTATTTTCTTTTGCATCAAATTTATTAATTATTTTAATAAACACATTCATTTAATTTTCCTTTCAAAATGGCTGTTTGCATAAATACATAATTCCCGTGTCTTCCATCCCTAATAACTTATATGGCACATTTATTTTAATCTCAGAGGCTCAGTATCTAGAGCAACTCATAATAAAACGCTTACCGCCTATCAGCAGCTTAAGTTTTATCAGCTTTACTAATTAAGAATTTTAATTACTTTGCAAACAATAGAAAGCATACACTGTCTTATCAGCAATCAGTGGATACAGTGCTGAGAAAAATGGCTTGATTCAGCTTGCTATGTAATTGTCAGCAAGTTCTACCAGGGATTAATCTAGTAGAAAGCGCTGCATATTATTTTAAATGGATGCAACTGGTTTACACCTGAACTTAACTATAATCACAAATTATATTGAAAATAAACTATATGGACAAAACTATTGGGAAACTACACATTACACCTCCGATTCTATATCCATAGGCATTAATTTGAAATTGTTCCTCCCTTTTCCAGCTTCAACTCTTCTGAGAAGACTTTTTACAAGATTCTGGGAGGCATCTGTGGGAATTTTTTGCTCAATTATCTAGAAGACCATTTGTGAGGTTGGACACTGATGTTGGATAAAAGAAACCGTGCTCACAATTTCTATGGCTCTGACAGGCTCTGTGTGGTCATGTTCTTCCACACTAAACTCGCCCATCCATGTCTTTATGGACCTTGCTTTCTGTACTGAGGTACAGTCATGGGGGATAGTTGGCACAACACAGTCAGGCAGGTAACGTTCTCCTGGCGTTTGCCAAACCCATACTCATCCATCAGATGCCAGATAGAGAAGTGTGATTCTTCACTCCACAGACCATGTTTCCACTGCTGGTTGGGTGTTTTACACCACTCTACATAATGATTGTTGTTTTGTTTGGTGGTGTAAGGGTTTCATGCAGCTGATCAACCATGGATGATCACAATGACCCCACTCTATGACTTTATGTGGTCTCTACTTCATGGCTGAGTTGCTGCAGTTCCTTCTACTTTTCAAAAATATCACCGACAGTTGAATGTGAAATATTTAGGAGGGAAGAAATGAATTGACTTGTTACATTGGTGACCTCTTATTACAGAACCATTCTTTCACAAATGACAGTTAAGGCAAGCGGCATGCGGAGGGGCTGGATTTTACACACCGTATTTGGACTTATTGAAAAACCCAAGTTCAATGATTAAGAGGTGTACCCTAATACTTTTGTTCATATTGTGAAGCACCACATGAAGGGACTTACTACTAGAATACTATTTTGCCTTTTTAATAAACGTCATACTGCACATTTCTCACGAGTTTATATACAATGGGCAGCGTGAATGGTAGCAGCTCCTAGCAGTGCAGGGCTTACATCTGATAAATATTTAGCCTGACAAGGATTAATGTGAGATTATTTCAACTGCCAGTGGTAACGTGCTCTTCAAAGCAGCACATAGAGTATTTCCAAATGCAAACTGAATTTTTCGAGTAACACTTCTCAAGGGAGAGGTCACCATTGCAGTGTGGGAATTTAGTAAGGTCATATGATATGGTCTGTCAGCTTGGGGCATAAGAGTCTGAATCATTTACCCTAGGGGTTCACAGACTTCCTCTAAATCATTCTCAAGGAAGATTTTAGTTTGTGAATGACATATGGATGGCTGCTGCACAGTCTACCAAACACAGTGATGGAGAACCCAGCAGTTTACAATGGTGGAACCTGCCCAAACACTAATGATAGGAGAAATCAGAGCAGAATCAGTCACCCCTTTGTCATTTTATGAATCGACAAAATATAAAGTAATGTACTATTATAACATACAATTAAATAATAATTGAATACTAATAAGCTCTATATTAATACATCTCCAATGCGCAGTGGTCTTCATTGAGAGGCACCGCGTTTCCTTAAATTCCAATTTCATCATTGTTTACTGACCATCACCCTGACACTACTGGACAGGTGCAGATAAAACTCATTCCAACAGCGAATTCTTCCCACACTATGTGGTTGACCCAGGCAGCTGTTGTTATAGACAATACATAATGCAAGATTCCTTGGTGATTGGGCCATCTCATGTTTGATGTAAAAGAAAATCATACCAAGGGTTAACAAAAAGAAGTATGGGCAAAAAGATGGTTTACTGCTTGAGTTCGTCAAAACTCAATAGACGTGAAGCTACTTTCTTACTCAAAGAATGTTCCTACAATAGAAACAGTACTTTTACGTATGTGTGGAAATGCTCAAATTCTACCATGCTGCTGTCTCTTTTGTGTAATGCTTCTTTAATTTGTAGCAGTAGCATGCAAGCTTTGAGTTCAGTGGGCATTTCTCTTACTGCTATAACCAGTTATTATTATTATTATTATTATTATTTATTGTTATAGCGCCATTTATTCCATGGCGCTTTACAAGTGAGGAGGGGTATACATAATAAAAACAAGTACAATAATCTTGAACAATACAAGTCATAACTGGTACAGGAGGAGTGAGGACCCTGCCCGCGAGGGCTCACAATCTACAAGGGATGGGTGAGAATACAGTAGGTGAGGATAGAGCTGATCGTGCAGCGGTTGGTTGATCGGTGGTTACTGCAGGTTGTAGGCTTGTCGGAAGAGGTGGGTCTTCAGATTCTTTTTGAAGGTTTCGATGGTGGGCGAGAGTCTGATGTGTTGTGGTAGAGGGTTCCAGAGTAGGGGTGATACGCGAGAGAAATCTTGTATACGATTGTGGGAAGAGGAGATAAGAGGGGAGTAGAGAAGGAGATCTTGTGAGGATCGGAGGTTGCGTGTAGGAAAGTACCGGGAGATGAGGTCACAGATGTAAGGAGGAGACAGGTTGTGGATGGCTTTGTACGTCATGGTTAGGGTTTTGTACTGGAGTCTCTGGGCAATGGGGAGCCAGTGAAGGGATTGACAGAGGGGAGAGGCCGGAGAATAGCGGGGGGACAGGTGGATTAGTCGGGCAGCAGAGTTTAGAATAGATTGGAGGGGTGCGAGAGTGTTTGAGGGGAGGCCACAGAGCAGGAGGTTGCAGTAGTCAAGACGAGAGATGATGAGGGCATGGACTAGGGTTTTTGCAGATTCTTGGTTGAGGAATGAACGGATTCGTGCAATATTTTTGAGTTGAAGTCGGCAGGAAGTGGAAAGGGCTTGGATATGTGGTTTGAAGGAGAGATCAGCGTCAAGGATAACCCCGAGGCAGCGAGCTTGTGGGACTGGGGAGAGTGGGCAGCCATTTACTGTAATGGATAGGTTCGTTGGGGGGGTCACGTGAGATGGGGGAAAGATGATGAATTCTGTTTTGTCCATGTTAAGTTTCAGAAATTTAGCGGAGAAGAAGGATGAAATAGTGGACAGACATTGAGGGATTCTGGTTAGTAGGGAGGTGATATCTGGTCCAGAGATGTAGATCTGTGTGTCATCAGCATAGAGGTGATACTGAAAGCCATGAGATTCTATGAGCTGTCCCAGGCCAAAGGTGTAAATGGAGAAGAGCAGGGGCCCAAGGACTGAACCTTGTGGGACTCCGACAGAGAGGGGGCGAGGTGAGGAGGTGGTGTGTGAGTGGGAGACGCTGAATGTCCGGTCTGTTAGGTATGATGAGATCCAGGATAGGGCCAAGTCTGTGATGCCAAGGGATGAGAGGGTCTGTAATAATAGGGAATGGTCCACTGTGTCAAAGGCAGCCGACAGGTCGAGGAGGAGGAGAACAGAGTAGTGTCGCTTGCTCTTGGCGGTTAAAAGGTCAGTGGTGACCTTAGTTAGGGCAGTTTCAGTGGAATGGTGTGACCGGAAGCCAGATTGTAAGCGGTCAAAGAGGGAGCAAGAAGAGAGATGGGAGGACAGTTCAAGGTAGACGTGTTGTTCCAGTAGTTTTGAGGCATAAGGGAGAAGTGATATAGGGCGATAGCTAGATACAGAGGATGGGTCAAGAGAGGGCTTTTTGAGGATAGGTGTGATGGAGGCATGTTTAAAGCTTGAGGGGAAAACACCATTTGTTAGTGATAGGTTGAAGAGATGGGTTAGGGTTGGGATGAAGATTGTGGTGAGGTTTGGGATGAGGTGGGTTCAAATAATTCATTATTTGTTCTTCCCCTAGATCATCATTTGCTCTCCCCACCCCCTCTTCAATTGATCATTTGCTCTCCCCACCCCCACCTTCAATTAAATTGCTGTCCCCTGTCCCTCACACTGAATGTATCATTTTGCAGCCCTCCCACTTTAATTTGAAGTCCCCTTACTTCATTCATTGCAGTCCCCTATCACCCCCTCACTTCATCTGCAGTGCCCCTTCATCATTTGCAGCCCCCTATCCCCCTTCCATTTCATCATTAGCAGTCCCACATCAGACACACTTCATCATGTGCAGTCCCCTTCCCCCGACTTCATCATGTGCAGTCCCCTTACTCCCCACTTCATCATGTGCAGTCCCCTTACCCCCCACTTCATCATGTGCAGTCCCCTTACCCCCCACTTCATGTGCAGTCACCCTTACCCCCACTTCATGTGCAGTCCATCTTACACTTCACTTTATCATGTGCAGTCCCCATTACCCCCCACTTCATGTGCAGATCACCTTACCCCCACTTCATCATGTGCAGTCCCCTTTAACCCCCAATTCATCATGTGCAGTCCCCCTTACCCCCCACTTCATCATGTGCAGTCCCCTTACCCCCCACTTCATCATGTGCAGTCCCCTTTAACCCCCAATTCATCATGTGCAGTCCCCCTTACCCCCCACTTCATCATGTGCAGTCCCCTTACCCCCCACTTCATCATGTGCAATCACCCTTACCCCCCACTTCATGTGCAGTTCATCTTACACTCCACTTTATCATGTGCAGTCCCCATTACCCCCCACTTCATGTGCAGATCACCTTACCCCCCACTTCATCATGTGCAGTCCCCTTTAACCCCCAATTCATCATGTGCAGTCCCCCTTACCCCCCACTTCATCATGTGCAGTCCCCCTTACCCCCCACTTCATGTGCAGCCCCACTCCCCCTTTATCATGCGCAATCCCCCTTACCCCCCTTACAGTTGTGTCTTCTATCCAATCTGTCTCTTACGCTGAAATGTTTGTTCTAAGCAACTTCTGTGAAACAATGCAGCTCAGAGTTATCATCACTAATCTATGAACTGTGTTTGAATATTACCATAAATACTCTTCTGCCTGATTAACACATCCATGTTTGCAGTGAGAGTATGGACTGCAATGTATGGACCAGCCATGGGTCTCCTGACTCAAACTCTAAAGCTTCATAGGTATATAGTAGGCTGTAAAGTTTAGGTCAGGAGGCCAACTTCCGGTCCATGTGGCTTTACAGTGAATCCAGCCTTACAGTGAACCTAGCCTTACAGTGAATCCAGCCTTACAGTGAATCCAGCCTTACAGTGAACCCAGCCTTACAGTGAATCCAGCCTTACAGTGAACCTAGCCTTACAGTGAATCCAGCTTTACAGTGAATCCAGCCTTACAGTGGTAAGATGTAGATAAGCAAAAATGCAGGGGACCAATATATGACTGCAAGATTAGACTACACATATAGCTTACGTAGTAATCTGTGAAATAGCAGCTAATCCAACCTGATGCACAGAGATTCGCAAAGTCTTTATTTTATATACATTTGGGGAATTAGCCAATACATTTGGTCACTGGAATCCCCATTGATTTGAGAAGAAAGGGACCTGATTTCATGGAGAGATGACCATGCATGAAGAAACTTTTTCTATAACAATCCATGGGAGTTTTAGAAAGTTATAACTAGTTTTACTTTCAATAGATGGAAAAGAACTGCCAGACATTGTGACTCTTATGAGTCCATTCCCATTAAAGTGTATTATGGGAAAATACTAAAGAAATAATTGTGTGAGTAACCTAAAATAATATAATAGTATTCACTATGGTTACTAGTCATGCAAACTACAAAATTGCATTTGCATCCAAACTTTCTTGTTCAGAGCCATTTTCCGCACATATGTAAAGCCCTACTGTAACTTTACATTGCTTCCAAGGAAAAATATTTCCAATACACTGTGACATGCAAAGGCATCCTACTTTATGGCATTATTACAGAGCTGTAGTAATTGCATGTGCTGATGTACAGGACGATACTAGTCTATGATTCCTATTGGAGTGTGACTGCTGCAATGATGCTATCCTGGACAAAATGCGTGGTCGAATGCAACTTTTTGCCCAGTATCATTATACGGCACAAGCATTTACTAATTAGAATGCCTATTGCAAAATGGTAATAGTATATAGTGCATACAAACTCCATCAAAACTTTTTGGTTAAAAGGTAGATACGAATGTAATATTCTTGGGGTAGGGAGAATATGAAAATGCTAAAGGCCCGTTCATAGGTGCCGATTACGTCAGCCTAGAAATTTTTCCCAGCTGTGCTCGAGATGTATGCAAAACCTCTAATTTCCATAAGGCACAGAAGGTTTGTGTGAACAGCGTTCTCTCTGAATTCCCTGATTACAAAAAGCCCACAGGGATAACATGTCTGCAGTATAGATCTCAGCACACGGACCTGAGACCCGCTGAGTTCATCTCTGGAACTGTGATAATGTTGTTATCATTGTAGAAATGACCAATTTAATGTTAATGTAACTAGAAATGCAGAGTCCAGAGCTGGCTTCTCTGTCAGTGCAGAAAATAGTTTGCATTTGGATTCATTTCCTACTTTAAAAACCTATGTACACACTCCATCCAAGGCTATCATCTACAGTTCAGACCAAAGTTAGAGGTCACTGTACAGAATTGTATAGTGCAGCCTCTATTAAAAAAAACAACCTTCTTTGTTGATTTTCTTGTTTTTATCCTTCTTATATTTTAAGACTTGAATGCTCTTATCTCCAAGGAGATGAGGGAGCAGTCTCCTAGGGTTCAGTCACTATGGAAACAATATTTTATTGTGAATATCTAATTTAGAAACTGCTGTGGTCAATATGTAATTCACTGCTGCGCCCAGTACTTTTACAGTACTCTATTGCACTTTCAACCAAATAAAGAAACTACCATATTTTTCAGACCATAAGACACACTTTTTACCTTAAAATTTTTTGGGGAAAATGGGGGTGCATCTTATGGTCGCAATATACTTACAAATCCTGAGGCTGTGGCGGTGCAGTGGGGCTCTGTGGTGTGGTGATGGCGGGCTGTGCTATGGTGCAGTGGCAGCGGCTCTCTGTGCTCCGTGGGGGCTCCGCTGGCATTTTGTCAAGGCCCGGAGGCCACCACACATCCATTGCTGCCATGTTGCAGTGGCCTCCGGGCCGGGGGCGGCGCATGCTCAGATTTAGATCTCGTCCCAAGATCTCGGTAAATGAGATCTTGGGACGAGGTCTCGTTGCCGAGATTTGAATCTGAGCATGCGCCGCCCCCAGCCCAGCGGCCATGTTCCTAGAGGCCATGTTCCCGGAGGCCATCGCAACATGGCAGCAACAGATGTGCGGGGGCCTCGGAGCTTTGACGAAATGCCTTCAGATCCCCTCACGGAGCACAGAGAGCCGCTGCCACTGCACCATAGCGCAGCGCCCCTGCTTTAGCACAGCCCCCTGCCCCAGAACAGAGCCCCTGCCTCAGCACAAAGCCCCAGCACAGAGCCGCCACCACCATACCAGCTTGGGATGGGATTTCCCGGAGGCCACCGCACCAGCCTGGACCACCAAATGACCCATGTGACCACTCCTCCATCTGTGCCGATCCCTTCCCTGGTAAGCTAAATTTGGACTGTAAGACAGACCCCCATTTGACACATTATTTTTTCCCTCTATTTTCCTTCTGAAAATTTGGGGTGCGTCTTATGGTCCGGTGTGTCTTATAGTCCAAAAAATACGGTAATAAATTAGTAAAGTAGTTTTCTTAAAATGCTCCCGTACTCGCCCTCGTCCCTCTTGCATTCTTTCTTACTTTACCAACAAAATGTACAAAACTATTTTTTGTAGGGACCACATCACATTTGAAGTGACTTTGAGTGGACTATGTGACAAAAAAAATACCCAAAAGTGATGCCATTTTAAAAACTGAAAGTTGTTCAAAACCATCTATATATATAATTGTCTAAGGGTTTTTCCGTCTGTCTGTCTGTCCTGGAAATCCCGCATCTCTGATTGGTCGAGGCCGCCAGGCCTCGACCAATCGGCGACGGGCACAGCATGGCGATGATGATGTCATAAAGGTTGCCTCGACCAATCAGCGACGGGCACAGTCTGCCGCGAATTCGCCTCGACCAATCAGCGACGGGCACAGTATCGACGTAGATGTCATAATGGTTGCCATGGCGACGATGATGTCATAAAGGTTGCCTCGACCAATCAGCGACGGGCACAGTCTGCCGCGAATTCTGGAATCATCATTGTCCATATACTATGGGGACATGCATATTCTAGAATACCCGATGCGTTAGAATCGGGCCACAGTCTAGTATTCAATAAGTGTATTAGCTCTTCAGGTGCTTCACAGGAATTAATGGAATATGGAAGGAAAAAATGAACATTTAACTTTAAAAAAAAAAAATATATTTTACTTTAGACCCCAATTTTTTTTATTTTAGAAGGGTAACAGGAAAAAAATTTATCCCAAAATTTGTTCTGCAATTTCTCCGGAGTATGCCGATACCCCATATGTGGGAGAAAAACACTGTTTGGGCACATGGTAGAGCTTGGAAAGGAAGGTGCGCCATTTGACTTATTGAATGTAAAGTTTTCTGGAATAATTATGTTGTGTTTGGAAAGCCTCTGATGTGCTTAAACAGTGGAAACCACTCACAAGTGACACCATTTTGGAAACTAGACCCCTCAGGGAACTTATCTAGATGTGTGGTGAGAAACCTAAACCCCCAAGTACAGAGGTGTATCTAGCGTTTCTGGCACCCGAGGCAAGAATTTATTTTGGCGCCCCCCAAGGACATATGCCCCCCTGTCAGCCCCATCATTGTCCTCTCCTCCTCCACCATCCCCATCATTGCTCTCTCCCCGTCAGCCCCATCTTTGCCCTCTCCTCCCCCCACACATTCACTTCTCTGCACATTCCCCTGCAGCGCGATACACACACACACCCAATACTGAGCCACACACACACACACACACATACACACACACACACACACATATTCACACACACACATACACACACTCACATACACACATACACACACACACACACACATTCACACACACAGACACACACTCACACACACACACATTCACACACACACACATACACACACTCACATACACACACACACATTCACACACACATTCACACACATTCACACACACATTCACACACACACACATACACACACACACACACACACACACACATACACACACACACATACACTCACACACACACATTCACACACACACACACACATTCACACACACATTCACACACACACATTCACACACACACACTCACACACACTCTCACACACACACATTCACACACACATACACACACACACATACAAACACATACACACACAAACACACACTCACATACACACACACACATACACACATTCACACACACCTCTAACCTCTCCTCGCGCTCTGCCGCAGCATCTCCATCGCCTTCCTCTGACACAGCCGGCCGCTGAATGATGATGTCATCCAGCGGCACGTCTGTGTGAGAGAAAGCAAGAGGAAGCAGGAAGACAGATTGCTGGGCAGCGGAGCTGCAGGGATTTCTCCCTGCCCGCCGCAGCCACTCTGCAGGGGCTCCCCTCCCCCTCTGCACACATTGGGAGCCGGCGCTCTGCAGCTTCTCTGTGCCGGCTGTCAGCTTGACAGTCGGCACAGAGAACAGCTGACTCCCAGACCGGGGGCGGCAGAATGCAGCCGCCGGGGGAGACACTGCGGACCGCCGAATTAGGCGGCCCGACTGCGCCCCCCTGCCGGCTGCGCCCGGGGCACATGCCCCGGCTGCCCCCCCTAGATACGCCACTGCCCAAGTACTTCACAGAAGTTTATAACGTTGAGCCGTGAAAATAAAAAATAAAATTTTTCCCACAAAAATGTTTTTAGCCCCAAATTTTGCATTTTCACAAGGGTAACAGGAGATATTGCACCATACAATTTGTTGTGCAATTTTTTCTGTGTACGCTGATAGCCTATATATGGGGGAAAACTACTGTTTTGCTGCACAGCAGGGCTTGGAAGGGAAGGATCATCATTTGATGTTTTTTTTTTTTTTTTAAATATATATATAATATTCATAGACACAGCCAGAATAAAGTCTTTTATTAGAAATAAAACAAAACACAGTTTTCCATTGTTATTAAAATATAACAAACACAGTTATACTCATCTAATGCCTAAACCACCAAAGCCCTCATTTTCCTGTAATTAAACTAAAATAAAAAAAACAACATCCCTCATCTCTCCATCGTTCTGTCCCATGCCGTAATTCATGTCTGGGAGAAAAACAGTTTTCAACCTTGATGGTGCCAAGAGGCGACCGTCCAGCCTGAGAACCACTGGGGAATTAAATGCTGCGAGCGTAGCCTCAGTGATGGTGGTGATATCATCAAGGCTACCTCCGGTCACTGAGCTGCATTCCCTCCCAGGCTGAACTGCCGTGACCTTGGTGAGATCACCAAGAACGACGGAGAGGTGAGGGATATTGTTGTTTATTATTTTTGGTTTATTACAGGAGAAGAAGGCTTCGGTGGAATAGGCATTTGCTGAGTATAACTGTGTTTGTTATTTTTAAATAAAAAAAAGAAAACTGTGTATTGTTTGATTGTGGATACACTAGACCTTGGAAATCAAGGTCCCAGAGTCTGGATGAAGAGTGGAGAGGCCACAATCCAAGCTGTGTTTCACCCCATTTCTATAATGTAGATAGTGATGAGTTTTATGTGAAGGACTTTATCACTTGTCACGTTGTCAGTCTTACTTGGATGATTTTTTTTGTCTTAGTCACCTTTTCTATATTGGAAAAACAATTAGATCCTTGTATGTGCGTTTAGAGCGCATTGAGGTTCTATTTCCACAGGAAAGGGTTGCACACGATTAATCAATCATGTTCAGGATTTTCATGGAGCAGATAGTAGAATATTGTCATTTGTTGAACTTATGAGAATTATGTATATCAAAACCTGTGTAATTGCATTAATTTTCATTTCATTGCATTTTCTGTCACAATTTCAAGGGTGCCAACTAGTGATGACAAGTGAGTGTGCTCAGATATAGCGTTTATGTGTTTGAAAAAACTCACTCTTGTGTTGCTTTCCAGTCACACCACAGGTTCATTCCCAAGCTTTCCATGTTTCGTTGGAATTGTTGCAGACAATAATCATTCAGAAGGTTTGCGTAAATCTCCTTGTTACATTGTGCAAAAGCCATCAGTGGAGGGGCTAGAAGATAAAAAGAACAATAATAATAGGTTACATTCATCCTATGCCAAGTATCTACCTGTCGTCTGAAGCAAAAGTACATCAATGACACCTGCTCACACAATAAATGTATCACTTCTATTACCATACGAATTGTATAGACTGACAGATGAGTGACAGATGAATGTACAACAAGAAGCACAGGTAGCAGCTCCACACTTGAGCTTCATTACACTACATTTAACATTTCATGTAATGCTAATGAATGGACGAAAGTTGCCATATTTTTTACATCTGTTAGAGCAAAGTTACATAATTCAGCTTTTTCTAATGTATGGAGTTATAAATTTATGTTATTTTAAATTGACAGCAGATAAAAAATTCACTATTTTATATTCATCTGGTTTGGAGCGATAACTGCTGGTCAAATGATTGACCAAACCATCATTCATCTGAAAGCCATGTATTGTTTGTGGGGCCCATTACACAGCTCATATCAATATATTAGAGCACTTACCAGAATTGACAACTGGGTGTTAACAATTGGGGGGGTGTCCCTTTACATTGACATCGTCCAGTCAGTTCTGCCAGTATCGGACTTTGTGAGGACAACACGTCTTTGGAAAGAGTAATGATAACACCCAGTTGTAATTTCTTTTCATAAATTTCTAGGAATAACAGTGGAGCGGGACAAATAAGCCAAAAGATGCTGTTCCACACAACCACCATGTGCCTTTACTCTGTCCAGCCGCTGCTGTTAACCCCATGAATGCCACTGTTTATTACTGTTCTACGTGCCCATTGGCTCCATTGAAATGCCTGTGAAGGGTTCCGAATCAATCAACATGTTGTATCTACCCAAAAATGGCATCAAGAAAAATGACTGTTCGCTAAGCAAAAAACAAGCCCTCACACAGCTCCATCAGGTCCCAGAAAATGAGGACACAAGCAAAAACGATTTTCAGCACATTTTTTTTCACATCTTAAATGTAAAGAAAAAGTTATACAAGTTTGACATCTCCGTAATTCTACTGATTAATGTTACCAGTTCATTATAATCATACAATGAATGATGTAAAAACTCACCCCAAAAAAATTGCTGAATTTCAACAATTGTTGCATGTTTTTTTTTTACAATTTCACAGCACATGGAATTTTTTTTCCCTGTTTTTTTTTCAGTGCATTAAAATGATCCCATTCAAAACTACAATTTGTCCAGCAAACAAAAACCTTCACACGGCTAAGTGGATTAAAAAATAAGATAAAAAGTTCTGGTTCTTGGAAGAAGGAGAGGAAAAAATGGAAGTGCAAAAATGAAAAATTGGCTGGTTAGGAAGGGGTTGACATTGCAATAGGGATATGTTTTAAAAAAAATTGGGGGGGGAGAAAATCACTGATGAAACACTGATGGGAAAACCCTGTAACTGACCAAATCCTGATGTAAATCTGATCCAAAAACACAGAAGAAAAATCGGATGATGCTCAAGACTATTTCAGTTTGAAATCATTGATTTCTTCCATATAAAAGCAAGTCCAGATGTGCATTATCCGTGTCCTGTGATGCACAGAGTGGCTGCAGGTCTCCTGACCCAAAATCAACCATCTCATTTATGCCTTCGAGGCTATTAAGTTTGACTCAGGAGACCCGCGACTGATCACAGACTGCATTTAACAGACATCTGAATTGGCCCTAACGCCATCTCTACTGCTAAAAAATCTTCCATTCTTGAATTTATGTCCCTATTATTAATAGGTGTCACTAAAATTGCCAAACCCACTATTGAGATCAGTTGTTCATGTCATTTTTCGCGTTGTGTATAATTTAGCAACTTTAGAATAGAACTAAGAATAAGAGTATATTTCACCCTTATATGAAATTGGTTCATGCCATGAATAAACAAAATAACTTAGGAAATGAATATAACATATAACTTTTTATTA
The DNA here is from genome assembly GCF_051348905.1 of Ranitomeya variabilis. NCBI lineage: Eukaryota > Metazoa > Chordata > Amphibia > Anura > Dendrobatidae > Ranitomeya > Ranitomeya variabilis. The sequence goes on from NC_135238.1 coordinate 175,039,860, forward strand.
TAAAGAATAAGATTCAATTTTACTATGTCTAATACAGGTTTTATTTTATAGGCACTTCCTATTGTCATTTTTAAGTTTTGGTATATTTGATATGCTACTGGTATGAGCATTGTATCTTCAACTGTGGCATTGAATAAACAGTATAGCAATTTATGGTTTTCTAAAATGTAACCGGAGGCATGAAAGGATCAAAGACCAAGTAGGCAGATTGGAAACTCAGCTGTGTATCCCATGCAGTGAGCAGAATAACATTAAGGGTGGTAAGCACTGTCTTAGTGACAAGCCTCATGCCTCCTCACACTCTGTTTATAGCGTTCACAACAATTCATTGTGTATTTCCATGGTGACATTGTTTCCATTTTCTTTTTCTCACAATAATCTCTTATTACAACGATCAGCCGCCCGCTAATCGCCTGATGTGCCTTTCAATAAGGATGTCATTACACAGGCCTTTGAGTTTTAAACCTCATAACAGTCACAATAAAATCAGAAAGTGGGTTCTAAAAGTTTAACACTTGTAGAAAATGAAAACATCATTTGTGTTCCTGAATCTTATAATAAAAACTCTTAATGACTTAGCTGATTTTTTTAAATTAAAGGGAACCTAAGTAAATGAAGGTGGCTTCAGAATCCAATGACGATCAACTTGCTTTATTATGATAGTACAAATACGGAAACAGCAGCAACATTTCGACCATTAGTGTAAGTCTGGGTCTTTGACAAAGACCTAGACATACACAAGGGGTCAAAACGTTACTGCTGTTTCTGTATTTGTACTGTCATAATAAAGAAGTTGATGATCATTCGATGCTGAAACGACCTTCATTTACTTGGATTTTGTTTGGGCAAAAGCGATCATCTCACATTTGGCATTCGTGCAATCTACATGGTACTGAAGCTTGATGCTGTCTCAATACCACGATTGTTATTAAACTAAACCTGTCAGAAACACCCCCGAAAAGATTAATATGAATGTGCAGCCTTTTAAAAGATAGGCAAGTCGATCACTTTATGACCCCAAAGTGAAGCTTCAACAGAGAGAAATCTGATTTTGAATTTCAGACAGAAAGAGTATTGGGTTGTGGTGATGCACTTACAGCTCCTCAGCCTTCACTGTATTTCCAAACTAGCAGGACGCACCCTTGGCTGACTGACAGGGAATGTATGTGTACTAGAGCAAATAACCTGTTAATCAGCCAGGGAAAGGTGCTGCTAGTTTGGGAATACAGCGGATGCTGAGGCGCGCTGTAAGTGCATCGTTATACGCCAATGAAATTCCAGACTGAACTGCAAAATGCAATTTCTCGCTGCTGGAGTAGCATTTTGGGTCATAAAGGGATCAAATGGCTCATATCGTCTCATCGTTTGGGGCAGAAGGGGTAAAAGTTCACTTTAAAGAACAACAAAAATGTTCAACCCAGAACTGTAAGCATTTCTTTACCCAGGAAAAAGGTTGTGTGGCTCCCCTATTTCCTACACAGACAAAGAATTTCCTCAATATAAAATGTACCATGACACCCATATGCCGTACTGCTATATGAAGCCAATCTAGATATACAGTGGCTTAAGAAAGGATTCACCCCCCTTGGCTTTCTATCTATTTTGTTACATCACAAACTGTGTTTAAATATTTTTGGAATCCGATTTGTTAGTGATGCATCAGCACTAAATAAACTATGCTGGTGAAGTGAGAAAATAAAGGGATACATTACATTTATAGTATCAAATAACTAAGAATTGGTATGTGCATATGTATTAATACCTTTTGCGATGAAGCCCCTAAAAATTTCTGGTTCCAGCAATTATCTTCATAAGTCACATGGTTAGTGAAAGAAAGTCTACCTGTGTGCAATCTAAGTGTCACATGTATGTCCGTATATTCACACCTGTTTTGAAAGGTCACATAGGCTGCAACACCATTAGGCGAGAGGCAACACTAACCAAACAACACCTTGAAGACCAAGAGATCTCCAAGCAAGTCAATGACAAAGTTGTTGAGAAGCACATGTTAGGGTTAAGTTCTATAAAAATATTTCAATCTCTGATGATCATCTATAGTACCATCAAATCCATTATCATCAAATGGAAAGAACATGGTACTACAACAAGCCTGCAAAGAGAGCGCTGCACACCAAAACTCTCAGCCCAGGCAAAGAGGGCATTAATCAGGCAGCACAGAGACCAAAAGTAACCCTGAAGGATCTGCAGAGTTCCCAAGCAGGGACTGGTGTATCTGTCCATACGACCACACTTAGCTGTACACTCCATACAAGTGGGCTTTATGGAAGAGTAGGCAGAAAAAGCGTTTACTTACAAACAAAAATTGTAAGGTTAATTGTGAGTTCACCAAAAGACATGTGGGAGACTCCCCAAATGCATGGCGGAAGGTGCTGTGGTCAGATGAGACCAAAATTGAACTTTTTGCAACCAAGGTAAATGCTATGTCTGGCGCCAAACCAACACAGCTCATCACCACAATAATACCATCCTCACAGTGAAACATGGTGGTGGCAGATTCATTCTGTGCAGATGTTTTTTGGCAGCAGAGACAGGAAAAATAGTCTGAGTTGATGGGAAGAAGGATGGTGCAAAATACAGGGATATTCTTGAGCAAAACCTGTTTCGGTCTGTCAGTGATTTGAGACTGGGACAGAGGTTCACCTTCCAACAAGATAATAACCCAAAGCATGTTGCTAAAGCAACACTCAAGTGGTTTAAGGGGGAATGTGTAAATGTGTTGGAGTGGCCTAGTCAAAGCCCAGACCTTAATGGAATTGAGAATCTGTGGTTGAACATTTCTGTTCACCAGAGGAAAGCATCTAACTTGAAAGAGCTGGAGTAGTTCTGAGGAATAGGCAAAAAACCCAGTGGCAAGATGTGGAAAGCTCATAGAGACTTATCGAAAAGTCTTGCAGATGTAATTGCCACAAAACGAGGCTCTGAAAGTACTGACTTTAGGGGTGAATAGTTAAGTACACTGAAGTTTTCAGTTATTTTGTCTTGTTGTTTGCTTCACATCTTGTTGTTTGCTTCCGTCTGTCTGTCTGTCTGCAACTTCTGTAACAGAAATCCCACGTCGCTGATTGGTCTCGCCAGCTGCCTGTCATGGCTGCCGCGACCAATCAGCGACGGGCACAGTCCGATTAGTCCCTCCCTACTCCCCTGCAGTCAGTGCCCGGCGCCCGCTCCATACTCCCCTCCGGTCACCGCTCACACAGGGTTAATGCCAGCGGTAATGGACTGCTCCGTTACCGCTGCTATTAACCCTGTGTGTCCCCAACTTTTTACTATTGATGCTGCCTATGCAGCATCAATAGTAAAAAGATGTAATGTTAAAAATAATAAAAACACAAAAAACCTGCTGTTCCCACCTTCCGTCGTCCGACGATGCGCTCGCGCCTGCCGCCATCTGCCGTTCCCAGAGATGCATTGCAAAATTACCCAGAAGACTTAGCGGTCTCGCGAGACCGCTAAGTCATCTGGGTAATTTCGCAATGCATCCTGGGAACAGAAGATGGCGGCAGCCGCGCGCGCATCGCCAGAGCTTCACTGGATCCCAGCGGGTGAATATATAACTATTTTTTATTTTAATTATTTTTTTTAACAGGGATATGGTGCCCACACTGCTAAATACTGCGTGGGCTGTGTTATATACCACGTGGCCGCTATATACTACATGGGCAGTGTTATATACTGTGTGGGCTGTTCTATAGACTACGTGCCCTGTGTTATATACTGCGTGGCCTGTGTTATATGCTATGTCGCTTATACTGCGTGGCTGCTGTATACTGCGTGGGCTGTGTTATATAGATACGTGGGCTGTGTTATATACTGTTTGGGCTGTGTTATATACTGCGTGCCCACTGTTATATACTGCGTGGCCTGTATTAACGGATCGGGTATTCTACAATATGTATGTATGTATGTATGTATATAGCAGCCACATAGTATATAGCACAAGCCACGCAGTGTTTGTCTGCTATATACTACATGGCTCCTATATACTATGTGGCCTGTGCTATATACTATGTGGCTGCTATATACATACATACATATTCTAGCATACCCGATACGTTCGAATCGGGCCTTCTAGTTGATTACGGTATAAACCTAAATGTTCTCAGTTGTAGGCATGTTCCTTACATGAACTGATGCAAACCCTTAAAAAAGCAGTGAAATTCCAGGTTGTAAGGTAGCAAAAGCCAAAATATGCCAAAGGGGTGAATACTTTCACAATTCACTGTACATTGTGTATACACACAGTACCAACATACATTACACACATGCATGTATATCGCATAAACATACATACAAGATACACACATTCAGTACATGTGCTTGCTTACACCTTTGCATTTTTTTATGATTATAATGGCATAATGCCTGAAAGCTTGTGTGATCACAAAATGTTGAACTTAATATGAAAAGTGTGGAGTAGATTGCTTCCACTGCAGATTCATTAGAGATGGGGATGCTATTGAGGGTGTGCGGGATGGTTTCATTAGGTACAAACTTGAGAAAGAAAATGTTATGTTTAATATACTTTTTCTTTTTTAAATGCTAAATCTTTAGAACCAACAGGTATTATGAAACCTCCAAATTCAACAGAAGTATTCATATTCACATAAAGTGTACACCACTAGGAGATAACATGTATAACCTAACAAAAAGGGAGGCAAGAAGAAAAAGAAAGTGAATATAAATTAAAATATAGCTTTTATTATTTTATTTTTATTAAAACCATTTATTGTCCACTGTGTATTTTATTTTTGTTTCACTAAAATTACCCCATATAACCCTGACCTACAGATACTACAGTCCAGTATTGTTTGTCTGTGAAAGGGAGAAAATATGAATTTGGCGGCCCACCCCCATATCTGTTTGTTATACAGTCACTAAATTCTACAGTCCTATCCCAGGTTATATTACTACCCTGTGGTGGGGGAGAAGATATATACAAGCAGAACAAATTGCTGAACTCGCATATTTAATAGCATATCTCTGGACCTCAAAGACATTAGATAAATAAATGAATAAATTGATATTATTTGCCTTCATATTTCCTGTAAACCAGGCTTCTTTAATTTTAAAGTATTTGATATTGCATTTTGTACGTCCTTTGCAGAAGTTATAAAAAGTGTTAGTGTAGTTTTTTTTTATTAACCCCTAATAATTTTCTCAAAATATAAACTGACCTTATAAATAATTATTAACTGTATGGCATCTAATTCTAAGGAAGCTTAGGTGTCAAGAGTTCATATTGCAAAAGCTCACCATATGCCTCTTCTCCATGTAGCCATTAATTAGGCTAAGTGAGATGCCATATGCTAGGGGTATATTCAAAATCAGAATTTCCGCTCTACTCAAGCTGGCAGACATTCCTATCTTCAGTGGCGTGCATCTTAAAGAAGCACTCCAATCTATATTTTTTCATTAAATGTGTGAATATAATGTAGTATGAGTATATTAATGAACTCCTCTTCCGCCGCTCTCTTCAGGATCCAGCACTGTTCTTCTCCTCTTCTCAGTAACGTTACCGCTCTGAAGACTATCTGGCTCTCGTGGCCCAGAAGTGGATTTTAAAGAGTAAGCCAATGGAGCTTCGGAACGAGGCCCCATAGGCTTTCATTGTAAAAGAGACATCCGGCTCACACATAGATTGTAGAGTTAGCCGGAGAGACGTAATCGTGGTAATGTCACTGAGAAGAGGAGAAGACCAGCACTGGACACCAGAGAGAATGGCGGTAGCTGAATGTATTAATACACTCACACTACACTATTACATGATATGTACACACATTTAATAAAAAAGAAGAGATGGTAGAGCTTCTTTAATCAGTTGTAGATCCACATAATTTACAATGTGGCTTCTGCTATTGTTGTGAAGTGTGCGTGTCACCATGTGTTTCAATAGCGCATGCATTGTGAGCATTGACATTCTTTAATCTATCCCTCAATTGACCTCTCTAATAGACGCACTTGTCCCAAAGCGCGTTTTGCCGGTAAAAACCCTGCTCCACATTCCTTTCACTCTTCTGTAGGTTATAAAATGCTAAAGCAAACTGAATTATTTTCTGTATAAATGTAGAATCCCCCTGGGCACATATGATAATGTTAGTGCATTTTACTATAAAATGAGGTTGTGATATTTTTTTTATTTCCGGAATGCATTACTATTACAGAGCCTAAGGTCACATTAGTCATGGCCCAGTCATGTGTGGAAATTGTAGGTTCAGCTTTTCTTTTTTTGTGCTGGTCAGGTTAATTAAATTTTCATAGATGTACTAGACAATACATATGAAAAAATAGTGTAATATCAAAGGTGTTGCAATTTCCATATAAACTGTGACCGCTAAGAAATCTATAGATTTTCCATAACTTATCTATTGGCCAATTGATTTCTGTATAATAGAAACTATTAAAGTAGCTGATTACTGTTCAATAAATGTCATGGAGAGCAATTCATAGCCTTCTATTCTCCTGTTCAAGAAAAAAAAAAGCAATTCCATATACAGTGTAAGAAAATAATGGTGCTTCCCAAGAATCTGTTTAGTCGCTAAACCTTTAGCAATTTCCTGAACTGCCAATATTGTTAATAGGTTTTGCATACATTGCCCTTTAAAAAAGTCCCTAAAACACCAAGGTATTTTGTCTGCATCATTCAGTCATATCCATAGGTCTATATTTATATACACTTTCTATGTACCAGATATGTTGCATGTTCCATTAGTGTCCTTATTTAATCCATATTCCCTACATACAAGATAATGGAATCTGATCAAATTTGCAACATCTCATTTTTATCCCAATCTCTACATGCAAATAATGGTAAGAAAAATGGGATTTAGGTGTATGCGCCAAAGGGGCCATTGACTATAATGGCGCAGATAGAATCAACATATAATCTTACTGGAAGCAGACACTTTGGACGTAAGCTCCAAAGGAACCACTGAATGTGGGACAAAGTGCAGTGTGAAAGCACCCTCATCGGCTGTAAGCTTCCCAAACTGGGGGCAGCATAAAGTTGTAGCAGATCTTAATTAAAGTTTCCTTGCAATAGTTTTCAGAACATTATTGAATACAGAGCTGGCGATGTCAAAATAACTCCTAAAAGTTTTTCATAAGGCCCCATTCATACATCCAGTTTTTGCATACATGTGCTATCCATTTTATTGAATGACAGCACATGTGCCCCTTTTTTCTTCAGTCTAGCCCTCTCTTTCCTCCGATAAACCCTCAGCATCCAAGTAAAGGAATGGGTCAGAGACTAAGGTAATAGGACACCTAAGTGATGTACCTTAGGGGTGAGGCTCAACTGGGAGTAAATATCCAGCATTTGGCAGATGCCTTAATGGAAACTAAACAGACCCCATTATCAATAAAAGGATATGGAAACATATGATTGTACTTAAAATTGCTCATTTTGCCTTTCTGCCCAGTTAATGTCATGTCGGACGCTGTTCAGACCAGGTCGTCCAACAGACAACGGTAGTTCCGCTTTTGACCACTATTTGCTCGTTGGTGTCGGCTAGATTTTGTCTAGCTGTTCTGGGGTTAATTTACCTGATCCTCGGATTGGAAGCTGGGCCATGCCCATTGCCTTTAAATAGCTCTCCTGATCATTGGGTGTCGCCGATTATAGCTTCTGTCTTGTGCGTTGTTATCTCGGTCTGGTGAGGAGAACTGGTGGTTGGAGATTCGTTGCTGGTGGTGTATTTTCCTTTGTCTTATTTACTCCTTCCTATATTTGTATTTATTTTGCCCTGCACATTTATAGTGTATTCCTGAGTGACTGCGGCGTGGTGTATATTTTCCTTTATCCTTGTCTGTGCTTACTGTGGGTATTGGGGAATAACATCTTCACTGGGTGGTGGGCGGAGGTTTCAGCCTAGGGCTGAGCTCAGGAGACAGGGTGAGGGTCGAGGCCTGGACATGTACACCTTCAGCGTAAACTTCAAGTAGAGGGTCAGTCAGGATTTCCCTAGTCTGAGGGAAATTGCAGGGGCCCGGGTTATTAGCTCTCGCTCACCTAGTCTCTCCCTGACAGTTAATTCTTCTCTTTTCCATTAGGTCTTTGACATCATGTGATTAATAACTGATGAGCTGAATCCTTCTTAGTCAGGCCCATATATATTTGTATCTCATGAACCTACAACTCCCAGTATGTAATTAACAATGGTAAAGAGATGTTGGGAGTTGTTATTATCAGTCATTATCAGACTGTGGACCATACAGGAACCAGAGTACATTAACATAAAGAAAGAATATAACATTTCTCAGCATCAAGATTGTTAATATGAGGCATACAGGTAGGACTAGTGTAACATTTCTATTACCTGTATGCCCATATTAATAGGTCATATACGTCCCGGGTGTGACAAATTCCCTTTAACCCACTGCTGCCTAGGGATAGTCTAGGGAAAGCAAACTATTCAGGACACAAGTGGTCCTTAGGCAGCTCGTCCCACTACTCCATGCCTGAATATAGCTCCCTAGTAGCTTGTCTCTAGTTTCTGTTTGTACATGTGTTTGTTCTGTCTCTCTTGTTATTGACCCGGCTTGTTTACCACTTACCCTGATTTCTCTGCTCTTGACCTCAGCAACATATATTGAACCTGTGCTGTCTGACCATGTCTCTGTCTTCATCTCCCTATACCTCGTACCTGTGCATCTGACCCATCCGATCAACTGCTGCAGTCCCGAGGACTGCCCTGGAGTAGTACCTGGTGACTACCTGCAGCAAAGCCTATCCTCACCATCAGAGGCTCTAGTGAATACCAGTTAGTCACTTAGTTATGCCCCTCCAAAGTAAGCTCGGCCCATTGGGCAGTGGGTCCACACCCATCAGCGTTACACCAAGCAACAGAAAGTGTGTGTGAAAGATTTCATGCTGAACAGGAATGATTCGTTGTTCAAAGATTTCTACAAAAAATATATATATATTAAAAAAATAAAAATAAAACCCAATTTCAAAAACTATTTTATAGTAAAAAATATAAGCGTTTTATTTAAAAAAAAAATCCCTTCAAAGGTGCCCAACGCCTTTAAAACAGATCTGTCAAAAATTGGCTTAAATTTCTCTCCAGAGATGACAATGACTGAAATAAAGTGTTAAGTGACAATTATAGTTACAATTATTAAAAAAAATCACCCTGTAACATTAAGTATCTTATTTTACAGTTTAATTAGAGATACTATTAAGTCTTTGAAATTTGCAGCGAGAGATAACTCAAAGGGCGTGAAAACTTGTCATCTGAAACAGACTATCTTGTAATCAACTCTGCATTTTAATTATCATATTAGAACGATCATTTTTGCCTAAGGATCTTTCCAGGAAAGATTGGTGTGACATGTTGATGTATGTGTTGATGACAGATACTGGAAATGTTGCACATTTAGACATTACTTTCCCACACATTAGACTTGATCAGTGATAACAGAATAAACAAGGAATGTAATGTTCCTATAGAATCTTGAGCTTAACCAGGAAGAGAGCTGGTTTGCGTCTTCTTGTGCTCTGAGGTTTAGTGACCGTTTATTTGATAATGATTTTGTCTCAAAGTTTTTTGGGGTCAGGTTACAATTGTGTCGTTGAGTGGTATATGAAGTCAATATATGCATCATACTCTACAGGAGAGTCACTACTTTCGTCATACAAACCATAAGAGACTTCTGAGTCACAAAAGGAGGAAATAATAGCAACTATCTCCAAAGCAGGCAAAGTAAGCGGATAAATGGATATAATAGGGAATTAATGAGACTCACGGGGAACTGTGCTGAAAGATTGGAAGAGTTAAACATGAGGTCAGAGTATTCCAATGTCGTAGCGAAAAATGGTAAAATCCATAAAGACCTCTCCGGAAAAGGGACGTATCCTCACATTAAACATATGGGATTAATTATAACTGAGGAAGTGAGCAACCAGTTATGACTGGGGAAATGAGAAAGAGCTGACGCTTCAACCTCCAATGAAGTAGGACATCCTGCCATGAACATGTAATTACAAACAAGGGATCTCTGAGAACCAATCAACAAAGCTCGGATTGGTTTACTCAAAGACAGAGAAGTACACTTCTGAGGTAAGAGTTTTCTCTGTTCAAAAGATTTCTCAGAAGCTCTGAAGCCAGTGGTCAGTGATGAATATTGGGGTTTGCATCCATCCGATATGTATAGGAAACATATTTTTGGTGTCGTAGTGAAGGGATAAACATAACCAATTAACTCAAATCACCGTAAGGTCATTTTAACACCTACAGCTTAATATTATTCAGATGGATGATACTATCAAAGTATTATTACACATAATGTAATTTATGGACATCTGTGGTTTGATTTCTTTGCCTGTGTGGATTGGAAGGGTTGTTACCAATATCTGGTGAGAAATGTCAATAGCACCTTAGAAATATATTTACTTACAAAATTGGTAATATGTTCAATACATATATACATATTGTGAGGCAGTGACCGGTGTTATATGTGAGGGTCACTGTATGTCTTCCCCAAGGACGCGCATAGAGGCACATTGAGGCTGCGGGAGTGCTTTGCAGTCACAGGCATAGCTGTGATTGCAATGTAAAATAAAAGTAAGTGTTGGTCTTGGGCAAGCTATTTGTCCAAGGCAGATTTAAGAAAACCTGCTCTGGGCTTTTATTTTTTAAATGGACTACAGGATGGTAGTGGGGCAGTCCATTTCAAAAAACCCTGAAGCAGAGGGTTGGGTTGGTTTTGCAAGCATGCAAAGCAGAAGGCTGTGCAGAGCTCCATCTGTGTGAGGCAACACAGGGCCAAGCAGAGCCAAAAGGCCTGGCACCCTCAGCGTACACGGTGGTGCAGTCGCCCACGGCAACAGGTCTCGGTGTAATAACTATAGGGGATAACTCAGGAGACTCTTTGCGTGGAACAAGACAACTACAGGACACAGTTTTATAAGTGGTAAAGTCTATATTATCACATGGTGATTCAAACAGGTGCAGAGAGAAACTCAAGTCCACAACACTTGGTGCAATTAATGAACGCAGCTTAGCAGTCTATAGGAAACTTCAGAGGAAAATGCAATCAAGCAGAAAGTCTATGAAGCACAGTTATTCTTCAGGATACTTGACACGAATAAATCCTTGTCTTAGACCAGGCACAGATAGATATTGTAACAAAACATTCCGGGATCGCCTTTGCTGGGGTCAAAGGTCACGTGGTTTGTGCATTGAACTCTGAGGCGACAGCAGGTTTTCAAGTTGACTGACCTCAGGTCAGGTTTATTAAAGTGAAAGCAAATACAGAAAACAAAACATAAAAATAAATCCTAGCCTGTCCGGCGCTAACTAAACAAATACGTTGCTATCTAACAACTGGGGGGGCTTCTCCCTCCCAGCTAACATTACACAGATCATGAGCACAGCTCTCACTCACGTTTGTCTCACACAGACAGGCATTCTGTGTGCCCCAGGCTGACTCTGAAAACCCCCAGCTGGTCATCCTTTATTCCTACACTTATTAACCCCTGAGTATCCTGAAAATACTGAGCGGACTAATTCACATAGGACAAGTACCTGGGCGAGATATACCTGCCCCCGACTACCAGACCGACATGACTCTTACATATCCTCCCCCCCTGCTCAGACCACTCAGGTCGAGCAAGAATACTCTCGAAACAGTGTACTCGGGACAGGGCATCAGCGTTCCCCATCTGCACCCCGGGGCGGTGCTCCACCGTGAAAGAGTAAGCCTGCAGGGCAAGGAACCACCGGGTTACCAGACTATTACGGTCCTTGTGGAGGTGCATCCACTTGAGAGGGGCATGGTCCGTGACCAGCCTAAACTTCCTACCTGCCAGGTAATATTTGAGGGAGTCGAGAGCCCATTTGATGGCTAGGCACTCTTTTTCAACCACGGCATACCTCTGCTCATGTACATTCAGTTTCCGACTGAGATAGAGGACCGGGTGTTCGACTCCGTCCCTTACCTGGGAAAGTACAGCTCCGACACCAGTATCAGAAGCATCAGTTTGCACCACAAACTCGCTGCTGAAATCAGGAGTCACTAGTACGGGCTGAGAGCACAAAGCCTGTTTCAGACTGTGGAAGGCCTCGTCAGCCGCTGAGGTCCATTTTACCATGACGGAATCCCTCCCTTTGGTAAGATCCGTCAAGGGGGTAGCCATGGCCGCAAAGTTGGGTATGAACCGGCGATAATAGCCGGCAATGCCCAGGAAAACTTGAACTTGTTTCTTGTTCACTGGTTGCGGCCAGCCCTGAATTGCCTGTATTTTGTCGATCTGGGGTTTAACCACTCCTCTGCCAATCATGTAGCCCAAGTATCGGGCTTCTTCAAGGCCGATGTGACATTTCTTGGGATTCGCCGTTAAGCCTGCGTCTTTCAGGTCATCAATCAGCGCCTGTACCTTCCGGAGGTGAGTTTCCCAGTCCATGCTGTAAATTATGATGTCGTCTAGGTAGGCAGAAGCGTACTGCCTGTGGGGCCTCAAGACTTGATCCATCAATCTCTGGAACGTTGCTGGGGCTCCGTGAAGTCCAAACGGCATGTAGATATACTGGAACAGCCCTTCCGGTGTAGCAAATGCCGTCTTCTCTCTGGCCGCCTCGGCCAGAGGGATCTGCCAGTACCCCTTTGTTAGGTCCAGGGTCGTAATGTATCGGGCTTTACCAAGCCGGTCGATCAACTCATCGACCCGGGGCATAGGGTACGCATCAAATTTAGAAACTGCATTCAGTTTCCTAAAGTCATTGCAAAACCGTATAGAGCCATCCGGCTTAGGTATCAACACGATTGGACTGGACCAGGCGCTGTGCGACTCTTCAATGACTCCTAAGTCCAACATTGCCTTCACCTCCCGGGAGACTGCTTCACGGCGTGCTTCCGGAATCCGGTATGGCTTCACATGAACTGTGACACCAGGCTCTGTGACAATCTCATGTTTCACTAGCCTAGTCTGGCCAGGTTTTTCTGAGAAAAACTGTTGGTTCTGTAACAAAAACTGCTTAACCTCAGATTTTTGTCGTTCAGAGAGAGTCTCGGCAATCTGCACCTCCGGTACGGTCGGTGAGCAAACCGGACAGGGCAGATCCGCTGTTAGGGCAGCGCGGTCTTTCCAGGGTTTTATCAGATTCACATGATAAATCTGTTCTGGTTTTCTCTTACCAGGCTGGTGCACTTTATAGTTCACTTCACCAACTCGTTCCACGACCTCAAAGGGGCCCTGCCATTTCGCCAGAAATTTACTATCCACCGTAGGAATTAGGATCAACACCCTATCCCCGGGTGCAAACGTACGGACCTTGGCGCCTCTATCATAACTTTGCCTCTGGGCTCCCTGGGCCTGTAACATATGTTCCCTAACAAGGGGCATGACAGCAGCAATACGGTCCTGCATTTGCGTTACATGGTCTATCACCGTTTTAAAGGGAGTGACTTGACCTTCCCAGGTTTCTTTTGCGACGTCCAACAGTCCACGGGGACGACGGGCGTATAATAGCTCGAAAGGCGAGAATCCTGTGGAAGACTGGGGAACTTCCCTAATGGCAAACAGCAAATAGGGTAACAAGTAATCCCAGTTCTTCCCATCTTTGTCTATCGCCTTCCGGAGCATCTGTTTTAAGGTTTTATTGAACCGCTCAACCAGGCCATCTGTTTGAGGGTGATAGACAGACGTACGCAACTGGTCTATTTGCAAGAGTCTGCAGAGCTCCTTCATCACCCTTGAAATAAAGGGAGTCCCCTGGTCGGTGAGTATCTGTTTTGGAATTCCCACTCGACTAAACACTTGTACCAACTCTTTGGCGATCGTTTTGGTTGCAGTGTTACGCAAAGGGATGGCTTCTGGGTAACGAGTGGCATAGTCCATGATGACGAGGATATGTTGGTGCCCACGTGCAGACCGGGGAAGGGGCCCAACCAGATCCATCCCAATTCTCTCAAAAGGGACTCCAATGATAGGGACGGGTACCAAAGGGCTACAGAACCGAGGTTCAGGTGCCGAGATTTGGCACTCTGGACAGGACTCACAATAGTTACGCACATCATTGTGTATTCCAGGCCACACAAAACAATGCAATATCCTTTCTGTGGTTTTTTGTACCCCCATATGTCCCCCCATTATATGTCCGTGGGCCAGGTCCAGTACCTTCCGCCGATAAGGTTTGGGTACCACTAACTGTTGCACAGTGTCTTCCCCTTTTTTTTCTACCTGGTAGAGTAAATCATTTTCAAGAACCATGTACGGGTACGCTAGCCTAGTGTCAGGTTCCACGGGTACGCTATCTATCACTTTTACATTTTTCCTAGCCTAAGTCAGGGTAGGATCTTTCATTTGTTCGCTGTGGAAGTCATCCAACTGAACTCCCAAATCTGGCAGGCAGGGTGCTGGATGGCCGTCTGCCTCCGCCCCTCGCTGAGTTTCCTCAGTTTCTTCAGTTTCCTCCGTTTCCCCCGCCATAACAGAGAAGGGGTACTGAGGGTTGGGTTCAATAACCTCCCCAGCAACATCTTCCTGTGGGGTCTCGTCTAGGAACTCGGGACCTCCAGATAGCATGGGGGAAGGTTCACAGCTACCGTGAAGGAGCAACTGATTCTCCCATAACTGCCAGAAATGGGGAAAATCCCTACCCAGGATTATATCATGTAACAATGCGGGAACGAGTCCCACTTTGTGTTGCACAGACCCATAGGGAGTGGAAATCGGTATGACCGCTGTTAGGTACGAGCAGGTGTCACCATGCACACACGTTACAGAGAATTTGTCAGACGAACCAGACGGAAGTGCCACCAGACTAGCTTTCACCAGAGTCACCACACTTCCAGAGTCTAGTAACGCCACAACACTTTTCCCATCAACAGATAATTCACACAGGTGTTTTGCTATATCATTTTGACCCGCATTCACATTCACCAGCCGTGTAACCAAAGACATGCGTTTCTTAGAGTCTATAACATCGCACTGCATGGGTTCAGTGGTAACAGGACAGTTCGCAGAAACATGGCCCTTCTCACGGCAACGGAAACACCTAACAGGCCCCCTACTGAGACTACCGTCCCATACTCTCGGTCTCGGAGTGCGAGCAGTCCCGGGTTCCTCCCCCACAGTTTTTGGCGATTTTCCTTCACCCGTAGCCGCTGGAACAGTCTTACCGGTTCCACGAGGAGAAGGCACAGACCGGGTGCTAGCGGTTTCGTCGGGAAGTCCTTCTGCCACGGAATAACGCTCGACCAACTCCACAAGTTGATCCGCTGTCGTGGGATTTCCTTGGCTTACCCACCTTTTCGGCGCTGGAGGTAGCACTCTCAGATACTTGTCCAGGACAACCCACTGAATTATTTCTGGGGTTGTCAGTACCTTGGGTTGCAGCCATTTCTTTGTCAAGTAGATCAGGTCGAACATCTGAGACCGCGGCGGTTTATCTGGCTGGTATGTCCACTGGTGTACCCTCTGCGCACGGACAGCCGTCGTCACACCTAGCCGGGCCAGGATCTCAACTTTCAGCTTCTCAAAGTCCTGAGTGACTTCCGGGTCTAAGTCATGGTAAGCTTTTTGGGCCTCGCCGGAGAGAAACGGAGCAATCAAATCGGCCCATCGTGCCTTCGGCCACTTCTCCCTCAACGCCGTCCGCTCAAACGTTGTCAGGTACGCCTCGACGTCATCTTCTGCGGTCAACTTTTGCCAGTATCGACTCACATGGATCCTTCTGGACTCTGCTTCTGGGTCCACCTCAGGCATGCTCACCAGGCGCTGCGCCACCTGTTGGAGAAGGTGGCGGTCTGCAGCCGTCATGTCCACTAACTCCTTCAGCTGTGCGGCCATCAAGGGATTAGCTTCATGCTGTGCGGCAGTGGCCTGCTGCTGTACGGCAGTGGACTGTACTAGGGCTTTCACCACATCTTCCATACTGTCGCCTGTGCCACGCGATGCCCGCATTCTCCACCACAATGTAACAAAACACTCCGGGATCGCCTTTGCTGGGGTCAAAGGTCACGTGGTTTGTGCATTGAACTCTGAGGCGACAGCAGGTTTCCAAGTTGACTGACCTCAGGTCAGGTTTATTAAAGTGAAAGCAAATACAGAAAACAAAACATAAAAATAAATCCTAGCCTGTCCGGCGCTAACTAAACAAATACGTTGCTATCTAACAACTGGGGGGCTTCTCCCTCCCAGCTAACATTACACAGATCATGAGCACAGCTCTCACTCACGTTTGTCTCACACAGACAGGCATTCTGTGTGCCCCAGGCTGACTCTGAAAACCCCCAGCTGGTCATCCTTTATTCCTACACTTATTAACCCCTGAGTATCCTGAAAATACTGAGCGGCCTAATTCACATAGGACAAGTACCTGGGCGAGATATACCTGCCCCCGACTACCAGACCGACATGACTCTTACAATATGCTTATTAGGCAAATCATATCTTAGCTCAACCAGGGAGGCCTGGTTAATAGTCTCAGGTTATTGCAAATCAGAAACAGCTTACATGTCCAGCAAATGCAGATAGAAGTAAACATGAACAGCAGATGAAGGAGGATTACTGGAAACTTGTGTATGCAGCAGGAACTCAGAGCTGAGTAGCAGGATCACCACACAGGTTCACAGGAGCAGGTGTATAGCCAGGGAGTAATCAGAGGTCAGGAGCTGGATGCAAGGCAGAATACTCTAGCACAGACTGAAGGCTGGGGTGGAGTTTTATAGCAGGAAGACACAGTGCACATGAGACCAAAGACGCCATCTTGAAAAAGGGCAGTAATGCACAAAAGGTAAAAAATGTTCAGAGTCCTGACACTCGGATGTGGACTGTTTTGTTTCCCGGCTGCGATCCAGTGTATATCGTATGCTGTGTATTTCTGTGAGTTGGACATTAAAACACGTTTTGCTTTGAACTTTGCTGGACACTGCACAGTGTGGATACCGCTGCACTGCAAACAAATATCGTATTTTTCGAACTATAAGACACAATGGACCATAAGATTCACCTCAAGTTTAAAGAAGGAAAATAGAAAAAAAATAATTTTTAACTTGTCATCAAGATCAGGCATGTCAGTTGTCACAGGTACGTCTTACAGTATGAATGTAGCTTACTAGCGGTCGTCAGCCGTGGAGTGGGGTTACAGGAGTCAGGAGCAGGGTCAATGGGCCCACTTCCACCTCCAAAACATATGTTCATTATAATAAGTTAGTGTATAGCAAAGGGCCCTTATATTGTTTTTGCACAGGGGCCTCTCCCGCCTGTGCCCGCCAGTGCGCATCCATTATAATCTGTGGTAGGTGCCCACTGTGCTCCATATGTCTCTAATTGTAAACGGATTCACACAAATACACTTGATGTGGAGTCCATCAGAAAAAAATATTACAGCATTTCTGTAATCTTATGAAGGTTGAAAATGTTAAATTCGAACTTAATTACTTCAAGCGAGAATATCTCTGTAAGACCTTATTCACTCGTCCATTTCATATCTGAAAAACAAACTTATTTTCAGTGTGCTGGACCCATATTTAGTCTGTGTGGCAGTTTTTAGTATCTTCTGTAAACTACTACTAAGTGAATAACTGACAGCATTCAGATGACATACTGATAGAATCCGAGAGCAAGCCGCATTTTTAATGATACCAATTCACTTGATCAGCAAATCAGATCAAAATAAAACATGAATATATTCATTGAAATTAATGTGTCTGTCTCCTCTCCTTTGAAAAAAAAAACATCTCATGTATGACCTTTATATTTCTAATCTTTACCAAGGGGGCGGTGCTCACGGTATTGTGTGGGAGCGTGTCTTTAGGCAGCTCTGCATTATTACCCTGTGATAGACATCTCTCGGTAAAGAAAACAAAAATCAGCATTAACTAAAAAGTCCCATAACCCTGGCACTGTATTTTGGATTTTATAGAAATCTAACAGTGGCAAAGTCGGTAGCAGCGAGAATAAGATAGCAGCAAAAACTGCCCACTTTTGGCCAGGCGAGAGGTTCTACTTAAATTGATTTTTACAAATTATACTTCTACGAAAAAGCTATTTTATTTTTGCATTCTTTATGGAACGTCTCATAAAAAAAATCAATAAAAATTAAACCACAAACAAATATTTTATAATTAGATAATGGCCTTGAAGACAAAATATTCATCACCCTAACCAGGGAGGTTCACAGCTACCATTAAAAAAAAAATCATTTTTTAGGGACAGTAATATAAACTTCAGTGTATACAAATGACCTTGTGCGTCACGGCCCGTAGCCGCAGCCACAGCCTGAGCATGCCTGCAATGTATAGAACTTGTGGTTATTTTAAGATGGCACAGCCATCAAATATAAGAAGTCTGAGGAAGTCTCAAAAGTTGCCCTTTGCTCCATCTGTCAGAGGTGACAGGATACATACTATAAAACTCAGGTTAACTTTGACCAGCGGAGCTCAGTTTCCAATAGATAATCCAGGAATTGCGTAATATACAAGTGTTACTGTGCTCATTATGTTTAGATTATATCATGTTATATGAATGGTTGTGGGAAACAAATCAGTAATGCTGTGTATATAGCACCAGACAAGTTTACATTCCAATAATACAATTATTTAGGCACTTTGCCTACCTCATAGGAGGCACGCTGAATTCTGCTAGGCAAAAGCTTATTATTCCACCAGCGCCTCCCACAACACTACTTACTGTTTAGAATCATTAACAGTCTTGTGTGATCAACAGATTTTGTCTAATTTCCAGTCCTACAGCAGCAAAGGCATAGTTATGTAAAATCCCAATTAGAAGGGCCCATATCTGCCTGTAATGGACGCTGATCGTCAATATAGCATGTTGACTGTGGCTTGTAAGGCTGGGTCACACCACTAACTTTTTCTCATCTGAGAAAATCTGTCCGATTATACATCCCAAAGTTTGATCAGAGTGTCAGCTTGGTGTAATCCGATTCTTTCGGATAAGTAGTAGATGGAGAAAAAAAATTCTCCATCTTCTCCATTATGTCAGACCATGAAAATCAGACAGCACTCAAATGTCATCTGAGTACCATTGGATGTTTTCCACAGACTCATTAAGTTGCATGGCTGAGTGCTATCCAAGTATGGGATCTACATAAGACATGCTAAGACCTTGACTGTCTCAGGAAAAAAATAGACATGTGTATGGCCCCATAGAATAACAATGGTCCAAGTGTGATCCAATGTTTTGTTGGACTGCACATGGACAAAAAATTGGGTCATGTGCACAAGCCCTTTGTTGTGAAATATGTGTATATATATATACACTCACTGGCCACTTTATTAGGTACACCTGTCCAACTTCTTGTTAACACTTAATTTCTAATCAGCCAATCACATGGCGGCAACTCAGTGCATTTAGGCATGTAGACATGGTCAAGACAATCTCCTGCAGTTCAAACCGAGCATCAGTATGGGGAAGAAAGGTGATTTGAGTGCCTTTGAACGTGGCATGGTTGTTGGTGCCAGAAGGGCTGGTCTGAGTATTTCAGAAACTGCTGATCTACTGGGATTTTCACGCACAACCATCTCTAGGGTTTACAGAGAATGGTCCGAAAAAGAAAAAAAATCCAGTGAGCGGCAGTTCTGTGGGCGGAAATGCCTTGTTGATGCCAGAGGTCAGAGGAGAATGGGCAGACTGGTTCGAGCTGATAGAAAGGCAACAGTGACTCCAATCGCCACCCGTTACAACCAAGGTAGGCCTAAGAGCATCTCTGAACGCACAGTGCGTCGAACTTTGAGGCAGATGGGCTACAGCAGCAGAAGACCACACCGGGTACCACTCCTTTCAGCTAAGAACAGGAAACTGAGGCTACAATTTGTACAAGCTCATCGAAATTGGACAGTAGAAGATTGAAAAACGTTGCTTGGTCTGATGAGTCTCGATTTCTGCTGCGACATTCGGATGGTAGGGTCAGAATTTGGCGTAAACAACATGAAAGCATGGATCCATCCTGCCTTGTATGGAGCATCTTTGGGATGTGCAGCCGACAAATCTGCGGCAACTGTGTGATGCCATCATGTCAATATGGACCAAAATCTCTGAGGAATGCTTCCAGCACCTTGTTGAATCTATGCCACGAAGAATTGAGGCAGTTCTGAAGGCAAAAGGGGGTCCAACCCGTTACTAGCATGGTGTACCTAATAAAGTGGTCGGTGAGTGTGTATATATATATATATATATATATATATATATATGTATATATATATATATATATGGGTCTAGGGTTATATGTGTGACTAGTGATAACGTAACAGCTGTCCTGAAGGCAAGTCGCACCTAGGTGTTAGGCCATGTGCACACGTTCAGGATTGTTAGCGTTTTTTTCGCGTTTTTTCGCTATAAAAACGTGATAAAAACGCGAAAAAAAACGCTTACATAAGCCTCCTATTATTTACAGGGTATTCCGCATTTTTGGTGCAAATGTTGCGATTTTTTCCGCGAAAAAATCGCATAGCGGAAAAAAAAGCAACATGTTCATTAAAAATGCGGAATTGCAGGGATTCCGCACACCTAGGGGTCCATTGATCTGCTTACTTCCCGCACGGGGCTGTGCACACCATGCGGGAAGTAAGCAGATTATATGCGGTTGGTACCCAGGGTGGAGGAGAGGAGACTCTCCTCCACGGACTGGGCACCATATAAGTGGTCAAAAAATAAGAAATAAAATAATAAACAGTCCTATACTCACCCTCGATGTCTTGCCGCCTCCTCGCACGCTGCCGTTCGGTTTCTGTACCTGGTGTGCGCTGAAGGACCTCGCCGAATGACGTCACTGTCCTGTGATTGGTCGTGAGCGGTCATGTGACCGCTCACGTGACCGTGACGTCACGGGAGGTCCTGTGCGCACAGACCAGCTATACGGAACGGACGCCGGTGAGATGTCTGGGTGAGTATAAGCATTTTTTTATTTTTTTTATTATTTTTAAACATTCTATCTTTTACTATAGATGCTGCATAGGCAGCATCTATAGTAAAAAGTTGGTCACACTTGTCAAACGCTATGTTTGACAAGTGTGACCAACCTGTCAGTCAGTTTTCCAAGCGATGCTACAGATCGCAGGGAAAACTTTAGCATTCTGCAAGCTAATTACGCTTGCAGAATGCTAAAAAAACGCGAAAAAAACGGAAAAAAAACGCAAAAAAAAAAATGCGGATTTCTTGCAGAAAATTTCCGGTTTTCTTCAGGAATTTTCTGCAAGAAATCCGCAACGTGTGCACATACCCTTAATAGGTACTTCCTTGGGATTAGTAGACATTGTGTCTCCCTATCTCACCAGGAGGTCTAGCTAAGGCCAAGAACAAAGGAACACTTGACACCTCGGAGGTCTTGGAGGGGAGATGCTAAATTGTGGCCTGAGGTAATATATCCCTGAGAACCTCTCCACAAGAGAAAATAATATATATTCATTAGTAGAGCGGCCGTGCCCAATCAAACAGGCAGCAGTTATGATATTGGCCTGAGGGGGCCGGTCTAGAAACCTGACCTCAGACCAAAGATATAAATTTAGGCTGCAGACAGAGAATTGTGTTCACATGATGGGGGCAGCCTGAGAAGCTGATGCGTTCCAATCTACACTCGTCCTACCCCAGGAAGCAGAAGCAGCTACCAGTTAGATGATTTTCTGTAAGTTTTCTCCTGTTTATTTTGATACTGTTTTGCATAAGTTGTATGTCTTTTTATTATCATATTTTTATACCTTTTCTTATTGTAAGCACTGACCCTTTTGTTATTAAAGTATAAACTTTAACAAGTTGAACCTTGAATGTTCTAAAAGAATCCATAGCCTTAAGGTGTGTGAGCCTTATGAGTGATAGACATATTTTTATTAGTATTATTTCTGGGACTCATCGCCCATGTATTCGATGAGTGGTGGCAGCGCGTATGAGCAGGTGTGTGGCCTGGGTCGGTGTGTGATTTATGCTCCCATTACAGCATAGGACAGAGGTTGAATGCTGGACTGAGAGAGGGGAGATAGATTAACCCTTGCAGGCACAACCCCAAGTCACGTGTGAGAGCAGGCACGTGATGAAAAGTGACACCACGGAGCAGGGATCCGTGACAGTTGGTGGCGAGCGGTGGGATAGAATTATTTCTATTAGAGCATTAGTGCATGGTTTAAGCAATTATTCCCTGTACTAAAGAATTGGTATCCTTGCGAGGAGTGCACCAGTTCTTCAAGGTTCAACTCAGTGCTTACTTAGACATACTTGCAAACAGTTTCCCTTCCCCGTTTTTCTTTTCTTTTATTTGGCAAAGGCTGTTCATCGATATGGCAGCCCAGTACAAGAAGCAGAGCAAAGAGGCTCTGACTGACCTCTGTGAGCAGAGAGGAATAGAGACAGTCGACAGATCCAAGGAGCTGCTGATACGTGCCTTGGTTGAGCAGGACATAGAGCAAAGTGCTGGAACATCTGGACAAGGAGAGAGCCCACCTCAGAGAGACCCAGCAATGCCAGCTCTTGCACCGGAGATGCCTGATGGAAGTGTCAGCAATGCGAGTGCTGAGGAGCCTATGGACTGTACTTTGCAAATGGACTTACAATGGCTGGGAACAAGTGATCCCAATCTGCGCATGCAGTTGATTCTACACCACCGACAGGCTGAGAGAGAGGCTGCAGAAAGCCGGGACCGACAGGCTGAGAGAGAGGCTGCAGAACGCCAGGTTACTGCTGCAGAACGCCGTGACCGGGCTGAGAGAGAGGCTGCAGAACGCCGGGAGGACAGAGCGTTCCAGCTTCAGATGGCTCAAATAGAGCAGGGTATCAGTCCTCAGATAACCCCCTCCCAGGACATAAATCTAAGGAAACCACGTCTAGAAAACTTCCCTGTGATGGAGAAGGATACGGACTTAGATAATTTCCTGCAGGGATTTGAAAAAACCTGCAGGCAGTACCATCTACCCCGTGAGCAGTGGGCACAGTATCTAACCCCAGGGTTGAGAGGCAAAGCCCTGGAAGTTTTTGCTGGCCTCCCACCAGAGCTAGATGCGAACTATGAGGCCATAAAAGAGGCGCTGATCAGGAAATACAACCTGACACCAGAAGTGTATCGTAGGAAGTTCCGGAACCTACAACGTGGATCCACTGACAGCTATGCGGATGTTGTGAGCACCTTGAGGACCACGTTCCACCAATGGATTAGGGGACTTTCTGTTAACAGTTTTGAGGACTTAACGGATCTTATGGTCAAGGATCAGTTTCTTCACATGTGCCCCACGGATGTACGACAATTTGTGTGTGATCGGGAGCCACAAACTGCGGATCAGGCTGCAAGGATTGCGGACTGCTATGTGGCTAACAGGATGCCCTAGGTGCGGAAGCCATCGGGATTCAGCTGGAGGGGAGGTAAGCCAAACGGGGACCCTTCTCCCTCTGCCGGCCGATCACCAGTGCTGTCCAAGCCCACCTTCTATGGGACCCCGGGGAATAGACATTCTCTAGGCGATGCACGCCGGTGCTTCTCCTGCAACAAAGTGGGACATGTTAGCGCTGTCTGCCCTGATAGGGCGAAACGTCCAACTACCACCACAAAGCCGTCTGTGCCCCCACCGTCTGTCCTCTTTGTAGCCAGCTCTGATGCGAGGGCGAATGAGAACTGTCAATCTGTCACTGTTGGCAATAAAGTCACCATTGGTCTCAGAGACACTGGGGCAGAGGTGACCCTGGTGCGTCCAGCCATGATAACCCCTGCCGATATCATACCAGGAAAGACTATGTCTATAACCGGGATTGGAGGGGTCAGCCCTGCTGTGCCCATGGCCCGTTTGTACCTGGACTGGGGAGCAGGGAAAGGACTGAGAGAAGTGGGAGTATCAGAGGCTATTCCCACCAATGTGTTGCTAGGCACGGACCTGGGGAGGATGGTGTCCCACTATGTTCCTCCCTTGCAAGTAAATGATGCAGAGAAGGTGGAAGAAAGAGACCCACCTGAGCTCCCGTGCGAGGAGGGAAAATGTCCCAATGCACAGGACTGTAATTATGTGGCAGCTGTGACCCGGAGTCAGGCTGCGGCTCAGACTCAGGCCCAGAGATTAGATGATGAGTCTCAGACAGAACTGCCAGGACAGGAGGCCCATACCGTGGTCCCGGAGCCTCCATTGTTATGATCCTTAGTGGTTGAGGATCACAAATTACTCCAGCAAGGTGACTAAACATAGGACAAGCTCTAGGGAGGTGGTAAACTGGACTGACCGCAAATCTGAACCTATCCAAACACACTAGAGGTAGCCGGTGAACGTGCCTAAAATTCCTAGACGTCTCGAGCCAGCCTGAGGAACTAACTACCCCTAGAGAGAAAGAAAGACCTCTCTTGCCTCCAGAGAATTAATCCCCAAAGATATAGAAGCCCCCAACAGATAATAACGGTGAGGTAAGAGGAAGGCACATACATAGGGGTGAAAACAGATTCAGCAAATGAGGCCCACTAATTCTAGATAGCTGAAAATAGAAAAGGGATCTATGCGGTCAGTAAAAAAACCCTTACAAAATATCCACACTGAGATTTCAAGAACCCCCGCACCAACTAACGGTGTGGGGGGAGAACCTCAGTCCCCTAGAGCAACCAGCAAGAAGAAATCACATTTTAGCAAGCTGGACAAAAAACATGATGAACGCTGATAATCAGAAAATAAACAAACAAGAACTTAGCTTGTCTTGGAGAGACTGGGAGCAAGGTAGTCACAAGGAATCTGAAGAGCACTGAATACATTGATAGCAGGCAAGGAACTGAGTATCCAGGTGTTAAATAGGAAACCAACCAAGGATAACGAACCAGCTGATGCAGCCAACCTGCAGAAAGACAACACTACACAGTACCGCTTGTGACCACTAGAGGGAGCCCAAAAATAGAGTTCACAACAGTACCCCCCCTTGAGGAGGGGTCACCGAACCCTCATCATAACCCCCAGGGCGATCAGGATGAGCCGCGTGGAAAGCACGAACCAAATCGGCCGCATGAACATCAGAGGCGACAACCCAGGAATTATCCTCCTGACCATAGCCCTTCCACTTTACCAAATACTGAAGTCTCTGTCTAGAGATACGAGAATCCAAAATCTTCTCCACCACGTACTCCAACTCGCCCTCGACCAGCACCGGAGCAGGAGGCTCAACAGAAGGAACCACAGGTACCACATACCTCCGCAACAAAGACCTATGGAACACATTATGGATGGCAAACGATGGTGGGAGATCCAAACGAAAAGACACCGGGTTAAGGATTTCCAAGATCTTATAAGGACCGATGAAGCGAGGCTTGAATTTAGGAGAGGAGACCTTCATAGGAACATACCGAGAAGACAGCCACACCAAATCCCCAACACGAAGTCGGGGACCCACACCGCGGCGGCGGTTGGCAAAGCGCTGAGCCTTCTCCTGTGACAACTTCAGATTGTCCACCACATGGTTCCAAATCTGCTGCAACCTATCCACCACAGAATCCACCCCAGGACAGTCAGAAGACTCAACCTGACCCGAGGAAAAACGAGGATGGAAACCAGAATTGCAGAAAAAAGGCGAAACCAAGGTAGCAGAACTAGCCCGATTATTAAGGGCAAACTCGGCCAATTGCAAAAAAGTCACCCAATCATCCTGATCAGCAGAAACAAAACATCTCAAATAAGTTTCCAACGTCTGATTAGTTCGCTCGGTTTGGCCATTAGTCTGAGGATGGAAGGCCGACGAAAAAGACAAATCAATGCCCATCTTAGCACAAGAAGTTCGCCAAAACCTGAACACAAACTGGGATCCTCTATCAGACACAATATTTTCAGGAATGCCGTGCAAGCGAACCACATTCTGAAAAAATAGAGGAACCAAATCGGAGGAGGAAGGCAACTTAGGCAAGGGCACCAAATGGACCATCTTGGAAAAACGATCACACACCACCCAGATGACAGACATTTTCTGAGATACTGGAAGATCTGAAATGAAATCCATGGAAATGTGCGTCCAAGGCCTTTTCGGGACAGGCAAAGGCAAAAGCAAACCGCTGGCACGAGAACAGCAAGGCTTAGCTCGAGCACAAATCCCACAAGACTGCACAAAGGAACGCACATCCCGCGACAAGGAAGGCCACCAGAAGGACCTAGCCACCAAATCTCTGGTACCAAAAATCCCAGGATGACCCGCCAACACCGAAGAATGAACCTCGGAAATAACTCTGCTGGTCCATCTATCCGGGACAAACAGTCTCTCTGGTGGACAACGGTCAGGTCTATCCGCCTGAAATTTCTGCAGCACTCGTCGCAAATCTGGAGAAATGGCAGACAAAATCACTCCCTCTCTGAGAATACCAGCCGGCTCTGAATCTCCAGGAGAGTCAGGCACAAAACTCCTAGAAAGAGCATCAGCCTTCACATTCTTCGAACCCGGCAGGTACGAGACCATGAAATCAAAACGAGAGAAAAACAACGACCAATGAGCCTGTCTGGGATTCAGCCGCTTGGCCGACTCGAGATAAATCAAATTCTTGTGATCAGTCAGGACCACCACACGATGTTTAGCTCCTTCGAGCCAATGACGCCACTCCTCAAATGCCCACTTCATAGCCAACAACTCCCGATTACCAACATCATAATTTCGCTCGGCAGGCGAAAATTTTCTAGAAAAGAAAGCACATGGCTTCATCACAGAGCCATCAGAGCTTCTCTGCGACAAAACAGCCCCTGCTCCAATCTCAGAAGCATCAACCTCGACCTGGAAGGAGTGAGAGACATCTGGCTGACATAAGACTGGAGCTGAAGAAAACCGGTGCTTCAGCTCCCGAAAGGCCTCCACGGCCGCAGGAGACCAATTAGTCACATCAGAACCCTTCTTGGTCAAATCCGTCAAAGGTTTAACCACGCCAGAAAAATTAGCGATGAAACGACGGTAAAAATTAGCAAAATCCAAGAACTTCTGAAGACTCTTAACAGACGTGGGCTGAGTCCAGTCATGAATAGCCTGGACCTTGACTGGGTCCATCTCCACAGTAGAAGGAGAAAAAATAAAACCCAAAAAGGAGACCTTCTGTACTCCGAAGAGGCATTTTGAGCCCTTCAAAATAAAGCATTAGCACGCAGGACCTAAAACACCATCCTGACCTGCTTCACATGGGACTCCCAATCATCAGAAAAGACCAAAATGTCATCCAGATAAACAATCATAAATTTATCCAGATATTCTCGGAGAATGTCATGCATGAAGGACTGAAACACAGAAGGAGCATTAGAGAATCCAAAAGGCATCACCAAGTACTCAAAATGGCCTTTGGGCATATTAAATGCTGTTTTCCATTCATCTCCCTGCTTAATGCGCACAAGGTTATACGCACCACGGAGATCTATCTTGGTGAACCAACTGGCACCCTTAATCCGAGCAAACAAATCAGACAATAGTGGCAAATGATACTGAAATTTGACTGTGATTTTATTCAGAAGACGATAATCTATACAAGGTCTCAAAGAACCGTCCTTCTTGGGCACAAAAAAGAATCCTGCACCAAGAGGGGAAGAGGATGGGCGAATATGTCCCTTCTCCAAAGACTCCTTTATATAACTCCGCATCGCGGCATGCTCTGGTATAGACAAATTAAAAAGTCGTCCCTTAGGGAATTTACTACCAGGAATTAAATTTATAGCACAGTCACAATCCCTATGAGGGGGCAGGGCACTAGAACTGGGCTCATCAAATACATCCTGGTAGTCAGACAAAAACTCAGGGACCTCAGAAGGAGTGGAAGAAGCAATAGACACCAACGGAGTATCGCCATGAATTCCCTGACAACCCCAACTTGACACAGACATAGCTTTCCAATCTAAAACTGGATTATGAGCCTGCAGCCATGGCAGACCCAAAACGACAACATCATGCAAATTATGCAGAACAAGAAAGCGAATCACCTCCTGATGTACGGGAGTCATACACATGGTCGTTTGCGTCCAAGAATTTGTTCTGATTATTCTTCATTTGAGGAACAGGCAAAGGGTCTTAGAGAGAGATTTAGGGAGAGAGGGTACGGTAAAAAAGCTATAAAAAATAGCTACCATCAAGCTAAATATACTCCCAGGAACGAGCTGCTGTATAAAAATAAAATAAAAAAAGATGGAGATTATGACCAACCAAGACTTGTTACAACGTACAGTAGTCAATGGGCGGAATTTAGGGAAATTATCAATAGACACTGGCCCATTCTATTGTCAGACACCACCCTGAAAAAATGTTTGCCATTGACTCCATTAATAACAGCACGTAGGTCTAAAAATCTCAAAGATCTGCTGGTACACAGCCACTATGAACCCCCGGCTAAGAAGAGCCAAACTTGGCTTGAGACAAAAGGATGTTTCCCGTGCGGACATTGTAAAGGGTGTGCCAATATAGAAAAAAGCAGGGAATTCCTTAATGCAAGTGGCAATCGTTCTTTTAAAATCTTACATTTTATTACGTGCTCTACTAAAGGAGTTATATACAGCGCTCAATGCCCATGTGGCAAGCTGTATATTGGATTGACAACCAGAGAACTACGCATACGCGTGAGAGAGCATGTTAGGGATGTGGAGAAGGCAAAGACATGCGAAGACCCTTCTCAGTTAAAAACGATACCACGGCATTTCCATCGATACCATAACTGTGATTCTAGTCTCCTCAAAATCAAAGGCATTGATATAGTCCAGATGGGCCCAAGAGGGGGAGATTTGGCTAAAATGCTTGCGAGACTAGAATGCAAATGGATATACAGACTAGGAACAATGACCCCAGAGGGTCTCAATGAGAGTTTTGGTTTCAGTGCGTTCTTATGATTTCCTTATACTGTCTAATTCTCTGTCGTTGTACTTGATTTTAGGGGTAGAGGGGTTTTTTTATGTGTTTTTAATCATTTAATAAATTCTTATTTCTCAAGATTTCTATAGAATATTTGCCCTGCCTGATCTTATGCCATGAGCGGAATTGCACGATGAAAATTCAATCTATGGAGGAGAAAATCAGCGGGAAATGAAAAATGAAAAATAGTTACTTGCTGGCTAACTATGGATCAAAGTCCAATATGCTGCTAATATATTGATGTGTAGTAATGATTTTGCACGTTTTTTATTGCAATGTATTCTTAATGTAATTGTAGGCTATTTTAGGATGGTTAGAAGATATACTTGTGTTTATGTAATGTGCATGTGTGTTTTTTACTAAGTATGTTTAATTATTTTTATACACTATTTATTAATTATGATATGAATCTTTTTCACTATTATTATAACTATACTGTTATCTTTTCACTGTAGAAGTGGACGTGTAGCGTCAATCATGTAGCGTTAATGTTTCACGTTATTTATGTTTGATTGATTTACTAATTTATTATAAATATATAGAAGAAATATTGTATATATATAGTATGCGGTTTTATTCTAAATTAATATATATTTAATTATACTATGCACTTATTATGAATTAATTTTTATAAATAATTTTCTGTTTTTGCTGTATAGATATTTATTCACCATATGTAGTGATACACAGCACCAATTAGGCACTTTAAATATATTTATGCTATTCTATATTTGGCAGCCGCCTGACAATCGATTCGTTATAATTATATAAAGAAAGATATTGTTTAAATTATATATCTGCCGGCTTTTAGCGATGTAGAAGTAACTGTTTATGCTCCATTTCTCTTTGTTCATTGTGTTTTATGCAAATCCATGATTCCTCCGGCTCATATATATATATTCTGTTGTCATCGTATGGCCAAGGGAGGGAGCGCACTGATTTGTATTTACCTGACCGCAGACTCATAAGACTTCGGTCGCTGGAGGTAGCTGATTGGCACGTGAGCTGAATAGCTCTAGCATGCCATATCGGCGTCTCACCTGACCGAGGTATATGAGTCATCAGAGCGCGGCGGGTGAACGTTTCAATGCGCCGTATTATCCTGACGGCCAGCGATCACATGGTTTGTGAGACTGAAGGGGCATTGGATGCAGGGCGCTATAAGAGCATGTACTTCCCTCTTCCCCGACACGCCCCCTGATGAAGTAGAGGCACGAAACGCGCGTCGGGGTAAGAAGGACCGGACACTCCTCTTCAAGCTAAGTAAGCATGGCACCTTGTGTATGTTATACTAAGTACAGCACAGATCCCCAGGATATTGGTAGGGATATTGGTGCGCTATAGATTTAATTGCGGCAGTAGTTCACTATTAACATAGCGAGTAGCTGCAGCATATGGGTCCTTATCTATAAAGAGGTTCTATAAATTTCAATTGTTATAGGAACCTGGTGATCCCTGTTGTATAGCGTATTTGTTTATTGAACACTCGCGATTTTTTGCTGAGGCTGAGGAGTAGTCTGTCGGTCCCCATTTTGAGATATTTAGGTTTATATGTCTAATGTTTTAAGAGATTATCATTATGTATGTATTCAATAATAAAAAAAGATTGTTTTAATTCCTTAAAAACGTGTGCTTTCTGTGTCACTGCTCAAGTGAGTAATTAGTGGTACGGACGGAATTATATGTAAGTGTTAGCATACACTAATATTGGATCATTGTTTGAATTGATTGTAAATTGTGTTTTCTGTTTATGACAGACGATCCGCAAATTGCAAGATGGATATGAAGGCCAGAGAAACACTCTGGCGCAATAAGGCTACTGATATTTTCAAAACCGGTGTTTCAGGTGGTTTTAACGATATAGTATATACGCACAAAGATTTAATAAGACAGTATAAGAATCTATTAATTCGCAAAACTAAGATTTGGTGGACAAAGACTTCTTTGGATAATTATGTAGAACGGAAAATCATACCAAGGGGCTTACGTGTGCAACTATTTCCCACTTTTGATTTAAATAACGATGACTTATTAAAGAAATGGATTGATGCTGCCAATACCTGCTCACTGTCTTTTATGCAGATTATCATTGAACATAATAACCTGGGTCTCAAGAAATTAGATGAGGAGATTGACTCCTTACTGATTACTATACAGAAAGAGATCCAAGGTGATGTATTGAATCGATGCCTACAAGATATCGAAAGTGAGCTTGAGAAATGTGAAAAAAATATTAGTGATGGGAAAAAGAGAAAATTTGCTAGGGATGTTGGAGATTTTGAAACTAGAAAAATATTCCGTTGGCAAAATACTGATCGTAAATCTAAACCTCCCCCTGCAAGGAGTGAATCCACAAGTTCTCTGGCCTCGTCTTTGACAACACAGGGGTCTGAGAGTGATAGAGAGATGCCTTCAAGATCAGGACCTATCACAAGATATACAAATAAAAAGAAGACATTTCAGACATCCAGGAATTTTATGAGAGAAAAAGACGGGGACAGAGATAGGAGTAAGGTAATAAATTTATCTACACATATACTTACCACTCCACAAATTGAGGTTTTGGAAAAGGGATTGACCTTTTCTCCGTCCTGTTCCATAGATCCATTTCTAGCCATTAAGGATGTACACCTATTTGCCCGCAAAATAATCCTTAAAAAATTCCATCACAATAAAGCCTCAACTAATGGTAACAACACAGTAGAAGAACAAGAGGCTCTTGAAGCATTGATATCCTTGGCTGAAGAAAATGATAATTCATCAGAGGTAGGTAGCTTCCCAAGTGGGTTACTCAAAAAATCTAAAAAATTTCCGCCGTTAAATACCTGTCCAGCAGTGGAATTTTTTACCAAGATGGTAGCTGGTGACATTGAAAAATTGTCTACCAGAAAACATAAGAAATTTAATCTTACTGTGGACCAACAAAAAGCACTTAAAGAAATTCAAGGGTGGGACGATGTGGTAATTAAGGCGGCAGACAAAGGTGGCAACCTGGTGATTTGGCCAAATGAGAAATATGAGACACAGGCCTATAAGTTATTAAATGATGTCAAGTGTTATCGCAGGTTGCCATCTAGTCCTCTCCCGACTTACCAAGCCGAATTGGTTGCTATTTTGGAGGAAGCTGTTTGTGAGGGTACTATTCCCAAACGTATGTTGGAAATAATTGGCAAACTTGAACCTAAATTGCCAACGTTTTACATCACACCTAAGATCCATAAGGACGCTATTAATCCTCCGGGTAGACCCATAGTGGCAGGGAATGATGGTTTGTGTGAAATCATCTGTGACATTCTTGACTTTTTCCTGAAGCCTTTGGTGTCTAGCTTACCATCATATATTAGAGATACCACGTCTGCCTTACAGAGATTGGACAATGTGCACCTGACCAAGGATATGGTCATGGTTACGGCAGACGTTGAGTCCCTTTATACTTCTATTAGACACAAAGATGGGATAGCAGCGACCACATGGTTTCTCAGGATGAGTAACTTGGATGCACGGTTGGTGGACCTTCTTATCATTTTATTGGAATTCATTCTTACCCATAATAGCTTTATCTTTGATAAAAAAATATTCCTGCAAAAGCAAGGGACTGCAATGGGGGCGTCTTGTGCGCCCTCATATGCAAACTTGTTCTTGGGGGCCTGGGAACGGGAAGTTTTTTCCAGTAATCCTGTCTTGGGTACCGAAAATATCCATCAATGGATTAGATATATTGATGACATATGGTTCATCTGGGAGGGCCCAAGACAGGATCTGGATGCTTTCATGAACCGGCTTAATGAGAACGATCAAAATATTAGGCTAACATACAAAGCGGGGCGAGAATTAGAGTTCCTAGATATTCAAATCAAAACTGCCTCCAACGGTAATTTGACAACTGAGGTTTACAGGAAACCAACGGCAACCAATACGTTGCTACATGCCACATCGTCTCACCCAAGTTCAACAATAAGAGGCATACCAATAGGCCAGTTCCTTAGGCTAAAAAGAATTTGTTCTGATAATTCTTCATTTGAGGAACAGGCAAAGGGTCTTAGAGAGAGATTTAGGGAGAGAGGGTACGGTAAAAAAGCTATAAAAAATAGCTACCATCGAGCTAAATATACTCCCAGGAACGAGCTGCTGTATAAAAATAAAATAAAAAAAGATGGAGATTATGACCAACCAAGACTTGTTACAACGTACAGTAGTCAATGGGCGGAATTTAGGGAAATTATCAATAGACACTGGCCCATTCTATTGTCAGACACCACCCTGAAAAAATGTTTGCCATTGACTCCATTAATAACAGCACGTAGGTCTAAAAATCTCAAAGATCTGCTGGTACACAGCCACTATGAACCCCCGGCTAAGAAGAGCCAAACTTGGCTTGAGACAAAAGGATGTTTCCCGTGCGGACATTGTAAAGGGTGTGCCAATATAGAAAAAAGCAGGGAATTCCTTAATGCAAGTGGCAATCGTTCTTTTAAAATCTTACATTTTATTACGTGCTCTACTAAAGGAGTTATATACAGCGCTCAATGCCCATGTGGCAAGCTGTATATTGGATTGACAACCAGAGAACTACGCATACGCGTGAGAGAGCATGTTAGGGATGTGGAGAAGGCAAAGACATGCGAAGACCCTTCTCAGTTAAAAACGATACCACGGCATTTCCATCAATACCATAACTGTGATTCTAGTCTCCTCAAAATCAAAGGCATTGATATAGTCCAGATGGGCCCAAGAGGGGGCGATTTGGCTAAAATGCTTGCGAGTAGGGTTGAGCGACTTTCATTTTTTTAAGATCGAGTAGGGTTTTGGGAAACCCGATTTTGTCCAGAGTCGAGTCGAGTGCAGTCGGCCGATTATCGCTAAAAGTCGGGGATCGACCGAAACACGAAACCCAATGCAAGTCAATGGGGAAGCATAGTCGGCAGTGAGTGGAGGCCAGGAAAACACCTACAGTGCCCATTTTAATGCCAAAAACATCCATTCTTGTTTCTGAAGCTTGCCAATCTTAATTAACTGTATAATAATAGTTGGGCATAGGGAATTGGGGGAAAGTTGTGGGGGGAGTAGGGCTGGCTCAAGTTTTTCGTGGGCCCAGGAAATGCGGACTACGTCACGGCGGTGTTGCAGGGAAAGGTAAGTATTTAAAAGTTGCAAGTGCTGTGATCCTGAGCAAGCAGGGGGGGCCCACTCGTTCGCATTGCCACTGGCACAGGGCCCCTCAAAGTACGGCGGTGTGTTTGCATGGCGGGGGCGCCTCCCACCAGCAGCGACACTTTTGCGTACTCTGAGGGGCCCTGTGCCAGTGACGTCGCCAACGAGTATGCCCCCCCACCTGATGAAGGAACCTGCACTTTCATCTGCACCTTCCTCTTTGTCCCTGTGTAAGGTGGTATAACATGCGGGAAGGGGAACCTTACTTTCAGCAGGGACAGATTCTGGCTGTGTAGAGTACAAGGGGAATGTAGTGGTCTAGGTCAATGTACCAGCAGACTCATTTAGCAGTGGCTGGGCAATGGGCAGGATGAGGAGGAAACAGATATAGGGCCAAAGAATAAAGTAGGCTACATGCAGTTCAAAATTGGTAACAGGACTAAACAGGCGGCATTGCTTTGTTCAGTGGAGTAGCAAACCCAAGAGCAGCAGACACTGTTTCAAGGGCCTAACCACACTAGTAGGCCAAATGCAGTTTAATATCTGATAGTATAGGGCGAAAGCCAGAATGTGGAAGCTCAGCTTTGTTCAGTTGAGGACAACACCAGGGAGGGGCAGACACCTTTAGTAGGCCGGAAAAGCCTATTGCATTTTTTAAAATGGTAATTTGGAGCAGAAGGTTGAAGCTCAGCTTTATTTAGTTGAGGGCAACACCAGGGAGGGGCAGAAGCCGTTAGTAGGCCCTAACCACCATTTTTTTTTTTTTTAAAACCACTTAATGAGAGCCGGAAGGTTGAAGCTCAGCTTTATTTAGTTGAGGACAACACCAGGGAGGGGCAGAAGCCGTTAGTAGGCCCTAACCACCATTTTTTTTTTAAAACCACATAATGAGAGCCGGAAGGTTGAAGCTCAGCTTTATTTAGTTGAGGACAACACCAGGGAGGGGCAGAAGCCGTTAGTAGGCCCTAACCACCATTTTTTTTTTAAAACCACTTAATGAGAGCCGGAAGGTTGAAGCTCAGCTTTATTTAGTTGAGGACAACACCAGGGAGGGGCAGAAGCCGTTAGTAGGCCCTAACCACCATTTTTTTTTTTTTTTAAACCACATAATGAGAGCCGGAAGGTTGAAGCTCAGCTTTATTTAGTTGAGGACAACACCAGGGAGGGGCAGAAGCCGTTAGTAGGCCCTAACCACCATTTTTTTTTTAAAACCACTTAATGAGAGCCGGAAGGTTGAAGCTCAGCTTTATTTAGTTGAGGACAACACCAGGGAGGGGCAGAAGCCGTTAGTAGGCCCTAACCACCATTTTTTTTTTAAAACCACTTAATGAGAGCCGGAAGGTTGAAGCTCAGCTTTATTTAGTTGAGGACAACACCAGGGAGGGGCAGAAGCCGTTAGTAGGCCCTAACCACCATTTTTTTTTTTTAAACCACATAATGAGAGCCGGAAGGTTGAAGCTCAGCTTTATTTAGTTGAGGACAACACCAGGGAGGGGCAGAAGCCGTTAGTAGGCCCTAACCACCAATTTTTTTTTTTTTAAAACCACTTAATGAGAGCCGGAAGGTTGAAGCTCAGCTTTATTTAGTTGAGGACAACACCAGGGAGGGGCAGAAGCCGTTAGTAGGCCCTAACCACCATTTTTTTTTAAAAACCACTTAATGAGAGCCGGAAGGTTGAAGCTCAGCTTTATTTAGTTGAGGACAACACCAGGGAGGGGCAGAAGCCGTTAGTAGGCCCTAACCACCATTTTTTTTTTTAAAACCACATAATGAGAGCCGGAAGGTTGAAGCTCAGCTTTATTTAGTTGAGGACAACACCAGGGAGGGGCAGAAGCCGTTAGTAGGCCCTAACCACCATTTTTTTTTTTTTTAAAACCACTTAATGAGAGCCGGAAGGTTGAAGCTCAGCTTTATTTAGTTGAGGACAACACCAGGGAGGGGCAGAAGCCGTTAGTAGGCCCTAACCACCATTTTTTTTTTTTAAACCACATAATGAGAGCCGGAAGGTTGAAGCTCAGCTTTATTTAGTTGAGGACAACACCAGGGAGGGGCAGAAGCCGTTAGTAGGCCCTAACCACCATTTTTTTTTTTAAAACCACATAATGAGAGCCGGAAGGTTGAAGCTCAGCTTTATTTAGTTGAGGGCAACACCAGGGAGGGGCAGAAGCCGTTAGTAGGCCCTAACCAAAGTTGAAGGCCAAATGCAGTTTAATTTCTGATACTATAGGCCGAAAGCCAGAAGGTGGAAGTTCCGATTTAGACAGTGGAGGACAATTTGAATTAGGGACTGCAGACAGACTTAGTAGGCTGTCCCCTGTGGACCATGCATCCACCACATTAACCCATTGCGCCGTAATGGACACGTAATCTTCCGTGGCCATGCCTACAGGTCCATGCGTCTGTTGTCAGGTGCACCTTTGTACTCACAGATTGCCAGAGTGCATGGACAATGCGGTCTTCTACATGCTGGTGGAGGGTTGGGATGGCTTTTCTCGCAAAAGAAGTGTCGACTGGTTAGCTTGTAGCGTGGTACAGCGTAGTCCATCATGGCCTTATTAATAGTAAATAAAATATATAACTAGGCTCTATGAACTTTTAAATAGGTTCCAGGGGTACACGGGCAGCATTGGTGTGGTCAGTGGAGGAGTATTGCAAGTAGGGGCTGCAGACAGGCTATCAAAGGCCTAAAATAACAAACAGTAGGCAGTCATGGCAGTTTTACATCGGTTACATGGATACACAGGCAGCTAGGTGGTGAGTGGAGGAGTATTTAAAGTAAGGACCGCAGACAGGCTATCAAAGGCCTAACATAACAAACAATAGGCTCATGGCAGTTTTACAGCGGTTACATGGATACACGGGCAGGCAGCTTGGTGGTGAGTGGAGGAGTATTTAAAGTATGGACCGCAGACAGGCTTCGAAGGCCTAACACAATAAAATGGGCTGGCTGTAGGCACTTTAAAATTGGTTCCAGGGGTACACGGGCAGCAGTGGTCTGGTCAGTGGAGGACTAGTGGAAGTATGGACCGCAGACAGGCTTCGAAGGCCTAACACAATAAAATGGGCTGGCTGTAGGCACTTTAAAATTGGTTCCAGGGGTACACGGGCAGCAGTGGTCTGGTCAGTGGAGGACTAGTGGAAGGAGGGAGCGCAGAAAGGCTTCAAAGGCCTAACATAACAAACAATAGGCTCATGGCAGTTTTACAGCGGTTACATGGATACACGGGCAGGCAGCTTGGTGGTGGTGAGTGGAGGAGTATTTAAAGTAGGGACCGCAGACAGGCTATCAAAGGCCTAACATAAAAAAACAATAGGCTCATGGCAGTTTCACAGCGGTTACATGGATACACGGGCAGGCAGCTTGGTGGTGGTGAGTGGAGGAGTATTTAAAGTAGGGACCGCAGACAGGCTATCAAAGGCCTAACATAACAAACAATAGGCTCATGGCAGTTTTACAGCGGTTACATGGATACACGGGCAGGCAGCTTGGTGGTGAGTGGAGGAGTATTTAAAGTATGGACCGCAGACAGGCTTCGAAGGCCTAACACAATAAAATGGGCTGGCTGTAGGCACTTTAAAATTGGTTCCAGGGGTACACGGGCAGCAGTGGTCTGGTCAGTGGAGGACTAGTGGAAGTATGGACCGCAGACAGGCTTCGAAGGCCTAACACAATAAAATGGGCTGGCTGTAGGCACTTTAAAATTGGTTCCAGGGGTACACGGGCAGCAGTGGTCTGGTCAGTGGAGGACTAGTGGAAGGAGGGAGCGCAGAAAGGCTTCAAAGGCCTAACATAACAAACAATAGGCTCATGGCAGTTTTACAGCGGTTACATGGATACACGGGCAGGCAGCTTGGTGGTGGTGAGTGGAGGAGTATTTAAAGTAGGGACCGCAGACAGGCTATCAAAGGCCTAACATAAAAAAACAATAGGCTCATGGCAGTTTCACAGCGGTTACATGGATACACGGGCAGGCAGCTTGGTGGTGGTGAGTGGAGGAGTATTTAAAGTAGGGACCGCAGACAGGCTATCAAAGGCCTAACATAACAAACAATAGGCTCATGGCAGTTTTACAGCGGTTACATGGATACACGGGCAGGCAGCTTGGTGCTGAGTGGAGGAGTATTTAAAGTATGGACCGCAGACAGGCTTCGAAGGCCTAACACAATAAAATGGGCTGGCTGTAGGCACTTTAAAATTGGTTCCAGGGGTACACGGGCAGCAGTGGTCTGGTCAGTGGAGGACTAGTGGAAGGAGGGAGCGCAGAAAGGCTTCAAAGGCCTAACATAACAAACAATAGGCTCATGGCAGTTTTACAGCGGTTACATGGATACACGGGCAGGCAGCTTGGTGGTGGTGAGTGGAGGAGTATTTAAAGTAGGGACCGCAGACAGGCTATCAAAGGCCTAACATAAAAAAACAATAGGCTCATGGCAGTTTCACAGCGGTTACATGGATACACGGGCAGGCAGCTTGGTGGTGGTGAGTGGAGGAGTATTTAAAGTAGGGACCGCAGACAGGCTATCAAAGGCCTAACATAACAAACAATAGGCTCATGGCAGTTTTACAGCGGTTACATGGATACACGGGCAGGCAGCTTGGTGCTGAGTGGAGGAGTATTTAAAGTATGGACCGCAGACAGGCTTCGAAGGCCTAACACAATAAAATGGGCTGGCTGTAGGCACTTTAAAATTGGTTCCAGGGGTACACGGGCAGCAGTGGTCTGGTCAGTGGAGGACTAGTGGAAGGAGGGAGCGCAGAAAGGCTTCAAAGGCCTAACATAACAAACAATAGGCTCATGGCAGTTTTACAGCGGTTACATGGATACACGGGCAGGCAGCTTGGTGGTGGTGAGTGGAGGAGTATTTAAAGTAGGGACCGCAGACAGGCTATCAAAGGCCTAACATAAAAAAACAATAGGCTCATGGCAGTTTCACAGCGGTTACATGGATACACGGGCAGGCAGCTTGGTGGTGGTGAGTGGAGGAGTATTTAAAGTAGGGACCGCAGACAGGCTATCAAAGGCCTAACATAACAAACAATAGGCTCATGGCAGTTTTACAGCGGTTACATGGATACACGGGCAGGCAGCTTGGTGCTGAGTGGAGGAGTATTTAAAGTATGGACCGCAGACAGGCTTCGAAGGCCTAACACAATAAAATGGGCTGGCTGTAGGCACTTTAAAATTGGTTCCAGGGGTACACGGGCAGCAGTGGTCTGGTCAGTGGAGGCCTAGTGGAAGGAGGGACCGCAGACAGGCTTCGAAGGCCTAACACAATAAAATGGGCTGGCTGTAGGCACTTTAAAATTGGTTCCAGGGGTACACGGGCAGCAG
Organism: Ranitomeya variabilis; assembly: GCF_051348905.1. Taxonomy (NCBI): domain Eukaryota; kingdom Metazoa; phylum Chordata; class Amphibia; order Anura; family Dendrobatidae; genus Ranitomeya; species Ranitomeya variabilis. The sequence goes on from NC_135238.1 coordinate 175,079,127, forward strand.
TGGTCTGGTCAGTGGAGGCCTAGTGGAAGGAGGGACCGCAGACAGGCTTCGAAGGCCTAACACAATAAAATGGGCTGGCTGTAGGCACTTTAAAATTGGTTCCAGGGGTACACGGGCAGCAGTGGTCTGGTCAGTGGAGGACTAGTGGAAGGAGGGAGCGCAGAAAGGCTTCAAAGGCCTAAAATAACAAACAATAGGCTCATGGCAGTTTTACAGCGGTTACATGGATACACGGGCAGGCAGCTTGGTGGTCAGTGGAGGAGTAGGGACCGCAGACAGGCTATCAAAGGCCTAAAATAACAAACAATAGGCTCATGGCAGTTTTACAGCGGTTACATGGATACACGGGCAGGCAGCTTGGTGCTGAGTGGAGGAGTAGTGCAAGGAGTGTCTGTCCCAGTACTCCCAAAATATAAATAGATGTTAATGTCTCGCAAAACAACCAAAACAAAAAAAAAGATGGCATACTTAGGTACAGGGGTGGGCTCATCTGCTGTGTTTCTGACATAGTAATTTGGCAGTAACTATTTAATGGTGCCAATATAGGACACAGACACAGACTACTTTAAGTTGCATCATAGATGTCTACAAATTTGTATTGTCAGTGCCAGACATTGAATGATGTCAGCGAATAGACTAAAGATTGGTGGAGCTGTGCGACATAATTTTGCACGTAGTAGAGCCCAGTTTGAGCTGGGGTAGGGGGGAACTCTCTTGAGGCCGGCGGGACCGCCCCAGGGCCACTCATGTTACAACGGTGTGTCTGACGTTGGGTGCGCACCACCACCGCCAGAGACACTACATTGTACTATGAGGGACCCAGTAGCAATGCCGTCAACCAAAAGCGAGCACACCCACCTCTTCAGACAAACAGCAGTCTCACGGGTGCTTGCGCCAAGTCGCGATACCACGGCCCCGTGTGGGGAGTTTGGCCATTTAGGGAGGTGTAAACATGTCGTATGCTGTACAATCTGCAGCAGCAAATTAGACATTAGAAAAGTAATTCACAGGCAAGAGCTTTTCATAGGAAAGCTAGGTGTCGGCCGGGCAAGGTGGGGCAAAAGATTTTGAAATCCAGTTGTGGTTCATTTTAATGAATGTTAGATCGTCAACATTTTGGGTAGCCAGACGAGTCCTTTTTTCGGTTAATATTGACCCTGCAGCACTGAATACTCTTTCTGATAGGACACTTGCTGCCGGGCAAGCAAGCTCCTGCAATGCATATTCTGCCAATTCTGGCCAGGTGTCTAATTTGGAGGCCCAGTAATCAAATGGGAATGACGGTTGAGGGAGAACATCGATAAGGGATGAAAAATAGTTAGTAACCATACTGGACAAATGTTGTCTCCTGTCACTTTCAATTGATGCAGCAGTACCTGTCCTGTCTGCGGTCATAGCAAAATCACTCCACAACCTGGTCAGAAAACCCCTCTGTCCAACGCCACTTCTGATGTGTGCACCCCTAACACTCCTAGTCTGCTGCCCCCTGGAGCTCGTGTGAGAACGATCACGTGCGCTGTGTGCTGGGAATGCCTGAAGCAAACGGTCAACAAGAGTTGATTGTTTGGTTGCTAATATTAGTTCCAAGTTCTCATGTGGCATAATATTTTGCAATTTGCCTTTATAGCGTGGATCAAGGAGGCAGGCCAACCAGTAATCGTCATCGTTCATCATTTTCGTAATGCGTGTGTCCCTTTGTAGGATACGTAAGGCATAATCCGCCATGTGGGCCAAAGTTCCACTTGTCAAATCTCCGGTTGTGATTGGTTGAGGGGCAGTTGCAGGCAAATCTACGTCACTTGTGTCCCTCAAAAAACCAGAACCCGGCCGTGACACGCAACCAATTTCCTGTGCCCCCGTGAAAGTTTCCGCATTAAAAATATACTCATCCCCATCATCCTCCTCGTCCTCCACCTCCTCTTCGCCCGCTACCTCGTCCTGTACACTGCCCTGACCAGACAATGGCTGACTGTCATCAAGGCTTCCCTCTTCCTCTGGTGCAGACGCCTGCTCCTTTATGTGCGTCAAACTTTGCATCAGCAGACGCATTAGGGGGATGCTCATGCTTATTACGGCGTTGTCTGCACTAACCAGCCGTGTGCATTCCTCAAAACACTGAAGGACTTGACACATGTCTTGTATCTTCGACCACTGCACACCTGACAACTCCATGTCTGCCATCCTACTGCCTGCCCGTGTATCCTCCCACAAATAAATAACAGCACGCCTCTGTTCGCACAGTCTCTGAAGCATGTGCAGTGTTGAGTTCCACCTTGTTGCAACGTCTATGATTAGGCGATGCTGGGGAAGGTTCAAAGACCGCTGATAGGTCTGCATACGGCTGGCGTGTACAGGCGAACGTCGGATATGTGAGCAAAGTGCACGCACTTTGAGGAGCAGGTCGGAGAACCCAGGATAAGTTTTCAATAAGCACTGCACCACCAGGTTTAAGGTGTGAGCCAGGCAAGGAATGTGTTTCAGTTGGGAAAGGGAGATGGCAGCCATGAAATTCCTTCCGTTATCACTCACTACCTTGCCTGCCTCAAGATCTACTGTGCCCAGCCACGACTGCGTTTCTTGTTGCAAGAACTCGGACAGAACTTCCGCGGTGTGTCTGTTGTCGCCCAAACACTTCATAGCCAATACAGCCTGCTGACGCTTGGCAGTAGCTGGCCCATAATGGGACAACTGGTGTGCAACAGTGTCATCTGCCGATGGAGTGGTTGGCCGACTGCGTTCTGTGGAAGAGCTGTAGCTTCTGCAGGAGGACGAGGAGGAGGAGGAGGGGGTGCGAACGCCTACAGCCAACTGTTTCCTAGACCGTGGGCTAGGCACAACTGTCCCTAAATTGATGTCGCCTGTGGACCCTGCATCCACCACATTCACCCAGTGTGCCGTGATGGACACATAACGTCCCTGGCCATGCCTACTGGTCCATGCATCTGTAGTCAGGTGCACCTTTGTACTCACAGATTGCCTGAGTGCATGGACGATGCGCTGTTTAACATGCTGGTGCAGGGCTGGGATGGCTTTTCTGGAAAAAAAGTGTCGACTGGGTAGCTCGTATCGTGGTTCAGCGTACTCCATCAGGGCTTTGAAAGCTTCGCTTTCAACTAACCGGTAGGGCATCATCTCTAACGAGATTAGTCTAGCTATGTGGGCGTTAAAACCCTGTGTACGCGGATGCGAGGATAAGTACTTCCTTTTTCTAACCAGAGTCTCATGTAGGGTGAGCTGGACTGGAGAGCTGTAGATCGTGGAACTTTCGGGTGTGCCGGTGGACATGGCAGACTGAGAGACGGTTGGAGACGGTATTGTTTCCGCCGGTGCCCTACATGCAATATTTCCTCCTACAAAACTGGTGATTCCCTGACCCTGACTGCTTTTGGCTGGCAAAGAAACCTGCACAGATACTGCCGGTGGTGCGGAAAATGGTGGCCTTACAGTGACGGAAGGGATGTTGCGTTGCTGACTAGCTTCATTGGCCGAGGGTGCTACAACCTTGAGGGACGTTTGGTAGTTAGTCCAGGCTTGAGAATGCATGGTGGTTAAGTGTCTATGCATGCAACTAGTATTTAGACTTTTCAGATTCTGACCTCTGCTTAAGCTAGTTGAACATTTTTGACAGATGACTTTGCGCTGATCAGTTGGATGTTGTTTAAAAAAATGCCAGACTGCACTCTTCCTAGACTCTGATCCCTTTTCAGGGATTGCAGACTGAGCTTTAACCGGATGGCAACGCTGTGCTCCAACAGGTTTTGGCTTTGACACGCGTTTTGGTCCAGATACGGGCCCGGCAGATGGAACCTGTTGCGATGTTGATGCCTGCTGCGGCCCCTCCTCCACCTCCGCTTCTGAACTACTGCCGCCTGCACCCTGTTCCCCCAATGGCTGCCAATCGGGGTCAATAACTGGGTCATCTATTACCTCCTCTTCGAGCTCGTGTGCAACTTCGTCTGTGTCACTGTGTCGGTCGGTGGTATAGCGTTCGTGGCGGGGCAACATAGTCTCATCAGGGTCTGATTGTGGATCTGTACCCTGAGAGGGCAATGTGGTGGTCTGAGTCAAAGGAGCAGCATAGTACTCTGGCTGTGGCTGTGCATCAGTGCACTCCATGTCAGAATATACTTGTAATGGGCATGGCCTGTTAAATGTTTCACTTTCTAAGCCAGGGACGGTATGTGTAAAGAGCTCCATGGAGTGACCCGTTGTGTCGCCTGCTGCATCCTTCTCTCTTGTTGTAGTTTTTGCTGAGGAGGACAAGGAAGCGACTTGTCCCTGACCGTGAACATCCACAAGCGACGCGCTGCTTTTACATTTACCAGTTTCGGAAGAGGAGGCAAAAGAGCTAGAGGCTGAGTCTGCAATGTAAGCCAAAACTTGCTGTTGCTGCTCCGCCTTTAAAAGCGGTTTTCCTACTCCCAGAAAAGAGAGCGTTCGAGGCCTTGTGTAGCCTGACGACGAAACTGGCTCCACAGCTCCAGACTTAGGTGGAATATTTTTATCCCCACGACCACCTGATGCTCCACTACCACTACCATCATTACCAGCTGACAATGAACGCCCACGACGACCTCTTGCACCAGACTTCCTCATTGTTTTAAAATCTTAACCAAAGTAACTTTATTTGTTGCTATCAAACAACTTACACGGTGAGCTATAACTTCAGTATGATTTCAATATCCCTTAACAGGTTGGTGAGACCACAAGGAAAATCAGGCACAATGTTACACACTCTGTTTTCTGTGGCACAAAATCACAGAGATGACACACACGCAGGACTGTCACTCAAGCACTAATGTCAATATTAATCTCCCACCTAATTTATTTATTTTTTTTTCTCAGGGAGACTTTAGAAACCAAATAATATTAAAAAAAAAAAAAAAAAAGGCTTTCTATGGCCCACAATTAGAGAGAGAGAGGTGGCACAACCAGGAGTCAAGACTGGCGCACAAGCTGAAAGGGCAATATTACTCTCCCACTGTTTTTTATGTTTTTTTTGTTTTTTTCAGGGAGACTTTAGAAACCAAATAATATTAAAAAAACCAAAAAAAAAAAAGGCTTTCTATGGCCCACTGAATGAGAGGGAGAGAGGTGGCACACCCAGGAGTCAAGACTGGCACACAAGCTGAAAGGGCAATATTACTCTCCCACTGTTTTTTTATGTATTTTTTGTTTTTTCAGGGAGACTTTAGAAACCCAATAATATTTAAAAAAAAAAATAAATAGGCTTTCTATGGCCCACTGAATGAGAGGGAGAGAGGTGGCACACCCAGGAGTCAAGACTGGCACACAAGCTGAAAGGGCAATATTACTCTCCCACTGTTTTTTTAGGTTTTTTTTTTTTTTTCAGGGAGAATTAGAAACCAAATAATATTAAAAAAAAAAAAAATAGGCTTGCTATAGCCCACTGAATGAGAGATAGCACACACAGCAGTGGCACACAAGCCCTGACTGAGGCCAATATTTTTCTCCCACTGATTGATGTAGTGTTTTTGTGTTGAGGTAGAATTTAGAACACAAATCACGGAAAAAATAAATAGGCTTTCTATGGCCCACTGAATGAAAGGGAGAGAGGTGGCACACCCAGGAGTCAAGACTGGCACACAAGCTGAAAGGGCAATATTACTCTCCCACTGTTTTTTTATGTATTTTTTGTTTTTTCAGGGAGACTTTAGAAACCCAATAATATTTTAAAAAAAAAATAAATAGGCTTTCTATGGCCCACAATTAGAGAGAGAGAGGTGGCACAACCAGGAGTCAAGACTGGCGCACAAGCTGAAAGGGCAATATTACTCTCCCACTGTTTTTTATGTTTTTTTTTGTTTTTTTCAGGGAGACTTTAGAAACCAAATAATATTAAAAAAACCAAAAAAAAAAAAGGCTTTCTATGGCCCACTGAATGAGAGGGAGAGAGGTGGCACACCCAGGAGTCAAGACTGGCACACAAGCTGAAAGGGCAATATTACTCTCCCACTGTTTTTTTATGTATTTTTTGTTTTTTTCAGGGAGACTTTAGAAACCCAATAATATTTAAAAAAAAAAATAAATAGGCTTTCTATGGCCCACTGAATGAGAGGGAGAGAGGTGGCACACCCAGGAGTCAAGACTGGCACACAAGCTGAAAGGGCAATATTACTCTCCCACTGTTTTTTTATGTATTTTTTGTTTTTTTCAGGGAGACTTTAGAAACCCAATAATATTTAAAAAAAAAAATAAATAGGCTTTCTATGGCCCACTGAATGAGAGGGAGAGAGGTGGCACACCCAGGAGTCAAGACTGGCACACAAGCTGAAAGGGCAATATTACTCTCCCACTGTTTTTTTAGGTTTTTTTTTTTTTTCAGGGAGACTTTAGAAACCAAATAATATTAAAAAAAAAAAAAAAAAAAAAAAAATAGGCTTGCTATAGCCCACTGAATGAGAGATAGCACACACAGCAGTGGCACACAAGCCCTGACTGAGGCCAATATTTTTCTCCCACTGATTGATGTAGTGTTTTTGTGTTGAGGTAGAATTTAGAACACAAATCACGGAAAAAATAAATAGGCTTTCTATGGCCCACTGAATGAAAGGGAGAGAGGTGGCACACCCAGGAGTCAAGACTGGCACACAAGCTGAAAGGGCAATATTACTCTCCCACTGTTTTTTTATGTATTTTTTGTTTTTTCAGGGAGACTTTAGAAACCCAATAATATTTTAAAAAAAAAATAAATAGGCTTTCTATGGCCCACAATTAGAGAGAGAGAGGTGGCACAACCAGGAGTCAAGACTGGCGCACAAGCTGAAAGGGCAATATTACTCTCCCACTGTTTTTTATGTTTTTTTTTGTTTTTTTCAGGGAGACTTTAGAAACCAAATAATATTAAAAAAACCAAAAAAAAAAAAGGCTTTCTATGGCCCACTGAATGAGAGGGAGAGAGGTGGCACACCCAGGAGTCAAGACTGGCACACAAGCTGAAAGGGCAATATTACTCTCCCACTGTTTTTTTATGTATTTTTTGTTTTTTTCAGGGAGACTTTAGAAACCCAATAATATTTAAAAAAAAAAATAAATAGGCTTTCTATGGCCCACTGAATGAGAGGGAGAGAGGTGGCACACCCAGGAGTCAAGACTGGCACACAAGCTGAAAGGGCAATATTACTCTCCCACTGTTTTTTTAGGTTTTTTTTTTTTTTCAGGGAGACTTTTGAAACCAAATAATATTAAAAAAAAAAAAAAAAAAAAAATATAGGCTTGCTATAGCCCACTGAATGAGAGATAGCGCACACACAGCAGTGGCACACAAGCCCTGACTGAGGCCAATATTTTTCTCCCACTGATTGATGTAGTGTTTCTGTGTTGAGGTAGATTTTAGAACACAAATCACGGAAAAAATAAATAGGCTTTCTATGGCCCACTCAGTGAGAGATGGCACACACAGGGATGGCACTGTAGCAGAAATGCCAATCTTAATCTCCCCCAAAAAAAAATCAAAAAAAAAAAAAAAACTGTCCTACAATTACTATCTCCCTGCAGTAATGTAAGCCAGGTATGGCAGGCAGCAATAGGAGTGGACTGATGCACAAATTAAATAAAAAGTGTGGACAAACAAAAAAGATAGCTGTGCAGAAAGGAAGGAACAAGAGGATATGTGCTTTGAAAAAAGCAGTTGGTTTCCACAGTGGCGTACACACAGCAATACAGCTATCACGGAGCCTTCTAGGGCAGCCCAATGAGCTACAGCGCTGAGGGGAAAAAAAAAAAAAAATAGCTTCCACTGTTCCTGCACACCGAAGGTGGTGTTGGACAGTGGAAATCGCTGCAGCACAAGCGGTTTGGTGGTTAGTGGACCCTGCCTAACGCTCTCCCTGCTTCTGATGAAGCGGCAGCAACCTGTCCCTAAGCTCAGATCAGCAGCAGTAAGATGGCGGTCGGCGGGAACGCCCCTTTATAGCCCCTGTGACGCCGCAGACAGCAAGCCAATCACTGCAATGCCCTTCTCTAAGATGGTGGGGACCAGGATCTATGTCATCACGCTGCCCACACTCTGCGTTCACCTTCATTGGCTGAGAAATGGCGCTTTTCGCGTCATTGAAACGCGACTTTGGCGCGAAAGTCGCGTACCGCATGGCCGACAAGCACAGGGGTCGGATCGGGTTTCATGAGACGCCGACTTAGCCAAAAGTCGGCGACTTTTGAAAATGATCGACCCGTTTCGCTCAACCCTACTTGCGAGACTAGAATGCAAATGGATATACAGACTAGGAACAATGACCCCAGAGGGTCTCAATGAGAGTTTTGGTTTCAGTGCGTTCTTATGATTTCCTTATACTGTCTAATTCTCTGTCGTTGTACTTGATTTTAGGGGTAGAGGGGTTTTTTTATGTGTTTTTAATCATTTAATAAATTCTTATTTCTCAAGATTTCTATAGAATATTTGCCCTGCCTGATCTTATGCCATGAGCGGAATTGCACGATGAAAATTCAATCTATGGAGGAGAAAATCAGCGGGAAATGAAAAATGAAAAATAGTTACTTGCTGGCTAACTATGGATCAAAGTCCAATATGCTGCTAATATATTGATGTGTAGTAATGATTTTGCACGTTTTTTATTGCAATGTATTCTTAATGTAATTGTAGGCTATTTTAGGATGGTTAGAAGATATACTTGTGTTTATGTAATGTGCATGTGTGTTTTTTACTAAGTATGTTTAATTATTTTTATACACTATTTATTAATTATGATATGAATCTTTTTCACTATTATTATAACTATACTGTTATCTTTTCACTGTAGAAGTGGACGTGTAGCGTCAATCATGTAGCGTTAATGTTTCACGTTATTTATGTTTGATTGATTTACTAATTTATTATAAATATATAGAAGAAATATTGTATATATATAGTATGCGGTTTTATTCTAAATTAATATATATTTAATTATACTATGCACTTATTATGAATTAATTTTTATAAATAATTTTCTGTTTTTGCTGTATAGATATTTATTCACCATATGTAGTGATACACAGCACCAATTAGGCACTTTAAATATATTTATGCTATTCTATATTTGGCAGCCGCCTGACAATCGATTCGTTATAATTATATAAAGAAAGATATTGTTTAAATTATATATCTGCCGGCTTTTAGCGATGTAGAAGTAACTGTTTATGCTCCATTTCTCTTTGTTCATTGTGTTTTATGCAAATCCATGATTCCTCCGGCTCATATATATATATTCTGTTGTCATCGTATGGCCAAGGGAGGGAGCGCACTGATTTGTATTTACCTGACCGCAGACTCATAAGACTTCGGTCGCTGGAGGTAGCTGATTGGCACGTGAGCTGAATAGCTCTAGCATGCCATATCGGCGTCTCACCTGACCGAGGTATATGAGTCATCAGAGCGCGGCGGGTGAACGTTTCAATGCGCCGTATTATCCTGACGGCCAGCGATCACATGGTTTGTGAGACTGAAGGGGCATTGGATGCAGGGCGCTATAAGAGCATGTACTTCCCTCTTCCCCGACACGCCCCCTGATGAAGTAGAGGCACGAAACGCGCGTCGGGGTAAGAAGGACCGGACACTCCTCTTCAAGCTAAGTAAGCACGGCACCTTGTGTATGTTATACTAAGTACAGCACAGATCCCCAGGATATTGGTAGGGATATTGGTGCGCTATAGATTTAATTGCGGCAGTAGTTCACTATTAACATAGCGAGTAGCTGCAGCATATGGGTCCTTATCTATAAAGAGGTTCTATAAATTTCAATTGTTATAGGAACCTGGTGATCCCTGTTGTATAGCGTATTTGTTTATTGAACACTCGCGATTTTTTGCTGAGGCTGAGGAGTAGTCTGTCGGTCCCCATTTTGAGATATTTAGGTTTATATGTCTAATGTTTTAAGAGATTATCATTATGTATGTATTCAATAATAAAAAAAGATTGTTTTAATTCCTTAAAAACGTGTGCTTTCTGTGTCACTGCTCAAGTGAGTAATTAGTGGTACGGACGGAATTATATGTAAGTGTTAGCATACACTAATATTGGATCATTGTTTGAATTGATTGTAAATTGTGTTTTCTGTTTATGACAGACGATCCGCAAATTGCAAGATGGATATGAAGGCCAGAGAAACACTCTGGCGCAATAAGGCTACTGATATTTTCAAAACCGGTGTTTCAGGTGGTTTTAACGATATAGTATATACGCACAAAGATTTAATAAGACAGTATAAGAATCTATTAATTCGCAAAACTAAGATTTGGTGGACAAAGACTTCTTTGGATAATTATGTAGAACGGAAAATCATACCAAGGGGCTTACGTGTGCAACTATTTCCCACTTTTGATTTAAATAACGATGACTTATTAAAGAAATGGATTGATGCTGCCAATACCTGCTCACTGTCTTTTATGCAGATTATCATTGAACATAATAACCTGGGTCTCAAGAAATTAGATGAGGAGATTGACTCCTTACTGATTACTATACAGAAAGAGATCCAAGGTGATGTATTGAATCGATGCCTACAAGATATCGAAAGTGAGCTTGAGAAATGTGAAAAAAATATTAGTGATGGGAAAAAGAGAAAATTTGCTAGGGATGTTGGAGATTTTGAAACTAGAAAAATATTCCGTTGGCAAAATACTGATCGTAAATCTAAACCTCCCCCTGCAAGGAGTGAATCCACAAGTTCTCTGGCCTCGTCTTTGACAACACAGGGGTCTGAGAGTGATAGAGAGATGCCTTCAAGATCAGGACCTATCACAAGATATACAAATAAAAAGAAGACATTTCAGACATCCAGGAATTTTATGAGAGAAAAAGACGGGGACAGAGATAGGAGTAAGGTAATAAATTTATCTACACATATACTTACCACTCCACAAATTGAGGTTTTGGAAAAGGGATTGACCTTTTCTCCGTCCTGTTCCATAGATCCATTTCTAGCCATTAAGGATGTACACCTATTTGCCCGCAAAATAATCCTTAAAAAATTCCATCACAATAAAGCCTCAACTAATGGTAACAACACAGTAGAAGAACAAGAGGCTCTTGAAGCATTGATATCCTTGGCTGAAGAAAATGATAATTCATCAGAGGTAGGTAGCTTCCCAAGTGGGTTACTCAAAAAATCTAAAAAATTTCCGCTGTTAAATACCTGTCCAGCAGTGGAATTTTTTACCAAGATGGTAGCTGGTGACATTGAAAAATTGTCTACCAGAAAACATAAGAAATTTAATCTTACTGTGGACCAACAAAAAGCACTTAAAGAAATTCAAGGGTGGGACGATGTGGTAATTAAGGCGGCAGACAAAGGTGGCAACCTGGTGATTTGGCCAAATGAGAAATATGAGACACAGGCCTATAAGTTATTAAATGATGTCAAGTGTTATCGCAGGTTGCCATCTAGTCCTCTCCCGACTTACCAAGCCGAATTGGTTGCTATTTTGGAGGAAGCTGTTTGTGAGGGTACTATTCCCAAACGTATGTTGGAAATAATTGGCAAACTTGAACCTAAATTGCCAACGTTTTACATCACACCTAAGATCCATAAGGACGCTATTAATCCTCCGGGTAGACCCATAGTGGCAGGGAATGATGGTTTGTGTGAAATCATCTGTGACATTCTTGACTTTTTCCTGAAGCCTTTGGTGTCTAGCTTACCATCATATATTAGAGATACCACGTCTGCCTTACAGAGATTGGACAATGTGCACCTGACCAAGGATATGGTCATGGTTACAGCAGACGTTGAGTCCCTTTATACTTCTATTAGACACAAAGATGGGATAGCAGCGACCACATGGTTTCTCAGGATGAGTAACTTGGATGCACGGTTGGTGGACCTTCTTATCATTTTATTGGAATTCATTCTTACCCATAATAGCTTTATCTTTGATAAAAAAATATTCCTGCAAAAGCAAGGGACTGCAATGGGGGCGTCTTGTGCGCCCTCATATGCAAACTTGTTCTTGGGGGCCTGGGAACGGGAAGTTTTTTCCAGTAATCCTGTCTTGGGTACCGAAAATATCCATCAATGGATTAGATATATTGATGACATATGGTTCATCTGGGAGGGCCCAAGACAGGATCTGGATGCTTTCATGAACCGGCTTAATGAGAACGATCAAAATATTAGGCTAACATACAAAGCGGGGCGAGAATTAGAGTTCCTAGATATTCAAATCAAAACTGCCTCCAACGGTAATTTGACAACTGAGGTTTACAGGAAACCAACGGCAACCAATACGTTGCTACATGCCACATCGTCTCACCCAAGTTCAACAATAAGAGGCATACCAATAGGCCAGTTCCTTAGGCTAAAAAGAATTTGTTCTGATAATTCTTCATTTGAGGAACAGGCAAAGGGTCTTAGAGAGAGATTTAGGGAGAGAGGGTACGGTAAAAAAGCTATAAAAAATAGCTACCATCGAGCTAAATATACTCCCAGGAACGAGCTGCTGTATAAAAATAAAATAAAAAAAGATGGAGATTATGACCAACCAAGACTTGTTACAACGTACAGTAGTCAATGGGCGGAATTTAGGGAAATTATCAATAGACACTGGCCCATTCTATTGTCAGACACCACCCTGAAAAAATGTTTGCCATTGACTCCATTAATAACAGCACGTAGGTCTAAAAATCTCAAAGATCTGCTGGTACACAGCCACTATGAACCCCCGGCTAAGAAGAGCCAAACTTGGCTTGAGACAAAAGGATGTTTCCCGTGCGGACATTGTAAAGGGTGTGCCAATATAGAAAAAAGCAGGGAATTCCTTAATGCAAGTGGCAATCGTTCTTTTAAAATCTTACATTTTATTACGTGCTCTACTAAAGGAGTTATATACAGCGCTCAATGCCCATGTGGCAAGCTGTATATTGGATTGACAACCAGAGAACTACGCATACGCGTGAGAGAGCATGTTAGGGATGTGGAGAAGGCAAAGACATGCGAAGACCCTTCTCAGTTAAAAACGATACCACGGCATTTCCATCAATACCATAACTGTGATTCTAGTCTCCTCAAAATCAAAGGCATTGATATAGTCCAGATGGGCCCAAGAGGGGGCGATTTGGCTAAAATGCTTGCGAGACTAGAATGCAAATGGATATACAGACTAGGAACAATGACCCCAGAGGGTCTCAATGAGAGTTTTGGTTTCAGTGCGTTCTTATGATTTCCTTATACTGTCTAATTCTCTGTCGTTGTACTTGATTTTAGGGGTAGAGGGGTTTTTTTATGTGTTTTTAATCATTTAATAAATTCTTATTTTTCAAGATTTCTATAGAATATTTGCCCTGCCTGATCTTATGCCATGAGCGGAATTGCACGATGAAAATTCAATCTATGGAGGAGAAAATCAGCGGGAAATGAAAAATGAAAAATAGTTACTTGCTGGCTAACTATGGATCAAAGTCCAATATGCTGCTAATATATTGATGTGTAGTAATGATTTTGCACGTTTTTTATTGCAATGTATTCTTAATGTAATTGTAGGCTATTTTAGGATGGTTAGAAGATATACTTGTGTTTATGTAATGTGCATGTGTGTTTTTTACTAAGTATGTTTAATTATTTTTATACACTATTTATTAATTATGATATGAATCTTTTTCACTATTATTATAACTATACTGTTATCTTTTCACTGTAGAAGTGGACGTGTAGCGTCAATCATGTAGCGTTAATGTTTCACGTTATTTATGTTTGATTGATTTACTAATTTATTATAAATATATAGAAGAAATATTGTATATATATAGTATGCGGTTTTATTCTAAATTAATATATATTTAATTATACTATGCACTTATTATGAATTAATTTTTATAAATAATTTTCTGTTTTTGCTGTATAGATATTTATTCACCATATGTAGTGATACACAGCACCAATTAGGCACTTTAAATATATTTATGCTATTCTATATTTGGCAGCCGCCTGACAATCGATTCGTTATAATTATATAAAGAAAGATATTGTTTAAATTATATATCTGCCGGCTTTTAGCGATGTAGAAGTAACTGTTTATGCTCCATTTCTCTTTGTTCATTGTGTTTTATGCAAATCCATGATTCCTCCGGCTCATATATATATATTCTGTTGTCATCGTATGGCCAAGGGAGGGAGCGCACTGATTTGTATTTACCTGACCGCAGACTCATAAGACTTCGGTCGCTGGAGGTAGCTGATTGGCACGTGAGCTGAATAGCTCTAGCATGCCATATCGGCGTCTCACCTGACCGAGGTATATGAGTCATCAGAGCGCGGCGGGTGAACGTTTCAATGCGCCGTATTATCCTGACGGCCAGCGATCACATGGTTTGTGAGACTGAAGGGGCATTGGATGCAGGGCGCTATAAGAGCATGTACTTCCCTCTTCCCCGACACGCCCCCTGATGAAGTAGAGGCACGAAACGCGCGTCGGGGTAAGAAGGACCGGACACTCCTCTTCAAGCTAAGTAAGCACGGCACCTTGTGTATGTTATACTAAGTACAGCACAGATCCCCAGGATATTGGTAGGGATATTGGTGCGCTATAGATTTAATTGCGGCAGTAGTTCACTATTAACATAGCGAGTAGCTGCAGCATATGGGTCCTTATCTATAAAGAGGTTCTATAAATTTCAATTGTTATAGGAACCTGGTGATCCCTGTTGTATAGCGTATTTGTTTATTGAACACTCGCGATTTTTTGCTGAGGCTGAGGAGTAGTCTGTCGGTCCCCATTTTGAGATATTTAGGTTTATATGTCTAATGTTTTAAGAGATTATCATTATGTATGTATTCAATAATAAAAAAAGATTGTTTTAATTCCTTAAAAACGTGTGCTTTCTGTGTCACTGCTCAAGTGAGTAATTAGTGGTACGGACGGAATTATATGTAAGTGTTAGCATACACTAATATTGGATCATTGTTTGAATTGATTGTAAAAGGTTTAACCACGCCAGAAAAATTAGCGATGAAACGACGGTAAAAATTAGCAAAATCCAAGAACTTCTGAAGACTCTTAACAGACGTGGGCTGAGTCCAGTCATGAATAGCCTGGACCTTGACTGGGTCCATCTCCACAGTAGAAGGAGAAAAAATAAAACCCAAAAAGGAGACCTTCTGTACTCCGAAGAGGCATTTTGAGCCCTTCAAAATAAAGCATTAGCACGCAGGACCTAAAACACCATCCTGACCTGCTTCACATGGGACTCCCAATCATCAGAAAAGACCAAAATGTCATCCAGATAAACAATCATAAATTTATCCAGATATTCTCGGAGAATGTCATGCATGAAGGACTGAAACACAGAAGGAGCATTAGAGAATCCAAAAGGCATCACCAAGTACTCAAAATGGCCTTTGGGCATATTAAATGCTGTTTTCCATTCATCTCCCTGCTTAATGCGCACAAGGTTATACGCACCACGGAGATCTATCTTGGTGAACCAACTGGCACCCTTAATCCGAGCAAACAAATCAGACAATAGTGGCAAATGATACTGAAATTTGACTGTGATTTTATTCAGAAGACGATAATCTATACAAGGTCTCAAAGAACCGTCCTTCTTGGGCACAAAAAAGAATCCTGCACCAAGAGGGGAAGAGGATGGGCGAATATGTCCCTTCTCCAAAGACTCCTTTATATAACTCCGCATCGCGGCATGCTCTGGTATAGACAAATTAAAAAGTCGTCCCTTAGGGAATTTACTACCAGGAATTAAATTTATAGCACAGTCACAATCCCTATGAGGGGGCAGGGCACTGGACCTGGGCTCATCAAATACATCCTGGTAGTCAGACAAAAACTCAGGGACCTCAGAAGGAGTGGAAGAAGCAATAGACACCAACGGAGTATCGCCATGAATTCCCTGACAACCCCAACTTGACACAGACATAGCTTTCCAATCTAAAACTGGATTATGAGCCTGCAGCCATGGCAGACCCAAAACGACAACATCATGCAAATTATGCAGAACAAGAAAGCGAATCACCTCCTGATGTACGGGAGTCATGCACATGGTCGTTTGCGTCCAATACTGAGGCTTATTCTCAGCCAATGGCGTAGCATCAATTCCCCTCAGAGGAATAGGAAATTCCAAAGGCTCCAGGACAAAACCACAGCGCCTGGCAAACGACAAATCCATCAGATTCAGGGCAGCACCTGAATCCACAAAAGCCATAACCGAGTAGGACGACAAAGAACAAATCAAAGTAACAGACAAAATAAATTTAGGCTGTATAGTACCAATGGTGACAGGTTTAGCGAATTTTTTAAGCGTTTAGAGCATGCTGAGATAACATGAGTAGAATCACCACAGTAAAAGCACAAGCCATTTTGACGTCTATGACTTTGTCGCTCAATTCTGGTCAGAGTTCGGTCACATTGCATAGACTCAGGTCTCTGTTCAGAAAATACCGCCAAAGGATGAGCAGTTTTGCGCTCCCGCAAACGCCGATCAACCTGAATGGCTAAAGCCATAGAATCACTCCGATTTGTAGGGGTGGGAAACCCCACCATAACATTCTTAATGGCTTCAGAAAGACCTTCTCTGAAATTTGCAGCCAGGGCACACTCATTCCATTGAGTAAGCACTGACCATTTCCGAAATTTTTGACAATACACCTCTGCTTCATCCTGACCCTGAGAGAGGACCAGTAACGCTTTTCTGCCTGATTCTCAAGATTAGGCTCCTCATAAAGCAGACCAAGAGCCAGAAAAATGCATCTACATTAAGCAATGCAGGATCTCCTGGCGCCAGAGAGAAAGCCCAATCCTGAAGGTCGCCACGCAACAAGGAGATAACAATTTTAACTTGCTGAGCGGAATCACCAGAGGAACGAGGTCTCAGAGATAGAAATAACTTACAATTATTCTTAAAATTTAGAAACCTAGATCTATCTCCAGAAAACAACTCAGGAATGGGTATCTTAGGTTCTGACATAGGGCTATGAATAACAAAATCCTGAATACTTTGCACCCGTGCAGTAAGATGATCCACACTAGAAGTCAGAGTCTGAATATTCATGTCTGCAGCTGAGCTCAAAACCACCCAGAGTTCAAGGGGATGAAAAAGGTGAACAGACTGCAGCAAAGGAAAAGCAGGAGGAGAAAAAAAAAATGTACTCAGGTCTTCTTTTAATCCCACTTCTGCGATGCATAAAACACTTTTGGCCTGCTATACTGTTATGATCCTTAGTGGTTGAGGATCACAAATTACTCCAGCAAGGTGACTAAACATAGGACAAGCTCTAGGGAGGTGGTAAACTGGACTGACCGCAAATCTGAACCTATCCAAACACACTAGAGGTGAACGTGCCTAAAATTCCTAGACGTCTCGAGCCAGCCTGAGGAACTAACTACCCCTAGAGAGAAAGAAAGACCTCTCTTGCCTCCAGAGAAATAATCCCCAAAGATATAGAATCCCCCAACAGATAATAACGGTGAGGTAAGAGGAAGGCACATACATAGGGGTGAAAACAGAGGCCCACTAATTCTAGATAGCAGAAAATAGAAAAGGGATCTATGCGGTCAGTAAAAAAACCCTTACAAAATATCCACACTGAGATTTCAAGAACCCCCGCACCAACTAACGGTGTGGGGGGAGAACCTCAGTCCCCTAGAGCAACCAGCAAGAAGAAATCACATTTTAGCAAGCTGGACAAAAAACATGATGAACGCTGATAATCAGAAAATAAACAAACAAGAACTTAGCTTGTCTTGGAGAGACTGGGAGCAAGGTAGTCACAAGGAATCTGAAGAGCACTGAATACATTGATAGCAGGCAAGGAACTGAGTATCCAGGTGAGTTAAATAGGAAACCAACCAAGGATAACGAACCAGCTGATGCAGCCAACCTGCAGAAAGACAACACTACACAGTACCGCTTGTGGCCACTAGAGGGAGCCCAAAAATAGAGTTCACAACACTCCATACATGGCAGACCCACCAAGGTCCCTGATAACAGACACTGAAAACTCAGCTGCAGACCAGGGCCTGGCAGTCACACTAGGCCAGGGCCTGCAGGCTGACAGTCAGAGCTTCCAGGAGGCCCTGCAGACAGATGTCAGTCTGGAGGAGCTCAGATGTCTTGCAGACCAACAACCTGCTGCTTCTGACAAAGAGAGAGTATACTGGGACCAGGGCAGACTGTATACAGAGACTATCCCCACGGATACTATAGAATCCTGGGACTATGAAAGGTGGCTGATCGTCCCTTATCCATTTAGGGAACAATTATTGAGAATTGCCCATGAAATTCCTTTGGCCGGACACCTTGGAATACAAAAGACTAAAGCTCGCCTGACACATAACTTCTATTGGCCCAAGATGGGGACAGATATTGCCAATTACTGCCGATCGTGTGTAGTTTGTCAGAGAGTTGGAAAGTCTGGGAATATACAGAAAGCTCCATTGATACCCCTGCCTGTGATCGATGAACCTTTCCAGCGAGTGGCTGTGGATATCATAGGGCCATTTGCAATCCCTAGCAGCTCTGGCAAAAAGTACATCCTCACAGTGGTGGACTATGCTACACGATACCCGGAAGCTGTGGCACTGTCCTCCATCCGAGCAGACAAAGTGGCGGATGCTTTACTGACTGTGTTCTCTCGTGTGGGTTTCCCAAGGGAAATGTTGACCGATCAGGGAACCCAGTTCATGACCGATCTGATGGAAAGCCTCTGTGAGAGGTTACAAGTACAGCATTTTGTGGCCAGCGCCTATCATCCCCAAACCAATGGACTCTGCGAGCGTTTCAATGGAACATTAAAGCAAATGCTCAAAATGCTGGTGGAGACTGAAGGGAGAGACTGGGAGCGGTACCTCCCCCATCTGTTGTTTGCCTACAGAGAGGTACCCCAGGCATCTACTGGATTCTCCGCCTTTGAACTGGTTTATGGGAAGAGGGTCAGGGGGCCACTTGATTTGATTAAGGACTGTTGGGAGGACGACCCCAGAACTACTGGAGTCTCAGTGGTCGAATATGTACTGCGGCTCAGAGAGAGAATGCAACAACTGAGCAACCTGGCCCATGAGAACGTGACGCAGGCCCAAATCAACCAGAAGGTCTGGTACGACCGTAACGCCAGACTGAGGGCCTATGAGGAGGGACAGAAGGTTTGGATGTTGGTCCCTATGTTACAGAATAAATTGCAGGCCACATGGGAGGGACAATATACTGTACATAAGCTGCTGAATGATGTTAATTATGTGGTGACACTAGATGAGCATGCAAAGCGTCAGAAAGTATTTCATGTAAATATGTTGAAGGCACATCATGCCAGGGAGGCCTGTGTCTTACCTGTCTGTTGCCTGCCTGAAGAGGGTGAGGCTGATCTGTTACTGGATGTGGGGGCTGGGACTCAGTATATGGAGTCCCTGGAGGCAGCAGAGTTTAACCCTGAGCTATCCCACAGTCAGAGGTCTGAGCTGATGGGGGCGCTCAGCGAGTTCACCGAAGTCTCCACAGGGGAGGCTGGGAGGACACACTTAGCAATTCACCATGTGGACACTGGTACTAATCCCCCAGTACGGCAGTCTGCATACCGTGTGTCAGCAGAGGTGAAGGCACACATGAGGGAACAGGTAGAGGAGATGCTGAACCTCAAGGTGATACAAAAATCCCAGAGTGCCTGGGCCTCGCCTGTGGTTCTTGTCCCAAAAAAGGACCGTACCACCCGGTTCTGTGTAGACTACAGGAAATTAAATGTACTGACTACATGTGAGTTCTACCCCCTGCCGAGGATAGATGAGCTGTTAGAGCAGCTAGCTAAAGCATTGTACCTCACCATCATGGAACTAAGTAGAATTCTGTACCTAAGCAGGAAACTCCTGCCCAGAGAAGTGGCTTATGCCACCATTGAAAAAGAATGTTTGGCAATTGTGTGGGCTCTGCAGAAGTTGCAACCATACCTCTATGGGTGCAACTTCACAGTGATCACAGATCATAACCCATTGAGTTGGCTCAACAGAGTAGTTGGGGACAATGGGAAATTGCTTAGATGGAGTTTGATACTTCAGCAATATGATTTCACAATTCAGCACAAGAAGGGAGTTGATCATGGCAATGCCGATGGCCTTTCTCGCCAAGATGGGGCAGAACCAGATACGTGATCAGGAGCTGACCTGTAAGTCAACCCCCATGCACGTTCATAAGGAGGGAGGTGTTGTGAAATATGTGTATATATATATCTATATGGGTCTAGGGTTATATGTGTGACTAGTGATAACGTAACAGCTGTCCTGAAGGCAAGTCGCACCTAGGTGTTACTTCCTTGGGATTAGTAGACATTGTGTCTCCCTATCTCACCAGGAGGTCTAGCTAAGGCCAAGAACAAAGGAACACTTGAGACCTCGGAGGTCTTGGAGGGGAGATGCTAAATTGCGGCCTGAGGTAATATATCCCTGAGAACCTCTCCACAAGAGAAAATAATATATATTCATTAGTAGAGCGGCCGTGCCCAATCAAACAGGCAGCAGTTATGATATTGGCCTGAGGGGGCCGGTCTAGAAACCTGACCTCAGACCAAAGATATAAATTTAGGCTGCAGACAGAGAATTGTGTTCACATGATGGGGGCAGCCTGAGAAGCTGATGCGTTCCAATCTACACTCGTCCTACCCCAGGGAGCAGAAGCAGCTACCAGTTAGATGATTTTCTGTAAGTTTTCTCCTGTTTATTTTGATACTGTTTTGCATAAGTTGTATGTCTTTTTATTATCATATTTTTATACCTTTTCTTATTGTAAGCACTGACCCTTTTGTTATTAAAGTATAAACTTTAACAAGTTGAACCTTGAATGTTCTAAAAGAATCCATAGCCTTAAGGTGTGTGAGCCTTATGAGTGATAGACATATTTTTATTAGTATTATTTCTGGGACTCATCGCCCATGTATTCGATGAGTGGTGGCAGCGCGTATGAGCAGGTGTGTGGCCTGGGTCGGTGTGTGATTTATGCTCCCATTACAGCATAGGACAGAGGTTGAATGCTGGACTGAGAGAGGGGAGATAGATTAACCCTTGCAGGCACAACCCCAAGTCACGTGTGAGAGCAGGCAAGTGATGATAAGTGACACCACGGAGCAGGGATCCGTGACACCCTTAAACTATAATTTGCATATGGCAATCATTGTGAGGCTACGTTGACATGACTGCATTTTCCGGCCCAGTGCTGTCTGTGAAAATAAACAGGCAGCACTTGCACCAATGCTATTCAGAGGATTTTTTTCACAGACCATATTTTGCATGAGACTCTCCTATTCAAGTTAATGGATGTGCAAAAAAAAAGGATCTCACACAGATTGACTGTGTATCATCTGATTTTTACAGGTACATTGCCACTGTTACTGTTACTGCACTTACTCGTGTATGGGGCTGTTATGAACTATACTTTTTGGCTCCCTCTTGTGGTCACTCGCGGTATGGCTCTTGGATACTCTTTCCCCAGGTTGGTCGTCACCTGGTTCGTTAAGACTCTGGGTGTTTCTATTTAAACTTCCTGGAGTCTTAGTCCATTGCCTGGCATCTATGTAATCAGTCCTTGTCTGGTTGCTCTTGTCTACTGGTCCTGATTTTTGCAACAATAAGCTAAGTCCTGCTTTCTTGATTTTTGTTTATTTGTATTATTCTGTTTTTTGTCCAGCTTGTTCATAATGTGATTCCTGATTTTGCTGGAAGCTCTAAGGGGGCTGATATTCTCCCCCCATACCGTTAGTCGGTACGGGGTTTCTTGGATATTCAGCGTGGATATTTTTGTAGGGTTTTTCGCTGACCACATAAGTCCGCTTTCTATATTTCTGCTATTATTTAGTGGGCCTCTCTTTGCTGAATCTAGTTCATACTTACGTTTGTCCTTTCCTCTTACCTCACCGTTATTATTTGTTGGGGGCCTGTATCTACTTTGGGGTACCTTTCTCTTGAGGCAAGTGAGGTCTGTATTTTCTCTGAAAGGGTTAGCTAGATCTCCGGCTGGCGCGAGACGTCTAGAACCAACGTAGGTACGTTCCCCGGCTGCTATTAGTTGTGGGCTAGGATCAGGTATGTGGTCAGCTCAGTTACCACCTCCCTAAGAGCTAGTTTTTATGTTTGCAGACTTCGCTGAAGACCCTGAGATCCTCTGCCATTAGGATCACAACAGTATGCCAGGCCACTGAATAGTTAATGCATTGCAGAAGTGGGATTAAAAGAAAAGAAGTTCTGAGTTTTTTTTTTTTTTCTTCCTTCCCGTTTATCTCTGAATGGGTTGAAACTCTGCTGCAGACATGAATGTGCAAACTCTGATTACTAGTGTGGATCAGCTTGCTGCTCGTGTGCAGGGCATTCAGGATTTTGTTATTAGCAGTCCTACGTCAGGGCCTAAGATTCCTATTCCTGAGCTGTTCTCTGGAGATCGATTTAAATTTAGGAATTTTAGGAATAATTGTAAATTGTTTCTATCTTTGAGACCTCGTTCATCTGGAGACTCAGCGCAGCAAGTTAAAATTGTTATCTCCTTCTTGCGGGGCGACCCTCAGGATTGGGCTTTCTCATTGGCGCCAGGAAATCCGGCATTGGCGAATATTGATGCGTTTTTTCTGGCGCTCGGATTGCTTTATGAGGAGCCCAATCTTGAAATTCAGGCAGAGAAGGCTTTGCTGGCTATTTCTCAGGGCCAGGATGAAGCCGAAGTGTATTGCCAAAAATTTCGGAAATGGTCCGTGCTTACTCAGTGGAATGAGTGTGCTCTGGCCGCAAATTTCAGAAATGGCCTTTCTGAAACCATTAAGAATGTGATGGTGGGCTTTCCCATTCCTACAAGTCTGAATGATTCTATGACGCTGGCCATTCAGATTGATCGGCGTTTGCGGGAGCGCAAATCCGCTAATCCTTTGGCGGTGTTGTCTGAACAGACGCCTGATTTAATGCAATGTGATAGAATTCAGACTAGAACTGAACGGCAAAATCATAGACGTCAGAATGGGTTGTGTTTTTACTGTGGTAATTCTACACATGTTATATCAGCATGCTCTAAACGCCTAACAAAGTTTGTTAGTCCTGTCGCCGTTGGTAACTTGCAGCCTAAATTTATTTTGTCTGTGACTTTAATTTGCTCATTGTCTTCCTACCCTGTTATGGCGTTTGTGGATTCAGGCGCTGCCCTGAGTCTTATGGACTTGTCGTTTGCCAGGCGCTGTGGTTTTGTCCTGGAGCCTTTAGAAAATCCTATTCCTCTTAGAGGAATTGATGCTACGCCATTGGCGGAGAATAAACCGCAGTATTGGACACAAGTGACTATGTGCATGACTCCTGAACATCGGGAGGTGATTCGTTTTCTTGTTCTGCATAAGATGCATGATTTGGTCGTTTTGGGTCTGCCATAGTTACAGGCTCATAATCCTGTTCTGGATTGGAGGGCTATGTCTGTGTCAAGTTGGGGTTGTCAGGGAATTCATTGCGATTCCCCGTCGGTGTCTATTGCTTCCTCCACTCCTTCAGAAGTTCCTGAGTATTTGCTTGACTATCAGGATGTGTTCAGTGAGTCCAGGTCCAGTGCTCTTCCTCCTCATAGGGGCTGTGACTGCGCTATAGATTTGATTCCTGGTAGTAAGTTTCCTAAGGGACGATTATTTAATCTGTCGGTACCTGAGCATGCCGCGATGCGTTCTTATATAAAGGAGTCTTTGGAGAAAGGACATATTCGTCCATCCTCTTCCCCTCTTGGTGCGGGATTCTTTTTTGTGGCCAAGAAAGATGGATCTTTGAGACCTTGTATAGACTATCGGCTTCTGAATAAAATCACGGTTAAATTTCAATACCCTCTGCCACTATTGTCGGACTTGTTTGCTCGGATTAAGGGTGCCTGTTGGTTCACCAAGATAGATCTTCGTGGTGCGTACAACCTTGTGCGCATTAGGCAGGGAGATGAATGGAAAACTGCATTTAATACGCCCGAAGGTCATTTTGAGTACTTGGTGATGCCTTTTGGGCTCTCTAATGCTCCTTCAGTGTTTCAATCCTTTATGCATGACATCTTCCGGAAGTATCTAGATAAATTTGTGATTGTTTATCTGGATGACATTTTAGTTTTTTCTGATGATTGGGATTCTCATGTAAAGCAGGTCAGGATGGTGTTTCAGGTTTTGCGTGATAATGCTTTGTTTGTGAAGGGCTCAAAGTGTCTCTTTGGAGTGCAGAAGGTTTCCTTTTTGGGTTTTATTTTTTCCCCTTCTGCTGTGGAGATGGACCCAGTCAAGGTCCGAGCTATTCATGATTGGACTCAACCCACGTCTGTTAAGAGTCTTCAGAAGTTTTTGGGTTTTGCTAATTTCTACCGTCGTTTTATTGCTAACTTTTCTAGCGTTGTTAAACCTCTGACGGATATGACCAAGAAAGGTTCTGATGTCGCTAATTGGGCTCCTGCGGCCATTGAGGCCTTCCGGGAGATGAAGCGCCGGTTTACTTCGGCGCCTGTTTTGTGCCAGCCTGATGTCTCACTTCCCTTTCAGGTTGAAGTGGATGCTTCTGAGATCGGTGCAGGAGCTGTTTTGTCGCAGAGAGGCTCTGGTTGCTCTATGATGAAACCATGTGCTTTCTTTTCCAGGAAGTTTTCGCCGGCTGAGCGGAACTATGATGTTGGTAATCGGGAGTTGTTGGCCATGAAGTGGGCATTTGAGGAGTGGCGTCATTGGCTCGAGGGAGCTAAGCATCGTGTGGTGGTCTTGACTGATCACAAAAATCTGATGTACCTCGAGTCTGCTAAACGCCTGAATCCTAGACAGGCTCGTTGTTCATTGTTTTTCTCCCGTTTTGACTTTGTGGTCTCATACCTGCCTGGTTCGAAAAATGTGAAGGCTGATGCTCTCTCTAGGAGCTTTGTGCCTGACTCTCCTGGAGTCTCAGAGCCGGCTGGTATTCTTAAAGAGGGAGTGATTTTGTCGGCCATTTCTCCTGATTTGCGACGTGTGTTGCAGAGATTTCAGGCTGGTAGACCTGACTCTTGTCCACCTGATAGACTGTTTGTTCCTGATAAATGGACCAGCAGAGTTATTTCCGAGGTTCATTCCTCGGTGTTGGCAGGGCATCCTGGGATTTTTGGTACCAGAGATTTGGTGGCTAGGTCCTTTTGGCGGCCTTCCTTGTCACGGGATGTGCGTTCTTTTGTGCAGTCCTGTGGGACTTGTGCTCGGGCTAAGCCTTGCTGTTCTCGTGCCAGCGGGTTGCTTTTGCCCTTGCCCGTCCCGAAGAGGCCTTGGACACACATTTCCATGGATTTCATTTCAGATCTTCCGGTGTCTCAGGGAATGTCTGTCATCTGGGTGGTGTGTGATCGTTTTTCCAAGATGGTCCATTTGGTGCCCTTGCCTAAGTTGCCTTCCTCTTCCTATCTGGTTCCTTTTGTTTTTTCAGAATGTGGTTCATTTGCACGGCATTCCTGAGAATATCGTGTCTGACAGAGGATCCCAGTTTGTGTCCAGATTCTGGCGATCTTTTTGTGCTAAGATGGGCATTGATCTGTCGTTCTCGTCTGCCTTTCATCCTCAGACTAATGGCCAAACGGAGCGAACTAATCAGACGCTGGAGGCTTATTTGAGATGTTTTGTTTCTGCGGATCAGGATGATTGGGTGACCTTCTTGCCATTGGCTGAGTTTGCCCTCAATAATCGGGCTAGTTCCGCTACTTTGGTTTCGCCATTTTTCTGCAACTCTGGTTTTCATCCTCGTTTCTCCTCGGGTCATGTTGAGCCTTCTGACTGTCCTGGGGTGGATTCCGTGGTTGATAGGTTGCAGCGGACTTGGAATCATGTGGTGGACAACTTGAAGTTGTCACAGGAGAAGGCTCAGCGTTTTGCCAACCGCCGCCGCGGTGTGGGTCCCCGACTTCGTGTTGGGGATTTGGTTTGGTTGTCTTCTCGGTTTGTCCCTCTGAAGGTCTCCTCTCCTAAGTTTAAGCCTCACTTTATTGGTCCTTATAGAATTTTGGAGGTCCTTAATCCGGTGTCTTTTCGTTTGGATCTTCCTGTGTCGTTTGCCATTCACAATGTGTTCCATAGGTCTTTGTTGCGGCGGTACATTGTGCCTGTGGTTCCTGCTGTTGACCCTCCTGCTCCGGTCTTGGTTGAGGGCGAGTTGGAGTATGTGGTGGAGAAGATCTTAGATTCTCGTCTCTCTAGACGGAGGCTTCAGTATCTGGTCAAATGGAAGGGCTATGGTCAGGAGGATAATTCCTGGGTGGTCGCCTCTGATGTTCATGCGGCCGATTTGTTCGTGCCTTTCACGCTGCCCATCCTGATCGCCCTGGTGGTCGTAGTGAGGGTTCGGTGACCCCTCCTTAAAGGGGGGGTACTGTTATGAACTATACTTTTTGGCTCCCTCTTGTGGTCACTCGCGGTATGGCTCTTGGATACTCTTTCCCCAGGTTGGTCGTCACCTGGTTCGTTAAGACTCTGGGTGTTTCTATTTAAACTTCCTGGAGTCTTAGTCCATTGCCTGGCATCTATGTAATCAGTCCTTGTCTGGTTGCTCTTGTCTACTGGTCCTGATTTTTGCAACAATAAGCTAAGTCCTGCTTTCTTGATTTTTGTTTATTTGTATTATTCTGTTTTTTGTCCAGCTTGTTCATAATGTGATTCCTGATTTTGCTGGAAGCTCTAAGGGGGCTGATATTCTCCCCCCATACCGTTAGTCGGTACGAGGTTTCTTGGATATTCAGCGTGGATATTTTTGTAGGGTTTTTCGCTGACCACATAAGTCCGCTTTCTATATTTCTGCTATTATTTAGTGGGCCTCTCTTTGCTGAATCTAGTTCATACTTACGTTTGTCCTTTCCTCTTACCTCACCGTTATTATTTGTTGGGGGCCTGTATCTACTTTGGGGTACCTTTCTCTTGAGGCAAGTGAGGTCTGTATTTTCTCTGAAAGGGTTAGCTAGATCTCCGGCTGGCGCGAGACGTCTAGAACCAACGTAGGTACGTTCCCCGGCTGCTATTAGTTGTGGGCTAGGATCAGGTATGTGGTCAGCTCAGTTACCACCTCCCTAAGAGCTAGTTTTTATGTTTGCAGACTTCGCTGAAGACCCTGAGATCCTCTGCCATTAGGATCACAACATGGGGCCCAGTGAGGAGAAACAAGTTGGCATGGCCAAGTCCGGGCCGCCCCCATTTTTCCTTCTGCTCATCGGGCCCCAGGGGCAGCATTCGGCCGGTTCAGTAACTGAACGTGTGTCCTCAGATGTACATTTAGTTGAAATCTTTTGCCATGCAGGAGGCCACAGGCTTCCTGCACAGCAATAGTTAACAGCCGCCAGTCAATCGAAGGCTGTCATCTGACGTTGGTGTTGTATGACATTACCACCATGCGCCAGCACCGTCTGTGCTTCAAATGAAGAAGTGGGTGCTGCTGGGCCGTGGCCAAGTAAGGAGAAACTTTTTCTTTACATTTTTTGTGTACTGAAAGCTGACATATGGGGCCAGAATGGAAGATTATATGGGTTTAGGTTGGAGACACATGGGGGCAGGATGGAAGATCAAGATGGGCCAGGATGTGAAAATATATGTGGGCAGGATGGGAGATCTTATGGGGGCAGAATGGAGACACAGGGGCCAGGATGGGAGAACATATGGGGGCAGGATGGGAAATCATATGGGGTCAAGATGGGAGAACATATGAGGGCAGGAAGGAAACACATGGGGCCAGGATGGGAGATCATATCGGACCAGGATGGGAAAACACATGGGGGAAGGATGAGAGAACATATGGGACAAGGATAGGAGAATATATTGGGGCAGGATGAGAGATCATATGGGATGAGGATGGGAGAACATATGGTGTCAATATGGGAGAACATGTATATGGGCAGGATGGGAAAACATATGGGAGCAGAAGGGGAGGTCATATGGGATCAAGATTGGAGAACATATATGGGCAGGATGGGAGAACACATGGGGCAGGATGAGAGAACACATGGCGGCAGGATGTGAGAACATATGGGACAAGGATGGGAGAACATATTAGGGCAGGATGGGAGAACATATGGGTGCAGGATGGATACATATGGGAGCAGAATGGGAGAACATATGGGACAATGATGTGAGAACATATGGGAGCACGATGGAAGAACATATGCGGTCAAGATGAGAGATCATATCAGGCCAGGATGGGAGAACATTTGTTGGCAGGATAGGAGATCATATGGGGCCAAGATAGGAAAACAAACGGGGGCAGCATGGGAGAACATATAGGGGCAGGATGGGAGAACATATGGGGGCAGGATGGGAGAACATATCAGGGCAGGATGGAGACACATGGGGCCAGGAATTAGACACATGGGGGCCAGAATGGGGATATTATTACATGAAGGGGCCAGCATGTGGGATATTATAACTGTAGGGGCTAATTAAGGGATATTATTACTACTGTGAGGCATTTTATTTTTGAGGATACTGACTTCAGTGGGAGGGAGATACCTGCTATTGTGCAGGGCAACACTGTGTCACCTTTTTTCTTCATCTGGTGTAGTATAGAAGTTGGGGAAAACGTAGGGAATGTGTTCTGGAAGTGGTGCTCTAGATAATGGTGGGTTATATTTGCAGAGAGGAGTCCTTGCTGGAAGAGGTGATGGCAGTCTGCGATGGATGAAGAAGAAAAGCAAAGATTAATCGCTTCAACTAAACTATATACAGAGCTCCTGTGTATACTGTCACTGTTGATCCCTGTATTATCTGTACATTGACACTGTAAACAGAGCTCTTGTGTATGATGTTATTAATGAGTCACTGTATTACCTTTAGGGCCCCTTCACACTGGTCGATTCTGCTACGATTACGACGCATTTGCGTCATATTCGACATCGCAGTACGAGCTCGTAGCCAGCGGTCACACTCTACGATGTTAACGCTTTTTCTGACGTAGTTGCGATGTGAACGTCACGCGTCGCAATCGTACGCTACCCTTCACACCGCCATAGTCCTACGACTCCGAGCGTGACGTATTACCAGCATGGGCGTGCTAAAACGTCACGCCCAATCAGGAGACAGGTATGCGGAAGCCCAACCCACGTAGTCGCATTACGAGCTCGTATGACCGCCGTCACATACTACGATTTCGACCGCCACAGCGAGACATTTACGACGAAAGAAAGTTCTGCTCTTTCTTTCACATCGTACGATGCTGGGCTGCGTCGCAAATCGTAACGCCATGTCACACTTTGCAACCTCGGAACGAGGACGGATAAACGTCACAAATCGAACGCTCGTTCAGACTTTGATTGCACAGTGTGAAGGGGCCCTTACACTTACTCTATACACTGTATACTATGTACAGAGTTCCTGTGTATAACGGCATTTCTGGTAATATTAGTATTGTGGGGGTTTTTTAATCAATGATCTGTATTGTATTATTCGATCACTATGGGGTGGTAATATGTGATCTGGTCATGGTGTGGTGGTATTTGTTCCTTCTATGGGGTATTATTCTGTCACTATATGGTGATAATATGTGGTCCCTGCCATGGTGTGACGTTATTTCTCCCTTGAATGTGGCATTCTTGGTCATTTAAAGAAAATGTATGTGACACATTCCCTAAAAGAAAAATAAGAAAAATATACCTAAAAAGGGTATTGGGTATTTTAAGATATTTTTGAAAGTTTAGAATAGAGTAGGGCCCTGCTAAGAGTCTACCTTGCCGTGGTGGCAGGCTTAAAACATTTTTTGGCCAAAAACAAAAGCTGCTGGTTATGTGTGTGATATGGTGTGATTGGTGAGGACGATGATGGAGATGTGGAGTTTTTCCAAGAGTGGGTGGTGGGTCTGTGGAAGCTTCGAGGGGTGGTGGCGGTGCTGAAGTCGGTCCTGGGTGGAGTCTCAAGGGAGTCTGAAAATGTTGCCAGTATGGGGCCCTGAAATTCCTGGTGGCAGCCCTGGGAAATTATTTGGTCTTGTAAATTTTAAAAACTGATGATGTATAAAAACAAATGCTATATGTATGTCAATACTGATGGAAAATCATATTTTTGTTTTCTGAATGAAACATGGATGATTTTTTTCATAAGCTTGTGTTAACTCAAATACACAGTGTACTGGAATGGTACAATGATTACTCATCCCCTTGCTGTTTGCTTTGTTGTCAGGTGTTTACCTAAGTAGATGTGCTGTCGACAAACCATTTTTATGAACACAAAAGATATGATAGGAAATGGTCGGAAATGAGTATTCTAACAAACATTCATTCACTCAATAATCGGCTAATCAATGGTATGTGGACATGACGTCTTTTAGATGTCGGTTGTTTTTGAAGAAGCCGACACTTCAGGAAAACAAGAGTGCATTGTTCCCGACGCAACTCTCCGGATATCTAATTGGACATCTCCTGCAGTGACTTTGTCGCCCGTGATTTTTTAAACTTCAATTAGAACATAGTTTTGGCTGCCAAACGGAAGTCACCAAAAGAATGGATCAGTCACTCTTTTAGCAATTTCATGGCTTTCAAAACCGGAAGTGGCTAAAAGACATTGCAAAAACGGAATGTCATTTTGACTTTGCAGTGCATATGTTCATTCTTTTTGGCAGCTTTTTAAGGCTTTTTCAGGTGTGTTTCACTGAAAAACCGCCTGAAAAAGATGTGTGCATATACCCTAAATGGGCCTTTACTATATTGACATTTGAAGCAGAGATTCTAATTTGGTATCAACTAGTTCCAGCAGCAAGTTCTGCATTTCAGAGAACAGAAAAAGTCATGTCTGTATGATAACAGGGAAACTATTTTTATCTATGCTACTCTGTACATCAGGCTTAAAGTAGTATTGCAGTATGCTCACTGACAGCAGAAAAACACTGAAAACCATCCTGACATACACCTGAATTCCTGTGTAAACCACTTTTAAAGGTACCAAAATATTTGCACAATGCAAAGTTTTGTAAAAAAAAAAAAAAAAAAATGAAGCGTTTGATGTTTTCACACCACTTTTGATCAGCTCTGATAAAGTTGGCAGAGCTGGGTAGAAGCTAGAGCGCTGCAATGTCCGGCTGACAGATTATTAAAACGTGTACATTGTGTCAGAAACAGTTGTGCTGAAAAGTTTACATATCCCGGCAGAATTTTTGCTTTCTTGACCTTTTTTCCAGATACTATGAATAATAACAAAAAACTTTTTCTCCAGACATGGTTAGTGGTTGGGTGAAGCCATTTATTGTCAAACTACTGTGTTTTCTCTTTTTAAATCATAATGACAACCCAAAACATCCAAAAGACCCTGATCAAAAGTTCAGATACCCCTACTTAACACTGATGAGGGGCAAACAGCCCGAAGCAAGTTTCTGCAAATGGAGTTTCTGGTTTGGCTTCTTATCCCAAGGCCATGTTCACACGTTCAGCATTTGGTCAATATTTGACATCATTATTTGTAAGCCATAACTAGGAGTTGCTGAAAAATATAGAAGTGGTGACATATTTCTATTATACTTTTCCTCTTTTAGGATTGATACTTCTGAGGCCGGAGACACCCTAGCGTATCACATCTGATGTGAGAGCACTGGATGTGACATGCTAAGGATGCTCGGCTCCTGCTGGTGCTGCAAGCAGGAGCCGAGTGTCAGTGATCTGTACTCTGATCCTCTCGCATGAGAGAATCGGAGCACAGCTGCGGTAGAGAGGGAAAAATTAATTTCTCCATCTCCTCTGTTGCTGGCATCTGCGAGAATCACACTGCAATTGGGTGATATCCAAGTGGAGTGCGATGTTTTACATGCCCTCAAAGACTTATATGGCTGCGTGTGATCCAAATCTTGCTGCAATCGCAGCATGGTGCGTTTTTTCCTGTATGATCGTGATCCAATTGGAGCAGGAAGACAAAAAGCCACTGAGAACACAAGCATAGGATTAAATAGGTACAAATGTAAGCCAATTTTAAATCAGATTGCATTTGTCCGATTTAATCGCGAGTGGGAGCGAGCCCTAATGGGTATGGTTAGTGTTCCCATTTTCATCCTCTCTGAAGAGGCTATTTGCACATGGAAACCGATGCATACAGACCTGGCAAACTTCATGGACCTCTTCAGAACTGAACTTGTGCAGAATATATGACATAAAGTGATTTTTTTTTTTGGTTCAGCAACTTGATTTTTAATGCTTTTCTTTTACATGCAGAATAAATTAATATGATCTAGCCATACTGTCTGTAAAATGTCTCTGCGACTGTTATAAATGTCTGAGTTCACATTCTAGATCAGGAATGAAAGAATGTTTTGCATGAAAGAACATGCCACTGAGACTTGTAAGTAGTAAAATACTGACAATCTGTAGGAAGGAGAGTGAAGCGGCAATAAAAATAATAGATGTAGAATGCTGCCCGTGAAATTGATCTGTCAACATTTTGGTTATCTTTCCCATAAGAGACTAAGAAATACAATAAAGTCTGCTTATTTAGTCTGATAGGAATGTATGCTAAAAGGTTTGGGTAAGAATTATTACAAATATATTTTTTATCTTTGGCAGTTTCAGAACAAGGAACACTTTTGTAATTCGCTTCGTGCAAATACAGCAAAATGGTGGCCACCATAGAGGGCCTTCAAAAGGTTAAGAAAAAAAAAATTGTAGTACTAGTAACCACTTCACCATTCACCTGTCCTTGCCCCCCACTGCCCGCCACCTTGTCTTCTGTGCCTCTTTCTTTCCGCCATCGCACTCTACATCCCTGGACCCTTCAATCTAGATCAAGACGTCCGGCCATAACCAGACCTCGGAGGTCACTGCGTGTCGTAAGATTACAATGTTAGTGACATGTGTCAGCATGGCGAGCAGCGGTGTCCCAGGCCGGATTGCTGCCAGAGGTCTTGTTCTAGAGTGAAGATGCGAGAGATGTAGAGTGTAACACCGGAAAGATGAGGCTCAGAAGGACAGGGGGCTCCTCCAGCCTTGTGTTTATTATAAGACCTTGTTTGTATTTCTACATACAGTATGATTAATAAAAATATATTGAACATAAGTACTGCGCCTCCATATTGGAAAATAAAATTCTTGTGTCACTTTATGAAGAAGTGTCTTATTGGTAAGACGGTTATCCTCCATCCAAGAGGTGGTGCTAAGCAAAGCTAGCTCAGCTACCAGAGGGCACAGTGTAAAGATAACATTGCTTCACAAGCTGGTTGCTTACAGTCTGGACGGATCCTCAGAATTAAATCGTTTCAGTGCTACTGCATACCCTTTTTTTCACTTTTTTTTGTCTGTGTTGGCTATGTAAGTTGGTGGCCAGAAGCGTCACTGTACAGGTAAAAACTGTGAAGAGGATGCAGCAATGTGGCCCCATAATTTTCCGGATCAATAGAGGAGTCCCAGGAGTTAGACCACCAATGATCATTAAATGATTTCACATCCTAGTGATATGCCATCACTTTCTAAGATGGGACTGCAACTTTACAACTAGGTCAAAGCCAGAAATGACACTTGTAGTTTTGGCGAGTACAGAAATTGTGACAAAGATGAACAAACGAAAAATGGAAATCCCTTATACAGGGTAAGGCTAAGCAGCACGCTTTTTCTTAGTCACTAATCAGACTGTTTAGCTAGTTTTCTTTTATTAAAACAAATCCTGTGTATTGAAAAACCACAAGCTTTCATTTTCCAACAAGTACAAACAACATTTTACATAAATGGGCTTCTCGAAGCTGTAGGATAAAATTAAATATAAGAGGCTATAAACAAAAAAACATTTTAAGTGTTTCTCCTAGTTTTTCCCTCTCCTCACTCATTCTCATAGTCGAAAAGAAAAATGGGGTAACAGTAAGAATAGACCCCCATCCACACTTACAAGATCAGTATGTCAGAAACAAGAAAGTCTACTGGATGAATCTAGTACATAAAAGCATTACAATCACAATTTTGTTTTTATTCTTTTAACCTGTAATCATCAGTCGACCAGTACAAGTGAGACCCAGTCACTTTAGGCCATGGTCATAAGAGGCTCAAACATTGCTTCAATACTAGATCGAGTATCGAGCAGTAGCGAGTATCACATGGTGCTCGAGTGCTCAGGTCCCCGTAAGAAGCCAATTCCAATTTTCTGAACCAAGCAGGAGGAGGGTAAGAGACAGAGAGAGAATGTTTCCGTTCTCTGGAAAAATGCTCGAGTTTTCCATTCACTTCCATTATGCTCACTGCTCGAGCACATCTGAGCATCCGACGTGCTTGATTCGAGTATCGAGCACTCAAGCATTTTGGTGCTCAATTCACACTACATGGCATTCCTTTTTTGATATATGCCTCTTTCAAGTCATTCATTTATTTTATTTTTCAGTTCTAATGGTTGGTGCCCCTGCCAGAAGCTGACAGGTAGAGAATAGGAATGCCAATTTTTATAGGAGACTCCAGGTTTATTCAATCACCTGCTGTACCGATTTTTGGAACAGGCAATAATTGCACCTTTTCTACATACAAATCACTTTTTCCAATAAATACTAATATGTGAACATTTCCATAACATATTCATAAGATGGGCATCATTCCAAATGCAACTAGGGCACACTAGGTCTGCCTGAAATTCCCATTTTAGGAAGCAAGCTAAGGAATTCTATATTACCAATGAATTAGGAATAATTGTGATAATCACTGTGACTCACTCAAAAGACAATGTGAGAGTCATACCTAATATCTCACTCCATTGATCATCAGAAATGGTTCTATCATCCACCCACCATTTAAAGGGAACCTGTCACCAGAAAAAAATGCTATTATCCTGCAGATATGGGGTTAATCTGCAGGTTATAGAGATATTAAGCTGCCTGGCGACTACACTTACCCGAACACTGCGAGAAGAAAATTAACTTTATTCTCCCTGATAACGTTTTGGTTTCAGTCACAAGGGCGGCGCCAACCTTGGTCCAGTCACTGCTTTGAGAATACAGAGCAGCGGCTGTAATCACATCCCCATCTCTGACTGACAGCCAGCCCAAATGCAGAGCCAGTGTCAGTCAGGGCCAGGGATGAGGTTACAGCCACTGCTCTGTATTCTCAGCGCGGTAACTAAACCTTCCCCCCTCGCTGTCCCCGTGGCTTAAACCATAATGCTGCTGAGGGAATACAGTTCATTTTCTCCCCACAGTGTTCAGCTATGTGTGGACGCCATTCAGGTTAATAACACTATTAACATGTTTTTTATGGTGACATGTTCCCTTTAACCTTCACTGTAGTTATTGAAAGGGAATCCGCCATGTCACAAAATGCTATTAACCTGCAGATACTGGGTTAATCTGGAGGTTAAATAGCGTTCTAAATTTGTGCGGCCTGTGCACTGGAAGCCAAGCTACCGGGAGGAAATGAATTTTAGACCTCCTGTCAGTGTCGGGCTTTCAGTCACAGAAGCACAGCCGGCATGTTTTAGTCACAGCTCACCACATTGTGAGCAGCAGCTGTAACCGTGCCCCAGGATTGACTGACAGCAGTTTATCAATGCAGAGGCGGCTGTCAGTCACTGCCAGGATGTGGTTACAGCCACTGCTCACTATGTACTGAGCGATCACTGAAGCCGCACTGGCAGCTCCTCTATGACTGAAAGCCGGAGGCTGCCGAAAGGAATAAATGTAATTTCTTTCTGGAAGCTGGCTGTCAGAGTGGTGGCCACACGGCTTTAGAATGCTATTAACCTGCAGATTAGCACCGATTTTTAACAGGAATATGTCATCTCAGGTTTTTGTCACCTAATCTGAGGGTTGTATAATTTTGTGACAGAACCCTGATGGCTTCCTGCTATAGTTATGATAATAGCACTATTTTATCAGCAGGAGATTATCACTGTAAGACTATTAAGCCTGTTAACATGTACGCCTCCATATCCATGAGCTCTGTAGAACCCCACCGCTGATTGTAAACTGTGCATAGGCAGAAAGCTGTCAACAAAGCTGCCAATCAGTGGTGAGGGTGGGGCTATACAGAGCTCAATATTCAGATACCTGGCGATTTTATCAAAACTGCAGCCATTAGCCCACTTAGGCTACGTTCACATTTGCGTTGTGCGCCGCAGCGTCGGCGCCGCAGCGCACAACGCAAACAAAAACGCGGCAAAACGCATGCACAACGCTGCGTTTTGCGCCGCATGCGTCCTTTTTTTCATTGATTTCGGACGCAGCAAAAATGCAACTTGCTGCGTCCTCTGCGCCCCGACGCGGGCGCCGCAGGGACGCATGCGGCGCCAAACGCAAGTGCACCGCATGTACATGCGCCCCCATGTTAAATATAGGGGCGCATGATGCATGCGGCGCCGCTGCGGCGCCCGACGCTGCGGCGAGGACCGCAAATGTGAACGTAGCCTTAGGATAAATCACTAGAATCAGGCTCTGTGTCCCTACATGCTCTCAGGTGAGGTAGCAAAAATCTGTTGACAGATTCCCTTTAAGCATGGCAGGTACAGCTATTTATATATGCTGGAAAGTAAATCTTCTGTAACAACTTTAGAAAAGATTGTTTCCATGATAAAATGAGATTCTAAAGTTACCGGTATATCTGTCTGCTTCATTTGTATGGCTTAGATAATTTTCAAAGGGGTCTCCAATTGGTTGCTATTGGCAACGTCTCCGATTTTCTGTTGCAACCCACGGCATAATCATATTTTCTATGTTGTGCTGATTATATGTTGGGTAGGACTGTCTGTCAACCTCAGAATGATAAGGAACCAAGCAAAATGACAGATAGTACAAACAACGCCAATACAGCAACAAAAGGATGAGCTATAAAACGATGAAAAATGAAATCTTCCTTCCCTTTTTTTACTAAGAAGAAACCCAGAGCAGCCTCAGGCACCTGAACAAAAAGCTGCACTGACTGTGACGAGAATTGACTTATCTCATTACTTCTCAGTTCATCTAATGCTTCTAGACCAGGATACTTACAGGAAGACAAATTAGTGCAGAGCATCCTATGACAAGGAACATCAAAAGTGCATTTGTCTAAAAAATAATGGAGCTTATTAACTGGCAAGCTACCCTCTAAAGCGTATCCATCTTCACGTTCCATACTTGTATTGCCGTTACTTATCTAAAGGTGGAGTCACAATGAGATTTTTAACAATGGCTATGATTCATCAGGAACACAGGAGAACATTTCTGTATTTTGATTTTATTATAAAGTTCTTTGCAATAACCAAGGACATAAAAACCAAACAACGGATTGATTTGTTAAAGGGAATGCGTCACAAAATAACCTATTTTTTTCTATTAAATCAGGTTTTTATGTTACACGTAGCTTTGTAAAAATCTTGGCAATGTTTTTATTTTCATATCGCAATCATTATTTAAAATAAAAAATGTTTTCATTTTAATTGTAATCTTGAAATTTTCACACTGTCTACTAAGCCTATTTTAGATTCATACTTCCTGTATTTTCAGTAAAGGTACCTTCACACTAAACGACTTTGCAACGAGAACGACAACGATCCGTGACGTTGCAGCGTCCTGGATAGCGATATCGTTGTGTTTGACACTCAGCAGCGATCAGGATCCTGCTGTGATATCGCTGGTCGTTGCTGAAAGTCCAGAACTTTATTTGGTCGTCAGATCGGCGTGTATCGTCGTGTTTGACAGCAAAAGCAACGATGCCAGCAATGTTTTACAATGGTAACCAGGGTAAATATCGGGTTACTAAGTGCAGGGCCGCGCTTAGTAACAAGATATTTACCCTGGTTACCATTGTAAAAGTAAAAAAAAAAACAGTACATACTCACCTTCTGATGTGTGTCACGTCCCCCGGCGTCCGCGCTGCTGCTCAGAGCTTCCTGCACTGAATGTGTCAGTGCCGGCCGGAAAGCAAAGCACAGTGGTGACGTCACCGCTCTGCTTTAGGGCCGGCGCTTACACAGTGCAGGGAAGCTGAAGGCAGGGGACGCGACAGACACGGCAATGTAAGTATGTAGTGTTTGTTTTTTTTTACATTTACACTGGTAACCAGGGTAAACATCGGGTTACTAACCGCGGCCCTGCGCTTAGTAACCCGATGTTTACCCTGGTTACCCGGGGACTTCGGCATCGTTGGTCGCTGGAGAGCTGTCTGTGTGACCGCTCACCAGCGACCAAACAGCGACGCTGCAGCGATCGGCATCGTTGTCGCTATCGCTGCAGCGTCGCTTAATGTGACGGTACCTTAAGGCTCCTCATCATCAGAGGCAGCTTACACTAACAGATAACACCCCTATACATAGCTGATATAAAAACACAGGATAGATCCATCCAGGGGCAGGACCAGGGGTAGGCAAGGTAGGCACTTGCCTAGAGCGTCACCTCCTGCCTACCCGAGGGGGGCGCACTTTGGATACAAAAAGGTGAATATCTGCGACTGACCGTCATCTTCCTGTGGCCGCAGACATTCAGCAGTGACAGTCGGGGCACAGGCACGGAGGTGAGCGATGTCAGTCACTGACACCGCTCACTCCTCTTTCTGCCTGTTCCCCGACTGTCGCTCCCTCCCTGCAATCAATTGCATTCAAACATCATATTGGGAGCAGGGAAAAAGATAAATGGTGCCTCACCGGAATCCAGATGAATACAGGTGCCAGGAACAAGTGGCTGGATACCACTCCTTAGCAATAGCAAAGAAAGAAAAAAGTTCCAGCACTAGGTGTCTCTTCATAAAAATCTTCAATATTTTATTTTCATGTCAAAAACATCAAGCGGGACGCAGCCCCTAAATGCCTGACGCGTTTCGAACAAAGTTCTTAATCATAGGCATATGAACAATACATAAAAACATCCTTGTATACCTATTCCAGTGAAAACCATGTACACCTGTTACTTGGCATGACTGATTTATCTTCATTACAAGTTCAAATATGAGACAGCCTACCAAAAGTCATGATGCCCACATAGATTGTCGCTTCTTTATCCACACAAAATAAGTTTGTAAAAGACATCTCTACTTTATCAGTACAACAACAATCTAAAGGAAAAAAATCTATTGCATTTGCTTCTGTCTGACATGATTGCAATTGCTGTGTGCACCACCTGGGCCAGAAGCAGAGGAGTGGTCATCTCCCCTGCTCCGCTCGGGATCTCAAACGAGACTCAGGCCACTTGGGCCTGCACCTTGTTGGAGAAGGCGCATGTAGGGGACATTGGATTGTACGGTGCAGTGACTTTATTGCTGCACAGAGGAGATGGTGGACAGGAGCTTGGATTTTTTTTACACTTTTATATTTCTGTCCAGGGGGCAAAAATGAGGGGAGGGGCTGTACAGATGAGGGGTTAAAATGAGGGGAGGGTCTGTGCTGATGGTGGTACTAAAGTAAGGTGCTGGGCAGATGGGTGAATTAAATGATGGGAGGGTTTGTGCTGATGGGGGAATAAAATGAGGTGAGGGGCTGTGCTAATAAGGGGGAATGAGGTGAGAGGGCTGTGCTGATGGGGAATAAAATGAGGTGATGTGCTAATAAGGGGGATAAAATGAGGTGAGGGGATGTGCTAATAAGGGGGGGATAAAATGAGATGAGGGGATGTGCTGAAGGAGGATAAAATGTGGGGCTGTGCAGGAGTGAATAAACTGAGGGACTGTGCAGATGGGGAAATAAAGTGATGAGTTGTATAGAAGGGAGAATAAGCTGAAGGGCTGTGTACAGGGTGATAAAATGAGCATCTGTACTGATGGGGAATTAAAATGAAGAGAGGAGCTTTGCAGATGGGGAGAATTAAGATGAAGGGAGTGACTGTGTTGATGGGGGAATTAAAATCAGGTGAGGCGCTGTGCTGATGGGGGAATAAAATGAGGTGAGGGCCTGTGCTGATGGGGGGATAAAATGAGGTGAGGGCCTGTGATGATGGGGGGAATAAAATGAGGTGAGGGCCTGTGCTGATGGGGGGAATAAAATGAGGTGAGGGCCTGTGCTGATGGGGGGAATAAAATGAGGTGAGGGCCTGTGCTGATGGGGGGAATAAAATGAGGTGAGGGCCTGTGCTGATGGGGGGAATAAAATGAGGTGAGGGCCTGTGCTGATGGGGGGAATAAAATGAGGTGAGGGCCTGTGCTGATGGGGGGAATAAAATGAGGTGAGGGGATTTGCTGATGAGGGGATACAATGTAGGGCTGTGCAGATGGAGTGAATAAACTGAGAAGCTGAGCAGACGGGAGAATTAAAATGAGGAGAGAAACTGTGCTAATGGGGGAATTAAAATGATGTGAGGCGCTATGCTGATGGGGGAATAAAATGAGGTGAAGGGATTTGGTGATGACTGATGAGGAATAAAATGCAGGGCTCTGCAGATGTGGGGAATAAACAGAGGGGCTGAGCACATGGGGGAAATAAACTAATGGGCTGTGTAGATGGGTGAATGAGCTGAGGAGCTGTGCACAGGGTGATAAAATGAGCATCTGTGCAGATGGGGAATTAAAATGAGAGGAGCTGTGCAGATGGGGAGAATAAAAATGAGGTGAGGGACTGTGCTGATGGGGGAATTAAAATCAGGTGAGGCGCTGTGCTGATGGGGGAATAAAATGAGGTAAGGGGCTATGCTGATGGGAAATAAAATAAGGTGAGGGGATTTGCTGATGGGAAGGATAAAATGTGCGGCACTGCAGATGTGGGGAATAAACTAAGGAACTTTTCACATGTAGAAATAAACTAATGGGCTGTGCAGATAGGGGAATAAGCTAAGGGGATGTGCAAGGGGAATAAAATGAGGGTCTGGGCAAATGGAGAAAATAAGCTCAGGGGTTGGGCAGAGGGGAGATAAAATGAGTTGCTGTGCAGATGGGGGTAATAAGCTGAGTGGATGGGCAGAGGGGGTATAAAATGAGGAACTGTGCAGATGTGGGTAAACAAAATAAGGGGCTGTGGAGATGGGAGGGAAGATGTAGAAATAAAATGAGGGGTTGTGAAGATGGGGTGAATAAACAGAAGGGCTGTGCAGATGGGAGGGAATAAACTAACGGCTTTGCAGATGGGGATAAACTGATAGGCTGTGCAGATGGGAGGAATAAACTTAGGGGCTGTGCATGGGGGCATGAAATGAGAATCAGTGCGGGGGGAGCATGAAATGAGGGGTTGTACTGGGGCCAAAAAATGAGGGGATGTACATTGGTAACATTCATGTACTGATGGTGGTTCTGGTGATGTACAAGTGCTTCTCACTAAATTAGAGTATCATCAAAATGTTAATGTATTTCAGCACTGCAATTCAAAAAGTGAAACTCATATATTATATAGAGTCATTATAAACAGAGTGATCTATTTCAAGTGTTCATTTCTGTTCTGTTATTTCCAGGGGAGTAACGACCGCGGTCGCAGCGGTCGCCATTGCGAACGGGCCCCGCAGGTCAGGGGCCCCGGGCCGGCAGGTCAGAGCAGGGCCGGGCTGGCCATCGGGCACTTCTGGCAAATGCCAGAAGAGCCGATGCCAGTAGTGGGCTGCTGCACTGTTCCTCCCCCGGAACCGCCCCCAGTACCGCCGCCGCCGCATTTAACTATACCGGCGTCTATGACACCGGTATGGTTCAATGCAATGATGGAGGAGAGAGCGGGGGCAGGGGGGGGCCCATTTCGAAGTTTGCACCAGGGCCCATAACTTTGTAGTTACGCCACTGGTTATTTCTGTTCATGTTGATGATTATGGCTTACAGCCAGTAAAAACCTGGCCTTCCATAACACCTCAGCAGTGCCACAAGCTGATCGCCTCCATGCCACACCACATTGATACAGTAATTGATGCAAAAGGAGCCCCGACCAAGTATTGAGTGCATTTACTGAACATACATTTCAGTAGGTCAACATTTCAGATTTTAAAATAATTTTTCAAGCTGGTGTTGTAAAGTATTGTAACTTACTGAGATAATGACTTTTGGGTTTTCATTGGCTGTAAGCCATAATCATCAACATTAGCAGAAATAAACACTTGAAATAGATCACTTTGTTTGTAATGATGACTCTACTGTATATAATATACAAGTTTCACTTTCTGTATTGGAGAACATTGCCCCAATATTTTTTTTTAAATATGTTTAACACAAAAAATGTGTTAGATAATGGGTCATTTTCTGATGTCACATTCCTTTTAAAGTGGTAGCCAAAAATAAATACTTCATATATTCAACAATGTCGGATGAGACATATATCCATAATGAAAAACTCATGTCGATAAACTCAACTTAGTTTTGTTTAACCTTTCCATCTTCCAATTCTCAACACCTTATTTTAATGTAACCTACTTGAGGACTCAACCAATTTAAGTACGAGCCTCAATTCCCTTGGATTATCTTCTGGGGATCATAAGATAAGGAATTTGTCCAACAGACCTCAGTTATTTTTTTTGCTAGATCTGTTTTGGATGTCTAACATTCATTCAGGTGTGAGTATAGATTGCAACGTCAGGACCATCCACAGATCTCCTTAACCTAACGCAACAGTCTTATAAGCATATATACTGTAAATGAAACTATTGAGTTTGGGTTAGAAGATCAAAACATTGCAGTCTTAACTTGTGTGAAACCGGACTTAGTGTCTGGCTAACTAATAACAAACCATAAAGCAAGAACCAAGACAACTGCATATGACAAACATGGGAAGGGCAGTGAGAAGAAGACAGTTTTATAGATCTAAATATGCCCATATACAATAAACTTTGGTTGGCAAAACCCAATACATTTGGTAGAACTTGTGGACTATCTGTTTCTGATATATGGTAGTCTCCTGATTCTCCAACAAATCATGTTGGGGGATTAGCCTTTTTTTAATTTCCACACTCAAATGTTTTGATCTCAAGGGAGATAAGTTGTAGCCAAAATATATCCCTCCATTGACCCAAGCATGGATATATACAATGGGATATTTAGAGATAGTTGGTGGCCAAACCACCACTTGGCCTAACTCTATTGAAAACGTATAGTCAACTTAAGGAGAACATAGGCTGGGCCATAGGTCAAACAATGAAAGATCACTCTATGCTGCTGCTACCTAGCACTGCAATTTATCGCATTTTCCGGCGTATAAGATGACTTTTTAACCCCTGAAAATCTTCTCAAAAGTTAGGGGTCGTCTTATATGCTGGGTGTCGTCTTATAGAACGGGTGCGGAGCAATCTGCAGTCGGCACCTATGATGGGGGGACCGGTACCGATGAAGAGGTGAGGGGACACTTCACTGGGGAAAGTGAAGCAAGCTGCTGGCATCCCGGGGTATGGAAAACAGCAAGCGAGCGGCGCTGTGCCCACAAAAACACGTCTCTTTCACCTGTCTGGCCTGCCATTGTATCTTATTACCTCTTTCTCTGCCTCTCAGATCTTGCACATGTGTGCTTGCGCCGCTTCACTGTGCTCCCTCACCTCGTCACTGTGCAGTCCTCAGGAGTGAGATCTGAGAGGCAGAAATACAAGGGCGGGCCAGACGAGTGAAAGAGGCATGTTCTGAAGGTACCAGTAATAGGTACAAGGGCGGGCCAGAGGGATGCGCTTCCACTCTTGGAGACAGGGAGGGCTGGACAGGCAGTGA
Organism: Ranitomeya variabilis; assembly: GCF_051348905.1. Lineage (NCBI taxonomy): Eukaryota > Metazoa > Chordata > Amphibia > Anura > Dendrobatidae > Ranitomeya > Ranitomeya variabilis. Next base: position 175,122,538 of record NC_135238.1, read on the forward strand.
AAGCTGACCAATCCAAGCAGGATTTGTATACAACCAGCCAATCGCCAGTAAGGTACATTGGCTTGTTGTTGTATACTGGATACCACATACTGTACATCACCAGTACCTGTTCATACAGTATAGCACCAGTACATACAGTACAGTATACAAATGTACAGCAGTCAAAACCCCATCATGGCTCCACCAGCAAGAAGAAAGAAATATGAAGCCAGTTTCAAACTTAAAGTTGTAAACTTTGCCATGGAACATAGTAACTGCACTGCTACAAGACAATATGGAGTAACAGAAAAGATGGTTCAGGACTGGAAAGCAAATGAAAAAGTATTAAATAGTATTCCAAGGGGTAAGTGTGCATTAAGAAAAGGCACCCCACATTGGCCAGAACTTGAAAAACATGTAGCAGACATGGTGAATGAGCACCGCCAAAGCGGTTATGTAGTGACACAAAATCAAATACGTTTACTTGCACTTCAATGGGCCAAATCTAACCCAGGTCACAGCAACAGATTTAAGGCCACTGTATCCTGGTGTACTAGATTCATGGCAAGGCATAATATGGTACTGAGGCAAAAGACGAAAATTGCCCAAAAAGTACCTGTAGATCTTGATAGCAAAGTGAATGGTTTCCATCGATATGTAATACAACAGCGCACTGATCATGGCTATCTGTTAAGTAGTATTGAAAATATGGATGAAACTCCAATGAATTTTGATATGGTTGGACATAAAACTGTCCATCAAAAAGGTGAAAAAAACAATATTAAAATAACGGGGCATGAGAAGTCCAGTTTTAGAGTGGTATTAAGATGCACAGCTGATGGCGCCAAACTGAGACCAATGATTATTTTTAAAAGAAAAACAATGCCGAAACTCAAGTTCCTTGCTCGTTGTTTTGTACATGTGAATGAAAAAGGTTGGATGGATGAGGAAGGGGTAAAGCTTGATAATGTATGGAGCAGGTGGTCAGGTGGACTTATTCAAAAATGTAGTCTACTGGTGTGGGATATGTCCAGGGCTCATTTAACTCCCAGCACTAAGCAAAGGCTCGCAAGACTACACACACATGCAGCAGTTATTCCTGCAGGATTGACATAGTTGGTACAGCCACTGGATGTGTGCCTAAACAAGCTATTTAAAGATCGCATTCGAGAACAGTAGTATGAATGGATGGTTAGCGGCGAAAAGTCATTCACAAAAGGAGGAAACATGCGTGCTCCACAGTTGGATGTTCTGTGCAAGTTTGTCATAAAAGCCTGGAATAATATTGATGCAGAAACAGTAATCAAGTCTTTCAAGAAGTGTGGCATATCAAATTCATTAGATGGTATGGAGGACGACTACTTGTGGCAAGATGAAAAGGAAGCCAAAGCTGAGACCACACCATCTGATACGGAATTTGATCGATACGATGACTGCCTTACAAATGTATCACAAGATGTCATTGATCTACTTATGAGATCAGATGATGAACAGGAGGATTTTGAAGGCTTTTAAAGGGAAACTATTCCGGCCAGCAAAACATGCAAAAATACGGTAGCTTGCAGTTATGATGGGCGTTGCTAACTCGCCAGGGACTTGCCCCGGCACTTGTTTTCTCTCTATTGTTTGTTATCTTCCTCCTATCATTAGGAGTTCCGGTAGTTTGGTTGACAGCTTAGAAAACAAACAGCATGGCAGCTCCCATGGGTTTATTGTCTTATCCTTCCTTTCAACTTTATAGTGAATTAGGAAAAGTTTAATCCACTTACACCTTTTATCACACATGTTTGATGATAAACAGCCTTAAAGTTTATAACTGACATTTTACCTGCATTTCATAAGCATTTGAATTAAAATTACCATATTGAAATCAAATCTGATGTTTTTTAATTTTTACCGTATGTGCGTTGGAAGAGGGGTAGTCTTATATGGCGAGTATATCCTAAACTCTATATTTTAACTGGAAAAGTTGGAGGTCGTCTTATACGCCGGAAAATACAATAACTTAATGAAAACTGCTAGGGCACAGCAACAAGCAAGGCACAAAAAACTCAACTGGTTCTGACTTTCTTGTGGCTTGCTTGTTCCGGTACTCTAGGGGTCACAATGTAACCCCATTCACCTACATTACACTGTGATGTATAGTAGCAGCGGCAGAGACTGGTCTTTGGCTGCCATAAAAAAGTCATCATGTAGTCCCAGCCTTAGGATTTCACACGTTTCACATCTTGCGCACACAAATTTTCATCCGTTTTAGGTCCAATCCATGTGCCTGTTTTTATATTTTCACAAGAGTAAAAAAAGAGTCATGCAGGTTTCTCAAACTTCTAACATTAGTCAGCGAAAAACAGACAGCACACGGATGCAACTTGGATGGCACTTGTGTGTTTTTGCTGGCCAGTGGTGAAGCCATGTGAAAAGGCCCATAGAATATAATGGGTATTTGTTCTACCCGCCCCTCAAAAAATATGAAGGGAACATGTGCGTAAAAAACCCTAATGTGTGAATGTGACCTTAGAAGATCAAATTTGTGCTTTCGGATGATGTTCTCTCAGAGATTTTAAAACCATTAATTACTGGTAGTGGCTTCCACCTTCCTTATCTGGTGAATATTCAAGTATACAAATATTTTAGGGTTTTGCCATGATGAATAATAATGTTAATTATAGGAGGTTTATATTGTTAATTTAACAATGACCTATTTCTCCAGGCTCCTCAGATAGGAAGAAGCTTTATATCAATATAAATCCTTATTCTACAGTTCCCAAATGTAGCAGCAGAATGATCTATCTACTGGGCATTATGTACAGAAAATGCCATATTCTAACAGAAAATCTGACAGTGTGTATATATCAAGTAATAGAACTGGAGCGGGAGCAAAGGCATCAAAGCAAGGCCATACGATTTATACATGACAGTGAAATGTCTGTAGGTTGGAAGCCCACAGCAGTAAAATGAGGGAGCAGATCTCTCATCCAGATGGGCAAGCTAAGTAAGGCTCATAAAAAAAAAAAAAAAACTGGGTTTACTTCATGAATTTGGTTTTGTTACCCTTTGCTAAGTTTCTTTACTGGGCCTGGGTAGTTATTGACTGGTGGGTAGGTTGCCAATGGAACATGCCAATCCCGGTCGCTCTCTCCAGTGAAAGTCGTAGCCCACATTAAGTAACTTAGGTTAAGCCACCGATATCATTATTGGGCCTTCAAACCAGACAGCCAGTGTCAGAGGGGCCCATTGTATACTATTAATAGGCAACCTTCCTACAATTATTTTTTTGTTGAGATTTTGATGCTGCATATTTTCAAAAAAATGCAAGTAACCTACTTAATGGGTTCAGAAATGCTGCAAAAAAATCTGCAACATCAAAAACTCACCAAAAGCTCAACATGGGAACATAGCCTTATTGTGTATTCATATTGATTTTTTTTTTTGCTGATCTCTCAGAGCAGAAACTTTAAGGTTTTTGGAGAGTTTCTGCTCTAGAAACATAGCAAAAAGAACCCTCAGCATGAATATATCTTAAATGTATGTGCACACAGCGTCTTATAAATGCAGACGTACAGGCGAGTTTCTCAAGGTTGAGACTTTTCAAGACAAAGTTGGAGTGTTCTTCCTGAAGCGTCTTTGTTGGATGTCTTTTACATCATTTTTGTGGTGGCTCCACTGCCTATATTCTATGTAATTTAAAGGAGCTGTCTACGACTTGGATAACCCCTCTTAAAATAACAGCCTGTACTCGCCTTCAGTGTCAACGCCTTTGGTGCCAGATCTCCTGGGGCTCGAGTGACGTTATGTCCCATGAGCCCTGCAACCAATCTGCGACAATTAATGGAGCACTTCACTCTCACTTTCTTTTTACATAACTGACACCTGAAGGCTGTCAGAGAACAGCTTGAGCTATTCCTTCCTCCAGACGTCAGTTTTGTCAAAAGAAAGTGAGAGTGAAGTGGCCCATTAGTGGACCTTGATTGGCTGCAGGGCCGACGTGACATCATAATATCACGCAAGCCCCAGGAGACCCAGTGCCGACATAGCTAAAACGGCACTGACATAGGGGGCAAGTTCAGGCCTTTGTTATTTTGTGTGGACAATGCCCTTTAATCTTTACAAAGTGAAAGGTTTCTAAACAGGAGGCGCCAAAATGCTACTTTAATTTACCCTCTTCCCGTTTTTCTAAGCCTTTACTGCTTACAAAAAGTGAGAAAAGACAGAACATACTGTATGCACAGCAAGTCGTTTTTACATTGCAATGCATATGTTTAATCTTTGTAGATTTTTTAAGAATTTTTGCAGAGAGCTTTCAGGCATAATCCACCTGGAAAAGACATTGTCAACACATACCATTAAGGCCCCGTCACACACAGCGACGCTGCAGCGATACAGACAACGATGCCGATCGCTGCAGCGTCGCTGTTTTGTCGCTGTGTGGTCGCTGGGGAGCTGTCACACAGACAGCTCTCCAGCGACCAACGATGCCGAGGTCCCAGGTAACCAGGGTAAACATCAGGTTACTAAGCGCAGGGCCGCACACACACACCGATTCAGCGATGTCAGCGGGACCTCAACGACCAAAAAAAGGTCCAGGCCATTCCGACACGACCAGCGATCTCACAGCAGGGGCCTGGTCACTGGTACGTGTCACACATAGCGAGATCGCTACTGAGGTCGCTGTTGCGTCACAAAACTTGTGACTCAGCAGCGATCTCGCTAGCGATCTCGCTATGTGAGACGGGGCCTTTAGACTTTTCTTTTTTAAGTGCCCACAGTGACTTGAAAGTAAATAAAGCCAGTTTTGAACTTTGTACCCGGACTACATAGGTAACAGAATGATCAGCATTCCATCCATATCCAGCTAACACATTGCATTAGCTTTTCACAACGTTTCAGGTTAGAATCCTTCATCAGGCTTTGTCAAAAAGGAGGATGCATCACTTACATGGTTGTAATGGCAATGTAGTGTCATGGATGGCGTCACATGTAGTAAGGTTCCTTATAGTCTGGGTGGAGGGTGCGGTGGGAGTTACTACTGTTGGGGTACTGTTCATTCTTGTTACCCAAGTATTGAAGTTTGGACCAGCAGTGGTCGGTTCTCCCTGAATGCAGCAACCATTTTCAGTAGCCAACATAGAGAAGTAGAGAAAGTGTAATTGGCAAAAGGACACCTTGCTTGTACAGCTCCAGACAATGTAAAGACATCTAACTGGAATTAAGCGAAAGGAAAAAGAGGGGTCTCCAGCAATGAAAAACATAAGTATCCACCAGTAAGATAAAAACTTAACATGATTAGGGCATATTTCTAAAACACGTTGGTTTCGCTCATGTGTACCATCTGAACTGAGACCCACACTGGCTGAAATTAAGTTTTTTAATGGATTAATTAAAAGTTAAGTTTTTATCTTACTGGTGGATACTTAAGTTTTTCATGGCTAGAGACCCCTCTTTTTCCTTTTGCTTCATTTGCTGCATCCGAGACTGGGACAGCTCCGTGCGGATGATATCTACTATCAAGGTGCATGACATTTCGGTAAGCTGACTTACCCCTCACTATTTTCCCTTTTCCAACTTTTTTCTTAACTGAAATTAAAGTACAATCATATTTCATCTGCAATAGTAATTATATGAACCATCCTTATACTTTCTGGAATATAAAGTGAAATAAATTCTTCCTAACATGCAATAACACAATCATGAGACAATTACTGCCCTTCGTCCACATGGCCTCCAGCTTATATAACATTTATTATCTTGTTCAAGGCTGATCTATGGCTCAGTGCACACAAGCAAGATCAACAATTCTGAGATCAGCAAAGCCAGAGACACACAGTGATGTGTTGCAATAACATCTTTATTCGATGGGACATCGCTCCACTGCAGACATCTTAAATCTGATCTTTCCCCTTTGTATGAGGAAAAAAAAGAAGACTCAAGTGTAAAGTAATAATAGAAGTAGGTTGGAGTTTATCCCCAACGTGTTTCTAGGTTGAACGGACATCTTCCTCAGTGGTACGACAATATTAATTGATATTGTGGTTTCCCTGAGGAAGAGGTTCGTTCGACCTAGAAACGCGTTGGGAATAAACTTCAACCTACTGTATATATTATTATTCATTTTTTATAGTGCCAGTTATTCCATGGCGCTAGAAGCCAAAAAGAGTATGTATCCCTGAAGGGTTAAAGAAATGGCACAGTCTTTCCTAAGATTCTGATGCACTTTGTCTCCTACATACAACCTATAAGGGCAATGACTTGCAAGGTTTGAAGAGTAGTTTCGCATAGGAGCAGGACCCGGAGTGTTCTGTGATGTTACTGACTGGCTGATTCCAGTTCCTGGGTATAGATATCACATTCGGTGCTTTCTGCTTGACTGCACAGATCTACCAAGGTCTATCTGCAGCAATAATTATCTGTTTCTGTGCAGCAAAGTTTATAAAGTGGTTCCTGTGACACATCTGTGATATAAGGTTCCTGTCTTGTCTTCCCTTTTCACACAGGGCTGCTTAGTAGGGTTGAGCGACTTTTACTTTTTTAGGGTCGAGTCGGGTTTCGCGAAACCCGACTATCTCAAAAGTCGAGTCGAGTGGAATCAGCCGATTATCTCGAAAAGTCGGGATCGACCGAAACACGAAACCCAATGCAAGTCAATGGGGAAGCATAGTCGGCAGTGAGTGGGGGCCAGGAAAACACCTAGAGTGCCCATTTTAATGGCAAAAACATCCATTGTTGTTACTGAAGCTTGCCAATCTTAATTTACCTTATAATAATATTTAGGCATTGGAAATTGGGGGTCATTTGGGTAAAGTTGTGGGGGGTAGGGCTGGTTCAAGTTTTTAGTGGGCCCAGGAAATGTGGACTACGTCATGGCGGTGGAGCCGGGAGAGGTAAGTATTTCAACCTTGCAAGTGCTGTGATCCTGAGCAAGCAGGGGGGGCCCACTCGTTCGCATTGGCACTGGCACAGGGCCCCTCAAAGTACAGCGGTGTGTTTGCACGGCGGGGGCGCCTCCCACCGGCAGCGACAGTTTTGCGTACTATGAGGGGCCATGTGCCAGTGACGTCGCCAACGAGTATGCCCCCCACCTGATGAAGGAACCTGCACTTTCATCTGCACCTTCCTCTTTGTCCCCGTGTAAGGTTTTATAGTATGCGGGAAGGGGAACCAGACTTTCAGCAGGGTCAGATTCTGGCTGTGTAGCGTGCAAGGGGAATGTAGTGGTCTGGGTCAATGTACCAGCAGACTCATCTATCACTGGCTGGGCAATTGGCAGGATGAGGAGGAAACACAGATATAGGCCCAAATAATAAAGTGGCCTAAATGCAGTTCAACGTTGGTAACAGGACTAACCAGGCGGCATTGCTTTGTTTAGTGGAGGACAACAGTAATGAGAGGCTGACACCGTGAGTTGGCCCAAATAAGTAACTAGGCTAAATGCAATTCAAAATTGCTAACAGTATTAAACAGGCGGCACTGCTTTGTTCAGTGGAGGAGAACAGCAAGGAGCGGCAGACACCGTTAGTAGACCCCAACCAAACAAGTAGCCCAAATGCAGTTTCCTATTTTTAAAAATAGCCCTAAAGCCGGAAGATTGAAGCTAGTCTTTGCAAAGTGGAGAACACCAAGGAGCGGCAGACACCGTTAGTATGCCCCAACCAAACTAGTAGCCCAAATGCAGTTTCCTATTTTAAAAAATAGCCCTAAAGCCTGAAGATTGAAGCTAGTCTTTGCAAAGTGGAGAAGACCAAGGAGCGGCAGACACCGTTAGTAGGCCCCAAGCAAACTAGTAGCCCAAATGCAGTTTCCTATCTAAACAACTACTTAATGAGAGCCTGGAGGTTGAAGCTCAGACAAGGAAACCTGGAGGAGAACACCCAAGAGGAGGAGAACACCCAGGAGGAGGAGAACACCAAGCAGCAGACACCTTTAGTTGGCCCCAACCAAAGTAGTAGCCCAAATGCAGTTTCCTATTTTAAAAAATAGCCCTAAAGCCGGAAGATTGAAGCTAGTCTTTGCAAAGTGGAAAAGACCAAGGAGAGGCAGACACCGTTAGTAGGCCCCAACCAAACTAGTAGCCCAAATGCAGTTTCCTATTTTAAAAAATAGCCCTAAAGCCGGAAGATTGAAGCTAGTCTTTGCAAAGTGGAGAAGACCAAGGAGCGGCAGACACCGTTAGTAGGCCCAACCAAACTAGTAGCCCCATTGCAGTTTTCAAATTCCTATAGGCTGAAAACCTAACAATTGAAGCTCAGCTTTTTTTAGAGGAGGACAGCTGTATTGAGTGGCGCAGACAGACACAGGTAGTAGGCCTTAAACAAAAAAGTTGGCTCAATGCAGTTTAAAAAAGGTTACAGGGGTACACAGGCAGCATTTGTGTGGTCAGCGGAGGACAATTTGAATTAGGGACTGCAGACAGACTTAGTAGGCCTGCATCCACCACATTAACCCAGTGCGCCGTAATGGACACGTAACCTTCCGTGGCCATGCCTACTGGTCCATGCGTCTGTTGTCAGGTGCACCTTTCTACTCACAGATTGCCTGAGTGCATGGACAATGCGGTCTTTTACATGCTGGTGGAGGGCTGGGAAGGCTTTTCTCGAAAAGAAGTGTCGACTGGGTAGCTCGTAGCGTGGTACAGCGTAGTCCATCAGGGCTTTATAAATAGAAAAGAAATTTAAAAAGTAGGCTCTATGCACTTTAAAATAGGTTCCAGGGGTACACGGGCAGCATTGGTGTGGTCAGTGGAGGACTATTGGAAGGAGGGACCGCAGACAGACTTAGTAGGCCTAAAATAATAAAATAGGCTCTATGCAGCTTAAATTTGGCAACAGGGGTACACAGGCAGCATTGGTGCGGTCAGTGGAGGACAATTGGAAGGAGGGACCGCAGACAGACTTCCTAGGCCTAAAATAATAAAATAGGCTCTATGCAGTTTAAATTAGGCTACAGGGGTACACAGGCAGCATTGGTGTGGTCAGCGGAGGACAATTGGAAGGAGGGACCGCAGACAGACTTCCTAGGCCTAAAATAATAAAACAGGCTATATGCAGCTTAAATTAGGCTACAGGGGTACACAGGCAGCATTGTTGTGGTCAGCGGAGGACGATTTCAAGGAGGGACCGCAGACAGACTTCCTAGGCATAAAATAATAAAGCAGGCTCGATGCGGTTTTAATTTGGCTACAGGGGTACACAGGCAGCATTGGTGTGCTCAGTGGAGGACAATTGGAAGGAGGGACCGCAGACAGACTTAGTAGGCCTAAAATAACAAAATAGCCTCTATGCAGCTTCCATTATGTGGCAGGGGTACACAGGCAGCATTGGTGTGGTCAGCGGAGGACAATTGGAAGGAGGGACCGCAGACAGACTTCCTAGGCCTAAAATAATAAAATAGGCTCTATGCAGCTTAAATTAGGCTACAGGGGTACACAGGCAGCATTGGTGTGGTCAGCGGAGGACAATTGGAAGGAGGGACCGCAGACAGACTTCCTAGGCCTAAAATAATAAAATAGGCTCTATGCAGCTTAAATTAGGCTACAGGGGTACACAGGCAGCATTGGTGTGGTCAGCGGAGGACATCTGGAAGGAGGGACTGCAGACAGACTTCCTAGGCCTAAAATAATAAAATAGGCTATATGCAGCTTCCATTATGTGGCAGGGGTACACAGGCAGCATTGGTGTGGTCAGTGGAGGACTATTGGAAGGAGGGACCGCAGACAGACTCAGTAGGCCTAAAATAAAAAAGTAGGCTCCATGCACTTTAAAATAGGTTCCAGGGGTACACGGGCAGGATTGGTGTGGTCAGTGGAGGACTATTGGAAGGAGGGACCGCAGACAGACTTAGTAGGCCTAAAATAAAAAAAGTAGGCTCTATGCACTTTAAAATAGGTTCCAGGGGTACACGGGCAGGATTGGTGTGGTCAGTGGAGGACAATTGGAAGGAGGGACCGCAGACAGACTTAGTAGGCCTAAAATAAAAAAAAGTAGGCTTTATGCACTTTAAAATAGGTTCCAGGTGTACACGGGCAGGATTGGTGTGGTCAGTGGAGGACTATTGGAAGGAGGGACCGCAGACAGACTTAGTAGGCCTAAAATAAAAAAAGTAGGCTTTATGCACTTTAAAATAGGTTCCAGGTGTACACGGGCAGGATTGGTGTGGTCAGTGGAGGACTATTGGAAGGAGGGACCGCAGACAGACTTAGTAGGCCTAAAATAAAAAACATTAGGCTCAATGCAGTTTGAATTATCTTGCAGGGGTACACAGGCAGCATTGGTGTGGTCAGCGGAGGACGATTGGAAGGAGTGTCTGACACAGTTAGTACTCCCAAAAAATAAATAGATGTTAATGTCTCGCAAAACAACAAAACAAAAAAACAAAAGGGTGGCATACTTAGGTACAGGGGTGGGCTCCTCTGCTGAGTTTCAGACATAGTTATTTGGCGCTAAGTATTTACTGGTGTCAATATAGGACACTGACCCTGACTATTTTAACTAGCATCATACATGTCAACAAATTGGTATTGTCAGTGCCAGGCATTGAAGGATGTCAGCGCATAGACTAAACATTGGTGGAGCTGTGAGAGATTATTTTGCATGTGGTAGAGCACAGTTTGAGCTGGGGGGGGAAACTCTCTTGTGGCCGGCGGTACAGGCCCAGTGCCCCTCATGTTACAACGGTGTGTCTGACGTTGAGTGCGCGCCACCACCACCAGAGACACTTTATTGTACTATGAGGGACCCAGTGGCAGTGCCGTCGACCAAAAGCGGGCACACCCACCTCTTCAGACAAACGGCACTCTAACGGGTGCTTGCGCCAAGTGGCGAGACCACGGCCCCGTGGGGGGAGTTTTCCCATTTAGGGAGGTGTAAACATGTCGTATGCTGGACAAACAGCTGCTGCAAATTGAGAGATTGGAACACTCAGTAAGACCAGTCCACAAGCAAGACCTTTTTATAGGAAAGCTAGGGGTCAGCCGGGAAAGGTGGGGCAAAATAATTTGAAATCCAGGAGTGGTTCACTTTAATGAAGGTTAGATCATCAACATTTTGGGTAGCCAGACGAGTCCTTTTTTCGGTTAATATTGAACCAGCAGCACTGAATACTCTTTCAGATAGCACACTAGCTGCTGGGCAAGCAAGCTCCTGCAATGCATATTCTGCCAATTCAGGCCAGGTGTCTAATTTGGATGCCCAGTAATCAAATGGGAATGACGGTTGAGGGAGAACATCGATAAGGGATGAAAAATAGTTAGTAACCATACTGGACAAATGTTGTCTCCTGTCACTTTGAATAGATGCTGCAGTACCCGTCCTGTCTGCGGTCATTGCGAAATCACTCCACAACCTGGTCAGAAAACCCCTCTGTCCAACGCCACTTCTGATTTGTGCACCTCTAACACCTCTGCCCTGTAGCCCCCTGCAGCTCGTGTGAGAACCATCACCGGCGCTGTGTGCTGGGAATGTCTGAATCAAACGGTCTACAAGAGTTGCTTGTTTGGTTGCTAATATTTGTTCGAGGTTCTCATGTGGCATAATATTTTGCAATTTGCCTTTATAGCGAGGATCAAGGAGGCAGGCCAACCAGTAATCGTCATCGGTCATCATTTTAATAATGCGTGGGTCCCTTTTGAGGATACATAAGGCATAATCCGCCATGTGGGCCAAAGTTCCAGTTGTCAAATCTGCGGTTGTGCTGGGTTGAGGGGCAGTTACAGGCAAATCTACGTCACTTGTCTCCCTCAAAAAACTAGAACCCGGCCTTGGAACGCCACCAATTTCTATTGGCCCAAGAGAAGCTTCCTCATTAAAAAAATACTCATCCCCATCATCCTCCTCGTCCTCCTCCTCCTCTTCGCCCACTACCGCGTCCTCTACACTGCCCTGACCAGACAATGGCTGACTGTCATCAAGGCTTTCCTCTTCCTTGGCTGCAGACGCCTGCTCCTTTATGTGCGTTAAACTTTGCATCAGCAGACGCATTAGGGGGATGCTCATGCTTATTAAGGCGTTGTCTGCACTAACCAGCCGTGTGCATTCCTCAAAACACTGAAGGACTTGACACAGGTCTTGTACCTTCGACCACTGCACACCTGACAACTCCATGTCTGCCATCCAACTGCCTGCCCGTGTATGTGTATCCTCCCACAAATACATAACAGCACGCCTCTGTTCGCACAGTCTCTGAAGCATGTGCATTGTGGAGTTCCACCTTGTTGCAACGTCGATGATTAGGCGATGCTGGGGAAGGTTCAAAGACCGCTGATAGTTCTGCATACAGCTGGAGTGTACGGGCGAACGGCGGATATGCGAGCAAAGTCTGCGCACTTTGAGGAGCAGGTCGGGTAACCCCGGATAACTTTTCAGGAAGCACTGCACCACCAGGTTTAAGGTGTGAGCCAGGCAAGGAATGTGTTTCAGTTGGGAAAGGGCTATGGCAGCCATGAAATTCCTTCCGTTATCACTCACTACCTTGCCTGCCTCAAGATGTACAGTGCCCAGCCATGACTGAATTTCTTTCTGCAAGAACTCGGACAGAACTTCCGCGGTGTGTCTGTTGTCGCCCAAACACTTCATTGCCAATACAGCCTGCTGACGCTTGCCAATAGCTGTTCCATAATGGGACACCTGGTGTGCAACAGTGGCAGCTGCGGATGGAGTGATTGTGCGACTGCAGTCTGTGGACGAGCTCTCGCTTCTGCAGGAGGACGAGGAGGAGGGGGGGGCGAACGCTAACAGCCAACTGTTTCCTAGACCGTGGGCTAGGCAGAACTGTCCCAATATTGCTGTCCCCTGTGGACCCTGCATCCACCACATTAACCCAGTGTGCCGTGATGGACACGTAACGTCCCTGCCCATGCCTACTGGTCCATGCATCTGTTGTCAGGTGCACCTTTGTACTCACAGATTGGCTGAGTGCATGGACGATGTGGTCTTTAACATGCTGTTGGAGGGCCGGGATGGCTTTTCTCGAAAAGAAGTGTCGACTGGGTAGCTCGTAGCGTGGTACAGCGTAGTCCATCAGGGTTTTGAAAGCTTCGCTTTCAACTAACCGGTAGGGCATCATCTCTAATGAGATTAGTCTAGCAATGTGGGCGTTCAAACCCTGTGTACGCGGATGCGAGGATGAGTACTTCCTTTTCCTAACAAGAGTCTCATGTAGGGTGAGCTGGACTGGAGAGCTGGAGATCGTGAAACTAGCGGGGGTGCCGGTGGACATGCCAGACTGAGAGAGGGTTGGAGATGGTATTCTTGCCGGTGCCCTACATGCAGTGTTTCCTACTACGAACCTGGTGATTCCCTGACTGCTTTGGCCTGGCGACGAAAGCTGCACAGATACTGCAGGTGGTGAGGGAAATGGTGGGCTTACAGTGAGGGAAGGGATGTAGCGTTGCTGACTAGCTTCATTGGCCGAGGGTGCTGCAACCTTTAGGGACATTTGGTAGTTAGTCCAGGCTTGCAAATGCATGGTGGTTAAATGTCTATGCATGCAACTTGTATTTAGACTTTTAAGATTCTGACCTCTGCTTAAGGTAGTTGAACATTTTTGACAGATGACTTTGCGCTGATCATTTGAATGTTGTTTAAAAAAATGCCAGACTGCACTCTTTCTACTATGGGATACCTTTTCAGGCATTGCAGACTGAGCTTCTTTAACCGAATGGCCACGCTGTTCTACAACTGGTTTTGGTTTTGCCACGCGTTTTTGGCCAGATACGGGCCCGGCAGATGGAACCTGTTGCGATGTTGATGCCTTCTGCGGCTCCTCCTCCTCCGCTTCAGTACTGCCGCCTGCACCCTGTTCCCCCAATGGCTGCTAATCGGGGTCAACAACTGGGTCATCTATGACCTCCTCTTCTATCTCGTGTGCAACTTCGTCTGTGTCACCGTGTAAGCCGGTGGTATAGCGTTCGTGACGGGGCACCATAGTCTCAGCTGGGTTTGATTCTGGCTCAGTACACTGCGAGGGCAATGTTCTGGTCTGAGTCAAAGGAACAGCATAGTAATCTGGCTGTGGCTGTGCATCTGTGCACTCCATGTCCGATTCAACTTCTAATGGGCATGGCCTGTTAACTGTTTCACTTTCTAACCCAGGAATGGTATGTGTAAAGAGGTCCATGGAGTAACCCGTTGTGTCGCCTGACGCATCCTTCTCTCTTGTTCTGGGTGAAGAAGACAAGGAAGCGACTTGTCCCTGACCGTGAACATCCACTAACGACGCGCTGCTTTTACATTTAGCAGTTTCAGAAGAGGAGGCAAAAGAGCTAGAGGCTGAATCAGCAAGGAAAGCCAAAACTTGTTCTTGCTGCTCCGGCTTTAAAAGCGGTTTTCCTACTCCCAGAAAAGGGAGCATTCGAGGCCTTGTGTAGCCAGACGACGAACCTGGCTCAACAACTCGAGACTTAGGTGCTATATTGCTTTTCTCACGACCACCTGATGCTCCACCACCACTACCATCATTACCAGCTGGCAATGACCGCCCACGGCCACGACCTCTTCCACCAGACTTCCTCATTGTTTGCTAAACGTAACCAAAGTAACAGTATTTGTTACTGTAAATCCAGTTACAAGGTGAACTCAAACTTATGTAGGATTTATATATCCCTTTGTAGGTGGGTGAGACTGCAGGGAAAATCAGGCCCAATGTATAACAGTACACAGCTTCTGTGGCAGACAGATATGCCACTATCAGGACTGACGCTGATGCAGACACTACCAATAAAAATCTCCCCCTTTTTAGTTTTTCTGGGAGAATATTTAAGAAATGTGGGCCACTCTTATACAGTATACGTTCTGTGTCATAAAATTTAAGACAGATGCCACACACATGACTTGCACTGAGGCAGAATTGCCAATCTTAATCTCCCCCTTTTTTTTAACTTTATTGTGGGAGAATTGTCAAGAAATCAGGCCCAGTATTACACACTAGGTTTTCTGTGGCACAAAATGAGACACAGATGCCACACACAGCACTGGCACAGAGGCAGAATTGCCAATCTTTATCTCCCACTATTTTTTATTTTTTCAGGGAGAATTAAAAAAAAAATGGCCCAGTATTACACACTAGGTTTTCTGTGGCACAAAATGAGACACAGATGCCACACACAGCACTGGCACAGAGGCAGACTTGCCAATCTTTATCTCCCACTATTTTTTTTTTATTTATGGGAGAATTGGCAAGAAATCAGGCCCACTGTTAGACTGTATGTTTTCTGTGCCAGAAAATGAGACACAGATGCCACACACAGGACTGCCACTGATGCAGATTTGCCAATTTTAATCTGTACCCTTTTTTTTTTTTTTTCTTCAGGGAGACTAGTGAATAAATCTGGGCCACTGTATTAGAGTATATTTTATGTGGCAGAAAGTGGCTTGAAGAGATATAAGAAAAAAAAAAAAAAGGGACTGTCCTACAATTACTATCTCCCTGCAGTAATCCCAGAAAAGTATGGCAGGCAGCTATAAAAAGGACTGCTGCACACAAAAGTGTGGACAAACAAACAAGATAGCTGTGCAGAAAGGAAGGAGCAACAGGATTTGTGCTTTGAAAAAAGCAGTTGGTTTGCACAGCGGCGTACAAAGAGCAATGCAGCTATCAGGGAGCCTTCTAGGGCAGCCCAATGAGCTACAGCGCTGAGGAAAAAAAAAAAAGTAGCCTCCACTGTCCCTGCAAACAAAAGGTGGTGTTGGACAGTGGAAATCGCTACAGCACAAGCGGTTTGGGGGTTAATGTACCCTGCCTAACGCTATCCCTGCTTCTGAAGAAGCGGCAGCAACCACTCCCTATGCTCAGATCAGCAGCAGTAAGATGGCGGTCAACGGGAACGCCCCTTTATAGCCCCTGTGACGCCGCAGAAAGCAAGCCAATCACTGCAATGCCCTTCTCTAAGATGGTGGGGACCAGGACCTATGTCATCACGCTGCCCACACTCTGCGTCCACCTTCATTGGCTGAGAAATGGCAGTTTTCGCATCATTGAAACGCGACTTTGGCGCGAAAGCCGCGTACCGCGTGGCCGACCCCACACAGGGACCGGGTCGGGTTTCATGAAACCCGACTTTGCCAAAAGTCGGCGACTTATGAAAATGACCGATCCGTTTCACTCAACCCTACTGCTTAGTCCTTGGGTACTGCAGTGATAGACGAGAGGTTTTCTACAATGACATGCTCTGGTCAATAACCATTTTTTGTGAAGTTAAGTATCTTGTAGTGATGAGTGAATGTGCTCAGATACGGTGTTATCAGAACATGCTCAGGTGCTAACCAGGTGTCTTCATCGGGCTCAAATAATATGTTTGAGTCCCCGCGGCTATTTGGCAGAAACACATGCAGGAATTTCCTGTTTGTTTGGCAATCCCTGCATGTTTTGTGGCTGTTGAACAGCCACGAGACATGCAGCCTTGGGGTCTCAAACATACTATTCGAGCACGCCGAAGTCACTCAGTTAGTACCCGTGCATGCTCAGATGACACCTTATCCCAGCTCATTATGATATGATTTATTTAATAATTATCTATATAAAATGTTTCCGGTTTGAATGCACTGTCCATATAATAACGATGTGTGAATGAAAAGAGTTTATAATCTTTTTTGAATCTATCGTATGATAAAACTGGAACAAACGGAAATGTACAGATATCACTAAAGGTTCCAGATAAGGTGACTAAAACATGGCCAATATTGTTGGCACTAGGCATTTGCAGTGAAAGTGACACTTTTATATTAGGATGCAGCCACATAAGCTGGATGAAGGATTGAAGCTCAGCCCTAGTCAAGTGAATGTGGTTAAATTACAAAACCACATGCAGCCTATAGACAAAAGTGGGGCAGTGTCTGCAAAAAAAAAAAAAGCCACCTTGTTTTTCTATCCCTACACAATTCCTTTAGCATACATAAGTGAATGTATGAAGCCCTCTTTTATAAGCTTTCTAATTTGGGTTCTGTGTTATATTAAAAGCATATTCCCATATTGTAGTATGCATTTGCCATAGGAAATCTGCTTTGGATTTTGTAAGACATACGTCGCAGAAATGTACCGCTAAGTCCCATAAGATCTCCTGTGGTGTTTGTGATTGACAGCTCTCTCTCCTGATCCACCCATTCACGTGAAAACTCGCCTGAGCGTTCATGTGTGTTCTATGGGGAAAGATGAGCAAGCAGATACCAGACAGCTCAGACAGCGGTTTATCTCCTCTGAAAACATATGAATCGGACATTGAAATTCCAACTGCCTGATCCTTCTCTTACTCAACATCATCTTCTGTTTTACTAAATTGGCTGGTATAACCAAGCTTTGTCTAATTTGTATAGGGGCTATATAGAGAACCTGTCATTCTATTCATAGAAGACGGGCGGCGTGAATCAGGAGACCATAGGGAGAGATTTGAGTAATCCGATGCGGAAGTCAGACTGGCACTGGCAGGAGACTATAAGTGTTTATTTTAACTGGGGCAAACACTGAGATTGAGAAGGGGTTGACCTAGTGAAGGACAATCCGTTAATTGGATTGGTCATGTCTCTCTCCATAGTCCCGTAAAGTAGGTCTACTCTGAAATGCCAAAGCTTTTCAGAGTAAGGCTACTTACACACTAGCGTCGTACAATGAACGTCGCAATGCGACGTGCCGACGTACCGACGCATACTGTGAAAAAAAAAACACAACGGGGGCAGCGGATGCAGTTTTACAACGCATCCGCTGCCCCATTGTGATGTCTGGGGAGGAGGGGGCGGAGTTCTGGCCGCACATGCGCGGTCGGAAATGGCGAACACGACGCACAAAAAAAGTTACATGTAACTTTTTTTGTGCCGACGGTCCGCCACAACACGACGCATCCGTCGCACGACGGATGCAACGTGTGGCAATCCGTCGCAATGCGTCGCTAATGCAAGTCTATGCATTTATATTGATTTTACTGCACAATAGAATGATGAAATAGGAGATAATTTTCAAAAAAACATTTACAGACGAAACCCTAGATCACCACCAGTGAGGATTGTCACAGAAAGTAGCAATTGCCTCGCATTAGTAAAACTGGAGAACTGGTCAATAACAGCCAAAGTTTAGCCATTATTTTTACTTTGAGTCATATTTTATCTACAGAAGCGAAATCATATTGGCTTCTCTGAAACTAATAGTAAAGCTGTCACTTCAATACTAAGCAAGCGAAATAACAGTAGATCATTTATGAAGAACAAGAAAAGTGACATTCAAAGGTTGAACTTGACAAACCTGGGTCTTTTTTCAACCTATATATAACTGCGTGCCTTAATATGGCTCCACTTACTGTCACTTTTGCAAACATTTTCACAAGTCAAGTGAAAATAACTGCAAAATTTTTCTTTACTAACACACCACAATTTTACACTTTTCTTGAAAATCTTTTTCAAGTTCCAAGTTGGGGTTTAAATTGCGTGAGGCTTTTACGTTTATAATCACAATGGTTTGGATCCTTTAAAAAGCATTAAATAGCTGCACAATATATTTTATCAGGTAAATCTACCACTCTGGTTAATGTGCCCAACTAAAGTATATGACAGTCATAGAATGGGTACCTGCGTGGCACCACCTTCTATTAGGCAGAATTGGGAACCTCAGCAAACAACTCCCTCTTTTTAGGAATCAGGATATCAAATAATTTCACAATATTCCATGTAGAATTGAGGAAAAAGATTTGGGAGGTGCCGGATTGGCACATTGTAGTGTTCACTTCTGTGACCAGTATCCTCTGCCCAACATACTGGGCACCACTGGTGTTTATTAGGGCTTATGACATTATGATGTTGTAGAGTCTGGCAAGTGAAAAAGGCAACCAGGATGGGGGCTGAGGATATCGGTTGCAGAGGTAACGACTACCATTGTCTGGCTACTATGAAGGACTGCACCAGGCCGGTGAAAATCCTTTTACACAACATGTAATAAAAAATGTGCTCATTACTGGGGAGGGGGTTGGCGCTTCTATATCTGCACTGATTAGATGATCACCAGCGCCTGATTATTAAAGGGTTGCCTCAATGGGATTTTAAAGTGTAACTATATATTTTTTTTCTAAACATCTTCTGTCCCCTTTCACGTCCTGCAGACCTTTTAGGGTCTGGGTCTTGAGACCCCACCATTCACTCAAATAACTGCTCTGAAGCACACAGCTCAGCAGGCAGAATTACTTCACTTTTGAACAGCTCATGCACACAGACGTGTACAGGCCCCTAGGGCCCAATTTATCATTTTACACACCAGTCATAATGAAGAGGCTTGGCGGAAGAAAAGATTAATTCATTACGAGGCGCACACTACTTCAGAGTAACATTTCTGGCAAAATGTTCGCCATGTCTGGTAATGAATTAGATGAGCGGGTTTTGCCATGCACTTGCCCGGCCCCAGCTCCATCAGTTTTGCTAAATTTTAACATAACTTTACATTGCACAAACATTTTGTGACTTTTAAAACAAACTGTTTTAAACCAGACATGGCATAACCACTTTACGGTATTGAGCACTCAGACTTTCTGTTGAGTCCATACACCTTTCTGGGCACATGCTCAACAATTATTTGAGCAATTGGTTGGGGGTCTCAGAACATACTTTGTCACTGATCTGCAAGACATGTAAAGGGGTAAATCATTAAAAAAAATTAGCTGAGGAACACGTACAAAAGGATTATACGAATCCATTCCAAAGAGCAAATACTGTTTTTTTGGATTTTGATATATGGCAGCATTGGGATGACTGCATTACGGTATGACTAAGGCAAGGTGTAAGGACATTTATTTCTGCCAAGGTCAGCTCTTTTTCAGCACACACCAAACCACATAAGGCCAGAACAGCTTACCCTTAAATAAAATTCATCACAGATCCAAGCTCATATTCTACACATCTCTCTACACTCTTGAAGACCCATTTAAAGAAAGTCTGTCAGCACAGAATGACTGTTCAAACCAATTACAGACGGGGCCAATCATTTATATATACCTGTATACAGTGGGAAAATATTTGATACAATGCGGATTTTGCACCTACAGAGAATGGAGAGGTCTGTAATTTTTGTTGTAGGTACACTTCATCTGTGAGAGACAGAATCTTAAAATAAAGACCAGAAAATCACATTGTATGATTTGAAATGATTAAATTGCATTTTACTGCATGAAATAAGTATTTGATCACCTACCAACCAGCAAGGATTTTGGCTTTCACAGACCATTTAGTTGTTCTTTAAGAAGCCCTCCTACTCTGCACTCATTACCTGTATTAATTGCACCTGTTTCAACTTGTTGCCTGCACAAAAGACACCTGTCCACACACTTAATCAATCACACTCCACCATGGCCAAGACTAGAAAGCTGTCTAAGGACACCCGAGACAAAATTGTAGACCTACACAAGGCTGAGATGGGCTACTGGATAATAGGCAAGCAGCTTGGTGAGAAGGCAACAACTTCTCCATTAGAAAATGGAAGAAACAAAATGGTTGTCAATCTTCATTGATCTGGGGCTCCGTGAAAAATCTCTCCTCGTGAGGTAAGGATGATTCTCAGAAAGGTCAGTAACCAGCCCAGAACTACATAGGTGGACCTGGTCAATGACCTGGAGAGAGCTGGGACCATAGTCTCAAACATTACCTTTAGTAACACACTACGCCATCATGGATTAAAATCATGCAAGGCACACAAGGCCCCCCTGCTCATGCCAGCACATGTCCAAGCCCTTTTTAGTTTCACCAATGACCATGTGGATGATCTAGAGGAGGCATGGGAGAAGGTCATGTGGTCTGATGAGACCAAAATAGAACTTTTTGGTATCAACTCCACTTGCCATGTTTGGAGGAAGAAGGATGAGTACCACCCAAAGAACACAGTGCCAACTGTGAAGCATGGTAAAGGAAACATCATACTTTGGAGGTGGTTTTCCACAAAGGGGACAGAATGACTGCACCATATTGAAGAGAGGATGGTGTCATGTATCGCGAGATTTTGGCCATCAACCTCCTTCTCTTAGTAAGAGAATTGAAGATGGGTCGTGTCTGGGTCCTCCAGCATGACAAATGACCCAAACCACACACCCTGGGCAACTAAGGAGTGGCTCCGTATGAAATATTTCAAATACTTCCCCACTGTAGATCGATGGAAAAGAAGCAGATGGGAAGGTGTTTATAAATTAATGGCCCCACGTGAAGCTCTGAACACCTGTACTTGGTTTAAACAGTCATTTTGTGCTGTGCTGAGTCCCTTTAAAATAATTTCTGTGTCTAGATTTGTTAATATGAACCTAAAAATTACTTTCTTAAAAACACCCAACATCATAAATCCCTCCCACCCAAATTATAATTTTAAAAATTATTGATCCCCAGCTGGTCTCAGCTCTTCCTCTTTTTATTATAATTACTATTATTTTTATACTTATTTTTTAATTCAGAAGTGGGAAATACATTTTTTTTTAAACCTGAGGAGGCTGATGTATTTACTTTAGAAGTTTGAATATCAGGAGAGAAAAATTGCAAAAGGAATTATACTATACAGCTATTGTGAAATAGGTTTTAAAAAGTAAGTAAGCCTCAACAGGTCTAAGATCATTTTAACAAAGTATGCAGTTTTAGTTGTAAAAAAAAAATCTTAGATCTTTATATAAAATAGATGATTAATAGTGATAGTGAAACTCGGCACTCAAGAGGATATGGTGAATTTATTTACAATTAATCAGACCATAGATAACAGCTAACAGCTGGTAGATATAACGTTTCGGTCCACATAGACCTTCATCAGATAAATGCGGACTTAATGTAGAAAAGGGTATGGGTATGTCTGCGCTGCGGTATGGTGACAAAAGCCACTGTCGGGAGCACTACCACTACTCGTATGGACTGGAACCCTACTCGGCATCTCATGTATCTATACCGTAGTGCCATTTATGATTTTTGTACAATCGATGATTAATGTCATATATTTTCATGTAGCAAAAGTTCAAAATGTCCTAAGTGTTAAAGTTTTAGATACTACATCGCTCAAGTGGCTCCATTGTTTTCAGCTGCCTAGTGGAGGTCCCCAGCGTCAAACCCACACCCATGACACATTAATGGACTAATAGTCTATCATTGTACTTTCCTGGAAAACCTCCTAGTACTACTGGGTATGATGATCATAGTCTTTTACATTTTGATGTAGCTCTACGAGCTGTATCTTATGTGCAGTAGATTAGAACTTTACACATATCATGAAACAGAATTACAAACTGCTTACATTCTGCATTCTCTATCTCTAGTCTATACTGTATCACGTTACATCCTAAACCTGATCACAACCTGACCTCCCATAGATCCACTGGCGGACACAGAGAGAAAAAGGCCCCTGTACAAGAACAATATATGGGCCATTTACAGTCCAAGATTACTTCATATTTAACGATTCCACCTGCTTTAGAGGTAGAAATGGCCTCCTTACCTCTTGGGCCCTTGTGGTGGCACCAATGATATGGTCGCCGCTTCATAGTCTACTGTGACATATCGATAATATATATTTCTCACTTAACTGCCTTATTTCAGTATTGTGACCAATTCTGAACACAGAATTTCATGTTCCAGAAAAACCTGATTGAAATAGATCAATGAGTTTTGTGAGCAAATGTTTTGAAAGTAATGTAGGAACCCTTTGAGTCACCTCCATAGAGCTAGTTATATCGTTCTAAAGACTGAAAACACATTTTCTGCCTTATTTGGTATGTAAGGGGAATTCAGTAACCCAACAAAAAAGGAAATATCCATCCCTTTGTTTTTTTCATTTCGTGCATCGTTCTCCTGGTCTTACGAAATTCCAAATGCTCCAGTACGTTTGTAAACAAGCTTAATTATTATTTGAAGAAATCAACAACAGCAAATAACAGAATGATTTCAATTAATTTGCGGTATTTGCATACTTCAATCTTTCAGCTCTTCGTCACAAGTCTAGTTTATGCAAAGACGTAAAAACTCAAAAAATCATATAATTCTCCAGTGATTTGTGGCTTTATGTAATGAGTCAAAACTTTACCTTCATATAATAAAAAATGATTCAACTTTGTTTTATTTTTTTCACTAGGTTTCTGATTGTTGTTAATGAATGAAAATCTCTGTGTTTACATAGAGGTTGGAAACTCATATGGACGTAGTTCTGGTCCCGGTTCAGACGCTTATCCAATTGCATCCAATCTGGGCAATCCTTCAGTGAACTAAGTGGTCTTGGTTCGAGGTGCAAGCATTTGGGGGAATATTTACTAATTTTGTTGGCAGTGGAAATTAACACTAGACAGTTTGACCTTCTCCAAACTCATCATTCTAGTTTAGGCTGAATGTTAGCAGCGAGCAAAAAGATTTTCAGTATCTTGGTCCAGAAGCCATGTCGGTAGTCTGTTGCCGTTGGACCAGAGATCTGCGAACCCCTCCTATCTGCTGTCAATCTTAGCGTCTCTTGTTTATAGGGCTCGGCTTGATGCCCTCATTTCAGCGTGACGTATGATGTTGCACCAAGCCTACTATTGAAGACACTGAGGATGCCGGCAGGTAGGAGGAGGCTCACAGATCTCTGATCTTGTGAGCATGGATCACCGATGTGGCTGCTGGATCAGGGTCCTGAGAATCATGCTGCTCAATCCTACTGTATAATAAGTCTGGCATATATTTAGGCACTTGTGTAGCTTTACCCGCTCTTGGTTGGTTGGCTTTTTTGCAGATCAATATTTTGCGTCAAAATTTTTATGTACGTTGGTGCATCTAAAGCCATGCCCATAAAATGCCCGGAAAAGCCTTTTCCTTTCCTACAAACTGCATCCACATTTCGAAATGTGTTAAAAACACATAATTTTATGATGCTTTTGTCAATGGTATTGAATGAATGTAAAGAGAGGGGAAATATATGTAAAAATTAAATGATTTTATATCTGCTACTTGAATCTATTCCTAGTTTTTGGCTATAAGAACTGTTTGAAAATAACATACTGTATGATAACAGCTGACACATAGAGTAACATCCATGCGGACATACAGTCAAGGGCGGACATACCATTGGGGCCAAAGAGGTAAAGGGGCCACTTCACCTCCAAAAGCAAGAAAAATTAGGCATTATGATGAGATATTGGACTGAAAAGGGCCCATATAGTGTCCTTGCACAGGAGTCTCTTCTGCGTCCTCTACTGCATTGAGGATTGCCTATATTTGTACCTTTTGTATCTCTTAGGTACGAGATATTCAGCTTCTCATCCCCTGGCAGAATACAGAGAAGCTACGAGTTTGAAGCACAAAGTGGTAAAGTTTGATTTACATATTAGTGGGAATCGCCTATAA
This sequence comes from Ranitomeya variabilis, assembly GCF_051348905.1. Lineage (NCBI taxonomy): Eukaryota > Metazoa > Chordata > Amphibia > Anura > Dendrobatidae > Ranitomeya > Ranitomeya variabilis. The sequence continues at coordinate 175,146,804 of NC_135238.1, forward strand.
AGTAGCAACGCAGATCAGTGACTTGCAGAAGGCTGGAGGAGGACATCATTTGTTGTGTGACACTCGCAGACCATAGGAATGCATTGCTCTGGAGCAGAACGTTCATAAAATGCTAAAGTAATTTTCGTGCAAGGAAATATTTCAATATGGAACACACATAGTAAAACAAATAGCCATGAGATGAAGGACATGCTCTATCCCAATTTCTGAAGGTTACGGCCTGTGGTTACTTGGAGACGTTACATGCTGTTTCTTGTTTACAAACATATTGCTCATTTTATCCAGGGGGCTATTAATGGGGGGTCAGATCTGGTCAGGAAAACGTCTGCTAACCCACTTACCTGCCGCTGAATAATATTTATTACCGAGGCAACCTGAGCGGGCATCCCGGGCTGCCCTGTAAATCCACTGAACCCGAAGAACGATCAAGTTACCAGCGTGTACTTACATTTTCCGATACTGGATTCTTAGCAACCTCTTATTTATTCTTATTCTTTAGTACAACCATAATACCCAGCATATAAATAACATGTCACAAATTCACAAATACAGATGCCACCTTGTAAAAATAATATAATGGCACGCACTAGAAGTATGTCCAATGTTCTCCAATAGTTAAGACCTTTAAAATTGCAGCTTGCACATTTATAACTGTAAATAATGGAATTTGTAGGTTTCTGTTACTTTAGCAGTTCACGCGCAGGTTCTCCCGACACTAAGGCTATGTTCACATGTTGCGTATCTGCTGCTTTTTTTTAATGCAAATTTTAAGCTGCGTTTTACAGTAGCAGCAACAGCTTTGAGATTTCAGAAATGTCATGAACACACATTGGGGTTTTTTTTTCTGACTGATTTAGAAAACGTCTGCTTTTTTTGCAAACTGAAGCACGTCACAGCAATTTTTAAGCGTTTTTGCTGCATTTTTTCCACCAATAAAAAGTAATGGATAAGTTAAAAAAGGCAGCAAAAATGCAGTAAAAATGAAGGTATAGTGTTTTGCTGCATTTTGGGGGGCAAAAAGTTTAAGGAAGTTGCAGCCTGATTTTTTTTTTCTTTTTGGGGGGGGATCACTAAACTTTATCAGCATGGACAAGAGGCAACAAAAATGCAGCAAAAAAGGCAGCAAAGTCTGATTTTTGTAAGCAGCTTCTTCCTTGCCAAAAGAGCAGGTTTTGCCTGCAGAAAAGAAGGCAACAAAAACACAACATGTGAACACAGCCTTAGGGCTCCTTCTCACTTGCGAGAAATACGGCCGAGTCTCGCATGTTAAAACCCGGCTCTGCCGCCGGCACTTCAGAGCGGAGCGTGCGGTCGCACAGCAATACATGGAGCTGCACGCTCCGCTCTGGAGTGCCGGCGGCAGAGCCGGGTTTTAACATGCGAGACTCGGCCGTATTTCACGCAAGTGAGTATGAGCCCTTAGGGTCTATGCACATGTTGTGTTTTTGTTGTGTTTTTTTTTCCTGCAGACTTGTCACAAAACCATAAGGATTTCCTAGTACCAGCAAAGTAAATGCGATTCCTGAAGTCTTATGTACACGTTGCTTATTTTTTGTAAATCTGCAGCATGTCAATTCTATCATGTTTTTTGCTGCATATTTCACCCCATGTTAATGAGTGGGAAAACATCTGCAATAAAAACGCATGTAAAAAACGTGACAAAATCGTGTGTATTTTACACAGCAACTTTTCAGGCCAACACATTAGGGATTGCAGCACAGTTTTCTATGTGTACACACAGCCTTAGCCTTTTTTCAACACTTCACTATGCCTTTCCTAACTTAAAGGGATGTATAATTACAAACTGACCGATTTTTTTTTTTTAAATTAGGTAACACATAATTGCACAGTGTGAACTCCGGGCAGAACGGGAGAGTTTTATCGTTTATGCACAGTTTAAATTCTAAGCAACACTGATTTTTATGCGTAACTCAAAAAGAGCGGAAGATGTGCACAAAAGATTGTTTGCACCTCCTAAATTTGAACCATGTCAATCTTTACTAAGTAACAAAACCAAATACATAAATAAGACAAATAATAACATTTATAATTGGCCAGACCCTGTTTCCTAGTCCAAAAATTGGCATTGGGGTGAAGCCACCTCCTGTGACGATACACGTAGGGTCAATTTCCCGTATGATGCTTTTTCTATTAGCCAACCTACTTGGGAGACTCTGCACATTGCACTTTATTGCACATAGCTATTGCTTATTTTCTTTAATATATTCTTTTGATACTGCGTTATTTATTGTTTGTACATGTGCATTGCACCTTTTTTCTTTACTGAATACTACTTGACATCACTTTAGAGGTATTGTCCATTCATACGTATCTCGGAGATCCACCACGTTTACATGGAACTATTGGTTATCATTCCAGTCATATGGGTTGTATCCCAGTGCCAATTTCTGGCCATAGAAAAAGGTTCTGGTGCAATAAACGGAATTTTAAATCTTTTTATTTGTCTTGTCTAGGTCTTTGTTACCTAATATTTATGTTGTTTAAATTTAGGAAATGCAACCGATCTTTTGTACTTGCCTTGCTTTTTTTTATTGCATTTGTCTTACATTCACTTTGGTTAGCACTTTATTGATATACAGCTATTGTCGGCTCCATTGTTACTTTTTAGTATTTGACTTTTATATGCTGCTATTCTGGGGAAAATAAATGGAAATTATAAATGCATAGCAGCATTTATTTAACCACTTTGATTTTATACATCATAAGAAACATGTAAAATGTGCAATTAAAGGTTTTTGTGTGTTTTTTTTAATTTGGCTTTTTTGTAATTTTTCTATATCACTAAATATATTAAAAGGAAGAAAAAAAAACCAGAAGTCTTGCATTTTTCACATTATACACAGAGTCTTTTACTAGACTCATATTTCCTGTTCTGTACAGAAGACTTCAATGGTCTCCTTATCACCATAGACAGGATTACAATGAAAGGTGACACCTCCGTACACAGTAAAAAAGCAGAGTATCCACTGTTCACTAAGTGATGGTCACAGCTCACCTCTTCCCCCTCCCTTGACAATGACATTGGCCCTGATGAGCAATGGCACCCATGCTTTGTTTAGTACAAAATAGACTTAAAAAGTAACTACTTGTATTCTTGTGTAGCCACTTTTGCTAACAGAATTTCTCAAAATTGGACAAGGAAGCGTTACTAACGTCAGTCCAAGGAGAAAAGGACGTTTTTAAGAATATTCAAGAAAAAATGTAACAAATTAACTACAGAATTCATCTAACTCTGTTGACTGCTTCATACACAGAAGTGTTCACTATGAAAGAGCCACGACCAGGTGTCAACTTGACTCACGGAGAACAAAAGGATTGTCACTCCAAAATAAGAATACTAGATCAATCTCAATGGAGTCAGAAGGTTCCTATACACATTAGAATGTTGGACGAGTCTGCCAATGTCGGCAGGTTGGACGAGTCTGCCAATGTCGGCAGGTTGGACGAGTCTGCCAATGTCGGCAGGTTGGACGAGTCTGCCAATGTCGGCAGGTTGGACGAGTCTGCCAATGTCGGCAGGTTGGACGAGTCTGCCAATGTCGGCAGGTTGGACGAGTCTGCCAATGTCGGCAGGTTGGACGAGTCTGCCAATGTCGGCAGGTTGGACGAGTCTGCCAATGTCGGCAGGTTGGATGAGTCTGCCAATGTCGGCAGGTTGGACGAGTTTGCCAATGTCGGCAGGTTGGACCGGCGTCAGTCTAATGCATATCGGCCTTTAGGCTGGCCATATATATTAGGCTCGTTTGGCTGATCGCTCTTACTCCCAACCCATATATATGAGAACTTTATTTAATCCTTATCTCCAGCCATATCACCTATCATGGGAGAGTCCTGAGGCCTCTCTAGTCACTAGACAGTGAGCAATCCCACCAAAATCAGGCCATCTTTACCCTGATCAGTCGGCATCAATAAGGACAAATTTGCTCCTCTACATATTTTGATTTAAACCACTTGATACGGTCCTGTACCTTATCACAGCCTATAGGAGGGAGGTAATAAATGTTCTTTCCATGCTGCTTAAGACCTCTGTTTCTGTGACTTAGATCATCTGTTTACTAGTTATATTTAGAGAGAACCTGTCGTCGGGATCATCCATGGTAAACTAAAGGTATGAGCAGAATGGCGCTTTCATATTGATTTTAATCATACCTTTAGTGTAAAAATCTGCAGACAGTTTTTATTAAATCATGATAAATTTCATTTTCTTAGATGCTTCGGGACAGGACTTGTGGGCAGGACTGTGGTTAGGGTCTTCGGCTTAGAAGACTCAGCCACTGCCCCTCCACTGCATTCATCATCATGCATTTATTTAAATTTTCGGCTGGCGCTATCTTAGCTGTGGGCGACGCTCTTGCTGGTGGCGTTCTTCATGAAAATGGCACCGGAACATGTACCACCTCCTGCGCCATTTTCCTAAAGACCGCCAGGGGTCGATCTGTGCATGCGCCGATGCTATTTTCATAAAGATCGACACCAGCTCGAGCATTGCCCACAGTTAAGACAACGCCAGTCCAAAATTTAAATGAACGCATGATGATGAATGCAACAGAGGGGCCATGGCTCAGCCCTCTGAGCCGAAGACCCTACCCACAGTCCCAACCACAAGTCCCGCCCCGAAGCACCGAAGAAACCGAAATGGATCATGATGATTTAACAAAAACCTGGCTGCAGATTTTTACACTAAAAGTATGTATTAAATCAGAATGACAGCGCCATTCTGCCCATACCTTTAGTTTACCATGGATGACCCTGATGGCAGATTCTTTTTAAGATGTACCCATGGACGCACTATAGAAAAAAAATCTATTCCAGGTAAATAGGATGGATCTCAGACCTTTCTTACTTGCCAACGTTAAAACAACTACTAAACACTGATCCTTTGTTAATGAATTGTACACAAGGACATGAAATTATATAAGCAAGTTTCAGAAAATGTGTAATTTATGGGGGTACCTCTCTAATTCCTATGCCAGTCTCTATGCTCAATAACAGGTAGTCCACCCCCCCAGATGGTTTTTCAGCTATATTGCTATAGTGATTACTATATAGGACATAGTGATGAGTGAATATACTAATTACTCGAGATTTCTCGAGCATGCTCGGGGGTCCTCCGAGTATTTTTTAGTGCTCGGAGATTTAGTTTTTCTTGCCGCAGCTGAATGATTTACATCTGTTAGCCAGCATAAGTACATGTGGGGATTCCCTACCAACCAGGCAACCCCCACATGTGCTTATGCTGGCTATGAGATGTAAATCATTCAGCTGCGGCAAGAAAAACTAAAACTCCGAACACTAAAAAATACACGGAGGACCCCCGAGCGTGCTCGAGAAATCTCGAGTAATTAGTATAGTCACTCATCACTAATAGGACACCATTAAATTACTTCTTTGCCATCGCTTTCTTTCCGTAGAAATTATTTAAAAAATATTTTTTTTCCTCCCTGCTAAATTTGGAAATATCACTCATCCCAAAAATTCAGATTGTTCCATAAACATTCTGTAATGGAGGACAACCAGCCAAAAAAACCTTCATGATACATCAAAATCTTTAAGGCTGTGTGCACACGTTGTTGATTTTTCAAGTTTTTTTTGCAGTTTTTCGCTATAAAAACGCTATAAAACCGCAAAAAAAAGCATACAATATGCATCCCATCATTTAGAATGAATTCCGCAATTTTTGTGCACATGATGCTTTTTTTTTCCACGAAAAAAAAACGCATTGCGGTAAAAAACGCAGCATGTTCATTAATTTTGCCGGATTTCCCACTATAAAATGCATTGGGAAATGTCCAGAAAAAAATGCACCAAAAATGCAGCAAAAACGCAGAAAAAACGTGGCAAAAATGCGGCAAAAACGCATGCAGATTTCTTGCAGAAAATTTCAGGCTTTTCTCAGGAATTTTCTGCAAGAAATCCTGAACGTGTGCACATAGCCTTAGTTTTGGTCAATGATCAATTTGCAAAAAATAGCCAAATTGCAAAAAATTAGGCAAAAATTGGAAATCTGTCCAACATTCTCTGGTCAGCATTAATAATAGCTTATTTATTTTTTATTTTTTTTAAACATGCACACAGGTTTTTTTTTACAATTTTACAGGATGAAAGACATTTTTAAACTTATTGGTAGAAAAAAATGCATCATAACCATCATAGAATTCCAGAATTTACGACTAGCGCAAATGGTACAAAGTGGCCCATGGCATAACGAGTGTACATTGCTACCAATATTAGCCACCTTTCTTTTTGCATCTGATGAATGAAGATTGCCAATCATTACTGGATATAGTAAAAAGAAAAAAAAGATATATATATATATATATATATATATATATATATATATATACACATATATATATATATATATATATACACATATATATATATATATGTATGTATACATACACACACACACATTATATATATATATATATATATATATATATATATATATATATATATATATATATATATATATATATATATATCGATGACACCAGACAAGAAAGGACAATCTGACACCCAAGAGTTCTTTGATATTGTATTACACAAACTTAAAAGTCACTGTGTTCTTGACACATTAAATAAATTAATATTCTGAATATGTTCTCACTAGTACTAACAGGCATAATGTCTCCTAAATAAGGTAACAAGGTAGGGTATACAGGCAGGCACCAAGTGATTGTCAGATGTGTCACTCACACAACATCTTAGGGTGGTGACATAAAGAACATTATAATTAGAAGCATTCAGAAGTCAGTAGTCACACCTAGGATTCACAGGTACAAATGCATATTTTAAAGACTGAGTGAAAGATTCCATGCTTACCTAGGAGGATCCAGAGGAGATGTCTGAAAGTAAGGAGGAATCCCAGGTTCATTTCTGGACAGTGTGTCCACAGCTTAGGGGGATATGTAAAAACACATTAAATGAACCATCTGAACAAGTCTAAGGTCCTCACTGAGTTTAGGAATCAGGGCACATCCAGGTACAAGAGAACGTACAATTACCCCAAAGATGATGAGGGAGGTTCTTCAATGGACCAATCACCTCCGGATGTTTTTGGTCCTGGGTTTAAAAAAACAAAAACATATGTGCTGAATCCTGGAAGATGCCCCAAGAAGTTCTGCAGCCCGGATCTGCTGTACCCTGGAGAAGTCTCCTTCAGCTCAGCTCAAGTAGGAACAACTGCAGGAGAAGGAGCTGAGGGAAGGAAACATATGTGCTGCAGCTCATTCATCTTCTACTGTCTGGGATTCCTTTATGGCTGCCTACATTTCCATGGACTGAAGTTCAGGGTCTCTCCTTGATGATTTGGGAAGTCCTCCCCCTCCTCTGCAGGTCGTGATCTCCCCTTTATTAATGAGGTTGGATGGAAGACCCCCTCTTAGCTGAAGGCTTGTTTGTGTGTAGGTGGGCAGGATTACCCTTCAGGCTGTGTAGGTGGAGGGGGTTTCCTTTCGCTTTCTGTAGGTTTGTAGCTTGAGACTCTCCAATTGCCTTTGTCTTGCCCCCTGCCGCCCCCCACTCCCACTCTATAGATCTGGAGGATCCTGCCTCCTCCTGTACAAGTTGTAAGTGCAGGGTCTTGTGGCTTCCCAAGTTCTGTTGTGTCACTTTGTCTCTAAGTTTAGATCCAGATCTGCCATAAATAGGATCTGTAGGAAGAGCTTGTAGCCCAGAGCTTAGTCTATAAAGCCAGGAATGCTGCTGATTGCACACAGGGGTCTGGGATGGATGTCTCCTCCTGCAAAAGAACAAGTCTTCAAGGAGTTTTCTGAGGTCTTCTGTATTGTAGCTTCTGTTTTCTGAGTTCTGTCTTGCAGTCTCTTTTCTGAGTACTCTTATATTGCAGTCTCTTTTTTCGGAGTTCTGTGTGGTCTCTTTTCTGAGGGCTTCTGTTATGTATTGCAATCTCTTTTTTGAGTGCTTTTGTATTGCAGTCTTTCTTTTATGCAGTCTGTGTTCTCAGTACCTCTGTATTGCAGTCTCTTTTTTCTGAGTTCTGTGTTGTCTCTTTTCTGAGGGCTTCTGTATTGCAGTCTCTTGTCTCAGTACCTCTGTATTGAAGTCTCTTTTCTCAGTACCTCTGTATTGCAGTCTCTTTTCTCAGTACCTCTGTATTGCAGTCTCTTTTCTCAGTACCTCTGTATTGCAGTCTCTTGTCTCAGTACCTCTGTATTGCAGTCTCTTGTCTCAGTACCTCTGTATTGCAGTCTCTTGTCTCAGTACCTCTGTATTGCAGTCTCTTTTCTCGGTACCTCTGTATTGCAGTCTCTTGTCTCAGTACCTCTGTATTGCAGTCTCTTGTCTCAGTACCTCTGTATTGCAGTCTCTTCTCAGTACCTCTGTATTGCAGTCTCTTTTCTCAGTACCTCTGTATTGCAGTCTCTTTTCTCAGTACCTATGTATTGCAGTCTCTTTTCTCAGTACCTCTGTATTACAGTCTCTTTTCTCAGTACCTCTGTATTGCAGTCTCTTTTCTCAGTACCTCTGTATTACAGTCTCTTTTCTCAGTACCTCTGTATTGCAGTCTCTTTTCTCAGTACCTCTGTATTGCAGTCTCTTGTCTCAGTACCTCTGTATTGCAGTCTCTTGTCTCAGTACCTCTGTATTGCAGTCTCTTTTCTCAGTACCTCTGTATTTCAGTCTCTTTTCTCAGTACCTCTGTATTGCAGTCTCTTTTCTCAGTACCTCTGTATTGCAGTCTCTTTTCTCAGTACCTCTGTATTTCAGTCTCTTTTCTCAGTACCTCTGTATTGCAGTCTCTTTTCTCAGTACCTCTGTATTGCAGTCTCTTTTCTCAGTACCTCTGTATTGCAGTCTCTTTTCTCAGTACCTCTGTATTGCAGTCTCTTTTCTCAGTACCTCTGTATTGCAGTCTCTTTTCTCAGTACTTCTGTATTGCAGTCTCTGTTGCTTCCACCCTCATGGACAGAGCAGGGCAGTAGATTACTATAGAGACACTGCAGTACCTGTCATTTCCAGTTGTCCTTGCAATCGGATCATGCCACATTCATTACATTCTCGCTGCTCTTCCATTTATTGCACCAGCCACCTATTACCTTACCTTGCTGAGACAGGCATTTTCCCTAAAGCACAGGGACCATGAGCATAACTCCGACAGCGCATACATGCAATCACCGTGAAATACCTGCAGCGGAAAATCCTTCCCATTCATCTGAATGTGATTGTTCTTGCACTGGGATTTCCACAAGCTTCATACAGATGGAGCAGAACTTTCTACCCCAAAGAACCCACAAGAGGCGTAGCGTTCCCATTGGGATAGGTTTTCTGATTTTCCTTCATGATATGTGCTCACATTTTGTGACATGTACAATTGAAAAACACAGAAATTACTTACAATTAATGGCCACATAATATGAGTGCGCAGATAAATCTGAAATAAACATTACCAAGGAACCTATAGAGACTTGCCTTAATTAGTGGGTAAAGCCTCATTTTATTGGTTGTATTATATATAGATCCACACTCAACCCACAATCTTTATGGATTCTAAAAAAAGAAAAAAAAAATCCACAGTGAAAAAAAAAAAATTATGATATGCTCTCTGTCCTCTGGAATCATAAACATAGTGAACATTGTGGCGTTACCATACAGCTGGACACGGGTTCAAGACTTATTTGCTTAAAGGGTTATCTGATGCTGCTTAATTCTGCATATGAGGTGAGCGGAGCTGATGAATTTATGACCCCACACATCTGCGGAGATGTTTGCACAATTAGCAGGTATCATAGACGTGTCCTATTTATATATAGTCAATAGTGTCAGACATGTTATACTTTAAGGATTGGGACGGAGGTCTAAAACAGGGGTCTCAGTGCTCGTTGTCAATGGGACTGGCAGAGAAAGAGTAAAATGAGCAGCTGTCTCTGGCAGCCCTATAGACAACAAATGCATCAAAAAAGCACAAGCCACAAACTGATCACATAAAAAAAAAACATTATTGACTTGATATGGGGTTAATCTGCAGATTAATAGCATTCTGACCCTGCCTGGCACTCCCACAGACAGCTCTGCTGCCGAGAGGAAGTTATCTTAAAGTGAACCTGTCAGCAGGATTTTGCTGATACATTGGTTGATGAAATCCGTCTTGTGGTTGTTGTTTAATCTGTATTTGTAGTTTTCAGTTAATGGACACACTGCTCACAATAGTATATAAAGTGTGTAAAATAGGTGGCAGGTCAGTGAGGGATCAGTGATCTGTTATAAGCCATACAGAGAGCACCACATGAAAACCCCCACATGCCGCCACGGAGCACGAGAATCTCATTAACTGAAAACTGCAAGTAAAGAATAAACAACAACCACAAGATGGATTTCATCAACCTAAGTATCATTTTAAGCAGTATAATGGTGCCGACCTGACAGTGTCTGTAGTTTACTCAGCAAAATCCTGCTGACAGGTTCCCTTTAATTGCTCCTGGCAGGCTCAAGCTTTCAGTCATGGGGATGTGGCTGGCGGAGCTTTGATCACTGCTCAGTGCATAGTGAGCGACAGATGTAAATGCACCACTGGCACTGTCAGACAGCAGGCTCTAATGCTGAGGCCGCAGTTAGTCAGTGCTGGGGGGGGGTGATTACAGTCACCGCTCGCTATGCACTGAGCGGTGACTGAAGCTGCCCCGGCCGCATCTTTCCGACTGAAAGCCAGTACCTGCAGCAGAGCTCTCTGTCAAGGCGCCGGGCAGGTTCAGAACCCTCTATCAGCAGGTTAGTAACTTTTATTACATGATGGGTTCTCTTTATGTTTTGCACCTGTCAGAAATAACATAGATATAGATTTCGTATCAACTATCAGCATTGATTTGCCAAATTATCTGTTTTGCAGCTGCCATAACATTTAATGCCGCAGTTCCCATTTAATCTGTTTTTTCTTTTGCTCCTGTGACTCTCTGCTTGTGAGATATGGCCCCTGTTTTCCTTATATATAAATCTAGTCTTGTTACCAGAAGAGGCATGATCCTCATGAAGATCCCATATAAACAAGGGGAGGATCACGTTCCCCCTGAAGAACAGGACCAGTTTTTCACACAGTGCTGAGAGGATATATATCAGCAACAGATAGGCTAAAAAAATGATTTGGGAGAACAGAAACATTTGGACTAGACATAACAATTACATACTAATGAACTATGAAACAACGCTGTTATCCTGCAGATATGGGGTTAATTTGTAGGTCAATAACGTTTTGAACCTGTCCAGCACTTGTACTTACTGTAGAGCCCCGCTGTGGGAGGAAATTAGTTTTATCCACGCTAGCAGTGTTCGGCTTTCAGTCATAGGGGAGACACCAGCATGGGTTCAGTCAACGCTCAGTGTATAGTAAGCAGTTGCTGTAACCATGCCCCAGCACTGACTGACAGCCGGCCCTAATGCTGAGCTGCTGTCAGTCAGTGTGGGGGGGGAGCAGTTGCAGTTGTTGCACTCTACACACAGAGCAGTGACTGAACACGAGCCGGCGCCATGCCCGTGACTAAACACCAAACACTGCCGGGAGGAATAAAGTTCATTTCCTCCCAGCAGCTAAGATCTAAGTGCGGGTGCCAGGCAGGTTCAGAAAGCTATTGACCTGCAGATTAACCCCTTATCTGCTAGTTAACGGCGTTTTTTCACGTGACAGCTTCCATTTAAATAATTGATGAACTATCAAACTTTATGGAGTGACAATTGCTTACAATTTTAGGTAATTCTTTTGAAGAGTTACAAACATGGTCTGCTTAAGAGCTTCTTTACATCATAGCACTTGTTGTTTGTGTTCTCCTCAGAGAATTTTAATTTTGCTCTTGCAAAAGAAAAAGAAAATGGTAACATCCCATCAGGATGCAGTGCAAAATATATAATGTGAATGTAAGTGAAGCGGGCAGAAACAAAAGAGAAGATATGCAAAAACAGGGATCACTTTAGAAAATGACACATTTTTATTTATACAAAACAAGCCAAAAAATTCATAAAAGCACTTAAAAAGCCCAAGGCCTTACAATACTGACCAATAAATCATAATGGAATTATGATCAATCCAAAACCAACCACAAATTATATTGTGATTTTGAACAAAGATCTATAGCAAATTTTCCCAAACTCCAGTCCTCACACCCCCAATTACAGATATTTTCAGGATTCCCTTAGTATTGCACAGGTGAGAGAACCTTTTGCAATTTCTAATGCTTTCATAATAATTCCAATACTATAATTACAATACTGCAGTACTAAGGAAATACTGAAAGCATGATCTGTTGGGAGGTCGTGAAGACTGGAGTTTGAGAAACGCTGGTTTATTGGCCATCACTGGCCCTCTATATAGTGAAGCTAAAGCTGTGATAATGGGTAAAGTCCACAATATTTTAACAGTCAATGTAATAAAAGAGCACAATCTGCAGCTAGGACAAAGTCAACCCAAACTCGGCACCTCCTGTAGCATGGGAAGGAAAAAGGTTGACAGAAGGTGCGAAGAGGTCCACTTTTAGTTAATAAAGTTGTGCACTTGTTTGCGTCACATTAATATTGGTATTTGTCCCGCTCATTTCTTTCCTGATAAAGGAACTATATTTTATTGAAGGGTAACTATGCATGGTGCAGTTCATCAGCATTATCCATGCCAACAAATCATACCAATGGCGCAGACATGCTTCTGCAGTCCACACAAGCAAGAGACAGAATAACGCAACCATTAAACAAGTCGTGACAATGTGCAAATCATTCCTCTTGAAGAATAAACTGATGACGTTTTCACACAATGGACAGACTTCTCCTAGTCTCTTAGTGATCCCATCATCTTGAATGTATGTTTTAAGTTGTCAAATAAAGGTCTTTAAGTTAAGAAAAAGAAATGTATGTATTAACTGTAAAGATATTTTTAGCTCTAACCTCTTACTGAACTGTTGAGATAAAAGAAATGTTAAAATATTTGGTCTCTCCTGTCACTAATGTTCTTGATAGATAGTGAGACTACATACTTCGAAGAACCTATTCGCCTACACATTTCAGTTTTCTAAAATGCATTTTCTCACACACAGCCATACAGATGACACACGCACTATGGAAGTAGTCAATTATGTAAGGGGCGTTTACATGGGGTGATGATCGAATGAACGATCCTTCCCATTCACGTGCTGATCGCATGGGTTTTGATGACCTAAAAATCATGGTTGGTCAACAAATATACATCCGTGAAAATGGGTTATGCTGCCCACAATGTCAAGAGATTCTGACGAATGATCGTTCACAAAAATAAAAATTGTTACTTGTAACTTAGGTAAATGAGTGCTGGCTCTCTTTCTATACCAATCAGCCCTCATTCTAGCAATTTGTCAGTCATTGTAAAAACATCAGTACTAGTGATGAGCGAGTGTACTCGTTGCTCGGGTTTTCCTGAGCACGCACGGGTGATCTCCGAGTATTTGTTAGTGTTCGGAGATTTAATTTTCATCACAGCAGCTGAATGATTTACAGCTACTAGCCAGGCTGAGTACATGTGGGGGTTGCCTGGTTGCTAGGGAATCTCCACATGTAATCAAGCAGGCTAGTAGCTGTAAATCATGCTGCTGAGGCGATGAAAACTTAATCTCCGACCACTAACAAATACTCTGAGACCACCCGAGCAACGAGTACTCGCTCATCACTAATCAATACGTACTAGATTTGCCCAATTTGGAAGAACAATTATTACACAATACAATGGTTATTTTTGTTTTAAAGCGTGATTGTCATGTAAGTTAAGCTTTTGGGTGTGTACATGAGGATCTGACCATTATATGATTTGTATCTTACATCTTTCACCAGTTTTCCTCTGTTCAGGGGAATGTTCAATTTTCTCTAAGCTAAAGGGTGGAGAATTGCTCCTGTGAGGTCTTCCATACACAGTAGGCAGAGATAGAGAGATGCCCTTCTTTCTCAGTAGAATACGAGACGGAACTAGCAGAATGGAAGATATTTTATGAGTGAGCTAAAGTAGTTACTTAAAGGAATCTGTCACAATTTTTGCTACCCCATCTGAGAGCAGCATGATATAGAGGCAGAGACCCAGATGCCAGCGATGTGCCACTTACTGGGCTCCATGCTGCAGTTTTGATAAAATCACTGTTTTATCTGCTGCAGATGTAGAAGTTTTCAAAATGCTGAGCTTTGTAAAACCACATCCAACCCCAATGATTGGCAGCTTACAGTGTATAGGCAGAAAGCTGACAATCAGTGGTGAAGGTGCGGTTATACAGAGCTAATAAATATGGAGGACTACCTGGCAGCAGGTTTACTGGTCCTCTAATGATAAAGGAATGATATTATCAGCAAGAGATTAGCAAAACTACAGCTAGTAGCCCAGTAAGTGACACAAAGCTGGAATCTGGGTCTCTGCCTCTATATCATGCTGCTCTGACTACATTATGTTACTCTCAGATTAGATTTAAAAAACCTGGTGATAGATTTAATTTAAAACTGCAGCACAATCTGCCGGTATCTGCTTCTATCTCACTTTGCTGAGTGTTCCTCACTCCTCCGCTTTCCATAGAGTATGCAGCACAATCTGCCCGTATCTGCTTCTATCTCACTTTGCTGAGTGTTCCTCACTCCTCCGCTTTCCATAGAGTATGCAGCACAATCTGCCCATATCTGCTTCTATCTCTCACTGTGCTGAGTGTTCCTCACTCCTACACTTTCCATAGAGTATGCAGCACAATCTGCCCGTATCTGCTTCTATCTCACTGTGCTGACTGTTCCTCACTCCTCCACTTTCCATAGAGTATGCAGCATAATCTGCCCATATCTGCTTCTATCTCACTTTGCTGAGTGTTCCTCACTCCTCCGCTTTCCATAGAGTATGCAGCACAATCTGCCCGTATCTGCTTCTATCTCACTGTGCTGACTGTTCCTCACTCCTCCGCTTTCCATAGAGTATGCAGCACAATCTGCCCGTATCTGCTTCTATCTCACTGTGCTGACTGTTCCTCACTCCTCCACTTTCCATAGAGTATGCAGCACAATCTGCCCGTATCTGCTTCTATCTCACTGTGCTGTGCTCCCCACTCCTCCTCTTTCCATAGAGTATGCAGCACAATCTGCCCGTATCTGCTTCTATCTCACTTTGCTGACTGTTCCTCACTCCTCCGCTTTCCATAGAGTATGCAGCACAATCTGCCCGTATCTGCTTCTATCTCACTGTGCTGACTGTTCCTCACTCCTCCACTTTCCATAGAGTATGCAGCACAATCTGCCCGTATCTGCTTCTATCTCTCTGTGCTGAGTGTTCCTCACTCCTCCGCTTTCCATAGAGTATGCAGCACAATCTGCCCGTATCTGCTTCTATCTCACTGTGCTGACTGTTCCTCACTCCTCCACTTTCCATAGAGTATGCAGCACAATCTGCCCATATCTGCTTCTGTCTCACTGTGCTGAGTGTTCCTCTCTCCTCCACTTTCCATAGAGTATAATAGGAGGTATAAACTGACACTGAACTGCTCTGGTAGTCGGTCTGGCCTAGATTAAAGCTTTATTCACAGGTGTATGGTGAGATTAGGAGTTCGAGAGGGAAAAAGTGGCTCATAAGTGGATAAAGAAGGAGATTTCTCAGATACAATATATTACACAGTTTCTTTTATTTATTTGTGCTAGTGTTTTATGCCAAGTTAGTTGAAACAACAGTGACCATTTAGCTTAAGTCATAAACATTACATGTTGGTAAAAATGTTTCCTTAGCAGTAAAAGCTTTCAAAACCGGAGATAGCATCAATATCTGGATAGTCCATGTAAAATAACCAGAAAATATGCAATAAAGCCATCAGTGACATCTAAAGGCTAAAATGATGTACTACATGATGGTGCTGTGATGCTGAGATTTAAATGCAAGTATAAAGAAATGCTTCCAACCAGAGGGAAGGCAATACGGACATGAAATTCGTATTTATTACTGAATACTTTTTTGAGAATAGCATGTGGACAAACCTTCAGGACACACCGTAGGCGAAACCAGCATTGACCGGTTAGCTGCAGTGCTTTGTGTATTGATTGCTCATTGTTAATGTCAGTAATGTCAGGCAACCAACAATTAACTTTAAACACTTTGAAAACTGCTGCAGTTTGCACGCCCGCTCAGATTTCTCAGACACCACGGCCGCCCCATTAATCGGTGACCTTGTTCGGGAATTAATGGCTATGTCCACCTAACAAAATCTACAGAAATGTTCAACATAAAAAGAGGCAATTTTGTGAAATACAATGTATTATATTAAACTTGAGTTACAGCCTGCTTTACTTCTGAGCTGCAGACACTGCTAGTTTGCCATAAACACAGACACCTGTAAGTTAATACTTTACTGATGTCCCCTTTGAATTTATGACAGCATTCAGACTTTTTGGCTCAGAAGCGATCAGTATGGCACATCTAGACTTGGCTATCATTGCACACTCTTTCTTTCAACAATGAGATCCCTTTGCTGTGTTGTAAGCTGTTTACAGACCATGGCTTGTGCTGTCAAATGCAACTAAGAATATGACAGAAAAATCCTACTAGTACAGCTAAACTTTATATGGAGTAAATCATTATAACTGTGAATTATGGCAGCTGTGTACGGGCTACTATTCATCATGAGTTTAAATGTAAATGACCTAGGGCTCGCTCATACAGCTGTCGATTCTCTCGTGCTAGAGAATCAGGCTGAGTAAATTAATAACACTCAAACTTACACATGAGAGAATCCCAGCGCAGGTGCAGAGAAGAGGGAAAATTAATTTCTCCATCTCCACCAATGCCGGTGTCCACGGTAATCGGTCTGCACTCGGATGACATCTGAGTGCAGTCCAATGGTTCACTCACACCCATAGACTTGTATGGGTGCATGCAATCCAATTATTGAATCGGCATGAGAAAATCATCTCTGTACTGTGCCATAGTATAACACAGGTCCAAGTGCTATCTGATAAAACGCTACATGGCGCTCGGCAGTGTTATACGGCAGTGTGAGCGAGCCCTAATACTGAACACAGTCGCATCCCTGATTACAAGAGGGTGTTCACACTTACGCAATCATTATTTTAGTTTTGATGTTTTTATTTTTCCACTGAGAATAATATCAGTTTGTTGCTCAATGGATTTGTACAGATTATAGGTGACATTAAAGCTGTAGCTCTTTCAAAGACAAGTTCAGCTATATACTGCCATTACAGTACTGTTCACAGGTCCTTAAAGGAAATTTATAAACAATATTCCCCAAGTTATTTATACGTTACTCTACCTCTTTCAAAGAAAAGTCCATCAATACCTTTACATGGCCAGTCTGTTCCTCCGTTATTGACAAATCAGCGTTTGAATGTATATGCAAAGGCTTTGTCACTCCAGCTCTATTCCCTTTCCAGCGCCACCACCTCCAGCTGGACTGACAGCCTCTATGTAGAGCAATGTCAGCCAAAGGAGCCATCAGAGAAGCAGAAGGAGGCAGCGCTGGGTGGGGAATAGAGCTGGAGTGACAAAGGCTTTAGCTCTACAGTAGCTCTTCTTAGTTATTTGCATATAAATTTCAACTCTGATTTCACAGTAATTGAGAAACAAACTGGCCATGTAAAAGGTATTGCCTGACTTGTCTCTGAAAGAGCTACATGTGCCTAGAAATAGCTTGGGGGATGAAATCCAGCAGACATATTCCTTTTAAGAACCCTGTGAACAGAGCTTTAACGGCAGCGCACGACCTCTATCAAACTCTGTGATGGAGCAATTCCTTGTAGTGGATACAACCTCTTAATATAAAATCCAATGGACGATGATAAAGAAGAAATGAATGTATACAAGGGATTCACGCACTCCTATGGCAGCTCTATTATGGTGATTGGAATATGTGACTAATTCTGAACACAGCCACATCTTAAAGTATGAGGGTGTTAACACTTATGCAACCTCGTTAGTTTTGTTATTTTTATTTTCCACTTCAACATGATTTCAGTTTGTTTCTCAAATAAATTGTACAGATTATAGGTGATATGAAAGGCGGAAAAAGTGATGAAATTGTTCTTCTTGGTATGACTTTTTTTTATATGACAAAATCTTGACATTTTAACAAGGGTGTATAGACTGTATCCATGGTACAATTGTATTTTTGGTCTGTGTGCTATCTAAAAAAAACAAAAAACAAACAGCATTCGGATCAATGTTATTCAATGGGGCAGTGCAGATGAGCGGGGTTTTTTTTCACTGACCGAATATGTTGGTGAAAAAAAAATGGTTTCTTCTGTAAATCAGATGAGACTCACCCATCCAAGTCTTTGGCTCATAAAAAAAAAAATCAGATGTCGTGCAGAGACAAGGTACAGCATCCGATTTTTATGGATGCATTGCAATTCTGTAACATAGGAAACTGTAAATGGTCCTGTAGAAGATTAATAGCTGCTGCTGTAAAAAAAGATTGCACACAGACGACAAGTGAGAAGGAAATTGTCTCACTTTACTGGATGTATCTCGGCAGGGCTTTTTTTTATATGTTGGTGTGAACATACCCTTAAAATACATTATAGATGTATTTTCCCAATAAATTAATCGGACGGTTATACAAAGGGTATTTGAAGTTTTTGGCTTCATAATCTGATCCAAAATCCACATCAAAAAGCTCAGTGTGGACATTCCCAAATGCTAAAATCTGTAAGGCTATGTGCACACGTTCAGGAATGTCTGCAGAATTTTCCTGAACAAAATTGGACTTTTTCTACAGGAAACCCACTCGCTTTTTTTCGCATTATTTGCGGATTTTTTGAAAAAAAATTTCCCGGAGCTTCCCAATGCAATAATATAGCGGCAAAAAATCAGAAAAATGAATGAACCTGATTAATTTTTTACAGCGATGTGTTTTTTTTTGTTGCCGAAAAAAACGCAGCACGCACACAAAAATTGCAGAATGCATTAAAATGATGGGATGCTTAATGTAAGCTTTTTTTCAGCATTTTTTCCACGGAAAATGGCCGAAAAAACGTCGCTGGCCATAGTGTTTTGTGGAATTGGGATTGGAAAAATCATTGGAGCTTGAGTAATTAAATTTGTATATATTACACCTTAATCTTACTACAAAATCTAATACAAGATAAGATCCCACGTGAACAGACTAAAAAATCAACTTATTCTAAGTCAACATAATCATTCGATTTTAGAGGTTATTGGGTTATTATAGACACATATTCCACTAATTACCGGATGAGGATTTCAGGCACACACCATATATATGTATACCGGACTCTACAGGATGGTTCTTTCTGGTGAAATATAATACTCGATTACTTTGTGCCTTATATTTGCTAAACAGTCACCTGCGAGATGGGTTCCTGCTTTCACGCAATATAATCTGGACAATCCATCACTCAGTCATTCAAGCGCAACAGACCTCACATTTCTTTATAATAAAAATATAGTAATTTTCCAATTACATGATGTTTACCAAAGAGCTCATCTTCAGCATATGCAGACTAGATGTGCAAAGCCTGAAATGACCAAATATCCCATCTGAAATCCAGAATATAATCCTAAATACGCTTTGACAACTTTTAATGGTAAAAAATCTTATAGGACCTCATGTGTGATTTTTGCTGAAAGTCTGGAATCCACAATCAGATTTTTTTTGCATCAGAAAGAGGAATTAAATCTTAAAATCTAATTTTATATAAACGTTATCTGCTATTTTATTAATTGTCTGAAATATTCTAGTTTTTTGATTGGTAATGGTGGCTGCTGACAGTGATTTCCTGGGATCTAAAATGATAGTTCGTGAATATGTTAAATCTTTGCTCAGTTGGTTCATCCCTTAGGACAACTTTAGAAGCAAAAGACCTTGTTGAATTATACAAAATCAAAACTTATGGTGGCCTGATTAATGCCACATCTATTATCAATCAAGAAATCACATAAATAGGACTTGCCTGACAAAGTGAAGTAGACCAAAAGTACCTCAAAAGCGAAATATCATGCCGCTATTCAAAGAAATTCTGGAACAAATAAATAAATAAGAACAGTAATTGAGATCTAATAGTCTGGAAAAGGTTATAAAGCCATTTCTAAAGCTTTGGAACTCCAGCAAACCACAATGAGAGTCATAATCCACAAATGGCAAAAACATGGAACAGTTGTTAACATTCCCAGGAGTGGTAGGCCTACTAAAATTACCCCAAGAGCTCAGTGACGACTCATCCAAGAGGTCACAAAAGACCCCACAACAACATCCAAAGAACTGCAGGCCTCACTTGCCTGAGTTGAGGTCAGTGTTCACGACTCCACAATAAGGCTGGAGTCACACTACAGCGAGATACGGCCGAGTGCCAGTACTTGGTTTTAACCTGCGAGACTCAGCCGTATCTCGCTGTGTGTGATTGTGTGATCCCGGCCTAAGAAAGAGACTGGGCAAAAATGGCCTACATGGCAGAGTTCCAAGATGAAAACCACTGCTGAGCAATAAGAATATAAAGGCTCCAATACTTTTGGGAGAATACTATGTGGATTGACGAGACAAAAATTTAGCTTTTTCATCTGGCGTAGAAGTAACAGAATTTCAGAAAAGGAACATCATACCAACAGTAAAATATGTTGGTGGTAGTGTGATGGTCTGGGGCTGTTTTTCTGCTTCAGGACCTGGAAGACTAGCTGTGGTAAATGGAACCATGAATTCTGCTGTCTACCAAAAAGACCTGAAGGAGAATGTCCGGCCATTTGTTTGTGGCCTCAAGTTGAAGCGCACTTTTCACAAGTAGGTTTTCGCAAGTATCTCCAACTGACATGGTGTCATCCAGATCTGTGGATTCCACAGGTTCAGACAATCCTCCTTTTGACTCCATAGATAGTTAACTCGGGTGTCAACCTCTAGAGCTGTAGCTCCTAGACAGGCTAGAAGGAGTTAAATCTTTGCTGAGCTTAGCTTGTTGACTGCCTGTGGTCACGTGCTGCAGGAGAACCAGTCATGACTGCTCTTTCCCTTTTTAAGCTGGCTCCATTGATCAGGGGATGTCAGCAAGAGTTTCCCTATACTGGTGTAGGAGAGGAGGACACGTTCTGGTGTACTGGTTATTACCAAAGATTGTTGCAAGCGGAGTTAGCTTTACTCTTCCCTTTTCTGCTAAGAGTTGTTATATTACTTTGTTGCCTCTAGAGCTTTACACTTTATGTCCCTCTGTGTATTTCCCTGAGAGTGTGTTGTGTGACTGTTTCAGTTCTGCGCTGTCTGTCTTATTTTGCATTTCCCCATACACATTCAGACTAGTGCTGATAAAGAGCATAGTAAGGTACAAGGCTTGGGCATCTCCACCTTCAGGAATGATCTTGAGATCAGGGATGGATAGGGACCCTAGTTTCAGGTCAGATTAGGGGCCAATTTTCTATCCCACAGTCACTTTGTGACAGCACTTGGGTTATGCAGCAGGACAATGATCCAAAATACACCAGCAAGTCCACCTCTGAATGGCTTAAGAAAAACACAAGACATTGGAGTGTCCTATTCAAAGTCCTGATCTTAATCCAACTGAGATGCTGTGGCATAGCCTTAAAAAGGCGGTTCATGCTCAGAAACCCTTCAATGTGGCTGTGGTACAACAATTGTGCAAAGATGAGTGGGCTGAAATTCCTCCAGAGCATTGTAAAAGACTCATTGCCAGTTGTCGCAAATGCTTGATTGCAGTTGTTGAGCCTAACTAATAATACCACATACAAGGGACAAATACCATCACACCATGACCAGACCACATAATGACCAAATAATACCACATAAAAGAGAGAAATAATGCCACACCATGACCAGATCACATATTACCTTCACATAGTGACCGAATAATACCATATGCAAGGAACAAATGCCGCCACACCATGACCAAATCATGTATTACCACCATATAGTGAGTGAATATTACAATACTGATCATTAATCAAAAAGACCCATAATACTAATATTGCCATAAATGTCATTATACACAGGAGCTCTGGATATAGTGTCAGTGTACAGGTAATACAGTGATCACCAATAACTTTATACACAGGAGCTCTGTACAATGAGTACTGAAAGTATTCAGACTCCTTTAATTTTTATCACTCTGTTTCATTGCAGCCATTTAGTAAATTCAAAAAAGTTCATTGTTTTCTCATTAATGTACACTCTGCAGCCCATCTTGACTGAAAAAAATAACAAATGTAGACATTTATTAAAAAAGAAAAACTGAAATATCACATGGTCATAATGCTCAGTATTGAGTAGAAGCACCCTTTTGAGCTAGTACAGCCATGAGTCTTCTTGGGAATGATGCAACAAGTTTTTCACACCTGGATTTGGGGATCCTCTGCCATTCTTCCTTGCAGATCCTCTCCAGTTCCATCAGGTTGGATGGTAAACGTTGGTGGACAGCCATTTTCAGGTCTCTCCAGAGATGCTCAATTGGGTTTAGGTCAGGGCTCTGGCTGGGCCAGTGAAGAATGGTCACAGAGTTTTTCTGGAGCCACTCCTTTGTTATTTTAGCTGTGTGCTTAGGGTCATTTTCTTGTTGGAAGGTGAACCTTCGGCCAAGTCTGAGGTCCAGAGCACTCTGGGAGAGGTTTTTATTCAGGAAGGATATCTCTGTACTTGACCGTATTCATGTTTCCTTCAATGATAACCAGTCTTGTCCCTGCAGCTGAAAAACACCCCCAATAGCATGATGCTGTATTGGGCAGGTGATGAGCAGTGCCTGGTTTTCTCCACACATACCTCTTATAATTATCACCAAAAAGGTCTATCTTCGTCTCATCAGACCAGAGAATCTTATTTATCATAGTCTGGGAGTCTTTCATGTGTTTTTTTTAGCAAACTCCATGTGGGCTTTCATATGTATTGCACTGAGGAGAGGCTTCCGTCAGGCCACTCTGGCATAAAGGCTCAACTGGTGGAGGGCTGCAGTGATAGTTGAGTTTATGGAACTTTCTCCCATCTCCCTACTGCATCTCTGGAGCTCAGCCACAGTGATCTTGAGGTTCTTCTTTACCTGTCTCTCCAAGGCTCTTCTCCCACGATTGCTCAGTTTGGCTGGACTGCCAGGTCTAGGAAGACTTCTGGTGGTCCCAAACTACTTCCAATTAAGGATTATGGAGGCCACTGTGCTCTTAGGAACCTTGAATACTGCAGAAATTTTTTTGTAACCTTGGCCAGATCTGTGCGTTTCCACAATTCTGTCTTTGAGCTCCTTGGTCAGTTTCTTTGACCACATAATTCTCATTTGGTCTGACATGCACTGTGAGCTCTTATATAGACAGGTGTGCGCCTTTCCAAATCAAGTCCTATCAGTTTAATTAAACACAGCTGGACTCTAATGAAGGAGTGGAACCATCTCAAGGAGGATCACAAGGAAATTGACAGCATGTGACTTAAATATGAGTGTCTGAGCAAAGAGTCTGAATACTTATGACCATGTGATATTTCACTTTTTCTTTTTTAATAAATATGCAAACAATTCTACATTTGTTTTTTTCTCAGTCAAGATGGGGTGCAGAGTGTACATTAATGAGAAAAAAATGAACTTTTTTGTATTTACCATGGCTGCAATGAAACAAAGAGTGAAAAATGTAAAGGGGTCTGAATACTTTCCGTACCCACTGTATATAAAGTACAGGTAACAGTGATCACCGGAAACATTATAAACAGTCAGGGCCAGTTTTAGACAAATTGGGGCTCTGGGCAAAATTTTAAAGCAGGGCCCCAAATGCTAACATATTACACCATCACAAACATTTCAGCTGTATTTACATGCCCTGAATTCAAACCGTTAAACGAGCATGATCAACAATGCTGAAGTTGTTCGACATTTATTTCCCGGCCTCTTTATATAATGCGCCCCATAGTGATCCACATACTATAATGCACCCCATAGTCCTCCATATTGTAAAATGTGCACCCCACAGTCCTCCACATAGTGTAATGCACCCCATAGTCCTCTATATAGTATAATACACACTCCATAGTGCTCCATACAGTACAATGCACACCATAGTCTTCTATATTGTATAATGAGCCCCATAGTCCTTCACATAGTATAATGCACCCCATAGTCCTCCATATAGTACAATGCAGCCCTCACATAGGTATAATGTAACACCCAGGAGTAAAATTCAGCTTCCATAGGAGTATAATGCAGCCCCCATAGATTTATAATGCAGCCCCCATGGATTTATAATGCAGCCCCATAGGAGTATAATGCAGCTCCATAGAATAAAATGCATCTCCATAAAAGTATAATGCAACCCCCCTAGGAGTATACAGTAGTGCAGTCCCAATAGAGTACAATGCAGCCCCCATAGCGTATAATGCAGCCAACACAGGAGTACAATGCAGTCCCAGAATATAATGTAACCCCATTGGAGTATAATGCAGCCCCCATAGACTATAATTCAGCCCACACAGGAGTATAATGCAGCCCCATAAAAGTATAAATCAGCCCCTATAGGAGAATAATGCAGCTCCCATAGGAGAATAATGCAGCCCAGACAGGAGTATAATGCAGCACCATAGAATATAATGAAGCCCCATAGGAGTATAATACGGCCCTCCATATAGTATATTGCCGGCCCCATAGAGCATAATGTTGCCCCCATAGAGTATTATGCAGCCCACACAAGAGTATAATGAAACCTCATAGAATATACTGCAGCACCATAGGAGTATAATGCAGCCGCATAGGAGTATAATGCAGCCCCATATGCGTATAATGCAGCCCAATAGGAGTATAATGCAGCCCCATAGGAGTATAATGCAGCACACTAGGAGTATAATGCAGCCCCCATAGAAGAATAATGCAGCCCCCATAGAAGAATAATGCAGCCCCCATAGAAGAATAATGCAGCCCCCATAGAAGAATAATGCAGCCCTACAGGATATGCTCAGCAATATTGTGAAAATCGGATCACAACAACAATGCTCTCGGGGTCAAATAATGAGTATAGCTAGGAGAGTATCCTTCAAATAAAAAGTAACTTTTACTATAACATTAAAATCAGGACAAAAACAAGACACAAATAGACCTGTGTATAAAGTGCTCGTGCATACCAGTGCTCAGTTTAAAAAATGGTTTGGTCTCACCATTGTAGAGGATAGACATTTAACACTCTGCACAAGATTTATTTGATTTGTTCCCCTGATGAATCCCCAGGAGCGGGTGTTGTGTATCCGCTTTTTGGGCTCCCCTGGTGGTTGCTGGTGGTACTGGTGACTTGTTTGCACTTTGCTGCTTCTGTTCACCTGCTTCCATCAGCGTTTGGGAGTTTCCTATTTAGCCTTGCTCTCCAGTCATTTCCTTGCCGGTCATCATTGTAACCAGAGCCTTCGGTTGCATGTTCCTGCTACTAGTCTGCTGATCAGCTAAGTGGACTTTGTCCTTTTGTTTTGTATCTTTAGTCCAGTTTGCAGTTTTTGTATCTCTCTGTAGCTGGAAGCTCTTGCGGGCTGAAATTGCCACTCCTGTGTCATGAGTTGACACAGGAGTCTTAAAGTAATTTCAGGATGGTTTTTTGAAAGGGTTTTCAGTTGACCGTGAAGTCCTCTTTTGTATCCTTCTGCTATCTAGTAAGTGGACCTCTCTTTGCTAAATCTACTTTCATACTGTGTATGTCTTTTCCTCTTATTTCACCGTTATTACATGTGGGGGGCTGCTATCATCTTTTGGGGTATTTTCCTAGAGGTAAGCCAGGTCTGTTTCTTCCTCTACCAGGCTTAGTTAGTCCTCCGGCTGGCGCGTGGCATTTAGGAAGCCGTAGGTATGCTCCCTGGCTACTATTAGTTGTGTGGTAGATTTAGCTCACGGTCAACTCGAGTTTCCATCACCCGAGAGCTCGTTCGTTATTTATATGTTTCTTACGTTCCCTTGCCATTGGGAACCATGACAAGCGGGGAGGAAACGCGTAGGGTAGTACAATTGTGGATGGGGGGATGTCCATAGAAGGGCACACTTGGGGCCCGTCCTTGTAAGGACAGGAGTTATACAGGGACACGACAGGGACTTAGAAATCATTAACCTGTCAGATCTTCCCATGCCCAGGAATTGATGGACCCCATGTGAAAGTATTTTTTAAATTGAGCACTGGTATGCACGAGCACTTTATACACAGGTTTGTGTCTTGTTTTTGTCCTGATTTTAATGTTATAGTAAAAGCTATATTTTATTTGAAGGAAACTCTCCTAGATATACTAATTCTGTAGCCCTACAGGAGTATAATGCAGCCCCATAGGAGAATAATGCAACCCCCATAGGAATATAATGCAGCCTTCATAGGAGTATAATGCAGTCCCATAGGAGTATAAAGCAGCCCCATAGGAGTATAATGAAGCCCCATAGAATATAATGCAGCCCCATAGAATATAATGCAGCCCCCATAGGAGTTTATAATGCAGCCCTCCATAGGAGTATAATGCAGCCCCCCATAGAAGTATAATGCAGCCACCCATAGAATATAATGCATCCCCCATAGAGTATAATGCATCCCCCAAAGGACTATAATGCAGCCCCAAAAGGAGTATAATTTTGATTGGTCCTCCAGACCTTATCTTGACCTCCACTGTTCCTTGTAACTGCCATTTCTAAATCAAAAATTCAAACTGAGGAAATGGCAACGTGAAAACACTTTGCTATCTTCTTACAGCCTTCTCCTACGTTGTGGGCCACTGCCATTTTCATTTTCCGAGTGCTAGGCAGCTGCTTAGAAGAACCCACGGTTGCTGTTTTTGTACAAGGTTAGAGGAGTCTGAATTTTTAAAAAGCTGGGAAATTTGCATCACCTGGCCTTTCCTAACGAAGATAGAGAACAAGCCATAACTCAGGCTAATAAAGATCTGAAACCTTGGTCAAAGTTATCTGAGCACACAAATCTCCAAGGGTGCCCAAATTTTTGCACTGGCCCATTT
Organism: Ranitomeya variabilis; assembly: GCF_051348905.1. Taxonomy (NCBI): domain Eukaryota; kingdom Metazoa; phylum Chordata; class Amphibia; order Anura; family Dendrobatidae; genus Ranitomeya; species Ranitomeya variabilis. The sequence continues at coordinate 175,173,707 of NC_135238.1, forward strand.
TCCTTTTTGTGATTTTTGGAAAATGATGCCATTTTTATTTTTTTTTGCAAACTTTTGAATTTTTTTTTACTACTTAAATAAAAAAAGAACCTAGACATGTTTGGGATCTACGAACTCGTAATGACGTGGAGAATCATAATGGTAGTTGTGGCATTGCATTTTTTGGGGGCAATTTCACTGCACTTTGAATTTGTTTGCTATTTTCCAGTTCACTATATGGTAAAACCAATAGTGTCATTCAAAAGTACGTGTCCCACAAAAAACAAGCTCTCAAATGGTTATATTGATAGAAAAATAAAAAAAAGTTATGGCTCTGGGAAGAAGGGGAGCAAAAAGCAAAAAATCAAAAACAGAAAAACCCAAGGTGGAAAGTGGATTAACATCACGTGCTTAAAAACTTACTAGCTAAATCCACCTAAACTCTACAGGAAGCCTTTTTTCCCATAAGAGTCAAAAGTTACTGCAAAGTCCCTGGCATGGGGAAGAGGGAGCAGCTGGATGAAGAGTTGAAGAGGGGAATGATTTATGCAGTGAAGAGAGACCTCCTGCTTCCACATAGAGCAAGAGAAAAGAACAAGTAGCTGGGTAGAAAGGCGAAATGAGCAATTGTAAGCACACAGTGCTATATAATATGATGATTGCAATATATTAAGAGAATAAAAACTTTGATGGGAGGAGGAGGAGAGCTTCTTTAAGCCTTATGGTAATTGTCATGTAAAAAAAAAAACAAGAAAAAAACCCCACCAGGACTTTAGTTTTCCGATTGCCCCAAAATATGCGAGAGGTAATCAAAACATTGTAAAGAAATTAAGAAAATAAAAAAAGTATTGCTGTAATCGTGCTGACATGAAGAATTATGTTGCCAGGTCAATAATGCACAAAAAAACCCCAGCCCTCCAGAAAAACAATGGCAGAGATATGGGTTACCTCCCCCCCCCCCCCCCACCCCACCCCACACACATTTTTATCCCCCGTTTTTAAATACAATATATGGTAAAATGAATGATTCTGTTCTAGAAAAGAACAACAATCCCTCAAATGCTAGCACACACACCAAAAAAGAAAAGTTATTGGTCTTAGAAGAAGTAGCGGAAAAAAAGAAAAAAGTTCAAAAAAATTACTACTACTGCTGGAAGGAGTTAAATAGAAAAGGCAATTAATGCTCTTGCAGAATGAAAACCTATCTTGCAAGGGTAGGTTCCCTCTGAATATTAAAGTGCTCCTGAATATGCTGGTGCTGTAGAAATAAAATGATTAATTATTAGGTCGCTTCTCTTAGGTCGGTGGTAATTACAAGAGTTTCATTAGTTCTGAGAGAGCTCAATGGCTTACATTCTACCAAATAGCATGAGCATGGCGCCATCTTGTGGCCATGATAGTTATACCAATTTTTAGAACAAACTACCTCGAATTGGTAGGAAATTATAATAATCAGAAAATGAAACAAGTCATATCGATGACATCAAGACTAGATAAGGACAAAGTTGTGATTGAGGGATTTCTCAAACATGGAAATTCGTTGAAAATATTTCTCAGTAGCTTAAGTATTGAAATGACTGAGGAGTTCCGTTGAGATACTCTTCTCTATGATTAATGTAAGGAGGAAAAAAGTCCCAAACTTGTGGGGTTGGAGAAAAGGAGAATGTAGAAACTACAATTATACAGCTGCTGTGTGTGAACATATCCTTATTCTGTTGGTGAATAGATCTGAGTTTAGGCGTCCATTAGTGAGAGCTGCGTAAAAGTACAGGCTGGTTTATGCGGATTTTTGGTGTTTGAAAACCAATTCTCCATATTTTTTTACCATACATAATTGATTCTTCACAATTTCACAAGTTACGGCATTTGTTGTACAATAAGTGATGATTTTTTTTTGTACAGGAAAAATGTCACCAGGAAAAACACTTCTACCCCTTCACGAACTTTGATGTTCCCATACGTCATAGAAAGGAAAGGGTTCCAGACCTTTGACATATGAGTATTTCATGGTAATTGTGCAGGCACAGGAGCTATGCCCGTGTGATTACTGCCAGGATCTCGTTATACATGAAAGCTGAGACTTAGTTTTCAGAGCCAGGAGCTATGCCCGCACCGCACCCAGCTGTTTAATCCCGAAAATGCTGCGATCAATATCAGTCGCAAGGCTGTGAGAGAAAGGGGGCTCCTTCTCCTGTTCAATCTGCATCCCCGATGCTCAGCGCATGTACAGGGGGACTAAGTAAAAAAGAAAAAATAATAATTGTAAAATATTTTTTAAATCAATCACAAAAAAATAAAAAAAATTACACCCATAAATACATATTTTTATGTAGAAAAAAAAGGTATTGTCGCAACTGGATCAACCTGACCTATAAACCTGTCACACTAGTTAATCCCTTCAGTGAACACTATAAACAAAAGAGACAAAAAACTGCTTTTTCATCACCGCCGAACAAAGTGGGAAACACGATCAAAAGGACACATGTAATGAAAAATGGTATCTCTCAAAACACTATCTTGTCCAGCAAAAAACAAACTGCCATATAGCTCCATCAATGGAAAAATAAAAATTGTAAACGCTGTAATCGTACTGACCCGAAGACTAAAGCCGTCTTATTAATTTTACCACAGACGGAACAGCATAACCCCCCCTCCCCAAAAAACAATCCCTGAATTGCTGGTTTTTGTTCATTTTGCCTGCCTAAACTTGAAATAGAAAGTGATTAAAAAAAGTTATGAGCCTGAAAATGGTACCAATAAAAATGTCAACTCGTCCCATAAATACAAGCCCCCTAACATGACTCTGCCAGAACAAATATAGAAAAATTATAGCTTTTAAGATATGGTGATGCAAAAACTTGTTTTTACAAAAAAAGCGTCTTTTAGTGTGTAACAGCAGCCAAAAAACCCAAACCCCGATATAAATCTGATATTGCTCTACTGGCACCGTTCCAAAGAATAAAGTCATCTAATCACTTATACCGCACGAGGAACGGCGTAAAAAATAAATAACACCAATTTTTAACCTACTATTGATGTGTTCATTCTGCCTCCCAAAAATCACAGTAATGCTCAGCTCTCATTTATCCTGCCCTCTACAATGAGCGCTACGCTGGGGTTTCCATGTAAATCTCTGAACTACGCGATTCAGACAATTCCCAGCAGAATATTTCCTATAATGAAGCAGATGGAGACACTGTGCAGAAAACCATGGTCAGCCACAGTTTTCTGCACTTCTGAAAAGATGGACACCGCTGAACAGAAGCCATACGGAGTCCAGAGTAACTCTGCTGCCTCATTATAGCGAATGGATCCTTCAGGGTTTCATCGAACTCACGGCATTCAGAAAGTGGAAACCCTGATGTAAGTGCTCAGCATAAAGCGCAGGATAAATGTGATTCAAAATCTTAGATAAAATGTTCACAATAAAAGCTTCAACTCAATCCACTAATCCACTAAAAATGCCCCTACTCAGGCACATCATCTGTTAATGGAAATATAGGTGGCTTCCATGTTACTGGTAGCATAAAGGCTCTAGAAAAGTAAAATGGCTCCCCCAAAAGAAATGCAACTAATTCTGCACTCCCAAATCCTAATGCCCCACTTTCTTCTGATCCCCACAGTGTGCCTAACTTACATTTAGCATCTACATGTTTGGAATTTCTATAGTTATGAGAGCCCAATTAATTTACAGGTGCATGTCTCCAAAAGCACGTGCTGGGCTCAAGGTATGGGCACTACAATGTATGGGCACTACAATGGCAGATTTGCAATTTTCACTCAGCAACATCCATTGCTGCTGATTTCTGGAAAACACCCATGGAGTCAAATCATCACTATACATGTAGATAAAATCCCAAAGAAGTATAATTTCCAAAATAGGGTCACTTGAGGGGGTTTCTTATCTTCTAGCACTTAGGGGCTCTGTATATGGATTCCACAAACTATTCTAGGAAAATCTGTGCTCCAGGAGGCAAATAGCGCTCTGTCTCTCCCGAGTCTCGCCATGTGGCTAAGTCTACGTTCACATTTGCGGTCAAAGCCGCAGCGTCGGGCGCCGCAGCGTCGCCACATGCGTCATGCGCCCCTATATTTAACATGGGGGCGCATGGACATGCGTCGCACTTGCGTTTTTAGCCGCATGCGTCCCTGCGGCGCCCGCGTCCGGGCGCAGAGGACGCAGCAAGTTGCATTTTTGCTGCGTCCAAAATCAATTAAAAAAAGGACGCATGCGGCGCAAAACGCAGCGTTGTGCATGCGTTTTGCTGCGTTTTTGTTTGCGTTGTGCGTTGCGGCGCCGACGCTGCGGCGCACATTCAAATGTGAACGTAGCCTAAGAAGTACTGTACAGTCACATATGGGGTCTTGTCACTTTCAGCAGAAATTGGGTAACAAACTTTGGTGCCATTTTTACTCATGAAAGTGTAAAATCTAGGACTAAAACAACATTTTTGTGGTAAAAATGTAATTATTTTTTTCTTCACTGCCCAATGGTTTAAAATTATGTGACACACCCATAGTGTCAATATGATCACTGCACCCCTAGATGAATTCATTGAGAGGTGTAGTTGCTTAAATGGGGTTACTTTGGGGTTGTTTTGGTACCTTAGGGGCTTTCAGTTGGTCACGGCAGCCGCAAACCATAACAGTAAAATCTGCACTAGCCTATAGCGCTTCTTACCTTCTGAGCATTGTGCCTGAAAAGTATTACATGTACTCAGGAGAAATTATGTAACAAACTGTGATGTGCATTATTTCCTATTAACCGTTAGGAAAATTAAAAATGTTGGGCTCAAACAGCATTTTATAGATAAAAATGTACCGGAATTCTTTCTTCACCACCCAATGGTATAAAATTCTGTGAAGCACATTTAGTGCCAAAATGATCACTGCACCCCTAGATGAACTCATTGGGGAATGTAATTTGTAAAATGACATCACTTATAGGGGGGTTCCGCTGTTCTGGCACCTCAGTGGCTCTGTCAGTATCACATGGCACCCTCAAACCATTCCAGCAAACTCTGAACTCCAATATGGTGCTCCTTCCCTTCTGAGCTTTGCACTGTGCCTCAAAAATAGTTTTCAACCACATATGAGGGTGATGATGATACGTTGTGGCTCCATATACACCATGATCCATACATATCTGTATAGTGATGATTCACTTCACATTTTATCTATTACAGTCACCTCATACCACTCATATAAAGTAGCCATCGGGTGATCATTTAAAATTATTCAATTATATATTCAAGATTGAAGTTGCTTCGATTTTTTAAAAATCGACTTGGCCACCTAATCTATAGTTTAACCACTATAACTGCATTTAACCACTATAATGGCAGCCAGCTCTCTACCTGTATGGGGCATGGAGAGCTGCACCATGGATTGTGGCACCATGTAATATGTCTTCAATGTTTTCTCATCCCCTTCAGATCTCCCTCCTGACTCTGTCTGGTCCAGAACCACAGAGGGGACGTCAGTCACCACCTACATAAGCTGAGAAGAGAACGTCGGCATGTACAGGACACAGCAGAGAGCTGGTAATCTTTAGAGTGAGCATAATGGCGGAGGTGCCGGCTCCTGGGTTCTTCTTCTTACACTAATTAGATAAGTTGGGGAGACCAGACCATGGCTCAGTGGCACCGACCACTGAGGTAGGCAAGGATTGCACCTGACAACCTGCCGCATTTAACCACTATCAATCTGCTACTTTTTGGCTGATTGTCGGTTGTCTGGTGATGGCCCATTAAGGCATTTCTTACTGCTGTAAAATACTGACCAAATACGGAGCATGTGAACGTGGTGAAGGGGCTAATTAGCATGTTTAACTTAGTAAAATTGTTGATCACTGAGAAAGAAATCCCATACAACCAAGTGTTCCTGTTTGTCTTTTGTAATTAAAAGGGTTTTTTTTTTTAAAGCAATGAATAATAGTCATCTTGAAATCATAGGTGATGTTATCTTTCTTTGGCCAGTCACATTGATTAACATTCCAATAGTTTAAGGAAGGAAAGGTAAACTATATATGAACTTAGTAATGAGGATTGTTCTTTTTCCAGTACAAAAAAAGTAAAAAAAAATCAGTATAAACTAAGATTTTTTTCCTCTTACATTTCCACGACCATAACAATGCTTTTACTTCAAATTTAATTGTTATAATTAGACTATCAAATGTTGACAAGTCCTATAAAAACCTGATCTATAAAAAAGTATTAAACTTGTTAACCCCTTTTTCTTGCATGCTAATGACTAAATCAAATGTATCAATTTTGCTATGCCTTTCATTTAACTTTTTCTGACATGTATTTTTAGTTTTACCATAACAATTCCAAAAAGGCCAATAATGTGTGTAAAAATTGTCCAATTGTTAAATAAATATTTTTTATACCTCGATTTATTTTTGGATTTGTTCTGACTACATGAATGCCATATAGGGTATGTTATTGTAGTCTCTTCTGACTTGTATATGATCAAAATTACATTAATGTATTTTATTTTTTTCTAATGCAGCATGTGGCCTGGATGGATTGGATATTCTTGATGGAGCGGATGGAGTCAGACTCTCTTGATTCATGAAGAGGTGGACATTTAATCACGAATTAGAAGCATCGGACATGTGGCGTTCACCTCCATGCACCATGCGAGAAATCTTATACAAGCCTCTTACTGAAGTAAGAGTAAGGAATGGCACAGCTCACCTACTGTATTCTCACCCATCCCTTGTAGATTGTGAGCCTTCGCGGGCAGGGTCCTCTCTCCTCCTGTACCAGTTATGACTTGTATTGTTTAAGATTATTGTACTTGTTTTTATTATGTACTGTATACCCCTCCTCACATGTAAAGCGCCATGGAATAAATGGCGCTATAACAATAAATAATAATAATAATAATAATAGCTAGTCATGAACTAGGTAAGCTGTAGTATCACGTCCCAATTATGCCCATTTTGGCAGGGCTGGCAGAAACTGGTGTGAAAACACAAACTCCTAGTAGTTTTGGCAACTACAAGTTGTGTCAAAATTTTCAAAGAAAATTGACTCCAAAATTCTGGAAAAATTTCTTTAATGAATTTGGACCTATATGTATAACCCTCTTGAATGTACACATGGGTATAATTTGCCATTTGTGGCTTTTTTCCCAAGAAATCTCTTGTTGCATAAACACTTGGTGACTGGTCAAAGCAACCCAATAAAATCTTATATCTTAAAGTCTGCCCTCTGGTGTGACCCAAAACCAAATATATGTATGTTCCTTTCTTACTGGATACTCGACCTAGAACAGAAGGTGGAACATCAAATAAAAATCTCCCAAAAAGTACTGTCTAGTAAAGATGAGCAAACCTGGTGCTGAACTCCAAATACGAACATTTTCCAGAAGTTTTTTTAGTGTATAACCTATTAATCCCAGATAATTTGCTACACAGGCATAACAGAAACACTGCTTCCTGCTAAAATGGATCGTATCAGATGGCGGTGCTGGATCTTGTGGTATTCTGACGGTTTTCCACGTTTTGGCCATTTTAACCCTCCCTTCTGAAGTGGTGCTGGTTTCACAGCTGTGTTGGCCATTTTCTCCCTCTGCGTTGTGCTTCCATTGAGCCCCTGCTGTGAGATTCGGACGTCATAAGCAGTGCATCTACCGATATGCGCTTGTATTCACGCATTTTCCAATCACACTCCAGTGATGGAAGTAAGGATGGCACGTTGTGCTTGTAACTGAGATCCAGCAGGGTAGTCACCCAGTAAGTAGCACTTTTAGCAATCTGGGCAACTTGGCAGTCATTGTATAGCAGCATGTATTTGCTCATGTGTGCCAGGCTGCCTAGAGGCAACAAGCTGTCCTCAGCGGGATGTGTATGGTCTGTGTCCTCTGTATCCCCCAGCCAAGCTTGAGTGATTCCCGTAAGCAGCTTTGAGTGCCACCCTGCGGTGAACACAGAACTGCCTCCAAAACTGTCCCCTGGCTGGACAGTTGTGTACCTAGCCACTGTTGATACGGGAACCCATCCTGCGAACCATGTGTGGCCGACTGGACTGATAATGATGCAAATGGTCAGGAGAAGGAGCACCAAATGGGTAGAGCCAAATCAGAACACAGGTGGCTGCTCACAAGGTTGGTGAGCACAGCCAAGCAGGAAAAATTGAGAGGATAGCGGCACACCACTGATAAAAAAAAACTTTATTCAGGCATAGCAAGCCATATTAAAAACATGAAAAGCTTTACGCAGCACCCTTAGTCATAGGATCATCTAAGGCTACTTTCACACTAGCGTCGGTACGGGGCCATCGCCATGCGTAGGCCCGACATACCGACGCATGCTGTGAAATAAATGCATAACAGGGGCAGCGGATGCAGTTTTTCAACGCATCCACTGCCCCATTGTAATGTCCAGGGAGGAGGGGGCGGAGTTTCGGGCGCGCATGCTCGGTCGAAAATGGCGGAAGCGACGCACAAAAACGTTACATGTAACTTTTTTTGTTCCGACGGTCCGCCAAAACACGACACATCCGTCGCCCGACGGATGCAACGTGTGGCAATCCGTCACTAATGCAAGTGTATGGAGAAAAAACGCATCCTGCGGGCAACTTTGCCGGATGCGTTTTGTCTCCAAAACGACACATTGCGATGTCTGCCTTTTAACGCTAGGGTGAAGGTAGCCTAAATCAGTGTTTCTCAACTCCAGTCCTCAAGACCCCACACAAAAGGTCATGTTTTCAGGATTTCCTTAGTATTGCACAGGTGATAATTTCATCACCTGCTCAAGCATTAATTCCATCGCCTATGCAATACTAAGGAAATCCTGAAAACATGACCTGTTGTGGGGTTTTGAGGACTGGAGTTGAGAAACACTGATCTAAATGGTCCCTGTTCCAGCAACTGTTCCATCATCACCTGAAGCGTTTTTTACAAGGAGGCATAGAAGTGGGACAGCAATGATGTTGATGGTCTCATCAGCCCTGGTCATGTTTGTGGAGTACTCGAAGCAGCACAACATGGCACACATCCCACATGGAGGCCTACTCATTGGTGGTGAATTGATGATGTTCCACAGAGCGACTCACTCATGCGTGCTGCAGTTGAAACTCCAGTATCGCCTGCTGCTGCCTGCACAGTCTCTCCAGCATATGCAAGGTGGTGTGTCATCTTGTGGGTTCGTTGCATGAGTCAGTGAGCGGGAAGGCAGAAATTACATTGCAGCACACACACACACAGATGGGCAGCAGCATGGTGAGAACGCTGAAATTGCATACAGATGGCCCATAGTTTCTGGAGCAGCTCTGACATCTTGGGGTAATTTTTCAGGAAGCTCTGCACCACCAAATTCAGTACAGGCGCCAGGCAAGGGATGTGGTTCAAATCGGCTAGGCCCAGACCTGTAACGACATCTTGCTCGTTATTGCAAACCACCAGGCCAGGCGTGAGATTTAGCGGCACCAACCACTCATTGGTCTGTTTGATCCCCCATCCACAGCTTCTGCAGGGCGTGATATTTTTCCCCAAGCAGATGAGTTTCAGAACAGCCTACTGTCGTTTCCATCTGGCCATGCTGAAGTTGGTCTGCAGATGTTATGCTGAAAAGATGAGGAAGTGGTGGAAAAAGCAGAGTAGGAGGAGGAAGCATGGACAGAGAGACATCAAGCAATCCTCGGTGGTGGTGGTGGGACATGCGTCAAAACGCTTTCAGCCTCACGCCCAGTCAGCAGCAGTCTAAATGTGGCATGCCCTACCACAAGCAGTAGTAATTCATGATGAGGAAATGTGCTTGGATAAGGCGTTATCCGAGCACGATCGGGTGCTAACCGAGTATCTTGGAGTGTCGAAAAATATGTTCAAGTCCCCGCGGCTGCTTGTCTCATGGCTGTTCCACATCTGCAACACATGCCTAAAAAACAGGCAATCAATGCATGTGTTGCAGCTGCCTAATGGCCAAGAACGTCCACAATACTCGTTTAGCACCTGAGCATGCTCGGATAACGTTTTATCCAAGCACGTTCGCTCATCACTAGTAGTAATGGCAAACACAATAACAGCTTTTAATAAGGGGTTCGATGATTTTCTCAGTACACATAACATTGTGGGTTATAGTTAATTTTGTGACCAAATCCATCATTGGTGGTGAAAGGTTGAACTTGATGGACCTAGGTTGCTAAAAGTTTTTGGTTTGTTTTTTTTAAAGTGTCCATCTCCACCAGCCGGAATGGCAACATTTTAAAGGCCAAGAATTTTGAAATGTGGTCATTCAGGACCAGGACTCATGAGTGGGTAGAGGGGCACTTCCTTTTTCTCTCCAGTGTTTGGGGGGTGGACAGGTGAATGCTTCCAAGTAATGGTATAGACTCCACATTTTTTTCTAATTTTTTAAAAGAAATTACAGTAAAAGTACAGTAAAACACCACAAGCAAGGCACTGCTCCAACTCCTCCACTTGTGCCTCTGCCATTTGGTTCAAGATTTTTATTTTTTATTCTATGTTGTTATGTTGTCATTTTCCTATCCACATCTGTTTAGAGGGCAATTTTCCGGCTCTTAACCCCATTTTGCTTCCTTTTGCAGCCCCCTAGCCCTTACTACGACCATTTCACAGTACCAAACTTCAGGTCCCCATTAACTTATATGGGTTTCAGGTCCAGGGTCTGGTCAAGTTTTGGTACACAAACTGACCTTTGAACCACTCATCTCTAGAGATAAGCCCATAAATTTTGCAGGCCATGGTAGCACGTTTAGGCCATGCAGGCTGCTCACAGTAGCACGAGCAACATGGGGCCTAGCACTGTGATGTTCAAAAGGATCTCCCGGTAACACTCGTTTTGCAAAGAAATGTGTATATATTGCTGTTAGTGTTCCTGGAATTAAGGTATGCCTAATGTTCCTGTACATTTTATGTCGTGTCATAATAAAATCTACACATTTATAAAAAGGTCTAAAAAAAGAAGAGAAAAAAAAAAGGTTATAGTTTATGGAGCTTTTTTTTAGCCGAACCCTTGATAAATCAGTAAATATTATTTGATAGAAAGAAGTTCTTTGAGGGAATCAGTGTAAGAATCATAAATATGAAGAAACTAAGTTAATGCAATGGCCGCAGCTTTATGGGGGATAACAAGATCTGACAATAGCAAATACCCACATGTTTTTATTATCCCAAGGTCTGTGTGGCAAGATGACCCAATGTCTGGGTCCATCAGATGAATCTCTGCTGGAAATCCAGCCTTATGACCCTTTGGGAAAGAATTGAAAATTGGGTAACAGGATGGTCTACAACATGTGTGGGGAACCTTTTTATAACTTCATCTGTACAAAATTATCAACTTAAAACATTAGCCCATTTAATTTTTTTTGAATCGTTTTTATGTTGGCTACATAGCCTCAAGTGTAGAACCTCTCTCGCTCATTGTTTCCTTTTTTTGATGTTCCTCCTCTTCTATTTTCTTCTTTTCTTATTTTTTCTACACTTCTTTCTAGGTGTTTTCTTATGCATTTTCTCTGAAGTCTCGCCTCCCTCAGTTTCTTCTGAAATACGATTCCTCATGCCAGCTGCTGTTTGAAGATATACATGGTTACACAGATTCTAAATGAGTGAATGAATGTATGTATGAATGAATGAATGAATGAATGGATGTATGTATAAATGAATATATATATATATATATATATATATATATATATATATATATATACACACACACACTATATTAAACTGTATACTATACATCTCAGATAGAAGATAGAGGGGCCTGATGTGGATGGTTACTCTCCATCAATAAGTTTAAGATATATAAGAAAGGCCGAGTGAACATTGTGTAATTGAGCAGCTAATCTGCCATCAGGGTTTCCAGAATATTAGTAATGTGGCACAGTACTTACAGGGGCCTTCAGTGCCCTCCTGGGCCTCAAGCTCCATCCAGGCCCTCATAAGTTCTTCTAAATCTGATAGAAAAAAAATCTAAGAATCTTCATGTATAATATTTCATTATAAACTCATATTAACATCTATTCTAAAACTTCAAACCGGAATTCAGAATGATGAGTAGTATCTACCAATATGGTAATTGTCTAATTGTTAATGCCGCACAGCAAAGACTGTTCCCTTATTTCTTCACTTAAGTGACCACTAGAGTATGTTTATGTATTTAAAGGCCTCGATTCACCTAAAGGTACCTTCACACTAAACGATATCGCTAGCGATCCGTGACGTTGCAGCGTCCTGGCTAGTGATATCGTTGTGTTTGACACGCAGCAGCGATCAGGATCCTGCTGTGATATCGCTGGTCGTTGAACAAAGTTCAGAACTTTATTTGGTCGTCAGACTGGCGTGTATCGTCGTGTTTGACACCAAAAGCAACGATACCAGCGATGTTTTACACTGGTAACCAGGGTAAACATCGGGTTACTAAGCGCAGGGCCGCGCTTAGTAACCCGATGTTTACCCTGGTTACCAGTGTAAAATGTAAAAAAAACAAACTACATACTCACCTTCGCGTCCCCCGGCGTCCGCTTCCCACACTGACTGAGCGCCGTAAAGTGAAAGTGAAAGTACAGCACAGCGGTGACGTCACCGCTCTGCTGTTAGGGCCGGCGCTCAGTCAGTGCAGGAAGCGGACGCCGGGGGACGCGAATGTAAGTATGTACTGTTTGTTTTTTTTACATTTTACGCTGGTAACCAGGGTAAACATCGGGTTACTAAGCGCGGCCTTGCGCTTAGTAACCCGATGTGTACCCTGGTTACCCGGGGACCTCGGCATCGTTGGTCGCTGGAGAGCGGTCTGTGTGACAGCTCTCCAGCGATCAAACAGCGACGCTGCAGCGATCGGCATCGTTGTCGCTATCGCTGCAGCGTCGCTTAATGTGAAGGTACCTTAAGGCCGGTTTCACACGTCAGTGTCTCCAGTACGTGAGGTGACAGTTTCCTCACGTACCGGAGACACTGACACACGTAAACCCATTAAAATCAATGCATCTGTGCAGATGTCATTGATTTTTTGCGGACCGTGTCTCCGTGTGCCAAACACGGAGACATGTCAGTGTTCGTGGGAGCGCACGTATTACACAGACCCATTAAAGTCAATGGGTCCGTGTAAAACACGGACCTCACATGGACATTCTCCGTCTGCAGTCCGTGTGCGTGCAGGAGACAACGCTACAGTAAGCGCTGTCCCCCCCACATGGTGCTGAAGCCGCCATTCATATGTTCTCTGCAGCAGCCTTTGCTGCAGAGAAGATATGAATAATAGTGTTTAAATGAAAGATCTATGTGTCCGCCGCCCCCCACCCCCTGTGCGCCCCCCCGCTGGTCAGAAAATACTCACCCGCGTCCCACGTTGGCCGTCGCTCCTTCCTCTCTGCCCCGCGGCTTCCACTGTATGCGGTCACGTGGGGCGGCTCATTTAAAATCATGAATAGTCGACCCCACCCCTATGGGAGGTGGAGCCGCCTATTCATGACTGTAATCGCGGCCCCACGTGACCGCATACAGTGGAAGCCGCGGGGCAGAGAGGAAGGAGCGACGGCCAACGAGGGAAGCGGGTGAGTATTTTCTGACCAGCGGGGGGGCACACAGGGGGTGGGGGGGCGGCGGACACATAGATCTGTCTTTTAAACACTATTATTCATATCTTCTCTGCAGCAAAGGCTGCTGCAGAGAACATATGAATGGCGGCTTCAGCACGATGCAGGGGACAGCGCTAAACTTTAGCGCTGTCTCCCGCACGCTCCGTGTGGTACCCACTCGCCACACGGGCAGCACACGTGTGCCGCACGTATGGCCTACGTGAGCTCACGGGCACACGGACACGGATAACTCCGGTACCGATTTTTTCCGGTACCGGAATTATCTGGACGTGTGAGACTGCCCTAACAGTGGCCAAAAAATGTCTTTATGGCTTTTTATTGTCATACATACTTTATTTCCTTTTTTACAGTAAACTGATTGTGTTGTTGACTAAATTCTTATATGAAGTCATTCTGTTAAACACGTATATAATTATGCAGTATACAATACTTTAGATTTCACGTTCTTTGATTCTTTCTCCCTGTATACAATGCAATACTGTCGGAGGTATACATTTGGAAAGCCCCCAACATGAAGGCCTCAAGCACTGCAATCACAGTGTGAATGTACCCCTAGTGAGAGATTTATCACGTGATGGATTTTCTTAACCAGCTTTAATGAAGGATGCATTGTCGTTACTCGCATCGCATTTATGAAAATGTTGCATGACGTTTGATTAATTTGATGTATTTTTGCATACAACACAACTTGTCTATAGATATTTCCCCAATTTTTATCCTTTTCCTTAGATTGTGTGCGAATTGCCACTTTTTTGAAACTTTTTTTTATTCATAAATCTGGCTTAGACTAATCTGTCTTGCTAACCATGCCATTTTTCCAGCCACATTACAAAAGCTGCTATAAGTGGTATAAAATCCCCAATAGTCTCAAATTTTTGGTTAAAACGGATTTGCTACACAGTTTTTGAATATTTCACAGAAGAACACGGGCACAAAAGTTGTAATAAACTGCCCCCTTAGAATAATTCCATTTATAATGAAAACTCTAAGCATCTAACATGATGATGTAAATAATGGACTTACCCACACGTGGCCTCCTCGGTCTTCTCTCCCTCATATCTACATTTCTGATGTTCTCATCGACTTGCTCCTCCTCCGCATCCCACATTACCCTATATTCTACAGCAGGAGAGCAATGTGATCACATATGATGGACGCACACAATAAAATATTACACTGTAAGAGCAGGCAGGATCTTTGGTGGAGCAACAGTCAAGTTACCAGCAGCAGATGATCATACTAATATGCCATGGAAATTTAGTGATATCTCCAATCATTATCTTCATCTGTAGAAGCTTCCACTGGTTCTAGACGTTTGCTATTCCTGCACTAATACATTTCTATATCTACTACTATTACTAGACTGTTTCCATCCTCTCTCTATACACTTGCATTGAGTAGAATTGCTCTCATCTAGTCGGAATGACCGCCGGCTCCTGGCGTCAAAAATCTTCATAGCACATTGTGCAGATATTAAAGGGGTTGTCCGAGCTTAAGGTAAAAGTCTGCAGTCACATATAGTGCATAGGCTGCCACAGTTCTAAAAAAAAAACAAAAAACACAAGTCCTGTTTACACAGGATTATGCACCGCAGAGGACAATGATCTTTTGTGCTGCACAAAATATCATTTCCTCAAAAAAAGGAGCGTTTCGTGTGGATCAGCAGGCTGTTTAAATAAAAAAAAAAATATATTGTAAAATGAGCTTTCTAAAAAATCTTCATTACGATAATCTTTGTTTATTCGCTGCTGTATTTTAGGCTTACACTCAATTTTCTACTATTTTCTAAAAGAAAGAGCAAGGCATTCTGCGGAACTCTAAGAAGCCAAAAAAAAAAAACTTAATGGGCACTAAACTGGTCAATGTGACCTGTTATTCATAGTTCAAGTCTGTATGAAAAGGGTTGAAGAGAAGTCATGACTAGTGATGAGCGAGTGTACTCGTTGCTCGGGTCGTCTCCGAGGATTTAAGACTGCTCGGAGATTTAGTTTTCATCACGGCAGCTGGATGATTTACAGCTATTAGCCAGGCTGAGTACATGTGGGGGTTGCCTGGTTGCTAGGGAATCCTCACATGTAATCAAGCTGGCTAATAGCTGTAAATTATTCAGCTGCGGTGATGAAAACTTAATCTCCGAACACTAACAAATGCTCGGAGACCACCCGAGCGTGCTCAGGAAAACCCGAGCAACGAGTACACTCGCTCATCACTAGTCATGACACTTGTGTGAATAGAGCTCAGCTACATTTTATTTGAAATCCATTGTTTGTCCATATAAATGATGCCTTACCTCCTCGTCCATCCTGCACTTTTTCATCCGGTGCACCCGGCCTGTTAAACCCTACAGAGAAATGACAAATCAATCATAGGTGAAAGTACATAAAGGGGTGAACATGGGTTTTATTATATAGTCACTGACTTCAGGAGCAGATCTGCTAAAAATCACCCGATGTCAGTGTATCGTTCACACAAGGCTCCATTATACATCATAAGGCTGTTATTTTGCCCAGCGTATATGTAACAAGTGATGTGAATTGACTGCTGCACCGCAGATATTACCCTGCACATTTGTAGCTGTTCCTGGGATTATCCTGCTGTCCCCGCTTGTAAAAGAGCATTTCCAAGCATCAGATATTACTTACATATTTTCCTAACATATTTCATTTTATACTTTGCTCATTGCCATTAAAAGTCAGCAAGAAAATATTTTAGTAGATGCAACTAATGTGGTTTACCCTCCTCATCATCCTCCATACTCTGATGATAACACAATGTTGGAATATTTTATCAGATTGTACCAATTTTTCTTAGAAATCCTGTTTTACTGCCTGTAGATTTTCAGAATAGTGAAATGGACATGTACCGGTAATTTTATTTTATTTATTTATTTATTTTTTAAGATCTTCATGATGGATTTTCCATGCCACATCCCATTGGTGTTTTTCTCCAGGAAAGAATTCAGCGGGGAAAAACATAGAACTAAATGCAAAATTTACACTGCAATTCTCTAGTTGGGGTATTTCTTTGTGGAATAATTGCCTAATTTCAGGATGTATAATACCTGTGTAAATCCAGACTGATGGGGTAGATGTTCTCTAAGATATTACATCTATTGCAATAAATGAGCGTGAATGTCTGTGTAATAAAAGCAGGGTCCCCACCACAAGTGACCCCTATGTAGTGACACTGCTGCAGCCTGCAACGTGATATTTTATCTTCAGTGCTCCCCTGATCTTAGGCTGAACTAACAATTACAAAGCAATTGGTCGCCATTGTAATGAACACTATACTCCCTGCTTCTATCGTGCCCATCTGCAGGGATCTATAGGATACAGTTCTCAGATACATCCAGCATCCTAAGGCCACACTTTGGCAGCAGGGTTTATAGGCTTCTCTACCAAATAGTCATCAGTATTATACAGTATATAGTACATGCTAACTAACGACTCTATTACAAATGTTGCTTTGAGGTCAAAGAAGACCAAGTCACACATCTGCTATTAATCTAGATTTTTTTTATCTTACCGTGATCCCCAACTCCAAAAATCTCATCCATATAATCATCCATATCATCCCAATGAAAATTATTTTCCGTCTCGCCGTCTCAGTGTAGACCAATACTAGTTAAAGAGAATCTGCACAGATACATATTATGGACACTTCTGACATCACAATGGTTTGGAATGCTGACCTGTGAACAGTTGTCATGATACACTAATTTACATAATACAACTAATTTATATCCTATGACTTTACATAGAAATGGAAAATAAACTTGGTATTTCTTTTGTCAGGTCATTTATATGCCTACACCAATATCCTTAATCCTATATAGTTAGGCCAAAAAAGCATATCAGAAACCAACACTTAAAGAAGAGATGAAGTTTTTTTAAATAAGATCAACATTAAAAAGAAAAGAAAAACAAAATTATATATATATATATATACCGTATATATATATATATATATATATATATATATATATATATATATACACACACACAGTACAGACCAAAAGTTTGGACACACCTCATTTAAAAAGATTTTTCTGTATTTTCATGACTACGAAAATTGTACATTCACACTGAAGGCATCAAAGCTATGAATTAACACATGTGGAATTATATATTTAACAAAAAAGGGTGAAACAACTGAAATTATGTCTTATATTCTAGGTTCTCCAAAGTAGCCACATTTGCTTTGATGACTGCTTTGCACACTCTTGGCATTCTCTTGATGATCTTCAAGAGGTAGTCACCAGGAATGGTTTTCACTTCACAGGTGTGCCCTGTCAGGTTTAATAAGTGGGATTTCTTGCCTTATAAATGGTGTTGGGACCATCAGTTGTGTTGTGCAGAAGTCTGGTGGATTCACAGCTGATAGTCCTACTGAATAGACTGTTAGAATTTGTATTATGGCAAGAAAAAAGCAGCTAAGTAAAGAAAAACGAGTGGCCATCATTACTTTAAGAAATGAAGGTCAGTCAGTCCAAAAAATTGGGATAGCTTTGAAAGTGTCCCCAAGTGCAGTGGCAAAAACCATCAAGCGCTACAAAGAAACTGGCTCACATGAGGACCGCCCCAGGAAAGGAAGACCAAGAGTCACCTCTGCTTCTGAGGATAAGTTTATCCGAGTCACCAGCCTCAGAAATCGCAGGTTAACAGCAGCTCAGATTAGAGACCAGGTTAATGCCACACAGAGTTCTAGCAGCAGACGCATCTCTACAACAACTGTTAACGACTTTGTGCAGCAGGCCTTCATGGTAAAATAGCTGCTAGGAAACCACTGCTAAGGACAGGCAACAAGCAGAAGAGACTTGTTTGGGTTAAAGCACACAAGGAATGGACATTAGACCAGTGGAAATCTGTGCTTTGGTCTGATGAGTCCAAATTTGAGATCTTTGGTTCCAGCCACCGTGTATTTGTGCGACGCAGAAAAGGTGAACGGATGGACTCTACATGCCTGGTTCCCATCGTGAAGCATGGAGGAGGAGGTGTGATGGTGTGGGGCTGCTTTGCTGGTGACACTGTTGGGGATTTATTCAAAATTGAAGGCATACTGAACCAGTATGGCTACCACAGCATCTTGCAGCGGCATGCTATTCCATCCGGTTTGCGTTCAGTTGGACCATCATTTATTTTTCAACAGGACAATGACCCCAAACACACCTCCAGGTTGTGTAAGGGCTATTTGACCAAAAAGGAGAGTGATGGGGTGCTACGCCAGATGACCTGGCCTCCACAGTCACCAGACCTGAACCCAATCGAGATGGTTTGGGGTGAGCTAGACCGCAGAGTCAAGGCAAAAGGGCCAATAAGTGCTAAGCATCTCTGGGAACTCCTTTATTGGAAGACCATTCCTGGTCACAGCATTCTCTTGATGAGCTTCAAGAAGTAAAGAGAGTGTGCAAAGCAGTCATCAAAGCAAAAGGTGGCTACTTTGAAGAACCTAAAATATAAGACATAATTTCAGTTGTTTCACCCTTTTTTGTTAAGTATATAATTCCACATGTGTTAATTCATAGTTTTCATGCCTTCAGTGTGAATGTACAATTTTCATAGTCCTGGAAATACAGAAACATCTTTAAATGAGAAGGTGTGTCCAAACTTTTGGTCTATACTGTAGATGGATAGAGCGAGAGAGAGAAATAGGGTAGAACAAGTACAGGGAAAGAAAGGTGGGTATACCCAGTGAGCATGACCTTCTTCCCATAAATAGCCTGAGGATAACATGTTTCAGTGACTCCAAAGAGGGGAATTGCCTGGATCGAGGACGGTCCCTTGTTTTTCTAATGAAAACACAGCAGTTTAACTTGTAGTAATAAAAATGAAATCTCAATGTAGAGCCTCTCAGCTTTCTGACAAATGACGATTGAATATAATTTACAGTCACAGCTTTGCATATGTAATTGAATGGTGGAATAAATACTTACCATCCAACTGAAGCATAACGTGAATTTTAAAATGTTTTTCCTTGATTCCAAGTCAAGAATTTGCTTCCAGAGAAATAATTTTCTTGCCTACATAAAGCAAAAGAAAAAATGTCAGCTAAGACCAATGGAGAACATACAATGCAAAAATTGAAATGCTAAATTTGTTCTACTTACTTTGATTTGGTGTCTTCCAAAAATTAATGAGTAAAGGCCTCACATGTTCTTCAGTGTTTTACTAATGGCATCCATTCTTGATAGAAGGTCCAAAATATCCTCAAAATTCAACACTTAGAAAGTGCTCCTTTGTCAAGAATGGCAGTATTTTTTCAGTTCTTCTACAAAGTGCATGAGCCATAGCTTAACCCATGCAATATGTTAGAAGTGTACATCCTAGGTTATGCGCAAGCACACAAATTCACAACAATACAGTAGCAACTAATCTGTAATAAGAGCTTTGACCGTACTTATCATTGTAAAATGTGACGGGTATTGCACAGAAGCAACCAGTTGGTTCAACAAATATTTTGTACCGTATTTGGCTTGAGGATAACAGATTTAAGCATCTGCCAAAAGAGAATTGCATGGATCGAGGATGGTCTTTCGTTTCTTAACTGAAAAACAAAAGATTAGTTTGTAGTAATAAAAATGCAATCTCAATGTAAAGATTCTCATCTTTCTGATACATGATGATTGCATATTGTCTACATTCAAAGCTTTGAAAATTTGATAGAATGCTTGAGCAATTGCTTACCACTCAGTTGGATTATGACCTGAATTATTCAATGTCTTCCTAGGAATCCAAGAGTCCAGGAACGGCTTCCAGGTAAGGATCTTCCTGTTCTATAAAAAAGCAAAAACAAAAAATATATTTGGACAAAAAGAGAAGATGATATCCAAACAATTAAATATTACATTAGTTCTACGTACCTTGATTTGTTGTATTTTTAAAAAATGTTCAATAAAATCCACACATCTTCTTGAAGGTTCTTCTGAGTGAAACTGTTCTTGATGGAAGGTCCAAAGCGACTTCGTAATCCAACATTCAAAAGATGACCCTTTGACAAAAGCAGAAGATCCCTTCCAAGGTTCTTCTAGAACATCCATTAGCTATGCTATGGCTCATGCAATGAGCAACAAATTATTGCTCATAGCTCTGTGCATGCACATAGTTTCACAACAATGCAGTAAAACAAGTCTTTGACAAGAACCTTTACTGCATTTATCAATGTGAAATGTGTGGGCATAGCATAGGAACAACCAAGCACTTGAACATGACCTTCTTCCCATAAATAGCTGGAGAATAACATGGTTCAGTGACTCCAAAAGGGGAATTGCCTGGATCGAGGACGGTCCCTTGTTTTTATACTGATATTGGCTTGTATTATGCTATATATGACTATGGGGTGCATTTTACTCTATGGGTTACTCTATGAATATGGGATTATACTGCTATGGGGGTGTTATTCTCCTGTGGGGGTGCATTGTACTGCTATGGGGTGCATTATACAACTATGGGGTGCATTATATGACTATGGGGGTGCATTGTACTGCTATGGGAATTCATTATGCTATGCGTTTCCATTATTCTGCTATGGGGTGCATTTTACTGCTATGGTGGTGCATTATACTACTATGGGGGTGCATTATATGACTGGGGCTGCATTATACTAATATTGGGGTGCATTATGCTGCTATGGGGCTGCATTATACTGTATACTGCTTTTGGGCTGCATTAAACTGCTATGGGGATGCATTATACTGCTATGGGGGTGCATTATGTGAAAGCAGCATAGGGCTGCGTACTTCTTACCTTCAGATCCGCATACATCCGCATCTGTCCTGTGTAACTATCATTAACATTGTGTACGCAGGGACATGCGTGGTCATGCTTTATATGCAGATGCGTCCCTGTGCGGCGTTTTTTACGTGCCCGCCGAATGCAACATGTTAAAGATAGGTGCGCAGGACGGATGCAGATGTATGCGGATCTGAAGGTAAGAAGTACGCAGCCCTATGCTGCTTACACAAACGCTAGTGTGATCCTAGCCTAAATACTTTTTCCCCACTGTATGATTATGGGGTACATTATACTCATACGGAGGTGCATTATACGGCTTTGGGGGTGCATTATACTATAAATGACTATGGTGGTGCATTATACTGCTACAGGGGCGCATTATACTCCTATCGGGGATGCATTATACTATATATGACTATAGGGGTGCATTTCATTGCTGTTAGGGTGCATTATACTACTACGGGCATGCATTTTACTATATGTAAGACTATGGAGGTGCATTATACTACTATATATGACTATGAGATGCATTATATTATTATGGATGACTGTGGGGTGCATTATACTATTATGGATGACTGTGGTGTGCATTATACTGTTATGGATGATTACGGGGTGCATTATACTAATTATAGATGACTATGGGGTGCATTATATTATTATAGATGACTATGGGGTGCATTAAATTACTATAAATCACTACGGGCAGTATGGGAGGACACTTGGGGTTCAGAATGTGGGATATTATTACTCTAGGACAGTGTTCCCCAACTCCGGTCCTCAAGAGCCACCAACAGTTCATGTTTTCAGGATTTCCTAAGTATTGCCCAGGTGATGGAATTATTGCCTCTCCAGGTGATGCAATTATCACCTGTGCAATACTAAGGAAATCCTGAAAAATGACCTGTTGGTGGCTCTTGAGGACCGGAGTTGGGGAACACTGCTCTAGGAGCTAATTAAAGAATATTATTTTTGAGGATACTGTTTTCAGCATGGGGGAGGAGAGGTACTGTAACTGGGCAGGGCTGCACAGTCGCTTTTTTTTCTTCATCTGGCATAGTGTAGAGGTTGGGGAAAAATTGGGGAATGTGCTCTAGATAACTGCTTTATTTTCTGCAGAGACAAGTCCTAGCTGGTAGAAGCGATGCTGGTGTGCGCTGGATGAAGATGACGTCACCGGTGAGTCAGTGTGTTACCTGTACACGAGCACTGTACACTGTAAACCATATACAGAGTTCCTATGTATAATGTCACTGGTGATCACTGTATTACCGGTACACTATACACTATATACAGAGCTCCTGTGTATAATGTAACTGGTGATCACTGTATTACCTGTTCACTATTTACAGAGCTCCTGTGTATAATGTCACTGGTGATCACTGTATTATATGTACACTATACACTATATACAGAGCTCCTATGTATAAGATGCATTGATTAAGATCGGGTACGATCGAAACACGTCGCATGTACTCTGTACTAGGACATTCGCACAAAGGCAAGGATTTACTATGTCGTATCTACTTTTAATGGAGAAATAAAGCATTGAAATTTTATGGAGCTGGAACGCCTTTTCCTATATCGTTATGTATAATGTCACTGGTAAGTCAGTGAGTTACTTATACACTGACACTATACATTGCATACTATGTACAGAGCACCTGTGTATAATGGCACGTATGGTAAAATTTGTATTTTTTTTTATTAATGATCAGTATTGTAGTATCCATTAACTATGTGGTGGTAATATGTGGTCCGGCCATGGTGTGGTGGTATTTGTTCCTTGTATGTGGTATTATTCAGTCACTATGTGGTGATAATGCGGTCTGGTCATGGTGTGGTGGTATTTGTCTTTTGTATGTAGTATTATAGGTCATTATGTCATGGTAATATGTGGTCCGGCCATGGTGTGGTGGTATTTGTTCCTTGTATGTGGTATTATTCAGTCACTATGGGGTGATAATACGGAATGGTCATGGTGTGGTGGTATTTGACCCTTGTATGTGGTATTATAGGTCAATATGTGGTGGTAAAATATGGTCTGGCCATGGTGTGGTGGTATTTGTTCCTTGAATGTGGTATTATTCAGTCACTATGTGGTTATAATGCGGTATGGCCATGGTGTGGTGGTATTTGTCCCTTGTATGTGGTATTATTCAGTCACAATGTGGTGGTAACATGTGGTTCGGCCATGGTGTGGCGGTATTTGTGCCTTGTATGTGGTATTATTCGGTCACTATGTGGTGGTGATATGTGGTCTG
This sequence comes from Ranitomeya variabilis, assembly GCF_051348905.1. NCBI lineage: Eukaryota > Metazoa > Chordata > Amphibia > Anura > Dendrobatidae > Ranitomeya > Ranitomeya variabilis. Next base: position 175,197,248 of record NC_135238.1, read on the forward strand.
GTCACTTGTATGTGGTATTATTGTTCATTTAAAAATATATGTGACTCATTCCCTTAAAGAAACATAAATAGAAATATACCTAAAAAGAGTATTAGATATTTTAACAAAATGTTTAATAGGTTAGAGTAGGGTAGGGTCCAGGCAAAAGAGTCTACCTAGTTCTGGTGGTGGCTTCAAAAAAATCTTTTAGCCAGACAGAAGCTGCTGACTTTGCACTATTCTCCCGATATCTTCCCTCACGTAATCTCTGGTCCTCCCAAGACCTCCTTCTCTCCTCCACACTTATTCGCTCCTCATCCAACCGCCTCCAAGACTTCTCCCGAATATCCCCCATCCTCTGGAATTCTTTGCCCCAACACGTCCGACTATCAACCACATTTAGATCCTTCAGACTGAACATGAAAACCCATCTCTTCAGGAAAGCTAACAGCCTGCATTCACCCCGCTGCCTCCTCACCATTACTGGAGCTACAGCCTCACCAACACCAGAGCTGCTGCAACCCCTCAACCTACTGTTTCCTTCCCCACCATCCTGTAGAATGTAAGCCCGCAAGGGCAGGGTCCTCTCCCCTCTGCATCAGTCTTTCATTGTTACTTTGCCTACTGTAAGGGATTTCTGTAATTTGTATGTAACCCCTTCTCATGTACAGCACCATGGAATCAATGGTACTGTATAAATAAATAATAATAAAATGTATGTGATCTGGTGTTAGATGGGAACTGATAATGTGTGGTTCGTGAAGACATGGTGCAGATGTGGAGTTTTTCTATGAGTGGGCGGTGGGACTGTGGAAGGTTCAAGGGTTGGAGGTGGAGCCTGCGCGGACATCAAGGGGGTGAGAAAATGTTGCCAGTATAGTGCCCTGAAATTCCTTATGACATCCCCCGATTGTCATAGAAAACTCTCTGCTGCCCCACATCACCCCAAACAAAAAATTTGTCTGGGGTTGGGGGGAAGATTTATTATGAGATTATTACTGCAGAGCAGATTGAGTTTACTATATTTAGTAATTTCATAACAATCCCCCGGCTGCTCAACCCAACACCCACACAATAGTCCTGGCATAATCAGCACTAAATGTAATAATCTCATAGTAAACCCTTTGTTACCTTGATGAGGTCGTTGTTTGGTCTCAGAAGAAAAATCTGCAGTCACTCAATGTGACGGCAGACTGCTGACCACTACATTGTGTGATATGTATGGGGTCACAATTCCCCTGCATTCCTAGTATGTATGTGTGGTTATGTAACCACTAATCTAAATTCTAGTCCCTGACCCCGCATCTCAGCCGGGGAGCCGGCATATGGCATAACTGTAGGTCATAAGTCAGAAAGGGTCAAAGGGGTAATTTCACTGATTTTTATGTCATGTAGTGCTGATACATACTGAGACGCATGCAAGATCAGAAGGCATTGTGCACTTATCTTGGAAGGTTTATGGGGTCGTAAATTAATTGGCACTGCTCATCTCAGATTTGGAACAGATTGGCTCCATAGCACCACTTTAAAAGGAATTACAATCTTTTCTTAATTGCCCCAAGGTGTAGCATAAAATAAACTGTTTTCGTAGTGTCCTGATGGGCTCCATTCCTCCAATATTAACGATATGTCCCCAATTCGTATCCTGACTTAAATAATATCATGTGACCACTGCAGCCGAGAAACAGTGTTTCCTCCAGTCTGGTAGAATAGTGAATGCTGCAGCCAATCAGTGGTCACATGACATTGTTTATGTCAGGATATGAGTGAAGAGGAACAGACCAGAACGCTGGTCTGAAAGGAACATGCTGCTGCTGTTAACAAGGGGTCATCTAGTAATGGACAACCCTTTAAAGCAGGGGTGGGGAATCTTTTTTCTGCCAAGGGCCATTTGGCTATTTATACCATACTTCGGGGGTCGTACATACTCCGCCCACAAAGTACATCCTGACTCTGGCACTGGGTTCAGGATGTAATCTTTCATTGCATGCCCTTCAGTGTTCAGTAGTGAACACTGTATATGTGTGTGCTAACAGAGCAAGAAGAAATTAATGAGCTGGTGGCAATCAAAATACACCTCCCTGCCCAAGAATGCAGTCCTTGAGAATCTGTCTGATAAAAGGTCATTGAGGGCCGTAAATGGCCCTGGAGCCTGAAATTCCCCACCCCTGCGTTAACCCTCCGTCACATACAACTGATCTGACAGGCGCTTCTCTTTTAAAGGGAACCTATCACCCCGTTTTTTTCGGTATGAGATAAAAATACTGTTAAATATGGCCTGAGCTGTGCATTACAATAGTGTAGTTTGTGGACCCCGATTCCCCACCTATGCTGCCGAAATACGTTACCAAAGTAGTCATTTTCGCCTGTCAATCAGGCTGGTCAGGTCGGATGGGCGTGGCTTCTTCCCCCAGATATTGCGTAGTTTTCCGTTGGTGGCGTAGTGGTGTGCGCATGTCCAAGGTCCCCAATCCTGCACGGGGGGTGAAAATAGCAGCGATGTCCGTTATTCCATTGGTGGTCGGTGGGCGCGGCCATCTTCCTTTGGCCGCGCGTGCGCAGAAGCGGCGCTCTGCTGGCCGCGGCTTCAGGAAAATGGCCGCGGGATGCCGCGCGTGCGCAGATGGAGATCGCGGCGGCCATTTTCCTGAAGCCGCGGCCAGCAGAGCGCCGCTTCTGCGCACGCGCGGCCAAAGGAAGATGGCCGCGCCCACCGACCACCAATGGAATAACGGACATCGCTGCTATTTTCACCCCCCCGTGCAGGATTGGGGACGTTGGACATGCGCACACCACTACGCCACCAACGGAAAACTACGCAATATCTGGGGGAAGAAGCCACGCCCATCCGACCTGACCAGCCTGATTGACAGGCGAAAATGACTACTTTGGTAACGTATTTCGGCAGCATAGGTGGGGAATCGGGGTCCACAAACTACACTATTGTAATGCACAGCTCAGGCCATATTTAACAGTATTTTTATCTCATACCGAAAAAAACGGGGTGATAGGTTCCCTTTAAGGTACCTTCACACGAAGCGACGCTGCAGCGATAGCGACAACGATGCCGATCGCTGCAGCGTCGCTGTTTGATCGCTGGGGAGCTGTCACACAGACCGCTCTCCAGCGACCAACGATGCCGAGGTCCCCGGGTAACCAGGGTAAACATCGGGTTGCTAAGCGCAGGGCCGCGCTTAGTAACCCGATGTTTACCCTGGTTACCAGCGTAAAAGTAAAAAAACAAACAGTACATGCTCACCTGCGCGTCCCCCAGCGTCTGCTTCCTGACACTGACTGAGCTCCGGCCCTAACAGCACAGCGGTGACGTCACCGCTGTTCTTTCACTTTCACTTTAGGGCCGGCGCTCAGTAGTGTCAGGAAGCAGACGGCAGGGGACGCGCAGGTGAGTATGTGCTGTTTGTTTTTTTTACTTTTACGCTGGTAACCAGGGTAAACATCGGGTTACTAAGCGCGGCCCTGCTGGTATCGTTGCTTTTGCTTTCAAACGCAACGATACACGGCGATCGGACGACCAAATAAAGTTCTGGACTTTATTCAGCGACCAGCGACATCACAGCAGGATCCTGATCGCTGCTGCGTGTCAAACGAAACGATATCGCTAGCCAGGACGCTGCAACGTCACGGATCGCTAGCGATGTCGTTTCGTGTGAAGGTACCTTTACTTTCATTTCTCCTTCCTCACCAGATTGTGAGGAAAGCCCCTCCCTCCAGGTAGTCTGTCTCTTGAAGGTCTGTGAAACCTGATATCACAGTTGGATTTCAGAGCTTCAGGGGAGAGGATATAGCTGCACAGATCTCTCAGGCTCATTGTATGTGAATACGTCACATTCAGTAAGGTTGGTATTTTATGTTTTTATTCATCACAATAGTTTATTTAGCTTGTTTTATGAATGTATAGCACAAAATGTGAGGATATTTCATAGAAATAAGGGAGATTTTATAAAAGAAAGTGTGCTGCTCAGGCATATACAGTAGTTCCCTAACATATTCCTTCTCTTGCTTCAGACTATTTGGCGGGAGTTTTGAAAAGTTTGTATTTCATAGTTATTAGTTTTATGTTAAGTAAATGTTTTTTTTTGCAACTGATTATGTGTAGTCTCTTTTATTACATCCCTATGAAGGTCACTGATCACTTTTAGAGCACTGAAATTGCAAACATTAGATATTATAGGTATTTTTCCAGCAGGCGCCTGACAGGCACATTGTATGTGAACTCGTTAGTCCGAATATTGTATGTGACGGAGGGTTAAAGGGAACCTGTCAGCAGGATTGTGCACAGTAACCTACGCACAGTGTCAGGTCGGCGCCGTTATACTGATTAAAATGATACCTTGGTTGATGAAATCCATTGTGTGGTTGAAATTCTCGTGCCCTAAGGTGGGGTTGGGGTATGTGGTGCTCTGATTAGATATTCATAATGCAGACTGCTGACAGGTCACCGATCCCTCACTGACCCGCCCCCTAGTTTGCATAATGAATACCTAACATACTGAATAAAATAAGGCTTCTGCAAGTAGGTGCGCTTGTGCTGCGGCATAATCACATGGCTACTATGCACTTAATCCCTTTTGCAGTTTTACTTGAGCGAGGACAAAAAAGTTATTTTGAAGAGATCCGATAGCTGCTGTTGCGCAGGCGCCGGTGGCGCCATCTTGCTGGAGAAAAAAACAAAATGTCCTCCATCTTGGTGGTCGCTCAAGTAAATCTGCAAAAGGGATTAAGTGCTCAGTAACGATGTGATTATGCTGTAGCGCAGCGGCCAAGGCCAGCACCTGCTTCCAGAAGCGATTTTTTTTATTCAGTATGTTAGGTTTCATTATGCAAAGTAGGAGGCGGGGCAGTGAGGGAGCAGTAACCCGTCAGAAGTCTGCATTATGAATATATAATCAGAGCACCACATACACCAGCCCCACCTTAGGGCACGAGAATATCATTAACACAAAACTGAAAATAAAGATTAAGAAACAGCCACAAGACGGATTTCATCAACCCAGATATCATTTTATTCAGTATAACGGCGGCGACCTGACACTGTCTGTAGGTAAGGCTACTTTCACACTAGTCCATCGGTACGGGCTGTCGCAAACCGTCGGCCCGACGTACCGACGGACAGTGTGCTAATTAATCACAACATGGGCAGCAGATGTAGTCTTACGACGCATCCACTGCCCATTCTGCAGTCCGGGGAGGAAGGGGCGGAGTTTCAGCCACGCATGCGCGGTTGAAAATGGCGGACTCGACGCACAAAAAAAGTTACATGGAACTTTTTTGTGCCGATGGTCCGCCAAAACACAATGCATCCGTCGCACCACGGATGCGATGTGTGGCCATACGTCGCAATGCATCGCTAATGTAAGTCTATGGGGAAAAACGCATCCTGCAGACAACTTTGCAGGATGCGTTTTTTCTCCTAAACGATGCATTGCGACGTATTCCAAACGACGTTAGTGTGAAAGTCGCCTTACTGAGCACAATCCTGCTGACAGGTTCCCTGTAACATAAACCTTCTCTTGGCCTGTTATTGCAGTACAGCCTTTTCTATAGGTTACACTAATCCTCTATTAAAGGGGTATTAAACTTAAAGGATTTTCATCTGTATTGGTCAGATATTAAAATGAGATGGTCCTCACCTTCCCTGAGTCCAGCTCTGGCTGTCCGCTGCTGCTATGGGCTCTATATATTGGTGAGCTCACAACTACAGCCAATACACAGAGACCTGGGCAGCGGAGAGCCGGCGCTGGACCCGGGGAAGGTGAGGGGAGATCTGATTCTATTATTTATACACAGCACTGCCGATACAGAGGACTCTCTGGAGAGTGGAAAACCCATTTCATGCTTGGAGACATGTATCTCTTTATATGTAGTGAGGACTAGGGTTGAGCGAAACGGGTCGTTCATTTTCATAAGTCGCCGACTTTTGGCAAAGTCGGCGTCTCATGAAACCCGACCCGATCCCTGTCGGCCATGCGGTACGCGATCATGGCGCGAAAGTCGCGTTTCGTATGACGCGATTAGCGCCATTTTTTCAGCCAATGAATGAGCGTGGGCAGAGTGATGACATAGGTGTTAGGGGAGTGAACGCCTATCGTCATGTTATCGCTTGTGCGCAGTAGGGATTTGGAATGTGCAATACGAAATTTTCTGGGAGGAGGAGGAGGATATATAAATTCCTTCATTGGGTTTCGTGTTTCGGCCGAAACCCGACTTTTAACGGTGGTCGGCCGATTTCACTCGACTCGACTTTTAAGACAGTCGGGTTTCACAAAACCCGACTCAACCCTAAAAAACTGAAGGTCGCTCAACCCTAGTGAGGACTTAACATTCTGTAAACATGTTTACTATAAATGTGACTTTCTCCAAATTACTTACTCCTCCTTGTATAAAAATACTCCTCAAAATTATAAATTATTGAAGAAGAAGCTTATTGCGAAATGCGCGTTGGGGTGAGGTGGGACGCTGGGCCAGTCACAGGTAGATATGGCGATTGCTATTTTATGTGGTACTTATATATAATGGTTTCACTGGATGTATGCTTAGGCAACTAAAAGTGTAATGTACCGGATTTGTATATGGCGTTGCTCTTTACTACACTGCACAATATGCTTTTAGCATGGTACATGTGGTAGCCTCCCACTTCTTGTTTAGGTGCTTGTGCACTGTGGCACTGGATATGTTTTCCATGAATAAAGCCTTATTTTAATTGTACTCTGGATCTCTTCATGTTTTTCGGCTGTCTAGTATGTGAGACCGAAGGTTTTTGAGCATATGTTTGGAAGTGCCAGTTATATAATGGGGACAGTGGTTATTTAAACGTATACCATACAATCTCAACCAAACACAAGATCTTATTTTAGATTTTTAATTCTCTATAGCTTTTATTTATCTTGTATTTTACATATATTTTTGAGCATAAGTTCACTTATGGACTTTAGAAATAGTACATATTATGTTATTGGGTTTCTTTTTTTTCACTCATGGATTACAATGATCCCAAAACCTGGGGCAGGGAACATCTAAGGTTAAAATTGAAAACTTTTATTAATCCAGGATCACCCTGATATTCTAACATATAATTGGAAATGCACTGTGGTGAATAAACTCATGTCTAATGTTCAGGGCTTCTACCAGGAATTTCAGAGCACCATACTGTCAAAATTTTTGGGCCCCAGTTAGACTCCACCCAGGCTCCACCTGTACCCCAACTGCGCCTCCAACCCTTGAACATTCCACAGTTCCACAGCCCACTCTTGGAAAAACTTCGCTTCTGTACCACGTCCTCACCAATCACACATTAACAGTTCCCATAGAACACCAGATCACATACATAGCCGGCAGCTTTTGTTTTGCCAAAATATTTTTTAAGAAGCCATCACGACATGGCAGACTCTTCTTGTCAGGGTCCTACTCTACTCTAACCTATTAAACATTTCTCAAAATACCCCATGCCCTTTTAGGTATATTTTTATTTATTTTTCTCTAAGGGAATTTGTCACGTACATTTTTTAAAACGACCAATAATACTACACTCAAGGGACAAGCGCCATTACAGCATGACCAGATCACATATTACCTCCACATATTGACCGGATAATACCCCATACAAGGAACAAATGCCACCACATCACGACCAGACCACATATTAACGCCACATACTGACCGAATACTACAATACTGATCATTAATTTAAAAAACACAATACAACGGTCCCTTGTTTTTCTAACGAAAACACAGCAGTTTAACTTGTAGTAATAAAAATGAAATCTCAATGTAGAGCCTCTCAGCTTTCTGACAAATGATGATTGAATATAATTTACAGTCATAGCTTTGCATATGTAATTGAATGGTGGAATAAATACTTACCATCCAACTGAAGCATAACGTGAATTTTAAAATGTTTTTCATTGATTCCAAGAGTCAAGTATTTGCTTCCAGAGTAATAATTTTCTTGCCTACATAAAGCAAAAGAAAAAATGTCAGCTAAGACCAATGGAGAACATACAATGCAAAAATTTAAATGCTAAATTTGTTCTACTTACTTTGATTTGGTGTCTTCCAAAAATTAATGAGTAAAGGCCTCAAATGTTCTTCAATGTTTTACTAATGGCATCCATTCTTGATAGAAGGTCCAAAATATCCTCAAAATTCAACACTTAGAATGTGCTCCTTTGTCAAGAATAGCAGTATTTTTTCAATTCTTCTACAAAGTGCATGAGCCATAGCTTAACCCATGCAATATGTAAGAAGTGTACATCCTACATTATGCGCAGGCACACAAATTCACAACAATGCAGTTGCAACTAATCTGTAATAAGGGCTATTACCATACTTATCATTGTAAAATGTGAGGGTATTGCACAGAAGCAACCAGTTGGTTCAACAAATATTTTGTACCATATTTGGCTTGAGGATAACAGATTTAAGCATCTGCCAAAAAAGAATTGCATGGATCAAGGATGGTCTTTCGTTTCTTAACTGAAATACAAAAGATTAGTTTGTAGTAATAAAAATGCAATCTCAATGTAAAGCCTCTCAGCTTTCTGATACTTGATGATTGCATATTGTCTACATTCAAAGCTTTGAAAATCTGATTGAATGCTTGAGCAATTGCTTACCACCCAGTTGGATTATGACCTGAATTCTTCAATGTCTTCCTAGGAATCCAAGAGTCCAGGAACCGCTTCCAGGTAAGGATCTTCCTGTTCTACAAAAAATTAAAACCAAAAAATATATTTGGACAAAAAGGGAAGATGATATCGAAACATTTAAATATTACATTAGTTCTACTTACCTTGATTTGTTTGTTTTTTTTGTTTTTTTTAATGTTCAATAAAATCCACACATCTTCTTGAAGGTTCTTCTGAGTGAAACTTTTCTTGATGGAAGGTCCAAAGCGACTTCGTAATCCAACATTCAAAAGATTACCCTTTGACAAAAGCAGAAGATCCCTTCCAAGGTTCTTCTTGAACATGCATTAGCTATGCTTTGGCTCATGCAATGAGCAACAAATTATTGCTCATAGCTCTGTGCATGCACATAGTTTCACAACAATGCAGTAAAACAAGTTTTTGACAAGAACTTTTACTGCATTTATCAATGTGAAATGTGTGGGAATAGCATAGGAACAACTAAGCACTTGAACATGACCTTCTTCCCATAAATAGCCTGAGGATAACATGGTTCAGTGACTCCAAAAAGGGGAATTGCCTGGATCGAGGACGGTCCCTTGTATTTCTAACGAAAACACAGCAGTTTAGCTTGTAGCAATAGAAACACAATCTCAATGTAGAGCCTCTCAGCTTTCTGACAAATGATGATTGAATATAATTTACAGTTATAGCTTTGTACATGTAATTGAATGATGGAATAAATACTTACCATCCAACTGAAGCATAACGTGAATTTTAAAATGTTTTTCATTTATTCCAAGAGTCCAGAATTTGCTTCCAGAGTAATAATTTTCTTGCCTACACAAAGCAAAACAAAAATTGTCAGCTAAGACCAATGGAGAAAATACAATGCAAAAATTGAAATACTAAATTTGTTCTGCTTACTTTGATTTGGTGTCTTCCAAAGATTAATGAGTAAAGGCCTCACATGTTCTTCAATGTTTTTCTAATGGCATCCATTCTTGATAGAAGGTCCAAAATATCCTCAAAATTCAACACTTAGAAGGTGCTCCTTTGTCAAGAATAGCAGTATTTTTTCAGTTCTTCTACAAAGTGCATGAGCCATAGCTTAACCCATGCAATACTTAAGAAATGTTCATCCTAGGTTATGCGCAGGCACACAAATTCACAACAATGCAGTTGCAACTAATCTGCAATAAGAGCTATTACCGTACTTATCATTGTATAATGTGAGGGTATTGCACAGAAGCAACCAGTTGGGTCAACAAATATTTCGGACCGTATTTGGCTTGAGGATAACAGATTTAAGCAACTGCCAAAAGAGAATTGCATGGATCAAGGATGGTCTTTCGTTTCTTAACTGAAATACAAAAGATTAGTTTGCAGTAATAAAAATGCAATCTCAATGTAAAGATTCTCAGCTTTCTGTCACATGATGATTGCATATTGTCTACATTCAAAGCTTTGAAAATTTGATAGAATGCTTGAGCAATTGCTTACCACCCAGTTGGATTATGACCAGAATTCTTCAATATCTTCCTAGGAATCCAAGAGTCCAGGAACCGCTTCCAGGTAAGGATCTTCCTGTTCTACAAAAAAGCAAAACCAAAAAATATATTTGGACAAAAAGGGAAGATGATATCCAAACATTTAAATATTACCGTATATACTCGAGTATAAGCCGACCCAAGTATAAGCCGACCCCCCTAATTTTGCCACAAAAAACTGGGAAAACTTATTGACTCGAGTATAAGCCTAGGGTGGAAAATGCAGCAGGTACTGGTGAATTTCAAAATTAAAAATAGATACTCCATACCGTTCATTATGGCCCCATAGATGCTCCACATAAAGCTGTGCCACATATAATGCTCTGCACCGTTCATTATGGCCCCATAGATGCTCCACATAAAGCTGTGCCATATATACAATGCTCTGCACCGTTGCCCCATAGATACTCCACATAAAGCTGTGCCATATATACAATGCTCTGCACCATTGCCCCATAGCTGTGCCATATATATAGTGCTCTGCACCGTTGCCCCATAGCTGTGCCATATATATAGTGCTCTGCACCGTTGCCCCATAGCTGTGCCATATAGTGCTCTGCGCAGTTGCCCCATAGCTGTGCCATATAGTGCTCTGCACCGTTGCCCCATAGCTGTGCCATATAGTGCTCTGCACCGTTGCCCCATAGATGTGCCATATAGTGCTCTGCACCGTTGCCCCATAGATAGCTGTGCCATATAGTGCTCTGCACCGTTGCCCCATAGCTGTGCCATATAGTGCTCTGCACCGTCCATTATTGCCCCATAGCTGTGCTGCTGCTGCAATAAAATAATAAAACACATACTCACCTGTCTTGCTTGCAGCTCCTCAGCGTCCCGTCCCGTCGTCTCTCCGCACTGACTGATCAGGCAGAGGGCGGCGCGCACACTATATGCGTCATCGCGCCCTCTGACCTGCACAGTCAGTGCGGAGAGACGCTGGGAAGACAGAGCGGTGCCCGGCGTGTGGAACGAGGACAGGTAAATATGACATACTTACCTGCTCCCGGCGTCCCGCTCCTTCCCCCGGACAGCTGGTCTTCGGTGCCGCAGCCTCTTCCTCTGTCAGCGGTCACCGGCACCGCTGATTAGATAAATGAATTATGCGGCTCCGCCCCTATGGGGGGTGGAGCAGCCTATTCATTTCTCTAATGAGCGGTCACACGTGACCGCTGAACAGGGGAAGAGGCTGCTGCACCGAAGACAGTGGGACGGGCAGGGGGAGCGCCAGGAGCCCCGGAAGCAGGTAAGTATGCCTCAGCACCCTCTCCCCCTCACCCGCCGACCCCACCACCGATCATGACTCGAGTATAAGCCAAGAGGGGCACTTTCAGCCCAAAAATTTGGGCTGAAAATCTCGGCTTATACTCGAGTATATACGGTACATTACTTCTACTTACCTTGATTTGTTGTTTTTTTTCAAAAATGTCCAATAAAATCCACACATCTTCTTGAAGGTTCTTCTGAGTGAAACTTTTCTTGATGGAAGGTCCAAAGCGACTTCGTAATCCAACATTCAAAAGATGACCCTTTGACAAAAGCAGAAGATCCCTTCCAAGGTTCTTCTAGAACATGCATTAGCTATGCTATGGCTCATGCAATGAGCAACAAATTATTGCTCATAGCTCTGTGCATGCACATAGTTTCACAACAATGCAGTAAAACAAGTTTTTGACAAGAACCTTTACTGCATTTATCAATGTGAAATGTGTGGGCATAGCATAGGAACAACCAAGCACTTGAACATGACCTTCTTCCCATAAATAGCCTGAGGATAACATGGTTCAGTGACTCCAAAAAGGGGAATTGCCTGGATAGAGGACGGTCCCTTGTTTTTCTAACGAAAACACAGCAATTTAGCTTGTAGTAATAAAAACGAAATCTCAATGTAGAGCCTCTCAGCTTTCTGACAAATGATGATTGAATATAATTTACAGTCATAGCTTTGTACATGTAATTGAATGGTGGAATAAATACTTACCATCCAACTGAAGCATAACGTGAATTTTAAAATGTTTTTCATTGATTTCAAGAGTCCAGAATTTGCTTCCTGAGTAATAATTTCTTGCCTACACAAAGCAAACAAAATATGTCAGCTAAGACCAATGGAGAAAACACAATGCACACATTGTAATACTAAATTTGTTCTGCTTACTTTGATTTGGTGTCTTCCAAAGATTAATGAGTAAAGGCCTCACATGTTCTTCAATGTTTTTCTAATGGCATCCATTCTTGATAGAAGGTCCAAAATATCCTCAAAATTCAACACTTAGAAGGTGCTCCTTTGTCAAGAATAGCAGTATTTTTTCAGTTCTTCTACAAAGTGCATGAGCCATAGCTTAACCCATGCAATACTTAAGAAATGTTCATCCTAGGTTATGCACAGGCACACAAATTCACAACAATGCAGTTGCAACTAATCTGTAATAAGAGCTATTACCGTACTTATCATTGTAAAATGTGAGGGTATTGCACAGAAGCAACCAGTTGGGTCAACAAATATTTCGGACCGTATTTGGCTTGAGGATAACAGATTTAAGCATGTGCCAAAAAAGAATTGCATGGATCAAGGATGGTCTTTCGTTTCTTAACTGAAATACAAAAGATTAGTTTGTAGTAATAAAAATGCAATCTCAATGTAAAGATTCTCAGCTTTCTGTCACATGATGATTGCATATTGTCTACATTCAAAGCTTTGAAAATTTGATAGAATGCTTGAGCAATTGCTTACCACCCAGTTGGATTATGACCTGAATTCTTCAATGTCTTCCTAGGAATCCTAGAGTCCAGGAACCGCTTCCAGGTAAGGATCTTCCTGTTCTACAAAAAATTAAAACCAAAAAATATATTTGGACAAAAAGGGAAGATTATATCCAAACATTTAAATATTAAATTAGTTCTACTTACCTTGATTTGTTGTTTTTTTTTTTTTTAAATGTTCAATAAAATCCACACATCTTCTTGAAGGTTCTTCTGAGTGAAACTTTTCTTGATGGAAGGTCCAAAGCGACTTCGTAATCCAACATTCAAAAGATGACCCTTTGACAAAAGCAGAAGATCCCTTCCAAGGTTCTTCTAGAACATGCATTAGCTATGCTATGGCTCATGCAATGAGCAACAAATTATTGCTCATAGCTCTGTGCATGCACATAGTTTCACAACAATGCAGTAAAACAAGTCTTTGACAAGAACCTTTACTGCATTTATCAATGTGAAGTGTGTGAGCATAGCATAGGAACAACCAAGCACTTGAACATGACCTTCTTCCCATAAATAGTCTGAGGATAACATGGTTCAGTGACTCCAAAAAGGGGAATTGCCTGGATCGAGGACGGTCCCTTGTTTTTCTAACGAAAACACAGCAGTTTAGCTTGTAGCAATAAAAACAAAATCTCAATGTAGAGCCTCTCAGCTTTCTGACAAATGATGATTGAATATAATTTACAGTTATAGATTTGTACATGCAATTGAATGATGGAATAAATACTTACCATCCAACTGAAGCATAACGTGAATTTTAAAATGTTTTTCATTGATTCCAAGAGTCCAGAATTTGCTTCCAGAGTAATCATTTTCTTACCTACACAAAGCAAAACAAAAATTGTCAGCTAAGACCAATGGAGAAAATACAATGCAAAAATTGAAATACTAAATTTGTTCGGCTTACTTTGATTTTGTGTCTTCCAAAAATTAATGAGTAAAGGCCTCACATGTTCTTCAATGGTTTTCTAATGGCATCCATTCTTGATAGAAGGTCCAAAATATCCTCAAAATTCAACACTTAGAAGGTGTTCCTTTGTCAAGAATAGCAGTATTTTTTCAGTTCTTCTACAAAGTGCATGAGCCTTAGCTTAACCCATGCAATACTTAAGAAATGTACATCCTAGGTTATGCGCAGGCACACAAATTCACAACAATGCAGTTGCAACTAATCTGCAATAAGAGCTATTACCGTACTTATCATTGTATAATGTGAGGGTATTGCACAGAAGCAACCAGTTGGGTCAACAAATATTTCGGACCGTATTTGGCTTGAGGATAACAGATTTAAGCAACTGCCAAAAGAGAATTGCATGGATCGAGGATGGTCTTTCATTTCTTAACTGAAAAACAATAGATTAGTTTGTAGAAATAAAAATGCAATCTCAATGTAAAGATTCTCAGCTTTCTGATACATGATGATTGCATATTGTCTACATTCAAAGCTTTGAAAATTTGATAGAATGCTTGAGCAATTGCTTACCACCCAGTTGGATTATGACCTGAATTCTTCAATGTCTTCCTAGGAATCCAAGAGTCCAGGAACCGCTTCCAGGTAAGGATCTTCCTGTTCTACAAAAAAGCAAAACCAAAAAATATATTTGGACAAAAAGGGAAGATGATATCCAAACATTTAAATATTACATTACTTCTACTTACCTTGATTTGTTGTTTTTTTAAAAAAATGTTCAATAAAATCCACACATCTTCTTGAAGGTTCTTCTGAGTGAAACTTTTCTTGATGGAAGGTCCAATGTTGTGAATTCTGCTCTTGGGTTCCCCCCGGTGGTTGCTGATGGTAATGCAGTTGTCCCTGGGTTGCAATCCTGGGCAGGTGTACCTGCTGAGTGCAGCTCTGACTGGACGTATTTAGGTGTGCAGGATTCATTAGCCCTTGCCAGTTGTCCATTGTTCTTGGAGGTTATGCATCTCTGTCTGGTTCCTCCTGACCTGCTGCCAAATCAGCCAAGATAAGTGTCTGGTTTTGTTTCTTCAGCACACATGCGGTGTGCTTTACAATTCAGTGCTATTCATTGTTTTTCCTTGTCCAGCTTAGACTGTGCTTGGATATTTTCAGTCAAGTTGGAATCTCAGGAGATGCAGAGATACATTCCATGTCTTTAGTTAGATGGTGGAATTTTGTATTATCTGCTGTGGATATTTTTAGGGCTTTAATACTGACCGCTTAGTATTCTGTCCTATCCTTTCCTATTTAGCTAGCGTGGCCTCTTTTGCTAAATCCTGATTTCTGCCTGCGTTTGTCTTTCCTTTTATACTCACAGTCAATATTTGTGGGGGGCTGCCTATCCTTTGGGGTTCTGCTCTGAGGCAAGATAGAATTCCCATTTCCATCTATAGGGGTATTTAGTCCTCTGGCTGTGTCGAGGTGTCTAGGATGTGTTAGGTACACCCCACGGCTACTTCTAGTTGCGGTGTCAGTTTAGGGTTTGCGGTCAGTACAGGTTCCACCTTCTCCTGAGAAAGTCTCATGCGGCTCCAAGGTCACCGGATCATAACAGTACAACTGGGCAACAATGAGTTAAATGCATCTCAGAAGAAGGGAAAAAAGGTGTTGAGCCAATTTTTTTTCTGTAGTCTGCTTGGTCTCTTTTTCCCTCTTTTTCTCTGGGTGGCTGAGGAGTCTTGTGCTGGCATGGATGTTCAGGGATTGGCTTCTCGTGTGGACCAGCTTGCTGCTAGGGTACAGGGTATTTTTGATTATATTGTTCAGACTCCAGTTTTGGAGCCTAGGATTCCTACTCCTGATTTGTTTTTTGGGGACAGGTCCAAATTTTTGAGTTTTAAAAACAACTGTAAACTGTTTTTTGCTCTGAAACCTCGATCCTCTGGGGATTCCATTCAGCAGGTTAAAATTGTCATCTCCCTGCTGCGTGGCGATTCTCAGGATTGGGCATTTTCCCTGGAATCTGGGAATCCGGCCTTGCTTAATGTAGATGCCTTTTTTCAGGCTCTAGGATTATTATATGATGAACCAAATTCGGTGGATCAAGCGGAGAAGACCTTGTTGGCCCTGGTTCGGGGTCAAGAAGCAGCAGAATTGTATTGTCAGAAATTTAGAAAATGGTCTGTGTTGACTAAATGGAATGATGATGCTTTGGCGGCAATTTTCAGAAAGGGTCTTTCTGAATCCGTCAAAGATGTTATGGTGGGGTTTCCCACGCCTCTCGGTCTGAATGATTCTATGTCTCTGGCCATTCAGATTGATCGGCGCTTGCGGGAGCGCAGAACTGTGCACACTGTGGCGTTGTCCTCAGAGCAGATGCCTGAGCCAATGCAGTGTGATAGGATTCTGTCTAGAACGGAACAACATGGATTCAGACATCAGAATAGGTTGTGTTTTTATTGTGGCAATGCCTCTCATGTCATTTCAGTCTGCCCTAAGCGTACAAAGAGGATCACTAGTTCATTTACCATCAGTACTGTACAACCTAAATTTCTGTTATCTGTGTCCTTGATATGCTCATTGTCATCATTTTCTGTCATGGCGTTTGTGGATTCAGGCACCGCCTTGAACTTAATGGACTTTGAGTTTGCCAGGCGTTGTGGTTTTCCCTTGCAGTCTTTGCAGAACCATATTCCTTTAAGGGGCATTGATGCTACACCTTTGGCTAAAAATAAGCCCCAGTTCTGGACACAGGTGACCATGTGCATGGCGCCAGCCCATCAGGAAGATTGTCGATTTCTGGTGTTGCATAATTTGCATGATGCTATCGTGCTGGGTTTCCCGTGGTTGCAGGTACATAATCCTGTGTTGGATTGGAAGTCTATGTCTGTGACTAGTTGGGGATGTCAGGGGGTTCATAATGATGTTCCTTTGATGTCAATCTCCTCTTCTTCCTCTTCTGAAATTCCAGAGTTCTTGTCTGATTTTCAGGATGTATTCGATGAGCCCAGGTCCAGTTCCCTCCCACCGCATAGGGACTGTGATTGTGCTATTGACTTGATTCCAAGCTGTAAGTTTCCTAAGGGCCGACTTTTCAACCTGTCTGTGCCTGAACATACCGCCATGCGGAGTTATGTTAAGGAGTCTTTGGAGAAAGGGCATATTCGGCCATCTTCTTCACCGTTGGGAGCGTTTTTTTTTTTGTTGCTAAGAAGGATGGCTCCTTGAGACCCTGTATTGATTATCGCCTCTTGAATAAGATCACGGTCAAGTTTCAATACCCTTTACCTCTGCTTTCCGATTTGTTTGCTAGGATTAAGGGGGCTAGTTGGTTTACGAAGATTGACCTTCGGGGGGCATATAATCTTGTTCGTATTAAGCAGGGTGATGAATGGAAAACTGCGTTTAATACGCCCAAAGGCCATTTTGAATACCTTGTGATGCCATTCGGGCTCTCTAATGCTCCATCTGTTTTTCAGTCCTTCATGCACAATATCTTCCGGACTTATCTTGATAAATTCATGATTGTGTATTTGGATGACATTTTAATTTTTTCCGATGATTGGGAGTCCCATGTGGAACAGGTCAGGATGGTATTACAGATCCTTCGTGATAATGCCTTGTTTGTGAAGGGGTCTAAGTGTCTCTTTGGAGTGCAGAAGGTTTCTTTTTTGGGCTTCATTTTTTCTCCCTCATCTATAGAGATGGATCCGGTTAAGGTTCAGGCCATTCATGATTGGATTCAGCCCACATCCATGAAGAGCCTTCAGAAATGTTTGGGCTTTGCTAATTTTTATCGCCGTTTCATTGCTAACTTCTCCAGTGTGGTTAAACCCTTGACCGATTTGACAAAGAAAGGCGCGGATGTGACGAATTGGTCCTCTGCGGCTGTCTCTGCCTTTCAGGAGCTTAAATGCCGATTTACTTCTGCCCCAGTGTTGCGTCAACCGGATGTTTCTCTTCCGTTTCAGGTTGAGGTTGACGCTTCTGAGATTGGGGCAGGGGCCAATTTGTCTCAGAGGGATCCTGTTGGTTCCTTGATGAAACCGTGTGCATTCTTTTCCCGTAAATTTTCGCCTGCTGAACGCAATTATGATGTCGGCAATCGGGAGTTGTTGGCTATGAAGTGGGCATTTGAGGAGTGGCGACATTGGCTTGAGGGAGCTAAGCACCGTATTGTGGTCTTGACTGATCATAAAAATCTGATTTACCTCGAGTCTGCCAGGCGGCTGAATCATAGATAGGCTCGATGGTCTTTGTTTTTTTCCCGTTTTGATTTCGTGGTCTCGTATCTTCCAGGTTCTAAGAATATTAAGGCTGATGCCCTCTCTATGAGTTTTTTGCTCGATTCTCCTGAGGTCCTTGAACCGGTCGGCATTTTGAAAGAAGGGGTGGTCCTTTCTGCCATTTCCCCTGATTTACGACGGGTTCTTCAGGAATTTCAGGCTGACAAACCTGACCGCTGTCCAGCGGGGAAACTGTTTGTTCCTGATAGATGGACTAGTAGAGTGATTTCTGAGGTTCATGGTTCTGTGTTGGCTGGCCATCCTGGTATTTTTGGTACCAGAGATTTGGTTGGTAGGTCCTTTTGGTGTCCTTCTTTGTCACGTGATGTGCGTTCTTTTGTGCAGTCCTGTGGGACTTGTGCGTGGGCCAAGCCTTGTTGTTCCCGTGCTAGCGGATTGCTTTTGCCTTTGCCGGTCCCTGAGAGGCCTTGGACGCATATTTCTATGGATTTTATTTCTGATCTTCCGGTTTCCCAGAGGATGTCTGTTATCTGGGTTGTTTGTGACCGGTTCTCTAAGATGGTTCATTTGGTGCCTTTGCCTAAATTGCCTTCCTCTTCTGATTTGGTTCCGTTGTTTTTTCAGCATGTGGTTCGTTTGCATGGTATTCCGGAGAATATTGTGTCCGACAGAGGTTCCCAGTTTGTTTCTAGGTTTTGGCGGGCCTTTTGTGCTAGGCTGGGCATTGATTTGTCTTTTTCTTCCGCATTTCATCCTCAGACAAATGGCCAGACTGAGCGAACTAATCAGACTTTGGAAACTTATTTGAGATGGTTTGTGTCTGCTGATCAGGATGATTGGGTGACATTTTTGCCATTGGCCGAGTTTGTCCTTAATAATCGGGCTAGTTCGGCTACCTTGGTTTTGCCCTTCTTTTGTAATTTTGGTTTTCATCCTCATTTTTCTTCGGGGCAGGTTGAGCCTTCGGACTGTCCTGGTATGGATTCTGTGGTTGACAGGTTGCAGCAGATTTGGGCTCATGTGGTGGACAATTTGGTGTTGTCCCAGGAGGAGGCTCAACGTTTTGCTAACCGTCGTCGGTGTGTTGGTTCCCGGCTTCGGGTTGGGGATCTGGTTTGGTTGTCTTCCCGTCATGTTCCTATGAAGGTTTCTTCCCCTAAGTTTAAGCCTCGGTTTATTGGTCCTTATAGGATTTCTGAGAATATTAATCCGGTGTCTTTTCGATTGGCCCTTCCGGCCTCTTTTGCTATCCATAATGTCTTCCATAGATCTTTATTGCGGAAATATTTGGTGCCCGTTGTTCCCTCTGTTGATCCTCCAGCCCCTGTGTTGGTTGATGGGGAGTTGGAGTATGTGGTTGAGAAAATTTTGGATTCTCGCTTTTCGAGGTGGAGGCTTCAGTACCTTGTCAAGTGGAATGGTTATGGCCAGGAGGATAATTCTTGGGTTTTTGCCTCTGATGTCCATGCTGCTGATTTGGTCCGTGCCTTTCATCTGGCTCGTCCTGATCGGCCTGGGGGCTCTGGTGAGGGTTCGGTGACCCCTCCTCAAGGGGGGGGTTCTGTTGTGAATTCTGCTCTTGGGTTCCCCCCGGTGGTTGCTGATGGTAATGCAGTTGTCCCTGGGTTGCAATCCTGGGCAGGTGTTCCTGCTGAGTGCAGCTCTGACTGGGCTATTTAGGTGTGCAGGATTCATTAGCCCTTGCCAGTTGTCCATTGTTCCTGGAGGTTATGCATCTCTGTCTGGTTCCTCCTGACCTGCTGCCAAATCAGCCAAGATAAGTGTCTGGTTTTGTTTCTTCAGCACACATGCGGTGTGCTTTACAATTCAGTGCTATTCATTGTTTTTCCTTGTCCAGCTTAGACTGTGTTTGGATATTTTCAGTCAAGTTGGAATCTCAGGAGATGCAAAGATACATTCCATGTCTTTAGTTAGATGGTGGAATTTTGTATTATCTGCTGTGGATATTTTTAGGGTTTTAATACTGACCGCTTAGTATTCTGTCCTATCCTTTCCTATTTAGCTAGCGTGGCCTCTTTTGCTAAATTCTAATTTCTGCCTGCGTTTGTCTTTCCTCTTATACTCACAGTCAATATTTGTGGGGGGCTGCCTATACTTTGGGGTTCTGCTCTGAGGCAAGATAGAATTCCCATTTCCATCTATAGGGGTATTTAGTCCTCCGGCTGTGTCGAGGTGTCTGGGATGTGTTAGGTACACCCCACGGCTACTTCTAGTTGCAGTGTCAGTTTACGGTTTGCGGTCAGTACATGTTCCACCTTCTCCTGAGAAAGTCTCATGCGGCTCCAAGGTCACCGGATCATAACAGTCCAAAGCGACTTCGTAATCCAACATTCAAAAGATGACCCATTGACAAAAGCAGAAGATCCCTTCCAAGGTTCTTCTAGAACATGCATTAGCTATGCTATGGCTCATGCAATGAGCAACAAATTATTGCTCATAGCTCTGTGCATGCACATGGTTTCACAACAATGCAGTAAAACAAGTCTTTGACAAGAACCTTTACTGCATTTATCAATGTGAAATGTGTGGGCATAGCATAGGAACAACCAAGCACTTGAACATGACCTTCTTCCCATAAATAGCCTGAGGATAACATGGTTCAGTGACTCCAAAAAGGGGAATTGCCTGGATCGAAGACGGTCCCTTGTTTTTCTAACGAAAACACAGCAGTATAGCTTGTAGTAATAAAAACTAAATCTCAATGTAGAGCCTCTCAGCTTTCTGACAAATGATGATTGAATCTAATTAACAGTCATAGCTTTGTACATGTAATTGAATGGTGGAATAAATACTCACCATCCAACTGAAGTATAACGTGAATTTTAAAATGTTCATTGATTCCAAGAGTCCAGAATTTGCTTCCAGAGTAATAATTTTCTTGCCTACACAAAGCAAAACAAAAAATGTCAGCTAAGACCAATGGAGAAAATACAATGCAAAAATTGAAATACTAAATTTGTTCTGCTTACTTTGATTTCGTGTCTTCCAAAGATAAATGAATAAAGGCCTCACATGTTCTTCAATGTTTTTCTAATGGCATCCTTTCTTGATAGAAGGTCCAAAATATCCTCAAAATTCAACACTTAGAAGGTGCTCCTTTGTCAAGAATAGCAGTATTTTTTCAGTTTTTCTACAAAGTGCATGAGCCATAGCTTAACCCATGCAATACTTAAGAAATGTACATCCTAGGTTATGCGCAGGCACACAAATTCACAACAATGCAGTTGCAACTAATCTGTAATAAGAGCTATTATCGTACTTATCATTGTAAAATGAGAGGGTATTGCACAGAAGCAACCAGTTGGGTCAAAAAATATTTTGGACCGTATTTGGCTTGAGGATAACAGATTTAAGCAACTGCCAAAAGAGAAATGCATGGATCGAGGATGGTCTTTCATTTCTTAACTGAAAAACAAAAGATTAGTTTGTAGTAATAAAAATGCAATCTCAATGTAAAGCCTCTCAGCTTTCTGATACATGATGATTGCATATTGTCTACATTCAAAGCTTTGAAAATCTGATTGAATGCTTGAGCAATTGCTTACCACCCAGTTGGATTATGACCTGAATTCTTCAATGTCTTCCTAGGAATCCAAGAGTCCAGGAACCGCTTCCAGGTAAGGATCTTCCTGTTCTACAAAAAAGCAAAAGCAAAAAATATATTTGGACAAAAAAGGTAGATTATATCCAAACATTTAAATATTACATTAGTTCTACTTACCTTGATTTGTTGTTTTTTTAAAAAAATTTTCAATAAAATCCACACATCTTCTTGAAGGTTCTTCTGAGTGAAACTTTTCTTGATGAAAGGTCCAAAGCGACTTCGTAAACCAACATTCAAAAGATGATCCTTTGACAAAAACTGAAGATCCCTTCCAAGGTTCTTCTAGAACATGCATTAGCTATGCTATGGCTCATGCATTGAGCAACAAATTATTGCTCATAGCTCTGTGCATGCACATGGTTTCACAACAATGCAGTAAAACAACTCTTTGACAAGAACCTTTACTGCATTTATCATTGTGAAATGTGTGGGCATTGCATAGGAACAACCAAGCACTTGAGCATGACCTTCTTCCCATAAATAGCCTGAGGATAACATGGTTCAGTGACTCCAAAAAGGGGAATTGCCTGGATCGAAGACGGTCCCTTGTTTTTCTAACGAAAACACAGCAGTTTAGCTTGTAGTAATAAAAACTAAATCTCAATGTAGAGCCTCTCAGCTTTCTGACAAATGATGATTGAATATAATTAACAGTCATAGCTTTGTACATGTAATTGAATGGTGGAATAAATACTTACCATCCAACTGAAGCATAACGTGAATTTTAAAATGTTGTTCATTGATTCCAAGAGTCCAGAATTTGCTTCCAGAGTAATAATTTTCTTGCCTACACAAAGCAAAACAAAAAATGTCAGCTAAGACCAATGGAGAAAATACAATGCAAAAATTGAAATACTAAATTTGTTCTGCTTACTTTGATTTCGTGTCTTCCAAAGATTAATGAATAAAGGCCTGACATGTTCTTCAATGTTTTTCTAATGGCATCCATTCTTGATAGAAGGTCCAAAATATCCTCAAAATTCAAAACTTAGAAGGTGCTCCTTTGTCAAGAATAGCAGTATTTTTTCAGTTCCTCTACAAAGTGCATGAGCCATAGCTTAACCCATGCAATACTTAAGAAATGTACATCCTAGGTTATGCGCAGGCACACAAATTCACAACAATGCAGTTGCAACTAATCTGTAATAAGAGCTATTATCGTACTTATCATTGTAAAATGAGAGGGTATTGCACAGAAGCAACCAGTTGGGTCAAAAAATATTTCGGACCGTATTTGGCTTGAGGATAACAGATTTAAGCAACTGCCAAAAGAGAATTGCATGGATCGAGGATGGTCTTTCATTTCTTAACTGAAAAACAAAAGATTAGTTTGTAGTAATAAAAATGCAATCTCAATGTAAAGCCTCTCAGCTTTCTGATACATGATGATTGCATATTGTCTACATTCAAAGCTTTGAAAATCTGATTGAATGCTTGAGCAATTGCTTACCACCCAGTTGGATTATGACCTGAATTCTTCAATGTCTTCCTAGGAATCCAAGAGTCCAGGAACCGCTTCCAGGTAAGGATCTTCCTGTTCTACAAAAAAGCAAAAACAAAAAATATATTTGGACAAAAAGGGAAGATTATATCCAAACATTTAAATATTAGTTTAGTTCTACTGACCTTGATTTGTTGTTTTTTTTTTTAAATGTTCAATAAAAACCACACATCTTCTTGAAGGTTCTTCTGAGTGAAACTTTTCTTGATGGAAGGTCCAAAGCGACTTTGTAATTCAACATTCAAAAGATGACCCTTTGACAAAAGCAGAAGATCCCTTCCAAGGTTCTTCTAGAACATGCATTAGCTATGCTATGGCTCATGCACTGAGCAAAAAGTTATTGCTCATAGCTCTGTGCATGCACATAGTTTCACAACAATGCAGTAAAACAAGTCTTTGACAAGAACCTTTACTGCATTTATCATTGTGAAATGTGTGGGCATTGCATAGGAACAACCAAGCACTTGAGCATGACCTTCTTCCCATAAATAGCCTGAGGATAACATGGTTCAGTGACTCCAAAAAGGGGAATTGCCTGGATCGAAGACGGTCCCTTGTTTTTCTAACGAAAACACAGCAGTTTAGCTTGTAGTAATAAAAACTAAATCTCAATGTAGAGCCTCTCAGCTTTCTGACAAATGATGATTGAATATAATTTACAGTCATAGCTTTGTACATGTAATTGAATGGTGGAATAAATAGTCACCATCCAACTGAAGCATAACGTGAATTTTAAAATGTTGTTCATTGATTCCAAGAGTCCAGAATTTGCTTCCAGAGTAATAATTTTCTTGCCTACACAAAGCAAAACAAAAAATGTCAGCTAAGACCAATGGAGAAAATACAATGCAAAAATTGAAATACTAAATTTGTTCTGCTTACTTTGATTTTGTGTCTTCCAAAGATTAATGAATAAAGGCCTCACATGTTCTTCAATGTTTTTCTAATGGCATCCATTCTTGATAGAAGGTCCAAAATATCCACAAAATTCAACACTTAGAAGGTGCTCCTTTGTCAAGAATAGCAGTATTTTTTCAGTTCCTCTACAAAGTGCATGAGCCATAGCTTAACCCATGCAATACTTAAGAAATGTACATCCTAGGTTATACGCAGGCACACAAATTCACAACAATGCAGTTGCAACTAATCTGTAATAAGAGCTATTATCGTACTTATCATTGTAAAATGTGAGGGTATTGCACAGAAGCAACCAGTTGGGTCAACAAATATTTTGGACCGTATTTGGCTTGAGGATAACAGATTTAAGCAACTGCCAAAAGAGAATTGCATGGATCGAGGATGGTCTTTCATTTCTTAACTGAAAAACAAAAGATTAGTTTGTAGTTATAAAAATGCAATCTCAATGTAAAGCCTCTCAGCTTTCTGATACATGATGATGGCATATTGTCTACATTCAAAGCTTTGAAAATCTGATTGAATGCTTGATCAATTGCTTACCACCCAGTTGGATTATGACCTGAATTATTCAATGTCTTCCTAGGAATCCAAGAGTCCAGGAACCGCTTCCAGGTAAGGATCTTCCCGTTCTACAAAAATGCAAAAACAAAAAATATATTTGGACAAAAAGGGTAGATTATATCCAAACATTTTAATATTAGTTTAGTTCTACTGACCTTGATTTGTTGTTTTTTTTTTAAATGTTCAATAAAATCCACACATCTTCTTGAAGGTTCTTCTGAGTGAAACTTTTCTTGA
Organism: Ranitomeya variabilis; assembly: GCF_051348905.1. NCBI lineage: Eukaryota > Metazoa > Chordata > Amphibia > Anura > Dendrobatidae > Ranitomeya > Ranitomeya variabilis. The sequence continues at coordinate 175,222,172 of NC_135238.1, forward strand.
TGGAAGGTCCAAAGCGACTTCGTAATCCAACACTCAAAAGATGATCCTTTGACAAAAGCTGAAGATCCCTTCCAAGGTTCTTCTAGAACATGCATTAGCTATGCTATGGCTCATGCAATGAGCAACAAATTATTGCTTATAGCTCTGTGCATGCACATAGTTTCAAAACAATGCAGTAAAACAAGTCTTTGACAAGAACCTTTACTGCATTTATCAATGTGAAATGTGTGGGCATAGCATAGGAACAACCAAGCACTTGAACATGACCTTCTTCCCATAAATAGACTGAGGATAACATGGTTCAGTGACTCCAAAAAGGGGAATTGCCTGGATCGAGGACGGTCCCTTGTTTTTCTAACGAAAACACAGCAGTTTAACTTGTAGTAATAAAAACAAAATCTCAATGTAGAGCCTCTCAGCTTTCTGACAAATGATGATTGAATATAATTAACAGTCATAGCTTTGTACATGTAATTGAATGGTGGAATAAATACTCACCATCCAACTAAAGCATAACGTGAATTTTAAAATGTTTTTCATTGATTCCAAGAGTCCAGAATTTGCTTCCAGAGAAATAATTTTCTTGCCTACATAAAGCAAAAGAAAAAATGACAGCTAAGACCAATGGAGAACATACAATGCAAAAATTGAAATGCAAAATTTGTTCTACTTACTTTGATTTGGTTTCTTCCAAAAATTAATAAGTAAAGGCCTCACATGTTCTTCAATGTTTTACTAATGGCATCCTCTCTTGATAGAAGGTCCAAAATATCCTCAAAATTCAACAGTTAGAAAGTGCTCCTTTGTCAAGTATGGCAGTATTTTTTCAGTTCTTCTACAAAGTGCATGAGCCATAGCTTAACCCATGCAATACTTAACAAGTGTACATCCTAGGTTATGCGCAGGCACACAAATTCACAACAATGCAGTAGCAACTAATCTGTAATAAGAGCTTTGACCGTACTTATCATTGTAAAATGTGAGGGTATTGCACAGAAGCAACCAGTTGGTTCAACAAATATTTTGAACCGTATTTGGCTTGAGGATAACAGATTTAAGCATCTGCCAAAAAAGAATTGCATGGATCAAGGATGGTCTTTCGTTTCTTAACTGAAATACAAAAGATTAGTTTGTAGTAATAAAAATGCAATCTCAATGTAAAGATTCTCAGCTTTCTGATACATGATGATTGCATATTGTCTACATTCAAAGCTTTGAAAATTTGATAGCATGCTTAAGCAATTGCTTACCACCCAGTTGGAATACGACCTGAATTCTTCAATGTCTTCCTAGGAATCCAAGAGTCCGGAAACCGCTTCCAGGTAAGGATCTTCCTGTTCTACAAAAAAGCAAAACCAAAAAATATATTTGGACAAAAAGGGAAGATGATATCCAAACATTTAAATATTACATTAGTTCTACTTACCTTGATTTGTTGTTTTTTTTAAAAAATTTTCAATAAAATCCACACATCTTCTTGAAGGTTCTTCTGAGTGAAACTTTTCTTGATGGAAGGTCCAAAGCGACTTCGTAATCCAACATTCAAAAGATGACCCTTTGACAAAAGCTGAAGATCCCTTCCAAGGTTCTTCTAGAACATGCATTAGCTATGCTATGGCTCATGCAATGAGCAACAAATTATTGCTCATAGCTCTGTGCATGCACATAGTTTCACAACAATGCAGTAAAACAAGTCTTTGACAAGAACCTTTACTGCATTTATCAATGTGAAATGTGTGGGCATAGCATAGGAACAACCAAGCACTTGAACATGACCTTCTTCCCATAAATAGCCTGAGGATAACATGGTTCAGTGACTCCAGAAAGGGAAATTGCCTGGATCGAGGATGGTCCCTTGTTTTTCTAACGAAAACACAGCAGTTTAGCTTGTAGTAATAAAAACGAAATCTCAATGTAGAGCCTCTCAGCTTTCTGACAAATGATGATTGAATATAATTAACAGTCATAGCTTTGTACATGTAATTGAATGGTGGAATAAATACTTACCATCCAACTGAAGCATAACGTGAATTTTAAAATGTTTTTCATTGATTCCAAGAGTCCAGAATTTGCTTCCAGAGTAATAATTTTCTTGCCTACATAAAGCAAAAGAAAAAATGTCAGCTAAGACCAATGGAGAACATACAATGCAAAAATTGAAATGCTAAATTTGTTCTACTTACTTTAATTTGGTGTCTTCCAAAAATTAATGAGTAAAGGCCTCACATGTTCTTCAATGTTTAACTAATGGCATCCTCTCTTGATAGAAGGTCCAAAATATCCTCAAAATTCAACAGTTAGAAAGTGCTCCTTTGTCAAGAATGGCAGTATTTATTCAGTTCTTCTACAAAGTGCATGAGCCATAGCTTAACCCATGCAATACGTAAGAAGTGTACATCCTAGGTTATGCGCAGGTACACAAATTCACAACAATGCAGTAGCAACTAATCTGTAATAAGAGCTTTGACCGTACTTATAATTGTAAAATGTGAGGGTATTGCACAGAAGCAACCAGTTGGTTCAACAAATATTTTGTACCGTATTTGGCTTGAGGATAACAGATTTAAGCATCTGGCAAAAAAGAATTGCATGGATCAAGGATGGTCTTTCGTTTCTTAACTGAAATACAAAAGATTAGTTTGTAGTAATAAAAATGCAATCTCAATGTAAAGATTCTCAGCTTTCTGATACATGATGATTGCATATTGTCTACATTCAAAGCTTTGAAAATTTGATGGAATGCTTGAGCAATTGCTTACCACCGAGTTGGATTATGACCTGAATTCTTCAATGTCTTCCTAGGAATCCAAGAGTCCAGGAACCGCTTCCAGGTAAGGATCTTCCTGTTCTACAAAAAAGCAAAACCAAAAAATATATTTGGACAAAAAGGGAAGATGATATCCAAACATTTAAATATTACATTAGTTCTACTTACCTTGATTTGTTGTTTTTTTTTTTAAATTTTCAATAAAATCCACACATCTTCTTGAAGGTTCTTCTGAGTGAAACTTTTCTTGATGGAATGTCCAAAGCGACTTCGTAATCCAACATTCAAAAGATGACCCTTTGACAAAAGCTGAAGATCCCTTCCAAGGTTCTTCTAGAACATGCATTAGCTATGCTATGGCTCATGCAATGAGCAACAAATTATTGCTCATAGCTCTGTGCATGCACATAGTTTCACAACAATGCAGTAAAACAAGTCTTTGACAAGAACCTTTACTGCATTTATCAATGAGAAATGTGTGGGCATAGCATAGGAACAACCAAGCACTTGAACATGACCTTCTTCCCATAAATAGCCTGAGGATAACATGGTTCAGTGACTCCAAAAAGGGGAATTGCCTGGATCGAGGACGGTCCCTTGTTTTTCTAACAAAAACACAGCAGTTTAGCTTGTAGTAATAAAAACAAAATCTCAATGTAGAGCCTCTCAGCTTTCTGACAAATGATGATTGAATATAATTAACAGTCATAGCTTTGTACATGTAATTGAATGGTGGAATAAATACTTACCATCCAACTGAAGCATAACGTGAATTTTAAAATGTTTTTCATTGATTCCAAGAGTCCAGAATTTGCTTCCAGAGTAATAATTTTCTTGCCTACACAAAGCAAAAACCAAAAATGTCAGCTAAGACCAATGGAGAAAATACAATGCAAAAATTGAAATACTAAATTTGTTCTGCTTACTTTGATTTGGTGTCTTCCAAAGATTAATGAGTAAAGGCCTCACATGTTCTTCAATGTTTTTCTAATGGCATCCATTCTTGATAGAAGGTCCAAAATATCCTCAAAATTCAACACTTAGAAGGTGCTCCTTTGTCAAGAATAGCAGTATTTTTTCAGTTTTTCTACAAAGTGCATGAGTCATAGCTTAACCCATGCAATACTTAAGAAATGTACATCCTAGGTTATGCGCAGGTACACAAATTCACAACAATGCAGTAGCAACTAATCTGTAATAAGAGCTTTGACCGTACTTATAATTGTAAAATGTGAGGGTATTGCACAGAAGCAACCAGTTGGTTCAACAAATATTTTGTACCGCATTTGGCTTGAGGATAACAGATTTAAGCATCTGGCAAAAAAGAATTGCATGGATCAAGGATGGTCTTTCGTTTCTTAACTGAAATACAAAAGATTAGTTTGTAGTAATAAAAATGCAATCTCAATGTAAAGATTCTCAGCTTTCTGATACATGATGATTGCATATTGTCTACATTCAAAGCTTTGAAAATTTGATAGAATGCTTGAGCAAGTGCTTACCACCCAGTTGGATTATGACCTGAATTCATCAATGTCTTCCTAGGAATCCAAGAGTCCAGGAACCGCTTCCAGGTAAGGATCTTCCTGTTCTACAAAAAAGCAAAACCGAAAAATATATTTGGACAAAAAGGGAAGATGATATCCAAACATTGAAATATTACATTAGTTCTACTTACCTTGATTTGTTGTTTTTTAAAAAAAATGTTCAATAAAATCCACACATCTTCTTGAAGGTTCTTCTGAGTGAAACTTTTCTTGATGGAAGGTCCAAAGCGACTTCGTAATCCAACATTCAAAAGATGACCCTTTGACAAAAGCCGAAGATCCCTTCCAAGGTTCTTCTAGAACATGCATTAGCTATGCTATGGCTCATGCAATGAGCAACAAATTATTGCTCATAACTCTGTGCATGCACATAGTTTCAAAACAATGCAGTAAAACAACTTTTTGACAAGAACCTTTACTGCATTTATCATTGTGAAATGTGTGGGCATTGCATAGGAACAACCAAGCACTTGAGCATGACCTTCTTCCCATAAATAGCCTGAGGATAACATGTTTCAGTGACTCCAAAAAGGGGAATTGCCTGGATCGAGAACAGTCCCTTGTTTTTCTAACGAAAACATAGCAGTTTAACTTGTAGTAATAAAAATGAAATCTCAATGTGGAGCCTCTCAGCTTTCTGACAAATGATGATTGAATATAATTTTCAGTCATAGCTTTGCATATGTAATTGAATGGTGGAATAAATACTTACCATCCAACTGAAGCATAACGTGAATTTTAAAATGTTTTTCATTGATTACAAGAGTCAAGAATTTGATTCCAGAGAAATAATTTTCTTGCCTACATAAAGCAAAAGAAAAAATGTCAGCTAAGACCAATGGAGAACATACAATGCAAAAATTGAAATGCTAAATTTGTTCTACTTACTTTGATTAGGTGTCTTCCAAAAATTAATGAGTAAAGGCCTCACATGTTCTTCAATCTTTTACTAATGGCATCCATTCTTGATAGAAGGTCCAAAATATCCTCAAAATTCAACACTTAGAAAGTGCTCCTTTGTCAAGAATTGCAGTATTTTTTCAGTTCTTCTACAAAGTGCATGAGCCATAGCTTAACCCATGCAATACGTAAGAAGTGTACATCCTAGGTTATGCGCAGGCACACAAATTCACAACAATGCAGTAGCAACTAATCTGTAATAAGAGCTTTGACCGTATTTATCATTGTAAAATGTGAGGGTATTGCACAGAAGCAACCAGTTGGTTCAACAAATATTTTGTACCGTATTTGGCTTGAGGATAACAGATTTAAGCATCTGCCAAAAAAGAATTGCATGGATCAAGGATGGTCTTTCGTTTCTTAACTGAAATACAAAAGATACGTTTGTAGTAATAAAAATGCAATCTCAATGTAAAGATTCTCAGCTTTCTGATACATGATGATTGCATATTGTCTACATTCAAAGCTTTGAAAATTTGATGGAATGCTTGAGCAATTGCTTACCACCGAGTTGGATTATGACCTGAATTCTTCAATGTCTTCCTAGGAATCCAAGAGTCCAGAAACTGCTTCCAGGTAAGGATCTTCCTGTTCTACAAAAAAGCAAAACCAAAAAATATATTTGGACAAAAAGGGAAGATGATATCCAAACATTTAAATATTACATTAGTTCTACTTACCTTGATTTGTTGTTTTTTTTAAAAAATTTTCAATAAAATCCACACATCTTCTTGAAGGTTCTTCTGAGTGAAACTTTTCTTGATGGAAGGTCCAAAGCGACTTCGTAATCCAACATTCAAAACATGACCCTTTGACAAAAGCTGAAGATCCCTTCCAAGGTTCTTCTAGAACATGCATTAGCTATGCTATGGCTCATGCAATGAGCAACAAATTATTGCTCATAGCTCTGTGCATGCACATAGTTTCACAACAATGCAGTAAAACAAGTCTTTCACAAGAACCTTTACTGTATTTATCAATGTGAAATGTGTGGACATAGCATAGGAACAACCAAGCATTTGAACGTGACCTTCTTCCCATAAATAGCCTGAGGATAACATGGTTCAGTGACTCCAAAAAGGGGAATTGCCTGGATCGAGGACGGTCCCTTGTTTTTCTAACGAAAACACAGCAGTTTAGCTTGTAGTAATAAAAACAAAATCTCAATGTAGAGCCTCTCAGCTTTCTGACAAATGATGATTGAATATAATTTACAGTCATAGCTTTGTACATGTAATTGAATGGTGGAATAAATACTTACCATCCAACTGAAGCATAACGTGAATTTTAAAATGTTTTTCATTGATTCCAAGAGTCCAGAATTTGCTTCCAGAGTAATAATTTTCTTGCCTACACAAAGCAAAAACCAAAAATGTCAGCTAAGACCAATGGAGAAAATACAATGCAAAAATTGAAATACTAAATTTGTTCTGCTTACTTTGATTTGGTGTCTTCCAAAGATTAATGAGTAAAAGCCTCACATGTTCTTCAATGTTTTTCTAATGGCATCCATTCTTGATAGAAGGTCCAAAATATCCTCAAAATTCAAAACTTAGAAGGTGCTCCTTTGTCAAGAATAGCAGTATTTTTTCAGTTCTTCTACAAAGTGCATGAGCCATAGGTTAACCCATGCAATACGTAAGAAGTGTACATCCTAGGTTATGTGCAGGCACACAAATTCACAACAATGCAGTAGCAACTAATCTGTAATAAGAGCTTTGACCGTACTTATCATTGTAAAATGTGAGGGTATTGCACAGAAGCAACCAGTTGGGTCACCAAATATTTCGGACCGTATTTGTCTTGAGGATAACAGATTTAAGCAACTGCCAAAAGAGAATTGCATGGATCGAGGATGGTCTTTCATTTCTTAACTGAAAAACAAAAGATTAGTTTGTAGTAATAAAAATGCAATCTCAATGTAAAGCCTCTCAGCTTTCTGATACATGATGATTGCATATTGTCTACATTCACAGCTTTGAAAATCTGATTGAATGCTTGAGCAATTGCTTACCACCCAGTTGGATTATGACCTGAATTCTTCAAAGTCTTCCTAGGAATCCAAGAGTCCAGGAACCGCTTCCAGGTAAGGATCTTCCTGTTCTACAAAAAAACAAAACAAAAAAATATATTTCAACAAAAAGGGAAGATGATATCCAAACATTTAAATATTACATTAGTTCTACTTACCTTGATGTGTTGTTTTTTTTAAAAAATGTTCAATAAAATCCACACATCTTCTTGAAGGTTCTTCTGAGTAAAACTTTTCTTGATGGAAGGTCCAAAGCGACTTTGTAATCCAACATTCAAAAGATGACCCTTTGACAAAAGCAGAAGATCCCTTCCAAGGTTCTTCTAGAACATGCATTAGCTATGCTATGGCTCATGCAATGAGCAACAAATTATTGCTCATAGCTCTGTGCATGCACATAGTTTCACAACAATGCAGTAAAACAACTCTTTGACAAGAACCTTTACTGCATTTATCATTGTGAAATGTGTGGGCATTGCATAGGAACAACCAAGCACTTGAGCGTGACCTTCTTCCCATAAATAGCCTGAGGATAACATGTTTCAGTGACTCCAAAGAGGGGAATTGCCTGGATCGAGAGCGGTCCATTGTTTTTCTAACAAAAACACAGCAGTTTAACTTGTAGTAATAAAAATTAAATCTCAATGTACAGCCTCTCAGTTTTCTGACAAATGATGATTGAATATAATTTACAGTCATAGCTTTGCATATGTAATTGAATGGTGGAATAAATACTTACCATCCAACTGAAGCATAACGTGAATTTTAAAATGTTTTTCAATGATTCCAAGAGTCAAGAATTTGCATCCAGAGAAATAATTTTCTTGCCTACATAAAGCAAAAGAAAAAATGTCAGCTAAGACCAATGGAGAAAATACAATGCAAAAATTGAAATGATAAATTTTTTTCTACTTACTTTGATTTGGTGTCTTCCAAAAATTAATGAGTAAAGGCCTCACATGTTCTTCAATCTTTTACTAATGGCATCCATTCTTGATAGAGGGTCCAAAATATCCTCAAAATTCAACACTTAGAAAGTGCTCCTTTGTCAAGAATGGCAGTATTTTTTCAGTTCTTCTACAAAGTGCATGAGCCATAGCTTAACCGATGCAATACTTAAGAAGTGTACATCCTAGGTTATGTGCAGGCACACAAATTCACAACAATGCAGTAGCAACTAATCTGTAATAAGAGCTTTGACCGTACTTATCATTGTAAAATGTGAGGGTATTGCACAGAAGCAACCAGTTGGGTCACCAAATATTTCGGACCGTATTTGTCTTGAGGATAACAGATTTAAGCAACTGCCAAAAGAGAATTGCATGGATCGAGGATGGTCTTTCATTTCTTAACTGAAAAACAAAAGATTAGTTTGTAGTAATAAAAATGCAATCTCAATGTAAAGCCTCTCAGCTTTCTGATACATGATGATTGCATATTGTCTACATTCACAGCTTTGAAAATCTGATTGAATGCTTGAGCAATTGCTTACCACCCAGTTGGATTATGACCTGAATTCTTCAATGTCTTCCTAGGAATCCAAGAGTCCAGAAACCGTTTCCAGGTAAGGATCTTCCTGTTCTACAAAAAAGCAAAACCCAAAAATATATTTGGACAAAAAGGGAAGATGATATCCAAACATTTAAATATTACATTAGTTCTACTTACCTTGATTTGTTGTTTTTTTTAAAAAATGTTCAATAAAATCCACACATCTTCCTGAAGGTTCTTCTGAATGAAACATTTCTTGATGGAAGGTCCACAGCGACTTCGTAATCCAACATTCAAAAGATGACCCTTTGACAAAACCCGAAGATACCTTCCGAGGTTCTTCCAGAACATGCATTAGCTATGCTATGGCTCATGCAATGAGCATCAAATTATTGCTCATAGCTCTGTGCACGCACATAGTTTCACAACAATGCAGTAAAACAAGTCTTTGACAAGAACCTTTACTGCATTTATCAATGTGAAATGTGTGGGCATAGCATAGGAACAAACAAACACTTCAACATGACCTTCTTCCCATAAGTAGCCTGAGGATAACATGGTTCAGTGACTCCAGAAAGGAAAATTGCCTGGATCGAGGATGGTCCCTTGTTTTTCTAACGAAAATACAGCAGTTTAGCTTGTAGTAATAAAAACGAAATCTCAATGTAGAGCCTCTCAGCTTTCTGACAAATGATGATTGAATATAATTAACAGTCATAGCTTTGTACATGTAATTGAATGGTGGAATAAATACTTACCATCCAACTGAAGCATAACGTGAATTTTAAAATGTTTTTCATTGATTCCAAGAGTCCAGAATTTGCTTCCAGAGGAATAATTTTCTTGCCTACACAAAGCAAAAACAAAAAATGTCAGCTAAGACCAATGGAGAACATACAATGCAAAAATTAAAATGCTAAATTTGTTCTACTTACTTTGATTTGGTTTCTTCCAAAAATTAATGAGTAAAGGCCTCACATGTTCTTCAATGTTTAACTAATGGCATCCTCTCTTGATAGAAGGTCCAAAATATCCTCAAAATTCAACAGTTAGAAAGTGCTCCTTTGTCAAGAATGGCAGTATTTATTCAGTTCTTCTACAAAGTGCATGAGCCATAGCTTAACCCATGCAATACGTAAGAAGTGTACATCCTAGGTTATGCGCAGGTACACAAATTCACAACAATGCAGTAGCAACTAATCTGTAATAAGAGCTTTGACCGTACTTATAATTGTAAAATGTGAGGGTATTGCACAGAAGCAACCAGTTGGTTCAACAAATATTTTGTACCGTATTTGGCTTGAGGATAACAGATTTAAGCATCTGGCAAAAAAGAATTGCATGGATCAAGGATGGTCTTTCGTTTCTTAACTGAAATACAAAAGATTAGTTTGTAGTAATAAAAATGCAATCTCAATGTAAAGATTCTCAGCTTTCTGATACATGATGATTGCATATTGTCTACATTCAAAGCTTTGAAAATTTGATGGAATGCTTGAGCAATTGCTTACCACCGAGTTGGATTATGACCTGAATTCTTCAATGTCTTCCTAGGAATCCAAGAGTCCAGAAACCGCTTCCAGGTAAGGATCTTCCTGTTCTACAAAAAAGCAAAACCAAAAAATATATTTGGACAAAAAGGGAAGATGATATCCAAACATTTAAATATTACATTAGTTCTACTTACCTTGATTTGTTGTTTTTTTTTTTTTAAATTTTCAATAAAATCCACACATCTTCTTGAAGGTTCTTCTGAGTGAAACTTTTCTTGATGGAATGTCCAAAGCGACTTCGTAATCCAACATTCAAAAGATGACCCTTTGACAAAAGCTGAAGATCCCTTCCAAGGTTCTTCTAGAACATGCATTAGCTATGCTATGGCTCATGCAATGAGCAACAAATTATTGCTCATAGCTCTGTGCATGCACATAGTTTCACAACAATGCAGTAAAACAAGTCTTTGACAAGAACCTTTACTGCATTTATCAATGAGAAATGTGTGGGCATAGCATAGGAAAAACCAAGCACTTGAACATGACCTTCTTCCCATAAATAGCCTGAGGATAACATGGTTCAGTGACTCCAAAAAGGGGAATTGCCTGGATCGAGGACGGTCCCTTGTTTTTCTAACGAAAACACAGCAGTTTAGCTTGTAGTAATAAAAACAAAATCTCAATGTAGAGCCTCTCAGCTTTCTGACAAATGATGATTGAATATAATTAACAGTCATAGCTTTGTACATGTAATTGAATTGTGGAATAAATACTTACCATCCAACTGAAGCATAACGTGAATTTTAAAATGTTTTTCATTGATTCCAAGAGTCCAGAATTTGCTTCCAGAGTAATAATTTTCTTGCCTACACAAAGCAAAAACCAAAAATGTCAGCTAAGACCAATGGAGAAAATACAATGCAAAAATTGAAATACTAAATTTGTTCTGCTTACTTTGATTTGGTGTCTTCCAAAGATTAATGAGTAAAGGCCTCACATGTTCTTCAATGTTTTTCTAATGGCATCCATTCTTGATAGAAGGTCCAAAATATCCTCAAAATTCAACACTTAGAAGGTGCTCCTTTGTCAAGAATAGCAGTATTTTTTCAGTTTTTCTACAAAGTGCATGAGCCATAGCTTAACCCATGCAATACTTAAGAAATTTACATCCTAGGTTATGCGCAGGTACACAAATTCACAACAATGCAGTAGCAACTAATCTGTAATAAGAGCTTTGACCGTACTTATAATTGTAAAATGTGAGGGTATTGCACAGAAGCAACCAGTTGGTTCAACAAATATTTTGTACCGCATTTGGCTTGAGGATAACAGATTTAAGCATCTGGCAAAAAAGAATTGCATGGATCAAGGATGGTCTTTCGTTTCTTAACTGAAATACAAAAGATTAGTTTGTAGTAATAAAAATGCAATCTCAATGTAAAAATTCTCAGCTTTCTGATACATGATGATTGCATATTGTCTACATTCAAAGCTTTGAAAATTTGATAGAATGCTTGAGCAAGTGCTTACCACCCAGTTGGATTATGACCTGAATTCATCAATGTCTTCCTAGGAATCCAAGAGTCCAGGAACCGCTTCCAGGTAAGGATCTTCCTGTTCTACAAAAAAGCAAAACCGAAAAATATATTTGGACAAAAAGGGAAGATGATATCCAAACATTTAAATATTACATTAGTTCTACTTACCTTGATTTGTTGTTTTTTTAAAAAAATGTTCAATAAAATCCACACATCTTCTTGAAGGTTCTTCTGAGTGAAACTTTTCTTGATGGAAGGTCCAAAGCGACTTCGTAATCCAACATTCAAAAGATGACCCTTTGACAAAAGCCGAAGATCCCTTCCAAGGTTCTTCTAGAACATGCATTAGCTATGCTATGGCTCATGCAATGAGCAACAAATTATTGCTCATAGCTCTGTGCATGCACATAGTTTCACAACAATGCAGTAAAACAACTTTTTGACAAGAACCTTTACTGCATTTATCATTGTGAAATGTGTGGGCATTGCATAGGAACAACCAAGCACTTGAGCATGACCTTCTTCCCATAAATAGCCTGAGGATAACATGTTTCAGTGACTCCAAAAAGGGGAATTGCCTGGATCGAGAACAGTCCCTTGTTTTTCTAACGAAAACACAGCAGTTTAACTTGTAGTAATAAAAATGAAATCTCAATGTGGAGCCTCTCAGCTTTCTGACAAATGATGATTGAATATAATTTTCAGTCATAGCTTTGCATATGTAATTGAATGGTGGAATAAATACTTACCATCCAACTGAAGCATAACGTGAATTTTAAAATGTTTTTCATTGATTACAAGAGTCAAGAATTTGATTCCAGAGAAATAATTTTCTTGCCTACATAAAGCAAAAGAAAAAATGTCAGCTAAGACCAATGGAGAACATACAATGCAGAAATTGAAATGCTAAATTTGTTCTACTTACTTTGATTTGGTGTCTTCCAAAAATTAATGAGTAAAGGCCTCACATGTTCTTCAATCTTTTACTAATGGCATCCATTCTTGATAGAAGGTCCAAAATATCCTCAAAATTCAACACTTAGAAAGTGCTCCTTTGTCAAGAATTGCAGTATTTTTTCAGTTCTTCTACAAAGTGCATGAGCCATAGCTTAACCCATGCAATACGTAAGAAGTGTACATCCTAGGTTATGCGCAGGCACACAAATTCACAACAATGCAGTAGCAACTAATCTGTAATTAGAGCTTTGACCGTATTTATCATTGTAAAATGTGAGGGTATTGCACAGAAGCAACCAGTTGGTTCAACAAATATTTTGTACCGTATTTGGCTTGAGGATAACAGATTTAAGCATCTGCCAAAAAAGAATTGCATGGATCAAGGATGGTCTTTCGTTTCTTAACTGAAATACAAAAGATACGTTTGTAGTAATAAAAATGCAATCTCAATGTAAAGATTCTCAGCTTTCTGATACATGATGATTGCATATTGTCTACATTCAAAGCTTTGAAAATTTGATGGAATGCTTGAGCAATTGCTTACCACCGAGTTGGATTATGACCTGAATTCTTCAATGTCTTCCTAGGAATCCAAGAGTCCAGAAACTGCTTCCAGGTAAGGATCTTCCTGTTCTACAAAAAAGCAAAACCAAAAAATATATTTGGACAAAAAGGGAAGATGATATCCAAACATTTAAATATTACATTAGTTCTACTTACCTTGATTTGTTGTTTTTTTAAAAAAATTTTCAATAAAATCCACACATCTTCTTGAAGGTTCTTCTGAGTGAAACTTTTCTTGATGGAAGGTCCAAAGCGACTTCGTAATCCAACATTCAAAACATGACCCTTTGACAAAAGCTGAAGATCCCTTCCAAGGTTCTTCTAGAACATGCATTAGCTATGCTATGGCTCATGCAATGAGCAACAAATTATTGCTCATAGCTCTGTGCATGCACATAGTTTCACAACAATGCAGTAAAACAAGTCTTTCACAAGAACCTTTACTGCATTTATCAATGAGAAATGTGTGGGCATAGCATAGGAAGAACCAAGCACTTGAACATGACCTTCTTCCCATAAATAGCCTGAGGATAACATGGTTCAGTGACTCCAAAAAGGGGAATTGCCTGGATCGAGGACGGTCCCTTGTTTTTCTAACGAAAACAAACGAAAACACAGCAGTTTAGCTTATAGTAATAAAAACAAAATCTCAATGTAGAGCCTCTCAGCTTTCTGACAAATGATGATTGAATATAATTTACAGTCATAGCTTTGTACATGTAATTGAATGGTGGAATAAATACTTACCATCCAACTGAAGCATAACGTGAATTTTAAAATGTTTTTCATTGATTCCAAGAGTCCAGAATTTGCTTCCAGAGTAATAATTTTCTTGCCTACACAAAGCAAAAACCAAAAATGTCAGCTAAGACCAATGGAGAAAATACAATGCAAAAATTGAAATACTAAATTTGTTCTGCTTACTTTGATTTGGTGTCTTCCAAAGATTAATGAGTAAAAGCCTCACATGTTCTTCAATGTTTTTCTAATGGCATCCATTCTTGATAGAAGGTCCAAAATATCCTCAAAATTCAAAACTTAGAAGGTGCTCCTTTGTCAAGAATAGCAGTATTTTTTCAGTTCTTCTACAAAGTGCATGAGCCATAGCTTAACCCATGCAATACGTAAGAAGTGTACATCCTAGGTTATGTGCAGGCACACAAATTCACAACAATGCAGTAGCAACTAATCTGTAATAAGAGCTTTGACCGTACTTATCATTGTAAAATGTGAGGGTATTGCACAGAAGCAACCAGTTGGGTCACCAAATATTTCGGACCGTATTTGTCTTGAGGATAACAGATTTAAGCAACTGCCAAAAGAGAATTGCATGGATCGAGGATGGTCTTTCATTTCTTAACTGAAAAACAAAAGATTAGTTTGTAGTAATAAAAATGCAATCTCAATGTAAAGCCTCTCAGCTTTCTGATACATGATGATTGCATATTGTCTACATTCACAGCTTTGAAAATCTGATTGAATGCTTGAGCAATTGCTTACCACCCAGTTGGATTATGACCTGAATTCTTCAATGTCTTCCTAGGAATCCAAGAGTCCAGAAACCGTTTCCAGGTAAGGATCTTCCTGTTCTACAAAAAAGCAAAACCCAAAAATATATTTGGACAAAAAGGGAAGATGATATCCAAACATTTAAATATTATATTAGTTCTACTTACCTTGATTTGTTGTTTTTTTAAAAAAATGTTCAATAAAATCCACACATCTTCCTGAAGGTTCTTCTGAGTGAAACATTTCTTGATGGAAGGTCCACAGCGACTTCGTAATCCAACATTCAAAAGATGACCCTTTGACAAAACCCGAAGATACCTTCCGAGGTTCTTCCAGAACATGCATTAGCTATGCTATGGCTCATGCAATGAGCAACAAATTATTGCTCATAGCTCTGTGCACGCACATAGTTTCACAACAATGCAGTAAAACAAGTCTTTGACAAGAACCTTTACTGCATTTATCAATGTGAAATGTGTGGGCATAGCATAGGAACAAACAAACACTTCAACATGACCTTCTTCCCATAAGTAGCCTGAGGATAACATGGTTCAGTGACTCCAGAAAGGGAAATTGCCTGGATCGAGGATGGTCCCTTGTTTTTCTAACGAAAACACAGCAGTTTAGCTTGTAGTAATAAAAACGAAATCTCAATGTAGAGCCTCTCAGCTTTCTGACAAATGATGATTGAATATAATTAACAGTCATAGCTTTGTACATGTAATTGAATGGTGGAATAAATACTTACCATCCAACTGAAGCATAACGTGAATTTTAAAATGTTTTTCATTGATTCCAAGAGTCCAGAATTTGCTTCCAGAGTAATAATTTTCTTGCCTACACAAAGCAAAAACAAAAAATGTCAGCTAAGACCAATGGAGAACATACAATGCAAAAATTAAAATGCTAAATTTGTTCTACTTACTTTGATTTGGTTTCTTCCAAAAATTAATGAGTAAAGGCCTCACATGTTCTTCAATGTTTAACTAATGGCATCCTCTCTTGATAGAAGGTCCAAAATATCCTCAAAATTCAACAGTTAGAAAGTGCTCCTTTGTCAAGAATGGCAGTATTTATTCAGTTCTTCTACAAAGTGCATGAGCCATAGCTTAACCCATGCAATACGTAAGAAGTGTACATCCTAGGTTATGCGCAGGTACACAAATTCACAACAATGCAGTAGCAACTAATCTGTAATAAGAGCTTTGACCGTACTTATAATTGTAAAATGTGAGGGTATTGCACAGAAGCAACCAGTTGGTTCAACAAATATTTTGTACCGTATTTGGCTTGAGGATAACAGATTTAAGCATCTGGCAAAAAAGAATTGCATGGATCAAGGATGGTCTTTCGTTTCTTAACTGAAATACAAAAGATTAGTTTGTAGTAATAAAAATGCAATCTCAATGTAAAGATTCTCAGCTTTCTGATACATGATGATTGCATATTGTCTACATTCAAAGCTTTGAAAATTTGATGGAATGCTTGAGCAATTGCTTACCACCGAGTTGGATTATGACCTGAATTCTTCAATGTCTTCCTAGGAATCCAAGAGTCCAGAAACCGCTTCCAGGTAAGGATCTTCCTGTTCTACAAAAAAGCAAAACCAAAAAATATATTTGGACAAAAAGGGAAGATGATATCCAAACATTTAAATATTACATTAGTTCTACTTACCTTGATTTGTTGTTTTTTTTTTTAAATTTTCAATAAAATCCACACATCTTCTTGAAGGTTCTTCTGAGTGAAACTTTTCTTGATGGAATGTCCAAAGCGACTTCGTAATCCAACATTCAAAAGATGACCCTTTGACAAAAGCTGAAGATCCCTTCCAAGGTTCTTCTAGAACATGCATTAGCTATGCTATGGCTCATGCAATGAGCAACAAATTATTGCTCATAGCTCTGTGCATGCACATAGTTTCACAACAATGCAGTAAAACAAGTCTTTGACAAGAACCTTTACTGCATTTATCAATGAGAAATGTGTGGGCATAGCATAGGAACAACCAAGCACTTGAACATGACCTTCTTCCCATAAATAGCCTGAGGATAACATGGTTCAGTGACTCCAAAAAGGGGAATTGCCTGGATCGAGGACGGTCCCTTGTTTTTCTAACGAAAACACAGCAGTTTAGCTTGTAGTAATAAAAACAAAATCTCAATGTAGAGCCTCTCAGCTTTCTGACAAATGATGATTGAATATAATTAACAGTCATAGCTTTGTACATGTAATTGAATGGTGGAATAAATACTTACCATCCAACTGAAGCATAACGTGAATTTTAAAATGTTTTTCATTGATTCCAAGAGTCCAGAATTTGCTTCCAGAGTAATAATTTTCTTGCCTACACAAAGCAAAAACCAAAAATGTCAGCTAAGACCAATGGAGAAAATACAATGCAAAAATTGAAATACTAAATTTGTTCTGCTTACTTTGATTTGGTGTCTTCCAAAGATTAATGAGTAAAGGCCTCACATGTTCTTCAATGTTTTTCTAATGGCATCCATTCTTGATAGAAGGTCCAAAATATCCTCAAAATTCAACACTTAGAAGGTGCTCCTTTGTCAAGAATAGCAGTATTTTTTCAGTTTTTCTACAAAGTGCATGAGCCATAGCTTAACCCATGCAATACTTAAGAAATGTACATCCTAGGTTATGCGCAGGTACACAAATTCACAACAATGCAGTAGCAACTAATCTGTAATAAGAGCTTTGACCGTACTTATAATTGTAAAATGTGAGGGTATTGCACAGAAGCAACCAGTTGGTTCAACAAATATTTTGTACCGCATTTGGCTTGAGGATAACAGATTTAAGCATCTGGCAAAAAAGAATTGCATGGATCAAGGATGGTCTTTCGTTTCTTAACTGAAATACAAAAGATTAGTTTGTAGTAATAAAAATGCAATCTCAATGTAAAAATTCTCAGCTTTCTGATACATGATGATTGCATATTGTCTACATTCAAAGCTTTGAAAATTTGATAGAATGCTTGAGCAAGTGCTTACCACCCAGTTGGATTATGACCTGAATTCATCAATGTCTTCCTAGGAATCCAAGAGTCCAGGAACCGCTTCCAGGTAAGGATCTTCCTGTTCTACAAAAAAGCAAAACCGAAAAATATATTTGGACAAAAAGGGAAGATGATATCCAAACATTGAAATATTACATTAGTTCTACTTACCTTGATTTGTTGTTTTTTAAAAAAAATGTTCAATAAAATCCACACATCTTCTTGAAGGTTCTTCTGAGTGAAACTTTTCTTGATGGAAGGTCCAAAGCGACTTCGTAATCCAACATTCAAAAGATGACCCTTTGACAAAAGCCGAAGATCCCTTCCAAGGTTCTTCTAGAACATGCATTAGCTATGCTATGGCTCATGCAATGAGCAACAAATTATTGCTCATAGCTCTGTGCATGCACATAGTTTCACAACAATGCAGTAAAACAACTTTTTGACAAGAACCTTTACTGCATTTATCATTGTGAAATGTGTGGGCATTGCATAGGAACAACCAAGCACTTGAGCATGACCTTCTTCCCATAAATAGCCTGAGGATAACATGTTTCAGTGACTCCAAAAAGGGGAATTGCCTGGATCGAGAACAGTCCCTTGTTTTTCTAACGAAAACACAGCAGTTTAACTTGTAGTAATAAAAATGAAATCTCAATGTGGAGCCTCTCAGCTTTCTGACAAATGATGATTGAATATAATTTTCAGTCATAGCTTTGCATATGTAATTGAATGGTGGAATAAATACTTACCATCCAACTGAAGCATAACGTGAATTTTAAAATGTTTTTCATTGATTACAAGAGTCAAGAATTTGATTCCAGAGAAATAATTTTCTTGCCTACATAAAGCAAAAGAAAAAATGTCAGCTAAGACCAATGGAGAACATACAATGCAAAAATTGAAATGCTAAATTTGTTCTACTTACTTTGATTTGGTGTCTTCCAAAAATTAATGAGTAAAGGCCTCACATGTTCTTCAATCTTTTACTAATGGCATCCATTCTTGATAGAAGGTCCAAAATATCCTCAAAATTCAACACTTAGAAAGTGCTCCTTTGTCAAGAATTGCAGTATTTTTTCAGTTCTTCTACAAAGTGCATGAGCCATAGCTTAACCCATGCAATACGTAAGAAGTGTACATCCTAGGTTATGCGCAGGCACACAAATTCACAACAATGCAGTAGCAACTAATCTGTAATAAGAGCTTTGACCGTATTTATCATTGTAAAATGTGAGGGTATTGCACAGAAGCAACCAGTTGGTTCAACAAATATTTTGTACCGTATTTGGCTTGAGGATAACAGATTTAAGCATCTGCCAAAAAAGAATTGCATGGATCAAGGATGGTCTTTCGTTTCTTAACTGAAATACAAAAGATACGTTTGTAGTAATAAAAATGCAATCTCAATGTAAAGATTCTCAGCTTTCTGATACATGATGATTGCATATTGTCTACATTCAAAGCTTTGAAAATTTGATGGAATGCTTGAGCAATTGCTTACCACCGAGTTGGATTATGACCTGAATTCTTCAATGTCTTCCTAGGAATCCAAGAGTCCAGGAACCGCTTCCAGGTAAGGATCTTCCTGTTCTACAAAAAAGCAAAACCAAAAAATATATTTGGACAAAAAGGGAAGATGATATCCAAACATTTAAATATTACATTAGTTCTACTTACCTTGATTTGTTGTTTTTTTAAAAAAATTTTCAATAAAATCCACACATCTTCTTGAAGGTTCTTCTGAGTGAAACTTTTCTTGATGGAAGGTCCAAAGCGACTTCGTAATCCAACATTCAAAACATGACCCTTTGACAAAAGCTGAAGATCCCTTCCAAGGTTCTTCTAGAACATGCATTAGCTATGCTATGGCTCATGCAATGAGCAACAAATTATTGCTCATAGCTCTGTGCATGCACATAGTTTCACAACAATGCAGTAAAACAAGTCTTTCACAAGAACCTTTACTGCATTTATCAATGAGAAATGTGTGGGCATAGCATAGGAAGAACCAAGCACTTGAACATGACCTTCTTCCCATAAATAGCCTGAGGATAACATGGTTCAGTGACTCCAAAAAGGGGAATTGCCTGGATCAAGGACGGTCCCTTGTTTTTCTAACGAAAACAAACGAAAACACAGCAGTTTAGCTTATAGTAATAAAAACAAAATCTCAATGTAGAGCCTCTCAGCTTTCTGACAAATGATGATTGAATATAATTTACAGTCATAGCTTTGTACATGTAATTGAATGGTGGAATAAATACTTACCATCCAACTGAAGCATAACGTGAATTTTAAAATGTTTTTCATTGATTCCAAGAGTCCAGAATTTGCTTCCAGAGTAATAATTTTCTTGCCTACACAAAGCAAAAACCAAAAATGTCAGCTAAGACCAATGGAGAAAATACAATGCAAAAATTGAAATACTAAATTTGTTCTGCTTACTTTGATTTGGTGTCTTCCAAAGATTAATGAGTAAAAGCCTCACATGTTCTTCAATGTTTTTCTAATGGCATCCATTCTTGATAGAAGGTCCAAAATATCCTCAAAATTCAAAACTTAGAAGGTGCTCCTTTGTCAAGAATAGCAGTATTTTTTCAGTTCTTCTACAAAGTGCATGAGCCATAGCTTAACCCATGCAATACGTAAGAAGTGTACATCCTAGGTTATGTGCAGGCACACAAATTCACAACAATGCAGTAGCAACTAATCTGTAATAAGAGCTTTGACCGTACTTATCATTGTAAAATGTGAGGGTATTGCACAGAAGCAACCAGTTGGGTCACCAAATATTTCGGACCGTATTTGTCTTGAGGATAACAGATTTAAGCAACTGCCAAAAGAGAATTGCATGGATCGAGGATGGTCTTTCATTTCTTAACTGAAAAACAAAAGATTAGTTTGTAGTAATAAAAATGCAATCTCAATGTAAAGCCTCTCAGCTTTCTGATACATGATGATTGCATATTGTCTACATTCACAGCTTTGAAAATCTGATTGAATGCTTGAGCAATTGCTTACCACCCAGTTGGATTATGACCTGAATTCTTCAATGTCTTCCTAGGAATCCAAGAGTCCAGAAACCGTTTCCAGGTAAGGATCTTCCTGTTCTACAAAAAAGCAAAACCCAAAAATATATTTGGACAAAAAGGGAAGATGATATCCAAACATTTAAATATTATATTAGTTCTACTTACCTTGATTTGTTGTTTTTTTAAAAAAATGTTCAATAAAATCCACACATCTTCCTGAAGGTTCTTCTGAGTGAAACATTTCTTGATGGAAGGTCCACAGCGACTTCGTAATCCAACATTCAAAAGATGACCCTTTGACAAAACCCGAAGATACCTTCCGAGGTTCTTCCAGAACATGCATTAGCTATGCTATGGCTCATGCAATGAGCAACAAATTATTGCTCATAGCTCTGTGCACGCACATAGTTTCACAACAATGCAGTAAAACAAGTCTTTGACAAGAACCTTTACTGCATTTATCAATGTGAAATGTGTGGGCATAGCATAGGAACAAACAAACACTTCAACATGACCTTCTTCCCATAAGTAGCCTGAGGATAACATGGTTCAGTGACTCCAGAAAGGGAAATTGCCTGGATCGAGGATGGTCCCTTGTTTTTCTAACGAAAACACAGCAGTTTAGCTTGTAGTAATAAAAACGAAATCTCAATGTAGAGCCTCTCAGCTTTCTGACAAATGATGATTGAATATAATTAACAGTCATAGCTTTGTACATGTAATTGAATGGTGGAATAAATACTTACCATCCAACTGAAGCATAACGTGAATTTTAAAATGTTTTTCATTGATTCCAAGAGTCCAGAATTTGCTTCCAGAGTAATAATTTTCTTGCCTACACAAAGCAAAAACAAAAAATGTCAGCTAAGACCAATGGAGAACATACAATGCAAAAATTAAAATGCTAAATTTGTTCTACTTACTTTGATTTGGTTTCTTCCAAAAATTAATGAGTAAAGGCCTCACATGTTCTTCAATGTTTAACTAATGGCATCCTCTCTTGATAGAAGGTCCAAAATATCCTCAAAATTCAACAGTTAGAAAGTGCTCCTTTGTCAAGAATGGCAGTATTTATTCAGTTCTTCTACAAAGTGCATGAGCCATAGCTTAACCCATGCAATACGTAAGAAGTGTACATCCTAGGTTATGCGCAGGTACACAAATTCACAACAATGCAGTAGCAACTAATCTGTAATAAGAGCTTTGACCGTACTTATAATTGTAAAATGTGAGGGTATTGCACAGAAGCAACCAGTTGGTTCAACAAATATTTTGTACCGTATTTGGCTTGAGGATAACAGATTTAAGCATCTGGCAAAAAAGAATTGCATGGATCAAGGATGGTCTTTCGTTTCTTAACTGAAATACAAAAGATTAGTTTGTAGTAATAAAAATGCAATCTCAATGTAAAGATTCTCAGCTTTCTGATACATGATGATTGCATATTGTCTACATTCAAAGCTTTGAAAATTTGATGGAATGCTTGAGCAATTGCTTACCACCGAGTTGGATTATGACCTGAATTCTTCAATGTCTTCCTAGGAATCCAAGAGTCCAGAAACCGCTTCCAGGTAAGGATCTTCCTGTTCTACAAAAAAGCAAAACCAAAAAATATATTTGGACAAAAAGGGAAGATGATATCCAAACATTTAAATATTACATTAGTTCTACTTACCTTGATTTGTTGTTTTTTTTTTTAAATTTTCAATAAAATCCACACATCTTCTTGAAGGTTCTTCTGAGTGAAACTTTTCTTGATGGAATGTCCAAAGCGACTTCGTAATCCAACATTCAAAAGATGACCCTTTGACAAAAGCTGAAGATCCCTTCCAAGGTTCTTCTAGAACATGCATTAGCTATGCTATGGCTCATGCAATGAGCAACAAATTATTGCTCATAGCTCTGTGCATGCACATAGTTTCACAACAATGCAGTAAAACAAGTCTTTGACAAGAACCTTTACTGCATTTATCAATGAGAAATGTGTGGGCATAGCATAGGAACAACCAAGCACTTGAACATGACCTTCTTCCCATAAATAGCCTGAGGATAACATGGTTCAGTGACTCCAAAAAGGGGAATTGCCTGGATCGAGGACGGTCCCTTGTTTTTCTAACGAAAACACAGCAGTTTAGCTTGTAGTAATAAAAACAAAATCTCAATGTAGAGCCTCTCAGCTTTCTGACAAATGATGATTGAATATAATTAACAGTCATAGCTTTGTACATGTAATTGAATGGTGGAATAAATACTTACCATCCAACTGAAGCATAACGTGAATTTTAAAATGTTTTTCATTGATTCCAAGAGTCCAGAATTTGCTTCCAGAGTAATAATTTTCTTGCCTACACAAAGCAAAAACCAAAAATGTCAGCTAAGACCAATGGAGAAAATACAATGCAAAAATTGAAATACTAAATTTGTTCTGCTTACTTTGATTTGGTGTCTTCCAAAGATTAATGAGTAAAGGCCTCACATGTTCTTCAATGTTTTTCTAATGGCATCCATTCTTGATAGAAGGTCCAAAATATCCTCAAAATTCAACACTTAGAAGGTGCTCCTTTGTCAAGAATAGCAGTATTTTTTCAGTTTTTCTACAAAGTGCATGAGCCATAGCTTAACCCATGCAATACTTAAGAAATGTACATCCTAGGTTATGCGCAGGTACACAAATTCACAACAATGCAGTAGCAACTAATCTGTAATAAGAGCTTTGACCGTACTTATAATTGTAAAATGTGAGGGTATTGCACAGAAGCAACCAGTTGGTTCAACAAATATTTTGTACCGCATTTGGCTTGAGGATAACAGATTTAAGCATCTGGCAAAAAAGAATTGCATGGATCAAGGATGGTCTTTCGTTTCTTAACTGAAATACAAAAGATTAGTTTGTAGTAATAAAAATGCAATCTCAATGTAAAAATTCTCAGCTTTCTGATACATGATGATTGCATATTGTCTACATTCAAAGCTTTGAAAATTTGATAGAATGCTTGAGCAAGTGCTTACCACCCAGTTGGATTATGACCTGAATTCATCAATGTCTTCCTAGGAATCCAAGAGTCCAGGAACCGCTTCCAGGTAAGGATCTTCCTGTTCTACAAAAAAGCAAAACCGAAAAATATATTTGGACAAAAAGGGAAGATGATATCCAAACATTTAAATATTACATTAGTTCTACTTACCTTGATTTGTTGTTTTTTAAAAAAAATGTTCAATAAAATCCACACATCTTCTTGAAGGTTCTTCTGAGTGAAACTTTTCTTGATGGAAGGTCCAAAGCGACTTCGTAATCCAACATTCAAAAGATGACCCTTTGACAAAAGCCGAAGATCCCTTCCAAGGTTCTTCTAGAACATGCATTAGCTATGCTATGGCTCATGCAATGAGCAACAAATTATTGCTCATAGCTCTGTGCATGCACATAGTTTCACAACAATGCAGTAAAACAACTTTTTGACAAGAACCTTTACTGCATTTATCATTGTGAAATGTGTGGGCATTGCATAGGAACAACCAAGCACTTGAGCATGACCTTCTTCCCATAAATAGCCTGAGGATAACATGTTTCAGTGACTCCAAAAAGGGGAATTGCCTGGATCGAGAACAGTCCCTTGTTTTTCTAACGAAAACACAGCAGTTTAACTTGTAGTAATAAAAATGAAATCTCAATGTGGAGCCTCTCAGCTTTCTGACAAATGATGATTGAATATAATTTTCAGTCATAGCTTTGCATATGTAATTGAATGGTGGAATAAATACTTACCATCCAACTGAAGCATAACGTGAATTTTAAAATGTTTTTCATTGATTACAAGAGTCAAGAATTTGATTCCAGAGAAATAATTTTCTTGCCTACATAAAGCAAAAGAAAAAATGTCAGCTAAGACCAATGGAGAACATACAATGCAAAAATTGAAATGCTAAATTTGTTCTACTTACTTTGATTTGGTGTCTTCCAAAAATTAATGAGTAAAGGCCTCACATGTTCTTCAATCTTTTACTAATGGCATCCATTCTTGATAGAAGGTCCAAAATATCCTCAAAATTCAACACTTACAAGGTGCTCCTTTGTCAAGAATTGCAGTATTTTTTCAGTTCTTCTACAAAGTGCATGAGCCATAGCTTAACCCATGCAATACGTAAGAAGTGTACATCCTAGGTTATGCGCAGGCACACAAATTCACAACAATGCAGTAGCAACTAATCTGTAATAAGAGCTTTGACCGTATTTATCATTGTAAAATGTGAGGGTATTGCACAGAAGCAACCAGTTGGTTCAACAAATATTTTGTACCGTATTTGGCTTGAGGATAACATTTAAGCATCTGCCAAAAAAGAATTGCATGGATCAAGGATGGTCTTTCGTTTCTTAACTGAAATACAAAAGATACGTTTGTAGTAATAAAAATGCAATCTCAATGTAAAGATTCTCAGCTTTCTGATACATGATGATTGCATATTGTCTACATTCAAAGCTTTGAAAATTTGATGGAATGCTTGAGCAATTGCTTACCACCGAGTTGGATTATGACCTGAATTCTTCAATGTCTTCCTAGGAATCCAAGAGTCCAGGAACCGCTTCCAGGTAAGGATCTTCCTGTTCTACAAAAAAACAAAACAAAAATATATATTTGAACAAAAAGGGAAGATGATATCCAAACATTTAAATATTACATTAGTTCTACTTACCTTGATGTGTTGTTTTTTTTAAAAAATGTTCAATAAAATCCACACATCTTCTTGAAGGTTCTTCTGAGTAAAACTTTTCTTGATGGAAGGTCCAAAGCGACTTTGTAATCCAACATTCAAAAGATGACCCTTTGACAAAAGCAGAAGATCCCTTCCAAGGTTCTTCTAGAACATGCATTAGCTATGCTATGGCTCATGCAATGAGCAACAAATTATTGCTCATAGCTCTGTGCATGCACATAGTTTCACAACAATGCAGTAAAACAACTCTTTGACAAGAACCTTTACTGCATTTATCATTGTGAAATGTGTGGGCATTGCATAGGAACAACCAAGCACTTGAGCGTGACCTTCTTCCCATAAATAGCCTGAGGATAACATGTTTCAGTGACTCCAAAGAGGGGAATTGCCTGGATCGAGAGCGGTCCATTGTTTTTCTAACAAAAACACAGCAGTTTAACTTGTAGTAATAAAAATTAAATCTCAATGTACAGCCTCTCAGTTTTCTGACAAATGATGATTGAATATAATTTACAGTCATAGCTTTGCATATGTAATTGAATGGTGGAATAAATACTTACCATCCAACTGAAGCATAACGTGAATTTTAAAATGTTTTTCAATGATTCCAAGAGTCAAGAATTTGCATCCAGAGAAATAATTTTCTTGCCTACATAAAGCAAAAGAAAAAATGTCAGCTAAGACCAATGGAGAAAATACAATGCAAAAATTGAAATGATAAATTTTTTTCTACTTACTTTGATTTGGTGTCTTCCAAAAATTAATGAGTAAAGGCCTCACATGTTCTTCAATCTTTTACTAATGGCATCCATTCTTGATAGAGGGTCCAAAATATCCTCAAAATTCAACACTTAGAAAGTGCTCCTTTGTCAAGAATGGCATTATTTTTTCAGTTCTTCTACAAAGTGCATGAGCCATAGCTTAACCGATGCAATACTTAAGAAGTGTACATCCTAGGTTATGTGCAGGCACACAAATTCACAACAATACAGTAGCAACTAATCTGTAATAAGAGCTTTGACCGTACTTATCATTGTAAAATGTGAGGGTATTGCACAGAAGCAACCAGTTGGGTCAACAAATATTTCGGACCGTATTTGTCTTGAGGATAACAGATTTAAGCAACTGCCAAAAGAGAATTGCATGGATCGAGGATGGTCTTTCATTTCTTAACTGAAAAACAAAAGATTAGTTTGTAGTAATAAAAATGCAATCTCAATGTAAAGCCTCTCAGCTTTCTGATACATGATGATTGCATATTGTCTACATTCACAGCTTTGAAAATCTGATTGAATGCTTGAGCAATTGCTTACCACCCAGTTGGATTATGACCTGAATTCTTCAATGTCTTCCTAGGAATCCAAGAGTCCAGAAACCGTTTCCAGGTAAGGATCTTCCTGTTCTACAAAAAAGCAAAACCCAAAAATATATTTGGACAAAAAGGGAAGATGATATCCAAACATTTAAATATTACATTAGTTCTACTTACCTTGATTTGTTGTTTTTTTAAAAAAATGTTCAATAAAATCCACACATCTTCCTGAAGGTTCTTCTGAGTGAAACATTTCTTGACGGAAGGTCCAAAGCGACTTCGTAATCCAACATTCAAAAGATGACCCTTTGACAAAACCCGAAGATACCTTCCGAGGTTCTTCCAGAACATGCATTAGCTATGCTATGGCTCATGCAATGAGCAACAAATTATTGCTCATAGCTCTGTGCACGCACATAGTTTCACAACAATGCAGTAAAACAAGTCTTTGACAAGAACCTTTACTGCATTTATCAATGTGAAATGTGTGGGCATAGCATAGGAACAAACAAACACTTCAACATGACCTTCTTCCCATAAGTAGCCTGAGGATAACATGGTTCAGTGACTCCAGAAAGGGAAATTGCCTGGATCGAGGATGGTCCCTTGTTTTTCTAACGAAAACACAGCAGTTTAGCTTGTAGTAATAAAAACGAAATCTCAATGTAGAGCCTCTCAGCTTTCTGACAAATGATGATTGAATATAATTAACAGTCATAGCTTTGTACATGTAATTGAATGGTGGAATAAATACTTACCATCCAACTGAAGCATAACGTGAATTTTAAAATGTTTTTCATTGATTCCAAGAGTCCAGAATTTGCTTCCAGAGTAATAATTTTCTTGCCTACACAAAGCAAAAACAAAAAATGTCAGCTAAGACCAATGGAGAACATACAATGCAAAAATTAAAATGCTAAATTTGTTCTACTTACTTTGATTTGGTTTCTTCCAAAAATTAATGAGTAAAGGCCTCACATGTTCTTCAATGTTTAACTAATGGCATCCTCTCTTGATAGAAGGTCCAAAATATCCTCAAAATTCAACAGTTAGAAAGTGCTCCTTTGTCAAGAATGGCAGTATTTATTCAGTTCTTCTACAAAGTGCATGAGCCATAGCTTAACCCATGCAATACGTAAGAAGTGTACATCCTAGGTTATGCGCAGGTACACAAATTCACAACAATGCAGTAGCAACTAATCTGTAATAAGAGCTTTGACCGTACTTATAATTGTAAAATGTGAGGGTATTGCACAGAAGCAACCAGTTGGTTCAACAAATATTTTGTACCGTATTTGGCTTGAGGATAACAGATTTAAGCATCTGGCAAAAAAGAATTGCATGGATCAAGGATGGTCTTTCGTTTCTTAACTGAAATACAAAAGATTAGTTTGTAGTAATAAAAATGCAATCTCAATGTAAAGATTCTCAGCTTTCTGATACATGATGATTGCATATTGTCTACATTCAAAGCTTTGAAAATTTGATGGAATGCTTGAGCAATTGCTTACCACCGAGTTGGATTATGACCTGAATTCTTCAATGTCTTCCTAGGAATCCAAGAGTCCAGAAACCGCTTCCAGGTAAGGATCTTCCTGTTCTACAAAAAAGCAAAACCGAAAAATATATTTGGACAAAAAGGGAAGATGATATCCAAACATTTAAATATTACATTAGTTCTACTTACCTTGATTTGTTGTTTTTAAAAAAAAATGTTCAATAAAATCCACACATCTTCTTGAAGGTTCTTCTGAGTGAAACTTTTCTTGATGGAAGGTCCAAAGCGACTTCGTAATCCAACATTCAAAAGATGACCCTTTGACAAAAGCCGAAGATCCCTTCCAAGGTTCTTCTAGAACATGCATTAGCTATGCTATGGCTCATGCAATGAGCAACAAATTATTGCTCATAGCTCTGTGCATGCACATAGTTTCACAACAATGCAGTAAAACAAGTCTTTGACAAGAACCTTTACTGCATTTATCAATGAGAAATGTGTGGGCATAGCATAGGAACAACCAAGCACTTGAACATGACCTTCTTCCCATAAATAGCCTGAGGATAACATGGTTCAGTGACTCCAAAAAGGGGAATTGCCTGGATCGAGGACGGTCCCTTGTTTTTCTAACGAAAACACAGCAGTTTAGCTTGTAGTAATAAAAACAAAATCTCAATGTAGAGCCTCTCAGCTTTCTCACAAATGATGATTGAATATAATTAACAGTCATAGCTTTGTACATGTAATTGAATGGTGGAATAAATACTTACCATCCAACTGAAGCATAACGTGAATTTTAAAATGTTTTTCATTGATTCCAAGAGTCCAGAATTTGCTTCCAGAGTAATAATTTTCTTGCCTACACAAAGCAAAAACCAAAAATGTCAGCTAAGACCAATGGAGAAAATACAATGCAAAAATTGAAATACTAAATTTGTTCTGCTTACTTTGATTTGGTGTCTTCCAAAGATTAATGAGTAAAGGCCTCACATGTTCTTCAATGTTTTTCTAATGGCATCCATTCTTGATAGAAGGTCCAAAATATCCTCAAAATTCAACACTTAGAAGGTGCTCCTTTGTCAAGAATAGCAGTATTTTTTCAGTTTTTCTACAAAGTGCATGAGCCATAGCTTAACCCATGCAATACTTAAGAAATGTACATCCTAGGTTATGCGCAGGTACACAAATTCACAACAATGCAGTAGCAACTAATCTGTAATAAGAGCTTTGACCGTACTTATAATTGTAAAATGTGAGGGTATTGCACAGAAGCAACCAGTTGGTTCAACAAATATTTTGTACCGCATTTGGCTTGAGGATAACAGATTTAAGCATCTGGCAAAAAAGAATTGCATGGATCAAGGATGGTCTTTCGTTTCTTAACTGAAATACAAAAGATTAGTTTGTAGTAATAAAAATGCAATCTCAATGTAAAGATTCTCAGCTTTCTGATACATGATGATTGCATATTGTCTACATTCAAAGCTTTGAAAATTTGATAGAATGCTTGAGCAAGTGCTTACCACCCAGTTGGATTATGACCTGAATTCATCAATGTCTTCCTAGGAATCCAAGAGTCCAGGAACCGCTTCCAGGTAAGGATCTTCCTGTTCTACAAAAAAGCAAAACCGAAAAATATATTTGGACAAAAAGGAAGATGATATCCAAACATTTAAATATTACATTAGTTCTACTTACCTTGATTTGTTGTTTTTTAAAAAAAATGTTCAATAAAATCCACACATCTTCTTGAAGGTTCTTCTGAGTGAAACTTTTCTTGATGGAAGGTCCAAAGCGACTTCGTAATTAGTGTTGAGCATTCCGATGCTGCAAGTATCGGGTATCGGCCGATACTTGCTGTATCGGAATTTCCGATACCGAGATCCGATATTTTTGTAATATCGGATATCGGTATCGAAACAACATTAATGTAAAAAGGTGTAAAAGAAAGAATTAAAATAAAAAATATCGCTATACTCACCTGTCCGACGCAGCCGGGACCTCGGCGATTGTAAGCGGCAGCGTTGTTTCTTTAAAATTCGCGCTTTTACATGCTTACGTGAATTCCCGGCTTCTGATTGGTCAGGGCGGCCATGTTGCCGGGACGCGGACCAATCACAGCAAGCCGTGACGAAATTACGTCACGGCTTGCTGTGATTGGTCCGCGTCCCGGCAACATGGCCGCCATTAACCAATCACAAGCCGTGACGTCACGGGAGGCTGGACACGCGCTTATTTTGAAAAGCGCGCGTGTCCAGCCTCCCGTGACGTCACGGCTTGTGATTGGTCACGGCGCCATATTGCCGGGACGCGGACCAATCACAGCAAGCCGTGACGTAATTTCGTCACGGCTTGCTGTGATTGGTCCGAGTCCCGGCAACATGGCCGCCCTGACCAATCAGAAGCCGGGAATTCACGTAAGCAAGTAAAAGCGCGAATTTTAAAGAAACAACGCTGCCGCTTACAATCGCCGAGGTCCCGGCTGCGTCGGACAGGTGAGTATAGCGATATTTTTTATTTTAATTCTTTATTTTACACATTTATATGGTTCCCAGGGCCTGAAGGAGAGTTTCCTCTCCTTCAGACCCTGGGAACCATCAGGAATACCGTCCGATACCTGAGTCCCATTGACTTGTATTGGTATCGGGTATCGGTATCGGATTGGATCCGATATTTTGCCGGTATCGGCCGATACTTTCCGATACCGATACTTTCAAGTATCGGACGGTATCGCTCAACACTATTCGTAATCCAACATTCAAAAGATGACCCTTTGACAAAAGCCGAAGATCCCTTCCAAGGTTCTTCTAGAACATGCATTAGCTATGCTATGGCTCATGCAATGAGCAACAAATTATTGCTCATAGCTCTGTGCATGCACATAGTTTCACAACAATGCAGTAAAACAACTTTTTGACAAGAACCTTTACTGCATTTATCATTGTGAAATGTGTGGGCATTGCATAGGAACAACCAAGCACTTGAGCATGACCTTCTTCCCATAAATAGCCTGAGGATAACATGTTTCAGTGACTCCAAAAAGGGGAATTGCCTGGATCGAGAACAGTCCCTTGTTTTTCTAACGAAAACACAGCAGTTTAACTTGTAGTAATAAAAGTGAAATCTCAATGTGGAGCCTCTCAGCTTTCTGACAAATGATGATTGAATATAATTTTCAGTCATAGCTTTGCATATGTAATTGAATGGTGGAATAAATACTTACCATCCAACTGAAGCATAACGTGAATTTTAAAATGTTTTTCATTGATTACAAGAGTCAAGAATTTGATTCCAGAGAAATAATTTTCTTGCCTACATAAAGCAAAAGAAAAAATGTCAGCTAAGACCAATGGAGAACATACAATGCAAAAATTGAAATGCTAAATTTGTTCTACTTACTTTGATTTGGTGTCTTCCAAAAATTAATGAGTAAAGGCCTCACATGTTCTTCAATCTTTTACTAATGGCATCCATTCTTGATAGAAGGTCCAAAATATCCTCAAAATTCAACACTTAGAAAGTGCTCCTTTGTCAAGAATTGCAGTATTTTTTCAGTTCTTCTACAAAGTGCATGAGCCATAGCTTAACCCATGCAATACGTAAGAAGTGTACATCCTAGGTTATGCGCAGGCACACAAATTCACAACAATGCAGTAGCAACTAATCTGTAATAAGAGCTTTGACCGTATTTATCATTGTAAAATGTGAGGGTATTGCACAGAAGCAACCAGTTGGTTCAACAAATATTTTGTACCGTATTTGGCTTGAGGATAACAGATTTAAGCATCTGCCAAAAAAGAATTGCATGGATCAAGGATGGTCTTTCGTTTCTTAACTGAAATACAAAAGATACGTTTGTAGTAATAAAAATGCAATCTCAATGTAAAGATTCTCAGCTTTCTGATACATGATGATTGCATATTGTCTACATTCAAAGCTTTGAAAATTTGATGGAATGCTTGAGCAATTGCTTACCACCGAGTTGGATTATGACCTGAATTCTTCAATGTCTTCCTAGGAATCCAAGAGTCCAGAAACTGCTTCCAGGTAAGGATCTTCCTGTTCTACAAAAAAGCAAAACCAAAAAATATATTTGGACAAAAAGGGAAGATGATATCGAAACATTTAAATATTACATTAGTTCTACTTACCTTGATTTGTTGTTTTTTTTTTTAAAATTTCAATAAAATCCACACATCTTCTTGAAGGTTCTTCTGAGTGAAACTTTTCTTGATGGAATGTCCAAAGCGACTTCGTAATCCAACATTCAAAACATGACCCTTTGACAAAAGCTGAAGATCCCTTCCAAGGTTCTTCTAGAACATGCATTAGCTATGCTATGGCTCATGCAATGAGCAACAAATTATTGCTCATAGCTCTGTGCATGCACATAGTTTCACAACAATGCAGTAAAACAAGTCTTTCACAAGAACCTTTACTGCATTTATCAATGAGAAATGTGTGGGCATAGCATAGGAAGAACCAAGCACTTGAACATGACCTTCTTCCCATAAATAGCCTGAGGATAACATGGTTCAGTGACTCCAAAAAGGGGAATTGCCTGGATCGAGGACGGTCCCTTGTTTTTCTAACGAAAACACAGCAGTTTAGCTTGTAGTAATAAAAACAAAATCTCAATGTAGAGCCTCTCAGCTTTCTGACAAATGATGATTGAATATAATTTACAGTCATAGCTTTGTACATGTAATTGAATGGTGGAATAAATACTTACCATCCAACTGAAGCATAACGTGAATTTTAAAATGTTTTTCATTGATTCCAAGAGTCCAGAATTTGCTTCCAGAGTAATAATTTTCTTGCCTACACAAAGCAAAAACCAAAAATGTCAGCTAAGACCAATGGAGAAAATACAATGCAAAAATTGAAATACTAAATTTGTTCTGCTTACTTTGATTTGGTGTCTTCCAAAGATTAATGAGTAAAAGCCTCACATGTTCTTCAATGTTTTTCTAATGGCATCCATTCTTGATAGAAGGTCCAAAATATCCTCAAAATTCAAAACTTAGAAGGTGCTCCTTTGTCAAGAATAGCAGTATTTTTTCAGTTCTTCTACAAAGTGCATGAGCCATAGCTTAACCCATGCAATACGTAAGAAGTGTACATCCTAGGTTATGTGCAGGCACACAAATTCACAACAATGCAGTAGCAACTAATCTGTAATAAGAGCTTTGACCGTACTTATCATTGTAAAATGTGAGGGTATTGCACAGAAGCAACCAGTTGGGTCACCAATTATTTCGGACCGTATTTGTCTTGAGGATAACAGATTTAAGCAACTGCCAAAAGAGAATTGCATGGATCGAGGATGGTCTTTCATTTCTTAACTGAAAAACAAAAGATTAGTTTGTAGTAATAAAAATGCAATCTCAATGTAAAGCCTCTCAGCTTTCTGATACATGATGATTGCATATTGTCTACATTCACAGCTTTGAAAATCTGATTGAATGCTTGAGCAATTGCTTACCACCCAGTTGGATTATGACCTGAATTCTTCAATGTCTTCCTAGGAATCCAAGAGTCCAGGAACCGCTTCCAGGTAAGGATCTTCCTGTTCTACAAAAAAACAAAACAAAAAAATATATTTGAACAAAAAGGGAAGATGATATCCAAACATTTAAATATTACATTAGTTCTACTTACCTTGATGTGTTGTTTTTTTTAAAAAATGTTCAATAAAATCCACACATCTTCTTGAAGGTT
Organism: Ranitomeya variabilis; assembly: GCF_051348905.1. Classification (NCBI taxonomy): domain Eukaryota; kingdom Metazoa; phylum Chordata; class Amphibia; order Anura; family Dendrobatidae; genus Ranitomeya; species Ranitomeya variabilis. Next base: position 175,256,325 of record NC_135238.1, read on the forward strand.
CTTCTGAGTAAAACTTTTCTTGATGGAAGGTCCAAAGCGACTTTGTAATCCAACATTCAAAAGATGACCCTTTGACAAAAGCAGAAGATCCCTTCCAAGGTTCTTCTAGAACATGCATTAGCTATGCTATGGCTCATGCAATGAGCAACAAATTATTGCTCATAGCTCTGTGCATGCACATAGTTTCACAACAATGCAGTAAAACAAGTCTTTGACAAGAACCTTTACTGCATTTATCATTGTGAAATGTGTGGGCATTGCATAGGAACAACCAAGCACTTGAGCGTGACCTTCTTCCCATAAATAGCCTGAGGATAACATGTTTCAGTGACTCCAAAGAGGGGAATTGCCTGGATCGAGAGCGGTCCATTGTTTTTCTAACAAAAACACAGCAGTTTAACTTGTAGTAATAAAAATTAAATCTCAATGTACAGCCTCTCAGTTTTCTGACAAATGATGATTGAATATAATTTACAGTCATAGCTTTGCATATGTAATTGAATGGTGGAATAAATACTTACCATCCAACTGAAGCATAACGTGAATTTTAAAATGTTTTTCAATGATTCCAAGAGTCAAGAATTTGCATCCAGAGAAATAATTTTCTTGCCTACATAAAGCAAAAGAAAAAATGTCAGCTAAGACCAATGGAGAAAATACAATGCAAAAGTTGAAATGATAAATTTTTTTCTACTTACTTTGATTTGGTGTCTTCCAAAAATTAATGAGTAAAGGCCTCACATGTTCTTCAATCTTTTACTAATGGCATCCATTCTTGATAGAGGGTCCAAAATATCCTCAAAATTCAACACTTAGAAAGTGCTCCTTTGTCAAGAATGGCAGTATTTTTTCAGTTCTTCTACAAAGTGCATGAGCCATAGCTTAACCGATGCAATACTTAAGAAGTGTACATCCTAGGTTATGCGCAGGCACACAAATTCACAACAATGCAGTTGCAACTAATCTGTATTAAGAGCTATTACCGTACTTATCATTGTAAAATGTGAGGGTATTGCACAGAATCAACCAGTTGGGTCAACAAATATTTCGGACCGTATTTGGCTTGAGGATAACAGATTTAAGCAACTGCCAAAAGAGAATTGCATGGATCGAGGATGGTCTTTCATTTCTTAACTGAAAAACAAAAGATTAGTTTGTAGTAATAAAAATGCAATCTCAATGTAAAGCCTCTCAGCTTTCTGATACATGATGACTGCATATTGTCTACATTCAAAGCTTTGAAAATCTGATTGAATGCTTGAGCAATTGCTTACCACCCAGTTGGATTATGACCTGAATTCTTCAATGTCTTCCTAGGAATCCAAGAGTCCAGGAACCGCTTCCAGGTAAGGATCTTCCTGTTCTACAAAAAAAGAAAACCAAAAAATATATTTGAACAAAAAGGGAAGATGATATCCAAACATTTAAATATTACATTAGTTCTACTTACCTTGATGTGTTGTTTTTTTTAAAAAATGTTCAATAAAATCCACACATCTTCTTGAAGGTTCTTCTGAGTAAAACTTTTCTTGATGGAAGGTCCAAAGCGACTTTGTAATCCAACATTCAAAAGATGACCCTTTGACAAAAGTAGAAGATCCCTTCCAAGGTTCTTCTAGAACATGCATTAGCTATGCTATGGCTCATGCAATGAGCAACAAATTATTGCTCATAGCTCTGTGCACGCACATAGTTTCACAACAATGCAGTAAAACAAGTCTTTGACAAGAACCTTTACTGCATTTATCAATGTGAAATGTGTGGGCATAGCATAGGAACAATCAAGCACTTGAACATGACCTTCTTCCCATAAGTAGCCTGAGGATAACATGGTTCAGTGACTCCAAAAAGGGGAATTGCCTGGATCGAGGACGGTCCCTTGTCTTTCTAATGAAAACACATCAGTTTAGCTTGTAGTAATTAAAACGAAATCTCAATGTACAGCTTCTCAGCTTTCTAACAAATGATGATTGAATATAATTAACAGTCATAGCTTTGTACATGTAATTGAATGGTGGAATAAATACTTACCATCCAACTGAAGCATAACGTGAATTTTAAAATGTTTTTCATTGATTCCAAGAGTCCAGAATTTGCTACCAGAGTAATAATTTTCTTGCCTACACAAAGCAAAACAAAAAATGTCAGCTAAGACCAATGGAGAAAATACAATGCAAAAATGTAAATACTAAATTTTTTCTACTTACTTTGATTTTGTGTCTTCCAAAGATTAATGAGTAAAGGCCTCACATGTTCTTCAATGTTTTTCTAATGACATCCATTCTTGATAGAAGGTCCAAAATATCCTCAAAATTCAACACTTAGAAAGTGCTCCTTTGTCAAGAATAGCAGTATTTTTTCAGTTCTTCTACAAAGTGCATGAGCCATAGCTTAACCCATGCAATACTTAAGAAATATACATCCTAGGTTATGCGCAGGCACACAAATTCACAACAATGCAGTTGCAACTAATCTGTAATAAGAGCTATTACCGTACTTATCATTGTAAAATGTGAGGGTATTGCACAGAAGCAACTGCAGCGCCCCAGAGTCCTGGTCGTTGCAGTACTGTGGCTCCGCCGCTAAGGGGGGCTATGGTACGTCTGATGGCACTGAAGGAGTTCATCTGACCAGGTATCACATACACCAATACATTTCACAGTCTGGCCTCCAGGGGGAGCTAAGGGTACTATTCATTAGGCCACTCCTCACAGTTTGGTAAAACTGGGGGTTAGGCAGGAAGTTAGAGAGAAGCTGACTGGGTTGGAACCAGGCAACACCTTGTGGCAGAGGGTGTTGTAGGGGAAGATTCGGTAGGGTCCCTGTGAGGGGTGGGATCCTGACAGAGGCCTGGCAATCAGAGAAGAAAGCTACGGGACCGCGCCTGCACTTCATAGCGGTGGTGCCCTAAGAAAGGACAAGAAGCGAGATTTATTGTGCTGAGTGAGAAACGAGATCAACGCAAGAAGGAGAATATCAGTAGGAGTTGTGCTGTAAGATCGAGGCAACATCCTACTGAGGCGTAAACAACTGGCGGCCGGAACGCCGAGGAGGTACAGAGCTCTAAGCCATACTTCAAACCAACGGCAGGACAGTCAGTCACAGGCGGGCTGTCTCACCTAAATCACCTACGCAGACATAGGGGGCAACCTTTGGAGAGGGGCGACTCTAGGGTCCCGGAAGAGCTCCGAGCCTACCCGTCATACGGGTGCGTCCCAACCATAACACCTGGGAGGGACGGAAGATTAGCAGAAGATCATCTAATCGAGTTGTGAGGGAACACGAGAAACAGACACAACAGTTGTGGGGACTATCACTTAAGCTCAGGAGGGGAGGACCACAACACATAGCGCTAGCAGGAAGGCACAGATTTCCACCTGCAAAGGGAACTCTGGAGGTGCCATCGGACCGGCCGGACTTGCGCAGCCTGGTTAACCGTATTCCGGATTGAGGACTTTGAGACCTTCAGTAAAGAGGTAAAGAGACTGCAACCTGGTGTCCTCGTTATTGACTGCGACCGGCACTACACTACCACCATCATCCACATCTATCACTGTGCGCCCCTCGGCAGGGTCACGGACCGGGTCTAGCCACCGTGACAACCCCAGAGCAGAGACTCAGAGGCCCGGTACCGGGTACCCCTCGGCCCTGCGGCGGGGGGGGGGGGCGCTGCAAAACTTGGCGTCACGAACAGGATCTACTTAAGCCTGAAGAATCGGGTCATGTGTGCCTTGGAACTGTGATATACTGTGCTTGGACTGTACTTTATTGCAAAGACTGTGTGTTGCCATTTACCGCCAAAAGTTCCCGCCAAAAGCCGCCGCCATTGCAGCGCCACAGGGAGCACAGAGGAAGAAGGGCGTGCCATGGGAGGAGACTACCAAAGCGGCGCCAGAAGTAGCGACCGCCCCCTCCGACTCCTGCTGCGAGAGGACGACCTACCCAGCAGCAGAGGAGAACCGCCCCCTGATTTGCAACGGCGGGAACGAGGTGAAGAGGGAGCTCAACCTCGGAGAAATGGCGGAGCCAGGTGCATGCGTTGCCGCCGAATGCCAGACAGCGACGAGGAGCAGCAAGTGCCCGAGCAACGGCGAGGTGATCCCGGCTTGCCCTCACCCATCAGAGACGGACTCGCGTCCACCGCCCGTGAAGGACCTGAATTCCTGGGAGCCGCCAGTGGAGGAGCCGAGTCTACCTATCCCAGCCACGGAGCCATGGAGGGCGGAGCCACGTCAAGAGGCCACTCCGGAAGAGCCGCGGTCCGGGCTGCAGCCGATTCCAGTGTCCTCGTCAACGGAACCGATCGACATCGGTGGAATCACATCAGGCGCAGGTATGGACGGCACCCCTACTCCCCCGGCCGATTCTGCTCTCCCGACCGATCCGGCTCCCCTGACTGATCCCGCTCCTGTGACCGCTCCTCACCCCAGCAACAATAACCGCGCCTTTACGGTGGAACGGGTGGTCCTCACCCCCGACGTGATGGGGAAGCTGGTACCTCCCCTACCGACCAAGATGGGGGAACCCATAGATGTGGGCCCAGACGGGGTGATCCTCCGGTGGGACACCCCCTGGAACGAGCCATATGGAGCTCCGGGGGAGAGCCTCACCCTTGCTGTGCTCACTTGGGAACAGTATAAACAATGTCTGATCCAACACTGGAAACACCGAGACGAAACAGAACCGAAAACGCAACGCAGGAAGCCTGCGCACAACAGGAACGACGTGGTAAAGCGGGGGACTGTGCTAGCCTTCCACCCGAAGAGGGGTTGGGGCTCCATACAGGAACCGGGACTACCAGCTGACGTTTTCGTTACTAGTTACAACGTAAAAACTCCCTGCTGCATCCGAGATGGTGACCCATTGCAAAGGGGAGATCAGGTGACCTACACTCGCCGCCGGAATGCACAAGGATGGTGCGCTCGGAACGTCCACCAGTGTGAGCCTGAGGGAGCGTCACCTGTTGCCGTGACCCCGATTGATCCAGATTTGACAGATCTTGTTACTATCACCAACGTCCGCCTTGTAGCAGCCGCCGAGCTTGCGAGCAGGGTTAGCCTTCAAATCCAAACACCGGCTGATCTGATGGCACCTGAGAGACCAACCACCAGCACAGACATGGCATCGGCCGGGGACAGAAGACCACCCCCTGCACAGCCACCATCAGAGTAATGAGTAAGCTTTGATGACTGTAAATAAGTTAACTGTTTTTACTGTTTTGCTGCTAAAACCCATTTAGGGTTACTCTTAAAGGGATCCCTTTGTTGACCCGGGATCCCTATTGTTTTTGTTTGTTTTCTACATTTGCACAAGTTATCAAAGAACTGCTGAATCATGAACAATGCATGATACAAACTTCTTGTATATAGTTTGCACCTTCTTAAAGGTGCTCTCTACTGGTTTTACATAACGACGGACTCTTTGCGAAGATACGGTTCTTGGAACCTGCACTGGAGTCCTTGCTGTGTACGGACTTGCAGCTTGAGAAGTTGCACTACCTCATAGAGACTTGGTCCCCTCTTAAAGGGGATGTTCACATCCTGCACTTATGAACAGTGTTGCCTTAAGATGGTTGAATGGCAATAATGTCTTGAAAAAGAAAGTATTGATGATGTTGATATGTGAAAGTTAAATGTAACTAACTAGTTGATTGTAAGAAATGTTTAATAATGTGTTAGAGAATGAGGACAGGAAGTGAACCCGTAGGGGTTAGTGGTGAGTCCTCTTAGGAGCCATATAGAGATGGCTCAGTTATCTCAAACTGAAAGAAAAATATGTTCTATACTGTGTATAGTAGTGGAAGGACAGTAGGCTCGGGCGGAAAGGAGCGGTCCTGTAACAGAAAGGAGAGGCAGTAGGTCTGGAGCAGTTAGGACAGGCGGTCCTGCAGACGTAAAGTAGGAGAATGCATAAAAGTTAATTAGCCTTATATGTGATATAAGAAGGTCTTTAGTGGATTTAGCGAGAACGTCCTTAAAGGCAATGTTAAATTATTGTTCAGATTTTGCACTTAGTAGAATACCCGGTTGGGTAAGAAAAGTTATTCATAGTAAGTTCGTTAAAGTATTTAACTATGTTTGTAACGTTCAAGTGTCCTCACCTCCCATAAAGGGAAGCTCTGTTAAAAAGTTGACTTGTACTTGCATTTTAAAAATTGTATGTCTTATTGCTGACATGTATTGTTGTTTTTTTCCCAGTCCAGGAGTACTGGATTTATACGGGGGGGAGTGCAGCGCCCCAGAGTCCTGGTCATTGCAGTACTGTGGCTCCGCCGCTAAGGGGGGCTATGGTACGTCTGATGGCACTGAAGGAGTTCATCTGACCAGGTATCACATACACCAATACATTTCACAGTCTGGCCTCCAGGGGGAGCTAAGGGTACTATTCATTAGGCCACTCCTCTCAGTCTGGTAAAACTGGGGGTTAGGCAGGAAGTTAGAGAGAAGCTGACTGGGTTGGAACCAGGCAACACCTTGTGGCAGAGGGTGTTGTAGGGGAAGATTCGGTAGGGTCCCTGTCAGGGGTGGGATCCTGACAGAGGCCTGGCAATCAGAGAAGAAAGCTACGGGACCGCGCCTGCACTTCATAGCGGCGGTGCCCTAAGAAAGGACAAGAAGCGAGATTTATTGTGCTGAGTGAGAAACGAGATCAACGCAAGAAGGAGAATACCAGTAGGAGTTGTGCTGTAAGATCGAGGCAACATCCTACTGAGGCGTAAACAACCGGCGGCCGGAATGCCGAGGAGGTACAGAGCTCTAAGCCATACTTCAAACCAACGGCAGGACAGTCAGTCACAGGCGGGCTGTCTCACCTAAATCACCTACGCAGACATAGGGGGCAACCTTTGGAGAGGGGCAACTCTAGGGTCCCGGAAGAGCTCCGAGCCTACCCGTCATACGGGTGCGTCCCAACCATAACACCTGGGAGGGACGGAAGATTAGCAGAAGATCATCTAATCGAGTTGTGAGGGAACATGAGAAACAGACACAACAGTTGTGGGGACTATCCCATAAGCTCAGCAGGGGAGGACCACAACACATAGCGCTAGCAGGAAGGCACAGATTTCCACCTGCAAAGGAAACTCTGGAGATGCCATCAGACCGGCCGGACTTGCGCAGCCCGGTTAACCGTATTCCGGATTGAGGACTTTGAGACCTTCAGTAAAGAGGTAAAGAGACTGCAACCTGGTGTCCTCGTTATTGACTGCGACCGGCACTACACTACCACCATCATCCACATCTATCACTGTGCGCCCCTCGGCAGGGTCACGGACCGGGTCTAGCCACCGTGACAACCCCAGAGCAGAGACTCAGAGGCCCGGTACGGGGTACCCCTCGGCCCTGCGGCGGTGGGAGCGCTGCACAACCAGTTGGGTCAACAAATATTTCGGACTGTATTTGGCTTGAGGATAACAGATTTAAGCAACTGCCAAAAGAGAATTGCATGGATCGAGGATGGTCTTTCATTTCTTAACTGAAAAACAAAAGATTAGTTTGTAGTAATAAAAATGCAATCTCAATGTAAAGCCTCTCAGCTTTCTGATACATGATGATTGCATATTGTCTACATTCAAAGCTTTGAAAATCTGATTGAATGCTTGAGCAATTGCTTACCACCCAGTTGGATTATGACCTGAATTCTTCAATGTCTTCCTAGGAATCCAAGAGTCCAGTAACCGCTTCCAGGTAATGATCTTCCTGTTCTACAAAAAAGCAAAAACAAAAAATATATTTGGACAAAAAGGGAAGATGATATCCAAAGATTTAAATATTAGTTTAGTTCTACTGACCTTAATTTGTTTTTTTTTTTTTAAATGTTCAATAAAATCCACACATCTTCTTGAAGGTTCTTCTGAGTGTAACTTTTCTTGATGGAAGGTCCAAAGCGACTTCGTAATCCAACATTCAAAAGATGACCCTTTGACAAAAGCAGAAGATCCCTTCCAAGGTTCTTCTAGAACATGCATTAGCTATGCTATGGCTCATGCAATGAGCAACAAATTATTGCTCATAGTTCTGTGCATGCACATAGTTTCACAACAATGCAGTAAAACAAGTCTTTGACAAGAACCTTTACTGCATTTATCAATGTGAAATGTGTGGGCATAGCATAGGAACAACCAAGCTGTTGAGCATGACCTTCTTCCCATAAATAGCCTGAGGATAACATGGTTCAGTGACTCCAAAAAGGGGAATTGCCTGGATCGAGGACGGTCCCTTGTTTTTCTAACGAAAACATAGCAGTTTAGCTTGTAGTAATAAAAACGAAATCTCAATGTAGAGCCTCTCAGCTTTCTGACAAATGATGATTGAATATAATTTACAGTCATAGCTTTGTACATGTAATTGAATGGTGTAATAAATACTTACCATCCAACTGAAGCATAACGTGAATTTTAAAATGTTTTTAATTGATTCCAAGAGTCCAGAATTTGCTTCCAGAGTAATAATTTTCTTGCCTACACAAAGCAAAACAAAATATGTCAGCTAAGACCAATGGAGAAAATACAATGCAAAAATTGAAATACTAAATTTGTTCTGCTTACTTTGATTTGGTGTCTTCCAAAGATTAATGAGTAAAGGCCTCACATGTTCTTCAATGTTTTTCTAATGGCATCCATTCTTGATAGAAGGTCCAAAATATCCTCAAAATTCAACACTTAGAAGGTGCTCCTTTGTCAAGAATAGCAGTATTTTTTTAGTTCTTCTACAAAGTGCATGAGCCATAGCTTAACCCATGCAATACTTAAGAAGTGTACATCCTAGGTTATGCGCAGCTACACAAATTCACAACAATGCAGTAGCAACTAATCTGTAATAAGAGCTATTACCGTACTTATCATTGTAATATGTGAGGGTATTGCACAGAAGCAACCAGTTGGGTCAACAAATATTTCGGACCGTATTTGGCTTGAGGATAACAGATTTAAGCAACTGCCAAAAGAGAATTGCATGGATCGAGGATGGTCTTTCATTTCTTAACTGAAAAACAAAAGATTAGTTTGTATTAATAAAAATGCAATCTCAATATAAAGCCTCTCAGCTTTCTGATACATGATGATTGCATATTGTCTACATTCAAAGCTTTGAAAATCTGATTGAATGCTTGAGCAATTGCTTACCACTCAGTTGGATTATGACCTGAATTCTTCAATGTCTTCCTAGGAATCCAAGAGTCCAGGAACCGCTTCCAGGTAAGGATCTTCCTGTTCTACAAAAAAGCAAAAACAAAAAATATATTTGGACAAAAAGGGAAGATTATATCCAAACATTTAAATATTAGTTTAGTTCTACTGACCTTGATTTGTTGTTTTTTTTTTTAAATGTTCAATAAAATCCACACATCTTCTTGAAGGTTCTTCTGAGTGAAACTTTTCTTGATGGAAGGTCCAAAGCAACTTTGTAATCCAACATTCAAAAAATGACCCTTTGACAAAAGCAGAAGATCCCTTCCAAGGTTCTTCTAGAACATGCATTAGCTATGCTATGGCTCATGCAAAGAGCAACAAATTATTGCTCATAGCTCTGTGCATGCACATAGCTTCACAACAATGCAGTAAAACAACTCTTTGACAAGAACCTTTACTGTATTTATCATTGTGAAATGTGTGGGCATAGCATAGGAACAACCAAGCACTTGAGCATGACCTTCTTCCCATAAATAAGGCCTGAATGAGGCAGTAAGCTTCAAGTCCTTTATTTAAAGAGTATGCGCGAATTTTAGTTTGTTAGTTTGTGTGGTTGTTTGTTCTTCATTTTAACCTTTTTTTATTCTGTTCACAGTTATACTATCATGTTGTGCACTGTGGTCTTCTTGTTCTTGGGACCATTAGTAGACACACATGCGAGTGATGGAGGCCTTTGTCTTGGATTATCATATTGATTTGGAATCCCTTGTAAGAAGAATCCCTTGGACCAATCATATTATGAACACATCGGAGGCGCGCCGCACACGGCTGCAGGTAATTACACCACTACAATTTTTAATATTTAAAGGGGATTCCCTGTTGCCTACTCACCTCCTGACGAAGCCACGTGAGTGGTGAAACGCGCATCGAGGTGTAGTGCATTTCGGGAACACACTGAGGCCACCATGACAGCAGGTAATAGATGCTTACCGTTCTAGCTTCACCTTGCTATTACACTATGGACTATTTATAGAATTTTGGGCTATGGGCTTCTATGCACTTTGGGGGTCAGGTGCACTAGCACTGTGAGGTATTTTCCGTTTAGACTCTTACATTGCCTACTTGCCCACATACTTACCTGCATCATATTCTATATGGCATGGTCACATAGGCTTTGTTTTCGGTATAGCATTTAGTGCAATATCTGATTTGATTCTGGGCCAAGTGTTATGTTCCCGTTCACTTTCTTTTTCTGCTGATACGGGGTTATAGATGGTTTCACCATCTTAATTGTACTCTCTTGTGATTATCTATGGCACTTTATACATTTTGTATGATATTTTATAATTAAATAAAATTTGTTAGATTGGGAATTACTCCTTCAGTTGTCTCTCTATTGGTACATGCGCATGTGTGAAGGTACTGTCCCTTTTGTTTTTTTCTCTTTTTTTCTTCTTCTTGGTATTTAGTATATGAGGAGTTCTCTTTTGGTACATGCTTATGTCTTGTCTGTGTTTCAGATGCCTCTAATACTGAGTACATGGACTTTAGGAAACGTGATAAAAACTGGCTCCCGCAGCTAGGATCTCTATTTGGTAACAAAGTTGACGCAGAAATTGAAAGTTGTGATGTTAAGGACTTGAAACTTAAGATTAAGGATTTGCTTAGAAAACGCACCAAGGTGTGGTGGAACAAGGTGGCTTTGGAAAATTACCTCCAAAAAGACATTGTCCCGAGGGGATTGAGGATCCAAATTTATCCAACATTGGATGTTAGTGATCCCACCTTCTCTAGCAAATGGGAAGAAACTCTAACTAAGTGCTCACGCACTCTGTTGGAACTACTCATTGGTTCGGATCGTAAAACCTTAGAGGGTGTGGAAAATGAGATAGATACTCTGAGGACCAAAATTCAATCCACACTAACAGCTGAGGAATGTGCTAAATTTGAGAAAGACTTGGAGAGTGATCTTACTAAATGGGAAAAGGAGATACAAGCCACTAAGGTCCGGAAATTTCAACGTGACGTACAGGATTACTCATCCAATAGAGTCTATAGGTGGCAATACAAAAAGGCACACCTGAGACCTTCATCACGCTCCTCTTCAATCACATCATCCCTATCAGAGGAACAATGTGGAGAACTTTTTTTAGGAAGAGGGAGTGGGGCTGGCGAGGGAAACAGGGTAGGAACCACGCCCCATGCACCCGCAACCCCACTCCCCCCAATGCGTACACGCACCTATCACAAAAGACAGAACAGGAGAGGTCGGTAAATATGGAGGTAATTAATTTGTCTGATATAACTTTATCCCCTGCACAAACTCGGGTGTTGGAAAAAGGCTTGACCTTTGCACCATCAGCTAGATTCAACTATTTTACTATGGTGAAGGATCTTGAGTTATTTGCTAGAAAGTTATCTTTCAAAAAATATTTTATGAATCAATCTAAAAACGTCTCTCCCATTGATACAGAACAACAAGCCTTGGTGGATTTGGAGGCATTACTTGCTGAACAGGCCATACCTGATGATCCACGTTTCCCTACGTATCTGCATCCTCGATCACAACATTTCCCCCCCCCAGGTACTTGCTCCAATGTGGATATTTTTTTGAAATTGGTTAAAAATTATATGGAGCGTATTCCAGAGGACAGACTTTCATATAATCTGTCCTCATCGGAGAATAGGGCCATTGGTGAATTACGCAATCTAAAACAGGTGGTTATTAAGCCTGCAGACAAGGGGGGAAATGTTGTGATCTGGCCCTGCGCTATGTATGAGCGTGAGGCCTTCCGACAGCTCCATAATAGACAATGTTACAAAAGACTGGATAGCAATCCGCTGGTCCGCTTTAAGATGGAGCTGGATGACATACTACAGCAAGCATGCCAAGTTGGCACGATCACGGGTAGAATGTTGGAAGGGTTGACTACTGACGCGCCGACGGTTCCAACATTCTACCTATTACCCAAGATTCATAAGGACAAGGATAACCCACCGGGTCGCCCTATCGTTTCGGGGATTGGGGGCATCAACGAGGCCATTTGCCGCTTTGTTGATTACTATCTTCAACGCTGTGTGGAAACCCTACCTTCATTTATTAAAGACACTACTGACATCTTGACACGTCTCAATGACATACAGCTGGAACAAGATATGTTCCTAGTTGTTTGTGACGTCGAGTCACTATATACATCGATATTTCACGACCATGGGATCACGGCATCGAGGTCCTTCCTGGAAATGACAAATTTGGATGATTATTTGGTTATCTTTATTCTAGACCTTCTTATATTTATTTTAACTCATAATTTCTTCACATTTAAAGATAGATTTTTCCTACAGCTCCAGGGAACAGCGATGGGGGTGACTTGTGCGCCCTCATACGCAAACCTGTTCCTGGGGCTGTGGGAGAATGAGGTGGTCTATGAAATGGGGGACTTCTCTGCCGTGATCTCATGGTCCAGATATATCGATGATATATTGTTTATTTGGCAGGGTTCGGAGGCAGCATTGATTTCATTTATGACAAATCTGAATGATAACCCATATAACATTAAACTTACTTATAAGTACAGTAAAAAGGAAGTGGAATTTCTTGATGTCTTGATACAGACGGATAATAGAGGTTATTTGACTACTGATGTCTACCGTAAAAACACAGCGTTAAACGCCCTCCTTCATGCTTTCTCAGCACATCATCCCCAGACGACTAGGGCGATACCGGTGGGACAATTCCTCCGTATGAGACGCATCTGCTCTGATGACAGTAAGTTTCAAAATCAGGCTGGGACTCTCACCAGGCATTTGCAACAACGTGGATATAATCATAGGAATATACGCAAGGGTTTCAGGAGAGCGGCCAATACACAGAGGAGCGACCTGCTAGTTAAAAGGAGGTTGCCACAACAACATGAGGAACCAGTCAGACTGATTACCACTTTTAATTCTAGATGGACCAATGTTATGGATGTATTGCGTAAACATTGGTCCATTTTACGAGCGGATGAAGATCTCAGTAAAGTCCTACCTGTAAACCCCTCGGTGACTTGGAGGAAGTCAAAGAATTTGAGCGATTTATTGACATGGAGCCACTATGTGGCGTTACAAAAATCCCACTTTTCTGCACGGGCAGGTCTGGTCTGGGGGTCCTTTCGGTGTGGTGACTGCTCGGCATGTCAGTACATTGAAAGGTCTTTCACCTTTGATAACAGCAATGCTACTAGGACTTATAAGATCACACACCATATATCCTGTACTACGGATATGGTGGTATATTATGCCTATTGTCCGTGCGGATTAATATATGTCGGTATGACTACCCGACAACTGAGGTTTAGGATCCTGGAACACGCTAGGGACATCAGGAATGCAGCAACGGCCCATGATTTGTCTAGTTTGAAAACCATACCGAAACACTTTAGAATCCACCACAATAGCAATCCAAAACTGTTTAAGGTGAAGGGCATAGATAGGGTGCAGCTTGGTATCCGAGGAGGGAACTATAAAAAAGAACTCCTAAAAAGGGAAACCAAATGGATGGTATGTTTAGACACAGTTGCCCCTAAAGGCCTGAATGAGGCAGTAAGCTTCAAGTCCTTTATTTAAAGAGTAGGCGCGAATTTTAGTTTGTTAGTTTGTGTGGTTGTTTGTTCTTGATTTTAACCTTTTTTTATTCTGTTCACAGTTATACTATCATGCTGTGCACTGTGGTCTGCTTGTTCTTGGGACCATTAGTAGACACACATGCGAGTGATGGAGGCCTTTGTCTTGGATTATCATATTGATTTGGAATCCCTTGTAAGAAGAATCCCTTGGACCAATCATATTATGAACACATCGGTTTACTACATGTTGGACTGTTCCATATGATATATTTACTTTTGTATTTACATTATGATTGAATAATATGCCTATAACTATTTCCCCTTTGATATAGATATTTAATTCTTGTTGATATAGTTCCACCCTCTGTACACTGGTTGCCTTTTGTATGGCACTTTATTCTTTTTGTTGTATGCGGGTGGGTTCTCTATATATTTCAGTTATTATATATACTGGGGGGGTCCCTATGGGTTCCATTGCATGGGTTACAATATACATCCTTTTTCTATTTAAAGATATTATTTCTGTGGGTACTGTATATTGGTATTCCCCCCTGTGCTGCTATGTACTAAGACATTTTTTGCAATATTTATTCCACTTCTTTTTCCTCCGTTCGGAGGACAGGCACTCCTACCTCCTCTTACTTCATTCCTGGCCAGAGCGCGCTACGCGCATGCGCTGCTTCGCGCTGCGGTGCGTGGCACTCTACCAGGGTGATGCGTTACCATGGTCGCAGGCCCGGTCATGTGATCGGATCATGTGATGTGGTGATGCGCTCCTTGAGCGCCGCTCTCCTCGGCGCGTCGCAACATGGCGGAGGCGCGCCGCACACGGCTGCAGGTAATTACACCACTACAATTTTTAATATTTAAAGGGGATTCCCTGTTGCCTACTCACCTCCTGACGAAGCCACGTGAGTGGTGAAACGCGCGTCGAGGTGTAGTGCATTTCGGGAACACACTGAGGCCACCATGACAGCAGGTAATAGATGCTTACCGTTCTAGCTTCACCTTGCTATTACACTATGGACTATTTATAGAATTTTGGGCTATGGGCTTCTATGCACTTTGGGGGTCAGGTGCACTAGCACTGTGAGGTATTTTCCGTTTAGACTCTTACATTGCCTACTTGCCCACATACTTACCTGCATCATATTCTATATGGCATGGTCACATAGGCTTTGTTTTCGGTATAGCATTTAGTGCAATATCTGATTTGATTCTGGGCCAAGTGTTATGTTCCCGTTCACTTTCTTTTTCTGCTGATACGGGGTTATAGATGGTTTCACCATCTTAATTGTACTCTCTTGTGATTATCTATGGCACTTTATACATTTTGTATGATATTTTATAATTAAATAAAATTTGTTATATTGGGAATTACTCCTTCAGTTGTCTCTCTATTGGTACATTCTTCCCATAAATAGCCTGAGGATAACATGTTTCAGTGACTCCAAAGAGGGGAATTGCCTGGATCGAGAACGGTCCCTTGTTTTTCTAACGAAAACACAGCAGTTTAACTTGTAGTAATAAAAGTGAAATCTCAATGTTGAGCCTCTCAGCTTTCTGACAAATGATGATTGAATATAATTTACGGTCATAGCTTTGTACATGTAATTGAATGGTGGAATAAATACTTACCATCCAACTGAAGCATAACGTGAATTTTAAAATGTTTTTCATTGATTCCAAGAGTCAAGAATTTGCTTCCAGAGAAATAATTTTCTTGCCTACATAAAGCAAAAGAAAAAATGTCAGCTAAGACCAATGGAGAAAATACAATGCAAAAATTTAAATGGTAAATTTGTTCTACTTACTTTGATTTGGTGTCTTCCAAAAATTAATGAGTAAAGGCCTCACATGTTCTTCAATATTTTACTAATGGCATCCATTCTTGATAGAAGGTCCAAAATATCCTCAAAATTCAACACTTAGAAGGTGCTCCTTTGTCAAGAATAGCAGTATTATTTCAGTTGTTCTACAAAGTGCATGAGCCATAGCTTAACCCATGCAATACATAAGAAGTGTACATCCTAGGTTATGCACAGGCACACAAATTCACAACAATGCAGTAGCAACTAATCTGTAATAAGAGCTATTACCGTACTTATCATTGTAAAATGTGAGGGTATTGCACAGAAGCAACCAGTTGGTTCAACAAATATTTTGTACCGTATTTGGCTTGAGGATAACAGATTTAAGCATCTGACAAAAAAGAATTGCATGGATCGAGGATGGTCTTTCGTTTCTTAACTGAAATACAAAAGATTAGTTTGTAGTAATAAAAATGCAATCTCAATGTAAAGATTCTCAGCTTTCTGATACATGACGATTGCATATTGTCTATATCCAAAGCTTTGATAATTTGATAGAATGCTTGAGCAATTGCTTACCACCCAGTTGGATTATGACCTGAATTCTTCAATGTCTTCCTAGGAATCCAAGAGTCCAGGAACCGCTTCCAGGTAAGGATCTTCCTGTTCTACAAAAAAGCAAAAACAAAAAATATATTTGGACAAAAAGGGAAGATTATATCCAAACATGTAAATATTAGTTTAGTTCTACTGACCTTGATTTGTTGTTATTTAAAAAAATGTTCAATAAAATCCACACATCTTCTTGAAGGTTCTTCTGAGTGAAACTTTTCTTGATGGAAGGTCCAAAGCGACTTTGTAATCCAACATTCTAAAGATGACCCTTTGCAAAAGCAGAAGATCCCTTCCTAGGTTCTTCTAGAACATGCATTAGCTATGCTATGGCTCATGCAATAAGCAAAAAGTTATTGCTCATAGCTCTGTGCATGCACATAGTTTCACAACAATGCAGTAAAACAAGTCTTTGACAAGAACCCTTACTGCATTTATCATTGTGAAATGTGTGGGCATAGCATAGGAACAGCCAAGCACTTGAGCATGACCTTCTTCCCATAAATAGCCTGAGGATAACATGTTTCAGTGACTCCAAAAAGGGGAATTGCCTGGATCGAGG
Source organism: Ranitomeya variabilis (assembly GCF_051348905.1). Lineage (NCBI taxonomy): Eukaryota > Metazoa > Chordata > Amphibia > Anura > Dendrobatidae > Ranitomeya > Ranitomeya variabilis. The sequence goes on from NC_135238.1 coordinate 175,273,044, forward strand.
ACGGTCCCTTGTTTTTCTAACGAAAACACAGCAGTTTAACTTGTAGTGATAAAAATGAAATCTCAATGTAGAGCCTCTCAGCTTTCTGACAAATGATGATTGAATATAATTTACAGTCATAGTTTTGCATATGTAATTGAATGGTGGAATAAATACTTACCATCCAACTGAAGCATAACGTGAATTTTAAAATGTTTTTCAATGATTCCAAGAGTCAAGAATTTGCTTCCAGAGAAATAATTTTCTTGCCTACATAAAGCAAAAGAAAAAATGTCATCTAAGACCAATGGAGAACATACAATGCAAAAATTGAAATACTAAATTTGTTCTACTTACTTTGATTTGGTGTCTTCCAAAAATTAATGAGTAATGGCCTCACATGTTCTTCAATGTTTTACTAATGGCATCCATTCTTGATAGAAGGTCCAAAATATCCTCACAATTCAACACTTAGAAAGTGCTCCTTTGTCAAGAATGGCAGTATTTTTTCAGTTCTTCTACAAAGTGCATGAGCCATAGCTTAACCCATGCAATACGTAAGAAGTGTACATCCTAGGTTATGCGCAGGCACACAAATTCACAACAATGCAGTAGCAACTAATGGGGGTGCATTTTACTGCTATGGTGGTGCATTATACTGCTATGCAGCCACATTATAGTCCTATGGGGGTGCACTATAGTATGTATGACTATGTGATGCATTGTACTGCTATGGGGGTGCATTATACTACTATGGAGGTGCATTATACTACTATGGGGGTGCATTACATGACTGGGGCTGCATTATACTAATATTGGGGTGCATTATGCTGCTATGGGGCTGCATTATACTGTATACTGCTTTTGGGCTGCATTAAGCTGCTATGGGGATGCATTATACTGCTATGGGGGTGCATTATACTATATATGACTATAGGGTGCTTTATACTGCTACGGGGCTGCATTATACTGTATACTGCTTTCGGGCTGCATTAAGCTGCTATGGGGATGCATTATACTGTTATGGGGTGCATTATACTGTATACTGCTATGGGGGTGCATTAAACTGCCTTGGGTGTGCATTATACTGCTTTGGGTGTGCATTATAATGTATATGATTATGGGGTACATCATACTGCTATTGAGGTGCATTATACTATATACAATGGGGAAAAAAGTATTTAGTCAGCCACCAATTGTGCAAGTTCTCCCACTTAAAAAGATGAGAGTTGGCTTAATTGACATCATAGGTAGACCACACCTATCTGAGCCAAAATGTGAAAACAAATCCAGAAAATCACCTTGTCTGATATTGCAAGATTTATTTTGCAAATTATGGTGGAAAATAAGTATTTGGTCACCTAAAGACATGCAAGATTTCTGGCTCTCACAGACCTATAACTGCTCCTCTGTCCCCCACTCATTACCTGTAGTAATGGTACCTGTTTGAGCTTGTTATCAGTATAAAATACACCTGTCCATAACCTCCATCAGTCATACTCCAAACACCACTATGGTGAAGACCAAAGAGCTGTTGAAGGACACCAGAAACAAAATTGTAGCCAAGCAACAGGCTGGGAAGACTGAATCTGCAATAGGCAAGCAGCTTGGTGTTATAAAATCAACTGTGGGAGCAATAATAAAATGGAAGACATACAAGACCTCCATCTGGGGCTCCATATAAGATCTCACCCCGTGAGGTCAAAATGATCACAAGAACAGTGAACAAAAATCCCAGAACCACACGGGGACACCTAGTGAATGACCTGCATAGAGCTGGGACCACCGTAACAAAGGCTACCATGAGTAACACACTACGCAGCCAGACTTAGATCCAGCAGTGAAAGACGTGTCCCCCTGCTTAAACCAGTACATATCCGGTCCCGTCTGAAGTTTGCTAGGGAGCATTTGGATAATCCAGAAGAGTACTGGGAGAATGTCATATGGTCTGATGAAATCGAAGTAGAACTGTTTGGTAGAAACAACACTTGTCGTGTTTGGAGGAGAAAGAGGGCTAAGTTGCATCCAAAGAACACCATACCTACTGTGAAGCATGGGGGTGGCAACATCATGCTTTGAGGCTGCTTCTCTGCAAAGTGACCAGGACGATTGATCCGTGTACATGAAACAATGAATGGGGCCATGTATCGTGAGATTTTGAGTGCAAACCTCCTTCCATCAGCAAGGACATTGAAGCCCAAACATGGATAGGTCTTTCAGCATGATAATGATCCCAAACACACTGCCAGGGCAATGAAGGAGTGGCTTCGTAAGAAGCATATGAAGGTCCTGGAGTGGCCTAGCCAGTCTCCAGATCTCAACCCCATAGAAAACCTTTGTAGAGAGTTGAAAGTCTGTGTTGCCCAGAGACAGGCCCAAAACATCACAGCTCTAGAGGAGATCTGCATGGAGGAATGGGACAACATACCACCAACAGTGTGTGCCAACCTTGTTAAGGCTTACAGAAAACATTTGACCTCTGTCATTGCCAACGAAGAATATATAACAAAATATTGAGATGATCATTTGTTAATGACCAAATACTTATTTTCCACCATAATTTTCTAAATAAATCTTGCCAAATCAGACAAGGTGATTTTCTGGATTTGCTTTCTCATTTTGACTCTCACAGTTGTGGTCTACCTATGATGTCAATTACAGGCCGCTCTCGTCTTTTTAAGTGGGAGAACTTGCACAATTCGTGGCTGAATAAGGCTGGGTTCACACTAGCGTTTGTGAAAGCAGCATAGGGCTGCGTACTTCTTACCTTCAGATCCGCATACATCCGCATCTGTCCTGCGTAACTATCATTAACATTGTGTATGCAGGGACATACGTGGTCATGCTTTGTATGCGGATGCGTCCCTGTGCGGCGTTTTTTACGTGCCTGCCGAATGCAACATGTTAAAGATAGGTGCGCAGGACGGATGCAGATGTATGCGGATCTGAAGGTAAGAAGTACGCAGCCCTATGCTGCTTACACAAACGCTAGTGTGATCCTAGCCTAAATACTTTTTTCCCACTGTATGATTATGGGGTACATTATACTCATACGGAGGTGCATTATACAGCTTTGGGGGTGCATTATACTATAAATGACTATGGTGGTGCATTATACTGCTACAGGGGCGCATTATACTCCTATCGGGGATGCATTATACTATATATGACTATAGGGGTGCATTTCATTGCTGTGAGGGTGCATTATACTACTACGGGCATGCATTTTACTATATGTAAGACTATGGAGGTGCATTATACTACTATATATGACTATGAGATGCATTATATTATTATGGATGACTGTGGGGTGCATTATACTATTATGGATGACTGTGGTGTGCATTATACTGTTATGGATGATTACGGGGTGCATTATACTAATTCTAGATGACTATGGGGTGCATTATATTATTATAGATGACTATGGGGTGCATTAAATTACTATAAATCACTACGGGCAGTATGGGAGGACACTTGGGGTTCAGAATGTGGGATATTATTACTCTAGGACAGTGTTCCCCAACTCCGGTCCTCAAGAGCCACCAACAGTTCATGTTTTCAGGATTTCCTAAGTATTGCCCAGGTGATGGAATTATTGCCTCTCCAGGTGATGCAATTATCACCTGTGCAAAACTAAGGAAATCCTGAAAACATGACCTGTTGGTGGCTCTTGAGGACCGGAGTTGGGGAACACTGCTCTAGGAGCTAATTAAAGAATATAATTTTTGAGGATACTGTTTTCAGCGTGGGGGAGGAGAGGTACTGTAACTGGGCAGGGCTGCACAGTCGCTTTTTTTCTTCATCTGGCATAGTGTAGAGGTTGGGGAAAAATTGGGGAATGTGCTCTAGATAACTGCTTTATTTTCTGCAGAGACAAGTCCTAGCTGGTAGAAGCGATGGCGGTGTGCGCTGGATGAAGATGACGTCACCGGTGAGTCAGTGTGTTACCTGTACACGAGCACTGTACACTGTAAACCATATACAGAGTTCCTATGTATAATGTCACTGGTGATCACTGTATGACCTGTACACTATACACTATATACAGAGCTCCTGTGTATAATGTAACTGGTGATCACTGTATTACCTGTACACTATTTACAGAGCTCCTGTGTATAATGTCACTGGTGATCACTGTATTATATGTACACTATATACAGAGCTCCTATGTATAATGTCACTGGTAAGTCAGTGAGTTACCTATACACTGACACTATACATTGCATACTATGTACAGAGCACCTGTGTATAATGGCACGCATGGTAAAATTTGTATTGTTTTTTTTATTAATGATCAGTATTGTAGTATCCATTAACTATGTGGTGGTTATATTTGGTCCGGCCATGGTGTGGTGGTATATGTTCCTTGTATGTGGTATTATTCAGTCACTATGTGGTGATAATGCGGTCTGGTCATGGTGTGGTGGTATTTGTCTTTTGTATGTAGTATTATAGGTCATTATGTTGTGGTAATATGTGGTGCAGCCATGGTGTGGTGGTATTTGTTCCTTGTATGTGGCATTATTCAGTCACTAAGGGGTGATAATACGGAATGGTCATGGTGTGGTGGTATTTGTCCCTTGTATGTGGTATTATAGGTCAATATGTGGTGGTAAAATATGGTCTGGCCATGGTGTGGTGGTATTTGTTCCTTGAATGTGGTATTATTCAGTCACTATGTGGTTATAAAGCGGTATGGCCATGGTGTGGTGGTATTTGTCCCTTGTATGTGGTATTATTCAGTCACAATGTGGTGGTAATATGTGGTTCGGCCATGGTGTGGTGGTATTTGCGCCTTGTATGTGGTATTATTCGGTCACTATGTGGTGGTGATATGTGGTCTGGTCACTTGTATGTGGTATTATTGTTCATTTAAAAATATATGTGACTCATTCCCTTAAAGAAACATAAATAGAAATATACCTAAAAAGAGTATTAGATATTTTAACAAAATGTTTAATAGGTTAGAGTAGGGTAGGGTCCAGGCAAAAGAGTCTACCTAGTTGTGGTGGTGGCTTCAAAAAAATCTTTTAGCCAGACAGAAGCTGCTGACTTTGCACTAATCTCCCGATATCTTCCCTCACGTAATCTTTGGTCCTCCCAAGACCTCCTTCTCTCCTCCACACTTATTCGCTCCTCACCCAACCGCCTCCAAGACTTCTCCCGAATATCCCCCATCCTCTGGAATTCTTTGCCCCAACACGTCCGACTATCAACCACATTTGGATCCTTCAGACTGAACATGAAAACCCACCTCTTCAGGAAAGCTAACAGCCTGCATTCACCCCGCTGCCTCCTCACCACTACCGGAGCTACAGCCTCACCAACACCAGAGCTGCTGCATCCCCTCAACCTACTGTTTCCTTCCCCACCATCCTGTAGAATGTAAGCCCGCAAGGGCAGGGTCCTCTCCCCTCTGCATCAGTCTCTCATTGTTACTTTGCCTACTGTAAGGGATTTCTGTAATTTGTATGTAACCCCTTCTCATGTACAGCACCATGGAATCAATGGTGCTGTATAAACAAATAATAATAATAATAATGTATGTGATCTGGTGTTAGATGGGAACTGATAATGTGTGGTTCGTGAAGACATGGTGCAGATGTGGAGTTTTTCTATGAGTGGGCGGTGGGACTGTGGAAGGTTCAAGGGATGGAGGTGGAGCCTGCGTGGACATCAAGGGGGCGAGAAAATGTTGCCAGTATAGTGCCCTGAAATTCCTTGTGACACCCCCCGATTGTCATAAAAAACTCTCTGCTGCCCCACATCACCCCAGACATTAAATTTCTCTGGGGTTGGGGGGAAGATTTATTATGAGATTATTACTGCAGAGCAGATTGAGTTTACTATATTTAGTAATTTCATAACAATCCCCCGGCTGCTCACCCCAACACACACACAATAGTCCTGGCATAATCAGCACTAAATGTAATAATCTCATAGTAAACCCTTTGTTACCTTGATGAGGTCGTTGTTTGGTCTCAGAAGAAAAATCTGCAGTCACTCAATGTGACTGCAGACTGCTGACCACATTGTGTGATATGCATGGGGTCACAATTCCCCTGTATTCCTAGTATGTATGTGTGGTTATGTAACCACTAATCTAAATTCTAGTCCCTGACCCCGCATCTCAGCCGGGGAGCCGGCATATGGCATAACTGTAGGTCATAAGTCAGAAAGGGTCAAAGGGGTCATTTCACTGATTTTTATGTCATGTAGTGCTGATACATACTGAGACGCATGCAAGATCAGAAGGCATTGTGCACTTATCTTGGAAGGTTTATGGGGTCGTAAATTAATTGGCACTGCTCATCTCAGACTTGGAACAGATTGGCTCATAGCATCACTTTAAAAGGATTGACAATCTTTTCTTAATTGCCCCAAGGTGTAGGATAAAATAAACTGTTTTCATAGTGTCCTGATGGGCTCCATTCCTCCAATATCAACGATATGTCCCCAATTCGTATCCTGACTTAAATAATGTCATGTGACCACTGCAGCCGAGAAACAGTGTTTCCTCCAGTCTGGCAGAATAGTGAATGCTGCAGCCAATCAGTGGTCACATGACATTGTTTATGTCAGGATATGAGTGAAGAGGAACATCGCTGGTCTGAAAGGAACATGCTGCTGCTGTTAATAAGGGGTCATCTAGTAATGGACAACCCTTTAAAGCAGGGGTGGGGAATCTTTTTTCTGCCAAGGGCCATTTGGCTATTTATACCATACTTCGGGGGTCCTACATACTCCGCCCACAAAGTACATCCTGACTCTGGCACTGGGTTCAGGATGTAATCTTTCATTGCATGCCCTTCAGTGTTCAGTAGTGAACACTGTATATGTGTGTGCTAACAGAGCAAGAAGAAATTAATGAGCTGGTGGCAATCAAAATACACCTCCCTGCCCAAGAATGCAGTCCTTGAGAATCTGCCTGATAAAAGGTCATTGAGGGCCGTAAATGGCCCTGGAGCCTGAAATTCCCCACCCCTGCTTTAAAGGGAACCTGTCAGCAGGATTGTGCACAGTAACCTACGCACAGTGTCAGGTCGGCGCCGTTATACTGATTAAAATGATACCTTGGTTGATGAAATCCATTGTGTGGTTGAAATTCTCGTGCCCTAAGGTGGGGTTGGGGTATGTGGTGGTCTGATTAGATATTCATAATGCAGACTGCAGACAGGTCAATGATCCCTCACTGACTTGCCCCCTAGTTTGCATAATGAATACCGAACATACTGAATAAAATAAAAGGCTTCTGCAAGTAGGCGCGCTTGCGCTGCGGCATAATCACATGGCTACTATGCACTTAATCCCTTTTGCAGTTTTACTTGAGCGAGGAAAAAAAAGTTATTTTGAAGAGATCCGACAGCTGCTGTTGCGCAGGCGCCGGTGGCACCATCTTGCTGGAGAGAAAAACAAAATGTCCTCCATCTTGGTGGTCGCTCAAGTAAATCTGCAAAAGGGATTAAGTGCTCAGTAACGATGTGATTATGCTGCAGCGCAGCGGCCAAGGCCAGCACCTGCCTCCAGAAGCGATTTTTTTTATTCCGCATGTTAGGTTTCATTATGCAAACTAGGAGGCACATGTTACATGGAACTTTTTTGTGCCGACGGTCCGCCAAAACACAACGCATCCGTTGCACCACGGATGTGACATGTGGCCATACGTCGCAATGCGTCGCTAATGTAAGTCTATGGGGAAAAAACGCATCCTGCAGACAACTTTGCAGGATGCGGTTTTTCTCCTAAACGACGCATTGCGACGTATTCCAAACGACGCTAGTGTGAAAGTCGCCTTACTGAGCACAATCCTGCTGACAGGTTCCCTGTAACATAAACCTTCTCTTGGCCTGTTATTGCAGTTCAGCCTTTTCTAGAGGTTACACTAATCCTCTATTAAAGGGGTATTAAACTTAAAGGATTCTCATCTGTATTGGTCAGATATTAAAATGAGATGGTCCTCACCTTCCCTGAGTCCAGCTCTGGCTGTCCGCTGCTGCTATGGGCTCTATATATTGGTGAGCTCACAACTACAGCCAATACACGGAGACCTGGGCAGCGGAGAGCCGGCGCTGGACCCGGGGAAGGTGAGGGGAGCCCTGATTCTATTATTTATACACAGCACTGCCCGATACAGAGGACTCTCTGGAGAGTGGAAAACCCATTTCATGCTTGGAGACATGTATCTCTTTATATGTAGTGAGGACTTAACATTCTGTAAACGTGTTTACTATAAATGTGACTTTCTGCAAATTACTTACTCCTCCTTGTATAAAAAATACTCCTCAAAATTATAAATTATGTAAAATATGTAGTGCGACCTCTGCTCTTATGTATTTTTCAACATTTTGCTACTTTTCTCCCCCCAGTGATGTTCATAGACTTCTATTATATATGTTATACTCTTACAAACATTATCTATGCCATACTATCATCCTTATTTATTTCTCCTAGCACAGGTGACATGTTCGCTCGTTCCCCAAAGAGTAGGACCCACTGGCTCATTTTTATTTTATTTTCAATTAATTTTTATTTGGTTTTCTCAGATTAAAACATTTGTAACTTGTTTATGACAAAGACACAATCAATTAAACATCATATCAATAGTTGCCGTACAATTAGGATTATTAGGTATGACTGTTTTTTAAGTAATTTTTATTTGGTTTTACAATGCAATCAATACAACACAAAATATACTGATCACTGGCACATAGGGTGTTCATCTCCCGTGTGCTGGGCCAGCAGGCCTCAGAATATCACAATACCTATTACATTAGTAAATGCAGAGAAAAGAGATCCCTATTTAAAGGAAACCTGACACCTGAATTTGGCGGGACCGGTTTTGGGTCATATGGGCGGGGTTTTCAGGTGTTTGATTTACCCTTTCCTTACCCGCTGGCTGCATGCTGGCCGCAATATTGGATTTAAGTTAATTCTCTGTCCTCTGGAGTACACGCCAATGCAAGGCAATATTGCCTTGCGCTGGCGAGTACTCCGGAAAACAGAGAATGAACTTCAATCCAATATTGCGGCCAGCATGCAGCCAGCGGGTAAGGAAAGGGTAAATCAAACACCTGAAAACCCCGCCCATATGACCCAAAACTGGTCCCGCCAAATTCAAGTGACAGGTTCCCTTTAACAAAACCTAAAATCAAAATCTATAATCATTACCATAAATGCACATAACAATATTCATATAATATATATTTTTAAATATATATATACCAGGATGAATGGTATATAGATGAAAATATCAGGCTAAGGGACATATATGGCAGGATGTAGGGTATATATGTATATACAGTGGGGCAAAAAAGTATTTAGTCAGTCAGCAATAGTGCAAGTTCCACCACTTAAAAAGATGAGAGGCGTCTGTAATTTACATCATAGGTAGACCTCAACTATGGGAGACAAACTGAGAACAAAAATCCAGAAAATCACATTGTCTGTTTTTTTATCATTTTATTTGCATATTATGGTGGAAAATAAGTATTTGGTCAGAAACAAAATTTCATCTCAATACTTTGTAATACATCCTTTGTTGGCAATGACAGAGGTCAAACGGTTTCTGTAAGTCTTCACAAGGTTGCCACACACTGTTGTTGGTATGTAGGCCCATTCCTCCATGCAGATCTCCTCTAGAGCAGTGATGTTTTTGGCTTTTCGCTTGGCAACACGGACTTTCAACTCCCTCCAAAGGTTTTCTATAGGGTTGAGATCTGGAGACTGGCTAGGCCACTCCAGGACCTTGAAATGCTTCTTACGAAGCCACTCCTTCATTGCCCTGGCGGTGTGCTTTGGATCATTGTCATGTTGAAAGACCCAGCCACGTTTCATCTTCAATGCCCTTGCTGATGGAAGGAGGTTAGCACTCAAAATCTCACGATACATGGCCCCATTCATTCTTTCATGTACCCGGATCAGTCGTCCTGGCCCCTTTGCAGAGAAACAGCCCCAAAGCATGATGTTTCCACCACCATGCTTTACAGTAGGTATGGTGTTTGATGGATGCAACTCAGTATTCTTTTTCCTCCAAACACGACAAGTTGTGTTTCTACCAAACAGTTCCAGTTTGGTTTCATCAGACCATAGGACATTCTCCCAAAACTCCTCTGGATCATCCAAATGCTCTCTAGCAAACTTCAGACGGGCCCGGATATGTACTGGCTTAAGCAGTGGGACACGTCTGGCACTGCAGGATCTGAGTCCATGGTGGCGTAGTGTGTTACTTATGGTAGGCCTTGTTACATTGGTCCCAGCTCTCTGCAGTTCATTCACTAGGTCCCCCCGCGTGGTTCTGGGATTTTTGCTCACCGTTCTTGTGATCATTCTGACCCCACGGGGTGGGATTTTGCGTGGAGCCCCAGATCGAGGGAGATTATCAGTGGTCTTGAATGTCTTCCATTTTCTAATTATTGCTCCCACTGTTGATTTCTTCACTCCAAGCTGGTTGGCTATTGCAGATTCAGTCTTCCCAGCCTGGTGCAGGGCAACAATTTTGTTTCTGGTGTCCTTTGACAGCTCTTTGGTCTTCACCATAGTGGAGTTTGGAGTCAGACTGTTTGAGGGTGTGCACAGGTGTCTTTTTATACTGATAACAAGTTTAAACAGGTGCCATTACTACAGGTAATGAGTGGAGGAAAGAGGAGACTCTTAAAGAAGAAGTTACAGGTCTGTGAGAGCCAGAAATCTTGATTGTTTGTTTCTGACCAAATACTTATTTTCCACCATAATATGCAAATAAAATGATAAAAAAAACAGACAATGTGATTTTCTGGATTTTTGTTTCTCAGTTTGTCTCCCATAGTTGAGGTCTACCTATGATGTAAATTACAGACACCTCTCATCTTTTTAAGTGGTGGAACTTGCACTATTGCTGACTGACTAAATACTTTTTTGCCCCACTGTATATATATATATATATAGCAAGATGGGGCTAAGATGGGGGACATATATACCTGGAGAGCCAAATCTTGCACCGGGGCCCATCGGACCCTAATTACATCCCATATCTGCACGGTACCAGGGCTGGGGTCAGGTATTACAAGAAACTCCTCACCGGAACCAACCGACACATTCCAACTGTCATGTAACAAGTGGCAGAAAAAGAAAGCATCTGATTGGTTGGTTCAAAAATTTCACTCATTAATATTAACAAAGCAAACAAAGCAAGCAGCTGATTGGTTCATTACACTCATCACTTAGGTAAATGAGAGAATCGATCAAATCATTTACATTTTCACATGTAAAACCGTGTATGGAGAAATATGTCACGTGATATGATATTTAAATCATACCTTGGATTTATGAACCCTTTTTACATAACGTAGCTTGTTCTTAGCAATTAAAAATAATCTAAGACACCACACCGCTTTATGTTGTCACATGAAACTCCCCTAAAGGGTCCAGATACAATCAGGAAAGTTTTCCAGTTGTTGCGTTTCTCTGGTTACACACATTTGCTTATAGGGATCCGCTTTTCCCCCTCCACTTCCTTTCAGCATTTTCTTGGGATTTCTGTGTAAACCTCAGTTGTTCTAAGCTGTTCATAGTTCACAATCATTACAAGGTCTAAATACCAGAAAAACTTATTCAATATAAATCCAAATCAGCATTGAACTTATGCAAAAATAATATGTAAAATGCAATATAAATAAAAACTATGGAGAATTAATATTGTAAAATAAGATCTTGTTTTGGTTGAGAACATATGATATGCGTGTAGAGGACCTTCCACCAAATTTTTCATGTTGACCTGGACACACAACATAATAGTGGCTGCAGAAGTGGAATAAAAGTTTTTTTTATTTTATTTCACCTCTCTTGCAGATATACCAGCAATCAAAGTATTTGGCATCTAATGAGTTCACTTTAGTTAAGCTGAAGTGGGTGTTTTCATTGGGGTGTGCACTTCTTCTCCCTGTAGGAGTTGCTCTCCAGTAACACCCACTTGGACGTGACAAAAGTTAACTCATTAGGTGCCAAATGATTTGATTGCTGATATCGCCACAAGGAGAGATGAAATTAAAAATAAATAAATAAAATGTTTTATTCTGCTCTGCAGCCACTATTACATCTTGTGTTCAGTTCAGCATGAAAAATGTGATGAAAGGTCCTTTACACGTATACCATACAGTCTCAACCAAACACAAGATCTGATTTTACATTTTTAATTCTCTATAGTTTTTATTTGTATTGTATTTTACATATATTTTTGAGCATAAGTTCACTTATGGACTTTAGAAATTGTACATATTATGTTATTGGGTTTCTTTTTTCCTCTCATGGATTACAAAGATCCCACAACCTGGGGCAGGGAACATCTAAGGTTAAAATTGCAACTTTTATTAATCCAGGATCACCCTGATATTCTAACATATAATTGGAAATGCACTGTGGTGAATAAACTCATGTCTAATATTCAGGGCTTCTACCAGGAATTTAAGAGCACCATACTGTCAACATTTTTGGGTCCCACTTATGCTCCACCCAGGCACCACCCTAGATCCACCTGCGCCTCCATCCCTTGTACCATCCACAGTCCCACCGCCCACTCTTGGTAAAACTCCAACATTATCACACATTAACAGTTCCCATAGAACACCAGATCACATACATAGCCAGCAGTTTTTGATTTGCAAAAAGATTTTTTAAAAAGGAACGCAACATGGTAGACTCTTCTGACAGGACGATACTCTACTCTAACCTATTAAACATTTCGTAAAATACCTCCTGCTCTTTTTAGATATGTTTTTATTTATTTTTTTTCTAAGGGAATGTGTCACATACATTTTTTAAAATAACCATTAATACTACACACAAGGGACAAGCGCTATCACAGCATGACCAGATAACATATTACCTCCACATTGTGACCGAATAATACCACATACAAGGAACACATACCACCACACCTTGACCAGACCACATATTAATGCCACATAGTGACCGAATACTACAATACTGATCATTAATTAAAAAACACAATACTACGTAAGTGCCATTATACACAGGAGCTCTGTATATAGTGTCAGTGTACAGGTAATACAGTGATCACCAGTGACACTATACTTTGGAGCTCTGCATATAGTGTCAGTGTACAGGTTGTACGGTAATCACCGGTGACATAAGATATGGGGGATTGTTATACATTATATGTTCTCACATAAGTGCTATAAAGGGGGCACCTAGTCACAATCTAGTTTAGGGACCTCAAAGCACATATAAACACAACCACTCAGCATCCATCTTTCATTTTTTACATTAGTCTTCAGATTTCAAGGCCTTTGCCTGACACTTATTTTTTCTTTCCAGGGAGTATATCTGGATTTAGGAAGGAAGACTGAAGAATCTAAAAAAGACCGTGATATTGTTTAGTGTTTGTCATATAATCTATCTGTATATTATATTTTATGGCTATGTGTCATCACACACTGGTTATACAGATCAAAATCTGGAATCTGTTTTATGGATGTCTGTATCAGCCATTTCTCTGTTCAGCAGTATATTGATTTATGGTATTACACCCATAGAACCTGGATCTTGATTGGTCTACGTACAAGTTGATGGTTTCTATGTGTCCTTTAAACTAGATGCCTTTCTTTGAAAGGGCCAATAGTGAATGCTATTTCTATTCTCCAAGCAATAGGCCTAAATATGCCATACCGCAAAATCTGTTGAGTACAAAATGGAAGGGAAGATTTTCGACTGTGTAAGAAGAAAGAGAACGATAAGATGTCAACCAATGAATTGAATTGTGATTCGATTCAATTGTGTCAGAAATGGCTTACAAAATATGCAGAGCTACAGACCACCAGCCTCATTCCAGTTCTGTTGGTCAGCAGATTTATGTCACATAAGGGATCTGATATGATATAACCGTCATATGTCTGTAACCTGTGAGTTAATGTTTGTTCACACTTTTTACAGTGGAGATGAACATAGTCACGCTGTGAGCTCCTGAGTCCAAACTGTGACGGAGAAGGACCTCGTGCTACCAGGACATAGTGAAGATCTAGTATCAGGACAGGAGTGACCATATTGAATGTTATAGCTACACATACATCTCAGTTAGTTGTAGTATAGCCTTGGTCCAGGGTTCTTGAACTGATCGCCTTTTCTCGGGGTCAAGAAATAATTTTTTCCCAGGCACAAATTGGCTGAATGTGTCCATGTTTTTTGCCTTCTTCTGAATCAATGGCTTTAGGTATAGGTAGATATTACAGTTAATAAAATGTTCGAAAATCAATGATCCATCTCCTCTTCATTTCTTTATATTATACTAGGTGGCCCGTGCGAAATTTTCGCACATTGGTTGTCAGGGGCGCAGGAAAATCAATCTAGTCAAATGTTAATGTATTTAGTGAGATGATGAACACAGAGAGGAATTTATATATGTAGATTGGTAATACAATAGATTGGTTTGATAAGTAGAGGCTAAAAAAATGTCTTGAGGTTGTGGTGCCACCTGCAGGTTATTGTTGTTTTTTTTCTGCAGGTTTCTGAAAATGAAAGTTTAAACTGTATTTATTGATCAAATTGTGAATATGTGGTTTGTTTGTGTCTTTTCTTGCTGAAGGGTGCAAGTTTACATTTCAAATGGTGTATTATTTGTGTGTGTGGGGCAAAGTAATCACTGAGAAGGCAGTGCATGTTTACAAATGTGTTTGCATATGTGACTCACCTGCAGTAAAATGTGCAATCTTCGAATTTGCCTGAAATAGGCTGGGTAAGCACTTCGGAAAACTGGAAAGACCCCAAGGCAAATGCCACCTGCAGGTAATTTGACCTTTGAAATGGCGTATCATTTGTGTGTGTCGGTGGAGTATAAACTGAACAAGTGTGCAATTGAATAGGCAGTGCATGTTTACAAATTATTATTTATTGTTATAGCGCCATTTATTCCATTGAGCTTTACATGTGAGGAGGGATATACATAATAAAAACAATAATCTTAATACAAGTCATAACTGGTACAGGAGGAGGACCCTGCCCGCGAAGGCTCACAATCTACAAGGGATGGGTGAGAATACAGTAGGTGAGGATAGAGCTGGTCATGCAGCGGTTTGGTCGATCGGTGGTTACTGCAGGTTGTAGGCTTGTCGGAAGAGGTGGGTCTTCAGGCTCTTTTTGAAGGTTTCGATGGTAGGCGAGAGTCTGATGTGTTGTGGTAGAGTTCCAGAGTAGGGGTGATACGCAAGAGAAATCTTGTATACGATTGTGGGAAGAGGAGATAAGAGGGGAGTAGAGAAGGAGATCTTGTGAGGATCGGAGGTTGCGTATAGTAAGTAGCGGGAGACAAGGTCACAGATGTATGGAGGAGACAGGTTGTGGATGGCTTTGTATGTCATGATTAGGGTTTTGTACTGGAGTCTCTGGGCAATGGGGAGCCAGTGAAGGGATTCACAGAGGGGAGAGGCCGGGAGTAGCGGGGGGACAGGTGGATTAGTCGGGCAGCAGAGTTTAGAATAGATTGGAGGGGTGCGACAGTGTTAGAGGGGAGGCACAGAGCAAGATGTTGTAGTAGTCAAGGCGAGAGATGATGAGGGCATGGACTAGGGTTTTTGCAGATTCTTGGTTGAGGAATGTACAAATTCGTGAAATACTTTTGAGTTGAAGTCGGCAGGAAGTGGAAAAGGCTTGGATATGTGGTTTGAAGGAGAGATCAGCGTCAAGGATTACCCCGAGGCAGCGAGCCTGTGGGACTGGGGAGAGTGGGCAGCCATGCACTGTAATGGATAGGTTCGTTGGGGGGGTCGCGTGAGATGGGGGAAAGATGATGAATTCTGTTTTGTCCATGTTAAGTTTCAGAAATCTAGCAGAGAAGAAGGATGAAATAGTGGACAGACATTGAGGGATTCTGGTTAGTAGGGAGGTGATATCTGGTCCAGAGATGTAGATCTGTGTGTCATCAGCAGAGGTGATACTGGAAGCCATGAGATTCTATGAGCTGTCCCAGGCCAAAGGTGTAAATGGAGAAGAGCAGGGGCCCAAGGACTGAACCTTGTGGGACTCCGACAGATAGGGGGCGAGGTGAGGAGGTGGTGTGTGAGTGGGAGACGCTGAATGTCCGGTCTGTTAGGTATGATGAGATCCAGGATAGGGCCAAGTCTGTGATGCCAAGAGATGAGAGGGTCTGTAATAATAGGGAATGGTCCACTGTGTCAAAGGCAGCCGACAGGTCGAGGAGGAGGAGGACAGGGTAGTCGCTTGCTCTTGGCGGTTAAGAGGTCATTGGTGACCTTAGGGCAGTTTCAGTGGAGTAGTGTGACCGGAAGCCAGATTGTAAGCGGTCAAAGAGGGAGCAAGAAGAGAGATGGGAGGACAGTTCAAGGTAGACTTGTTGTTCAAGTGGATTGGAGGCATAAGGGAGAAGTGATATAGGACGATAGCTAGATACAGAGGATGGGTCAAGAAAGGGCTTTTTGAGGATAGGTTTGATTGAGGCATGTTTAAAGCTTGAGGGGAAAACACCAGTTGTTAGTGATAGGTTGAAGAGATGGGTGAGGTTTGGGATGAAGTGGGATGGGAGCGGGTCAAGTGCACATACAAATGTGTTTGCATATGTGACTCACCTGCAGTGAATTGTGCAATCCTCCAATGTGCCTGAAATCGGCTGGGCAATGAGTTCGGCAAGCTGGAAAGCCTCCAAGGCAAATTTTAGGATTTGTTTGTGATGTCTGTAAGGCCGCTTTCACATTTCCGTCGGTACGGGGCCGTCGCAAACCGTCGGCCCGACGGACGTTGTGCAAAATAGTGCACAACGTGGGCAGCGGATGCAGTTTTCAGGCGCATCCGCTGCCTATTATGAGTTCCGGGGAGGAGGGGGCGGAGTTTCGGCCACGCATGAGTGGTCAAAAATGGCGGACGTGTCGCACAAAAAAAGTTACATTGAACTTTTTTTGTGACGACGGTCCGCCAATTATCGACGCATCCAGTGCACGACGTATAGAACGTGTGTCCATACGTCGTGATGCGTCGGTAATACAAGTCAATGTGCAAAAAATGCATCCTGCGGACAACTTTGCAGGATGCATTTTTTGCACAGAATGACGCATTGCAACGTCTTTGTAAAGACGGAAGTGTGAAAGTAGCCTAAGTGGCATTGTGGTAGTGTGTTTTGGGGTAGTGTGTTGCCACCTGCAGGTCATTTTTCCTTACTTCAGCTTTAAGAAAATTAATGTTTAAACTGTATTTTGTGATCACATCATGGATGTGTGGTTTGTTTGGCTATTTTCTTGCTGAAGGGGGCAAGTTTACCTTTCAAATGGTGTATCATTTGTGTGTGGGTGCAGTATGAACGGAGAAGCAAAGTAGTCACCATAAAAGAGTGTTTAGAAATAATATATAAGGATAGTACTTACAATACAGACCAAAAGTTTGGACACACCTTCTCATTTAAAGATTTTTCTGTATTTTCATGACTATGAAAATTGTACATTCACACTGAAGGCATCAAAACTATGAATTAACACATGTGGAATTATATACTTAACAAAAAAGTGTGAAACAACTGAAATTATGTCATATTCTAGGTACTTCAAAGTAGCCACCTTTTGCTTTGATGACTGCTTTGCACACTTTTGGCATCCTCTTGATAGGTAGGTTCCCTAAAAATATTTTCCCCAGATCAGCGAGCTTCCCCCCATTGTCACTCTGTCCGGCGGTGGAGGTTTTCACCAAGTTGGTGACAAATGAATTGAAAACTTTGTCCAGCCACCGCTGTAATTTGACCCAAATACAAAGGGACGATGTTGTATTTAAAGCAGCTGACAAGGGGGGGGGGGGGGACATCGTGGTCTGGCCAACTGCCAAATATGAACGCGAGGTGTTCCGACAGTTGCGTGACAATGAGGTGTATGGGAAAATAGGATATAATCCGGTGGTATCCTTCTCTGCACGACTCCAAAAAATCCTGATGAAGGCTTTTGATGTGGGGATAATCAATAAGAAAATCTTATATGGATTAACAGTGCAGTTTCCCAAAATACACAAGGACACCGTCAACCCACCGGGACGTCCGATCGTGTCAGGGATAGGTGGTCTGTGTGACCCCATATGCAAGGTCATTATTACCTGAAGGCAATTGTGGAAACATTGCCCTCTTATGTTAAGGACACGACGGACGTTCTCACTAGGGTTGACGGTGTCTTTGTGGATAGGGATACCATCCTGGTAACGGCAGACGTTGAAACGTTATATACTTGCATTAATCATGAGGATGGTATTCGGGCAGTCCGCTTCTTCCTCGAGGCCTCCAACCTGGACGGCCCTCTTTGTGAACTCATCCTGGAGCTGCTGCACTTCATCCTCATTGCATAATTTTTTTTTACCTTTAAAGATAAATTTTACCAACAGAGACGTGGCGCAGCCATGGGTGCGGCCTGCGCCCCCGCGTACGCCAACCTTTTCCTGGGTTACTGGGAGAGATTGGTGTTTGGTGATGCGGGGGCCGCCGACCATGTGCTATGTTGGCTACGCTATATCGATGACATTTTGATTTTTTGGCGGGGGACGGTGCGGCAGTTGAATGAGTTCATGGTGGGACTGAATGACAATCTCAATATTAGATTAACATATAGACAAGATACAGCTAAAATTGACTTTTTAGACATCAGTCTGGAGGTGGACTCATCCTCCACCATCCAGACTGATGTCTTTCGTAAAGAAACATCAGTAAAATCTCTTATACATGCCATGACAGCGCATAGCCAGTCCACCGTGAGGGCCGTCCCGATTGGACAGTTCTTGAGGATGCGGCGGATCTGCTCGACTGACCAAAAATGTGAAATTCAGGCCTCTGATTTGAAAAGATTTGAACAGCGGGGCTATAGCCAGAGATGTATTAAATACGGCTATAATAAAGCTAAATCAGTGTCCCGCAACTCACTGTTGTACCATAATAAAAATAAAAATAAGAAAGATGACCATATATGCTTTATTTCGGGTTTTTAACCATGAGTGGGACAACATGCGGAGTGTCTTGACAAAGTATTAGCCTGTTCTGAGTGCGGAGCCCTCCCCGAGACCCTTCCTGACTGACAGACCTCTGATGACCCCTCGGCGATCTAAAAACCTGGGTGACTTGTTAATCAAAAGTCATTATGTAGCATCCAGCAAAAACTTTTTGGGCAACACACAACCTAGAAAAGGTTTCTTTAAATGTGGTCATTGTCTGGCATGTACTAATGCCCATCAAACGTCAACATTTGATTCTGTTGATCAAAAACGTTTTCAGATAAGAGAATATATCTCTTGCAGCACTAAAAATGTAATATACCACGCGACATGTAGCTGCCCCCTCACATATGTAGGACTAACGTCCAGGGAACTGAGGGTACGCATTAGGGAACATGTGCGGGACATTAGTGCTGCTGAATCAGTAGAGGACATCTCAACCCTTAAAACAATCCCGAGACATTTTTGTATGGCGCACAACTGTAACCCTAGGGATTTTAGGGTCAGGGGCATAGATGTAGTACATGTTGGCATCAGAGGTGGAAATATAAAAAAATTGTTAGCACAACGTGAACTGGAATGGATAGTGACCCTTGGAACTATGAAACCTGCGGGTTTAAATGAAACCCTGAATTTTGCCCCATATTTGTGAGTCATCTCTCTATATATACCTACTTATACCCCTCCTTTCATTCTGTATTTTAACTTGTGGTTTGTGTTTGGTTTTAATACTCCTTATTTTGTCTTACATGATATAGGCCTCTTCTATACACCAGGAATATAGCCTGAATTTGGGAACCCAATTATAAACAAAATGCTGATAGAGTTAAATTGGATCATAAATTGGATGCCTTTGACACATATACGGAACTCAGCAGATTGTGGATTCCTTTGTTGAAGAAATAGCCTCTATCACATATTTATTTGTGTATCTTTGGACTTTTTATATTTAACTAATATGGAGTACAGACACCCCTGCTGTAGTGCGGGGTCATTCTCTCTGTGGTCACCTGCTCCCGTCCGGCGGCGTCCTGCGGTGGGTGCAATCGGGACCAGCTGGTGCCTGCTTGTGCTCAGTGCTGGATATGTCCAGGCGGGGGCGGGAGGACCTGGACAGCGGCGCGCATGCGCCGTATAGACACAGCATAGGGGTAAGCGGTACCATGCGACGAGCACATGGTGTGTTGTCATGGATACTTAAAGGTCCTGTAAGCCACTCAGCCTAACACTTCCCCCTTGAGAAAGCGAGGCTCACAGCGGCGAAACGCGCGTCAGAATGCGTGCTGAGCCCCACCCTGCACTAGGTGAGACATGTTCTCTTTATGTGTCTACCACAGGGCTCCTATATTTACTACCATTATGGCCTAAACTATACTATTACCTACTGTGATACTGACTAATGCCATAGAGCAGGTGTTTTCCATATAGGGACATTCCCCCTCCTGATGGGCGTGTAGGTGAGCAATATGTCTGCACCATATGTACAATTGAATTACGCTTATATGAGATATGAATAGTTCATGCAGGGTGCCTCATTAGTCTTCTGGTGTCTTTTTTCGCACTTTTGTGTTTTGTGCACTTTCATTACTGTGTCATGTGCTGGTATTTTTAACCCCTTAGTGACAGAGCCAATTTGGTACTTAATGACAGAGCCAATTTTTACAATTCTGACCACTGTCACTTTATGAGGTTATAACTCTGGAACGCTTTAACGGATCCTGCTGATTCTGAGATTTTTTTTTTCGTGACATGTTGTACTTCATGCTAGTGGTAACATTTCTTCGATATTACTTGCGATTATTTATGAAAAAAATGGAAATATGGGGAAAATTTTTAAAATTTTGCAATTTTCAAATTTTGTATTTTTATGCCCTTAAATCAGAGAGATATGTCACACAAAATAGTTAATAAATAACATTTCCGACATGTCTACTTTACATCAGCACAATTCTGTAAAAAAATTTTTTTGTTAGGGAGTTATAAGGGTTAAAATTTGACCAGCAATTTCTCATTTTTACAACACCATTTTTTTTTTAGGGACCACATTTGAAGTCATTTTGAGGGGTCTATATGATAGAAAATAACCAAGTGTGACACCATTCTAAAAACTGCACCCCTCAAGGTACTTAAAACCACATTCAAGAAGTTTATTAACCCTTTACGTGCAATGAACATTTACCTTTTTTGGCAAACACTTTAATTCAGAACCATATTTTTTTATTTTCACAAGTGTAAAAACAGAAATTTAACCATACATTTTGTTGTGCAATTTCTCCTGAATACGCTGATACCCCATATGTGGGGGGTAAACCACTGTTTGGGTGCGCCGTTTGACTTTTTCAATGTAGAATTGGCTGGAATTGAGATCGGATACCATGTCGCGTTTGGAGAGCCCCTAATGTGCCTAAACAGTGGAAACCCCCCACAAGTGACACCATTTTGGAAACTAGACCCCATAAGGAACTTAACTAGATGTGTGGTGAGCACTTTGATCCCCCAGGTGCTTCACGGAAGTTTATAACGTAGAGCCGTGAAAATAAAAAAATCACATTTTTTCTACAAAAATTATCTTTTTGCCCCAAAATTTTTATTTTCCCAAGGGTAACAGGAGAAATTAGACCACAAAAGTTGTTGTGCAATTTCTCCTGAGTACGTCGATACCCCATATGTGGGGGTAAACCACTGTTTGGGCGCACCGCAGAGCTTGGAAGAGAAGGAGTGCCGTTTGACTTTTTCAATGTAGAATTGGCTGGAATTGAGATCGGATGCCATGTCGTGTTTGGAGAGCCCCTGATGTGCCTAAACAGTGGAAACCCCCCACAAGTGACACCATTTTGGAAACTAGACCCCATAAGGAACTTATCTAGATGTGTGGTGAGCACTTTAAACCCCCAGGTGCTTCACGGAAGTTTATAACGTAGAGCCGTGAAAATAAAAAATCCTTTTTTTTCACTCAAAAATGATTTTTTAGCCTGCAATTTTTTATTTTATCAAGGGTAACAGGAGACATTGGACCACAAAATCTGTTGACCAGTTTGTCCTGAGTACGCTGATACCCCATATGTGGGGGGAGGGCACTGTTTGGGCACCCATCAGGGCTCGGAAGGGAAGGAGCGCCGCTTGGAATGCAGACTTTGATGGGATGGTCTGCAGGTGTCATGTTGCATTTGCAGAGATCCTGATGTACCTAAACAGTAGAAACCCCCCACAAGTGACTCCATTTTGGAAACTAGACCCCCCCAAAGAGCTTATCTAGATGTGTGGTGAGCACTAGGAACCCCCAACTGCTTCACAGAAGTTTATAATGTAGAGCCATGAAAATAAAAAAAATCATATTTTTTCCACAAAAATGATCTTCTCACCCCCAAATTTTTACTTTCACAAGGGTAACAGGAGAAATTGGACCCCAAAATTTATTGTTCAATTTATGCTGAGTAGGCTGATACCCCATATGTGGGGGATAAACCACTGTTTGGGCGCATGGCAGAGCTTGGAAGGGAAGGAGCGCCGTTTTGGAATGCAGACTTTGATAGAATGGTCTGCAGGCATTATGTTGCGTTTGCAGAGCCCCCGATGTACCTAAACAGTAGAAACCCCCAAGTGACCTCATTTTGGAAACTAGACCCCCCAAGGAACTTATCTAGACGTGTTGTGAGAACTTTGCATTATAAACTTCTGTGAAGCACTTGGGCATTCAGAGTCGTGAAAACAAAAAAAATATTTTTTTCACAAAAAATATTTTTTTAGCCCCCCAATTTTTATTTTCACAAGGGTAACAAGAGAAATTGGACCCCAAAAGTTGTCCAATTTGTCCTGAGTACACTGATACCCCATGTGTGGGGGGGGACCACTGTTTGGGCGCATGACTGAGCTCGGAAGAGAAGGAGTGCCGTTTTGGAATGCAGACTTTGATAGAATGGTCTGCAGGCATTATGTTGCGTTTGCAGAGCCCCCGATGTACCTAAACAGTAGAAACCCCCCCACAAGTGACCTCATTTTGGAAACTAGAGCCCCCAAGGAACTTATCTAGATGTGTTGTGAGAACTTTGAATGCCCAAGTGCTTCACAGAAGTTTATAATGCAGAGTCGTGAAAACAAAAAAAAATATTTTTTTTTCACAAAAAATATTTTTTTAGCCCCCCAATTTTTATTTTCACAAGGGTATCATGAGAAATTGGACCCCAACAGTTGTTGTCCAATTTATCCCGAGTACGCTGATGCCCCATATGTGGGGGTAAACCACTGTTTGGGCGCACGGCAGAGCTCAGAAGGTAGGGAGCACCATTTTACTTTTTGAGCACAAAATTGGCTGTGGCGTTTAGAGACCCCCTGATGTACCTAAACAGTGGAAACCCCCCAATTCTAACTCCAACCCTAACCCCAACACACCCCTAACTCTAATCCCAACCCGATCCATAATCCTAATCACAACCCTAACCCCCAAAACACCCCTAACCCTAATCCCAAAGCTAACCATAACCCTAATCAAAACCCTAAACCCAACACCCCCCTAATCCTAATCTCAACCCTAACCTCAAAACCTAACCCTAATCCCAATACACCCCTATCCTTAATCCCAACCCTAGCCTTAACCCTAATCCCAAACCTAACCCTAATCCCAAATGTAACCCTAATGCCAACCCTAATCCAAATCCTAATCCCAACTCTAACCCTAACTTTAGCCCCAACCCTAGCCCTAACTTTAGCCCAAACCCTAACTTTAGCCCTAAACCTAGCCCCAACCCTAACCCTAGCCCCAACCCTAGTCCTAACCCTAGCTCTAACCCTAATCCTAGCTCTAACCCTAACCCAAGCCCTAACCCTAAGGCTATGTGCACATGTTGCGGATTTTGCTGCGGATCCGCAGCGTTTCCCATGAGTTTACAGTACAATGTAAACCTATGGGAAACATAAAACGCTGTGCCCATGCTGCGGAAAAAAACACACGGAAACGCAGCGGTTTACATTTCGCAGCATGTCAATTCTTTCTGCTGATTCCGCAGCGGTTTTACACCTGCTCCATAATAGAAAACCGCAGGTGTAAAACCGCAGTGGAATCCGCACAAAAACCATGGTACATCCGCGATAAATCCGCAGGAAAAACGCAGCGTTTTGGTCCTGCGGATTTATCAAATCCGCTGCGGAAAAATCCGCAGAGAACCATTCTATGTGTGCACATATCCTAACCCTACCCCTATTTGGAAAATAGAAATTCATACATTTTTTTTATTTTATTACTTTTTTCTTACTAAGGGGGTGATAAAGGGGGGGCGGTTATTTACTATTTTTTTTATTTTGATCACTGTGATAGGATCTCACAGTGACCAAAATAAAAAAATGAGGAAGAATTTTCTTCTGCCGGCCGGCAGATCATGGCGGGCGCACTGCGCATGCCATTTTCTTACCGGAGCAAGAAGCCGGCGGCCAGCAGAAGAAGCAGGAGGACCCAGGGACACCGGTAAGTATAACAGGGTCCCCGAATCCCCCTATTTCTCTGTCCTCTGATGTGCGATCACATCAGAGGACAGAGAAATGACATCGCTTTTTTTTTTTTTTTTTTGCGGTCGCCGGTAAACAGTTAATTACCGGCGATCGCAAAACAGGGGTCGGTAAAAACCGACCCCGATCATGTTCTTTGGGGTCTCGGCTACCCCCGGCAGCCGAGACCCCAAAGAACATCCGGGTGCCGGGCGCACTGCGCCCGCCATTATTTCCCCGGAAAAAGATGGCGGCGCCCATCGGGAGCCACGAGGAGCTCCGGGGGAGGTAGGTGAGTATTGGGGGGCTATCGGGGACCACATTTCTCTGTCCTCCGATGTGCGATCACATCGGAGGACAGAGAAATTAAATGACAAATCGCGGTTGTTTTTTTTTTGCGACCGCCGGTAAACGGTTAATTACCGGCGATCGCAACTCGGGGGTCGGTAAAAAAAACCCCGAATAATGTTCTCTGGGGTCTCGGCTACCCCCGGCAACCGAGACCCCAGAGAAAATCCGACTCTGGGGGGCGCTATTCACTTTTTCCACAGCGCCGTTAATTAACGGCGCTGTGGTTTAAGTACCCTTAGCGGCCGCCGTTAAAAGGCGTATCGGCGGTCGTTAAGGGGTTAAATTGTCAGTATTGTTATAAATAAAAGTTTATTAATTTTATATGAAAAAAAGCTTCCTTTGGTTCTCTTCAATATGATACAGCTCTGAGTATATAGAGATTTAGTGATAACTGCACCCCTGGTACTGACTGACACTGGCTCTACATTGGGGCCGTCAGTCAGGGCCACAGTTACAGTGTGACAACATGCATTGCTATGTGACTTTAACCGGAACGCTGTGGGGGTAATAAAGATCATTTTGTCCCCAGCAGCGTTCGGCTAAGTGCGGGCGCTGGGCAGGTCAACCCCTTCACGACATGCGCCGTACTAGTACGGCGCATGTCTGTCTCCCCCTTTGATGTGGGCTCCGGCACTGAGTCCACATCAAAGTTGCGACATGTCAGCTGTTTTGCACAGCCGATATGTGCGCGCAATAGCAGCAGGTGGAATCGCGATGCACCCGCTGCTATTAACTAGTTAAATGCCGCTGTCAAACGCTGACAGCGGCATTTAACTACCGCTTCCGGCCATCAGGCCAGAAATGCGCGCATCGCTGACCCCCGTCATGTGATCGCGGGGCAGCGATGCATCGGCATGACAACCTGAGGTCTCGAGACCTCTATGGTTGTTGAAGCCGGCTTGCTGCGAGTGCCACCCTGTGGTCGGTGCTCATAGCAAGCCTGTCATTTAGCTGCAGAGGAGCGATCTGATGATCGCTGCTATGTAGCTGAGCTGATCCAGTTGTGCCAGCTTCTAGCCTCCCATTGAAACATGGCAAAAGTAAAAAAAAAAAGTTTTAAAAAATATTAAAAAAATATATATATAAAACTTAAAATCACCACCCCTTCGCCCCATTCAAAATAAAATAAAAAATCAAACATACTCATATTTGGTATCGCCGCGTTCAGAATCGCCCGATCTATCGGCGCGAGAAAAAAATTAAAAACGCCAGAATTACTTTTTTTTGGTTGCCGCAACATTGCACTAAAATGCAATAATGGGCGATCAAAAGGACATATCTGCACAAAAGTGGTATCATTAAAAACGTCAGCACGCAAAAAATAAGTCCTCACCCGACCCGAGATCCCGAAAAATGGAAACACTACGGGTATCAGAAAATGGTGCAATTTTTTTTTTTTAGCAAAGCTTGGATTTTTCTTTCACCACTAAAAAAATAACCTAGACATGTTTGGTGTCTATGAACTCATAATGATGTGGAGAATCACAATGGCAGGTCAGTTTTAGCAGTTAGTGAACCTAGCAAAAAAGCCAAACAAAAAAACAGTGTGGGATTGCACTGTTTTTGCAATTTCACCACACTTGGGAATCTTTTTCCCGTTTTCTAGTACAAGACATGGTAAAACCAATGGTGTTGTTCAAAATTACAACTCGTCCCGCAAAAAATAAGCCCTCACATGGCCATATTGACGGAAAAATAAAACAAGTTATGGCTCTGGGAAGGAGGGGAGCGAAAAACGAAAACGCAAAAATGAAAAAGGGGTCAATAACGCTATTACCTGCAAATTAACCGCACAGTTGTCTCCACTAACGTGGTTGTTGGTGGTGCCTGCACAGTAGCATCTGTCGGCGACACGATAATGCTAATGCGCAGGTGCCATCTTAGTGGAGATTTTTTTTTCTCTAGCAAGATGGCGCCGGCAGCACCTGTGCAGTAGCATCTATCGATTCGCCAATAGATGTTACTGCGCAGGTGCCATTTTGAGACAGAACTTTTTTTTAAATAAATTTAAAATCAGCAAATAAAATTGAATGCGTATTATGAATGTGATCATGCTGCAGCATAGGCGCCGCTGCCTGCTTGCTGAATGTGATTTTTTTTTTTTTTTTTTTAACTTTTCAATACATCTAATATTCAGTATGTAAAGTAGGGGGCAGGTTACTGAGGGTTCAGAATACCTGTCATAAGTATGAATACCTAAGCAGAGCACCACAGGCCACCCCGGAGCATGAGCATATCATTAACACAAAACTGAAAAGATTAAACAACCACAAGACGGATTTCATCACACAGGTATCATTGTAATCAGTATAATGGCACCAACCTGACACTGTGTGTAGGTTACTGTGCACAATCCTGCAGACAGGTTCCCTTTAACTCCTTATCGACCAGTGGTATTTTGGGTTTTGCATTTTCATTTTTTGCTCCCCTTCTTCCCAGAGCGATCACTTATTTTTTGGTTAATATGGCCATGCGAGGGCTTGTTTTTTGCGGGACGCGTTGTACTTTTGTACACCACTATTGGTTTTACCATGTTGTGTACTAGAAAACGGGAAAAAAATTCCAAGTGCGGTGAAATTGCAAAAAAAAAGTGCAATCCCACACTTGTTTTTTTGTTTGGCTTTTTTACTAGGTTCACTAAATGCTAAAACTAGCCTGCCATTATGATTCTCTAGGTCATTACGAGTTCATAGACACCAAACATATCTAGGTTATTTTTTATCTAAGTGGTGAAATTTCAAACTGTTAAAAAAAATAAAAATAAAAAATTGTGCCATTTTCTGATACCCGTAGCATCTCCTTTTTTTTTTTGTGATCTTGCATTGGGTGAGGGCTTATTTTTTGAGTGATAGAAGGGGCAATTCTTAATGCGGCAATAACAAATGTGTATGTTTGATTCTGTTTTTATTGTTTTATTTTGAAAAGGGTGAAAGGGGGGTGATTTGAACTATTCTATTTTTTTAAATATTTTAATTTTTTTTTTTTTTACTTTTGCCATGCTTCAATAGTCTTCATAGGAGACTAGAAGCTGCTACATAGAGGCAATGTCCAGATTGGCTCTATATTGCAGAATTACCCACTTGCTATGAGCGCCGACCACTGGGTGACGCCCACAGCAAGCCGGCACTGACAACCATAGAGGTTTCAGGTTGCCAATGCCAACACCAGTGACCCACGATCACTTGACGGAGTTGGGGGGGGGGGGGGGGGTTTCTGTGTGTGTATTAAATGCTGCTGTCAAAGTTTGACAGCAGCATTTAACTGATTAATAGCCGCGAATGGATCGCGATTCCTATTGTGACCGATGTCCGAGAGGGGTTAAATGCCGCTGTCAGAGGCAATTAGTGGGATAATAGCTGCAGGTGGATCGCGATTCCACCCTCGGCTGTTCCGGGCACATGTCAGCTGTTCAAAACAGCTGAAATGTGCCGGGAAAAGAGTGAACTCACCGCCGGAGCCCGACATCGGCGTACTATTACGGTAAAATATGCTTGGCAAGTGTGTATTATTTTAGATTTGACTCTTGTAATTTAAGAAACAAGCATAGAAATGGATTTTTTGCAGTCAATTTATTAGAATACAATTCAAAACTAAACAAATGGAAAATATGTAGCATCTACTGCTACAAAACAAACAGAAAATAGTGCATAAACCATACAAAGTTTCAAATTTGCTTACTTCTGACAGAAAAATAGAGGGAAAGAATATATCAATGTGAAGCACCATCTTTTAGCAAGTGTTGGTTGCAGACTGGAATCACTATTTTTTTTGTCAGGAATCTGGGTAGTTTGCTACCTATTTTACCCTACTGTAAAATCTGATGGATCGCCTTGTTAAGTGAAAGATCACTTAAAAATGGAAACCTTGATAGTAGTGTGAACATAATATTAAAGGGGTACTCTGGTAAGAGGTGAGGTTTTCTGATGACTAAAATTAAAGTGATACACCATTAAGAATAAGTTGCCTATCCAAAGTATAGTTGATTACTAGTGATGAGCGAGTATACTCGTTGCTCAGGTATTCCCCAGCATGCTTGGGTGTCCTCCGAGTATTTATAATTGCTCGGGAGATTTCGTTTTCAGCACCGAAGTTGAATGATTTACAGCTGATAGACGGCTTGAATATACGTGGGGATTCCCTAGCAACCAGGCAACCCCCACATGTACTCAGGCTGGCTAGCAGCTGTAAATCATGCAGCTGCGTCAACAAAAACTAAATCTCTGAGCAGTTACAAATACTCGGAGACCACCCGAGCAACAAGTACACTCGCTCATCACTATTGATTACTTCTCGATTCCTGGGGGCCTGACAGATGAGATCCTGCCTGCACGGCTATCTTCAACAGGTTGATGTAAACTTAATGGAGTGACAATGTGCATGCTTGACTGCCGCACCAGTCAATTTAAGTTCCCACATTCAGGGATTGGTAAAGGCCTTGGTAGTCAGACCACTACGAAACTAGAAATTCTCTCTATTGTGCATAGATAACTTCTTAATGGTGTTCACTTTTAAAAGGGGTTGTCCTGTCCAAATCAGTAAGTCTGCAGTCACTCTGTGACTGCAGACTTATCAATCCCTCCAGAGCTCACACTGTGCGCTGCGGGGATTCGCCGGTTTCTGAGCCGGGACCGGAGGGGGTATGTATGCGTTATACATAATCCCGGTCAGAGGCCGCCCAATGGGTGCAACCTTGCTGCATACACAGGTTGCATCAATGATATGTCCATCCCTATTCTGGACCTAACTGTATTTAGTAAATAGTTCGGCTTACTCAATCTTTTTATTAGTGTCAGAACCTTCAGCTTTTAGCTTTAACTTGTAAAGTATATCTTCTCCTCAGAGATATACTTCTCTGCCCTGGAAAACCAATAACTTGCCCTCCTCTGGTAATTGGTATTTGAGAAGCATTTGTTAACACTAACCAGCCAAACTTTCCATAAGCCCTCTATAAGCATTCTTGGTATACATCAGACCTGATACACCAGGAGTTTTTCATATGTGGAAAGAATTTGAAAAGCAAGATGTGAACATTTAGTTTCATCATTTGCTGGAAACCATTCTATATTGTGACCGCATGACACGGATACACAGCAAGTTACAATATATCAGGTACAGGGCTCAACATGTTTTCTGCAAGAATGATTTCTTTCCTGAATAGAGAACATATTTTTGCTTACTGTGCTATGATTTGGGGAAAGATTTAGCTACAAAAGTAAGCCTATGATCATAAAGATCCAATTCCAGCTTTCGGAAGTGTGTAGCTTCCAAGTCTCACCTACATTTGTTACTGCTGACTAGCGGAGCCATTACAGAAGCACTCCCATTAACTTTTTTGATCCCCTAAACCTGTGTAAATGTTAGCGTAGGGTCAGTGTGCCAATATATTCACCGATCGCTGTCTTCTTCGGTATCATGCGACATTCTGCTCCTCTTGACAGAAATTCAGACGCTGCTTTGTGTGATCTAGAAGTGTACTTTATGATATGTCTATGGAGCCGCAGTCTGACCCTTCATAGACTTACATTGTAAAAGACAAGTCAAGGTCACACAAGGTGATGTGATCCGTAAAGTCTGAAGAGCGGTAACGTCACTCAGGAAAGGAGAACTGTGCTGGATCCCAGAGAAAACGATTGGCGAATATATTGGACAACACTTATTCTACACAAATATCTACACAGGATTAGGAGGAAAAAAAGGTTTATGGGAAGCCTTCTTTAAATGTCTTGTGTCATTGTGCTCCTGCGGCCCCTGTGTATGCTCAGGCCCAGCGCTCCAGAGGTTATCACCTGGATCCTGTGTAGTGGAGCAGAAATAACCGAGTCTTTCCTTGACAATGGAACAACCTTGATGATCAGTTATCATTTTAGTGACAGAATGCTTCCACCTGGAGCAAAAGATACATTTTCAGTCTCTGTCCAGAGTATCACTTGACGACAAAAAACAAACAAAAACAAAAAAACACAAAAACTAATTAAGTTTAGTTTTTCTTTCAATATTAACAATTTTTTTTTTTTTTTTAACAAACAGAAGAAAAAATACATGAAAATAAAACGTTAACAAAATACCAGAACACAAAAGCGTATTTATATTCCAGCCTTTCACACTGTCCTGAATTGTAAAACCAGGCTGAAGGTATAACAATATCATCTCCAATTATCTGTCAGCTTTATTTTCCTTGGACTTCAATAAAAAAGTATGAGGAAGGCTAGAAGGAAATCTGAGGAAGAAAAACAACACATGTTCACACATCAGAAAAAAAAGAAAAGAAACATTTTTGCTAAAAAGTAATCTATATCTTTACACAGAAAACATCTGGGAAGTATCTATCCCGTATAATTCCACCTGCCTATGAAGCTATGAACTGGATCTCAAGGTTGTCATTTAGGATATGTGCACACGTTGCGGATTTGCCTGTGCGAATTCAGCATCTCTTGGCAGAAAATGCAGGTCACAATCTTTTTTTTTTTTTTGAGGATTTTGTGCGTTTTTGTTGTGGATTTCAAGCGTTTTTACCCCTGCGGATTTATATTATGGAATGGGTGCAGAAACGCTGCAGATCCGCACAAAATTGACATGGTCCTGCTTTTAATCCGCTGCATTTTCCGTACCATTAGCACAGCATTTTTTTTCCCACTGATTTACATTGTTCTGTAAATCACTTGCGGATCTGCGGCTTTTCTGCGAGGAAAAAAAACCGCTGCGGATCCGCAGAAAATCTGAAACGTGTGCACATACCCTGACTCTAGAAAAATTACACTACCTTGTAGATTTGTGTCACATCAGCTCGCCATGCAAAAAAAAAAGGCGGAAAAAAAAAAAAAATCATTCATTTATTTTCAAAATTTAGATTTTAGTTTCCTTCCTTTCATATGTTAAGAGTTTGGTATCACCTTAATCATACTAACCTGAAAAATCATGTGGCTAGGGTATTTTACAGCAAAAAAAAAAAACAAAACAAAACACTGTAAAAACGAAAATATAAAAAACACTGGCTATATCCCGAAGAGGTTAGTTAACAAGCATAAGGTGGAAAAGCACCCTTAATATGAGGTTCACTTTTAAAATCGATTTGTCACCAGATCTTATAATACAAACTGCATAAGTAATTATATCCATTTAAACCTGATGAGGCTGGTGTACTTACGCCGAAATTCCATGTCAGAATAGCTGGTGTATACAATCATTTTTGAAATCTTAAATTCAATCTCCGCTCACCTAGCCCGATGGACAGCTTTTCAGCATCACTCCTCCCTGCAGCTGCTGAAAGCTCACAAGCTGCAGTTATAAGTTAGACTGGGTGGACTGGGATTGAAAACACTTTAGACTTATCCTCTATGTCAAAAGAAAAGGCATTACAGACAGCTCCATTAGACTAATATTTTAAAACTGATGGAACTGGTGTGCCTATGTTGAAAATCCATGTCAGAATGGCTGTATAAAAGTTTTTTTAAATATTTTTTGCTTGATATTTACAAGGGAACCGGTCACAAGGTTCTTTCCCCAATATCAAGTACAGCCACTGCCTTTAACCCCTTTCTGACATTGGGCCTAATAGTAAGCCGATTTCGGACTCCCTCCCTTTGATGTGGGCTTCAGCGCTGGAGTCCACATCTTATCCGGCACGTCAGCTGTTTTGAACAGCCGACATGTGCCTCTGACAGCCGCAGGTGGAATCGTGATACACACGCGGCTGTTAACTTGTTAAATGCCGCTGTCAATCTCTGACAGCGGTATTTAACATGCACTTCCGGTGATCACGGCAGAAACCAAGCCAATCGGTGACCCTGTCTTGTGATCGCGAGTCACCGATGGGTTGGCATGACAACCAGAGGTCTCCAGCAGACCTCTATAGTTGTCACTGCCGGATTGCTATGAGTGCCACCCGGTGGTCTGTGCTCATAGCAAGTGAGCAATTGTTGCTACATTACAGGCGATCTTGATCATCGCCTGTATGTAGCAGAGCCGATCGGGTTATGGCAGCTTCTAGTCTGCCATGGAGACTATTGACGCATGCCAAAAGAAATAAAATAAGGTTTTTAAAAATATTTAAAAAAATTAAAGAAATATAAAAGTTCAAATCACCCCTAACTGTGGGATTGCACTTTTCTTTGCAATTTCACTGCACTTGGAATTTTTTTCCTGTTTTCCAGTACACGATATGTTAAAACCAAAGGTGGCGTTCAAAAGTACAATTGACAATTTTTACCAAAAAATGAAAAAGTTATGGCTCTAGAATAAAAGGGAAGCAAAAAATTAAAATGCAAAACCAAAAAACAGGATTTTTGGTTGCTTACCGTAAAATCTGTTTCTCTGAGCCTTCATTGGGGGACACAGGAACCATGGGGGTGTATGCTGCTGCCACTAGGAGGCTGACACTATGCAAATAAAAAAAGTTAGCTCCTCCTCTGCAGTGTACACCCTACCGACAGGAAGTAGGATATTCAGTTAGTGAGAAAGCAGTAGGAGAAGTACCATGTAAAAGATAGAAAACTCAAACTAACAATTTACCACAACAAAACAGAGCTGTTCAACTTGGGAGGGTGCAGTGTCCCCCAATGAAGGCTCCGAGAAAGATTTTACGGTAAGCAACCAAAAATCCTGTTTTCTCTATCGCTTCATTGGGGGACACAGGAACCATGGGAAGTCCCAAAGCAGTCCCTGGGGAGGGAACAGCAGAAAACTCCATTCATGTCGGAGAACTCGCTACTGCCGTACGCGAGATCCTTCTGCCTAGGCTGGCATCTTCCGGAGAGTAGGTATTGACCTTATAAAATTTGGCAACTGTTTGAATGGAAGACCAGGTTGCCGCTTTGCAAAGTTGTAGGGCAGATGCCCCATGGTGTATTGCCCAGGAGGCGCCTACTGCCGGGTAGAGTGAGCCTCAATCCCAGGGGGAGTCACTCTGTTCTTGACCCGGTAAGCCTCCGAAATTGCAGTTCTGATCCAGCAAGCAATCGTAGCCTTAGAGGATGGCAGGCCTCTTCGTGCACCATCAGGAATGACGAATAGAGAGTCCTTCTTCCTAAAGGGAGCTGTCCTAGCCAGATAGGTCCTCACCACCCTGACCAGAACTAACCTGTTCAGTGAACGCTCTACAGAATGAGTCGGAGCAGGACAAAAGGAAGTGAGGACAATACCCTCATTCAGGTGAAAGGTGGACACCACCTTGGGAAGGAAGGCAGGCAGAGGTCGCAAAATCACCTTATCCTGGTGAAGAACCAAGAAAGGGGGCGACAGGAAAGTGTCGCCAACTCCGAGACGCGCCTAATGGAGGTGATGGCCACAAGAAACACCACCTTCCAGGACAGAACGGACAGGGAAACCTCCCGGAGAAGTTAAAAGGAAGAACCCCTCAGGGCCTCCAGAACAAGATTGAGGTCCCAGGGGTCCACAGGAGTCCGGTACGGAGGAGCCGCATGTGCAACTCCTTGAAGAAAGCTTCCCGCTCTCAGTTCAGAACCTAAGGTCTTCTGGAAAAGAATGGAAAGGGCTGATACCTGACCCTTTAGTAAACTAAGGGCAAGGCCAGCGTCAGCGTCCTGCCTGGAGAAATGCCAGAATGGAAGGGAGAGAAAGGGACATCGGCGGAATGTCATTAGACTCACACCAGCAGAAAAAGGCTTTCCAGGTCCAATAGACCTAGGAAGATGACGGCTTCCTAGCTTGGATCATGGTGTGAATCACCCGATCAGAGATTCCTAACACTCTCAGAACCGCGGTTTCAACAGCCATGGCGTTAAATTGAGCGACTGAGAATTCTGGTGGCAGATCGGTCCTTGGGACAGAAGATCTGGCTTGTCTGGGCGTCTCCAGGGGGCGTCCGCGAGAAGATTGACTAACTCTGCAAACCAAGACCTTCTGGGCCAATCCGGTGAGATCAGAATGACCGGCACCCCATTCGCCTTGATCTTCTTCAACAGCCTAGGAAGAAGGGAAGGAAAACAGAAAGGGAAGCACGAACTGCGACCAAGAAATGGCAAGGGCATCGGCGCCCACCGCAAGAGGATCACGGGACCTGGAGATGATCCGTGGAACCTTCCTGATCAGTCGGGAAGCCATGAAGCACACATCCAGGGTCCCCCCCATCAAAGGCAAATCTGATGGAAGACCTCCTGATGCAGGGACCATTCCCCTGCCGCGAGGCCCTCGCGGCTGAGAAAATCGGCGGCCCAGTTGTCCATGCAGGGAATATGCACCGCGGATATCGCTGGAAGTGTCACCTCTGCCCAAAGGAGGATATTGGATACCTCGGCCAGCGCCAAGGCACTTCGATTCCCTCCCTGGTGATTAACATATGCCACCACCGTGGCATTGTCCGTCTGAACTCGAATTGGCAGATCCATGAGAAGCCTTTCCCAGTGACGGAGGGACAGAAGAATGGCCCTTATCTCGAGGATGTTGATCGGCAGAGAGGATTTCTCTGCCGACCAACGTCCCTGGACAGTCAGATGGTTAAACACGGCACCGCAGCCGAGAAGGCTGGCGTTCATCGTCACCACCTACTAGTAAACGGTTAGGAAGGACCGGCCCTGTAGGATGAGAGGGGATGACTGCCACCAATTGAGAGATCGTTTGGCTCTAGAAGAGAGCCGAACCGGACGATCCAGAGAGAGAACAGAAACATCCCACTGTGAAGAGATGGCCTGCTGAAGTGGTCCTGAGTGGAATTGGGCGGAAGGGATCGCCTCTGCCACCATCCTCCCTAGGACCTTCAGGAAGGAAAGAAGCTGAAGGCCCTGTAGAGAAACTCCCTGTTGGAGGATTGCTCTCTTCTCTTTGGGAAGAAAAACCCTTGTCTGACTGGTGTCGAACAGCATGACTAGATAAAACAGGCGCTGAGTCGGAACAAGGCAGGACTTTTTCCTGTTGACAAGCCACCCGAAATGGGACAAGGTGTCGAGAAAGATGGCTTTCCTGGGCCTGAGAAAAAAAATAGAATTATTCTTACCGTTAATTCGGTTTCTAGGAACCTTCCACGACGGCATACGGAGGTTGCCTCTTTGCCCTAATGGGGAACAGGAAATGGAGAGGTTAAAAGGCCCTCCCACCTCCCTCTCACCAGTGACTTATAACTGAAAACCATAGCACCGGTTTACCTTGAATCCCAGATTTAAATCCAGGAGTATAGGGAGGGAACTAGCGCCGTCGTGGAAGGTTCCTAGAAACCGAATTAACGGTAAGAATAATTCTATTTTCTCTAGTCACCTTCCACGACGGCATACGGAGGACTACCAACTGATTGGCGCTAGGGAGGGACAACGGCCTGGAGTACTTTCCAGCCGAAGGCTAAATCCTTGTTGGGCATTACATCCAATCTGTAATGCCTGGAGAAAGTATGCAATGAAGACCATGTGGCTGCCCTGCAGATTTGCTCTGCTGATGCACCTGCTCTTTCTGCCCAGGAGACTGAGGTTGATCTAGTCGAATGAGCCTTGATTCCCACTGGAGGAGTTTTGTCTTGAGCAAGGTATGCTTCTGCTATGGCTTTCTTTATCCAGTTGGCAATAGTACTTTTGGCTACCTTTTTTCCCTTATTTTGTCCTGATGGATGGATAAATAGATTGTGGTCAATTCTGTAAGAACTGGTTTGTTCCAAGTAAAACAATACAGTGCGCCTGACATCCAGCATATGGAATCTCTCTTCTTTTGAATTTGCAGGATTTTGGCAAAAAGAAGGTAGAATAATTTCCTGGGAGCGGTGGAAGTCCGATACGACCTTTGGAAGAAAGGAAGGGTCTAGGCGCAGTACTATAGAGTCATCTCGAATGGATAGGTATGGTTCTCTTATTGAGAGAGCTTGTAATTCTCCCACCCTCCTTGCTGATGTAATAGCCACTAGAAAAATTGTTTTGTAGATTAGGTTTTTCTGGGAGCAGGAGGATAATGGTTCGAAGGGGGGACCTGTGAGCCCCTGTAACACTAGGTTGAGATCCCACAGTGGTACTGTTATTTGCTTCTTAGGGTTCATTCTAGAAGCCGATATCATGAATCTCTGGATCCAGCGATGATTTGCCAGATCCTGATCAAATATTGAACTGAGGGCGGACACCTGGACTTTTAAGGTGCTAGGCCTGAGGCCTATTTCTAAGCCCTTTTGCAAAAAATCTAGAATTTTTGAAATATTCGGGTTGAAGGGATCCGGCACCTCAGGGAGACAAAAGAATGAGAATTTCTTCCAGATTTTATTATATATTGCAATGGTTACCGGTTTCCTAGATTTTTGAAGTGTGGAAACCACTGCTTCTGATAGTCCTCTGGCTCTTAATATTTGGGCTTCAGTAGCCATGCCGCCAGATTCCACTTGTGGGCATCTAGGAGATGGATTGGTCCTTGAGAAAGAAGGTCTTCTTCCATCGGAAAGTGGAGCGGCCCATCCACCTGAAGGTCCACTATCAGGTTGTACCAACTTCTCTTGGGCCACAGCGGAGCTACCAATATGGTAGGTGTTTGTTCTTCTCGCACTTTCTGTAAGACTTTCGCCAGTATTGGAATCGGTGGAAACGCATAAGCCAGCCGAAAATTCCACTTCTGGACTAGCGCATCCACTCCTTTGGAGCCGTCCCTGGGGTTCAGAGAAGAAAGCTTCGACTTTCGCATTTCGGCTGGATGCAAAGAGGTCGATTTCTGGGAGACCCCATTTGTTCACCAGCATCTCGAAACCGGTTGCTCAAGCACCATTCCCCCGGATGTATGTCCTGGCGACTTAGATAGTCTGCCTGAATGTTGGATGAGCCTTTCAGGTGAACCGCCGTCAGAGATAAGAGATGTCTTTCTGCCCAGGAGCATAGTCGGGCAGATATGTTCTTCAGGCAATTGTTTTTTGAACTGCCCTGATGTCTGATGTGGGCCACCGTGGTCACATTGTCCGAATATATCCGAACGTGATGTCCCTTGACAAGATGACCTTCTAGTAGGGCTTCTTCTACAGCTTTTAGCTCTCTGTAGTTGGAAGACTTCTTGCTTGTTGACTGGTCCCAGAGGCCTTGGAAAGGGCTGTGATTTATCATGGCCCCCCAGCCTCTTTTGCTGGCGTCTGTTGTAACTGTGGTCAGTGGGACTTGCATCCAGCTGACCCCTTTTTGTAAATTTTTTGGGGACATCCACCATGCCAGGGAGGCTTTGACACGACCTGGTGTGTACAGTTTTTTGTTCAGAGAACTGGGATGACCATCCCAATTCTGCAGGATATGTGCCTGAAGAATTCTGGAATGGGCCTGGGCCCATGGTACCAATTGAATGCAGGCTGTCATCGAGCCTAGAAGAGACATGCCTTCTCTGATTGTGGGGGATCTGGTGTCCCTGAATGTTTTGACCTTTGATAGAAGGGTTAGATGGTGTTCCAATGGGAGGAAGGACATTTGTCTTGCAGAGTCCAGGAGAACTCACAGGAATTCCCTGCATTTGGAGGGTCGTAGGTGAGATTTTTCCAGATTCGGCACCCATCCAAGAGATGTCAGGATTTCGAGAGTCTTGGATACATGAGACTCCAAGGCCTGTTTGGAAGGAGCTATTAACAGAAGGTCGTCTAGATACGGCACTATACAGACGCCTTGCCTCCGGATAAAGGAGACTACCTCCCCCATTATTTTGGAAAATACCCTTGGAGCCGAGGAAATTCCAAATGGGAGGACGTTGAATTGATAGTGCTCTATCAGACGCCCTCTCTGTACAGCGAATTTGAGATGTTGGCAAATGTCTTTGGTGAATGGGGATGTGAAAGTAGGCATCTTTCAGATCGAGAGTGGCCATGAAGGAGTGTGGACCTATCAAGGGAATGGCATTCTTCACTGATTCCATCTTGAATCTTCGGTACTTTATATGCCGATTGAGATTCTTTAGATTTATAATGACACGGGACTCGCCCGATGGCTTGGGAACCAGGAATAAGCGAGAGTAGTGGCCTCGATCCCTCTCCGATTCCGGTATCTGGGATATCGCACCTGACATCTTTAGGGCCCTGAGACCGGACGCCAATTTTGATTGATCTTTCAGGGAAGGTAGGGAGGTGACTTTTAGACCCCGTGGGGGGGAGGAAATGAATTCTATTAGGAGACCCTCTTTGATGACATTGAGGATCCAGGGGCAAGAGGTGATGTTTTGCCACTGGGAGTAAAAATTTGAAAGTCTCCCCCCCACTGGATCGAAGTCACCGTTTCTCCTGTTGAGACTGCTGCTGCGGTTGTTGAGGGATGAGGATGTTTCTCCCCCCTCCCTTCGGGTAACTCCACCTCCCGGACTTGCCTTTCCCTCTCTGAGAGGTTTGGGCCTGAAAGGGACGAAAAAACTTCTTTTTGGGAGTTTTTTGTTCTGGGAGGGCTTTCTTTTTATCGGTTGCTTTCTCCAAGATGTCATCAAGAGAAGGCCCGAAGACGTAGTTACCTTTAAATGGTATGGCGCATAACTTGGCTTTGGAGGTGATATCACCAGACCACATTTTTAACCACAGCGCCCTTCTGGCCGAGTTAGTCTGAACTAATGACCTCGCAGCAATTCTGATGGTCTCCATAGAAGAATCCGCTAGGAAACCCGTGGCTCTAAGGAGACTAGGAAGGGAGTCTAACAATTCAGCTCTTGAAGTGCCCTGGGATATGTGAGACTCCAGTTCACCTATCCAGCGGAATAGAGCTCTAGCCACCCATGTTGATGCGATATTGGCTTTGAGGGCTACCGAGGAGGTCTCCCATGATTTCTTTAATAGACTCTCTATCTTCCTGTCCATCGGATCCTTTAACTGTGACGAGTCTTCGAATGGAAGAGCCGTTCTTTTAGCCACTCTAGCCACCTGAGAGTCAACTTTAGGGACATCCCATTTGGTCAACTCGCCTTCCAAGGGGAATCTATGCTTCATCTCGGATGGAGTACTGAGACGTTTTTCAGGTAATTCCCACTCTTGGTCAATCATATCAGATATATTCTGGTGGATTGGAAACCCCACCCGTTTACCCTTAGTTATGCCACCAAACATCTGGTCCTGAATGGACTGTGGTTCTGGCTCCTCCTCCAGCCCCATAGTACTGCGTACCGCAGCTACTAAGTCCTCAATCCAGTCTGAAGAAAAGAGATATTTTCTGGCTTCAGATGTTATAGAGGATGTAGATTCCTCCTGTCGACCTGAGGATGAGGCATAGGAGAGGTCTGACTCAGATTCAGAATCCTCCTCCTGGATCTTCCGTTTTTTGGCTGGAGAGGGTGGTGGAGGGGGTGGGGGGGTAAAGGCTGCTAGGGAGGATTGCACTTCTTGCTTGACCAGAGATCGAATTTCCTCTAGTAAAGAAGGTTGCTCTGCCCTGACAACTTTGTCAGTACAGGTCCTGCAGAGTTTTTTCTCCCATGAAGGTGGCAGCTTAATGGTACAGATGGCACACTTCTTTTTAGTAGTTTTGGGGACAGACCTTTCTCCCTGTACTGAGAGGGGAGAGAGAGTGACTAGAGGATACCCCCAAGTTACTACCTAAGGACCCCTGTCCCTGCGGCACTTACTGTGGCAGGGGCAGCGCTGGGCTCTGCAAGCGCAGGGCAGGTACTGCTCTCCATGACAGGAACAGTCTTACCTGCAACGTTTTCTGGCAGGTTTTATACACAGCGGTATGCACCTGCCCCCAGCGATGTGGATACACCTCTTCCCCTCCATGGTCCAGCGTGGAGGACGCCGTCCTGCACGAGACACCGCCGGCGGAAGTGCCTCCAGGGAGCGCAGAAAGGACCGGAAGTGACGCGCGCGATCACTTCCGGGTTGCCAGCGGCATGTTGGAGGGGAAGGAGACCGGAGAGCTCCAGGAGGACTCCGGTCAGGAACACTAGCCTGCTTTGCCCTCACGGGGGCGCGGGAAGGCTAGGCACAGGTCCCGAGGACACTGCAGCGCGGCGCGACGGGAGCAGCATAGGAGGGGAGGTAAGATACGACCCCATGCTGCCCGGTTACAAACAAGCCGACGCTGTCAGATGCAGCAGTCACCGGCCACCACTGCATACGAAAGTAAACCTCTCCTGTCCCATGGGGAACAGGAAAGACACTGGCGAGAGGGAGGTGGGAGGGCCTTTTAACCTCTCCATTTCCTGTTCCCCATTAGGGCAAAGAGGCAACCTCCGTATGCCGTCGTGGAAGGTGACTAGAGAAAAGGAGCCTTTATGAGGATATCGTCGAGATACGGCAAGAGCACTAAACCTCTGATCCACAAAATGGCCATCAACGCTGCCATGATTTTTATGAAAACCCAGTGAGCGGTTGCGAGTCCGAACGGCAGGGTTTAACTGGAAACGGTCGTGCTGTACTGCAAAACCCGGGTATCTCTGATGCCCTGGGAAAATAGGAACATGGAGATAAGAGTCTTGGATTTCTATGGAGCACCCCTTTGTTCAGTAACTTGAGATCCAGGATGGGCCGAACCACGCCGTTTTTTTTTTTCCCCCCTCTTTTCGGCACCACAAACAGGTTTGAATAGAAACCTGTGAAACGTTCCCAGTCTGGGACCGGAGCGATTAACACCAAACTGAGAAGGGAGGCAATGAATGCAAAGAAACCCGGCACCAGAGAAGGATCTCTTAGGGGACGGGATTCGAAGAATCGATCTCGGGGTCATTAATCAAACTCTATTTTGTATCCTCAGGATACAACCTCCCTGACCCTTGTGTCCTCCACTGAGGCGAGCCAAACGTCTCTGAAAAAAAAAAAAAGGAGACGACCGCCCAGCCTGGGAGATGTACCGAGACCTCAGTGTGAGTCATGCCGAGGAAGATCTGCCCTGTCCAGGTCTGGAAGATCTACCTTGGGATTTACTGGAACGCCAGGAAGGGGTGGGCTTAAAGGAAACCTTCCTAACCTGGCGAGACCTCAGCCTCTGCTGGTGGGAAACCTCCTCTGTCGCCGTGAAACAGCGAAAGGACTGAAACTGCGCTTTGGAGGCGGCCGGCGAGATTTGGACTGGGGAAGAAAGGAACTCGAGCCTTGATGGCGTCCTTAATAATTTGGTCCAACATGGAGCCGAACAGAAGTGACCCCTGGTAAGGGACTTTTTTGATGACATGTCTGCCTGCCAGGCCTTAAGCCAAATAGTCCGACGCATAGCCACGATATTGCTGGACACCTGAGCTGCACAAGACGCGGCATCCATGGAGGCAGAGACCAAGTAGTTCCCTGCGTGAGATGGAGCGGGAGGAGGACCTAAAAAGGTGCTCGTGTCCGGATCCCTTGCAGCCTGCGTTCGAAGGCCCAGACGGAGATTCCTGTGACCCACTAGCAACCACGGAAGTCGGGAGGGGCAACCCATCAAGTATGGACAGCAGGGTCTGGGACACCTTGGTGAGATCCACTACGGACTATGACAGAGGAAGCCCACCCTGGAATAGGGGCCTCACTCCCACCCTCCCACCTGGGACAGAAGGGCACTCCTAGGCGGTGGGCACAGGGGGGCTGCTGCAGTCCT
Source organism: Ranitomeya variabilis (assembly GCF_051348905.1). Classification (NCBI taxonomy): domain Eukaryota; kingdom Metazoa; phylum Chordata; class Amphibia; order Anura; family Dendrobatidae; genus Ranitomeya; species Ranitomeya variabilis. The sequence goes on from NC_135238.1 coordinate 175,315,232, forward strand.
GACAGAGGGGAGAGGACTGACCTGAAGGGAGCATGCATTTGCACGAAGAGCACACAAAGTGTTTCATGAGAGCAGAAGAAGAGGAGGTGGGAGGACGAGAGCGCTCTCCCTTAGAATTAGGCATGATGAGCAGACCCATTAACTGATGCCAGAAGGTTAGGGGACAGGAGAGCCGAGGAGAGTGTCGGGCTGCAGAGCAGATACTCACAGTACGTGCAGTCGTCCTGTATTCAGACTGTAGAGCTGCTGTGCCATGAAGAGGAGGCTCCACAGGAAAAAGGAACAATCTGGGTCCACCAAGAGGAAAAACGGCAGTCACAAGAGGGTGCCCAGGTCCAGGAGTGAAAAAGTGCACACTGCAGGGACACATGCTGAAAAGCCTGCTCTGAGACAGGAAAAGGGGAGAAGCTAAGCCGGGGGCGGAGCCAATCACCGGGGCGGAGCTAAGTCCCAGCAGGAAGGAGCTAAGATAGGTGGGAGAAAAGCCAGCCCGAAAAGCAGGATGAAGAGGGGCGGAGCCAGCCCTGCAGCTAGGCCCAAGTGAAGCCGGGACCTAAATTAGAGCTGGTGACCGCCGGATGGGGGAGCAGCGCGGAGGATTGAAAAAACGCTGCAAAACAACACCTGCAGCCCCCAATACCCCCAAAATTAAAGGGAAAAAGACCCCTGATGCCCCACTCTGCAGCTAGGCCCAGAAGAAGCCGGGACCTAGATTACATCAGATGACCACCGGAGCACGGGGGAAGCGGCGAGGAGAGCCCTAAACTGCTGCAAATGTAACCTGAATTAAGGGGCCCACTATTAAAATAAAGGAAATTTGTGTTTTTTTCCTGATAGTCTTTCTTCTGTGATGATCTTATCTTTCACTCTGTACCTGGGGGAGAGAGAGAGAGAATACCTCCCCATCCAAGATCGGACGTCCGATAATCCAGCATAGTGGGACGTCTGTGTCTCCTCGAACTGACAGGCTGACAGGCTCTGGTGGGCGAGTGGGTGGGAGACAGAGGCAGGCCCGGGTCCGAATCGCCTCAACACGCTTCTGTGTTAGGGGCTGGGGTCCTGCCGACTAGACGTATGAGGATACGGGGTGGCAGTACATGCCGTACTCATAGTCTCTTTGTGGGAGTACAGGAGTGACAGTTCACCCTGTATCCCCCCAGAAACCTGAGAAGACGCACATTGAGGTAGATATGGGTCTAATGAAAGACCCGTGTCCACCTCCTACTGACACTAAGCTAAACTGAATATCCTACTTCCTGTCGGTAGGGTGTATACTGCAGAGGAGGAGCTAACTTTTTTAATTGCATAGTGTCAGCCTCCTAGTGGCAGCAGCATACACCCCCATGGGTACTTTGTGTCCCCCAATGAAGCAATAGAGAAATACCTCTGGTCGTTAATGGGTTAAAGGGAACCTGTCAGGTCCCCCCATGCCCCAGATCCACCAGCAATTGTGTCTCCATATGTAAATGCCCTGCCTAACAGTCCCTGTATTACATTACAAAAACAGATTTAAGAAAAAGTATTTCTGAAGTCTGATATGTAAATGGAGTGTTGGTGTCCCCAGACAGACTAGTCGGACCACTTAAATGCTATCATGCCCCTGTGGGTGTGATAACTTACAAGTGCTGGTCTCATCGCAAGCGCTATATATACCTCGCGCATGCGCGCTGCTTCTTCCCCTCGCATGTTTCATCATCTGAAGCCAGGTGTACACACGATTGGAAGTCTTCGGCACTTATGATCATGTGAAGTGCGCCTCTCTGAAGCCAGGATGCGTGACAGGTTCCCCTTAAATGAACATTTTAGGAGTCCAGCTAATATTTATCTGAAGACCAGTCCTTCTGATGGCTTTCCAAAGAACACCAGTGTCATTGGGACTGAGATTTTTATTTAATAATGGACGCAGTTTGTATTATGACATTTTGTGACAGTCACTATAAAACTAGGTCCTCTTTTTAGGTCCAGGATAAAGCTTATTATTTTCCTCCTCTTCATCTCACATGTAAAAATGTAAGTCGCAAGTAAGCACCTATAGCCAATATTGTGTTAAATGTAAATGCACCAATGGAACAAGACTGAATAAGAGTTCCCCGCGGTTGTCCTTGTGTAACAGGAAGTAACGTATAGTCCCAACATACGATTTTGTGTGTCCAAGCAAATCTTGTCAAAACAAACCTGCTATGTAACATTTTCATGCTGGAGGGATATTTCCTGCTAATTTAGAAGATACTGCAGATATAATTTCTGGAATGGTCAAACCACCAAAGCTTCCTCCTCTGTTGCACCTTACTTCTTCCAATGCTTTAACAATCTGGTCTCTGAAAGTAAAAAACAAGAACAAAAAAACCATGATAAAATGATTGCTAATCACTTAACAACCATGCATTCATTACTCACCTAGTAGCATCTTTATGCAGCTCTCCGAGATATTTTATAACTCTTTTGAACTGGGAGAAATTTAACTGGTTTGGAATGATAACGATTGGTAGCTCAGATGAGGTGTTGAGTTTTGGGTAAACACCCCAGTCCTTTGGATAAGAATAAAATAAAAATAAATCATAAAAAGGTAAAGCGTAAGTAAATCACAGAACAAACAGTACACTAAAGTAATGTGTAAAAGAAGCTACACATAAACTAGTATTTTTGGTGAATTTTCAGAATAAGCCATATAAGAAATGTTTATGCAGAGTGCCACTATATCTGACCAGTATCCTTAATTTTTCACTATTCTTTGCCCCTTTCAAGGCTCAATCTCTAATTCTCAGTTTTCCCTGAGCTCAGCTTCTGGGCAGGGGGCGCTAGCTGCTATGATGGTTCCCACTTATAGTACACACACAGAAAAGTAGATCCTGCACCTCCATCTCTTTCCCTCAAACAGCATGAACAACATTACACAGCAGTAATGTTCAGTGTTGCTGTGAATCCAGGACGAGGCAGTAGAACACTTAAAGGGAACCTGTCACCCCGTTTTTTCCGTATGAGATAAAAATACTGTTAAATAGGGCCTGAGCTGTGCATTACAATAGTGTATTTTGTAGACCCTGATTCCTCACCTATGCTGCCGAAATACGTTACCAAAGTCGACGTTTTCGCCTGTCAATCAGGCTGGTCTGGTCATATGGGCGTGGTGACATCTCTGTTTCTCCCAAAAGATCCTCCTCATCTTTCCGTTGGTGGCGTAGTGGTGTGCGCATGCCCAAGTGCCGAATCCACGGCACAGGTGAGGAAAAAGAGCGCTATCTGCGCTATACCCCTGGTGATCGGTGGGCGCGGCCATCTTCCTGTGGCCGCGCGTGCTCAGATGGAGCGCTCTGCTGCCAGGGGCTTCAGGAAAATGGCCGCGGGATGCCGCGCGTGCGCAGATGGAGATCGCGGCGGCCATTTTCCTGAAGCAGAGTTCGCATCTCAGCTTCAGGAAAATGACCGCCGCGATCTCCATCTGCGCACGCGCGGCATCCCGCGGCCATTTTCCTGAAGCCCCGTGCAGCAGAGCGCTCCATCTGCGCACGCGCGGCCACAGGAAGATGGCCGCGCCCACCGATCACCAGGGGTATAGCGCAGATAGCGCTTTTTCCTCACCTGTGCCATGGATTCGGCACTTGGGCATGCGCACACCACTATGCCACCAACGGAAAGATGAGGAGGATCTTTTGGGAGAAACAGATGTCACCACGCCCATATGACCAGACCAGCCTGATTGACAGGCGAAAACGTCGACTTTGGTAACGTATTTCGGCAGCATAGGTGGGGAATCGGGGTCCACAAAATGCACTATTGTAATGCACAGCTCAGGCCCTATTTAACAGTATTTTTATCTCATACGGAAAAAACGGGGTGATAGGTTCCCTTTAATAGAAGCAGCAGCAGAGTACTTTAGCAGCACCCTCCACCCCTCTCCAAAGACATTAATTGTCAACTTTAAATGGTTAATTTCAGAAGAATAATTTTTGACAATGCACAGTAAATGAAAACTTATTAATATGCAGACTAAGTTCAACAAAGCTATTTGTGTACCGTTGTGTCACTTTCCATCTACTTCTTACCCTTTGTGCATATAGCTTCACATAAACCCCTTCCTCTCATGTGCTCCTGACTGAACCGACCCCTCGAGTTATCAAGCTAATCTAACTGCAGAATTCCTTTTAGGCCTCAGTGAACTCTTCTCCAGTACAGCTCTGTGCCTGAACAATTTAATCTTCTGCCAACTACATGAACATAGCTACCTGTTTGGTTTTACATCAGTCAGTTAAAGCTGGTCATAGCAGAGCCCAACAACCTTTCAATTCTCCAAACTTCAGTGTTGAGCCGTGTTTGAGGTCTCCTGCTGACAAATCGTTTTTTTAAAACTGGAAATGCCACTATTGATGCACATGTCAAAAGATAAACCTCTGTCATATGCATCAATGGTCACTAGTCTCAGCACCAGACAGACACAGCTCTACCTCTATAAAAGGCCCCATTCTACAGTATATCCTGTCATCTATACATAGACCCCAACACATCCTCCTGCAGAATTTCTCGTCTCATTCCCTCCATACAGAGCCTCCTCCTACAGTCTCTCCTCTCAGTCTCCTGTATGCAACTCTACATACATCATATTTCTCCTCCAAGCCCCTGTATACAGCCCCATTGTACACTACATCCGCACCTCTTAATTACCAGCACACTGCTGCTTCTTGGTATATGCACTATAATGAAGGAGTTTCAGCCATTCCAAGGCATCATCCCTCACAGTACAGGCTCCATTCTAGACACATCGCAAGGCACAGCTATGCTAGCAGAATAACAGCAGCGAAACACTGCACATAATCGCCAGGACCAACTGAACTATTATAGGACAATTCCAATGGCAACTAAAGGCTAAATAGAGCTTGGAGGGTCAACGTTAAGAGGGAGATATGGGCAAAACAAGGCAGGCTTCATAATGGATTATATTGGAAAAGATTAATATACAATGTGTGTACATTATTACAAGACCACATTGTGGTTGGGAATAACTTTTTAACCTAATCGGAAACTAATCGGGGTTTAGGAGGCTATACAATACAATTTAATGTAATATATATTTTTTTATGCTTTCATTTTACAATTTAAATGTTGGAGTTAAACCAATAATAATAAAAAAAAACGTTATTGTCTACAGCGCCGACTTCACGCCGACGTTGCAGCAACGAGTAAGTGAGCTTAGCCTCTGCCCGACTCACTGAGCGCACGCATTGGCTGCAGTGCAGTTGAGGCAACTCCAGCGCTGCAGACAGTAACAGACACTAGGAGCCGCGGTGGAGTCTCCGTGCTGAAACCAGGAAGGGTAAGTAAACCACATTTTATTAAAAAAAAAAAAAAAAAAAAAAAAAAACTACAGCTGAAATCAGGGGTTCTCTGAAAATCCTTTTAAATCAAAAATTCCTATTAGCTCATATTAGAATAGTGCATTATTTACATGCAACACATTTCAAAGTGTGTGACTGTAAATGATCAATTTTGTTTGAAGGCAAACCACAGATCTTACTTATTAGACCATCTTTAGAAGTGGGTATGTAATTTTATATATTTTGCCAAATAAGTATCAAATGTGCCTAAAACGATTAGATCTCACACTAAAATGAATGAAGGCGAATCTGACAAGCCAACTCACATCCTTTTGCATGACTATACTGGCACCCAACAACTGTGTTTAAAAAATTGACAGCTTAAGACCCAAATGGGGCTCTGAAGCCACGAGATGAGGAAGGAGGATTCAACTATGACAGCAGGCAGACCATTAAATATGCTTCAGATGTCTTAAAGAGAACCTGTCACCCCGTTTTTTCGATGAGAAAAATATGGTTCAATAGGGCCTGAGCTCAGCTGCGAAAATACCTTAGTAATCTCTCTGTTTTCGTATGTCAATCACCCCATCCGGTCCAATGGGCGGGGCCTAATCGCCGTCTCTCCCCCCACTCCTCGGCGTCTCAGACGTAACTAGATCTGTGAATAGCACAGATTGCGGTCAGTTTCTGAGGTTGCGCATTGAATTAGCGTCTCTCACGTGCGCAGTATGCTTTGACCAACTGTGGGCAAAGCATGAAATTATTGCGCATGCGCCGGCTGTTGACCCTATGCTCCGGAAGCATAGAAAGACTTCCGGGCACAGAGCGTCAAGGAAAATGCCGGCGCATGTGCAATAATGAGTTGAATGCTTTGCCCACTGTTGGGCAAAACATACTACGCACGCGCAAGACGCCACTTGAATGCGCAAGCGCAGAAAACTACACCAACACAGGAAAGAAGATTCGTAGGCGTGATTGACATACGAAAACGGAGAGATTACGAAGATATTTTCACAGCAAAGGTGGGGAACATGAAATGTACTGATGTAAAGCTGAGCTCAGGCCCTATTAAACCTTATTTTTATCTCATATCGAAAAAACAGGGTGACAGGTTCCCTTTAATAGTGAAGAGATCACTGGAGCTTTACCATTTTTCCAGGTGGCAGAGAACCTCTTGGCAGGGATGTGATACTTGAGCTTGCGTTATCCTGTTTTGAACACTGTGTCACGACTTTAGAGTTGAAATTGGGATTTACAGATAGCTTATTGGCTGAAGGTATTGTGACACTGGGAGGAACAAATGTTGGAGATCTTAAAGGAGCTGCAGATTTGAAGTTTTCTGGTCCAGAGATATTTTTCTGCTCATCACAAGAGGAGAAACAGTCACGGACAGTATTTCCTACATCACAAATGTTTACTGTAGTAACGGACACAGACATTTTAAGTGAATCGTCTTGAGATGCAGTTTCTGAATGGCTAGGTTTTGCACTGCTGGATGCAGCATACCATATACCTTCACTGACAGATTTCACTGTAGCAGGTTTACCGTCCATAACCTTTACATCAGTGTCTCGTTTTAATGGCTCAGTTTTGTCATTAGGGACTTGTACCTGGTTCAGTACAACAGGACGCAAAGTTCCAGAGTTGCTTTGCTGCTCTGTGCCATGAATGGGTTTCACTGGCTTTGCACGGACATGACTGCCATGTTCTTTACCAAACCGATTATTTTCATTAGGTTTCTTGCCAATAACAAAGCAAAAAGGATGCGTCGCGGCAGGCATAGGAGGATGCGTCGCGGCAGGCATAGGAGGATGCGTCGCGGCAGGCATAGGAGGATGCGTCGCGGCAGGCATAGGAGGATGCGTCGCGGCAGGCATAGGAGGATGCGTCGCGGCAGGCATAGGAGGATGACGGTTAGGCAATTTATATAAAGTATAAGAAAAAGGAACATACATAAAATTTGGTATGCTGTTAAATTCTGCATATGAATGTTGCGCCGGCAACATCCACTGGTAATTGGGAGTCCTAGAGTTACAAAAGCCAAATGTATTGGATGGTGGGCCAGGTGGAGGCCTTAGGTTATTATTCATGTAAGGATAACCTTTGTTGCTTGGCATATTTACATACGGATTTGTCACACTGCCACAAACTGGTGCAGCCTGGGTCCAATCACACTGGGATGAGCCACTCTTCGGTATGTGTGACCCAGAACCTTGTTGGGGCTCAAACATCTCAAATCTACCTTTTCCATCTTGTGGAATCTCTCCAGAAACAGATTTTATTTTTTGAAAAGCAAGTGAAAGATTGTAATTGGGAGTCTTGATGACGCGAACTTTTAATTTTTTCCCAAAAAACATCTTTCCATCCACTTCTTTTGTGGCAGCTTCTGCTTCTTCTGACTTCCTGAAAGTCAGTACTGCATAACTAGAGGGTGAGGGAAAAAAAAAAAAAATTGAAAACCATCATATGTAGAGCATTTTCATGAAACGTGTGTGTGTCAGATATATATTGTAGAATTAGAAGGGAATAACCCACTTAGTGATTCTCCACAGCACTTATATTATACACGGATTTACAACACGCACATTATGTACATGATGCACAGATCTGTGTGTGTACAGATCTCTGCTTCATGCAAATACACAGATCTGCTATGTCTATGCACACAGACCTTTGCACAGGTCCTGATGGCTTTATGGCTAAAAGGAGAATTTATTTCTTTATCGCTTCATTGGGGGACACAGGTAACTATGGGTGTATGCTGCTGTCGCAAGGAGGCTGACACTATGCAAAAAAAGGGAACTAGCTACTCCTCCGTAGTATACACCCACCGACAGACACAAAGTACCACAGTTTGTGCTCAGTGTCTGTAGGAGGTGGACCTGAATCGTCAGATCCGCTGCTAACCTTTGTTCCCTTACAGGTTTTATTGTTTTTAGTAACATTCTCTTTTTGTCTTTCAGATACAGCATTTCAGGGAAGCAGGGTGTTATTCTCATTCTGTCTTCCCAGGAGAGGCGGCTGAGCGAGCAGTGTGGTGTCGCCCACATCGCAACTCTCAGACCGCTGGCAGGATATTATCCCGTCACCCTCACAGGTGCTCCAGGGCCTAACTGGTGCCGGTCCTAGCCAAAAATGTCCCCCTCACCCCTCTCATCAGAGAGGGCTGAGAGGAGGAAGACTCTTGGTGGTCACCGGCGGTGACCTTCACCCTGCGCTATAGGGGGTTGATGCCGTCTTCTGGATGAAGGATTCCTGATCCAGCGACCCTCTCTATCATGGGCCCCTGGACGATCCTCTTATCAGGTGGAGCCAGATTTCAAGGAAAGTAATGTATCATCGTCCCTTAACTCTGCAGCGCCCGGGAGGTTTGTTCCCTTATAGACTCCTCCTGCTCCCCGCAGCAGTATTCTAACATTACCGGGTGTCCCTGCGCGCCTCCGGTTGTCTTCCTTCCCAACATCTTACTTTCACTTTTGCCACCCCAGCTGGCCACGCCCCCCACCTCGGGCGCGCTTTCTCGGCGCTTTTTCCTCCACTTACCCGCGAGAACGCTGCACAGAACATGACGTCACTGAACGACATCGACCATCTTTTCTTCGTTAACGCCCCCCGCATTAAGCGCGCGTAATTATCGTGCGCTTTTCTCCCTATCAAGGGGCCTCCTCTCCTTGACCGGTGCAGTCCTCTGGCGGCACAGCCAATAGGAAGGACTCCTGACTAGGATCTTCGTTAATGCCGTTTCTGGCCCTGTCACTGCGTTGCCGAGACTTCGCATAATTCCATGTCCTCCGTTAACTTAGCCCCCGATTTTGGGCCCCTACTACCTGATACCGTCAGATGTGGCCAACTTTAATACCAGACCTGGACCTTGGTTAATGCCATTTCCCGGTCCTGTCATTGCGGGCGCCGAGGCTTCGCATAATTACATGTCCTCTGTTAATTTAGCCCCTGGCTTTGGGGCCTCCTCCCGGACTCTGTGTAGCCACGCCCAATTACTGGGACCCAGGCCAATAAGCGGTTGCCCTCCGCTTAGCCACGCCCCCTTACTGCTAACTAGGGCACGCCGTACGCTGAGGCCCTGTCTCCTGGCCTATGAGACAGTGGGTCTTTTTCTCTATCCCTCTCTCCCGAGACGCCCCCCGCAGGGGAAACAGTGTGTCTCTGTCTGCAGGGTGTGGGAAGATTCAATACCGTATGAAGATTTGTGCAGTCACCATCATCTTCCAAAAGGCACAACAGGCGTCCACACTGGATCTGGAGGACACTGCAGCCTGAGCAGGACAAAGCCGTCTCTATTAACAGGTAGGACCAGACCAGGCTGATTAACCCCTTCCCGACCTATGACGCATACGCTGCCTCATGAAAGTCGGTGCCAATCCGACCTGTGACGCAGCGTATGCGTCAAGGAGGGATCGCGTACCTGCAGATCAGGTGAAAGGGTTAACTCCAATTTCGCCCGATCTGCAGGGACAAGGGGAGTGGCACTTCAGCCCAGGGGGGTGGCTTCACCCCCCCCTGTGGCTACGATCGCTCTGATTGGCTGTAGAAAGTGAAACAGCCAATAAGAGCGATTTCTAATACTTCACCTATGAAAATTGGTGAAATATTACAATCCAGCCATGGCCGATGCTGCAATATCATCGGCCATGGCTGGAAACCCCGATATGCCCCCGCCACGGATCTCCTCCCCAGTCCTCTGTCCTGTGCTCCGCTCCCCTCCCCCGTACTCCTCTCCCCTCCCCCGTGTTTCGATCCCACCCCCCATACTTACTGAGCCTCCCGGTATCCGTCCGTCTGCTCCATGGGCGCCGCCATCTTCCAAAATGGCAGGCGCATGCGCAGTGCGCCCGCCGATTCATCACAGTGATCAAAATGAAAAAAAAATAGTAAATGAACCCCCCCCCCTTATCACCCCCATAGGTAGGGACAATAATAAAATAAAGAAAATATATTTACTTTTCTTTTTCCACTAGGGTTATGGTTAGAACTAGGGTTAGAATCAGGCTATGTGCACACGGTGCGGATTTGGCTGCGGATCGGCCGCTGCGGATTCGTAGCAGTTTTCCATCAGGTTTACAGTACCATGTAAACCTATCGAAAACCAAATCCGCTGTGCCTATGGTGCGGAAAATACAGTGCGGAAACGCTGCATTGTATTTTCCGCATCATGTCAATTCTTTGTGCGATTTCCGCAGCGTTTTACACCTGTTCCTCAATAGGAATCCGCAGGTGAAATCCGCACAAAAAACACTGGAAATCCACCGTAAATCCGTAGGTAACACGTAGTGCATTTTACCTGCGGATTTTTCAAAAATGGTGCGGAAAAATCTCACACGAATCCGCAACGTGGGCACATAGCCTTAGGGTTAGGGTTGGAATTAGAGTTAGGGTTGGAAATAGGGTTAAGATTAGGCTTGTGGTTAGGGTTAGGGGTGTGTTGGGGTTAGGATTAGGGTTGCGATTAGGGGTGTGTCAGGGTTAGGGTTGTGTTGGGGTTAGGGTTGTGATTAGGGTCATGGCTAGAGTTGGGATTAGGGTTAGGGGTGTGTTGGGGTTAGTGTTGGAGTTAGAATTGAGGGGTTTCCACTGTTTAGGCACATCAGGGATCTCCAAAAGCAACACTGCGCCACCATTGATTCCAGCAATCTTGCGTTCAAAAAGTCAAATGGTGCTCCCTCCCTTCTGAGCCCTGACGTGCGCCCCAAACAGTGGTTTAGCCCCACATATGGGGTACCAGCATACTCAGGACAAACTGGGCAACAACTATTGGGGTCCAATTTCTCCTGTTACCCTTGCGAAAATAAAAAATTGCTTGCTAAAACAATTTTTGAGGAAAGAAAAATGATTTTTTATTTTCACGGCTCTGCGTCATAAACTTCTGTGAAGTACTTGGGGGTTCAAAGTGCTCACCACACATCTAGATAAGTTCCTTGGGGGTCTGGTTTCCAAAATGTGGTCACTTGTGGGGGGTTTCTACTGTTTAGGCACATCAGGGGCTCTGCAAACGCAACGTGACGCCCGCAGACCATTCCATCAAAGTCTGCATTTCAAAACGTCACTACTTCCCTTCCGAGCCCTGACGTGTGCCCAAACAGTGGTTCCCCCCCACATATGGGGTATCAGCGTACTCAGGACAAACTGGATAACAACTTTTGGGGTCCAATTTCTCCTGTTACTCTTGTGAAAATAAAAAATTGAGGGCTAAATAATAATTTTTGAGGAAAGAAAAATGATTTTTTATTTTCACGGCTCTGCGTTATAAACTACTGTGAAGCACTTGGGGGTTTAAAGTGGTCACTGCACATCTAGATTAGTTCCATGGGAGGTCTAGTTTCCAAAATGGGGTCACATGTTGGGGAGCTCCAATGTTTAGGCACACAGGGGCTCTCCTACGAGACATGGTGTCCGCTAACAATTGGAGATAATTTTTCATTCAAAAAGTCAAATGGCGCTCCTTCCCTTCCGTGCCTTGCCGTGTGCCCAAACAGTGGTTTACCCCCACATGTGAGGTATCCTTGTACTCAGGAGAAATTGCCCAATAAATTTTAGGATCCATTTTATCCTGTTGCCCATGTGGAAATGAACAAATTGAGGCTAAAAGAAATTTTTTGTGAAAAAAAAAAAAAGTACTTTTTCATTTTTTCGGATCAATTTGTGAAGCACCTGGGGGTTCAAAGTGCTCACTATGCATCTAGATAAGCTCCTTGGGGGGTCTAGTTTCAAAAATGGGGTCACTTGTGGGGGAGCTCCAATGTTGCGACAATGTGACATGGTTTCCGCTAAAGATTGGAGCCAATTTTCCATTGAAAAAGTCAAATGGCGCTCCTTCCCTTCCGAGCCCTGTCGTGCGCCCAAACAGTGGTTCCCCCCCATATGGGGTATCGGCGTACTCAGGACAAATTGGACAATAACTTTTGGGGTCCAGTTTTTCTTTTTACCCTTGGGAAAATAAAAACATTGTTGCTAAAAGATCATTTTTGTGACTAAAGTTAAATGTTCATTTTTTCCTTCCATGTTGCTTCTGCGAAGCACCTGAAGGGTTAATAAACTTTTTTAATGTGGTTTTGAGCACCTTGAGGGGTGCAGTTTTTAGAATGGTGTCACTTTTGGGTATTTTCAGCCATATAGACCCCTCAAACTGACTTCAAATGTGAGGTGGTCTCTAAAAAAAAATGGTTTTGTAAATTTCGTTGTAAAAATGAGAAATCGCTGGTCAAATTTTAACCCTTAACTTCCTAGCAAAAAAAAATTTGTTTTTAAAATTGTGCTGATGTAAAGTAGACATGTGGGTAATGTTATTTATTAACTATTTTGTGTCACATAACTCTCTCGTTTAACAGAATAAAAATTCAAAATTTGAAAATTGCAAAATTTTCGCCAAATTTCCATTTTTTCACAAATAAACGCAAAAATTATCGACCTAAATTTACCACTAACATGAAGCCCAATATGTCACGAAAAAACAGTCTCAGAACCGCTAGGATCCGTTGAAGCGTTCCCGAGTTATCACCTCATAAAGGGACACTGGTCAGAATTGCAAAAAACGGCCAGGTCATTAAGGTCAAAATAGGCTGGGCCATGAAGGGGTTAATTTCTCTCTTCATAAGGGCTTAGCTCTCTCTAACCTTAGCCTATCACTTATGCCCAATCTCAGGGAGGCCCATTCCTGTCCCTGTAATCCGGGATGCCCGTGCCATCTGTAAAACAGAAGTGGCATTCAGAGAAACCCTCCAACGCCCGGGACGAGAGCACTCCCCTCCCTCCGGAGTGGGCTGTTGCCATGTCACAGTCGGTCTCAGTTCTGACTTAAGTCCCGCATTCCCCGGTCCAGGTCCTGGAACGACATCTACATTCATCTTCTGCCACCAGTGCTCTGAACTCCTCTCATGGTGATTCGCACGCACCTGACCGCGACCTTCACAGGGACAAATCGGGTATAAAGTAAAGGAACCTGCAGGCCCCTCTACCCTCCCCTGGAGGCACTCCTCATCCCATGCCCCTCCACGGAGGCGGCTTTCGGGTCGGATATGGATTCCCAGTCTCAGTCAGTTCGGTACAGACCAGACCTGGAAGATGCAAGATATGCTCAATAGCCTCATCTTGGCAGATTACCAAAATTCTTATGTATACGTATGTGGGGATTCATTCTAAGCTGCGGACACAGCTATTACTTTGCTGACTCTTGCTGGGATTCCCAGCCACTGCGGGACCCAGACTACACAGATGCATACGGACCAGTATGGATTCTAATGGACTGTCTTTTCTGGACTTTTAAGGAGACCCATTGGTATTTCCTGTATAAAACTCCCCTGATGATTCTCCTTTATTGGAGTTGAAACGCGTAGGGAGAAGAGATACATTTAGGTTATATTTTGGTTGGTGGGTGTCCATAGTAGGGCTCACTTGGGGCCTGTCCTTGTGAGGATAGGAGCTCTTCAAGGGTTTACAGGGAAGACAGGGGTAATATATCATTCCCTACCCTTGGCCCGTTTCTGTTTATCTTGGAGCCACCTTCTTTACAGAAATTGAGAGACTTCCTCCATTTGTCCGTTTAAATTGGTAAGACTGTTCCAATTTTTTTTATCTTGAGCGTCTGGTTCACCTGAGCACGTTGTTTTCATTGTCTATGTATACGTTTGTTAGGACCCGAGTATTTTATCTATATTTATTAAAGGTTATGTTTTAATTTAGTGGATATCCTCCATAGCTATTTCCATATTGATTCTGAGGGTTTAGACACGGCTAGTTCTATCATAAGCCTTAGCTGGGGTTCATACCCATGCCTCGTCTGATGCAGGCCTGGGAAGGAAGGTGCTGCAGGCGGCGGTTTTCCACCGACCAACCTGAGCTCATTTATTCCTTGGATCTTCCTATTTCCCACCCTAGGGACAGCTTTGGGACATCCCATGGTTACCTGTGTCCCCCAATGAAGCGATAAAGAAAAAGGGATTTTTGGTACTCACCGTAAAATCTCTTTCTTGGAGCCTTCATTGGGGGACAGCACCCTCCGTAACTGTTTGTACCATTATTTGGTCTATGTGCCTTCTTTGTTGGATTGGTACATATGTTGAGCTTTTGGTTGCTTCTCCTACTGCTTTAACACTAACTGAGGTACTTTGTGTCTGTCGGTGGGTGTATACTACGGAGGAGGAGCTAGTTTCCTTTTTTTTGCATAGTGTCAGCCTTCTTGCGACAGCAGCATACACCCATGGTTACCTGTGTCCCCCAATGAAGGCTCCAAGAAAGATTTTACGGTGAGTACCAAAAATCCCTCTTTTGCAGTGCATAGGGAGACTGCACACAAACTAATCTTTCTTATCTCCTTCATAACATGATCTAAAGATGTAAGATCAATTCTTCTGCGCAAATGTGATATAAGCTAAGCATAACACCTTCCCTCTTCAGGATCCACTTAAACAGTAAAAAGCAGTGTGTGACCAACGCCTAGTTTCTTTCACATTGTGTAAAACCATTTTCTAAGTCAGCTATACAGGTGCTTGTCACTAAATTAGAATATCATCAAAAACTTAATTTGAGATCTTCAATAAAAAAAAGTGAAAGTTCTATAGAGCCATTACAAACCGTGATCTATTTCAAGTGTTTATTTCTGTTAATATTGGTGATTATGGCTTACAGCATGAAGCGCTCTAAAATTTCCTGGTAGACTCTTGATAAAACACAGTGGACCTACAGCAGATTACATGGTTCCCCAAACCATCACTGATTGTGGAGACTTCACACTAGACCTCAATCAGCTTAGATTGTGTGCCTCTCCACACAAAGAAAATGCAAAATTTACTTTCATCTGAAAAGAACACCTTGTATCACTGAGCAGCAGACCAGTTCTTTTTCACGTTGGCCCAGGTAAGACGCTTCTGGGGTTGTCTATTGGTCATGAGTGGCTTGACACAAGGAATGTGAAACTTGTAGCCCATGTCCTGGATGCATCAGTGTGTGGTGGCTTTTGAACCAATGACTCCAGCAGCAAGTCCACTCCTTATGAATCGTCCCCCCAAATTTTTTAATGGCCTTTTCTTAATAATCCTTTCAAGGCTGTGGTTATCCCGGTTGCTTGTGCACCTTTTTCTACCACACTTTTTTCTTCCACTCAGCTTTCCATTAATATGCTTGGATACAACACTCTGAACAGCCAGCTTCTTTAGCAATGACCTTTTGTGGCTTACCGCCCTTGTGGAGTGTGTCAATGTCTGCCTTTTCGACATCTGTCAAGTCAGCAGTCTTCCCCATGATTGTGGAGCTTACTGAAACAGACTAAGGGTACCGTCACACAGTGCAATTTTGATCGCTACGACGGCACGATTCGTGACGTTCCAGCGATGCATTTACGATATCGCTGTGTCTGACACGCTACTGCGATCCGGATCCCCGCTGAGAATCGTACGTCGTAGCAGATCGTTTGAAACTTTCTTTCGTCGTCTAGTGTCCAGCTGTGGCGGCATGATTGCATTGTGTGACACAGGTTGTATACGATGTGCGCACAGTAACCAACGGCTTTTACATCGCAAATACGTCATGAAATTATCGCTCCAGCGCCGTGTATTGCAACGTGTGACCACAGTATACGACGCTGGAGCGATACTTATACGACGCTGCAACGTCACGAATCATGCCGTCGAAGCGATGAAAATGGCACTGTGTGACGGTACCCTAAGGGACCTTTTTAAATGCTTATGAAGCCTTTGCAGGTGGTTTTTGTTAATTATTCTAATTTGCTGAGATAATGACTTTTGGGTTTTTATTGGCTGTATGCCATAATCATCAACATTAACAGAAATAAACACTTGAAATAAATCACTGTTTGTAATGACTCTATAGAATATGAGTTTCACTTTTTGTACTGAAGAACTGAAATAAATGAACTTTTTGATGATATTCTAATTTAGTGAGAAGCACACACTATATATTTTTAATAAAATTAGATCACTGGGAGTAAATTGATTTAAAGGGAATCTGTCACCCCAAAATTCGCCTAAAAGCTAAGGCCACCGGCATCAGGGGCTTATATTCAGAGCAAAGTACTGCAGTGCGCAGGCACCGGGAAAGATCAGAGAGGCCCAGCGCCTGCGCACTGCAGTACTTTACGCTGCCCTCAACACGGCAGATAAAGTACACCTGCGTAGGAGCCGCAGCAGGAAGCAAAGAAGAGGACGTCATCGTATGAAGATGGGAGGCGCTAGAACCGGAACCGCGAAGCCCATCGGACCGGACCGCGAAGTCCATGGGACCGGACCGAACCGGGACCGCCCCTGGGTGAATATAATCTAACTTGTTTTTCTTATCTTTCAGGTGACATCTGGGGCTTATCTACAGCATTACAGAATGCTGTAGATAAGCCCCTGATGCCGGTTGCCTTAAGGTACCGTCACACGCTGCAGCGATATAGACAACGAGCCGATCGCTGCAGCGTCGCTGTTTAGGTCGCTGGGGAGCTGTCACACAGACCGCTCTCTCCAGCGACCAACGATCAGGGGAACGACTTCGGCATCGTTGAAACTGTCTTCAACGATGCCGAAGTCCCCCTGCAGCACCCGGGTAACCAGTGTAAACATCGGGTTACTAAGTGCAGGGCCGCGCTTAGTAACCCGATATTTACCCTGGTTACCATTGTAAAATTAAAAAAACAACAACTACATACTCCCCTTCTGATGTCTGTCACGTCCCCCAGCGTCCACAGGGTTACGCGCTGCTGCCGAGAGCTTCCTGCACTGAATGTGTCAGTGCCCTGGTTACAAGTGAACACATCGCTGGATCGGTGTCACACACGCCGATCCAGCTATGACAGCGGGTGATCAGCGACTAAATAAAGTTCTGGACTTCTAGCTCCGACCAGCGATATCACAGCGGGATCCTGATCGCTGCTGCGTGTCAAACACAACGAGATTGCTATTCAGGACGCTGCAACGTCACGGATCGTCGTCGTTCTCGCTGCAAAGTCGCTTAGTGTGAAGGTACCTTTAGCTTATAGGCGATTTTTGGGGTGGCAGATTCCCTTTAAATGGCAAGTGTGCCTTGTAATAAATTTAGATAAAGAGGATTTGTGGATAATCTGCACTGCTCGTATACCTTATAATAGATCCAAGTTCAAATAGGAGGTATTAGCGGTTCTTTTTTAATTCAGTGTGTTTGAGTGCTACAGACTTTTTCACGAGGGCAAAAAAACCAAAAACTTTTTTTTGTCCTGAAGATGAATTCTGTAGCACTTAAAACTGCGCTTTCTCGGTCTGATGACCCGTTGGACCTGCAGCAGCTGGATTGACATGCCTTTGGAATGTTGCGTATATACAACCAAATCGGGTTAGCATAACCTTGTTTTGAACAGCCTTATATTCACCTGGTTAAGATCCTATTGTTCAGTTCTTCTCCTAGTTTCTCCTTGTAATAAATTTGGCTGGTGCTCACAAGTCTTACATTTATGGCATATTCACAGGATGTCAAATGTATAGTACATGCAGGTCACACCCAATGCTGCGAGTGCAGAGGTGGCCAAAATTCTCATACAAATGAATAAGAATTCCGACCACCTCTCTGCTGACAGCAGAGCACAACGAGCTGCATTCAAGATAAATGCAGGATGCATTGGTAGCACCCCAAATATGTCATAGTTTTTGACTGTCCAAAAGTTAGAAAATGAAATCACACCTATGATCAGGAAATACACCTAAATTTGAGAGGTTTCTGGCATGCAGCTTAATAAATCTGTCTAAGGCTACGTTCACATTTGCGTTGTGTGCCGCAGCGTCGGCGCCGCAACGCACAACGCAAACAAAAACGCAGCAAAACGCATGCACAACGCTGCGTTTTGCGCCGCATGCGTCCATTTTTTCATTGATTTTTGACGCAGCAAAAATGCAACTTGCTGCGTCCTCTGCGCCCAGACGCGGGCGCCGCAGGGACGCATGCGGCGCAAAACGCAAGTGCGACGCATGTCCATGCGCCCCCATGTTAAATATAGGGGCGCATGACGCATGCGGCGACGCTGCGGCGCACACCGCAAATGTGAACGTAGCCTAAAAGCACAATTCTTGGTACACTGTAGCCACCTTTTCAACTTTTGGTTAGGACAAAGAAATTTTGCACAATCTGTGACTTTGTGCAAATTTTGACTTTTGGGGCTTTGTTTAACCCCCCCGAAAAAGAGTGTAAACTGCTTGATAAATGTGGGCCACTATATCAAAACCTTACCTGCAAGTCAAAGATGATTCTTCAAGGAAAACGTTCAGCACATGGTATTTTTGGAAGACTTCAATCAGCTGAAACTGCAAAGTAATACAGTCAATAGAAATACTTATAATTAATTAGATTTAGGCTGTGTGCCCACCGTGCGTTTTTTATGCATTTCCGCCACGGTTTTTGACGCAGCGGAAACGCTTAAAAACGCACTCCCATGCAATTCTATGGGATTCAGCAGTTGCTGTGCCCATGCTGCGGATATTACCACTACGGAATCGCATAGCGGTAAAATCCACAGCATGTTCATTATTGCTGCGGAATCACGGCGATTCTGCCACCATTGGATTGCATTGAAACGCTCATTTTACGCATGTGGCTATGCCCACCATGTGCAAAGTGAGCGCTTTATTTGCGGATGGTACAAAGGGTTTTGAGGAGCGGAGACTCTCCCCCAGGCCCTGGGTAACAATATTACTGTAAAAAAAAAAAAAAAGGAGATCGGGGCCGTCGGAAGGTGAGAATAACCATATTTTGTAATTTTTTAAATCATTTTTAACATTCTATTTTTTTTTACTATTGATGCTGCATATAGGCAGCATCAATAGTAAAAAGTTGGTCACACTTGTGACCAACCAGTCAATCACTTTTCCAAGAGATGCTTCAAATCGCTTGTAAAAGCGCAAGCATTCTGCAAGCTAAAAACGCTTGTGTTTTGCGGGAAAACGCATGCGAATTCCGCATGCGTTTTACCCGTGGCAGGGAGTTGCGGAAATGCTGCGGACATTTCCGCAGCATTTCTGCAACATGGGCACATAGCCTTAGTGTTATATTAGCAGAGGTTGCCCAGCAGCCTTTTTTAGCAAGTAGAAAAATAGTTAGCTGCTGCTTAGAAGCTTCCAGCATGGAAACAGAGGCCTATACACATTTTTAGATGCAAGTCCCACCGATTCTACACTCTGGCCAGATCCCAAGTTGAAGATGAAGATTTTAATGATTGCAAATAACGTAGTGTTTATCAGACTGCCCCGATACTGGAATACAGTGCAGTTAGTTATCCCATCTTCAAGCCCGCTATGCCCATTACAAAGTGAAGGCAAATTAATAGAGCCGGCATTTATATATATAATTGTCTAAGGTCCACTTCCGTCTGTCTGTAACAGAAATCCCGCGGCCGGCCGCGACCAATCAGACGCGGGGTTTCCGGGAAGGGGTGTGGTCTCCACCATCACTGCCAGTGTACAGGAGAGGGAGAGTGTACCGACCAGGAGGGAACGTGGAGGCGTCTGGACAGTGCATGTACGGCCCGGGTGAGCGAGGGAGGAAGCCGGAGACCGGGAGAGGGCAAAGAGTGGGGGGCAGAGGGGGCTGCGAGGATGCCAGCCTGTGACGACCTATTGTGTGCGGGCACCCGGAGTCCTGCGTGTGCGGAGAGTCGGGGAGAGGAAGCCGGGGACCCGACTCCCCTGCAGCATTGAACTATACTGGCGTCTGCCGGTACAGTTCAAATCAATGATGGAAAGAGCGTCACCTGATGCTCCCTCTCCCATCATTCCCCGCTCTACCTCTGACACTGCGGGTGAGTGATGACGTCATCACGCACTCACTGTGTCCCAGGCAGTGCAGTGGCAGCCGCCAAGACAGGAGCAGGGAGCAGCGCGGACACGAGGAGAGGTGAGGAATGTGTTTATTTTTACTGGACTGTGGGGCCATTCTCTGAGGGGGAGAGATGTGGGCTGTGCTGTATACTACGCGGCCAGATAGAGCTATATTCTGTATATGTCTGTGTAGCTGCACAGCCTATAGGTGCATGTATCTATCTATCTAATCGTCTAAGGGTCTACGCGTCTGTCTATTTGCCCGGCCGGCTGTGACCAATTAGCGACTGGCACAGTCCGTCCGCGAATTGGCCCCTCCCTACTCTCCTCCAGTCAGTGCCCCCTCCATACTCCCCTCCAGTCAGGCAATGTGTCACCCCATCCCAGACCCCTGCGCCCCTGGTTACCCCCAGTTCGGGTTCATGTTGGTGTACACACAGGCTCTGCTCCCGGCCTGCGGGTCCGGCATGGCAGCTGGGGCTCAGGCCCCGCGATAGGGAGGTGGCGGGAGGCCGCTCGCAGAATGAAAGGGGCGGCCGCACACAGCACAGCCAGGCCAGGATCACAGGCTTCCGGGACTGACGGTGAGGAAAGGACGGGCGGCGCCTACAGAGCACAGCGACCCCTGCAGGCTGGAGGAAGGCGGCGCCGCAAACTGCACTACAGGCTGCCCGAACCCCCGACATCCTGCACCCCAAACCCCCGACATCCTGCACCCAATCAGCGACAGGCGCAGTCCGCCCGCGAATTGGCGTGGGATATGGAACCACGCTTTGCTGATCGGGCGCGACCAATCAGCGATATTGGCGCTGAATTTAACCCCCACTCACAGCACGACGTACATACATACATATTTTAGTATACCCAATGCGTTAGAATCGGGCCACCATCTAGTAGTAATATAAAAGTCAATGACAACATACATTTTTTTTTTAAATTACATGTGGTAAAGAAGGGTCAATACTACAAGT
This sequence comes from Ranitomeya variabilis, assembly GCF_051348905.1. Classification (NCBI taxonomy): domain Eukaryota; kingdom Metazoa; phylum Chordata; class Amphibia; order Anura; family Dendrobatidae; genus Ranitomeya; species Ranitomeya variabilis. The sequence continues at coordinate 175,336,301 of NC_135238.1, forward strand.
AATAAGCGTTGATTAAACTGGGCTACTGAATGGAGGTTATCGCTGTATTATCATACCTCTTTAACACATGAAGCTACATTCCCCACATGGACATAGTAATGGCTAGATTTTTCTGACAAATGCTCTGCAGATTGGATTTCTAAAATACAAACAAAAACAATCATACAGGAGGCATGCTACAACAAAGCTAAACCGGATATTAAGCTAGAGCTGGCCATACACATGACAATTTGCTTTAACCCCTCTAGTTTACTAATATTTTAGACCAAGTGGTGACAGCTTTCTTGTTTTTGCACCATGACATTAACAGAGCCATACAATCATTTTATGGCAGGATAAATGGAGAAAAAAAAATCCAGCAATTTTGCAAGGTTTCTTTGGGCGTGTTTTATTTTGCTGCTTTCAATGTATAACATAAAACACATGACATTTGACATTACCGTGAGATTATTTTTGCTAGTATTTGTTTTTTTCTTGCTACTTTATTAAATAAAAAAATACAATTGTTTTGCATTGCCATACCACCCAGCCCAAGTTATGTAGTAATTTTAAAGCGTTGGTCATTAAAGGGTATCAACAATGTAGGAACAGAAACCCCTATTCTAGCCATGTGTCACTTGCTGTCCTTTTGATAAGTCAATTTTCTCTGTGCAGATCTAGCGGTTTTATGAATACTGAGCTGTGTACAAGTCCGACCATAACTCCGATTGGCAGCTTGCGGTGTACACCAAGGGCCAGATTCATCAAAGCTTTTAAGGCACCATTCGATTTTGGTGTAACTCGAGCCAGCGTGAAAACGTTGTGACTTTTGCCAATTTGATGCCATTTTTGTCCAGCTCCAACGGTGTTCGCCAAATTCACTGAGTTCTCTATGCCACAAATCTTTCTCCACCCAGGGACTAGAGTCATGTTTTTGACTCCAGCAAATCTCATCATGAAGACTGGCACACATAGCTGGTCTTGACAAATCAGGGCCTCTATATTCACAGAAAGTTAACAATAAGTGGTGGGGCCTATATACATTACAGGAGGTCTACATGGCAAGACACCTATTTATCTAGTGATACTACAGCAAGCAGCCCAGCAAGTGACATCCTTGGCATCAGGGTCACTGCCCCTATATAATGCAGCACTCAGATTACATTGCAAAAACCTGCTGACAGATTCTCTTTAGTCTAAAATGATGCAGAGGCAGGAAGGTCTGCATGTAGTTTGTATATTCCCAGCGTATTCCTGGGTTTTAAGCAGGTGGTTTTAGTCTAACATCTGAACAGTGCTGATTCAGCACCTCTTCCCCTTCTAAACTTTCAGTGGCCTGGGCTGTGTTGGGAAATGCAGCTCATTCACTTGAATGAAAATTATATCTTATATTGGCTATTGATGTTAAAGGCAGCGTGCATAAAAAGGGTAATAAATCTGAAACACTGCCGTTCTCATGCATGGACTCCTCAGAACTCCAGACTACAGAGTGCGGTATGGACTGGCATTTCCACCAAGTACTGTACAGGAGTATTGCATTCTGTGGGTTTTGTCCCTCCCACTTTGTGTGTCTGTAATAAGGGTATATAATTATGCAGATATAAGGCCATTACAGGATTTTGATTTCAAAGAAGAATATGGCACTTTATTCTTGCACCATAACAGAGTCCCAATGGGTAAATGTAACTGAACAAGAATCAGAGTGCACTGCCAATTATGCAAGCAATTCTCACAGAAATTCACGATACTTTAGTTCTAACACCAATGGATTAACCTTTTCACCCAAAATTTGCTGGAATAAATTAGCGGACGTCATGTCGCGTATGGAGAGCCCCTGATTTGCCTTAACAGTGCAAAGTTACATGGAAACCTTGAGGTAAGCACTCACTGTAGAGCACAGGATAAATGTGAGCCAAGCCTTATTGTAATATTTGGGAGGCAGAATGAACAAATCAACAGGAGGTAAAGAATTGGTTTTGATTTTTACGCTGTTCCTCGTGCGGTATAAGTGATTAGATGACTTTATTCTTTGGGTTGGTGCGATTACAGCGATACCAGGTTTATATTGTTTTATCTAAGTTTGGCTGCTGTCATACACTAAGACTTTTTTTTTTTTTGCAAAAACAAGTTTTGCATTGCCATATTCTGAAAGCTTCAGCATGACTGGTTTGGCAGTGGGTTAGTAATGGTGTGGGGTGGCATTTCTCTGGAGGACCGCACAGCCCTCCAGGTGCTCGCCAGAGGTAGCCTGACTGCCATTAGGTACTGAGATGAGATCCTCAGACCCCTTGTAAGACCATATGCTGGTGCGGTTGGCCCTGGGTTCCTCCTAATGCAGGACAATGCCAGACCTCATGTGGCTGGAGTGTGTCAGCAGTTCCTGCAAGATGAAAGCATTAAAGCTATGGACTGGCCGCCTGTTCCCCAGACCTGAATCCAATTGAACACATCTGGGACCATGTCTCGCACCATCCACCAACGTCACGTTGCACCACAGACTGTCCAGGAGTTGGCGGATGCTTTAGTCCAGGTCTGGGAGGAGATTCCTCAGGAGACCATCTGCCGCCTCATCAGGAGCATGCCCAGGCGTTGTAGGGTGGTCATACAGGCACACACTGATCATTTCCTTGTCTTGAGGCATTTCCACTGAAGTTGGATCAGCTTGTAATTTGATTTTCCACTTTGATTTTGAGTATCATTACAAATCCAGACCTCCGTGGGATATTCATTTTGATTTACATTGATCATTTTTATGTTTTATTGTTCTCAACACATTCCACTATGTAATGAATAAAGATTTGCAACTGAAACATTTCAGTCAGTGATATCTAGGATGTGGGATTTTAGTGTTCCCCTTTTTTTTTTTGAGCAGTGTATATCGGCTGATGACTGTGCTTCTTTCACTTCAAATGATACCTCACACTTTTAGTATTAAGACCTCTTCTGGGTGTTGCTTTCACAGAGTAATGGAATATTGCAAAAACAAGAAATGGAGCACTCTTTCCTGTTGAAATTCCTTTAATCCATCTTAGATGATATCAACATCTCAATAAAGTGCATGGTGCGATGCGCAGGAGACAGGGGAGTGAGTAGGTGAACAAGCCTGATGGCCGTTTCACGCTATTACTGCATGTACCCGTAGAAGCACAGTAATAGCGTGAAACGGCCGTCATCCGTCAGGCTTGTTCACCTCCGCACTTTTGTCTCCTACACACCGCACCATGCACTTTGAGATGTTGATATCATCCAAGATGGATTAAAGGAATTTCAACAAGAAAGACCAGGTGAGCGCTCCATTTCTTTTCTTCTTGTTTGTTAATTATTTTTGCATTGCTTTATTCTGAGAACCATACATTTTTTATTTTTCCATTACTTGAGCTGTAAGGCGGCAATACCAAATGTGTATTTTAATATAAATATTTATGGGATATATAGAGAGATATCAATATCTATCCATCTATTTTATGTTGTAATTTTTTTAAAATATAATTACAATTTTTTTTTCTACTTTGTCTCACTAAGGAAATTTTACTTTTTGCAGGCTGATCGCTTGTGATGCATAAGACTGTAGAAGCTTGGCTATGCTTCACAAACTGTCCGCATCCGCACTGACAAACTTGTTGGATCATGCACTGAGCAAGTTTACTAGCTCTGACGACCCGGATGTCGTTATGGCGACATCGCGTCACCATAGAAACATTGGGCTCCCACGATGATGCCGATCCAAGGACAGAGGGGGTTTCCTCCATTTGCCTGTTCTCTAAAAGCTGTGATCATTTCGACTGCAGCATTAAGGGGGTTAAAGTTACAAGATCGGTATGGCACTGTCCTGCCACTGAGTACCAGGTGTCAAAATCAGCTGACTCCTGGCAGCGATCATGCACGCGCACATCCCGTGCAATCACCATGATGTATCCATTCCACCAAGTTCGTTAAGTACCAACTGACATGGATGTATGGATACGTTTAAGGTCGTAAAGGGGTTGAGCAAAGATTGCTATTTAGGGAATGCGAAAATGAAGAACAGAGTACAGAAACAAAGTGCCGGACATCACCAAGAATGATGCCAATCTTCCACTGTCACATGATGAACTCCCTCTTAATGTGTACCTTTCAAAGAAAAGTGTCTTTTGTTTCCAATTCTGGTGGGAAGTGTTTTGTCAGCTGCAAAGTGAACGAGGCACCTTGAGGTATCTTGAAATTGTACCCAAGGATGAGCTAGACTAGTGCAAGCCCACAGTTCTCTTCCTGATATATTGTCTGATTTCTAGACACTGTCCCATGATGCTACACAAAGAAGCAGTGTGCTTCAGGTGTGCATTAAAAATCATCCACAACCCTATCAGAAGCTTCCAAACACATGACATCATTGCATTGGCAGTCCAAAATTGTTTAAAGGCATAGTAATCTTAGTGTATGTAAACTTTTGACTTTTCAGTAAGTAATAAAAATGCCTTAAACATTCTCTCTCTCACTATTCCGGCATTTGGCAAATAATAATTATGGTAATCCTGTGGAGATCAGACTGAAAGAATCCATTGTGTCTTTCTCCTGAGACATCTGGCTTATATAAGCAAAGTTGACATTTCCTTTTATGGACGCATTCCTTTTTGATATTGTAACCTTTTACCTACATACTAGAAGCTGAACCTTATCTCTAGTATAGACTGTTTTTTTGTAAAAGGATGTGAAATATGAGCGCTTGTGCGCATGTCTGTAAATGTATAGCTCTTTTCTATATAAAAAGGAGGGGGTAGAGCCCAGTGGGTCAGACGTGCTCCTGGGCTTCCCCTGTATATGATCACACAACCTTTTGTGCTGCGTGTCATTTCACTCGGATCCCTACCTCTAGTAAGCCAGGGACTGAGAAGGACTTAACATTACTTTGGCGCACCGAACAGGGACCTGAGGTGAGAGTATTTGCTCGAGATTTACCTGCGGATACGGACAACGGAGATCTGGGATAATGGACGGCAAATGAACTGAAAAACCTGGCCAGGTAAGAGACATTATTAGTTCTCTTTTATCTGCCCTGTATTATCCGAAAGATCTCTATGAGCCGTGTCACGCTGGGTTAGTCTAGTAGTGAGTAGATACCTATAAAACTCGGGTTACCATATTGTATAGATTTATGAGTCCTGTCCCTGGCAGTGTGTGAACAGTGTGAAGGTTGTGGTATGTTGTGAAAGAAGAGCAAAAGTGCGTAGAAAAATAAGCCGAAATAGTTGGGGTATAAGCCTTATACACGGAAGTCAGCCTAACTGGGTCATGTTGTTGCGTCCTTCTGGGAGACCTCCGCCCATGCTTGATTCTCAATTAAGTGTTTAACCTCCTTCATTTCTGGATAAGGTTTGATAGAATGAGCCCAGGACGCGGTTTCATGAGCCTGGGACAAGTATGATATCTGAGACTGAGAGTTTTGTGATCTGTTTGGTGTTGCTGATCCTGTTTGCGTGCATTGTAGGAATCAAGTTTATTCTGCACATTAGAAAGAATGGAGCAGATCAGCCCTTCAATATTTTAGCTCCTTAGGAGAGAAGGCAACGAGACGCCACCAACAGAGGAAGTGGTTGTCCAAACGTCACCTAGGGTAGTCATAGCTAATATTGAAAAAGAAAAATGGGAAATAAACAGACAAAAACCGTCTTAGGACAAGTGGAAGCAGCAGATATCATACAGGAAAGATGTGGAAAGATAGTCAGAAGGCAGATTAGGAGGGTAAGAGAAAAATTGGGAATTTCAGAAGCACTTATGTTCAGTACAAAATGGGAAAAACTGAGTAAAGAACGAGGTGGAATTATCAAAGACAATGGGTGGGAAGAAATCATACATTGTATGATAGAGGTCTCAAAAACAGCTAAAGAGGAGAATTGGAAGTACGATCCAGACACTTCCAAATGGATCATGAGTAAGGGAAAAAGTTGTGACATAATCCCACCACCTTACCTAGATCCAAAAGCCCAATCATTCGTACCATCTGGAAGAGTAGAAGGAGGAAAACAATTTCCAGCCTTGTATCCCAATCTTGGTGGGGTAGGAGGATGGGAATGTTCACACTGTGGACAACAAAATCGAGATTGGAGAAATGATTGCCTAGCCTGTGGTACACCTAGATATGGCGCTGTACTTGCCCCTGTTAGGGTAGTACCAAGACCCTTTAGGGAACCTGGTGCTGACGGGGTAATGAACACCAGATATCATCAGACCAGACAGTATTTTCCTTGGTCCCCTGCTGAGGGTATGTCCCTCCTGCATAATGCGCCTGATCCCACTCAATATCCTATCCGATTTGCGCAGTATATACAACAAATCATGCAGACTCATGTTGGGGTCTGGGCGGACGGGGAAGAATTATGTAGAATGAAAATGTCCCCCGGACTTTTTCAGGAATTATTGACACACCTACAGCCCAATAGACCAGTGGCAGAAGGGGGTGCCTTACAGACAGAAGCATCAGGTACCCAGTTCACAGAGGCATTAATAATTTTCATGAGAGGAAAACAGAGGGAAAGGGGATCTACGGGTGTGATTATGCAGAAATTTGGGCAAAGTATTGAAGAATATAGTCAAGAACTAGAAAATAGCTTTAGGGATGAAGGATTGGATTTGACTGATGCTTCAGTAAGGAGACTTTTTACAAAACAATTAATAGAGGGGCTAGATCCGAAAATCAGAGAAAAATTTAAATCCTCTACTCCAGATTGGAGAACAATTGAACAACCAAATATTGTGAAACAACGATGTTTAGGAATAGCCATGGATATGAGAGAGAATCGTAAGCCTGTTAGAATAGCACAAGCTAATACAGGAGGAAGAGTGAGACACAATTTTCCTTGCCACTACTGTAAAAAGCCAGGTCATTTCCAAAGAGAGTGCAGGAAGAAGTTGGCAGATATAAAGTCAGGCAAATTTGTTCCCAGAAATAACCCTCCCCAAACGGACAACCAGCAGAAATCTACCATCATAGATGGTCCCATACCAGATTCAGATTGACTCGATGTGTTACAAACTTCCCTACCAGCTAGAAGACCTATGATACAGGTGAATGTGGGGGGGAGAGAGATTCCATTTTTGATAGATACAGGTGCAACTTCCTCAATTTTGAATCAAGATTTTCTTCCGAATCCGGAAGATATTTCAGAACAAACAACTTTTGCTGAGGGTTATGATGGGGTAATTCGAACACTGCCATATACTGTGCCCCTAGAGGTCTCATTAGGACCTAAATGTTTTGCATCCAGATTTTTGTATGCCAGAGGTGCCCCAACATGTCTGTTAGGAACTGATGTCCTAAAGAAATTAGAAGCTAACATCAATTTTAGGGAAGATGGCACAGTTATGCTGACTATCCCTGATGATGCAGAAACATTAGAATAATATGTCAGAATTCAGGCTTTTGAGGATTATACTGAAGAAAAAGAGTACACTACAGATCTAGATCTCTCAATGATCCCAGAAACACTGTGGGCACAGGGTGACACTGATGTGGGATTATTGCATATTTCTCCTGTAAAATTATCTGTGCAACCAGGAACTGTTCTCCCACAGCTCAGACAATACCCTGTGAGTGCCCAGCAGGAACTAGCAATTACAAAACAGATAGAGGGATATAGAGAGAAAGGAGTTTTGGTAGAGATACAATCACCTGCTAACACTCCTCTGTATCCAGTCAAGAAGAGAACTCTTGATAAGGGTTCTATGCCCAAATATCGTATGGTACATGATCTAAGAGAAATAAACAAAGTTCTAGATCCAATCACCCCAGTTGTACCCAATCCTCATACGTTACTATCACAGATACCAGCCAGTTCTCAAGTGTTTACTGTAATAGATCTTTCAAATGCATTTTTCTCGGTTCCTTTACACCAAGATAGTTGGCATTTGTTTGCATTTACATTTAAGGGCAAACAGTTGGCGTGGACACGCCTTCCACAGGGAATGATACACTCCCCTACTCTTTATTCAAATGCCCTACAAACAGTTCTTCAAAGGTTTGAACCCGAACCACAGGTAGTAATTTTGCAGTATGTGGATGACATACTACTTTGCTGCCCAGATCTAGAAACTGCAGAAAGGTCCACTGTGAGTTTACTATGTTTTCTAGAAAAAGAAGGGTGTAAAGTGAATAGACAAAAGCTACAAGTTTGTCAGACCAAAGTGGTCTTTCTAGGTCATTGCATTTCTCAAGGTAAAAAGCATCTTACACCTCAAAGAACTGAAGCAATAAGACAGATGAATGAGCCTAGAAATCATAAACAGCTACGAGCATTTTTAGGAATAGTGTCTCATTGTAGACAATGGATTATACATGCCAGTCAACTAATGCAACCACTGTATGACTGTGTAAAAAGTGAACCTTATTTGTTGACAAAAGAAGGTCAGATTTCGTTCCAACAATTAAAAGATGCCCTTGTTTCAGCTCCAGCGTTAGGGCTACCAGACTACACCAAACCATTTCAGCTTATGGCTGCAGAAGTTGATTCCCATGCTACAGGAGTTCTTACCCAGAAGCATGCAGGGAAACAAAGACCAATTGCATATCTTTCAGCAAGGTTAGATCCCGTAGCTAGAGCAGCGCCAACCTGTGTACGTGTAGTTGTTGCTGTCTCACTATTGTTGGACAAAGCATCAGAAATTGTCCTAGAGTATCCACTCACAGTTCAAACTACACATGATGTTTATGGGATATTAAACCAGGTCCAACCAAAACACATTTCCATGGCCAGACATTTGCGGCTACAGTGTTCTTTGCTGCTCCCCTCTACTATCACATTTGCAAGGCTTCAGACTCTTAATTTAGCAACACTGCTACCTCTCGAGTCTGAAGGGGGGAATAAGGACACTGATCCACACGCAAATTTTTTCCCTACAGACACACATGATTGTACAGAGCTCATTTTACAAGAAACAGCAGGCTTACCCAATGTATCCGAAACACCACTTCAAAATCCAGATTTAGAGCTGTTTATAGACGGTAGTAGGTTTGCAGATGACACAGGTAACTTTCATACAGGGTATGCAGTTGTGTCAGAATCTGAAACTCTCAAATCAGAACCACTTCCACCAAAACAGTCTGCACAAGAAGCAGAACTAACAGCATTGATTGAAGCGCTAAAAATAGCTGAGAATCAGACAGCTAATATATACACTGATTCTAGGTATGCACATGGTATTGTGTTTGATTTTGGAGTAATCTGGAGAGCTAGAGGTTACATGACAGCATCAGGACAACCTGTAAAACATGCTTCTTTGATCAAACAGATCTTAGAGGCTGCACAAGAAACAAAAGAAGTAGCAGTAATTAAGGTAGCTGCACATGTGAGACTCGACACTAGGGAATCTAGGGGAAATGATAGGGCTGATAAAGCAGCCAAAGCAGCAGCAGTCAAACCCTTACAGCAGGTTCATACTGTAAACCCCACAGAAAATACTGAAGATAGACTGAGACAAGCACAGGAAGATGCAGGAGAAGAGGAGAGGGATAGATGGAAAAAGGAAGGGGCAGAAGAACAAGCAGGAATTTGGAAGAAAGATGGACTAATATGTCTGCCTAGAGCCTGGTACCCGATTGTAGTTGGTGGATTGCACCACCCTACGCATGTGTCTGCAAATGCAATGACACTACTGGCAAAGCAAGTCTGGTTGGCTCCAGGTTTTGGCAACTATGCAAGAGACTATTGTGCTGCATGCGCTATATGCCTGGCACATAATCCCGGACAGACAACAAAGACCCCTATGAAGCACCACGTCCGACCTCTCTATCCGTTTCAGAGATTACAAATAGACTTTATCCAGCTGCCAAAAAGTAATGGGTATGAGTATGTGTTGGTGTGTGTGGACATGTTCTCAGGGTGGCCAGAGGCCTATCCAGTTCGGAAGGCTTCAGCTAAAAACACTGCTGTAAAGCTAGTTGCCGAACTGATACCCCGTTACGGTCTCCCTGAAGTGATCGAGTCAGATAGGGGTACTCATTTCACTGGAGAAATATTTCAAAATGTACTGAAAATGTTGGGCGTTGAAAGTCAGTTACACACTCCGTATCATCCTCAAAGTTCTGGTAAGGTGGAACGCATGAATGGAACTTTAAAATTAAAAATACAGAAAGCCATGGCTGAAACAGGAAAGCCTTGGACAGAATGCCTTCCACTGGCCCTTTACTCAATACGCAATACCCCAAGGGGTAAGACTAAACTGTCTCCATATGAAATTTTGTTTGGTAGGACTGCCAATTTAGGATGTTATTTTCCACAGCAACTTGTGTTAAATATTGAGTCATTGACTTCTTATGTGCAAAATCTTCAGAAACAATTAACTAAGGTGCATGCACAAGTTTTTGCTTCCCTTCCAGATCCTGACAACATTGAAGGAAGTCACAAGTTGGAACCAGGTGATCAAGTCTATGTAAAAAGACACACCAGAAAGGCTCTAGAACCAAGGTTTGACGGACCCTTCCAAGTCCTGTTGACAACACCTACATCAGTCAAGCTTGAAGGAAAGGCATCATGGATACATGCAAGCCATTGCAAAAAAAGCAGTATAAACTCATGATATTGATGTTAATAGTATTAACCACGACAAAGGCATGGGAAAGACTAAATTCTCTAACCCCTTTGAACAATAGATTCGTACAACATCATAGAAAATTAGTGCATGACTTGTTAAACAATACACAAACCCTGACAGATTGTTGGATCTGTACCCATTCACCGGTATCAGCCACAAGTATACCTTTTCTAGCAGTTCCCGTGTCAGCAGAAGAAATATTCGCTTGGCCTAATTGTTCAGACAAACTGGCCAATAACCAAACTGGTAATGCTAGGCTGTGGAATACTACAATCGCCATACCAATTGTGGGATGGGTAGAATTTCCTTGGTGGCAGGGTAATCTCTCAGGGAGTAATACACATCTACAATATTTAGCATTCAAGGGAGGAAAATGGGTACCTAGGAATAAGACTGGATTAACTGATCTAGGACAGGTCCCCACTGAAAATCTACAGCTCAGTTTCAGTACAACCGTCCCTTCCTCTGATGCCTTCAAACCTGTAGTATTGGAAAGATACATACATAATAGAAAATGGGAACATTCTGAGTTGTTCCCCCAAGGTAATGCAAGCGATTGTACAAGCAAACCGGGGAACCTGGTTTGTAATGAATCCGATGAGTATGTCAACGGAATGCATGTGTGTGGGAATCCCGCAGCCGGGTACTGTAGCCCCTTGGGACAAAAACCCTCTTGGTGTATGCTTCAGAATGTATCTAGATTTGTGGATTTGGCTCACAGATTGGTATTGCAGCACTCAGCTCTATGGGATCTGCCTGAAGGTACATTTTGGATATGCGGAGAAGGAGCATATAAATGGCTTCCCGTAGGTATAAAGGGTACTTGTACATTAGGACGCCTAACCCCGGCTACTTTCATAATTTCAAATAAACAAGTGAATATGCAAGCCGTGCCCAAGCACACACTGTATAAAAGAGCTGCAGATAACTCACCACGCCCCTCGGGGAGACCACACATAGTGCAAATGGGTATAGCCAATAAAATTGTCAGTTCTATTTTTATTTACCCTATGATTACACAAATGTGGGATAAACTGGTTAGGGCCACAGACTATCTAGATGATCAAATTTGGGATATATTGGATATACTAAACACTAGTATAGCTGTACAGAATCAGCTTATAATAGTCATCAACCAACATACCCTGGTATTGGATTACCTAACTGCCTCACAAGGGGGTATGTGTCAAATCATCGGACCCACCTGCTGTCATTATATAGACCCGAATAGTACTATGAGTATGACATTTAAATTAAAGGACGTACAACGACTCAGAGATCAGTATGACAAAGATAATGACCAGAATAAGGATAGCTGGTGGTCAGATACCTTTTCTTTTCTTAACCCAGCCAACTGGTTCAGAGGAATCGGTGGGTGGGTTGCTGGGATTATGCAGAGCATTATACATATAATTATGATTATTGTAGTCATATACGTACTATTCCAGATTGTGCTCAAGGGTATCTCAGTATGCACAGATAAACTTTGTGTAATAGATGCAAGAGTATAAAGTTTTTTTTTTTTTTTTTTTTCTTTTCTTATGTTATCTTCTAGTGATTCTAATTATTATTACCGTATTAACTTTTTGTTGTTTCATAAATGTTTTAGTATACTGCCGTATAAAGAAAAAAAGAATGAACAAACTTATTGCAAAACAAAGAAAAGGTTGCGAGAGTTAAACGGAAGAATTAATACTAGATTTGATTCTCTTATTGAATACAAGCATGTACATGTGTAATACCAAAAATAAAGGCTTTGTCTTTAGCCCTGTGGTAATAAAAATAAAAGAATATGTCAAAGGGGGGAATTGTGGAGATCAGACTGAAAGAATCCATTGTGTCTTTCTCCTGAGACAGCTGGCTTATTTCAGGAAACTTAAGCAAAGTTGACATTTCCTTTTATGGACGCATTCCTTTTTGATATTGTAACCTTTTACCTACATACTAGAAGCTGAACCTTATCTCTAGTATAGACTGTTTTTTTGTAAAAGGATGTGAAATATGAGCGCTTGTGCGCATGTCTGTAAATGTATAGCTCTTTTCTATATAAAAAGGAGGGGGTAGAGCCCAGTGGGTCAGACGTGCTCCTGGGCTTCCCCTGTATATGATCACACAACCTTTTGTGCTGCGTGTCATTTCACTCGGATCCCTACCTCTAGTAAGCCAGGGACTGAGAAGGACTTAACAATCCTAATTGACCTAAAATCAGGAAAGGTTTATTCTGATTTCATGTCAGATACTGAGGAAAACCATGCAGACGTCTTTTTTATAGTGTATGTAAACTTGCTATGTATATGGATCAATCATTTTTTCTTCATGAAATGCAAACTTATAGCAGACCCACCATTTGGTTGCTGTTCACATTTATCCACACAAGACAGGAATGATTCTTCAAAGTCCTAAAAGTAAAACACAGAAAAATTGAGAAAAATAAACACAAAAATCATTGCTGGGCAAGGAAAAGTACTTACATTTCTCACACATTTGTCTTGTTTCAAGTCCTCAACTGGAACATTAGATACATTCGGCTTTCTGCTGTCTTGACAAGTGTCCTTTGGCAAGTTACTACAAAAAAAAAAAGTTAAAAAAATTATGAAGATAAATTCAACAACGCAATAATGTTTGTATTTTAAAAGGGAACTTGTCAGCTAATGTATGCTGCCCCAAGCACAGACAGCATGTATCAGAGTCTCCGCATTGCAAATATCTGTTTTTCTCTAAAATGAAACACTGCATCTTCTCAGAGAAAAAAGATAGCTGAAAAGCTCAGATGGGGAGAGTATTCCAAAAGGTCTGTCCCAGACAGCCTCTCCCTGCCCACTCCGCTAGACTGACAGCTCTCTCCTTATACAAATAGGAAGACTCCGTCTGAGTGACCAACAGGAACATACGTCATATAGCAGTCATCTTATCCTAAACTGTGTGACCTTGCAAGGTTGACGAAAGCCAAGTTGCCTATAGCTGCCTGGCAAAAAACGCCCAGAATACTCCGAGAACACCCAAGCATGCTTGGAAAACTCTAGTAACGAGCATACTCACTCATCACTAATGCTTACCTTTCCGCCGTAGTCCATTTAATACCGAGTGTCCCACATCGATCTCACCCAGCCGCCAGCGATACACTGCGGGAGCGACTACCTCCTGTCAGTGTATCACTGAGCCTCCGTGAGAGTTCACCGGAGTTCATCAGTTGATCAGCTCCACTGCTCTCACTTATGGCACCGTTGCGTGGGAAAGTTCTCACAGCGGTAGTGCTGTAAGTGAGAGCATCGGAGCTGATGAACTCTCATGGCAGCTCAGTGATACACTGCGGGAGCGATTACCTCCTGTCAATGTATCGCCGGAGACCAGGTAGAGCGGTCACATCTCCCGATGTAACTGTTCTACACTTGAGATCACTGTGGGACACTCTGTATTAGGCCAGTTTCACATTTGCGGTTGTGTCCGCAGCGTTTCTTCCGCAATAATCCGCATGCGTTGTGTATTCCTATATTTAACATTAGGGACGCAAGTGTCTGCGTTTGATTGCGTTTTGCCGCGTTTGACAATGCATGCGTCGTTTTGTCGTCTGCGGTTTGGCGCGGTAAACGCTACATGTAGTAATTTTAGAGGCGTCAATTTGCCGACTAGAAACGTATGCGATTGTTAGCGGAAGAAATGTGCCAAAAAAAGCATTGCTGTGAACAGCAATGCGCATATGTGAACGCATGCGGCCGCAAGCACATGCGTTTGCTTGCGTTCGTGAACGCATGCGTTGCACCAGTGAAAATCATGTCTAGACACTGATTAGCCACCCCCCACATACAAGGTGATAAAGGGAGGGAGTGGACAGTTGCAGGTCACTACTCAGCAGACAGAGAAGCTTTCCAGATGCAGCAGAGCAGACACAGGAAGGAACCTACACTCAGAACAATGTGAGTATATCCTATCCAATGCCTTTATTTTCTATCTCTACATGTCCTAATTTCTGCCATTTCTTTTTTTCTGCATGCATCACAATGTCATCTTCTGATGAGGAGCAACGTCCTGGGCCTTCTGAAGCCGAACATGTCATTGAAGTGAGTACTCACCTCCTCAGATTGGTAAGTATTCACTGTCACATCTACACATGACAATTTTTTTTTAGAGCACTTCTACTGCAGCAGAGGCTGGGCAGGAGCAGCGGGGTCACGGTCGATTGTCAAGTCGGCAGCATGTAAGTATACCTGGCTGACTGTTTACTGTATCCTCACTTTAGTATTCTTGAATCTTCCTTTCTTTACTTTCCTCTTTCTTTAGAATTTTCTTCTGGACTCCTTTTTTATCTTGACTTTCCTTATTCATGCAATTTCTCAGCCTCGGTTTTCTTTCTTTTCCTTATGTTAATGTATACAACATTTAATGTCTTCATTTATGTTTTAGGTTCCAGAACGGGATGAGGACCTCATTGACAACAATATCCTCATCTCCCTGGTCCATGAGCGAATCCAGTTGTGGGACACCCGGGTTCCACAGCACTCGGACAACATGACGTCCCGGCGCCTATGGAATGAGGTGGCCAAAGCGATGTGGGATGGCTGGGACAACGCCCCGACTCGGGTCCGAACTGCATTTTGTAAGTATTGCAATGCAGTGTGAAGCAGCATTGACCATGGCCGTGCTCACCCTACTGTGTGTGATGACACAAACTCTCAGGAGTTTCTCATCACACACAGCTGTGTGAGCACGGCCAAAAGTACATTTTCTAACCATTATGTTTTGCTTTGTCAACAGTGGGCAAAGTCAAAACACGTTGGCGTTCGATGAAGGACCGCTTCAACAAGGACCTGCGTCAAGAGAGCCGTGTTCCCAGTGGTTCAGGAGCAAGCATCCGAAAGTATAAATACCATCGCATTCTGGCATTTTTATGACCGGTCCTTGCCCAGAGAACGTAAGTATTTCTCCTGTGCATTACGTTGTGTTGTATTGCCATAATCTGTATGTTTCTATTCAACAGGAGTTGGCGTTTGGTAAATTTTTGGTATTAATTTTTTTCCCCTTTTTTCACAGCACATGGAGCAGCACTGTTGGCCCAGGTTCTGGAGCGGTCCTTCATCAGACTGCCACGGACCCATCCCAGCCATCCAGCAGCGCTGCAGCAAGTGGGCCTGCCACACTAACTGGAGACCAGGAAGCTGGTGCATCAGGTGTTCCCCTTTCCCAGTCCTCTGCCCCTTTTTTGGGGGGCTCCTCCCGGCAGCGGCAGAGGGCATGGGACAGGTCACTCATGCCTGAATTTTTGCACTCGGTTTTTCACGATGGTCTCAAGGCTTTGGGTGACCGACTGGATACTGCCATTAGCCATATGAATGCACGTATCCAGCAGGTCACCAAAAGCCTTGACCAAGTAAAAGCCGACCTCGAGAGGCCAGCACATCATTTTTTTAACCAAATTGAACAGGGCATGTCGGAACACCTTACTCCTGATCTCCAGCTTAGTGTCATGCTGGCTTGCAATGCTGCTTACGTGCAGGCTATGCAGCAGAGTCGGTATTTTCAGCACACAGTGCCGACCTCTGCTGCATACCACTGCACAGCCACCTCTATTCCTAGCACTGCCGGACACCAGTACAGCACCACTACCATGCCGAGTGCTGTAGGACAGCCCACCGCCAACACCATGACAACCGCTGCTCCTGCTTGGACCTCCTCCACTGACAGCACGATGCAGCAGCAGGACCCTGGCATGGCCTTCCGCCCCACCACCACCACCATGATGCAGCAGGACCCTGGCATGGCCTTCCGCTCCACCACCACCACCACCACGATGCAGCAGGACCCAGGCATGGCCTTCCACTCTACAAGCACAATGGTCCCTGGCATGGCCTTCCGCTCCATCACCACCACGATGCAGCAGGACCCAGGCATGGCCTTCCACTCTACGAGCACAATGGACCCTGGCATGGCCTTCCGCTCTACGCGCACTATGGACTCTGGCATGGCTGCACGCTCTACGAGCACTATGGACTCTGGCATGGCTGCACGCTCTACGAGCACTATGGACTCTGGCATGGCTGCACGCTCTACGAGCACTATGGACTCTGGCATGGCTGCACGCTCTACGAGCACTATGGACTCTGGCATGGCTGCACGCTCTACGAGCACTATGGACTCTGGCATGGCTGCACGCTCTACGAGCACTATGGACTCTGGCATGGCTGCACGCTCTACGAGCACTATGGACTCTGGCATGGCTGCACGCTCTACGAGCACTATGGACTCTGGCATGGCTGCACGCTCTACGAGCACTATGGACTCTGGCATGGCTGCACGCTCTACGAGCACTATGGACTCTGGCATGGCTGCACGCTCTACGAGCACTATGGACTCTGGCATGGCTGCACGCTCTACGAGCACTATGGACTCTGGCATGGCTGCACGCTCTACGAGCACTATGGACTCTGGCATGGCTGCACGCTCTACGAGCACTATGGACTCTGGCATGGCTGCACGCTCTACGAGCACTATGGACTCTGGCATGACTGCACGCTCTACGAGCACTATGGACTCTGGCATGGCTGCACGCTCTACGAGCACTATGGACTCTGGCATGGCTGCACGCTCTACGAGCACTATGGACTCTGGCATTGCGGCACGCTCTACGAGCACTATGGACTCTGGCATGGCTGTACGCTCTACGAGCACTATGGACTCTGGCATGGCTGTACGCTCTACGAGCACTATGGACTCTGGCATGGCTGCACGCTCTACGTGCACTATGGACTCTGGCATGGCTGCACGCTCTACGAGCACTATGGACTCTGGCATGGCTGCACGCTCTACGAGCACTATGGACTCTGGCATGGCTGCACGCTCTACGAGCACTATGGACTCTGGCATGGCTGCACGCTCTACGAGCACTATGGACTCTGGCATGGCTGCACGCTCTACGAGCACTATGGACTCTGGCATGGCTGCACGCTCTACGAGCACTATGGACTCTGGCATGGCTGCACGCTCTACGAGCACTATGGACTCTGGCATGGCTGCACGCTCTACGAGCACTATGGACTCTGGCATGGCTGCACGCTCTACGAGCACTATGGACTCTGGCATGGCTGCACGCTCTACGAGCACTATGGACTCTGGCATGGCTGCACGCTCTACGAGCACTATGGACTCTGGCATGGCTGCACGCTCTACGAGCACTATGGACTCTGGCATTGCGGCACGCTCTACGAGCACTATGGACTCTGGCATGGCTGTACGCTCTACGAGCACTATGGACTCTGGCATGGCTGTACGCTCTACGAGCACTATGGACTCTGGCATGGCTGCACGCTCTACGTGCACTATGGACTCTGGCATGGCTGCACGCTCTACGAGCACTATGGACTCTGGCATGGCTGCACGCTCTACGAGCACTATGGACTCTGGCATGGCTGCACGCTCTACAAGCACAGTGCAGCCGGACCCTGACAGGTCACCCACCACGACCATGCCACGACATATGAGCCCACTGAGGCTTACCAGAACCCAGCAGTCCCAGAAAGGGAAAAAAAAAATTAAAAAACTCGTACTATCAGTATTCCTCCCCCCTCATCTCCCAGTGGGTCTGTAATGTCAGGTTTGTCTCACCCTTCCAGTGCGTCTTAGGCCTCTCATGTGTCAAGCCCCATCCCCGAACTACCATACCCCACTAGTTTAATTGCCCCTTCTCCTGCCACCCCTGTGTCGTCCACACTTAGCCAGGCCTCACAGCTTCACACCCCCCATTTGCATCACTCTACCCCAAGCAGGCGCAGTTAATTAAAAAAGTTTGGTTTGGTCTCTAAGAAAATAAATAATATTGTTTTTTGCCCCCAATTATGTGGTTTAATTGTGTCTTTCGCCGCCGGCAATACACACCGTTCGCCGCACACCTAATTTTTTGGCCACATCATAGCTCCAGTACTTAGCAAGTAAATAACTGCAGCTTTCTGTGTCTTTGGTATAGCTATATGAGGATGGCCAAAAAATTAATACTTGTATTTTCTCCATATCTCTTCGTTTTGCTTAGTCTGACTTGTGTTGCAGACTGAAGAGAAAATGGTGGCAATACAATGCAGATGTATACTCAACAGGTCAGGTGTCAAGAAACTCATTAGTTAGGACACCTGACCTTGTGAGTAGAGAACTGCCTTGTATAACCTCCATTTTCTCTTCTGTGTACGTAATTTATTCCACACAAAGTGAAGAGACGATGGCAGTCATACAAGGCATATCTATACTCACCTGGACATGTGTCAGAAAACAGGATTTTTGGGTGCTTACCGTAAAATCTGTTTCTCGGAGCCTTCATTGGGGGACACAGGAACCATGGGTGTATGCTGCTGCCACTAGGAGGCTGACACTATGCAAATAAAAAAGTTAGCTCCTCCTCTGCAGTGTATACCCCACCGACAGGAAGTAGGATATTCAGTTAGTGAGAAAGCAGTAGGAGAAGCAACGGAAGAATAATATAATAGCAATAATAATCTTTATTTATATAGCGCCAACAAAATTTAAGCAGCGCTTTACAGTTTAACAGTTTAAAACACTCAGAGCGTTCAAAGAACGCAAACGATAACAGTATAACACAATAAACAGAGCTGTTCAACTTGGGAGGGAGCTGTGTCCCCCAATGAAGGCTCCGAGAAACAGATTTTACGGTAAGCAACCAAAAATCCTGTTTTCTCTATCGCCTCTCATTGGGGGACACAGGAACCATGGGACGTCCCAAAGCAGTCCCTGGGGTGGGAACAGCAGAAAAACTCCATTCAGGTCGGAGGAATCACCACTGCCGTCTGCAAGATCCTTCCGCCTAGGCTGGCAACTGCTGAAGCACAGGTATGGAGCTTATAACCTTTGGCAACACCAGGTTGCCGCATAACGAAGATGTAGGGCGGATGCCCCATGGTGTACCGCCCAGGAGGCGCCCACTGCCCGGGGCAGAGTGAGTCTTAACACCAGGAGGAGTCACTCTGTTCTTGACCCGGTGAGCCTCCAGAAAGGCAGGTCTGATCCAGAGAAGAATCGTAACCTTGAAGGCCGGCAGGATTCTTGGCGTACCGTCTGGAATGACAGAAGGACAGTCCGTCTTCCTAAAGAAGGCGGGCCTAGACAAATAGATCCTCACCGCCCTGACCAGGTCTAGCCTGTTCAGCGAACGCCCCAGAGAATCAATCGGAGCAGGACAAAGGCGGAAAGGACGATCTTATTCAAGTAAAAGGAGGACACCACCCTGGGAAGAAAAGGCGACGAAGGCCGTAAAACTACCCTATCCTGGTGAATAACCAAGAAATGGGGCGACAGGAGAGAGCCACCAACTCCGAGACGCGTGGAGATGGCCACCAGAAACGCCACCTTGCAGGACAGGACAGTGAGGCTCATGGGGAGGCTCAAGGAGGGAACTCCACTGAGCCTCCAGACAAATTGAAGTCCCAGGGATCCACGGAGTGCGGTACGGGAGAGCCGCATGCGCCACTTGAAGAAAAGATCTGATCTGAGAACGGGACGGATATAAATCTTCGTACTGTGATAGCCAGTAGCTAAGGACTTCTGAAAGGGACTTCAGAAAGAGTGGAAAGGGTTGCTATCTGACCCTTCAGAGAACTAAGGGCAAGGCCAGCATCAAGTCCCACCTAGAGAAAACAGCCAAAATGGAAGGTTTC
Source organism: Ranitomeya variabilis (assembly GCF_051348905.1). NCBI lineage: Eukaryota > Metazoa > Chordata > Amphibia > Anura > Dendrobatidae > Ranitomeya > Ranitomeya variabilis. Next base: position 175,356,493 of record NC_135238.1, read on the forward strand.
AACAGCAAAGCTGTTAACTTGAGCCACCAAGAACTCTGCGGCAGATGAACGATCTCAGCGAACCAGAACTTTCTGGGCCAATCTGGTGCGGTCAGAATGACCGGCACCCCCTCCGTATTGATATTCAACCGCCTGGGAAGAAAGGGAAGGGATGAACAGAAAGGGAAATACAAATTGCGACCCAGGAATGGTCAAAGTATCGGTATCCACAACAAGAGGATCGCGGACTTGGTGGAACCTTCCTAAGTAGCTGGATTGCCAGGAGATCCGTGTTCGGAGTTCCTCATCAAAGGCAAAAGACCTCCTGTGTCGATCGGTGGAGAGGACTCTTGCTCCGACCAACGCCCCCTTCAAAGACGGATGGCGAGAAAAACGCACCCCAGCCAGGAAGGCTGGTGACCGTCGTCACCACCTGCCTTGGGAGGACCGAACCTGGGGAATGAGAGGGGATGACAGCCACCAGTTGAGAGGCTATTGGAATCGGACGGAAAGTCGGATCGGAGGATCTAGAGACAGTACAGACGTGTCCCACTGAGGAAGGATGGTCTGCTGAAGAGGACTCAAGTGAAACAGCGCAAAAGAGAACGCTTACGGAGCTGTCACCATGCATCACAGGACCGTCATAGCTGAACGGAAGGAAGACAGCCGAGGGCCCTGCAGAGAGCGAACTCCGTATGGAGAATTGCCCGCTTCTCAAGAAGAAAAACCCCGGCGGAGTCGAACAACATGCCTAAGAGGACGAGACGCTGACTCGGAACAAGACAACACTTTGTTCTGTTGGCCAGCCACCAGAAACGGGACAGGGAGTCGAGGACGATGGTCAGACTCTCCTGGGCCTGAGAGAGGGGCAGAGGCTTGATGAGGATGACTTCAAGGTATGGAATGAGCACTAGGCCCCTGATCCTCAAGGAAAATCAGGACATGGAGCAAGGCATTTTGGATATCCATGGAGCACAGGAATTCCTGTGGGTCCATGGAAGCCAGGACTGAACAGAGGAACTTCATCCTGAAATGCCGCAGGCGGAACCCTCTGTTCACTAACTTCAGAGACAGAGTGGGTCAAACTGCACCGCTCTTCTACGGCACTACAAGCAGGTTTGAATAGAAACCTGTGAAGCATACCTGCCGTGGGACGGAAACAATAACCGTCCGAACAAAGAAGGAAGATAATGGACGCGAAGAAACCTGGGATCAGAGGAGCATTTTTAAAGGGCAGGATTCGAAGAAGCGATTCCGGGTCGCGAAGTGAACCCCATCTTGTATCCAGAGGATACCACCTCACTGATCTAAGCGTCCTCCATCGAAGCCAGTCCAAACATCCCTGAAAAAGGCAGGAGATGCCCGCCAAAACTGGAAGAAACGTTGAGCCATTAGCACGAGTTATGCCGAGGAAGATCTGCCAGGTCTAGACTTGGTGGACTAACCATGGGAGTTGCGGGAATGCCGGGAAGGAGTAGGCTTAAAGGAAGCCTTTTTTCTAGCCAAATGAGATCGCAGTCTGTGTTAGCTAGAGGAAACTTCCGACGCCGCAAAACAGCGAAAGGACAAAGGGAACTCGTGCCTCCCGTGGCGTCATTAATAATTTGTTCCAGCATGTGGCCAAAGAAACAGGCCCCTTGGAAGGGGAGGTTGGTAAGGGACTTCTTGAAGACAAGTCCGCCTGCTGTGTGTAGAGCCCAATATTCAGTCGGATGGCCACCATATTGCTGGACGCATGAGATGCACAAGCCGCGCATCTAGGGAGGCAGATACCAAATATTTCCCTGCACAGGAAATCTGGTCCGACAGGTCAGCTAGCTCCCCCGGAGGAGCTGCAGCCGGGGTGCTCTTACAAGGCTGTTTGGTCCATCTATCTATGGACCTTGAGACCCAGGTAGAGGCAATGGCCGAAGCACAAAGTAGAAGCAGCCGTTTCAAAGGCTGATTTATCCAGCGATTCAATAATTGTATCCTTGGAACCCCTGCCAAGTTGTAGACAGACTGGGAACTGACGAGTCCAGAATTGCCCGCTTCCTGCCAAGGAATCAGTCCAGTTCGCAATGAGCTCAGGGGAAAAGGAATATAGGCTGCCGAGACGCTTCCCTGTCTGAAAGCATCTGGTATGGCTCGCATTACCCCTGGCAAGTACCGCCACAAATTCAGTGTGTGGGGCCAAGACCTTAACAATAAGGTTGTGTACCTGTAAGTGAAACTAAGTCTGAAACTTCCTCTGCAAACATGACCGAGGAAGCCCATCTCTCTCTCGAGAGGGAGGAGGATCAGAAAGAGGGATCCCACCGGTCCAGACTGGAGGGCAAGATGGAGCGGGAAATAAAGGTGTCAGACGTCCATGGGGCTGATGGTAGACGTCCTCGTCTCCTCCAACCGACAGGCTCTGGAGGGCGAGTGGGTGGGGAATGGAGCTGGGACCGAACTTCTAAGCACGCTTGTGTGCTAGGATCATGGTCCTGCTGTCGGATCTATGAGGATACGGGTGAGGACATGCCGAACTCATAGTCCATAATGTGAGATTACAGGTGTGACTGTTCACCCTGTATCCCTTGCTCTGTATCTCATGTGGCCTGGTTTGAACAAGTCTGGACGGAGAAAACCTGTGACCCACTAGCAACTGCGGCCAGGCACGGACACCAAGGACGTGACAACCTGGTAAAGTCGGCCCCAGACTGAGACAGAAGGAAAAGCCCACCCGGGGATAGGGGTCTCAGTCTCACGCGGGGTAAGGACTCCTGGACAGGGAGTCGCTGCAGCTGACAAGAGGAAGCAGGAGGACAGGGATGCTCTCCTTACAGGATTAGGCCTGGGAGCAGACCCACTAAATGTGCCCGAAGGTTAGGGGAACAGGAGAGGGGAGTAATATGCTGCACAGCAGAGCTACTCACAGTAATGGCAGAGTCCTGTAGACTGCTCCCGGCTGTAGTTGCGACCGGCATCATGGCACAGGTCCAGGGCACCAGCGATGAGAAGGATGCAGGGGACCCGCTGGAGCGTGTGCTGGGGAAAAAAGGGCCCGGCTGCAGTCTGGATGAACCGCAGATGGTGACCGCTGAAAAAGGGCTCCTGGAACGTGTGCCCTGCTGCAAAGTGACGCCAAGCAGCGGCGTAGAAGTCATGGGCCCGGGAGCACCAAGATGGCGCCTGTGGGCGGGGAGTAAAGAGATTGTCAGGCGGGAGAAAGCCCGCCTGATGAAAGCGGAAGTGGATGGAGCGCGGCACCGGAAGTAGGCCCGGGTAGAAGCCGGGGCCTAAATTTGAGGCCGGTGGCCACCGGAAAGGGCCGCAGCGGTGGGAGAAGCGCGGAACGCCGGGAAAAAACGGCGCGGCCGCCGCGACAAGACGCACAGTGCGGCCACAAAGGAAAGCGTCGCAGCTACCTGTAAGGCCGCCGCGCTGGGACAGAAACAGTGCGGCCGCAGGGGGAAGCGGTGCGGCTGCCTGCACAGCCGCCGCGCCGGGACAAACACAGTGCGGCCATGGGGGAAGGAGCAGCGCGGTCGCCTGCAAGGCCACTGCGCCAGAGAACAGTGCGGCCGGCGAAGGAGCACGGCCGCCACGCGAACGGAGCGACAACCCCCCATGTGTCCCCGGGGGCCAATACACAATTGGAAGTAACGGGAAAACGCTGACCAGGCCAAGGCAGCCTGGAAAAAAATCCCAAGGGACCCCTAAACGACCACCCCGGAACTGAAGAGGGACTTAAAGACACTTTGAGGGTAGTGGTATGAAGGGATACTCACCTAAAACATCCCACGCCGTCCTTACTAACCTCAATCCGGGGAAAATATCAGACGTCCAGGGAGCTGTAATGGACGTCCTCGTCTCCTCCAACCGACAGGCTCTGGTGGGCGAGTGGGTGGGGGACGGAGCCAGGACCGGACTTCTAAGCACGCTTGTGTGCTAGGCTCTTGGTCCTGGAGAGGGATCTATGAGGATACGGGGTGGCAGTACACGCCGTACTCATAGTCCGTATGTGGGATTACAGGTGTGACTGTTCACCCTGTATCCCTCCGGAAAATCTGAAAAGGAACGACGCACATTGAGGTAGATAAGGGTCTAATGAAAGACCCGTGTCCACCTCCTACTGACACTAAGCTAAACTGAATATCCTACTTCCTGTCGGTGGGGTATACACTGCAGAGGAGGAGCTAACTTTTTTATTTGCATAGTGTCAGCCTCCTAGTGGCAGCAGCATACACCCATGGTTCCTGTGTCCCCCAATGAGAGGCGATAGAGAAATAGCGAATTCATGAGGCTGTTATATGTGCATCATGAATTCATTATTTCTGACACCTGACTTGATGAGTATAGATCTGTTTTGTATTACAGCCATTGTCTCTTCAGTCTGCGTCCAATGGATACTGCAGAACAGAATCAGGACGCAATGACGTCAACAACCTTACCACTGAAACAACATGGCTGCCGTCACACTAGCAGTATGTGGTCAGTATTTTATATCAGTATTTGTAAGCCAAAACCAGGAATGGAACAATTAGAGGAAAAGTATTATATTAACGTATTTAGCACCTCAGCATTTATCACCCACTCCTGGTTTTGGCTTACTGATCTTAAATACTGACCAAATACTGCTAGTGTGAGAACAGCCTTGGTTTGTAGAGGAAATACATAGGAGACACGGTCAAGATACCAAAAAATAAAGTTTATTAACGAAAAATATTAGTAACATTTAAGAAAATATCTGGTACAGACAAAATCCCAAGAGGATATTAACACAACATTGTCCTGCCATGACACACGTCCAATATCTGATTAAAAAAAGGCAGCAAATTGGTTCCGCATGTGGCCAACTTCAGCAGTTGACCGCAGCGGGTGATGCTGGTAATCGGGCAATGGGTGTGCAACTTATTCATCCAGTTCAATGTTGGGCCGCTCCTTAGCCATTATGTAATTGTGCAGAACCACACAGGCTTTGACCACCTCGTTGACTGTCTCCATTTTTAGATTAATGGCTGATGCAAGAATGCGCCATTTTGAGACTAGAATCCCAAACGTACACTCTACAGTTTTTCGGGCCCTGGTCAGTCTGTAGTTAAAGATCCTTTTAGTGTGGTTCAAGTCCCGACTGGAATATGGCTTCAGTAGGTTTTCACACATCTGAAAGGCCTCATCCCCAACCATAACAAATGGCATCGGTGGACCTTGAGTGTTGGGGAGAGGTCGTGGCCGTGGAAAATTACAATTTTTGCCATACAAACGGCGGCCCATATCCAAGTTTTTAAAAGTCTGGGAATTGTTGCCACGACCAAAAGCTCCAATGTCCATGGCGATGAAGCGACAGTCCGCATCGGCTATTGCCATGAGGACAACAGAAAAATATTTTTTATAATTGAAGTACTCCGATCCTGTTCTGGCTGGTTTGATAATGCAAATGTGCTTTCCATCCACCGCTCCAAAACAGTTGGGGAAATCACACACACTCCAGAAGTTTTCAGCAATTGCCATCCACATGTCCGCGCTGGGTAGGGGTATAAACTCATTCCGGAGAACATTCCACAAAGCCGGGCAGGTTTCCGCAACTATTCCAGACAGGGTGGAAATTCCAAGCCGGTATTGGAAGTGGAGGGATGATAAACTCTCTCCGGTTGCCAGAAATCTGGAAGAAATTTAAAAAAATAAAATCAATTCTATGTATGGTGTTCTTATGCTAAAGAGAAAGATACATACCAAAAAAAATACATGTCAGAACACCCAAAATTAGCACTGGCATTTGTTTAGATTTGTTACGTACCTTAATGTAACTTAATGTTCCTCTGGTGGAATCGCTCTACGGAGCTGGGTGTCCTGTCTCCGTATGGCTCCTTGGACACGAGCAAGCAAATCCTGGAACGAGTCTTGTGACATCCTTGTATATTCCGGGAATTTGTCTGGGTTGGCATTAAGCTCGGCATACAGCGTGTGATAGGCTCCACGGCTCTCACGTAGTTCAATAATGGGGTGTCTCCAAAAACACCTACGCCGTCTCCTTCTCCATCTTTTGCAATTTCTGTCTTGCTCCCAAGCAAACGCACAGGCAAGAAACCGCTTGATGCTTAAAGGGAACTTGTCACCCCGTTTTTTCCGTATGAGATAAAAATACTGTTAAATAGGGCCTGAGCTGTGCATTACAATAGTGTATTTTGTGGACCCCGATTCCCCACCTATGCTGCCGAAATACGTTACCAAAGTCGCCGTTTTCGCCTGTCAATCAGGCTGGTCTGGTCAGATGGGCGTGGTGTCTTCCCCCAGATCTTGCTTATTTTTCCGTTGGTGGCGTAGTGGTTTGCGCATGCCCAAGTCCAAAATCCACTGCACAGGGGAGGGAAAAGAGCGCGATCTGCGCTATTCCCCTGGTGATCGGTGGGGGCGACCATCTTCCTGTGGCCGCGCGTGCGCAGATGGAGTGCTCTGCTGCCCGGGATGGAGATCGCGGCGGCCATTTTCCTGAAGCAGAGTTCGCATCTCGGCTTTACAGGACATTAGAAACCCAATGCGGTGACATCTCGCTGGGACTCAGACATCCTGTGCGTGGTTCAGTGTTATAACATTGGTGCATTGGTTTGCCCCCAATTTGCCAGAGGACGCGCCAAAATCCTGTATTAGGCGAGTATATGTTTTTGTTTTTTTTTTAGTAAAACTTGTGGTGGACTGTGGGTATCATAATCAATGGGGGCCCTCATACAGTGTGGGGGGCTATATATTGTAAGGACTACTGCGGAGGGGGTATAGAGCCAGTGTGGGGGCCATTATACAGCATGGGAGCTATTGAGGGGGCTATAATACAGTTTGAGGGTTACCATGGGACCCACCATACTAGGTATGGGGGAGCTTTCAGGGCATTATATTATAGGGGAGCTGTGGCCCCATCATACTGTATATAGGGAAGCTGTACATTGGGGGACTCAGGGGTCACCATTAAATGTTAAGGGACCACTTATGAAGCATTATTATAGGGGCATACCGTAATAAAAAGGGTACAGAGGGCATAATGTGGACACTTTTCTAGGGCACTTGCACAGGGCATTTAAATTCTCTAGATGGCAATTTTACCATTTAGAGGGCACAAAGGAGGCATTATTACTTTGCAACAGGCACAACAGTGGGTATTATTATGTGGGACATTAAAAGGAGCGCTGTTATTATGCCAAATGTCTGGTGCAGAAATAGGAACACATACAGGAGCAGCAGCTCAGCATTGGGGTATCAGTAGGATGAGGAGTTTCTGCAGGTTGGGAATCGATAGGGACGGTGCAGGAAATGTGAGACCTTAAATACGTCTGTTGTAATCGCTGCAGACGCGTCATGGCTGGACGTTGTCACGTCGGTCTGGGCCAGATGAAAAAGGGAACAACTCCATAAGAATATCACCTGTAAGTCACCATCTTTAACTCTACTGTAAATCATTTATATGCTCTGCAGGACTGATATCTACCACTATATGGTCACTGTAAGGCGGTATTGATGTTGGTCTTTGTATAGAGTTTGTTTTCAGTAACAGCGCGGTCACCTGCCCTACTAATAACCCCTTCACCCCCAAGGGTGGTTTGCACGTTAATGACCGGGCCAATTTTTACAATTCTGACCACTGTCCCTTTATGAGGTTATAACTCTGGAACGCTTCAACGGATCTTGGCGATTCTGACATTGTTTTCTCGTGACATATTGTACTTCATGATAGTGGTAAAATTTCTTCGATATAACTTGCGTTTATTTGTGAAAAAAAAAAAACGAATATTTGGCGAAAATTTTGAAAATTTCGCAATTTTCCAACTTTGAATTTTTATGCCCTTAAACCACAGACATATGTCACGGAAAATACTTAATAAGTAACATTTCCCACATGTCTACTTTACATCAGCACAATTTTGGAACCAAATTTTTTTTTTGTTAGGGAGTTATAAGGGTTAAAAGTTGACCAGCAATTTCTCATTTTTACAACACCATTTTTTTTTTAGGGACCACATCTAATTTGAAGTCATTTTGAGGGGTCTATATGATAGAATGGTGTCACACTTGGGTATTTTCTAAAAACTGCACCCCTCAAGGTACTCAAAACCACTTTCAAGAAGTTTATTAACCCTTCAGGTGTTTCACAGAAATTTTTGGAATGTTTAAATAAAAATGAACATTTAACTTTTTTCACACAAAATTTATTTCCGCTCCAATTTGTTTTATTTTACCAAGGGTAACAGGAGAAAATAGACCCCAAAAGTTGTTGTACAATTTGTCCTGAGTACACTGATATCCCATATGTGGGGGTAAACCACTGTTTGGGCGCATGGCAGAGCTCGGAAGGAAAGGAGCGCCATTTGACTTTTCAATGCAAAATTGACTGGAATTGAGATGGGACGCCATGTTGCATTTGGAGAGCCCCTGATGTGCCTAAACATTGAAACCCCCCCACAAGTGACACCATTTTGGAAACTAGACCCCCTAAGGAAATTAACTAGATGTGTGGTGAGCACTTTGACCCAACAAGTGCTTCACAGAAGTTTATAATGCAGAGCCGTAAAAATAAAAAATCATTTTTTCACAAAAATGATCTTTTCGCCCCCAATTTTTTATTTTCCCAAGGGTAAGAGAAGAAATTGGACCCAAAAAATTGTTGTGCAATTTGTCCTGAGTACGATGATACCCCAAATGTGGGTGTAAACCATTGTTTGGGCGCAGGGCAGAGCTCGGAAAGGGAAGAAGCGCCATTTGACTTTTCAATGCAAAATTGACTGGAATTGAGATGGGACGCCATGTTGCGTTTGGAGAGCCCCTGATGTGCCTAAACATTGAAACCCCCCCACAAGTGACACCATTTTGGAAAGTAGACCCCTTAAGGAACTTATCTAGATATGTGTTGAGCACTTTGACCCAACAAGTGCGTCACAGAAGTTTATAATGCAGAGCCGTAAAAATAAAAATTATTATTTTTTTCACAAAAATTATTTTTTAGCCCCCAGTTTTGTATTTTCACAAGGGTATCAGGATAAATTGGACCGCAAAAGTTGTTGTCCAATTTGTCCTGAGTACGCTGATACCCCATATGTGGGGGGGGATCACTGTTTGGGCGCATGACAGAGCTCGGAAGGGAAGAGCGCCATTTGGAATGCTGACTTAAATGGATTGGTCTGCAGGCGTCACGTTGCATTTGCAGAGCCCCTGATGTACCCAAACAGTACAAACCCCCCACAAGTGACCCCATATTGGAAACTAGACCTCCCAAGGAACTTATCTAGATGTGTTGTGAGAACTTTGAACCCCCAAGTGTTTCACTACAGTTTACAACGCAGAGCCGTTTTTCCCACAAAACTTATTTTTTGGCCCCTAGTTTTGTATTTTCCCAAGGGTAGCAGGAGAAATTGGACCCCAAAAGATGATGTCCAATTTGTCCTGAGTACGCTGATACCCCATATGTTGGGGTAAACCCCTGTTTGGGCACACGGGAGAGCTCTGAAGGGAAGGAGCACTGTTTTCCTTTTTCAACGCAGAATTGGCTGGAATTGAGATCGGATGCCATGTCCCGTTTGGAGAGCCCCTGATGTGCCTAAACAGTGGAAACCCCCCAATTATAACTGAAACCCTAATCCAAACACACCCCTTACCCTAATCCCAACAGTAACCCTAACCACACCTCTAACCCAGACACACCCAACCCTATTCCCAACCGTAAATGTAATCCAAACCCTAACCCTATCTTTAGCCCCAACCCTAGCCCTAACCCTAGCAATAACACTAGCCCTATCACTAGCCCTAACACTAGCCCTAACACTAGCCCTAACCCTAGCCCTCACCCTAGCCCTAACCCTAGCCCTAACCCTAATGGGAAAATGGAAATAAATATTTTTTTTATTTTGTTATTTTTCCCTAACTAAGGGGGTGATGAAGGGGGGTTTGATTTACTTTTATAGCGGGTTTTTTAGCGGATTTTTATGATTGGCAGCCGTCACACACTGAAAGACGCTTTTCATTGCAAAAAATATTTTTTGCGTTACCACATTTTGAGAGCTATAATTTACCATATTTGAGTCCACAGAGTCATGTGGGATCTTGTTTTTTGCGGGACGAGTTGACGTTTTTATTGGTAACATTTTCGGGCACATGACATTTTTTGATCGCTTTTTATTCCGATTTTTGTGAGGCAGAGTGATCAAAAACCAGCTATTCATGAATTTCTTTTGGGGGAGGCGTTTATACCGTTCCGCGTTTGGTAAAATTGATAAAGCAGTTTTATTCGTCGGGTCAGTACGATTACAGCGATATCTCATTTATATCATTTTTTTTAATGTTTTGGCGCTTTTATACGATAAAAACTATTTTATAGAAAAGCATTAAGCTACTTACGGGTAGCGGCGTTTTTCGGAGGCCCATGACAGCACCACGAGAGAGAGGGGATCCGCCCCTTTAGGAACAGGAAACCCACAGATACAAAAGGGCGGCACCTCTCCCATGCATCAGTTGGATTACAGAGCCTGAGAGGACTAACCGCAGTTAATGACAAGCAAACACAAAATTGCATACAATTAAACACAGTGACTTTTAATAAAGTAATACACGTGAGAAGATAACATTCCTTCTTTAAATTATTTGGTTGAATATAAACCCAGGATGTGCAACCCCACGTGAAAAGGGAGGGAACTAAGGGTGCTGTCATGGGCCTCCGAAAAACGCCGCTACCCGTAAGTAGCTTAATGCTTTATTCGGACTCCCATGACAGCACCACGAGAGATTTACAGAGATGTAAGCCATTTTTAGGGAGGGACCACAGCCTGTAACACCCTTAACCCGAAGGTGAGATCTGAGGAGAACCCCAAGTCTAACCTATAGTGCTTAAAGAAGGTAGAAGGGGATGACCATGTGGCCGCCTTACATATCTGGTCGACCGACACTCCAGACCTTTCTGCCCAGGATGACGCCATGGCTCGGGTGGAATGTGCCCTCAGATTCTGCGGAGCTGGACCCCCACCTGTCGTGTAAGCAAGAGAGATAGCCTCCCTAATCCATTTCGCTAATATGTATTTAGATGCTCTAGCCCCTTTCCTTGGACCTTGGTAGGACAGGAATAGTGCATTATCCTTCTTCCAATCATTAGTGACCGAGATATATTGAAGAAGGCATCTCCTGACATCTAAGGTATGGAGCTCACTTTCTTTAGGGTTAGAAGGATTAGGGATAAACGAAGGTAAAACTATCTCCTGCGATCTGTGAAACTGGGATACTACTTTTGGTAAGTAGGCAGGGTCCGGTCTAAGGATAACTCTATCCTGAAGAAATTCTGTATACGGGGGATTTCTAGAGAGCGCCTGGATGTCTCCTATTCTGCGAGCTGATGTTATAGCTATTAGGAAAGCTGTTTTAAGAGACAACATCCTGACTGAGGCTTCATTCAACGGCTCAAAAGGGGGCTTTGTCAAAGAAGAAAGGACCAGATTTAAATCCCATGGTACCATTTTGTTTCTATACAGTGGTCTAATTCTACCGACCGCCTTAATGAACCTCGACACCCAGTAGTTACCCGCAATATTACATGAGAACAGGGCTCCAAGCGCTGAAACTTGTACCCTTAATGTGCTTGTGGAGAGTTTTAACTCTAACCCTCTTTGCAAAAATTCCAATATTTGACGTATTGGTACACCATCATTAATATTAAATTTTGAGGAAGTTAAGAACTTTCTCCAGGTTCTGGAGTAGATTCTTGTTGTTATCGGCTTTCTACTTCTTAAAAGGGTATCGACTAATTTAGGAGAGAAGCCTTTATTTTCTAACAATGACCGCTCAAAATCCAAGCCGTCAAATGAAGTCCCTTTACTTGTGGATGGAGTATCGGCCCCTGGGAAAGCAAATTTGGGATGTCTGGGAGTACCCAGGGATCGCCCACTGACATCGTCCTGAGCCATGAAAACCAGGTTCTCCTGGGCCAAAAGGGAGCAATCAGAATGAGTCTCGCCCGATCTTCTCTGACTTTCCTCACCACTAGAGGTAGTAGGTTCAGTGGCGGGAAGGCGTAGGCCAGAGAAAAATTCCATTTCATGAGGAATGCGTCCACTGCCAGTGGATTTTCCCTGGGATTTAAGGAACAAAAGCTTTTTACTTTTTTGTTCTCCCTTGTGGCGAATAGGTCCACCACCGGTTGACCCCACAAGCGGACAATCTGTTTGAAGATGTCTCCATTTAGAGACCATTCTCCTTGCTTTAGGACATTGCGGCTGAGAAAGTCCGCTTTTATGTTGTCTTTTCCTGTGATGTGCAGAGCAGTCAAAGATTGTAAATTCTCTTCTGCCACCCGGAGGAGACGATCTGTGATCTGCATCAGAGCCTCGGAGCGTGTCCCTCCTTGATGATTTATATAGGAGACTGCCACCCGGTTGTCTGAGAGGATCCTGACGTGGTGGCCCTGCAGATACATGAGGAGGTTTTTAACCGACAACTCGATTGCTAATAATTCTCTCTGATTGGAAGAGGACGTTGAGTATGGTTCCCATTGGCCTTGTACTACAACGTCATTCATGTGAGCCCCCCAACCTGAGGAGCTGGCATCCGTAGTCACAACCCGGGACACATCTATCATCCAGGGAACGCCTGCTGACAAATTATCCCTATCCAGCCACCAACTTAGGGATTTGAGAGTCGCTGGTTCAAGCGTTATTTTTTCTTCTAATACACCCCTCAAGATCCTATCCTTAACCAAAATCTCTTTTTGGAGGGATCTAGTGTGAAAGTGTGCCCACCTTACCGCTGGAATGCACGATGTGAGGGACCCCAACAGGGACATAGCTTGCCGCAGGGTCATAGAGGGTGTATTAACTGCTTTTAGAACCTGATGCTGAATCTGAGTTAATTTATTTTCTGGAAGATAACACTGTTGTGTAGTTGAATCTAGTAATAAGCCCAGAAACTTCTGAATTTTTTGAGGCTGTAACCGAGATTTTTCAAAATTAATTATCCAGCCCAGGCGTTCCAGCGTAACCTTAGTTAGTTCTAGTTGGGACAAACAGTGTTCTACCGAGTTACCTATTATGAGGAAATCGTCAAGGTATGGGACAATAAGGACATTAGATTCTCGTAAGTGGGCCATCACCTCTGCCACTATTTTTGTGAATACTCTAGGGGCTGATGTTATACCGAAAGGAAGAGCTCTATACTGAAAGTGATAAATAACTCCTCCCATTAATACTGCTACCCTCAAGAACTGCTGGAAATCCACATGAATAGGTACGTGGTAATAGGCATCCTTTAAATCGACTACCACCATAAAGCAGTTTTTGAACAGTATCTTTATTGTTGAGCTGATGGACTCCATTTTAAAGGTATGCTTAACCAAATAACTGTTAAGATGTCTGAGATTTATGATGGTTCTATACGTGTTGTCGGGCTTCTGAATAAGAAACAAGGGAGAATAGAACCCTTTCCCTCTATCAGCCTCTGGAACCTGTGTAAGGACATTTTTTGAACAGAGAGACCACACCTCTTCTTCCAGAGCAGATTGCTCTAGAGGATTAGAACGCAATGGAGTTAACATTAACTTATCCCGTGGGGTATGGCAGAACTCAAGAGTAAGACCCCGAGAAATAGTATCTTGCACCCAAATACTATTCGTGATCTTTGACCATTCTGAACCAAAATGTAAAAGTCTACCCCCCACCGGGGCTCCTAGTCATTTGTCCTCCTTCTTCCTTTCTTTTGAGGAACGACGGAACATATATCCCGTACCTCGTCTACGTCTGTCATCCCACCTAGACCGATCCCTTGAAGGTGAAAAGGTACGCTTCCTTCCGCGACCGAACCTTCTTTTATTAAAGGGACGACGGTAGGACCCCAGCAGATTGGGGAACTTCTTTTTGTCATCTCCCGCCTTCTCTAGGAGTTCGTCTAAGGTGGGCCCGAATAGGTATTCCCCTTTACAAGGGATGATGCAGAGTTTTGACCTTGATTGTATATCGCCTGGCCAACATTTCAGCCAAAGAGCCCTCCTGGCCGCGTTCGAGAGACCTGCTGCTCTAGCCGCCATTTTGACAGAGTCAATAGATGCATCTGATAAGAAAGCAGCCGCTTCTTGGATCAGTGGTAAGGCAGTCAAAATAGAATCCCTTGATGCACCTTCTTTTAACTGAGTCTCTAACTGTTCCAACCAGACCATCATTGATCTGGCTGTAGAGGTTGAAGCCACCGCAGGCCTTAAAGAGCCGGCCGCCATCTCCCAGGTACTTTTTAGAAAGGTGTCCGCTTTTCTATCAAGGGGGTCCTTAAGGGTCCCCATGTCCTCAAAAGGGAGAGAGGCTCGTTTTGCCACTTTGGCTATTGCCGCATCCAACTTAGGGGCTTTTTCCCAGTTGGTGACTGCAGGATCATCGAATGGATATCTGCGCTTCTGCGCTGGAGGTAAGGAACCCTTTCTTTCGGGTTTTTTCCACTCTTTATTGATGAGATCCTGGATTTTTCCATTGAGCGGGAAGACTCTCCGTTTTTTCTGCTCCAACCCACTGAACATAATTTCCTCCTTGGAAAGTTGGGGTCTCGGTTCCGTTATGCCCATCGTTCCTCTGACCGCCTTAACCAGCTTATCCACTCGTTCAAGGGGTAGACAGAAGCGGGCGGTGTCCTCATCCGAGGAAGACGAAGACGCAGCTGAACCGGAAAAAACTTCCTCCTTATCCTCTTCCACTGAAGAATCGGAGAGTAACGGAGCTTTGGACTTAGAGCTCCCTTGAGAAAGACCCTTTAAGGATTGTCTGACCTCCATTCTGATCATCTCCTTCAAGCTGGTGGTCATAGTAAGGGATTCCTCCGCTACCTGAGGGGGGTAAGTAAAGCAATCTAATCCCTGTAGATATAATGCTCTCCCCCTCACCCCTTTCCTGAGACCTCACCGTCTGCTGGATACAGGGGCCACATAACTTTTTAGGGCACGAATCAGGTAGGGGAACCCCGCAGATGCCACATTCCCTGTGTTTCGCCTTCCCGGCACATTTCTTCCCCTATAATGGAACATATGAGGGGAATCATGTCACTGGGTGAACTTTCACGAAGATCACTTACCAGTGCTGCCCAAAGAAAAAGTACCGGAATACGAGGGGGATTTCCACTGGCTGATGCTCCAGACCCCTGTCTGGAGGTGCTTTTGTGGCCAGACTCACTACTCCTCCTGTCGCGATCCTTCCCTTTAGGCTTCTGAGACACCTCTTGCAGCAACTGCACGTGCTCGTCCTCCATCTCACCATATGGGGCCAGAAGCAAGGGATCACGATCCGGAGTTCCTTTTATAACCCCTCCTCCGGTCAGCAGCTGTGCCTAGCGCTCCCCTGATTATTTCTTTCGGCCTCCCCCTGGTGCAGGCGGTAAGCCCTGGGGCTCAGAACGCCGGCGACGCTATTACCGGTGGGCGCCGCCATCTTGGATTCACTGCGCATGCGCAGGACCCCGGAAACCCGGAAGTGACCGCCGACTCCTCCCCCGGCGTCACCCGGGCTCCCAGCGCTTCAGTATCGGCGCACAGAGCGGCGAGGACGCCGGACAGAGCCGCAGCACCCCCGGATGGCGCCCCCGAGCACCGCCGCATACCTGAGACCCCAGCCACCACAGAAGGAGGAGACCCAGGGGACATACTCACCCGGCGCTGGCCCGGAGACAGGACACCACCGGTGGCTGCTCCCTGCTGGAATGTTGCCACATGCAGCCCTGCCAGGACCATTGCGACATCTACCAGGAACCCCGCACCGGCCGAGGTAGGAGACCCCCTCGCTACCTGAGTCGGCCGGCCGGCCTGGGATCCTTTTGTGAAATCTGCAGGATCCCGTCCCGTTAGGAACAGGAAACCAACTGATGCATGGGAGAGGTGCCGCCCTTTTGTATCTGTGGGTTTCCTGTTCCTAAAGGGGCGGATCCCCTCTCTCTCGTGGTGCTGTCATGGGAGTCCGAATAAAAAATAATTATTTTGGTATCGCTTTATTCTGAGGACTATAACTTTTTTATTTTTTTGCCGATGATGCTGTTTTTTGCGGGACAAGATGACGTTTTCAGCGGTACTATGGTTATTTATATCAGTCTTTTTGATCGCGTGTTATTCCACTTTTTGTTCGGCGGTATGATAATAAAGCGTTGTTTTTTGCCTCGTTTTTTTTTTTCTTACGGTGTTTACTGAAGGGGTTAACTAGTGGGGCAGTTTTATAGGTTGGGTCGTTATGGACGCGGCGATACTAAATATGTGTACTTTTATTGATTTTTTTTTTTTATTTAGCTAAAGAAATGTATTTATGGGAATAATAAAACATTTTTTTTTCCTTTATTTAGGATTTTTTTTTTTTTTTTTTATACACACGTGGAGAATTTTTTTTGTACTTTTTTACTTTGTCCCAGGGGGGGAAATTACAGATCGGTGATCTGACAGTGTGCACAGCACTCTGTCAGATCTGCGGTCTGCTGTGCAGGGCTGCAGGCTTACCAGCGCCTGCTCTGAGCAGGCACTCGGTAAGCCACCTCCCTCCGTGCAGGACCCGGATGCCGCGACCATCTTGGATCCGGGACCTGCGGCGAGGAGGGAGGTTGCTCCGGGGGTCTCAGGGAAGCCCGCAGGGAGCCACCTCCCTGCGCGATGCTTCCCTATACCGCCGGCACACCGCGATCATGTTTGATCGCGGTGTGCCGGGGGCGGTCCGTGACCGCTCCTGGCACATAGTGCCGGATGTCAGCTGCGATATGCAGCTGACACCCGGCCGCAATTGGCCGCGCTCCCCCCGTGAGCGCGGCCGATCGCGTATGACGTACTATCCCGTCGGTGGTCATACGGGCCCACCCCACCTCGACGGGATAGTACGTCTAATGTCAGAAAGGGGTTAAGGTGTGTTACCATAGTTTTAATCAGGGGTCCCATGGTTAGGGGCAAACAGATGTTTTCTGAAATCTCATTTACTTGCTAGTAAAATACTGTATTTTGAGGAAAACCAGTGAAAATGAGGCAAAATGTGACATGTGAACATGACTTATACATACTATGTAAGGTTAACACGAAAAAAAGAAAAACAAAACGGGCTTTCTCTGCCTCCATCACCTCACTCTTTGAAGCCGATTAGGATAAAATTATTTCCTATGGTCTTGCCAACAAGACATACATTTCGTACACTTTTTAAAAAGCTTTAGATTACACAAACTTAAAGAGGCAATAAGATATACAGAAGTGTTACACACAGACATGCACACATTATTTCCTACTGTATTTTATTGTACTTACTCAGTAGAAGTTTCAAATGTAGTGACCTGCAATCAAAAACAGTTCAGATGAGTGCAATGCTAATTATGCAGATGGGTGTGTGTCACTGGGTCTATCAAAAAATGTTACAGCTTAGAAATTTTCATGTTCATTACTGCAAGTTTAAACGTGTTACATATTTTAGCATCGTTCCGGTCATCCCCAATGAAGACTAGGACGAATTGGTAGAGACAATAGGAAGGCACCATGCAACATTGCCTCTACTCCGCTTTTTCTTGGGCCTGCATGTAAGGATAATTGGACATGAGTCATTGACAACCTATCTAAATGAGAATGTAGAAGGTAAACAAATCTATAACAATTCTAGGAGCATCGCCTCCTCAACTGCACCTTGCAGCACCTTCCGGCCAAAACGCACATACGCCAACATAAAAGTTTGTATTCTGTAAAAGAAAAAAAAAATTGGAATACTTGTGAACTGAGGACAAAGTAGTGGGCTTGCAGAGTTGAAGGGCAGACACCTGATGGCTCAGGGCCCTTGAGACCCTCACCGCTTAAGCAGTGGCCCTGAACGAGGGCGTGCTGGTGTTTGCCTGATAATAGGACGCCATGGACACGTAACACAATGTGGCCCTGACCACCTTTAACTGTGTAAGGACCTCTAAGATGGATGGGAGGGCGGATGGGAGAATTAAGGAACGACAATCTGTTCATTAAGGTCTAAAGAAGAGACCACCATGGGGAGGAAGAGCAGCACCAGACTTAAGACCACCTTGTCCATGTAGAGGACAAGAAATGATGAGCAAAAAGAGCTGCCAGCTCGGAAACTCAACTGATGGAAGTGATCCCTACCAAGAAAGCCATTAACAGGAGAATATGAGAGATATCCTGGTTCTGTTGATAGGAAGGGTCTAAGGCATCCAGCACCTAGAAAAGATGCTACAGGGACAATGGGGGGCAGTAGGGAGGTAATAACTGGGCTACACACTGAACAAAAAAGTTCCTGACCTGGAGGCAAAGTTTCTTTGAAAAAAAATAGATAGGGCAGAAGCCTGACCCTTGAGACAACTGAGGGCCAGACCGAACAGTAAAAGAAAGGAAAACATAGGAGCAACATCATCGGATTCACACTTGAAAGACCTTCTTTCGTTGGTGCATGTCAAGGAGAGCTCTGACCCTTGAGCACAGTTTGAACCACTTGACCAGAGGCCTGAAGTCTTCGTAAATGCTACCTCAATAGCCATTACATGAAAAGGAGTAACTGTGAATTTGGAAAAAAAGGGGACCCTGTAAAAGCAGATCTGGGAGATTGGTGAGGCCGCAAAGGTCATCCTGAAAACAGGTGGACCACTTCAGCATACCATGACCTACTGGGCTAGCCTGGGGCCATGACCTGCTTGATGTTCTTCAGCAGCCTAGGTAGTAAGGGCAGAGGAAACAAGCAAAGGAGGGAGCCAACCCAGATGGCAAGTTCTTCTAAGAAAAGATAAACTCTCCATACCAGAGGTGTCAAACTGCATTCCTCGAGGGCCGCCAACAGGTCATGTTTTCAGGATTTCCTTAGCATTCCACAAGGTGCTGGAATCATTCTGTGCAGGTGATTAAATTATCACCTGACAAGGAAATCCTGAAAACATGACCTGTTGGCGGCCCTCGAGGAATGCAGTTTGACACCTCTGCTCCATACAGTCTCGAAGGCCTCTTTCACACTTGCGTCGTGTGACATACGTTGCAATCCGTCGTTTTGGGCAAAAAACGAATCCTGCAAATGTGCTCGCAGGATGCGTTTTTTGCCCATTGACTTGTATTGCCGACGGATTGCGACGTATGGCCATATGTCGCGTCCGTCGTGCACTGGATCCACAGTGTTTTGGCGGACCGTCGGCACGAAAAAAACGTTCAAGGGAATGTTTTTTGTACGTCGGATCCACCATTTCCGACCGCGCATGCGAGGCCGGAACTCCGCCCCCTCCTCCCCAGACTTTAGAATGGACAGTGGATGCGTTGAAAAACTGCATCTGCTGCCCACGTTGTGCACAAATTTCACAACGTGCATCGGTACGGCACGCCGACGCATAGCGACGGACCCGTACCGACGCTAGTGTGAAAGTAGACTAAGGGGTAAAAAGGGGACACTTCCTTGATAATCAGGGACTGGTTCATGGTCTGGACAGACAGTTGACCATGTCTCTCAGCTTAGATGCCTGGCCAGAGTCCAGGTCTGAAACTGACAGAAGGCCTGATTTTAACACCAATTGGGGCTCAGGAGAGCGAAAAAGGGAACACATTCAGGTAAAAAGTAAAATTCTTTGAAAGCAGCTTTGTCATCCTGCATGATCTGCCATGTTGGATTTAATTAATTCTGGTAAGTGGTCAAAGTACCCAAAGACTGGGACACCTTGGTTAGATCAGCCGCCAACTGAGATCTACAGCTCATTCAGGGGAGGAGTGGTTAATTCTCATCACGTGCATCTCGGTTGAGGGCAGGCACAGGTTGCGATAGGCTGACCTGAAGGAAATTGGTGCTTGCTTGCTTGAGGTGCAGGCAAAGTGTGTTGTGATCAGGAGGGGCTGGATAGGCTAGTGTGCTCTAACCTTTCTGGGGTAAAACAAGGAAGATAAACAGAGCTGGAACCAGGAGGAGAGTGTTACTTAGAGGACCTCTGGAAGCAGTCCCTGAGAAGTCAGCCAGGCCTATAGTGCCGGGAATGGCTGGGTTCCATTAGAAATGGCAGAGATCACTGAAGCAGCAGAGACAGGGAAGGGTCAGGACAGGTTGGAGCGAGTGAAAAAAAAAGTAACATAGCACAAACCTGATTGGCTTGAGAGGATAGGGGCATGGCAAAGACATAGCCAAAACTTCAAAAAAATCTCAGAGGATCCCAAATGGTTGAAAAAGCATAGCCTGCCAGGAGCTGGCTAGGCTGCACAAAGAACTAGAAGCACTGCAGGACTAGAGAAAAGACCATGGCAAGCTGCAGAAGCAAGGAGGCCAGGAAACATGGGAGCTGTAGGGATACAGAGCCCGAGTGGACGTGCTTAACTGTCTTGTGTGCTGTCCTGGGCTCCTGGTTCAGTCTTCGCATGCAACGCGCCATGGTGTGGTAGGCAGGAAAGACAAAGGCAAGGACTACTAACTTTGGCACTGTAAGTCGGAAAATATGAGCCTGCCCATCAAGACCCGAGGGGACACAGTAAGAACATTTCAACACTGTACTCTCGGTCTATAGTGGGGTGACAAAGTGGCCAATCTGCTTTGTTTCCCAACATTAAAGGGAAAAAGGCTAGAACAAGAAGGAAAACAAGTCTGGAACACAGATTAGTGACCGCCTCCTTGGTAACACTATGATAACAGAATAATAACATATTGAGAAAATCTGTTTAATTTACCCTTTCATAAAGAAAAGTGGTTTGTAAATAATTGACGACTAAGTTCTTAATTTAATTTTGAAATCACAACTGATCAAATGTCAGATCAAAGTAAAGAACAGTATTAAATCACAATTATATGCATAAGTAAAAACCATGGGAAACAGGGGAACTGGTCATATTTCGAGGATATCCACATAACGTGACCAAGTACATCAGACACACGTTACTATATAAAAAAATTAAATAATAAAAAAAAAAAACATGTTCATTCTTTAATTACAAGACTCTATAAGGATGTTAAATATTGTCCAGTATTCTGATAACAATCTGCAGTCACTTTATAAGCCTGCAGACTTCTGACACCTGACAGAATGCAGTGTGTACAGTGTCAGTATTCACTGCGGTCACATACCGGACTAGAGATGCTCGGACTCTCTCAATTCACTTATATTGAAAGAGGCCAAGCACGTCTAGTGGGAATGTGGCTGGAAGTAAGGAGATCGCGTACTTGCTGCGGTCACATGAGCGCCCACATACTTGTTCTCACCAGCGATACCCAACAGCATGTGCACCACACGCTGACTAGATTCAGAAGACCTAGCATCCCGTTTAAGGGTTTTTGCAGATCTAACAGCTCCTAGTTTAGAACACATCTGAACCTGAACTGAATGAAATTGCAGGTTAATTGCATGTTGGAGTAAAACAGTGTGGAAAATAGGTGTCCCTTGGTACCACATAAAGGGACTGCATATTATGAAAAGTAGGGAAGGTGACAAGTAGTAAATAATTGATTTATTTTCGGCTATGTGGACACGTGTGAAATTGCCGCGGCAATTCCGAAACTCCCTGCAGAGGGAAAAACCCATGCGGAATTGGCATGCGTTTTCCCGCTAAACACTAGCGTTTTGCTAGAGTAATTAGCTTGCAGAATGCTAGCGTTTTCCAAGCGATCTGTAGCATTGCTTGGAAAACTGATTGACAGGTTGGTCACACTTGTCAAACAGTGTTTGACAAGTGTGACCAACTTTTTACTATTTCAATAGTAAAAGATCTAATGTTAAAAATAATTTTAAAAAAAATGTGATATTCTCACCTTCCGGTGTCCCCTGCAGTGTTCCCGTTCCCAGTAATGCATTGCGAGAATGACCTGTGATGACGTAGCGGTCTTGCATGATGTTATGTCATCAAAGGTCATTGCCTCAAAGAATATCACGTTTTTTTATTTTAATTCTGTGTTTTTTTTAACAATTATATTGTTCCCAAGGCCTGGAGGAGAGTCTCCTCTCCTCCACCCTGGGTACCAACCACAAATGATCCACTTACTTCCTGCATGGTAGGCATAGCCCCATGTGGAAAGTAAGCAGATCAATGCATTCCTATGTGTGCGGAATCACCGCGATTCTGCACAAAGAATGAACATGCTGCATTTTTTTTCCGGAATGCGACTCCGCCGTGGAAAAAAACGCAGCATGTGCACAAAAAAGTCATAGTTACTCACCGATAACGGTGTTTCTCAGAGCCCATGACAGCACACCAGAGAGAGGGGATCCGCCCTTCAGGGACAGGAAACCTACAGGATAAAAGGGCGGTACCTCTCCCCTGCATCAGTTTTGTTTACAGAGCATCGGAGGTCCTCCAGGTTAGTTACAACAACAGAAAAAGTACAATTTATCATATTGCTTAACAGGTAAACACCGTGTCTATATAAAAAGGCACTTCACACAAAATAATGTGCTCACCGCACACGTGATGAGGGGGGGAATAAGTAGGTGCTGTCATGGGCTCTGAGAAACACCGTTATCGGTGAGTAACTATGACTTTCTCAGTCGCCCATGACAGCACACCAGAGAGAATTGCAGAGATATATTGGTTAGGGAGGGACCACAGCCTGTAGAACCCTTCTTCCGAAGGTTAGGTCAGACGAGGAGGCTAGGTCTAGGCGATAGTGTCTGAAAAAGGTTGAAGGTGAAGACCAGGTGGCCGCCTTACAGATTTGGTCTAATGGTACCTCTGACCTTTCGGCCCAGGAGGTCGCCATAGCCCTTGTAGAGTGGGCCTTCAGTCCTTGTGGGACGGCGTTCCCGGTGGATGAGTAGGCCAAGGCTATTGCGTCTGTTACCCATCGTGCTATAGTGCTCTTAGAAGCTTTGAGTCCTTTCCTAGGCCCCTGGAAACAGATAAAAAGAGACCCTTCCTTCCTACACTGTTGGGTGGATTTAATATATTGGATTAGACACCTTCTCACATCTAGTGTGTGGAATTTTTCTTCTTTCCTATTTTTAGGGTCTGGACAGAAGGAAGGAAGGATTATTTCCTGGGACCTGTGAAATATGGATGCTACTTTGGGTAGATAGGCAGGGTCTGTTTTTAGTACAACCTTATCATCCAGGATTTGTGTAAAGGGAGGGTTTGCGGACAGGGCTTGGAGATCACTTATTCTGCGGGCCGATGTCAGGGCTATTAGGAGGGCAGTTTTAAGTGATAGAATCCTAAGAGGTATTGACTCTACAGGTTCAAACGGGGGTTCTGTCAGGGCTGACAAGACCAGGTTCAAGTCCCAAGTTGGTAATTTTTTTACTGTTACAGGTTTAGACCTTGCGGCTGCTCTGATAAACCGCATCACCCAAGGGTTTGCTGCTATGTTTTCACAGTAAAGTGCTCCTAGAGCTGATATTTGTACTTTTAAGGTACTTATTGAAAGGCCCAGGTCTAACCCCTTTTGTAGAAATTCTAATATTTCAGTCACTGGAACCCCGTCTTGTAACCTGACCCCGGAGGAGGATAAAAATTTTTGCCAAGTTTTACCATATATTTTTGTGGTCACTGGTTTTCTACTTTTCATTAGTGTAGAAACTAGTTTGTTAGAAAAACCTCTATCCCTCAATAGTGACCTCTCAAATTCCACGCTGTTAAGTGGAGATTCTCTGACTGGGGGTGGAACACCGGTCCCTGAGACAGAAGGTCCGGAAGATCCGGAAGGACCCAGGGATCTGTGATCGATAGCATCCTCAGCCAGGAGAACCAGGCCCTTTTGGGCCAGAAGGGGGCTATTAGGATAAGTCTGGATTTGTCCTGCCTGATTTTTCGCAGAACTGCTGGGATGAGGATGATGGGAGGAAATGCGTATGCAAGAGTGTGTGTCCAGGGAATCGTAAATGCGTCTACTGCCCGAGGATTCCCTCTGGGATCTAAGGAGCAAAAGGTTTTCACCTTCTTGTTGTGCCTGTTTGCAAAGAGGTCTATTACAGGGATGCCCCATAAGTCTGTGATTTTGTTGAAGATTCCCTGATTCAAGGACCATTCCCCTTGTTTTAGTTGGGTACGACTTAGAAAGTCCGCTTCCTGGTTCTCTACCCCTTTTATGTGTAGGGCTGATATGGATAGAAAACTGTTCTGCACTAGGCTGAGAATTTCGGAGGTAGTTTCCATTAGTGTTTGAGACCTGGTACCCCCCTGGTGATTCAAGTAAGCTACAACTACTTTGTTGTCTGAAAAAATTCGGACGTGATGCCCTTGTAATTCTCTTAGGAAAAAACGTAGTGCATGATTCACCGCTCTCAGCTCTTTTTGGTTTGAGGAAGTCTCGAGTTCCTGACTTGACCATACCCCCTGAGCGACTTTGTTGTTCAGGTGAGCCCCCCACCCTGTGGGACTTGCGTCTGTTGTTACTATCTGAGGGTTTTCTATTACCCATGGAATCCCTTTTGATAGATTGGTGGGATTTAACCACCAGTTTAGGGAATGAATAACAGGCGAACTTAGAGTCATGCGACCCTCTAACCGACCTCTCAGTAAACTCTGGTTTTTTAAAATGTCCCACTGGAGGGGTCTCGTGTGGAGCTGCGCCCACTGAACTGCTGGAAGGCAAGCAGAGAGGGACCCTAGTAACGACATCGCCTTCCTCAGAGACATGGATGGTTTTGAGCAAGCTTCCGACACTAGATGTAATATCTTTTGTCTTTTCTGAACTGGGAGGCGACATTCTTGGGAACTTGAGTCCAAAGTAAGACCCAAAAATTCCTGAACCCTGGTTGGTTCCAGTTTTGATTTTTGAAGGTTCACCAACCAGCCTAGTTTTCCCAAAATGTCTATCACTCTTTGGCAATGCTGACTGCAGCGTTGGGCCGAGCTGCTGACAATCAAAAAGTCGTCCAAATATGGAACGATTAAGATGTCCTCTTCCCTTAGATGTGCCATCATCTCTGCTACCAATTTGGTGAAGATGCGAGGTGCGATTGATATGCCAAAGGGAAGGGCTCTGTATTGGTATTCCCTTATCTGCCCTTTCATGACCACTGCCAGTCTGAGGAATTTTTGAGAATTCTTGTGGATGGGGACGTGATAATACGCGTCGCTGAGATCTAGAACTACCATGAAACAGTTCGGAAACAGGTTTTTTATTGTCGACTTTATTGATTCCATTTTGAATCGTTTGTTTTTTACGTAAGTGTTTAGTTTCCGTAAGTTTATTATGGTCCGGAAAGACCCGTCTGGTTTGGGAACCAGAAATAATGGGGAGTAGAAACCTTTCTTCCTCTCCAGAGGGGGAACTTCCAGAATGACATTTTTGTCCAATAATTTTAGGATTTCGAGTTCTAGAGCTTCTTGTTGTTGGGGAGAAGACCTCGGTGAAGTTACTACATAATGTCGGGGGGTAGGGAAAAAAATTCTATTTGAAGACCCGCGTGTATTAGATTTAGTATCCAGGGGCTGGTAGTGATTTTTTCCCAGGCCGGGAGGAATTGAGACAACCTCCCTCCCACCCTGGGGGAGATGTCACTTAGGGGGGGTTTCTTATCTCGTGGGGAACTACCGAAGAGGAAACCTCTTTCTCTTCTTTTCCCATCTTCCCAGCGGTTTTGTTCTCTTGGCGGTCTTCTTTTAAAGAATTTCCTACTCCGAAAGGGCCGTTTATTGAACGTTTGAGGTAGGATGGGGAACCCTTTCTTTTTATCGCCTGCTTTTTGCAGGATGTCGTCTAGAGTCTCTCCAAAGAGAAACTTGCCTTCACACGGAATAGAACACAGTTTGTGTTTAGTTTGTAAATCTCCTGGCCAGCTTTTGAGCCACAGGGTTCTGCGTGCGGCATTCGAGAGGGCTGCAGATTTAGACGTTAATTTAATCGAATCGGCAGACGAATCGGCTAGAAATGCCGCGGCACCTCTAATCATGGGAATAGAGTCTAACACCTTATTTCTGGGTACCCCATCCCTCAGTTGTCAATCCAGATCATAAGGGAGCGTGTCACGGTTCCAGCTTCTCAGGTACCGTCCAGAAGGTTCCCCGTCAGGGACAGGAAACCAAAACTGATGCAGGGGAGAGGTACCGCCCTTTTATCCTGTAGGTTTCCTGTCCCTGAAGGGCGGATCCCCTCTCTCTGGTGTGCTGTCATGGGCGACTGAGAAATACGGAATGCATTCTAATAGGATGCTTAATGTATGCGTTTTTTTGCGGTTTTATAGCGAAAAACCGCAAAAAATCCTGAACGTGTGCACACAGCCTTAAGGAAATCTGTCAGCAGTCTTTGCCACCCGATTTTAGAGAATGATGTAGAGACAGAAACACTGATTGTAGAGATGTGTCATTACTGGGCTGCTTACTGAAGTTTTAATACAATCACTGATTTATCTGCAGGAGATAATCAATAGAGGACTAATAAACCTGCTGGCAGGTATTCCTCCATATTAATGAGCTACATATAACCCCGTCTGTTGTGAATTCCGTTCTCGGGCTCCCTCCTGTGGTCATGAGTGGTACTGTGTGAGTTTGTTCTTGGGCTCCCTCTGGTGGCCTTTAGCGATATGGCTGGGCTCAGCTGCTTCATTTCCTTCTATGCTGGGCCTATTTAACTCACCTGGACCTTCATTTGTTGCCTGCTGTCGGTGTATTCAGTCCTGATTCTGAGCTCTCCTGAATATTCCTTGTGACCAGTCTCCTGCTGGAGAAGCTAAGTTTGCTTGTTCATTTTGCTCATTATTTCCTTGAAAACGTTTCTCAGTATATGATGAGTTCAGTCCAGCTTGCTTTTATGTGATTTTTTGCTTGCTGGTTAGTTCTGGGGTGCAGAGTGCGCCCCTCACATCGTGAGTCGGTGTGGGGGTTCTTGTATTTTCTGCGTGGTTTATTTTTGATAGGAATTTGTGCGGTCAGTACAAAAACTATCTATTTTCTGTCTATCTAGTGTTAGCGGGCCTCATTTGCTAAACCTGTTTCATTTCTACGTTTGTATTTTCCCCTTAACTCACCGTTATTATTTGTGGGGGGCTGTCTATAACTTTGGGGTTATTTCTCTGAGGCAAGTGAGGTCTTTGCTTTCTCTCTAGGGGCAGTCAGTTTCTCAGGCTGTGAAGAGGCGTCTAGGTTTTTAGGTAACGCTCCACGGCTGCCTTTAGTGTGTTGGATAGGATCAGGATTGCGGTCAGTATAGCTTCCACATTCCCAGAACTTGTCCTAACATTCTGGTTATATGTATCAGGTCAGTTTTGAGATCCTACCACCGGATCATAACAGTACAGCAGGCCACAAAGTGTTAATGCAGTAGAAGAGGGAGAAGAGAAATCCTGAAGTCATTTTTTTTTTTCCTCTGCACTGTGTTTTGCCTCTCTCCTCCCCTTAATCTCTGGGTGGTTCTGAACTCAGCTGCAGATATGGACATTCAGAGTCTGCCTTCTAGTGTGGATCATCTCACTGCAAGGGTACAGGGCATTCAGGATTATGTAGTCCGCAGTCCTATGTCAGAGCCTAAAATACCAATTCCTGAGCTGTTCTCCGGAGATAGATCTAGGTTTTTGAACTTTAAGAATAATTGTAAGTTATTCCTTTCTCTGAGACCTCGCTCCTCTGGTGATTCTGTTCAGCAAGTTAAAATTGTTATTTCTTTGTTACGTGGTGACCCTCAAGATTGGGCATTCTCTCTGGCGCCAGGAGATCCTGCATTGCCAAATGTGGATGCGTTTTTTCTGGCGCTTGGAGTGCTTTATGAGGAACCTAATCTGGTAGACCAAGCAGAGAAGGTTTTGCTGGCTCTCTCTCAGGGTCAAGATGAAGCAGAGGTTTACTGTCAGAAGTTTAGGAAGTGGTCTGTGCTCACTCAATGGAATGAGTGCGCCCTGGCGGCGATTTTCAGAAAGGGTCTTTCTGAAGCCCTTAAAGATGTTATGGTGGGGTTCCCCACGCCTGCGGGTCTGAATGAGTCAATGTCTTTGGCCATTCAGATTGATCGGCGTTTGCGGGAGCGCAAACCTGTGCACCATCTGGCGGTATTTTCTGAGCAGAAACCTGAGCCTATGCAATGCGACAGGATTCTGACCAGAGTTGAACGGCAAAACCACAGACGTCAGAATGGGTTGTGCTTTTACTGTGGTGATTCTACTCATGTTATCTCAGAGTGTTCTAAGCGCACAAAAAGGTTCGCCAAGTCTGTCACCATTGGTACTGTACAGCCTAAATTCATTTTGTCTGTTACTTTGATTTGCTCTCTGTCATCCTACTCAGTTATGGCTTTTGTGGATTCAGGTGCTGCCCTGAATTTGATGGATTTGTCATTTGCCAGGCGCTGTGGTTTTATCTTGGAGCCTTTACAATTCCCTATCCCACTAAAGGGAATTGATGCTACGCCATTGGCCAAGAATAAAGCTCAGTACTGGACCCAAGTGACCATGTGCATGGCTCCTGCACATCAGGAGGTGATTCGCCTTCTTGTGCTACATAATTTGCATGATGTTGTCGTGTTGGGTCTGCCATGGCTGCAGGCTCATAATCCAGTCCTGGATTGGAAAGCAATGTCCGTGTCAAGTTGGGGTTGCCAGGGATTTCATGGCGATGCTCCTTTGGTGTCAAATTCTTCTTCTACTCCTTCTGAAGTCCCTGAATTTTTGTCGGACTACCAGGATGTATTTGATGAGCCCAAATCCAGTGCCCTACCTCCTCATAGGGATTGTGATTGTGCTATAAATCTGATTCCTGGTAGTAAGTTCCCTAAGGGACGACTTTTTAATTTATCTTTACCAGAACATGCTGCTATGCGGAGTTATATAAAGGAGTCCTTGGAGAAGGGGCATATTCGCCCGTCCTAGTCCCCTTTGGGTGCGGGGTTCTTTTTTGTGGCCAAGAAGGATGGTTCTCTGAGACCCTGTATAGATTATCGCCTTCTAAATAACATCACGGTCAAATTTCAGTACCCCTTGCCACTGTTGTCCGATCTGTTTGCCCGGATTAGGGGGGCCAGTCGGTTCACCAAGATAGATCTTCGAGGAGCGTATAATCTTGTGCGCATAAAGCAGGGCGATGAATGGAAAACAGCATTTAATACGCCCGAAGGCCATTTTGAGTACTTGGTGATGCCTTTTGGGCTTTCTAATGCCCCCTCTGTGTTTCAGTCCTTCATGCATGACATCTTCCGAGAGTATCTGGATAGATTTATGATTGTGTACCTGGATGATATTTTGGTCTTTTCTGATGATTGGGAGTCTCATGTGAAGCAGGTCAGGATGGTATTTCAGGTCCTGCGTGCCAATGCCTTGTTTGTGAAGCGCTCTAAATGTCTCTTCGGAGTCCAGAAGGTTTCCTTTTTGGGCTTTATTTTTTCTCCTTCTACTATTGAGATGGATCCAGTCAAGGTCCAGGCTATTTATGACTGGACTCAACCTACATCTGTGAAGAGTCTTCAGAAGTTCTTGGGTTTTGCTAATTTTTACCGTCGCTTCATCACTAATTTTTCTAGTGTGGTTAAGTCTTTGACGGATTTGACCAAGAAGGGTTCTGATGTGACGAATTGGTCTCCTGCGGCCGTGGAGGCCTTTCAGGAGCTGAAACGTCGATTTTCTTCGGCTCCTGTCTTGCGCCAGCCCGATGTCTCTCTTCCCTTTCAGGTCGAGGTTGATGCTTCTGAGATTGGAGCAGGGGCTGTCTTGTTGCAGAGAAGCTCTGATGGCTCTGTGATGAGACCATGTGCTTTCTTTACAAGAAAGTTTTCGCCTGCCGAGCGGAATTATGATGTTGGTAATCGTGAGTTGTTGGCAATGAAGTGGGCATTTGAGGAGTGGAGACATTGGCTTGAGGGAGCCAAGCATCGCGTGGTGGTCTTGACGGATCACAAGAATTTGACTTATCTCAAGTCTGCCAAACGGTTGAATCCGAGACAGGCTCGATGGTCGCTGTTTTTCTCTCGTTTCAATTTCGTGGTTTCATATCTTCCGGGTTCGAAAAACGTAAAGGCTGATGCCCTTTCTAGGAGTTTTGTACCTGACTCCCCGGAAGTTTCTGAACCGACTGGTGTCCTCAAAGAGGGGGTGATTTTGTCTGCCATCTCTCCTGATCTGCGACGGGTGTTGCAGGAGTTTCAGGCCAATAAACCTGACCGTTGTCCACCGGAGAGACTGTTTGTCCCGGACAGATGGACCAGTAGAGTTATTTCCGAGGTTCATTCTTCGGTGTTGGCAGGTCATCCTGGGATTTTTGGTACCAGGGATTTGGTGGCGAGGTCCTTTTGGTGGCCTTCCTTGTCGCGGGATGTGCGTTCCTTTGTGCAGTCCTGTGGGATTTGTGCTCGGGCCAAGCCTTGCTGTTCTCGTGCCAGTGGATTGCTTTTGCCTTTGCCTGTCCCGAAGAGGCCTTGGACGCATATTTCCATGGATTTTATTTCGGATCTTCCTGTCTCTCAGAGGATGTCTGTCATCTGGGTGGTTTGTGATCGTTTTTCTAAAATGGTCCATTTGGTACCTTTGCCTAAGCTGCCTTCCTCCTCCGATTTGGTGCCACTGTTTTTTCAGAATGTGGTTCGTTTACATGGTATTCCGGAGAACATTGTGTCTGACAGAGGATCCCAGTTTGTGTCCAGATTTTGGCGGTCCTTTTGTGCTAAGATGGGCATTGAATTGTCTTTTTCGTCGGCCTTCCATCCTTAGACGAATGGCCAAACCGAACGAACCAATCAGACCTTGGAAACTTATTTGAGATGTTTTGTTTCTGCTGATCAGGATGATTGGGTGACTTTTTTGCCATTGGCTGAGTTCGCCCTCAATAATCGGGCTAGTTCTGCTACTTTGGTTTCACCTTTCTTTTGCAATTCTGGTTTTCATCCTCGTTTTTCCTCGGGTCAGGTTGAGCCCTCTGACTGTCCTGGGGTGGATTCTGTGGTGGATAGGTTGCAGCAGATTTGGAACCATGTGGTGGACAATTTGACGTTGTCCCAAGAGAAGGCTCAGCGCTTTGCTAACCGCCGTCGCTGTGTGGGTCCCAGACTTCTTGTGGGGGATTTGGTGTGGTTGTCTTCTCGTTATGTCCCGATGAAGGTTTCCTCTCCTAAGTTCAAGCCTCGTTTCATCGGTCCTTATAAGATTTTGGAAATCCTCAATCCTGTGTCATTTTGTTTGGACCTCCCAACATCGTTTGCCATTCATAATGTGTTCCATAGGTCATTGTTGCGGAGATATGTGGTGCCTGTGGTCCCTTCTGTGGATCCTCCTACTCCTGTCTTGGTCGAGGGGGAGTTGGAGTATGTGGTGGAGAAGATCTTGGATTCTCGTATTTCGAGACGGAAGCTTCAGTACTTAGTTAAATGGAAGGGCTATGGTCAGGAGGATAATTCCTGGGTTGTCGCCTCCGATGTCCATGCGGCCAATTTGGTTCGTGCCTTTCATTCGGCTCGTCCTGATCGGCCTGGGAGCTCTGGTGAGGGTTCGGTGACCCCTCCTCAAGGGGGGGGGGGGGTACTGTTGTGAATTGCGTTCTCGGGCTCCCTCCTGTGGTCATGAGTGGTACTGTGTGAGTTTGTTCTTGGGCTCCCTCTGGTGGCCTTTAGCGATATGGCTGGGCTCAGCTGCTTCATTTCCTTCTATGCTGGGCCTATTTAACTCACCTGGACCTTCATTTGTTGCCTGCTGTCGGTGTATTCAGTCCTGATTCTGAGCTCTCCTGAATATTCCTTGTGACCAGTCTCCTGCTGGAGAAGCTAAGTTTGCTTGTTCATTTTGCTCATTATTTCCTTGAAAACGTTTCTCAGTATATGATGAGTTCAGTCCAGCTTGCTTTTATGTGATTTTTTGCTTGCTGGTTAGTTCTGGGGTGCAGAGTGCGCCCCTCACATCGTGAGTCGGTGTTCTTGTATTTTCTGCGTGGTTTATTTTTGATAGGAATCTGTGCGGTCAGTACAAAAACTATCTATTTTCTGTCTATCTAGTGTTAGCGGGCCTCATTTGCTAAACCTGTTTCATTTCTACGTTTGTATTTTCCCCTTAACTCACCGTTATTATTTGTGGGGGGCTGTCTATAACTTTGGGGTTATTTCTCTGAGGCAAGTGAGGTCTTTGCTTTCTCTCTAGGGGCAGTCAGTTTCTCAGGCTGTGAAGAGGCGTCTAGGTTTTTAGGTAACGCTCCACGGCTGCCTTTAGTGTGTTGGATAGGATCAGGATTGCGGTCAGTATAGCTTCCACATTCC
The DNA here is from genome assembly GCF_051348905.1 of Ranitomeya variabilis. Lineage (NCBI taxonomy): Eukaryota > Metazoa > Chordata > Amphibia > Anura > Dendrobatidae > Ranitomeya > Ranitomeya variabilis. Next base: position 175,388,484 of record NC_135238.1, read on the forward strand.
CAGAACTTGTCCTAACATTCTGGTTATATGTATCAGGTCAGTTTTGAGATCCTACCACCGGATCATAACACCCGTCCCCACTACTGATTTGCGGCTTTCAGCCTATGCACAGTGTAAACAGAAAGCTGCCAATCAGTGGCGTGAATGGGGTTATATAGCGCTGAGTATTCAGACAAGTAGTAGAATCACTGTTTGATCTGCTGTAGATCTGGATGACTGCAAGCAGCCCAGGAAGTGACACAGCTGGTCATGCTGCCCTCAGTTGGAGTAGCAAATACCTGGTGAGAGTTTTCCTTTAGGGCATATACCAGCCCAAAACCTACCCAACTGGTGATCTAGAAAATGTTGTAAAACACACAAAAAAATCAACTGGTCAAACAACAGAATAAAACAGCATAGAAGCACTTACTTGCATGGTGAGCGGAACCAGTGAATCAAGTGGGGTACCAGACTGAATTTTAGCCCTCATTTCCTTATACTTCTTTTCCACTTCAGCAAGTGCTGAGGAAAGACTGAAATTCGTCTTAGTTATCGACTGTTCAATAGGTTCTTTGCTTAAGTTAAAAAACGACTGCTTCTCAATGGTCTGCTGCTGAGTTTTCCAGCACATTTGCCAACACAGCCACCGATGTACATCGACAAGCTGAAGCTCAGCCTTCACTGCTCTCTGCAGCAGAGCTCCAGGATCCAGGGAGGATGAAGGCTCACTAGATCTATAGAAAACACACACAACATTACTCCAACTATACATTGTACAGATCAGGAAAAATTAACACTATCTGCCATTTACATGCATTAAATTGTAACTTCCTTTCCTTAACCCCTTCCCGACCTGTGACCCCACGTAGGCGTCATGAAAGTCGGTGCCAATCCGACCTGTGACATTTATGTGGCGTCATGGAAGGATCGCGTCCCTGCATATCGGGTGAAAGGGGTAACTCCAATTTCACCCGATCTGCGGAGACAGGGGGCTTTCTCTGTACTGCATATGGATGCCAGTTAGAGAGTAAAAATGTAGAAAAAAATATCAAAATATGTTTTACAGAAATTTTATCATCTCTTGAGGATTTTTTTTTTTTTTTTTTTTTTTTTAAACAAATATATTTTCGAACCATGACTATAATCTGAAGCAATTTGGACCTGGAGTAAAAAGTATGCAAAAAAAAAAAATCTTAAAAATATCTGATGTAAGATTCTTGAGCTTCTATCAAAAAGTCAGTGAATACTTGCATTTGTAGGTTTGATTAGTGACTTGGATCAAAATCGGACATCTTTGTGTTTTGGTCTGGAACAATTTGCCAGCAAAAATAAAATTGTCATGTGAACACACACATACTATAATATGTACAAGTTCTGTGAAAAACAGAACTAAAGCTCGCTTGTAATAAACTGTTGTCTGAATAAGCCCAAGAGTCCCAAGTTTGGAGACACCACCTTTATGGTCTACACTTAATTTCTTATGATACATACTTAGATTCTTCCTCATCCTTCGCAGTTCTCACTCCTTTAGGGGCTGCAACCTGGTAAGTAAAAATCACAGTTCAAGTTTTTAACTAAATATTAACGTTTTGTGTTCTTTCTGAAATTACCATCTATATTATTATTGTCTTCAAAATTCTCTAACTTTGCAATGACAAATATTAAATCTATAATATGGACACAAGCTGCATTTTTTCACATTCCATTGACTTCTATGACAGGAACATGCCTATTCATTAGAGAAGAGATATTAAAGGGGTTGCCCACTACTCTGACAACCCCTTTCAGCCAAATAAAATAATACCCACTATGGGACTGGCTCTCCCGGTCTTGCGTGACATTACGGCATGTGATCCCTACGGCCGATCAGCAGCTATCTCACTGTCCCCATCCTTCAGAATTGTTATGTACAGGGAGCAAGAACTGGAGCCGCTAACTCACGTCCTTCGGAAGCCTGATCTGTCTTAGGGAATGTTTCCAAGGTCACGAAACGCTGACCACTATGCGTTCAAAGGTGGCAGACCTGCGTATATGAACATGCGGGGGTCTTTATAGACCGCAGCATGTCTATTTATCTTGCGGAGATGCTCTGTCTCGGCAAGATAAATTACACCGTCTATATATAGGATGCGGTGATTCCGCATGGTTAAATGAACACATGCGGAATTACAGCGCATACAAAAGTCGGCAGCGCTTCAGGCAGAGCTGCGTCCTAAGAGCTGCAAACCCTGACCGTGGAAACATACCTTAAAAGCATCGAAAGTGAAGTGGTCACTGACTAGCCACGGGGATCATGTGACATTAATAGCACCCAAGCTTCGGGAGAATCAGTGCGTGCTGAAACCGTGGAGGTGAGTATAGGTGTTATTTCTGTACTTGGGTGAAACAGTGACAAGATTGTCCACTACTTGGACCTGTCCCGTCAATCCAGTGTACACAAGTATGAGTGGAGCACCAACTATACGATCAATTTTGCATGATCTTCAATAATCCACAAAAAGCCTAAATGAAATCTATGCAAGCACAAAAAAAAGATAAAAAGGTAATGTTCCCACTTAATAGAAATTTAAACAGCTTCTAGTGAATACTCAATCAGGGTGCACTCTGTGAGAAGTACAAACCTGTACCTAGACTCCAAGTTATTATCCCAATATGTAATAGGTGTAATAATAATATTAGCAAACGGCTCCAATTAGAAATGAAGTATAGTTCTTCTGATTCGCTATGGTGCTTACCTCATGTGCAGAGCGCAGCGTGTTAGAGCGCTAATGCAGGACTTATGTAAAACCATAAAACCATTTTGAAAAAAAAAAAGGCAAGGCATCGAGATTACTCGCTAATCCCGCCCCCTGCACAGTAGCTCCGCCCCCACCACATTACCATACACAATCCCGCCCCCACCACATTACCATACACAATCCCGCCCCCACCACATTACCATACACAATCCCGCCCCCACCACATTACCATACACAATCCCGCCCCCACCACATTACCATACACAATCCCGCCCCCACCACATTACCATACACAATCCCGCCCCCACCACATTACCATACACAATCCCGCCCCCACCACATTACCATACACAATCCCGCCCCCACCACATTACCATACACAATCCCGCCCCCACCACATTACCATACACAATCCCGCCCCCACCACATTACCATACACAATCCCGCCCCCACCACATAATCCCGCCCCCCCATTACCACACATAATCCCGCCCCCACCACATTACCACACACAATCCCTCCCACCTCACCCCATTACCACACATAATCCCACCCCCACCAAATTACCACACACAATCCCGCCCCCCCACATTACTACACATAATCCCGCCCCCCACATCACCACACAATCCCGCCCCCCACATCACCACACATAATCCCGCCCCCCACCTTATTACCACACAAGGCTCCGTCCTCACACATTACCACATGAATCCAGTTTGCTTTTGATTTTACACTGTGAATAAAATGTATTAGTATTATTCTGATTTTTAATTATTGTTATTAACTTCATTTTAAGTTAATTTACCACCTGCATAAGCGCTATTGAATGTTGTCATTATTTACTTAAGTTTAATCACTAGCAGCGTTAATTAGATAGCAATGAGCAGGCCGAGCTTTAAGCTGGCTGGAAACATCTAGTTTGATCATAATTAGAGGGAAAAGATTTTTATGTGTAAAAAAAAAAATTATTCTGAATAAAAAAGGTTTAAAAGAGTTCATTAACAAAATACACAATTACAAGTGTAAAGGTACCTTCACACTAAGCGACTCTGCAGCGAGAACGACGACGATCCGTGACGTTGCAGCGTCCTGAATAGCGATCTCGTTGTGTTTGACACGCAGCCGTGATCTGGATCCCTCTGTGATATCGCTGGTCGGAGCTAGAAGTCCAGAACTTTATTTCGTCGCTGATCACCCGCTGTCCATCGTTGGATCGGCGTGTGTGACGCCGATCCAGCGATGTGTTCACTTGTAACCAGGGTAAACATCGGGTTACTAAGCGCAGGGCCGCGCTTAGTAACCCAATATTTATCCTGGTTACCATTGTAAAAGTTGAAAAAAAAAACAAACAAAAAAAAACAGTACATACTCACCTTCTGATGTCTATCACGTCCCCCGGCGTCCACAGGGTTACGCGCTGCTGCCGAAAGCTTCCTGCACTGAATGTGTCAGTGCCGGCAGTAACAGCGGTGACGTCACCGCTGTGCTCTGCTTTCCGGCCGCGCTGACACATTCAGTGCAGGAAGCTCTCGGCAGCAGTGCGTAACCCTGTGGACGCCGGGGGACATGACAGACATCAGAAGGTGAGTATGCACTGTTATTTTTTTTTTACTTTTACAATGGTAACCAGGGTAAATATCGGGTTACTAAGCGCGGCCCTGCACTTAGTAACCCGATGTTTACCCTGGTTACCCGGGTGCTGCAGGGGGACTTCGGCATCGTTGAAGACAGTTTCAACGATGCCGAAGTCGTTCCCCTGCTCGTTGGTCGCTGGAGAGAGCTGTCTGTGTGACAGCTCCCCAGCGACCTAAACAGCGACGCTGCAGCGATCGGCTCGTTGTCTATATCGCTGCAGCGTCGCTGAGTGTGACGGTACCTTAAAAGCGGAAGGGAGTCAAACTGGTCCGGAATAAATTACCTAAGACATTGGCAGAGCATTGAGTTTGTAAGACACTGTTTACTTTCACACTTTGGTTGGCCCTCGAGTTGGTCGGGTATTGTTCAATTTCACACCTTGGTCAGACAATGTTTACTTTACACAGATCACTAATTTAATTAAACTGTACTGATCCTATCTGCTGTTCTCAGGTGATTACACCAAAACATTATGTGTTAACTTAGGGGGTGGAATCACAAAAATAAATGGGTTTTACATTCTGCTATACATGTCTTTTTTCACTAAACACAGCAAAACATGATACCTGTGCTTTTTGTGCGTGAAAAAATGATGCAAAAAAGGTGAAATAATTGACATGCTGCAGTTTTTCAATTCTGTCTGGAAAAAAAAAACTGATCTGAAGAATCATACTACAAAGGTCAGTTTTTACCATAAAGTGAACATGGTAAATAAAAAAACCTCAAAACAAATTGTGGACTTGCACTTTTTTTTTGCAATTTCACCACGCTTGGAATTATATTCCCGTTTTCCAATGCACTATATGGTAAAATGAATGAATATGGAAAATTTGCAGGGTGGTGGATGGGTTAAAGAGAAAAATATCCCCAAAGTTGTCCATATCCATTAAGTACCGTACATTTTTTTTTATTGGACAACCATTCCTTCATGTACATGCATCAAAACAGAAATGCTTGACTGTCGTCCTGTAGATGTTTACCTGTGGATACAATCCATGTTGTATTGGGTCTGTATTTACTCCAGTGTCTTGTGTGCTTTTTCGGGTCGGGGTTTCTTTGCCATTATAAGACAGTGACACCTGTGACAGCTCAGTATTAAGTGATGTGTGTCCCTGTTTGGATATAGCAGCCTTAGCTATTCCTTCATCGGTTCGGTGGTTCACATACTTGACGGATGGCTCTAACAATGGAGACTCAATCTCGGAACAGGGGACAATCAGTGAATCATGAAACTGTCTGTCCAATGACAAACTGGAGAGGTCTTCAAGCGCCTCCTCAAAGATACACTGCCCTATATCTGTACTATCAGCAAGGGAACATTGTGAACTGGACATACTGTAAAAGCTGCCACTTTTAACTGAGAAGAATGTTTCATCCTCAAGTAGATCAACAGAAGAAGAATCATGTTCTTCAGGATTATCAGCAATATCTGAGAAGCATTTAAGCCATGGCAGGATATTCTTGCTTCCAGCCTGTATAAATTCCCTTTTACGATCTTCAAAACATAAACCTCCATCTTTGCTTTTGATCGTTTCAGAACTTCCACTAAAGTGTAAAGCTGCAGATTTGTGCTTGTTAAAATTCTCATTGGTTAAGTGACATTCAGAAGTCCCCTTGGACACAGCTTGGCTATCACAAACACACTGACTCTCTGGGAAGATTTCTTTTGCTAAACTTGGTAAACTGGAAGCTTCATAGTGAAGGTGCTGAGCTTTCTCCTGATGTGAAACATTCAATGGAAGAGCCGGAATTGGACAATTCTTACGGTACTCAGTATCAAACGCTATTTTATTCCCAAATCCTAAGGTGTCCCAATTTTTTAAATTCAATGATTTTGCATCACAAGTAACTAAACTTTTCTTCCCTGGATGTAAGTCATTATCCACGTCAAACCACAAGGGGTCACTCTGTATGCTGCTGCCTGTGTGTCCAGAGCCCTGCGTCATCCTGTAATCTTTTGTATGGACTGTTCCATACTTCTCTTCAGAACCTCTTGTGTTCTCCATGTTGGAGGAATAGAATTTACTTGAGCTATCAAGTATGTCAGTACTTTCACCTGAAATAAAAAAGACACAGTTAATAATAGGCAAACATTATCATTCATGATTGACATTATCAACTTAACTTACAGTAATTACGGTACTTTCTGTGCATCCTGAAATGTTTTGTTTTCTTTTTCTTTAAATTTAATAATGACTGTCCTGACTTCAATCTTAACCCCTTACCGACATCGGACGTACTATACCGTCCGATGTCGGCTCCCCTGCTTTGATGCAGGGCTCCGCGGTGAGCCCGCATCAAAGCCGGGACATGTCAGCTGTTTTGAACAGCTGACATGTGCCCGCGATTCTGCCCGCGCCTATTAACTAGTTAAATGCCACTGTCAAACGCAGAGGCATTTAACTACCGCATCCGGCCGGGCGGCCGGAAATGACGTCATCAGGAAGGACATGCATCAGGAAGGTAACCATAGAGGTCCTTGAGACCTCTATGGTTACTGATCCTAGGTAGCTGTGAGCACCACCCTGTGGTCGGCGCTCACAGCACACCTGCATTTCTGTTGCATAGCAGCGATCTTATGATCGATGCTATGTAGCAGAGGCGATCGCGTTGTGCCTGCTTCTAGCCTCCCATGGAGGCTATTGAAGCATGGCAAAAGTTTAAAAAAAAAGTAAAAAAAAATGTGAAAAAATAAAAACATAAAAGTTTAAATCACCCCCCCTTTCGCCCCAATCAAAATAAATCAATAAAAAAAAAATCAAACCTACACATATTTGGTATCGGCGCGTTCAGAATCGCCCGATCTATCAATAAAAGAAAAGCATTAACCTGATCGCTAAACAGCGTAACGAGAAAAAAAATCGAAACGCCAGAATTATGTTTTTTTGGTCGCCGCGATATTGCATTAAAATGCAATAACGGGTGATCAAAAGAACGTATCTGCACCAAAATGCTATCATTAAAAACGCCAGCTCGGCGCGCAAAAAATAAGCCCTCAACCAACCCCAGATCATGAAAAATGGAGACGCTACGAGTATCGGAAAATGGCGCAATTTTTTTTTTTGTTGCAAAGTTTGGAAATTTTTTCACCACTTAGGTGAAAAATAACCTAGTCATGTTAGGTGTCTATGAACTCGTACTGACCTGGAGAATCATAACGGCAGGTCAGTTTTAGCATTTAGTGAACCTAGCAAAAAAGCCAAACAAAAAACAAGTGTGGGACTGCACTTTTTTTGCAATTTCACTGCACTTGGAATTTTTTTACCGTTTTCTAGTACACGACATAGTAAAACCAATGATGTCGTTCAAAAGTACAACTCGTCCCGCAAAAAATAAGGCCTCATATGGCCAAATTGACGGAAAAATAAAAAAAGTTATGGCTCTGGTAAGGAGGGGAGCGAAAAACGAACACGGAAAAACGAAAAATCCCACGGTCATGAAGGGGTTAAAGAAGCATACACAAGTTGTCTTGTGACCATCTCAGACGCATGCAATCTCCTTACTTCCAATGGAGTCTCTTCAGGTGACCGTAATGCTAAACAGCAAAGCTGTAGTACTAGAAGAACTATAAAGCCCAGCAGAAGTTCTGCATTAACACCACTACCACTGTATTTCCATATAGAGGTAACAGGGCATTTGATCAAGCACACAGGTTGGGAGAGCAAGAGCAGCGATTAGGAGAATTGCAAATGGCGGGGGCTGGCTATCTTGCAAGATTTACAACAGCACTGCTATGTATAGCAGAAACCATGTTCTACTATGAACGCCGGCCCGATCTTAATGACAGGCACTGGGGTCATCAGCAGACCCCCAGCTATCATGACAACCCATCGGCACCTCATAATCTCGTCACAACGTACCGACAGGAGAGTGACGGAAATGTTCGTCATATGTCGTGAAGAGGTTAAAGCATCCACTTTGCTCCCTCTATTGTTTTTTTTTTAACTGCGTATTTGAATAATTTATATCATAACTGCAAATTCATATTGTAATCTCTGGTGCTGGTCTTGTAAATGCCTTTTATAGAATTTATTCCATCAGACAATGATATTTCTATTACATCTGGCTGGTATATCTAATCTAATATTGACTGATAATATGCAGTCTACTAGAGCTAAAGATCAGCAGCCAGATCAGAAAAAAGGCAAATGCCTACATCTGGTTCAATAAGATTCAGTCATTACAAAGAGGAAAATCAGCAGAATTCAAGGGGCTGCGATTTTGCTGCAGCTTCTTTCCTGACAAGCACTCAAGTTTTGTTGCAGAAAAAAAAGCAGCAAAAACACCCAGTGTGAATTTAGCCTTAGGCTGGTATAAATGTTTGAGGATTTGCTGAGTTTTGCTTGTGATTTACAGACTTCCTTTGGCACTTCCCACCCTGTTATCTGTGTATCAGCGTGATAAACACCGGCGCAGCTGTTCTGATCGGTAGATTGCTACAATCGGTCAGAGGTCAGTTGACCGTAGGTCGCTCAGCTTATGATCTCCTATGAACCACAGCTCAGCCCTACACTCTGCAGGAGCGATTACCTCCTGTGTCAGTGTGTAGCCGGCTGTCACTGACGTGACTGCTCTCAAAGTCATTGGGATCGTCGTGGCACATTATGGATCTCTTCACTTCGGCACGTGAGGAATATTGTTGTTTAATATTTTAATTCTGTTACAGGGGACCTTGGCTTCTGTGGACTGGGCGTTGACGCGAGAATGGTTTAATTTAGAGTAATTAAAAGGAGTCTGTCATTATTTCATTTAAATAACTTTATTCTGGGTGGAGTTTTTTTTTTTAATAATATCCCTATGGGATTAATAATGGGGGTGTCTCAGACGCCTCTTCACTACACACCACTGGGCTTAATGTCACCTGACAATACAAAGTTGACATCAACCCCCCACACACACACACACAACCATCACCCCACTTGCCACCACATCAGGGCAAGTGGGAAGAGCGAGGCCAAGTGCCAAATTTGGCGCATCTTATGTATGTGCCTTTTCTGGGGCGGCTGAATGCTGTCTGCCTAGCAATTGCTGGTTATTAAATATAGGGGCACCCCATACGTCTTTTTGGGTCCCCCATTTTAATAACCAGGAAAGGCTAAGTATACAGCTGTGAGCTGATATTAAATAACCTGGGAAGCTCCATGGGTATTAACCTCTTCTCAGGCTATAAACATCTGCTCCCTGCTGCCTGCTTTCCCTCGGCTGGTTCTGAAAATTATGCGGGAGCCAACGCCATTTTAGAAAAATAAACATTAATACATGTACAGTAAGCTTAACACGCACTGTACTAATTATTTATGTCACTGACATCTTTATATTCTATTCTGTGTGTATATATCCATTTTATTTTGATTTTACGGTACATAGCAGATGAAAGGTCGGGCTTTCAAGGACATGGGTGTGTAAAAATCGAACAGCACTTGCATGGTCCGAGTGACATGCAATTTTTTTTCCTCACACCCTTTGACTTGCATTTGCGAGTCTCATCCAATATATGAGGACAATCCCAGCATGATCCTATTCTATATTCTCGCTGTGTGTGTTTAAGGCCGGCTTCACACTGGCGAGTTTTACGGACGTATGAGCGCATAAACTACGTCCGTAAAATACGTATAACACACGGCCCAATGACTCCCTATGTCCCAGCTCCTATCAGCCGTATTTTACGGATCCGTATTATACGGTCTTGTACGGCCGTAGAAAAATCGCAGCATGCTGCGTTTGTCACCGTGTTGCGCAAAAAAAAAAAAAAAATCGCCAATGAAAGTCTATGGTGGCGAGAAAAATACGGATTCCACACGGACCAGCAGTGTGACTTACGAGAAATACGCACCGGTGTTAGTGAAAAGCCGGTAATTCAATTGCCGGCTTTTCATTTCTCCTTCACAAACCCGACATGATATGAGACATGGTTTACATACAGTAAACCATCTCATATCCCTTTTTTTTTGCATATTCCACACTACTAATGTTAGTAGTGTGTATGTGCAAAATTTGGCCGCTGTAGCTTGTAAAATAAAGGGTTAAATCGCGGAAAAAATTGGCGTGGGCTCCCGCGCAATTTTCTCCGCCAGAGTGGTAAAGCCAGTGACTGAGGGCAGATATTAATAGCCTAGAGAGGGTCCATGGTTATTGGCCCCCCCTGGCTAAAAACATCTGCCCCAGCCACCCCAGAAAAGGCACATCAGGAAGATGCGCCTATTCTGGCACTTGGCCTCTCTTCCCATTCCCGTGTAGCGGTGGGATATCGGGTAATAAAGGGTTAATGCCACCTTGCTATTGTAAGGTGACATTAAGCCAGATTAATAATGGAAAGGCGTCAATTATGACACCTATCCATTATTAATCCAATAGTACGAAATGGTTAATAAAACACACACATGATTAAAGTATTTTAATGAAATAAAGACACATGTTGTAATATTTTATTAGACTCTTAATCCACCTGAAGACCCTCGTTCTGTAACAAAGTTAAAAAAATAAGCAACAATTTTCCATACCTTCCGTCGTTATGTCCCACGATGTAAATCCATCTGAAGGGGTTAAATCATTTTACAGCCAGGAGCTGTGCTAATGCACTCTCTCGTGCCTGTAAAACCCCGGGTACTGAATGGAAAGCTGGGTGATCTGTAGTTACCTTGAGTTGTGGTGAGGTGCCCTGTGCTGGATGTCCTCATGAACTAGAGCCTTGGAAAAGTTCCCACGCTCGAGTTCATATGAGGACATCCAGCAGAGGGCGCCTCATCGCGACTCAAGGAAACTACAGATCACCCAGCTTTCCATTCAGTACCCGGGGTTTTACAGGCACGAGAGAGTGCATTAGCACAGCTCCTGGCTGTAAAATGATTTAACCCCTTCAGATGGATTTACATCGTGGGACATAACGACGGAAGGTATGGAATATTGTTGTTTGCTTTTTTAACTTTGTTACAGAACGAGGGTCTTCAGGTGGATTAAGAGTCTAATAAAATATTACAACAACATGTGTCTTTATTTCATTAAAATACTTTGTAATCATGTGTGTATGTTTTATTAACCATTTCGTACTATTGGATTAATAATGGATAGGTGTCATAATTGACGCCTCTCCATTATTAACCTGGCTTAATGTCACCTTACAATAGCAAGGTGACATTAACTCTTAATTACCCCATATCCCACCACTACACGGGAGTGGGAAGAGAGTGGCCAAGTGCCAGAATAGGCGCATCTTCCAGATGTGCCTTTTCTGGGGTGGCTGGGGGCAGATGTTTTTAGCCGGGGGGGGGGGCAATAACCATGGACCCTCTCTAGGCTATTAATATCTGCCCTCAGTCACTGGCTTTACCACTCTGGCGGAGAAAATTGCGCGGGAGCCCACGCCAATTTTTTCCGCCATTTAACCCTTTATTTTAGCAGCTACAGCACCCAGATTTTGCACATACACACTACTAACATTAGTAGTGTGGAATATGCAAAAAAAAAAAAAAAAAGGAATATGAGATTGTTTACTGTATGTAAACCATGACTCATATCATGTCGGGTTTATGAAGGAGAAATGAAAAGCCGGCAATTGAATTACCGGCTTTTCACATATATCGCGCTGAATATATATATATATATATATATATATATATATATATATATATATATATATATATATATATATATATATATATATATATATATATATATATATATACATATACATACATATACATACACACTGTACATATGTTTTAACGAACATTTGAGCACATAAATCCATTAGATGTCGGTTTTGCAAGCCTGCGAGAAAATATCACAGTATGGATGCCATACGGAGGATGCCATGTGCAAAATACGCTGACACACCCTGCCTACGCATGACATACGGATCACTATTTTGGGGACTATTCTGCGTATTACGGCCGTAAATAACAGACCGTATTTACATACGCTGAGTGTGACACCGGCCTAATTCTTTACGTAGAGGTTTACTAATGAGGGGGTCTTCATTACTAAACCTAGGGTTTGGTGTAAGCGACAGCTGCTATTCAGAATCGCCCTATCAATAAAATAAAAAAAATAATAAAAGGATTAACCTGATCACTAAACGGCGGAGCAAAAAACGAAAACGCAAAACTGAAAAAAAGCTCCGGGGATTAAAATCTCTGTGGGAAGTGTAACGCTTTTAGAAATGTGTCAGACACAGTGTAATTACAGTCCTCTACTGCCTAACAAAGTGGGTTGTGACACTGATCCCTCTCGGTCTTCTTCTTCATATAAAAATATATGACCACCAGAAGTAAAAACATGTCTGTGCAAAAATATCAGCTCCTTTTCCTGATAAGTGAAACACTAAAGGCAAGTGATATTTCTGTGTGCTGAAAATTTTTCCCTGAAGTGAGCACACAAGTCACAGTAAGAGTGAGTAAAGCCTTTGCAGCCTACGAGCACCACGAATCCAGGTGTGGAGTGTGTACTGTACAATATGTTCCTATGGCAGGACTGCCGGGACCGGTTTCTTCTACTGTATTACACAACGTGAATGCTACTACACAGCAATAAATCTCCCCTCCAGCCAGTAAGGAGGAGGAGGGCATGTGGCCTAAGGCTGGGTTCATATTGTGCAGGAGCAGTCCGTTCAACGCATGAGTTAAACAGACTGCACCAACGCTAGTGCCTTTTAACCCCTTCACCCCCAAGGGTGGTTTGCACGTTCATGACCGGGCCAATTTTTACAATTCTGACCACTGTCCCTTTATGAGGTTATAACTCTGGAAAGCTTCAATGGATCTTGGCGATTCTGACATTGTTTTCTCGTGACATATTGTACTTCATGATAGTGGTAAAATTTCTTCGATATAACTTGCGTTTATTTGTGAAAAAAACGGATATTTGGCGAAAATTTCGCAATTTTCCAACTTTGAATTTTTATGCCCTTAAATCACAGAGATATGTCACGCAAAATACTTAATAAGTAACATTTCCCACATGTCTACTTTACATCAGCACAATTTTGGAACCAAATTTTTTTTTTGTTAGGGAGTTATAAGGGTTAAAAGTTGACCAGAAATTTCTCATTTTTACAACACCATTTTTTTTTTTTTAGGGACAACATCTAATTTGAAGTCATTTTGAGGGGTCTATGTGATAGAAAATACCCAAGTGTGACACCATTCTAAAAACTGCACCCCTCAAGGTGCTCAAAACCACATTCAAGAAGTTTATTAACCCTTCAGGCGTTTCACAGGAATTTTTGGAATGTTTAAATAAAAATGAACATTTAACTTTTTTTCACAAAAAATTTACTTCAGCTCCAATTTGTTTTATTTTACCAAGGGTAACAGGAGAAAATGGACCCCAAAAGTTGTTGTACAATTTGTCCTGAGTACGCTGATACCCCATATGTGGGGGTAAACCACTGTTTGGGCGCATGGCAGAGCTGGGAAGGAAAGAAGCGCCATTTGACTTTTCAATGCAAAATTGACTGGAATTGAGATGGGACGCCATGTTGCATTTGGAGAGCCCCTGATGTGCCTAAACATTGAAACCCCCCACAAGTGACACCATTTTGGAAAGTAGACCCCCTAAGGAACTTATCTAGATGTGTGGTGAGCACTTTGACCCCGCGAGTGCTTCACAGAAGTTTATAATGGAGAGCCGTAAAAATAAAAAATCATATTTTTTCACAAAAAAGATCTTTTCGCCCCCAATTTTTTATTTTCCCAAGGGTAAGAGAAGAAATTGGACCCCAAAAGTTGTTGTCCAATTTGTCCTGAGTACGCCGATACCCCATATGTGGGGGGGAACTACTGTTTGGGCGCATGACAGAGCTCGGAAGGGAAGGAGCGCCATTTGGAATGCAGACTTAAATGGCTTGGTCTGCAGGCGTCACGTTGCATTTGCAGAGCCCCTGATGTACCCAAACAGTACAAACCCCCCACAAGTGACCCCATATTGGAAACTAGACCTCCCAAGGAACTTATCTAGATGTGTTGTGAGAACTTTGAACCCCCAAGTGTTTCACTACAGTTTACAACGCAGAGCCGTGAAAATATAAAAAAAAATTTTTTCCCACAAAAATGATTTTTAGCCCCCAAAATTTTTATTTTCCCAAGGATAACAAGAGAACTTGGACCCCAAAAGTTGTTGTCCAATTTGTCCCAAGTACGCTGATACCCCATATGTTGGGGTAAACCCCTGTTTGGGCGCACGGGAGAGCTCGGAAGGGAAGGAGCACTGTTTTACTTTTTCAACGCAGAATTGGCTGGAATTGAGATCGGACGCCATGTCGCGTTTGGAGAGCCCCTGATGTGCTTGAACAGTGGAAACTCCCCAATTCTACCTGAAACCCTAATCCAAACACACCCCTAACCCTAATCCCAACGGTAACCCTAACCACACCCCTAACCCTGACACACCCATAATTCTAATCCCAACCCTAATCCCAACCGTAAATGTAATCCAAACCCTAACCCTAACTTTAGCCCCAACCCTAACCCTAACTTTACCTCCAACCCTAGCCCCAACCCTAGCCCTAATGGGAAAATGGAAATAGAGGGATTTTTGGTTCTTACCGTAAAATCTCTTTCTTGGAGCCTTCATTGGGGGACACAGGTAACCATGGGTGTATGCTGCTGTCACTAGGAGGCTGACACTATGCAAATAAAGAAGTAACTCCTCCCCGGCAGTATACACCCTCCGACAGGCACCAGGCAACTCAGTTGGTGCAAAAGCAGTAGTAGGAACAGGTAATATAAAACTCAACCTATGTACCAACCCACAACAACGGCACGTTAGCCAACACGGTACAACTTCAAGGGAGCGTGCTGTGTCCCCCAATGAAGGCTCCAAGAAAGAGATTTTACGGTAAGAACCAAAAATCCCTCTTTCTTTCTTGCTTCATTGGGGGACACAGGTAACCATGGGACGTCCCAAAGCAGTCCCTAGGGCGGGTATTCTGCAGAAAAAGAGGAGTCAGGTTGGCCGGTGAGAAACCGCCGCCTGCAGTATCCTCCTACCCAGGCTCGCGTCCGCGGAAGCCTGAGTATGCACCCCGTAGAATTTGACAAAGGTGTGCATGGAAGACCACGTAGCGGCCTTGCAAACCTGCGAGGCCGAAGCTTGGTGACGAACTGCCCAGGAAGCTCCCACTGCCCGGGTAGAGTGAGCCTTCACCCCCGAAGGAGGCTGTTTGTCTTGGACGCGGTATGCCTCCAAAACCGCTGAACGGATCCAACGAGCAATCGTGGATTTTGAGGCAGGAAGACCCTTTCGACGCCCATCCGAGACGACGAACAGAGGATCGGCCTGGCGAAAAGAGGCAGTTCTGGCGATGTAAATCCGGATAGCCCTGTCCACATCCAGCTTGTGAAGGGATTTCTCCAATGGATGAACCGGGGAAGGGCAAAAGGACGGGAGGACAATGTCCTCGTTGATATGAAAAGATGAGACAACTTTCGGTAAGAAGGAAGGAACCGGACGAAGAACCACCTTGTCTTGATGCAGGACCAGAAAGGGAGAACGACAGGATAAAGCCGCCAGCTCTGAAACCCTTCTAATGGAGGTGATGGCGATCAAAAAGGCTACCTTCCAGGATAGAAGCGAGAAGGAAACATCCTGAAGCGGTTCAAAGGGCGGCCGCTGCAGGGCATCTAAGACGAGGTTGACATCCCAAGGCTCAACAGGAGACCGGTAAGGGGGAGCTATATGAGCGACCCCCTGGATGAAGGTCCTCACCTGAGGCAGGGAAGCCAGGTCTCTTTGAAAAAGAATTGATAGAGCGGAGATCTGACCCTTCAAGGTGCTAAGGGAAAGACCCGAATCTAGGCCCGTTTGAAGAAAGCTGAGAAGGGAAGGAAGGGAAAAGGTCATAGGAAACAGATTGTTATCCTGACACCACCGGAAAAATGCCTTCCAACATCTGTGGTAGACACGCGATGAGGCCGGTTTTCTCGCTCTTATCATAGTCTGGATGACGCTATGAGAAAAACCCGCATTCTTCAGGACCGCGGCCTCAACGGCCATACCGTTAAATTCAGCGACCAAGAATTCGGGTGGGAGAGAGGCCCCTGTGAAAGAAGGTCCGGAAGATCCGGAAGTCTCCACGGAACATCCGATAACATGTTTTATCAGCTCTGCGTACCAGGCTCTGCGAGGCCAATCTGGAGCTACCAAGAGTACGGGGACCCCTTCCGACTTGATCTTCTTTACGACCCTTGGGATCAGAGGGAGAGGCGGGAACAGATAGGGCATCCGGAACTGGGCCCAAGAGATCACGAGAGCGTCGCATCCGACGGCCATCGGGTCCCAAGACCTGGCGACGTACTGGGGAACTTTGTGGTTTGCCCGGGAGGCCATCAAGTCGACGTCCGGAACGCCCCACCGCTGGCAAATCTGGCTGAAGATAGCTGGAAGAAGAGACCACTCGCCCGCCACGATGCCCTGGCGACTTAGAAAGTCGGCCTCCCAATTGTCCACTCCTGGGATGTGGACGGCTGACAGAGAGGGAACATGACCCTCCGCCCAGCGGAAAATTTTTGCTACTTCCGCCATGACTTGACTGCTGCGAGTCCCCCCTTGGTGATTTATGTATGCCACGGCCGTGGCGTTGTCCGACTGAATGCGGACCGGCTTTCCCGAAAGGAGAGACTCCCAGCGGATGAGGGCTAGGAAGATGGCTCTGATTTCCAAGAGGTTGATCGAGAGGCACGCCTCTTGAGCAGTCCAGCGGCCCTGGGCTGTGAGGTGGAGAAAGACCGCTCCCCAACCTTGGAGACTGGCGTCGGTGGTAACCACCTGCCAGTGGGGGGGGGGGGGGGGGGGTAAAAATGACCTCCCGCGCAGAATGGAGGTGGACAGCGTCCACCAAGAGAGAGACTGTCTCGCCCTGGGGGAGAGGCGAAACGGGTTCCTGTCCCAGGCAGACAGAAGAGCCAGCTGAAGGGGACGAGAGTGGAACTGAGCATAGGGGACCGCTTCCATAGAAGCGACTATTCTCCCCAGAACTCTCATGGCTAGACGAAGGGACAGAGGAGTCGGACCCTTTAGCGCTCTGACACCCCGACGAAGAGAAAGAAACTTCTCCTTGGGAAGGAAGACCTGAGCCCGAAAGGTATCGAATTCCATGCCTAGGAACTCCAGCCGTTGGGTTGGAATCAAGGAAGACTTCTGGTAGTTGATCAACCAGCCTAGGCGAACTAAGGTGTCCAGAGTAAGATGGAGGCTCTGGCTGCAATCCCCCTGGGATGGGCCCTTGATCAATAGGTCGTCGAGGTATGGGATTACCAGAATCCCTTTTGAACGCAGGATGGCCATGACAGCTGCCATGACCTTCGTAAAGACCCTGGGAGCAGATGCCAGCCCGAAGGGGAGGGCAGTGAACTGGTAATGATGCTCCCTGATCGCGAATCGGAGGAACCTCTGATGCTGCACGCAAATAGGAATGTGAAGGTACGCATCCCGAATGTCCACTGAGCACAGAAACTCTCCCGGCTCCATGGACGCGATCACCGAGCGCAGAGATTCCATTTTGAAGTGTTGAATCCGAAGGTGGCGGTTCAATCGTTTGAGATCCAGAATCGGACGGAGAGAGCCGTCCTTTTTTGGAACCACGAACAGGTTTGAATAAAACCCGGAAAACCGCTGACGAAAAGGCACCGGCACTACGACTCCCGAGGCGAGGAGCGAATCGACGGCTTGGAGAAGCCCTGGGAGATGAGAGGGCTTTTTGGGAGGACGAGAGAGCATGAAACGTCTTCCTGGGGGCGAAGAAAACTCTATTTTGTAGCCTGACGTGACGATCTCCCTGACCCAGGCGTCGTCGACTACTGAAAGCCAAACCTCTGAGAATAGAAGAAGGCGGCCTCCCACCCTGGAAGGAGTTCCAGGTGGGGGCGACCCGTCATTTATTAGAAAACCTGCGGCCCCGAGATCCCGATGGTTTTGCGGGGTGGCTCTTGGCTCTCCAGCGTGGCGGAGGCCTGAAAGAAGGTTTTCTTCGGTCCCCTTGTGAGGAGGAACGGTCCTGGACGGGGTTTCCCGAAGAGGCAAAAGACCGAAAGGGACGAAAGGACTGGGGACCCCTCCTGTTGAAGGGACGTTTAGGCTTGGACTGGGGTAAGGAGGTACTCTTACCGCCAGTAGCGTCCAAGATCATTTGATCTAGCTGCGAGCCGAAGAGTCTGGAGCCCTGGAAGGGCAGACCCGTGAGCGATTTCTTAGATGCGGGGTCAGCGTTCCACGCCTTTAACCAAAGAATCCGGCGAATGGCGACAATGTTGCCATTAGCCCTGGTAGAGCAGGCCGCTGCATCAAGGGAGGCATTCATCAGGTATTTTCCTGCCAGTGAAATCTGATCCGCTAATTCAGACAGTTCTTCAGCAGGAGCAGAGGCCGAAATGCCCCTGCGCAGGGTCTTGGCCCAGGCTGAAACAGCCTTGGCTACCCATGACGAGGCAAAACTAGGGCAAAGGGAGGCTCCGGAGGCCTCAAATGCTGATTTTGCTAGCGCCTCGATTTGTCTGTCCGAGGGGTCCTTAAGGGAAGCCGCGTCCGGAATAGACAGAACTGTCTGTGAGGATAGCCTGGACACAGGCGGGTCGACCTTAGGAGACTCGGGACCACTTGGAGACCAGGTCGGAGTGAAAAGGGTATAACACATCAAGCAGTTTCCTGCCTGGGAAACGCTTGCCAGGGTTTTCCCAGTGAGTGGCGGTAGTGTTGTCAAACTCCTTGTGATTAGGGAAAACCCTAGAGGAACGTTTAATCCGTTTAAAAGCAACGGAGACGTCCTGAGAGCTTGCCTCATCCTCCTTAAGATCAAGCGTCTGAATGATAGCTGAGATAAGGCTATCAACCATGTCTTGTGTTCCGGAAGTCTGATCTGCATCCGAGTCAGCTTCCGACTGAGAGGTGACATCAGACCCGAGGTCCGCCTGTGAGGAAGGGGAACGGGCAGATAGGGGAATCCCGATGTGGTCCGGTGAACTGGAGAAGGATCTAGATAAGGTCCGTTTTCTGTCTCTTTTGTCCGGTCTGCCTCTGTGAGAGTCTAGGACAGGTGCGGGCGAATCGCCGTGAGAGGCGTTCGTGGCACTGGTGGCATTAGAGAGAAGCGGGATGCGTTCAAGTGCCTGGACCAGGGACTGAGAAACCTTAGTCAGGTCGGACACAGATTGAGACATAGCAACAGCCCACTCCGGGGGAGGGGGGGTGCACTCATCCCGGGACCCTGAAGCTTCCAGGGGAGCTGACATGGTGGGAGGAACGCAGGACGGGCAGAAAGGAGATGGCTGACCTGAAACCCACTTTTTCTTACAGTGAGCGCAGGCGTAATGGATGGCCGTAGGGGCAAAGGCCGGGGTGGGGTCGGACATAGGTGGATATTACCTTTTCCCCAGAGAATACTGCCAGGTGGAGTAGGAGGTAGCGCTGAGCCTGGTGAAAGACAGTGGTAACCGCAGGTGCCTGTGTTCCCCCGAGAAATCCTGTGTCCCACGCGATGAGCAGACGCTGACAGGGAGCAGGAAGCAGGAGAAAAGAGCGCGGAGAAAGTGCGACGCTGTGGGCGTGCACAGAACCGAAGGGGGGAAAGAAAGGAACGCCCCCTGTAAAACTGAAAGCAATCCGGCCGCTATACCGTCGACCGCCACAAGAGGGCGCTCAAGCGGCAAGAAAGGGAAAAGCAGGGAGACGCTGCACATCCCGGCCGCACTAATTCCGGCCACCACCAGAGGGCGCTCAAGCGCTAAGAAAGGGAACATGAGGCAGAGAGAAATTGCGGGCGAACGAGCCTGCAAGTTTGAATAAGGAGGGGGAAAAGATGCCAGCCTTCCTGCTCTCATTCCTACGTGGTCTCAACGCCCGAATATGCAGCCCACTTCCCTGTCAGATGCTCCCCTATGGTAAGAGGAGATCGCTGCTGGGCAGGGTATTGGTGGGGATGGGGGGTTTGTTGATTGAAGATTCCCTACCTGCAGATAAGGAATCATCAGGATCCCTGGTAGATAGAGGGTCCTGGAAGTAGTCCTCCTTCCCGCGCCACGACTCTCCGGCGCAGAAGACGGCGTCGACCCCTGAACAGGGGGAGAGGGTCACTGGATGTGACCGCCGTCTTCCTCTCAGCCCGCTCCGAGGAGAGGGATGAGGAGGGGAAACGGGCAGGACTGGCCACCGAAGAAAGGGTCACCCTGAACACCCGAATGGGTGACAGGGGACAAAGTCCTGCCCAGTGGGTCCGAGAGGGTGCGATGTGGGTGATACCACACTGCTCTCTCGGTCGATCAAAGTGGGGAAGACAGGGTGAGAAAACTGCACCCTGTTATCCTGAAGAAAGAGAGTCTGAAAAAGAAAGGGGAAATGATTAAAAACACACAACAAATCCCTGTAAAAGAAATGCGGATCTGGTGTTAGATCCAGGTCCGCCTCCTACAGACACTAAGCAAAAACTGAGTTGCCTGGTGCCTGTCGGAGGGTGTATACTGCCAGGGAGGAGTTACTTCTTTATTTGCATAGTGTCAGCCTCCTAGTGACAGCAGCATACACCCATGGTTACCTGTGTCCCCCAATGAAGCGAGAAAGAAAAATACATTTTTTTAAATTTATTATTCTTCCCTAACTAAGGTGGTGATGAAGGGGGGTTTGATTTACTTTTATAGCGTTTTTTATATCGGATTTTTATGATTGGCAGCTGTCACACACTAAAAGACGCTTTTTATAGCAAAAAAGTTTTTGCGTCTCCACATTTTGAGACCTATAATTTTTCCATATTTTGGTCCACAGAGTCATGTGAGGTCTTGTTTTTTGCGGGACGAGTTGACATTTTTATTGGTAACATTTTCGGACATGTGACAGTTTTTGATCGCTTTTTATTCCGATTTTTGTGAGGCAGAATGACCAAAAACCAGCTATTCAAGAATATCTTTTGGGGGAGGCGTTTATACCGTTCCACGTTTGGTAAAATTGTTGAAGCCGTTTTATTCTTTGGGTCAGTACGATTACAGCGATACCTCATTTATATCTTTTTTTATGTTTTGGCGCTTTTATACGATAAAAGCTATTTTATAGAAAAAATAATTATTTTGGCATTGCTTTATTCTGAGGACTATAACTTTTTTATTTTTTGCTTATGATGCTGTTTGGCGGCTTGTTTTTTGCGGGACAAGATGACGTTTTCAGCGGTACCATGGTAGTTTATATCTGTCTTTTTGATCGCGTGTTATTCCACTTTTTGTTTGGCGGTATGATAATAAAGCGTTGTTTTTTGGCTCGTTTTTTTTTTTTTCCTTACGGTGTTCACTGAAGGGGTTAACTAGTGGGACAGTTTTATAGGTTGGGTCGTTACGGACGCGGCGATACTAAATGTGTACTTTTCTTGTTTTTCTTTTTTTTTTTTTTAAGATAAAGAAATGTATTTATGGGAATAATATATATATATTTTTTTTTACACGTGGCAATTTTTTTTTTTTTACTTTGTCCCAGGGGGGGACATCACAGATTGCCGATATCACAGTTTGCATAGCACTCTGTGAGATCGGCGATCTCACTCATTGCTGCAGGCTTACAGAGCTGCAGCTGCAGCCTGCTCCTGACCCGGAAGTCCTCCCTGCAGGACCCGGATGCAGCCCCGCGGCCATTTTGGATCCGGGGACTGCAGGGAGAAGACGCTCGGTACAAGGTGAGTACATTCCCTTGTAACGATCGTCTCAGGGAAGCCCGCAGGGAGCCCCCTCCCTGCGCGATGCTTCCCTGTACCGCCGGTACACCGCGATCATGTTTGATCGCGGTTTTGACGGGAGTTATTGTGCCGGGGGCGGTCCGTGACCGCTCCTGGCACATAGTGCCGGATGTTAGCTGCGATAGGCAGCTGACACCCGGCCGCGCTCCCCCCGTGAGCGTGGCCGATCGCATATGACGTACTGTCCCGTCGGTGGTCATACGGGCCCACCCCACCTAGACGGGATAGTACGTCTAATGTCAGAAAGGGGTTAAAGATCGCGTTATGCGATCGCGATAGCGTAGGTGGAGCATCTGCGCTATCGGTGATGGACCGGGAAACGCTGCAGACCGCGTCCGATGGTCCATAACAGAATGACGGCACATTGCTAACGCATGCCGATTACGACATGCGTTAGCGATGCACTACATAATGGTAGTCAATGGGTGCGCCAACGCATCCGTTACATAGCGTAAGTGCTGCTGTGTAACGGATGCATAAATATAAATATAATTTGGCCTGCAATCTAAATTTAGATCGGGGTGCTGGCGAGACAGACCGTAAGGTCTAGTATTAGTATTATTGAAATCCACCTCACTCCCTGTGTGGAATATCTTAAGGTACCTTCACACTAAACGATATCGCTAGCGATCCGTGACGTTGCAGCGTCCTGGATAGCGATATCGTTTAGTTTGACACGCAGCAGCGATCAGGATCCTGCTGTGATATCGCTGGTCGTTGAACAAAGTTCAGAACTTTATTTGGTCGTCAGACCGGCGTGTATCGTCGTGTTTGACACCAAAAGCAACGATACCAGCGATGTTTTACAATGGTAACCAGGGTAAACATCGGGTTACTAAGCGCAGGGCCACGCTTAGTAACCCGATGTTTACCCTGGTTAACAGTGTAAAATAACAAACAGTACATACTCACATTCGCGTCCCCCGGCGTCCGCTTCCTGCACTGACTGAGCCGTAAAGTGAAAGTACAGCACAGCGGTGACGTCACCGCTCTGCTGTTAGGGCCGGCGCTCAGTCAGTGCAGGAAGCGGACGCCGCGAATGTAAGTATGTACTGTTTTTTTTTTTTTACATTTTACGCTGGTAACCAGGGTAAAAATCAGGTTACTAAGCGCGGCCCTGCGCTTAGTAACCCGATGTTTACCCTGGTTACCCGGGGACCTCGGCATCGTTGGTCGCTGGAGAGCGGTCTGTGTGACAGCTCTCCAGCGATCAAACAGCGACGCTGCAGCGATCGGCATCGCTGTCTGTATCGCTGCAGCGTCGCTTAATGTGAAGGTACCTTTAGAAACAAAAGGATTTTTTGAAACTTGCTAATTTATTCAAGTGAAAAACAGAAATCAATCAAATGTGACAGATCAAATAGTAGGCACTTGTTAAACAATCGTACAAGCGACTCAGTGATTTTGACGTTTCGACCCTCCCGGGTCTTACTCTAAAGTCGCAAATATTATACCCCAATAGACTATGTTGTGAGGCTAAGTTATAGCATGGGGTCTGTCAAACGGGAATCAGTCAAGTGACATTGTGTCTAGGAGTGCTTCTGTAGTAAAAAGTATAGTTGTTACCTTAATCCAGGATTTATGAGTGGCTCTTATGGTAAAGAGGATGTTGTCCCTGTAGTGTCAAGGGGCAGGTACAGTCTTTTGATACCAAGTATGGCCTAATAGTTGATTTTTCTCTGAGTATGACCTTGCTGAGGAATAGCAGCAGTGTATCGGCGTCTTGCTGCTGTTTGCATATGT
The DNA here is from genome assembly GCF_051348905.1 of Ranitomeya variabilis. Classification (NCBI taxonomy): domain Eukaryota; kingdom Metazoa; phylum Chordata; class Amphibia; order Anura; family Dendrobatidae; genus Ranitomeya; species Ranitomeya variabilis. The sequence continues at coordinate 175,412,283 of NC_135238.1, forward strand.
GATTCAAATAGAAAGTTGGTATGTCACTGGAGACAACCTTTTTTGCAGGTGCCAATGTATCAGCCTTAAATTGCTGGTAAGTTGTATGTAGTTTAATGGATTTGCCAGTTCTGGATAAAGCCTTGTAGAGGGGTAACAGCGGCGCATCTGCGTCTTGCTGGTGGACATGTAGGCTTAATACCCTTAGTGGTCCTGCATACAACTTACCAGCAATTTAAGGCTGATACATTGGCACCTGCAAAAAAGGTTGTCTCCAGTGACATACCAACTTGGTATCAAAAAGACTGTACCTGCCCCTTGACACTACAGGGACAACATCCTCTTTACCATAAGAGCCACTCATAAATCCTGGATTAAGGTAACTATACTTTTTACTACAGAAGCACTCGTAGACACAATGTCACGTGACTGATTCCCGTTCGACAGACCCCATGCTATAACTTAGCCTCACAACATAGTCTATTGGGGTATAATATTTGCGACTTTAGAGTAAGACCCGGGAGGGTCGAAACGTCAAGATCACTGAGTCGCTTGTACGATTGTTTAACAAGTGCCTACTATTTGATCTGTCACATTTGATTGATTTCTGTTTTTCACTTGAATAAATTAGCAAGTTTCAAAAAATCCTTTTGTTTCTAAGATATTCCACACAGGGAGTGCGGTGTAACGGATGCAGTCAGCGCATTGCCATTTACGCAATGTGAACCTGGCCTTAGAGTCACAGTAGGGTCTCAGTGGTAAGACCCTGAGCAATCAGCAAGTTATCCTCTGGCTATCTTAGAAATAACCCTTTATGACCCAGGAAAGGAAAACTTCAGCACAGGTTGTGAGTTTTATCTGGGAAGAACATGTTGGACAGTGAATGCATGTGCCAATAAATCCACTACTAGGTCTTTACTTTAGCCCTTTCCAGCAGCAGCCAGTTTTCATTTTTATGTCTTCATTTTTCCCCTCCCTTCTTCCAAGAGACATACTTTTTTTTTTTTCTTTCATTGTCTTTCCCTTGACATTTCCATAAGGGGGCTCATTTCAAAGTATTGAATGAAGCCATTCATTTTAATATACAATGAACTAAAAACAAAATGGGGAAAAAATGAAATTCCACAAAGTGTTTTGGGTTTTATTTTTACAGTGTTTTAGCTTTTTTTTTTCTTTTTGTCCACAAGAGGACTAGAACCTGTGATTGCCAAATTGCTTATATTATATACTGCAAATCACAGTCTTAGGTCAAGCTCAGCATATAGCAGAGCTGCAGAGGAGCAAGATGCAGTGGAGGCCATCAGCTGGCTGCCCGTGATCAAGTCATGGGGCAGCAATAGGAGCAGCACACACAAGCACAGCGCACATTTCATGTAAATGCAGCAGTCAGAAAACGACCGCGCTGTTCAAATTGTTGAAGAGAGTGTCACTCCCAAAATGCAGATCAACCCCTTTCTGTCATCGGACGAATAGTACGTCCAATGGCAGATCACCTGCTTTGATGCGGGCTCCGAAGGTGAGCCCGCATCAAGGTCGGGACAGGTGAGCTGGTTTGAACAGCTGACATGTAACCGCAATAGCGGCGGGTGGAATTGCGATCCACCCACTGCTATTAACTTATTAAATGCCGCTGTCAAACGCTGACAGCGGCATTAAACGTGTGCTTCGGGCCGGAAATACGCACACCGCTGATCGAGGGTCAGCGGAGCGTTGGCATGACAACCACAGGTCTCCTTGAGACCTCTATAGTTGTTGATGCCAGATTGCTGTGAGCGGTGCTCATAACAATGCTGGAATTCTACTTAGGAGCGATCTGAGCATCGCTCCTATGTAGCAGAGCCGATCACGCTGACAGCTTCTAGCCTCCCATGGAGGCTATCGAAACATGTCAAAAGTAAAAAAAAAAAGTTTTAAAAAATATGAAAAAAATAAAAAATGTAAAAGTTTAAATCACCCCCCTTTCAAAATAATAAAAAAAAAATTAAATGAAACCTACACATATTTGGTATCGCCGTGTTCAGAATCGCCCGATCAATAAAAAAAAAAAAAATAACCTGATCACTAAACGGTGTAGCGAGAAAGAAAATTCAAAACGCCAGAATTACATTTTTTGGTCGCCGTGACATTGAATTAAAATGCAATAACAGGCGATCAAAAGAACGTATCTGCACAAAAGTGGTATCATTGAAAACGTCAGCTCGGCGCGTCAAAAGATAAGCCCTGATCCGACCTGAGATCCCAAAAAATGGAGACACTACGGGTCTTGGAAAATTGCGCAATTTTTTATTTTATTTTTTAAAGCAAATATTGGATTTTTTTTCACCACTTAGATAAAAAAAAAAAACCTAGACATGTTTGGTGTGTATGAACTCGCAATGACCTGGAGAATCATAATTGCAGGTCAGTTTTAGAATTTAGTGAAACTAACAAAAAAGCCAAACAAAAAAAGTGTGGGATCACACTTTTTTTTGCAATTTCACCACACTTGGAATTTTTTTCCTGTTTTCTAGTACACGACATGGTAAAACCAATGGAGTCGTTTAAAAGTACAACTCGTCCCGCAAAAAATAAGCCCTCACATGGCCATATTGACGGAAAAATAAAAACTTTTGGCTCTGGGAAGGAGGGGAGACAAAAACGAAAATGCAAAACCGAAAAAAGCTCTGGGGGTTAAGGGGTTAAACTTGTATAGGGTGACTTTGCCCCTATAAGAAGAATCATAAGCAGTATATATTTAATATAGGGATTTTTGTGTGTACTCACCGTAAAATCCTTTTCTCCGAGCCACTCATTGGGGGACACAGGACCATGGGTTATGCTGCTGTCTCTAGGAGGCTGACACTAAGCTGAGACAAAAAAAGGTTAGCTCCTCCCCTGCAGTATACACCCTCATACTGGCTTCCAGACACCCAGTTCAGTGCAAAAGCAGTAGGATAATAACAAGAAAATATCAAGAAACATTAGAATATAACATGTCAAACAAACAGTCAAAGACCAAAAAATGTAACGAGCCGCAAGGCTACCAGGGTGGGTGCTGTGTCCCCCAATGAGTGGCTCGGAGAAAAGGATTTTACGGTGAGTACACACAAAAATCCCTATTTCTCCTTCGCCTCATTGGGGGACACAGGACCATGGGACGTCCCAAAGCAGTCCCTGGGAGGGAAACAATACAACCAAATAACTCCGTGCACCATCTGACTACAAATGCGCAACAGCCGCTTGCAGAATACGCCTGCCAAGGGCCGCGTCCGCAGAGGATTGGATGTGGACATTGTAATGCTTTGTGAAGGTATGCAGGCTGGACCACGTTGCGGCCTTGCAAACCTGCTCCGCTGTTGCCTGGTGCCGGATGGCCCAGGAAGCACCCATCGACCGAGTGGAGTGTGCTCTAATCCCCGCCGGGATAGGGCTGCCCCTGACCCGATAGGATTCCTGGATAGCAGATCGAATCCATCTGGCTATCGTGGATTTAGACGCAGCCAAACCCTTTCTGTGACCCTCAGGGAGAACGAAAAGGGCATCCGATTTTCTGAAATGAGCCGTTCTGGAGATGTACCTTCTGAGGGCCCGTACGACGTCTAGAGTATGGAGAGCCTTCTCGACCCTATGCTTGGGCTGCGGGCAAAAAGAAGGGAGGATGATGTCCTCGTTAAGATGAAACGACGAGACCACCTTCGGAAGAAAAGCCGGAGAAGGGCGCAAGACCACTTTGTCCTGATGAAAGGCTAGAAACGGTGCCCGGCAGGACAAGGCGGCGAGCTCTGAAACCCTTCTGATGGACGTCACCGCTACCAGGAAGGCAACCTTCCAAGAGAGGACAGAGAGCGAAACGTCTTGAAGGGGTTCGAACGGGGGTTCCTGAAGAACCCCCAGGACCAAGTTGAGATCCCAGGTTTCTATCGGCATCCTATAAGGGGGAACCACATGGGAGACTCCCTGGATGAAGGTCTTGACTTGGAGGTTGGCGGCGATCCTGCGCTGAAACAGCACGGATAACGCTGAGACCTGGCCTTTGAGGGAACTGAGCGCCAAACCGGAGTCAAGACCGGACTGAAGGAAATTCAAGATGCAAGGGATAGAGAAAACGAGCGGAGGAAGCCCTCGGAGCCTGCACCATGAGAAGAAGGTTTTCCAGACGCGGTGGTAAATGGAGGCGGAAGACGCCTTACGAGCACTTAACATGGTGGGAATGACCTGCTGAGAGAAACCGGCACGAGTTAGAATCCAGGTTTCAACAGCCACGCCGTTAAACGTAGGGCCCCTGAGCTCTGATGGTAGATCGGTCCCTGGCGAAGTAGATCTGGGCGGTCTGGTAGCCGCAAGGGCACGTCGGCTACGAGCTGGACGAGTTCCGCGTACCACGCGCGACGAGGCCAGTCTGGAGCGACCAGGATGACCGGAACTCCCTCCGTCTTGATCTTTCGGATCACCTTCGGCAGTAAGGGAAGAGGAGGAAACACGTATGGGAGCTGAAACTGATGCCACGGGAATATCAACGCGTCCACTCCGATGGCCTGGGGATCCCGAGAACGAGCAACGAAGTTGTGAACCTTGGCGTTCAATCTGGACGCCATCAGATCCACGTCCGGGGTCCCCCAGCGAAGACAGATCTGTCGAAAGACCTCTGGGTGGAGTTCCCACTCCCCCGAGGCAAGGCCCTGGCGGCTCAGGAAGTCCGCCGCCCAGTTCTCGACTCCCGGAATGTGAACCGCGGAGATGATGGAATGGTTGATTTCGGCCCAACGAAGGATGTGAGAGACTTCCTGCATCGCCGCCCTGCTGCGGGTACCCCCCTGGTGGTTGATGTAAGCCACCGCCGTGACGTTGTCCGATTGGACACGTATAGGGTGACCCGCAAGCAGGGTGTGAAAGTGACTCAGGGCAAGTCTGATAGCCCGAATCTCCAGGATGTTGATGGGGAGACTGGATTCCCGACCTATCCAACGGCCCTGGGCAGAGTGATGAACACCGCCCCCCAGCCGAGGAGGCTGGCGTCGGTAGTTACCACTAACCAGCGGATCGGGAGGAAGGACTTCCCCTGGAGAAGAGATGGACCCAGGGTCCACCATATGAGAGATTGTCTGACCCGCGGAGACAGCGGGCAAGGACGGTCGAGAGATGGGAGACTCCTGTCCCAGTTGTCCAGCAGAGCCTGTTGTAAGGGGCGGAGATGGAGTTGAGCGAAAGGAACCGCTTCGATTGCTGCAACCATCTTTCCCAGGATCTTCATGGCGAACCGAATGGTTCGCGGGCGAAGATGACGGAGCGTTCGGGCTCCCTGCTGAAGCGCTTGAGCCTTGGACCGAGGAAGCAAAACCAGCCCCCTTGAAGTGTCCGGGATCATTCCCAGAAAGGAGATCCGACGGGCAGGAACGGGAGAGGACTTGTCCAAGTTGATCAGCCAGCCCAGGCGCGAGAGAGAATCCAGGGTAATGTGGACGCTTGACTCGCAGGTTTGGAAAGACAGACCCTTTATGAGGAGATCGTCTAAGTAAGGTAACACGACGACTCCTCGCGAGTGAAGGATGGCCATGACAGCCGCCATGACCTTGGTGAATACCCTGGGCGCTGTGGCAAGACCGAAGGGTAAGGCCGTGAACTGGAAGTGGTCGTTCAGAATGGCAAAGCGGAGGAACCTTTGATGAGGCGGGAAAATCGGGATGTGAAGATAGGCATCCTTGATGTCTATCGAGGCCAAGAATTCCCCTCTTTCCAACGAAGAGATGACCGATCTGAGTGATTCCATCCTGAAGTGCCGGACTCTTACACACTTGTTCAGGAGTTTCAGATCCAAAATGGGGCGCACTGTTCCGTCCTTTTTTGGCACTACGAAGAGGTTTGAGTAGAAACCTTTGAACCTCTCGTGTTCCGGGACCGGAACAATGACCCCGCTCTGGCGGAGGGAGTGGATAGCGCAAAGAAGGGCGCGAGACTGAGCTCCCGAGCTGGGGAGACGAGAGGGGAAAAACCGGGTTGGAGGAGGAGAGGAGAACTCTATCTTGTAGCCCGACGATACCAGGTCCCTGACCCATCCGTCTTGAACGACGGAGAGCCAGGCCTGCTGAAAAAGGAGTAGACGTCCGCCTACTCTGGTGGTATCGACTGGCGCCGTTCCCGAGTCATTGAGACGGGAATCTGGGAGGTCTGGAACCTCTGGTTCTGGGCTGCCTAGGTTTTCCGCGCCAGGAAGGGATCGGCCTGAAGGAGGGGCGAACGTCTCTGTCTGTACGAGCGGATCGGTCCGATCTGGGGCGACCGGTAGGATTGGACCAGGCTGGGCTGGTACGAAAGGACCGAAAGCGAAAATAAGGTTGACGCTGGAAAGCCGCCTTGGGCCTCTGTTGGGGAAGAAACTTGCTCTTTCCTCCCGTGGCGTCGGAAATAAGCTGGTCAAGCCTTTCGCCAAAAAGGCGCCCGCTTTGAAAAAGGGAGAGAGATCAGAGATTTTTTAGAGGAGGAGTCTGCGCGCCACTCTCTGAGCCAAAGAGTCCTTCTAATAGCGATGGCGTTAGCGGCCGCCGATGCTGCGCAATTCGCCGCATCAAGAGATGCGTACATCACATAATCACTAGCCATAGCTAACTGCTTAGCCAGGTCCGCCATCTCAGACGGGAGGTCCTGTTCGTGAATAGATTTCGCTAGAGCATCCGCCCAGGAAACCATTGCCTTAGTCACCCAAGCCGCGGCGAATGAGGGGGACAGGGAAGAGCCTGAGGCCTCATACACTGAGCGAGCTAGGGAGTCTAGCTGGCGTTCAGTGGGACTCTTAATTGAAGCGCCGTCCGGGACTGAGAGAAGTGTTTTAGAGGCCAGGCGCGAGACCGGAGGGTCTACTATAGGGGGATCCGTCCAGTCCTTCACGAGATCTGTTGAGAAGGGATACTTCGATACCAGATCCTTCTTACCCGAGAAACGTTTATCTGGACGCTCCCTGTGACGCTTGACTATATCAAGAAAAGCTGGGTGAGAGGCAAAAGTCTTGTGGGAACGCTTGGTTCTGGTAAAAGAAACCGCGTGCTCCGGAGCGGAATTAGGGTCATCATCCACCCTAAGCGCGTGATTGACTGCTACAATGAGGGAGTCAACCGTAGCTCTGAACTCCGGAGCCTCCGGGTCCAATGATACCTCGGAATCATGATCAGAGTCTTGAACGCTGCGAGCCCCCAAGGAGGGTGAGCGAGAGGTGGAGCTGCCAGAAACTGAGTGGCGAGGTGAACGCTCAGGAGAGGTAGTACGGATCCGTTTTCTGGACGACCGTGCCTCTTTAAGTGGAGAGCGGCCCCTGCCGGTAGACGATTCCCCTGCTACGTAGGGATCCCTTAGGACCTGTAACGGATTGCCCCGTTCCCCGGGAGGATTTTGAATGGATTTGATGGCGTTGGCTAAAAAATCCACGGACTGCGAAAGTGAAACAACCCACGGGGGGGGGGGGCTAGGTACACCGGAGTCGGTGGCGGTGGAGGGCTCCTGGGCACCTGGGGCATCGCAGGCAGAGCAGAGGGGAGAGTGACATGGTGTAAACTAATGCCAGGGGCTAGCCTGATACCCTGGGAGGGGAAGCGAGAGCGACACTGCAGGAGAGAGCTGACGGTCTCCTTACCCTGGTCCTGTGTCCCAACGAGGAAGAGGGAGGCGGCAGGAGAACTAGGCGACAGCCGGCGTGCACAGAGCTGCACGTAGGGGACGCTGCAGCTGGGAGACCTGGTGCTGCGGCGTGCATATGAGATCCAAGATGGCCGCCGAGACCTGGGGGAAGATCTCGCACACAGCGAGAAGCGCCAGGACCGGTGGGCGGAGCCACGCGATGACGCGAAAAGGGGGCGGAGCCGTGTCGACGCGAAAAGGGGGCGGAGTCTAGTGAAAAGGGGCGGAGCCTAGCGAAAAGCGCCACTAGAGGTGGGCGGAGCCGCGCGATGACGCGAAAAAAGGGGGCGGAGCCTATCGGGAAGCGCCGGGTCCCCGGCCGGCTAGGCCGAAGCCGGGGACTAAATTTGTACCATCGGCCTGGCGCGCTGCCGCTGAAGGCCGCGGTATCAAGAGGCCCAAGAATAAGGAGTGCCACTAGAACATGGGGAGCCCTCCGGACCGCCGGACCAGTGACCACCCCCCCTACCCCCGAGACACTTACCCTGATGGAGCAGCGCACCGGGGCTGAGGTAATTGGGGTGGAAGACAGGGACGGTGCAGGGGTTGGGAAGCCTCCATCCACCAGCCCCAGAAACGGGGGGTGGAGAGGAACCGTCCACCCCTGAATCAGCCGCATGCAGTGGTGATGCAGGGAATATCGCACGGACGCCACGGGAACTAGTGCCTCTGTACAGCCGAGGGTGAAACCTGGTGGACAGGGCAGTCCGGCATAAAAAGGCCTGGCTGCAGAAGAGGGTACTGGAGGTAAAACACCAGTGCTCGTCTGGACTAAGTGGGGAGAACGGTGCCCTTCTAGGGAAAAAACCGTCGCCCCAAAAAAGATCAGCTCAGGCAGTGGCTCCCACGTCGCAGGAGAGGATACGGTGAGGTGAAACTCCCGTGCTCGCCTGTTGTTGGTTCGGGGGAGATCGGACCATGAAAGAATCCGTCGCCCCCTTCGTCCGGAATAGGTTAAAAAGAAAAAATCCATGAGAATAAAAATCAGTGTGCCTCCTACGGACACTAAGCTTGAACTGGGTGTCTGGAAGCCAGTATGAGGGTGTATACTGCAGGGGAGGAGCTAACCTTTTTTTGTCTCAGCTTAGTGTCAGCCTCCTAGAGACAGCAGCATAACCCATGGTCCTGTGTCCCCCAATGAGGCGAAGGAGAAAACTAATTCCTTTTAAAACTAGTTTTATTCAATATGCAAATGAGGGCACTGGGTACCTTCATGACATGGCCAGCGGAGTTGGGAGACACTGTCCATTTTGGTGGAGTCGGTATAAAATGGAGTCCTAAAAAAATATATAATAAATTGGGTTCAGTGCAGGATGTGCTGTAAATGTTTTCATAATAATTTGGGAGTTTTGAAATGTCCTATAAATGTCTGTTCCTGATCTAAGGATCTGGGCTTGAGATGAATCTGTGCTGCACTTATTGTACATGCTCAGAGACCAGTGCTGTGGAGTGGGGAGTCATTGAGTAAGAAGTTAGGGACATTGTGGAGACGGAGTCTGTGGTTTGGCTTACCAACTCCACAGCCCAGATGGCCAGGAGCTCAGTACTCCTTTTCTGACCCAAATTTGCATACTGAGCAGTTCCCTGACTGACCGCGTTCGCTTGACTATAGTGAACGCTTCCTGTACCATGACAGCAGCACACACACTGCTCACCTTTCATCATTGCCTCCATCTCTCTACAGTAAGAAGTTTAGCGAGCGGCTTCAGCGAGCAAGAGGGGCTGAGAGGATCAGTTAGGTGTTCCTCATGTCTCAGGTGCGTCACTGACCTAGTGTGATGTACAGATGAGGCCGAGCATGTCGGGACAGAGTGTGAATAGAAGTATACAATATACAAGTATACATATCTAAAGGAGCTTGCCTAGTTGACACCATGTGCAGTATGATGGACCAGTTCTGCTCAGTTTGCCCATAGTACATCTCGAGCCGTGACTGATCCTGCCACACTCTCCCCACCCAGAACCTACCATCACATGGCTGATTATGAATGCAGTGGGCCCTCAAGCCTCATCAGGAGCGCTCCAGGTATCCGATACAGCTATTCATGAAGCGCTATAGCTATTCGGTTAAGAACTTATTCAAAACTATTCGATCATCCCAAATAATTACTCATACTGACTCCTTTTACAAGCAACAAATTTCCAACGATATATATCTTACCAAGATATTCTATCTTTCCTGTATCAACGATAGAATATAATCTTAGCCTGTTACCAAGCTAACATGAATGCCCTCACCACAGGCGATCACCCCCACATTCACAGAACATTGCGTTGAGGGGCTAACGTTTTGGGGACATCATTTAGTATATGCTTATTGTAGAAGTATGACAACTTCCCCTCCTGCTCGTTAGTGCAGCAATACTCAGACTGCACAGATCTCTAGTCTGTACAATGGCTGCTGGTGGAGGAGCATGTGACCGGACCTGTCTTCAACCTCCTCAAACAAAAAAGCAGCTTTCAAATAGCAGAGCTGCTTTTCCAGTAGAGGAGGCTGATGGACAGATCTGGTCACATGCTCCTCCGCCAGCCGGACAGCTGTGCAGTCTATGAGGAAAGCTGCACTAACAAGAGCAGGAGGAGAACCTGTCCTATCTATACAATAGTGCCACAAAATCACATGCCCTCAAACAGAATCTAATTATATAAATTACCTTAAATTGTCTGTCATCCACTTCCGTCTGAAAGTCCTCGAATCCCACAATCCACGGCGCCGCACCGGAAGTACGCCGACCGCCATATTGGAATACCCAAGTGATGGGTATTCCAATATGGCATCTGCTGGTGGTACCAGCCCCTTGCGCATCGCCGGACCCCCAGCTGCTGGGACTTCCCCGCCGCAAGGACCCCACACCGCAAGGACCCCTCCCCGATGTGATAGCATCGGGCCTCCATCTAGTACAAAGATAATGTCGACAATCCCATTAACTAATTCTGCAGACAGCAACAGACAGTCGAACACAGTGGCTACAGGAGGCAAATGGTGCAAACGTTTTAGTGAAACCAAACCGCAAAAATGATTTTAGTCCCAATTCCCTTAAAATAAAATAGTCCACAAAATTGGACATCCCCATTAACTTGACAAATCAGATTATGATATGGTATGTGCAGCAACTAGAAGCAGTGTAGAGCCATCATAATGCTCTGAACGTCCGTGTGTGGGGAGTCTGAAACCTCTGCATAGGGCATCTATGGCTGTCACTATTAAAGGGACATTGAGGATAAAATATTGGAGGCGGCATACTGTTATAAATGTTTACCAAGTTTAAAAGAAATGTATCATCTGTGCCCGCCTAATTCTAGTATCAGGAGAGAATTCTAGGAGCCGGACTCCCACTGGTCAGAATAGATTGGCATAGCCTAATATTGTGCCTCCACATTTTGCAAGGGGAAAACCACCCAGGGTAGCATATGTTTGCTAGAATACAGCCAGGTGCAGTTCATGAGGACGTTCTGGCTGTTTCTGTACCTCTCAGTGCTGGCTGACCACTGCATTAGCTAGCATACAACACAGGGCATGAATCAGAACTGCAGGGGATGGTGATCAGCACGAACATAGGCTCTAGCACTGGCGGGCGCCCACTGAATTTGGTCTAATTAGTGTGAATTGCAAGACTGGCTCAAAAATAATGAGCTCTTAACATTATGTATTCCTTAGTTTTATACATTTGTAATGGTATGTGCACACGTACCTTTTTGTTGTAAAAAACGCAGCATTTTGCTGTCCCAGCAAACAATAAGATCTCTGAAATATCATGCACGTGGAGCTTATTTTTTCTTGCAGATTTGAATCAGTTTTAAGGCTGTGTGCACACGTTCTGGATTTTTTGCGTTTTATTTTGCTATAAAAACACGATAAAACCCGCAAAAAAACCTGCAACCATTAAGCATCCCATTAATAGGATTTGCGGTAAAAAACGCAGCATGTTCATTAATTTTGCAGATTTTTCGCAGATTTCCCGGTATTTAATGCATTAGGAAGCTCCGGGAAAAAAAAAAGAAAAATCCGCACAAAAAACGCATGCGGATTTCCTGCAGAAAAAGTCCGGTTTTGTTCAGGAAATTTCTGCAAAGAATCCTGACGTGTGCACATAGCCTTAATCTGCAACATGACTGTTCTTTCAGCATTTTTCATCCATTCTAATGAATGGGAAAACATTAAAAAAATTTTTAAAAAAACATACAAAAATGTGCAGTTTTTATGCAGCTATTTTTTGTGGCAAGAGACATTTTTGATAGTTAAACGTCTGCTACACACATGCCCTTATGTACTACATGGCATAGTTTGCTTTTTTAGCCAAAAACTAAGGGGTGTCTTTACTCGTCTAAAACATGTAATGCGTCCTCTGGTGGTGTGAAAGCGCTGCTGATATGAGCAACACAAAAACTTTTAGGCTACATGAACACGTTGCGGAAAGTCCTGCGGATTTTTCTGGACTGATTTTGGTAAATCCGCAGGTAAACCGCACTGCGGATTACCGAGGATTTACTTTTTTTTGCGGTTTTCACATGTGGTTTTACACCTGTGGATTCCTATTATGCAGCAGGTGTAAACCGCTGCGGAATCCGCACAAAGAATTGACATGCTGCGCAATAAACAACGCTACGTTTCCACGCGTTTTTAACCGCAGCATGTGCACTGTGGATTTTGTTTTCCATAGGTTCACATGGTACTGTAAACTCATGGAAAACAGCTGCGTATCCGCAGCATCAAAACCGCTGCGAATCCACAGCAAAATCCGCAACGTGTTCACATACCCTTATATTGCGACTCATGAGAAGTTTAGTTAGCCAGGACTAATCCAGTCGGGCTATTTCCATCAATCTGTTTTACAGGACTAGTCCTGCATCGGGTGCTTTAAAAGTGAACCTGTCAGCAGGACTGTGCACAGTAACCTACAGTGTCAGATCGGCGCTGTTATACTGATTAAAACGATACCTTACGCCGATCATCAGATGCTCCTAATTAATTAACAGAATTCTCCGAGAATGTGATGGAAGACATGGTGCCCGTGTCAGAACACAAACTGCAGCCGTCCTAGTCATGTGTCGGGTAGACTGCACTCTAGTAGTGATGAGCAAACATGCTCGTATAAGGCTGATTATAGGTTTAACAATAAAAAAAAACCACAAGAATAACATACAATGCAGCGAGGTGCCCTGATGTGAATACACTTAAAAACAGCTACAAAAATTATAAAACTGGCACAAAAATGGGCATCAATGTGGGCACCGAAGGGCGTTAATGAAAGGGTTAAATTACTTTAGGCCACTGATATCACACTGCAGACGTACAGAATAGGGAGCCACACATCAAACCCAGGACCCTCCAGCCTGGCCCAAATGGGTTCAGGACATCAGAATTGGCATCAAAGTGGGCAAACAGCAGATTTTCACAGATTTGAACAAGGCTACTTTCACACTAACGTCATTCGACGCACGTCGCAATCCATCGTTTTGGAGAAAAAAACGCATCCTGCAAAGTTGCCCGCAGGATGCGTTTTTTCTCCATACACTTGCATTAGCGACTCATTGCGACGGATTGCCACACGTCGCATCTGTCGTGCGATGGATGCGTCGTGTTTTGGCGGAGCGTCGGCACAAAAAAAGTTCCATGCAACTTTTTTTGTGCGTCGTGTTCGCCATTTTCGACCGTGCATGCTCGGCCGAAACTCCGCCCCCTCTCCCCCGGACATTACAATGGGGCAGCGGATGCGTTGAAAAACTACATACACTGCCCCCCGTTGTGCATTTATTTCACAACGTGCGTCGGTACGTCGGGTCGACGCTAGTGTGAAAGTAGCCCAAGTCATTGATGTTTTTAAGGGGTTAAATGACATTGGGTCACTGAACTGACACCACCATTACATACATAGTGATATCATCAAACCCAGGTGACTTTAGCCTGGCCCAAACAGGTTCTAGCCATCAGAATTGGCATCAAATTGGGCAGAAAAACACATTTTCACAGATTTGAATAAGTAACTAGTGATTTTAAGGGGTTAAATGACTTTTGGCCACTTATCTGACACCATTATTACATGCATACAGACGCCCTGCATGAAATTCAGGTCACTCAAACCTTTCTCAAATGGGTTCTGGGCATAAAAACTGGCAAAGTTGGCAGACCGTTAATTTTGCTGATTTGAATAAGTAACTAATGTTTTTAAGGGGTTCGATGACCTTGGGCCACTGATCTCACACCACCCTTACATCCCTCATAATGGCTGTGTGGTCCGCCGCCATGGTCATTACGCCACTTTTAGCAGGGTTAAAATGTAGCAGTAATTTTTCTTTATTTTCAAGGAAATTTACAAAACCTACTTTTTACAGACTTGTATCATTTTGAAGGGTCTTTGAGCGGCTGATATATTTGGAAACCCGTAGAATTATACCCTTTCAATAACTGCGCCCCTTAACCCCTTTCTGACCTCGGACGGGATAGTACGTCCGAGGTCAGAAGCCCCACTTTGATGCGGGCTCCGGAGGTGAGCCCGCATCAAAGCCGGGACATGTCAGCTGTTTTGAACAGCTGACATGTGCCCGTAATAGGCGCGGGCAGAATCGCGATCTGCCCGCACCTATTAACTAGTTAAATGCCGCTGTCAAACGCAGACAGCGGCATTTAACTACCGCTTCCGGCCGGGCGGCCGGAAATGATCGCATCGCCGACCGTCACATGATCGGAGGTCGGCGATGCTTCAAGCATTGTAACCATAGAGATCCTTGAGACCTATATGGTTACTGATCCACGGTAGCTGTGAGCGCCACCCTGTGGTCGGCGCTCATAGCGCACCTGCAATTCTGCTGCATAGCAGCGATCTGATGATCGCTGCTATGTAGCAGAGCCGATCGAGTGGTGCCAGCTTTTAGCCTCCTATGGAGGCTATAGAAGCATGGCAAAAGTAAACAAAAAAAAGTAAAAAAAATATGAAAAAAAAAAAAAAAATATATAAAAGTTTAAATCACCCCCCTTTCGCCCCAATCAAAATAAATCAATAATAATAATAAAAAAAAAAAAATCAAACCTACACATATTTGGCATCGCCGCATTCAGAATCGCCCGATCTATAAATAAAAAAAAGCATTAACCTGATGGCTAAACGGCGTAGCGAGAAAAAAAATCGAAACGCCTGAATTACGTTTTTTTGGTCACCGCAACATTGCATTAAAATGCAATAACGGGTGATCAAAAAAACGTATCTGCACCGAAATGGTATAATTAAAAACGCCAGCTCGGCACGCAAAAAATAAGCCCTCAACCGACCCCAGATCATGAAAAATGGAGACGCTACGAGTACCGGAAAATGGCGCAATTTTTTATTTTTTTTTTAGCAAAGTTTGGAATCTTTTTTCACCACTTAGATAAAAAATAACCTAGACATGTTAGGTGTCTATGAACTCGTACTGACCTGGAGAATCATAATGGCAGGTCAGTTTTAGCATTTAGTGAACCTAGCAAAAAAGCCAAACAAAAAACAAGTGTGGGACTGCACTTTTTTTTGCAATTTCACTGCACTTGGAATTTTTTTCCCCGTTTTCTAGTACACGACATGGTAAAACCAATGATGTCGTTCAAAAGTACAACTCGTCCTGCAAAAAATAAGCCCTCACATGGCCATATGGACGGAGAAATAAAATAGTTATGGCTCTGGGAAGGAGGGGAGTGAAAAACGAACACGGAAAAATGGAAAATTCCAAGGTCGTGAAGGGGTTAAATTACTTTTTTAACAGCTGTTCGGAAATGTGTTAACCCTTTGATGCCAGTTCTGATGCCCAGATCACATTTGGGCCAGGCTGGAGGGTCCTGGGTTTGATGTGGGGCTCCCTGTTCTGTATGTCTGCAGTGTGAGAGCAGTGGCCCAAAGACATTTAACCCTTTCATTAACGCCCTTCGGTGCCCACTTTGATGCCCATTTTTGTGCCAGTTTTATAACTTTTTGCAGCCGTTTTTAATGTATTCTTATCAGGGCACCTTGCTGCATTGTATGTTATTCTTGTGATGATTATTTTTTATTGTTAAACCTATAAAAAAACAAACAAAAGAAAAAATGACAGAATAAAAAACCAACTTCAGCACGTGAGCGTCACCTGGTTTCCATCCAACGGCTGCAGGCAGCGGCGCTGAGGGAGCACAGGCGCGCCTTATGAGCCGCCTCCCGTATCAGCCCCGTATACGGCTTCACTCTCCCAGACAACCAAAGTATTAGTAAAGGCTATTCCTTCATTTACGGCCCAGCAAAAAAAAAACGCGACTCAACCCGCCGGCCATGGTCACCTCATACAGCTGGTGAACAGACGCCGTGTAATTGGCCGGACGGTACAACTCACCGGCTGTACGGCCACAAGCCTCCTCTCCAAAGAAGCCGCGTCCGGGGAATAAGCCGCGAAAAAAACACGCAGTAAGGAATTCAGCTATTGGCCCGCCCAAGAGAAGCGGCACAGCTGCTCCTCCAATCAGCGCTGCGGGCGGGTTCTAAACTCTACAGCTATTGGCTGGTTTGAAAGGTTACTGACAGGACGTCGGGAATCACGTGGCTCTTTCCTGACGGATCTATTTCCAGTGATCTGGAAAAAAGAGCAGGGTGATTGGGCCGGATGAGGGGCGGATTAACACTTAAATTATTATCATTATAATAATAGTCCGAAAGTAAGAAATATTATGGTTCACAGCGGGCAATGCGACAGAAGTCTCCACAGTGTGACAGCTGTCCGAGCACAGGGCTCAGTAAAAAATAAAAACAAACAAACGGGTGTGGCTTATATTAAAGGAACCTGCACTTAAAGGGGTTGTCCACTACAAGCCCTTTTTTTTAAAGTAAATAGAGTAGACAGCCCTCTCCTGCACAGGCACTGGTTCAGCTATGGCATCTGAGGTGACTGAGGAGATGGGGGTTTTATTAAATTAGGGGCATTGTGTCATATAAGAAGGGGTGGCCATGTTGTGGACAACGCTCCTGAAAGGCCTGCAGCAAAACAGACAGCGAAGCCCCTTTAGGAGAAAGACCACCTGTTCCTCAAGCGGCTCCGCCTTGGAAAACCTTGGTGGTCCGCCAGGGTGTAATAGGCGTCGTGTGAAAATAACCTTAGGGGCGGTTTTTGCTATGAATCCGCTCCATTCTTTGCATTAGAGCAATAGAAAGACTAAAACAAAAGCCAGGAAGACGTCCGAGCGCTTCTTTCAGCGTTCTGTCAGTGTTTTTGCATCAGAAAAAGCTAGGTTTCTGTTCATTGATGAATAGATGTTAAAAATGTCTGAAAACTAACCAAATGTGCTAGAAAAACAGCAATAAGAACTCTTCAAGAAACGCTGCATTGTGTCGGCAGGATTTCACCCCCCAAACTATAAGCACATGTAGCTCTTTTACAAAGAACCTGCCATCAGGGTCATCCATAGTAAAGGAATGAGCAGAATGGCGCTGTCATACTGATTATATACAGACCTAGAGTAAAAATCTGCAGCCAGGTTTTCGTTAAATCATGATAAATTTCTGTTGCTTCGGGACTTGTGGGTGGGATGGTGGGTAGGGTCTTCGTCTCCGAGGTCTCAGCCATGGCCCTTCAGCTGCCTCTGATAAATTTGTTTAAATTTTCGGCTGCCGCCATCTTAGCTTTGCTCGGCCCTCTCGCTGGTGGCTGTCTTCATGAAAATGGCACTGGCCCATGCACAGATCAACCTCCTTCCACAACCTTTAGGGCTCATTTCCACATGCGAGGCACACGTCCGTATCTCGCATGTGGAAACCAAGCTGTGGAGCCGGCACTCAGGAGCGGAGTGTGCGGCCGCATAGGAACACATGGAGCTGCACAGCTCCGCTCCAAAGTGCCGGCGCCAGAGCTTGGTTTCCACATGCGAGACACGGACGTGTTTCTCGCAAGTGGAAAGGGGCCCTTAGAGCAGGAGTGGAGAATCTCCAACCAGCTACATCATTTGCTCCCACCCTGAGGAAGATACCCGGAGGTTGCAGTGTCGGCCCTTTGATTCTTCTCTAGAGTATGCCATCAAGTAAGCAGCTTCATTACTGAAAGTCGCAGCACACATAATGCTGGATTATGTTCCGATAGTGGTTTGTTCCAGCACCATGGTGCTCTTTGTGGGCAGTGTTAGCATCCTCTGCACCACTCTATTTCACCTTGTGTCACAGTACCCTTTGAGATGTTTGCAGTAGTCTCAGTGTCTCCTCTGTGATGTATGTACAGGAGACTTTGCCTTCTATATGAAGTATACAGTAGAATCTCAGTGTCTATGTGATGCATACAGCAGTCTGTATCTGCTACATGATGTATAGACAGCTGTCTCAATGTCTCCTAGGTGATTTATATAAAGCAGTCTCAGTGTCTTCTATGTAATGCATATGCACCAACCTTAGTGTATTCTATGTGATGTGTACCCCAGCCTCAGTGTCTCCTCTGTGATGTACATAGCAATCTCAGAATATCCTACGTGATGTATACACAGCAGTCTCGGTATCTCCCAGGTGATGTACATGTAGCAGTCTCACGGTGTCCTATATGATGTATATACAGCAGCCTCTGTGTCACTCATTTGATATTTATACAGCTGTATCAGTAAATCCTATGTGATATATAGAGTAGTCTGTTACACCCATGTGATGTACATGCAGCTGTCTCCTATAAGATGTATAAACAGCAGTCTCAGTGTCTCATATCTGATATTTATACAGCAATCTGTGTTTTTCCTATGTGATTATACATACACACACACTAGTCTGTGTCTCCCATGTGATGTATACACAACAGTCTGAATCCTATGTTATGTATACAGCATAGTCTCTGTGTCTCCTATGTGATGTGATATAAATGTTATATGAGCAGTGATGAGTTTCCTAATTTGAGGAGACATGCAGGGAATTATACATCTGTATTTGGAACAACTTACTACTGCGAGCCTTTCTTTAAAGACAAAATTATAAATTGTAGAGTCAACTATAGTCCAGACTGACCAGAGCAAACCCGGAAAAGCAGTGGCGAGGAGCAGCATCATCAATGCCACCTAACATCCCACGCCTCGGAATAAAATGATGCAAATATAATTATTTTTTTCTATGAAATAGCTTTTATTGTGTAGAAGCTCAAAAAAAAATAAAAATATATATATATATATAATAGTATCACTGTATTCGTACTGACCTGAAGAATAAAGCTGCCTTATCAATCTTCCCACACGTGGAACGGCATAAAAAAAAAATACCCCAAAATCAATTCCTGAATTGCAGGTCTTTGTTCATTCTGCCTTCATTTAAGCATGCCATCATACACCCATTACTTAAAAAACAATCCCTCGATCAAAACTGTGCCGCTAATTATAGACCTGTCTCTAATCTTCCCTTCATCTATAAACTCCTCGAACACCTGGTCCACTCCCGTCGTATCTGCTATCTCTCAGATAACTCTCTTCTCGACCTTCTTCAATCTGGTTTCCGCTCTTTACACTCTACTGAAACTGCCCTCACTAAAGTCTCTAATGATCTACTAACAGCTAAATCTAATGGTCACTACGCCATGATAATTCTCTTGGATTTTTCCACAGCATTCGATACTGTGGATCATCAGCTCCTCCTCACTATGCTCTGCTCCATCGGTTTCAAGGACACCGTTCTCTCCTGGTTCTCCTCCTATCTCTCTGATCGCTCCTTCACTGTATCTTTTGCTGGTTCCTCCTCCTCTCACCTTCCCCTTACTGTAGGGGTTCCTCAAAGATAAGTCCTAGGCCCCCTCCTCTTCTCTTTGTATACTGCCCCTATTGGACAATCAGTAGATTTGGTTTCCAGTACCATCTCTATGCTGATGACACCCAATTATATACTTCTCCTGATATCACGCCTGCCTTTTTAGAAAACACCAGTGATTGTCTTACTACTGTCTCTAACATCATGTCTTCCCTCTATCTGAAACTGAAATTGCCCTGTCAAAAACTGAACTCCTCGTGTTCTCTCCCTCTACTAACCTACCTTTGCCCGACATTGCCATCTCCGTGTGTGGTTCCACCATTACTCCAAAGCAACATGCCCGCTGCCTTGGGGTCATCCTTGATTCTGAGCTTTCCTTCACCCCCCACATCCGATCATTGGCTCGCTCTTCTTATCTGCATCTCAAAAACATTTCTAGAATTCACCCTTTTCTTACTTTCGACACTGCTAAAACTCTTACTGTTTCACTCATTCATTCTCGTCTGGACTATTGTAACTCTCTTTTAATCAGCCTCCCTCTTACCAAACTCTCCCCGCTCCAATCTGTCCTGAATGCTGCCAGGATTATATTCCTCACCAACCGTTACACCGATGCCTCTACCTTGTGCCAGTCATTACACTGGTTACCCATACATTCAAGAATCCAGTACAAAACTATTACCCTGATCCACAAAGCACTCCATGGCTCAACACCACCCTACATCTCCTCTCCGGTCTCAGTCTACCACCCTACCCGTGCTCTCCGTTCTGCTAATGACCTGAGGTTAGCATCCTCAATCAGAACCTCCCATTCCCATGTCCAAGACTTTTCACGTGTTTCGCCAATTCTTTGGAATGCACTACCCAGGTTAATAAGATTAATCCCCACAGTTTTAAGCGTGCCCTAAAAACGTATTTGTTTAGACTGGCCTACCGCCTCAACGCATTAACCTAACTATCCCTGTGTGGCCCATTAAAAAAAAACAAAAAACCTTTAAACTTTAATCAGGTTCCTCACATCATGTTCTCATACATTTCATGCAGTTAATAGCCCTCTGTGTCTGTACTGTTACATACTTACGCTGTTAACTGGTTCATGCAGCTTTACATAAACACCTGATCCTTACAATATGACTGATCCGAACAACGAAAGCAATTGTTACCATCCAACTCTCGTGTCTCCCTTTTTCCTATAGATTGTAAGCTTGCGAGCAGGGCAAGGTCCTCTTGGTATCTATTTTGAACTGTGATTTTTGTTATGCTGTAATGTCTATTGTCTGTACAAATCCCCTCTATAATTTGTAAAGCGCTGCGGAATATGTTGGCGCTATATAAATAAAATTATTATTATTATTACCGTAAATTGGAATAGAAAGCGATCCAAAATGTCATGTGACCGAAATTGGTACCAATAAAAATGTCAACTCGTCCCGCAAAAAACTAGCCCACACATTACTGTCAGCCGAGATATTGAAAAATGATAGCTCTCAAAATATGGTGATGCAAAAAGTAGTTTTTGCAAAAAAGTGTGTCTTTAGTGTGTAACAGCAGCCAAACATAAAAACCCAATATAAATCTGGTATCGCTGTAATCGCACGGACCCGAAGAATAAAGTCGCTTAAGCACTTATACCGCAAGAGGAACTGCGTAAAAATTAAATAAAACCAATTCTTCACCTGCTGTTGATTTTTTCATTCTGCCTCCCAAAGATCGCAGTAAGGCTCGGCTCGCATTTATCCTGCGCTCTGCGCTGAGCCCAAACACACCGGGGTTTCCATGTAAATCTCTGAAATATGTGATTCAGACGGAAGCCCCGGCGGGACATTACCTATAATGAGGAACAGCACCAAGGAATTAACGGTGCTATATAAATAAATAATAATAATAAGGCAGACGAAAGCTCTGAGGACACAGTCTAACCCGTGATTCGGCAGCGTCCATCTTTTTAGGCACGCATAAAAGTATGGTCCGCAACAGGTTTTTGAACCTCTGAAAAGAAAGACAATGCTGAACAGAGGCCCGACGGAGTCCAGAGTAACTCTGAAGCCTCATTACAGTGAATAGATCCCTCGTTGGGTTTCATCTGAGTCACGTCACTTGGAGACTTAGATGGAAATCATAATATAAGTGCTCAGCGTAGAGTGCAGGATAAATGTGATCATAAACGTTATGTAATATGTTCCCAAAAAAAGCTTAAACTGAATCCACAAAAAAAGCAAGTCCCCACTCAGGTCCATCATCTGTCAATGAAAATATATGGGGCTTCCATGTTACTGGTAGTACAAAGGCTCTGGAAAAGCTATATCTCCTCACCCCCCAAAACAAATTCAGCACAGTCTGCTCTCCCAAATCACTCCTCATTCTGAGTCCCAGTGTACCTAAACCACATTTAGCAGCCACATTTTTAATTTCTGTATAGCGATGATAGCTCGCCTATATCACAGGTGCATTTCTCCAGAAGCATGAGCTGGACTCTACAATGTAACATTCACTGCTGCTTCTTTTTGGAAAACACCCATGGAGTCAAAATAGTCGCCAAACCTGTGGATAAATTCCCAAAGGGGTATGATTTCCAAAATGGGGTCACTTGGGGTATTCTGCTCTTACTTACGGGTTCTGTATATAGAAATTGAGGAAAATCTGTGCTCCAGGAGGCAAATAGCGATACATCCCTCCAGAGTAAGCAGTAGTGTACAGTCACATATTGGGTAATTAGCCCCCCTTGCTCGGTCAACCTTTTATCTTATCTAGATGGCACCCTAAGCTCATAGTTTGGTGGTCGATGACGAGGCAGGTGACTAGAAATGTAATTCAGCCACAATAGTTTCCCTTGAACGGTGTGTGACTATGGAGGAAGCTGGATGACATTTCTGGTCACTTGCCCCACCATCCTTTCGCCAGCTCTACTTCTCCTTATGCCTAGAGGACTTTATAAGCAAGGAGTCCTCAGGAAGCTCCTGAATATCTTATTAGAATCCCACATGTCATGTGTAGTCAGGAAGCCTTTCCAACAGCTTTATTTACCCCCTTTGTAGTGTAACACATTTTTCTTCATGTACTCAAAAAAGTAAATATGCAACTTCACAGTTTCAGCCTCCTCCTTTATTCAGTGAAACATATTTCTTTTTTTTATTAAACCTGAAAGAAAACTCCAGTGAAGACGTGATAGGTCGACAGCGTTATGCTCATTCATGTAGAGTCCAGCACAAGTCAAGTAAGGCCACATTCCTCAAAAAAACGTATGGCATTGGGAATGCACACATCATACCACATAAGTCTGTGTTTCAATGGCTTGTGAGTCCAGAAAATTAATAACACACTTGTACAAACACTCACATTCAGAAATCTTTGGGTGCCTTCCATTTTTAGTGGTTTTGTATGAGGGCTACCCCAAAACAAAAGTAAAAATAAAAAAAAAATGAACAAAAACAAAACATTCCAATTGTCTGAAAAAGGCTCAAGGCAGATGAGGGCAACCTACATAAAAAGTATATCGAACAATACGAAACCAGCATGGGATCATTGGTAGACAGGAGATGCTGGCCTCTGCTTCCATATAATGACGGTCTCGCCAGGAGGTACATTTCTTGTTCCTCTGCAGATTCAATCACGGCTTGTTTCGGGAGGATTATAGAGTGAAGCAGATAAACATGCCGGATGGACATCCTTTTGCTTCTAAATAACACAGCTGTGCTTCACACAAATGTTCAATAAAATTTTGCTTAGGTTATATTGTGCTTTTTTTGGTGGGGGAACATCAAAATTCAGCATAGTTTCCAAGGAAGATCCACAAGTAAGAGCCATTTCCAACCGAATTAATGGTCTTACCCATGATGGGTATAAATATTAGGGAAATGTAATAGCTGGTTTGGGAAGATGCTCAAAGTAACAGAACCTCTGCATTCATAGGACTTGAGGAGCTTGCGACGAGGGTTATTATTACTGGACATAACCACCTTTTCAGTCGGTGATTAGACTCAGTTTTCTCCGCCGCTCAGTGCTGCTGGACTTACCAGCTTCAGCATAGCTGTGTGCTCCCTTCCTGGAGGTGTCAAAAGAGATGCACTATCATCATCATGAACCTACCAGGATTCGTTTTACTTTTCTCTTCCTCAAAAATGGAAAAGATTCAACAGATGATGTAAAGGCAAAAAAAGACGCTTCCATCCATTATGCATCATTGTATAGTACATACGACTGACACTTGATACTTCAATAGAAACAGACGCCTGGCACACCCTGCGCTCCTTCCTATATGCACACAGTTCATAGACCAGTATACCAGCGGGGCTCACTGCTGAGACAGAATAGCGCTTCGGTTAGCTTTCATTTTCTCCAGTCGTTTGATCAAGTGACTATTGCCTACTTCAAGCTCCTCTATTTTATCCAAGGCTGCACGAAGCTACAAAGAAAATAAACGGTAAATTAATCACAGAACGCAGAAATCATTGAATTCAGTAACTAGTACGGCTTTAAGCAAGAATACTTTAAAGAATAAAAAAAAAACATATAAAGCTGAGCAGCTGCAATGCCACTACATCTGCAGACAGGTGTGGTGCAATATTTCAAAGAACAAAGCCTAATTTTTCTAATACCTGTCGACCTCTATGTCTAGATCAAAGGCTGTTCTTCCCGCGAAACCATGAGGGCAGTCATGTGGATATACTGATCCCATGACTGATAGCATTAACACATTTGACGTTCAGTTTGTCCCTAGGTTGGAGACGATCACAATGGGCGATTTCTTTAACAAAGGCCATGTTGTAAGTGTTGTTACCAAATGTGCAGTGAATCCGATATCCAACTGCCCTCTGTGCAGGGACATAATTCTATCCCAGTGGGGCGACTGTAGGTCTAGTGCAGCTCACATTAGGACTCTGATTTGAGGAGAAATGTTATTTTATCTCCTTATAGGATTCGTCCAGTTCCATAAGATACGTTATCATATTTTGAGAGAGAAAAAAAAAATACATACAGCTTTGTACTTTGCATCAAATATGATGGAATCTGTGACTCAGACGGGGAACCCAGCCTTCTACTATTAATAGGAAAAAAATTAAGGTATAATACATGTATTTATGCAGACACAACCAGTGTTCACCTCTCGCTGTAATCTTCTTTTTTCAGCTTTTAATTCATCCTCTACTTTTTCAGCATTTTCTGATGAAGACTTATACCTGGTTAGTTGACTCTCAAGTCGAATAATCTAAAAAGAATGAAAGACCGTGAAAAACACTTACACTAAAGGCTCATTCAGACATCAATCAAAAATACTGCTACTTTCATTAGTAGTTTTCCTCCAAATTTCATCAATATTTCTCTGAGGAGTTATTCTTAGCCATCATTTAGACGTCCATGTTTTTCTCATTTGTGGGAAAAGTTTCATTTGATCAGAGCTTCACCAGCGCGTAATCAGAGTTCAATCAATATTTTTGAGATGAGAGGAAAAAAAAAAATTCTCCAGCTTCTCCGATCTAGCAGTCCATGAAAAACAGACAGTACATGGATAGCATCTGATTTTTTTCATTGACCCATAGAATTGCATTGACAATTCAGGTCAATATTGGACATGCCTCTGCAGACTATAATAGGTTGAAAAACACGGATACAACTCGTACATGAAAAATGGACGTCTGAGTGTGCCTTAAACAAGCTGTTGAAGATGCAGTAAAAGCTGTCCTCTGTTGGTTCAGTTTATAAACCTTGGGTGATAAGTGGTTATGGCCGAGGGACGCTCCGGCTAGGCATACATTTCCTTTGCTGGAGCCATGTATTATAAGACTGGCTGCATTTTCTAGATTAGTTTACCATACATTTCCAAGAGACGCACTCCATTAAATCCTTAAGTCAAACCATTAAGATCACATGTTCAAAGATAAACTCTCTGGAAGGTTGAGATACACGGTTATGCAAAAAGTATAGCTAAATTATTGTTAAAGCCATTACCCCTTGTTCAATTCTATAAGTAGGCATAGTTATGCCATGCACGTAATGTACTAGGAAATGCTACAAAATTCAGTGTCAGATATTGTAGATAAGGTCGGCTCTGATCTATGATTTTGGTTCTCTATCAACATATTTTATCTAAATTTATAGAAAAAATTTCCATCCCAACTAAGGGGTAAATGGAGAGGCAACATGTGACCTATAGAACCTGGTCAATGAATGAACACGTTACAAATGTTTCCGTGGTCAGAAAGAGAGGCACAACATGAAAAATTAAAATCTTCACTGGGATGTGAAACAAATTAATGCAACTACCTCTGAAGGACATTATCTAATCATTAAATTCTCACACGTGTCCATTCTCTGAATATACGGTACCTAATGGACAGTAGTATGATGCTTTTTACCATCTTGTGGATGTTCCCACCATATTGTAACAAATTCAGGAGAAGCATAAAGAGGGGAGAGAGATCGTTGGGGTATAGGGACAATTTTGTTTTGTTTGTTCAATGCGAGTAGGAAAACCTAAAAAATTACTTATTTAAAACATCATGTCTCCTTTGACAGCAGAGTTAGAGACATAGACAGAACAGCCATGTTTCATGAAATCTATGCAAGAACTCACGTTCTGTTCTAGAGCGGTGATCTCCTGTGTGGATTTGGTGAGTTTAAACTTGAGATCGTTGATTTGTCTATTGGCATCTCCTAAAAAATCAAAAATCAAAAACATAAATGCTCTAACTGAAAGTAGGCAGGAATACAGAGTTCAGGCATGAAATTAACATTAGAGAACTATTTTATATAGCTTATATCTGTACATAAAATCAGTTGTAAACCTGTCCATCTAATCAATGCTAAAGTAACCTACATAGTCATCGAAAGAACATAGCACTATATAAACTGCAGCCAGCGTCATCAAAAATTTTACAACAAAGCTTAAGTTCTCTTACTGATATACATATATTCTTTGCTATGTAAAGGTCTTTTCCTTTCATTAAATAACATTACAGGATTACACAACAGTTTTGTCCCATCTAACTGGGTAAAATACATAATTTAGTGCTTCCACTAGAGTCGCCCAATGACATGGCGTCACATGTAATGCAAAGCTGCAGTAAACTTTTTTGGTCAGGATCACCACGAAGGCCCAGACATTCAGAACGGTAAAACTAAACGTCTAAGGAAAATTTCCAGAGAAATAGCTCAAAACATATAATTGGACACCTTCAATAGAGAACCAATCTTAGATTGGTAAGGCATACTCTTTAAATGTAAAGGTTTCCAAAGAAAATAATTGAAAAGTTTGTATGCAAAAATATGCGACCACAGAACAGCTCTATAGTACAAAGCCATATTCATCCAGATCCATACATATGCTTTCACATGAAATTGAAGACATACAGTAGGAGTTGAGTAGAAATCTTTGGGTGCAATACCATCACTCCATACCATATGGAGGTTGTATATGAGTCCTAGGCTTTTGCAAGCATGAATGTAGAACCAGACAGCTCATATTTTCCAAGTTCAAATATACCGTAGTCATTTTCGGAAAGTATTCTTGCCTGCCCATGAGGTTAACAGATTTTTGTGCAACATGAACTTGCGGAAAAAAATTGTGATTTCAAATTCATGACAAATTCTGTACTTTATGCCAGGAATATTACTGATTGGAAGAAGATTTGTGGTGAGCCACTGCTCACCTGATTCATTAAGAGGTGTCCTCCATCCCACAGCCTCATCAAGATTGGCCTGAAAAATGGTTCTCTTGATGAATCGGTGCCTTTGTTTCTTGTCATCATGTACAGCTATCTCAAGGACGTGTGAAAATACCCTTTCTCATCTAAAAAATTAATCATGGCTATCTTTTTCAGGTGGATGCTGCCTTGAACCAGCCAATGTAAAAATAACATTGCTGTGCACTTGTTTAGCTTTTTTGTTACTTTTAACTGCTTTAGGGTTGGAAACCTGTGAAGAGGTTAAAAAGTAATCTACTCATCTTCAGGTGGCTTCCACTAGGACATAGCTTGACACTATAGTGTAAAAAATAAGTTAAAAGACCCTGGCTGCAAAAAAACGACGGCAAAGCTACCAGGAAAAGACCACTGGCATTTTCTTGAAGAAGCTCTGCCTGGAAAAACTCAGGTTGAAGATACCATGGGATCATACCCCATCATTAGTGTGAGAAGGATTCTTGAATTTCGGATCCTGAACTGGACTTTTTCCCCCAAAGTAAAGGTGTTAAAGAGGACCTGTCACTAGCAATAAACAGGTCTTTTTCTCACAGCTGTTCTCCTAAATATTATTTTTTTGTTCCTGCACCTCTCTGTTTTCAAGGTGGTTGTTCCTTGAACATAAATGTAGCCTTCTTAGCCAAGTGGTCAGAGTCCTCAACAAGACTTCCATAAAGAAGATTTAAGGATCACACCCACTTGACAAAAAGACTAGAGGGCGGATTCCTCAAAACAGTTTTCATTAACATCTGGACATTTTTTCACTCCTGAACCAGCAACATTTTTGAAAAGTGGACGGTGTTTAGCAAATTGGGGGCATTACTTAGCGCAGCCGACAAAATCATCTTGATTTACGATAAATATATTCCAGTGATTTAATGCAGTGACTCATAGAAGCTGAAAGATGCACCACATTCATTAAGAGGTAGATGCATCTTATTACGGTGCGCTCTTCATAAAGACCGACATGGGGCCCAGATTTACATACAGTGAAGAGGAACGTAGTGGAGCAGGAACAAATGAAAAACTACAACAGATTCAGGAGAACAGCGACATTTAGAACCAGGTTAAAAAATGGTATATTTATGTGACAGGTCTTTAATATCTCATATAATAATAGGTCATAAACAGACACAGACATAGGACATTAAGATTAGCATGTTTTAAAACAAACCTGTCGAAAATGTTTCCTGAAGTGATGGCGTCACTGTGTCCCTGGATCTGAAGAGTTGTGTGCATCTATATATGTCTACAACAATGGGAGCATGAATATATACAGTAATATGAATGTTACACATAATGTCCAGTGCTATTACTGGGTTATGGTGAAGACCGGTCATCAATCAACCTATAGACTGACAATTGTAAGAAAACCATAAGTAAGTGAAATTACATTTAGTTATTTCTGAACTGTAGGTTTAAAGTGAATGCCGATGACCCCAATATTTGAGAGGTGCTCTGGAGGGAAAAATAATAGATTGACCCTATTAGAGGAGAAAAAATATATATCCATGAAATGGTACTGCACACCTAGAGGGGTAAGTGGTATTCCCCCTCAAAAGTCACAGTCGCTGCTGCCTCATGGCTGGGAGGGATCCCCCAGATAAAGTGATTTTTAACCCTACTGGAGAATCTTAAAAGTAGGCTGTGCTCCTGGAGAAATAGTTCTTGCTGCTATAATCGTAAAAAGATTTTTCTTTTATCAACAACATGTATTAGTGCCGAGAACAAATACCGGACGCAGCAGTAGATATCCAACTAACACAAATCAATATATATACTTTTTAATAAAATAAGTGGTATACATCAGCTGAATGGATGAATGGTGGACCATTTGGAAAATTCATGAAACCCAAGAAAAGAAAAAGCCGAACATATGATCAAAAGACAATGTGGAACTAGAGAATAAGTAACAATAAAATACCTTTATTGACAACAAGTGGTAAAGAATAGCACTGCATATAAGTGGTGCCCGCACCATGAAAAATAAAAACACATGTAATATAATAAATAATAAAATAAAATGTTATTAAAAGCCAAATCCAGGGTAACAAATATATTATATGTAGTCTATTGTCTTTTGATCATATGTACGTACTAACGCCGGCCTGGAGTCTTTTCAAGTAAAATATAAATATTATATATAATATATATATATCCCTGTTTCCACAATTATAGAAGCAAAAACGGTTTCTCCAGCTACACAGCATACTCTTAAAGAATTTGTTTTACCCTAGTGATGACACCAATATGTCTCTTTCTCTGCGTTCGGACATTGGTCCTTCCTTGGCTCTATCAGCAACATTGTCATTGGGTGCTGCTTCCACACTATACTGTGAAGGGATTGTGGAAAAAATAACTACCGTAAATGTAATTTGTGCATAAAGGCAAGTGCGGCTAAATGTTATTAATACACTTGACCGAATGTACATTAGGTTTTGTGCAGGAGCCATGTATTTTGAAGTGGCCTCGCCCAATGTTTTCTTGATCATACAGAAAATTGAAGGCTGAAGATCCACATATACATCAGATATAAGATGTCCAAACATGCCAACTTGGTCAGGACCCGCCAACTACCCAACATACATGGCGGCCTCCGGACTCTCAATAGACAATATCTGTAGAGAGAAGGATCAGGCTTCTTGAATTTTAACACCTGATCCTTTTGTTCTCCCTTCATATAATTAAACTCCTGTTATTTTTGCTTACTTCCTTTGAATTATAGTGGCACACACAGACACAGTTGGATAAAGCTATGAACATTTCCTCATACTCATGCAGATGTTTATTCAGTGAGTTCTTCACAATGCATACACAAAGGATAAGATATCCAGGAACTCCATATTTATAGACGAGGTAGGTTAAACCCTGCTCACTTTGAACATCAGTGCCATTCTCCATATTTTCATTGTCTGGATTCTCCGGACTTTGGTTTCTGGAGCTTTTCTCTTCCAGCTGGCCTTTCAGCTTCTTAATCTGAGACAAAATAATATCCAGGAATGACATATTAATATATAACTGTACACAATAGCCAAATGATCACAATAAAATAAGCACCCAGAACAAAAACAACTAAGTGGCAACACAATGCACTGACTACAATCATAACAGAGGCCTACTGCTTATCGAGTATGTGCATTGTAGAACTACGTAATAATCAGCCTCAAGCACACCTTTACACTAGAAACGCCACCTGCCGTAAAACCAGCCCCAAGTTACCAGTTGGGTAAGTGAGCATGCTGCTTGTAAACTTCAGGGCTCAGTGAAACATGTCTGATTTACTAAGCTACATGCACCAGAATTCATGTACACCAAAATCTGTCCAACATTCCACATAGGAAATTATGTGTTTTAGACATGTTTTTTGACACAATCAGCAATGTGGATGTGGTATATCAGGAAGTGAACAGGTAAAGGACCATGGTCTACATTGCAACACAAAGTGGTGTTACTTCGTGGACCAAAGAAAGGCAATTAAAAGCTCATGCAATCTGGGTACATTTACACTATTATCAGCCTGTTTAAACAGGTCGCCAATCAACCGATGAACAAGTAAACATGCTTGTTCGTCAGGTGAAATGATTTTTAAGCATGGTTAAAATTCATGGTGCTCAGCAGCAGACTGTATTGGAGACTTGCAATATTTATCTAAAAGATGGAGCTGTGATAAATTTGGTGCATTTCAAGATGGTATAATCTAAGTTTTTATTGTCTACAAGTTATGGCGTAAAACTGGAAAACAAGTGGGGCTGGATTCACACATCCAAGCAATGTGGACCCGGATGCATGGACTTTCTGCAAATCTCCTGACCCGAACTCTACAGCATCAAGGATGTCTAGTTTGAGTCAGAAGAACAGTGGCCAATCCGTGCATTACCGAAACACAGATGCGTCTATCCAGCCTTATTGTATTTGTGCCAAGTTATTGTATACAAGTTATTTGTGCTATTTTCTCAATACAATGACACAGTATTCCAACTGTAAGCCATTGTCAGTGTTTGCTAGCACTGGACTTTAGCGCCGTGTATCTGGGCGATTCACCAAAAGTAGTGCAGCAGAAAGGTGAAACATTTTGGTTTCTGTGTGGCCCTTTGGAAGATAAAATAAATAAAAGTAAAATTAACCTAGGCACTAGTTTCAATAAACGTTTTCAGAACTACTGATCAAAATATGGAACCACCAATCAAGTCACTTGTAAGCATTGATCAATTATACTTTCAGCTGTAAACCATCATACATCATGCAATTGCCAAAAAATTAGCTTAGCAGTTTAAAGCTAGGTTCATATTAGTGTCCGGGTGATATTTCATTTTTGTGCATTCATTTTCTTCTAAGATCCATAACATTATTCTTCGGTCAACATAGGGGCTTGTTTTTTTGCTGGATGATATGTAGTTTTGAATGTCATTCATTTCACTATACAAAGTATTGGGTAAATGAGAAAAGAAAAACTCCAAATAGGATGCAGGAAAGATATATATCTTGTACCGTTGTTAGCCAGTAGATAGAAAAATATTTAGAATTGAGAGTCCTCAGTGGTTGATACGTTTTAATGGCTAACTGAAAAGATGGTAACAAATTGCAAACGTTCGAGACTACTCAGGCCTCTTCGTCTATGCCTGATGAAGAGACCTGTGTAGTCTCGAAAGTTTGCAATTTGTTACCATCTTTTCAGTTAGCCATTAAACTGTATCAACCACTGAGGACTCTCAATTCTAAATATTTTTCCAAATAGGATGAAAATGCTGAAAAAAACCAAACAATTCTACCATAGGCTTCTTTTTGTTTTTACGGTGTTCATTGTGAGGTAAAATTGACCTTGAAACATGATCCTCCAGGTCAATTGCCTTACAATAAAAAAATAAATATTTTAGTCAAGATTGGTATTAAGTTGTGTAAAAAAAAAAAAACAGATGTAAAAAAAAAATAAAAAATTAAATTGATTGTCATTTCCAGAGACCCGTAACGCTTTTTAAGTTTCTTTCTATGGAGCTGTAGGATTACTAATTTTTTTGGGTGGCGAACTGAGTTTTTATTGATATGTTTTGTTTTCGGGGAAGGAAGTGTGCTGGTCGAAAAAAAAAATTCTCTTTTCGGTGGTTACTGTAAGGGCTAAGTAATTTTAGATTTTGATAGACTTCACTCTTACTGACGCGGCAATACCAGATGTTTAATTTTTTACATGTATTCTGATTTTGGAGGGAAAAGGGAGCAATTAGAATTTTAGCATTTTTTTTCTTGTATATATTTTCAAAAAAAACTTTTATTCTTTTTTGAGTCACCCCAGGACTGAAATTGTCGGATACCACAGTATTGCACTATATAGTTAAAATAGTGGTCTCCTAGGAGTACCAAGATGGCAACGATGGAGGCCTTTAGCAGACTCCCTGGTGGCCATGATAACCCATTGGTGCCTTGGCTGCTTTGCAGTGGGCAGATGAAGGTTGATGCACACAAGCATTTACATGCCCCTTTTGGAGATTGATAGCTGCATTTAAATAGTTAATAGGGCCCCGTGGCTGTTACACACAAATTCCGGATATTTAATTTAGCCAGCAGCTGCCACATGTGGAACAGACTTCACTCCTGAGCCGGCTCTACACATCCCCAACTTCATGACTGATATATCCATTATGGGGTTAATATGGTGATCTCAGTTTACCACTACGTCAGGGTACCAGTTAAAGCCGAAAGACTACATTTGACAGGCACTCTGATAGAGCCATTCTGACAAACTTAGACATAGTGCTTAACAACAGCACTATATTAATGGGGACCTAACCTAAAATAAAAGTGGAAAATATTTAAAAATTCTAAGGATAAAATATTAACCAAAGTTTCAGCAAGTTGGAGCTGAGACACACAGGAAATTTCTCTCTTATAAAAACTATTCTAAATAAACCAATATAAACACATTTCAGAACCTTCCATTACCTGCTCCAGGAAGGATTCTCTCTCATCCATCAGCTTCTTCAGCCTGATCTCTTTAAGAAGAAAGTGTAGAAAACAAAATCAAAGACAGAAATGAACGAGTTCAGATGAAAAAAAGAAAAAAAGAGAAGAAATGTTGAAAAAAAGTGAACACAGACAGTATCTAATTAGTTAAAGGGGTTTTCCAGGACTTCATTAGGATCTGCTATAAATATGGGTAGTCTGACTTCTAGAAACCCCACTAATTAACTGAATGAGAAAAAGGACTCTGGTAAAGGTGTCCACCCTCCATTGTTTAACCTCAAGATCAGTGACATGCAGCTCAGTCCTGTTTAAGTGACTAGAACCATACAGTAATACCTGTCACATCGGCTACAAAATGAGCTCTCCCCAAACATTGATGTGCCACAGCCACTTCAGCTGGGTGACCGTTGAGAAGTGTCAGGAGTTAATCTGCATTCACACTGGTCGATATCAGAGTCTAACAGTAACGACTCCTCGTTCGTGAAAATTGTGTAATGTGAATGGGTTCAGAGACTGAATATTGTGTCCAAAAACACTTGTTCATTGTGCATAAAATCGTTTAGGTGAGAAAAAAAAACACTCAACTTTAGAAAATTGTGTAACGTGAGTGAAGATTATCTGTCAAATCATTGAACGAGCTAACAAAGAAAGAAGTGAAAATTCAAGTCCTAAATAGAGTTCATCGTGTACGGATGCAATAAGTAGTTCATTACCAGTTGGAGCATTGGAACAAATAGAATATCATGACTTTCCAAAAATGTTGGGTTTCGCGAATTCAGTTACATTTTCTTTGTATGGGATCAGTGGAAATGTTTGTACAATACTTGGTGAATTCACGTATTCGATATAAATAGAATGACCAATGGGATTTGAACCCATACTTCAAATGATCTGTCTGCGTGAACACCGGGCACGATGCTCAGTGTTTTGATGTAATTATCACTGTTTAACCATTTCATTCACAATTTTAGCTGTATAAACAGCTGTCTGACATTGCTTGTCGTGAGTTACAATCACGTTGTTCATCGTTTAAATGATTATCTGCTCGTGTAAATGAACCCTTAGTTCTACTGATCTGATATTGAGAACTTGTCCAAAACAAAAGACATCAACAATGACTAGGGAAACCCCTCTAATGTATATATCATGCCAATAAACCTTCATGCACACTTTATACTAACACTATGCAACTCAACAGGCCTAAAATCTGCAACTAATTTACACTTTGAGCTATGTGCACACGCTGCGGATTTTACTGCGGATCCGCAGCGTTTCCGCAGCTGCGGATCCGCAGCAGTTTCCCATGAGTTTACAGTACAATGTAAACCTATGGGAAACAAAATCCGCAGTGCACATGCTGCGGAAAAAAACATGCGGAAACGCAGCGGTTTATTTTCCGCAGCATGTCAATTCTTTCTGCGGAATCCGCTGCGGGTTTACACCTGCTCCAATAGGAATCTGCAGGTGAAAACCCGCAGAGGAAACTGCAGAAGAAACCGCAATAAATCCGCAGTAAAAAACGCAGCGGTTTTTCACTGCGGATTTCTCAAATCCGCAGCGGAAAATTCCGCATTGGAATCCGCAGCGTGTGCACATGGGCCTTGGTGTGGCACTGCAAATATCCCACTAGAGAGATCCTGTCAGCACAACTTTATAATGTAAAGTAAAGACATGACTGTAAAGGCGCTGTAATACTGATTCAATTGATACCTTTGGTGAACAAATCCGCTTTGTGTTCTTCTGTAATCACCATTTGAAGATATTTTTTTAAGATTTCGGTGCACAGGGGCCGGACTGCACACTGGGTCTTCTCCCTGAGATTCCCCATGCCCCTCTGCCTGTTTCCGCGGTTTGAAAACTCAGCAGTGACCTGTCATTCAAAGGCCGGAGGCAGGCGGAGGTGCCAGGAGATCACAGACAGTGAGAAGACCCAGTGCATAGTCCGGCCCCTGTGCACCGAAATCTAAGTAGCAGACAACTTCCAAGCGCCGATTACAGAAGAATCTGGAAGATTTATAATTTTACAATGCAACGAAGACAACAATGTTCATGCCAATAACTATTAAAGCAACCAAAGACATTGAAAAAAAATTGTTATATGCTTGGAAGCCATTGTCTCAATGATGGAGTCATGGAATGTCCCCTGAGGACCTATAAACATGGCAGAAAGGGGAAACGCTGCTCACGCACTATATTAGAGCAGAGAACCACTAAGTAATAGGCTATGTAATACTGCCAGCACTATATTTTCTTCTTACATTTACAGTAATCCTTTGGTCTTCATTTAAATACGGTAATTAAAAAAATGTCTCTAAAGGTTGTTCTTGTATGATTATGGTGTTCGGTCACATTCACAGTTTGGGTTTTTTCAACAAAATTGTGGTGCAGTTTTATCTACACGACACTGGAGTTACTAAATTTTAATTTTCAATTATATTTGCCCCTCAATCCTTGAAAAAAAAAAAAAAGAGGACCCAGAACTGCGGACAATCTGGTAGCTCTTTGGTTCTGGCTTTTCCATAGTTCAGAATGTGCACGTTTGGAAGCCTGCTGATTCCATTTAAGTGAAAGCTTAGCACTTCAAATAGTATGAAAACATTATTATTCTAATTATGATGCAAAATTATCTTACTTTACAGTGGTTCTTCCACAAAATACACTGCTCAAAAAAATAAAGGGAACACTAAAATACCACATCCTAGATATCACTGAATGAAATATTTCAGTTGCAAATCTTTATTCATTACATAGTGGAATGTATTGAGAACAATAAAACATAAAAATGATCAATGTAAATCAAAATGAATATCCCACGGAGGTCTGGATTTGGAATGATACTCAAAATCAAAGTGGAAAATCAAGTTACAGGCTGATCAAACTTCAGTGGAAATGCCTCAAGACAAGGAAATGATGTTCAGTTGTGTGTGTGGCCTCCCCATGCCTGTATGACCTCCCTACAACGCCTGTGCATGCTCCCGAGGAGGCGGCGGATGGTCTCCGGATTTCTTCCCAGACCTGGACTAAAGCATCCGTCAAAACCTGGACAGTCTGTGGTGCAACATGATGTTGGTGGATGGTGCAAGACATGATGTCCAAGATGTGTTCCATCGGATTCAGGTCTGGGGAACGAGCGGGCCAGTCAATAGCTTCAATGCCTTCATTTTGCAGGTGTGAAGGAACAAATTATGAAAGGTTCTCCATTTTGTGCTAGATTCTCCATTTTGTGTTTTTGACTCCATTTTCTTGTTGCTTAAAGATAAATTCTGTTATTTAATTAGGTAAAAGGTTACAGCTGCCATGAAGTAATTTTATCTTGTTGTTCACAAGCCTGGTATGCAACTAGGCTATGGTTCATAATTGGTATAAAGACCTTGAGTCTTCGGACTCGAGCCAGGGAAGAGATTCGGGGGTGTATCACTATACAAGACTGAGGCATCTGTTAGAAAAACACATACTATGCCAAAAAGACATGACCATATCTGTAGTTTCCATTTTTCCTGTATCCTCATGGGTTAAGTTTTTCCTGCATTCTTATAGGTTAAGAACTGTGAGCGTGTTCTTATGCTGATTGGTTGAAGTATAATTTCTATGACTATCAAAACTCATATACAATAAAACGGGGGCCAGAGATCTGCTCGATCCCCCATACAGAGACACACGTCTCCGTCTGGTCATTTTCAGTTGCCGGCAACACCTTGTATATTAATTTGGAAATCACTGGGTTAACCGTGAAGGATCACTTTAGATCCTCCCTCAACAGTTGGCGCCCTTGAACGTGGGGCTCCAAGCAGGAACGCCACTGCCCCCCGGTGGGCAACAAGACAAAGGATCCTCGGACCGGACACAGGCACTGGAAAATTGGGACTGATCATCCCCCACAACAACCACGGTAAGTTGGCAGTTATACTGTCCAGACTGACCGTTTGGTGTGGTTTTCCTGTGTTTGTTGCTGCAAAGAGGATCTGAGGTTTGTCCCCGGAGGTGGGATGATTTTTGGGTGGAATCATATAGAGGTGTAGTTCCGTTGGGAGCCCAGTGCTCGAACCGTACCTCATAAGGGACGGACACCCCGGATTGACCAGTGATGTAATTCTCTTTACAGTCAAAATATCCTGAATTCCTGATCACTGTTAGAATCAGGCGCGGTGAGGTGATCGAAGATTGGGTAGGATGCGTAACTCAGGAATTATATATTTATATATGTCCAGGGGTGTCAGGAGGGAAAGTCTAAGACGCCCTCCTCCTTTCACTGAGTACCGCGTTTTTGGGTTGTCCCAGCGGGGGAACAGAGAGACCCAGTGGAATAAAACCGTAAGGCCGTCGGTATTATGCACAACTAGAAAGGATATTTAGCTCTAAAGGAGAATCCGTTTTTGTGGAAGGAAAAGAAGTCTTTGAAGTTGTGTGATGAATCTGATATTGTTAGCCCAAAAAAGGGGAAAATATTCTCAATCATAGGTTTTTCTAAGGTGTTCTGGTATGTGAATTGTGCGATGAAGATTTTGTAGAAATTAATTAAGTCTGAGAACTGCTGCAATTTGTTACCGTGTAGAAGATACGGAGCTCTTATCAGTGCTGTGTAGGAGATGGGAGGGGGGGAGCGGACCGCTGCGCGACTGGTTTGAGATTTCTCCTCTTTTCTCCTTATCTGTGCTGCGTGCCGGAGAAAGGGGGGCATAGAGCTGGGCTATTGCATTCTCCCTTCTGTGCTGACTCGCTGAGGAATGCTGTGATTCTTCTTATCTCTGCGTCCCTGAAAAGGAGGGGGCACGCATGTAGCTGCGCTCTCTTTGTATTTTCTTGGTGTAATACGCGCTGGTAGATTTGTGTTTTGTTTAAAGTGACAATATCGTTTTGAAGTACAAAGAAATATTATAATCTGGAAATTTGAAAGTGAAATCTAATGTCTAGTTTTAGAAGGAAACTTGTAAGAGATTGTTTGATTATCAGTGTAATTGAAAGATTGGTAAAAGATTTACCTGTTTCAAGTTGAGTGGTTGATATATAGCAAATTGAAGATCAACAGAGGAAGTGAATTATGTTGAAAAAAGGAAAGCTGCCTACTCCTATGATAAAGAAGTTGTTTTGTGGTGCAGGAAGGTATTGAGAAAGTGATTGAGGGTAATGTGTGAGAAAGATAGATAATTAAAAATTATAATCTGAAACGGGGGGGGGGCTCCCTGTTAGATAATATGGTCCCTCCCCAGGAAATTAAGCCTCTACTCCCGACTGTAAGCTCTGTGCCCCTTAAAGCCAAGGCACCAATATATCCTGGACTGCCGAGAAGTTCTATGGGCGTCTTATGGTAGTGTTTAAAGATCTGGGATTCTCATTGTAACAAAAGCCGATTCTGCATCAGCAGCGATTCTCTGCTCGCTCTCTAGCCCCCACCATACCGCAGCTGCGAGGTCACAGCTATGTTCCATATCAGTGGTTAATGTAACAGAGTTCAGCCCCTGCCCTCCCCCCACCTTACACACAAGTCCAGTCTCACATTCCAATACACCTTTAACCCTGTATGGGAATCTCACCCCCCCCCCCCCAGCTCGGAAAGGCCCCTAGATCTCCTCTTCCCGTGAAACTTTCACACAAGGCCAGACTCTCCAAGAATCTGAAGTTTGGTTCACTGTCATTCACGCTACTACATCACACCTCAGGGCTCCCAGGTTCTTTTCTCAGTGGGGTATGGGGACATAATTACCCACCAGGTAGGAGCCATAGTGAACCCAGCTAACTGTACCCTGTCACATAGAGGTGGTTTGGCCCAACAGATAGCTAAAAAGGGAGGCCCAGTCATAGTCCAAGAGTGTCAGGCCTACCTTGCCGCTTATGGCCCCTTGCATCCAGGAGACGCTATGTCCACCCAAGGAGGGAATTTACCCTGTGATATAGTGTTACACGCCGCAGGCCCCGTATATGATTACAAGACACCCGAGCACTGCCGTACAGTATTGCAGACAGAGCTCACCTATACAGGACATGCTACAGGTGTGCTGACTCAGCTTCATGGAGACAAACAGAGACCTGTTGCTTATTACAGCGGCCGCTTGGATAAAGTGGCAAGAGAAAGCCCCTCTTGTGTTCGGGCCGTGTTGTCTGTCCAGCTGTTGCTACACAAGTCTTCAGAGATTGTTTTGGATTACCCACTGATGGTCCACACCCCACACGATGTATATAGTATCCTTAACCAAGTACAATCTAGCCACATGTCCATGACCAGACAGCTGCGTTTTCAGTGTGCTATTCTCATGCCTACTAATGTGACTTTGAAAAGGTGCACTGTCCTAAACCCCGCTACTCTTCTCCTAGTTCCTATGGATCCAAAGGGGGGAGGAGTAGGTGACATGAAAAAGGACACTCTTTTTCTTTCTAGAATGGATCCAGAGGAACAAGATTAGGTTTCCAAACCACATGATTGTCTATAATTGATGTCTCAGGAAACGGCTGGTCTCTAGTGTGCCCATTCTAATGCTGATTTTGAGCTTTTTGTAGATGGATCCCGTCACCAAGATGACCAAGGACGCTACTGTACCAGATATGCTGTGGTCTCAGAACATGAGGTAATCAAGGCAGAGTCAATGCCAGCTCATATGTCTGCACAAGAAGCAGAGCTCAAGGTGCTCATAGAAGCGTGCAAACTAGCAGAAGGTAAGACTGTAAATATCTACACTGATTCCAGGTATGCTTTTGGCATTGCACACGGTTATGGGCCTATCTGGAGAGCCAGGGCTTTCCTGACAGCAAATGGCCACCCCTTTAAATGTGCTGAGGCAGTCCAGCAACTTATGAATGCACTACAGCTTCCCACCCAAGCAGGCATCATAAAGGTAAAGGCACATACCAAAGGCACTGATGGACGGACAAAGGGTAACGCACTGGCAGACCAGGCTGCCAAGAAAGCAGCAAGCACTCCTGTAGCCTCTAAAGTACATCACCTGGACACCCCACCATCTCCACTTGTGTTGAAAGACATCTTAGCCCGGTTACAAGAACAGGCAAGTAAGGAGGAGAAAAATAGGTGGCAAGAGATAGGGGCTTGCTCTGATACCGTCACTGGACTATGGGGGAGGGGTGAAAAGGTCTGCCTGCCACAGGTACTGTACCCAATGATGGCACAGGTTCTGCACGGGAATGTGCACCACTCGAAGACGGCCATGTGTGACACCCTACAGAAACAATGGATTGCCCCCGGGTTTTCCACCTGCGCAGAAAGGCAGGTACAGAGCTGCATGATATGTGCCACACATAATCAGGGTAGGACAGTGAAAACTCCATCCAAACACACTCCCCGGCCCCTTTACCAATTCCAGAGACTGCAGATTGATTAAATTCAGTTGCCTAGGGTGGGGACGTATGAGTATGTGTTGGTCTGCATTGATTTATTTTCAGGTTGGCCAGAAGCCTACCCAGTTGCCAAAGCTACGGCTAGGACAACAGCGAAGAAACTGATGGCTGAGATCATATGCAGGTATGGAATTCCTGAAGTCATTGAAAGCGATCAGGGTTCCCATTTTACTGGAGAGATCATGTCAGACGTAATGGCAGCACTGGGGGTAAGTCAAGCATTGCATACTCCATCCACAGAGTAGTGGAAGAGTGGAGAGACTAAATGGAACTCTTAAAGCTTAAAATCCAGAAGGCAATGGCAGAGACTGGTAAACCATGGACAGAATGCCTTCCTCTAGCTTTGTTTTCAGTAAGATATACCCCAAACAGGAAGACAAGACTGTCACCGTATGAGATTCTGTTTGGCAGGAGCCCCAATTTTGAATGTTTCTTTCCACAACAGTTGCAACTCAAGTACCAGGACTTGACTAGCTATGTGCAGGCCTTACATGGACACCTTGCCAAAGTGCATTTAACTGTCTTCAGTTCTCTTCCAGACCAGGTTCCTGGACACCATCCCTTTGTGCCAGGAGACCTAGTGTATGTGAAAAAGTTTGTGCGCAGAGATTGCCTCCAGCCAAGATTTGAAGGACCCCACACGGTGATCCTGGTCACCCCCACTGCAGTAAAGCGGGAAGGAAGGCCAACGTGGATCCACGTATCGAACTGCAAGCTGGTCAAACAGACTAGTAGCAAATAAGGGGACATAATGTTTTGGTTTTTCGTATTTCCATATAATAATATTGGTAACCACATAGGACAGCCTAAATTCCCCAATATCCTTGAATAATAAGTTTGTACAATATCATGAAAGATTAGTAGTACAGATGGGTATAGCCAATAAAATTGTCAGTTCTATTTTCATTTACCCTATGATTACACAAATGTGGGATAAATTGGTTAGCGCCACAGATTTTCTAGATGATCAAATTTGGGATATATTGGATATACTTAATACTACGGTTGTTGTCCAAAACCAATTTATCATAGTCACTAATCAACATACTGTAGTAATGGATTACTTAACAGCAGCACAGGGTGGTATGTGTCAGATTATTGGACCCGCTTGCTGTCATTATATGGATCCCAATAGCACTATGAAGTTAAAGTTAGAGGATATTCAAAGACTCAGAGATTAATATGATAAAGACAATGATCGTAATAGGGACAGTTGGTGGGCAGACAGACACCTTCTCCTTTTTAATCCAGCCAATTGATTTGAGGGACCTGGGGCTGGATAGCTGGAATCTTGCAAAGTTTGTTATATATTGTTGTCTTTGTCCTTGTTATGTATGTAATACTAAAACTTGTTTTTTGGTGTATTTCTGTGTGTATTAGGAAATTCTGCACTAAGATAACTAATGATGAAACCAAAAGCGTTGCCACCCCTGCTCTTCTCTACATCGATTTCACAAAGTTACCTGATGAAGATGTTGAAGCCAAGCGCATGGCCATCTTCAAAAGATCCCCACTACTGTTATCAATAGTTGTTATTCGTAAATTCTAGTATACAGGGGGGACGGGTACGCCGCAACAGCCATGGCTGGTAACATGGCACCAGTTATGTGAAGACCAGTACCCCTCGAGCTTAGAGCTTGGGATAGTACCTCTGATGCTGGACATTAATTAACAAAATTTATCTAGGGGGGAATGTGAAGGAACAAATTATGAAAGGTTCTCCATTTTGTGCTAGATTCTCCATTTTGTGTTTTTGACTCCATTTTCTTGTTGCTTAAAGATAAATTCTGTTATTTAATTAGGTAAAAGGTTACAGCTGCCATGAAGTAATTTTATCTTGTTGTTCACAAGCCTGGTATGCAACTAGGCTATGGTTCATAATTGGTATAAAGACCTTGAGTCTTCGGACTCGAGCCAGGGAAGAGATTCGGGGGTGTATCACTATACAAGACTGAGGCATCTGTTAGAAAAACACATACTATGCCAAAAAGACATGACCATATCTGTAGTTTCCATTTTTCCTGTATCCTCATGGGTTAAGTTTTTCCTGCATTCTTATAGGTTAAGAACTGTGAGCGTGTTCTTATGCTGATTGGTTGAAGTATAATTTCTATGACTATCAAAACTCATATACAATAAAATGGGGGCCAGAGATCTGCTCGATCCCCCATACAGAGACACACGTCTCCGTCTGGTCATTTTCAGTTGCCGGCAACACCTTGTATATTAATTTGGAAATCACTAGGTTAACCGTGAAGGATCACTTTAGATCCTCCCTCAACACAGGAACTGCTGACACTCCAGCCACATGAGGTCTGGCATTGTCCTGCATTAGGAGGAACCCAGGGCCAACCGCACCAGCATATGGTCTCACAAGGGGTCTCAGGATCTCATCTCGGTACCTAATGGCAGTCAGGCTACCTCTGGCGAGCACATGGAGGGCTGTGCAGCCCTCCA
This sequence comes from Ranitomeya variabilis, assembly GCF_051348905.1. NCBI lineage: Eukaryota > Metazoa > Chordata > Amphibia > Anura > Dendrobatidae > Ranitomeya > Ranitomeya variabilis. The sequence goes on from NC_135238.1 coordinate 175,455,028, forward strand.
AAGAAATGCCACCCCACATCATTACTGTCCCACTGCCAAACCAGTCATGCTGATGGATGTTGCAGGCAGCAGATCGCTCTCCACGGCGTCTGCAGACTCTGTCACGTCTGTCACATGTGCTCAGTGTGAACCTGCTTTCCTCTGTGAAGAGCACAGGGTGCCAGTGGCGAATTTGCCAATCCTGGTGTTCGGTGGCAAATGCCAAGCATCCTGCACGGTGTTGGGCTGTGAGCACAACCCCCATCTGTGGACGTCGGGCACTCAGACCATCCTCATGGAATCGGTTTCTAACAGTTTGTGCAGATACATGCACATTTGTGGCCTGCTGGAGGTCATTTTGCAGGGTTCTGGCAGTTCTTCTCCAGTTCCTCCTTACACAAAGGTGGAGGTAGTGGTCCTGCTGCTGGAGTTGTTGCCCTCCTACGGCCCCCTCCACGTCTCCTGGTGTACTGGCCTGTCTCCTGGTAGCGCCTCCAGCCTCCAAACACTACGCTGACAGACACAGCAAACCTTGCCACAGCTCGCAATGATGTGCCATCCTGGATGAGCTGCACTACCTGAGCCACTTGTGTGGGTTGTAGAGTTGGTCTCATGCTACCACAAGTGTGAAAGCACAACCAACATTTAAAAGTGACCAAAACATCAGCCAGAAAGCATTGGTACTGAGATGTGGTCTGTGGTCCCCACCTGCAGAACCACTCCTTTATTGAGTGTGTCTTGAATTTCCAATAAATTCCATCTGTTGTCTATTCCATTTGCACAACAGCATGTGAAATTGATTGTCAAACAGTATTTTTTCTTAAGTGGACAGTTTGATTTCACAGAAGTTTGATTTACTTGGAGTTATATTCTGTCGTTTAAGTGATCCCTTTATTTTTTTGAGCAGTGTACATTTGTCACCTATCCTTCAGATAGGTGATAAATCTAGGACTGTTAAATAATTGTTTCACTGTTGGGGTTCTAACAACTGGGACCCCCTTTTGATCATGAAAACATGAGCCATAAAGTCTCGTTTGAAAGTAGCTTAGTGCACATGCCTGACCTGTGCACTGTTCACTAAGAATGGGACACAGCTTGACTATCTTAGTCACTCTCAGACAGCAAATGGGGAGGTCACACATGCATCCTGCAACATCATTCACATGGGAGATAGGAGACTTCGGGATACTCATTCTCAAGATTATTGGTGGCCCCTTAGGTTTGTAGCCTGGCGATCATACATTTATCACTCCTGCTTTATGTATGTAGCGCGTGAAATAAGTATTAAACACGTCACAAATTTTCTAAGTAAATATATTTCTAAAGGTGCTATGGACATGAAATTCTCACCAGATGTCAGTAACAGCCAATCCAAACCACCCAGGCAAAGAAATCAAAACAATAGATTTCCATTAAATTAGGTTGTGTAATAATGAGAAATGACACAGGGAAAGTATTGAACACACTTACTGAAAAGTATTTAATACTTCATACAAAAGCCTTTGCTGGTGATGACGACTTCAAGACGCCTCCTGTTTAGAGAAACTAGTTTCAGGCATTGCTCAGGTGTGATTTTGGCCCCGTTCTTCCACACACTCTTCAAATCCTGAAGTTCCTGCGGGCTCCTTCTATGAACTCTGCTCTTTAGTTCCTTCCAAAAATTTTCTATGGATTAAGGTCAGGTGATTGGCTGGGACATTAGCAGCTTTATTTTCTTTCTCTGAAACCGATTGAGAGATTCCTTGGCTGTGTGTTTGGGATCATTGTCTTGCTGAAATGTCCAACCCTCGTTTCATTTTCATTATCCGGGTAGATGGCAGCTTGTGATGAGCAAATGTGCTCAGATATAGTGTTATCCGAGCATGCCCGGGTGTTCTCACAGTATCTTGGGAATGCTGTATTATTAATTTTGAGTCAGGTGGGTGCATATTTTGCGGCTGTTTGACAGTCGCAACACATGCGTGGATTGCCTAACAAGCAGGCAATCCCCGCATGTGTTGCAGCTGTCCAATAGCCGCAAAATATGCACCCACCTGACTCAAACATTACTCGAGCACACACAAGATACTCGGATGATATCCAAGCACGCTCGCTCGCTCATCACTAATGGCAACATTTTTATCAAGAATGTATAAAGTTTGCCAGTGCTGTATGCTGAAAAACAGCCCCATACCATGATGTTTCCATCTCCAAACTTCATTGATGGTATGGTGTTTTGGGGGGTGATATGCATTGCCTTTTGGCCTTCAAACATGGTGTGTATTATGGCATCCAAAGAGTTCAATATTGGTCTTATTCAACCAGACTACATTTTCCCAGTATTTCTCAGGCTTGTTTAAATGTTGTTGAGCAAACTTAAATACGCTTGAACATGCTTTTTGTTCAGCAATGGAGTCTTGCGTGGTGAGCATGCATATAGGCCATGGAGATTGAGTGCGTTACTTATAGTTTTCTTTGAAACAATGGCACCTGCTGATTCCATGTCTTTCTGTAGCTCTCCACAGGTGGTCCTTGACTCTTGGACAATTCTTCTGATAATTCTTTTCACTCTTCTGTTTGAAATTTTGTGGGGAGAACTTGGTCGTGGTCTGTATATGGTGAAACAATGTGCTTTCCACTTCTGGATTATGTCACCAACAGTACGTCACTGGATTCTTCAGTATTTTAGAAATTCTTTTGTAACCAATGCCATCAGTATGTTTTGCAACAATAAGGTTGAAGTGTTTCTCGTGTGGCACCTTGTTAATGAGACACCTTTTAAGGCCATCAGTTGAACTGAACCAGCTGATATTTTTTCACTAAGTGGCTGGATTACTTTTTAATTACTGATATAAGTCAGCTGGTGCCATGACTTTCCATGGCATTTTGCTCCTCTCTTTCTTCCTGTATTCAATACTTTTCCCCTGTATCATTTCTCATTATTACACAGCATATGAACATCTATAATTTGACTGCCTTGCCTATGTGGGGACTACATGAATGAATATATATATATATATATATATATATATATATATATATATATATATAATGTATGAGATATATAGATATATATATATATATATATACACACATACACACACACACACACCTTTTTATATTTATGTGTTTATATATAAAAATGTGTGCGTATATGCATCATATGTATATGCACACACACATACACTCACTGGCCACTTTATTAGGTACACCTGTCCAACTTCTTGTTAACACTTAATTTCTAATCAGCCAATCACATGGCGGCAACTCAGTGCATTTAGGCATGTAGACATGGTCAAGACAATCTCCTGCAGTTCAAACCGAGCATCAGTATGGGGAAGAAAGGTGATTTGAGTGCCTTTGAACGTGGCATGGTTGTTGGTGCCAGAAGGGCTGGTCTGAGTATTTCAGAAACTGCTGATCTACTGGGATTTTCACGCACAACCATCTCTAGGGTTTACAGAGAATGGTCCGAAAAAGAAAAAAAATCCAGTGAGCGGCAGTTCTGTGGGCGGAAATGCCTTGTTGATGCCAGAGGTCAGAGGAGAATGGGCAGACTGGTTCGAGCTGATAGAAAGGCAACAGTGACTCAAATCGCCACCCGTTACAACCAAGGTAGGCCTAAGAGCATCTCTGAACGCACAGTGCGTCGAACTTTGAGGCAGATGGGCTACAGCAGCAGAAGACCACACCGGGTACCACTCCTTTCAGCTAAGAACAGGAAACTGAGGCTACAATTTGTACAAGCTCATCGAAATTGGACAGTAGAAGATTGGAAAAACGTTGCTTGGTCTGATGAGTCTCAATTTCTGCTGCGACATTCGGATGGTAGGGTCAGAATTTGGCGTAAACAACATGAAAGCATGGATCCATCCTGCCTTGTATGGAGCATCTTTGGGATGTGCAGCCGACAAATCTGCGGCAACTGTGTGATGCCATCATGTCAATATGGACCAAAATCTCTGAGGAATGCTTCCAGCACCTTGTTGAATCTATGCCACGAAGAATTGAGGCAGTTCTGAAGGCAAAAAGGGGTCCAACCCGTTACTAGCATGGTGTACCTAATAAAGTGGCCGGTGAGTGTACATGTATATTAGAGAACACCCTCAAGATAACTTTTTGTTAAATGCTAGCCCTTATAACTTTTGAAAAAGTGAATCCCATTTAAGAAAAAATATTTTAGGTGTAAATAAATCAGGATACATTTTCTGTGTTTTTTTTTCAAAACTAAGTTTATTTCCATAATATACAGTTAAGATTTCTTTTAAAACAATCTTCTTCCTTTCGCATTGCCTGTAGACATCATCCATTTATTACTTTCAGCAGGAAATGTCAATTTATAAGACAGTATTGCCGTATTTATACCGGTTGTGTATCTGAAAGCAAAGCTGTCAAAATGTGAATGTGTTTAAAAGTGAAAAACGATACGGCCCAAGTACTTTGTACGCATTAAGTAGCGAACACACAGTAAGTGAATAGTTTTATAGTAGGGTTACAAGAAATATTTTAAATTCTGCATCGTCTGATATGTTCTAGTGAAGGCATAGATGTAAAGTAGATTTGTCACAAACCTTTCACAAGAACATAACCCAAGATACTTCATCTTGCCCAAATAATACAGTGTCCTCGATCTGCCACATGATGGCAATGCAGCGCTGCTGAACGAGCATTCAGCGCCATAAAATAACTAGGGTAGTGTATTCATTTAGGATCTGACCAGGCAAGTATCTAATATAATATCAGGCTTATGAGGGTTAACCAAAGAAATTCCCAAACTTACCACTTTCTATCATTTTAGAATTCAAGCACGGTAGTTTCCATTCATTTGTATATATTTCAGATCAGGAAAAGTAGCACTCTTCTCCCTTTATAAATATTTGCAGCCATAATCCATGAACTTGCTTTCTAAAATGCTACAAGATTGGGTATTTCAGCTTGTATCGTAATATAAAAGACATCGGGTTCAAACAAGGTCTATGTCTTTGCTGACTGTGTGATTGCTACTCAATTTTAGGATTATATATTGTTGTAATTCAGCTGAAAATTAGGTTGAAATTATTATAATGATCTATGATTGACTAGGTAGAAGTCTGCAATAGGCAAGTGGCGGATACCCAACTCCTCATGGTTTCGGTGTCACTCCGCCTTAAAAGCTACGCTAAATTGCCAACAACATTTAATTATCTACATTTCTTCTGCAACCTCGCCTGTTATCAGAGATCTCAAACACTAAAGCGGAATACATATTCTGTATAAATTCTTTAAAACAGGCATTTGTAGTTCTGTTTTAGATCTGTCATAATTCTGTGCAAAAGAATCTTTCACCATATTATTGTGCACTTCAATTTAATCGCACAAAGAAACATTACAACTGTGTATGCATCTGAAGCATACAGGACAGACATATACAATAAGAAATGATTTTTTTTCCCCCATCTTACTCTCTTGAGCATTCATACTAGGCTTTACATGGAATGTGAGCTCCAATCACGCAACTCCAGTGACGAGAGAAATAAATAATATTTTCTGTTATAAAACTATACGTGACATCTATAAAACTATAACATTGTTTCTTTTCTGCGATTTGGTTGGAGTAGGAACATCCGAACAAGGTTCAAGAACAACAAAAAAAGATCTGTTTAGAGGAACAGTAAAGTAATCAGATATGTAAATAAATTAGATTATAAAAGGTTGGGACATTTTTAGCGGTTTCTCTAATGGGTCAAATAAGATTATTTCAGAACACATAAATAGAAGAACATATGTCCTATCACTGGTAGGTGAGGAAGTGCAAATGCAATCTAAGCCAGGCAGTTCTAGATATACTCGTCTATATAGTAAATATGGCCTGTAGCGACATTTCATAAAAATTCCCCTTAGGTAACTTTCACCTCGAGAGCAGTAGTTTTGGACTGTGAGGCCGGCCTCACTCGTATTAAGCTCATTTAAATTCTATACTGATACAGAAATTAATAAGATAAGTACAGATATATTTTCAACATTGGCATGGACTTCAAACAATGGTGAGGCCCCAGATAAAATATGTGAAAAAAGCCTTTTACTATAATATTCATATACTTAAAATTCACCCCCAAAATACAAATTCACAAACAGGAGCCTACAAAAGAGAAAAAAAATTGAAAACTATATTGAGGGGTACACCTCCAGCCTGTACTTTAGTATCTAGATATACAGCCACTTTGGTAGCAATTGATAGTAGTACTAGTGCAAAAGCATAAACTTTCTGTAACATTCAGCAGTGCCACATATACATCTACAAAATAACCGATCATGTCATCAGGAAACCACACAGTCGTCTTTATTTTTGCCTTTTCCTCTCCTTGGACTTTTATCGGAGTCACCTTCCATCCGAATATCTTCCAAAGACTGTCTGTCCACTGACGATCCTAATGAAGCACAGGGTATTTCACTCTCTCCGGTGTACTTTTCACTTCTCACGGTATCATCTTTTTCATCATCATCCTCTGTTTCTTCACCCTCTTGTGTGGATTCACCTTCACTACTGAAAACCTCAGGTGGAACTATTTCCTTTGGGGATTCAGCTGTGTTTGACAGTGTATCATCTGCATTCTGGATGTTCTCACAATCTTGGTCATGAGGTATTAAGTCATCTTCTCTTTGGTCCGCTACCTTAAGATCTTGCCTTTCCAAAGACACATCCTGTCTCTCTTCCTCTGGGATGGGTTTAAGTATGTTTTGGTCACCACTGTCCCCTGGAATGACACAGTCTGTTCTAGACTCTTCCTCCGTTACACTATTGCTTTTGCTAACAGAGCAAGACTCGGAAACGTCCGATGTTTTGTCATTTTCACTTTCTACCTGTGCAACTAAATCGGTGATCGGTAATAGAGTGTCTTGTGATGGTTGTTCATCTGTCGAAATAATCTCACTCTGATCAATTACTTCACTCTTCTCGGGAGCAGACAATATTTCAGCGTTCTGGTTTTGATCCACAAGAGTTTGTGACCCAGATTCTTCCAGGAAAGACAGCTGAGGTTCGGTCTTTTGTGCCAGAATTACTTCATGTTCTAGATCTACATTTTTATCACTAGTTATGTTTTCTGACAACTCTGCACTAAGATCTTCGAGATTGATGCTTGTTTTTTTATGGTCCTGTTTATCCTCTAAATCTGAGCTTTCGGCACTCTTACAAATATTGACAGGTTCATTTGTAGTTTCAGCCACTCCACCCATAGGGAAATGATTATCAGCTTTAGGGATGTTCTCCTCTTGGCTGTTTTTGGGTTCCTCTTTTTCACAATCACTCAAAGAACCTACGTCATCTTCATAAAATGCGCTCACTGTAATGGGATGATCATCGACAAAATCTATAGCATCCTGAAAGACATCACTTCCAGATGGGCTTATATCACTCTGCTTTGAGGTTGTGTCACCGTCTACCTCTGAAAAGTTCTCCAAAACTTCAGTTAGTGACATCTTCTGCAGATCTTCTCTTGTGTCATAAGATGTCTCTTCCTTTTGCTCATCCACGTTGGTTTCAGATTTGTGATGGCTGAAGACATCAACAGGTTCCATTTCCACAATGGTGTTGCTGTTATTTTCCTTCTCATTGTTCTCATGTGTTACATCTCCACCCTTTGGGTGCAACGGAATTTCTTTCTGAGCATCTTGTGTAACTTTCTCTCTATCTTGCTCAATCTGAGAAGGTGGACCTTCACCCACCACCGAGGTGGTCTCCTTTTTTTCAATTGTTTCTTCTGTGTTTCCTATAAAAACCACGGACAAAAGAATGAAGAATCCACCAATTTTACTAAAGCCACATCCCCAGCAGAGGTCAGAGAAAGACAGGGAATGAATGATTTCTGCTTGAGAGTAGGTAGAAAAGCAACAGGTTGGATAGTGCAGAGTTATACAACCCACCGTTTGAAGCCCCGGCTGGTTGCTGAAGAGAAGTAACATACAGCAAAGCAGATTTTTAACAGTCTGAAAAGAGATTCTTCAGTCTACTCTGGAAGGGTTCAGTTTGCTGCGAAATACTTAAAAAATGACAGTAAAACTTTATTGCTACATCAGCAAGACCTGTGAAATATAAATGCGGTGATCTTCTGTAACTAGATTAAAAAAAACATGTTGATTGGGATTAGAAAAAGATTTCCTTAAACATTTAAGGCACTTTGATTATTTCCAAAAAGGAACAAGGCAGCCAGGTTGAGATCTTCTACAGCAAGTGCCAAAGATTATAACATTCCGATAATCCCGTGCCTCATCACAAATAAGGCCGTAGCCCTTTCATGTACAGAACGGGAAAGACTACAAACGACAAATAACTAATAATTACCAGACAAAGTAGCTTGATCCAGGTGTGAACAACGGCTGCAGTCTACATCTGATACTTGTTTTATAGCCTAGCTTGCCTTTATACAGCCGTCTACTTCTACTTTGGAACAAGGAGTCTGGTTTGGATGAAGAATACCCTTACAAGGTAATAGGCAGCAGAAGTTATACAAAGCACGGCATGCAGGGTTAGTGGAAAGAGAAACGGCTCGGAGAAGCTTGAAAAAAAAAAAAAAAAAGAGAGAGAAGAGCTCACACTATCACTTACCCATTGACACGGCCCGGACAGGAGGATCTGGCGGACCATCGAAATTTACATGGTTTTCTATTGAAGAGTCACCATTCAGGGTACCGTCAGAGTCCAGCACGATGCCGTGTTTCTAAACGCAACAGAATTAACTAAAAGTCAGCTGCTAAAGAAATGACAAGTCACGTGGTGGATACAGTTAGCGAGAAAGCCTTTCCAGCAAGACAGGAACTAACAAACTAAGCAATTCTGAAACCTACGGTTAAAGGAAAGCAGGTAGTTACCGCAATTTATTAAACATGTTTTCTAATCATCAATGTAAACCACAATGACATTTAATAGTCTCACATTTAAGAACATTGAATCCCTATTTTTTTCTCCAAAAACGGAGAAAAAAAATTTAATCTACGACTGCCAACATTAGATGGGAAAAGCTGTGGGAGTCTGAAGTATGACAGTACAAGGTATTTCTTGTTACAAGTTAACTTATCTAACAATCTCAGCATTTTCCTTCTTAAGAGTTTTTTTTACAGCAATGCAAGTGGATGCCACAGAGAGAGACAATATATTTTATTGCAAATCTCATGATCATTCTTCTGTCGAGGTCGGCACCTCTGCCATAGATGTAAAATTGCAGCTGGGAGACCATTCCTGTAGCCCAAACAATGGTACACTGCGATCAATCTACAATTCTTATACAAAGAGGTTTCATATGTTGTTTTGTGCACCAAAGGCTGTCCCCCCTTTTCACTCCATCTCCTGGTGGCAATATTATTATTCTAAGGATATATATACCAAAAAGCGCTAACACACCTTTGAGACCTGCAGCTGATAGTTGCACAGTACTACCAACTGTGACAATATAAATAATCAATTAAAAGAGGAAAAAAAAAACTATCTGCGCTGGAGTCAAAACGGTAAGAGGACCAGAGGTCTGCACAGAGATAACGAGTGCGAGATTTTCTGTTACCGGCCGGGACAGTATCTGCACCTCGTAAATCTAAAAGATTTTGTTGCCAAGCCTGCAAAACAGACTGCATTGACCTTGGATTACATGAACGAACAGAACATCACCAAGACACAGCGGAGAAAGACAACTATATCAGCGGTCGTACCTTTCTGGTTCCTTCATCACCAGGTTATTACACATATGTTTCTATTATATTTATTCGTAGTAGTTTTAATGAGTTTATGAGTCATTGCCCACATATGGTCCTCTTACCGTTTTGACTCCAGCGCAGATAGTTTTTTTTTTCTCTTCGCCACGACAGCACCCACTGAGAGAGGGGATCCGCCCCTAGGAACAGGAAACCCTACGGAGAGATAAAAGGGGCGGTCCCCCTCGCTCCCACAGTTTGGTTTCCTGTTCCTATGGGAAATCCACGGAGAAGAGGATGCCTAGCCTGGATGCCGCTTGTGCAGTTTACCTGTGAGGACGGCAAGGGCTCCAGAGCTGGAAGCAGCGTCGGGGGTCCTGGTGTCAGCTTCCCCCCTCTGCTGGCAGACGCTGTGAGGCCAGGGCTGGAGAGTGCTGGCTCACAGAAAATCATCCGGCACGTCTGCGGGGAGTTAGCGCTGTAATGGGGAACGCTGCGCCGTCCTCGGCGAGCGCTTATACGGCGTGGAGCCCCGGTATGTCCCCCGGAAGTATAGGCTGAAAAGCTTCCGAGGAGAGGGAGGAGACGGCGCCGGCGCTGGTGCCGGTGACAGCGCGGGCATATGAAATATGGCCGCGACCCGGAAGTGATTAGCACTTCCGGGTTCAACAGGAAGAAGATGGCGGCCCCCATGTGAAAAGGACGCCGGCGGTAACGCTCCGGCGTCCAATATGGATTCGGCACAGGACCCTGCGATGTCTTCTATTGAGGCCACCGCAACTACTCCTCGCAGCCATGCCAGCAGCAGCAGCCGCTCCAAGCGGAGTGGATCTTCTAAAAAGAGCAAGCCTCTGCAGTCTCCTCCCCGTCAGCCGGTACCTTCACAGACGCTTCACTGGGGTGAGTGTACATCTACCCTATTAAGCTGATTGCTGTCCCCTCTTCTCTAACACTCTAGGCAAAATGTACTGAAAAAACGAAACACAAACAGTGTGCGATATGTCTTCAGCCCCTTCCGGATAGTTACACAAAGAAACTTTGTAAACCATGCATTGATTCCACCTTACGGGAAGAGGCCTCTGTTAAATCTGAGGACATTAGAGTGTTGATTAGAGAAGAACTACAAGCCCTGCATAGTTCGGGAAAAGAAACGCGTCCTAAGGGGACAAGAGAGTATGTTTCACCCATATCTGACCAATCTTCCGAATTAGAGGATGCAGATTCGGATGTTTCTAGGGATTATGTTTCCTCGGATGAGGATCAAGATACGTGCTTCCCCACCGACAGTATAGATAACCTGGTGAAATCTGTCCGTAACACTATGGGCATTGAGGATTCTAAGACCCCTAAAACACAGCAGGACATAATGTTCGCTGGGCTGTCCGAAAGGAAAAGACCCTCCTTTCCGGTGATAGCAGCAGTTAAAAATTTAATTAAAAAAGAGTGGGAAAGCCAGGGGCAGAGGGGACTACCACCATCTTCAAAGAGACGTTATCCCTTTAATGATGAGGAATTCTCAACCTGGTCAAAAGCCCCAAAAGTAGACGCAGCAGTGGCTTCCACATCTAAAAAATCCCTGCTACCTGTGGAGGATTCAGGTTCACTACAAGATCCTTTGGACCGCAAAGCCGACTCTCTCCTTAAAAGAGCGTGGGAATCTTGTGCGGGAGCCCTAAAACCGGCTGTGTCAGCTACATGCACCGCTAGGTCCATGCTAGTCTGGCTAAATGACTTGGAAGAAGGACTTAAAAACGGTCTCTCTAGAGACAAGTTGAGAGCCTCTATACCTTTAATTAGGGGTGCTACAGCCTTCCTGGCAGACTCATCTGCTGACTCAATACGATTAGCGGCCAAGTCGGCGGGGCTGACTAATGCAGCACGTAGAGCCCTGTGGCTTAAGGGCTGGAAAGGCGATCCCCAGACAAAATCCAAATTGTGTGGTCTTCCATGTCAGGGTGAGTACCTATTTGGTACTAAGCTGGACGAGATCCTGACTAAAGCAGGGGAGAGGAAAAAGGGCTTCCCTAATAATAATTACCTTCCATCTTATAGGAGGGCGTTCCGAAAGCCCATGTTTAACAAGAGGAAGGATTTCAAGAGCCAAGATCGCTGGGCCACTAGAGACACCAGACAGAGAGGAGCACTTTTTGGGAAGCGCCCTTACAAAACTGAGGAAAAACCCCGTTAGAACAGATCTGCCTGTCGGAGGTAGATTGTCTTCCTTCTCAGATCAATGGCAGAAAATAACCTCGAACATTTGGGCAAATAGTATCATCACCTTCGGCCTAAAATTAAAATTTTCCCGAGTCCCGCCGGACTCATTTCTATTGACTTCTTTAAAAACCCAGTTACAGCAGGAGGCTTTGGAGCAGGAGGTATTGAACCTTCTAGCCAAAGGGGTTTTGGTGGAAGTTCCATTTCTTCAGCAAAAAAAGGGGTTCTATTCCCCTCTATTTTTAATCCCAAAGCCAGATGGATCTTTTAGAACCATATTGAACCTTAAAAAATTGAACACCTTTTTGCAGAATCAAACCTTTAAAATGGAGTCTATCCGATCCACCATAAAACTGTTGTCTCCCCATTGTTTTATGACGGTACTCGACCTAAAAGATGCGTATTACCATCTGCCAATTTTTATAGAACATCAACAATATCTCCGCGTGGCGATTGTGTTGAATGGACGTATACGACACTTTCAGTATACAGCAATGCCCTTTGGACTATCAATAGCTCCAAGGGTATTCACTAAGTTAATGTCGGAAGTAATGTCATACCTAAGAGTAAAAGATACCCTCATAATTCCGTACCTTGATGATCTTTTAGTGGTAGGAAGCTCCCCGTCACAATGTCACCAACGATTGTGTAATATGGTCTCGTCCCTGCAGAGGCTAGGGTGGTTGGTGAATTGGGAAAAGTCTAGACTTCTTCCAACTACTCGACAAACATTCTTGGGGATTATAATAGACTCCATAAGCCAAAAATGTTTTTTACCACAATCCAAGCAATTGACAATAAGAAATAAGGTACAGTCGGTAATAGATAAACCTCTAATATCTTTAAGACAAGGCATGTCCCTCCTTGGCTCCTTCACGTCATGTATCCCAGCAGTACCATGGGCCCAATTTCATTCAAGGTGTTTACAATATGCAATTTTACATGAGGAAATAAAATTACAAGGTCATCTAGACGGTAAAATTTCCCTTTCTGAAGATGTAATTAAATCCCTATCCTGGTGGCTAGAACCAGATCACTTGGTTAGTGGGGTCCCCTGGGTAGTTAAACCTTCAAACACAATATTCACGGATGCCAGTCCTAGTGGTTGGGGAGCACATATGAGAGATCAGGTAGCCCAAGGTCTATGGTCGGTTACGGAGTCAGACGACTCGTCTAATATAAGAGAGCTGAAAGCTATCCATCACGCTCTTTGTGAATTCCTTCCGCAGCTACACGGAACACATACAAGGATTCTGTCAGACAACATGACATCAGTAGCGTATATCAATCATCAAGGAGGAACAAGATCAGGAACACTCATGTCTATAGCCGAAGACATCCTAACTATAGCCGAGAAACATCTACTGTCTCTATCAGCACTACATGTCAGAGGAGTGAACAATTCAAAAGCGGACTTCCTCAGTCGCCATACCCTCCACCAAGGGGAGTGGGTTTTAAATCATCGAATCTTCAAAATGATAACCGTAAAATGGGGCTTACCAGAGGTAGATCTCTTCGCTACAAGAGACAACAGGCAATTAAAAAAGTTCGCTTCAATGTTCCAATCCGACAAACCCGATTTTCTCGATGCTCTCCAGGTACCCTGGACATTTCAGAAAGCGTATGCCTTTCCTCCTCTGATACTTCTACCAACAGTAATCAGGAAGATAAGAGAGGACAAAGCCAATATAATCCTGATTGCCCCATTTTGGCCAAAGAGACCATGGTTCTCCCTGCTCAGAGCTATGTCCATCTCAGATCCATGGATTCTCCCAGAGGATCAGGATCTTCTTTTCCAGGGGCCATTCAACCACCCTCATGTGAAGGGTCTACGGTTGACAGCCTGGAATTTGAGAGGCAATTGCTGAAATTAAGGGGTTTCTCTGATCAAGTAATTAATACTCTATTATTAAGTAGGAAAAGATCCACTACTTCTATATATGTAAGAGTATGGAGGAAGTTTCTAAGTCTTTATCCATTGGCCTTGTCAAACGAAATTCCTATACTTAACATTTTAGAATTTCTCCAGAAAGGACGTGACTTAGGTCTTTCAGTTAATACCTTAAAAGTACAAGTCTCTGCTCTAGGGGCATTGTATAGTCACAATGTAGCGGGTGATAGGTGGATAACTAGATTTATTTCAGCCTGCCAGAGGTCAGAACCAGTTCAGATTCCCCGCATACCGCCTTGGGATGTTAATCTAGTCCTTGAGGCCTTGACAGGTCACCCATTTGAGCCACTACACTCAGCTCACATTAAACACGTTACTCTCAAAACTACTCTTCTTGTCGCATTAGTATCGGCAAGAAGGGTAAGTGACATACAGGCACTATCAGTAGATCCTCCTTTTCTGTCAATATTTCCAGATAGAATCGTCCTGAAAACAGACCCTTCCTACCTACCTAAGAGATGTACTAAATTTCATAGATCTCAAGAAATTCTTCTTCCTACTTTTTATGATAATCCTACAAATCAGGAAGAGGAGAAATACCATACCTTAGATGTGAAAAGGGCTGTAATGACTTACTTAGACAGGACTAGCGCCTGGAGGAAGAGCAGGGCTCTCTTTGTTTCCTTCCAGGGTCAAAGGAAAGGAGCTGGTGTTACAAAAGGCACATTATCTCGATGGATTCGGGAGGCGATATACCTGGCCTATTCATCTAAAGGGGAAGATCCACCCGAGACTGTAAAGGCACACTCAACCCGGGCAATAGCATCATCCTGGGCAGAGCGAGCAGAGGTTCCAATAGAACTCATATGTAAGGCCGCAACCTGGTCTTCGCCTATTACTTTCTATAGTCACTATAGATTAGATCTATCTGCTTCCACTGATTTGTGTTTCGGTAGATCAGTTCTTAACACGATAATCCCCCCCAAATAGCTGTCTCTGAAAGTCTCTCAGTGGGTGCTGTCGTGGCGAAGAGAAAACACCGGATTACGTACCGGTAATGCTCTTTTATAGAGCCACGACAGCACCCCTTCACTTCCCTCCCTTATATATTAGTTTGCATATGAGCACTGATAAGGGTGATTGGTTCTTGTAAATATACGTGATTAAGTCAAAGATGAAATGTTAATATAGAATGACCTACTAAAACTTGTGGGCGGTTCCTCGCAATCTCTGTAACCCAAACTGTGGGAGCGAGGGGGACCGCCCCTTTTATCTCTCCGTAGGGTTTCCTGTTCCTAGGGGCGGATCCCCTCTCTCAGTGGGTGCTGTCGTGGCTCTATAAAAGAGCATTACCGGTACGTAATCCGGTGTTTTTTTCCTCTTTTAATATTATTATTCTGGTAGAACCACCAACCACCACAAGATTTCAGCCGGTTGCTACTCTAATAGACTAGAAGGAAGTTATCACACATCAATAGCAGACTCCCATTAATCCTTTTCATAGCCCTCCTTTACAGATGGTGTCCGTTATATCATATGCATGGACCTCACAATGCTATACATAATAAAACAGAATAAAAGTGTATCCATTGTACCTTTAATGTTTCCCTTAGCTGGGTCACCTCGTCCCTGAGGGCATCTCGCTCACTCCGAACCGGATCAAAAAACTCTTTTTGTCTCTCCAGAGCCTGCACTTCCAGGGTTCAGAAAGAAAGAAAATGCAAGATGATATTGAAAAAGGTAAAAACACAAATGTGAACATTTGCATGAAAAACAGTCCCACATATTCTTCCATATTTGATAATATTATGTACACTTGAGGATTTAATTCAACTTGATTAATTGGAATATTCAGGCCCACATACACATTAAAGCCAAATGCAATGATTTCTGTGGAATCCGCCCAATGTGTGATATGTTCGAGGACCCCCAATGTTCTCCGTCAGCTGATGTTGAGGAGGTAATGAGCGTGCAGTTGTAATACAAATGCCCCTCCATCTGTTCTCCTGCTGGATATGCTGTTGCTAAATCAGCCCGGCCATGGATTACTCTGCTCTCCACATAGGGAACACATAAATGAGTATTCATGTGTATGGGGAATGTAGAAAGAAATAGATTCCTCCCCCAGCTATCTAAATTGGCTGTACACATGAGAAAACTGTTGACCGATCTCTCCCGATTCCCCCCTATACATGAATGCTTGGCTCAGCAGAATGTTTAAGAGCTTTCGACATGGAGAGAGGAGAAAGCCTCTGCCAGACTCTTCTTGCCGCTTACCTTTCCTGAAAGCAAACGGATGAGGCATTAAAATGCCAACTGTGAAGTCCTGCTGTCCCCACAACATTATCTGACAAGGGACATCCCCAGATGAGATGGTCGAAAAATCTCACCGACTTTCTGCTAATGTTTAAAGTGCATCAAGGGTTCATCTAAAGCACATTGACATTTGGTGTTTGGTTAAAGTCATTCTATTGTTTTCTGTTATCAGCTAGTTCTGGCAAGATAGCGGCTTTCTGTATTGTTCCTCAATGGTGTAACGGTCAGGAAGTCCTGACAAATGTCTATTCCTGTGATCCCCGCTTTATATCACACTGGTTTTATGAATACATATATATTAAGAGCTTTTAATAAGCTATGCAATTTAAATTAAGCATCCATTAAACTTTGATATTATTGGAATTTACCAAATATATATATAACCCCCATAAAAATGTGTCGTATCCATTTTTTTGGAATGAAATGTACATTTTTTGCACAAAGCCATATATTATGTTGGTGTGAGCACAGTATTTAGACCGTGTTCATATGAAGGCTAGATTCTTTCTACTTTTGGGAGCTCATTAACCATCAAGTAAATTCCCTGTTCTTGTGTCAGCCGCTTAGCTCCTAATAGCTAACAGACACCCTAAACAAGGAATCGTACCCCTATTTTTTTATCCTTCCACTCTATGGTTTCCTTGAGGTCACAGATCTCACGGTCACCGATTTCTTGTTTCTGTTGCAGTTGGCGAATTTCCTAATGGTTGGCAAAGGGCAGCAAAGAAAGAAAAAAAAGACAGAATATTCAAGAAAAAGTAAAAAAAAAGTCAGGACTGGCAAGAAAGAGAAGAAACAGGAATCAGCAACAGAGCAAAGAGGCTAAAACTCCATCCATCTACAACTGTTCATGATATTCACTAGGCAATAACTCAAAGCTTTCTTATTCTGTAACGCTAAATTACAGTTTTTTCTTAAAGGCAAATAAAGCTTAATGAGAAGAGCAATAAAACCTGAGCTATTTTAACCAATTAATTCCAACAGTCCTTCCTCACCGTCATCAGAGCTTCTCTTTGCTCCAAAGCCTCTTTCATCTCTGAGAGTTGAAAACGAAGGACACCCTGCTCGTGTTTCTGCCGCTCACACTCCTGACGAGAAAACAAGCGGCATTAAACACACAGAAACCCCAAAATGTGCAAATTTACCCTTGTAATTACATGTAACCTCAGCAGAGTTACTATAGGGAAATCATTTCATCATTTGTGCACAATATACAATTCACGAATCTGAGATTAGGGCAATGTCTGGGACACGTAAAAGAAGAAGCAGAAATGAAGGCGAGTGCTCGAAAAACAATGACTAATGGCATTAGGTCATTCTAACGAAATCTGCATCTGCTTATACACAATAGTGTATGATGCAACCATTCATTGTTCATGTGCTGTGATCCCCACAAAACCTCCTTAGCTTCAGTCTCATCCGCCCCTCATAACTTCTCCAGGATTTCGTCTGTGACATGTTGGGGTACAGAGGTCCAGAGTATGGGGGATGCAGACTTTCCACCACTTCCTAGCTTAGGCTTCATGGGAGACCAGAATTATACAATAAGCTGCAATACTACCGCATCTCAGTGGATTGCATAAGGGATCAAGTGATCACATGTTCAACTCCCCTAAGGCAACTTAAAAATAAAAAATAAATGTAAGAAATATTAAAAAAGATAGTGTAAAAAAAAAATAAATGAATCACAAATATAGAAGTTTCAATCACCCTTCTATACCAAAACATAAATTGTGAAATCTATAAAAATAAAATATTTGGTGTCACTGTATGTGTAATCGTCCAAACTAGAAAAAAAAATTCTAACATTTACACTATACAGCCAGAAAGGAAAAAAAACAGATTTGCTGTTTTTTGGGCCACATCCTCTGTCTAAAGTGCTATGAATAATATTGAAGCTTTCCCTGCTAACATACCATCAGAGAGCTTTATCAACAAGAAACTAAAAAAGCTGCTTACTTTGCCGAACGTATTTGTTTCAGTAAAGTAAGCATCGTAAACACAAAAAAAAAAAAATGGCAGAATTGCTGTTTTTACTCCCCAATTCCTTTTTTTTTTATACATTATATAGCAAAATTAATGGTGCATTTAAAAACTACAAATAGTCCTGCAAAAAAAAATTAAAAAAAATAACAAGCCCTCATAAGGCTATATCAATAGAGAAATAACACATTTCTTGGAAAAAGGCAATGAAAAAAAACAAAGCAAAAAAAAGGAAGATAAATAAGAATATTGATAGATTTTAAGCAAACCAGGTACTTGCTTAAGACTGTATACAGTACTGTGCCACCTTCATTGACCATTTCATCACCTATGGCTTGAAAATCAGCTTGTTTGCTACTTGTCTTGGTAGCCCGATCACCTGGTCCTTGTGACAGCTCCCGTATTAAAGGGGTTTTCGGTCAAGGACTACTAAAGTAGGCTCCACAACTCACTTTCTGTTTATCGTCATACTGACGCCTGGATTCTGCCACTTCTTCCTCCATCTCCAGCAGAACCTCCCGGAGAGTGTCCACTTGATATTGCAAGGATGTTTTCTCATTGTCTAGCTGGGCATTTGTCACCATAGACCGTTTATACTTCTCCTCCACTTCTGCCAAGGAGTCCTAAAAGGCAATAGAAATATTAATAACAGAAATAATAACAGCAAAATGTTTAAAATCCAAAAATAAAAATTTGCGCTATTAGTGAAAAAAAAAAAATTAGTAGTCCAGGAATATTAGATGAAGGTTTAATAGCTCTGCTTAGCAGCACACCATATGTCTGTTATGCCCCTGGGAAAGATTAGTGTCACACAGAGCAGTACCTTCATCTCCTTCAGCCCTTGCATGTATTTGCCTTCTACATCCTCAATCTGCTCCTTTAACTCACTGATCTCCTGACAGAGGGACACAGAATGCATAGGAATAAAGCAGCAGATAAAACAAAGATGGAAACAATCTAGAAGAAAGCACAGGTCTGGTATGATGTAGCATTCCTGCTGGGGATTAGACAGAACGTCACATGTATATTCAACCAGTGGCAGAAAGATTAGCAGATTGGGGGCAAGACCGCTGTGCACAGCTGGGAGAGAGCTCAGCCCCTACAGAAGACCTACATAGTCCAGGCGCTCCCTAATCCAGAATGACATCAGGACAAAACGACAACGCTCCAAATACTCAGAACCTAAATACTCCCAACCTATAACACTTACTGCTGTTACAAAGACTTCAGGAAGAAAGGAATATTATTTCTGACCAAGGCATTCAGAGTACTGATTTATGCAAAACTAGACATACAAACTTAATTAGAAAGAAACTATGGCGAAAACCATTACGTATATAGCTGCAAAAAGACAAAAAACAAATCAAGAAAGCACTCCCAAGGGACTATCACAATAAAGGATAAAATAATTAAGCAATTTTGTGATTAGGACCCTATACCAAAAGCTACTTATTTCTTCTTTAAAACCTACAAGAGAAAAAGTAAGCAAAAACCCTGATGTAACCAAGTAAAAAAGCAAAAGTGCATTTAAATAACAGAGTTTTTAGTAATACTGTTTTTGTTCAAAAAATAGCACAAAAGCCATCCCACTAGAATAATGGCCTCTCTCACCCATCTAGTGATAGTCTGTTTTGAGGCTTTAAAGGGCCACTGTCACCCCCCTCCAGCCGTTATAAACTAAAAGAGCCACCTTGTGCAGCAGTAATGCTGCATTCTAACAAGGTGGCTCTTTTAGTTTTTGGTTCAAGTATTCCCAAAATAAAGTGCTTTGAAACTTAGCCAAAATACCTGTCTTTAGCCAGGGAGGCGGGTCCTCACTCCCCAGCTTCAACCGCTACTCTGCCGTCACTCCAATCTTCAGTGGCTTTCGGCGCCACCCCCTCCGCGCTTTTTTCTCTTCAAAACCGGCGCCTGCGCTGTGTTTAAGCTCTGGCCGTGTGACGTCCCAGCCAGGCTTGCAGACTGCGCCTGTGCGGGCATTGCGGCCACCCACCTTGGGAATCCCAGCCCCGCATTGTGTTATGCATTATGCACAGTGCGGGGCTAGGATTCCTGGGCATGCACACTGCGTGTGTCAGCCTGTCACCCAGGTCCCCCGCCTTACAGCATCTGTATACTGTATTCAGCTGATCGTGCCTCCTCATACAGTATACAGTACAGTATACAGTACAGTATACAGACGCTGTAAGGCGGGGGACCTGGGTGACAGGCTGACACACGCAGTGTGCATGCCCAGGAATCCTAGCCCCGCACTGTGCATAATGCATAACAGAGTGCGGAGCTGGGATTCCCAAGGTGGGTGGCCGCAATGCCCGCACAGGCGCAGTCAACAAGCCTGGCTGGGACATCACACGGCCAGAGCTTACACACAGCGCAGGCGCCGGTTTTGAAGAGAAAAAAGCGCGGAGGGGGTGGCGCCGAAAGCCACTGAAGATTGGAGTGACGGCAGAGTAGCGGTTGAAGCTGGGGAGTGAGGACCCGCCTCCCTGGCTAAAGACAGGTATTTTGGCTAAGTTTCAAAGCACTTTATTTTGGGAATACTTGAACCAAAAACTAAAAGAGCCACCTTGTTAGAATGCAGCATTACTGCTGCACAAGGTGGCTCTTTTAGTTTATAACGGCTGGAGGGGGTGACAGTGGCCCTTTAAGGCCCTTCCTTGACCCCTGGAACGAAACAAATAAACCCCTCTGTTTCCTCCAGGATTTTGTCATCTCTAAATACTGTAGGATACATCTCCTGACATCTAGGCAATGGAGTCTCTCCTCTTTCTTGTTACTAGGATTGGGACAGAAAGAGGGTAGGGTTATATCCTGAGCCCTATGGAATCTCGATATCACTTTGGGGAGATATGCCGGATCTAATTTTAATACAACCCATGGGTTGAGAGAGGCCATTATTCTAGCGTATAGTAGTCCAGGCAGGGTTGTTCCACAGGGTCTGAAAGCCCACTCCACGAGGGCCATGGCGACATCGTGGGCAGAGAGAGCAGATGCTACCATCGACCAAATCTGTAAGGCGGCCACTTGGTCCTCTCCGTCTACATTTTTTAAACATTATAGGCTAGACCTCTCTGCTACCTCTGATCTCACATTTGGGAGAAGAGTGTTACAAGCAGTGATCCCTCCCTAAAGAGAATATAAATCTCTGTAACTCTCTCGTGGTGTCGTCATGTATGATGGAAAAACACAGGTATTACATACCTGGTAATGTGTTTTTTCATGAGACATGAAGGCACCCTTATATTCCCACCATTTTTGATCACGTCATTAGTTGGGTGCATTATTTAGCATTATTTGTATTATACACTCCCTGGGGAATCGGTGAATAGAACCGTATAGGATGTATTATTTATGTGTACACTAACCAGCGGAGTTCCTCTCGTACTCAGTAAACAACTGATGTGGAGAGAAGAGCCGCCCCTTTTATCTTGAAGGTTTCCTGTCCTTGATGGGCAGATCCCCTCTCGTGGTGCCATCATGTATGATGGAAAAACAGTATTACTAAAAACTCTGTTATTTAAATGCACTTTTGCTTTTTTACTTAGTTACATCAGGGGTTTTGCTTACCTTTTCTCTTGTTGGTTTTAATGTTTTGTGGCCAATGTGAACATGCGTTTAACTTCTGCATGTGTACCAACTCAAGTTAAGCTCAATTTTTTTTTTTTTATTTCTTCGTTGCATGTTTAATGTTATGTGCACACTAAGTGTTTGCATCAAATAGTTAGTGGTTTTTTTGTATGTGTTTTTTTTTAAATTAATTTGAATGGGTGAAAAACAGCACAAAACGCTGAAAGAATTGACATGCTGCAGATCTGAAGATGCTTCAAATTGCAAAAAAAAAAAGCAGCCTGTGTATGAGACTTCAGAAATGTCATTCACTTTGCTTCTAAACTAATATAAAGCAGTTTTTTCCAGGAAACAAAAACGCGGTAAACATGTGAACAAGCCTTAGGCCATGTTCAGTATTTGGTCAGTATTTTACATTAGTATTTGTACACTAAAGCCAGGAGAGGAACAGAGGAAAAGTATAATGGAAACAGGTCACCACTTCTGCATTTTTCACCCACTCCTGGCTAATTTTGGCTTATAAATACTGATGTAAAATACTGACCAAACACTGATGGTGTGAACGCGGCCTTAAGGTATGCTATGATTTCATAAAAGCAGCACAAGAAAAAAAAAAATGAAGAACCCACAAGTAAACATGTGACTCCTCACTGCCTGGAGCTCCTATGTGGTAGAAGAAAAAAAAAAAAATCAGAGTTCTGATACACCCAAGACAGATCACGGATTTGCCCGTGATATATGGTCAGTTCACTTTCAAGTGCTGGAACATTAGTAATCAAAAGAAAAAATGGGCAGCAAAGCTCAGAGAAGAGACGGCATCTATTTGCCTTTTTTGTGGTATGCGTAGTGAAGGCTGGATGCTGTATCCAGCTTTGCTTTAAGACAATCCGTCAGCAGGTTTCTTCTTTATAATTGGAAAAACAGCATAACGTACAGCAAGAAAGCCCGATTCCATCTATGTACTTACTTACTGGGCTGCTTGCTGTGGTTTTTTAAAATCAGTTTTCTTTGCTGCAGATCTATTATTATTTATTATATTTTGCTTATATAGCACCATCATATTCCACCACGCTTTACAATCATTATCACCGCTGTCCCCACAAGGAATTTACAGTATGTTATTGGAGTGTGGGAGGAAACCGGAGAACCTGGAGAAAACCACGCAAACATGGGGAGAACATACAAACTCCTTGCAGATGATGCGCTTGGTGGAATTTTAACCCAGGACAAAGCAACAGTGCTAACCACTGAGCCACCATGCTGCCCACCAGTTCTCTCAATGCCGAGCTGTATATAGCCCCGGCCACACCACTGATTGTCAGCTTTCTGAGTACACTGTACTGACACCAAGCTGCCAATCAGTGGTGGGGGGCGGGGTTACAATGATTAGGCTGACTGCCCGGCACTACTTTAGATGTAGTCCTGTAGTAATAATCTCCTGCTGATAAAATACTAATTGTATTGAAACAGCAACACACAGCTTAGTAAGTGATACGTCTCTGTAATCAGGGCCTTGTGCCCTATACTATGCTACCCTTAGATACCAAAACCCTGCTGACAGATTCCCTTATTTTAAGTTAACAAGCCTGCAAAAAACAAACTTTTGTCCATCATACGGGTTCAGCTGCCATTACTGCGTCTAATGCAACAATTCAACAAAGTAAACAAACTTGCATAGTGTAACAAAATATGTGTCCTACAAAGGGAGCAGGTGTCTTGGGCTTTCACAGACAAGTTATGGGTAACTTGAGATTTTAAAAAGAAAAGGATTGAAGGAAGACAGGAAGAAAGAACAAACACAAGCAGGTTCTAGAACAAATGGACAATACAGGAAAGTTTCTTTCGCGCCACAATGGTGGTAAATATTGCTTTACACATAGTGGAGTCCAACCCTTCTACAGTAACTATACATAGCGCAGTATCATGTCTTCAAGGTATGACCTTACAATGAGAGATATAGCGAATAGACGGATGATTCTGCTGTGTTTGCACACTCACCTTTATTTCTCGAATTGACGCCTCTGTATCAACAGATATGGAGGTGTCTCCGCTTCCTCTACGAGAGGATGACCCACCCAAAGAAGCAAGAGTCGCTGCAGATAATCCGGAGACAGGCCGGCCGCCCTGGAACAGAAGGTAAGAGAAAGCGGTAATGTAATTCTTCAAAGCTCTTACAAAACGTTACAATACAGTATTATGCAATAAAATGCCTGAAGGAGTCTTACATTTTTCGTACAGTCTTTACAAATTTGTGGGAAGAAGGAATACAGCCAAATTAGTATAATATACTCATTAGAAGTTCTGCGCTGTTTTTTCATTAATGAAAGCCATGTCCCCTAATTAAGCTGAGCCTTCTACAGTATCTAATTCTTAGGCCTCATTCACACATCAGATCTTTCTGTGTACGAGAAAAATGAATCAATTATTCTGATCAGACTCTGATCCACGTGTGGTTCGTGTTTCTCGTACATGGAGAAAAAATAATGAAAAAATATTCTCCACCTACGCCTTTCTGACAGTCCATAAAAATCGGACTGCATTTGGATGTCATCCTAGTGCAGCCCGATTTTTTCCAGACCCATTGGCTGGTATTGCCAATTTTCATCCAACTCTTGGATCAAAATCGAACATATCTCCACTATTTTTCACAAACCTTTCAGTCCGCAAAAAATCATGGACATGCGTTTAGGCCCCACAGACTCTCTCAGGTACCAGAGCCATCCATGAAAAACACACATAGTACTCAGAGAAAACTACATACAAAAGGTTTACGTACTAGGAGCAAAAATAAATAAATACCTTCTCTGCAAAGTCTTTGTCAGACCTTTCTTCAACCTGTAATGTTGAAAAATAAAAGAAGTTAAACTCTGCACACAAAGGTATCAATCCTGGGTGCATTAGTTCAGCAGTAACAAACCTCTACCGTTAAAGATGGAGCCTGTTCTGAATATAATAATTTTCATCAAGGAATTTTCCACTAGTGGCTTAGTAATCCACACAAATGCTGTAAGCGTTAGAAGTTCTATAGAGGAACAAGCAACAGCCACACAACGCATTTCATGCCCACACACACACACACACGCACTCTGCCGCCGGAAGGAGCAGACACATCTTCAGGACGACTTTGTGAATGGACACTGGAACTGGCGGACCCACCGCGAAATAAAGGAGGGCTTGTGGGGTCTGAAGACTGATTAAAGAGCAAACGTTTAATGTTGTGTGATATCAAAATCGTTAATCTTCAGAGACGGAACTATAAATACATACAGCAACTTGAGTATCCCAGGACTTTTATGGTTCAGCCCTTACATGTGATATTTAGGATTTTAATATTTTATATTAATAAAATTTTATATTAATGATAATTATGCGAACAAAATGAAACAAAAAAATTAAGAAAATTAATATTTCATAACCTAATGGGGTATATTTATCAAAACTGTAATTCTTGGATGGGGCAAACAGACTAAACAGTCTTAAAATGCTACAAATTTATCACGGTTGTTCATGTAGTTTGCGTCGTTTTAAGCCTGACTAGTTAAGTTTACCCAACCTATTCATTGTCTTATAACAATCTGAAACGAGAGGAACTGCTTACCATGTGCCTTGTAGGCAGGGACCAGACAACAGGGCTCAGTGCATGGACATGGATTGTCCACAGCAAAAGATAATACAGAAACAAATAGTCCATCACTAAGGGATTATAAGTCCTTGTAACTTCATTCATATGTTCATAAAAACTTCATGTCGGCCAATATAACATGTGCACAAAACGACAACGCATTTCAGGAGAACAGTAGCCCTAGATATGCTGTGAACAAAGGATACTGTAAGCCTGAAACACGTTAGATTATTTACAGATTAGGATTCCTCCTGAGGAAGACTAACGAAACGTCCGTTGGGGTGACGGGGACGCCAAGGTTACCACTTACCAACCATTCATTTTTGTTAGTGCCCATTTCTACACAGGATTTAGGCTTCTTATGATGTGATATACTTACTCTCATTGACAGTGCTAGCGACTCACTGCAAATACGCTCACACATGGCACTCACACCATTAGGCTAGTGACCTATACAACAGGATCCATTATCACAGCAACCATCAGGCTGTATTTCATTTTGGACTAATTTTTCTGGTGGTATCTTGATACTTTAATATTGCACATTGCGCTTATATTCATATCCTGAGTGCTATTTGACTAAATGATTGGTCATAGGATTAAATATTTATTCTTTCATATTTTTATTCATTTTTGGTACCAGTCATTGTTTATTTATTCCATTACTTGTATCTGATTGTGGATCAATCACGTGGCACTATTTGTAACCTCGGTCCCTGTATTCTGGAATGTAGCAGACGTTTAATTCACTTTTTTAAATTTATAATCTAATAAAAAAAATACATATTATCTGGATTATACTCGGCTAGCGGTGGTTTTATCATCTCCTCCATGTGTAGTGTTATTTATGATAGCCAATAAGAAGTGTTTTTTATAACGATGTGAATGGAGTTACACGGAATTTTAATCCTTAATTGCTGGACAACCATTTGTTACTAGTTGGCTAACCTTGTGCTAGAAAAGTGAGCCATGATTTTGATAAGCTAAATTACATTTCACCAAAACTATGCTCCATAGGGAGACAAATTGTAAAAAGTGTCTAAAACATATCATAAATATGGTACAAGACAGGATTTTTGTGCAAATTATGCCAGAATTCTGCTGCATTTAGTTTGGCAAACATGCTGCAGTGTGGCACAAATATAACAGCGTGCTATCTTGCATACTCGTCAAGTTTTCCACAGCTAGGATCTGCAGGAGATATTTTCCCATTCATTTGAATCGTCCAAAAACGTTGCAAAACCACAGAAAGAATTGACATGCTGCAGATTTAACAAAGCTCTTTTAAAAGCAAAAATAAGCAACATGTGCTAAAATCTCATCTCTTTACAGGTACTGTAATACATTGCAGGTTTTTCAAAAGGCAAAAACGCAACATGCGAACAAGTCCTGACATGCTAAATGTGTAATCGTAACTAAAAACTAATAGAAATGTCTCCAGTTACCACTGATTTGTGACAAAAGTGATTTTTCTGAAATTAACATAACTTTACACAAAACACTTTATAAAAAGGCATTAAAAGAAAGGACAGAGTAAGGGCAGTCCTCACCACTGGGCTGGCACGGGCCGAGCTGGCACGAGAAGAGGCACGAGACCCAGAGCCCAGGTAACAACTGTACTCAGAAGGCTTCCAAAGTCATGAAGCAGAGGAAGGTAAAGAAAAGAATGTTAGCAAGTCAGGGAAAAAGAAACAGAAATAGGAGAATAATAAAATATAGGGAATCTGAATATGGATCTCTATAAACAGATACAGTACAAGGTATGGAGACTGCCTGTTAGCTTGTCTAAGCAGACCTGTGCACCAAGTGACACCTTAAAAATAATCAAATGGCCAAAATGTCCCCAGGGAATACTCCTTAGACAAACATTCCGAATATTCCTGCTCTGTTATACAATGTGTGCAAAGGATAAAACTAAGCTACACAGTTTCAGGCCCACTGCACCTTCAGTACAAAGAAACTAATTTAATTCTCATATGTATAAAAATGTTTCTGTAGTGAAATAGTAATCACAAGGGCGGACATTTTTTCTGAACTTCCTCTTAGTAAAGATAAAAACTGTAGGCTTAGCCCTTCTTTTAACAGCGGGATTATGATAATCTTCAATGGTGTATGCACACAATGCTCAGAGCAAACTAATACCTACAGTTCATTAAAAACCTGATCAGAAGCTTCTTATACATTTCGGAGTTGTTACATTAGCATAAGGTCTGCGCTGTCAAAAAGCATAATTGGCATCAAGCGTATGAATGACATTTTTATTTACAAACTGCAGATCTTCCATTGCAGGATTTGTTGTAGTTTTATACGGTGTCTGCTTTTTATTCTCATCTATCATAGCATGTTAGAAATGTGATGTTTTTATCGTACCGCTCCCTCTTTTATTTCCACTGTACCATATTTTTGAGACTGGCTTTTAACGTTAAGAAATGGAACAAAAAAAACAAAACAAATCAAAATGGAGCATTTTATATATCATATACTGATTATTGTAAAGGAAGAATTTAAGGAAGGAAAATAATCTCACAGGTCGTGAACTGGAAGATCGACGGCTACTGCTGGTGACGCCATCATCATACAGAGATCCCTACCAGCAAGAAGACAGAAACAGACAGTCAGCGGAGGTCAACGAGTAGAGCAGATAAGAGAAGGAAACGATAAAGGGTTATGTGGGAAAATGTGACCAAAAAAAAAAAAAAAGTTTCGGATTGACTGAGAAGTGACCCACCCGCTGTGATCTGGAAGGTAGAGAGTTGCAGTTCAATAGTGATGGCTGGAAAAGAGGATGAAAGTGTGAGAAAACCACGAGAAAAAAAAAATATATACTTTTGTCTTTGCATCAATTTGACCAGATGAGCTTCAATATAAAAGTAAACGTGATGTAATATCATACATATTGTGTTACAAAAACGCCTATTGCTCAGGGAACAAACAAATATCAACATAGAAATCCCCTTAAAATCCATGTGTTTAATTGACCATGCTGGGCTTGCTTCCTTATCAGGAAGTAGTCATCATCGACCTCCTGAGGAAGCGGATTATGGAGAAACACGCTTAGATAATGAAAATAGCGTCATATGGATAAGTACTGCTTTTCCCTTTCACCTTATTTACCTGCCGACAGCATTAATGTTTTATATGGTCCTTTATCACATTAATTCATAGATCTATA
Organism: Ranitomeya variabilis; assembly: GCF_051348905.1. Lineage (NCBI taxonomy): Eukaryota > Metazoa > Chordata > Amphibia > Anura > Dendrobatidae > Ranitomeya > Ranitomeya variabilis. The sequence continues at coordinate 175,483,411 of NC_135238.1, forward strand.
GGGCATACTAGGGTCTCCTAGGGGCGGTTGTTGAGGGGCGGGGGTGCCACTCTTATTTTAGGGTGCCAACCTCCACAGTTAGGCAAGTATACAATAAAGTGTATTATATAAGGACATTTAGCCCTGTGGTGATTGACCTATGTAAGAAAAAAGGGCATGTCTGATTTCTGCCCAGAGCCACTTTACCTTTGTATGGGGGTCATCCCCCCCGTTTGGTTATTTGACTTTATTTGGTGTGTGTTTTTTTAATGCTTATCAATTAAGCATAAAGATTTTGAGTGGATTTCTATGTTACTATATCATACATGTTACAGCAGATTTATTTGCTCAAAGCTCCGTGAAAGTAAACCACAACCAGTTGGCAATGTTATCTGAAAAAAATCCCAGACAATTCTTAAAATTTTAGGTATGTGCCATTATAATATGAGCTGCAAATAAGCAGAGTATGTCTAAAGAATACTGTCTGATACCTGTAGGCTAACTAAGGGGTCCTAGAGGGAGAACACAAGCTCAAATTAGGTTTGGGGAGGTCTCAGTCAGGCGGCCATATTGAACCCGACCTGTGAGTAGATTCGGAGCCCTGCGGTCCTACTGAACTGAATGCATAGCACAATTAAAGCTTCTAGTATGGTGGTTCTATAAAACTGCAGGGGCTCTGTGTGTGTATCTACGCATAAAAAGTCTACCTTTTGTAGTCATACACCCTTCCATCTGTCCACCCTTTTGTGACCAACAAAATTCTAATTTTTGAGCTTTTTTCTTCTCCACTTGTTCCAAGAGCCATCAATTAGTAGTTTTCCATCAATATAGTTATATAAGGGCTACCTCTGTAATTCCACACAATTCCAACCAGTAGTACCCTAGTGATAATATTATTAATATATTAGATTACATAAATGTATTAAAAACATTATCACTATGGTAGTACTGTTCAAAAAAATATTATTTTCTCTGGTATTATATAGTTATTATTATATACCGGTAAATGATTTATTACATATAAAAATGATTCATAATTATCTGGAATATTTTTAGTGGTGGAGGTGATCATATCGTTTTTACGATTTAAACCCATAATGAACTAGGAACCCACAAGCTTAACAAAGGGGTCTGTCACGAAACGTCACTACAGCCGAGTTGGCTCAAACTGACTTCAGCGTCTCTGCAAACTTCGTAAACTATTGTGGAAAAAGGAAAAATTCCTTGGAAATAAGGGTGTGTGATAATGTGTCTATATATGATGTCATTCTATTTTATTGGACATTATTTAATATGTTAGAAAGAGGCATTTGAATACAATTCTACAAGCGAACCAGTTATTTATTTGAAGCCTTTATGACTACGACATCATTGAAGTGCCATTGTCAGAGACTGACAGCAGCATTTAAACGGTTAAACCGCAGAAAAATCTGTGTGCGCTCTTGTGGCTGCAGTTACAAGCAGATGCTGGATATGTAGCACAGACGTCATCTGCTTGGAATTAAGCAGGCTCAGCTCTTGAGCCCGCTTTATAATTTTCTTAGCGACCCATGACGAAAATGTACACCATAGGACCATTACCCATTAACAATAACGACCTAGGAAAAAGGCAAAAAAAATACCTGAACTCCCAGACTGGAGCCACTGTACTCAGTAAGGCATCCTACGATGGGTCTCTCTGACCTCTCCCGGCGCCTGTGCACTGCAGTACTTTGCTCTGCCCTCAACAGGGCAGAAAGTACACCTGCGCCGCAGGGTGAAGACCAGAAGAGCACGTCATCCTATGAAGATGGGAGGCCCCGGACCGCGACGCCCATCGTACCGGGACCGCCCCTGGGTGAGTATAATCCAACCTCTTTCTCATCTTTCAGGATACATCGGGGGCTTATCTACAGCATTCCAGAATGCTGTAGATAAGCCCCTGATGCCGGTGGGCTTAGCTCACCTTCGATTTTGGGGGTGAAAGGTTCCCTTTAACAGTGGACAATCCATTTAAGTTACTGAACGTATAAAAGCAAGAAATATAGGACAGATGAAGGGAGAAGGACTGTAAGGTCGGACTATGCAGAGTTTGTAGTCTTATCATTGAGACCTATGTTTGCAAATTAATCTGGTTTATAAATTGTCACCTTATCTATGAACTATAAACTTTACATACATAAAATCCCCCGACAAACAAACTGCAAATTTCAAAAATAAAATCTATTCTCGCAGCTGATTACAGCAACTTAAAGATAAAGAAGCCCTCCTCCTCAGAACAAAATTTTTACCTTCCTAATATATTGCAGTCATCATATTATATAGCCCTGTGTACTTACAATTGCTTATTTTGCCTTTCTACCCAGATAATTCTTCTGTTTTCTTTGCTCTATGTAGAAACAGGAAATCTCTTTTCCCTGCATGAGTCATCCCCCACTTTTCAACTCCTGAGGCAGCTGCCCCATCCTCCTCCCAGCCAGGGACTTTGCAGTGATGACTCATGCAGGGAAAATGTACCTCCTGTTTCTACATAAAGCTTAGGATGATTCAGCTAGTCAGTTTTTAATCTTGTGAGGTCATAGACCTAATGGAAAAGAGAAGAATTATCTGGGTAGAAAGGCAAAGTGAGCAATTGTAAGTACACAGTGCTATATAATTTGATGGCAGCCATATATTAAGGGGATACAAATTTTGATGGAAGGAGCGCAGCTTCTTTAATTCTTCCCAGGTAGGTAATACAATTACTATGCACTATTCATAAGTCAACCAGAAAGGAGGAGAAGCAAGTGGAAAGGAACAGACCCGATTTCCGTTGTGTACAGACTGCTGCTGGGACTTGGCTGTGAGCGGAGCATTGGCCAGGCTGAGGTCAGAGTAATAAGCGCTCTGTACAGGGGAGACAGGAAGAAGCATGAGAGATAGAAGCCGGCCACAGACCATACACAGGGTCGCCCTCACCGCTCCAGCGCAGACTCACATTCCTGTAAGCAGTTACCATTCATCTCTGCTGTCTGGAAGGAAATGACAAGAATGGGAAATCCTATTGTGCAGTTTGTGCCACTAATGACATTAGCAGCTTTGTATACCGTAACTTACTAACTGTATACAGCCCCATTAACATTCAGTGCGGGCAGAGCCTGCCTGAATGCCAAGCCTCAGGAACAGAATAGGCTTTTTTAGGCTGTGATTAGGAGAAGAAAAAAAAACTTTTTACGCTGGGTTCATATCTGTATTGAAGGCCACATTATGGATTTTGAAGGAAAAGACAATTCACGGTTTTGGGCTGTGCTAACCGAAATGATGATCCTTGATCCAATATATAAATAAGTAGGCTTTGTTCTAGAACCCGTCTGTATAAAAACCAACTGTACCAGTACAGTGAAGGGCATTTTCCTTCAATTATCCTGGTGGAGTTCATCCCCGGCCACAAGGCAGTAGTAACCGCTATCGAGCTTTCCCAGGGGTTGTGCCTACACCGCTCGCTCTGGTGAGCACGTTACCTGGACTTATTACATCTTTTTATAAGGCGTCACCCTACGGTCTGGTGAAAAAAGGGGAAAAGCTGGAAAACTCCATAAAATTACTTGCTTTATTTGAATTCCATTAAAAAGTTGTCATAGCAATTATCTTGTTGATATCAAGAAAAAGAAGGTGACTAACATACATCAGGTGTGGCTAATAATCTTTCAGAACATGATGGTAGTTTAAAATCATTTACTTTTTTATTTTCTTAAGGGTTAATACACCAAAGCATGGAGGCAACTGGAGGAAAGTTCTTTCGAAAAATGAGCGCACTGGATTGGGAATGTAAATACTGGATCACCACTGGGTTGAAACTTTCACAATGATCTTACGTATGTTTATTGGAAATGCATTTTTATAGTCCGGTATATACGGTACATGCATGATCACTTCATTGGTTGTATATATATTTAACTAATTAATTGTAAGATGTCAGGAGTGTTTATAGGGGGTCTTAACACTGTTTAGTCGAAACGCGTCAACATTTACTACTGCTTTGCTATGACAATTTTTAAATGGAACACAAATAAAGAAACTCATTTTAAGGAGTTCTCAGCTTTTTCCTTTTTTCATGGACTATTCGCCTGCTTTGACTGAGAGGCTTGCTGGAGCTCTGTGTTTTAATATGCGGTAGTGGAGACGTCGCTTTGGTGAGTGGAAGTCTTTTTGTTTTATATAGCTCAATAAAAGATAAGAGGTTTGAACTTTCCCATCAGAAGACGTTGACTGACGGATTCTCACAAACTCGTTCTGCATCCTTATTATCTCCACTATACATCGCTGGCCAGCCTTCCCCTGTGGATATTCTCTGCATCGTGCACATGCTGCTAATGTGATACACAATGGAACTTACACATACAAATCCACTATCTGTACACCTGTGGGGACATACCTGCATATTTATCTACAGATAACCTTGTAAATCATTCAGGTCCCCCTACAGCTATGATATTAGGCTATAGACGGGCATATGGTATGTACAGCGATTACAGCAATGGAAAAAAAAGGTGTAAGATCTGTAATATAGGACACATGGCCTCATGAAAAGGAACACCCTTCCCTTATAAGCACTGAAAGTGTTTAGCAAAATACATCAGTGTCTCTTGTGGATGTTTTAGGTCAGTAACAGCTGGACTATGAGGACGGTGCTTCCAGGATACTGGCCTCATACCAACATTGCTGTAACAGATTATTTTAACTCCATGCGTAAAACATCCATCAAACTTACAAAGTAAATCAATTAGAAGCATAAAAAACTGGCCTACACCACAATGGTGCTACAAATCCATAACTGTTCATGTCACCACATATGGTTATTACTAATTAAATTATTATATGTCAACTTATGACAAAGCCCCCAAGAGGCTAGCACAAACATATTAATGGCATGGTAGTCCAGCACACATAGGCCATCAGTTAGGGGTATGCAGGTCCCATGCACAAGCTCCACATAGTGTCAGATAAAACACCGAGCACTGAACCAACCATGGCCTCATCCCTGGGGGGTCCCCGGGAAGACGGGATGGTCTCTCCACTGCCTGTTGAGCTCTGAAGGGAAAGCAAAAACAGCACAACTCACATCATCCGGCACGCGGAGTCGTGGCCACAGTGTGACGTAAGAGACTAACACCATCATTTACTCATCTAACAACAGATCGTTTACTTTTGCTAAAGAGTTACCAAAAGCCCCAGTGAGCTGATTTTGGATATCACCATTATTAATGTAGCTGAACATATGCCCAGCCTGTCTGGCGGTCACATGCAATCTTCAGCTTTCCACTGACCCTGCTGGATTTCCTATACTGAGCTGCTCCAAGCAATTCATCCTCGTAACCATTGGTCTGTTAGAAAGAGAGAAAGAAGGGCTGAGTGATATGTATGGCGGCCCGTCACACACCACGCACCTGCAGGACAAGTGAGCATGCCAAAATATCGCACAGCACGGCAATAGGTGCAATCACTAACCCCGGTGACGGTGACCAGTGATCATTAGAGGTGTGATAACCATTCTGCCAACCTCCCATATGGGCCAGTGCATAGTGTAATACTCCATTGTGGTTCCACATTGGAAGCCATTAAAATATACAAAGTATTGAGAATTCCTATACATACTGAAGAGCTGCTGCCCCTAGGCCTTTCTAACAAGAATATGCTGAAAATGTCATTTTTCTCTCATGTACAAAACCATAAGCTGCCATGGACTGTGATGAGATCCGGTATCAGGCTAATGCTCGGCCCACTGCACAGACCCAGTGGACAATGATGAAACACTCCCACGGATTAAGGGAGTGATATGGAAAATAATATACTAAGAATATGGTATATCTATAGTTCTACATTGACATGTATTCCTATTCAGAGTGAGTGCACCAAACACGGTTAATTCTTATTATCCTGCATATTAAGTGATTTACAAGTAATATAAGGTCACACAGTTCATCTTGTGACTTTCCGCACAATGCACATGACACTCGGTGTGCGTCTGCTGTGTGATCGCCAAACAATGCTGCGTCCTACAGATCAGTAATTCAGTATTACTAGAAAAGTATGTTTTGTGTACTGGGCACAAGTTAGTAAAACACCACCACACAACACACAGGTTTATGCACGCAGAGGACATGACACAGGTTACTGACCCTTAGGCTGCTCCGGCTAGTCACAGACACAACATCATCTTCATCAGAAGCCTTCAAAGAACAGAGGGGAAAAAGAAATACGCAAGATAGATCACAAGCAAGGCACGCAGACAGGACTAGAGATGCAGAGAGGGGGCTTTTACTTATGGTTTGTCTTAGCAGTACACAGGGGTCATTACTGATGGATGCTCCCAAATTACCTGAAAAGCTAGCTCGAAGGCTTAATTCAGATGGCCGTTTTTCACATACAAGTTTAATCCATGTTTTCACAGATAAAACATGTACTCATTAGTCTATGAGGCTGATTACATATCCGTGATTTTTGCAGACCCTGCGTCCAGGCAAAAATCAGAGAGAAATTTTTTTTTAACCAACGAAAAGTACCAATACAAGTCTATTGGTGTGTGAAAAATCACAGACATCCAGGAGTGGACTGGCCCACGGGAGATCAGGAGAATCCTCCGGTGGGCCACCACCCTCTTAAATGAGCAGTACTTGGCACTATATACTTGAATCACTATGTACAGACAATGGTGGCATTTTATTAATTAAACAATCTACCCAGATCATTGTTATATACATTTGTGATTGAGGATATCACATTTGCAAGTAGCTGAAAAGTGAGGCCCTGGAGTTGGTTATTGGTGGACCCTCAGTACCCCAGTCATCACATGGATGTCATCAGTGTGCTGTCCATGATTAACATTGCAGTGGATAGGAGAAGCGTTGTAACTAAATTTATTTTTATTATAATAATAGTAATAATCTTTAACTTTATATAGCGCTAACATATTCCGCAGCTCTTTACAGACATTATCATCGCTGTCCCTAATGGGGCTCGCAATCTAAATTCCCTATCAGTATGTCTTTGGAATGTGGGAGGAAACCCACGCAAACACGGGGAGAACATACAAACTCCTTACTGATGTTGTCCTTGGTGGGAATTGAACCCAGGACTCCAGCGCTGCCCGATAATATACCGTACATGAAATTACTGATGATACACTGATCGTAAAAAGGGACACTGACCCAACACTGATCACACTACCGTTTATCCCCCAAAATAAGCCCCAGCATGGTTTTTCGGGATTTTTAAGAATGGTCAAAATATAAGCCCTACAGTTCATTAAAAGGTCAATTTAAATAATAACGCGCCTGTGACAGGAGTGACGCCACCAGGACTACCCAACCTGTGTGCGAGAGTCCGGCAACTTGCCAACCATTATTGTTTTGGGTTTCATGGGGTCTTCTGGGTGAGATTCTTCTTTTTTTTTTTTTTTTTTTTTTGGGGGGGGGGGGATGCTTTTCTTGGCGAAGGGTCTATCCACCATTCACTACGGTACAGTACCATATGTAAACTGATAAACTGATGAAGAAATATACCGTACTGATATTAATAAATGTAGATTACGGTTCATGGAAAAATAGGGCAACCATGAAAATAAGTCCTAGCCCATCTTTTGGAGCAAAAATTAATATAAGCATGGTCTTATTTTCGGGGAAACTGTAGTAAAATTTTGTTTTGCGTACGTGAACAAACCAGGTCATCAGAATCAGGCCCACATATAATACAGAAGCTTCACAATATTTAGGAACCATTTCTTGACCTTAAATGGTGTACTTTTAAGACAAGACAAAACTAGGTTTAACTTAAGGCATTTTTTTTTTTTTTTACTGTTAGATTATTTAATGATCATTGGTTTTAAAAAGGTTTGCTAAACCCTTGTAAGACGTCCATAGGGTTAGTCAATAAATGACACCTGCCACAATTGTTTTCATGGGGTGAATGGTCGGTAGTATTTATTAGACACTGCACAACATACAGCATTTACACTCAATTATCCCATTAATCATCAGAGTGATCTGGAAGCTGTCCTTACATCGCACTGGATGAGTTACTGACCTGGAGATTTCTCCGTGGTCGGTGCGAGTACCGCTCACTGTCTTCCTGGAAATGCATTTAGGGAAAAAGGGAATAACACAAAGCTGCTGAGATCAAGGAGCGAAAGCGAGACATTAAAATATAAAGAGGGTGCAGGAAAGGCACAGAGGAAACCATGCACGAGATGGTAAAATAAAGAGAAAAGTGCCTTAAGGAGAAACCCATAGAGACACCCTTCTAAAAACGGTCACACACAAACTCTGAAGTAGAAGGATCCTTCACACTCTTCGTGGTCTCTTTGCCTTGTGTTGGGAAAGCGGACAGATGTTTAATATGTCCATTTTACCCATTCACCCCACCGAGGCTACAGTAGCTTATTTTTTCCTTCCATTCACTTATTATTTAACATGCTTACAAATATATGTGCACGTAAGAGGGCTACATAATCATAGCGTGTAAAAACAAGTTAAAAAAAACAATATATCTATAACACTAAGGATATGATGAGCTACAGTATAATATTGGCTGCTATGTAATCACTGTGTAGGAGGAGGTAGGCAGCCCAGATCTAAGAAACAGTACAGCCTTGTTCCTTATGTTGGCTTAAAAGTATAAAAAGAAATAGAGTTGTACTGTCTAGCACAGTATTGAGTTGCTATTGAGTATAACTATAGTATCAAATCTGGATTGATAATTTCTCTCTCTTCCTTGTAAGGCTATGTTCACACGTTCCGTTTTTGATGTATTTATTTCCACAGGCAAAATCTGCTCTTTTAGCAGTAAGAAACTTGCTTAAAAAAAAAGCAGTCTGCTTAGTTTTTGACGGTTTTTTTTGCTGCTTTTTTGTCAAGGTACAATTGTCTCTTGTGCTTGTTGATGAAGTTTATTGCATAAAAAAAGGAATCTGATTCTACTTCATCAGGTTTTGGCACCAAAAACAAATACCTGCGGTTTTGTAGCATTTTATCAGCATTTTTTGCAGTACCCATTGCTTTGAATGGGTGAAAAGCGCTGAAAAAGGCACTGAAAGAAGTGACATTCTGCAAAAAAAACAAGGTATTGCACAAAATACGGAGGACAAAAAAAACGAGCTGTGTGCATGAAAGTTCTGAAACCTCATACACTTTGCTGGTACTGTAAAAGACAGCTGAAAATTTGCATAAAATAACGCATGAAGAAAACGCAACGTGTGAACATAGCCTAAGGGTGATAGTTTTTCTTTAAATTAAAACATAAAACATGACATAAGCGAACAAGACATGGGCCGTCGGCGTCACACACGAGACAAGAATGACATGAATTAGAAAAAGGAGGACTACACTGGGAAACTCCTACCATCCACTGCTCAATGTCACCCCACTTGGTGTCCAAACCATAATATTTCTGAAGGAAGAAGAAAAAAAGATCAGAAGGACAAGGACACAGCAGAAATGAGCATGTCAGAGTCACAGATACTGTTAGTACACAGTTGAGCAAGTTGTCAGCAGTTTCAGGTCCGGATGTCTTCTGTACATACACAGCCATTATACATCTGCATCTGTCTGCCATTAGCAGCAGTGTATCCAGCTTGTACACTTTTGGCATATGATGAGTCCGCAGAAAATGTGCATAAGTTTATTATTCCCATAGACATAGCTTATTATTCCCATAGAATGTTTAGAATGAAGGAATACTGCGCCCACGCCCTCAATAAAGTTCATATTATTTGCTCTGATTGTAAAAAATTAACCAACACTTTCAATAGATTAAAATATGGTTTTGGTTTTCTTTGCAAATTCTAGGATCACAAGGGGTCAATTCAAAAAAAAAAAAAAAAAAAAAGGAGTATTGGACAATCCGTCTAAGTCTTTGGAATAAATATTTCTGTAAAACAATTGCACCTTATTACATACACCCTTTGAAACAATGAAATCTGCTCATATCTTAACGTGCTATAAAAGCAGTGGTTATATAGATGACTCAGTCTATTTACTGCATAGCAGGGAGAGGCCACCTACAGACCTGCCGCAGAACCGGTACAGGGACGGCTCAATGTCAAATCTCAGTTGTGTAATCCTTGGGGCGATCACACCATTATAAAAATACTAAACTGTAACAGCCTGGGTTCATCCATTAAAGGGGCCATCTGGGACTTTGCATATATATATATATTTTTGCTAATGGGCTAAGATCTTACAGGCAGGTAGTTGCTAACTATCTGCTTATTCTGCCAGTGCGAAGTCTGCTGTTTCAGAGAGGTCACAGACCGCTCCTGCTGGCGATTCTGCTGTGTCATTTGACGTCACATCATCAGAGCAGTTCTTCCTCTTTCCGCTGTTGACGGGGTGTCACTGTTGACATTATGCGGATTTACAGCCAGCTCCCCGCAGTTAAGCAGCAGGGAGACAGCTGTCACACAGCAGGATTTCAGCATTGACGCCCCATCAACAGCGTAGAGTAGAAGAGATGAAGTCACTGTCGATGTGACATCACCAGAAGCAGGAGAATCGCAGGAAGGAGCAGTCCATGACAGCTCTGAGCAGGCAGAGGTCACTGCGGGGTAGAACAGGCAGGTAGTTAGCAACTACCTACCTTAAATGTAGGTCCTTAGCCCCATATAAAAAAAAAATGAGCAAAATCCCAGATAACCATTTAAAGCATAGATTCACCTTCTGGGAGTTTAAAAGGCAACTACAAGAAAGTACACCAGGTCCATATTATGGAATCATGGGTTGCACACCAAGTATTGCATCTATGATGAGAGAATGTTTCTAGGAAAAGACAAAGAACGTGACGGAGACAAGTTACAGGGAATCTGTCAGCAGGATTTCACCACCCAAAGTATTTACCGTATTTGTGCCTGTAGCTCTTTCAAAGACAAGTCCAGCAATACCTTTACATGGACAGTCCGTTCCTCCATTGCTGAAAATCAGAGTTTGAACGGATATGCAAATGAGGAGGAAGGACTATGGTAGATCTTAAGCCTCTGTCACTACAGCTCTATTCCCCGCCTAACACTGCCTCTTCCTACTTGACCGACAGTCTGTATGCTACTGACTTCAGGCAGGAGGAAACGAAGCTGGGGCGAGGAATAGAGCTGGTGTGACAAAGGCTTCAGATCTACAAATAACTCTTCAGCCTCATTTGTATATCAATTCTAAAGCCGATTTCTCAGTAATGGAGGAAAAGACTCGTCATGTAAAGATTTTGTTGGACTTGTCTATAAAAGAGCTACATGCTCATATAGTTTGGGGTACGAAATAACTCAGACACATTCTCGTACCCCTTGAACATTTTACTGAAGCAAACCCAGGTCACCACAAAAACCATGGTGACGTATTAGAATTACTGCATACAGGCATTGCAGCTGTAATATAGGTGGCCATATAGGTCCAATAATAAGACAATTTCATACTTTTCAAAAATTGCCCAGTGTGGTTACAAAGATCCAAAACCAAATAGGTAAAACAAATAAAAATAAATAGAAACAAATAAAAAATAAATAGAAACAAATAGAGTTTGATATACAGATTAGTGATGAAAAACCAAAACAAAAAAACATGCAGGGAATTGTACACAACAACATTACCTTCTGAACCTGGTAAATCTGTACAAAAATAAAGAGAAAGCGACCATCAGAAAAGAGAAGAGGCATAGTAAGCAGACACAACAGGACAGAGCCGCGAGAAGAGAAGAGGCTCCTGTGGCGATAATACCGCACCATTACATTAGGGTTTAGCTGATCACTCGCAGAACGTCACAGCATTTCCTATGTCTTACACGAGATGAGCTTACACCTTACACCAACAGCGAAGATAACGAGATCTCTCAGTGTCCTATAAAGTCACAATCTTATATAAACCGATTTCCTGGAGTTAAAACTGTATTATAGGTGACATCTTTACAGTAAAGCTGCTCCTCGAACACTGGCAAGTGCGGGGACCCCCCATACAGAGAAGCCGAGACATTTATACACATAAGCCAAAGGCAGGACGAGGTGAGCAGCCTAAGCCTCACACACTTAGGATTGGCAGCATCTAGAGGACAGTTTAGGTCAGGCTGGCACGTGACCGACCTAGAATACTCCACCATGTGTGTGACTTAAGAAGAGGCAGAGTGAAAACTCCCGCTACAAGTAACCAAAGTTTGGGACGTACGAACAGGATTGGTGACTCTGCCAAATAGTCCATTTCCAGTAAACTTATTTACGATGCATCCACTCAAAATAATAAATTACCTAGCAGCATTCCTGTTTATGAGCTGGTGATAAAGGTTCTTCACCTTAAGGCTATGTTCACACATTCCGTTTTTTTCAGCATTTCTTTATGCATTTTTTTGTGCAAATTTTCAAATGCGTTTTACAGTACCAGCAAAGTCAAAGGGATTTCAGAAATATCATGCACACAGCTTGCTTTTTTTGTCCTGAGTAATTTGTGCAATATCTTGTTTTTTTGCCAAATGCAGCATGTCACTTTTTTCAGCGCTTTTTCAGCATTTTCACAAGTGGTGCAAAAAACACTGCAAAAACGCAGGTATCAGGCTTTAATGCGTTTTTGGTGCCAAAACTTAATAAAGTTCAGTGCATAAAAAAATGTGATTCTACTTCATCAGGTTTTGGCACCAAAAACACAAGTAAAGTCTGATACGTGCATTTTTGCTGTGTGATTTTCCTAAGGCACAACCTGCTCTCTTGGCAGCAAGAAACTGGTTTCAAAATAGCAGGGTTTGCTTAGTGTTTTTCTTGTGTTTTTTTGGTGCGCTTTTGTTAGGGTACATTTGTCGTTTGTGCAAGCTGACAGAGTTCAGTGCATAAAGAAAATCTGATTCTACTTTACCAGCATGCATAACAAATGTACCCTGACAAAAACACAACAAAAAAATCAAGAAAAACTAAGCAAAACCTGCTTTTTCCTTACTGTCAAGAAAGCAGGTTTTGCCTTAGCAAAAAAAAAAAAAATGCAGCAAAAATATGTGAACATAGCCTAAAGCAGGCGTAAACACAGAAGTATGGGCAGAGTCATCCGTCTAGATGTGTACACAGGGATTTGGCTAATGACTGAAGCTGGTCTGAATGGGAGGGGTTGTCAGATGAAGAATCACAACTCCTGTCTGAGGAGGCCGAGCTCACATCCCATTAATGACCTCAATGTGAAGTAAATGCTGAAAAAAAGCTCCTGACACAAACCTCTGTCAAACATCTGCACTAGATCCAGACAATTCAGCCACAGGGCATAATGATCCTCTACTTAGTCCTATAAATTTAGTAGCATCCTAAGGGGTGCGTGCGTGTGGGGTCTTGCACGCGTCTCCCTGCAGCAAAAGTATCACTGCAGCTAAAGTATTGTGACACTGCAGTTATTTCAACGGCAGATAGTCAAGGCAGGAGTCAGGACCCCACTCTATGTGTCTGTTTCTTTTGGGTATGTCTGCTGAGCAAGAACTTCTTATTACTTGGAACTAGCTTTTCTGTTAACCCATCTTACACCTTCACTATGTTTACATATGCCCTTACAGTGTTTGTTCCACTAATCCTCACTCTCCTTCGCTATCGCCAAACCCCAGCACCCTCTAACCAAAGAATCATCTCCCCTTCCCGCTTTCCTCCCCACCTGACCTCCTCTGCTGACCTGCTCCTCAACCTCAAATGTCCTAATAAAACATAAAACAAGCTGCCCACTCTCCTTCTCCCACCTGCTCTCCCTTTCTCTGCTTCTCCTCACTGCTGGCGTCATATCTCCCAATCCTGGACCCCACAGCTCATACCTCCCATTACTACCCCCTCCGACCGCTCCCTATCTAATATGAACTACCGCAATCTTTCCAACATAAAACCAGTGCCCTTGACGCCCACCCCCCTGCTCCCTCTCTCTGGAGCACTCTGGAATGCCGCTCAATCTGCAATAAGCTTCATGTGATTATTGACCTCTTTCTCTCACAAGCTTGCCTTTCTGAGCCTTACAGAAACATGGCTAACACCCTCTGACACCACCTCCCCTGCTGCGCTGTGTTACGGCGGCCTCCATTTCACCCACACCCCTAGCGCCGGCAACAGACATGGTGGAGGAGTGGGTCTTCTCCTTTCTTCTAACTGCACCTTTAACCCAATCCCACCTCTACACTCCCTTATCCTCCCCTCTTTTGAAGTCCACTCTGTCCGCATCTACTCTCCCTCCAACCTCCAAGTGGCCGTCATATACCGACCCCTAGGCCCGACCACTGCCTTCATTGACCAATTCTCTACCTGGCTTCTTCACTTTCTTTCCACTGACATTCCCACTATCATCATGGGTGACTTTAACATCCCCACTGATACCCTTCAGTCAACAGCCTCCAAACTCCTGTCCCTTACTTCATCTTTTGGACTTGCTCAGTGGTCCTCCTCAGTCACCCACACGGACGGACATACATTAGACTTGGTCTTCATCCGTCTCTGATCTCTAATTTCACCACCTCCCCTCTCCCTCTATCCAACCACCATCTACTCACTTTCTCATCCCTGTCCTCCTCACCTGTCACCCATGTCCAGCAACATGCACACCCCTGCAGAAACCTTGCACACCTAGACACCCACATGCTCTCAGACTTTCTTCTACCACTGGCATCCATATCCTCACTCCACGACACAGGCAGTGCTACTGCTTTCTACAATGCCACTCTCGCATCAGCTATTGACGTGGTCGCCCTTCTCGTTCATGGCAGACTGCGACGTATCAACAGACAACCCTGGCACAATAACATCACTAAAAGCTCCGGCAAATGTCCGGGGTTGCAGAGCGGCATTAGCAGAAAACAAATTCGCAAGACGACTTCACTGCATTCTAATAGGCAACACTCGCTTTCAAATCTGCTCTCACCTTTGCCAGGCACACTTCACAACCCTCATATCTTCCCTATCCCCTATCTACAACCCCAAACATTTATTCAAAACTTTTAACTCTGTCCCCTCCAATCTCCCTCATCTCTGCTGAGGACTTTGCCACACACTTTAAAAATAAGATCGACCAAACAAGGCAAGTCTTCATTGTTCAACCACCACAACCCCTTTGTATACCAGACCAATGCCCAAACCCCATAACCTCCCTATCCAACATCACTGAAGGGGAGCTTAATTGTCTCCTCTCTAAATCGCACCTCACCACTTGTGTGCTCGACCCCATCCCATCTCCTCCCCAACCTCACCGCCACTCTTATCCCATCCCTAACCCACCTCTTCAACCGATCACTAACTTCTGGCACCTTCCCTTCTGTTTTCAAACATGCCACAATCACGTCTATCCTTAAAAAGCCAACCCTCGATCCATCTGCTATGTCCAGCTATTGCCCAATATCGCTTCTCCCATTCGCTTCCAAACTCCTGGAGCAGCATGTCCACGCTGAAATTTCCTCCCACCTGTCATCTAACTTGCTCTTTGACAATCTACAATCTGGTTTCTGTTCCCATCTCTCAACTGAGACAGCCTTGAGCACAATTACAATAACCTACTTACAGCCAAAGCTAACGGACAATACTCCTCCTCCTAGACCTGTCCTCTGCTTTCGACACAGTCAACCACTGCCTCCTACTACAGATCCTCTCCTCCTTTGGCATCAAAGACCTCACAATATCCTGGATCTCCTCATACCTTTCCAACCGCACATTCAGCGTCTCCCACACTACCTCCTCATCCCACCCTCTCTCTGCTGGAGTCCCCCAAGGCTCTGTTCTAGGACCCTTACTCTTCTAAATCTATACACTTGGCCTGGGACAACTCAAAGTCCCATGGATTCCAGTACCATCTATATGCTGATGACACTCTGATCTACCTCTCTGGCCCAGACTCCCAGAGTGTCTATCAGCCATATCCTCCTTCTTCTCCTCTCGCTTCCTCAAACTCAATGTGGACAAATCTGAACTCATCATTTTTCCTCCATCTCATAGATCTTCCTTACCTGACCTATCTATCGCAATTAAAGACATCATGCTTTGCCCCATACCGGAAGTCCGCTGCCTCGGAGTAACCCTTAACTCTGCGCTGTCCTTCACACCGCACATCCAAGCTTTTTCCACCTCCTGTCGCCTCCAGCTCAAAAATATCTCCAGAATCCGTCCTTTCCTCAGTCATCAATCTACTAAAATGCTTGTGCATGCCCTCATCTCCCGCCTCGACTACTGCAACATCCTTTTCTGTGGCCTCCCTGCTAACACCCTTGCACCTCTCCAGTCCATCCTTAACTCTGCTGCCCTCCTTATACTGTCCTCTGATTGCTTAGCAAAAAGCTGTGGCCAGATTCCTTTTAACACATTTATGAGCATTCGGCAAAACGTTGCTACTTTTGTATCTGTAAAGAAGATCCACTGAAATTGCCTGCTATCGTTACTCTTAGTAGGGCGTAATAGAAACAATGTAAAACTTTTCTTTCTTTCCTTTTACCGCCTTATTCCACAACTTAGCTGTAAAGTTGCACTGATGATCCATGAATAGGATATTACGACTTGGGTGCCTATAATTACCTGCAGTGCACACCCAGAGTGTGCAAGTGCCAATTATTTTTGGATAGCATTGGGATCTACATTGTATAAAACTAAATATAGAGTAATGTTTTACTAGAATTGATTAACCAGTCAAGGAACTTGGCGTCTGCCAATGCCATCTTTTGATCTGCCATATGGATTTGTCTTAAGTCTCAGGTCCAGTAGCTGAGAACGATGTGCACTGCAGATTACATACATTATGGTTTTTTACACAGTGCCCTCACTTCAGTATTAAGCACCTGAAAGAATTTCTTGTTGATTTATACCAGTCACCACATTTTATTTTATACTTTGTGTCACTTAAAAACCTTCTCCCTTGCCCTTTTTCTTAAGTGTTTCTGGTAGGCTGTATAGAGGTAGAGGACTACTTCAGAAGAGACAGGTGAGCATAAAGCAGATACATTCCAGTATTTGCCATCAACTTCAGGAAGAAGCACTGAAATATCTAGAGAAGCATGACACTTAGAAAGTTCAAGAGGATTTTAACACTGCTGTAATAATAAGAAGACGTCCAGACAGTCCTAGACATTAAAGACTCTTAGTGCATGGGAAATGGCATAAAAACATGGCCGAGAGACAGAAACAGAGAAAGAGATAGAGAGAGAGAAAGAAAGTGAGAAAGACAGATGGACAGAGAGATGTTACAAATTAATTTCATGGCAAAACTGATCCAATAAGAAATCATGGGATATGTTCTCACAATGGCGAGATGTAACAACGGGATCAATGGGAAGTGGGCCTAAGTGGTCCCGTCGACATTTCCAGACAAAGCCTTTGGATGGTTGGTGAATCATAAACGCTGCAGGTTCCCATGGTTGGGATTGAATACTATGACCATGGGCAGCTAGAGGGTGACAACTATAGAGGGAGACATTATGATCAATGAGGAATAAACTACCATATTTGGAATTCTATGAGCCACAGAAATCATTGCAAACTTCTTGAGCAATGAAGGACAATGTGTGACATCTCCTCGAATAGGAGATCTCTAACGGCCAAATGAGAGTCCTGCCCACCACTATTTGCAGTGGCTTCCTCAAAACATGTACACTTAAGTTGGCCGAGAAGTAGGAGGAGGATGAACCAACAACATGACAACTGACAACGTATTATCTTACGCAGCCCGGGATATTTATTGGCTGTGCTCAAATCCAACATTGCAGCTGCCCCATAGTTAGCTGCTCCACCCAAACTTATTACATGCAGTTGGACATATAATAATGTACTTTTTGTCTGGGTATGCCACTATATCATTATCAATAACATATTTAGCCTAATTTCAGAATAATCTGAACTGACAATGCACAACATCGGGAACTTTGCAATGGACCACCGATATGGACAAAATATATACTCAAATGTACATACAAGACAGTAATGTCTGCAGCTAGCATGGAACCTTTCATTACGTGAATAGCAATGTTCATGGCGTCATTATGGTATCTTTGAAGACTGACAGCATACACTATTCCATAACATTACAGTAGAATACAGTCGGTTTACTTTGCAGTTACTTATAATCCTTATTGCCTACAGCCCCATCATGGATTTATAATCTGATATATCGTTACCTCTTTCTGCTGCCTCTCCAATTCCTTCATACGAATCTCTCGGGCTTCAGCTCGCGCCGCTCGCTTGGCCGCCAACCGTGCCTCTGCCTGTCAAATCGGGAACATAAGAAAACTTAATACATTTCCTTCACAATAGCTTTCATTCAGTTTCCATGGAAGATTATACGGTAAATCATTTTTACGTGAAACACAAAAAGATACATAACAGTAGTCTGTCCATTCTGATTCTCCTAGAATTGGTTTTCGTGTCCGGCAGTTATTATATAGACAGTGTGTCATTACTGTACATAAGGGAGATATAACAAGCACAAAACACTATAATGTCTAAATCAAGATAAAGAGAGAATATTACCTACAAAATCTATCATAAGCTATAAGAAATATCACGGCTTGTGTTTAGAGGTAATCAGCTGATATCTTGTGAGAAGGCCAACTTTATACTGGGACGGCTTCTGTATTTCACAAGAATGATATAGTCCAGATGCCATAAGTTTTATTCATATTTGCCATTTTTATGCCTTTTCTTTTTTTATTAGCTACAACTGACATTTAGTATAAAACATAATTACAGTCTTAAAAAAAAAAAGTAGCAAAACTGGTACCAAATTGCAAAATGGCATGTGTGAATACAATTTTGGAATTAATCCTCCAACAAAACAATAACAAAACACTTAGAACTTGAAAAAGGACTCGGATTGCTCAGATATAAAAAAAAATGTCTGATTTTCATCCACAAAACACACACGATATTTTATCTGTATTGTTATTTCATTTTACACATCAGCGGTTAATAAAATTTACAAGATTATATATAGTTTCCTGAAATGCACCTTCCACCTGTTTGGTTTCCTTCTATCTCCCCACCCCTTGTCTTCGATTGACAGCTCTGGCTTCATAGATCCAGAGAAGGGTGGAGAAGGATGGAAACCAAGCAGGTGGGAAGGTGTATATAAATGTTTGTCTACATCATGGTGCACCGAGCGCCTGTATTTGGTTTGAACAGTCATTGTTCCTTTAATGCACCCATATAAAACTGGATGCTATACTGTTTGCCTCCTGGCTTACATTTCTTTCCACACCTATAGACTTGAATATGCCAGTCTCATCTGAGAAATACAGAAGTGAATAGAGCACGCCGCAATTTATTTCACACAGAAAAAACAGTAACCTGAACAACATTGGCCTGCGCCCTGCCTGTGTGAGACCACTATTTTTTTTTCTTTTTTCTTTTTTATAAACACACTGACAGGGTAAGTGCCCACGATTAGTAAATACTGCGGGTTGGACACTGCGTACTTGTGCAGCGTAGAACCCGCAGCGGCCAGATGTTACAGCATAGTGGAAGAGATTTCACGAAGTCCCATGCCCACAGACGCCTGCAGATCACCCGAGGAGATGAACATGCGGCGCGTCTCTCCAGACCGAAGCATGGCAATTTCTTTTTGCGGAGACTCTAGTCCCTGATGCCGGTGGGCTTCGCTCACCTTCGATTTTGGGGGTGACAGGTTCCCTTTAAATCAGATCTGTCTTCAGATTTCACATTAAAAACGGCATACATTTCCAAATCAATCCCTTAGACCTGATGAGGATGATGTACTTACTTTGAAATACACGTCAGAATAGATATTCAATCCTGATATTGACCAGTTCATGAGTCCAGCTAAAGACAGAAGAGTCCAAGCGTATCTAGTCTGTGCCCAGACCTGGGCTGCACTGCAACTTTATGTAGGTCTTACTGATTTTATCTATGTAGCTACAGTCCAAAGCAATACAGTGGTATGAGATTGGGAGCTACCGCTTAGTAGTTAAAATCTATCATTAGAGCTATAAAAAGTCAGTTTGTCTCCAGTCTACCGACTGAAGCTTGTACTGAGCATTGTGAGTTTTATTTTCATAAAAAAAAGTTAGCCATTGTGACATGGATTTTCCGAGTAAGCACACAAGTCTCATCAGGCTCAAGACATTCAATTAGTAATCTATACAGGTTGTAATGGGAAATCTGGTAACAAATCTGTTATATTTCACAGCAAAGTTTATCAAGAATCTGTCCCGATGATCGAACAGAGAATAGCAGAGACATAACACACAATTATAGACACGTACAGCGAGGCCCCGGCTTCTCACGTCACTCGAGGAATTTATGGCGCTGTTTGCTTTGCTTTGTTATCAGTATTACATCCTAAAGAGTTTTCCACATTATACGTGAAAGTTATTTTTTTACATTCATGCAACGACATCTTTATGAATGAGAAGTATATATATGAATATTGTGGTGGAAATTGGACCAGTAAGGTAACGGTTACAATCATGGATTCCCAGTGCCATACCCATTATTATTATTATTATACTGATCTGTGGATGCTTTTTGGATTATTGCAGATGTCTGTGAACCAAGTATCGTTCTACCACAAAGACAGCAGACTAAACCTGACATACGGCACATACTTGATAACTCTCGGATTTTATTTATTTTTTAAATATAGTGCATTTGATTCCTAAATGCAAAGTTAAAGAGAATCTGTCACCCAGTTTTTGCTACCTCATCTGTAGGAAAAGAGACCCTGAATCCAGCAATGTATCACTTAGATTTCTGGTAGACGGTGCACTGTCGGACGGTGCATCACACCAGCATGAACGTTTTCAGCAATTTGAGCTACAGTAGCTATTCTGTGTAATCACACCAGACGGGATAGCCTTTGTTTCCCACATGAATGAGCCTGGGGCACCCATCGCCTTGTGAAAACCACTTTCACGTGATAATATTTTGCATCAGTATTTGTACCCAAAAACCAAACAGTATCTAAAATACAGAGAGGTGCAAATACTTCCATTTTCTGTGTGTAGGTTGCAGTCCTGTAGATGGCTCATTGCTGCCATGTGAAGGTGTGAACGTCTACCATACTCTGCCTAGCATGTTCCTATCAAAAACTTCTCGGGGCACATGGCTTGACATTAGTTATAAATGCGGTACTACAAACTGTAAGACCTGTATGTAAATCACTAATACTAAAGTTTTCAGTAACTATGATAATACTCAGAAATTTAACATAAAAGGATTTACTATACAAAATCATGTCATCTATAATATTGATAGCACTGCAGGCAATAAAGCATATGTGGGATGCACATCGAGAAAATTAAAAACTCGCATCGCTGAACATTTAAATGATATAAGCTATGCTGCGAGCGCCAATACTAGTCACAACGTTTCCTCAGTAGCCAAACACTTTATATATCAACACTCACGTAGTATTGTCTCCTCTCAGGTATGCGGATTGGAACGGGTTAATAAACCCTTGCAGACTGGCGCTATTAGACGCTGCTTACTGACTCGTGAAGCCTATTGGATTTATAATTTGGGCACCAGGTTTTTAAATGGGCTAAACAGATGCAATAAAATGGTTTCATTATTAATAGAAGCTTGTGATTATATGTGGTCTGTATTTTAATTGCACTTATATGGTGTTTTGTTATATGTTTATTTAGTGATTTTGGTTCTATGCCTATTTTTCATGAACACCTCCTTCAGGACCTTACATACCCTGTGGCATGTTTCATGTGATTGATCGGCTCTGGATACCCATAAAATATGTGTGGGTCCTGGGGATAGTATCTTTTATTAAGATCGCTTTTGCGATCGAAACGCGTCGCTCTTTGTCCCAGTGTGTACTATAGTGCGGTTTAGGAGCATGTCATGTTTTAAAGTGTCTGAATACATTTGAAGAGTTTTATCCAAAGGAGCTGGAACATCAAGTTTTTCTTTTCCTATATGCATTTACGTCTCATCAGGACAGAGTTCCGTGCACCTTGAAGCATCGGTGAGCTGGCTTTTTCTTTCCTTTTTAGCAAAAACTGATACATGCGTTTTTTGCTGTGTTTTTGCACATCCCTTCACAGCCCCTGTGAAGTGGTGGCCCCGGAAAGCAAAAATTGTGTACTGCGTGTAGTGGTGGCCCCGGAAAGCACATAGCGTGTAGTGGTGGCCCCAGAAAGCACATATCTTGTAGTGGTGGCCCCGGAAAGCACATATCGTGTAGTGGTGGCCCCAGAAAGCACATATCGTGTAGTGGTGGCCCCAGAAAGCACATATCGTGTAGTGGTGGCCCCAGAAAGCACATATCGTGTAGTGGTGGCCCCGGAAAGCACATATCATGTAGTGGTGGCCCCGGAAAACACATATCATGTAGTGGTGGCCCCAGAAAGCACATATCGTGTAGTGGTGGCCCCAGAAAGCACATATCGTGTAGTGGTGGCCCCAGAAAGCACATATCTTGTAGTGGTGGCCCCGGAAAGCACATATCGTGTAGTGGTGGCCCCGGAAAGCACATATCGTGTAGTGGTGGCCCCAGAAAGCACATATCTTGTAGTGGTGGCCCCGGAAAGCACATATCGTGTAGTGGTGGCCCCAGAAAGCACATATCGTGTAGTGGTGGCCCCAGAAAGCACATATCTTGTATTGGTGGCCCCAGAAAGCACATATCATGTAGTGGTGGCCCCAGAAAGCACATATCTTGTATTGGTGGCCCCAGAAAGCACATATCGTGTAGTGGTGGCCCCGGAAAGAACATATCATGTACTCACTGATTTTAATCCCTTCAAGACCCAGCCTGTTTTCATCTTTCTGAGCCTGCCAAATTTTACACTTCTGACCACTGTCATTTTATGAGGTAATAACTCTGGAACGTTTCAATGGATCCCACTGATTCTGAGATTGTTTTCTCAAGACATATTGTACTTTATGATAGCAGTAAAATTTCCTCGATACGACTAGCGTTTTTTGTAAAAAAAAAAAAAAGGAAATTTGGTTTAAATTTTGACAATTTCGCAATTTTCCAACTTTTAATTTTCATGCCCTTAAATCAGAGTCATATTGCACAAAATAGTTAATAAATAACATTTCCCACATGTCAACTTTACATCAGCACAATTTTGGAACCAAAAAATTAATTTGGTTACATTTGACCAGCGATTTCTCATTTTTACAACAAAATTTATTTAATAGATATTATAGTTAAGAATAGATCTCTCTAAAAGGTTAAATTGAGAAGGAAGACATGCGCCGGGGGACGCCCCTGATGATTCGTAGAACAACCCATAGGAAGGAAGACAACTAAATTAACACACACATTTTACTAACACAGGAAACCTCGGAATAACTCCGGCTACCCCTAACGGTAAGCATAATGGGAAGGGATAAGCTTCATTTCTTCAGTAATCATATTGTATGTAAGCAAGACTATTCCTTAAATAGTAGTAGTACATACTGTATATTGCAAGTCCTTCAGCTTTCCTCTTCTGTCCAACAATCAGAATTTTTTTCAACTATTCAGTTATAAGTATTTCTTCAAAAGTTGTGTATAATAGGTGCATTAATGAGCCACTTAGGAGAGGCGAGCTTCCAAGAGTGGACCCTCTGGGTCGCGGTACCTAAGCTCCCGCAGGTGAGCGGACCAGGTGAGTCTGACCCCTATACAAGGATCGTTAGGGGCAGGCCCAGGGGAGTTGGATACCGCGACAGCTGGTACCAAGAGGGGCGGCTCAAAGAGAAGCAGAGAACAAAACAGGTAGGAGCTTGCGGGCCAGCTGTAGCTGGAAAACAGGGGAAACGGAACCTAGGAGCTGAGAGGGTACAGGGAGTTCAGGAGGTAGAAGCTGAGGCACCAGGGTATAGGACTGGAAGGACAGGGAAAACTGAACAAGGACCAGGAGATGAGGAACCACCAGGACAGGACAGGAGCAGGGAATCCAAGACGGAACAGGGACTGCTTGGAGATCAAACAGGAAAAGGGAACTTCCCACTATTTCTGAAGATACCCACAGAAACGGCCAAACCAAGCGTGCACAGAAGCACACACAATAATCCGGCGCCTCCATTAGGGGAGGGCTGCCTGATATAGCCAATGGCAGCATCTGACTGGAACAGCAGTTGTTCCGGGTCAGATGCTGCCAGTTAAGGAGCCGGCAGAGCGTGTAGCCACGGCCTAAGGTGCATGCGCAGATTCGCCGCCGGACGTGAGCCTGATAGCGCAGGAGAGAGACGCCGGGACCCACAAGAAGCAGAACGCCGAGACGCCGGACCGGTAAGTATTGGGGGCAGGGCGAGTGCAGCGGCGGGTAGCGCGGCAGCAGGCATGACAATTAATAAGCAATGTAAAACCACTCCCTCTTCATAAGGCTGTGTGGATCGTAGGCTCGGAGAGGTGACATATATAGAAAACAACAAAACAAAAGTTTCCAGCTGTAACTTTCCACAAAAGCTGGGTAAGGCTAGGTGCCCACTCCATTCCTGCACTTAACTGAAGGTATAGGTCAGTGTATACTTTACCATATACCTCCAGGAAGAAAAGGTTATGTTAGCCACAATCTGGCTAGTATACATCTTAAAAAGCACTCCCACCAAACTGTTTTCTACACCTGTGTAAATGTACATATAGTACAGTGTGTGGTAAAACTCTCCGATCGTCCTCTTCCCCAGTTTCCAGCACCACTCCGTTCATCTTCTGGGTAACATGGCAGCTATTTTGACTTGTCGGCTCACACTGAGCTGTATGGCTCTGAATTATGAAAGCTTTATGTCAAGAAAGTGGAGTACAAGCTTTGAAAAGTCACAAAATTTGGACGCAAATAGGAGTGGTGCCAAAAATGTGCAACTTTCAGGTGCCGCATGTTCGTCTCCGCGGGCGTCGGTGCACACAGAGTGGACATGAGATTTCTTGGAATCTCATCCACTATGCTGTAACATCTGGCTGCAGCAGTTCCCGATTGTGGGCACATACTCGGCATTTTCACATCAGTTTTTCCCAGCTCCATCAATATGAGCGCATGACGGGCCGTGGTTTTCTATACGCCAGAAATCTCACTACAGTACCTAACTGGAGTAATATTTCTGGCGTAGCACACGGAGGCACATGTCACTTGTCCACCCCACCTCATCAATACCAGCGGGGAAAAAAAAGATACAAATCAACAGTTTTGATTCATCAGGAACTGTGTGTGAGCCAAAAAGGCTTTTTTACACTGTAGTCCTCGCTCTGACAGTCTACAGACTTACATTGTAAAGCGACTTCCGTCTTACGCATAGACCCCAGTGTGAGCCGGCACGTGACGTAGGAGAGGACCAAAGCGGCATTGCAAACCAGAGAAAACGGTGATAGCCGAGTATATTACCACACTTACACTACATTTACACAGGTTTAGGCAATACAAAGTTTGGTGGGAGGGATTCTTTAACACCATTATTTAAACATTATTTAAAGGGGGTCGTACCCTTTCACCTGTTTGTTTTTTTAGCAATGTGTAAAATATCAAACCAATCATTACTCACCCTCCCCAGGTCCAGTGCTACCTGTTGCCACTGTTTGTGCAATCTCAACCAGAGTTGGATGTCTGAGCTCAGTGACTGAGAACTTATATTTTCTGATTTGAGATTAATCTTACATATTACCTTGGTAGAATAGAAAGGCTGGGCCCTGAGCTGTACACACAACTCCAAATCACGCCAAGATCTTGTTTAGATAGACACATTTGGAGATTATTTTCACACATAATCCAAACACTATTAATCCAATTTCTAGAGACTGGTACTGTCCGCTCTGATGGCGAACAGATACACATTCAGACAACTGCATCTTCTCACCAAAACTGACAGGGGCACCATACACTGCTGGCTCAGCACCCACTTTCCTCATATGTACAGGCTACGGCTATTCACAGTAACATCCTATAAGGTCTAGTCCAAGATGGAAAATGCACAGTTCATGGAGAGGCTTTCCTGTTGCCACAAGCAGGAACCATTGCGCCATGGTAGAATTCCTCAGAATTGTATCATACCCTTAATGGGCGAAGTTTACATCAATATTTAACTGTAAACATCACTAAAAAAAAAAAAAGTGGAACAATATAATAAACTTTAGAAAGTCCCTAACCAAACAATGGAGCGTTTCCATCCGGTAGGGTGTACAGTGTTATTGGTAGGTATGCCCCAATATGTGCCCCTGCAGCCCTTTAGGAGGCACACAGGTAATATGTCACATGAAAGCTATGACCAACATGATACGAGCACATTTCATAGATTCGGTGGAAACGGTCACAGCTGTGCGACATCCATCATATTCACAAAAAAAAAAAGAAAGGTCAGACAACTGAGGAGATACAAAAGTTCCAATTGATTTGACTTGTATAAGTAGTAGCAGTAGCCAGGCCACGTGGCGTCCACTTCTCCACCAAAAATACAAAGGAGGAAAGGGTCCGCACAAGTAACAAGAGTTGCACATGGCATACCAAGCATTGGCTTTAGCTAAGGCTACTTTCACACTTCCGTTGGTACGGGCCGTCGCAAACCGTTGGCCCAACGTACCGACGGACGTTGTGCTAAATTTAGCACAACGTGGGCAGCGGATGCAGTTTTACAACGCATCCGCTGCCCATTGTGATGAGCGGGGAGGTGAGGGCGGAGTTCCGGACGCGCATGCGTGGTCGGAATTGGCGGACACGTCGCACAAAAAAACGTTACATTGAACGGTTTTTTGTGCGTCGCGTCAGCCAAAACACGACGGATCCATCGCATGACAGATGCGACGTGTGCCCATCCGTCGCGATCTGTCGCTAATTCAAGTCTATGGGCAAAAAATGCATCCTGCGGGCACATTTGCAGGATCCGTTTTTTGCCCATAATGACAGATTACGACGGAGCCCAGAAGACGGAAGTGTGAAAGTAGCCTTAGAAGCAATAAATCCCATCCCAAGTCCAAGACATCACAAGGAACGTGGAGAAACCTGCAAGAAGAAACGCACTTTTTTTTAGTTTAATTTAACTGATGCCTATGTAAGTGCATGCAAGCAGCAAGCGGTTCTTGTACCCGTCCACTGCAAGCGCACAGTTACATACAGACAGGAGTGGCCTGATAATTTCAGCACTCATCTGCTCTTAGCCTAGGGGCTCCTTCAGACGAGCGTATACGGCGTGTGTAAAAATCACACAACTCACTGACCAATGTTATTCAACAGAGCTGTTTAGATGACACTATCCTCTCCCATATTTCAGATGAAACTCGCCCATTCAAGTGTATGGACTCACAAAGAAACCCAGATGTTGACATGGACATAAACTGAGGCCGACACAGACAAAAACACGCGGACACCACACGGACGGAATACAGATGTAAACTGGACAATTTTTCAGTCTCTCTAAGGGTATGTGCACACGTTGCGGATTCTCTGCGGATCCGCAGCGTTTTTTGAGGTGCAGAAACGCTGCAGATCCGCAATTGATTTACAGTACAATGTAAATCAATGAGAGAAAAAAAATGCTGTGCACACTTTGCGGAAAATCCGCTGCGGTTTAAAAGAAGTAGCATGTCAGTTCTTTTTTGTGAATCTGCAGCGTTTTTGTACCCATTCCATTATAGAAAACCGCAGGGGTAAAAAAACGCAGCAAATCTGCAAGAAAACCGCAGCAAAAACGCACCAAAAACGCTGCGGAACCGCACAAAAAATGCGACAAATCCGCAGGTGCGTTTTCTGCCAGGAGAGGCAGAATCCGCACCAGAAATTCCTAAGCCTAATCCGCAACGTGTGCACATAGCCTGACTCTGATCCCAGGCTAAAGCTACATTCACTCGTTATCCTCGCGGACAAAAGATCCCGCTCTTCTGAACTTACTGTAAGCTCTCATTCAGACAGCTCTTTTATTCTTGTACATTAAAGGGAACCTGTGACCCCCAAAATCGAAGGTGAGCTAAGCCCACCAGCATCAGGGGCTTATCTACAGCATTCTGTAATGCTGTAGATAGGACCCCGATGTATCCTGAAAGATGAGAAAAAGAGGTTAGATTATACTCACCCAGGGGCGGTCCCGCTGCGGTCCGGTCCCTCCCATCTTCATAGGATGACGTCCTCTTCTTGTCTTCACTCTGCGGCTCCGACTCAGGTGTACGTTGTCTGCCCTGTTGAGGACAAAGCAAAGTACTGCAGTGCACAGGTGCTGGGCCTCTCTGACCTTTCCCGGCGCCTGCACACTGCAGTACGTTGCTCTGCCCTCAACAGGGCAGACAACGTACACCTGAGTCGGAGCCGCAGCGTGAATACAAGAAGAGGACGTCATCGTAAGAAGATGGGAGGTCCCGGCCCCTGGGTGAGTACAATCTAACCTCTTGTTCTCATCTTTCAGGATACCTCGCGGGCTTATCTACTGCATTACAGAATGCTGTAGATAAGCCCCTGATGCCGCTGGGCTTAGCGCACCTTCGATTTTGGGGGTGACAGGTTCCCTTTAAATAAAAGTTCAGATCTTCATCAGTGTTTTGAATCAGATTTTCATCTGTGTAACAATTTTTACCTTCAGTGTTTCATTAGTGATTTTTGTCTATGCCAAAAAAAATGTGCAAATTTTTCCTACCATTGTGTGAACAAGCTCAGACTTTCGTAAGCATTTTATCTATGAATGAGGCCTAAATCGTGCAGTAATTTGTCTCTTCATTGGCGGGTCACAGGCAGCTGAGGGGTAGATACAAATGTCACAAGACTAGACTCTGATTAATGAGCTAAACAATATGGGCTCCTGAGTAATATGCTTTATATGTGCTGATACAGAGTGGAAAATGATAAGATCGTGCTCATTGTTTTAGTATTTCCCTATGGTGACGATTATACCAGCTGTCACTCAAATCTATGGCCACTCCAAACAGAATACAGAGCATGCTGCATCTCAGGGCTCATTCACACCACCGTGTTGCACATATATGTTCTAGCCATGTTTTTTTACAGATATAACACGTACCCATTAGTGTCTATGGGGCTGTGCACATGTCAAAGTTTTTTCGTGGACCGTGTGTGCGTGCAAAACACACGGAGACACTTGGTCTGTCTTTTTTCCGGCAGCACTGATGAAAAGGGCCAATACAAGTCTACTTGTATGTGAAAAACATGATCAGCATCAGTGTACAGTCCATGTACTGTCATTGTTTAACATTGCAAAGGATGGAGAAGCTTTGTCATCTACGGTATTTATTTAGCCATCCATGAAAAACACTGATGACACTGATCAAACACTCATGGTGAAAACTGACACATGGACCGTACACTGGGGCAAAACACTGATGACACCGGCACCATTTTTCTCACGTACTTGCTTAAACATGGAGGTGTGAATGAGGTCTTACAATGTTTCTCTTTAATGTTCATGGGGTACAAGGTGACTTATTCGCCAGCACTGTATGTAGAAATTAGCAGATTTGGGGAGAACATATGAGGCAGGACAGGTTTGTGGTGCTTGGGTGGATTCAGCTCACGTATAATTACCCAGACTGGATACAATAGTATTGACCTATTCTGAGAGCAGAACTAGTTCTACTTGTCTGGCTGTCACTCCTATATGGTAAATGGATTGGTTATGTGCATGTGGGACCTCGCCGCTCCATTCACATTCATCCCGCGAGAAGAGGAATGAGGGATCAGGACCCCCATTCTAGTGATTATGTGGGGTCCTAACGCAAAGACCATCAATGATCAGACGTTGTGTACTGATGATACATGTGTTTCATGGGACAAGTGAATATTTGTCATGACAATAAATCTCATTTCCTGAGGTAGCTGTACTTGTGTATCAGCCTCCAGAGATCTTGTGGGGAAACTGAAAATTCGGTTTTTTTTCCCGCTACCTCATTAAAGAGGTTGTCCACTACTTTTACACTGATGGCCTAAGCTTTTTAATATTCATCTTTTCTCTCTACATACAATACCGCGTAATGGAAACCTAGTATAGACAGAAAACCAGACAAAACATGTAACTACACAGACAACTGTTAAAAACCTGCATGAACCTGACTGACAACTATTATGACCGAGGACAAGCTGCTTCCTTTAGTGGATATATTGTAGCGATGATTAAAAAGAATACAGAATGTGACTTTTACATTAGCTTATAGTTCTTATAAAGTAATTAAAGCCTTGTTGGGATTCTGCAATGATTCAGTCATTTCATAGAAGCTAAAACTAAATAGTTCTGCCAACAGTACTCCACCCAGCCGGCTACAGCCGAGAGACGCTTTATACACGTGTGCCGTCAACCGTAACTCAGGCTACACAGCTACATACAGCAAAATAAAGAGAACACACCACAATATAAGGAAATGTAGTCCTCTGTTACATCTTGTACACACGCAATGCAGGCTGCCGGTAGGCACGCAACATAGATCCATTTAAAGGGGTAGAATCTGCAGTGAAAAAGCTGCACCCGCAATCCGAACAAGTGCTCAGGATTCTACGAGGGTGTCCTGGATTTTTTTGACACTGCATCGGCACCCAAAACATCTGTGATTCCCCCTATCCCTTTGATTTGCCTTCCCCAAACTCTGACCCCAGAGACTGGTATATGAAGTGACTGCTACAATCATGTGGCTGCTGACTGAGGAGAATGGCACGCCACCATGGACAAGAAAGGGGCACTGGTACTGGGGTGGCGGGTACTCTCAGCAGGCACCGCTACAGTCAATGACAACCTATATTACAGGTAATGCCGTGTGCGGTGCCATATTATGGACAGTTTTAGCAGTAAGGTTAGGGCAACACCGAGGTTTTTAGAGGCAGAAAAATCTGGCAAGTTTCTCAAGGAGAATCCATTACAGAGAATGCTCCTTTTTATAGAAGTGTTCTTTTCTCAAGTGAGTTTAAAAATGTTTTACAAGCTTAACTCTAGCCCCCCACTGTTTTTGACACATTTTTTGTAAATTTTAGGTCAAATTCCATGAAAACTCTGCCTTGAATTACATGTCATGTTTTCGAAGCCTTGCTCAAGATAAAATAAAAAAAAAAATCGAAAAACAGCATTTGACCATATGTCATCATTTTCCTGAACAGTC
The DNA here is from genome assembly GCF_051348905.1 of Ranitomeya variabilis. Lineage (NCBI taxonomy): Eukaryota > Metazoa > Chordata > Amphibia > Anura > Dendrobatidae > Ranitomeya > Ranitomeya variabilis. The sequence continues at coordinate 175,514,328 of NC_135238.1, forward strand.
TTTGAAATGCATTTTCCCCCTATATATATATATATATATATATATATATATATATATATATATATATATATATATATATATATAATAAATATAAATATATACTTTTTTTTACAGCATTTTGACTGGATGTGTCAAGTCTGAAGTGGGTCCACTCCTCAGTAGTGTCACTTTTTAGTCCACCGTGGGTTCTTCAAAACTTTTCCAGGGAGAACAAAATAAATAAAAGCCTCTAAATACTTCTCATACGGACTGCAAAGTGGATTGAACACAATGAGTTTTACAAGCTGTTTTTGCAGCAGATCCGAATCAAAATACTCCTCATAAGACTCAGCGTGAACCTGGCCTTATAATCACAGCTATATTGCTGTTACATCAATGCTGGATGACAATAATGTTTAAGGGTAAAATATGAGGAACCCTGCAATGAAGAAACTGAGCAAATATGGCCAGAAGAGCTCTGAAATAAATCTGCCAACCCCATACATTTGTTTAAAGCTCTAGACAAATAGAGTCAAGTGCAAGACATCTATGGAGGATAACTTAGGACACATCATGCAGAAAAGTACAGCACCGAGCGCAGAGCCGGCTTATCCGGAACATGCACATTGCTGCAGGCACAACTTCCTGTTACTCAAACTATGAAGTAAGATCTCATAGCCAAAACCACAAGACACATAAAAAATATTAGTAAAGTGAAGTAAAAGAGTGACTCCAGGCAAACCCCCCTGAACCGTCTGTTACTGACTGAGCTACGATATGTCCCACCCTACAACATCCTCCATTATGATGATTCCACAGGATCCCCTGCCCCCAGATCACCAGGACTGCGTGCGGCCACCATGACCCTAAGGACACGTTCACACCTTCAGTATTTGGTCAGTATTTTACATCAGTATTTTTTAAGTCAAAATCAGGAGCAAAACAGAGAAAAAGTATAATAGAAACACGACACAACTTCTGTATTTGTCACCCACTCTTGAATTTGGCTTAGAAATACTGGTGTAAAATATTTATAAAATACATACTAAATATGTCAACGTGGAATAATAATAATCATCATCTGTTATGGTATGTGCACACATTGGGCAATTGCAGATTTTTCTGTGCAAAAACAAACAAAAAATAAAACAGAATATTGCCAGGAAAACCGCAGAGTAAAATGTACATTATAACACTTTTTTACATCCATTTGAATGGGTGAAAACCGCTGCAAAACAGCTGTCAGAATAGCCCGGCTGGAGATAGGAAAGAGACGCTTATGGGTCAAATCTGCAAGGAAGCAATAAGCAGCAGCGTGTGTACGAGACTAAGGGAACGCATTCACTTCTGCTGGTGCTGGAAAGTGCTGCGGTTTATTAACCTTGAAATAACACAGCGTGTGCACAAGCCCTAAGAGGAAATATCATGGCAACTAAGAAAGGGGGAATAAGTTACACAAGTCCCCTGGAGGAGGAGGAGGAGGAGGAGGACAACAATCCGAGGGCCGCTGAGGAAACAGGATGATGAAAGTGCCAAAATCACAAGACCGCAGGAAAGTCAAGTCCTGAGTAAGGGGGGGACGCTGACCCAGAGCCTGGGCACACTGTATGCAGCCACATAGTACAGAAATAATCACACAAGCAGGAGATAAATGGAGAGAATTCATCACTTACTGTGAAGTGATTGGGAAGCCGGCTGACAACCTCCGGGCTCTGTATGAAGGCTCCCTAGCAGCATTGGCAGGGGGTACGGGGGCTTTCTGGGGGTCGGCACCCCTGCAGGTAACAGGTAGAGTTTGGGCCCCTGCAGGGGGAGCTCCTGTCCGCGCTCCTCTCAGTCTCTACTTACCACGTTCTGCGCCTCGGGGCTCAGGCAGTCGGAGATGTCCTGCATGGCCGCGTCCGCTCTGCAGCCTCCTTGTGAGAAGCCTCCCGGGATCAGCTGCTAAGCCCGGGCTCCGGGCAGGTGGGGGGGCTGAGCGGCTCTTCTCTCACCGGGCAGGAGCGCTCATGGGAGCGGACAGGTGACTCCCAGCACCGCAGGCCCGGCTCACCCTCACCGGCTGCACAGGTAACAGGTCAGCCGTCTCCCCGGCCGCCGGCACAGTGCAGGGAGGTGCAGGAACTGTGCACAGGCGGCAATTTCCTCCGTGTGACTGTGCGCCCGCCCCTCACACTGGAGACGACAGCTCACAGCAGCAGCACACCTCCCGGGGCGGCGGCACAGGCTGCCACTTACTGCACCCACCACACGTACAGTGCCACTTACTGCACCCACCACACGTACAGAGTGCCACTTACTGCACCCCACCCACCACACGTACAGGCTGCCACTGACACCCTGTGTACTGCACCCACCACACGTCCAGGCTGCCACTGACTCCCTGTGTACTGCACCCACCACACGTACAGGTTGCCATTGACAACCTGTGTGTACTGCACCCACCCCAAGTCCAGGCTGCCACTGACGACCTGTGTACTGCACCCACCCCACGTCCAGGCTACCACTGACGACCTGTGTACTGCACCCACCACATGACCAGGCTGCCACTGACGCCCTGTATGTACTGCACCCACCACACGTCCAGGCTGCCACTGACTCCCTGTGTACTGCACCCACCACACGTCCAGGCTGCCACTGACTCCCTGTGTACTGCACCCACCACACGTCCAGGCTGCCACTGACTCCCTGTGTACTGCACCCACCACACGTCCAGGCTGCCACTGACTCCCTGTGTACTGCACCCACCACACGTCCAGGCTGCCACTGACTCCCTGTGTACTGCACCCACCACACGTCCAGGCTGCCACTGACTCCCTGTGTACTGCACCCACCACACGTCCAGGCTGCCACTGACTCCCTGTGTACTGCACCCACCACACGTCCAGGCTGCCACTGACGCCCTGTGTACTGCACCCACCACACGTCCAGGCTGCCACTGACACCCTGTGTACTGCACCCACCACACGTCCAGGCTGCCACTGACTCCCTGTGTACTGCACCCACCACACGTCCAGGCTGCCACTGACACCCTGTGTACTGCACCCACCACACGTCCAGGCTGCCACTGACGCCCTGTGTACTGCACCCACCACACGTCCAGGCTGCCACTGACGACCTGTGTACTGCACCCACCACACGTCCAGGCTGCCACTGACTCCCTGTGTACTGCACCCACCACACGTCCAGGCTGCCACTGACACCCTGTGTACTGCACCCACCACACGTACAGGCTGCCACAACCTGTGTGTACTGCACCCACCACACGTCCAGGCTGCCACTGACTCCCTGTGTACTGCACCCACCACACATCCAGGCTGCCACTGACGCCCTGTGTACTGCACCCACCACACGTCCAGGCTGCCACTGACGACCTGTGTACTGCACCCACCACACGTACAGGTTGCCATTGACAACCTGTGTGTACTGCACCCACCCCAAGTCCATGCTGCCACTGACGACCTGTGTACTGCACCCACCCCACGTCCAGGCTGCCACTGACGCCCTGTATGTGCTGCACCCACCACATGACCAGGCTGCCACTGACGACCTGTGTACTGCACCCACCCCACGTCCAGGCTGCCACTGACGACCTGTGTACTGCACCCACCCCACGTCCAGGCTGCCACTGACGACCTGTGTACTGCACCCACCACATGACCAGGCTGCCACTGACGACCTGTGTACTGCACCCACCCCACGTACAGGCTGCCACTGACGCCCTGTATGTACTGCACCCACCACATGACCAGGCTGCCACTGATGCCCTGTGTACTGCACCCACCCCAAGTCCAGGCTGCCACTGACGACCTGTATGTACTGCACCCACCACACGACCAGGTTCAGTTGAGAGGACGCTGAGGTGGGCACTATGAGGCTGTGTTCACACAGTGTTCTTTGAAAAAGTTGAAAAACTTTATTTTTGGAAGGAATCACCACTTTAAAAAACAAGTGCATGTCTCCTAAGTGGATCCTTCTGGAAACTGCTCAAATCTAGGTGCTGTGCAATCATTAGGCCACGGTCACACGTTCAGTATCTGGTCAGTATTTAACCCCAATATTTGTAAGACACAGCCAGGAGTGGGTGAAAATACAGAAGTGTTTCTATTATACATTTCCTGTGACTGTTCCTCTCCTGGTTTTGACTTATTAATACTGAGGTAAAAAACTGACAAAATACTTAATTGTGCCCGTGACGTTAGGGTATGTACACAGCAAGTTTTTCTGAAGCAGGGCCTCTCAAAAAATAATGCCGGAGAAATCGCTTAAAAAAAGGTTTATTATGGAAGAAACAAAACTGGGAAAGAAAAAGCGCAATAGGGTCTTATCCAGCGACAATGGGGTGTCAGGAAAAGGGGAGATACACTGACCTTGCTAGGTTGCGGAGTGGCAGCACATAACGAGCATATAACACAGCTGCTGCACAGACACCGGTCAGGAGGACGGCCATAGATACAGAGAGGAAGACGGAGGGATCACTCATGCGCTGCTGAGATCCAAAAATCAGTAAAATTAAAACATTTATTTACACAGGTTTAAAAGTCAACACATTTCGAGGTCACGCAGGACCTCTTCATCAGGACAAACCTCGAAACGCATTGACTTTTACATCTGTGTAAATAAATGTTTTAATTTTACCGATTTTTGGATATCGGCAGCACATGATTGATACCTCCGTCTTCCTCTCTAGAAAAAGGTTTAAACACTCTTCCTGTTCAGTTTTACTGTAAAACCACTTTTCTATTCATATGTTCAGTCTTTTGAGACATTTTTCTTTCTACTTTAAGCTTTGAAAAAATTCCGGGAGGGAACAAAGAACGTGTGTATTACTTCTTTGAAGCAGCTCCTGATGGAAAATTGCTCCAAACCAGGCACTGAGAAAAAAAAACAAAACAAAAGGCTGCATAAAAAATAGCTTCAGGAAATGGAAAACTTCCTCTGAAACTACCAAAATCTCTTCCAAAACCGCTACAGGAAAGGAAAAACTCATCCAAATACTCCCTAAAAAAAGCGGCATTTCCTAAGGTGGTTTCCATCTGAAAGATTCCCCATTTTTGAATACTTAAAAAAGATGATGTCTGCAGATAGCCTTAGAGGCAGATTCCTTATGGAACGACTCAAACTAGGCACAGTCAACTCAAAATGCTGGAAAAAAACCTTCAAAAGACTCATTAAGGATATGTTCACACTGCTTTTTTCCCTTATTTTTTTTTTCTTTTGAGTATTTTTTTTGGTTGATTCTTGAAACATTTTTTTCACTGATTTTTTTTTTTTTTTTTTCCCCACTGTCTTTTTACACTTTTTTTTTAACCTTATTCATTGACTGCTATTGTGTAGTATGGAGGGTCTGTTTAGAAGAAAACACCTGAGGGCGCAGTCAGATGGCCATATAACTCGGACGAAGATCATAATGCAATGATCGGACTAGCCGTCGGCTCTCCTGACCTGAGCGTGACAGCATGTATTCTTATGCAGCTGTCACGCTTGGGTCAAGAAAGCTGCCGGCCAGTCCGACTGACAGTACAACTCCTTAACCGGACTCAACAGCCTCATAGGCAGTCTTGGACTGGCACATCGGGGAACAGGTGAATCCCCTGGTGGGCCTCCTATATTTGCAATTCTTGGAACGATACACTTAATTTACTATGTCCTGGCAGCATCTCCTCATTCAGTTACCAAACTACCCAGTATATTAATACATAAATTTATGAGAGGGTAATGAAATATTTGCATGTAGCTGAACTGTGGGCCTCCAGAGTCGGTACTATTGGTGGGTCCTTGGCACCCCAATCCCACACTGCTCATAGGAAGAAATGAGCTTGTTGAGTTAGGGTCAGTAGAGACGTGACCAATGCAGACATCAGTCTGTGATGTCTCCAACTGGTTCCTCATGCACTTGGGTGTACACCGTATGCTGACCCCCAGTGCTGTCCCTGCCCAACCTCCTAAGGTGAGCAGCTCTGTGGTGGGTTTCCACTAGCCTAAGGTTACAAACCCATCTTGCAGTTATTGTGCCAGGAGGCATCATGTTCTATCCCTTTTCCTTGTCAGCCCATAGGCAGATATGAGACTGTAGTGTTTGGAGCAGGAGAAACTCAGCCGATGCAGCCATCACGATCTGTACCTCGCCCATGTTTCACAAACCCCTGAATTTGGCCTAAAACAAACATTAAATGTAGCATGCGACATGTCCTTCAGTTTTTGAACAATTTGGAACATGTTCAAGTGCATTTTTCTAATTAACCCCTTCTTGCTGGTGACATAGTAAGCAGGAGTCAGCTGGAGATGACTGTAAGAGACGGATGACTGTCAGCAGAAGTCGTTATCGAGCTTTCCCAGCTTGCTCAGGTGAGCACATTACCTGGCTTTATTACATATTTTATTAATGTCTCACCCTACGGTCTGGTGCGCTCTGTTTCCCCACTGGGTTTATCTAGTAAGAAACAGATGACGTCCCATTGCAATGGTCAAGGTCGGATATAACACACATTTTGTAAGGTTTGCTGCATTCTTATAAGCAGTCATGCTTTGTAATCAATGCACAGTGACAAAAATATCCCGCAGAGCAGGAGATCCTTGCAGCCGTCATGTGGCTGACCTCTGCACTTCTCCATTCAGCTTGTTGTCACCGGTAGCGGAGTTGGATTCCTACCTCATATGGCACACTGGAATATGTCCAGCAGAGGTCCAGGGCAGTGATGTAAGGGGGGAGAGGCCTTAGTCTTGGTGCTTTGCCTGCCTTTATACAGTCAGTGTAATCCATTAACGTAGGACCAAGAGAAATCCTTATTTAAATTGCCCAGGTAGGTGGAAAAAAAATAATAAAAAAATAACACAGTACTTTGCCTTCGTCAGGGCAGAGAGAACAGCACCTGCGCAGGAGTGCGATGCCGAGGACACTGTGTAGGTGACGTAGAACATGTCCATCGACACGAAGCAAGATAAGAGGAGGCCCCAGACCAAGAGCACTGGCGCCCATCGGACCGGACTGCCCCATAGGTGAGTATAGTAAAAGCTCTTTTTTGTGTTATGCGGAGCACATGGCGACTTATATGCAACATTCTAGAATGGCATCACATAGGGTATACAGGTGCTGCCCTACTTTATATGGGAAAACCTGGTGACATTAGTAGAAAACCTCTTTAAGGGTGATATCTGGGATTTTACAAAAAGCAAAAAATGTGTCTAACCATTTACAGGTAGATAGTTGCTACCTACCTGCCTGTTGTGCCTGGCGCCATTCTTCTCCGGTACAGAGCGCTCACTGACCGCTCCTGCCAGGGATTCAGAAGCCTCTGTTAACTTCACGTGTACAGTACGGAGGCTTCTTTTCCGGTCCGCTCTGTAGATGGGGTGGGACTTTTGAGGTCATTCTGATTGATAGCTGGATCCTGCTTCCTAACTGGCTGTCGATCAGAATTACCTTGGAAGTCCCGCCCCGTCGCGTCAGTACAGCTGAATCCCCGGTAGGAGCGGTCTGTGACCTCTCTGTGCCGGGGAAGAACGGCGCCGGGCACAACAGGCAGGTAAGCTGGAATTACCTGCCTGGTAGTGCTTAGATACATTTTTGTAACGTCCTGGACACCCCCTTTAAGGTTCCCTAGATTTTTATTTTCTGAATCCTCATTGGGTAAAAGGGTATTTTCATGGTAGACGATTATCCCCAGAAAATGCCATCGATGCCCATTACATGCAGGGTGCACCTATGTCAAGAATCGGGCCCGTTAAGTTCCACATGATGGCCGTCTCCATTCACTTCCACTAGAGATCCAAACTGAGCTGAAAGAAAAATAATGACTGTGGCCAATAATAAGTTGTTTGTCGCAGGTATATACTTTAATAATAATAAAATTGGATCTGCTGAGTTTTCATGAGACAGGTAATGCATCAGCTCTGACCATGTAAGTTGTAGTTATTTGTGTTCATCATTTTCGGTGAAATCATTAGATATGAATCCACCCTCGGAAGCCATGTTGCTTTCCGGTCGCCCTGCACTATACCGGGATGCAGTTGGCCTCATTACTGTACAGTTTGCAGCCAGACGAAGAATTCTATTTATAATATTGGAAGACAGGCAGGGGAGTATGGAGAACTCCCACAGACACACCCGACCCCGGCTATTTTTATATATACCTCTTCACAAGCGGGCTGGGAAAAAAGGCAGGGAGGAGAAGGAAAGCGTGAGTTCCTACCCATGTAAAGACTGCATGCAAGGGCTCGTTCATATGACCAACGGACCAATGTTATTCAAGGGAGCAGTGCAGAGGAAAGATTTTTTTTTTTCCCTCTGACCAAATCTGCATGTGAATAAAATCCCAGCATGAACTATTTATTTTTTTCATAAATCAGATCAGGCTCACCCATTGAAGTCTATGGGTGCTCGAAGAAAAATCAGCTGAGTCGCAGTACAGCAACAGTTTATTACGGATACAGTGCACGTCCGTAACATATGGGAACCCGCCATTAGATTTGTGCTGCTAACACCACAGGCAACATGGATCGGAGGATCAGACACAGGCTACATTGTTGCAGCCGTGTATGTTTTACGCTGGAGAAACCCATTACAGAGAAGATTTACTTTGAAAAGGCAGCCGATTCATCAAGACCAGCAATTTTCTTGATGGCCTTGTTGATGGGTCGCGGTGGAGTCAGACGCTCCTTATTCATGAACAGGCACTCTTCATGAATTCGGAGCGTTTGATCAGTGGCATGTGTGTACTCCAGTCACTAACCGGAATAAGATTTCTACCATAGCTGGTTATGAATTAGATTGCAGTGACGTCACACTGGGGCTGGGAAAAACGGGCATGAAAATACCAAAAGTCGCAACAATTACGCCAAAGTATTGTGACTTTTCAAAGCAATTTACAGCAGGATTCTGGCAAAATTGCTTGTATGAACCGGGGCCAAATGTCTCGGCAGCCTTGTTGTGTAGAACGTGAAGAATATGTATGAGACTACTGTGTCTGTTCTTTATGATTGGCGGCTTTTAGCTCCATTTGGGCATTGTGAAGAGCAGGTTTGTGCCGTGTGTGAGGTCACGCCGCTTCCACAGCCGCTTCTCATGATGTCACGTGTGTGACCGTATACGGCCAACGTAGGAGCGATCCTAAACATTAGCGGGATCACAGCTCGGAGCCGCCAGCACTGGAAGGGACAGATTATCCTGGCGACAGGCCAGAAGGCATTGGCTAGATGCTGCCTGCGACGTGCACAGATTTAACCCTTCTAGGACTGCCTGGCATTTGACTGCAGATTATAAACATGTCTCTGAGATTCTCAATGTGCAAAGCAGGAAAGTAATGTAAAAGTATATGCTGATGATTAGTATATTATTAGTAATATCTGCAGAAAAAGTATGCTTTATTATTAGTATCTATAGTTTTGATTTTACATGTTCACACATGGACCTTACAAAGGACCAGAGGAGATTCATTATGTGCGGAGGTGATTCCAGCAGATATATAGGAAAGGGTTCTTTACAGACACAAGACATAGTAATGGCAGACACTATGACAAAAGGGCTGGATGATTTCCTCACAAATGGCATTGTGATTTATAAATATACTAGCAATAGAATGTATAACTGGTGGATGAAGGCTGAACTTGATTGGCTTAAGAGGTATTCGCATCTCCAAGATCCTATCCCAATATGTACTAGGTGGAATAATAATAATATTAGCAAATCCCTCCAATTAGAAATGTAGCATAGTTCTTCTGATTTGCTATGTCTCTTTCCTCATGTGCAGGCATTACACGACCTTAGGTATCCATGGTTACGACCACTGATACAGTGCCAGTTAGCTAGTTACTAGTGGTCGTAACCATGGATACCTAAGGTCCTGCAATGCTTGCACATGAGGAAAGAGACATAGCAAATCAGAAAAACTGTACTCTATTTTTAATTGCAGGGATTTGCTAATATTATAATTATTACACCTGCTACATAATGATGATGGTGCTTTAAAGGGAATCAGCAGGATTTCTCCCCCAAAACTATTTATATGCGCATGTAACTCTTTCAAAGACCAGCAATACCTTTACATGGCCGCTCCTCCTCCATGAAAGCTGTGCTTGAATTGATATACACATGAGGCGGAAATGCTATTTGTAGTTCTGAAGCCTCTGTCACTCCAGCTCTATTCCCTATCCAGAGCCGCCTCCTCCTGCCTGGCTGACAGCCTCTATGCTGTGTGACTTCAGGCAAAGTGACTGTCAGTCAAGCAGGAGGCGGTGGTACTGGGCGGGGAGTAGAGCTGGAGTGACAGAGGCTTCAGAACTAATATAGTAATTTGCATAACAATTCACACAGTGATTTCTCCGGGCAGGCCCTGTAAAGGTATTGCGGGGCTTGTTTTTGAAAGAGCATCAGGCTCATATAAATAGTAAGGTGAGTGAAATCCTGCTTATAGATTCCCTTTAAATGTATTAATATAATGAAAAAACTTAGCAAATTCTCTTAATTACTAATTTAACCATTTGTATCTACAGCCTCTATGCGGACTTATGTATCTCCATGGTTACAGACTGTAAACAAACCCTGTCTAGTGTGATGCTACTATCCATACTCCATTCCATCTGTTTTCTACTTCTTACCAACCTACTAAATGTGAGTAAAAACATGTCGATAATCTACCTTGTAGCAATGTGTAATTCCCTTCACCCAGAGCAGAAGGGAAAAAAACATAAACATTAGTATCTTAATAGTTATAGCAGAAAGTGTGGCGCATATGGTGCGAAGTGTCCGCCAGTCTGATCTGTGCGCAGTGGCTCTCTAGCACCCTCTGGTGACTGTTCAGTATCTGTGCACCGGTGTGTGAGTAGCATTGTATCTGAATGGCTGGTATCACAGCTAAGGTTATACTTCACCGGCACCATAATGTGCGCAGCATTGTTGTGTGCTTCTTGGCCATCTACTTCACTAGCGCTGCGTTATTATTGACTGATCTAAATGTGTTGTTGTGTTCAAGTAAATCAAAAGAATAAAATATCTATTTTATAAAGAGATTAAATGCTGATCAGTTATGGGGTAAGTACACTGCTCCAAAAATTAAGGGAACACTTGCACCTCACATTAGGTCAAATACATTTCAGGAATAGCAATCTGTCCAGTTATTACTCATTCAGTCAGTGATTTTTCTCATATGCAAAAAATAGTCTGAGTTTCACAAGAGTTTTTGATCAGAATTTGATCAATTCTTGGTCAGTGTCAGTCTTTAGCATCCAAGTTTTCCTCATATGCACGTGCACGCGTCTATCAACCACACGCAGCATTCAGATGACATCCAACTGCTGTCCGATTTTTTTAATTTATTTTTATTTTTTTCACGAATCCAAAGACTTGATCCATGGCTCGGATCAAAATCAGACATGTTTTCGTGTGGTCGACTTGGTGTGCAAGAATACACAGACATGTGAACTGGTACGAGCTCGATCTGAGACCTCAGCTGGTGCGGAGGACCCGGGGGTCTTCCAGATGCAGGCAGTGCCTGGCAGCTCCTGGATACCAGAAGGATTGATCGTATTGATTGTCCCTCGCATTCCCCAGACCGGTCACAATAGAATTCTTTTCTAACATGTCTTACTCCTGGACAATTCATGTAATGCAGCGATGATTTTGTTCCAGGCTCCAAGGTTCCAGATGAAACCGATGTATGTTCCGCCTGCACTTCCAAGCTGGTAATGTATCCGGCTCAGGTGTGAATACGGCGCAGTCACAAGCCTGTTTAGACATCTTGTGTTTCTAACCTTGCGTTCCCTTTTTCCTGGACATAAGAAGCAGTGCACGGTTTACAATCTTTTACTATGAGGCCACGTTCCTCAGTGCAAGCCGATCTCTGTATGACATCAGGGCTGATGCCAGCGCTCAGGACAGGTTTTCATGAGAATCAGGTTACTTCTCCAGTCTGAGGTCAACAGCTGCCGTGCTATAAAGTGTTCGTCAGATGCAAATCAGCTAATTGCTTCTCGCAGCCCCGCATCATAACTATTTCCTTGTGTTTCACTATAGGCCTTTCATAGAATATTCAGTGTTTATTTCTCCCTATACAATATACTCACATCCATTGCCTCTATACTGCGCGCTCCATGTAATGTCTGCTGCCCATGACAAAACTCTGTGCATGAAGTTCTTACAGCGCAAGGCACACACTCTATCCGGACTGCTGTCAGCCTTTGTATGTACCTTCTGTGCATGGTGGATGCAGATTTGGAGCAATTTGTACATGTATTGCTCAGCCAGATTCTGTGCCAAGAAAGGAATCCACTAAGAGGGATATGACGGTATCTCTCACATGGGCCTTACAGGAAAGCTTCTACATCTCCAGTTTTTACAGAGAATTGTATTTACACACCAGTAAGTAACTTATGTAGGGCCGGTTTTAGACAAAGTGGGTCCCCAAATACTAACATATTGCTCCATCACTCAAATATTTCTGTTGTATTTACTGAGTTGCTGAGTTCAGACCATTATATGAGCGTTATTGACAGTATTGAAGTCGTTCGATGCTTGTTTCCCGGCCTCTTTCCACCGGCTGAGGAAGAATGATGGGGACGGAACAATCACCAGCCGATCAATCTGTCCCCATACAGCATCATGTTATCAGCAGCCTATCTGCAGGTTACACCGGGCAATGAGCTGCTGACAGGGGTGTAACTACACTAGGTGCAGGGGAAGCAGTTGCACCCAGACCCTGGAGCCAGACCCCTTTTCTGTATAAAAAGGACCAATGCTATTATATACTAGTGATAATTGGGGGCCCTGTTGCAGCTTTTACATTGGGGCCCAATACTGAGAACCGGCGGCTCAAAGTACTCTATGTGAAAGACTCCCTGAGCTTTAAGTTTCGCCACCGGCCGCTGAGAACAATGATTTTTGTTCTGCCATAAAAAATCGAATCACCCGATAAATGAGCGGCATTTTGCTGGTTGGTTGGGCGATTGCCGACATTTTTACACCTATAATAATAATAATTTTATTTATATAGCGCCAACATATTCCGCACCTATGAACTCTCGTGTGCGCTGGCGGCATTTATAAATGTGGATGCTACATACCGTATGTGACACAGACACTGCATGTTACACACATGTATATGTAATACATTGTCAAAGCATTGACAGTTTAGTTAGCTTTGTCCATAAAGAGCCAATATTAACTGTAGGTACGAAAAGAATAGAATTGCTTGGACAACTGATGGTTTGCCAGGTACAATGTCCATGAGAATCTCTTTTTTTCTAGAGCTATTTTTGATTCTTTTAAAATCAGCATTTTCTCTAAAATTTTTATAAAACAATTTTGTCATGGACTCAATAAATAGTGACAGGAAATGACAGCAGACCACAGTTACATGGCCAGGACATGAGTATACCGCATAGCACACATTTTACTTTTATGGCTAATGTCCGATGTATTGCCGTACAATGACCTATGTCGAAGGAGTGTGTTGGGATATATTTTCAAAATGTGTAAGACGCCAATGTGATGTGAACAGAGCCTTAAACACCCTGGGGGAATTTATAAATCGATAAATGTATGAAGTATGGAGGGTAATTACAGGATATATCTGTGGTCACTATATAAAGGGAAACAGTCCCCAGCTTTTTGCCACCTAATCTGAAAGCATCATAATGAAGGTAACGAGACCCTGATTCCAACAATGTGTCATGTGCTGCTTGCTGTAGTTTTGATACGCTCACCGGTTTATCAGCAGATTTTCATTAGAGGCGTATTAAATCTGTTGCCATATCATTCTCCATATTCATAAGCTCTGTATAACACCGTCCCATCACTGATTGGCATCTTTCTGCCTATGCACAGTGTACACAGAAAGCATCCAATCAATGGTATGGGCAGAGTTATACAGAGCTCAGCTTTCAGAGAACTAGTAGATCTGCAACAGATAAAACTGTGATTTCATCAAAACTGCAGCGAGCAGCCCAGTAAGTGATTCATAGCTGGAATCGGGGTCTCTGCCCCTACATTATGCTACACTCAAATACTGTAGCAAGAACCCGGTGGCAGATTCCCTTTAAATGGTTTGTCCCATTAACAACATTTAAGATAATAGTTTGAGTCCTGGGGTTCTGACTGCTAAGACCACCACCAATACTGAGTATCAGCGGCTCAAAGTACTCTGTGGCTCCATTTACACAGAAATCTTTGTAACCCTCTCCTTGTTTTTGGACCCCATTATGTCGACAGATCATATTTGTTGTTTGTGGGACAACCTCTTTAAATATTATTTTGGCTAGAATTTCCATTTTAATGCCATGTGATAGGTTAAAGATCGGAGGATCATTTAGGTCATTAGCTACTATTAGGAAGGAACAATCTTTAAACTCTCTGAAGTTATAAACTGCTCATCTGGCTGAGGGAAGTGCAGCATCATTAGAAAGACACTTAAAAGAAAATGGGTAAATGTGTAATTAGGTCTTTACAAATAATCTAATACACGTTAACATGGCTCAGAACAGTAGAGAAAGCCTCTGATGGGGACACGTGTCTGCTGCTCACTGTCCGCTATCTGCAATCATTCTCCATTAAATTGCAGAGAGAGAACGGCAGAGAGAGAACGGCAGAGAAACAATTGACCTTTTGATTATAAAACCCCACAAGGCAATGCCTGAATGGGAATGTGGCCGTTGTAACGTATACTTGTGATGCTTAGGCTTCTGTTCTGCAGGCTGTTAACCTCCCGTCTGCATCTCCTACTGGGGAGACTCGTGATTATTTTGGTTTTAATACAATTCTTACCATTCTTCAATCTGCGTACTATAAGGTTAGCTAATTGCATGCATAGTCAAATTAGAATTGTAGTTTTAATTTGAATGTATATATCACACAGATTCTTTACCAGAAAAAAAGGGATGGTCCACTGTATTACATATCCTGAACATATCCTGTATCCGTATTGCTGCTGATAAAAAAAAATAAAAATATGATGCCATAGAGAGGCACATGTTTATTTCGTTTGAGTGTATTGGAACAACACAAAAAAAGAGAAAAAAGGCAAATTGGACATAATTTCACACTAAACCCCCAAAATGGTCCAGGCAAAATTGTTGGCACCCTTAACTTAATATTTGTCTGTACACCCTTTGGAATAAATAACTGCAATCAATCGCTTCCTATAACTATCAACCAGCTTCTTGAAATTCTGAAGTACTCTTCTTTTGCAAACTGCTACAGGACTCTCAAATTTGAGGAGCGCCTTCTCCAAACAGCAGTTTTAAGATGTCTCCCCATGTTTTCAATGGGATTTACATCCGGACTCAATGTTGGCCACTTCAGATCTCTGCAGCACTTTGTTTCCATCCATTTATGGGTGCTTCTTGAAGTATGTTTGGGTCATTGTCCTGCTTGAAGACCCATGATCTAGGACACAAACCAGCTTTCTGACACTGGGCACTACATCGCAACCCAAAATCCGTTGGTAATCTTGAGATTTCATGATGCCTTGGCACACAATAAAGGCACCCAGTGCCAGAAGCAGCAACACATCCAAAAAACATCTTTGATAGAGATGAGCGAGTACACTCGTTGCTCGGGTCTCCCCGAGCATGCTCGGTGGTCTCCGAGTATTTGGATGTGCTCGGAGAATTAGTTTTCGTAGCCTCAGCTGCATGATTTACAGCTGATAGGCTGATTACATGTGAGGAATGCCTGTGTGTTAGGGAATTCCTACATGTATTCAGGCTGTCCAGAAGCCATAAATCATTCAGCTGAGGCAAGGAAAACAATCTCCGAGCATATCCAAATACTTGGAGATCACCCGAACGTGCTCGGGGAGACCCGAGCAACAGTGCTATTCGCTCATCACTAATGTTTGACCCTTCACCATATTTGACTGTAGGTAATGTTCTTTGTAGGCCTCATTCCGTTTTCGGTAAACAGTAATATGATGTGCTTTACCAAAGAGCTCTATCTTGGTCTCATCTGATCACAAGATGCTTTCACAGAAGGATTTTGGCTTACATACATTTTGACAAACTGCAGTCTAGCTGTTTATGTTTCTATATCAGCAGTGGGGTCCTCCTTAGTCTCCTTCCATAGTGTTTCAGTTCATTCAAATGTCGACGGATAGTTCACGCTGACACTGATGCACCCTGAGCCTGCAGGGCAATTTGAATTTCTTTGGAACTTGATTGGGGCTGCTTATCCACCATCCAGTCTATCCTGTGTTGCAACCCTTCATCAATTTCTCTCTGCCGTCCACGTCCAGGGAGCTAAGCTACAGTTCCATGGGTTGTAAACTTCCTGATTATGTTGCGCACAGTGGATAAAGAAACATCAAGATCTCTGGAGACTTGTTACCTTGAGATTGTTGACATTTTTCAACAATTTTGTTTCTCAAGTCCTCAGCCAGTTCTCTTCTCCTCTTTTTGTTCTCCGTGCTTAGTATGGCACACACAGACACACAATGCAAAGATCAACTCCCCTTTTTATCTGGTTTCAGGTGTGATTTTAATACTGCCCACACCTGTTACTTGCCACTGGTGAGTTGGAACAAGCATCACATACTTGAAACAAAGTTGTTTACCCACAATTTTTGGAAAGGTACCAACAATTTTGTCTGGCCCATTTTGGGGGCTTAATGCAAAATTATGTCCAATGTGCCTTTTTTTCCCTCTATGTTTTTTTGTGTTGTTCCAATACACACAAAGGAA
The DNA here is from genome assembly GCF_051348905.1 of Ranitomeya variabilis. Taxonomy (NCBI): domain Eukaryota; kingdom Metazoa; phylum Chordata; class Amphibia; order Anura; family Dendrobatidae; genus Ranitomeya; species Ranitomeya variabilis. Next base: position 175,530,975 of record NC_135238.1, read on the forward strand.
ATAAACATGTGTATAGCAAAACGGGTGTAATTCCAATAATTTTCTGGGAGAAATAATCCATTTTCTGGAACAATTTCAAAGGTGCCATTACTTTCGACCATGACTGTATGTAATAGCATGAGGATGGGGGTCTGAAGGTTTCGCTGTCATCGTTGGCCAAAAGCCACATCTATCTCCTAGGACCATAGAGTTAGCAGGGAACACCACTCCAAATGTTAATTTGCCCTCGCAAGTGTATATGACATTCTGTCAGATGTGACAGCACCGTTGTACCCCACCCTCAGACTCCTTATATTAGTATTAGAGCTCTATCTGCTAATATGATGTCCACTTGTGTCAGTCTGACATGATCAGGACAGGATTTTATGTCCTGCTCCCTGCAGTATTATAGCTCTATTTTGTATGGAATCTTTATAGGGCTGCCATAGAAATGCATGAATCTTCTGTATGCATCCAATAAAAAAAAAAGGTGGAATTCTCCATTGGACATTATATTATCAGAGATATTGTCCACTAGAAGGAATTGCCCCCAACACACAGAGTTTGATAGGGGCTACCTTGCACTGCTGTTAAAGCTCTGTTCGCAGGGTTATTAAAGGGAATCTGTCAGCAGAATTTTCTCTCTCCCCTCCAAGCTACTTATATGTAAGTCCAACAATACCTTAATATGGCCAGTTTGTTCCTCCATTATTATGAAATAAGTGTTTGAATTGATTTTCAAGTCAGGCTGAAGAGCTACTATAGGTCTGAAGCCTCTGTCACTCCAGCTCTATTCCTTTCCTGGTGCTGCCTCATCCTGCTTGGATGATGGCGTTTTTTTGCCTGTAGTCGCACCGCATAGTGGCTTGAAGAAAAAGGAATTAGTGGACGGTTTCCATGCCGTTGACAATTTTAAGACGTATATCCCGGTAAAAGTTTAAAAGTTGGTGGTTTATTCGACGTGTTTCGAAGTCCAGAAAAAAAAAATCAATTTTTTTGGGGGATATACGTCTCAATGCTTTCATCAGCGCAGAAACCGTCCACTAATTCCTTTTTGTTTAATGGTCACTTGCTGACCCGTGGATCTGCTGCAGCTGGCATCTAACATTATGTGCCTTCTTATTGGATTTATCAGGTTAGTTAATCTGAGCAAACACTTATTGTGTCTCTCGGATAAGACCCTATTCTTCCGCTGATTTCTCATACAGCTCCTTTGACAGCATAGAGGCTGTCAGTCAAGCAAGATGAGTTGGTGCTGGGGTGGGGAATAGAGCTGGAGTGACAGAGGTTCCAGATCTACAATAGTGCTTAAGTCTAATTCGCACAAAAAAATCAAACGTTGATTTCTCAGTAACTGAGGAATGGACTGTCCATGTAAAGGTACTGCTGGACTTGTCTTGGATAGAGCTACATTAACATATAAATACCTTGGGTGAATGTGAAATCCTGCTGACCGATTCCGTTTAAGGACCCTGTTTTGTTTGTATTTCTTGCACGCAGGATCCATGTGGAGAATGCTGGTGAACCTCATATTCAATTCATATCTGGATGTAAATGTGATCTCTGAGTGCGAGAACTACTAAGTCACTTGTGCTATCAAGACTGTTTTGGATTTGGTCAATAACTAATTAAGTCACTGTTGACTGTGACTGTATGCCACAATGTTTCATAAGCATTCCTCCATACACATACGGGGTTACAATCCATGTCTTATTGCTTTACAAACAATATTGCTATGTCTTTCTATTGAGGAATCACACCCTATGGGTTTTCAGAGGGCCTGCACTACAGCATCATAAACGTGGCCTACATTCAAAGGGCTTGTAAAGGACTTGGACATGGATGGTCTATCTTTAGGATGGGTCATCAGAATCTGATCAGTGGGGGGTGCGACACCCAGCACCCCCTGATGAGCCATATTTTTCTGTGTCGAACGTGCTCAGTTGTGAAACAGAACTTCACAGCTCCATCATCTACGTAGTGGCTGTGGCCACGTACAGCACATCCGCCCCATATTATTTTAATAGTAGGCGGATGTGCAGTACCCAGTCCTGGCCATTATTCAGCTGAACACACTCGGCCAGCGCCGACATCGGGGAACAGCTGAATGGCAGGGTTGCAACAAGTCTTCGGGAGATTTTGAGCGATCAGTGAGGGTCTCGGCTCCTGCCATAATCTACCTTTTTCAATTTTTAAACCTGGTGACACAAATAATCTGATTCAAAGTAAAAACAAAACAGATTCCACACAAGTAAAACAAATGAAATACGGTAATAACAACTCAATTGCAAATGAGTAGATGTAAATACATGTGTGAATGTACACTAAGGCTCTCCTAACTGCTGAGAACACATCTAACTCATGGACTTGGGTTCTTGGACTTAAGGATGCAAACATCATCCTCACCAAATTTTGGGACATTTGATTAAAGGGAGTCTGTCACCCCCAAAACTCAAATTGATCTACTTAGACATTCATGTAGAGGACTTAATAACTATAAAAATTAGGCTTGTATATATTAGTTTTTTTTTTTTTTTAAACCAGTTTTATTTGATTGTAAATGAGGGGGTACTGGTACACCCTTTGGCACAACCAAGGGCTCCATGCATCATTCTGTCCCCTCAATTACTATCCTTCATACTTCACTTTACAATGATTGTCATCGCACACTTTGGAGCGCTGCTCGATCTAGCCCTGCACACTAACACTGAAGGGTCCAAAATCACAGTGTCACTGCATGCAGGTGCGTTCTCATTCCTCATCTGTATGTAGCTCCCACCAGCATAGAGGTTCACAAACAAGTGGGTAAGCGATGCTGAGAGGAGAGGGAAGTGCGAATGTGCACACTGACACTGTGTGTGCAAGCTCTTGGCTCCTGCAGTGTCAGTGTGTGAGCACTCCAATCTCCCTCTCCTGTGTGTGTGGCCTCTTACTGCACACAGAATCAGCATTTGGGTGGCTGACGCTAACAGGAGAGGGAGATGAGAGCACGTGCCCACGCTGACGGGGGGAAAGATGAAAATGCACCTACACACACTAACAATGTGTATGCTCAAGGCTCCTGCAGTGTCAGTGCATGCAAGGCTGAGGACTTAGATCAGGAAGCACACAAAACCGAGTGCTGTCAGTCGCCAGAAGTGTAGATGTGGAGGATGGTAGTCGAGGGGATTAGAATGGTGCATTGATTCCTTGACCACTCCAGTTCCCTCATTTACATATTTAATAAAATTGTTTTTCTATAAAGCTAAATTAGTAAAATGTACAATAAATCTGTGATTATATAGGGGCTTAAGTCCCTATATGAATGTCTAAAAAGTTAAATTTGCGTTTTTGGATTGACAGACCCCCTTTAAACTTAGTTTGCATTTTTATACAAAATTAACTTGCCAGGACTCTGCCACAGAACATTAAAGGGCACCTGTCACCCCGTTTTTTCCGTATGAGATAAAAATACTGTTAAATAGGGCCTGAGCTGTGCATTACAACAGTGTATTTTGTGGACCCCGATTCCCCACCTATGCTGCCAAAATACGTTACCAAAGTAGCCGTTTTCGCCTGTCAATCAGGCTGGTCTGGTCAAAAGGGCGTGGTGTCTTCCCCCAGATCTTGCTTAGTTTTCCGTTGGTGGCGTAGTGGTTTGCGCATGCCCAAGGTCCCGAATCCACTGCACAGGGGAGGGAAAAGACCGCGATGTGCGTTATTTCCCTGTTGATCGGTGGGGGCGGCCATCTTCCTTTGGCCGCGCATGCGCAGATGGAGCGCTCTGCTGCCCGCGGCTTCAGGAAAATGGCCGCGGGATGCCGCGCGTGCGCAGATGGAGATCGCGGTGGCCATTTTCCTGAAGCAGAATTCGCATCTCGGCTTCAGGAAAATGGCCGCCGCGATCTCCATCTGCGCACGCGCGGCATCCCGCGGCCATTTTCCTGAAGCCGCGGCCAGCAGAGCGCCGCTTCTGCGCACGCGCGGCCAAAGGAAGATGGCCGCCCCCACCGATCACCAATGAAATAGCACACATCGCGCTGTTTTCACTCCCCTGTGCAGTGGATTCGGGACCTTGGGCATGCGCAAACCACTACGCCACCAACGGAAAACTAAGCAAGATCTGGGGGAAGACACCACGCCCTTTTGACCAGACCAGCCTGATTGACAGGCGAAAACGACTACTTTGGTAACGTATTTTGGCAGCATAGGTGGGGAATCGGGGTCCACAAAATACACTGTTGTAATGCACAGCTCAGGCCCTATTTAACGGTATTTTTATCTCATACGGAAAAAACAGGGTGACAGGTTCCCTTTAATTTTTACAAGGCATTTTGACTTTTATGTCGTTCTTTTGTTAATCTTTTTTTGGTAATGTGGAAAAATAACGCAAGAAAGCTATGTAACTAGTGTTGGTTTTGTTTTTAGGAAATGTCTACTTGTAAATCAAAGCTGAGATATAGACTGGGAGGAAGAATTTGATATTCTTAGAATTATTCCTTTTACAGTAAAGTTCCAGGCACAGTGTTTCTTTTAGCTCAAAACTAGTAACAAAATGTACCCTTTACCCATGATTTTGTGTTTTTGTGTTTCATCCAGCTCCATATTTGGCGTTCGCAAGTCTACACAATGTAACCTGTGTTAGATGAATTAATAGAAAATATGATGAAAGCAGACTTTTCTACATCTATATATAATTGTCTAAGGGGTACTTCCGTCTTTCTGTCGGCAACTTCCGTCACGGATATTCATTCGCTGATTGGTCTCGCCAGCTGCCTGTCATGGCTGCCGCGACCAATCAGCGACGGCCGCAGTCCGATTAGTCCCTCCCTACTCCCCTGCAGTCAGTGCCCGGCGCCCGCTCCATACTCCCCTCCAGTCAGTCAGTCACCACTCACACAGGGTTAATGCCAGCGGTAACGGACCGCGTTATGCCGCGGGTAACTCACTCTGTTACCGCTGCTATTAACCCTGTGTGACCAAGTTTTTACTATTGAGGCTGCCTATGCAGCCTCAATAGTAAAAACATCTAATGTTAAAAATAATAATAAAAAAAATAACATCATTATATATTCACCTTCTGCCGCCTTTCCGACGCTCCGGTGACCGGTCCATGCAAGCGGCAGGTTCCGGTGCTAAGGTTGGTGTGCGAGAAGGACCTGCCATGACGTCACAGTCATGTGACCGCGACGTCATCACACCCTCGGACCGGAAGCTGCCGCCTGAACCGAACACAGGCGACAGAACTTCAAGGGGCCCCTCGGAAGGTGAGTATATGTGTATTTTTTATTTTTTAACCTGTGACATACGTGGCTGGGCAATATACTACGTGGCTGGGCAATATACTACGTGGCTCTGTGCTATATACTACGTGGCTGGGCAATATACTACGTGGCTCTGTGCTCTATACTACATCACTGGGCAATATACTACGTGGCTGGGCAATATACTACAGTTAGGTCCATATATATTTGGACACAGACAACATTTTTCTAATTTTGGTTATAAACATTACCACAATGAATTTTAAACAAAACAATTCAGATGCAGTTGAAGTTCAGACTTTCAGCTTTCATTTGAGGGTATCCACATTAAAATTGGATGAAGGGTTTAGGAGTTTCAGCTCCTTAACATGTGCCTCCCTGTTTTTAAAGGGACCAAAAGTAATTGGACAGATTAAATAATTTTAAATAAAATGTTCATTTCTAGTACTTGGTTGAAAACCCTTTGTTGGCAATGACTGCCTGAAGTCTTGAACTCATGGACATCACCAGACGCTGTGTTTCCTCCTTTTTGATGCTCTGCCAGGCCTTCACTGCGGTGGTTTTCAGTTGCTGTTTGTTTGTGGGCCTTTCTGTCTGAAGTTTAGTCTTTAACAAGTGAAATGCATGCTCAATTGGGTTGAGATCAGGTGACTGACTTGGCCATTCCGGAATATTCCACTTCTTTGCTTTAATAAACTCCTGGGTTGCTTTGGCTTTATGTTTTGGGTCATTGTCCATCTGTAGTATGAAACGACGACCAATCAGTTTTGCTGCATTTGGCTGGATCTGAGCACACCGTATGTCTCTGAATACCTCAGAATTCATTGGGCTGCTTCTGTCCTGTGTCACATCATCAATAAACACTAGTGACCCAGTGCCACTGGCAGCCATGCATGCCCAAGCCATCACACTGCCTCCACCATGTTTTACAGATGATGTGGTATGCTTTGGATCATGAGCTGGACCACGCCTTCGCCATACTTTTCTCTTTCCATCATTCTGGTAGAGGTTGATCCTGGTTTCATCTGTCCAAAGAATGTTCTTCCAGAACTGTGCTGGATTTTTTAGATGTTTTGTAGCAAAGTCCAGTCTAGCCTTTTTATTCTTGATGCTTATGAGTGGCTTGCACCGTGCAGTGAACCCTCTGTATTTACTTTCATGCAGTCTTCTCTTTATGGTAGATTTGGATATTGATACGCCGACCTCCGGGAGAGTGTTGTTCACTTGGTTAGCTGTTGTGAAGGGGTTTCTCTTCACCATGGAGATTATTCTGCGATCATCCACCACTGTTGTCTTCCGTGGGCGCTCAGGTCTTTTTGCATTGATGAGTTCATCAGTGCTTTCTTTCTTTCTCAGGATGCACCAAACTGTTGATTTTGCCACTCCTAATATTGTAGCAAGTTCTCGGATGGGTTTTTTCTGTTTTCGCAGCTTAAGGATGGCTTGTTTCACCTGCATGGAGAGCTCCTTTGACCGCATGTTTACTTCACAGCAAAACCTTCCAAATGCAAGCACCACACCTCAAATCACCTCCAGGCCTTTTATCTGCTTAATTGAGAATGACATAACAAAGGGATTGCCCACACCTGTTCATGAAATAGCCTTGGAGTCAATTGTCCAATTACTTTTGGTCCCTTTAAAAACAGGGTGGCACATGTTAAGGAGCTGAAACTCCTAAACCCTTCATCCAATTTTAATATGGATACCCTCAAATGAAAGCTGAAAGTCTGAACTTCAACTGCATCTGAATTGTTTTGCTTAAAATTCATTGTGGTAATGTCTATAACCAAAATTAGAAAAATGTCGTCTCTGTCCAAATATATATGGACCTAACTGTACGTGGCTGGGCAATATACTACGTGGCTCTGTGCTGTATACTACGTAACTGGGCAATATACTACGTGGCTCTGTGCTGTATACTACGTAACTGGGCAATATACTACGTGGCTCTGTTCTGTATACTACTTAACTGGGCAATATACTACGTAACTGGGCAATATAATGCGTGGCTGGGCAATATACTACGTCACTGGGCAATATACTATGTCACTGGGCAATATACTATGTCACTGGGCAATATACTACGTAACTGGGCAATATACTACGTCACTGGGCAATATACTACGTCACTGGGCAATATACTACATGGACATGTATATTCTAGAATACCCGATGCGTTAGAATCGGGCCACCATCTAGTAAGAATATATTAGCGTGTAATAAGGGCTAATAACTATTGTGCACAAATGGATAATACGGCCTGTGACAAAGTCTCTGGTAGAGTGCTGGAGGGGAGATATGTGTCACGACACTTAATGGCATCAGTGATGTAAAATCCAGAGTAATTTCCCTCCAGCACATTAAATATTGTGAGGATTTAATGAAGATGCATAATGGGCTGGCTTTTATGTGGACATCCATATAGCGGGTGGGAGGGTGTCCACCTTATCTCTATCTGCAGAGCCGGCACCGAGGTGTGCTGACAGGACCTGTGTGATGTCAGTCATGTGTTCAGTCACATGGGGGAAGAGTCACATGGTCTGGGCCGTAAATGGCTTGTCTCAAGAGGCAGTCTTTGTTCAGCAAGACTGGAGAGAGGACTCTCCAGTAGTTTGTATCCATAAATGAAGGAGACAGCGCCTCAAAAGTTGTTGAAAAGAGAATCACATTTATTCTGCCTTCTGTGGCCACAGAAGGCAGAATAAATGTGATTCTCTTCACCAACTTTTGAGGCGCTGTCTCCTTCATTTATGGATGCTGGACATTTTTTCCAAGAAAGACTCCTTGGACAGGACGTGCGCTCCACTTAGGGGTAAAGTTGACCCTATAGTCCCATGAGGTGCTGTGTACCATCATTTATTGATATTTATCCAGTGGTTTGTGTTCTGAGTAGGAAAGACTGAACCTGTGTTGCTCCAGAGCGGGCTGCAACCCGCAAATGTATGGACTGTGTTAGAGCATTTTGTTTTCTTTGTTTGTTTCCTGTTTTTCCCTGAAGGGCTGTGTTTTAATTTCCCCTTCTTGTTGGTTCATGCTGCAATATAATAAACCAACTGAAGATTTAAAGAGACAGTGTTCCAGTTTTCTACCTCTGAGTACCGCCAAGCGAGTTGAACTACCACCGGCCTTTCTGGTAGAATTAAAAAGAAAAGTTAAACAATATGCAGGAATAATTACATTTTTCTTTTTCTCTCTTCCTTTTTCTCTCTTCCATGTTCCTTGTTTTCAGGAAAGAGGCTAAATAAAAGATTTGAATTTTTGGATAAATACCAATAAGTATAACTATATGATAAATGCAGGCCTCTATACATAAGAATGAATTACTGTCTAATAAGGGCTAATATTGTGTACAAATGGATAATATAACTTTCCTGGTAGAACTATTAAACATGAAATTAGATGTTTGAATAATTACATTTTTCTTCTCTCCTTCCAATTTCCCTTTTCCTAATTTTTAAGAAAGACTTAAAATAAGATTTGCATTTTTTGCTGCATACAATGACTCGTAACTGTAAAAAGTGATTTAAATAAAATTTTTAAATAAAGAAAATGAACAGTAAATATTCTAAAATATCTTTATACTGTTTCAGAGAAGTTTATGTAAGTTTATGTAAGTATATTAGGAGCTAAAGTAGTATAACTATTTTGGGATTTTCTTTTATTTTGTGCACAATAAGATTGTCTTGCAGAAATGTACACGTAAGGTCTCATTCAGAACATCTGAATCCAAAAAACCCCAGGGATAGGGAAAGAAAGGGAGCAACACCGCGCACGATCTAAGTGCAGTAGGAACTAGGTGTAAATAGCACGCTTTTGGGATTACACTCACCTAGTAAGGGGCTGTAATAATTATAGGGGATAACTCAGGAGACTCTTTGCGTGGAACAAGACAACTACAGGACACAGTTTTATAAGTGGTAAAGTCTATATTATCACACGGTGATTCAAACAGGTGCAGAGAGAAACTCAAGTCCACAACACTTGGTGAAAATATCAAATACAGTTCAGCAGTCTATAGGAAACTTCAGAGGAAAATGCAATCATGCAGAAAGTCTATGAAGCACAATTATTCTTGAGGATACTTGACACGAATAAGTCCTTGCTTAGTCCAAAACACAGATAGATATGCTTATAGGGCAGTTCAAATAATATCTTAGCTCAACCAGGGAGGTCTGGGTAATAGTCTCAGGTTTTTGCAAACCAGCAACAGCTTACATGTCCAGCAAATGCAGATGGAAGTAAACACGAGCAGCAGATGAAGGAGGATTACTGGAACTGGTGTATGCAGCAGGAACTCAGAGCAGAGTAGGTAGCAGGATAACCCCAGAGGTTCACAGGAGCAGGTATATAGCCAGGGAGTCACCAGAGGTCAGGAGCTGGATGCAAGGCAGAATACTCTAGCACAGACTGAAGGCTGGGGTGGAGTTTTATAGCAGGAAGACACAGTGCACATGAGACCAAAGACGCCATCTTGGAAAAGGGCAGTAATGCACAAAAAGGTCATAAAAAATGTTCAGAGTCCTGACAGGGGCAAAACTGAGCATTGAAAAAAGATCAAACCAGAATCCGAGAGGAACGGACTGCAGCTCGGCCGACTGGGCACATGAAAGGCTTCAGACATCCGTGGTAGAAGCAATGAGTAACAGGGAAACACCCAGTTTGTAGCCGGCGATCCTGTGTAAAGGTTCACGTAGACATTAGACCAGTGTTTCTCAACTCCAGTCCTCAAGACACACCAACAGGTCATGTTTTCAGGCTTTCTTTAGTATTGCGTAGGTGATAGAATTAATGCTTGAGCAGGTAATGAAATTATCACCTGTGCAATACTAAGGATATCCTGAAAACTTGACCTGTTGGTGGGTCTCGAGGACTGGAGTTGAGAAACACTGCATTAGACGTAAACGTCCACTTTAATACAGAATTACAAGATCCAAGACAATGTGTTTCGACTCCAACACCCTGGAGTCTTCATCAGGTTATTAAAAAAATGTTATGACCTGATGAAGACTCTAGGATGTTGGAGTCAAAACGCTTTGTCTTGGATCTTGTAATTCTTTATTAAAGTGGACGATTACATCTAATGTCTATGTGAACCTTTACACGGGAGCGCCGGCTACAAACTGCGTGTTTCCCTGTTACACATTCAGAACATCCGTGAGTCAAGTACGTGTTCTGTGTTTTTCATACATAAAACACGTTCTCATTGTATAGTCTACGGTGTTGTTCAAAAATGTCCATTTTTTTTTGCAGACTGGGCTGTCCACAAAAAATCAGAGAGACGCTAATTTTTGATCTGATTCATTGGTCTAAATTACTCACATAAGTCTATAGGTCCGTGAAAATCAAGGAAAACACACGACAACCATGTGCAATTCATTTGCCGTAAGAGATTATCATTGTAATGGGTAGGAGAAGCTTGCAGTTGGTTTTTTTTTTTTGTTTGTTTGTTTTTTTTACTTTCTCATCAGTGAAAAATCACAGAAGAAACACTGAGGGCAAAAACTGATGCACTGACCAAACACTGATGAAACTTGGATCCACAATACTCATGAACAAGGGTCCCTGTTTTTACATATGAGAGGAATCCTGGACGTCTGAATGAGGGTGTTGTGATATTTGGGTGTGTAGAAATCTATATCTGAGTCTGGTAAAGCCATAACAGAAGTATGTATGCCCATACAGTCCCTGCTCTGCTCAATGGTATGCCGAAGAGATGACCCTAATACTGTACCATTGGTGTCAGCACATGGAGTATCTATGGCTCTGTGGTATGGAATAGTGATGAACGAGCGTGTTTGCCACTATATCGTGCATCGGGGTGCTGAGTAACCTTCGAATATCGCGGGTGCTCGCGTCCATGCTATTGTGTCCCCACCCCGCATGCGAGGATTGCCTGCCATACGCTGTAATGCCGTAGCCATGTTGGCTACAACATTACCATGCATGGCAGGAAATCCCCGCATGTTTATTGGCTGCCTAAAAGCCAACATGGCTACAGCATTCCCGTGTATGGCAGTCAAGCCCCACATTCGGAGTGGGGACTCGAGCATGGCGCTTGAGCCTCCGCGACACCTGATGCATACCTGGGCACCCTGATGCACCCGCTCATCACTACTATGAAATTGTAGGGATTCTTGGAAAAATGTATTAGAGCAAGCATTTTATATGCCGGTTTTAGTAATAAAAAGCTTGTTAATTTATTACAGATGCAATCCAGAATTAATCCGTCTGTGCTCCAGTAATGCAAACCAGGTGTTTATTTGTGGTATAATGTATGCCAATTTCTGGTGCAAATTATCATAAATTTGTTGATCTAAAGTAGTCCAAACAAATGTCAAACAGGGAATGATATATTTCCTTCTTTGTGAGGGAAATAAACATGGCAGCTAATACAGATGAGAAAATATAGAAAACATATACAGCTTTTGCTTGCCAAATATCTTGGAAAAAAAACAATGAAAAAAAGATCCAAAAGTCACAGATAAAATAAGTTCTCAATTTACTAACTTTACTAAAGGTGAAATCTTTAGCCCTTCGGACTTTTGTTCGTAGTATGTGCATGGTGCAACTCACTATCACCTCTCTGGAAATGCCTCCTGGCACTGATGTGTGCCAGCACTGAAATAGAACTATTTGATTAGTATGGGTAACTCTAAACTGAACTGAATTGTCCTCTAATACACAGGAATATTATGGCACAGGGAAATGCTATAGTGTGGTCCATGCTCACTAGAATTATTTTATATCATGCAAGATAGAGATAATCGCCTAATCTACAAAATCTATAAAAATGATTATATTTCTTAACGTTTTGTAGTTTTTATACTTTTCAGCACCCAAGCCTGTTTTCACCTTAATGACCAGGCCAAATTTTACAATTGTGAATTCTTGTGCCCTTAAATCAGAGAGTTATGTCGCACAAAATAGTTAAATAACATTTCCCACATGTCTACTTTACACCAGCACAATTTTTGAAACATTATTTTTTTAAGAAGTTTTAAGAGTTAAAAGTTGCCCAGCGATTTCTAATTTTTTCAACAAAATTTCCGAAACAATTTTTTTAAGGACCATATCATATTTGAAATGACCTTTGATGGTCTTATATGACAGAAAATACCCAAAAGTGACATTATTCTAAAAACTGCACCCCTTAAGGTGTTCCATACCACATTGAAACAGTTTATTAACCCTTCAGGTGCATCACAGGAATTAATGGAATGTGGAAGGAAAAAAAAACATTTAATTTTTTTCACAAAAGTTTTAATTTAGACCCAATTTTTTTTTATTTTTGCAATGGTAACATGGAAAAATATGTCCCCAACATTTGTTCTGCAATTTCTCCTGAGCATGCCGATACCCCATGTGTGTGGGAAAATCACTGTTTGGGCACATGGCAGAGCTTGTCGGAGAAGGAGCTCCATTTGACTTTTTGAATTTAAAATTTACTAGAATAATTAGCGAACGCCATGTCGTGTTTGGAGATACCATTATGTGCCTAAACAGTGGAAACCGCCAACAAGTGACACCATATTGGTACGTAGACCCCCTCAGGGAACATATCTAGAAGTGTGGTGAGCACGTTGAACCCCAAGGCATAATTTTATTTTCATGGCTCAATGTTATAAACTTATCACATTTTTCCCACAAAAATGTTTTTTAGCCCCAAATGTTGCATTTTCATAAGGTTAACAGGAGAAATTGCGCCATACAATTTGTTGTGCAATTTCTCCTGACTATGCCGATACCGCATGTGAGAGGGAAAACTACTGTTTGGGCGCACAGCAGGGATCAAAAGGGAAGGAGCACCATTTGACTTTCTGAATGCAAACTTTACTGGAACAATTACCGGACACCATGTCACATTTGGAGATCCCCCACAAGTGACACCATTTTGGAAACTAGACCCCTCTGGGAACTTATCTACATGTGTGATGAACATCTTGAACACCCAGGTGCTTCACAGAAGTTTATAACATTGAGCCATGAAAATAAAAAATAAAAATCTAATTTTTCCCAAAAAAGTTATTTTAGCACCAAATTTTGCATTTTTACAAGGGTAACAAGAGAAAATGGAACCCGAAATATGTTGTGCAATTTGTCCTGAGTACACAGATACCCTATATGTGGGTAAACTATTCTATGGATGCACGGCAGGGCTCAGAAAAAGAGAACGCAGATTTTGATGGAATGGCCTGCGGGTGTCATGTCATGTTTGGAGAGCCCCTGGTGTGCCTAAACAGTGGAAAAACCCCACAAGTGACCCAATTTTTGGAGTCTAGACTCTCATGGAATGTATCTAGATGTGTGTTGAGCTCCTTGAATCCACAGGTGCTTCACAGAGTTTTACAAGGTTGATCTGTGAAAATGAAGAAAAAAAGATTTTCCCACAAAAATTTAGTTTAAACCCCAAATTTTTCTGGTTCACAATAGCAGGAAAAAATGAACCCATGTGGACAGAGGGTGTCTGTGTAAAGGCCCCGTCTCACTAAGCGATTTACCAACGATCACGACCAGCGATACGACCTGGCCGTGATCGTTGGTAAGTCGCTGTGTGGTCGCTGGGGAGCTGTCACACAGACCGCTCTCTCCAGCGACCAACGATCAGGGGAACGACTTCGGCATCGTTGAAACTGTCTTCAACGATGCCGAAGTCCCCCTGCAGCACCCGGGTAACCAGGGTAAACATCGGGTTACTAAGCGCAGGGCCGCGCTTAGTAACCCGATGTTTACCCTGGTTACCAAAAAAAACAAACAGTACATACTCGCCTTTCGGTGTCCAGGTCCCTTGCCGTCTGCTTCCTGCTCTGACTGAGATCCGGCCGTACAGTGAGAGCAGAGCGCAGCGGTGACGTCACCGCTGTGCTCTCACTTCTCACTGTACGGCGGCAGTCAGTGAGAGCAGGAAGCTGATGGCGAGGGACCTGGACACCGAAAGGCGAGTATGTACTGTTTTTTTTTTTTTTACATTTACTCTGGTAACCAGGGTAAACATCGGGTTACTAAGCGCGGCCCTGCGCTTAGTAACCCGATGTTTACCCTGGTTACCAGTGAAGACATCGCTGGATCGGTGTCACACACACCGATTCAGCGATGTCAGCGGGGCCTCAACGACCAAAAAAAGGTCCAGGCCATTCCGACACGACCAGCGATCTCGCAGCAGGGGCCTGATCGCTGGTACGTGTCACACATAGCGAGATCGCTATGGAGGTCGCTGTTGCGTCACAAAACTTGTGACTCAGCAGCGATCTCGCTAGCGATCTTGCTATGTGAGACGGGGCCTTAAAACTGTGCCAAGAGAGGTGCAAAATATCACGTTAGTACAAGTGTTAAGTCAAGTGCTAAGTGATACCTTAGCACGTGATCTCGCTGATGTAATATTGACGTTAGACGGGGTGGTGAGGTGCCGATCCTTCACATATGGTGCCAGTGGTGGGATACTGCATGATCTCTTTAGTGCTATCCTTCTCACATGCTGTCATTTGCACTATCATATATGTGTAAATCTTGTTACTATGTGACTATGGGTTAGACCAAACATTATAATGTTGTGGTCTTGAATGCTTTTCTCCATAGCTATTCATGCTTTTTAATTTGTTTTAAATTGTTCTGTTTAGCTTGTTCTTGTCAGTAAAATATTTTTGTTTATTTTTTGGAGTTCTCTGTCTTTACATACTGCCTTTTCTCTCATCTACCTAGTTTTGATAAAATCACAGGTTATCAGCAGATTATCACTAGAAGACTAGTAAACCTGCTGCTATTTACTCCTCCCTAGGAGGAATGAGCTCTGTATAACCCCGCCCTCACCATAGATTTGCAGCTTTCTGCCAATGCACAGTGCACGTAGACAGCTGCCAATCAGTGGTGTGGACTGGGTTATATCAGGCTCAGCATTCAAAGAGCTGGTACATCTGTGGCAGATAAAAGTGGGATTGCATCAAGCAGTCCAGTAATTGACACATCACTGGAATCAGGGTCTCTGACTCTACATTATGCTGCTCTCAGATGGAGTAGCAAAACCTTGATGACAGATTCACCTTAAACAATGCACCCAATCAAGTGCCATATGTCATGGGCTTCATTTTTCCCTGTTCACCCCACCCCCAGTCTACCTGTTTATAATATATAGCTATGAGGACAGTAATAAAAAGGTATGTTTCAATAATACGGAACACTAGGAAATAAAGTAATTTGAGAAAAAAGAAATATATACAGCCATATAAGTGGCTCAGGTAGTGCAGCTCATCCAGGATGGCACATCAATGCGAGCTGTGGCAAGAAGGTTTGCTGTGTCTGTCAGCGAAGTATCCAGAGGCTGGAGGCGCTACCAGTAGACAGGCCAGTACACCAGGAGACGTAGAGGGAGCCGTAGGAGGGTGTAAGGTTTCTCTTACTGAGTGTGTTGGGGAACACTCACTTGGCCGCGGTGTTCAAGCACACGGCACGGGTTTTATAAACAAAACAGTCCATACGGTTTATTAAAGTGCCATAAACCGGGTAATGCACAGTTCATTACTTGTATCTCATAGAACACAACAGGCACCAACAATCTCTTTGGTACCTGACGGGAGCTCCTGCTCCACCTGCCGACTCCGTTAACCTCTTCTGGGTAAGCTGCCTAACGGGGATCACCAACTTGCCTGGTCAATACACAGTAGTCAGTCCAGACCTCACCGAAGGACTCCAGCTTCCCCACACTCCGTTAACACTCTTCTGGGTAAGCTGCCTAACGGGGACCCCAACTTGCCTGGTCGGCACCCAGTAGTCAGTCCAGACCTCACCGAAGGACTCCAGCTTCCCCACACAGTAACTGTCCCTGGCCCCGCAGATCCCGGTCCTCACCTCGTGCTATTCAGGGATCCGGTCCTCGTCGCAGGACCTCCCAACACCCAGGTAGCCAGGACCCTGCCTGGTGGCCTAGTCCGGGTACTCTTCAGGATGTCCTTCCCCAGCCGGGAACGTCCAATACCCAGGCCACCCGAAGCCAAGTCTCACGGTCTCAGGTGCTTGCATGACCCTAGTCATTCCTAGGACAATCCAGCACCGACCGTCTCAGGTGCTTGCAGGACCCTAGTCATTCCTAGGACAATCCAGCACCATCCGTCTCAGGTGCTTGCAGGACCCTAGTCATTCCTAGGACAATCCAGCACCTTCACCGGTCAGGTCCATACACAGGTACCACACAGGACCTACCGGACACACCTCTCAGCTCCACACACAGGGAGCTCACAACGAACACTGACCCACACCCTGGTCACGTTACATACTGGTAACCACTCCCCTGGGTGGGAGTGTGTGTGTGGCTAGTCTGACCCTCCCATCTCTCATGACTAGCCCTGCCAATCTCCCATGAGAACTATACACATAACACAAACTCTTGAGGGACTACAGGTGCCAGCATAACCACAATACATCAGATTGACAGTGCAGAGTAACCTCCTCTGCAACACACATATTGGCCATTTACAATCCTGCCAAACTTTCTCTCTACACCATCATGCCTCCAAGCGCATACTGGGGAGATCATGCACCGCCCCCTACCTGTTACAGGGGTTACTGCATCACATATATCACAGAGGGCAAGAACCCAGCAGCAGGACCGCTACCTCAGTTTTTGTGCAAGGAGGAACAGGAGGAACACTGCCACAGCCCTGAAAAATGACCTCCAGCAGGCCACAAATGTGCATGTGTCTGCACAAACGGTTAGAAACCAACTCCATGAGGATGGTCTGAGTGCCCGACGTCCACAGATGGGGGTTGTGCTCACAGCCCAACACCGTGCAGGACGCTTGGCATTTGCCACAGAACACCAGGATTGGCAAATTCGCCACTGGCGCCCTGTGCTCTTCACAGATGAAAGCAGGTTCACACTGAGCGCATGTGACAGACGTGACAGAGTCTGGAGACGCCGTGGAGAGCGATCTGCTGCCTGCAACATCCTTCAGCATGACCAGTTTGGCAGTGGGTCAGTAATGGTGTGGGGTGACATTTCTTTGGAGGGCCGCACAGCCCTCCATGTGCTCGCCAAAGGTAGCCTGACTGCCATTAGGTACCGAGATGAGATCATGAGACCCCTTGTGAGACCATATGCTGGTGTGGATGGCCCTGGGTTCCTCCTAATGCAGGACAATGCCAGACTTCATGTGGCTGGAGTATATCAGCAGTTCCTGCAAGATGAAGGCATTGAAGCTATAGACTGGTCCGCCCGTTCTCCAGACCTGAATCCAATTGAACACATCCGGGATATCATGTCTCGCACCATCCACCAACGTCAGGTGGCACCACAGACTGTACAGGAGTTGGCTAATGCTTTAATCCAGTTCTGGGAGGAGATCCCTCAGGAGACCATCCGCCGCCTCATCAGGAGCATACCCAGGCATTGTAGGGAGCTCATACAGGCAGTTGGTGGCCACACACACTACTGAGCATCATTTCCTTGTCTTGAGGCATTTCCAATGAGTTGGATCAGCCTGTAATTTGATTTTCCACTTTGATTTTGAATATCATTCCAAATTCAGACCTCTATGGAATATTAATTTTGATTTACATTGATCATTTTTATGTTTTATTCTTTTCAACGCATTCCACTATGTAATGAATAAAGATTTGCAACTGAAATATTTAATTCAGTGATATGTAGGATGTGGGATTTTAGCGTTCCCTTTATTTTTTGAGCAGTGTATGTATGTATATGTATATATATATATATATATATATATATATATATATATATATATATATATATATAATATATATATTAGTAAAGCAAAGTACTGTAATGGGCATGCCCGAGGACAAAGCAAAATATGCATGTCTGTAGGGAGCTTGGGAGAGACTCTTATCTCATGTACAGCTCTGGCAAAAATTAAGAGACCACTGCACAGTTTTATAAAAATCAGCTTCTCTACATGTCTGATAGCCAGTCCTTTCCAGTGTCAGTTGAATTCCAACCAGAGTACACCCATTCTACTTAATGTGCTTCTGATTAGGTGATCACTAGAACCAAATCTCATTTAACGAAGGAAAGTATAAAAAACCTTGCTGTAGTGTTCACAATCCTCTTGCAATAGGACAAGCTGGATGACAAAACAAATGCTAGTAATACCCCAAAAGTAATAGGAATGAAAGAATAACTTTTAACCATACCAAAGGAGTTCAAAAGAAAAGTCTTGAGTGAGGAAAAGAAGGGCGCAGTTCTGGCTTTACTAGCAGAGGGACACAGTGAGCGTCATGTTGCCTCCATCCATAACATTTCTTAGACAGCAGTCCATTGCAACAAGGTCAAGCAGCAGAAATTGGGGACAACAAAGCTACAGGCCGGCAGAGGGCGAAAATGATTCTCCACTGACCGGGATGACCGTCATCTTATTTGAATGTCACTCAGCAACCACAGGATGACATCAAGTGACCTACAAAAGGAATGGCAAATGGCAGCTGGGGTGAAGTGCACGGCAAGAACAGTTCGTAACAGGCACCTAGAGGCAGGACTCAAGTCATGTAAATCTAGAAAAAAGCTTTTCATCAATGAGAAGCAAAGGAGAGCCAGGCTCAAGTTTGCCAAAGACCATAAGAATTGGACCATAGAGGACTGGAGGAAGGTAATCTTCTCTGATGAGTCTAATTTTCAGCTTTGCCCAACACCTGGTCGTCTAATCTTTAGACAGAGACTTGGAGAGGAGTACAAGCCACAGTGTCTTGCACCCACTGTGAAGTTTCGTGGGGGATCGGTGATGATCTGGGGATGCTTCAGCAAGGCTGGAATTGGACATGTTAATCTTCGCAAAGGACATATGAATCAAGCCGCATACAAGTTTATCCTGGAAAAACAGTTGATTCCTTCTGCTCAGGTAATGTTCCCCAACTGAGGACTGTTTTTTTCCAGCAGGACAATGCACCATGCCACACAGCTAGGTCAGTCAATGTCTGGATGAAGGACCTCCACATCAAATTCCTGTCATGGGCAGTCAAATCTCCAGACCTGAACCTCATAGAAAACCTCTGGAATGTAATCAAGAAGAAGATTGATAGTCACAAGCCATCAAATAAAGAAGAACTGCTTACTTTTGTGTACCAGGAGTGGCATGAAGTCACCCAAAAGCAGTGTGAAAGACTGGTGGAAAGCATGCCAAGACGCATGAAAGCTGTGATTGAAAATCATGGTTATTCCACAAAATATTGATTTCTGAACTCTTCCTGAGTTAAAACATTAGTATTGTTGTTTCTAAATGATTATGAACTTGATTTCCTAGCATTATTTGAGGTCTGCAAGCAATGCATTTTTTTTTTGTTATTTTGATCATTTCTCATTTTCTGAAAATAAATACAAAATTTAGTGCTTGGAAATTCAGAGTCATGTTGTCAGTAGTTTATAGAATGAAAGAGCAATTTACATTTTACTCAAAAATATACCTATAAAGAGAAAAATCAGACAAACTGAAAATTTTGCAGTGGTCTCTTAGTTTTTGCCAGAGCTGTATATGAGCACTTTAAGAAAGAGCTATGGTCTGTGGATTTCTTGAAACCATTACAATCGCTTTTTCTTAAACGTATTAATTTGTTTACAGGCATGTTAGGAGCTTTATTTACCGCTGCCATTGTCATATACATCAGGTCATCACCAATGATAGGAATGCAGATTCTTGAAAGTTTTGGAATCGCATTTACTGCCAGTCTCTGCTGTGGAAGGAGACTGCAATTTGTTCAACACATGTAACTTGTAAACCAGCAAATAACAAAAGAGAAAATATTGGACTGGGAGAACAGTTTTGTTGTTTGTATGTATAAAATAACTATGTTGCATTGATATTGGATGCCAGTGATGAAAATGTAAACCTTTCTGTACAATAAGAATATAGTATACAGTATATACAGTACTTTATAAAAATCTGTGTTAGCAGTGAGCCTTGTGTGCCTGGAACCAGAGACCAGCTCAGTCATTAGGGACACGGAGCGAGGCCCAGCTGTCCCTATCAGTACATACCATGCATATCTCAATGTCCAGCCTCTATTCATTTACCTTATTAGTCCAAGAGGTCTACAAGCTGGCGGGACTGAAGTCTACCATAATCACTAGGATAAATGGCCAGTGCACGCTGTACAAGTGCATGTTTTTGTATCAGATTCAGTGGCTTTCCAGCACCTACAGAAGGGCAAGTACTAGGAGAGCTTTTAAGATGGAAACGCACTTTAATGTAGCTGCTGACCGAAGACCTGTTTGGCTGATGGCTATTCCTCCTCTCCCTCTGATCGTATATAACCATGGATGGCTGAGTGTGCATGCATTCTAAGTACAGGAGAAAAAGCCGCTGACACAAATAAGATAGAAGTCCTTTCTACCAAAATTAGGAAATTCGGCTGGCGTTCATCTATGGCTACTTTTACCCTTACCGTTTTATTTGCGGCCCGTTATTGCGGGCCATATTGCCGCAATTTTCACGGTCTGCCGCAATAACGGACTGCCAAAAACTTGCAGATCGCCGTTTTCCGGGTTCCCAATACTATAGCAAAAGTATTGGGAAAAAAATGGCGATCCTCAAAACAGGAAGTCACGGTGCACCGCAAAAACAACCTTCCGTTGTTTTTGCGGCCCCATTGATTTACATTAGGGCCGAGTCCGTAAGCCATGAAAAAGATCTAGCAGGCTCGATCTTTTTTCACGGCCGTAAATACGGCGCTCACAGCCATACGGCGCGCCATAGAATTATTGTGGCCCGTTTTTGCTGCCCCATAGAAATCTATTGGTGCCGCAAAAACGGGCCACAAAACAGCGGTGTGTGTAAAAGAAGCCTAATGCGTATGGTCATTGTTAAATCCTCATCAGTTGGAGAACAAGTAATTGTCGCTGTTCAGTTGGGATAATGTAAAAAGTATCAATCATGTCCTTATACAAGATCACGTTGTAACTATTTCTTCGCTTAATACTAATATATTACAAATAATAACTATTATGAGGTGAATGTTTCTATAAAAGAGGATTGTAATCCATGCCCAACCCATAACACGTGGTGACTTGCTAAAGCGGCCTTCTGGTTTACAATGCAAATTTTACAATAAGTTCATAATGCCGACGCCGCACTTTTTAGTCCGTCTGGCGAAGATGTTTTATTTTCCACATTTACATTAATCACATTGCACAATTACTGGCCCCATACATGCAAAAGTATTATGCGCCTGTACAATGTTTAATCCCTTATGCAGTGCCTTCATTTGCTTCTAATCCTATTTATATGGTATTTTTTTCCCTTAAGTGTGTCAGTCTCCAGTAGTGGCTGACCTTTTGGAGATATTGTTCTTTAAAATCTTCTAGGGAATAATATCTGTATTATAAGGCTCTCTCCTGTCCAGACTCAGCATTGTCACATTATAAAAATACATTGCAGAGCGCCCGCGATGATGCAGCACCTGCTACACGCAGAACGACCTGGCATAAACGGTAGCCCTGGCACATGCTGCAAACACGCTTTCTTCAGCGCTGCTCAAGGAGTGCCGAGCGTCTGTGGAGAAAATCACTTTCAGCAGAAGACTTCATTAACTATTAGTTCATGGTCAAAACTCATAACTAGGCGCTCCATCTGGCGAAACAAGTCTACTTTGCCACCCTCAACACATCTCTAGCCAACAATCCAAAACGACTCTTTGAAACCTTCCAATCCCTCCAGAGCCCTAAAGTACAGACGCCAATCAGCAACCTAAGCCCTGACGATCTGGCCATTTATTTCCTACAAAAAAATCAATCATATCTTGGATCTCATTCCCTCCTGCACCTCAAGTTCACTTTCCATCTTCGAGCCTGTCACAGAAGAAGAGACCAGACTCCTCACTTCTTCTCACCTTACAACCTGTAACAGTGACCCTATTCCCTCATATTTCCTTCAGTCCCTCTCCCCAGCTTTCACTGCCCACCTAACTAAAATATTTAACCTCTCTCTTTCTTCGGGTATCTATCCTCTTCATTTAAACATGTCATCAAAACCCCTTTACTTAAATAGTCATCCTTAGACCAGAACTGCGCTGCTAACTACAGACCTTTCTCTAATATTCCTTTAATCTCTAAACTCCTGGAATACTTGGTCCACTCCTGTCTTATCCCCTATCTCTCCGACAACTCTCTTCTCGACCCTTTACAATCTGATTTCTGCTCTTTACTCTCTACTAAGGGTACTGTCACACATTGGCACTTTGATCACTACGACGGTACGATCCGTGACGTTCCAGCGATATCCATACGATATCGCAGTGTCTGACACGCAGCAGCGATCAGGGACCCCGCTGAGAATCGTACGTCGTAGCAGATCGTTTGGAACTTTATTTCGTCGCTGGATCTCCCGCTGTCATCGCTGGATCGGTGTGTGTGACACCGATCCAGCGATGTGTTTGCTTGTAACCAGGGTAAACATCGGGTTACTAAGCGCAGGGCCGCGCTTAGTAACCCGATGTTTACCGTGGTTACCAGCGTAAAAGTAAAAAAAAACAAACAGTACATACTTACATTCCGGTGTCTGTCCCCCGGTGTTCTGCTTCTCTGCACTGTGAGCGCCGGCCGGCCGGAAAGCGCGCACAGCGGTGACGTCACCGCTGTGCTTTCTGGCTGGCAGACACAGTGCAGAGAAGCAGAACGCCAGGGGACAGACACCGGAATGTGAGTATGTACTGTTTGTTTTTTTTTACTTTTACGCTGGTAACCACGGTAAACATCGGCATCGTTGGTCGCTGGAGAGCTGACTGTGTGACAGCTCCCCAGCGACCACACAACCACTTACCAACGATCACGGCCAGGTCGTATCGCTGGTCGTGATCGTTGGTAAATCGTTTAGTGTGACAGTACCCTAAAACTGCCCTCACTAAAGTCTCTAATGACCTCCTTACTATTGGGGTTCCTCAAGGCTCAGTCCTAGGCCCCCCTCCTCTTCTCCTTATATACTTCACCTATTGGAAGAACCATCAGTAGATTTGGTTTTCAGCACCATCTCTTTGCTGATGATACCCAACTATACACCTCTTCACCTGACATCACCTCCACTTTAATACAAGATACCAGGGATTCTCTGTCTGCTGTATCTAACATTATGTCCTCCCTCTATCTGACTCTGAATCTCTCCAAAACTGAACTCTAGTGTTTCCTCCCTCTACTAACCTACCTATACTTTCATTTTTGTCTATCATCCTTCTCGTGCCCTTCATTCTACAACTGATTTAAGACTAACATCCTCCATAATCTGAACCTCGCACCTCTGTCTCCTAAACTTCTCTTGTGCTGCCCCAGTTTTCTGGAATGCATTACTCCAAACGATCCGACTAACATCTAGCCCCCATGTTTTTTAAGCATGTTTTAAAAACACATCTGTCTAGACAAGCCTATCACCTCATCTCAGTAACCAATCTCTCCCCTGATCCCTCCTAAATGTTAATCATAATCTGCTCTTGCCTATTCATCTGTCTCCACATCCTCCACGCACCAAATAGCACAGGGTAACTGCATTCAGACATATCCTGTCTGATGATCGGATCATGCAGCTTAATATGTAAACCATTATTTACTATAATGATGGCTGGACCGTACATGACAGTATGTTCTGCCTATTGTGTCCCCCTATTTCCTTATACATTGTAAGCTTGTGGACAGGGAACTCACTCCGGTAACTGTTGAATTATGTGTTAATTTGTATTGTCTTTATTGTTTGTACATTTTCCCACTTAATTGTAAAGTGCTGTGGAATATGTTGGCGCTATATAAATAAAATTATTATTGTTATTACTGTCCACAGGCACCATCTAGCAGCACATGAAATGCTCACGACTTTGTAGTGTGGATTCACAAGAGCTCTGTACAGTCTCTCAACACACAGATATGTTGTGTGCATGAGGCTTTATACTGGAAATTTAGATTATAGTGAAAATCACTAAACCCACGTAACATTATAGCTCTATACGTTTCTCATAATATGCTGAATATATGAATACTAGATGGTGGCCCGATTCTAACGCATCGGGTATTCTAGAATATGTATGTATGTACGTCGCGCTTAGCACAGCCACTTAGTATATAGCACAGCCACGTAGTATATAGCACAGCCACGTAGTATATAACACAGCCACGTAGTATATAGCACAGCCATGTAGTATATAGCACAGCCACGTAGTATATAGCACAGCCACGTAGTATATAACACAGCACACGTAATATATAGCACAGCCCACGTAATATATAGCACAGCCCACGTAATATATAGCACAGCCCACGTAGTATATAACACAGGCCACGTAGTATATAACACAGGCCACGTAGTATATAACAGAACCCACGCAGTATATAACACAGCCCACGTAGTATATAACATAGCCCACGCAGTATATAACACAGCCCACGTAACACAGACAGCCATGTAGTATATAGCACAGCCACGTAGTATATAGCAGCCACGTAGTGTATAGCAGCCACGTAGTATATAACACAGCCCACGTAATATATAGCACAGCCCACGTAATATATAGCACAGCCCATGCAGTATATAACACAGCCCACGTAGTATACAGCAGTGTGGGCACCATATCCCTGTTAAAAAAATAAAAATAAAATAAAAAATAGTTATATACTCACCCTCCGGCGTCCAGCGAAGCTGTGCCGATGCGCGCGATGCTGTCGCCAGCTTCCATTTCCAGTGATGCATTGCGAAATTACCCAGATGACTTAGCGGTCTCGCGAGAACGCTAAGTCATCTGGGTAATTTCGCAATGCATCACTGGGAACGGAAGCTGGCGGCAACATCACGCGCATCGGTGGACGGCGGAAGGTGAGAATAGCACAATTTTTTATTTTTTTAAATTATTTTTAACATTATATCTTTTTACAATTGATGCTGCATAAGCAGCATCAATAGTAAAAAGTTGGTCCGGGATGGGGCGACACACTGGCACTGACTGGAGGGAAGTAGGGAGGGGGCACTGACTGGAGGAGAGTAGGGAGGGGCCAATTCAGCCTGTCGGCCGGCCGCGACCAATCAGCGATCCAGGATTTCCGTTACAGACAGACAGTACCCCTTAGACGATTATATAGATAGACACTTTTCCAAAGCATCTATCTAACAAGTTCCAGCCCTTATTGTGAACCCAATAGATAACCCACATAGGAATGTCCGAGAACAAATGTGGTATGTGAAGAAAGGTGCCTATGTCATACAGACAGATAAGCTTAGATACAGCAACTATAGGACACATCATATACAGAGTTAGCAAAATGAGCTAAACAATGGCATACAAAATAACTGCACATACACATTGACATTTATATGCATTTCGTTTTTTTCATTTAAATAAGCAAGGCAGGGCTCATTCAGACCTCTTTTTCCTGTACGTGTTCTATCCGTGTTTTCACTCAAGCATTTGTACCTATTATAGTCTATAGGTCTGTTCACATATCTCTGTATTTTTGCAGACCACGTGGCCCTCACCAAAACATGGAGGCATGTCCGATTTTAAATCCAACTCATGGTTCAAACTCCCCATTACAAGTTTATGGGTCTGTGAAATAATCAGATAGCACTCTGGTGGCTCAGTGATTAGCACAGCAGCCTTGCAGCGCTGGAGTCCTGGGTTCAAATCCCACCAAGAACAACATCTGCAAGGAGTTTGCATGTTCTCCCCTTGTTTGCGTGGGTTGCCTTCTGAGTTCTCCGGTTTACTCCCACATTCCAAAGACATACTGATAGGGAATTTAGATTGTGAGCCCCATCGGGGACAGTGATGATAATGTGTGCAAACTGTAAAGCGCTGCGGAATATGTTAGCGCTGTATAAAAATAAAGATTATTATTATCACTCCGATGCCATCTGTGTGCTGTTTATTTTTCATGTTTGATAGGAGAAACCTAAGAAAATGTCTCAGACAAGCTGAAACTCTGATGGTAAAAACTGACAAACTGACCAATCACTGATGACAATCTGATCCAAAACACTCATGAAAATCGGTCCAATGTTTTTACATGTGAGAAAAATCACTAACATATGAATAAGTCCAAGTTGGAATTACGTGAGCCCTTTTGTTTTGTATACCTTGGGATATGTGGCCCCTCCAGGGCTCTGCATCCTTATCTGCACATCCTTCCCAGACAAGTCTTTAACCCCTTTCCAACATCGAGCATAATAATACACTGATGTCCGACACCCTCCCTTTGATGTAGGCTCCGGTGATGAGCCCACATATCTTCTGGCACATGTCAGCCATTTTGAATAGCTGACATGTGCCGCTAACAACCGCGGGAGGAATATCGATCCTCCCGCAGCTGTTAATCCGTAACATCTAGTGAGAGGAGAGCGTTGCTTGGGAAGACTCAGGGAGGTCCCTGTCAGGGGTGGGATCCTGACAGAGGCCTAGCGAAAGGACAGATCGTTACGGAGCCGCGCCTGCACTTCATTGCCTCATTGCGGCGGCATCTTAAGAAAGGACACGAAGCGAAGTATATTGTGGAGAAGTGAGAAACGAGATCACAGCACAAAGGAGATAGAACCAGGAGGAGTCGTGCCCCAAGATCGTCAACATCCTTCTGAGGCGCGTAGCTGGCGGCCGGAACGCCGAGGAAGTAACAGACTCTACACATTACTTGAACTATGGCAGGGCAGTTAACTCTAGGTTGGCTGTCTCACCTAAATCACCTAATGAAGACAACGGAGGCAATTGTGGGAGAGGGACGTCTCTAGGGTCCCAGAATAACTCCAGGCCTACCCAGTCATACGGGTGCATCCTATCCATATAATCTGGGGGACGGAGAGAGAAAGAACAGAAACATACATGACAGTTGTGAGGACTATCCCGTGGTGCTCAGCAGGGAAGTACTACAACACCCAGGCGCTAGTAGGAAGGCTACTGATTTCCACCTGCAAAGGGAACTCTGGATGTGCCTTCGGACCGGCCGGTCTCAGCCAGCCCTGTTAGCAGTGCTCTGGATTGCGGATGCCGAAGCCTTCAGTAAAGAGGTAAAGAGAATGCAACCCTGTGTCCTCGTCATTTACTGCGACCTACACCATTACCATCTACTCATCAAGGGAAGCACTGGGGACCTACTTCGCCTGTGGGAAGTTACAACATCTAGCTGCCATTCCATCACCCCAGTGGACCCCTAGCAGCGTCGGTCACCCTGACCGAATACCACAGGTGGCGTCACGAACACTTGACAAACTCTCACCTACACCTTTATTTGGGCGCCCCTTAGCAGGGCCACGGACCGGGTCGGGCCACCGTGACACCCCTAGAACCGAGGGACCCGGTACCGAGTACCCCGCTGCCCTGCGTTTGGGGGCCGCTCCATACACATATTTGGTATCGCCGCGTTTAGAATTGCCAGATCTATCAATATAAAAAAAGAATAAACCCAATCGCTAAACGACGTAACGAGAAAAAAGTCAAAACGCCACAATTACATTTTTTTGGTTGCTGCAACATTGCATTAAAATGTAATAACGGGCGATGAAAAGAACGTATCTGCATCAAAATGAAATCATTAAACACGTCAGCTCGGCACACAAAAATAAGCCCTCACCCAACCCGAGATCACAAAAAATGGAGACGTTATGGGTATCGGAAAATGGCACAATTTTTTTCACAAACTTTGGAATTTTTTTTCCATTACTTAGATAAAAATGAACCTAGACATGATTTGTGTCTATGAACTCGTAATTACCTGGAGACTCATAATGGCAGGTCAGTTTTAGCATTTAGTGAACAGGGTGAAAAAGCCAAACAAAAACATTTGTGGAATTGCACTTTTCTTTGCAATTTCACTGAACTTGGAATTTTTTCCTGTTTTCCAGTACACTATATGTTAAAACCAATGGTGTTGTTCAAAACTACAACTCATCCCGCAAAAAAACAAGTCCTCACATTGCCATATTGACCAAAAAGTAAAGTTTTAGCTCTGGGAAGAAGGGGAGCAAAAACGAATATTCCTCTGGTCATGAAGAGGTTAATTGTGTCTATGCCTGGTTTTCTTTCCCTTCCTTATTCAGATGAGGGCTGGTTTGGCACATGGAAAGGCATGGCATTAGTGAGAGGGACCATCCATACTTAGGTACACCTTGATGTGATTGGAGGACTTTTGCGCTCTTTGATCCAAAAATGCTAAGTATCTTACATTTTTAATGTTTATAGTGAAGTTCGTGTATTGATTAATCGCAGTGTGCTGACGCATGGCGTATGTATGAATGAAGCCTAAATTAGAGGAAATTGCATCTTATTTACAAAATGTTGTACATATTTAATAATTTGAAAACAATTTGAGACTAGCAATGAGCTGTCAAAGAATTTTCAGTCTTTTGTTCTAAAGCCATTTTAAAGGTGAATACTTAGTGATGAGCGAATGTGCTGGGATAAAGTGTTATCCAAGCATCCTTGGGTTCCAACAGAGTGTCTACTGCTTGCTCGAAAAATATAGTCGAGTCCCCACGGCTTCATGTCTCACGGCTGTTAGGCAGCTACAACACATGCAAGGATTGCCTAAAAAACAGGCAATCGCTGCATGTATTGTGGTTGTCTAAGAGCCGCGAGACAATCAGCCGCGGGGACTCGAACATATTTTTTGAGCACGCGAAGACACTCTGTTAGCACATGAACATGCTCGGATAATACCTCTTCTGAGCACATTTGCTCATCACTATTGAATATAGTACTCGGCGATCTCCAGCAGTCCCAAAGTGAATGAATGGAGCCAAGTATTGCAGACTTGTCCTCCTGTCCATTCAGATGGGAGTTCTGTAGCGCCTCATTTTCTGGATTACTGTGCGTCCCAGTCAGGTACGGACTGGGGCTGAAATTCAGTCCTGGCATTTGAAATCACACAGGCCCATGTTGTCCCCGTCCCCATGAACCAGAAGGGATATATCACTAATATTACCCTGGATGGAGGAAAGGAAGATTTTCTACATGACCAAGATTTCTAATGATTCCCGTGGCCTGCTGGGGTAAATGATGGAGTCAGTGACTTTTTGCTCCATCACAACTCTTAACAGTATGGGTATCTTGAGAACACCGATTCTGTTAACAACGTAGTAGACAAGGCAGCCCGTGACCAGACAGGCCCTTTGGCATTTGCCAGATGGCCAGTCCGGCCCTGGTCCCAGTGGTCTTTCCACCCCAGCATTCAGTAAGTTACCCCCTATTCTATCGATAAGTGATAACTTTAAAACTTTCTGTAACTTAAAGAGTTTTATATTGTGCAACTTTTTATCCAAAGAGTGCGAACGTTATGTTGGCCAATTTGTGACTTTTATTCTAGAAACGAGCATAAACTGATGGATGAATGTGGGTCAACGTTCCTTCTAATGTGTAGCAGATTTACATCAGTACATTAGAAGAATAAGCTCCGTTATATCCAAAAATGGTAATCTAGCATAATCCTGGTATATGACAAACTGGAATGACTGGAGACAGGAAATACCACATATCCCTGGACTCTAAATATTACAGGAAAACGGGACTAAGTTCTTCCTGATTGTAGTTTTATTGAATCCATATTGTATATTTTAATTTGTACCAAGTCGGTGCAGGATAATGTGTAAGGGATGTCTGTGCAGCCTAGAGCAACCCGAAAATGCCTACCCAGGAAAAAAATAAAATAGAACGACACACAAACATCCTGCTGCGGGATGGACTAGCATAAGATCATAATCTTAATTCCATGCTGTAGCAGCTGTATAAGTCTCAGCTGTAGTTAGTTCAGTTGTCAGATCTACTAAATCAGATTGATGATACAGATCAGACTTTATAGAGAGATGCTCATGTGCCATCTGCCCTAACCCAGAGCTGCTTTCCAGAGCAGGCTATTTTAGGCAATGTCTCAGCAGGAAGGACTTTGGGCGACCGACTATAAAACCTAGGTCTCTACACTAGATTACAGTTTTGATCCGCAGCCTAACTATTAATACATATTTATATATAGTGCATGACATGCAAGGAGAAGTTGTGGACCTGGAGCAATGCTCCTAGATAAGTGAACAATATTTCAGAAGATATATCATTTATGACCCAAACTAGTCACATAGCCGTCAGGGTTCAGAAAATTTTGTTGGTAATTTATTTATTTATTTTTAATTTGATAATTTCTCTGGTTAAAGCAACTTTGTAACAGCCGATCTTGGACTTTCTATTGTCACTCCCTATTTTTTGAAACTAGACATGATTGCGGAATCAATAAGGAAACAAATGGTAACTTGGCTTTATTATTGGGGACAGAAGGCTTAGGGCATCTCAGTCCCTGACAGCAGCGCCAGGTGACACGACAGCTGAGAGACCCCCGGCTTTGGATATGTGACAGGGAAAGAAAGGAGAGCTCTCCAGGGGCTCACTTATGCCTGGTATATGGCTTTTAACCTCATATTTGCCAAGGAGGAGCGCCCATGTTTCTATTATCCCTATGCCATACATTATACATTCATCATCTCAAATTGTAAATAGAATTACATGCATTCAGCAGTAATAGTAACGGATTAGTTGTATTAGTGAGGGCCTTATCTGTACCTATAAATCGGCTAGATCATCATTATCACACAAACACATTGTATAACATAGTCCAGTATTTATACATCGACCATTATCAATTCATTCATCTCCGAAAGTATCCATAACAGCCTTCACTCACCTCTCGAGCTATCTGATTTAAAGCATTGTCCTCGGCAGACAGTATTTCTCTGTTGGGGTGTCTTTTCCTTCCAGGGCCCTGGGTACCCATTTTTCGCTTTTGAGGTATCAGTGTTTGTACAAGTA
Organism: Ranitomeya variabilis; assembly: GCF_051348905.1. Taxonomy (NCBI): domain Eukaryota; kingdom Metazoa; phylum Chordata; class Amphibia; order Anura; family Dendrobatidae; genus Ranitomeya; species Ranitomeya variabilis. The sequence goes on from NC_135238.1 coordinate 175,561,943, forward strand.
GAAGGGGTCAATCCAAATTCCACATGCAGCCTCCTCCTCCAGGTAAAGCTTCAGCAAGAGAGCTGTCCACTATAGCAGCGGTGGCATTGCAGATGGGTCTGCTGGCCTCCTCCTAACAATCTCACCACCTTTTGATGTCTATTTTTCCTATCTTCTAATGGTGCTACCTGCAGGCTGTGTATGCGTCAGTGGATCTTGCTTAATTTTCCCTAGAATGTGAAATCCCAGCATATGCCCTGATGGAATTACTGCTACTTACAGCCATGCGTGTGTCATCATACAGTGTACTTACAGCCTGGATACATGTGCCTCTCTTGTCCTTGTCTCAGTGTGTCCTCCACTGATCCTGCTCCTGCTGATTAGGGTTTCCTTAGCTCTGTATCCATATACCTGCCTGTCATGTCTCCTAATTACACAAATATAAATCCACTCTTGTTACATTATCCCTCTCACGCTACTGTTTCCAGATTGTAAAAGGAAATGGGTCAGATGTTCTTCCTCTCTGCAGGGTACTCCCCTCCTTTCTCTCCCTCCTCTTTCTCTCACCTCCTCATCCCTCTCCTCTCCCCCTAAGCTCTGCAGCTGACATCAGAGGGAGTGGATGAAGGACAGTGCAGGGGGAGGACTGATACAGAATGCACACAATCTGACTTTATCCATTGGGCAGCTCATTGATTCATTAGTTTTTTGTGTACTGTATGTATCCACATGGATGTGTGTAGAGACCTTGAAGCTCCTTGATCTCTGGTGTTCGGTCCTCTTGGTTTACGAACCAAATTCCAAGTCGCATGATCTCTGTTATACATGCATTACAATATATTAATAGGATATTTACATATCTTATCAAAATATAATGTATAATGTACTGTATATAGGCAGGTGTGGAAAAAATGCTGCAAAGTAAGAATGTTTTAAAAAATAGAAGTGTTTATTTTACAAAAGAGTAATTTAAATCCAATCAATGTTTGGTGAGAAAACGCTTTATTTTCAAAACAGCATCAATTCTTCTATGTACACTTGTCACTGGCATACAGCTTGTAAAGCAACTCAGCAGGGGGTTGTTCCAAACATCTGGGAGAACTAATCACAGATCTTCCGTGGATGGAGGATTCCACAAATTCATATGTCCATTCATGTAATCCCAGATATACTTGATGCTGAAATCAGGGCTCTGAGGGGTCGTTATTATCACTTCCAGTTTTCTTTTTATTCTTGTTTTTGCTGGAGACAGTTCTTATTGACATTGGCTTTATGTTTGGATTTGTTGTCCAGCTGCAAAATAGATGTAGAGCACCTTAGATCGGATACCTTCTTGATGGCTTTTTCAGATGTAAACAGCTCCCTGTTTTTCTCAGTATTTAGAACACCTTTAATCTTCACCAAATGCCCAACTCATATTCCCTGAAATGTAGTCCCAAACTTACAAGGAGCCTCCACCATGCTTCACTGATGTCTTCAGACTCTCATTATTGCTCTCCAGCCCTCTGGCAAACAAACGGCCTTCTGTGAAAGCCAAATATTTCACATATTGTCTTATCAGTCCAGAACACCTGCTGACATTTTTCTGCACTCCAGTTTGTGGGTTTCTGTGCATAATACAGTCATCTGGCCTTATTTTGATGTTGAAGGTTTGTTTTTTGGCTGTAATTTTTCCATGAAAACCACTTGTGGACAGACTTCTCCAAACAGTAGTGGATATAATGGGGGTCCACTGGTTGCTTCCAGATCTGAGCTGAAGCCACTGCTGGACATCTTCCGGTTTTGAAGGGAAGTAAGCATGATGTATCTCCTATCTCCTGTACTAAGTTTCTTGGCTGACCACTGCATGTACAGCTCTCAACATTGTTTATTTTTTGGTGTCTTCAATTCTGAGAAATACAGGCAAATACTTATCCATTGTGCAATACCATCAGGGATTCATCTAACTAGCTCCAAATTTATATAGAAAGTGTGGAGCCAGTTTGTATACTAACTGTGTATATTGTGATAGGTTGACTCACTCAGCTGATCTCAGATGTAGACACAGGATCGCTTCTTGTGTTAATCTTCTGATAGTTTCTTAAACACGGCATAAACCAGTGCAGGATTTAACAAAATAAACATTGCCTTTCTGGCATAACGGCAAAACAAAAGATAACTTCTACACAGGCCATATGCCTGCGAGATTCATCCGCACAGGATCTAATAACCGTCAGCTCCCACTGGAGCTACCGACTGGAGATTAAACTGTCTCCAAACATACTGAGAAAAAAACAAGAGTTGCTGGACATATAACTTCACCAACCACACCCTTGGGGAGGAGATATGGTGAGTGGCAGTCCTGCCCATCTCTTACTGTACAGCCACTCACAAAAAACCCAACCATGTCATGGCCGATTAACTCCTCAGCACATAACATGCTTGAGAGAAACTTCTGGGTTTCACATCACGAAAGATAGCAATCTTCGTGACTCATATCTCCCCACACATACATCGCCAGTGACCCCGTCACAATATGTACATTACCAGTCAAAAGTTTGGACACATCCTATTCATTCAATGGTTTTCCTTGCTCTTACTGGACTGTGCACATTATAGATTCAGACTAAAGTTAGCAAAATCACAAATAAACACGTATGGAAAGAATTAGTAAACAAACACGTGTGCAACAAACAAGAGTTTGTTAACCTTATATTCTTCAAAGTAGTCCCTTTTACTCTAACAACAACTATACATCCCCTTGACATTATCTTGAGCAGCTTCATCAGATACTTACCTGCAATGGCTTTCCAGCAGTCTTGTAGGAGTTCCCAGAGGCTACATAGTTTATACAATTGAAAAAAGACAAATGTCCATCAATTTCTACCTAGGGATAGGAAATCAAAAAAAGAAGTTGCACTTGCACAACCACAATGCATGATCCAGTTCCAACAAGCTAATCTTTTCCTTCTGATCCCAATTGTTGAGCCCTTTACCTTCACTCTGCAGTCCAACTCACCCTAAACCATCTCAATTGGGTTGTGTTTGGGAATCGTGGAGGCCATATCATCAGACACAGCCTCTTTCCTTCCCTTTCTTGGTCCTTATATAGTCAGGAGATGTGTTTTGAGTCATTGTTATGTTGGAAAACAAATGATGGACCCACTAAGAGCAAACCAGATAGGATGGCATGATGTTGAAGAATGCTGTTGTAGTCATGCTAGGTAAATATGCCATGAATTTGGAATGAATCACAAGGGGCGTCACAAGCAAAACACCCCACTCCTACACACCTCTGCCTCCATGCAGCACAGAGGCAACCACATGTAGAAACCATCTGCTTTCTTTTCCTACATCTCACAAACACATGGCAGGCAGTGGGAATCAAAAACCTCAAATTTGGACTCCTCAGACCACAGTACAGATTTTCAATTATGTAATGTTCAGTCCTTGTCTCGCTTGGCCCAAGCAAGTCTCTTCTTTGCGTTTCTCACCAATGACTTCTTTGTACCAATTTGACCATAAAGGCCTGCTTATCATACTCTAGACCAGTGTTTCTCAACTCCAATCTTCAAGACCCACCAACAGGCCAGGTTTTCAGGATTTCCATAGGTTATGGAGTTAATGCTGAAGCAGGTGATGAAATTATCACCTGTGAAATACTAAGGAAATCCTGAAAACTTGACCTGTTGGTGGGTCTTGAGGACCGGAGTTGAGAAACACTGCTCTAGACCACAGGTCCCCAACCTTTCTGACCTTGAGAGCCACATTCAGCTCTGAGAGACGGTTGCAAGCCACATCCTGCTCCTGACCCCTGACAGTAGTGACACCCTGAGCTACCTATTACCAGTATGACAGCCAAAGCTTTTCCATTGAAATCGCACCAAGGCAGTATGCCAAGCTGCAGGGTTTCCTATATTACCCCTATTCAGATCTGCTCTTCTGTGAACGGCTACATACAAAAGTCACCATCTAGATATCTACTCTTAATAGCTGTTTGCTACACCTGGTGCTAATACACCAAGCTGGCAGACAGCCGCCAGCCACACATCATGTGGCAGTGAGCCACATGTGGCTCTCAAGCTACAGGTTGGCAACCGATGCTCTAGACAGTTTATGTTGAGATATATTTCTGTGCATCATTTATGAGGGCTGTTATCTGACATGCTGTCAATTTGTGTTTTATTGAGGCTGATGAACTTATCCTCTGCAGCAGATATAATTATTGGTCTTCCTTTCATGGAGTGATCCTCTTGAGAATCAATTTCATCATAATGATTGATTAGTTGAGTGGTTCTTGTCATAGTCAGGCTTAGAACAGTTTTGGACTAGTGCTCAGCACTGTACAGAACTGTGTACCAACATTGCCTCTGCCAAACATACCTGATTTTCCCAAGCCTGCCATCACAGTATATTAACATATGGATATTGGGTATGATTTACAGTTACCGGTAATAAATAAAATACCTAGATAATGTAGGTATTTAAAACCAGACAAAATGCCAGTAAAAATAAAATAAAGTAATAAAAAATATATATATTTTAAATGCCTACATTAAACTGGTATTTTATTTACTAGCTGCAAACCTTACTGCTATCCCTACTGTATATTGAATCATTATACCCTTTTTTTTTTCAAACTAGACAAAAATCATCCGGAACAAGGTGATAGAGACTATCTCCAATTACATTTTATTCTATGTTACTATTGTAGATATAGAAATGCAAATGTATGTAATTATGTGTATATATGGCACATTTACTCACTATTATATTAAGTTATTGATTTATAGCGATCTTTATGATAAAGACCCGGGAGAGTGGAAACGTCTGTTGCTGATATCGTCACTGAAGATAATTTCCTACTGAAATATTCAACTACACACCACTGTGAATTGAGTGTTATTCACAACAAAGGGCATCACGTTTGCATTGAACTGTAGTGTGTGCAGTAATAATTCTTTGAAATTCATTGTGCGTTTAAAGACACTGTAATACAAGGAGTTTTTTCCTGCTTTTTTTTTCTCTATAGAACTCCATGCAGAACGTAAAAAAAAAGCGTTCAAAATCGCACTTGTGTTATTAATTGTGGAATTGCAGAAATTGTGAAATAAAGTGAAAAGCACCAAAATGCATTAAAGGGCCACTGTCACCCCCCCCCCCAGCCGTTATAAACTAAAAGAGCCACCTTGTGCAGCAGTAATGCTGCATTCTAACAAGGTGGCTCTTTTAGGTTTTGGTTCAAGTATTCCCAAAATAAAGCGTTTTTAAACTTATCCAAAATACCTGTCTTTAGCCAGGGAGGCGGGTCCTCACTCCCCAGCTTGAACCGCTACTCTGCCGTCACTCAAATCTTCAGGGGCTTTCGGCGCCGCCCCCTCCGCGCTTTTTTCACTTCAAAACCGGTGCCTGCGCTGTGTTTAAGCTCTGGCCGTCTGACGTACCAGCCAGGCTTGCAGACTGCGCCTGTGCGGGCATTGCGGCCACCCACCTTGGGAATCCCAGCCCCGCAGTGTGTTATGCATTATGCACAGTGCGGGGCTGGAAGGCGGACCTGGGGAGCGTCTGACACACGCAGTGCGCATGCCCAGGAATCCTAGCCCCGCACTGTGCATAATGCATACCACACTGCGGGGCTGGGATTCCCAAGGTGGGTGGCCGCAATGCCCGCACAGGCGCAGTCTGCAAGCCTGGCTGGTACGTCAGACAGCCAGAGCTTAAACACAGCGCAGGCACCGGTTTTGAAGCGAAAAAAGCGCGGAGGGGGCGGCGCCGAAAGCCCCTGAAGATTTGAGTGACGGCAGAGTAGCGGTTCAAGCTGGGGAGTGAGGACCCGCCTCCCTGGCTAAAGACAGGTATTTTGGATAAGTTTCAAAACGCTTTATTTTGGGAATACTTGAACCAAAAACTAAAAGAGCCACCTTGTTAGAATGCAGCATTACTGCTGCAAAAGGTGGCTCTTTTAGTTTATAACGGCTGGAGGGGGTGACAGTGGCCCTTTAAACGGTTTTGAATATTTTGAAGTTAACCTCTGTGGCAAACATGCAAAAAAGTACAGCAAAAAATAGCAGAGTTTCTGCACTTGGGGAAAATGGCCTTGGACACCCCCATATACTTCAGATAGTTCTCGGCCGCACAATGAATCAGCCGGCAGCTAACTCGCCCAACTTTCCCAGACATAGTAGGACATGTGTCCACTTTGAGAGAGACATTGCCAGACATGACTGGTGGTGGCTTATCTCTTTGAAAACGAAAGGACTGGCAGATCCATATTCATCTTTTGGGGAGAGTCAGGAGCACTAATACTCATTAGACAGTTAGCCGAACCCATCAATATCGGCGAGTTCATCTTATGTTCGTCTACTGTGTAAGTAGGGCTTCAGCGATGCATGTTGGGACAGCACACTTCTGCCATGTAATATTGTTTCACACTGTATGACATGTACAGAGATGGGTGAACCCGAACCGTAAAGTTTGGCGTCCGTACCAAACATCTGCTGTTCAGGCACGGACACCGATGAGGTCACCGCTAGTCACTGACTATGCTCGCAGCAGTTTAGTCACCAGTGGTTCTCAGCCTGGACGGTCGCATCTTGGCACTGTCCAGTTTAAAAACTGTTTATCCCCCAGACATGGATTACGGCGTGGGACAGAACGACAGAGAGGTAAGGGATATTGTTGTTTTCTATTTTTGCTTTGTTACAGGAGACGAGGGATTCAGTGGAATTAGGCATTACGTGAGTATAAATGTTTGTTATTTTTAAATAAAAAGGAAAACTGTTTTGTTTTATTTCAAATAAAGCACTTTATTATTTTACATCAATCCCACAGATATGAACTCCACATGCCACCTCTACCGGGCAAGTGAGAAAAGCCGGGTAAAGCACCAGAATTGGAGCATCTAATAGATGGTCCTTTTCTGGGCAGCTGTGGGCTGCTATTTTTAGGCTGTGGGGGGCAATATCCATGGCCCCTTACCAGCCTGAGAATACCAATCCCCAGCTGTCTGCTTTAGCAAAGCTGGTTGTCAAAAATGGAGGGGGGACCGCACACTGTTTTTTAACCCCTTAACGACCGCCGATACGCCTTTTAACGGCGGCCGCTAAGGGTACTTAAACCACAGCGGCGTTAATTAACGGCGCTGTGGAAAAAGTGAATAGCGCCCCCCAGAGTCGGATTTTCTCTGGGGTCTCGGTTGCCAAGGGTAGCCGAGACCCCAGAGAACATGATTCGGGGGGTTTTTACCGACCCCCGAGTTGCGATCGCCGGTAACTAACCGTTTACCGGCGGTCGCAACAAAAAACAAACAAACCGCGATTTGCCATTTAATTTCTCTGTCCTCCGATGTGATCGCACATCGGAGGACAGAGAAATAGGGTCCCCGATAGCCCCCCAATACTCACCTGTCTCCCCCGGGGTTCCTCGTGGCTCCCGATGGGCGCCGCCACCTTTTTTCCGGGGAAAAAATGGCGGGCACACGCGCAGTGTGCCCGCCGCCCGGCACCCGGAAGATCTTTGGGGTCTCGGCTGCCGGGGGTAGCCGAGACCCCAAAGAACATGATCGGGGTCGGTTTGCACCGACCCCTGTTTTGCGATTGCCGGTAATTAAAGGGGTTGTCCACTACTTTCAATTAACCCCCCTGTGTATCCCCCCAGGGCCCCTGATGATTTGTGTAATTACCTTCTTTAGCCGTTTTCGCCTGTGAGCGGCGCTATGCTGGTGCCTGAGTCCGGGTCACATGACCCCCAGGCTTCAGCCGCCGCTCATTTCCGCCGACGTCACGTCAATTTCCAGACTCTGGAAATTGACGTGACGTCAGCAGCAGGCGTGTCCCCAGGCTTCACAGACAGCAGTCACTCATAAAGAGTGACAGGGCTGTGGGCGAGGCTGAGGCTGCCTGCGGGGCTGTGCTGAGGGCGGGCGGGACTAGGCAGGCATGTGCAGGCGGGCGCCGGTGCTGTGCGGTCCCGGGCGCCGTGCGGTCCCGGGCGCCGGCGCTGTGCGGTCCCGGGCGCCGGCGCTGTGCGGTTGCAGGCGCTGTGCGGTCCCGGGCGCCGGTGCCGTGCGGTCCCGGGCGCCGTGCGGTCCCGGGCGCCGGCGCTGTGCGGTCCCGGGCGCCGGCGCTGTGCGGACCGGTATGTGCTGGGGTGTGTGTGTGTGTGTGTCTCTGTGTGCAGGCATCGTCCGATAGGACAACAAGTCCCATCGGGCTCTGCCTGCTACAGTGACAGTGAGTGACACATTAGCCAATGATGGGACAGTAGTAGTCCCATCTTCCGGCTAATGTGTTGAATGTAATTAAAAAAAAAATAAAATACACATATACATTTACAGTACATACATACATACATACATACAACACACACCATGCGACGACATGCGCCATGCGACGACACTCACCATGCGGCGACATGCACCATGCAATGACACTCACCATGTGGCAACATGCGCCATGCGACGGCATGCGACATGTACAATGCAATGACATGCGCCATGCGGCCCCATGCGGTTACATGTGCCATGTACCGACATGTGCCATGCAACAACATGCGACATGCAGCATGCGACGACATGCGCCTTGCGACGACCTGTGCCATGCAACAACATGCGACATGCAGTATGTGACGACATGCACCATGCAACTACATGCACCATGCGATGACATGCGACATGCACCATGCGACGACATGCACCATGCAACTACATGCACCATGCGACGACATGCACCATGCGACGACATGCAGCATGCGACGACATGCAGCATGTGATGACATGCGACGACATGCAGCATGCGACGACATGCGCCATGCGACGACATGTGCCATGCGACGACATGCGCCATGCGACAACATGCGCCATGCGACGACATGCAGCATGCGACAACATGCAGCATGCGACAACATGCAGCATGTGATGACATGCGCCATGCGACGACATGCGCCATGCGACGACATGCAGCATGTGAAGACATGCGCCAACATGCAGCATGCGACAACATGCGCCATGCGACAACATGCAGCATGCGACAACATGCGCCATGCGACGACATGCAGCATGCGACAACATGCAACATGTGACATCATACAACATGTGACATCATGCGACATGCCACATACAGCCCATATAACAGAGTACATACTCACCATCACTTGTCACTTTGATCCCCGAAGCCATTGTCATCTGTAAAAAATATTAAAATAATAAACAAACACTATACTCCCTGATCCGCAGAAATCCAATTAAAACGAGTGTCCCACGACGATCTCCCGTAGAGAGCAGGAGCATCAGGTGATGCAACCACTCTCCAGGGGCTCCAGAAACACAATGAGGGGAGGAAGGTATCCTTCCACAATGTATTCCCCACAATGTATTCCTACGCCCCTGTGAGAAAATAGTCCCTAGTCTCACTTTATGGCATGCTGTATTAGAAAGTTCCCAGGCAGCTTTTTGCCATAAAGTGAGACCAGTGAACTATAGTAACCTCAGTGATGCACTGCAGGAGCCATTGTCTCCTGTCAGTGTGTCACTGAGGGTCCTATAGAGCAGTGACATCACCCGATGTCACTGTTCTATAGGGGAGATCGTCGTGGGACACTCGTTATTAATTGGGCTATGGCGGACAGGGAGTATACGGTTTATTATTTTACGTTTTTTGCAGGCGCTGAAGTATGGTAAGTATGGTTAAATGAAGAATAATAAAATACTTTTTCCTAATGTTTGCGTGTTTTATTAACCCTTTATTAGCATAGGATTAATAACGGATAGGCGTCTTATTGACGCCTCTCCGTTAGTAACCCGGCTTAATGTCACCTTACAATAGCAAGGTGACATTAACCCCTTATTACCCCATATCCCACCGCTACACGGGAGTGGGAAGAGAGGGGCTAAGTGCTGGAATTGGCGCATCTTACAGATGCGCCATTTCTGGGGCGGCTGCGGACTGGTATTTGTAGCCGGGCGGGGGGACCAATATCCATGGCCCCTCTCTAGGCTATGAATATCAGCCCGCAGCTGTCTGCGGAGCCTTTCTGGCTATAAAATATAGGGGGACCCCACGTTATTTTTTTGGGGGGTCCCCCTATTTTAATAGCCAGTAAAGGCTACGCAGACAGCTGCGGGCTGATATTCATAGCAGGCTACAAATATTGGCCCCCGGCCGTCGGCTTTCCCCCTCTGGCGCAGAAAATTGCGCGGGAGCGCACGCCGTTTTTTTCTGTTTCTTTATTAAATTAAACGCTCATTAAGGCCTGTTTCACACTTGCGTCGGTACGGGTCCATCGCTATGTGTCGGGCCTACATACTGACGCACGTTGTGAAATTTGTGCACGTCGTGGGCAGTGGATGCAGTTTTTCAACGCATCAGCTGCCCATTCTGAAGTCCGGGGAGGAGGGGGCGGAGTTTTGGCCGCGCATGCGCGGTAGAAAATGGCAGACGCGAGGGACGTGCCAACGGTCCGCCAAAACACGACGCATCCATTGCACGACTGACGCGACGTGTGGCAATCCATCGTGATCCCTCACTAATACGAGTCTATGGGTAAAAAACGCATCCTGCGAGCACATTTGCAGGATCCGTTTTTTTCCCAAAAAGACGGATTGCTAAAAACGCAAGTGTGAAAGTAGCCTTAGGCTGCTTTCACACTAGCATCGGGGCCGTCGCGCTGCGTCGCTAATAAAAGTCTATGGAGAAAAAACGCATCCTGCAGACAACTTTGCAGGACGCGTTTTTCTCCACAACGACGCATTGCGATGTGCAGTGCACGGCGCTAGTGTGAAAGAGGCCTTAGAAACATCGGCCTTTCTATTATATATCTATGGATATATCTATCTATAGATATATTTATAGATAGATATATCTATAGAAACATAGATGTATCTATCCATATATTTGGCTGTTTTCACACATCAGGTTTTTGCCGTGAGGCACAATCCGGCAAGTTTTCAAAAAAACGGATCCATTTTTTTCCGCCGGATCCGTTTTTTTCTCATAGAGTTGTATTTGCGCCGGATTGCGCCGGATGGCCACACGTTTCATCCGATTTTTACCGGATCCGTCAAAAAAGCTGTTTCCGCCGGATGGAAAACACATACAGAGGAACATTTTTTCTGTCCGGCGAAAAAACGCACAGCGACGGATCCAGCAAAAAAACCTGAAACTGAGCTGTGAAATGATGAATCCGGCCTTGGAATCCTTTTTTTCATGCATGTTTCCATTCAAATCATGCACATTTTCCGTTTATTTACTTATTTCCAAAAACGGCATTAAAACCGCGCATAAACCGCACCAAAAAAAGCATCAAAACTGCACCAAAAACTGCATCAAAACTGCACCAAAAACTGCATCAAAACCTGGTGCAGTTTTGGTGCAGTTTGCAGTTTTGGTGTGGTTTTGATGCAGTTCTTGGTGCGGTTTTGATGCAGTTCTTGGTGCGGTTTTGATGCAGTTCTTAGTTTGGTTTTGGTGTAGTTTTGATGGAGTTTTTGGTGCGATTTTGATTCAGTTTTTGGTGCGGTTTTTGCGCAGTTTTGATGCAGTTTTTGGTGCAGTGTTGATGCAATTATGGTGCGGTTTTGATGCGTTTTTTTCAGTTTTGATGCATTTTTTATGCAGTTTTTTGCACGGTTTTGATGCATTTTTTAATTCGCTTTTGTTGCGGTTTTTGCGCGGTTTTTAGGAGTTTTGGTGCGTTTTTGAAAGGTAAGTAAAGATGTATTATTGAACAAAAAAAAAGATTTGTGATGTCATTATTGTCCAACCTCCTCTTTTACATTTGTCCAACCCACACTTCATTAAACACACAGATAGACAGATAGATGATAGATGAAATGGATAGACAGATCTACATATAAATAGATCTATAGATGCATACATCTATCTATTCATATATCTATCTGTAGATGTGTCTGGATAGATATATCTATTGATAGATGTATGGATAGCGTAGGGTGTGTGTCCACTGTCCGGATTACATCCGAATGAGCTGCAGATTGTATGCTGCGTACTTGTAGTTCCATCGGATGATGCCTGCACACACACCCCAAAAGACCCCCCCCCACAGCCCCGCACACATCCGAACAGCCCACAGACCCCGCACACACCTGAACAGTCCCGCACAGCGCAGCACACATCCGAACAGCCCGCAGACCCCGCCCGCCCACACATAGACGCACACCGTCACCGCCCACACACTTCCATCCTCCCGAGCTGCAGCGTTTCTCGGACCCACATTCGCAGCAAAACTGCAGATCTTTTTTACATCTGCGGTTTTGCGGCGGATGTGCCTGACTCAATGAAAGTCTAAGGCCATATTCACACATAGCGGTTTTTACCGCGGATCCGCGGCGATTTTGATGCTGCGGGTCCGCAGCAGTTTCCATTGCGTTTACATTAACATATAAACCCTATGGAAACCGCAAACCGCTGTGCACATGCTGCGGGAAAAACCGCGCACAAACGCAGCGGTTTAAAACCCGCAGCATGTCACTTCTTTGTGCAGAATCGCAGCGATTCTGCATCCATAGGAATGCATTGAACCGCTTACTTCCCGCATGGGGCTGTGCCCACGATGCGGGAAGTAAGCAGATCATGTGCGGTTGCTACCCGGGTTGGAGGAGACTCTCCTCCAGGCCCTGGGAAGCATAAATAGTGTAAAAAAAAGAATTAAAATAAAAAAATGATGTTATACTCACCTCTCAGCGCTGCACGCGGCCGTCCGGTATCAGGGTTGGTGTGCGAGCAGGACCTGTGGTGACGTCGCGGTCACATGACCGTGATGACGCCTGGGTCACATGACCGTGACGTCACGAAGGTCCTTCTCGGCACAGCATCTTTGGAACTGGACCGCCGGGTGCAGCGCCGAGGAGATCCGGACATCGGAGGGTGAGTATAACCAATTTTTATTATTTTTAACATTACTATTGATGCTGCATATTGCTGCATATGCAGCATCAATAGTATAGGAGGAATCCCGCAGCGGAAATCACGGAACAAACCGCGATAAATCTGCAGGGATAACCGAAGCGGTTTTGCCCTGCAGATTTATCAATTCCGCTGCGGGAGAACCCGCAGAGCACGCCGCAGAGTGTGCACATAGCCTAAAGGTGCAGAAACGCTGCAGTTCCGCACAAAAGAAGTGACATGCTGCGAGAAAAAAAAAGCTGCGTTTCGGTGCGGCCTTTTCCGCAGCATGTGCACAACAAGTCTGCGGCTCCCATAGACTTACATTGGTTGTGCACTACAATGCAGATTTGATGCAATTCAGTGCGGCAAAAAACGCTGCAGATCTGCAATCAAATCCACAACGTGTGCACACAGCTTTAGGCCGGTTTCACACGTCAGTGTCTCCGGTACGTGAGGTGACAGTTTCCTCACGTACCGGAGACACTGACACACGTAGACCCATAAAAATCAATGCATCTGTGCAGATGTCATTGATTTTTTGCGGACCGTGTCTCCGTGTGCCAAACACGGAGACATGTCAGTGTTCGTGGGAGCGCACGTTTTACACGGACCCAATAGAGTCAATGGGTCCGCGTAAAACACGGACCTCACACAGACATTCTCCGTCTGGGGTCCGTGTGCGTGCAGGAGACAGCGCTACAGTAAGCGCTGTCCCCCCCACATGGTGCTGAAGCCGGTATTCATATCTTCCCTGTAGCAGCGTTTGCTATAGAGAAAATATGAAGAATAGTGTTAAAAATAAAGATTTAGGTGTCCGCCGCCCCCCCACCCCCTGTGCGCCCCCCCGCTGGTCAGAAAATACTTACTCGCTCCTTCCTGGTCTGGCCGCGCCTCCTACTGTATGCGGTCACGTGGGGCCGATCAATTACAATCATGAATAGTCGGCTCCGCCCCTATGGAGGTGGAGCCACATATTCATGACTGTAAATGATCGGGCCCACGTGACCGCCTGCAGGAGAAGCCGCGGCAAGACCAAGAAGGAGCGACAGCCGACGGGGGACCCGGGTAAGTATTTTCTGACCAGCGGGGGGGCGCACAGGGGGTGGGGGGGCGGCGGACACCTAAATCTTTATTTTTAACACTATTCTTCATATTTTCTCTGCAGCAAACGTTACTGCAGAGAGGATATGAATCGCAGCTTCAGCAGCTTCAGCACCATGCAGAGTGGGTACCACACGCTCCGTGTGGTACCCACTCGCCATACGGGCGGCACACGTGTGCCGCAGGTATGGCCTCCGTGAGTTCCCAGGCACACGGACACGGATAACTCCGGTACCGATTTATTCCGGTACCGGAATTATCTGGACGTGTGGGACAGCCCTTAGCATTTAGGGAACCGAGCAAAAAAGCCAAGCAAAAAACAAGTGTGGGATTGCACTTTTTTTGCCATTTCATTGCACTTTGAATTTTTTTCACATTTTCTGCTACACGACATGGTAAAACCAATAATGTCGTTCAAAAGTAGAACTTGTCCCGCAAAAGATAAGCCCTCACATGGCCATATTGACGGAAAAATGATGGCTCTGGATAGAAGGGGAGCGAAAAACGAAAAAAGCTCCAGGGGTGAAGGGGTTTAGAAACATGGATATGGACATATCTATGGAAATAGACATAGATATATCTGTATCTATCTATCTATCTATCTATCTATCTATCTATCTATCTATCTGTCTATCTATCCCATATCTATCTATCTATCCCATATCTATCTATCTATCTATCTATCTATCTATCTATCTATCCATCTGTCTGTCTATCTATCCCATATCTATCTATCTATCTATCTATCTATCTATCTATCTATCTATCTGTCTATCTATCCCATATCTATCTATCTATCTATCTATCTATCTATCTATCTATCTATTACATATCTATCTATCTATCTATCTATCCCCTATCTATCTATCTATCTATCTATCTATCTATCTATCTATCTATCTATCTATCTATCTATCTATCCCCTATCTATCTATCTATCTATCTATCTATCTGTCGTTCCCTCTATCCGTGTGTAATGGAGTGTGGGTTGGACAAATGTAAAAGAGGAGGTTGGACAGAAATGACATCACAAATCTGTTTGAAGCTAGAGGAGGGAGGGGTTGGGGTGTGTTTTGGAGTGGGTGTGCTAAGTTCGGGCTTAGTAGCAGTGCAATGCATCATGGAACTTGTAGTATTAGAGCACAATAACTCAGGAGAAAGGAAGTTGTCGATTAACCCCATGAGAGCTGAATCCAGCACTAAAGTGGGCTGCTACAGCATGATAAAAGGTAATATTGCTAAAATAAACACAGTAGATGTTTTCAGTGACACATAATAGCAAGATTTATGAAAAAAAAAAAAAAAAGGTTATAGTAGTGGACAACTTCTTTAACAGTTTACCGGCGACCGCAAAAAAAAAAAAAAAAAAAAAAAAGCGATCTGTAATTCTCTGTCCTCTGATGTGATCGCACATCAGAGGACAGAGAAATAGGGGGATTCAGGGACCCTATCATACTCACCCGGTGTCCCTGGGTCCTCTTCCGTCTCCTCCTGAGAGGAGAGACGAGTTGGGGCTAAAATTAGGGTTAGGGTTAGGGTTGGGGCTAAATTTAGGGTTAGGGTTAGGGCTAGGGTTAGGGTTAGGCTACTTTCACACTAGCGTTTTTTGGCTTCCGTCGCAATGCGTCATTGGAGAAAAAACGCATCCTGCAAAAGTGCTTGCAGGATGCGTTTTTTCTCCATTGGCTTGCATTAGCGAAGCATTGCGACGGATTGCCACACGTCGCATCCGTCGTGCGACTGATGCGTCGTGCTTTGGCGGACCGTCGGCACAAAAAAAGCTACATGTAACTTTTTTGTGCGATGTGTCCGCCATTTCCGACCGCGCATGCGCGGCTGGAACTCCGCCCCCGCCTCCCCGCACCTCACAATGGGGCAGCGGATGCGTTGAAAAAACAGCAACCACTGCACCCATTGTGCGGCGCTTACAACGCTAGCGTCGGTACGTCGGCCCGACACACTGCGATGGGCCGAGTACGACGCTAGTGTGAAAGTAGCCTTAGGCTTCTTTCACACTTGCGTCGGTACGGGGCGGTCGCAATGCGTCGGCCCGACGTAACGACGCACGTTGTGAAAATTGTGCACAACGTGGGCAACGGATGCAGTTTTTCAACGCATCCGCTGCCCAGTCTATGTCCTGGGGAGGAGGGGGCAGAGTTACGGCCAGGCATGCGCAGAAATGGCGGACGCGGCGTACAAAAGAAAGGTTACATTGAACTTTTTTTGTGACGACGGGGCTAAAGTTATGGTTAGGGTTGGGGCTAAAGTTAGGGTTAGGGTTGGGGCTAAAGTTAGGGTTAGAGTTGGGATTAGGGTTAAGGTTTGGATTAGGGTTGGGATTAGGGTTACGTTTGGGATTAGGGTTACGTTTGGGATTAGGGTTGGGATTAGGGTTAGGGTTGGTATTAGGGTTGGGATTAGGGTTAGGGGTGTGTTGGATTTAGGTTTTTGATTAGGGTTATGGTTAGGGTTGAGATTAGGGCTGTTTTGGGGTTAGGGTTGTGATTATCGTTAGGGTTGTGATTAGGATTATGGATCAGGTTGAGATTAGGGTTAGGGGTGTGTTGGAGTTAGGGTTGGAGTTATAATTTGGGGGTTTCCACTGTTTAGGTACATCAGGGGGTCTCCAAACACGACAGCCAATTTTGCGCTAAAAAAGTCAAATGGTGCTCCCTCCCTTCTGAGCTCTGCCGTGCGCCCAAACAGTGGTTTACCCCCACATATGGGGCATCAGCGTACTCGGGATAAATTGGACAACAACTTTTGGGGTCCAATTTCTCCTGTTACCCTTGTGAAAATAAAAACTTGGGGGCTAAAAATCTTTTTTGTGGGGAAAAAAAATATTTTTTTATTTTCACTACTCTGCATTATAAACTTCTGTGAAGCACTTGAGCATTCAAAGTTCTCACCACATATCTAGATAAGTTCCTTAGGGGGTCTAGTTTCCAAAATTTGGTCACTTGTGGGGGGTTTCTACTGTTTAGGTACATCAGGGGCTCTGCAAACGCAACATAACACCCACAGACAATTCTATCAAAGTCTGAATTCCAAAATGGCGCTCCTTCTCTTCCGAGCTCTGCCGTGTGCCAAAACAGTGGTTTACCCCCACATATGGGGTACCAGCATACTCAGGACAAATTGGACAACAACTTTTGGCATCCAATTTCTCTTGTTACCCTTGTGAAAATAAAAATTGGGGGGCTAAAAAAATCTTTTTTGTGGGAAAAATTTTTTTTTTTTATTTTCACTACTCTGCATTATAAACGTCTGTGAAGCACTTGGGCATTCAAAGTTCTCACCACATATCTAGATAAGTTCCTTGGGGGGTCTATTTTCCAAAATGGGGTCACTTGTTGGGGGTTTCTACTGTTTAGGTACATTAGGGGTCTGCAAACGCAACATAACGCCCGCAGACAATTCTATCAAAGTCTGCATTCCAAAATGGCGCTCCTTCCCTTCCGAGCTCTGCCGTGCGCCCAAACAGTGGTTTACCCCCACATATGGGGTACCAGCATACTCAGGACAAATTGGACAACAACTTTTGGGGTCCAATTTCTCTTGTTACCCTTGTGAAAATAAAAACTTGGGGGCTAAAAAAATCTTTATTGTTAAAAAAAATATATTTTTTATTTTCACGACTCTGCATTATAAACTTCTGTGATGCACTTGGGCATTCAAAGTTCTCACTACACATCTAGATAGGTTCCATGGGGGGTCTAGTTTCCAAAATGGGGTCACTTTTGGGGGGTTTCTACTGTTTAGGCACATCAGGGGCTCTCCAAACGCGACATGGTGTCCGATCTCAATTCCAGTCAATTTTGCATTGAAAAGTCAAATGGCGCTCCTTTGCTTCCGAGCTCAGCCATGCGCCCAAACAGTGGTTTACCCCCACATATGGGGTGTCGGCGTACTCAAGACAAATTGTACAACAACTTCTGGGGTCCATTTTCTCCTGTTACCCTTGGTAAAATAAAAATTTGGAGGCAAAAAGATCATTTTTGTAGAAAAAATGCGATTTTTTTTATTTTCACGGCTCTACGTTATAAACTTCTGTGAAGCACCTGGGGGTTTAAAGTGCTAACCACACATCTAGATAAGTTCCTTAAGGGGTCTAGTTTCCAAAATGGTGTCATTTGTGGGGGGTCTCCACTGTTTAGGCACATCAGCGGCTCTCCAAACGTGACATGGCGTCCGATCTCAATTCCAGCCAATTCTACATTGAAAAAGTAAAACGACACTCCTTCTCTTCCAAGCTCTGCGGTGCGCCCAAACAGTGGTTTACCCCCACATATGGGGTATCGACGTACTCAGGAGAAATTGCACAACAACTTTTGTGGTCTAATTTCTCCTGTTACCCTTGTGAAAATAAAAATTTGGGGGCAAAAAGATCATTTTTGTAGAAAAAATGCGATTTTTTATTTTCACGGCTCTACGTTATAAACTTCTGTGAAGCACTTGGGGGTTCAAAGTGCTCACCACACATCTAGATAAGTTCCTTCAGGGGTCTAGTTTCCAAAATGGTATCACTTGTGGGGGGTTTCCACTGTTTAGGCACATCAGGGGCTCTCCAAACGCGACATGGCATCCGATCTCAATTCCAGCCAATTCTGCATTGAAAAAGTCAAACGGTGCTCCTTCACTTCCAAGCTCTGCGGTGCGCCCAAACAGTGGTTTACCCCCACATATGGGGTATCGACGTACTCAGGAGAAATTGCACAACAACCTTTGTGGTCTAATTTCTCCTGTTACCCTTGTGAAAATAAGAATTTGTGGGCGAAAAAATCATTTTTGTGAAAACAAATGCGATTTTTTATTTTCACGGCTCTACGTTATAAACTTCTGTAAAGCACTTGGGGGTTCAAAGTGCTCACCACACATCTAGATAAGTTCCTTAAGGGGTCTAGTTTCCAAAATGGTGTCACTTGTGGGGGGTTTCCACTGTTTAGGCACATTAGGGGCTCTCCAAACGCGACATGGCGTCCGATCTCAATTCCAGCCAATTCTGCATTGAAACAGTCAAACGGTGCTCCTTCACTTCCAAGCTCTGCGGTGCGCCCAAACAGTGGTTTACCTCCACATATGGGGTATCGGTGTACTCAGGAAAAATTGCACAACAAAATTTGTGGTTAAATTTCTGTTTTTACACTTGTGAAAATTAATGGTTCTGAAGTAAAATGTTTGCAAAAAAAAGTTAAATGTTCATTTTTTTCTTCCACATTGTTTCAGTTCCTGTGAAGTACGTAAAGGGTTAATAAACTTCTTGAATGTGGTTTTGAGCAGCTTGAGGGGTGCAGTTTTTAGAATGGTGTCACACTTGGTTATTTTCTATCATATAGACCCCTCAAAATGACTTCAAAGGTGATGTGGTCCCTAAAAAAAACATGGTGTTGTAAAAATGAGAAATTGCTGGTCAACTTTTAACCCTTATAACTCCCTAACAAAAAAAAAATTGTTTCCAAAATTGTGCTGATGTAAAGTAGACATGTGGGAAATGTTATTTATTAACTATTTTTTGTGACATATCTCTCTGATTTAAGGGCATAAAAATACAAAGTTTGAAAATTGCAAAATTTTAAAAATTTTCGCCATATTTCCATTTTTTTCATAAATAATTGCAAGTAATATCGAAGAAATATTACCACTAACTTGAAGTACAATATGTCACGAAAAAACAGTCTCAGAATCAGCGGGATCCGATAAAGCGTTCCAGAGTTAGTCTACGTTCACATTTGTGGTCTGCGCCGCAGCGTCGGGCGCCGCAGCGTCGCCGCATGTGTCATGCGCCCCTATATTTAACATGGGGGCGCATGGACATGCGTCGCACTTGCGTTTTGCGCCGCATGCGTCACTGCGGCGCCCGCGTCCGGGCACAGAGGACGCAGCAAGTTGCATTTTTGCTGCGTCCAAAATCAATAAAAAAAAGGACGCATGCGGCGCAAAACGCAGCGTTGTGCATGCGTTTTGCTGCGTTTTTGTTTGCGTTGTGCGTTGCGGCGCCGACGCTGCGGAGCACAACGCAAATGTGAACGTAGCATTATAACCTCTTAAAGTGACACTGGTCAGAATTGTAAAAATTGGCTTGGTCATTAAGTACCAAATTGGCTCTGTCACTAAGGGGTTAAAATAATTTATTTAAATAATAAAAAAAATACAGCATGGAGACCCCTCTATCCTTGATAAACAGCCTTGCTGAAGCTGACAGCTGGGGGTTACAGCCCCCAGATGCATTTTACCTGGCTAATAATCAAAAATACAGGGGAACCACAACTTTTTTTTAAACTATTTATTTAGAGCACAAGTGCAGTCTGATGAATACTCCCATCAGCTGCTCCTGCTCTCACTGTTATTACCGTCAGAAAGCATCAGCTGATGGGAGCAGTAGTCCCATCAGCTTACACCAGTGACCAGAAGTAAACTTTATACCTCTGATCACAGCTGAGCGCTCATGCTGTCTTTTGACAGCGTGGAAACTGCAGCTGGCTCACCGGCGGTGATGATTTTACCTCCGATCAGAAGCGGTGTTTGCTGCACTGTCATGTACATGACAGCGTGGCAAACACTGAATGTTCGGAACCCCCACTCAAAGGAGCGGGGTCCAGGTTTCGGTTCTGGTCCATGTACTGTCTTGGTACCCAAACTTTTTGTAACTGTTCAGCCGAATCCGCCGACCAGATCATCTAGGTGTCCGCCCATCTCTAGACATGTATCAAACCTATGCAATTATTCCCAATTAGCAGCAATTTAAATAATCGCAGAAGAACTTCTAATAAACCCTTGATTGTCAGTAATTCTCCTAATGAGGACAGAATATACGGTACATGTAAAGTAAATCTATACATTTTTTCACGTATACAGGACATGCCCATTATAATCTATGGTGCTATTTTACTTGTTTTTTTTCATGTACGTGTTTAAATATATACGGCCATATGAATGTAGCCTAAAACATAACTAATTACAGACACATCACAGTATCATCAAATAAATAGGAATGGCAACTGTTTGAGAACAAATCATTTCATGAGTGTGATATTTCTTTTGTGATGATTATGGTGATATATCTAACGTTATTAGCAAGAAAAAGCCGTCTTAGGCCGTGCTTCTTTATGCTGCATTTTTTTCTGCAGATGGCAAAATACACAATAGCAATCTGCTCTGATTATTGTGTTTTTACTGTGTTTTTCGCTTTTTTATACATTTTGGTGCCGGCTTAAAACAGCATTTTAAATTTACATTCTTCCTTGAAGTAATGCTGGGATTCTGCACTGAAAAACGCAACAGCATTTTTTCAGGCGCTCTATAAAAAATATAGGGAAAAAATGTGCTAAAAACACACAGTTCAACGGTGTCTTTCACCGCACAGTGGGCACAAGTTTTCATGAAAATATGTTCAATTTTTTTATTTTATTTTTTATAACTGTTGTTTAACGCATCAGTTTTTCTGAATAAAAAAAAAATGTAGCAGAGAAAAAATTCAGCTTTTACACCAGGCGGGAACATGGTTTTATAGAAATCTTTTGGAATAGGGTTATGTAGCGTTATTCACCCTGGAGAAATACTGACAGATACAGTGAAAAGTACAATAATACACGTACAATTTCTTGGTGCCTCCCTCTCTGGACTTTATACCTGTCACAGTCTGGAGAAATCTTGACGAGTTTACTCTGAGCCTTCAACTATTCCACCGCACAATGCACTGAGGGCAGCAGGTCACTGGCACAGGTGAGCTGACAATCGGTACCAGTCGGGTCTTTAATTATTGCTTCTACAAAGGCATTTAACAATACATGTGCAGCACCGTAGAGGTAAGGTAACACGCAGGAGGCTCTGTACCGGCAGACACCTGTCATATTCAGGCATTAGTCTTGGAGGTTTACCCACTTAGATTTTCTCAGATTTTAATATATACTAACTAACCCTAAACATGTAGTAAATGGGTTCTACATGCGTTTGAATGCCCTTTGTTAGTAACTGCACATCCAGTGATCGAAAATTGAAAATGCTGGCAGTCCTATATGGTAGAGCAGGGGGGCTGAGTAGATTGATATTTAGTTTTGTGAGAAAAGAATCAGTATGACCTGTGTTTTAATCCTTTAAACCTCTGCTTTTTCTAGGATTATTTTTTGTCCGGTGGGCAGTCCTATCAGTGATTGACAGCTTTCTCTGTGTGTACACTGTCAGTCACTGATAGGACTGCCCACTGGACCGAAAATCCTAGAAAAAGCAGACGATTAAATGATTAAAACACAAGTTATACTAAATCTCTTCTCATAAAGCTGTATGTCAATCTGCTCATCACCCCTGCTGTATACCATGCCTGCGGATGGGGCTGCATTTTCATGTTGATGGGTTCCCTTTAACACAGGCTGATGATTGGTCACTATTCGTTGCCCAGTGAACACATGCACAATAATCAGTTTTTATGTTATTTTTTCGGCAGGGGTTACACAGCGACCTTGGCCACAACACATGTCCTGCAGGCAAAGATCTTTGTATACAACTGGTACATCGCAGCATAATGCAGGTGAATGGGGAACCCAAAAGGAAGTGTGACCACAACATATAAGTCGCAAAAAGTAGGACTTACTATTGAGCAGAAGTAAGTACTCTGACATCACCCTATATACAGCATGAGCCTCCACCTAGCCCCTTACATGCAATATGAGCCCCTACACAGCCCCCTTAACAACCAAAGCGATCAACCTATGGGCTCCTTATACATGTAAACCATAACAAAAAAATCTTTAAAAAATCTCTTTAATTAGTTAGTCTAAAAACTCAATGCATAAAGACATACATGCACACAGAAAAATTGTGAATTTTTAACTGCTTTCCGACTTGTGATGTAATATTACGTACATGTCAGAATCCCTATGTTTGGTGTGGACTCTGGCGCTGATCTATACAGCTGACATGTGCCCACAACAGCTGCGGGTGGAATTGCGATCCACCCGCAGCTGTTAACTAGTTAAATGCCGCTGTCAATCTCTGACAGCGGCATTTAACTTGCGCTTACAGGAAACGCGTCACTGGTTCCGCCCATTGGTGACCCAGTCACATGATCGCAGGTCACCAATGGGTCGGCATGACAACCAGAGGAGATTGCTATGAGCGCCGCCCCGTGGTTGGTGCTCATAACAAGTGAGGATTTGTTCTACACAAAGGCGATCTGATCATCGCCTGTACGTAGCAGAGGCGATCAAACTACTGCAGCTTCTAGTCTCCCATGGAGACTATTGAAGCATGCAAAATGTAAAAAAAAATGTTTTTAAAAATATTAAAAAAAATAAAATATATATAAAAGTTCAAATCACCCCCCTTTTGACCCATTCAAAATAAAACAGTAACAAAATCAAACATACACATATTTGGTATCACCGCTTTCAGAATCGCCCGATCAATATAAAAAAAAATAATTAACCCGATCGCTAAACAGTGTAACGAGAAAAAAAATTAAAAACTCGAGAATTACGTTTTTTTGGTTGCCGCTACATTGCAGTAAAATACAATAACGGGCGATCAAAACTTTGTATCTACACCAAAATTGTATCAATAAAATACGTCAGCTTAGTGAGCAAAAAAATAAGCCCTCAACCAGCCCCAGATCACAAAACATGGAGACGCTACAGGTCTGGCGCCTTTTTTTTTTTTTTGGATTTATTTTTCACCATTTAAATAAAAAAGAACCTATATATGTCTGGTATCTGTGAACTTGTAATGACCTGCAGAATCATAACGGCAGGTCAGTTTTAGCATTTAGTGAACATGGTAATAAAAAAAAAGAACAACTGTGAAATTGCACTTTTTTGCAATTTCACCGCACTTGGACTTTTTTCCCATTTTCCAGTGCATAACATAGTGAGCCCTCATATAGCCTATTTATAGTATGATTCTGCCCATAGATCCCTATATAAAGTATGAGTCCCCATATAGCCTCCTATAAACAGTATGAGTCCCCATATAGCCTCCTATATACAGTGTGAGCACACACATAGCTCCTGAGATATAGTATAAACCCCACATAGCTTCCATAGCTCCTTATATACAGTATGAGCCCCCATATAGCCTCCTATATACAATATCAACCCCATATAGCCTCCTATATACAGTATTACCCCTATATAGCCTCCTATATACAGTGTGAGCACACACATAGCTCCTGAGATATAGTATAAACCCCACATAGCTTCCATAGCTCCTTATATACAGTATGAGCCCCCATATAGCCTCCTATATACAATATCAACCCCATATAGCCTCCTATATACAGTATTACCCCTATATAGCCTCCTATATACAGTGTGAGCACACACATAGCTCCTGAGATATAGTATAAACCCCACATAGCTTCCATAGCTCCTTATATACAGTATGAGCCCCCATATAGCCTCCTATATACAATATCAACCCCATATAGCCTCCTATATACAGTATTACCCCTATATAGCCTCCTATATACAGTGTGACCCCCATATAGCCTCCTGTATACAGTATGATCCCCTATATTGTCTCTTATGTAGTATGTACAGTATGAGTCTGCACAAAGCCTCCCTACATAACCTCCTATATACAGTATGAGCCCTTATATAGCCTCCTGTATACAGTGTGAACCCCAATATAGCCTGTTATATACAGTACGAGTCCTCACATCCCATACACATATTAATGAAAAACGCATACAGACATACCTCGCTCCTGTCCCCGACGCTTCTTCTAGCCGGCGCATACATGCTATCGCTATGATGTCATCGCGCTGTCACGGCAGAGGCGATGGGAGCTTCCCTGGAGCTGTGCCGCCATTCTGTATTATCTGCAGTGCAGCGCCAGGAAACCTCCCTGCCGAGATATATATTATAATCTGATAATCTGGCGATGGGCCTCCCCGGAACCCTGGGCTCCAGGCGGTAGCCCACATTGCCTTCATTATAATCCGCCCATGCACAGTACACACTTGACATGGCACTATAAAACGCAGTAAAAATGCACAACACAATTCTTATAATTCAACGCTGTCTTCAGGGCAGTCCACACCCTTACACATGCAGTGTGATCTGTAGACGGCATGGTGTAGAGAAGAAGAAGCTGGGCTGATTCATATGTACCGTAGGTTTGTTGGAAAAGATTCAGTATAACTTGTATTTTATTCATTGAAATCCCTGGTGTTTGTATGCATAGGAGTCCAGTGGGCGGTCCTACTAGTGATGGACAGCCATTTCTGCATGTACAGTCATACTGGGAAGACTCAGTCCCTAGTAGGACCGCCCACTGGACTCCTATGCATGCAAATATCTAGGATTTCATTGACTAAAATGCAAGTTTTATTTAAGTTTTTCCAACATAAATGTAAATCAGTCTGATCGGTTCTCTAACATCCGGCAATGTATTGTTTCTAACTGTGCTCTTGCTATGTCATGTTGCAGGGATGGACCTGGCTCTGGAGCCAACCTCTGAGAGACAAGTCTTTAAACTGGTGTTACTGGGAAGCACTGATGTGGGCAAATCTAGCCTGGTTCTCAGGTATATAAGAGACGATTTTCGGGAAACCGTTTCTACTACAGGATGTAAGTTACCCCAATATGGAACCACATGGTGGATTTAAAATAAATAAATACTAGGTGAGCAGAGAATAAAATATTTGCCTTCCTTGATATTATTTTCTACGATGCAAGAACAGATCCATTTTCACTCAATAGTAAAAAGTATATCAATGAATAGAAACAAAAATGTAAAACTGATCAAATACTGATGCATTTTTGTTATTGTACGTCTGTATGGCCGATTAATCTTCGCACGTAACAAATATGTTTGTGTGAAAGAAGCCTAACATCCAGATGTAATCCAGGTCATTGATAACAAGTCACAAATATTATTTTATTAAAAAAATGTGTAATTGTGAATTGTTGACTAAAAAGTCCCTACTCCTCAACATTAAAATTGATACATTGAAATTAAAAGCAACCAAAGGGAAAGTCGTGGAATTATGGAACTCACAGGATAGATATGCAAATTACCTCTTCAGAGAGGAAGAGAACTAGATCTCTATTTCTATAGCGCCACCTGTTGGAAGCAACGATCCTAAAAGTAATTGTCAGCCCTTTAATGAGCCTTGCAATATGACTTAGGATAAAAGCCAAATCAGAATCTCAATTTGCAAAAACGATGTTTCGGGCTATTGCCTCTAGTCAGCACAAAGTATGACATCTGATTTGGCTAGGTGAGAGGCTCTGGACTGAGGTCTAAGGGGTAATGTTTCTCCTTATGGAGAATGAGAGACTGGCCTTGGCATGCCAATGTAAGGAGGCAAACATGTTAATGATAAGCAGATGATGAAAAATAAACAACATTTTCAAAACATCTTGATTTATTCAGTATCGAATATGAGCCACATGCAGAAATTCATGCACTTACACATCTTGGTTGCTATCAGTAGGGTTACTAATGGCTGTCTGAGGAATGTTTTTTCATGGTGAATGCACTTGGGCATGGAAATCATCAAGATCTGCTGCTGAAAGCTGTTTTTGTAATCGCCAACCAATTCCAGATCTGCTCAATGGAAGACATGCTGCAGACCATAATAGCATGTTTAGACCACACCACAGGCTATTCACCATAGCTGAAAAACATGGAGCCTGGCATTGTGTTGAAAAACGGCTGATGGGACACTTTCATGTCCTCTCCTGAAAGCCTCTTCATGGCATTGCCACAGTATTGCTGTACGTATCAAAAATCACAGTCTCCTATGAACATTAGCCACAGGCTGTGTTTCAATGAAGCGCCATCTTGAAAGGCATGGAGGTCCTCAGCAGACCCTCATCTGTCATGGTAGCCCATTGGCACTCCAGGCTTGCTTTTCAGTGGGACTAGTGGGTGGGTAGAATGGTGTTCCTGCTACACTACGCGCATTGAATAATGCTGTCGTGGTGGATAGACAGTGGCATTTAACAAATTAACAGCAATGGCTGAAGCTCGGCTCAACTCTCAGCTATTACAGGCAGATGATAGCTGAATAACATAGCCATCATCTGCAGGAAAAGATATAGGCTCAGCTCCTGAGCCTGCACCAAAGACAGGGAAACCATATATGATGTACCAGAAACTCATATACAACAGAATTACTTGATGATAAAGGATTGATTTCCCTGCCAACGTGTCCAGAATATGTATATGGTTATTAAGATGACTATGTATGTAATGCAATATCAAACCACTCTTGCATTAAAGAGTTGTTCTCTTAACTTATTGATAGGATCGGCGGGGTCTGATCTCTGAATTAGTGCAGTACTCATCAATATTTGTCCCTGCACAATGCTTTGCATGGACCTGCAGCATGGCCACTTTCAAGCAGCTGTAAGTGCTGCTGTGCAGAGAAAACATGGGGCCTATATAGATGGGCCCACCGTTGCCATTTAATGACCAATCCAGCTACATGTGAGACAATTGGCAGTCGTTTTTAATATCCTACCAACTGCACCTTCATGCATGCGCAATGATTTTTAGTACAATTGTTCTCTGCACATAGAACATAATTTTCTCGGCAGCGCGTGCCTTGTGTAGACATGAGGATGTGTTGCCGACATTGAATTGTAATGACAAACCAGTGGTTTGCTTATTTGTCCTGTGATTAATGGCCTGATTATACAGGCTGATGATCAGAGTTCCTAGGAAGGGTCCCAGAGATATAATCATAAAGTGATGTAATATCAAATAAGACTCCATCCATTATAATGGATGGAATCTTACCAGCATATTAGATCACTTTATAATTATGAGGCGGGAATTACCATATAACTTTTATAACAATCATTTTTGTATTTCATTCTGTTTTCATCGGAGACGAGCTAACATCTACTGTTTATTTTCATGTGTGTTGCAGACATACCCCCCATGTGTCCATGCTGCAAAAATAGCACAAAGCTTTAATAACAAAGGCAAAAAGGAGAACAAGGATATAGATATTTTCCATATTGTTATCATTAGTAGGAATCTTATATAGGCACTAGATGGTGGCCCGATTCTAACGCATCGGGTATTCTAGAATATGCATGTCCACGTAGTATATTGGGCAGCCACGTACTATATTGCCCAGCCATGTACTATATTGCCCAGCCACGTAGTATATTGCCCAGCCACGTAGTATATTGCCCAGTCACGTAGTATATTGCCCAGCTACGTAGTATATTGCCCAGTCACGTAGTATATTGCCGAGCTACGTAGTATATTGCCCAGTCACATAGTATATTGCCCAGTGATGTAGTATATTGCCCAGCCACGTAGTATATTGCCCAGCTACGTAGTATATTGCCCAGCCACATAGTATATTGCCCAGTGATGTAGTATATTGCCCAGCCACGTAGTATATTGCCCAGCTACGTAGTATATTGCCGAGCTACGTAGTATATTGCCCAGTCACATAGTATATTGCCCAGTGATGTAGTATATTGCCCAGCCACGTAGTATATTGCCCAGCTACGTAGTATATTGCCCAGCCACATAGTATACTGCCCAGTGACGTAGTATATTGCCCAGCCAAAAAAGTATATTGCCCAGTGACGTAGTATACAGCACAGACACGTAGTATATTGCCCAGTCACGTAGTATACAGCACACACACGTAGTATACTGCCCATAAAATACTAACAGCACTGAGTAAATAAGATGAATGCTACTGTGTCCTGAGGTCGCAGCATGTCTGCCGTGCACACCGTGCAGCCTGGAGATGCCGCCAGGGGCGGAGCGTTCCCGGACACGTGCTCCACACCGGGGGTCCCGGGATAACACGGCCGCGCTTCCCCATGCTGGATGAGAGGAGCGCCCCCTGCCGGCGGCTGCTGGCAGTGGAGGCTCCAGTTCAGCACATGTAGTGCTCTTACCGTTACCGGAGCGTGTATTCCTTCGCAGAAGATGGCGGCACTGTGGCCGGTGCTACAGCTGCGGCCAGCGTGACGGCGCCCTGGGCCGAGAGGTACATAGAGCACCCGGTCTGACCCAGGGACACCGTGCAGGGCATC
The DNA here is from genome assembly GCF_051348905.1 of Ranitomeya variabilis. Taxonomy (NCBI): domain Eukaryota; kingdom Metazoa; phylum Chordata; class Amphibia; order Anura; family Dendrobatidae; genus Ranitomeya; species Ranitomeya variabilis. Next base: position 175,590,912 of record NC_135238.1, read on the forward strand.
GCTCTCAAGTACGGGGTGACGGTAAGCAGGGGACGGTCCTGGGAGGCTGAAGGCGGTGTGCCAGGCTGGTGGGAGTGTGGAGCCCACCACCTGAGCTGTTTGCGGGCAGGAGACTGGCACTGCCGGGGTCTGCGGGGGGAGACCGGAGGGGAGTATGCGGGCGGCGGGCAGTGACTGCGGGGGAGTAGGGAGGGACTAATCAGACTGTGGCCATCGCTGATTGGTCGCGGCAGCCATGACAGGCAGCTGGCGCGACCAATCAGCGACTTGGATTCCATGACAGACAGAGGCCTTGACCAATGAATATCCGGGACAGACAGACGGAAGTACCCCTTAGACAATTATATATATAGATTGTGACGCTGAGTCACTACTCACAACCAAGCCTTGAGACAGGGTAGTCAAAAGATTTGGGGTCAGATGCCAAGAGAGTTCATCATAAACAGAGCGGTAACTACAATATGAGGTCAGAGTTCCAGGAAGGTAGCTGATCAAGACAAAGGGGGCTAGGCAAGCGAATGATCAAAATAAGGTTCCAGGAAGGTAGCTGATCAAGACAAAGGGGCTAGGCAAACGAATGGTCAAAGCAAGGTCCAAGGTCAGGCAACAAAGGATCATAAACCGAGCACTGAAGAGCAAGACACCCATACACCACCAAGCTAAAGCTACGACTAGAATTAATCAGACACTCACAGCCTGCTAAATATCCAGGTAATCACCCAGAACGGGAGATACCTGCAGGTAGCCCAGCACGCCCCTGACCTGATTGGCGGTTGGACTGTCATTCACAATACTGACAGCTCAGCACAACCTGATTCTATATGGTGACTGATCTGTCACGCACTTTGTCCAGGACACGGTGGTGGAATCGTGACAGGAATCATGGTGAGCATGGACAAGTACTGGGTGTATTGGAGGTTTTCCTACAATACTGTATAAAGATATTATAAACCTCTAATAAAATCAGCTCATATAATGGATTTCTGAATATGCTCTGATTTCTATCACAACATACTTTCAAAATTGCACAACCAAGTGTTGATCTGCAGGGGAAAGATGTGTGACTAAGAATGTTACTTTCAATTTTTATTTAAAGTGGTCTTCCGATTACAGCAAGCCCTTGTCCCCAAGCGTAGTTTGAAAAACAAACAAATTGTCCTTTACTCACCCTCCACAGGTCCAGTGCTGAGTCTCAGCGGCAGCTCCCAGTGTCTGTTAGTGTCACATTGATAACGCTGCAGCCAATTAGTGAGCTCAGTAGCCCAGAGCGGCTTGTGACGATTACTTGGGCAGATCTGCTGAGTTTGCTTAGTGGCCGCAGCGCTATCAAGGTAACGTCAGTGCTGCAGACAACAAAAGATATCGGCAGCAGCTGCGGAGACTAGACACTCAGCATTGGACCTTGGAAGGGTGAATAATGTAAGTTTGGTTGTTTTCTTAAATGCAAACTGTGCCTGGAGAGATAGGTGTTCTGAAAGCAGAAAATCCCTTTATACTGTGCAAAAAAAATGTTGGCTGTTGTAATATTTGATATCTTTATGATATGGTTTTCAGTGTTTGCTTTTCATCTTTGTGCAACAGGTGCCTTTTTCTCACAAAGAGTTTATCTCCAAGGCAAAGCTCTTGACTTAGAGATTTGGGACACTGCTGGCCAGGAGCGATACCACAGTGTGTGCCATCTCTACTACCGTGGTGCCAGTGCAGCTTTGCTGGTTTATGACATTAGTTCCAAGGTAAGTCGGCACTTAGTGACATTTATGTAATGAGCGCTGCCAGAATATAAACCATAATAAACCTTTTGAGGGACAATGCACTGTTTTTGTGAAATTTTATTGAGGATTCTTCTTTCCTCCAACATCAAGAGTTGGGGGCAGCGTCTCTAATCCCCCAAAACACATAAGTTAAAAGGGTATTCCCATCGCCAAGATCCTATCCCAATATGTAGTAGAGATAATATTAGGGAATACTTCTAGTTAGAAATGTAGTGTAGTTCTTCTGATTCACTATGTCACTTAGCGCATGAGCTGGGCATTGCAGTAGCTTAGGTATCCATGGTCACAACCACTAACCACTAACTAACTGTCACTAAATGAGTGGTTGTAACCATAGATACCTGCAATGCCCTGCACATGGGGTAAGCGATTCAGCGAATCAGAAGAACTGTACAACATTTCTAATTGGAGGTATTTGCTAATATTATTATTACACCTACTGCATACTGGGAATACCCCTTTAAATTACCAATCCTGCAGAAATCAGCAAGTTTACTCTAATGTGTACGGATACATTTCAGGTATGTCCACACGTTTAGTATTTGCAGCAGATTTTTCTGCTGTAAAAACCAGATTATTGACAGTGAAAACATTTGGTAAAATATGAACAGTTTTGAGGCATTTTTACTTGTTTTTTTCCCTCCTCATTTGAATGGGTGAAAAAAGGCTGCAAAAATACTGCAAGAATTGAACAAGTCACTAATCATAACTAAACCTACAAAATAATTTTCGTTTCCTGTGCTGGACAATTTCCCAATATAACAGTACAATAATACTTTGCAAGTGTGGAAAGTGCTGGCAAAGGTCACTGTATTACATCAAGTATATAGTTAGAACGATGGATCCTTTGTAAGATTAGGTAAAGCATCTACAGCGCGGCTGAAGCTTCACATACAATTCCTTTGGTCAATGTCATAAAAATAATCCTTAGTATTACAATACCATAACGTTTCAAGCCAAAATCACAAGTAGATCTAATCTAGTAGACAGAAGTATCAGTCTTTCCTTTTTATTTCCCATTTCTTTTGAATCCACATTGCCGAGCCTGAAAAAAAAAGAAGAAAACATCCAGGCCCCTTCCTGGGACTAATGTGTCCAATCCTGGTCCCCTTCCTGAGAATAATGTGTCCAATCCTGGTCCCCTTCCTGGGTAAATGTGTCCCATCCTGGTCCCCATTCTGCAAATAATGTGTCCCATCCTGGTCCCTTTCCTGGGAATAATGTGTCCCATCCTGGTCCCCTTCCTGAAAATAATGTGACCCATCCTGGGACCTTTCCTGGGAATAATGTGTCCCATCCTAGTCCCTTTCCTGGGAATAATGTATCACATCCTGGTCCCCTTCCTGGGAATAATGTGTCCCATCCTGGTCCCTTTCCTGGGAATAATGTATCCCATCCTGGTCCCCATCCTGAAAATAATGTGTTCCATCCTGGGACCTGTCCTGGGAATAATGTGTCCCATCCTGGTCCCTTTCCTGGGAATAATGTATCCCATCCTGGTCCCCTTCCTGGGAATAATGTGTCCCATCCTGGTCCCTTTCCTGGGAATAATGTGTCCCATCCTGGTCCCTTTCCTGGGAATAATGTATCCCATCCTGGTCCCCTTCCTGAAAATAATGTGTTCCATCCTGGTCCCTTTCCTGGGAATAATGTATCCCATCCTGGTCCCCTTCCTGGGAATAATGTGTCCCATCCTGGTTCCTTTCCTGGGAATAATGTGTCCCATCCTGGTCCCTTTCCTAGGAATAATGTGTCCCATCCTGGTCCCCTTCCTGAAAATAATGTGTCCCATCCTGGTCCCTTTCCTGTGAATAATGTGTCCCATCCTAGTCCCTTTCCTGGGAGTAATGTGTCCCATCCTGGTCCCCTTCCTGGGAATAATGTGTCCCATCCTGGTTCCCATTCTGGTAATAATGTGCCCCATCCTGGTCCCCTTCTTGGGAATAATGTGACCCATCCTGGTCCCCTTCCTGGGAATAATGTGTCCCATCCTGGTCCACTTCCTGGGAATAATGTGTCCCATCCTGGTCCCCATTCTGGGAATAATGTGTCCCATCCTGGTCCCTTTCCTGGGAATACTAAATCCCATCCTTGTCCCCTTCCTGCGAATAATGGGTCTCATCCTGGCCCCTTCCTGGGAATAATGTGTCCCATCCTGGTCCCTTTCCTGTGAACAACGTGTCCTATCCTGGTCCCCTTCCTGGGAATAATAATAATGCGTCCCATCCTTGTCCCCTTCCTGCGAATAATGTGTCTCATCCTGGTCCCCTTCCTAGGAATAATGTGTCCCATCCTGGTCCCCTTCCTGGGAATAATGTGTCCCATCCTGGTCCCCTTCCTGTGAATAACGTGTCCCATCCTGGTCCCCTTCCTGGGAATAATAATAATGCGTCCCATCCTTGTCTCCTTCCTGCGAATAATGTGTCTCATCCTGGTCCCCTTCCTGGGAATAATGTGTCCCAGCCTGGTCCCCTTCCTGGGAATAATGTGTCCCATCCTGGTCCCCTCCCTGGGATTAATGTGTCCCATCCTGGGGTTAATGCGCCACATCCTTGGCCCCTTCCTGGGATAATGTGCCCTGTTCTCTCCCATGTCACGTCCAGTCCTCTCCTATATACGGCACGGGAGCAGGTAGCTGACTTAGGCGTTCACATCATGGCACGTGACGTCACTACCAACTCACAGGCACGCCGTCAGCTGCCCTTTTCTAATTGGCCAGTGGCATTTCAACTGAATGTGTATCCTCAAAACGTACATCCAGCAGAAACAGCACCTCTAGTACCCAGTGCTGCTGCACCAGCGATATGTGCACCCCTAGACATCTGTTAATGGATGCAACAAAGAGAAAAAAATCCTAGAAGTAATACCAGAGGAATATTGTAGTGAAGTAACATATCAATCAACATAAGAATATAATAGTGTGCATTCTGGCAGCCAAGAAGAATGAGGCTCACCCACCAAACATACCCGACACGCATTTCACGAATGCTTCCTCAGTGGTTATGGAGAGCCCCTCTAGGACCGTGGGGTACTCGGAACCGGGCCGGTTCTTAAAGGGCTGTGTCAGTGGCAGTGACCCGGTCCGTGGCCCTGAGCGTCCAATAAAAGGGGTTGAAGTAAATAGGAAATAAAGTTTATAAAGTAATGTTGGTGACGCCACCTGTGGTATTCGGTCAGGGATGACCGGCGCTGCTTAAAGGGGTTCACTAGGGTGATGTTATGGCAGCAGAGATAGTATGGCTTCCCACAGGTGAAGCTGGGTCCCCAGGGCTCCCGGTGTAGTAAAGATGGTGTAGTGCCAGAAAGAACTAGGGGACACAAGGTTGAAGTCTCTTTACCTTTTTACTGGTGCAAGGCAGCCACAGTCCAGGGTACAGATCACAGGTGCTGGTATGGTCCGGCCAGCTTGGAAGCGATTCAAGAATCGCCCTAGCCAGGTAGGGGTTGGAAGCCTTCCTCTCTGTGCTGTGTTGTAGTCCCTTGCTGCCTTAGGCCTCACACAAGGTCCTCACTTTCTCTCTGTCCCCCTTGTTGGTAGGACACGACCCGCATGGCAGGCAGCGCAAACCTTTTTACAGGGGTCTCTCAGGATGACTCCAGGCTCTATGTGCTGCTGTGCCATCAGGTGTTAAAGGTGGGCAGGCGACCTGCAATCTGCTGTCTGCCGGTTTCTGCCGTTGAGCATAGGGTTACCCCCACAACCTCGGAATTCTGCGCTTCAGCGCGGAGGAAGCTCAGTCTCAGCTTCCCTCCAGATTTTTACTTCTCCTGTGCTTCTCTTCCCCTTTCAGTCTCCTACAGACTGCTCTGTTTCTCTCCCCTTCCAGGAGCTGCAGAACAACTCGTCTGCACGGCCTCAGCTTTCCACTCTCAGACTCTCTCTGTCTGCTTCCTCTCTCTTCACTCTCCTCTCACAGACTAACCAACTCCTCCCACAAGCCAGAATATATAGGGAAGTTCCCCTGAATCCGGGTCTCGAGCTCCCCCCCCCCCCCGGCCTGGAGTCAGAACAGTGGTGCATGTACTTGTTACCTGCTAAAGGGATCCTTCCTCGCTTCCAAGCATGGCATCACCCTCCCCGTGAGGAAGGCAATACCACTGTAACAACCGGTTACCTGGGGTGTTACAGTTACATAATTGGGAACAAGCATTCATAACCCCTTCTCGACAAGGACTGTACATGTACGGCGCAAGTCAGAAGTGGGTGTATGGAGCGGGCTTATGGTGTGAGCCCGCCCCATACCTGGAAGATCATGGCTATGTGTAACAGCCAGGACCTGCCTCTAACAATCGTAAGTCCTGGCTGTAACACACATCGGCAGTTAATACAGCATTTAACACACACTGCAATGGGGACGTGTCATTTCACGGGCTCATTGGCGCGCCCGTGACGTGATCGCGGATTGCCAATGGATTGCTATGACAGCCAGGGGTCTGCTGACGACTTGTCATCAATAGAGTTGTCCAGTCCAAATTGATGTCTGCAGTCGCTGTGTGTTACCACACTTATGAGCCCCCCCAGTGCGCGCATCATGCACTGCAGGGACTCGCCAGTATCTGAGCCAAGACCGGAGGGTATATATGCATTATAAGACAAAAAGAAAAAATTGTTCCAGCTTCTTAATGAAATGTATAAACTTTGTCACAGCTGTGACAAAGACCGCTGTGTCGAAACGCGTCGCTCACTTCACATGTGCTATGGTGTTGCCCCAGGAGTTACTTCCATTTTAATATGTTGGATTAAAGTTTATACATTTTATTAAGAAGCTGGAACAATTTTTTCTTTTTGTCTTGGAATCCTATCACGTCTCATCAGGACGCAGTTCCGCGCCTCTTTCATTCATCGGTGAACTGGCTTTTTTTGTCTTTTATATGCATTATACACAGTCCCAGCCAGAGCCCGTCGAGTGGGCACAGCCTCGCTCCATTAGATGATCGCACCTTCAAGTCCCCTAAGGTGACTAACAAAAGCAAAAAGTGAAAAGTAAAAGCAGGTTTTATAAAATGCGCCCCTGTTTCTCCCCCCCATTAAAAATGGCTATAAAAAAATGCACATATTGCCACTTTCAGAAAAGTCAGAGCTACGAACATATATAAAAAAATAACCCTATTGGAAAATACCATAAACTTAAAAAAAACCACAATTCCGCAAAAAATGCTGTAACAAGCGACCAAAATATCACCTAAAAACGTTGTCTCATCCCACAAAAAATAAGCCATCACACAGCTCCATCAGCCAAAAAATAAAAACCCTACAGGTCTCAGAAAATGGTGACACAACCCCCCAAAAAAATGTTTTGTTAGCAAACTTCTTTTTTTTCCACCACTAAAATAATACAATTGAACATGTTTGTTATCGTTACAATCATACTGATGAGCAGAATCATATTGCCTGGCCATTTTTACGACAAAATACATGCCAGAAAAACAATTTCCACAAAACAAGCCGAGTTTCAAAAGTATTTTGCCATGTAAAAAATGTTATCAGGTCAAATTATCTTTTGCGCAGCGTAAAAAATCGTTCTGAAATGTGCATTTTTTTTGTAGAATCTTGACTCGCACTGCCCAGAACTGCGCACTAAGCAGTCTATTACAGGTGGCTCAGTGCACATCGCTTACTTTGGTCTGCCTGTGTAAACAACCGATGATCGGTAAAAGTTTACCAATTGGAGATCGTATCGTGCCGCCGGTCGGTCTGTGTAAATGGACCATTAGTTGACACCAAAAATGGCAAAACCTTCTTGATAAATATTATCTAAGTGAAGAAACATTGTCCTGCATCAAAAATGTCCAAAGCAATGGCATGGGGAGGGAGCACAGTTGTAAGTCTGGAGAACGCGTCCCATACCTTTCATGTGCTGCGGAGATGTGGTTCAGACTTGCCACTGTGACAGTCATCATGAATGCAGCAGGACCGTAAAGCCGTCTCAGTGGAGAACACAATGGGAGGCAAACAAAGGACAAGGAAGCGTGACAATACATGACAAATGGATAGTCGTTAGTGATGAGCGAATGTGCTCAGATAGGGTGTTACCCGAACATGCGCGTGTACTGTTTGCTCGCCGCAGCACATGCAGGGATTGCCCGTCGATCATCCGTGAGACATGGAGGTGTGGGGGCTTGAACATATTATTAGAGCACGCGGAAGACACTCGGTTAGCACCTGAGCATGGATGGATAACACCTTACCCCAGCACATTCACTCATCACTAATGGTCACTTTTGAATGCCAGGGTGGAGGGTTGCTCTGAAGCAAAATTGGGGGAAGATTTGCTTAGCACATAGACGAAAACAGACATGCAAATTGTAGGAAAGAAAAATACTAGGCCTGCACAGGTGAGGGTAGGTCTTCTTGAATCTCATGATCATCTACCATGTTCTGTTTTGATATCCTCTGTTGTCCTTATTGACATTTATTCTCTTTTGGCCTTAGGAGACTTTCACCAGAGCTCAACTTTGGCTTCAGGAGCTGCAGAAATATGTCTGCAGTGGAGAGATGGTCATCGCATTAGTTGGAAATAAAAGTGACCTTCAAGATGACAGAAAGGTTTCAGCAGAGGTACAGCAGGATCCCGTAATGTCTCTTTATCGTAAGGTTACTTCTTACACTGTCACATTCACCTGTAAAGGAAGGCGTGAAAAGTGCTTAAATGCTTTAGTGCATTCAATGAATCGAAGATCTGTTTGTCGCTGGTGTCACCACATGTCTAAGGACGTTCCTCCAGTTTGGAGGCCTTTACAAGGAGAGGGAACTGGGCATGTTCATGTATATGTACACACAATTCATTGCCAACGGTAGAAGGAAGGAAGGCAAAAAACATTATTGCTCAGATATCAAAGCAAGTCTGGAGTCAGAATACACAGAAGGTTATTACCCAGCACCAAGGGTGGACACAGAGAGAAGAGAGCCTCTGTGCAAGTATATGGGACCTTTACAGTCCATAAAGCACATAATGCTGGCCTTTACCTACAGGGCACCTGTTGTATCAATGGTATGAGTACCCAATGGTATGAGTGCCTCTGCCCAGCACTTCTCAGTTTCCTTAAAGTAAAATATTGTAATACAGCCACATTGATTTAGAGAGCAGCACAGAGCAGCAACAGGGTATACAGAGCCATATTCGTCAGATCACACTGATTTTTTTTTTTTTTTTTTTTGGGGGGGGCAGTTTTATAGGCTTCTACCTGCCTAAAGAGTATTTCAATGCGTTTTTCACTAGTTGGGTAAGCCGTACTGTGCACGTCATATACTTGGAGTATATAATGAATACAACCAGCAGGTGGCAGCACAGAGGCTTTCTGGTCTTTTAGGCCATTTTCACAGCAAGTAAAACTAGATTTTTCTATTTTATTTTTATTTTTGTAACGTTATTGCAGTTTGGACACACTTGTCAATAAAAATTGCACCGTATTAAATTCATACAAAAAAACATATATATTTTTTGTTTCAGTTCTGGTGCAGTTGTTCCTAGACATTTTTAATACAAAACTAAACTGTAGCACCACATCAACTTTGCATTAATGATGTCCGTATGGAAAATATAAGCAAAAACACACAAAAAATGTTTTCCACTATTTATTTTACTCATTTAAATAGCGGCATTAATTCCACAGCACTTTACAGACATCACCATCACTGTCCCCATTGGGGCACACAATAAAAATTCATATACATCTAAACTCCTTGCAGATGTTGTCCTTGGTGGGACTTGTACTCAGGACCTCAGAGCTGCAGTGCTGCCCAATATGGCATATTATAATTTTTAAACAGTTAACATCACCAAGAAAATTGGGTAACGCTCAATTTTCTTATTAAAAGCCGCACACCTCTCATTAAATATGGTGGATTTTGGACTATTATAAAATCTATGAGTAGGAACATATTTGACACAAAGTTTGTGCTGTTTTTTTGCTTTCAGACTTCACAAATCTATCCCTATCCATGTGTTATAGACTATCCAGTAGCCAATCTGCAATATAATACCGTAACAGCGTTGTAGATGAGATTCTACCTGTGACAAGCCTGTTGAGCACTTTATGACTTTAGGAAACTTTTTGAAACTTTTGAAATAATATGAAAATTTTGGGGTTAAGTTTGAGCCCAAAATGGACGCAAACTGGTTAAAAAACATTTGCTTGTCTGTCCAGACCCCTGATTAATAAGTTATCAAGTGAGATACGTGACTACTTTGAATCCATATAATGATCCAGCAGCGTCACATACATTACGATGAAAGGTTATTGCTGGGGAAGAGATCGAAGAGCAAACTGGCAGGAGATTTTGTATCCCCATCTAGGGTTTTCTTTACCGTGTACATACAATGCATCAGGCCGCGGCTGCACAAAGAGGATTGTGGCGCAAAAGTTTAAATTGAAACGATCACAAAACTGGAGTCCAACAACTTCAAGTGAATGTTCATTTTAATTTAGCAGGCACACGAAAACTGCACAGAAATACTCAGTGTACCCTAAGACAATCGCTTTAGCCTGAACATACTCTCAAAAGATATTGGGACATGAAATCAAAGCAAATATGCGATGCAAAAGTCAAATTCCAATCAGTAGGCAGAAATTGTGCCACTTTTTCGACATTGACCTTTTCCTATGAAATATTTACCTCTCAGGATGCAAAAGCTTTTGCTGAACAAAAACGACTTCTGTTCATGGAAACTTCTGCAAAGACGGGGCATGGTGTGAAAGAGGTTTTTCAAGCAGTAGGTGAGTTAACTTATTTTATGACTTCACAAACGTGTACGTAGGCGATCCAAAATGTAAGATTTATCAACTGAGTTTTTAAAAAGTTCTATATACAGTACTGTGCAAAACGTTAATGCATGTGTGAAAAAATGTAAGAATGCTTTCAAATATAGAAGAGTTACCAGCAGTGGGGTAACTAGAGTGCGATGGGCTCCATGCAAAATTTGGACCTGGCCACCGCTCTCCCCCGCATTTAGTAAGATGTGTGGGCCCTCGTAGCGTTATAATTCCTATAAAGATACACATGTTGCCCCTACCCCTCTTCATTATGTAGTAATTTCTCCCATTCTGGGCCCCTTACAGTTATATACGTCCCCTCTTCTGGTATATATGCCCCGTCCTGGTATATATGTCTGTCACTCTCTGTGACCCTTCCTGGTATATATGTCCCTCACTCTGGGACCCTTCTTGGAATATATGCCCCCCATCCCGGTGTACATGTCCCCCCCTATTGGTATATTTGTGTTTCATCCTATTATATTTATCCCCCATCCTGGGTCCCTTCCTGATATGTATGTCCCACATCCTGGGCCTCTTCCTGGTATATACTGTATGACCACTACTTGATATATATGTCCCCCATCCTGGGCTCCTTCCTGGTATTTTGTCATGATTCCGCCAGGGTCTCCTTCTCTAACCCTAGTGCTAGGGGCACCCTAGCTTGTCCCACTTGGCCACGTACCTTGCCTTAGCTCTTGAATCCGCCTTCAGTCTGTACCCTTCCCCCACCCAGTCGAAGAGGGGAGTAGTAGTATACTGTAATACACCAACCAGACTAACAAGGTAATATGAACAGGGGTAACAGAAAATACCTTCATACAAATATACTCACACATGTAACAGAGGAATGCACCAGAGAGTGGATTAGGGGGTTAAACCAAAGTAGGAGAAGAAAGGGAATTATCACACACTCAAAACCTAGCAACAGTCTCATATAAATCCACCAAATGCCTTCCCCAGTAACAACCACCAACAACCTCCAGCCATGCAGCATAAGCTTGCTCTGACAATGAATGCTAGCCAGGGCCCAGAATATATATGAGATGGGAGTGGCTAACAGTGCACAGCTGAGAGCCTTAATGCAGGAAAGCTTCCAGGAGCTCTCAACTGAGCAGATTAACCCCTGCACTGCTAAAAGAAGCCTGCACCATTTTATATGATGGTGAAGTGATTCAGTGCAGGAGTAGGAGAAATCAGATGTTGCGGTCTTCTGGTTCCTCTCTGTTGCGTTAATCCCGTGACAGATATACTGTATGAGCCCCTTCTTAATATATATGTCCCTCATCCTGGTATATATATCTCCCATTCTGTGCCCCATTCTGGTATATATGTCCCCTTCCAGCTATATATGTCCCCCCATCCTGGTATATATGTCCTCTATCCTGGGACCCTTTCAAGTATTCATGTCCCCCATCCTGGTATATGCATGTGCTCCACCCTGGGCCCCTGCCTGGTATATATGTCCCCTGTTCTGCCTCTACATTAAAAAAAAAAGCATTTTACTTACCTTCCTCCGCTCCCATAACGTACGGCGTCCTATCTGCTACTGGCGCAGAGGCCAGCAGCTTATACCAACATGCCTGCTATGGCAACGCATGACGTCACTGCCATGTGACACCAATACCTGGCACGTCAATGTCAGTTGCCAGCCTCTGATTGGCTGGTGACGTTTATTATGACCTCGGATGCACATCCAGCTGAAGTAAGGACTGGGATCGTCGGACCTCCTTCCAGCACGGGCCTGATCGCGGTTCCACCTTCTGGATCTGTGGTTGTTATGCCCCTGGTTACTAACTTATTTTTATCAATTAACAAAAGACAAAGCAAATTACAAAATATTGATATGATTTAGATTTTTTGGGGGGAGTGACCACTCTGTTGCTTTCAAAATTGCAGCAATCCTAGGTACACTTGCACACAGTTTTTGAATGATTTCGGCAGGGAGGTTGTTTCCAGTGTTTTGGAGAACTAACCACAGATCTTCTGTGGATATAGACTTGAGCACATTTTTTGTCTCTTCATGTAATCGTAGACAGACTCGATGATGTTGAGATCAGGGTTCTTTGGGGGCCATATTATGACTTCCAGGACTCCTTCTTCTGTATGCTAAGGATAGTATTCTTAATGACATTACCTGTATATCTGGGGTCGATGTCATGCGGCAGAATACATTTGAATCTAATCAGATGCCTCCCTCATGTTATTGCATTCTGGATAAGTATCTGCCTGTATTTCTCAACTTTGAGGACACCATTAATCCTGACCAAATTTCCAAATCCATTTGCTGAATGCTGCCCCAAACTTGCAAGTATCCTCCACCAAGCTTCACTGCCCCATACAAATACTCATTATTGTACTGCTCTCTATCCCTTCTGCAAATGCACTGCCTTCTGTTACAGCCAAACATTTCACATTTTGTCTCATCAGTTCTGAGCATTTTCTGCCAGTTTCCTTCATACCAGTTATGTTTTTGTGTATAGTTGAGTCACTTGTTTCTATGGTTTTGGGTGGCAATTTGTCCATGAAGACCACTTCTGGTCAGACTTGTCCAAACAGTAGAGGGGTGTAACTGGGTCCTACTGGTTGCTGCCAGTCCTGAGCTGATGACTCAGCTGGGCATCTTCCAGTTTCGAAAGAGAAGTAAGCAAGGATGCCTTTTTGATTTGTTGCATGTAGGTTTCTAGGCTGACCACTTGATACTTATCCATCATACAATACCATCAAGGAGGCAATTGATTGGCTCCAGATTTATTCTGCAGCAGAACAACAACCCCAAACATACAGACCGTGTCATTGAGAACTATCTTCAGCATAAAAAAGAACAAGGAGTCCTGAGAGTGAGGATACTGCCCCCACAGAGCCCTGCACTCAACATTGAGTCTCTTTGGGATTACATAAAGAGATGAATTTGTGCCATCCTACATCCACAGAAGATCTGTGGTTAGTTCTCATAGATGTTTGGAACATCAAATATTGATTTCATTTGATTCCTCCTATGATCGTCCACTTTGCATTTCATTAGTTGATCCAAATAAACCATTAGCACTCTAATTTTTTCTAAAGCATCTTACTGTGCAGTTTTTGTTCCACCCCTGCCTAAAACTTTTGCACAGTACTGTATATAGGCAGTTGTTACTTTCAGAGCTTAAAGGGAATTTGTCACTTTAAAATTTGCCTATAAGCTAAGGCCACCGGCATCAGAGGCTTATCTACAGCATTCTGTAATGCTGTAGATAAGCCCCCAATGTATCCTGAAAGATAAGAAAAACAAGTTATATTATACTCACCCAGGGGCGGTCCCAGTGCGGTCCGGTCTGATGGGCGCCACCATCCGGGTCCAGCGCCTCCCATCTTCATACGATGACGTCCTCTTCTTTGCTTCCTGTTGAGGGCAGAGCAAAGTGCTGCAGTGCTCAGGTGCTGGGCCTCTCTGACCTTTCTGGGCGCCTGCACACTGCAGTACTTTGCTCTGCCCTCACCAGGTCAGACAAAGTACGCCTGTGCCGGAGCCGCGGCAGGAAGAAAAGAAGAGGACGTCATCGTATGAAGATAGGAGGCCCCTGACCGGACCGCGACGCCCATCGGACCAGACCGCAGCGGGACCACCCCTGGGTGAGTATAATATAACCTCTTTTTCTCATCTTTCAGGATACATCGGGGGCTTATCTACAGCATTCCAGAATGCTGTAGATAAGCCCCTGATGCCGGTGGGCTTAGCTTATAGGCGAACTTTGGGGTGACAGATTCCCTTTAACACGTGTAATATTAATAATTAGAATATATCATTTTTAGAAGTCTTTGCATTTTATCTTTGTACTCAGTTGTACATTGTGTGGGACCATTGTGGTGTGTAATGGAGTCAGTGATAAGATAGATGTTCGTTCCTCGGGGAAGCTATATCTCTAATCTTAAGCTCCATCATTCACTTCTCCACTTTCTATGTCTCTGCACAGGATGTCTTCATACATTACACGCCAAGTACATCCTTTACACTCCCCTGTTTTCTGTGATGTTACCACTTAATGCACATTCATATTTAATGGTCGGATGCCTCCTGTAAATCTTACTGATCCAAGTCCTCTATTATCTACCTGCAGCCAGTGAACTACTGACTTTGGAGCAACAAAAAGAGGACAAGCGGCACCGAAGGGACTCCCACATTACTCTCGTCGAAACACATCCCCCCGGCATAAGGCAAAGATGCTGTGACTTCCAGTAGAGAGGCAGAAGCAGCAACATATGAGTCAGATTGTATCTGTAGCCAAGTCAAGTATTAAAGAATACATGTATATAATATTATTACTAAAAAGAAGAAGCCAGAACATAAAGTCTAATTTCTAAGGAATATAAGAGATTAAATAATAAAACATCTCAACTAATGTGCAGCAGAGAACCCATAGTGCCATTAAAACCTGTCTTTCAAATCAATTTATTATTTTTTTTTTTTATAAAATATTCCATTTTGAAAGGAGAAAACAGAGTGCATTTATTTTTACAATTTTCATAAATGTGAGAAAAGTAGAAAATGTATGGAAAAGACTATGGTAGAACTATATCAATCTGAGAAATCAGTGATAGACTCCAGCTAAGGGCTCTGTTCACACTGGCATTATTCTATGTTCTATCAAGGTTCCTGTGGTTGTGAAGACCAATGTAACATAGTCTGCAATGTCATCAGATCTACGAGGAGCCTGACAGAAACCTGATGGACCCTAATACCAGTCTATGGGATGGCAGAATTTATTTATTTTTTTTATGTTCAGCTCTCATGGTTCCTTTAAGGCCCGGATCCGAATGATCTGTAAAATATTCATAAGCTCGGTAAACGCTACGGGTACAAAGCAGGTTTATGATCTCAGGACCCCTCTATCTTTCAATCCTGCTTTCCTGCTGCTGAGAAACTGTTCAATAAATTGCAAATGATGAATCAGGGCCAAGTTCATCTGAAAAGTTGAAGTCGCTTTTCTTTTTTTTTTCTCTTCTGTTATTCGCTGACTTTTATTGCACCAAATTCTTCAAGATGGCGCACACGACTCAGGAACGTTCTTTATTTTTGTTTTTAACCAATTTTTGAAACTTTTTAGCACCAAAAATCACAATTCTTTAAGAAGTCGCAAAAATATACGCCAAATTGAAAACTTTTCCAGAGACTTTACACCGTGGGAGGACACTGGATTGACATGTGGGGGAAAAGAATGCAACATTTGGTAAAAGTCGCATTTCATGAAACTATATTTAACATTTGGATAAGCCAAAGTTGTAGAGGAAAAATTAAAAAAAAAACTTAAAAATGTTGAGAAATGTATAGAGATTAAAGCAAAAATACAAAAGCCACTAAACTAGGAAATTACTCCAGAAATGGAGAGAAACAAGGATGATGAATTGGGGCCCAAGTTCTTCCAAGGATCCTACATTCTCTGTGCTAGTCTATTATGTTATTGATCTTGGATTATTAAAGGGAACCTGTCACATGCAATCCGATCTGCGGACAGCTTGGCATAGAGAAAACGCTGAGCATAATGATGCAGATTCAGTGTAATGTGTAATTTATTCATTGAAAACCTTGCTCCTAGTAGTGATTGACAGCTTTCAGCTGAATACACAGTGATAAACGGAAGACTGTCAATCACTAGTAGGACCGCCCACCGGACGCATGTATGCAAACACCAGGGGTTCCAATGAATAAGTCTCACAGAAACCTTTCCCGCAAAAAATGAAAATCAATTTGATCAGCTTTTCCTGCTCTATAACTTCCGGCCTGGGTGCAGATCAGACACAATTGTCAAAATGACAAGTTCCCTCTAAGTTATTAATTAAAAAACTAATAAATATTGTATACATGAGTTGGTAATGAAAAGCTAAGCAGACCCAGAATATGGATATATGCTTCCAATTTAGGTAGATGCCTCCAATAGAAACTTCTAATCAATCTTTCAATTGTTCTATATGTATAGTACATGGGCGAAAGATGATTTGATGTCATCGACACATTAGGATTTACATGCTATCATTCAGCTCAGCGCTGTCTTCTATTGGGACGCACGTCTGTCCCAGTGATCTGTACATGGACTTCTGAGTGTCTTCCCAGGTAGTGCCTCTCCTGCCATACCGGCCTACCGGACGGATCCCACGGCCAGTGTACCATGATGGGTCAATATCAGGATCTGCAGAAAAAAATGAGGACAAACATTTTATGTTCTAAGCTATGCATTCAGTAAGTTTAATGTAGTATAACAGGTGAGATTCTGAATATTCCTGATCATATAGAAATAGTTATAGGAGTAATAATGGGAAATGGAAAAGAAGGGAACTCTCAGAGATAATGGCAAACAGCAGGATTCATGGAGGTTGTTCACACCAGGCATACAGATCCCATTTACCATGTAGTGTACCAAATAGTGAAATACCGTATTTTTCGGACTATTAGACGCACCGGACCATAAGGCGCACCCCAAATTTGGGGTGAAAATTGCAGAAAAAAAGATTTTTTATAAGATGGGGGTCCGTCTTATTGTCCGAATTTACAGTATCTTACCTGAGGGCTGGCGGTGGCAGAGCAGGGTCACAGGAGGCATGGTGTCGGCAGAGGTGGGGTGATGCGGTACGGCGTGCACCTGAGCAGGGTCCCTTCCTGCTTAGGTGGGCGACGCCACGGCCTGGTGTCCATGGGAGGGTTGCAGCAGTGGTTACCGGCAGAGGTGCTGGGATGAGGAGGTGCTGGGATGAGGAGGTGCTGGGATGAGGAGGCGCAGTGAGAGGTATGGCGTCAGAGGGGTCCCTTTCCCCGGTGAGGTGATGCAGCAGCCCGGTAAGCAGCAGAGCCGGGTGAATACTGTTGTTAGCGGTGGTGGCAGCCATCTTCCCGAGGCCGCGGGTGCGCAGATGAAGCGCTCTGCTTCCCGGGGCTTCAGGAAAATGGCCGCGGGATGCCGCTCGTGCGCAGATGGAGATCGCAGATGCGCAGAATGGCCGCCGCGATCCCCATCTGCGTACGCGCGGCATCCCGCGGCCATTTTCCTGAAGCCCCGGGAAGCAGAGCGCTCCATCTGCGCACGCGCGGCCTCCGGAAGATGGCCGCCACCACCGCTAACAACAGTATTCACCCGGCTCTGCTGCTTACCGGGCTGCTGCATCACCTCACCGGGGAAAGGGACCCTGCTCACTGCGCCTCCTCATCCCCGCACGTCTGCCGCCGCACCTCTGCCGCCACACCTCTGCCACCGTACCTCTGCCGCCACAGTAAGCCTGCATTGCGACTATTAGACGCACCCCCCATTTTCCCCCCTTTTTTGGGGGGGAAAAAGTGCATCTTGTAGTCCGAAAAATATGGTAATTAAAAAATACCGCTAAACAATGCTCAGAAATACCCATGTTTTGTCTTCTCTCAGCCTTATCCTTATATCCAGGCTTGGACTGGCCCACAGGAAAACAGGAGAATCTTCCGTTGGGCCCCTGTGCAAGGGTGGGCTAGCTCTCTCTTATTTGAGCAGTACTTGGCACAATATACTTAAATCACTATGTTACAGACAGAGGTGTTATCCTATTAATTTATCAATCTACCCATTTTTATATAGATTTGTGATTGGGGATGATGTCACATTTGCATTTAGCTGAAAAGAGGGGCCCTGGAGTTTGTTACTGGTGGGCCCTTGACACCCTAGACTGATACTGCTTATATCCCTAATGATTTGCCCCTGTTAATCTCCACAGAGAGCAAAACTGTACCTACATAGAGTAATACTGCCCATATGGTGCTCAAAGTTCTTATATCATACAAAACTACGCCCAGAAAATGTCATACATTGACCACACAAGTCTTCTCCCAATTGTTCAGACATGGCAGCAATAAGCACATGGAAGGCAAAAAGCTGGGTGTAATGAATATTTATTCTGCACAATGGGTAACGTATAGGTCCTCGGCCATTCTTCAAACTCAGCTTATTTCTAGACTGACCACAAAATACCAATTATATGACATCACAAAGGACATTGCTAGTTTCTATCTTTTAAAAAGTTATTCAACCATTAATTATTTGATTACTACTGAAAGGGAAAGAAGGAAATAGCAAATGATAATGGGAGCAGTAACCAGTGCATGCCCAAATGTCATTTATTGTCTTCATTTTAGCCGGTATCAAGAAAAGGATATGCGATGGTTGATAAATGTGTCCATAGGAATTGGACTAACACTAATCCTTGGAATTGGAATGTACTATGGAAATCATTATCCCTTACCAAATATCTCTAGAACTATGAACGCGGCCTTTCCTTTAGTCGGAGCAAAAGACCATTGCCTTATCCCGGTATCGCAATACCTTGGCTAAGGCAAGATGGCTTGTTGGCGATTCTCCTTGGCACCCTTTTAACCAGATAATTTTTTCATTTTTTTCTGCCTAATTTAGTTGTTGCTACATTCACTTTGTGGGAAAGCTTACCGGGAAACACAATTGTCGAGTTTAGCTGAATTATTGTGACTCCAAACTTTTTTTTATAGTTAATTAAATTTATATTTTTACATTTAATTTTCATTTAGTTTGGATCTTTTATCAATTCATAATATACACATAATCCACATCTAGGTATTGTTGCAGGTATTTTCTGTAATGCCTGCAACATATATAGAAAATCAGTAGTTTCCTGTGAACATGGGAAAAAGGACATTTTACATATATACATTAACAGGTGTGACAAACACATATATATGCACAGACATACCATTTCTCTTTTGTGCAGCTGTGGCCATTTTAGGGAATAGACCTATGGAAGTTACAAATCTTGTTAGAAATAATGGTGTAATCAGAGTGGAGTCCTGAGTATCATGTGTTGTCACTTTCCTAATAAGTAGCATGGCCAGGAGTGAATAAGAACAACATGGAAAATTCATCATCCTAAGGGTATGTTTCCACGTTCAGGATGGCCGGCGGTATCGCCGCTCGGTGCTAAGCCCCGCCCCCTTTCTGGGACGCGATCATGCCGGATGTGTTAACTCTTCACATCCGGGATGATCGCTCTCTCCCATAGCGCCCTGTGATATGCCTTGCGGGGACGCTGCGTCCCCGCAAGGTGTACGGACATGCTGCGATCTGAAAAGACGCGCAGCATGTCCGTAGTCGCAGGGCCGCTGCGTGCGTGTTTCCACGCATAGTGGAGACGGGATTTCATAAAATCCCCTCCACTATGCTGGAACATCTGGACGCTGCTTGTTTGACGCTGCAGCTCTGCGCAGCGTCAAACAAGCAGCGTTTCCTGACCGTGGAAACATACCCTAAGGGTATGTTTCCACGTTCAGGAAACGCTGCGTTTTTGACGCTGCGTTTTTCCGCAGCGTCAAAAACGTAGCGTCCAGATGTTACAGCATAGTGGATGGGATTTCATGAAATCCAGACTCCACTATGCGTTAAAAAACGCATGCGTTTTTGCCGCGAAAACGCATGCGTGGTGCGTTTTTTCGAAACGCAGCATGTTGCTACTATGAGCAAAACATGTAGGTACACCGCAGGTGACCTGCCAGTGACCTCAGGTGCAGTTTTGGTCAGGATTTTACCTGCATAAAATCCTGACCAAAGCCTGAAGCAAAACTAAACGTGGAAACATACCCAAAGGGTATGTTTCCACGGTCAGGAAACGCTGCTTGTTTGACGCTGCGCAGAGCTGCAGCGTCAAACAAGCAGCGTCCAGATGTTCCAGCATAGTGGAGGGGATTTTATGAAATCCCGTCTCCACTATGCGTGGAAACCCGCACGCGGCGGCCCTGCGACTACGGACATGCTGCGCGTCTTTTCAGATCGCAGCATGTCCGTACACCTTGTGGGGACGCAGCGTCCCCGCAAGGCATATCACAGGGCGCTATGGGAGAGAGCGATCATCCCGGATGTGAAGAGTTAACACATCCGGCATGATCGCGTCCCAGAAAGGGGGCGGGGCTTAGCGCCGAGCGGCGATACCACCGGCCATCCTGAACGTGGAAACATACCCTTTGGGTATATTTCCACGTTCAGTTTTGCTTCAGGCTTTGGTCAGGATTTTATGCAGGTAAAATCCTGACCAAAACTGCACCTGAGGTCACTGGCAGGTCACCTGCGGTGTACCTGCGTGTTTTGCTCATAATAGCAACATGCTGCGTTTTGAAAAAACGCACCACGCATGCGTTTTCGCGGCAAAAACGCATGCGTTTTTTAACGCATAGTGGAGTCTGGATTTCATGAAATCCCATCCACTATGCTGTAACATCTGGACGCTGCGGTTTTGACGCGTCAAAAACGCAGCGCTTTCCTGAACGTGGAAACATACCCTTACAGGAATCTTTCAACAGTGTTAATTTCATACATTATAAACTTGAGCATTTGACAACAGGCCGCCCACTGGGGAACGGATGAATCTGGTGAGCCCCGGTGCAAGTGTAAGCCACTTACCCCCCAACATGAGCAGTAGTTGGCTCAAGACATTTGATTCACGATGTACAGACAAAAACGGCATCTCATCATTCATTTTACAATGTACCTAGTTTGTTAATATATAGAAGCAAAGGGAAATTTGTGAATAGAGGGTAATGTAATATTTGCATGGGGGCCCCCTTTGTCAATGTAACTGGTGGGCTCTTGCCACCCCAGTCTGACACCGAACTGGGCATAAGACTTGGGCATAAACTTATTAAGATAACAGAAGCAGTCAAAATCTTGCTCTCCTACATTACTGACATTTTTGCTCCTTATGCTCTGCCTAAAATATAGTTCCTTATATTGTCAGCCCAAATTTACATTTCAAACTCACAACAGAGTCTTTTTGGGATGGAAAGCAACAAAAAATGTTTTAGTTTTCAAATCTGTTCCTTCGTTGCAACAAAAATAATTATTTTTGGAATATGTAAATGAGGGTGCTTAGTATTCCTATATCCCAGTGTACCATTCTGCCCACTCAGCATGCTGAGTTTTCCTTCTATGATGATTGACAGCACTTGCATACTGGCTATCAGCACTCACTGTCTGATGATAAGCCTCTGTGATGTGTGACTCATTTTTGCACTAGAGTGATGTCAGCAGAGAGGAGAGAATGATGTGTGACTCATTTTTGCAAAGTGATGTCAGCAGAGAGGAGAGAATGATGTGTGACTCATTTTTGCAGAGTGATGTCAGCAGAGAGGAAAGAGTGATGTCAGCAGAGAGGAGAGAATGATTTGTGACTCATTTTTGCACAAGAGTGATCTCAGCAGAGAGGAGTGATGTGTGACTCATTTTTGCACTAGAGTGATGTCAGCAGAGAGGAGAGAGTGATGTGTGACTCATTTTTGCACTAGCGTGATCTCCACAGAGAGGAGAGTGTGATGTGTGACTCATTTTTGCACTACAGTGATCTCAGCAGAGAGGAGAGTGATGTGACTATTTTTGCACTAGAGTGATCTTCGCAGAGAGAGTGAGATGTGACTTGTTTTTGCACTAGGGCTCATACTCACTTGCGAGAAACTCGGATGAGTCTCGCACGGCAATACCCGGCACTGCACCCGGCACTCAGGAGCGGAGCGTGCGGCTGCATGTATTCCTATGCGGTCGCACGCTCCGATCTGAGTGCCGGCAGCAGCATCGGGTATTAACATGCGAGACTCATCCGAGTTTCTCGCAAGTGAGTATGAGCCCTCAAAGTGATATCAGCAGAGAGGAGAGAGTGATGTGTGACTAATTTTTGCACTAGAGTGATATCAGCAAAGAGGAGAGAGTGATGTGTGACTAATTTTTGCACTAGAGTGATATCAGCAGAGAGGAGAGAGTGATGTGAGACTCATTTTTGCACGACATCCCTTAAGATTTTGTAAAATAGTATAACAATCTCATAATATTAGGACAGACCATATTAAATACACCCGCCTTATCCTACTGTGCATACTCACTTCGAATGTCGAGGGACGGCTGCAGCACTCGGCTGTGAGTCTCGGGGATTGCCAAGCACAGCAGCAACAAGCAGGAAATAGAGGCACACACCAGTTTCATTCTATGTTTCTTGAAGCCACTGACTGCTGGTGAAGATCAGCAGGACATAAGGCAGTCTACAAGAGGAATACAATTATACATCATGTACAGATTCTTCTTCTAGGTTTTAGTACACGAATTAAGTCAAATAAATGCATCTAGTAGCAGATCTGAATGTCAACCAACATTGGAGATTTAATACAGACGTATTCTAGAGACTAGAGATATACACTGGTGATATGTATGTTTTACAAATTTATCAGTGGGTCAAATTAAGTCATAATATACATATATATATATATATATATATATATATATATATATATATATATATATATATAAATATATTTATTATCATTAAAAGATTAGATGAAGATGGAGAAACATATGGTAAATTCTATGAAGAAGTGATAACACTTACTCTCAGTTACGGCTCATGCAGACGTCAGATTTTCTCATACGATTGGTATCTGTGTTTTCCATGGATAGGACTCGTACCAATGATAGCCTAGGTCAGTGTTCCTCAATGCCAGTCCTCAAGAGCCACCAGCAGATCATGTTTTCAGGATTTCCTTAGTATCACCCAGGTGATATTTCTATCACATGTACAATACTAAGGAAATCGTGAAAACATGATCTGTTGGTGGCTCTTGAGGACTGGCATTGGGGAACACTGGCCCTATGGCGTAGTTCATGATTTTTATCTTTAGCATGGAGCCTAGTCCATTATTGATGATCACTCGCCAATGCAAGTGTATAAGTCCATGAAAATATCAACCAGCACTCGGATACCATGGATTGTTTGGTAGAAGCTAGAGATACCTCCAACAATTTTTTTTTCACTCAAGAAAAAGTGACTAAACTCTGACCAAGTTCTGATGGTAAAATCTGACATTGACCAAACCTTCACATTCACATTCTAAACCAAGACGCTGCTGAAACTCGGGACATTGCTTGTTTTTTTTTTTTTTTACATAGGGGAAAAGTTACCGATGTCTGAATGAGCCCTTAGCGTGGTTTCTAAACTTTTCATACTGATCATATTATTGTGATGTACATAATTCACATAAGTATATGTTTAAGTTATGGAGAAACTTATTTGGAGCGGATACATTACGTTGAAGCAATCTATAACTGTTTGTGTAGATATTGGTAATGTCTGTAAGGCACTGTGGAATATGTTTACAATAGTAAGTAATTAAAATGAACAAAAATGGGTACAAAATATAATGTCTTGATATCATGATCAGTTTGTGACTTTCCCACTCGGAAAAGCATTTTTCTCAGCTGCTACTTTTCTATTTGGTATGGAGCTGCATGCACTGAATTTTTTTTTCTAGCAGATAAAAATTAATGAGATGATTTACATATTAAATAATCCAGATGTGAGAACCCACTCGCAGCGCTCTATATACATATGCGTGTGCATAACAACATATACATCCGTTAAGTCTCAGCATAGGGATTAAATTTCAAGTAACTCTACCATGCAAAGTTTAGCAGTTTCAGTGCCAGGTGTATTGGGTATCATCTATCAGAATCCTCTCTTTGGTCTCTCGCTCATCACATAACCAGTTTGATTGGTAACGTCCTGCTCATCACACATTTTAAAGAACTGACTCAGTGGTTAAATGCACTGAATTTAAATGATAATAAGAAAAATTGATTCAAGTTTAAATATAAAAAATTATATTAACTTATTACCAAAGACGCTATTTTAGCTGAGTGAATAACTCATAGAGTATTGGTAAATGTTTATAGAGGTAAAAATTACAGAATGCCCACCAATGAGACAAGTGGTTATGCATCATACTCACAGTTTTTCGTGGCAGGGGACTCTCTCCCCAGCTGTTCTCTTGTGCCTGTTCCCCTTCTACTCTAGTTATATTAGCTGTGTGTGGCTTGACGTCAGTAGCAGCCCCTTGCCCCTCTATCAGCACTCGCATCCTCCCCTCACCTACCTAGTGCCTGAAATCCATTATGTTAATTTTTTTTTTTAACCAACTGAAGCAGTGGCTTTTAATGACTCACATATGACTCTTATCTTTTCAAGTTCCATTTAGTTCTTAATAAAGAAAGGGAAAGGCCAGGTCTTTTCTCATCTCACGGTATTAATGAGTATTTATGATGTTCGTTACACCTCTTTATGAGTTCATTTCCACCTATATTGTATTCCTGTACGTCCTTCCAATGTCGTCGCCTCTTAAAATGTACTCGAGTATTTATATATTGATGTTGCCTTTTGGAAGTATTTTATTTTTAAGAAAGCCTTAAAAAACACATAGTCCTAAAAGGACACTTAAGAAACCTCTTGATATACAAGTCTACATAGGAAGCAATAAATTGAAGTTGTGCAGCACTCCATTGGTTTCAGTTACTCCTGGTCAACCTAAATTTAGAAAGCAACATAAATAGGTGAAATTTAGGAAATCCTTCTGGAAAAAACATTTGCTACCTATAGGTAGTATAACAAATATTATTCTTATTAAACAGTAAGCACTATCTCTTTTCTGGACCTTAAAACATCATAAAATAACACTACAATTTCTCTGTAGTTTACAAATTAAGAAGCTACTAAAGGGAATTCACATAAATAACATTAAAATCTATAACCTTATTAAATATTATGTACAGGTTCTTTCACTAGTTCTGTCATGAAAAGGGGGCTCACTAGGTAAGGTGGATATTCTAAGCCCAAGGGTGAGACACAGATAGCAATCAGGAGACAGCAGAGATATTGAAGACAGCAGACAGGTAAATAAGGGACTGGAAGCCACAGGCTTGTGATGTCCTGAAGGCTACAGACAGGTAGCAGGGTTACTGGAAGCTGCAGGCTGACCGGAGACATCCGGGAAACCACAGACAGGAAACAGAGTTACTAGAAGTCTTAGGCAGATTGCAGACTCAAGGACCGGAAGCAGCAGACAGACTGGTGACACCATGGAGACCACAGACAGGTGGCAGACAAACCCCGGAGTAACAAGAAAGTCTAAATACAATGGAAGCCACAGACTGCTAGGATACATCCTGGAAACTGCCGGTGGACATGCAGCAGAAGTCCTAGAAGACCGGGAACAGATAGCAGACAGAACCCAGGAGTAACTATAAAGTGTGAAAACCATGGAAGTCATGGTCAGATAGGAAATGTCCAGGAGAAACTAGCCAGTTAGCAGTGGTATTGAAAGCCGCAGTCAAGAATCTCAGGGACTGGAAACCACAGGCAGCCAGGACACATCCTGCAGACTGAACAGGAACTGTGCACAGACAAAGTGTTAATAAAAGTCTAAATATCAAGACACAGGTGTGTGCCTTATATAGGCCTAGTTCGTTCAACACATGGGAGAATGCCAGGCTACTTACAAAGCCCAATGTGGAGCACAAGAATCTTCAGCAAACCGGAATGTAAGGAGCAGAGCCCAAACCCAAGAACCAGCGTGTATTGGGTTCCTTCAAGGTGTATTGATGCTTTGTAATGGTAACTTTTAGGTTTATTATAAATCTAGGTTTAGAGCGATTAGTTGTTGCTCTTCTTTCTCTGTAGCACACAGACAGACGTATCAGATATTATACAGCAGTACTTAGTACTTTGTGGCTGCAAATCCAGCACTAGAGAAACATAAAAAAAGTTGCTTGAAGCTATCACGTAATGTGCTTCGCTTCATAATCTAAGTCATATGGCAATACCTGTTTAAGAGTTGATATTGACCTTTAGGGTTGTACTTTTTTGTACTTCTTTCTTAGATCCCACTCACGCTTCAGTGTTGAGTAGTATCCTTTTCAAGGAAATATAAGGGGTAGATTTGAGAAAGTGAAGGAGTATAAATGCTTCCAAACACTTCAAAGCATGTCTGCAAATGGAGTTTCTGGTTTGGCTTCTTATCCTAAGTCATGTGATAAGGGTCTTTAAAGTCAAGATTGACTTTTAGGATTTCTACATCCAATAGGTGGCACAACAGTTCCTGTCCTTTTAATCACTGAAGAGTTTATTGCTCAATCAGGAGCTAATTTTTTCACCAGGTATTTCTTGAGGCAGTTTGTAGTGTCGAAGGGTAGTATCGTACTTGCTAACAAAGAAGACCACGGTGTTGGTAGGTGTGCAATTAACGTGGCGCACGTAACGTCAGTGCATTTGTATTGAGGCCTAGTTAGACAGGTAAGCATCTCTGCCTGTTTTTGGTTTTTCTTGAATATTGGAGGATTTTTTCCTCTTTTTGTGGTTCTTACTTGGTTAAGACCCTGGAACCACAAGAGTCCAAGTCTATTTAACCCAGCAACAGTCCTTTGGGTTAACATTGGCCCCATTTGGAAAGGGCACACAAGCCAACACAACAGTTTTCCCTTGTAAGGGTAGCCCCTTTTTCAATGTGGGCACAGTTCATTTGTCCACCATCAGTCTGTAATATGGGGACACAGTTCTTTAGCTCCATTCCTGTCCATGAGACAGGTGCACAGTCCCTTAGGGGCTATGTCCATCTTGGATTGGGCTCAGTCCTTAACTGAGGGTGTAAGACCCGCCTACCTCTGCAGCAACTCTCAATCCATCAGAGGGGTAAACAACTTCAGCCCTCCATGACTAACAATGTGGGGGAGTCCCAGATACATGTGGGTCTTAGACCCGTTTGACCATGGTCCTCAGGAACCTTGAACTTTTCTGCTATTGGGTGCAACTAGTACAATTCCACCTTCTTTTCAGTTCAGACAACGCTGATAATCACTGCACCAGAAATACAGTCAGAAACTGGAGTAGCATTTCTTCCATACAAAATGCCAGTACTTTTTATGAATTCGATGGGTGGGGGTGGGCATGGCCACTCCTCATCTAGAACTAGTTCCTCCCGAACTCCTCCAATTTAGGTGGAGTTGATTCAAACGGCTGTGAAATGTTGCACGAAAAGCTTTGACACATGGGCCCCTAAGTGAACAGTGTTTGGTAGTGTGAAGACATTATTATCTGGATTTGTTTTCAAAAATCTTGAAGTTGTTTCCTCTGTGGTTTCCTCTATTCAGATATTTCTATAATTAATTTACAAGCATTCATATAGCTTTTAGATTAATTCAATTAACTTTTATCCAATTGCATATTTGCATTTACATATCCCCTTGTACAGTGGCTGGTTGAACCAGATTGTGCTGTCTAGCTATAGTCTTCTGAGTTTATAACTATTACAAGGACTTATAACATTTTGATTCCATTGAAGTGATTGGTGTACAGCATTTGTTGTCCTTTTCTGCCATCGACTGACCATTGTTGTTATATGTTCTCATGTATTGCTGATGTAATCTCCCATCATGCCTCTCTCTCTGTAACTCCTATCTTCTTCCTCACATCCTTTTTTTCTGGTCAGTGTCATCTTGGCAGAAGTATGCCTCATGGCTGGAGAGAGGATTCTCCTATTATCTCTAGCCTCCATGTTCTGCCTGATGCTCATCCCTTCATCTTTCCTGACATCTCAGTGCAGCGCCCCAGAGTCCTGGTCGTTGCAGTAACGTCGCTCTGCCGCTAAGGGGAGTGATGTTACGTCTGATTGCACTAAAGGAGTTCACCTGACCAGGTAACACTCACACTACACTTCACACTCCGGCCACCAGGGGGAGTGGTTCTATCTAGTAGGCCACTCCTCACACTCTGGTAAAACTGGGGGTTGGACAGGAAGACAGTGAGAAGTAACTGGGAAGAGCTAGTGAGAGGACCTGTCAGGGATGGGATCCTGGCAGACTCCTAAGAGCAGAACTAACCAGTGAACAACGGGAATACAGTAAAGAGGAATTAGGACCAGAAGGAGTCGTGCTGTTAGACCGAGGCAACATCCTTCTGAGGCGCAAACAGTCGGTGGCCGGAACGCCGAGCAAGTAAGAGACTCTAAGTACTACTGCAAACCACGGCCGGACAGCCAATTATAGGTTGGCTGTCTCACACAAATCACCTAAGCAGACAACGGAGGCAGCTGTGGGAGAGGGGCGACTCTAGGGTCCTGGAAGAACTCCAGGCCTACCCCGTCATACGGGTGCGTCCTACCATATCACCTGGGGGACGGAGAGAACGAACATCAGAGACAGACACAGCAGTTGTGAGGACTATCCCGGGGTGCTCAGCAGGGAAGAACGACAACACTCAGCGCTAGAAGGTAGACACTGATTCTCACCTGTAAAGGGAACTCCTGATGTGCCTTTGGACCAGCCGGTCTCTGACAGCCCTGTTGACAGCGCTCTGGACTGAGGACTCTAAAACCTTCAGTAAAGAGGTAAAGAGACTGCAACCTGGTGTCCTCGTTATTTACTGCACCGCACCACCACCACTATCCACATCTATCACTGTACGCCCCTCAGCAGGGTCACGGACCGGGTCTAGCCACCGTGACAACCCCAGAGCAGAGATTCAGAGGCCCGGTACCGGGTACCCCTCGACCCTGCGGCAGTGGGGGCGCTACAACTTGGCGTCACGAACAGGATCTACTTAAGCCTGAAGAATCAGGTCATGTGTGCCTTGGAACTGTGATTTATTGTGCTTGGACTGTAACTTATTGCAAAGACTGTGCGTCAACAATTGCCGCCAAGAGTTCCCGCCACGATTCGCCATCGCAGTGTGCGGAGGGAGGAGCCACAGCTTCGTGGGCGGAACCGGCCAAAAGAAGCGCGGAACGAGAAAGCGCGGTAACGTGCCGATCCCGGAAGAGGAACCCCGATCTCCAGCAGGTTAGTGGAGGAAGGGCCAGCCATGTCCGAGTCGGGAGGAGCGGAGGAGGAGGCCGCAACCGGGGACGCAGGGGCACCTCCGGGCCCCGCTGCGGGCGAAGCCGCGGCCCTAATACAACCACCGGTTGCCGCAGAACCCGCTGCCCCCCTCAGCCAGTCGGACGCTGCCACTAACACAAAAGCCATAATGCCCTTCTCTATGCCGTACCTGCCTGGAGCGGCCTGGCTCCCACGATATTCCGGGGAGTCGCATACATTCACTGACTTTAAAGAAGGAATCTGCAGCCTGATCGAGTTCTATCCCCTGACAGAGCCTCAGAAGGTTCATATGATAACCGGCCAACTCTTTGGGGCGGCTGTGAGAGAAATTAAGTCCTGGCCCACCGCGGATAAGGAAACGGCACAGCAGGTGTTTGCAAAGCTTAAAGCCACCTTTGATACCCGCACTGCTACAGAGATTAAATTGACTTTCTATGGATGCAAACAGAGACCGCAGGATAGCTTACGGGACTATGCCCTTAATCTCCAGGAGGCGCTGCGGGCCATTAAGCAGAGTGACCCCGACAGCGTGCAAGATGAGGATAAACTCCTGAAAGAACGGTTCATTGAAGGGCTCCTGTGCAGCCACCAAAGGGGTCAACTGCACTTCCTGGCCATGCAAAATCCAGACTTGACTTTTGCGCAATTCAAGGATAAAGCTATCCAGGCATGGCAGGAGCGACAGCCTAGCTGTGCAGCACCTCCCAGGCGACCCGCTCTCACATACCACCAGGAGGTGGCGTCGGATGCCCCAGTCGCCGCCGAGGCCGACGGCCAGAGCCTAGAGGACGACTCCCCTGCAGGACTCCGCCTCCAGATGCAAGAGCTAACCAAGAGCGTTGCTGCCCTGGCCCGGACGGTGCAGTCCCTACAGGAGGCCCCCAAGGAGAAGATCCAGCTGGCCTCCAGACCGGAGGATGTTCCTTGGATGCGACAGAGGAGGACCCCGCCGACCAGAGGCCGGTCCAACGATCGCTTCCATGAGGATGGACGACCCATCTGCCGCCGCTGTCATCAGGTGGGCCACCTTGCAAGGTACTGTCCTTTAAACGAGCAACCCCTGGGGCAAAGGGCCAACCCCCAGGAGTAGGACGGTCAGGCCCACAGCATTGGAGAGCCAAATACATTGGAGGGCGACCAGTTCTTCCTGTAGTGGTTGACGGCATCCCCCTGAATGCTTTGCTGGACACCGATTCTCAGGTGACGACTATAAACTATAAATGGTATTGGGAGGACACCGATATTACTCGTGGCCCCGATGACGATTTCACCATAATAGCCAGTAATGGTCAGCCATTGCCACAAGTGGGGTATAAAGAGGCCACTATCAAAGTGGGGCGGGTGGAATTGAAAGCCCAAGGGATTGTGATTGTTGATATTGACCGTCGAGAATGTAATCCCATGATGACTCTTGGTACTAATGTTATAGAAAATTGTCTTGCAGAAGTTATTGTTTTATTGCAACAGGTGGCAGAAACCGCTGGCCACAGTGAGCAACGTGCCCTGCAGAAGGAAATCAGAGCTCTGATGCAGAGACAGCAGGTAGAGCTGACTGGTGGTGAGATTGGTCGTGTCACTGTGAGTGATTCAAACCCCATCGCGATACCCCCCAGGAGTGAAATGTTAATATGGTGTCGGGCAGCCATAGGCCTCAGGGGAAAGGACTACCAGGCCTTGGTAGAACCCATATATTCAGACAATAGGCCTACTATTCTGACAGCCCGGGGGGTGGTCGACGTTCACCAGGGGAGAGTGCCCGTACGTGTCCTCAATTGTGGGGAGGAAGAGGTTCACCTCACCAAGTATGTCACGCTTGCCAAATTGTTCACTGTTAATAATAGTGTGATACAGACACCTGAACCCTTGGTCCCGTCAAACGTGGCGGAGGACAACGGTTCTGCAGAGCACTCGAAAGACTGGTGTCGGGAATTGCATGTGGGAACTGACTACCCCATCCCATCAAAAGCAGGGGGCCTACAGGGTGGTACACGAGTACGAGCAGGTATTCAGCAAACACCCCTTAGATTTTGGGCAGGTGAAAGGGATCCAACACCATATCCCCACGGGAGATCACCGACCCATAAAAGAGAGATATCGCCCTGTACCCCCAGCTCATTACCAGTGTGCCAAGGACATGTTGCGGGAAATGAAGGAGGCTGGGGTGGTGAGAGACAGCTGTAGCCCCTGGGCAGCTCCGTTAGTCCTTGTTAAAAAGAAAGATGGTACAATGAGAATGTGTGTTGATTACAGGCAGTTGAATCGCATTACACATAAGGACGCATACCCACTGCCCAGGATAGAGGAGTCTCTGGCTGCCTTAAAATCTGCTAACTACTTCTCTACCTTAGATCTCACCAGTGGGTACTGGCAGGTTCCTGTAGCGGAGGCGGACAAAGAGAAGACGGCCTTCACGACACCAATGGGTCTCTGCGAATTCAATTACATGCCCTTTGGATTGTGCAATGCTACCGGGACTTTCCAGAGGATGATGGAGTGCTGCCTGGGACACATGAACTTCGAAACCGTGCTGCTGTATTTGGATGATGTCATTGTCTTCTCTAAGACCTACGAAGACCATCTGAAGCACCTGGCCGAGGTGTTTGAAGCCCTGTCCAACTTTGGCTTAAAGGTGAAACCGTCCAAGTGTCATCTGCTGAAACCTAAAGTGCAGTACCTGGGCCAAGTGGTGAGCGCTGAAGGAGTGGCCCCAGACCCCGACAAGGTCACGGTGATCAAGGACTGGCCAAAGCCCAGTGACCTTCACGAAGTCTGGCAGTTCCTCGGGCTGGTAGGCTATTACCGGAGGTTCATTAAGGACTTTACCAAGAAGGCCGCACCCTTGCAAAACCTGTTGGTGGGCCAACCAAAGAGGACCAAGGGGAGGAGCACCCCCTTTGATTGGAACGAGGAGCTGGAGGGATCCTTCACTTGTTTGAAGTCGGCACTGACGGGAGAAGAGGTACTGGCTTACCCCGAATACGACCAACCGTTTGTGCTGTACACAGATGCCAGCAATGTGGGATTAGGAGCCGTGCTGTCCCAGGTCCAGAAAGGCAAAGAAAGGGTGATCGCTTACGCCAGCAGGAAACTCCGTCCCATGGAAAGAAACCCTGATAACTACAGTTCCTTTAAGCTGGAGTTCCTTGCCATCGTCTGGGCAGTGACAGAGAGGTTCAAACACTACCTGGCCTCCGCGAAATTCACCGTCTTCACGGATAACAATCCGCTAACGCATCTGGATACTGCCAAACTCGGGGCCTTGGAACAGCGGTGGATGGCCCGGCTGTCCAACTACGATTTCACCATCAAGTACCGGGCAGGACACAAGAATGCCAATGCCGATGCCTTGTCCCGAATGCCCAATTTGCCAGAAACGGGAGAAGACCCGGAGGCACTTGAAGAGGTGGAGCTGCCTGCATTCCATCGCCCCAAAGCCACTCAGAACTCTCATCATGTGAAGAACAGGCACAGGAACCAACCGGATGCCACGCTGAATCCCCTGCCCCATCACGGATGGGCGGAAACTCAGGATGGTGACCCCGCGGTCCGTCGGGTGAAAGAGCTCTTGACGCACGCAGGGTTGCATCCCGGCCCAGATAATCCACAGGAAACCCAACAGCTGTGGAAGGGGAGAAGCAAACTGTTTATCCATGATGGCAAGCTGTGCAGGAGGAGCATCGACCCACGTACTCATGAATTGGTGTGGCAGATAGTGGTGCCAAGGCGAGATGCGCCCATGGTTCTGGGAGCCTACCACGATGGAGCCGGACACTTCGGGTGGAGGAAGCTAGAGAGGCTACTCCGAGGGAGGTTCTATTGGATTGGCATGAAGAGAGCCATTGAGAAGTGGTGTCGGGAGTGCGGTCCATGTAGCCTGCGCAGGAAGGACCGTGGCAGCCAACGGGCTCCCCTGCAGCCTATCATCACCAAACGGCCGCTCGAACTGGTCGCGCTGGATCATGTGAAGTTGACACCTAGCCGGTCCGGCTATATCTACGCTCTTACCATCGTAGATCACTACTCCAGATTTCTGGTGGTTGTACCTATCAAGGATCTAACGGCCAGGACTGCCGCCAAGGCCTTCCAGCAGTACTTTTGTAGGCCCCATGGCTACCCGGAGAAGGTACTGACTGATCAGGGACCAGCATTCGAAGCAGAAGTGTTCCAAGAGTTCTGCCAACTGTACGGGTGTAAGAAGATCCGAACCACGCCGAACCATCCTCAAACCAATGGGATGTGCGAAAAGATGAACCAGGTGGTGATCGACTTATTGAAGACCTTGCCCGTAGAGGAACGGAACCTGTGGCCGACAAAGTTGCCTGACTTGGTGGATATCTACAATCACATCTGTTGTGGATTCTGTTTGTGGGCTCCCTCTGGTGGTTACTGCTGGTACTGGGTGACTTTGGTGGGTTGCGGCCTTTGGTTTCCACCTGTCCATCAGAGGCTGGGTGTTTCCTATTTTACCTGGCCTTTCTGTCATTCCCTTGCCGGCTATCAATGTATTCAGATGTGCTCTGTTTGGTTCCTGCCTACCTGCTCCCAGATCTTTCAGGATAAGCTAAGTGCTGATTTTCAGTTGTTTGGTTTTTTTGTCCAGCTTGCTTATTATGTCTCTATGCTAGCTGGTAGCTCTAGTGGACTGAGGTTCTCCCCATGTGCCATGAGTTGGCACATGGGTTCTTGTAATCTCAGGATGGTTTTTTGATTAGGGTTTTTTGCTGACCGCTCAGACCCCTTTTGTATCGTTCTGCTTTCTAGTTTACAGCGGGCCTCAATTTGCTGAACCTATATATATCATCTCTATGTGTGTGCCTTCCTCTCATTTCACCGTCAATACATGTGGGGGGCAACTATACCTTTTGGGGTTCATTCCTCTGGAGGCAAGTGAGGTCTTATTTTCTCTGCAGTACTAGTTAGCTCTTAGGCTGGTGCGTGGCGTCTAGAACCAACGTAGGCACGCTCCCTGGCTATCTCTAGTTGCGTTTGTCAGGCGTAGGGCAGCGGTCAGCCCAGGTTCCATCACCCTAGAGCTCGTCCGATATTTTGTATTACTTTGCTTGTCCCTTGCTATCCCTAGCCATTGGGATTCATGACAGTATAGCCGGCCCACAAAGTGTTAATTGTTTGGGCTGAAGCAGGAGAAAAAGAAGTGTTTAAGGGAATTTTTTTTTTTTTTTTTTCCTTCAGAGTTTTGCTGCCTAGCCCTTAATTGCTGTCTAGCTGCTTCTTACCTCCTCTTAACCCTTGAATGGCTCTGATATTAGCTGTTTAACATGGATGTCCGGAGTTTGGCTTCCAGCCTGAGTAATCTCGCGGCAAAAGTTCAAAACATACAGGATTTTGTTGTTCACACTCCCATGTCTGAACCTAGAATTCCTATTCCAGAGTTCTTTTCTGGAGATAGATCTACCTTCCTGAATTTCAGGAACAATTGTAAGTTGTTTCTTTCTTTAAAATCTCGCTCCTCTGGAGACCCTGCTCAACAGGTCAAGATTGTAATATCTTTCCTGCGGGGCGACCCTCAGAATTGGGCATTTGCATTGGCACCAGGGGATCCTGCATTGCTCAATGTGGATGCGTTTTTTCTGGCATTGGGATTGCTCTATGAGGAACCCAACCTGGAGATTCAGGCTGAAAAGGCTTTATTAGCCCTCTCTCAGGGGCATGATGAAGCGGAAATATATTGTCAAAAATTTCGGAAATGGTCGGTGCTTACTCAGTGGAATGAGTGCGCCCTGGCTGCTAACTTCAGAAATGGTCTTTCCGAGGCCATTAAGGATATTATGGTGGGGTTCCCTACGCCTACAGGTCTGAATGAGTCGATGGCTATGGCCATTCAGATTGATCGGCGTTTACGGGAGCGCAAACCCGTGCACCAGTTGGCGGTGTCTTCTGAACAGGCACCTGAGACTATGCAATGTGATAGAATTCAGTCCAGAAGTGAACGGCAAAATTATAGGCGGAAAAATGGATTGTGTTTTTATTGTGGTGATTCAGCTCATGTTATATCAGCATGCTCTAAACGCACAAAAAGGGTTGATAAATCTTTTGCCATTGGTACTCTGCAGCCTAAGTTCATTTTGTCTGTGACTCTGATTTTTTCACTGTCTTCCATTTCCGTCGATGCCTATGTGGATTCAGGCGCTGCCCTGAGTCTTATGGATTGGTCATTTGCTAAACGCTGCGGTTTTAGTCTGGAGCCTCTGGAAGTTCCTATCCCTCTGAAGGGAATTGACTCTACACCATTGGCTATGAATAAGCCGCAGTATTGGACACAAGTGACCATGCGCATGACTCCCGTTCATCAGGAGGTGATTCGCTTCCTTGTACTGTATAATTTACATGATGTACTAGTGCTTGGTCTGCCATGGTTACAAACTCATAATCCTGTCCTGGACTGGAAAACAATGTCTGTGTTAAGCTGGGGATGTCAGGGGGTTCATGATTATGCACCTCCGATTTCAATCGCTTCATCTACTCCTTCTGAGATCCCTGCGTTTTTGTCTGACTATAGGGATGTTTTTGAGGAGCCTAAGCTCAATTCGCTCCCTCCTCATAGAGATTGTGACTGTGCTATAGAATTGATTCCTGGCAGTAAGTTCCCTAAGGGTCGTTTATTTAATCTGTCACTGCCAGAGCATACTGCTATGCGGAATTATATTAAGGAGTCCTTGGAAAAGGGACATATTCGTCCATCTTCGTCCCCTCTGGGAGCAGGTTTTTTTTTCGTGGCAAAAAAAGATGGTTCCCTGAGGCCTTGTATAGATTATCGCCTTCTGAATAAGATTACAGTCAAATATCAGTATCCACTGCCATTATTGACTGATTTGTTTGCTCGCATTAAGGGGGCTAGGTGGTTCACTAAGATAGATCTTCGCGGTGCGTATAATCTGGTGCGGATAAAACAGGGTGACGAGTGGAAAACCGCATTTAATACGCCTGAGGGCCATTTTGAGTATTTGGTAATGCCTTTTGGACTCTCCAATGCTCCGTCAGTCTTTCAGTCCTTTATGCACAATATTTTCCGTGAATATCTGGATAAGTTTATGATTGTGTATTTGGATGATATTTTGGTGTTTTCTGATGACTGGGAGTCTCATGTTTTACAGGTCAGGAAGGTGTTTCAGGTTCTGCGGGCCAATTCTCTGTTTGTGAAGGGCTCAAAGTGTCTCTTCGGAGTCCAGAAGATTTCTTTTTTGGGGTACATTTTTTCTCCTTCTACTATTGAGATGGATCCCGTCAAGGTTCAGGCGATTTGTGACTGGACACAACCTACATCTGTTAAGAGCCTTCAGAAGTTCTTGGGGTTTGCTAATTTTTATCGTCGGTTCATTGCTAATTTTTCCAGTATTGTTAAACCTTTGACTGATTTGACTAAAAAGGGTGCTGATGTTGCTGATTGGTCTCCTGCGGCCGTGGAGGCCTTTCAGGAACTTAAGCGCCGGTTTTCTTCTGCTCCTGTGTTGTGTCAACCAGATGTTTCACTTCCTTTTCAGGTTGAGGTTGATGCTTCCGAGATTGGAGCGGGGGCGGCTTTGTCACAGAGAAGTTCTAATGGCTCGGTGATGAAGCCATGTGCATTCTTCTCTAGAAAATTCTCGCCCGCCGAGCGCAATTATGATGTGGGTAATCGGGAGCTTTTGGCCATGAAGTGGGCATTTGAGGAGTGGCGTCATTGGCTTGAGGGTGCTAAACATCGTGTGGTGGTCTTGACTGATCACAAGAATCTCATTTACCTTGAGTCTGCCAGGCGTTTGAATCCTAGACAGGCTCGTTGGTCGTTGTTTTTTTCTCGTTTCAATTTCGTGGTTTCATACCTGCCAGGTTCAAAGAATGTGAAGGCAGATGCTCTTTCCAGGAGTTTTGTGCCTGACTCTCCTGGAGACTCTCGGCCTACTGGTATCCTTAGGGATGGGGTAATATTGTCCGCCGTATCCCCAGACTTGTGACGTGCATTGCAGGAGTTTCAGGTGGATAAACCGGATCGTTGTCCACCAGAAAGACTGTTTGTTCCGGATGATTGGACCAGTAGAGTCATCTCCGAGGTCCATTCTTCTGTGTTGGCTGGTCATCCTGGAATATTTGGTACTAGAGACTTGGTGGCCAGGTCTTTTTGGTGGCCTTCCTTGTCTAGGGATGTGCGTACCTTTGTGCAGTCTTGTGAAGTGTGTGCTCGAGCTAAGCCTTGCTGTTCTCGGGCCAGTGGGTTGTTGTTATCCTTGCCCATCCCGAAGAGGCCTTGGACGCACATTTCCATGGATTTTATTTCTGATCTCCCGGTTTCACAGAAAATGTCCGTTATCTGGGTGGTGTGTGACCGCTTTTCTAAGATGGTTCATTTGGTGCCCTTGCCTAAGTTGCCTTCCTCCTCTGAGTTGGTCCCTTTATTTTTTCAGAACGTGGTTCGTTTGCATGGGATTCCGGAGAATATCGTTTCTGACAGGGGATTCCAGTTTGTGTCTAGATTTTGGCGGACGTTTTGTGCCAAGATGGGCATTGATTTGTCTTTCTCGTCTGCATTCCATCCTCAGACGAATGGCCAGACGGAGCGAACTAATCAGACCTTGGAAACTTATTTGAGGTGTTTTGTTTCTGCTGATCAAGATGACTGGGTTGCTTTTTTGCCGCTGGCCGAATTTGCTCTTAATAATCGGGCTAGTTCTGCCACGTTGGTCTCTCCTTTTTTTTGTAATTCGGGGTTTCATCCTCGTTTTTCCTCTGGTCAGGTGGAGTCTTCGGATTGTCCTGGAGTGGACGTGGTGGTGGACAGGCTACATCAGATTTGGAATCAGGTGGTGGACAATTTGAAGTTATCTCAGGAGAAGACTCAGCAGTTTGCTAATCGCCGTCGCCGCGTGGGTCCCCGACTTCTTGTTGGGGATTTGGTGTGGTTGTCTTCTCGTTTTGTCCCTATGAAGGTCTCTTCTCCTAAGTTCAAGCCTCGGTTCATCGGTCCTTATAGGATCTCGGAGATTCTTAACCCTGTATCTTTTCGTTTGGATCTCCCAGCATCGTTTGCTATTCATAATGTGTTCCATCGGTCGTTGTTGCGGAGGTATGAGGTGCCCGTTGTTCCTTCGGTTGAGCCTCCTGCTCCGGTGCTGGTGGAGGGAGAATTGGAGTATGTTGTTGAGAAGATCTTGGATTCTCGTGTTTCCAGACGCAAACTCCAGTATTTGGTTAAGTGGAAGGGTTATGGTCAGGAGGATAATTCCTGGGTGGTCGCCTCCGATGTTCATGCGACTGATTTGGTCCGCGCCTTCCATAGAGCTCACCCTGATCGCCCTGGGGGTTCTCGTGAGGGTTCGGTGACCCCTCCTCAAGGGGGGGGTACTGTTGTGGATTCTGTTTGTGGGCTCCCTCTGGTGGTTACTGCTGGTACTGGGTGACTTTGGTGGGTTGCGGCCTTTGGTTTCCACCTGTCCATCAGAGGCTGGGTGTTTCCTATTTTACCTGGCCTTTCTGTCATTCCCTTGTCGGCTATCAATGTATTCAGATGTGCTCTGTTTGGTTCCTGCCTACCTGCTCCCAGATCTTTCAGGATAAGCTAAGTGCTGATTTTCAGTTGTTTGGTTTTTTTGTCCAGCTTGCTTATTATGTCTCTATGCTAGCTGGTAGCTCTAGTGGACTGAGGTTCTCCCCATGTGCCATGAGTTGGCACATGGGTTCTTGTAATCTCAGGATGGTTTTTTGATTAGGGTTTTTTGCTGACCGCTCAGACCCCTTTTGTATCGTTCTGCTTTCTAGTTTACAGCGGGCCTCAATTTGCTGAACCTATATATATCATCTCTATGTGTGTGCCTTCCTCTCATTTCACCGTCAATACATGTGGGGGGCAACTATACCTTTTGGGGTTCATTCCTCTGGAGGCAAGTGAGGTCTTATTTTCTCTGCAGTACTAGTTAGCTCTTAGGCTGGTGCGTGGCGTCTAGAACCAACGTAGGCACGCTCCCTGGCTATCTCTAGTTGCGTTTGTCAGGCGTAGGGCAGCGGTCAGCCCAGGTTCCATCACCCTAGAGCTCGTCCGATATTTTGTATTACTTTGCTTGTCCCTTGCTATCCCTAGCCATTGGGATTCATTACACACATCCCAGTAAATTCCACCAACTGTACTCCAGCGTACCTAATGAGGGGAAGGCCTAGCCAGTTACCCATTGATCTGGACATGGGGATCCTAGTCCCCGAAGATACCTCGCCGGATGCAGATTGGGATGCAGAAGGGCAGCGAA
The DNA here is from genome assembly GCF_051348905.1 of Ranitomeya variabilis. Lineage (NCBI taxonomy): Eukaryota > Metazoa > Chordata > Amphibia > Anura > Dendrobatidae > Ranitomeya > Ranitomeya variabilis. The sequence continues at coordinate 175,630,365 of NC_135238.1, forward strand.
GGTACCGCAAAGTACAGGAGTGCGTGGAATGAAGTCTCGCCCAGGCTAGGCAAAAACAAGAAAGGGACTACAACCAGCACGCTCCTGCGATTCCCCTGTCACCTGGTGAGCAAGTACTCAAACGAAAGAGGAGACTACACAAGCTCGATGACCAATGGGAAGCAGAACCGTATACCATCCTGCCATCCGATTTCGACAACACGAAGGTCTGTCTCATCAGCAAGGACAGAGGGGAGACCTCGACAGCGATATCCAGGGATCACCTTAAGGTCTGCCCTGATAAGTTGAGAGAGAGGGAAACGGCTCCACAAATCTCCCCACCTGAAGAAAAGGAGAAGATGATCCACACTGTCCTTGGTGACTTTCCCCAGTCCTGGACTCAGATAAATCAGGCCATCGTGGTACCTGTTCTAACGTTCCAACAGCCGGACCCACCAGAAACAATGGTGGTACCAGATCATCCGGCCCCGCAGCCTCAGCAAGCTCAGCAGATCCGATCTGAAGATGCCATGCCAACCGTTGAACCGGCAAGTCCTCCCTCTGCTATCGGCGAATCTGTCGTACCCACTGTTGGTAGCAGCAGCCCTGAGAGCTCTAGCCTGCCAGTGCTACCCAGACTCACTAGAAGTGTAGCCAGAAGACAGTGCACTACACCAGCGGTAGCAAGCATAGCGGGCCCTGTTAGGTCAATAGCGACCACTGCGCTGCGAAGGTCCACACGCAGCACTCAGAATCAAACTCCACTCCGCTGCAAAACTTGGAGGTATTAATGAGGGCTGCTATTTAGTTGAAAATGTTTGTGTGCATATCTTCTGTTACAGGTTTTAAAAATGGACAGCGGAGTAATGGACAGTGAATTGCTCCAAAAACTTCTAAAAGGGGACACCTTTGTTTACCCGGGGTCCCCGCTGTTTCAACCACTGAACTGAGAGTCATAAACTGTGCATGACCTAACTTTCGCAACGTTCAAGAGTCCTCACCTCCCATAGAGGGAAGCAATGTTATGTTTAATTGTTTATAATCTTTCAAAATGTTGTGTGTTTTCCTGTTAACATGTATTGTTGTTCTTATTTTCCCAGTCCGGGAGTACTGGATTTAACCGGGGGGGAGTGTAGCGCCCCAGAGTCCTGGTCGTTGCAGTAACGTCGCTCTGCCGCTAAGGGGAGTGATGTTACGTCTGATTGCACTAAAGGAGTTCACCTGACCAGGTAACACTCACACTACACTTCACACTCCGGCCACCAGGGGGAGTGGTTCTATCTAGTAGGCCACTCCTCACACTCTGGTAAAACTGGGGGTTGGACAGGAAGACAGTGAGAAGTAACTGGGAAGAGCTAGTGAGAGGACCTGTCAGGGATGGGATCCTGGCAGACTCCTAAGAGCAGAACTAACCAGTGAACAACGGGAATACAGTAAAGAGGAATTAGGACCAGAAGGAGTCGTGCTGTTAGACCGAGGCAACATCCTTCTGAGGCGCAAACAGTCGGTGGCCGGAACGCCGAGCAAGTAAGAGACTCTAAGTACTACTGCAAACCACGGCCGGACAGCCAATTATAGGTTGGCTGTCTCACACAAATCACCTAAGCAGACAACGGAGGCAGCTGTGGGAGAGGGGCGACTCTAGGGTCCTGGAAGAACTCCAGGCCTACCCCGTCATACGGGTGCGTCCTACCATATCACCTGGGGGACGGAGAGAACGAACATCAGAGACAGACACAGCAGTTGTGAGGACTATCCCGGGGTGCTCAGCAGGGAAGAACGACAACACTCAGCGCTAGAAGGTAGACACTGATTCTCACCTGTAAAGGGAACTCCTGATGTGCCTTTGGACCGGCCGGTCTCTGACAGCCCTGTTGACAGCGCTCTGGACTGAGGACTCTAAAACCTTCAGTAAAGAGGTAAAGAGACTGCAACCTGGTGTCCTCGTTATTTACTGCACCGCACCACCACCACTATCCACATCTATCACTGTACGCCCCTCAGCAGGGTCACGGACTGGGTCTAGCCACCGTGACAACCCCAGAGCAGAGACTCAGAGGTCCGGTACCGGGTACCCCTCGACCCTGCGGCAGTGGGGGCGCTACATCAACATCCTCATTTGTCAAGGTACTGTGAATAAACAACCTAAAGGTTAATCCACTGCATCTTACTTCCTGGATCATCCATGTGCATTTGGTCACCTAAATAGGAGGGAATAGCGAGTAACCTATCTACTATTGTTGTACAGTGCTCACACCCCTTAGACACATCTCCCCTACATACATCAGTGGCAGAATACAGAATGTTATTAAAAAAAAAACCAAGCTACTTAATTTGCAAACCAACTGTGCTCAGTGGTTGGCACTACTGCTTTGAAGCAATGGGGTCTTGAGCTCAAATAGGACCTGTTACCTGGTTAAAAGTCATCAGTTTTTACACTTATTTCAGCCCTATTGCTCCCTTGGATATTCTTCTTTATTTTTTGTTTAGCCCGCTGACTAGTTTCAGAGGTATGGACCTTTTTATCGAAATTTTATGGTCTTTACAAGGGGGCATGAACACCATAAAATTAGCAGTTGATAAAATGCCCATATCTTTATGTAATGGATTTAAATGAAGAAAAATAAATTGCATACCCATGGGTGCAGTAGAAATAAAATAAGAGCAAAAAATTGACACTTTTCAAATGGTGACAGGTCCTCTTTAAATCCTAACAAGGACAACATGTGCATGGAGTTTGTTCTCTCCATGTTTGCGGCAGTTTCCTCCCACACGCAAAAGACATACTGATAGAAAATTTAGATTGCAAGTCTCAGTGGGGACAGTGATAATAAGAATGTCTGTAAAGCTCTGTGGAATATAATGGTGCTATTTAAGCAAAAATAATAAATTAAAATTTCTGCCAGAAAGACAGTAATGTACCGCTGCAAACAATGTTTTGTGTCAATATGAGAGATGTACTGTATTTGTAGGATATAACACAATCGTCTTTGCCATTTTCATTTCTCTCTGTTTTTTATTTCATTAGCTATCAACAATATACACCATACAATAAACAAATAAAAATGTGCTCCAGTGTGAACCGCGTTGATAAATCACCTGTGAGAACTCATGTTTAAGGTTTCCCGGAACTTCATATTAGTGTGTCTTCTCCAACAATGGTGTGAGAGTCCGACCGTTATACCAATTCTTGTTTTGCAGAGCCAAAATGGCAGTGAACACCAAATGAATATGGCCTGGCTCTATGGTTGTATTCTGCTTATTATTTGTGCACCATCTGGTATTATTTGCAGGCTGTACATGGCAGTATTATCTCAGCACTACATGGTGGTATGGCAATGTTATGTTGGTGAAATTGTAACCAAAACTGTTTAAATTGCAAATAAGAGGTGGTTGTACTTTTATTCTTGTTCAAGACCCCATTTTATTTCTAAAATCACCTATGTTGGAGTAGGACATAGTTTTCTATTGTTTTTTTAACCACTCTTGTAAAACTTATTAGGCAACTGTTGGTTATAGGGCAACGATATCTCTGGAGCCAGATTATACATGCAGACACAATGTAAATATAAAATATAAACATAAAGCAGTAGACACAATGTAACGTGGTTTTCTTTGGTTCTCTTCACTACAGCCTGGGAAAGAACAAGTAATAATAGCCCAAAAATAAATTTTGTACATGATGTAAAATAAAATCTCTTCTAAGATTATTTTATATTCATGCATGAAAAATGGTGAATATTTCAACAAGCATCTGATTGTGGATCTCCACATGACACAATTTTGGCTATACAGGTGCTTCTCAAAAAAATTAGAATATCATCAAAAGTTAATTTATTTCAGTTCTTCAATAGAACCTGGGCTTCCATAACCCCTCAGCAGGGCCACAGGCTGATCACCTCCATGCCACGCCGCATTGATGCAGTAATTGATGCAAAAGAAGCCCCGACCAAGTATTGAGTGCATTTACTGAACATACGTTTCAGTAGGCCAACATTTCAGATTTTAAAATCATTTTTCAAGCTGGTGTTATAAAGTATTCTAATTTACTGAGATAATGATTTTGGGGTTTTCATTGGCTGTAAGCCATAATATCAACATTAACAGAAATAAGCACTTGAAATAGATCACTGTTTGTAATGACTCTATATCATATATGAGTTTCACTTTTTGTATTGAAGAACTGAAATAAATTAACTTTTTGATGATATTCTAATTTTGTGAGAAGCACCTGTATATTATTTACATACTGAGATATTTATGTTGCTCTTCTTTTCTGTTAAAAGGATTGTCCAGGACTAAATTAATAATAACCTATCTGTAGGATGAGTCATCAATGTGAGACTGGTGGGGGTCGGACACCTGATACTCCCACTAATTAGTACAGGGCGGAACTAAGCAACCCAGTACATTGCTTAATGGGCATTGCCAAAGTTTTCCTCTCAGTGGCTGTCACTCAGCAATGTACAGGACTGCTGTGTACTGTTTTCAGCTGATTGGTGGGTTTGCTAGGTTTTGGAGACTCACTGATCTTCTATCTATGCCTTAGTCTTAAAGGCCCCGTCTCACATAGCGATTTACCAACGATCACGACCAGCGATACGACCTGGCCGTGATCGTTGGTAAGTCGTTGTGTGGTCGCTGGGGAGCTGTCACACAGACAGCTCTCTCCAGCGACAAACGATCAGGGGAACGACTTCGGCATCGTTGAAACTGTCTTCAACGATGCCGAAGTCCCCCTGCAGCACCCGGGTAACCAGGGTAAACATCGGGTTACTAAGCGCAGGGCCGCGCTTAGTAACCCGATGTTTACCCTGGTTACCAAAAAAAACAAACAGTACGTACTCGCCTTTCGGTGTCCGTCAGGTCCCTTGCCGTCTGCTTCCTGCTCTGACTGAGCGCCGCCGTACAGTGAGAGCAAAGCGCAGCGGTGACGTCACTGCTGTGCTCTGCTCTCACTGAACGGCCGGATCTCAATCAGAGCAGGAAGCGGACGGCAAGGGACCTGACGGACATCAGATGGTGAGTATGTACTGATCTCACAGCAGGGGCCTGATCGCTGGTATGTGTCACACATAGCGAGATCGCTACTGAGGTCGCTGTTGCATCACAAAACTAGTGACTCAGCAGCGATCTCGCTAGCGATCTCGCTATGTGAGACGGGGCCTTTAGTTAAGTTCTGGACAAACCATGTAAATGGATCTGTCCATAGGATCGCCCCTCCTAAAATTGTCTATACGGGCATGTAGGTCATACAAATCTGAATGAAATGATACTTTGATATCTGTGATCCAATGTCTTGTTCCCAAAAAATTCCTATCCAAAAAAATTTGCATTTTTCTTCATACATAAAATAGCTTTGAAGATCTATGGGCCGGACATAGATCTCCCTTAGAATTTGCCTCCAGGGCTTATTGTGAATGAAAGGGGGCATTATCAGTGTGAGACATGTAGATCAGAAGACCGGACTGTCAGTCATTACATGTCTCACACTGATGACGCCCTTTTATTTACAATACTCTCTGGGGACAGACTCTCAGGGTCATCTATGTCCCACCGATAGATTATAACAGCTCATTTACTTATCAATACGATTGTGGGTTTCTCTGGAATGAAACATCAGATCACAGAAATTAATGTATCATTTTATTAAACTTTCTATGATCTTTATCCCACTATAGAAGTGTTGATAATTCTGACAAATTCCCTTTACCTCCTCTTTATATACACTTGCATATCTTTCTCCATCTAAGTCTAGAGTTTAACCTTCAGATTCACCATTTTACATTATAGTTTAAGGTCTAGTAGAGATCCAAGTTCAGTATATGAAAAATTTTGAGTTGTTTTATTTTTATTTTGCAGAATTGGTCAACTTTATTAGTATATAGAACACATTTGGATTTGTCAACTTTTTTCATAGGTCACAATTATAACTGCATTTATTAGTGGGCTGTGAATATCCTAATTCCAGGCACGTATAGAAGACACGGCTGTATATTGGCTGCTGCAAGCTTAATCCTTTTTGGTGTTAATAAAGCAGAAGAAGCCGCTGAATTTGAAGAAGACTTTGATCTTTGTTTCATCTCTGGCTGAGAACAGGTTTCTGCAAGACAAGTACGTTGTAATGACACAAGTGAGATATAATGACTCTTGTTATGTGGATTACATAACCTATCACCCAACCTCCAGGCATCGGCACAGATCACTAGTTCAGTTCCTCATAAGGGTTCAATATTCCATTAACAGAGGCTGATTAATGAATTGGACTTAGGACTGTTATATTCTTGTGTTATGATGAGTAATATGTACTTGTACAATACAAAAATAAAAGTGATGATTGTTTAGCCACTATGTCTAAAGTTTTATACTTCTTCCTCCACCCATAATCATTCTATGACTCTTACAGCAAAGACACGGTCCAGTTTCCGGTTCTTCCCATTTGGATTGCGCTGTGTCAGGGATCCGCGGTACAACGCGTTACGCTCAAAGGAACCATCTGTATAACAAAGACAGATATAACAGTGGTTATAAAAACTTTTATTATTCATTATCTTTCTAAATCCTTTTGGCTTATCAGTTAGGCTACATGCTGTTTACATTTGAAGAGGATGTCCAAGACTTCAATATTGATAACCTACTGATCAGATAATGGTTTCCATCTAATTCGTATGTTGAGAGGTACACTTAAAGTACAGGGTGATTCATGCTCTACTTTACCCAGAAAAATTGCTGTAGTGTCTAAAAGAGACTATCGTACTGAAATTGGGACTCCACATACCTTGGTTCATGAGAAACTGATGTTTTAAAGCAGGTGTTGAAAATGTCCGCCATTGCATCCAAACACACTGGCACGCGCTATTCCATATTGCTGAATGCATTCCGCAGGACGGCTGAGGTCACAGCCTGAATTTCTCACTGTATGTTCTCTTGGAGTCCCTGTAATGTTCTTGGCTTGTTACTGTACACCTGACCTTTGAAATGGTCCCAAAGGAAAAAATCTAGTGGTATTAAAGGGAACCTGTCACCTGAATTTGGCGGGCCCTTTTTTCGGTCCGATGGGCAGTGTTTTCGGGTGTTTTATTCACCCCTTCCTTTCCCGCTGGCTGCAATATTGTCTTGAAGTTGATTTGCTGTCCTCCATAGAATACGCCTGCGCAAGGCAATCTTGCCTTGCGCACGCGCAGTATGCTTTGCCCAACTGCGGGCAAAGCCGAAAAGCATTAGTGCGCATGCGCCGGCGCACTATGTCCCGAAACACAGCAAAATACTTCCGGGACATAGTGCGCCGGCGCATGTGCACTAATGCTTTTCGGCTTTTCCCGCAGTTGGGCAAAGCATACTGCGTGTGCGCAAGGCAAGATTGCCTTGCGCAGGTGTGTTCTACAGAGGACAGCGAATCAACTTCAAACCAATATTGCGGCCAGTGTGCAGCCAGCGGGAAAGGAAGGGGTGAATAAAACACCTGAAAACACCTCCCATCGGTCCGAAAAAAGGTCCCGCCAAATTCAGGTGACAGGTTCCCTTTAAATCAGGCGATCTTGGCAGCCAACAGTCCCTTGGAGATTACTCTGTCATCAAGGAAGGCTTCAATACATGGATTGGACGGTAGATTTCAACCTCCAAACTTTTTTAGAAACTCACTTTAGCACTTCTTTAAGGAGTCAGTTTTTCAGTAATTTTCACAATGATAACACGCTGCTCCAAACTGTATCTGTATATTGTTAACAAATGAGGAAGGAATTCGTCAGGAGTGATGCGCAAGCACCACACATAACCTACCGACATGCAGAAAAGCATGTATCATGTCTATTTCGTAGTGGAGAAGACCCACGAGGCGAAAAGTTGGCGAGATCACTCGGAGCGAGAATGTTTCTTGTCGCTGTCACTGAGGTTCATTGCACCCTCAATTCTCATGAACCTAAGTATGCACAGTTCAACCTTCAGTACAGCCAACTGTCTCTTTTAGAAGTTACAACAATTTTTCCAGGTGAAGTAGCAAGTCAATCACCTTGTATTACCCAAACTATACTTTGAGGTACACGCCAAATCAGGCGAGAACAGCCTGAGGCCTCTTTCACATTTGGTTCTTTGTGGTTCAGTGGTCCCGACAGGGCTCACATCCGAACCCCCCACAAAATGGGATTTATGCACCACTGAGGCCATTAACTGTAATGGTGCCGACAGAGTCTCAACATATGCTCTGACGTGCATCGTTTTCAGGCGTATATTTCTATTGGAGGCAAACACTGAGACGTAGTAGACAGTCATCGCCATTATAATCAATGGCCCCCTCGGCACATATGCCCGAATCCCAGTTTGCGGGGGAATTTTGACATAAGCCCCGAAATGACCTTTGAATGTGGGACAAAGGTCAGTGTGAAAGCACTCTTACCTTGTTATCTGACCTTGGCAGCCTCAATACTTTTGTTCCAGAATTTTATTTACAGTCTTAACCTATTGATTGCTTTATTTTTTATCACTTTTAACATTTGTTATTAACTCTTAAAAGCACGGCACCTGTAGATGTATAGCTGAGTATACGCATAACTCCCCTAAACATGCAAGGACGGATCTACCGTCATCACCCTTCTTTCACCTCCCCATAAATGAATGAGCATGTTAATCTGATTTGGTTGAAGGGCAAAAAGTCACTGCAGTTGAAGAGAACAAAATCCAAACTCTTTCCACCTCCTGCTGTCTTTAATTCTAAAATATTTCCAGAATTCGTCCATTCCTCAACACAAAACTTACTAATATATTAGTGCATTCCCTCATCTCCCACCTGAACTATTGCAATGTCCTCATGTGTTACCTCCCTACTAACACTCTTTGACCTCTCCAACATATTCTTAACTCGGCTGCCTGATTAATTACCCTCTCTTCCTACTGCTCATCTCCATCAATCCCTTCACTGGCTTCCAATCCTCCAGCGAATCCATTTTAAATTACTAACAATCATTTACAAGGCTGTCCACAATCTGTCTCCTCCATGTATCTCCAAACTAATCTCCCAATACCTCCCCACAAGTAATCTCTGCTCCTCATAAGACCTCCTTCTCTCTTCTGCTCTCGTACATTCCTCAGCTCCATGATTATTCCTGAGCATCCGCCATCCTCTGGAAGTCAGTGACTCGGCATGCCTGATTGCCTCCCACATTGGGAAACTTCAGACGCAACCTGAAAACTCATCTCTAAAGGAGAGCCCGCAATATAACACTGCTATCTCGTCACTACCACCTGAGCAACCCCCCAACCTACTGTCTCCTTCCCCATTACCCTGTAGATTGTAAACCTTTGAAGGCATGGTCCTCTCAACCTCTGTATCAATCTATTAGTTTGTTTATTTTATCTATGTAATAATTATGTATCCCTTTTTACAGATAAAGCACCATGGAATTAGTGGTTCCATAAAAATAAATAATAATAATAATAAAGTAAAGAACGTGAGCTACTTTGTTTAGTTTGATCAAAATTGTATAAGCTCACCCATCAATAAGGAGACCACATTTCTGATGAGAACGTAACTCCACTGACTCACCTCTGTATGTCCCGAGGCCTTCAAATGCATTTAACTTGTTATCCACTCATCTTTCCCAGACTATTTTTTTTATTAAAGCAAAGTATAAGCTGGATCCTGTTCTTCCCCACTTTGTTTGAGATATAGACATAGGTACATGTGAAAGCTACACCTTGGGATTGTTGTAGGTGAGGTGCAAAGACGGACAAGGGGCCAGGCAAGTAGGAGCCTGGGAGCAGTAGATATGAGATTATAACTATAAAGATGTACTCATGCATTTTTGCTGCATTTGTCATAAAGAGAATGATTCAGATGAGAGGACATCAGTAATCACATTCAGATAAGCTTCTATGAAATCAGAACATTATAGGGAGGTTAATTGAAGACATTCAGGTCAACTCATCCAGTTAGTTTATTACTAATGTTTAACATCAGAGTATAAACCCTGGGTCAGGAGGCTTCTTTATCTGCGAGTACAGGAAGACCGTCCATGAATGTTTATGGGGAGAGGAACTTCATTAGTTGCTTAAGCATATTACAGAAGGAGATTCAAGAAGACATGTTTTTTGCTTAAAATATATAAAACTTTTTTTTAATCCATTTCCTCCACAGCCAATTTTTCATTTTTTTCCTCTCTTCATCTGAGAGTCATAATTTTTATTTTTCCATAGTCATGGCTGGATGAGGGCCTGTATTTTGTAGGACAGACGTAACGACCCTTTTCCCTAAAATACTCAGAAAGTAGAATGAAGCATTTTTGGCTCTGTTGCAATACTCTTTCTTGCCAAAAATATTCTTGACTCTGGATACTTTAAAAAGAAAAAACACAAAAAAAGTTTACATATAGCAAGATTTAGACTTAAGAAGCTGGAACACTCACCTGCCGCATCTGGGTCAATATTAAACTTTTTTCTTAGAGCCTGCTGCATTGTCAGAATCTAAGTGAAGAGGACAGATACATACATGTAATTAAGTATTGTGCCCTTAAGGTATACCTACAATGGCCTACAAAACAGTTGTTTAGGAATGATTTTTTTTTAAGTTTACGTGTAATCTGATTACAATTTTAATTTTTAGACATGAAAGTCAAAAGGATGAAAGATCAAGAAAAGAAACAAAACATCAATTCCAAATAAGTTGGAACGCTGTGTAAAATGTAAGAGAACAAGAATGAAAGGATTTCGAAATCTCTTACAACCATAATTTATTCACGACAGAACATAGAACAAAGTTCAGAAGGTAAAAACGAATTATTCAATTTTAAGAAATTCATTAATTTGAAAATTGATGGCAGCTACACATCTCAGAAAAGTTGGGATAAAGTTAAGAAAGAAGAGGAACGTAAGTGGTACTCATGAAAAACAGCTGAAGGGTCAATTTTCAACTAACTCACTTGATTGTATATGAAAAGAGCATGTTAGGCTGGTTTCAGCCTTGCGTACGCCTCCTTGCATCCTGCGGTGCCCTGTGTACCTATCTTTAACATTGGGTACACAGGGACGTATGCTGTATGTGGATGCCTCCGCATGCGCCGTTTTGGCGCTGTGCTGAACACAAAAAAATGCAACATAGTAAATGCAGCCCAAAATGGAAGACATAACACGGCTCAGTAATACACTACGACAGCGATTACCTCCTGACTTTTCTACATGTGAAATCGCTGTGGGACACTCAGGAAGACGTGGACTACGGAGGAAAGGTGAGTAGTATATGGTGGTTTATTATTTTTGATTATTTCTAGGAGACGAGGGCATTGGGGATTTGGTGTTAGGCGAGAATAATGTGGTATTTATTTTTATCAGAATGTGTATGTAGTGAGTTTACTTTTCTTTCAACTGTGAGCACAGGCACCAGCAGATGAGACTATGTCTCCCATCAGCGGCACCTGCTGTCACTGTTATCAGTGACAGCAGACACAGCCAGATAGGAGCCGTAGTCTCATTGGCCCACGCCTGCTGACGGGCGGTAAGCTTTTTAACGCAGGTCACCACTGCGGGTGACAGTTACAGCCGCATGGTCACACTGCCATCTGACAGCATGATCCCGCAGCACTCTGACTGACAGTCTGCGGTAGTGTTACCGCGGGTCACAGTCACAGCTGCGTGGTCACGCTGACATCTGACAGCATGATCCCGCAGCTCTGTGACAGACGGTCTTACCGGCGGATGCGTCACACAGATGACAGCGTGGGAAACACCATAGAGAGCTGGTAAAACGCAAAACAAAAACTCAGTAAATCCGCAAACATTTTTATACCTGCGTTTTTGCTGGGGTTTTGACTGACTCAATTGAAGTCAATGGGTGAAAAACGCTGCAGAAACGCACAGGGAATTGACATGCTGCAGAAAAAAATGCACTGCAAATACTTAAGGAAATTTACTGATCAGGTGCACAGCACTTCAGGATTGTCATTGAATTAGCTGGCATAAGGCTCCATAGCCTTTTTGGCCCATTTCCACGTGGAAAAACCGCAGTGAAAGTGCATCAAAAACGCACTGCATGCACATAGCCTAATGGTGGTCTCCTTACTTCTCAGATGTTTACGGACTGTTGTAAAAAGAGCAGATGCTACACAATAGTGGTAATGGCCTTGTCCTAACTTTTTTTGAAATGTGTTACTGCCATCAATTTTTAAATTAGATTTTTTTTTTTTAATAAAATTGGCAATGTCTAATTTTCAGATTTTGATCTATGTTGTGTTTAAAATATGGCTATAAGAGATTTCTAAATCATTGCATTTTTGTTTTCTTTCCATTTTGAATAGCGTAACAATTTTTTTGCAATTTGGGTTGTATATTACTTGTTTCATCCTTATTTTTCATCTGTCATTGTTATGAATTGAGTTATGGATCAGATAAATCAAAATCATAAATCTTCCTCTGTGTGTAGATAAATTAATTAGCAAGTCCCTGACAGTTTATGGAAGAGCAAACCTTTAGGCTATGTGCACACTCTGCGGCGTGCTCTGCGGGTTCTCCCGCAGCGGAATTGATAAATCTGCAGGGCAAAACCGCTGCGGTTATCCCTGCAGATTTATCGCGGTTTGTTCCGCGGTTTCCGCTGCGGGATTACTCCTATACTATTGATGCTGCCTATGCAGCAATATGCAGCATCAATAGTAATGGTAAAAATAATAAAACATGGTTATATACTCACCCTCTGATGTCCCGATCTCCTCGGCGCTGCACGCGGCGCTCCGGTTCCAAAGATGATGTGCGAGAAGGACCTTCATGACGTCACGGTCATGTGACCACGGCGTCATCACAATCATGTGACCGTGACGTCACCACAGGTCCTGCTCGCACAGCAACCAGACCGGACGGCCGCGTGCAGCGCTGAAAGGTGAGTATAGCATCATTTTTTATTTTAATTCTTTTTTTTTACACTATTTAGGCTTCCCAGGGCCTGGAGGAGAGTCTCCTCTCCTCCACCCTGGGTAGCAACCGCACATTAGCCGCTTACTTCCCGCAACGTGGGCACAGCCCCATGCGGGAAGTTAGCGGTTCAATGCTTTCCTATGGGTGCAGAATCGCTGCGATTCTGCACAAAGAAGTGACATGCTGCTAGTTGTAAACCGCTGCATTTCTGCGCGGTTTTTCCCGCAGCATGTGCACTGCGGTTTGCGGTTTCCATAGGGTTTACATGTTAATGTAAATGCTATGGAAACTGCTGCAGACCCGCAGCATCAAAATCGCCGCGGATCCGCAGTAAAAACCGCGAAGTGTGACCATGGCCTTACTGTTTGCTTCTTTGTTAGTAAATACGGTAGGTACTACATAAACCCTATGGAAACCGCAAACCGCAGTGCACATGCTGCGGGAAAAACCGCGCAGAAACGCAGCGGTTTAAAACCCGCAGCATGTCACTTCTTTGTGCAGAATCGCTGTGATTCTGCACCCATAGGAAAGCATTGAACCGCTTACTTCCCGCATGGGGCTGTGCCCACGTTGCGGGAAGTAAGCGGCTAATGTGCGGTTGCTACCCGGGGTGGAGGAGAGGAGACTCTCCTCCAGGCCCTGGGAAGCCTAAATAGTGTAAAAAAAAAGAATTAAAATAAAAAATGATGCTATACTCACCTCTCAGCACTGCACGCGGCCGGCCGGTCTCAGTTGCTGTGCGAGCAGGACCTGTGGTGACGTCGCGGTCACATGACCGTGATGACGCCGCGGTCACATGACCGTGACGTCACGAAGGTCCTTCTCGGCACAGCATCTTTGGAACCGGAGCGCCGCGTGCAGCGCCGAGGAGATCCGGACATCGGAGGGTGAGTATAACCAATTTTTATTATTTTTAACATTACTATTGATGCTGCATATTGCTGCATAGGCAGCATCAATAGTATAGGCAGAAACCCGCAGCGGAAACCGCGGAACAAACCGCGATAAATCTGCAGGGATAACCGCAGCGGTTTTGCCCTGCAGATTTATCAATTCCGTTGCGGGAGAACCCGCAGAGGGACGCCGCAAAGTGTGAACGTGGCCTAAAGGGGAAGATTATTGCCCCTAAGAAAGACTGGACATCTCCACTGAACCAGGGACATGGTAGAAATGGAAATGTCAGATTTAGCCTCTATAACTATAATCCAATGTCTAAGCAATCCATGGATACACCGGTGTTTGGAGAACCTAACTGCCTCTCAATGGTTTTAGGGCATAAGAAACCACAGAAATCACGCCAAAATATAGATATATCCATAGTCATATGTGGTGTGATGGTAAAAATATGCTCAGAACCATGGCGGTCATGTTATTTCATTAGGTTTCTATGGTAAAATATGACAAAGTAGCATGATGTCCTAAACTGTGTCTTTCTGTGCATATGATTATCCATCCTCTTCTCACCTGATCGGAGGGAGGTATAAGGGGTCTGGATGAAATCTTATATATAACGGTGGATGTGTCCTTCTGCCAGAAGCCGGGATGGGGGGAACCTGCGCAATGTGGCCCCGGATTCAGCACATGCACGTACCGTATATGGCACCATTTTATTGAAGACCCTGTGTATGTCAACAAAATGGCCCGGATATGGTGGGATGTGCACACGCTAAGTCCGGTGCCATTTTATTGAAGAATTGTACTACAATGTAAACATAGCATTGCGCAACTGCCATCCATCGCCATTAACCCTACGGCCGGCAGGTGAGCACTGCTATGTTGATGTTGCAGTACATTACTTCAATAAAATAGCGCCGGAGTTAGCGCGTGCACATACCGAGATCTATGGCACCATTTCATTGAAGGCACTGTATATGCGAATTTGCAGACATAGTGTCTTCACTGGCACCATCTTACTGAAGAATTCTACTACAACATCAATATAGCAGTGCGTATGCAATCACCATTATTCCTATGGCCGGTGCATGCGCACTGCTATCTTGATGTTGTAGTACATCAGGGGCACTGCTACCATGTGGCAAGTTGAGTACTTTGCCTCAAGCAGCACTGCCTTCAATGAAGAGAGGGGGCGACAGATTCTGCTGGGTAGTAACTGAATTTGCGTCGTAGACGCATGTTCAGTTATTACTGTATTCAAGGCTCCCAACCGTCCCGAATGGCCGAATCCCCACATCCAGCCTTCCCCGGCTCATGTGATGGTCACGTGATCGTGACATCATCACAGGTCCTCAACCTGAAGTCACTCCTCTCCTGCATCTGCTGGGGATGCTCATAGAAGACTGTTCTGTGCACACAGGACCTGTGATGATGTCATCGGATTGGAGGAGTCAGTGGTCACATGATCAGTGGCCTCAATGTATGCAGGACTCTGCTGTGCTGGTTGTCATGGTGGTGGAAGAGGGTAAGCTTATGTGTGGGGTCAGGAGGGATTTACAGTGTGGATGTAGCAGAGCCGTGTGTGTACGGAGAGGAGCCGTGTGTGTACGAGGTGTGCGGAGCTGAGCCGTGTGTGTATGAGGTGTACGGAGCAGAGCTGCATGTGTATGAGGTGTACGGAGCGGAGCCGTGTGTGTATGAGGTGTACTGAGCGGAGCCGTGTGTGTACGAGGTGTATGGAGCGGAGCCATGTGTGTACGAGGTGTGCGGAGCTGAACCGCGTGTGTACGAGGTGTGCAGAGCTGAGCCGCGTGTGTACGAGGTGTGCGGAGCTGAGCCAGGTGTGTACGAGGTGTGCAGAGCTGAACCGCGTGTGTATGAGGTGTGCGGAGCTGAGCCAGGTGTGTACGAGGTGTGCGGAGCTGAGCCGCGTGTGTACGAGGTGTGCGGAGCTGAGCCGCGTGTGTACGAGGTGTGCGGAGCTGAGCCGCGTGTGTACGAGGTGTGCGGAGCTGAGCCAAGGGTGTACGAGGTGTGCGGAGCTGAGCCGCGTGTGTACGGAGCAGAGCCCTGTGTGTACAAAATGGAGCCCTGTGTGTATAAAGTGTATGAAGCTGACCCGTGTATGCGTACGGAGCGGAGCAGAGCCGTGTGGGTATTGGGTGTACTGGGGGGCGCCATTTTGCAGTTCGCCTCAGGCAGCAGAGAGGCTAGGTTCACCCCTGAGTTCATTACTTCAATAAAATGGCACCGGAGTCAGTGCATGCACATACCCCAATCTACAGCACCATTTTATTTAAGACACTGTATAAATATACCAATAAAAATGCTCACCACCCGGGCATAGAAGGGGTTCAGTAGGTATTCTTATATAACATCCACACAGTGTGGTGTGGGTGTGTGACTATGGGGTGCACTTGGCTCAGCCTATTGCGATAGGTGAGTGGATGAGTGGGTCTGAGAAGTGGAATTCTTCTTTACAGTCACATCCGAGTCCTGTGTCCTGTGTGTGGTGTGTGTGGGCGGTTTTTCTAAGTCATAATACGACTTTTTCCAATATCTTTTAGCCTAAATTTTCAATGATCAGGAGACTGCTATAACTAAATAAAAAACACTACTGTTACAAATATATAAGTACAGTATTTATTTTTTAATCCTACCCATTATGTGCATACAGCTCCTATGTAGTCCGATAAACCATTATATCAGTCTGCATAGTAGCTGTATACACATAGTGGATAAGATTAAAAATAAATATAAATATACTGTATATAGTTTTGTGTAGTTACATGCTTTTCAGCCCCAATTCATCAAAGCAATATCACCAGTATTCTGGAGAAAATCAGTTTGAAAAATTGCAAAAATTTGGCACAACTCGGAGTTGCGTTACAGTTTTGCGACTTTTGGCATTTTCACACCAGTTTTTCCCAGTTACATGTAAAAAAGCAGACCAGTGGTGCGACATGGGCGTGACATCACGGTTCATCTAGTTCTGATGTAAGATTTCTGGTGTGTTGGACATAGGCACACACCACTCGTGAGATGCTCTGGATTTATGAAGAGGTGCACACCTCTTCATGAAGCAAGAGTGTCTGACTTGAGCACTCCCTCTCATCAAGACTGGCAAGAAAATTGTCGATCTTGATAAATCGGTGCCTTAGCTTTTTGGACAACCTTCAAGCACTGTAGCGCCATTTCAGTTCAGAATGGGTAAGCGTCATTCACACACAGTTCTTAAACTGTATCTTCACACAAAAACACCATGTTGCCCAACGTGGAAGTGTGAAATAGGAAAGGAGAAAACATACAGGCGACAGAATTTAGAGAAGGAAGTGGTGGATAGAGAGGAGGCCACCAAGAGAATGGCCACCGAGCTCTGAACTTGCAGCTCCACGAGCAAGAGAAAGCAGGTCTTGAAAATAAAAGTGTTATGCAAAAATCAGCACAACATAAAGAAACTTTAATCTTTATGAGTACAAATTTTTTTTTCACATAAGTGTTCTCGTATGAAGTAGTTAAACACTATAAAAATTCAGAAGAAGTTAGCTCAAGAAAAACACGAGTCCGGTCAGGAGTTTTTAAAAGATTTCTTGTGCGTATAATAAAACCTAAGCTTTAAAAATAGTAACCACAGTGCTTCACTATTGGAGGTTACTGCCCTTATTTTACTTTGTATATTTAAGACCAGAGGAATCAAAGCATCAGATGAGGAATCGACACAAAGGGCAACCTGTTCATTTTGGTCACACGCTGAATACTAGCGGCGATAGAAAAGAACAAGGTTCTGTAATATCTTAGTAAGTCTTCAGTCTACACTAAAGGGTCAAAGTGACAGTAACCACTAATAATATTTTTCTCTTATTTTTGTTACATTGAAAAAGCAGTGGACGGCGGACGCACATTTTACAGGAAGAAGACTGATTAGAATGATTTTTAAAAAATCTATATAAAATGATGGGACGCCCTACCAGGGCAGCGGGGTACTCGGTACTGGTTCCGGTCTAAAGGGGATGTCACGGTGGCTGCGACCCAGTTCGTGGCCCTAGGCGCCCAATTAAAGGGAAAGATCTTTAAGGGGATTAGTGAATAAAGTCTATTGTTCGTGACGCCACCTGTAGTGTTCGGTCAGTGAGAACCGACGCTGCTTAAAGGGGTCCTCTGGGGTGATGCAAGATGGTAACGCTTCCCACAGGTGAAACGGAGTCCCCAGGGCTTCCCAGGTGTAGGGCACCGATGGTGTGGTGGATGGTATGGTAAAGAACGAGGACACAGGTTTGCAGTCTTTACCTGATTTACTGATGGTAGTAGTAGTCCTCAGTCCAGGGTACAAAGTGCAGGGTAGCTGTGGTCCGGCTGGCTTGGAGGCAATAGGAGATCCCTCTCCCAGGTAAGGTCCGTAAGCCTTTCCTACTTGCGCTATTTAGTTGATTAGCTCCCTGCTGCTTGAAGTTATTGCAAGTCCCCTCTCTCCTGCCCTAAGACCGATGTCTGTATGATAGGCAGTTTGAGCCTGTTTATTGGGTCTCTATCATGACCCGGGCTCTCAGGTTACTGCTTCACCTCAGACTTGATGCAGGCAATTGACATACAGTCCTATGCCCTCCGGCTCTGCCGTGTCCTGGAGAACAACACGACCTCAGGCTTCCGGTACCTGGCTTCTACGCTCTGGCTCCTAGGGTGTCCTTCCGCTGTTCCCCTCCTGAGCCTCTTCCTTCTCTGCGCTTCTTCCCTCTAAGCTCCTCCACTATTCATCTCTCCTTCAGAGTCTCCCTCTTTCCAGGGGTAGCAGCTCCCTCATGGCTGCTCGTCCCCTACGTCTGCTCCAGACGTCCTTCTGCTCTCCTCTCTCAGACTCTCTCCGACTGACTGGCTCCTCCTCCAGACCAGGATACATAAAGTCTAAGAAAGCTCCCTTGAATCCGGGTCCTGAGCTCCCCCCGCCTGGCCTAGATTCAGATGTGTTGAATGCGAGTGCCTTACCTGATAGAGAGAATCTCCTTTGCCTCCAAGCATGACATCACCCTCCCCGAAAGGAAGGCAACATCACTGCAACAATCGGTTACCTGGGGTTTTGCAAATTATGCAAAATAATTTGTAATTTATTGACTTAAATCTCTGAAAACGCAGGGCTGAAGAGTCCAGTGGGTGGTCCTACTCAGTGATCTACAGATATTTCAATATTTACATTTGTACAAAGAAAGCTGTAACTGTAAAGCAATGGTTGAGACTGCCTACTGGACTCTTCAGCCCATAGTAAACGGATTTAAAATAGTAAAATATCAGTTATGTTGAATTATTTAACATTAAACAATATGTAAATCTGTCCTTTTCCACGAGCTCCATAAGATGCATCATGTATTGGGGCAACATTTTCAACCTGACTAGTTCCTTATAAAGGCTCATTCAGCCATCAGTGATTTTCATTGGTGATATATTTTATCAGAGTTTGGTCAGTGACGTTTTTTTCCATCAGAGTTTGGTCTGAGTTTCATCAGCTCTTCTCAGATGAGAAACACATTAACCCCAGGAGCTTTTTCCGGTTTAGCGTTTTTGTTTTTCGCTGCCCTTTTTCCCAGAGCCATAACTTTTTTATTTTTCCGTCAATATGGCTATGTGAGGGCTTGTTTTTTGCGGGACAAGTTGTACTTTTGAACGATACCATTGGTTTTACCATGTCATGTACGAGAAAACAGGAAAAAAAATCCAAGTGCGGTGAAATTGCAAAGAAAGTTGCAATCCCACACTTGTTTTTTGTTGACTTTTTTACTAGGTTCACTAAATGCTAAAACTGACCTGCCATTATGATTCTCCAGGTCAGTACAAGTTCATAGACACCTAACATGTCTAGGTTCTTTTTTATCTAAGAGGTGAAAAAAAAAGCCAAACTTTGCTGAAAAAAAAAAGTATTTTCCGATACCTGTAGAGTCTCCATTTTTTGTCACCTCGGGTTGGGTAAGGGCTTATTTTTTGCGTGCTGAGCTGATGTTTTTAATGATACCATTTTGGTGCAGATACGATCTTTTGATCGCCCGTTATTACATTTTAATGCAATGTCACAGCGACCAAAAATATGTAATTTTGGCGTTTTTACTTTTTTCTCGCTACACCGTTTAGCGATCAGGTTAATCCTTTTTTATTGATAGATCGGGCGATTCTGAATGCGGCGATACCAAGTATATGTAGGTTTGATAGTGCAGCGCCCCAGAGTCCTGGTCGTTGCAGTACTGTGGCTCCGCCGCTAAGGGGGGCTATGGTACGTCTGATGGCACTGAAGGAGTTCATCTGACCAGGTATCACATACACCAATACATTTCAGTCGGGCCTCCAGGGGGAGCTAAGGGTGCTATTTATTAGGCCACTCCTCACCGTGTGGGTAAACTGGGGGTCAGGCAGGAAGTTAGTCAGAAAGCTGACTGGGTTGGAACCAGGCAACACCTTGTGGCAGAGGGTGTTGTGGGGGGAAGATTCGGTAGAGTCCCTGTCAGGTTTGGGACCCTGACAGAGGCCTGGCAACAAGGAAGAACGTCACGGGACCGTGCCTGCTCAGTATAGCGGCGGTGCCCTAAGAAAGGATCAGAAGCGAGATAGATTGTGCTGAGTGAGAAACGAGATCAAAGCAAGAGGAGAAATACCAGTAGGAGTCGTGCTGTAAGACCGAGGCAACATCCTACTGAGGCGCACAACCGGCGGCCGGAACGCCGAGGAAGTATTTATATATCTAGCTTCAAGCAATACTTCAAACCACGGCAGGACAGTCAGTCTCAGGCGGGCTGTCTCACATACATCACCTATGAAGACATGGGGGGCGCACTAGGAGAGGGGCGACTCTAGGGTCCCGGAAGAGCTCCGAGCCTACTCGTCATACGGGTGCCGTCCTAACCAGAACATCAGGGAGGGACGGAGGAGAAGAACATCATCCGAACGAGTTGTGAGGGAACATCAGAAACAGACACAACAGTTGTGGGGTACTATCCCGTAAGCACAGCAGGGGAGGACCACAACACATAGCGCTAGCGGGAAGGCACAGATTTCCACCTGCAAAGAGAACTCTGGAGGTGCCATTGGACCGGCCGGACTTGCGCGGCCTGGTGAACCGTATTCCGGACTGAGGACCCAGAGATCTTCAGTAAAGAGGTAAAGAGACTGCAACCTGGTGTCCTCGTTATTTACTGCGACCGGCATTACACCGCACCACGACCACCATCCATATCTATCATTCACTGTACGTCCCTCAGCAGGGTCACGGACCGGGTCTAGCCACCGTGACAACCCCAGAGCAGAGACTCAGAGGCCCGGTACCGGGTACCCCTCGGCCCTGCGGCAGTGGGGGCGCTACAACTTGGCGTCACGAACAGGATCTACTTAAGCCTGAAGAATCAGGTCATGTGTGCCTTGGAACTGTGATTTACTGTGCTTGGACTGTACTTTATTACAAAGACTGTGTGTTGCCATTTACCGCTAAAAGTTCCCGCCAAAAGTTGCCGCCATTGCAGCATCACAGGGAGTGCAGAGGGAGAAGAAGGGCGTGCCATGGGAGGAGACTACCAAAGCGGCGCCCGAAGTGGCGACCGCCCCCTCCGACTCCTGCGAGAGGACGACCTACCCAGCAGCAGAGGAGAACCGCCCCCTGACTTGCAACGGTGGGAACGAGGTGAAGAAGGAGCCCGACCTCGGAGAAATGGCGGAGCCAGGTGCATGCGTTGCCGCCGAATGCCCGACAGCGACGATGAGCAGCAAGTGCCCGAGCAACAGCGAGGTGATCCCGGCCTGCCCTTACCCATCAGAGACGGACTCGCGTCCACCGTCAGTGGAGGAGCCGAGCCTACCTATCCCAGCCATGGAACCATGGAGGGCGGAGCCACATCAAGAGGTGACTCCGGAGGAGCCGCGGTCCGGGCTGCAGCCGATTCCAGTGTCCTTGTCAATGGAACAGATCGACATCGGTGGAATCACATCAGGCGCAGGTATGGACGGCATCCCTACTCCCCCGGCCGATTCCGTTCCCCCGACCGATCCGGCTCCCCTGACCGATCCCGCTCCTGTGACCGCTCCTCACCCCAGCAATAATCGGTTTTTCTCGGTGGAGCGGGTGATCCTCACCTCTAACGCGGTGGGGAAGCTAGTGCCTCCGCTACCAACCAAGATGGGAGAACCCATAGATGTGAGCCCAGACGGGGTGATCCTTCGGTGGGACACCCCCTGGACCGGGCCGGATGGAGCCCGGGAGGATGGCCTCACCCTTGCCGTGCTCACTTGGGAGCAATATAAGCAATGTCTAATCCACCACTGGAAGGATCGAGACGAGGCCGAACAACATGATACACAACGTAGAAAGTCTGCGCACGGCAGGAAAGACGTGGTAAAGCGGGGAACTGTGCTGGCCTACCACCCGAAGAGGGGATGGGGCTCCATACGGGAACCGGGGCTACCAACTGATGTCTTT
The DNA here is from genome assembly GCF_051348905.1 of Ranitomeya variabilis. NCBI lineage: Eukaryota > Metazoa > Chordata > Amphibia > Anura > Dendrobatidae > Ranitomeya > Ranitomeya variabilis. The sequence goes on from NC_135238.1 coordinate 175,652,575, forward strand.
GTTACTAGTTTCAACGTGAAAACCCCCTGCTTCAGTCGAGATGGTGACCCATTACAAAGGGGGGATCAGGTGACCTACACCCGTCATCGGAATGCACAAGGATGGTGCGCCCGGAACGTTCGACGGTGTGAGCCTGAGAGAGCGCCACCTGTTGCCCCGATCACGACTGATCCTGATTTGCCAGATCTTGTTACTATCACCACCGTACGCCTTGTAGCGGCTACTGAACTTGCAAGCAGGATTAGCCTTCAAATCCAGACACCGGCTGATCTGATGGCATCTGAGAGACCAACTACCAGTACAGGTGCTGCATCGGCCGGGGATCAAAAACCACCTTCGGCATCAAATGAGTAAGATATTACTACTTCATGACATGTAAATAGTTTACTGTTCTCTGTTATTTTGCTAAAACCCGTTCAGGGTTAACTCTTAAAGGGATCCCTTTGTTGACCCGGGATCCCTATTGCTCTTTGGTTATTTTCTATCTTTTCTACGTTATTAAGAACTGCCGCAATCATGAACAGTGCATGATACAAACTTCTTGTACATAGTTTGCACCTTCTTAAAGGTGCACCCTACTGGTTTTACTTAAAGGAGGACTCTTTGCGAAGATACCGCACCGGAGCCTTTGCTGAGTATGGACTGGTAGCTTGAGAAGATACGCTACCTCATAAAGACTTGGTCCCCTCTTAAAGGGGATGTTCACCTGTGTACTTATGAGTAATACTGCCTTAAAACAGTAAAATGATAATGATGTCTTAAAAGAGAAAGTAATGCTGCTGATATGTACAAGTTATATACAACTCACTCGTTGAAAGAAAGAAATGTTTAATAATGTGTTCTGAGATAAAGTAATTATTGGAAAGGTGCAGTAGACCCGTAGGGGTAGACATGAAGTCCTGCATAAGTGAAAGCTAGAAGAAAGATGCAGTAGACCCGTAGGGGTAGACATCGCGTCCTGCATATTTGTCAGTAAGAAAGTAATGATGGAAGGGTAATGTTTTAAGAAAATGTATGATGTGTTAAAGAATGAGGACAGGAAGTGAACCCGTAGGGGTTAGTGGTGAGTCCTCTTAGGAGCCATAAAGAGATGGCTCAGTAATTTCAAACTGAAAGTAAATGTTATGTTCTATACTGTGTATAGCAGTGGAAGGACAGACTCCCGGGCTGAAAGGGGCGGTCCTGTAACGAAAGGAGAGGCAGTAGGTCTGGAGCATCTAGGACAGGCGGTCCTGCAGATTTAAAGAAGGAGTATGAAGTTAAATGCCTTATAATGTGTTATAAGAAGGTCTTTAGTGGATTTAGAGTGTACATCCTTAAAGGCAATGTTACATTATTTGTTCAACAATTTTGCACTAAGTAGAATACCCGGTTGGGTAAAAGAAAATTGTCTATAGCATGTTGCTATAATATTTAACCATGTTTTGTAACGTTCAAGTGTCCTCACCTCCCATAAAGGGAAGCCTGTTTAAATATGCTTACTGTTATTGCACTCACAAAAATTGTATGTCTTTTTGCTAATCTGTATTGTTGTTTTCTTCCCAGTCCCGGAGTACTGGATTTAACCGGGGGGGAGTGCAGCGCCCCAGAGTCCTGGTCGTTGCAGTACTGTAGCTCCGCCGCTAAGGGGGGCTATGGTACGTCTGATGGCACTGAAGGAGTTCATCTGACCAGGTATCACATACACCAATACATTTCACAGTCGGGCCTCCAGGGGGAGCTAAGGGTGCTATTTATTAGGCCACTCCTCACCACAGTGGGTAAACTGGGGGTCAGGCAGGAAGTTAGTCAGAAAGCTGACTGGGTTGGAACCAGGCAACACCTTGTGGCAGAGGGTGTTGTGGGGGGAAGATTCGGTAGGGTCCCTGTCAGGTTTGGGACCCTGACAGAGGCCTGGAAACAAGGAAGAACGTCACGGGACCGTGCCTGCTCAGTATAGCGGCGGTGCCCTAAGAAAGGATCAGAAGCGAGATATATTGTGCTGAGTGAGAAACGAGATCAAAGCAAGAGGAGAAATACCAGTAGGAGTCGTGCTGTAAGACCGAGGCAACATCCTACTGAGGCGCACAACCGGCGGCCGGAACGCCGAGGAAGTATTTATATATCTAGCTTCAAGCAATACTTCAAACCACGGCAGGACAGTCAGTCTCAGGCGGGCTGTCTCACATACATCACCTATGAAGACATGGGGGGCGCACTAGGAGAGGGGCGACTCTAGGGTCCCGGAAGAGCTCCGAGCCTACTCGTCATACGGGTGCCGTCCTAACCAGAACATCAGGGAGGGACGGAGGAGAAGAACATCATCCGAACGAGTTGTGAGGGAACATCAGAAACAGACACAACAGTTGTGGGGTACTATCCCGTAAGCACAGCAGGGGAGGACCACAACACATAGCGCTAGCGGGAAGGCACAGATTTCCACCTGCAAAGAGAACTCTGGAGGTGCCATTGGACCGGCCGGACTTGCGCGGCCTGGTGAACCGTATTCCGGACTGAGGACCCAGAGATCATCAGTAAAGAGGTAAAGAGACTGCAACCTGGTGTCCTCGTTATTTACTGCGACCGGCATTACACCGCACCACGACCACCATCCATATCTATCATTCACTGTACGCCCCTCAGCAGGGTCACGGACCGGGTCTAGCCACCGTGACAACCCCAGAGCAGAGACTCAGAGGCCCGGTACCGGGTACCCCTCGGCCCTGCGGCAGTGGGGGGCGCTACAATGTTATTTTTGTTTTATTTTGAATGGGGCGAAAGGGGGGTGATTTAAACTTTTATATTTTTTTAATTTTTTATTATATTTGTAAAAACTTTTTTTTTCCTTTTGCCATGCTTCAAGAGTCTCCATAGGAGACTAGAAGCTGCCACATCCCGATTGCCTCTGCCACATAGAGGCAATGGTCAGATCGCCTCTATGTAGTAGAATTGCTGACTTGCTATGAGCGCCGACCACTAGGTGGCACTCACAGCAATCCTGCATTGACAGCCATAGAGGTCTCCATGCTGACACACCGGTGACTCGCGATTACGTGACGCAGGTCACCGATGTGCTCATTTGCGGGCGATTGCCGGATGCGCCATTTAAATGCCGCTGTCAGAGTTTGACAGCGGCATTTAACTAGTTAATAGCCATGGGTGAATCGCGATTCCACCCTCGGCTATTGCGGGCATATGTTAGCTGTTCAAAACAGCTGACATGACCTGGGAAAGATGTGGGCTCACCGCCGGAACCCACATCAAAGGGACATGGGCGTACTATTATGTCGGTAAGGGGTTAAAAAAATATTTCTCCACCTTCTCCTTTCTAGAAGTCTATGAAAAATGGACAGCAAATGGATGGCATCTGAGTGCGGTCTGAAATTTTTCAAAGGACCCATAGACTTGCATTGCTGATTTAGATCTGACATGTGGATCAATATTGAACACGTCTCCGCTGTTTTGCTCAGGCCTCTTGGTCTGCAAAAGTATCAAGGTCATGACACCTGCCCCAATCACTAATATAGGTACGAGTGCTATTTGGATGAAAGAGCTCTTACAGAAGTTTGCCTATAAAGATACGCTTACACGCAAATACACAAAAATGTTATCATTGTTATTCTGTTGTTTGGATGTGCATGGCAATATTCACAATGATAGCAAGCAGAGATCTTGAAAGTATCAAAAAGTTTCAGAACTTTGTAAGAAAGTGATTATTTTATCATATTTCCTGAAATGAAAAATACTTTAAGATGGTGCTTATATTCTTGGTGCTTAGACTCTTCACAGCAGTTAAACAATTGTAATTCACAGAGATCTACAGGAACAGTTGACTAAAAATTAAAAGGGTTGTCCGCTACTTTTAAAATCTCTCAAGGGTCCCAAGATGCAGTCAGTGAATGGTGACTCTATTGGAATAGGAAGCTAGGAGCTCACCAGGTGACGGCGGCAGCAGAATGCACGAGCGGCACTTGTCTAGTGAGTATGTTTTTTTTTTTTTTTTTTAAGCACCCTGAACGCAATGAGGAAGCTCCACAAAGTATTTTTGACAAACCCCTGAAGTTACGCTTTGTGTTCCATTAGTATCACCACACTATCATCTTAGATTATTTCTTTATCCAATCATAAGTATTCAAAAAATGTAAACTAATTACTGCTTGATAAAAGAGGGAGCTAACCTTCCCTTCAGTGGGTGTTGATGTAAGGTTTTGTAATTCCGGCGGTGAAGACTGGAATGGCTCGGTACTTCTGGATATTGCAGGGGTACTCATCATCTGTAGATGACATATGGAGAGCATTTTAACATAGGTGAGAATAGAAAGTCTACAAAATATTTTGTAATATGAAAATATTTTACAGGTGTCTATGAGATGCAGAAAAATGTCCAATCCACTAATTTTGGCAGGTTAGATTATCTAAGGTGTCTAAACCCCACCCGACACGGGCACAAATCACAGGGAACAGCAGGCATGTTGGAGTTGGGCATTGTTCCCATGGGAGATAACACATGTCCAGCAGTTGCTTATTTTCCCATCTCCTTTAAATAAACTCGCACATTTGACCTGCACATGTCCACAATTATTTAATGGGCAACACACATCCATTTTTTTGAGAGACAGCTCCAGTGTCAAATGTCCCATGAAAATATGAGTCTTAGGAATGCACCGGACTACATGCAGCTCTCATGAAATGTTTTTACAACTGTCAGGCAACAAATAAATCAATAAGAAAAAAAGTGTAAAATAAAATAAAGTAATGTGGTAGACATTGGACGGTTGAAATTGGAGCTGTTGTGAAAACCTACAAGAAGAACTTGTTCGCCCCATGTTTGTATCAATGGAATAACTACTTTGTACAATTCTAGTAATTGGAAGGAGGGGGTCCACGAAAAAGCAGACGGAGGCAGCGGAGGTGTGACGTTTATTGAGGTTTTTGATAGTAAGAATACAAATTTGCCCATCTACATCAAAACCCCATTCACAAGTATTGTAGATAAAATTCTCAACAAATGAGATGTCTGAACATAGCCTAAGGCTTCCTATTATTTTCATCGGGAATCTCCAGTTTCTCAATAGCACTCCCATCGTTTGGCTGAACATGCTGAAATAGGGCTTTCTATGTCTATGTGCACACATGCACCCGGATTCCTCATTTGCATTTTTTAAGTTCCTTGTTTTGTCTTGTAGTATTAGTTGCCTTTTCTGGCGCCAAATGCTCGAAAATGGTGCATTCGTTTAATGACTGGTCTTTTTTTCTGTAAAAGTCACACATTTAATATAGGGGGAGGAGTGGAGCAGAGTTGCACCAAATGTGGCAACTTTTTAAAAAGTTGAGATTGATGAATCAGGCCAAAATAGCGGAAACTGCTACAGTCTGGCTACAAAGCAGAAGATAGAAAAACAGCAAAAACAAGTGTCCACGTATAAAATAGACTTAAAAACGGTGCAAAAAGAATAATAATAAAATAAGTCATGAATGAGTGATTTCAAACTTTGTAAAATAAAATCACTATTGGGTTTTTGGGTGAACCACGTTCACCTTTTTAAAACTACAAGGATTCAGGGTCTTATGCCATAATAGACATTAAAAAATGTGTCGTCATTACACATTTTCTATAGATTGATATATATTTAATTTGACATTACCTGTGGGCTTGACTTCCTCTTGGCCTTGTGTGAAGGTGACACAGTGAGTCCTGCTGCACTCAGAGCAGCTATCCTGGATTCAATATCTGACACCTAAACAAGAAAAAATAAGAAATACAGACATACATAAAAAAAAACAACCAAAAGGAGCAGATTCGTGCCTCTCACCTCGCTCTCTGTCTGCTGCACTTGTGCCATAGCAGAGGCCACGCTGACCTCTAACTCTGAAAGCTCCGAGTCGGTGGTTCCACTCTGCCGTGCACGCTCCTCCAGATCCTGCAGGTTCTTCTCAAGTCCATAGGTCTTATCTGCTGTCATGTACACCTAGAATGTAATACGTTGCTTATATATCTGACCAGTTATCAAAGGTACACATTGAATGGCCTAGTAGAGATAACATATTAGTGTAAGTAAATGAATATTAGACTTAATTCAGACGTCTACGATAGATGGTCCAAGTATGGACGACAGTGCATGGACTGACCGCAGATCTTCTGACCTGAACTTGACAGCCTCATAGGCTCTCTAGCTCAGGTCGGTAGATCCGCGGCCAGTCTGTGCATCGCGGTCCGTACTTACACCATATAGCGTAGACGTCTGACTTCAGCCTAACGTGGTCTGAGTGCAGCAGGACTTGTTTCTAAATATAAGCGGTGATTGAAATGTGTTCATATCTCATTTACATGAACATTAATTCACCTTGCAATGCACAAAATATAAATACATCATTGGATGGATATACAGTAATGTCATTACCAGCGTTTCTGTGACTTTTTATGTCATGCAGGATGTAACGCAAAACCCGCTGAATCTTGACATGACGCATGACCAAACTACCACTATGCATAACATGAGCCACTAAATCCTATTCCTTACATTTTCCTCTAATTTCTGGAACTCGGCCTGTGTCTTGCCGCTGACTCCTGTTCTGGTGTAAGGAATGATGGGCTGTTGGATGTCGCCACCAAAGGCTTCTTGCATGGCTCTCTCAGTGGCATTTATGGTCCTCAGTGTTTTGACCGTGATGTCACAGAGGGCCTGAGCTGCTGTCCTCTGCAGATGGGAGAAGGTATCACGTCCGTTCAGAAAATCCATACACCCAAGTGTAATTAAGGGAATGGGTATCTCTGATTGTGTAAATCATTTCTTAAACATATAGGCAAGAGAATGTTTTTTTAACTACTACCATGCTTCTCTACAATATAACATGTAACTATTCAATCTACCAAGATGTGAAACCAGAAATTTGCTCTAAAGGAGTTGCACCAAAATGTGAAGTTATTTCCCAATCGCTAGGGGTCCGACTGCTGTGACTCTTACAAGTCCTGAGAACTGGAGCTCTGAAGAACCTCATATGAATAGAGCGGTGGTCAGTCATGTGCTTCTCCGCTTCACTGATTGTCTATGGGACCTCCGGAGATAGCTGAGAGCAGCATTCATCTGATCTCTGGCACTCCCAAGAGAATGGAGCAGCAGTGACCATTATCGACCACCACTCCATTCATATGGGGCTCTACAGAATCAGTGGGGGTCCCAAAGATTAGATCTCCAGCGATGAGAAAGTAATCTCCTAGCCCGAGGATAATGGATAACTTCTAAACTTGGTACAACCCCTTTAATAAATGTATGAGTTTCAGATGTAAAATGTAAGATATATACTGTACATCATCCAAAAAGGAAGAAAACATGTTTGTGTATATATGGAATACGTCATGTTAATCCAAAATTTACCATGACTAAAAAACAAGGAAATGAGATATAAGCCTAAGACAAACACACCATGCCTTTCACGTTTCACCTACTTTGTTTTAGTAAGGGCTAAATAGATCCATTAACTTGAAAAAGATGTTGCTATCTCCGACACTCAGAAAGAAACGTCCACTAACGTGTTATGCCACATGGATGAAAAGGGTTTTGCATTAGGTAGAGGCACTGAGGGCAGATGATGTGCTAATTGTCCATGTTGGCACAACTCAAGAGCTCTCGGTTTCTGCCTTGGGCCTATTCTGAAGAGGCTCTTTGATCTTTGCGTTGTGTCTTTTGTTGTACTGAACATACTACAAGAGAGCTGCCATTAGCGGGTCCTTATTGTAAGAGGATGGAGCAATGGGAGGCTTGGTTATTCTCTCCACTCATATTATAAAGACACCCCTCCCTGTGAAATGGAAACTAACTGCTATGTTTAACCATTAAACTTCTTCTGAGACATTTATGTATTAAAATAGAAATACTTCTAAATTGCGATTCCCTTTCACATAAAAAACACTTTTCTGGAACCTGGAGCTCCACCATTATTACAAGGAGCTGATATACTTCATAGCACTTTAAAAGATGAATTCATGAATGCCCAATTCCAATAGAGAGGGTATCCTCCAAAATATCTGCCACACAAACATTCCCACACATCAGTCTACCTCTGGGTTTTATGTGAAGGGCAAAAGAACTATTGAAGACAACTAAAGAGCACACAAGGACGATTTATTTTTGTAAAAGGTAGATAGTACCATGCATGGAGTTGATAAATGGAGTTTTTTTGTTGCCATGATCCAAAATTATGGCAAAAACATTGTGGTTCTCGTGTCATCAAGGCAATAAAATGCAACATAGCTGCAATGTGTGAACTCTGCCTCATATAAATATTGTAGTATCTACTATATAATTGTCTAAGGGTCACTTCCGTCTGTCCTTCTGTCTATCTGTCACGGATATTCATTGGTCGCGCCCTCTGTCTGTCATAAAATCCAAGTCGCTGATTGGTTGCGGCAAAACAGCCACGACCAATCAGCGGCGGGCACAGTCTGGCAGCAAAATGGCCTCTCCTTCCTCCCCGCAGTCAGTGCCCACTCCATAATCCCCTCCAGTCAGCCCTCATACAGGGTTAATGACAGCGTTAACAGACCACGTTATGCCACGGTGTAACGAACTCCATTAACTCAGCTATTAAACCTGTGTGGCCAACTTTTTACTATTGATGCTGCCTATGCAGCATCAATAGTAAAGAGATCTAATGTTAAAAATCATGTGACCGCGACGTCATCACAGGTCCTGCGCTCATACCAACCCTGGGACCGGAAGCTGCCGCGTGCACCGTACACCGGCGCCAGGACTTCAAGGGGCCTTCGGAAGGTGAGTATATGTTTATTTTTTATTTTAAGTCTTTTTTAATCACACATATAGTGCCCACATTGCTATATACTACGTGGGCTGTGTTACATACTGCGTGGGCTCTGTTATATGGTAGCTGTGCAATATACTATGTGGCTGTGTCGGTTCTGTTATATACTACGTCGACTGTGCAATATACTGCGTAGCTATGCAATATACTACGTGCCTCTACAATATACTATGTGGCTATGTTATATACTACGTGGCTCTACAATATACTATGTGGCTATGTTATATACTACGTGGCTCTGCTACATACTACGTCGCTGACCAATATACTACATAGCTGTGCAAAACACTACATAGCTGTGCAATACACGACGTGGCTGTGTTATATACTACGTGGCTGTGCAATATACTACGTGCCTGTGCAATATACTACGTGGCTCTACAATATACTACGTGGCTATGTTATATACTACGTGGCTCTACAATATACTACGTGGCTATGTTATATACTACGTGGCTCTACAATATACTACGTGGCTATGTTATATACTACGTGGCTCTGCTATACTGTATACTTCGTGGCTATGTTATATACTACGTGGCTCTGCTATATACTACGTACGCTGTGTTACATACTACGTAGCTCTGTTATATACTACATAGCTATGTTATATACTACGTCGGTTGTGTTATATACTACGTCACTGTGCAATATAGTACGTAGCCTGTGCTATATACTACCTACATATTCTAGAATACCCAATACGTTAGAATCGGGCCACCATCTAGTTGAGTAATATAATTGGCTTTTTGTCCTCCATAGTATTGTAGATGCCTCGGCCATTATACTGTATGAAGCACTATGTTAGACCATTATACGAAATGTAGCACTATGTGGGGCCATTACACTGTATGAAGCACTATGTGGGGCCATTATATTATATGGTGCATTATGAGGGTCCATTATACTGTATCGAGCACTATGTGGGACCATTATATTGTATGGTGCATTATGTAGGGCCATTATACTGTATGGTGCATTATGTAGGGCCATTATATTGTATGGAGCACTATGTGGGGCCATTATACTGTATGGTGCATTATGTAGGACCATTATATTGTATGGTGCATTATGTAGGGCCATTATACTGTATGGAGCACTATGTGGGGCCATTATACTGTATGGTGCATTATGTAGGGCCATTATATTGTATGGAGCACTATGTGGGGCCATTATACTGTATGGTGCATTATGTGGGACTATTTTACCGTATGGAGCACTATGTGGGGCCATTATATTGTATGGAGCACTATGTGGGTCCATTTACTGTATGGTAGGCAAAGAAGGGGCCAGTTATACTGATTGGAGGACTACTGTATGGAGAACTTTTTGCAGCCATTATACTATATGGAGGGCTGTGTGAGGACTACTGTTGGAGAAAGAGAGAGAAACAGAGAAAGAGAAAGAGAGAGCGAGAGAGAGAGAAAGAGAGCGAGAGAAAGAGCGAGAGAAAGACAGAGAAAAAGAGAGAAAGAGAGAGAAACTGTATTTGATCATGTACATTTTTTTAGTGTAGAATATTTACGAAAATGGATCGCTCACAGAAGGAAAAACCAAACAAGGATGGCTAGCTGTCATGATTCTCAATGGCGAGAGAACATAGCCCAGCATATATGAGAACTAGCTCTTGGAAGATGGAAACTATACTGACCATGAACTAAACCTGCCGCACAACTAGAAGTGGCCGGGTAGCATGCCTACGTTTTTTTATCCCTAGATGCCCAGCGCCAGCCGGAGAACTACCTAATCCTAGCAGAGGAAAAGACAGTCCTGGCTCACCTCTAGAGAAATTTTCCCAAAAGGCAGACAGAGGCCCCCACATATATTGGCGGTGATTTAAGATGAAATGACAAACGTAGTATGAAAATAGGTTTAGCAAAATCGAGGTCCGCTTACTAGATAGCATGAAGACAGAAAGGGCACTTTCATGGTCAGCAGAAAACCCTATCAAAACACCATCCAGAAATTACTTTAAGACTCTAGCATTAACTCATAACACCAGAGTGGCAATTTCCGCTCACAAGAGCTTTCCAGACACAGTAACGAAACAGCAGCTGTGAACAGGAACAAAATGCAAAAACACACAAGGACAAAAGTCCAACTTAGCTGGGAGTTGTCTAGTAGCAGGAACATGCACAGAAAGGCTACTGATTACATTGTTGACCGGCATGAAACTGACAGAGGAGCAAGGTTATATAGCGACTCCCACATCCTGATAGGAGCAGGTGAACAGAGGGGATGATGCACACAAGTTAAATTCCACAAGTGGCCACCGGGGGAGCCCAGAATCCAATTTCACAACAGTACCCCCCCCTCAAGGAGGGGGCACCGAACCCTCACCAGAACCACCAGGGCGATCAGGATGAGCCCTATGAAAGGCACGGACAAGATCGGAGGCATGAACATCAGAGGCAGTGACCCAAGAATTATCCTCCTGACCGTATCCCTTCCATTTGACCAGATACTGGAGTTTCCGTCTGGAAACACGAGAGTCCAAGATCTTTTCCACAACGTACTCCAACTCACCCTCAACCAACACCGGAGCAGGAGGCTCAACGGAAGGCACAGCTGGTACCTCATACCTGCGCAACAATGACCGATGAAAAACATTATGAATCGAAAAGGATGCAGGGAGGTCCAAACGGAAGGACACAGGGTTAAGAATCTCCAATATCCTGTACGGGCCGATGAACCGAGGCTTAAACTTAGGAGAAGAAACCCTCATAGGGACAAAACGAGAAGACAACCACACCAAGTCCCCAACACAAATCCGAGGACCAACACGACGACGGCGGTTGGCAAAAAGCTGAGTCTTCTCCTGGGACAACTTCAAATTGTCCACCACCTGCCCCCAAATCCGATGCAACCTCTCCACCACAGCATCCACTCCAGGACAATCCGAAGATTCCACTTGACCGGAGGAAAATCGAGGATGAAACCCCGAATTACAGAAAAACGGGGACACCAAGGTGGCAGAGCTGGCCCGATTATTGAGGGCGAACTCCGCCAAAGGCAAAAAAGCAACCCAATCATCCTGATCCGCAGACACAAAACACCTCAAATATGTCTCCAAGGTCTGATTAGTCCGCTCGGTCTGGCCATTAGTCTGAGGATGGAAAGCAGACGAAAAAGACAAATCTATGCCCATCCTAGCACAGAATGCCCGCCAAAATCTAGACACGAATTGGGTCCCTCTGTCAGAAACGATATTCTCCGGAATACCATGCAAACGAACAACATTTTGAAAAAACAGAGGAACCAACTCGGAAGAAGAAGGCAACTTAGGCAAGGGAACCAGATGGACCATCTTAGAGAAACGGTCACACACCACCCAGATGACAGACATCTTCTGAGAAACAGGCAGATCTGAAATAAAATCCATCGAGATGTGCGTCCAAGGCCTCTTCGGGATAGGCAAGGGTAACAACAATCCACTAGCCCGAGAACAACAAGGCTTGGCCCGAGCACAAACGTCACAAGACTGCACAAAGCCTCGCACATCTCGTGACAGGGAAGGCCACCAGAAGGACCTTGCCACCAAATCCCTGGTACCAAAGATTCCAGGATGACCTGCCAACGCAGAAGAATGAACCTCAGAGATGACTCTACTGGTCCAATCATCAGGAACAAACAGTCTACCAGGTGGGCAACGATCAGGTCTATCCGCCTGAAACTCCTGCAAGGCCCGCCGCAGGTCTGGAGAAACGGCAGACAATATCACTCCATCTTTAAGGATACCTGTGGGCTCAGAATTACCAGGGGAGTCAGGCTCAAAACTCCTAGAAAGGGCATCCGCCTTAACATTCTTAGAACCCGGTAGGTAAGACACCACAAAATTAAACCGAGAGAAAAACAACGACCAGCGCGCTTGTCTAGGATTCAGGCGCCTGGCAGACTCAAGGTAAATTAAATTTTTGTGGTCAGTCAATACCACCACCTGATGTCTGGCCCCCTCAAGCCAGTGACGCCACTCCTCAAAAGCCCACTTCATGGCCAAAAGCTCCCGATTCCCAATATCATAATTCCGCTCGGCGGGCGAAAATTTACGGGAAAAAAAAGCACAAGGTCTCATCACGGAGCAGTCGGAACTTCTCTGCGACAACACCGCCCCAGCTCCGATTTCAGAAGCGTCGACCTCAACCTGAAAAGGAAGAGCAACATCAGGCTGACGCAACACTGGGGCGGAAGAAAAGCGGCGCTTGAGCTCCCGAAAGGCCTCCACAGCATCAGGGGACCAATCAGCAACATCAGCACCCTTCTTAGTCAAATCAGTCAATGGTTTTACAACATCAGAAAAACCAGCAATAAATCGACGATAAAAGTTAGCAAAGCCCAAAAATTTCTGAAGACTCTTAAGAGAAGAGGGTTGCGTCCAATCACCAATAGCCTGAACCTTGACAGGATCCATCTCGATGGAAGAGGGGGAAAAAATGTATCCCAAGAAGGAAATCTTCTGAACCCCAAAAACACACTTAGAACCCTTCACACACAAGGAATTAGACCGCAAAACCTGAAAAACCCTCCTGACCTGCTGGACATGAGAGTCCCAGTCATCCGAAAAAATCAGAATATCATCCAGATACACAATCATAAATTTATCCAAATAATCGCGGAAAATGTCATGCATAAAGGACTGGAAGACTGAAGGGGCATTTGAAAGACCAAAAAGCATCACCAAATACTCAAAATGGCCCTCGGGCGTATTAAATGCGGTTTTCCACTCATCCCCCTGCTTGATTCGCACCAAATTATACGCCCCACGGAGATCAATCTTAGAGAACCACTTGGCCCCCTTTATACGAGCAAACAAATCAGTAAGCAGTGGTAACGGATATTGATATTTAACCGTGATTTTATTCAAAAGTCGATAATCAATACACGGCCTCAAAGAGCCGTCTTTCTTAGACACAAAGAAAAAACCGGCTCCTAAGGGAGATGACGAAGGACGAATATGTCCCTTTTCCAAGGACTCCTTTATATATTCTCGCATAGCAGCGTGTTCAGGCACAGACAGATTAAATAAACGACCCTTAGGGTATTTACTACCCGGGATCAAGTCTATGGCACAATCGCACTCCCGGTGCGGAGGTAGTGAACCAACCTTGGGTTCTTCAAAAACGTCACGAAAGTCAGACAAGAATTCAGGAATCTCAGAGGGAATAGATGATGAAATGGAAACCAAAGGTACGTCCCCATGAGTTCCTTTACATCCCCAGCTTAACACAGACATAGCTCTCCAGTCGAGGACTGGGTTATGAGATTGCAGCCATGGCAATCCCAGCACCAAAACATCATGTAGATTATACAGCACCAGAAAGCGAATAACCTCCTGGTGATCCGGATTAACACGCATAGTCACTTGTGTCCAGTATTGTGGTTTATTACTAGCCAATGGGGTGGAGTCAATCCCTTTCAGAGGTATCGGAGCCTCCAATGGCTCCAAATCATACCCACAGCGTTTGGCAAAGGACCAATCCATAAGACTCAAAGCAGCGCCAGAGTCGACATAGGCGTCCGCGGTAATAGATGACAAAGAACAAATCAGGGTCACAGATAGAATAAACTTAGACTGTAAAGTGCTAATTGAAACAGACTTGTCAGGCTTCTTAGTACGCTTAAAGCATGCTGATATAACATGAGTTGAATCACCACAATAGAAGCACAACCCATTTTTTCGTCTAAAATTCTGCCGCTCGCTTCTGGACAGAATTCTATCACATTGCATATTTTCTGGCGTTTTCTCAGTAGACACCGCCAAATGGTGCACAGGTTTGCGCTCCCGCAGACGCCTATCGATCTGAATAGCCATCGTCATGGACTCATTCAGACTCGCAGGCACAGGGAACCCCACCATAACATCCTTAATGGCATCAGAGAGACCTTCTCTGAAAATCGCCGCCAGGGCGCACTCATTCCACTGAGTAAGCACAGACCATTTGCGGAATTTTTGGCAGTATATTTCAGCTTCATCTTGCCCCTGAGACAAGGACATCAAGGCCTTTTCCGCCTGAAGCTCTAAATGAGGTTCCTCATAAAGCAACCCCAAGGCCAGAAAAAACGCATCCACATTGAGCAACGCAGGATCCCCTGGTGCCAATGCAAAAGCCCAGTCTTGAGGGTCGCCCCGGAGCAAGGAAATTACAATCCTGACCTGCTGTGCAGGGTCTCCGGCAGAGCGAGACTTCAGGGACAAAAACAATTTGCAATTATTTTTAAAATTTTGAAAGTGAGATCTATTCCCCGAGAAGAATTCAGGCAAAGGAATTCTAGGCTCAGACATAGGTGCATGAACAACAAAATCTTGCAAATTTTGTACCTTTGTGGCGAGATTATTCAAACCTGTAGCTACACTCTGAAGATCCATTTGAAACAGGTGAACACAGAGCCATTCAAGGATTAGAAGGAGAGGAAGAGAGGAAGGCTGCAGTATAGGCAGACTAGCAAGTGATTCAATTAAGAGCACACTCAGAACTAGAGGGAAAAAAAAAAAATTGCAGCAGACTTCTTTTTTCTCTCCTTTCTCAGCCAGTAATTTAACCCTTTTTTGGGCCGGTCAAACTGTCATGATTCTCAATGGCGAGAGAACATAGCCCAGCATATATGAGAACTAGCTCTTGGAAGATGGAAACTATACTGACCATGAACTAAACCTGCCGCACAACTAGAAGTGGCCGGGTAGCATGCCTACGTTTTTTTATCCCTAGATGCCCAGCGCCAGCCGGAGAACTACCTAATCCTAGCAGAGGAAAAGACAGTCCTGGCTCACCTCTAGAGAAATTTTCCCAAAAGGCAGACAGAGGCCCCCACATATATTGGCAGTGATTTAAGATGAAATGACAAACGTAGTATGAAAATAGGTTTAGCAAAATCGAGGTCCGCTTACTAGATAGCATGAAGACAGAAAGGGCACTTTCATGGTCAGCAGAAAACCCTATCAAAACACCATCCAGAAATTACTTTAAGACTCTAGCATTAACTCATAACACCAGAGTGGCAATTTCCGCTCACAAGAGCTTTCCAGACACAGTAACGAAACAGCAGCTGTGAACAGGAACAAAATGCAAAAACACACAAGGACAAAAGTCCAACTTAGCTGGGAGTTGTCTAGTAGCAGGAACATGCACAGAAAGGCTACTGATTACATTGTTGACCGGCATGAAACTGACAGAGGAGCAAGGTTATATAGCGACTCCCACATCCTGATAGGAGCAGGTGAACAGAGGGGATGATGCACACAAGTTAAATTCCACAAGTGGCCACCGGGGGAGCCCAGAATCCAATTTCACAACAGCTAGCACACGGATGATAATCGGAAGGAAATTAGTTGAAAATCGTACAAGTTTTCGGTATTAAACTTGGACAAGTTTTCATCAAGTGGGGTACCATAAGGCTCTGTCCTGGCCTCAGTGGTGTTCAACATTTTTATAAATGATCTAGATAAGGGAACTGAAGGTAAACCAATCAAATTTGCAGATGATGAAAAGTTATGAAGGATAGCTAACACTAGATAAGACAGAGAAAGGATTCAGAAGGATATAGATAAGATGGAACAATGGGTAGCGACTAATAGAATGGTATTTAACAGGGAGAAATGCAAGATTCTACATCTGGGCGAGAAAAACGAAAATTACATCTACAGAATGGGAGGAATAGAACTAAGCAAAAAAGCTTGGGTATAATAATAGATCACAGACAGCACATGTCAACAGTGTGATGCAGCGGCAAAAAAGGCAAACACAGTTGTAGGATGTATTGAGAGAAGCATAGAGTCTAGATCACGTGAAGTAATTATCCCCCTCTATTCCTCCTTGGTCAGGACGCCTCTGGAATATTGTGTCCAGTTCTGGGCACCACCTTCTAAAAAAGGCATTGAAAAACTGGAACAAGTTCAGAGAAGATCTACCAGGATGATGAGCGGACTGCAAAGTATGTCCTATGAGGAACGGTTAAAGGATCTACTGTAGGAATGTTTAGCTTGCAAAAAAGAAGGCTAAGGCTAAGACTTAATAGCTGTTTACAAATATCTGAAGTGATGTCACAGTGTAGAGGGATCATCCTTATTCTCATTTCGTCATGGAAACATGAGAAGCAATGGAATGAAACGGAAAAGGAGAAGATGCAGATTAGATATTAGAAAAAACTTTTTGACAGTGAGGGTGATCAATGAGTGGAACACGCTGCCTGAGAGGTGGCAAATTCTCCTTCAATGGAAGTCTTCATACAGAGGTTGGACAGACATCTGTCTGAGATGGTTTAGTGAATCCTGCATTGAGCAGGGGGACGGAGACGATGACTCTGGAGGTCCCTTCCAACTGTAACATTCTATGATTTTCTGATTCCTCAATAATTCCACGAGACATTAAGACATTTGTCATTTATCTCTCTACAACACAAGGTGTTCTTTCATTTACTAATATTTTACCTTCTGATCTATCGGATCCGGATTGTAAATTTTCGCTACTGACTTGAGTTTCAGTCCTTTCTCCTCATCAGAGGATTCTCCTTTATCACTCAGATTACTGGTAAGTTCTCCAATCTTTCTCTTAAGTGTTGCTTCCTCCAAGTCTGCATCCGTTTGTCCTGCATGGCTTGTGGACTGAGAGATTACACAGTGTCAGGCTTTTCATGCATGGTTATTGTCTTATATTCTGAGCAAAACAGTAATAAATTGTGAGTACCTCATCCGACTGCACAGACATTCTTTCCTCTAGGCGGTTTAGCATGCGTTCAATAGCAGACATGCGTTTGTTAAGATCAGAAATCTGTGAAAGAAGCAAGAGGAACACCTAGGGCAGATCCCATCACCAGAACAGATTACTCCCATCACCCAATTACCTGCTATTAGGGTGGAATCAATACTAGAAAATTATAGAATAAGAATAGGTTAAATGTGTTCATCACCACCAGGAATCATCATCTCTGACACCAATACAAAAACCCGACACCCACTATTGCTAGCGATATCATTATGACATAGCGCTAAAATGCATTTAGGTAACTTAAGGTTATAGAAGAAAAACTCACATCTGGTTGATTTTACATATTCACTTTAACTTTTCTTCTTACGGTAAAACATTATAAATGGCATAATAATAATTGTACAACATGAATTGTGCCAGAACTGAAGATGTTTTAGTAAGTTTAGGTAAGTGCAGTTTTATTGCCAAACAACAGATACATTTTGTAGATATCATTGTTTAAAAAAGTGATGTTGGTGTGGGGGGCAGGATGATTTTTCCTGGCTGTATATAAGCCCTGAAAGGTGGTGGCCGTATCTCTTATCGTCCAAACCTGGTGACAGGTTCACTTTAAGTCTACGTTCACATTTGCGGTCTGCGCCGCAGCGTCGGGCGCCGCAGCATCGCCGCATGCGTCATGCGCCCCTATATTTAACATGGGGGCGCATGGACATGCGTTGCACTTGCGTTTTGCGACGCATGCGTCACTGCGGCGCATGCGTCCGGGCGCAGAGGACGCAGCAAGTTGCATTTTTGCTGCGTCCAAAATCAACCAAAAAAAGGACGCATGCGTCGCAAAACGCAGCGTTTTGCATGCGTTTTGCTGCGTTTTTGTTTGCGTTGTGCGTTGCGTCGCCGACGCTGCGGCGCACAACGCAAATGTGAACGTAGCCTAAGGTCTCCTTCCCACCTACTTTTTTTCCCCATCTACTGTATCTTTTCCTCCCACTTCCTTGATTGAGTTCTGGCTTTACAGGAGTCACAGGAGGATGGGGATATATGGAGAACAAGTTGTTGAGAAGGTGTAGTGAACTGTTTAGCCATGCCAAGAGGGCACCAAGCGAATGTGCTTGGCTTGAACAGTCATATTGTGCTGGCAAAGTCATTAGGGAATTTTGAGGAAATAAGATCATTCACTCTGGAGAACCCAACACGTCTTGTAAACCATACATATAACCCTTTAATATTAGTCGGGTTGTATGTGTAGTCCATAGACGTGTTGGGTCCTCCAGAGTTAGTGGTGATTTTTCCCAATGGAGGTGATATTCATGCCTGTTGTAGGGTTTCTACAAAGACTGCAGCTGATAACGAGGACTCTGAGCTGTAGAAGAACCCGCGATCAGTTGGTTAATGCAAACCATCTAACAAAAAGGTATTGTCTGAAGAAGACAACCCTTCTGAGGAACAAACCTGTCCTTCAGAGGAGGAACATTTGTCGAAAGTACGTTTTACTAAAACGGGAAGCAGCAATGCAGAGAAGGGTTAATAACTAACTGTATGGATCATTTTGCAGCTCTAGTGTCCATCAAACCTCTCGCCTAATGATAACGAACTTTTAAAATGATTTTTTTTTGTAAGAGGCACTCACTCGACGAACAACGCCGAGAAAATATAATTAACAAAATCATACAAAAGAAGTGAAGAGCTGAAGAGGGAAGTGAAAACGGAAAATCATTTACATCAAAAGTGAATGTTAGCTGCGATTTTAATGAAAGAGGAAGCGCTGAATGAAAGGGTCTAATTAAATCATCAACAAACATCATGCCCAATGCACTGTAGGCTTTATAATACCCATGTTATACCAGGAACATGACAGTGACTCAGCATCGTATGACAATCAAAAAACATTAATTACAGAAGGAAGCAAAATGTCTGGCTGATAGGAACAACGCATCGTCTTTATCTCACACACATATGAGATATGCACAAAGATGTTTGCAAACAGGATTTCTGACGCACAGAAATCCTTCAAGTCCGGATGTTACCTGTGTACTTGACTGGTGGACATTTTCCTGAGATGATGCACGGCTTCTACGTCTGGGGGGAGCTTTGGCTATAGCCCCGCTTTCTTCATCCGAAGTGTCCATGTCACCAGAGTACTGCGACCCCTTAGGTACAAGGGAAGGGCTGCCTTTAGGGAGATAGCGGGTGCGAGTTAGTTGGGAATCAGGGATGGAATAATTTGTGGGGGATTCTGTTAAACAAGGAAGGTCTGGAGGATCGCATGAGGAGGGTAAAAGAGGGGAAATTGGACATTATTGACGGCAGTTGCAATTTGGGTTTTAATTTTTATGGTTATACAACTTTCAAATCTAACAAATGCAAGCCACTTAATGATACGGTCATCTTAAATCAGGTAGATTCAGATTTGTGCTGTGGCCTCCATCACAGATTCCATAATTGTTACGGGAACAAATAGTGGACTATTGCTTTCCAATAAAAAATGATGGATGCCCCACCTTAAACTGGACTAGCATCAATGGTGTCCATCATGCAACACATAATCCTTGCCATGAATTCCTGATACAGAACAGAACAATCAAATTCATAATGTTGAATGGATTCCAGCCTTGAGAACTTGGATAATAGTAGGAAATAACACATTAATCTTTATACACAATATGGCCAAAAGTATTTAGACGCGAATATCACATCCACATGTTTGATTAGGAGCTATCCATTTTAAAAATGGATCCTCTTGTCCGGGTCTTGAGACTAAGCGCATGTCCTACGCTCTTCCATTTTGTGGACCAGACTTAACCACAAATGTCTACGAGGATCTGTTAAACATGGATGAAAAACAGAAGAACAGAAGACATAGGCCCAGAATCTGGTATAATTTGCTTAGAAAAGCTTCAAAATTTTAGTGACATGGAGCTGTGCAGAAATCTAGCAAATTTTGGCATTTTCACACCAGTTTCAGCAAGCTCCACCAAAATGGGCAAGGGTAGGAGAACGATGGGGCGCGGCGATGCCTGCTCTTCTAGGTCTTGAAAAGCCGCAACGTTCCCAATGCCACAAATCTCACTTCAGTGAACAACACCAGTCTTTACTTCAGTTTTGCATCCATGTATCGTTCATTTTTGCACTGATCCACTGGTAGGAGTCAGTGGATAAATAAAGGTCCAGAGAGTCTACCTGCTTCAGCTTGTAAAATGAAGAAAAAACTGATAGAACATGGAGGCATCATGGATGAAACATGAGAGTATAATGGTCTGTTTTACCCTGATGGGTGTATGTAGCCTAAGTGCAAGTCTGGAGGGCTCCGTCATTTTCATCAATCAGCTTTAGCATTAAAACCACTGACAGGTGAAGAGAAAAGACGAAATATGGTCATAGGGATCTGATCGAAGAAAGGACAACTGGTGAACAGGTGACAGGGTCATGGGCAATAAGGGCTTGCTGACTAGCCCATCTAGTCTGATCCCACAGAACTGCTGCTGTAGGAAAAACATCTGAAAAATTTACTGCTGGCCATGATAAAAGGTCACACGGAGCACACAGCTTGGTGCATATGGGGCTGTGTATCTGCGGACCAATCAGAGTGCCCATACTGGCAGCCATCCATTACTGAAAGTGCTATCAATGGGCACATGAGCATCAGAACTGAACTGTACAGCAATGGAAGAAGGTGGCCTGCTCGGTTTCATGTGCAGCATATGGAGATCCTTGTGCGAGTTATTTTGACATGTACCACATAACTAAACATTGTTGCAGACCAAGTCTACCCTTGGCATGGTATTTTTTATTGGCAGTGGCCATTTTTAGCAGGATCATGCACCCTGTTGCACTACAAAAGTATTCAAGTATGGTAGGAGGAACATGGCAAAGTGTTCAAGGTGTTGACTTGGCCTCTAAATTTTGCAAATCCCAATCAGATCAAACAGCTGTGGGATATTTTAGAAAAAAACAAAACCCGATCCATGGAAGTTCCTTCTCACAACTATCAGGAGTTAAAGGCCATCTGTCAGCTTGGAAATGCTGTGCAAACTGAGCTGCATGTTATAGAGCAGGAGAAATGGAGAAGATCGATATATAGGATTGTGGGCAAAGATTCAGTATAACTTGCATTTTATTCGTAGAAATTCCTGCATGTTCTGGGCTTAGGACCAAACTATTGCGAGACTATGAATACAAAGAAAGCTGTTAATCACTGAATAGGACCGCCCAGAATGTGCTGGGATTTTAATGTATTCAATTACATTATGCTAAATATTTAGGGTTATAAAATGATTGATGTTGTTCATGTATTGTGGAGTCCTCAGACACTGGGGTTTGGAAACTGTGCAGAGCATAGTAAGATGTGGCGAGAACCTTCATGGCTCTAGTAATATTGGTGGTTATGGTCCGGGGCTTGTACTTACTGGACCTCCGGATGTTTTCCAGACTGCGACGTCGAGAGTTCAATGTTAAACGAACTTCAGTGCTGAACTCGGCCTCTGGGTTGATGGCTTTTTGGCCTTGCTCCTGGAGTAGCTGGTGGAACACAGATGCCAGCTCAGCTTCAGCAATGAGTGACCCTTTTTGAGCCACATCTCTGCCAGTGTTGGGGTACTCAGAAAATGACTGTGGAACAAAGCATCATGGAAAAAAAACAAGGTTTAGTACGCGGATAAACTATGGCAGATACTTGTATAGAAAGCACAGACGAAGCTTTGCATTTCCACCCATTACATGCAACCCAACCACCATGTGGATCAAGTTGTGTATTACAGAAAATAGTAATAGCACCGAAACCCCAAAGATACCTGGAAAACATCTTGTTCTAGAGACGGAGAAAGCTGCATTGATTGTCTGCGAGATTGGGCTGAATACTCAGAATCATTGTCAAAGTCATACGGATGAACAGACAGCAGACGCTTTGTCTTGCGCATCTTTAAGAGGAAAATTCATTAAGAGGGAAATTCATTGAGTGGTGAAGTGAAAAGAAAAGAGCAGAAAAATAAATCAGGTTTGTACAACAGGATTGGATACATAAATCACTTATCCAATTATTCCTGAATCGGAGAACTTGGTTTCCATTGAAAGCTAAACCGGTAAGTGATGACAAAATACCACAGCGCCCTGTACGTAATGTGTGCATGTTTCAAAATACTATTTAAAACTCATGATGTAACAGTCTCTTAAAGAAGATGTCCCAACAAAATTGTATTTAATAAACTGGCCTAATCACCTACAGTATGTAATGATGTGTATTTCTATACTTACCGATCGCTGTCGTCTCCAGTTTACAGCGTCGCTCTGATGCTCTACCAACGTGACCTACAGAAAGATGAAGCAGCTCACACCACAAGTTATGTGTAAGCCTGAAGTCATTTTCTCTGTATAAGTCCATGGAGCCCCGTTCTTAAGCTCCAAAGGCTTACACTGAAGGAAGAAGCTCTGTACCCCACAAAGATAACTGTGTGAGCCGACAAAGAAGAGGAGCGTTCATGTGTGACCGGAACTGTGCTGGAAAGTGGAGTAGACGGCGATTGGTAAGTATAGCAATACACTTACACTTCATCACAGAAGTAATTAGGGCAGTTAATGAAATAAAAACGTCGTCAGGACATCTTCTTAAGGGCACACATCACATTAGCGTACAGAAAATAGTGAGTGTCATGCGAGTGTGCGATTATCTCCTCACCTAGCATCCATATGACATCCGTATCGATTGCGTTTTTAACATCTTTTACATACTGTAATTCTCTATGTAAGCTAAAGCTAGTTTACAAACCTAATAAAGCAATTTTATATAAAGATAGAGAAAAATTGAATAGATAGGTAGGACATATAGATATCTTCTAGACATATGTACAAAGCCCCCTACGTATGGTAAACTTTCACCCTTTAGTGCCTTTCATGTGGCACTAAAGGGTGTTTAACCTTAGTAAACCTATTAAATAAATAAATAATTAAAAACAACAACAGCAACAACAACGTGGAGTCTCCCCTATTTTTTTATAACCAGACAAGGTAAAGCAAACAGCTATGGCTTATACTATCAGGCTGGGAAGATCCATGGTTATTGGGCCCATCCCAGCCTAAAGATACAAACCTGCAGCTGCCCCAGAATTGGTGCATGACATGAAATGCGTCAATTCTGGCACTTGGCCTGGATCTTCCCGATTGCCTTGGTGTGGTAGCAATAATGATGGTAATGGATGTATGGGGTTGATGTCAGCTTTGCAATATCCGCTGGGATCAAGCCTAGGGATTAGTGATAGAGAGGCGTCTATCAAACACCACTATTACTAACCTAGTAAGTTAAAAGAAAATAAAACCACAACAAATGTTTATGAGGTGGCTGCGGGCTTGTATTTTTACAGTAGGTCGGGAAGGGCTCAATAACCAGGGACCTTCCCAGCCTGATAATACTGTATAAGCCTGCAACTGTCTGCTTTACCTTTGCTGGTTATCTTAACATAGGAGGGACCCCAAGTAGTTTTTGTCCATTATTTATTATCTATAGGTTTAATAAGGCTAAAACACCCTTTAGTACCACATGAAAGGCACTAAAGTGTGCTATTCTGATGGTTCGCGCTGTGAATTTACTGTACTTGGCTGCTGAAATGTCGGCTTTCCTTTGAGATATGTGCGTAAAAATCGGGTGGCACACCATGGCCCGTGTGCCGTGCGTTTTTTTCTCGCACCTATTAATTTGCATTAATCTCGCATCCACTCATAACAACATGCTGAGATTTTTTCCTCAGTCTGATTCAAACAATAAAAGATAGCTCATTTAATAACACTGGTCAGAGAGGAATGCAATATTTTCTCGCATTGCACTCCTCCATATTATATGCCAGTGTGAGCGAGCCCCAAAAGCCAGTGTCTACCCAAGTACGTAGTGTTTATTTTATGACTATGTGCACATGACGTCTTTTATACATCAAGTAGAAGACACTACAGGAAAACGCTGGCGGCGGTTTTTCCTGTAAACCTCTTTTTGTCGTTATTTAGGTCATTTTTTGAGGCGGCTTGTTCAGGTGGGCTACTCAGCATGGCCCCTGATACAGACAGCTAAATAAGAGCAAAAACTGATTACTTTTGACCTGGTGACAGACCTTCCTCAAGGCCCGGTGTGACGGATACTTGACAAATCACATAGCTAGTCCTATAAAGATATGAACTCCTTAGAGGGCAATTTTTTTCTCAAACACATGTATTTTGAAACAAAAACAATTTTGGAATTAGGTTTCAATAAAAATTTTTTAGCTTTAGTGTTTCACTGTCTATCGCTGGCCGAAGAATGAGTTATCTAAAAATCTGTTAGGCTGCGTGTCCACGTTCAGGATGGCCGGCGGTATCGCCGGAGCGGTGAAGCCGCTTGGCGCTAAGCCCCGCCCCCTTTTTGGACGCGATGATGCCGGATGTGTTAACTGCACACATCCGGGATCATCGCCCCCCTCCCATAGGGCCCTGTGTTATGCCTTGCGGGGACGCTGCATCCCCGCAAGGTGTACGGACATGCTGCGATCTGAAAAGACGCGCAGCATGTCCGGAGTCGCAGGCCTGCCGCGTGCGGGTTTCCACGCATAGTGGACACGGGATTTCAAAAAATCCCCTCCACTATGCTGTAACATCTGGACGCTGCGTGTTTGACGCTGCAGCGTCAAACACGCAGCGTTTACTGACCGTGGACACATACCCTTAGTGAGTTTGATGGGGAATTTGAAACTTTATCTTTTAGTGAGCTTCTTTCAGATGATCTATGGTCAGGTGAAAGTTCAGCTCACCCTTGATGTGGTTTGTAGGCACAAATCAGCTGAGAGGAGCTCAGTGAAACACAGCTAAAATTTAGATACGTCTCGTCTGAATGAACTCACTGACAGATTCTCAGTTAACTCATTTTGAAGGCGGAAAAAAAACAAACTGCATTTTTTTAATGAACCCAACTGCAAAACTTATTTTTAGCTTAAATGAGTGAAAAAAACAAAAAGTGCCTTCAAAGGTGTCCATATCCTTTAACCTTTTAAACTACAGCAGGCTGAGGTAGTGATCGATGATTTAGAAACCCATAGAAGCGGAGTGCAATGAAGAGCCTTGATGACAGCAGATGTGTGCGGTTACCATACTGCAGCGCTGCGCTTCTGCGCTGTCCAGGACATCATCATCATCATCATCGGCAAACATCTCAGCCCGGGCCTGGCGCAGATATTCTCCTGGTGGCAAATATATAGTCAGGGTTTAATAGGAGTGGATGTGCTTGTTTGCAGAATAACATAACAACTGCAACTAGGAATAACATCACATTGTCCGGAAATAATATTCCACATAATACTAGAGCAGTCCGAGGGAAAAGTCAGCAACACAGATTTATTAAAACAGTCTAACAGAAAACCTGGCCATCTTCCCCAGAGCATCCAACTGCAAAACTGCTTTGATTCTACTTGAGCAGTTTAAGAAATGGAAGCCGAGTTCTGATTACGGTAGTTATTAGCACTTGGGATTACTTGTAGGCTGCATCCACCGTGAAGTTTTTAAAAACTTGTGGCAAAGCAAACACACTGGGAAAAAAAAACACCGTGGTCACAGTTATGATAACTTATGTACCATATTTATTCCGCAATTGATTTTTTTTTAACTTGAAGTTAATCTGTCAACAGGTTTTTGCTACCAAATCTGAGCGCAGCATAATGTAGGGGCACAGACCCTGATTCCAGCAATGTGTCACTAACTGGGCTGCTTGCTGTCATTTTCATAAAACCATTGTTTTATCTGCCGCATATCTAGCAGAGCTCTGTCTAACTGCGCTCACACCCCTGATTGCCAGCTGTCTGCCTATGCACAGTGTACACAGAAAGCTGCCAATCCGTGGAGGGGGCGGGATTATAGAGAGCTCATGAATGTGCTTGACTACCTGGTAGAATATTAACTAGTCCTCTAGTGAGAATCTCCTGGTGATAATACAGTGAATTTACCAAAAGTACAGGAAGCAGCCCAGTAAGTGATGCATCACTGGACTCAGGGTCCATGTCTCTACATTATGCTGCTCTCAGATTAGGATACAAAGATCTGGTGACAAATTCCCTTTATGGAGGCCAGTGTTTTGTTTTATTAAATTGCATTTCAAGTAGAAGGAAATCCAGTAAAAAATAACCCCCCAAACCATCGGACGCCATCATCCTGACTCCTCAGAATGCAGTGAGCAGAATACGGGCGGCTCTGAAGATTGTATCAGTATTCAGACATTACTTCTAGTGTGAACATGGAAGGACGCAGAGACGATACTACAATCCATGTTGTGGTAAAGCCGGCCATGCAGGAGGTGTAATCTGGGTAGGATTAGGGTACAAATGGCAGCTCTGCGCATGATGAACCATATCAGGCAATCAATGGACGGCTCAGGGCAACGTCAGCACTCTGTCTGGTATTGATATACAAACTGAGGTAACTTTTTTTACCCCTCTACTAAAGGGTTATTCCTAAATACCAGATGACCATTTTCTGACCACTGGAGGTCACAGCGGTGCGACTCCAAGCCATGCCGGCAACCAAGCTCTGCAGCCCTGTAGTGAGAGAAGCGGGGGTGCGCATGCTTGACCTCCCCTCCATTCATGGTCTACCAGAAAGACTCGACTATTGCACTCCGGCTGTTCCTGACAGTCCCATACACAATGAATGAAGCCAGGGGCAGACAGAGAGGAGAGGGCCCCGGGGCAAGAACAGTCCAATAATGAGCGGGTGACAGAAGCGGTTTGCTGCTCTGGAGGTGGAAGAAGCCCCATTATCCTTATAATACCCAACTGTATAAAACTGGAGGCATATGGAGGTACAGTAAGAGCTGACATACTCGTACAGGGGCCATATTACAGCTCCGTACATGTGTAACTATAGGCACAACTATATGTGGTGCAGACGCGGAGGTTGTATCTGGGCCCAAAGGGTCTCATGTGCCCCTCAGGAAGACGTAAGCAATATAAAGGAGATGTGATACTTGGGGTCAAATTACCACAGATGTCGACCTAGGACGGCTCTTCACAGGGTAATATGCGAGTGGCAGGTCCCTGTAAAAGTAGGACTCGCTTTTTGATAGATGTGGGTTATCTAAAATACCCTCGAGTTTGATTCAAACCCCAGACCACACAATATACTGACCCTCCACACTCCCGGCTCCGACTTCATACACTGCACCCATGGGCATCCATCATTTCACAGATAAAATACGGTAACGATCGCGCTCTGATAAAGGTGGTGTGACTTTATCATACTCTTCCATAGGAGTGCAACACGAGGTGCATTCATTTGGTTCTGTCACTCGCTAACTACCCTCTGGGACAACAAACTGCTCTATTGCTAAGAAGGTCAAAATATTCACTGTGGGCACCCTGTACTGATTTATTATTAATATTATTTTTAAACTGTGAGTCCTGTGCCAGTTCCCCTGTAATAGGCAGATAGCTGCATCTTATTGAGTGACTGGATGAGAGAGGCGGAAAAAAAGTTGACATGTCCGAGTAACAGATTTTGCACTGTACTGTACACATAGACTGCTGGAAGGCATGTCTATGTGTACAGATGTATGGGTGTCTGATCTGTGAGGGGTGTCTGGAGTGGAGAATATGTACATTTCATGGTATTAGAGACTGAACATGTTTTCTGTATAGCTCTGTGGAATAAAATGGGAATTTTACCACACCTAGAATTTCAAAATTGTGCACTTTAAGAATTAAGAACAGATAAAATACTTCTCATTTATAACCACCAGGTGGCGCAAAGTCTTTACTTAAAAGTATCACAAAACACCATCATCACTATTCTCATTGTCATCACCCTCATCAAAAATTTTGAAAAAATTCACACCATATCTCTGCGGCACTGTCAGGATATGTGTCGATATTCAGATTGTGTTGATACAGATTACAGCACCACATGCATTGAAAAATGTTTTTTTTTTATTGCAGTCTCTGATCCAAATCACATTTTTTTAAATGAATTTCCTAAACTTAGAAATTTGTTTCCTGGTTTACGTTTTTTTCTCTACAGGTAAAATATGTCCGTTTAACTTTTTACACCTGATAAAAGAAGGAACCCAAAAGAAGTAAAGAAACCACATACAGGTCCTTCTCAAAAAATTAGCATATAGTGTTAAATTTCATTATTTACCATAATGTAATGATTACAATTAAACTTTCATATATTATAGATTCATTATCCACCAACTGAAATTTGTCAGGTCTTTTATTGTTTTAATACTGATGATTTTGGCATACAACTCCTGATAACCCAAAAAACCTGTCTCAATAAATTAGCATATTTCACCCGTCCCATCAAATAAAAGTGTTTTTTAATAACAAACCAAAAAACCATCAAATAATAATGTTCAGTTATGCACTCAATACTTGGTCGGGAATCCTTTGGCAGAAATGACTGCTTCAATGCGGCGTGGCATGGAGGCAATCAGCCTGTGACACTGCTGAGATGTTATGGAGGCCCAGGATGCTTCAATAGCGGCCTTAAGCTCATCCAGAGTGTTGGGTCTTGCGTCTCTCAACTTTCTCTTCACAATATCCCACAGATTCTCTATGGGGTTCAGGTCAGGAGAGTTGGCAGGCCAATTGAGCACAGTAATACCATGGTCAGTAAACCATTTACCAGTGGTTTTGGCACTGTGAGCAGGTGCCAGGTCGTGCTGAAAAATGAAATCTTCATCTCCATAAAGCATTTCAGCCGATGGAAGCATGAAGTGCTCCAAAATCTCCTGATAGCTAGCTGCATTGACCCTGCCCTTGATGAAACACAGTGGACCAACACCAGCAGCTGACATGGCACCCCACACCATCACTGACTGTGGGTACTTGACACTGGACTTCAGGCATTTTGGCATTTCCTTCTCCCCAGTCTTCCTCCAGACTCTGGCACCTTGATTTCCGAATGACATGCAAAATTTGCTTTCATCAGAAAAAAGTACTTGGGACCACTTAGCAACAGTCCAGTGCTGCTTCTGCCGCTGTTTATGGTTCAAAAGTGGCTTTACCTGGGGAATGCGGCACCTGTAGCCCATTTCCTGCACACGCCTGTGCACGGTGGCTCTGGATGTTTCCACACCAGACTCAGTCCACTGCTTCCTCAGGTTCCCCAAGGTCTGGAATCGGTCCTTCTCCACAATCTTCCTCAGGGTCCGGTCACCTCTTCTCGTTATACAGCGTTTTCTGCCACATTGTTTCCTTCCAACAGACTTACCATTGAGGTGCCTTGATACAGCACTCTGGGAACAGCCTATTTGTTGAGAAATTTCTTTCTGGGTCTTACCCTCTTGCTTGAGGGTGTCAATGATGGCCTTCTTGACATCTGTCAGGTCGCTAGTCTTACCCATGATGGGGGTTTTGAGTAATGAACCAGGCAGGGAGTTTTTAAAAGCCTCAGGTATCTTTTGCATGTGTTTAGAGTTGATTAGTTGATTCAGAAGATTAGGGTAATAGTTCGTTTAGAGAACCTTTTCTTGATATGCTAATTTATTGAGACAGGTTTTTTGGGTTATCAGGAGTTGTATGCCAAAATCATCAGTATTAAAACAATAAAAGACCTGACAAATTTCAGTTGGTGGATAATGAATCTATAATATATGAAAGTTTAATTGTAATCATTACATTATGGTAAATAATGAAATTTAACACTATATGCTAATTTTTTGAGAAGGACCTGTAAATGTAAGGTAAAGCCACATTACCGACACATGTGACCACATCCTCAGGTGATGTCTCAGGTAAAGAGCAAATCATTGTGTGGAATTTGGATTATATTTATATAATTATTACTTTTAATAAATGTTCCCACTTAAAAGAGAACCTGTCACCAGGTTTTCCCCCTACAAAGTACAGCCATCACGCCTCAGCCCCTATGTGGTATGTATGTCAAAAATTTGCTCTGTAAGGCACAAAAAAAATACCGTTATTGTACTTATCGATGTCGCGGTCCAGTCCAATGGACATCTCTGTTCTTGATCCAGCACTCCCTCTCTTCTGGCAATCTCCATGCTCCTTCCCCGTTTCGTGTGGATTACGTGTCCTACGTCATCCACAGTGTCCCCCATCACTCTCCTGTGCAGGCTCACTTCTGTCTGCCATGCCGAGGGCAGCGCAACGTACTATAGTGTGCATGCGCCAGCTTTACCTGCGTGTTATCGGCACTCTTTGACATTTTCTGGCGCATTCGCATTACGGTACTTTGTTCTGCCCTCAGTAGGGAAGGAGGACGACGATTGCAAGAAGAGATGAGAGCAATACTAAAGACGCCCATCAGACCGGACAGCTCCGTCTGTTAGTGTAATGAAAGCTTTTTTTGTGCCTTGCACAGGGGATTGGGGACATGTATGCAGCATTCTGGTACGCAGTGTATAAGGGCTTACAGGTGCTGGCCGTGCGTTATATGGGAAAACCTGGTGACAGGTTCCTTTAATAGTGAAATGAAGATTAGCAGGTTACTTACGGCTGATATCCGGCAGGCTCTGCACTCTGTCCTGAAGTCCTGTCCACAAATATACATTTCCATGATTAGCTATACAATCAGAGTTATTATCATGATAAAGTTATTCCCCTCTTTTGTTTTTCTCCCAGTCGGGATCTCTCTCTATATAATGAAAGCCACGATTCGGTTCTGGAGCGGTCACATGACCAGCACCACCAGATATGAGGACCCTTGTTGACTTACAATGGGATCCATCAGAGGTGTCCTCCATATGGACCAGAAGAACAGATCTTCATGCAGCCTTGAACGTAGGTGAGAACATAGCCATCGCTCTACAGAACAGGACAAGCCTAGATGTCCAGCAACTAAATGTTTCCCTACAAGCAACATTCAACACTACGAATTCTATTGGTTCAAATGTGTTCAGATTGTGCAATCACCCCAAATTAGAGAATAAAGTCATCTTAGATATACCTGTCATGTTAGACCCTCCTCTACCATCAGACTGCTGCCGCAGGTACAGCGAACGCAGAACTTTGGCACTGCCGAACCGCTTGAACCTAGCACGAACGTGGTCATAATACCATTCATGGGACCCGATCTTCACCACTCTGCGGAAGATATAGGAGTATTAGTAGGAATATAATACAGGGCTCCCAGCTCTTATGTACACTGTTCAAGAAAATTAAGGGAACACCTAAATTACACAACAGATCTTGATAAATGAAGGAAGGGAGTTGAAAATCTTCACCGATATAAATTGTGCAATTCGTTAGAAACAAAATGATGAATCAAAGGTCAACGAAAACTAAAATCAACAATCAACCCCAGGAAGGCTAGCTTCCAAATCAGCTCAATATCAGAAACAAGTTGGATCCAATTTGCATGAACTTCATCACGGCAACTCTTAATGTGACCCAGTGATATCGACCCAAATGCCTGGGTGTGTCCCTGATGGTGGTTCTGGTGATAAATTCATGTACTGATGATGGTACTGGTGTTCTATTTATTTACTGACTGTGGTTCTTGTGATGTATTTATGTACTGATGGAGGTTCTGGTGATGCATTAATGTACTGCTAGTGGTTAGGGTGATTTATTCATTTACTGATGGTGGTTCTGGTGTACTATTTATTTACCTATGACGATTCTGGTGCCTTATTTATTTTATTTTTTATGGCTCTGGTGTTCTGTTTATGTTTTGATGATGATTTTGGTTTCGTATTCATGTACTAATGATGGTTCTGGTGATGAATACAGCACCAGAACCATTGTCACTATATGAATACATAACCAGAGCCATCAATATTAGATGAATACAGCAACAGTCAACCATCATTACATGAATAAGTCACCACAACCACCATCAGCACAGGAATATGACACCAGAACCATCATCGATACATGAATACGTACCCAGAACCATTATTCATACAGGGTATATGGCACCAGAACTACAAACAGTTCTGTTGAAAACTGTGTTTGTTGCATGATGGATGTAAAAACCTTCATAGGTATCCCTTTATCTATGATGGGTGTCTGTTTACTTTCCATTAGGGTATTCACCAAATACTGGACACCTTGATTGAAACCAAATAGCCTCTAGTATAATTAAAAAGAATCTGTCAGTAGGATCAAACCTCCTAAGTTTATGCAGATCATAGGAAGCTGCATAAAATGATGTCTTGCTATTTGCGATCTGATGTCTTTTTCCAAATAAATGAACACTTTTTTTATATACAGTATATATAAATTACCTTTTTCCAGGCTATTTATATATATAAAAAAGAGGGGGTTACCAGTGTGAGACAAGTAACTAACACAGAACATGATAAATTAACTTTGCCTTCTTACAAACACAATTGTTGCAGCTCTCTGAGCTCTGCTGTATTGTTATAATATTACAGCCCTGTCTGCCTGTGAGATGGAAACTAAAGCTGAGAGGAACCTGTTATCTTAGTCACTGACCCTTTCTTTTACTTGGGGACTCAGGGTTCATCGGGCGTGGGAGTGCCATTGACTTGGTTTCATCTGCCTCGGGCACCCAAATACCTTGTCCCGGCCCTGTGTGACGGCACGTATGGATGTGCCATCTTTGAGGAGCTGAGCTACCTGAACAGTCTGCAGGTACTGCTTCATGCTACCAGTAGTGACAAGAACAAGAGCAAAATAAAACTAGACGGTAATAGGTCATAAAGGATGAGAGTAACTGTCTGTGGCCTCCAACTGCAGAGGCATTCCCATGTAGGGGGTCAGCTTGCTGTTGAAGTAGTAGTGCTCATTTGTGGCTATGATGCAGGTGAGACCCATAGCTGCCAGGTGCATCTGGGTCTCCATTCCATACGGATCTCTCTGGGAGAAGACATTGGATTGCAGATATCAAGGTTTCATGTTATTCAGCTTCCCATGATCTGCATGCCCATATAGACGGCTTAGGAGGGCTGATCTTACTAACAAATTCCCGTTAACCAGTTATTTGATTTCATGGGGGGGGGGAACACCTGCAAAACCACAAGACCAAATGTTGTAACCATGTCTAGCCTTAGACAAAATAGGATCCTGGAAGTTTTAACCGTCCATATTTTTCATGGATAGGACTCGTACCTATTATAGTCTATGTGGCTCTTTACATGTCCGTGTATTTTTGTGGACTGAGTGATCCGCACAAAATCACAGAGAGTTGTCCGATTTTTATCTAAGTCTCGGAACTAATTGGCCAGCACAAGTCTATGGGTCCGTGAAAGGAAAACAAACAGCGCTCAGATGCCAGCCGTGTGCTGCCCATTTTTCATGGACTGTTTAATATGAGAAGCTTCAGAAATCATCAGTTCATTTTTTTCATCCAGGAAAAACGGATGAGTCTGTGACCAAACTTTGATGGTAAAAATTGACACTAACCAATCTCTGATAAAAAAAAACATTGGGGAAATTTTGAAAAGGAAAAAATCACCGACATCTGAATGAGCCGTTATACTGTGATGTACAAGTGTTCCCTTCATTATTGTTGAGCTTTATACTGTAAATGGGAATCCCTGATGACAGCCGGCGGTCAGAGCAATGCGCTTATGGTTATGTGGAACAGATTTGCTAACACAGAGTCGTACATATAGTGGGTGCAGGTCTCTTTTTTTAAAAAACAATGATAGTTGGGGTCTGTGTTGGAGATTTTGCAGCGAGCAGTTACGCCACTGAACCCAACTAGTATTATGAGGCTGAGTATTATTGTAGATATTATAGTCAGGTGCAGTTTATGTCGACATAATATAGAGTTACACTTTCTGGCAGCCATTCCTTCTTTGTCCCTTTTGTAACCGCTGCTTATTCTAGAGCATGGAGAACTGGAATTTTGCTTAGAAATCTGCAATGCAGGAAATGATTTCTACCTAATCACTAAAGAGACAGATTGTGTTACATTCCTGCCATGAACTGGAGCAGAGATTTCTTGTGTGGAATGAGTATTTTTAGTATTCACACAATTAACTCTGATACTTTCTATCCATATGAGTGCACTTATCCAATGATCTAAGGTCAACAGGGGTAAGACTCCAGAAGTTTATTAAAGAGGTTATCCAAGACTATTTCATTTTTTGACTATGGGTCTAATAACTAATCAGCAGGCAGTTGATCAACTACCTACCTGCATGTTGTGCCCGGTGCCGATCTCAGCCAGCTCCGAGCAGTCACAGAACGCTCCTGCTGACGACTCAGTGGTTTCTGCTGACATCATTAGAACAGAGAAGCGATTTCGCTTATGCTCTTCTCTGTCCATGGGCATGACTGCCGACGTCATGCTGATTGACAGCCAGCTCCCCCGGCTACCTGTGTGAAACTGGCGGTCAATCAGCATGACGTCGGCAGTCATGCCCTTTCGACAGAGCAGCCCAGAAGAATATCTGCTCTGTTGACATGGAGCAGCTGATTTGCTGGCAGAAGCGGCCAATGACCATAACAAATTAAAATAGTCCTTGCCAACTTCTTTAAGAGACATCACCCTATACCATTGGAGTGGATGGATAAAGCAAAGTAAGTTTAGAGATGTGTCAACAGAAGTGCCAGCAGGGGCTTATTTCCTCTCTGGAAATACACAAAACCAATACATATATATATATATATATATATATATATATATATATATATATATATATATATATATACATAGCCCCATGGGAAAAGGTCCCATGTAGTCCCTGCTTCCTTTCAGGTAAAAAAAACTAAGTTGATTATTTCACATTACAACTTTATAGTGGAGCTTTGCTTTCATGAGTTCTAGGGTTGCCGTTATCAGAAATACAACTTTCTAAAATGCCGTCCCTACTGATGGTGCTCCCAGCACCCAAGAAAACAATGGTTTAATCTAGAGAACTCCATAGCCAAGTTGGCATTTTTTCTGATACATACGAGATATAGTGTTGTAATTAAATGGTGTCTGATATATTGGCTCTGTTGTGACTCACTGGAAGGTGTCCTTAGTTCTGAATGAGGTCTAGGACTCAATGGACAGAGGATGTCTTCAAGCGCCATAGAACTTCTTCATGGATGCCACCAATGTCACCTACCTGGAGGCCCTACATGTGTCGCACACCCAGCCTTGTTCCTTCTTGTTGTAGCGGCTGCAGTTCTTGCAGACGTATAGTTGGCAGTCTTTGCACTGGCGCTTGCTGTTGATCAGGAACTGGAAGGGTTGCAGGCAGTGAATGCAGTGACTGCTGTTCAGACGGCTCTGATTGCACAGCAGCTCTCTCTTACTGCTCTCTTTTTCTAGTTTTTCTTTTAGGTCGCTGCAGATGGAGAAGGAGAAGGACGATAAAGATAAACATTCAGAGAGAAATAAATAGACCAGATACAAAAGATTTTATTAATATCATATATCTGACACCAAGAACTCCAGAGAACGCACCGCTGACCCTAAGCTGGGTATTATTCTTACCCGATTCAACAATTTGTCCAAATAAATAAAAAAAAAGTAATGTAAGGCTCGGATCACATATTTCGGCCGTGGGGTGGTAGTGTTCCACATAGATGAGAACCATGTGCCAAAACCGTATGCAATTTACTGCTAACTGCTGAGATACCGTGCATCTGTATGAGCAGCAAAACAGACAATTCACTAAGCAATAGGAGGTTTTGCCATGCAGTCTCAACAGAGCGTAGTCAGACGGAGAAAATCCAGGTACTTGGCGCCCCCAAAGGCGAAAATGGATCATTGATTGGAATTCAGAAAAATACAAAATTTATTAAAAACACGACACCTTTCGGCTGTACCCGGCTTTCCTGACATGTCTTGGAAACAATCCATACAATGAACTTATACATGCGCTCTGACAGCCATAAATGAGTGGGCAAAGCTATCACTAACGCAAAATGAATTTAAAAAAAAAAATATATATATATATATATATTTATATATATTAGAAAAAAAACATGCTTGCAACAGGTTAGACATGTAATACTACGGTACTTATTTAACTGTATATCCACAACTAAGGAAGCTATTAAGGCTCAACACTGTAAAGAATGCATTGTCAATTTAAAAGATGAAGTGTGTATTTACTATGTTGAGCCTCAATGGCTTTTGTTTATATATATATATATATATATATATATATATATATATATATATATATATATATATATATATTTATATTTATTTATGAATTCATTTTATGGTAGTAATAGCTTGGCCCTACCATTTATGGTGGTCGGAGCGCATGTATAAGTTCATTGTATTGATTGTTTCCTAGACAAGTGAAAAACGCTGGATACAGCCGAGATGCATTATCTTTTTACTGCATTTTTTATTTTTAGGTGAATCATCCATTTTTTGTCTTTGGGAGTGCCAGTTGCCAGGATTTTCTCCATCTGATGAACTAACCTTAGAATAGGTGATCAACATCAGATTTATGGAGGTCAGACAATCAGATCAGCTGTTCTCAGTGCCGGACAGATGATAGCAGTTGCAGAGGTGAACAGCACAGCTCCATCAACTACTTAGTGGCTGCTGCTGGGTACTGCAGCTCTACCCCTTGTAGAGGTTTGTACTCACTCAGCCGCGGTTGAGGTAGGCACAGGAAGCGGTTTTGTTAAAATGTCCAGGCAGGTTTATTAAGACTCCATAAACCTGCTTAATCATAAGCAAACAAAAAGATAGCCCTTTCCAGGAAACAAAGCAAAAACACAAAGTCAAAAGGCCATACAATATTGCGGGTCGGCCCACTGGTTATTAAAGGGAACCTATCACCCCGTTTTTTTCGGTATGAGATAAAAATACTGTTAAATAGGGCCTGAGCTGTGCATTACAATAGTGTAGTTTGTGGACCCCGATTCCCCACCTATGCTGCCGAAATACGTTACCAAAGTAGTAATTTTCGCCTGTCAATCAGGCTGGTCAGGTCGGATGGGCGTGGCTTCTTCCCCCAGATATTGCGTAGTTTTCCGTTGGTGGCGTAGTGGTGTGCGCATGTCCAAGGTCCCCAATCCTGCACGGGGGGGTGAAAATAGCAGCGATGTCCGTTATTCCATTGGTGGTCGGTGGGCGCAGCCATCTTCCTTTGGCCGCGCGTGCGCAGAAGCGGCGCTCTGCTGGCCGCGGCTTCAGGAAAATGGCCGCGGGATGCCGCGCGTGCGCAGATGGAGATCGCGGCGGCCATTTTCCTGAAGCTGCGGCCAGCAGAGCAGGATTGGGGACGTTGGACATGCGCACACCACTACGCCACCAACGGAAAACTACGCAATATCTGGGGGAAGAAGCCACGCCCATCCGACCTGACCAGCCTGATTGACAGGCGAAAATGACTACTTTGGTAACGTATTTCGGCAGCATAGGTGGGGAATCGGGGTCCACAAACTACACTATTGTAATGCACAGCTCAGGCCATATTTAACAGTATTTTTATCTCATACCGAAAAAAACGGGGTGATAGGTTCCCTTTAAGGCCTTAGCACAGACCACCACACAGGAGATCCACACATCTCCAGACACTGAATGAGACACTTGGTCCATTTTAACTGCCAAACCACGCCACTGGGGTTGGGATATGTGAGCAGTCATTCCCACTCATTTCTTTTGACTGCTCGTAAAACCCGACCCTGGAATGCTCTAATAACTCTCTCAGCACTATATGTGCTGGAGCATGCTTTCCGAGCTCACATCACCAAAGCTACCAACCTCGATGATACATATCTCCCCTCAAGGACCTGTCTGGCGGCCATCTTACACCCTATATAGATGAATATGTGTGGATCTGCAGTGGCCACTACACAATTGACAGAACTGTGCTGTTTACTTCCACAACTGCTCCACATCGTCCTTGACGGAAGAGGAAGTGAGGAGACCGGCGAGGTATGAACAGCAGTACAAAGGAACGTCGGGAGAATTGTAGTTACATATATATGTATCTTACATTTATTTTAGGAGTATGACGTCAGACAGGACTCCTAAACCTCCTGTCAAATACAAGTTATCATGTGTTTCATTTCACCGTGTGAAGTCTCCAAGCAGTGTCAGCCAAGAAGCCGTCCTGCTCAAACCTTCAGATTCTATATACCTTCATGTTCTTACGGTCTTCTATAAAGCAGTGTATATAGGTAATGATGTTCGCTGCTACGTTATATTCATTTCACCCTGACTGCAGCTGTTAGAAGTGTCTGCACGGGGATGAATCACAGACTCCTACCTGCACATACCAGGAGCTATTTGTTTTTGGGGTTTGCGCAGGGTGGAGCAGACGTAATGTTTGGCAAGAAGGACGAGTTTAGAGGAAAGAGTATTAAGTATCAACATTCTTCCGCTAAGTTAATTGCACAGACTTATGCCCTTAGTTTCATCGATTCTTATACCTCACAGGAATAGAAAATGGCTTCAATATCAAATATGGCATATTGTGGCATAAAGGAGAACTTGGACAACCATTTTTAAATGCCTGAGTCACTCTAAAAAAATATCTGCACTGGCACTTTCCTAGCCAATGTCGGTGGGGGGTCTCCAGCTTTGACAGCTGCAGCCAACCACTGACCGCTGACTAGTTGCAGCTTTCACTATTTCATCAGGGTGGATGTCTGCTCTGATGGAATATTGATGGGCAGCGGCCAATCAGCGACTGCAACATCAGATTTTTATGCAAGTCCTAAAAGTAGATAAACAAAACCAAATTAAACAAATTAGGCAAAGTTATTAGACTTTTGTCATTTGTTTTATTGAAAAAAAAAACAAACCAATATCTTATGCCCACTCCTCCCTACAAGACCGCTTCACCTCTGTTACTTTGCTGGGTTCTCTCATGCACTTGAGGTCCTTCCACATTATTTCTATAGGATAATGGTCAGGATTTTGATTCTGCCATTCCAAAACTTAAATTTTATTCTTCCTTAATCATTGCTTTGTAGAACTACTTGTGTGCTTTAGGTCATTGTCTTGCTGGATGACTCGTGTTTTCTTGAGATTCAGCTCATGGACAGATGTCTCTATTTTCTTTTAGAATTTACTGATAAAAATCATCCTGATCCAGTTGCTGCAAAAAGCTGTATTTTGGGCTCATTAGTCCATAAAACATTGTTCCAATAGCCTTATGGCTTCTCCAGGTGATCTTTAACAAACTGCACTCGGGCAGAAATGTTCTTTTGAGAGAGCACTGGTTTTCGCCTTGCAATCTTGACTTGCACACCATTCTTGATCAGTGTCCTCATGATGGTGGACTCATGAACATTACTATATAAACTCGAGATTTTCAGCCAATTTTTTTTTTAGGTGGAAAGTGCCCCTCTTGGCTTATACTCGAGTCACCCCCACCGGTCTGTCTCCTGTCACCCCCACGGCTCTGCCTCTCCTCTCCCCCGGTCCGTCTCTCTTCCTCGGAGGTGTTTCTTACCCCATCCTTCACAACAGCAGCAGTGGTGGAGCAGCGCGATCCTGGTATGTATGGAGTCCCGGAGGTAGCGGCGTGCCGTAACCTATGGAACAAGCGGTAGCAGCGGAGCAGCACCATCCTCTCATGTATGGAGTCCCGCAGGTAGCAGCATGTCGGTAATGTATGGAGCAGCTGTCGCGAAGGCAAGCGGTAGCTGTACAGCAGGTGGAGGTTGCGGGCGGCCTGTATTTTCAGTGCCGCACGCTTCACTTCCGGTGACGTCACGACTATTCATAAGCCATAATGAGCGGGACCGGAAGTGAAGTGTGCGAAGGGAAAATACAGGCTGCCCGCAACCTCCACCTGCTGTACGGCTACCGCTTGCCTCCATGATTGCTAGTACTGCTCCATACGTTACCGGAACGCCGCTACCTCCGGGACTCCATATATGACAGGATGGCGCTGCTGCACCGCCGCTGTGCAGAAGTGGGTAAGAAACACCCCTGTGAGAGACTCGTGGACCGACAGGCAGAGGGGAGACTCGTGGAGAGCCTTGCGGACCCAGTAGCTGCTGCATCTCTCCCCTCGGCATATACTCAAGTCAATAAGTTTTCCCGGTTTTTGAGGTAAAATTAGGTACCTCGGCTTATACTCGGGTTGGCTTTTACTCGGGTCGGCTTATACTCAAGTCGGCTTATACTCGAGTATATACGGTAACTATTGTGAGAGAGGCCTAGAGGTGCTTACTCCTTGCTCTTGGAGTGATCTTTGTTGGTCAACCACTCCTGGGGAAGGTAATTAATCAAAAATTAAAAAAAGTAACAAAAATCTAATAATCTTTTACTACCTTGTCTCTTTTGGCTCTTGTTATCTACTTTTAGAACTTGCGTAAAAATCTGATGTAGCTTTAGGACAAATTTATGCAGAAATATGGAAAATTATTGAGAAACTTTCAAGCACCACTATACCAAATTAGATAATTTTGCCTATTTGACCAAGGCCTATTTTACACTGCAGCTTTTAGGATCATCATTGATAAACCAAAAACTAGGAGTGGACCCAGAATACAGGCAAATGAAAATAGTTCCATTATATGACTATGACTCAGACGTCAATTTTTCTATAGATAAATATAGATAGAACTCGTATCCATCTTTTCAGTCCGTTTTCAGAGAGAAAGAGGACTTGAACACTAGTGTCATCTATTGAATGTAGCAATCTTAAAAATCAATGTCAACTTTTTAAAGAGCCTTGCCAGATGACATAGGGTAAACTAAAAAGCCAAACCAGACACTCCTTTTGCATATATGTGTTTTGGGATGTTTGCCCCTCATCAGTCCTACATCCAATAGGGGGTACTATGTTCTCTTCCTCCTTGAAGAGGCAATTTAAATTCTCAGAGGAGCATTGCATGGCCTATAAGTCTCCTTACACCAGCTTGACTTTCTCCACAAGGAGAAATGTTCCTCCTTAGAGTCCCACAAATGGAGAGTTCTTCTTGTGATTACAAAATCTGCACCAAAACTGAACCAAAAAATTCCACTTAAATTTAAATATACGTTAATATTCTGGAAAATACAATAGCTATTACAGATGTTTAGCTGGACTTTAGTAATGAAGGCATTTCCTATTCTGGCAGCTGGTGCAGTATGCACTGTACGCTATATGAAGGTTTTGATTTAGATTGTGAGCCCCAACGGGGACAGCGATGATAATGTGTGCAACCTGTAAAGTGCTGCGTAATATGTTAGCGCTATATAAGAATAAAGATTATTATTATTATTATTGTGCTTTATGGTGTACTCACTCAAGCCTCTGCTCTTCATTCTTGCGGAGATTCATGTCTCTTTCCACAACCTCCCATACATGTTTGGCTTCATCTTCGCTCAGCTTGGACAAGTCCAGTTTCTTCCCCATGGTAATGGACGCTGTATTCAGTGGTCACTACAGCTGTAAGATCGAAGAGAAGAGTCAGTAGATGAGATGCAGCCGGATATCTGCATCACATGAAGCGCTGGCAGATTAACACTGGATGTCATTGTAACTGATAGGCACAAAATTGACCTAGATAATTTACAGAATGTCCACATGATACATCGTTTTTTTTCTTCTGGAGATCACATGTGATAAGATCATGAAGAAAGTAAGACAGGAAATGAATTAATAAAGTCAGAGAAGAGAGTCAAGAATACATCATGGAAGCAAGTACTGAGTATATACAGTATATTTATTTACACACATATATTTAAGCTTAGATGGGAACCAGGTCACAAAGTGCTGAACTGAAAAGGGTTAAAAAGCATATATAAGAGGGGATTTTCACTTTAACTACCATAAAAAAGACACATTCCCTCATTTCTGAAAATGAGCGTGAGACGGTTCACGGGAATGTCTGTGCTGAAAGGCGGTCAGCTGATAGTCATACCACAAGGGGCTGATGTCTGAAGATAGCATGTGCCCCCGACAGCCCTACGTCTCTCAATGGTCTTATTGTCAGCTTCAATTATGTGTATTAAAATATTCTGCTTTTAATGTACTGTCCTTGTCACACATCATTTTTTCTTGTACAAATTCTGTTTTCCACAGATAGTCTATGATAGACCTTGGACTGAGAGGTCAGCCCAAAAGCACGTAAACATGTTGGATCTTGATCCAAGTATCAACTCAAAGTCGCCCATGCAAGTCTATGAAACTTTGAAAGAAAAAATTGGGCAGCTCTGATATGCCATCATCGTGCTGACCATTTTTCATGGACTGTTTGACAGGAGAAGCTGAAGAAACCTCCATCAGTTTTTTTTTTCCCATCTGAGAAAACTGTTGAAACACAGATCAAACTTTGATGGTAAAAACAGACACTGACCAAGCTCTGTAGGCACTGATCAAAAACGCCCCTGGAAAGTCTGACTTTTTTTGTATATGAGAAAAATCACTGATGTGTGAATGAGCTTTGGGAGATAAATGATCCATTTTATCATTTGCATTTTTATTTTTAAAATCACTTCTTTTTTGCTTTGTGGTATTCATTGACTT
The DNA here is from genome assembly GCF_051348905.1 of Ranitomeya variabilis. NCBI lineage: Eukaryota > Metazoa > Chordata > Amphibia > Anura > Dendrobatidae > Ranitomeya > Ranitomeya variabilis. The sequence goes on from NC_135238.1 coordinate 175,695,376, forward strand.
TCCTCAAAGGGATGCAACATACGGTAAAAATGCACTTTGTTTTGTTTTGTACTTTTTTGTGCTTTTTTAGAGTGTGAAGTTGCACAACCCGCATCTGCAGAAAAATCTAACATTTGTGAAAACATTTTTGGCATTCAAAAACAAAAATGACTATAGGGGATTGCAAAAATTTTGCAACTTTTTAATAGGTTATAAATAAACAAGTAGAAAATTAGTGTAACGTAAAAGAAAACTTTGGCACAAAACAAAACAAAAAAACAGCCTTGAAACCGGCACTGCGCAGTACCAGATACAGCTCTACTCCTCCAACCTCACAGTGCCACGACAATTTGAAAAAGACTAAGAGTCGAAACGTCACTTGTGGTTGCAAACAAGACACAATGGTCAAATTTTAACATTCTCCCAAATGTCTCAATAAAGTCTACACTTTTGCACGACTTCAAAGTGTGCAGTGAAAATCTTTCCTATGTATATTTGGGTACCACCCTTGTAGACTAGCACCTCACAAGACCAGGTTAGTGATATCTTGAAAAATCTTTATACAGGAGAAATTACACAAAAAGTAGGTGCGAATGCAATCATGAAAACAACACTAAGGCCTCATTAAGATGTCAGTGATTTCTCATGTAGGCAAAAAACGGGTCATCCATGTTTTGGATCCTGTTGTCATCAGTGTTAGTCAGAGTGTCAGTTTTAGAGATCATTTACACTAGTGTATAAACCAGACGAGTGCGATCGTAAATTGGATTGTACTCGGACCAATATTATTCAATGAGGCAGTGCAGATTTGAGTATTTTTTCTCAGCTGTTTTTTGGCAAAATAAACAAATGGCAGCATGCTGCGGTTTCTGAAATTGTAAACTTGCAAGAAAGAAGAGTAATCGATCCACCAGGGAATTAAAAAAAATCACATAATTTTATTAAAGTTCAATCATAAAAAGCGCTTACATAATAATATCAATACCAGATGACAAGGGAAAACAGGTGCAGGTGAGCAGCAGCCCCTGGAAGAAGCCCACGCGAAACGCACGTCATGGCGGCGTGTGCTGCACCATAGGCAATGATACCAGATGACAGAGTTATAAACAAGAGAAAACAGGTGCAACAAGGGTGCAACACCATTAATGCAGAGTAATAGGCTAGAGCACAGTATTCAAATCCATATCAAGAAGTAAAGTGACAGTGCAATAATAGATCCAAAGGATCAGTGTAGTCACATCAGCATAAACATAGTGTTTCCTCAAGTGAGGTCATTATACATTTAGTGCTGACCAAGGAACCATGAGCGGTCACATGTCAATACTGCTCTTACCCAGCACTGCCTATGGTGCAGCACATGCTGCCGCGACGCGCGTTTCACGTGGGCTTCTTCCAGGGGCTGCTGCTCACCTGCACCTGTTTTCCCTTGTCATCTGGTATTGATATTATTATGTAAGCACCTTTTCTGATTGAACTTTAATAAAATTATGTGATTTTTTTATTCCCTGGTGGATTGATTACGCTTCTTTCTTGCAGGTTTACAATCTGGTGGGAGTATATCCACAGCTATTGCGGTCAGTGTGAGCAGCCCCATAGAATATAACGGGTACGTTGTTTTATGTATGGATGTCACTGATAGACATGTATGTGAAAACTGCCTTAAAAATACTGATGTTCTTATTGGTTTTAATGACAGCTTTGCAGCTATTAGACACCATCTTGGTAATTGCTTAGTCGTTTAGTGCTATAACTTTAGGGTGGAATTCACAATCATCATTTTCCATGCTGACAACTTCAGATGTAAGGCTACTTTCACATTTCCGTCTTTCCTCTGCCGTCGCAATACGTCAATTTTTGAAAATGCAGGATCCTGCAAAAAAATTTGCAGGATCCTGCAATTTCCCATAGACTTGTATTAGCGACGTATGTACTCACGTTTTGTCCGCCGGGCACTGGATCCTGCGAAATGTGACGGCCAATCTTTTGCAAAAAACGTTCAAGGGAATGTTTTTCTGTACGTTGTATCCAGTGTTTCTGACTGCGCATGCCCAGCAGGAAATATCGCACTCACTCTCTTTCCTCCCCGGGACTACAGACGGAAATGTGAAAGCACAAACTTCCGTCGATACGTCGCGCCGACGGTTTTTTGACGGGTGAGTGCAGCACCCCCACTGCCGCAGGGCCGAGGGGTACCCGGTACCGGGCCTCTGAGTCTCTGCTCTGGGGTTGTCACGGTGGCTAGGCCCCAGTCCGTGACCCTGCCGAGGGGCGCACAGTGAATAATAGGGTGAATGGTGGTGGTGGTGCGGTGCGGTAAATAACGAGGACACCAGGTTGCAGTCTCTTTCCCTCTTTACTGAAGGTCTCTGGGTCCTCAGTCCGGAATGCGGTTCACCAGGCTGCGCAAGTCCGGCCGGTCCAATGGCACCTCCAGAGTTCTCTTTGCAGGTGGAAATCTGTGCCTACCTGCTAGCGCTATGTGTTGTGGTCCTCCCCTGCTGTGCTTACGGAAAGTCCCCACAACTGTTGTGTCCGTTTCTTAAGTTCCCTCACAACTCGATTAGATGATGTTCTGCTAATCTTCCGTCCCTCCCTGATGTTACGGTTAGGACGGCACCCGTATGACGGGTAGGCTCGGAGCTCTTCCGGGACCCTAGAGTTGCCCCTCTCCACAAGTTGCCCCCCAAGACTGCATAGGTGATTTAGGTGAGACAGCCCGCCTGTGACTGACTGTCCTGCCGTTGGTTTGAAGTATTGCCTGGAGCTAGATATATGAATACTTCCTCGGCGTTCCGGCCGCCGGTTGTGCGCCTCAGTAGGATGTTGCCTCGGTCTTACAGCACGACTCCTACTGGTATTCTCCTTCTTGCTTTGATCTCGTTTCTCACTCAGCACAATATATCTCGCTTCTGTTCCTTTCTTAGGGCACCGCCGCTATGCTGAGCAGGCACGGTCCCGTGACGTTCCTTCTTGTAGCCAGGCCTCTGTCAGGGTCCCAAACCTGACAGGGACCCTACCGAATCTTCCCCCACAACACCCTCTGCCACCAGGTGTTGTCTGGTCCAACCCAGTCAGCTTTCTCCCTAACTTCCTGCCTGACCCCCAGGTTTACCCACAGTGGTGAGGAGTGTCCTAATAAATAGCACCCTTAGCTCCCCCTGGAGGCCCGACTGTGAAATGTATTGGTGTATGTGATACCTGGTCAGATGAACTCCTTCAGTGCCATCAGACGTACCATAGCCCCCCTTAGCGGCGGAGCCACAGTACTGCAACGACCAGGACTCTGGGGCGCTGCATGAGTACCCGACGCAAATGTGAAAGTAGTCTAAATGAGTTATATGCAGCTGAATTTTTCAGCATTTAAAATGACCTTCGGTGCAGATTTTAGAAGAACAGGTTTGTTGCAGGTTGTCCTCAATGAAATCAGTGAGGAATCCGCAATCAAATACTGCTAGGTTTTGCATTCTGCTGGGAATTACCTCTGCAGCAAAATATATACAGTACAGACCAAAAGTTTGGACACAACTTCTCATTTAAAGATTTTTCTGTATTTTCATGACTATGAAAATTGTACATTCACACTGAAGGCATCAAAACTATGAATTAACATATGTGGAATTATATACTTAACAAAAAAGTGTGAAACAAATGAAATTATGTCTTATATTCTAGGTTCTTCAAAGTAGCCACCTTTTGGTTTGATGACCGCTTTGCACACTCTTGGCATTCTCTTGATGAGCTTCAAGAGGTATTCACCAGGAATGGTCTTCCAACAATCTTGAAGGAGTTCCCAGAGATGCTTAGCACTTGTTGGCCCTTTTGCCTTCTCTCTGCGGTCCAGCTCACCCCAAACCATCTCGATTGGGTTCAGGTCTGGTGACTGTGGAGGCCAGGTCATCTGGCGTAGCACCCCATCACTCTCCTTCTTGGTCAAATAGCCCTTACACAGCCTGGAGGTGTGTTTGGGGTAATTGTCCTGTTGAAAAATAAATGATGGTCCAACTAAACGCAAACCGGATGGAATAGCATGCCGCTGCAAGATGCTGTGGTAGCCATGCTGGTTCAGTATGCCTTCAATTTTGAATAAATCCCCAACAGTGTCACCAGCAAAGCACCCCAACACCATCACACCTCCTCCTCCATGCTTCACGGTGGGAACCAGGCATGTAGAGTCCATCAGTTCACCTTTTCTGCGTCGCTCAAAGACACGGTGGTTGGAACCAAAGATCTCAAATTTGGACTCTTCAGACCAAAGCACAGATTTCCACTGGTCTAATGTCCATTACTTATGTTCTTTAGCCCAAACAGGTCTCTTCAGCTTGTTGCCTGTCCTTAGCAGTGGTTTCCTAGCAGCTATTTTACCATGAAGGCCTGCTGCACAAAGTCTCCTCTTAACAGTTGTTATAGAGATGTGTCTGCTGCTAGAATTCTGTGTGGCATTTACCTGGTCTCTAATCTGAGCTGCTGTTAACCTGCGATTTCTGAGGCTGGTGACTCGGATGAACTTATGCTCAGAAGCAGAGGTGACTCTTGGTCTTCCTTTCCTGGGGCAGTCCTCATGTGAGCCAGTTTCTTTGTAGCGCTTGATGGTTTTTGCAACTACACAGTAATGATGGCCACTCGTTTTTCTTTACTTAGCTGCTTTTTTCTTGCCATAAAACAAATTCTAACAGTCTATTCAGTAGGACTATCAGCTGTGTATCCACCAGACTTCTGCACAACACAACTGATGGTCTCAACCCCATTTATAAGGCAAGAAATCCCACTTATTAAACCTGACACGGCACACCTGTGAAATGAAAACCAGTAGCGTAGCTACTAAGGACGCAGAGGGTGCGGGTGCCCCGGGCCTGATGCTCTGAGGGGGCCTGTTATGGACCTGGTGGTTAGGAGCACCCAGAATGACCTGATAGTCAAAACGGCAAAATAGAGCGAGCTCTGGGAAGTGGGAGCTCTGCTGACCACAACTCTAATCCTATTATCACACACACTAGAATTAGCCGTGGATCGTGCCTGACTCTGCCTAGACGACTCTTCACAGCCTGAGAGGTAACTACCCCTAAAGAGAAATATAGCCTCACCTTGCCTCAGAGAAATTCCCCAAAGGAAAAGGGCAGCCCCCCACATATATTGACTGTGAGTTAAGAGGAAGGCACAAACACAGGAATGAGACAGGTTTCAGCAAAGGAGGCCAGACTTACTAAATAGACAGAAGATAGATAAAGGGATCTTTGCGGTCAGCACAAAAAACTACAAAAAGCCACGCAGAGTGAGCAAAAAACCACCGCACCGACTCACGGTGCGGTAGGTGCCACTCTGCAACCCAGAGCTTCCAGCTAGCGAGACAATATCATAATAACCAGCTGGACAGAACATAAGCAGATACTCAGAAATATATTCAGCGCACAAATGAACAACAATGAGCTTAGCAGGGACTTAGCTTCTGCTGAAGTAGACAGGTCATCAGGAGATCCAAGTGAGATCTGAACCAGTACTGATACATTGACAGCTGGCATCAAGTAACGATCTGAGCAGAGTTAAATAGAGGAACCAGCCCAGTCCTAAACGATGCAGCTGAGGAAGCCAATTCAAGACCAGCAGCTCCACTTTCAGCCACCAGAGGGAACCCACGGACAGAACTCACAAAAATACCATTCCTGACCACAGGAGGGAGTACGAGAACAGAGTTCACAACAGTACCCCCCCCTTGAGGAGGGGTCACCGAACCCTCACCAGAACCCCCTGGCCGATCAGGACGAGCCAAATCGGCAGCATGGACATCGGGGGGCAAGAACCCAGGAATTATCTTCCTGACCATAGCCCTTCCATTTGACTAGATACTGAAGTTTCCGTCTTGAGATACGAGAATCCAAAATCTTCTCCACCACATACTCCAATTCTCCCTCGACCAACACCGGAGCAGGAGGGTCAACGGAAGGAACCATAGGCGCCATATATCTCTGCAACAACGACCTATGGAACACAATATGGATGGCAAAAGAAGCTGGACGGTCCAAACGAAATGACACAGGATTGAGGATCTCAGAAATCTTATAAGGCCCAATAAAACAAGGCTTAAACTTAGGAGAAGAAACCTTCATAGGAACATAACGAGATATGACAACCAAACCAGATCCCCAACAAGAAGTCGAGGACCAACACGGCGACGGCGGTTAGCGAAACGTTGAGCCTTCTCCTGTGACAATGTCAAATTGTCCACTACATGAGTCCAAATTTGCTGCAACCTGTCCACCACAGAATCCACACCAGGACAGTCCGAAGGCTCAACCTGCCCTGAAGAGAAACGAGGATGGAAACCAGAATTACAATAAAAAGGTGAAACCAAGGTAGCCGAACTGGCCCGATTATTAAGAGCGAACTCAGCCAATGGCAAGAAGGTCACCCAATCATCCTGATCAGCAGAAACAAAGCATCTCAGATAGGTCTCCAAAGTCTGATTGGTTCGTTCAGTTTGGCCATTTGTCTGAGGATGGAAAGCAGAAGAAAAAGACAAATCAATGCCCATCTTAGCACAAAAGGACCGCCAAAACCTCGAAACAAACTGGGAACCTCTGTCCGACACAATGTTCTCCGGAATGCCATGCAAACGAACCACATGCTGGAAAAACAACGGAACCAAATCAGAGGATGAAGGCAACTTAGGCAAGGGTACCAAATGGACCATCTTAGAGAAGCGATCACAAACCACCCAGATGACCGACATCCTTTGAGAGACAGGGAAATCTGAAATAAAATTCATGGAAACATGCGTCCAGGGCCTCTTCGGAATCAGCAAGGGCAAAAGCAACCCACTGGCACGAGAACAGCAGGGCTTCGCCCGAGCACAAGTCCCACAGGACTGCACAAAAGCACGCACATCACGGGACAAGGAAGGCCACCAAAAGGACCGAGCCACCAAATCTCTGGTACCAAAAATTCCAGGATGACCAGCCAACACCGAACAATGAACCTCCGAGATAACCCTACTAGTCCATCTATCAGGGACAAACCGTCTCTCTGCAGGACAGTGGTCAGGTCTATCCGCCTGAAACTCCTGTAGAACCCGCCGCAAATCAGGGGAGATGGCAGACAAAATTACCCCCTCTTTGAGAATACCAGCCGGCTCAGAAACTCCCAGAGAATCAGGCACAAAACTCCTTGAAAGGGCATCAGCCTTCACATTCTTAGAACCCGGAAGGTATGAAACCACGAAATCGAAACGGGAGAAAAACAGTGACCATCGAGCCTGTCTAGGGTTGGCAGACTCGAGATAAGTCAGATTCTTGTGATCCGTCAAGACCACCACACGATGCTTGGCGCCCTCAAGCCAATGTCGCCACTCCTCGAATGCCCACTTCATGGCCAACAACTCTCGATTGCCAACATCATAATTACGCTCAGCAGGCGAAAACTTTCTAGAAAAGAAAGCAAATGGCTTCATCACAGAGCCATCAGAACTTCTCTGAGACAAAACAGCCCCTGCACCAATCTCAGAATCATCAACCTCGACCTGAAAAGGGAGCGAAACATCTGGCTGACACAACACAGGGGCCGAAGAAAAACGACGTTTCTGCTCCTGAAACGCCTCAATGGCTGCAGAGGACCAATTCACCACATCCACACCTTTCTTGGTCAAATCAGTCAGTGGTTTGACAACACTAGAAAAATTAGCGATAAAGCGACGGTAAAAATTCGCAAAGTCCAGGAATTTCTGAAGGCTCTTTACAGATGTAGGCTGAGTCCAATCATAAATGGCCTGGACTTTAACTGCATCCATCTCGATAGTAGAAGGGGAAAAAATGAAGCCCAAAAAGGAAAACTTCTGAACTCCGAAGAGACACTTAGACCCCTTCACAAACAAGGAATTAGCACGAAGGACTTGGAACACCATTCTGACCTGCTTCACATGAGACTCCCAATCATCCGAAAAGACCAAAATATCATCCAAATATACTATTATGAACCTATCCAAGTACTTTCGGAAGATGTCATGCATAAAGGACTGGAATAAAGATGGCGCATTAGAAAGCCCGAATGGCATCACCAGATACTCAAAATGGCCCTCGGGCGTATTAAATGCGGTTTTCCATTCATCACCCCGCTTAATACGCACAAGATTATGCGCTCCTCGAAGATCTATCTTGGTAAACCAACTAGCCCCCTTAATCCGAGCAAACAAATCAGACAATAGAGGCAAAGGGTACTGAAATTTGACCGTGATTTTATTAAGAAGGCGGTAATCTATACAAGGTCTCAGAGAACCATCCTTCTTGGCCACGAAAAAGAACCCTGCTCCCAACGGTGACGACGACGGGCGAATATGCCCTTTCTCCAAGGACTCCTTTATATAGCTCCGCATAGCGGCGTGTTCTGGCACAGATAAATTGAAAAGTCGGCCTTTAGGAAACTTACTACCAGGAATCAAATTGATAGCACAATCACAATCCCTATGAGGAGGCAGGGCACTGGACTTGGGCTCATCAAATACATCCTGGTAATCTGACAAAAACTCAGGTACTTCAGAAGGAGTGGAAGAAGAAATTGACAACGCTGGAACATTACCATGGGCCCCTTGACAACCCCAACTGGACACAGACATAGATTTCCAGTCCAATACTGGATTATGGACCTGTAGCCATGGCAACCCCAACACGACTACATCATGCAAATTATGCAACACCAAAAAGCGAATCTCTTCCCGATGTGCAGGAGCCATGCACATGGTCAACTGGGTCCAGTACTGAGGCTTATTCTTGGCCAAAGGCGTAGCATCAATTCCCCTTAATGGAATGGAATGCTGCAAGGGCTCCAAGAAAAAACCACAGCGCCTGGCATACTCTAAGTCCATCAAATTCAGGGCTGCGCCTGAATCCACAAACGCCATAACAGAGTAGGATGACAAAGAGCAAATCAAAGTAACGGACAAAAGAAATTTAGGCTGTATAGTACCAATGGTGACAGACCTAGCGGACCGCTTAGTGCGCTTAGGACAATCAGAGATAGCATGAGTGGAGTCACCACAGTAAAAACACAGCCCATTCTGACATCTGTGCTCTTGCCGTTCAGCTCTGGTCAAAGTCCTATCACATTGCATAGACTCAGGCCTCTGCTCAGAGGACACCGCCATATGGTGCACAACTTTCCACTCCCGCAAACGCCGATCGATCTGAATAGCCAAGGACTTTGATTCATTCAGACCAGCAGGCGCGGGGAACCCCACCATAACATCCTTAAGGCCCTCAGAAAGACCCTTTCTGAAAATTGCGGCCAGGGCACACTCATTCCATTGAGTAAGCACAGACCACTTTCTAAACTTCTGACAATACATTTCAGCATCATCCTGACCCTGACAGAGCCAGCAAGATTTTCTCTGCCTGATCCACAGAATTTGGTTCGTCATAGAGCAATCCAAGCGCCAGAAAAAACGCATCTACATTAAGCAATGCAGGATCTCCTGGCGCAAGGGAGAATGCCCAGTCTTGAGGGTCACCACGCAACAAGGAAATAATGATTTTTACTTGCTGACAAGGGTCACCAGAGGAGCGAGGTTTCAGAGCAAGAAACACTTTACAATTATTCTTGAAATTCAGAAACTTAGATCTATCCCCAGAAAACAAATCAGGAATTGGGATTCTAGGCTCTAACATAGGATTCTGAACTACATAATCCTGAATGCTTTGTACCCTTGCAGCGAGATTATCCACACAAGAGGACAGACCTTGAATGTCCATATCTACACCTGAGTCCTGAACCACCCAGAGGTTTAGGGGAAAAAAAAGACTAAACACACTGCAGAGAAAAAAAAATGGTCTCAGAACTTCTCTTATCCCTCTATTGAGATGCATTAACACTTTTGGGCCAGCTGTACTGTTATGCACCTGGTGGTTAGGAGCACCCAGAATGACCTGATAGTCAAAATGGCAAAATAGAGCGAGCTCTGGGAAGTGGGAGCTCTGCTGACCGCAACTCTAATCCTATTATCACACACACTAGAATTAGCCGTGGATCGTGCCTGACTCTGCCTAGACGACTCTTCACAGCCTGAGAGGTAACTACCCCTAAAGAGAAATATAGCCTCACCTTGCCTCAGAGAAATTCCCCAAAGGAAAAGGGCAGCCCCCCACATATATTGACTGAGTTAAGAGGAAGGCACAAACACAGGAATGAGACAGGTTTCAGCAAAGGAGGCCAGACTTACTAAATAGACAGAAGATAGATAAAGGAATCTTTGCGGTCAGCACTAAAAACTACAAAAAGCCACGCAGAGTGAGCAAAAAACCACCGCACCGACTCACGGTGCGGTAGGTGCCACTCTGCAACCCGGAGCTTCCAGCTAGCGAGACAATATCATAATAACCAGCTGGACAGAACGTAAGCAGGTACTCAGAAATATATTCAGCGCACAAATGAACAACAATGAGCTTAGCAGGGACTTAGCTTCTGCTGAAGTAGACAGGTCATCAGGAGATCCAAGTGAGATCTGAACCAGTACTGATACATTGACAGCTGGCATCAAGTAACGATCTGAGCAGAGTTAAATAGAGGAACCAGCCCAGTCCTAAACGATGCAGCTGAGGAAGCCAATTCAAGACCAGCAGGTCCACTTTCAGCCACCAGAGGGAACCCACGGACAGAACTCACAAAAATACCATTCCTGACCACAGGAGGGAGTACGAGAACAGAGTTCACAACAGGGGCCACCCGGAGCTATGCTACTGTAACTGTATCGGCGCACGCAGCGCGCCGATAGTTACATTCTGCGGAAGAGCAGGGAGAATCGATCTCCCTGCTCTGCCACCCGGCCGCTATGGGGCCCCAGAGCAGGCGGGGGGCCCAATGCCAGCAGTGGGCCCCCGCCATCATCGGATGATCAGGTGTACCGGCATTTAGCCGATAACAGCTGATCTCAATGATGGGAGAAGGAGCTCTGCGCTCCTTTTTCCATCATCCCCCTGTCAGTGTCTGCATCTGACGTCGCCGACACTGACAGTGGGCGTGATGACGTCACTGCCCGGCGCCCGCTGTCAGGAGATCAGCGGGAGCAGCGCAGGAACCAAGAAGAAAAGAGGTGAGTATTTATTTTATTTTTTTAAATGGGTGCTGCTGCCTTATTACAGGGTCTGACTATAGGGGTGCTGCCTAATTACAGGGTTTGACTATGGGGGTGCTGCCTTATTACAGGGTCTGACTATGGGGCCTGCTTTTTTACAGGGTCTGACTAAGGGGGCTGCCTTATTACAGGGTCTGACTATAGGGGTGCTGCCTTATTACAGGGTCTGACTATGGGGGTGCTGCCTTATTACAGGGTCTGACTATGGGGGTGCTGCCTTATTACAGAGTCGGACTATGGGGGCTGCCTTATTACAGAGTCTGACTATAGGGGTGCTGCCTCATTATAGAGTCTGACTATGGGGGCTGCCTTATTACAGGGGCTGCCAATGGGGGTGTTGCCTCATTACAGGGTCTGACTATAGGGGTGCTGCCTTATTACAGGGTCTGACTATGGGGGTGCTGCCTTATTACAGGGTCTGACTATGGGGGTGCTGCCTTATTACATGGTCTGCCGCCTTATTACAGGGTCTGCCTATAGAGGTGCTGCCTTATTACAGGGTCTGACTATGGGGGCTGCCTTATTACAGAGTCTGACTATGGGGGTGCTGCCTTATTACAGGGTCTGCCGCCTTATTACAGGGTTTGCCTATGGGGTGCTACCTTATACTAGAGAGTCTGCCTATGGGGGTACTGCCTTATTACATCATCTGCCTATATGGGGGTGCTGCCTTATTACAGTGTCTGCCTATGGGGGCTGCTGTATGCTATAGAGTCTGCCTATGGGGAGTGCATTATACTATATTGTGGACTATTTGGTGCATTATGCTACTATATATGGAGGCTATCTAGGGGGCCATCATACAGTACGAAGATTACAGTGTGGGGGTCATTATACATTTTTGGAGCCATTGAACAGTTTGGGGGCTACTAAGGAGTCAGTATACTGTGTGGGTGCATTATACTGTGTATAAGAGAGCATCATACTGTGTATAGGGAGCTGTACAGGGGGAGACTCGGGACTTTATGGTGGGCACTTATTGTTATAGGGGAACTCAGGTTACTGTGGCTATCAAAGGGGCACACAGGGCATTATTACTTTCTAGGGGTAAAATATGGGCACTGTTTTCTAGGGCACTTGCACCTGGCATTACTATATTATAGAGAGTGGTTTTAGAATTTAGAGGGCACAGGGAACCACACAGCAGGGGCAGTAATAGGGACACATACAGCAGCAGCGGCTCAGTATTGGGGTATCAGGGACAGTAATAAGGACACATACGGCAGCAGTGGCTCAGTATTGGGGTATCAGCAGAATGAGGAGTTTGTGCAGTATGGGAATAGATGGTGATAGGTGGAATATGAGAAGTGAAACGTGTCATTGTTGTATTCTCTGCAGGTGAGTCGTGGCTGGAAGAAGTTGTTATGTAGGTCTGGCCCAGATGGAAAAGACTGGAAAAATGAACGACTCCATCAGAAAGGTCGTCAGTGGTAAGAAATTATCTGTAATTGTGCAGTGATCTCTTATATGTTCTGTAGGACTGGTATCTACCACTGACCATATGGCGGTAATATCCATGTTGGTCGTTATATAGAGATTATCTTCAGTAACAGCGCGGTCATCTGCTGAGGTTCTCCTCCAGTATTAGGGTGTGTCACCGAGTTGTAATCAAGGTTACCTGGTTAGGGGCCCACTCAGAAGCTTCGCCCCCCCGAACCAAAACTCTAGCTATGCCTCTGGTGAAAACCATTCCCGGTGACTACCTCTTGAAGCTCATCAAGAGAATGCCAAGAGTGTGCAAAGCAGTCATCAAAGCAAAAGGTGGCTACTTTGGAGAACCTAGAATATAAGACATAATTTCATTTGTTTCACACTTTTTTGTTAAGTATATAATTCCCCATGTGTTAATTCATAGTTTTGATGCCTTCAGTGTAAATGTACAATTTTCATAGTCATGAAAATACAGAAAAATCTTTAAATGAGAAGGTGTGTCCAAACTTTTAGTCTGTACTGTAGATAATCATTATACTCAAATCAGCAATGCACTGGTGGAACCTTGGAGACATTTGATGGTTCCCTACCTGTATCTGTAACGTTTCCTTCACCAATGCTGTTTTGGGTTGGACAAGTGACTGCTTCCGCCAAAAACAGGCTATAGTGGTCACGTGTCAGCATTCATCACTGGAGGTCAGGATACAGACACCAGCAGGGAAGCTGGCTACCATTGCTAAAATAGAGTGACGCAGATTGGTAACTTAGACATTGCATTTAAGGCCACGTTCACACATTCAGTATTTGGTCAGTATTTTACATCAGTATTTATAAGCAAAAACCAGGAGTGGAACAATCAGAAAAACAGAGGAAAAGCGTAATAGAAAGTGAAACACATCACCACTTTTGTACTTTTCTTCCACTTCTGGTTTCGGCTTACAAATACTGATGTAAAATACGGACTAAGGCGCCTCTCCATTATTAATCTGGCTTAATGTCACCTTACAATAACAAGGTGACATTAACCCTTCATTACCCCATATCCCACCGCTACATGGGAGTGGGCAGAGAGTGGCCAAGTGCCAGAATAGGCGCATCTTCCAGATGTGCCTTTTCTGGGGTGGCTGGGGGCAGATGTTTGTAGCCAGGGGAGACCAATAACCATGGACCCTCTCTAGGCTATTAATATCTGCCCTCAGTCACTGGCTTTACCGCTCTGGTGGAGAAAATTGCGCGGGAACCCACACCAATTTTTTTCCGCCATTTAACCCTTTATTTTACAAGCTACAGCGCCCAAATTTTGCACATACACACTACTAACATTAGTAGTGTGGAATATGCAAAAAAAAAGGGATATGAGATGGTTTTCTGTATGTAAACCATGTCTCATATCCTGTCGGGTTTGTGAAGGAGAAAGAAAAAGCCGGCAATTGAATTACCAGCTTTTCACATATATCGCGCTGAATTAAATATAAATACAGAATATACACTCACCGGCCACTTTATTAGGTACACCATGCTAGTAACGGGTTGGACCCCCTTTTGCCTTCAGAACTGCCTCAATTCTTCGTGGCATAGATTCAACAAGGTGCTGGAAGCATTCCTCAGAGATTTTGGTCCATATTGACATGATGGCATCACACAGTTGCCGCAGATTTGTCGGCTGCACATCCCAAAGATGCTCCATACAAGGCAGGATGGATCCATGCTTTCATGTTGTTTACGCCAAATTCTGACCCTACCATCCGAATGTCGCAGCAGAAATCGAGACTCATCAGACCAAGCAACGTTTTTCCAATCTTCTACTGTCCAATTTCGATGAGCTTGTACAAATTGTAGCCTCAGTTTCCTGTTCTTAGCTGAAAGGAGTGGTACCCGGTGTGGTCTTCTGCTGCTGTAGCCCATCTGCCTCAAAGTTCGACGCACTGTGCATTCAGAGATGCTCTTAGGCCTACCTTGGTTGTAACGGGTGGCGATTTGAGTCACTGTTGCCTTTCTATCAGCTCGAACCAGTATGCCCATTCTCCTCTGACCTCTGGCATCAACAAGGCATTTCCGCCCACAGAACTGCCGCTCACTGGATTTTTTTTCTTTTTCGGGCCATTCTCTGTAAACCCTAGAGATGGTTGTGCGTGAAAATCCCAGTAGATCAGCAGTTTCTGAAATACTCAGACCAGCCCTTCTGGCACCAACAACCATGCCACGTTCAAAGGCACTCAAATCACCTTTCTTCCCCATACTGATGCTCGGTTTGAACTGCAGGAGATTGTCTTGACCATGTCTACATGCCTAAATGCACTGAGTTGCCGCCATGTGATTGGCTGATTAGAAATTAAATGTTAACAAGAAGTTGGACAGGTGTACCTAATAAAGTGGCCAGTGAGTGTATATACTGCATATATGTTTTACCGAACATTTGAGGCCATAAATCCATTAGATGTCGGTTTTGCAAGCCTGCGAGAAAATATCGCAGTACGGATGCCATACGGATTACATACGGAGGATGCCATGCGCAAAATACGCTGACACACTCTGCCTACGGATGACATACGGATCACTATTTTGGGGACTTTTCTGCATATTACGGCTGTAATAAACGGACCGTATTTACATACGCTGAGTGTGACGCCGGCCTAAGGATGAGTAGACCCGTGAAATTTCGGGTTCAGACAAACTTTAGTCTGAAGTTTGGTTCGGGTACCAGAACTTGACCCTGGACTCGAACCCCATAATTCAATGGGAACCCAAATTTTGGGGCTGTAAAATGGCTGTAAAAGGGTCATAGTAAGGGTTAGGGGACTGCAAAAGGAAGCAACATGGGAGTAAGGGCAGGAAAATTGCCCTGCAAACAAATGTGGATAGAAAAATTACTTAAACTAACAGAAAAAAAATGAACAAGAAGGAGGACTGGAACAGTGCCTTGAGTGTGTAGTTTACTGTACGTATTAATAAATAAATGGAAAAAAAATAACTTGGGGTCCCCACTATTTTTTGAGTCATCACAGCCATGCCAAGTACTTGAATAGTTGTGACTGGCCAGCGCCACCCATGGCCAGATCACCGGTGGCAATGCTGGTCGAGTTAGGGACAGTGTTAAATAAATTATAAAAAAAACTACATGGGGTACCCCCTATTTTTCATGACCAGCTAAGGGAAAGCACACAGCTGTGAGCTGGTCTTATGCTGGGAAGGGGCCAATATCCATAGACCTCCCCAGCCTATTAGTATCAGCCCCCAGCTGTCTGCTTTGCCTTTGTTGGTTATTAAAAATGGGGTGACCCTTAAAAAAATGATGTGGGGTATCCCCTATTTTTAACAACCAGCTAAGGCAAAGCAGACAGCTGGAATCTGAAATGAACAGACTGGGAAGGGGCATTGACATTGTCCCATTGCCAGCCTTATAAGACCAGCGCTCAGCCACCGCAGAATGGTGCATCCATTAGATGTGCCAATTCTGGCACTTAGCCTCGGCTCTTCCCAATTGCCTTGGTGCGGGGGCAATCGAGGTAATGGGATTGTGGGGTTGATGTCAGCAGCTGGCGCTGACATGATTCCTACTGCTTAGTAATTGAGAGGCATCAATGAGACATCCCCATTACTAACAAAGTAGTCAAAAGAAATAAACCAACACTCACAAAAATAATTTATTTATTAGAATCACTCCCCAACAGTTTCCTTTTTTCACCCATTCATTAACAAAAAATCCATAATCCAAATGATGTTCCTACAACGATCCCTCCATAAGGCCGGTTTCACACGTCAGTGGCTCCGGTACGTGAGGTGACAGTTTCCTCACGTACCGGAGCCACTGACACACGTAGACACATTAAAATCAATGCATCTGTGCAGATGTCATTGATTTTTTGCGGACCGTGTCTCCGTGTGCCAAACACGGAGACATGTCAGTGTTCGTGGGAGCACACGTATTACATGGACCCATTAAAGTCAATGGGTCAGTGTAAAACACGTACCTCACACGGACGTTCTCCGTGTGGCGTGCAGGAGACAGCGCTACAGTAAGCGCTGTCCCCCCCATATGGTGCTGAAGCCGCGATTCATATCTTCTGTGCAGCAGCGTTTGCTGCATAGAAGATATGAATAATACTGTTTAAAAGAAAGATCTATCTGTCCGCCGCCCTCCCACCCCCTGTGCGCCCCCCCCGCTGTTCTGAAAATACTCACCCGCTTCCCTCGTTGGCTGTCGCTGCTTCCTGTCCTGGCCGCGCCTTCTACTGTATGCGGTCACGTGGGGCCGCTCATTTACAGTCATGAATAGGGGGCTCCACCCCTATGGGAGGTGGAGCCGCATATTCATGACTGTAATCGGCGGCCCCACGTGACCGCATACAGTAGAAGGTGCGGTCAGGACAGGAAGCAGCGACAGCCAACGAGGGAGCCAGGTGAGTATTTTCAGAACAGTGGGGGGGGGGGGCGCACAGGGGGTGGGAGGGCGGTGGACAGATAGATCTTTCTTTTAAACACTATTATTCATATCTTCTATGCAGCAAACGCTGCTGCACAGAAGATATGAATTGCCGCTTCAGCACTATGCAGGGGACAGCGCTAAACTTTAGCGCTCTCCTGCACGCTCCGTGTGGTACCCACTCGGCACACGGGCGGCACTCGTGTGCCGCACGTATGGCCTGCGTGAGCTCACGGGCACACGGACACGATTTTTTCCGGTACCGGAATTATCTGGACGTGTGGGACAGCCCTAAGTCACTTGCAGTCATGTCAACGCTCATTATTCTGGCTATCACAGTGTACTTCACAAGACCCAGCGGAGTACATTGTGAGTCTCGGCAGTGGCTGCTGCTCCAGTCTAAGAAGCCCCATTCTCTGCACAAAGAAGATGGGGATCATTGTGGGGCCTCCATTTGGATTACAGCAGACTGGTGTGGTTTTTTTTTTTAATAAATGGGTGAAATAGGAAAATTGTCTGGGAGTTTTTTTTTTAAATAAAGATTTTTTGTGTGTGTTTATTTCTTTTGACTATGGGTTTAGTAATGGGGGTGTCTGACAGACGTCTCTCCATTACTAACCAATGGACTTGATGTCAGAGCCAGCTGCTAACAGCAACCTCACAATCCTATTACCTGAATTGTCAATGCACCAGGGCAATCAGGAAGAGTCAAGGTCAGGTGCCAGAATTGGCGCATCTAATGGATATGCCCTATCTGGGGCATCTGAGATCTGGTCTTATTAGGCTGGGATGAGCCAGTATCCATGACCCTTCCCAGAATAAAAATATCAGCCCCCCAGCTGTTTGCTTCACCTGGTTATTAAAAATTGGGGGGACACCATGTCATTTTTTTTAAAGTCACCCCATTTTTAATAGCTAGCAAAGGCAGAGCAGACAGTTGGAGCTGATATTAATAAAATGGAAAGGTCCATGGATATTAGCCCCTTCCCAGCATAAAAAGACCAGTTCACAGCTGTCTGCTTTCCCGAGGCTGGTTATTAAAAAAGGGGGTACCCCACGTTGTTTTTTTAAATTTATTTATTTTAAACTCCCCCACTCGAGCAGCATTACCACCCATTATCCGGCGGTTATACAGGCCGGGTCATGGGTGGCGCCAGCCAATCACAGCCATTCCAATACTTGGCATGGCTATGATGACTTCGGAAGTGCCCGCAGCTTAAAAGCTTGTTGATAGGATGCACTGCAGCCTTTCAACAAGCTTTAATAAGCATCCAAACTCCAAACAGTAACACAGGCTTCCGCGAGAAGTTCATGTTTGGAGTTCAGCACCGGACACCTAGGTACGAACCCTGATCTGGGTTTGCTCATCCCTAATTTTGACGAAATACTGAATGTGGCCTAAGATAAATGTAACAGATTTTCAATGTCAGCAATTTCCTTGACAAAATCAGCCACACATGATTCCACTGTAGCCATAAAGCTTTGTCAAAAAGCAGAAATTCAGAACAATGATTTGTGGCTGATTTCCATGCAAATTTGCTGCCAATTTTTTTCAGCAAATCCTATGTGTGTGCTTTTGTATACTGGTGGTTGCCATCAGGGGAAGACTTCATGTACTTTGTACCTAAGGGTATATGCATCAAATGTCTTTTTCAGGTGGATTCTGCCTGGAACTCGCCTGAAAAAGCACTCTATGTCTATGATCACATTGAGTCTTTTGGCTATGTTTTCAAAGCAGAAACTGAGCAGACACTTGATGTTGTTCTTGGTGTTTTTGAGGAGGCTTTGAAGAGTTTCCACAGAGTTTCTGCTTCTAATACTCAAAAAACTCAGTGTGAACATACCCTTTGGTTACATGCACATGACGGCTTTAAGTCTCTATTGAACCTGCTGACTTTTCCAAGAGGAAGACGCTTCAGGACACGTGGGTGTTTTTTTTGCCTTCAAGTGTCTTTTTATGCTTCTTATTGATTGTTTCCTGAGCACTTGCTTACTTGTTTTTGAACACCATCATTTTTGTAACTTTTTTCCAACAGTTTTGGGTCATCTTTCTTTACTGGCATTTTCCAGTGTTTTTTTCTTCAATTTGTCAAAGATGACAAAGCGAAAACTCTGAAACCACTCGTGAGTACTTAAGCGTCTTTTCCCATTGAATTGTATTATAATGTATAGAGCATCTTTAGAGCAGAAAATGCCCGAAGAACGGACCGGTCACTTCTTTTAGCTGCTTGGAGTCTTTTGAAATCTGAAGCAATTTAAAGTTGCTCAAAGGCTGAACTTCAGAGGAGTACCAAGATGGGATGAGGGTAATCCATTGGTCCTCCATGATCGCATTGCAGGGGCTGGTGGATACTGGTGAGCACGTACACCATGATCAGAAGTTTACAACAGCATTTACGTAGTTAAATAGTAGCTATCTCTGCTATAGCTGCTGTTACAGGCAGATGCTGTCTATGTATTACAGCCAGCATCTGCCCTGTATGGGGGGTGCATAGCTCTTGAGCCCACTCCATACAGGCGTACCCTGACCGTGATGTACATGTACAGTTGGGTTGCGTGAAAGGGGTTAATAAATGTTAAAATATTTCAAGCTTGGCAGCACTGAGTTACTGCCTTTCAGCTCTGCGTGCCAGACGAGTATACTGGTGGTGTTACATAAGGTTAAAATAACAATAAACTTAATGTACCAGTGAATGCCATAACTGTATAACCTCCAGTACGTTCAGCTCCAGGGCGCTCTGCTACACGTTTCTAGTTTGTTTTCTGAGATAGCTAAGTGGTGGCGATTAGCTCAGCTCAATCTTTTTACAGCTCTCTAAAGCTGAACAAATGTGGGCAGATCCTGAAAAGATCCTGCTCTTGTAAAATGCTTGATGCTGCCAAGAGGTAGTCCTTATATAGTAGGGACCGCTGTAAACTCCTGGGGTCAGTGCTATAGGGAACCTGTCACCAGAACAAAGGCTATAAACCTGCAGATATGGGGTTAATCTGCAGGTTAATAGCGTTATCAATCTGCTCGGCGCACGCACTTAGCCAAACGCTGTGGGGAGAAAATTAACTTTATTCCTCCTGCAATGCTCCAGTTTGAGTGTGGAACACTTTTTGTGGCCATTATACTGTATAGAAGGAAACACAGGGCTCCATTATACTATATGGAGCACTATGTTGGGCCCATTATACTGTATGGAACACTTTTTGTGGCCCATTATACTGAACGGAGGACTATGTGGGGCAATTATACTGCAGGAAGCACTATGTGGGGGCATTATACTGTATAAAGCAATATATGGGACCCATTATACTATATGGAGGACTATGTGGGGCTATTGTACTGTATGGAGCACTATATAAGGCCATTATTCTATACTAGACTGTGGCCCGATTCTAAAGCATCAGGTATTCTAGAATATGCATGTCCCCGTAGTATGTGATTCGCGGCAGACTGTGCCCGTCGCTGATTGGTCGAGGCAACCTTTATGACATCATCGTCGCCATGGCAACCATTATGACCTACGTTGATACTGTGCCCGTCGCCTGGCGGCCTCGACCAATCAGAGATGCGGGATTTCCATTATGACATCATCGTCGCCATGCTGTGCCCGTCGCTGATTGGTCGAGGCCTGGCGGCCTCGACCAATCAGAGACGCGGGATTTCCAGGACAGACAGGTGTTGTGAATTTGGATTCTGGGCTCCCCCGGTGGCTACTGGTGGAATTGAACTGGTGTCTTCATCTTCTCTGTTCACCTGTTTCCATCAAGATGTGGGAGTCGCTATATAACCTTGCTGCTCTGTTAGTTGCTTGCCGGTCAACAATGTTATCAGAAGCCTCTCTGTGCTTGTTCCTGCTCCTAGACAACTACTAGATAAGTTGGACTCTTGTCCATGTTTGTTTTTGCATTTTTGTTCCAGTTCACAGCTGTAGTTTCGTTACTGTGTCTGGAAAGCTCTTGTGAACAGGAATTGCCACTCTGGTGTTATGAGTTAATGCCAGAGTTTTAAAGTAATTTCTGGATGGTGTTTTGATAGAGTTTTTAGCTGACCATGAAAGTGTCCTTTCTGTCTTCTGCTATGTAGTAAGTGGACCTCAAATTTGCTAAACCTATTTTCATACTACGTTTGTTATTTCATCTTGATTCACCGCCAATACATGTGGGGGGCCTCTGTCTCCTTTCGGGGTATTTCTCTAGAGGTGAGCTAGGACTAATATTTTCCTCTGCTAGCTTTATTTAGTCCTCCGGCTGGTGCTGGGCATCTAGAATCAACGTAGGCATGCTACCCGGCCACTGCTAGTTGTGCGTTAGGTTTAGTTCATGGTCAGCTCAGTTTCCATCTTCCAAGAGCTAGTTCCTATATATGCTGATGCTATGATCTCTTGCCATTGAGATCATGACAGTTTGACCGGCCCACTAAAGGGTTAAAATCCTTGGCTGAGAAAGGAGAGAAATAAGTAGTCTGCTGAAATTTTTTTTTTTTTCTCTCCTTTGAATGGCTCTGTGTTCACCTGTTTGCAATGGATCTTCAGAGTGTAACTGCAGGTTTGAATAATCTCGCCACGAAGGTACAAAATTTGCAAGATTTTGTTTGTCATGCACCTGTATCTGAGCCGAGAATTCCTTTGCCGGAATTTTTCTCGGGGAATAGATCTGGGTTTCAGAATTTTCGAAATAATTGCAAATTATTTTTGTCCCTGAAATCTCGCTCTGCCGGAGATCCTGCACAGCAGGTCAGGATTGTGATTTCCTTGCTCCGGGGCGACCCTCAAGACTGGGCTTTTTCATTGACACCAGGGGATCCTGCGTTGCTCAATGTGGATGCGTTTTTTCTGGCCTTGGGGTTGCTTTATGACGAACCTCATTTGGAGCTTCAGGCAGAAAAAACTTTGATGTCCCTATCTCAGGGGCAAGATGAAGCGGAAATTTACTGCCAAAGATTCCGTAAATGGTCTGTGCTTACTCAGTGGAATGAGTGCGCCCTGGCGGCGACTTTCAGAGAGGGTCTCTCTGATGCCATTAAGGATGTTATGGTGGGGTTCCC
Source organism: Ranitomeya variabilis (assembly GCF_051348905.1). Classification (NCBI taxonomy): domain Eukaryota; kingdom Metazoa; phylum Chordata; class Amphibia; order Anura; family Dendrobatidae; genus Ranitomeya; species Ranitomeya variabilis. The sequence goes on from NC_135238.1 coordinate 175,717,354, forward strand.
TGTGCCTGCGGGTCTGAATGAGTCCATGACAATGGCTATTCAGATCGATATGCGTTTGCGGGAGCGCAAACCAGTGCACCATCTGGCGGTGTCCACTGAGAAATCGCCAGAGAGTATGCAGTGTGATAGAATTCTGTCCCGAAGCGAGCGGCAGAATTTTAGACGGAAAAATGGGTTGTGTTTCTATTGTGGTGATTCTACTCATGTTATATCAGCATGCTCTAAGCGTACTAAGAAGCTTGATAAGTCTGTTTCCATTTGCACCTTACCGTCTAAGTTTATTCTATCTGTGACCCTGATTTGCTCTTTGTCATCTATTACCACGGACGCCTATGTCGACTCTGGCGCCGCTTTGAGTCTTATGGATTGGTCCTTTGCCAAACGCTGTGGGTATGATTTAGAGCCTTTGGAGACTCCTATTCCTCTGAAGGGGATTGACTCCACCCCATTGGCTAATAATAAACCACAATACTGGACACAAGTAACTATGCGTATTAATCCGGATCACCAGGAGATTATTCGCTTTCTGGTGCTGTATAATCTACATGATGATTTGGTGCTAGGATTGCCTTGGCTGCAATCTCACAACCCAGTCCTCGACTGGAAAGCTATGTCTGTGTTGAGCTGGGGATGTAAGGGGGCTCATGGGGATGTACCTGTGGTTTCCATTTCATCATCTATTCCCTCTGAAATTCCTGAGTTCCTGTCTGACTATCGTGACGTCTTTGAAGAATCCAAGCTTGGTTCGTTACCTCCGCACCGAGAGTGCGATTGTGCCATAGATTTAATCCCGGGTAGTAAATACCCAAAGGGTCGTTTATTTAATCTGTCTGTGCCTGAACATGCTGCTATGCGTGAATATATAAAGGAGTCCTTGGAAAAGGGACATATTCGTCCATCGTCATCTCCCTTAGGAGCCGGTTTTTTCTTTGTGTCAAAAAAAGACGGCTCTTTGAGACCATGTATTGATTATCGGCTTTTGAATAAAATCACTGTTAAATATCAATACCCATTGCCGTTGCTGACTGATTTGTTTGCTCGCATAAAGGGGGCCAAGTGGTTCTCTAAGATTGACCTTCGTGGGGCGTATAATTTGGTGCGAATCAGGCAGGGGGATGAGTGGAAAACCGCATTTAATACGCCCGAGGGCCACTTTGAGTATTTAGTGATGCCTTTTGGTCTTTCAAATGCTCCGTCAGTTTTCCAGTCCTTTATGCATGATCTTTTTCGCGATTATTTGGATAAATTTATGATTGTGTATCTGGATGATATTCTGATTTTTTTGGATGACTGGGACTCTCATGTCCAGCAAGTCAGGAGGGTTTTTCAGGTTTTGCGGTCTAATTCTTTGTGTGTGAAGGGTTCTAAGTGTGTTTTTGGGGTACAGAGGATTTCCTTTTTGGGATATATTTTTTCCCCCTCTTCCATTGAAATGGATCCTGTCAAGGTTCAAGCTATTTGTGATTGGACGCAGCCCTCTTCTCTTAAGAGTCTTCAGAAATTTTTGGGCTTTGCTAACTTTTATCGTCGATTTATTGCTGGTTTTTCGGATATTGCTAAGCCATTGACCGATTTGACTAAGAAGGGTGCTGATGTTGCTGATTGGTCCCCTGATGCTGTGGAGGCCTTTCGGGAGCTTAAGCGCCGTTTTTCCTCTGCCCCTGTGTTGCGTCAGCCTGATGTTGCTCTACCTTTTCAGGTTGAGGTCGACGCTTCTGAGATCGGAGCTGGGGCAGTGTTGTCGCAGAAAAGTTCTGACTGCTCCGTGATGAGGCCTTGTGCCTTCTTTTCCCGTAAATTTTCGCCCGCTGAGCGGAATTATGATGTTGGGAATCGGGAGCTTTTGGCCATGAAGTGGGCTTTTGAGGAGTGGCGCCATTGGCTTGAGGGGGCCAGACATCAGGTGGTGGTATTGACTGACCACAAAAATTTGGTTTATCTTGAGACCGCCAGGCGCCTGAATCCTAGACAGGCGCGCTGGTCATTATTTTTCTCTCGGTTTAATTTTGTGGTGTCATACCTACCGGGTTCTAAGAATGTTAAGGCGGATGCCCTTTCTAGGAGTTTTGAGCCTGACTCGCCTGGTAACTCTGAGCCCACAGGTATCCTTAAGGATGGAGTGGTATTGTCAGCCGTTTCTCCAGACCTGCGGCGGGCCTTGCAGGAGTTTCAGGCGGATAGACCTGATCGTTGCCCACCTGATAAACTGTTTGTTCCTGATGATTGGACCAGTAGAGTCATCTCTGAGGTTCATTCTTCTGCGTTGGCAGGTCATCCTGGCATTTTTGGTACCAGGGATTTGGTGGCAAGGTCCTTCTGGTGGCCTTCCCTGTCACGAGATGTGCGAGGCTTTGTGCAGTCTTGTGACGTTTGTGCTCGGGCCAAGCCTTGTTGTTCTCGGGCTAGTGGATTGTTGTTGCCCTTGCCTATTCCTAAGAGGCCTTGGACGCACATCTCGATGGATTTTATTTCAGATCTGCCTGTTTCTCAGAAGATGTCTGTCATCTGGGTGGTGTGTGACCGTTTCTCTAAGATGGTCCATTTGGTTCCTCTGCCCAAGTTGCCTTCTTCTTCCGAGTTGGTTCCTCTGTTTTTTCAAAATGTTGTTCGTTTGCATGGTATTCCTGAGAATATCGTTTCTGACAGAGGGACCCAATTCGTGTCTAGATTTTGGCGGGCATTCTGTGCTAGGATGGGCATAGATTTATCTTTTTCGTCCGCTTTCCATCCTCAGACGAATGGCCAGACTGAGCGGATTAATCAGACCCTGGAGACATATCTGAGGTGTTTTGTGTCTGCTGACCAGGATGATTGGGTTGCTTTTTTGCCATTGGCGGAGTTCGCTCTCAATAATCGGGCCAGCTCTGCCACTTTGGTGTCCCCGTTTTTCTGTAATTCGGGGTTTCATCCTCGATTTTCCTCTGGTCAGGTGGAATCTTCGGATTGTCCTGGAGTGGATGCTGTGGTGGAGAGATTGCATCAGATCTGGGGGCAGGTGGTGGACAATTTGAGGTTGTCCCAGGAGAAGACTCAGCTTTTTGCTAACCGCCGTCGTCGTGTTGGTCCTCGTCTTCGTGTTGGGGACTTGGTGTGGTTGTCTTCTCGTTTTGTCCCTATGAGGGTCTCTTCTCCTAAGTTTAAGCCTCGGTTCATCGGCCCGTATAAGATATTGGAGATTCTTAACCCTGTTTCCTTCCGTTTGGACCTCCCTGCATCCTTTTCTATTCATAACGTTTTTCATCGGTCATTATTGCGCAGGTATGAGGTACCGGTTGTGCCTTCCGTTGAGCCTCCTGCTCCGGTGTTGGTTGAGGGTGAGTTGGAGTACGTTGTGGAGAAAATCTTGGACTCTCGTGTTTCCAGACGGAGACTCCAGTATCTGGTCAAGTGGAAGGGATACGGCCAGGAGGATAATTCTTGGGTGAATGCATCTGATGTTCATGCCTCTGATCTGGTTCGTGCCTTTCATAGGGCCCATCCTGATCGCCCTGGTGGTTCTGGTGAGGGTTCGGTGCCCCCTCCTTGAGGGGGGGGTACTGTTGTGAATTTGGATTCTGGGCTCCCCCGGTGGCTACTGGTGGAATTGAACTGGTGTCTTCATCTTCTCTGTTCACCTGTTTCCATCAAGATGTGGGAGTCGCTATATAACCTTGCTGCTCTGTTAGTTGCTTGCCGGTCAACAATGTTATCAGAAGCCTCTCTGTGCTTGTTCCTGCTCCTAGACAACTACTAGATAAGTTGGACTCTTGTCCATGTTTGTTTTTGCATTTTTGTTCCAGTTCACAGCTGTAGTTTCGTTACTGTGTCTGGAAAGCTCTTGTGAACAGGAATTGCCACTCTGGTGTTATGAGTTAATGCCAGAGTTTTAAAGTAATTTCTGGATGGTGTTTTGATAGAGTTTTTAGCTGACCATGAAAGTGTCCTTTCTGTCTTCTGCTATGTAGTAAGTGGACCTCAAATTTGCTAAACCTATTTTCATACTACGTTTGTTATTTCATCTTGATTCACCGCCAATACATGTGGGGGGCCTCTGTCTCCTTTCGGGGTATTTCTCTAGAGGTGAGCTAGGACTAATATTTTCCTCTGCTAGCTTTATTTAGTCCTCCGGCTGGTGCTGGGCATCTAGAATCAACGTAGGCATGCTACCCGGCCACTGCTAGTTGTGCGTTAGGTTTACTTCATGGTCAGCTCAGTTTCCATCTTCCAAGAGCTAGTTCCTATATATGCTGATGCTATGATCTCTTGCCATTGAGATCATGACAGACAGGCAGACAGACAGACAGACAGAAAGACAGACGGAAAAACCCTTAGACAATTATATATATAGATGGAGGACTATGTAGGGTCATTATACTGTATGGAGCACTATGTGGGGCGATTAAACTGTATGAAAAGTAATGTGTATTGGGGGCTTTAAACAGTGAGGTTGCATCCTTACAATCAGTGTTTTCTCAATAGGCGTAAGACCTTTGCTGATCAATACAATGTAAAATGTCAGAATATGAGGTGAAAAGGTAGATTTAAGGCTGCTGACTGTATGTGGATCTTTATCAATAGTATACAAGAAAGAAATATATCTTAGTACCGTGTTAGCCAGTAGATAGAAAAATATTTAGAATTGAGAGTCCTCAGTGGTTGATACCTTTTAATGGCTAACTGAAAAGATGGTATTGGTAACAAATTGCAAGCTTTCAAGTTTTCTGTGGTGAAACTTATAAAATTCATCCTCACCCACAATTACTTTGAGTTTGACAAGAAGATCTCTCTACAGGAGACTGGCACAGCAATGGGAAGTAAAATGGCCCCACAGTATGCAAATCTTTTCATGGCCAAGATTGAAAGCGACTTTTTGTCCTCATGTCCCATCAGGCCTCTGGCGTACTACCGCTACATTGATGACATTTTAATCATCTGGACGGAGTCTGAACCACAGCTAAAGACGTTCCATGAACAGTTTAATCAATTTCACCCTACCATCAACTTGACACTCAACTACTCCTGCACTGAAATTAACTTTCTGGACACCATCATTAAGCTGCAGAACAATAAAATAGAGACATCCCTGTATCAGAAGCCAATTGACCGTCCAACATACCTTAAATGGGACAGTTTCCATCCAAAACACATAAAAAACTCCATTGTCTACAGCCAAGCCATCAGATACAATCGTATATGTTCCAACCCAATGGATAGGGATTTGTTATGACCCCAATGGCGAGGGTCTCAGAGAAACAAGTAAGTCTGCGACGTACAAAAATCCAGCTCATAGGGCAGTGGTAACTGGGTTGACCATATATCTACTCCTAACGCCAACACTAGCAGTAGCCGGGGAACATGCCTACGTTGGTCGCTAGATGTCTCGTGCCAGCCGGAGGACTAACTACCCCTAGAAGAGGAAAACAAAGACCTCTCTTGCCTCCAGAGAATAGACCCCAAAAGTAGGATAGTAGCCCCCCACAAATAATAACGGTGAGGTAAGAGGAAATGACAAACACAGAGATGAACTAGGTTTGAGCAAAGAGAGGCCCACTTACTAATAGCAGAATGTAGTAAGATAACTTATATGGTCAACAAAAACCCTATCAAAATCCACGCTGGAGATTCAAGAACCCCCGAACCGTCTAACGGCCCGGGGGGAGAACACCAGCCACCCTAGAGCTTCCAGCAAGGTCAGGAAACAGATTATATATAAGCTGGACAAAAATACAAACAAAAACAAATAGCAAAAAGCAAGGAAGCAGACTTAGCTTAATCAAGCAGGAACCAGGATCAGTAGACAAGAGCACTACAGATTAGCTCTGATATCAACGTTGCCAGGCATTGAACTGAAGGTCCAGGGAGCTTATATAGCAACACCCCTGACCTAACGACCCAGGTGAGCATACAAGGAATGAATGACATACCCAGAGTCAAATCACTAGTAGCCACTAGAGGGAGCCAAAAGGTAAATTCACAACAGTACCCCCCCCTTAGTGAGGGGTCACCGAACCCTCACCAAGACCACCAGGGCGATCAGGATGAGCGGCGTGAAAGGCACGAACTAAATCGGCCGCATGCACATCAGAGGCGACCACCCAGGAATTATCCTCCTGACCATAGCCCTTCCACTTGACCAGGTACTGAAGCCTCCACCTGGAGAGACGAGAATCTAAGATCTTCTCCACCACGTACTCCAACTCGCCCTCAACCAACACCGGAGCAGGAGGCTCAGCAGAAGGAACCACGGGCACAACGTACCGCCGCAACAAGGACCTATGAAATACGTTGTGGATGGCAAACGACACCGGAAGATCCAGGCGAAAGGATACAGGATTAATGATTTCCAATATCTTGTAAGGACCAATGAAGCGAGGCTTAAATTTGGGAGAGGAGACCTTCATAGGAACAAATCGAGAAGACAGCCATACCAAATCCCCAACGCGAAGTCGGGGACCCACACCGCGGCGGCGGTTGGCAAAACGCTGAGCCTTCTCCTGTGACAACTTCAAGTTGTCCACCACATGCCCCCAGATCCGCTGCAACCTATCCACCACGGAATCCACCCCAGGACAGTCAGAAGGCTCCACATGTCCCGAGGAAAAACGAGGATGGAAACCAGAGTTGCAGAAAAATGGCGAAACCAAGGTGGCGGAACTAGCCCGATTATTAAGGGCAAATTCAGCCAACGGCAAGAAGGTCACCCAATCATCCTGATCAGAAGAGACAAAACACCTCAAATAAGCCTCCAGAGTCTGATTAGTTCGCTCCGTTTGTCCATTAGTCTGGGGATGGAAAGCGGATGAAAACGACAACTCAATGCCCATCCTACCACAAAAGGATCGCCAGAACCTGGAAACAAACTGGGATCCTCTGTCCGACACAATATTCTCAGGAATGCCGTGCAAACGAACCACGTTCTGGAAGAACACAGGAACCAGATCAGAAGAGGAGGGCAGCTTAGGCAAAGGAACCAAATGGACCATCTTGGAGAAACAATCACATATCACCCAGATGACAGACATGCCCTGAGACACCGGAAGATCAGAAATGAAATCCATAGAGATGTGTGTCCAAGGTCTCTTCGGGACAGGCAAGGGCAAGAGCAACCCGCTGGCACGAGAGCAGCAAGGCTTAGCTCGAGCACAAGTACCACAGGACTGTACAAATGACCGCACATCCCTTGACAAGGAAGGCCACCAAAAGGACCTGGCCACCAGATCTCTGGTGCCAAAAATTCCCGGGTGCCCTGCCAACACCGAGGAATGAACCTCGGAAATGACTCTGCTGGTCCATCTAGCAGGCACAAACAATCTGTCAGGTGGACAAGAGTCAGGCCTACCAGCCTGAAATCTCTGCAACACACGTCGCAGATCTGGAGAAATAGCAGACACGATAACTCCTTCCTTAAGAATACCCACAGGTTCAGCGACTCCAGGAGCATCAGGCACAAAGCTCCTAGACAGAGCATCGGCCTTCACATTCTTAGAACCTGGTAAATACGAGACCACAAAGTCAAAACGGGAGAAAAACAATGACCAGCGGGCCTGTCTAGGATTCAGGCGTTTAGCAGACTCGAGATACATCAGATTTTTGTGATCAGTCAAGACCACCACACGATGCTTAGCACCCTCGAGCCAATGACGCCACTCCTCAAATGCCCACTTCATGGCCAACAACTCCCGATTGCCCACATCATAATTTCGCTCTGCCGGCGAAAACTTCCTAGAGAAAAAGGCACAAGGTCTCATAGTAGAGCAACCAGGGCCTCTCTGCGACAAAACGGCCCCTGCCCCAATCTCCGAAGCATCCACCTCAACCTGAAAGGGAAGTGAGATGTCAGGCTGGCACAAAACAGGCGCCGAAGTAAACCGGCGTTTTAACTCCTGGAAAGCCTCCACGGCAGCAGGA